>NC_140084.1:48266606-50734386 GCF_964194135.1 Talpa europaea
AGAGATGTTCCCTTGGGTTGCAGAGGAATCCTACAGACCCAGGTAGAGACCCTGGCTCCTGGGGGGGCCATCTGGTCCCTTCCTTGTTCTGGCTTTAGCTTGCTCATCTGGAAAATGACCAGAAGGATGACCATTGTCCACACACTGTCTCCTCTCAGAACCATCACACAGGCACCAAGAAGTGGGTGGGGACAGCGTGTGTGTCTGGAAAGGACACTTTTGCCTCTTCAGTTCATGTCTTTATAAAGGAATTTTTTTTTTTAAAGATTTATTTATTTATTTATACAAGCACTGGGTGCAGTCAGAAGCATGGAGGGTGAGAGAATTCACCAGAGCCAGAGCGGGGAACAGAACAGGCAGACCAACAAAATACACTGCTGAGGGGAGCAGCGGGCACCGCAGGAGAGGTCTGCCCACCATGTGGGACCCTCGCCAGTGGCCGGGGCTCAAACCAGTGCTGCAGAGGCTGCGGGCAGCTTTGCAGCCCAGAGCTCAACCGCTGCACCACCAGGGGAGGCCCTATAAAGAAGAAATTTTTAAAACTGAGGTGTCAGGATCTCTCTTGCTCAGATGTGAGAAATATCAGCTATGACTTAGTGTTCTTGTCTTCTTGTCTGTCTTTACACACTCTCATTCTCTAGTCTGTCTCATCCATCCATCCAACATCCATGCAGCCATCCATCCATCAGCTTGTTCATTCATTCATTTGCTCTTTCATGCATTCATTCATTCACTCACTCAACATTCAGAGAGGCCCCATGAGCCTGACCCTCTGCTGGATGAAGCTGGGACAACAGCGTTTAACCAGAGCCAGCCCCATGCCCCCTTCTTTTCTTCCATTTCCCAGCAACATGTCTCTGTGAAGATCTACTCACAGCTTGCACCCCACAGCCATGGTCTTTCTGGGTCACCAGAGACGTCCATGTTTGTCTCTCCTCTGTCTGCATCCTACTCAACCTTCAGCAGGCACTGGACATGGCCTCCTCCTCTTGAAACTTGCTCCTTTCCAGGCCTCCGGGGTTTCATCAGTTCTGGGTCCCCTCCTACTTTCCAGCCTCCTTTATGAATAGACCTTTCTCTCCCCTCCACCGGTGGGTGTCTGTGCAAACAAGGGTGTTCCCGGCGCCCCGTCCTAAGCTGTGTCCTCTGAGCTGACAGCATACTCCTGGCCATGTCTCCTGTCACCCCAGGGCAGGATGGCTCCCAGGTCTCCTCTTTCCCAGCATCAGCATCCCCTCCTACCCCCAGCCACCCAGGCAGAGCTCATCATCTGTCCCACTCACCTGTCCTCAAACCCCACATGCTCCATCTTGGCCCCATCAATCTAGCCCCTTGGTCTGGACCCCCAGGACACAATGTCTCCCTAGGGGCCATGTCCCTTTCTTGTGAGATGCCGCCTATTCACAAGGCCCAGCCCACCACCAAATACTGGTCTCTAGCTTCTGAGCACCTACCCTCCACAGCCCCCACCTCCTGGGTGCCCCGGGGCCCAGTTCAGCTGCTCTTCTTCGCAGTGAGCTCAGCAACCCACCTCAGCCCTCCCACTGCCAGACTGAGCCAGACACTCTTGTCCTTCTTCCTCCCCAGCCTTGTTAATCCTGTTCCTTCTCCCCTGCTGGACTTGGGCCTCCTCCTGTGTTCCCAGACCCTCACCCTGGCTGCTTACCTCACGCCTCTGTCACCCACCAGCTCATCCCCAGCCAGCCCCAAGCAGCGTTTCCACACCAGGAGCAAACCTTGCTTCTCTCTGTCTCACAAGCCTGCCTTGGCTCCCTAGTTTTCTTCCAGGCTTCCTGAGGTTTCTCAGGCCCTCGGGATTTCCTGGGTGGTTGGGGCTTGACTAGCATCTTTCCTCACTCATAACATCCGTTAAACACTTTCAGAAGGTCAGAAGAAAGAAAATGGGAGAGAGGTCCAGGCCGAGACGGGAGGTGGGGTTTTCTGCAGGAACCTTGGGGAGCAGGGCCCGCCTAGCCAGGAACTCCCTCCTCGCGGCCAATCACAGGGCCCCTGGAGGGCCCTGGTCTTACCCCGGTCCTGAAGGCCAACAAATTAGGACTTCATTTTTTTTTAAATATTTATTTATTTATGCATACAAGAGCTGCGGTACAGGACAGAGATGCGGGGAGTGAGAGGATTCCCCAGAGACAGAGTGTGGAGCAGAACAGGCAGATCCACTGAGATACACTGCTGCGGGGAGCAGCGGGGAGACAGGAGAGGTCTGCCGCGCCATGTGGGTAGCCCCCTGGCGGGGGATCAAACTCGGGCCATCGAGATGATAGCGCTGAGACTTAACCCCTGGGCCATCAGGGAGGCCGCGAATTACAACTTCTGACTCAGGACGCTAACCCGGGAGCCGGGCTCCACAGGCCGGGTCAAAGCGCCTTGGGTGAGAAGGACCCAGGATGGGCGTCCCAGCTGGAGATAAAGGACCCAGCGGGCTGACCATGAGACAGCTAACGGGTGGCACCGGAACCCGCCTCGCCTGACAGACGTGCGGCCAGGGAGCTGCTGGTGCCTCCCGAGTCCGAGCCCGTGGAGACGCGCGGGAACGTGGCTTCTGGCTTCAGGCGCGGCCCTGGAGGGTCCAGCCTTCGCGGCCTCCCGGCCTCTCCCTCCGCACTGCGGCCTCACGTCGGGGCGGCCCGGGGCGTCAGCCTGGACTGCGGGGGAGAGCGGCTCCTTCCCGCGTGGGCGGCAGCCGCTGGGAGAGGCCCTCCCGCCTGGGCCGAGCGGAGGGCGAGGGTTTCCCGCGGCCCCGCTGGTCCCTGGAGGGCCGCCCCAGCCCAGCCCCACGGGGCCGGAGGGCTCCGGGGGCGCCACAAACACGTGGCCTGGCGCAGAGCTGGCCTTTTATACCTGGCGCTGGCTCCTCGCCGGACCAATGAGGCGCGAGCTGGGCGAACCAATCACAAGCCCACTAGTTAATTATTCAGCGCCAAGTGGGCCGATTGGCCCCCAGGCCGCCCAATCGCGAGCCGGCAGGAGGTGGGGCCCTGAGAGAGGGAGGGCGGCGGCGCAGCCATCTTGGGAGCGCGGCTCGGGCCTCGGCTCTGGCCGAGGAGCCTCGCAGAGGTGGGGCCGCCCCCTCCGCCTGCCTCTGCCACCCCCAGGCGCACCAGGCCTGGCCGGGCCCGGTCTGCGCGCCCCAGGCCTCGGGGCCGCGCCAGCTTGGCCGAGCGGCCTTTCGGGCTCCTGGGCCTGGACGCTGTGCGGGCCGAGCCGGCCGCCGCCTGTGCCCGCAGTAACCCCGCTCACCCCGTTGTCGTTGCTCCCTGAGCCCCAGTGGTCTTGGGGTTGTGGCGGGCGGGGACCCCTAGTGACCGGCCCCACCGGGCGCTGACCCTGGACGGGAGGTGGGTTTTCGGCAGGAACCTTGGGGAGCAGGGCCCGCCTGGCCAGCAACTCCCTCCCCGCGGCCAGACCAGGAGGGGTCCCGGCCAAGGCAGGCCTCAGGGTCCTCAACCCAGTGTTGGGTTGAGGTGGGGCCATCCCAGAGGCGGGAGGGGGTCTTTGGGGTGAGTGGGCTGAGAACTCTCGGATGGGGGAATCCATTTTGTGGGGTGATTCTGCAGACCCCTCTGCTTCACTGGCCCGTCCTGGGGAAAGCCTGACAGGGGTCTCCCAGGCCTGTGTGCTCGTCCTTTTCGCACTGCACCTGCTGGGAGAGAGGCTGGGCTTCCCGCCTCTCCTCGCTCCCTCCCTGTCCTCGTGACTTAGGATCAAGGTTTGGTCTTTGCCCTGGGGCACAGGCCCAGGGAATCCCGAAATCCAGCGATAAAACTTTGTTTTGTTAATGACGAGACTCAGACCCCACCTAAGGCTGGGGGCTGGAGGGAGCTGGGGACGCTGGAACTAGTGGGCTGGATTTCCAGTCCCACCCCCCGACTGGGGGAGGGAACAGTCTGGAGGCTGGATCAGTGGCCAATGGGTTAATTGATCACGACTATATAATGAAGCCTCCCCTCAAATCCCAGTAGGGACAAGGCTCCAGCAGGTGAGCACAGGAGGGGTGGGGAGAGGCGTGGGTCTGGAAGGGACAGGAAGGCTCCGGAAGGCTCCATGCCCCTTCCCACCTTCCTGCCGATATGTCTTCCGCGAGGCTGGACCTGAATTATTTATTTTGTGATGAACCAGTAATCCAGTCAGTTATTTCTCGGGGTTCTGTGAGCTGCTGCAGCTAAGGATCAGACCCAAGGACGGACTTGTGGGACGCTCTCATCGCTATTACCGGGCAGTCTGGACTTGGGATGCTGTCTGGGGTCTAAGCTCCTCACCTGGGGGCTCTAATATGCTGTCATGATGTCAGAATTGAGCTGAACTGTAGGGCACCCCACTGGTGTCTGGAGAATTGCTTGATGAGGTAGCAGCCTCATGCCCTCACGCCTTGGAACAGGGTGCAGAACCCAATTATCCCCATATCCCTGGGGAGCACTGCTTCCCAGATAGGACCCCCAGGGCACCACTCCTCCACCCAGCCGGTGTCATCTCCACCTCTGGCCTCCCACTAACTTTCCAGATTCCTTCCTGCACAGGTTCCCATTGTCATTAAAATTCCCTTTGGCAAAAAGCCGGAGGAGGAGGAGGTGGGACTGCGAAATCCCTGGAGAGGGCGGGAGAGAAGGGGGGAGGGCGAGCCGCCAGCCACCTGGCCGGCCTTCCCGAGGGGAGGTGTTGCTGGCAGGCCGCACTGCAGCTCAGGTATGCCATTATTTTCTGTCCCACAGGAAGGACTGGGCGGCTGCCTCTCATTCTCCTAAATCCCCAGCTGTCCCCCAGGGCTGCTTGCTCTGGCAGCCGGGCCTTGGAGACGAAGCATCAACAAGGCATCACACCTGAGATGCTGGTGACAGGTGACCTGTGCCAGGTGCTCCCCTTCGTGTTTCCCACAGATCAACACAATGGATCCTCCCAAGAAGCCTCTGCAGTAGGTGTCTTTTTTTTTTTTTTTAAGTCTTTAATAAACCGAGACAGTTCTTAATCCTCTGATGGAGAACATTTATCATGAGTGATCTGGTGATCTGTAGGTACAAGCTGCTCTTTTGTTGTTCTTATTTATTTTATTCTCTTTTATCTCCATTTCCCGGTGCTCTTGCCTTTATCGTTGTGTAGCTTGTGCTGTTGTTGTTATTACCACGGCTCCTTGTCTAGTGTTTGCTATTGTCGTTCTGTTATCTGGGTTCCCCTGGTTGTCTGCTGTGGTTTTGATTAGTGTCTCCCTTGCTGTCCTGCGTCTCCTGTGCCCTTTGCTGCGTTTCATTGTGACAGCTTTTCTTTAAGCCGTGCACACGCCATCAAATGTACCCTTTAAAGTTCTTGGTTCCAGGTGTCTCAGACCCGTCCAGCCTCCTGGGAGCCTCCCGCCAGGGGGCTGCATCTCGCCCGCAGTGCTCCAGCTCCTTCTCTCCACCCCTTGCCAGCACTTGCTGTTTCTGGTCTTTGGCCCTTGGCTGAGTGAGGCAGCATCTCCTGTGGTTTGCATTTGCGGTTTCCTGATGAGTGGAAAGCAGCGTTTTCACCAGCCTATTGGTCTCTGCCTGTCTTCTCTGGAGACGCCTGCTTGTTTTGATTAGGTCTTGGTTTCCTTTTTGTTGACTTGTATGAGCTTTTCGCCGATCTTTGATGTCGGCCAAGGCTGCAGAAACGAGCAAGTAGCGGGTGTGTGTTGTTTTGTGGGCAACAGAGATGATAAAATGCAGTTTGGAAAATGGAGCGTCATGGCAAGGAACACGTACTTCCCAGACCAGGAGAAGCACCCCCTTCTGTATCTTTTGGAGGGCTTGTGGACCGGGTTGAACCCCTGTCTCCCTGAGGCTGGGGCGGGAGCGGGCGAGGCAGGCTGGGTCCTGGCCTGCCACAGGCGCCTGCCGGGAATGTACAGCCGCCTGACCTCTTCCAGCTGGGGTTGCGATGTGCTCATCCTCACAGCCGTTGCCCTGCTGTGAAGGGAGGGCAAGTCAGGAGGCAGAGCCTGGGTTCAGATCCAGGCAGCCTGGTCTCAGCAATCCTGCTCTTAGCAGCCGCATCCTCCTGCCTCCCACGCTGTGAGTGTATCCCCGATGGCCGCCTTGTGCCGGGTCTCCCAGCAGCCTCCAGCAGTTGATACCAGAGGAGGAAACTGAGTCCCCCCCTCCCCCCAAAGATAAAGGTCTTTCTCTTCTTCCTGAAGAGGAGACGCCTCTTGCAAAGGGTCTCCTCCTTCCCTCTCCAGAAGGGGAGAAAAGGAAGCCCTTGGGACAGAGCGTCAGCCCCTGCTTCCTGGGGGTCAGATCCCGCCACAGGCGCCGTCACCACCAGCTCAAGCTATTGGAGCTCCACACCCTGGCTGTTCCCTGACCTCTGCCTCCACAGGAGCAGCGATGCACAGGGCGGGAGGGGCACCCTGGAGCCCCCACCCGCATCTCTAGGTAGGTTCTACCATCCGTTGCGTCAAGACAAAACATACGACCTTTAATGGAAAGGGACTGTGGTACAATTAGTGTGCCATGGAGAGACCTTCCTCCTGCCCCACTCTCCTAGAAGGGGCTCTCCAACGATCCGAACCCCAGAATCTGACCTTGCCCCTGAGCTTCTCTGAGGGCATCGCCCTGGCCCAGGTACCACCATGTCATGTCAGGCGGTGGCAGTGGTTTCCACAGCAACCCCTTATCCTCCTCGCTGCTCGTACACACCCGTGGGCTCCGCCTCAGGGCCTCTGCCCTTGCGTGCTCTCCGTTGTGGGTGCTGTGCCGGGCAGGTGCCCGCCCCTCCCTTCATCCTTGGGGTCTTTCTATGTCACCATCTCAGGTCTTCTTCCCAGGCCAGCCTGTTAAAACAGCAGCCCCAGCAGCACCCCACCTTCCCCCAACAAGCTAACACTCCCTGTCCTTCCTCGGCTGTGGTTTGCCGCGGCTTGTTTCAGCATCCGACGGTCTGTTTCTTTGGTCGTCCTTCCCCGCCGTGGCCCTGGAAGAACGTAAACTCCACAAGGGTAGACGTTTTCATCTGTTTAATTCACTGTCACTGTGTTTACAGCTGTGCCTGGCTGTGCTAGCCACAGTATTGGTTGAGCAAATAAAATTGCATTTACCCAAGGTCTGGGGCGGTGTCTGCACTTGGCCACCTGTGAACAGCGTCTGAGGGAAACATGCAACACTTTTTGGCTATTCTGCAAATTTGAGGGGTTATCAGTGAACCACTTCAGGTAATGTTGCTTTGGGAACCTTGCAGATAACTACAGAGGTGAGTGCTTGGCATCCGTCCTCCTGGCTGCGGAGTGGACCTGTGAGCCCTGGCGGAGTGGACCTGTGAGCCCTGGCGCAGAGCAGAAATCAGGCTGTGAGCTTTAGCACTCTCTCAGAGCAGGTGCTCCAGAGGCCGAGGGTTTAACCGCCACATCCTGGGGTCGATGGGCAGAGATGCAACAGCAGAAGATGCTGGACAAAGGTGTCTTTGGAAGAGCTGAGAAGGACAGAGGATTGGCTGGACAGTAGGGTCCAGGTCTGGAGGCCTCTTGGGATTCTAGAATGCTCTCCGCCGTCACAGGGGATTGGGAATCAGACAGGCAGTGGAGGCCAGATGAGCGGGGTGGGGGACCCAGAATCACGTGAGAATGATTATGAGGGTCCGGTATTGGCTGTGATGAAGCAAAGGTGCGTAGAGTGCGATGGGGGCAAAAGATTTCGGGCACCTTAGAGTATTTCCAGGATGAAATGTCACGGGAGTTTAGAACCTTCTTGAGCACAAAACACAGAAGGACCTAGATCATTGGCAGTGAATAAATATTTGAAAGGGTACAGGAGGTTGTCCAGGAAGGACCCCCTCATGGGACCCCGGGCAGTGCCCGGCCAGCAGGTGGTGATCTGGGTTGACCGGAGACCGTTGGGGGACCCAGAATGCTCTCGGCTGTTCAGGGGCCTGGGATGTTCCGAGCACAGCACTTGACGGGGAGGGGGTGACGCTGAGCAGAGCCTCAGTGCTCTGAGGCGCAGAATCTCGGCTGGAATCGCACATCGGAGAACACCGACTGTGGGTCAAGCAGAAGTCCAGGGGAGGGGCGGAGGAGAAGCGGCAGACCAGGCGAAGGAGGGCTCGGCGGAAGGAAGGAAGCAGAGATGCCACGCGGACTTTATTGTGGGCCCTTTGTCCACTTCCGCTCCTGGGCTCTGTGTTGGCCGATTATTTCCTGGATCCAAGACACATACCGAGACACCCGGGTGTAGACGCCCGGCCGGTTGGGCTGCCCGCACGGGAAGTCCCCCCAGGAAATGATGCCGTGGAGTGCTCCATTACAGATCAGGGGGCCCCCGGAGTCGCCCTGAGTGGGGAGGAAAAAAGAGTGGGGTCTTTGATAGGGTTCAGCAAAGTTAGGGACATGGGGGGTGGTCAGTGAATGATGGAGGCACACATGGAGACAGTCAGTCAGGGGTGGAATAGAACCGAGAGGCAGATGGACAGACAGAGTAAGAGCAGGGACACAGACATCTGTGTCTTTGCTACTTTTCTTGGATTCTCAATCACTAAAGTAGTGGCAGTTTACCTCACACACCTGTCCTGGCTTCCCTGGCACCAAGTCCCTCTTTGTCCCCATGCACCCCTACCTGGCTTTAGCTAGATGGTTCCTTGGTGCCATCTTATGACTGAGTTGGTAGGTTGGGTGCAATACATACATACCCTGCTTTTCCCTGGGGCCAGGGCAGACATTACTAATCCATCAAATCACACATTCATTCACTGTCACACTCTTTCCTGCCAAACCAAAGTCCCGGCTAGGAAGCCTCCCTATGGGACATCGGTGTTTTTCACGGGACCCAGACTTAGTCCATCACAACCCCAC
The DNA here is from genome assembly GCF_964194135.1 of Talpa europaea. NCBI lineage: Eukaryota > Metazoa > Chordata > Mammalia > Eulipotyphla > Talpidae > Talpa > Talpa europaea. The sequence goes on from NC_140084.1 coordinate 48,275,422, forward strand.
AGAGTAACAGCCCAGGGCACACGACGTAAGTCAGTGTAGCGAGAAAACACGCTCAGGTTTACGTAAACTATTGGAAAGGGGCTGTTCTCTTCCCAGCAGCATTGCCTAGAGGGAAGGGAGCAACCCCAAAGCTGCTGGGGCCATTTTGACTTTGCATGGGAAGAGGTCACTCCGGGCGAAGCTGAAAAGGAAGAGAGAAGAGCTGAGCGCGGAGGAGCTCTAAGCACGGTATTTGCGCTCCTGACCCAGCTGGGCCTAAAGCGGGAGACACCCCTGGACTTTCCAGTTACGGAAGCCAGCGGCTTGCTTGTGGCAGTTGAGTCTCTGTCAGCTCCAAGCAGAACCTCAGCAGGGTGCATCTCATGCAGCAGCCATCAGAGCCTGGGCCAGACGGCGGCCTTTCTTCGCGGTGACTCTCATGCTGGGGCCATCTCTCCTGACCAAGCCTGGTTGCCCCAAGGCTGGAGTCAAGTCCTTCCCCCTGGCCCCCCATCCTGCGCCCACAGGGGTCTCACCTCGCAGGAGTCCTTGCCCCCCTCTTCTGTGCCAGCACACAGCATGTTGGGCGAGATCTTCCCAGGGTAGGCCTCACGGCACTCCTTATCCGAGCGCAGCTGGATGTTGACACACTGTAAGGTTTGGGGGTAACTCACTGGGGAGGAGAGAGAGGAACGTGTCAGAATATCTGGGCTGTGCGGGCTCTGGGGTGGGAGCGGGATGGGCAGAGGCGGAGAGAGATGAGGGAAGGGGTTGTGTCCAGGGAAAGGGTGAGGAACGGTGGAAGGCAGGGCGAGAAGGGGGTGCAGAGATGGGCAGGGGCTGGGGGGGGGACAGGGAGGACCGGAAGCACCTCAGGTGGAGCTGGTGCTGAGCAGGGAGGAGGGGATGGCGAGAAGCAGGAAGACAGGGCGAGGGGTAGCCGGAGGGGGGGCCGCTGGAGAGAGCAGCAGCACTGGGGGGAGGAGGGGAGAGGGCCCAGGGTCCCATCAAGACCGGCGTGGTCTCCATACACGTGACGTTTATGTGCACGTCCCTGCACCTGACCTAGACCTGCCGCCACGCCGCGTTCTCTGGGGTGCAAGCGATGGCTCTAAGTAAATGTGCTTACGTATAATTCAGCTCGTGATGTATATGCCGCCGTCATTTGTAAGTTAGCAATTAAGGCTGGTTTATGCAGTTTGCGTACTCATCCAGAGGTATATGTTGCTGTAGCACACGCGGCATAGAGTGTGTGTTTCATGTATTTATATATTTATGTGTTTTATATATTTACTTAATGCAATTTCCGTATAAACAGGACATAAATGACGTATTAAACGCAACACGATCTGTAGCCTTACATCTAGCTTCATAGTTACACGGTTATAGCTGGCTACGTAAAGGCTACATATGAGCACATGTTACGCGTGCGGCGTGCCTGCAGCTGACGGTGCAGCTCTTAGGACGTGGTGGCAACATACACGATTCGTGTAAATATATGTATTCTGATTCATCTTCTTACAGGCACAGGAGTCCTGCGGCCTGCCCTGCCCTCCCGTGCCGCCCCCAGGCCCCAGACCCTACCCTGGGGGCTGGTGGTGGTGCCCCAGCCAGACACGCGGCAGCAGGTGCCGGGCGGGAGGCAGCCCTTGCGGGACAGGGGCAGGAGGCGGACGCGGTCGGTGAGCCGCGCCGGGGCCTGCAGCTCCAGCAGCATGATGTCGTGGTCGTGGTTCAGGTGGGTGGGGCTGACCTGGTACCCGGGGTGGGGGATGGCGCGCAGCACCTCCCTCACCTGCTCTCCGGCCTCCACCTTCCCCAGGGTGTGCTTGCCCAGGTACACTTTGAAGCCCCTGCGGGTGCGGGAAGGGGTGGTTGTGAGAGGATCGGCTCTGCACCCCCAGCCTCCACTCCTCCGTCCCACCTTCCAGACCCTCAGCTCCCGTCCCCTCTAAGTCCCCTTCCCCTCCACCCCCACCATCCCCACCTGAACCCCGACTCCACCCCCCACTCCAGCCCCATCCGCACCCCCACATACTCCTTCAGACAGTGCGCCGCCGTCAGGACCCACTTGGGGTGGACCAGGACACCCCCGCAGAGCAGCCGCTCCTTCACCAGCAGGGCCGCCTGCCAGGGCTGCGAGTGTGGGCGGCAGGGGTAGCCGCCGGGGAGGAACCCGCTGGTCCCGTTGGTGCCATTGATGATCTTGGGGTAGTCCCGAGAGGTGCCTGTGGAGAAGGGGAGAGTCAGAGAACCGAGGTGCGGGAGGAGGCCTGCAGCTGGGGGCGAGGGTCAGGATTTGCTCTGGGTGCCCAGGACCCGTGAGTCATCTGGCGGCCTCGGGGTGTAGCCACTTCTGCGCGGAGGTGAGTCAGGCGAGAGGTGACCTCCTCGGCCACAGCAGCGCCGAGCCCGGCCGGGCTGGCAGGAAAGGTCATGGAATGAGGATGCTGCTCTTGGGTCAACAGGGTCCAGCTCCCCCACCTGCGCGTCCCCCACTCCCTCTCGGGAAGGGCTTCTCGGGGTGGACGTGAGGCTGGCCTGCGCGTCTGTCTAGGCAGTGTCCCCCCGCGTCTACTCACCCCTCGCCCCCCCACCCCTTCCCCACACATCTGTGGGTGTCTGTGCTTTAAATGCCGTCCAGGGGCTCCCGGATCCCGAACTCACACCCCGTCCCTCAGCTCGGCCTTTGAGCGCCAAACCCAACACTGTCAACGTGTCTTGAGCTTCGTGTCCTGGCTTGACCTTCGCAGCCAAATCTGTGCTCCTCATCTCTCTCCCATGCCTGTTCCGCCCCAATCCAGGACTTGCCCGCCCCCCCCCCACCGTGCTTTCCGTTGTCCTGCACAGCCTCCGAGCCCACCCTCCCGGCCTGCCCCTGCCCCTTGGCCCCAGCACCCCCCTCTGCAGCGTGAAGGAGGACAAGAGCTTCCTAAGTCTCTGCCTGCCCCTCCCACAGCTCACTCTTCCCGGAGCACCCCAGAGTCTCTGAGCACGTGACACCAGGTCACCTCCCGGACTGGGCTTCCCTTAAACAAAATCCCCACGCTGCCCCCAGCTCAGGCCCCCTGGCCTCGAGGACCGCTCCTGCACCCTCTGTTCCAGCCTCACGGGCCTGCTCTTCAGCCAGCCAGCCCCTCCCACTTGCCCTTTCCTCTTTCTGGACAGTTCTTTGTCTAGTCCTGACCCTTGAGGACGGCAGCCACACGTGGCTGCCTGAATTTAAATTCATTGAAAGGAACTTAACCAGAATTCACTTCTTCAGTCACAAGAGTCAAATTTTAAATGCCTAGTAGCCACAGTGGCCAGTGGCTAGCAAACTGGACAGCGCCCATGTTGGGATGCAGGTACATACCTCGCCCCGCCACCCCTGACCTCGCTGTGTGTGGTGGGTGTGGTCACTACTTCAGGGCATGGCCTCCAGCGAGGGGTGACCCGGCAGTGTGGACATGCCTCTGGAGGCCCCTGTGGCTCACCTCCCTGCGGTGGGCTGGGCCTGACACCCCTCCCCCCGCTGTCCCAGAGTGCCCACACCCCTGCATAAGCAGGGCGCTCTCTGATGTCGCCCGAGCCACCTGCAGTCACTGCTGGGGGGGGGGGGTCAAAAAGGGCCAATTTCAGGCCACACACCCCATAGACACTGTTCTGTTCCGTCCAGCGGGACGGATTCCCCTCTTATCTGGCACATAGGGCAGTGACACAGCCCCTGCCTGCTACGCGTTAATCTAAATCTGAAAAAGGGGCTGAGTCTAAGAAGGCCATTGGGTCTAAAATCGTGCAGTCGGTTTCCTGGGCCCGCGGTGCAGGATGTGGGCACAGGCAGGCGCCTGGCCTGGGATCCTGACTCAGGCATCCTGGCCGCTGGGGGCAGGACCCTGTTGGCCTCTTGCCCTGTCTGGGGAGGCCATCTGGGGCGCGTCGCCTCACGAGGCTGCTCACAGGCAGCTCCACAGGATGTGCGGTGGCTCCCAGCCCAGGGCGGGGCACCCAGCAGGGGTCGGTGCCAGTGTGCCGGAGGACCCAAAGGAGAGCAGCCAAAGCACCTTCAGGCCACCAGTGGTGCCGCGGTGGGCCTGAGGACCTCTCCTTTCAGGTCCCAGCTCGGGGCGGGTCCTTTGGGGGGCCCTTGCAGCAGTGTAGCTGCCATGATGGCCTAAGCTCCTGGCTTGACTCCCTGGAGCTGTCACCTTGTGTCACTGTTGTAACTGACTATTACCTAATTATTTGGGTAATTGCTTGAATAATGTCTGCATCCTCCCGTCCCCGCTAGGGCCGGGTGCTGAGAGCAGACCGGGTGTCTGCCTGGAAAGCCTCAGGCACAGGCCCTAGAACTCAGCCCCTGCCAGATGAGGAGTGGGGGAGTGAAAGAGCGGTGGAGGGAGGGGACCCCTGAGGGCCCTGGGGCCTGAGTGAGGGGGTGGATGGCCGGTGGATAGTAGGAGTGAGGGAGCGGGGAAACGAGTGGATGAATGGCGGAGGAAGCAGTTTCCAGAGAACTCCTTTGGGAAGGCAGGGAAGGGCAGCTTAAATGTGCGGAGAGGAATCTTGGGGGCCAACTTGGTGGAGTCAGTTAGCTTCGGGGTCACCCCAACCATTAGAGAAAGAACAGTTTAGAAGGTCCTGGAGTGGAGAGAGCACATGACTAATAAAAGAACAGTGGGGCTTGCCTAAGGGGGTGCCCTCTGAGAAGAGCCCCCTCAGGCGCTTCCCTTGTGGGGCCGGGTCAGGGAGTGTAATCACACGCATCTGGGCTGGAGTGTGGCCTCTGGGGACCCCGTCTTGGTGTGGTCCCTCCTGGGCCTAAATGCCCTGCAAGGGGTGCTGGAGTAATGACGCCTGACTTCCCTGTCCCTCTGGGCTGCCTGGGGCTAAGCGAGTCACCCGTATCACCTCCTTTCCGAGTTCACGGTGGCCCCCGTGGGGCTCTCTCCTGCGTCCTGTTCCGTTCTACAGATGAGCAGACCTTGGCAGGAAGACGCCATGCGCCCCCCTCGGGACTTGCACGCTGGTCTCCTCTGGGTCTGGGGGGGCGCTGCGGAGGGCCAGGGCAGGGGGCGGGGCTGGGCCCCCCTGCGAGGGGGCTGGGGCCAGGGTGGGAGCGGGCCGGCCCGCGGGAAACCAGGTCACGCAGGGACAAGCAGGAAGCGCCGCGGGTCGTCCTCGCGGGACCGGCCCCGAGTGGGCGGGGGGCGGACCGCCCGGCCCGGCCCGCCCCCCGGGGCCCCGCCGCCCCCGCCCCCGCGCACGTCCTTACCGCCCGACGAGACCACGGTCAGCGCGGCGATCACCGCGGCCAGGGGCCACATGGCGGCTTCGGGGTGGGGGCCGGGCGGGGGAGGCTGCGGAGAAGCCGAAGGGATGTCGAGGGCTGACTCTCGCCGCCACCGCCCCTGAAACGCCCCCCATCGGCGCTTCGCGCCCCCGGGTCTGGGATCTCCGCCTTCACTCAAACACCCGGCACCGGCACCGGCACCGGCACCGGCACCGGCACCCCCTTCCTGCGCACGTCCCACCCGCGAGGACAGCTAGTAACGGGGCAGGGGTGGCGCGCGCCCCTTGCCCCGGGTGCCCGGCCCTCCACCCCCGCGCTGCGCCCGGGTCCGCGGCGCCCTCCCGCGTCTCCAGCCCTTTGCGGCTCCGAGCCGCGCGGCGTCAGGTCCCGAGCCCAGCGCGTATCGCTGCGTGCCCGCCCCCCGCCACCCCCCCAGAGGCCTCTGTCTCCCGCGCCGCCCCGGCTCCTGTCTCCGCAGCCGCCCCCTCCCGCACCCGCTCTGCCCAGCGACGCCCCCACCCCGGCCCGTGCGGACCCTACCTGGGCGAGGGGCCCGGGGCGCAGAGCTTCAGCCGCAGGCTGCCAACTTCAGCCCCGACCCATGGCTTTTAACCCCTGAACTCCCTCCCCCAGGTGCCCCGGCGCTTCCCCGTAGCCGGCCTTCCCCTCTCCACCCCCATAGGCTCAGCGGGCTCGCAGCCGGCACCCCCAGGATGGGCTTGGCCCTGGGTTCGGGGCGGAGCTTCCTGGACCCGCGGCGACCCCGCCCAGGCCCGATTTGAACCCACTGTGAACTTTCTGGCAGCAGGGCCCAGTTTAGAGGGAAGGGGGAAGCTCGGTTCCCGCTCAAACCCACCCTCCAGTCCCGCCGGCTCCCGCGCTTTCTCCTCCCTCCACCCCTGCACGTGCCCAGCCCCAGCAGCTCCTAGGGCGCCTTCCGCTGGCGTCTCAGGCCCAGTGTGAACCATGCCCCGCCGCGCGGACCAGATCCGTGGACACCCTCAGCTCAAGCTTGTCTCCGCTCAAACCCAACACCCCGAATCCGTGCCCACCTCAGCTGGGGCCCCACTCCAGCCCCAGCCCTTTTGCCTTCTGAAGAAGACAGGGCTGCCCACAGGCCTCGCCAGCCCCTTCCCTGGACAGTCGGGGGAGAAAGGCACCTGAGGCGGCGCAGGAAGTCCACTGGCCCCACCGGATGGGGCAGAGGTTGGGCCTGGGAGATGGATGACCTTGGAGGCGCAGGGTCAGATGAGGTGAGGAAGTTCGAGGAGACGGAGGTGCAGAGAGAGAACCAGGAACCGGACACCTCTGGGGGCCGGGGTGAGGGGAGAGGAAGGAGGAAGGGGAGGCGCTCTGGAATGAGCAGGCGGATCCGGGAACTGTGTCTGGGTGGGGTCACCAGCTAATCCGAGGGGGTGGAGGGGGCAGGTTTAGGGATTAGGGAGGACAGAGGTGGGGTCAGAATCTGGAAGGCAGCCAGGGATGGGCACGGGATGCAGTCTGGGGAGAGAGGAGAGCAGTGGCGTCCAGGCGTGCGCGCAGGCAGGACGAGGGCCCCCGTGGACATCGGCCTGGTTCACATGGGCAGAGTTCAAGTTTGGGGTCACACTTTAAAGGATCAACACTTTCAGTGAGGCGGCTCTGCCCGGAAGTCTCCCACATGCATGTAATGAACACACGTCAGGGATGTTTCGACGCGTCAGTGAGTGGCTCAGCGGAGAGGTGGCGCAGCGGGCGGTCAGGGACCCTGAGATTCATTTCTACGGAGATGCAAACTTATCGTCCCTGGGGAAAGTTCACAGCTGCCGCAGGAGCCCGGGGCTATTACGGACAAGGGCCATTTGCACTGACTGGCAATCTGTAACTGACAGAGTGGTCAGCCTGCCTCCGGGCACTCTGCAAAGCCAGAAAGGAAAGCCAGAGAGCCCGTGGGACCAGCCGACCCTCTGCTTTTTTCATCCCGGATGTGTGTCAGGTCCCCCTCGAAGTCTCACAACTCCCGCCCCACCGGGGAGGAAGGCGGTGGGCCCGGCGGGGTGGGCCCGAAGCCCGCACCGGGAAAGCCGTTGAGCTGGGAGGGCAGGGCCGGGAGGGGCGAGGAAGGGGCTGCAGCTGGTTCTGGGGACGAGGTTGAGGTCGCGGCCCTGTGGGGCCGGGCAGGCGGCACGAGGAGGGTTGGGACGGAGCCGCGGCTGAGTTGGCGTCGAGGTTGAGCAGCTGACGTGGGCCCAGCGCAAGGCTGAGTGCTGGGGATGGAGCCCAGCGGGCGTGGCTGGGGTCACAGCCGAGGGCCACAGCAAGGCCGTGCCCTTCTTCACCCTGGGGTTCCCCCACCTCGCAGGCCGGCGCCGAGTGGGCACAGAGTTCATGCTGCTTGGGTTCAGGCTGGGCAGCAGAAGGGAGGGGGCCGGTGCAGTGAGGTGACAGGCTGATGACAGTGAGTGGGCAGGTGACAGTGAGGTGGGGCGCCAGGGGGCCCCTGCTGCTTGCAGCCTGGGGTCACGGGCTTCCCAGGAAGTCTCCTCTGTTGGGGAAGGGGTGGAATCTGCGGTGGCCGGCTGGCCCTGACAGCAGCTCGGGAGGGGGTGCCGGGTTGGGCTGAAACCTTGCCCCTCCTCCCCTTCGCCTGGCAGTGCCCGTGGAGCAGACCCGAGCAGTGCCGGAGAAAGGAGAAGAGAGCACTAGGAGAAGGGGCCCGGGGCTCAGACTCTGGAGCCACACTGCTTGACCACCGGTGCCTCGGTTTCCCCGTCCGTAACCGGCGCGGCCATAGCCGCGGCGTCGCAGGGGAGGGCTAGACGGGGAGAGCCTGACGCGGACCGGCCTGTTAAATCAGTACAGCGGAGATGGAGGCTGCCCGAGTTTCTTGGAGGCCCCACCTTAGCTTGGCTTCAAAATGGGGTTCTTTGTCAAGCAGGAACTGGAAGTTCTGGTTGGAAGCGCTGGCTGGGGCGAGAAAGTTGGCCCCACACCCAGGCCCTGGGGGAGAGGCCCTGGTGCCAACGTGAAGGGAGGGGGAGACAGAAGGACTCAAAAGGGAAAATCCAGGGAGAAAGAGGGTGGGTGGGAGAGGCAGCGGAGAGGCAGGCGGAGGGGAGCCTGCGGGCACCGGCCCCTGCTCTGGGGCAGGAAGGTGCAGGGAGCCGAGGGCTGCGTGCCTTAGCCCGGATCCATCTGCTGAAGGCAGTGGGCCTTGGTCGCCATCTTTCCCACGAGCAACAAGCGGCCCTTTGCAGACCTCAGAGCAGCAAGCCCAGGACGCTTCTCCCGTCTGCCTGGCCTGTGCCATCCTCTGTCCCCCTCCACGTCTACCTGGGAGCTGCCGCCCCTGAACCCCGCGCCCGTCCTGCTCGCCCCCCGAAGACAGGCCTCCAGGCGGACGTCGCCCTAGCCTGTGTCAGCAGCTTCTGCCTTGCCGGTTCCACTGGCAGAGACACGGGCTCCAGGCTCCCCTGTTCCATCAGGGTCGGCACCGTCACCTCCTCCCCACCTCCCTTGTTGTCCTGCTGCTCCGGGTCCAGTTTTTGCTCTTGGCGCCAGCTCTCCTCTGAACGCTGGCCGCCCTCACCTGTCCATGCAGGCTTTCTCCCCGGTCCCCCACCAGACGGGCCCCATCCCCCAAAGGCCCACCTCACTGAACCCAGGGGCCAACTCTTTAGGGTTCATCTTGAGCTCCCAGCAGCGTTGAAGAAGCGAATCACTTCCTGTTGCTCGGGCGCTTCTGTGCTCGCCTCTGGGCCTGCGCCCTCCTGGTCTTGCTCAGGGCTCCCTGCTGCTCCCCAGCCGTGCCTGGCGCTGGCCCCTCCTCATCTCCCTGCTCCTGCGGGTGGTGCTCCAGAACCCTCTCCTCTGCTCACTCCACCCTTGCTCCCCCAGTGTCTCATCTGATCCCCGGGCTAAAGTGCCACCTCCACGCCGCCGGCCCCCTATGCTCCCGCTCTCAAGCTGCCCGCTCAGCCTGCGCAGTATCTCCACGCACTTAGCCACCCCCCACGCACCCCAAACAGGTTCTTCTCAGTTCCCGTGGACGTCTCCCTCGCCTGCAGCCCCTCGCTGGCACCCTGGTCTCACCCTGGAATTCCTTTCCTGGCGCAACCACGTCCATCAGCTGCCGTTGGCCCGCCGTCGGCACAGACCCGGGTCCGCACTGCCCGCCCTGCGCCCGGCCCCGGCCGCCGCTGAGGCCCTGGGTCATTGCAGGAGTCCGCTCGGGCTCCTCTCCCGCCGGCCCTGCGCTGCCCCGTCTCCCCCAGCGCGGGGCCTCCTCTTAGGAACCCTCCACGCCTCCCACCTTGCTCGGGGTGAACGGCAAGGCCTAGACCACCGGCGCCAGGCTCACCCCCAGCTCGGAACCCGGAGCCTGCCATTCCTACTGTTGGGGTTCAGAGGACGGGGCTCGGCACTGGGGTTCTTGGGTTCCTCTGAGAAAGAATTCGGCAGATGTCCCTGTCACCAGCGCATGCGCATTCACGAAGGAAAGGGGCATTCACGAAGGAAAGGGGCGCCCGCGTGGGCGCCGTGGGCGGGAGAGCCGTGCTCTGCTGGGGAGGGGGTACCCTTAGGTGGAATCACAGCGATTTGTTTCCGGGGAGTGAGATGGGGTTGGTCTGTGACCAATGGTCCCCTCTGCCTCCACCCCCGGCACCCCCCGGCTGAGGGACCCACCTCAGACTTAAGATGGGTTCACCCTGCCTCCCGCCTCCGGTATCTGTCCTCGGGAGACCTTCCGGCCTGGTCTTCTCTCGGCTCCGTCACGTGGGGCTCAGTGGCAGTACGGCACCTGCTGGGTCTGTGACGCCAGAGGGAGCATTTCATGTGTGTTGATTTGAAACTGCAGTCACCACTTCGGGCTGATCTGGTGGCCGCCCCGCGGCCGGCGCAGGCTAGAAAGGCGGCCCGAGAAACAGTCAGCTGGGCGGGCGGGCGCCGCCATGGGGCCAGGGCCGTGACCACATGGCCTCTCTGCTTGCTTGAGCCTCACCCCTCACCTGGCGCCCCTCCTTTGCACTCTGGTTCATCAAATCTGTGACATCATTGCCTGGATTCGCACTATGTGTTTTGTTTTTTTTTTAGGATTTATTTACACAAGCACTGGGTACAGTTAGAAGCACGGGAGGGTGAGAGAATCCACCAGAAGCCAGAGCGGGGAACACAACAGGCAGACTGACGAAATACACTGCTGAGGGAGCAGCGGGCGGCAGGAGAGGTCTGCGCGGCATGTGGGACCCTCGCTGGCGGCCGGGGATCGAACCGGCGCTGCAGAGGCTGCGAGCAGCTTCGCAACCCAGCGCTCAACCGCTGCACCACCAGGGGAGGCCCTGGATTTGCACTATTTTTTATACAACAGTTATAGAGCAAAATTCAAGCTTTCAGAGATAGAGTTGGCTTTATTAATGGCAGAGAAGCTGGCAGCATCCCGCCTGGGACACAGATTGGAGCCAGAGCTAGCGCAGCGGGGCAAGGTGTTTAGCGGGAGGAAAGAGGCAGGTCGGGGCTCTCATCACGCAGAGCACCCCAGTGCAGACTGGGAAGCTGGAGCAGTTGGTCTGGGGCAAGGCTTTTGGGAGAGGGTGGAACTGCCGGGGGTCCTAGGCCTGGGAGGGCTGCTGGGAACTCCCGCTGGCCCCTGGTTCCGCTTTTTTAGCCCTGTTGAGCTGCTGCTGAAATGGCGACTGGATGCTGAGACACTTTCAAGATGCCTCCGAGTTTCAGAGATGCCAAAACAGGAAAGTGTTGCAGGGCAGCCCCGATATCAAATGGGTAGCCTGGCTGTGGGTCCTCACCCACGCGCTTCAAAGAGACTTATTAATGCTTAACTGCAGGCACACACAAAAGGTTAATAAAAGGTTTATTTACAAGGGAAGGGGAATGAGGAAATGTGCAACTGCGGGAGAAAAGAGGGAGATAAAGTCTTAAGTGCGTCCTACCCGTTCCCCTGCCCTGGAACCCCACTGGCACTCTGAGAGCTGGCCGCAAGCCAAGAGCTGTGAAGCCAAGAAGGCCCCCCAAGGCCCACGTGTCTGGTTTTATACCAAACCTGGCTGCTTAACTCCACCCTCAGGTCCCAGCAGCCCTTTTGGTGAGGACGGAATTTGTCTTTCCCAATGTCCTGATGGCTTTGGTCTGGAGTGGGGGTGGGGTCCACAAAGCCTGCATGGGATTAGCTCAGGACATCCTTTCCCCCTGACAAAAGGAACGTGCACCCGACAAGCAAAAAAATGTACAACTTTGATGCACAGCAGAGAATCCAGAGTCCAGTGACCTTGAATCTAAGCGGCTCTGTGTCCTCATAGAAGGACACAGCCGAGAGTTAGAGCTGTGTTAAGTGTCGCGAGCCAGCACAGCCCAGCCGCTGTTGCGCCCCTTCCCTCCATGGAGCTCCCCAGCTGCCCACATGAGCTCCCGGTGTGCCTGTACCACCTCGACAGAGGCGCCGCCTCGATTTCCTAGCGGCCTTTCATTACCAAACGCAGAGCTTTGGTGGCTTGGGGTGCCTCAGCCCACGGAACAGACCGAGACGAAGACTTGGTCTTTCCCAGCAAAGGGAGTTTAATGACTGAATCGAGCAGGAGACGGGGCTGGCTCCCAAGGTGCCTCTTGCGGCCCTCAGTGGAGTTAGGGACTTGCTGGGATCATTGCATTGGGACATAGCGGGGGGGGGGGGGGGGGGGGTTGAGGCGGAGTCTTGGCCATGCAGGCACAGTGGCTTCACGGGCGCGCCAGGCTCTTCAGGGGTCACTCACCCAGAAAACGGTGGCCTGGCACCTCCTCACGAGGCGCTCAGATGCGAACCGCGAGCTCGCCAAGGCACTCCCCGCACGTGGTCTAACTCAGAGCCACATGGCCCGTGGGCCTGCGGGCTGGTGCTGGTCTCCACGTCCGCTCTGGAAACCTTCCACCTGGCAAGGAGCGCAAGTCCCCACCCTGCCCCTCAGCGCTCCCCACCGGGGCATCCTCCACGCACAGCAGTTATTTCTGTTCCACTGGGCCCCTCGGTGGCCAAGACAGATGCCAAATGCCGCAGCTCGTCCTCGAGTGCCTGAGCCCATGAGGGGCCGACAGGCTGACCAGCGGGCGGTGTCCCTGGGCCGGGAGGTCCAGCGTCGGCCTTGAGGCCGCAGACCTGGGGAGCCTCAGGCACCGGGTTGGTGAGAGCGGTCAGGATGGCGAGTGGTTAGCAGTCGCTGACTGTGTTTTTAGCACGTCTGTGAGATGGACGTTTTGATAAGGGCTGTTTATATTTAGCAGAGCCCTAAACCTTCGTGGACAGGCCCCTCGCAGCTGGAGGAGCTCACCCCAACGCTCGCAGCCCAAACCCACTGCCCTTTGCCCCAGAGGGTTCTCCACCTTGGAGTGAAGTTCTCTGTTGCTGCGTCCCCTCCCGCCCCGGTGTGAGTGGAAAGAGCGTTGCGCTGGGTCTGGCTGGGCAGCTCCATGTCTGGCATCTAGAACAAGGCACAGGAGGCACCTGGGAAAGACTCAGGCCGGGCGCACAGTAGGTGCCCCTCGTTCGCGAGGCGGGAGAGTGGAGGCACAGTGGCTCCGGGAGAATGGAAATAACACTGCAAGGCGCTCTTCTTCCCGCAGAGGCGCCTGTGGGGAGGGAGGGCCGGCCGGGCGAAGAGCAGGCTCTGCCGGGACTTGAACTCCAGAGTGCGGTGACCTCAGCCCTCCGTGCCCAGATCCCATGAGGACAGAGGGCCTCTGTCAGGCAACCGACGGCTCTTTGCCTCCCCTGCCCTGCCCCTTGGCAGCCACGGCCCCTCCCCGGGGCTGGGGGAGGGCTGCCCCGCCCAGGACAGGGGCAGCACCAACACCAGGGGTGGGGTGGGTGCTGGGGCAGACCCTGGGTGGCAGATGAGCCGTGGCGCCCATGGGCAGCTGTGTGCACATCTGCCGGGTGAATTAATGGAACATGGAACTGCGGGTTGTTCAGTTTTTATTATCATTATTTATCTGCATTTAAGAGACAGGGTTTTGAAAAGTGTCTTCTTTGGAGTATAGTGAGAGTTGCCTCAGGCCCCTGCCCCTGTACCTAAGGCCATCCTGGCTAAGACGGTGGGCGTCTGAGCCAGGCCCAGGGTCAGGGTGTGGCTCCGAGGGAGGGGGCGGGGCCTGGGGCGGGGGACTTGTCATCATCTGTTACCAGGGTGATCATTTGCTCCGCATCGTTTCCTGGATCCATTTTTGGTACTTGCACAGGTTGGTGTAGACCCCGGGGTAGCCAGGCATGCCGCAGTGCTCCATCCCCCAAGACACGAGGCCCTGGAGGGCTCCTCTGCACACCAGGGGGCCCCCGGAGTCACCCTGAGGGGGAGAGGCAGAAGTGGAGACTTGGGGAAGGAGCCCGAGCAGAGCCCTTGAGGGTGGTGATGAGGGGACAAGGGCTGAGGTCCCCTCCCCCCCAGAACGGGCGGGGGCACCTCCCTCTTGGCGGGTGTCGCCCTGTCCCATGCCTCACTGGACCCGCTGCCTTGGTGCCGGTCCCAGAAAGTTGTGTGTCTGCCTCCCGCTCTAAGAACTGCTCCTCCCGCTTAACAGAGGAGGAAACTGAGGCATCAGGGTTGAGTCTGCCCCCGAAGGGCGTATGGCTGCCAGGCGGCCTGCCTGTGACGCTCCTTCATGGGGGAGTCTGCCCAGTTTTAGGTTCTTGAGAGCCCCTGTGCCTGAGTCCCAGCACGAGCCACTGCCTCCGTGCAGCCGCCAACCTGGGCCTCACCTGACAAGAGTCCTTCCCGCCTTGGGGGACCCCTGCACAGACCATGCCCCCGGTGATGCCTCCATAGGCCTGGCGACACGTCTGGTCCGAGGAGATGTTGATGTTCACACATTGCAGAGAGTTGGGGTACCTGGCTGGGGGGCACAGAGGGTTACAACTGCCCTCAACAGGATCTAGGAGTCCAGGCCCCCAGCCCCTCCTCCCTCAGACCTGGGGTCCAGGCCCCCAGCCCCTCCCTCAGACCCGGAGTCCAGCCCTTCCCCTCCCGGATGCAGGTCCTCACCCATGGGACTGGCTGTGGTGCCCCAGCCGGACACGTGGCAGGAGGTCCCTGGGCTGGCACAGGAGGTGGCGAGCGTGATGGGCCTCACTGCCCTCCCCAGCCGAGCCCTGGGCTCCAGCCTCAGCAGCATCAGGTCATTGTCGTGTGTGCGGGAGTTGTACTGGGGGTGCGGCACCTGGCGAGCCACGTGCAGCACCTGCTGGGTGGCCTCCCAGCGCTTCAGGTTGTGCTTGCCCAGGGCTACCCGGAGGATCCTGGACCCCGAGAACAGAGAACAGGGCCTCTCAGGAGCTGGCCCGGAGCCGCCTCCCCCACCAGCTCCCTCTGTCCCCCTTGCTGGGCTGGTGACGCGTCTCCGGCTCCCTCCCCCTGCCTGCCAAGCCCACCCGCCCTGCTAGCCTCCCATGCCCTCCCGCAGCTGGGCACCCGCCCCCCAGCTGTGTTCTGGCTTGGGTGGAAGGTGAGGGTTGGGGGCTCTCGCCTCAGTCCCAAACCCTGCACCTGCCGCTTCACTCCTGGGCTAAGTGAGACTGCGGTGGCCTGGCTCTGAGTCGCCCTCCCTGCTCTAGCCTGGCTTCTGGGCTCTAGACTCACGGAGCGCTCGGCTCTGGAGGCTGGTTCTAGATGGAGTCTGCACTGGGGGCTCTCTGGACGCTGGGGTGCGCTTTCTGTCCTGGGCAGCCTGAGGGTTCCGCATCGAGTTCTGCACTCTGGTTTGCGTGTGGTTCTAGACACGGATGGGCACGTGTGTGGCCGAGTTCTGGGTCCTTGGCTTGAGACAGGGGTTCCGGCTCTGCGCCCCAGCTGGGCTGCGGCCTAAGCATCCACCTGGGCTCCTGGTTCTAGGACAGCTTCTGTCTCAGACTGAACTACTCTCTGGGCTCTCGGTTCTGCACTTTGGTTGAACCAAGGCTGGACCCTGGGCTCCAGATGGAGCCTCAGGTTGCAAACTGGATTTGGGGCTACTTGCATTCTGGGCCTGGCGCGCTGGGGTCTGGGTTCCACAGGAGCTCCAGCCCTGACCCCCGAACTGGTCGAGGGGCACGGCGTGGGCTCGCCTCTGGAGTTTGACTTTGATGTTGGAGTCTAGCTTCTCGGTTCAGGTGTGAAACCTTGAAGGGGGCCGCGTTCTGTGATAGACGGGGCTTTTAGCGGTTTTTCTTTGCTCTGCCCTCTTTTATTCTCCCTGTCCGGGCTGGCCGAGGTGGCGTTTTAATAACGGTCTTCACGCTGGGCCTCGGGTCAGAGAGGCGCGCTAGGCTGCGCTCTGGGCTGCGCGTTATGTGAGGCGCAGGCCCCGGCTTCTGTCTCTGCCCTAGTGCCTGAGCCGCGCGGCCCGGCCAGGCGTGGGGTCCTAGGCGTGGCGGCCTGCAGGTTCCGGGTGTCCTGCGCTGCTAGTGCAGACTTTGCCCCACTTCAGCGCTGCTCTGGAGTGGGGCCCGAGCCTTGGCCCCTGCAGGGCTTGGCCCCAGGTGGACCTCGGTGGAGCGTCAGGGTCTCGGTCCGTGTGGGGCTGCGTGCTGGTGTGTGGGCTCTGAGCTGCTCTCCGAGTCCGCCGCGTTAAGACTCACGCTGGATTCCCCATCCCGGGCTGTGCCTGCGCTTCTGGGCTCCTCCCTGTGTGGACCCTAAGCCGGGGACCAGCCCCCCGCTGGGGGCCACACGGGGCGCCAGACTCAGGAGGGGGGCACTCACGGGCGGGCGCAGTGGGCGGCGGTGATGGCCCACTGGTCGGAGAGCAGGGCCCCCCCGCAGAGGAAGGCTTGCCAGGGCCCCGCCAGCAGGGCCGCCTGCCAGGGCTGCGAGTGGGGGACGCACGTGTAGCCCCCGATGATCTTGTCGTCTCCTGAGCTCTGCGCCGCGGCTGGAGCGGGGGGTGAGGGGCAGATGAGCAGAGCCTGTCCGTCCCCTCTTCAGGACGTCGGGGGCCCGTAAACCCCTCTTTCTTTGCTGCACCCTAGACCGCCCCCCTCTCTGCCCCACCCAAGTAGGAGGTAAAGCCCAGCAGGGTCCCCATTATTGCCCCAACACGTCGGGGCGGCTTTCTGAGCCCCCTGCCCGCCCCTCCTCAGGGGATCCCACCCGTGGCCCCTCATCCAGGGCCTGAGCCCCACCTCTGTCACTTTTTCACAGCACACTGCACCCTCCCCCCCTCAGTGTCTCCCCAGCATGGTCATGGAGCACCCGTCCATTCCCCGTGCTCCACTTGATGTGATCCCCAAGATCCACCTCTGTGCCCCACACCCACTGTCCCCAACACCCCTGCCGGGAGAATCCCACCCCCCGCCCTCACTGTTGAGAACTCCCCGCTTTCCCGAGGCCACGTCTCCCCAGCACACTCCCCCTGCTGTGGGGAGCTCCACCGTGCTCCCCAATTCCTTGTTTCTCCTCCACTTCCCGTGACTGCACATGTCCAGACAGGGTAGGACGCTGACCTTAGGCCCCCACAAGCCCCTGGACACCCAGTCCCAGGGCCCCTCTCAGAGTCTCGGGGGCTCCCTACACCAGACCCCCCGCCGGGCTTACCTGCGGCCAAGAGCTGAAGTGCTGTCAGCAGGAGGAGCATGCTGGGCGGCCGAGGCCGGGGCTGGCAAACGCAGAGGGGACACGAGAGACTGGAGAGCTGGGGTTTGGGGACGGAGGCCGAGACTAAGGGGCAGCGGCCGAGGCGCTGGGCGGCATGGGCGGGGGCGGAGAGTCGGGGCGCTGGCGGCGGGAGGGGGCGCCGGGCCGGGCACCGTCCTGCCCGCGTGTCTGGCGTGGAGATGGGGGTGCCGTCTCTCCCTGTCACCTGGAGGCCTTTTATCCCCGCTCTGGGCGCCGGCCCTGCCCACTCCCCTGGACTGTTTTATTGCGTCCTGGTCCCCGTTCCAGGAATCCCAGCCGTCTCCTCCCTCCCGCTCTGGCCAGCAGCACCCACAGACTAATGACACCTGCGGCCCGCCCAGGAGACGGTGTGCTCTGGGAGGGGTGCGGAAGCGGGACCCCAGGGCCAGGGCAGGGTGGACGGGCGCGGGGCTCGGGGGCAGGTGCTGGGAGCGGCCGAGGTGGGGCCGGCCGGGCCAGGAGAGGCCGCGGGGAGGAGGGAGAGGCCGGGAGCCTGCGCGGTGACGCCTGCGGTGGAGCACGGGGGGAGGCCTGTGGGGCGCTGGGTAGGGCGAAGGGTGGGAAAGGCCAGGCGGGCAGGGCCGGCCCGGCGAGGTGGAGTGATGAGCGGAGAGAAGCCAGGAACAGGCAAGAAGGAGCAGAAGAGGAAGAGCAAAGAGGGTGTGCCCCTCCCGTGCCCGCGTGATGGGGGCGAGCGGCCTGAGAGGAAGGACGCATGGGCAAGAGGGAGGGCGAGCAGGATGAGGCAGGAGAAAGGGGGGAGACAGGGGTGCTGGGGACCTGGACAGGGGGACAGGGGGGCAGAGGCCAAAGGCCAGCGCGAGGGGCAGGGCGTGGACGCCGGCGGGTGGCTCCACTCCCGAGTTCTGGGGTCTGGTGGTCATCGCAGGCTGGGGTCGGGGGGCAGCCCCTCCCAGGAGGCAGGGAGAGGCTCCCCGGATGTCCCCCAGTTTGGTGTGCAGGGACAGAGGCTGCGGAGGGCAGGGGTGTGGGAACCGTGAGAGCCGGAGGCCGGGCATGGGGGGGCGAGGGCCAGGGCGAGGGGCCAGGCACAGAGTGGTGAGGCCGGAAAGCGTTCCAGGCAGCTGAGGGGGGCCCTGAGTTTGGGGGACCTGTTCTCACTCAGGGCAGGGCTCGCAGCCCTCAGCCCCTCCCCCAGCCTCTTAAACTCCCTAATGACTGCAATTTGCCTCTGGCCCGGCTGCCCAGCCCGGACCACCACGCGGTGACTCAGGGGGCCCCTGCGCACCCTCCCTCGACCCCAGGCTGCCTCCCAACCGCTTTCCTCGCTGGCGCGGGCCGCTGGCCCTGGGTCCATCTGCAGCCTCCGCTCCCCCGGGCTGACCTGCAGCGGGGCCCCTGCAGGAGGTCCTGAGCCGAGAGACACAAACAGCAGGACCCCCCACCACCCCCGTAAAGAGGATGACCCTTCTGGGAACACAGAGGTGCCCCCGCCTCAAGCAGCGGCTCCGGGCGGGGTCGGTGCTTCGTTCCTGGCCCACACTTGTGCCAATAAAATTCAGCAACTTGTTCTCAACCCCAGGCCTCCAGAACTTGAATAACCCTTTTTTGTTTTTAAAGATTTATTTATTTTTTATACAAGAACCGGGGGACAGGCCAGATGCGCGGGAAGGTGAGAGGACTCACCAGAGACAGAGCAAGGAGCAGAACAGGCAGACTGGCGAAATCCACTGCTGAGGGGAGCAGCGGGTGAGACAGGAGAGGTCTGCACCCCACGTGGGTCTCTCCCGGCCGGCCAGGAATGGAACGCGCGCTGCAGAGGCTGCGGACAGCTTCACAGTGCGACGCTCAACCGCCTGCTCCACTGGGGAGGCCTGAATAACCCTTTCTTAACAGGGGAGGCAGGCTGTGAGTTTGCTTCCTGCCCTTCTGCCAGGGGACTTGCAGTAAATCTCCTCTCAGAACTGAGGGCCACGGGCTGCCCTCATGCACACCGGGCGTGAGTCCGTTGCTCGTGATAGTGAGGGGCTCGGTGGGCGTAGCTTCACCTGAGGAGACTGTTCAGAGCAAGAAGACCAGGGTTATCTGCCGGGGACCCTAAAATGGTCCCTGTAGGGGCGGGAAGAGGATACCCTGGGGGGGGTGGTCTGAGATTGATGATTGAGGAGGAAGAGCAGAGCGAGGAGATGTTGAGGAAGTTGAGGTGACTTGAAGTGGGGTGGGGTGGGATAGAGCAGGAGCAGGACTGGATAAACTGCAGGGGTCTCGGGCATGTCGGGGAGGAGGCGGGGGGAGCACGGTGAAGGCAGTGAAGGCTGGAGTGAGACCAGAGCATCTTCGCACGGCCAGGCCCGGCACTGGGCTCTGTGTGGTTTTTAGTCTCCTGAGCAGCTTCTCACCTCGGTTCTCACCTGCCTAACCGCACACGCGCAGCTGCCCCTGGAGATGAGCTGGCCTCAGCCTCCCCAGAAGAACAGAAAAATGTTTTAAAAACATTTTATTGTGGTAAAATATACAGAACAAAAAGTTTATTTTAGCCATTTTAAAAAATAAATTTTATTTATTTTTGCATAGAACTGGGGTGCAGGCCAGAAGTGTTGGGGTGGAGTGAGAGGATCCACCAGAGACAGAGTGGGGAGCAGAACAGGCAGACTGACTGAAACACACTGCTGAGGGGAGCAGCGGGGAGACAGGAGAGGTCTGCTGCGCCATGTGGGTCAGCTCCCTGGCGGGGGATCGAACTCGTGCCACAGTGGCTGCGGACAGCCCATAGCGCTGAGACTAACCCCTGCGCCACCAGGGAGGCCCGTCCAACACCACTTGAAGGCATTTTTCTTAAGTTAACTTGCCGACCCCTCCCCGTGGCCCCACGAGAAGGGCGCTCTGCTGTCCTAGTGTACAGAACACGAGGTCAAGTTGCCGGCCCAAGGTTACTCAACACTGAGGGACGGGACGGCACCACGGTTGGAGTCAGGCAGACGGCACTCAGCCCCCACAGGGAGCGCGCTGCCCAGAACAAAGGGCCGATGGTGCAACGCCACCCCTGGGATTAGCCCAGACAAAAGGAAAGATGCCTCTTCCATTGCTCCAGGAAGGAAGAAGGAAGGGCAGGTGAGGTTGCTGGTGGGTGTGGGCAGGGTGGCAGGAAGTGGAGGGAGGGCCTGGCTGGGTGGCTTCTGTTGCTTCTGGGGAGACTGAGGCCAGCTCATCTCCAGGGGCAGCTGCGTGTGGGGTTGGGCGGGTGAGAACAGAGATGAGAAGCTGCTCGGGAGAAGGTCGCCTCTGGAATGTAAAGAGGCAGCATCTGAGAAGCTGGAAGAGCTCTGGCTTGGCTTTTTCCAGCAAAGAGCAGACTGGGTGATGGCAGGAGACAGCGGCACTGAGCATGAGAACAAAGGGGTGGACTGTGGTGTGAAGGAAGTGGGAGCAGAGGGGCTCGGGAGGGAGGCTGATGTGGAGGAACAGGTAGGGCAGACCCACCCACAGCCCTGGAAGCCTGGGAGGCCGTGGTCAGGGAGTGGGATGTGGGATTTTGTGGTTTCAGAGGTGGGGCCCTTCCAGATGGCGAGAGGAGCCAGGGCGTGAATGTGGGAATGGGTGACAGGGAGTCCTCTTCCCAGGGCTCCTGACCTCCTTGGTCCACACATGCCCATCTGTCTCCACTTACACCACAAACCAGGCACCTCGCCCAGGGCTGCTTGACAGCCGTGATCACATCTAATCCTCACAACAGCTTTATGAGGTTCCACACTGATTAGGGCCACATGACCAGCGAGGGCCCTGGGAGAAGTCACCAGTGGCACATCCGAGGTTAGGACTGGGGTCACCTGTCAGACTCCACGACACTCTGGCTCCCGGTCTGCTTCCACGCCATCGAGGGCAGGGAGTTCTGCCTGCCTTGCTCCTCAGTGCATCTCTACCCCCAGGAACAGCACTGGGGGTGCTGCAGTGAGTGTCAGTGTGGTGAGCACACAGCCCTCCCCTCTCTCTGGCTGGTCCCCAACCAGCTCTGTTCGGCAACTTTCCTGGCACCTCCCTCGTGCCATAATCCCCCCATTGGCTCTCTGGGGTGCACACAGTTACTTCCATTCTACAGATGAGGGAACTGAGAGAACTAGGTCAGTTGCCCAACATGCCATGGTGAAGAAGTGGTGGAACTAGGATTTGAACCCCAGCCAGCTGACTCCATGCCCCTCTGTTCATAAGCTGGTGTGTCCCTTTGACGGTGCAGGCTGGGTCTGGGTCCTCTCTCCAATGTCTCGGAGTCAGCAGCTGTACCTGTGTCTGCCACACCACCTCTGGCAGCGCACATGGGCACCTGAGTGCTGGACTCCCAGCACCAGCATCCCTGCCGCGCCCCCTGTTTCTGCCATCTTCCTCTCATTCCTGCCCCCGCCCTCTGAGGCTTCTGGCTTGTAAACAGCTCTGTCCTTGTCCTCAGCTGCTCCCTGGCCGTGGTCCTTGATCCCTACCACGCTCCCACCTCCCACTTTGGCAATTCCTGTCACTATAGCTACAGAATAGATGGGCAGATTCACCCACTTGCCTCCTCTCACCCACCTTCATCCAAGTCACCCTTATCTCTTACCTGGCAGGTGTAATAGCATCTGGACTGATCTCACTGCTTCCATATTTGATCCTTTTCCGCCTCTCTCCCCCCACCCCAGTCCATTCTCCGGCAGCCAGTGTGCTCTCAAAACATGAAACAGTATCATGTTAAAACCTGCCTAAAACCCATCCATGATTTCCAGCTACAATTATAATAAAAGTCTAAATGTCTGCAAGGCACTCTATGTCTGGCTAAACATGTCCCTCTCTCCAGCCTCATAGCTCCATCATGCCCTGGGCTTCACCCCCTTGGACTTCGGTTTTATTGACCTGACGGGTGTGTTCCCACCTCAGGGCCTTTATTTTTGCAGTTCCCCCAGCTTGGAATATGCTTCTACCTCTCTGTCCACGACCATCCTTCAAATCTGAGCTTGAAGATCACCTTCACTGGAGTAGACATTTCCTTCTGGTAGAAACGCAGCCCTTGGTTGGTTTCTTTTCTATGTCCTACTTCAATCTATAACTTCTTTATGCGTTTACTTCCTTGTTTAGTGTTGCCATTGTTGTTTTTTTTTAAGATTTATTTATTTATACAAGAACTGGGGTACAGGTGAGAGGTGTGGGAGGGTGAGAGAATTCACCAGAGGGGGGAGCAGAACAGGCAGACAGACCAAAGACACTGCTGAGGGGAGCAGTGGGCGAGACAGGAGAGGTCTGCCGCACCATGTGGATATCTCCCTGGCTGGCCGGGAATGGAACCCGCACTGCAGAGGCTGCGGACAGCTTCACAGCGCTATGCTCAATCTGCTGCACCACCAGGGAGGCCCATGCCATTGTTTTTATTCTCTCATGGTACTGTCACTCTTGGATGCCCTTCATGTTTTATTTTCTTGCTTTTAGGAGTCATCTGTTAAACTTGAGTGTCGATTCTGATGGGGCAGGAATTACACCCATTTTATCTGCTAGCTTCTGTGACCTGACACATAGTAGGTGTTCGGTAAATGCTTATGGGATGAAGAAACATCTCTCTTACTAGAACTGAGGCTTCACAAGGGTAGGAATCTTGTCTGCAGAAATCCCCCAAGCCCATCCCAGTACTTGGCATGCAGCCAGATTTCTGTGACAGTCCAAATGAGTGACATTATCAGTCTTCTCTCTAAAAGAAGAGAGAACACCCCTACCTCTAGCTCTTCAGGCTTGGCAGCTTTCTCATTACCCAGCCTCAGGAGAGTACAGAGGGAAAAGTGGGGAAGCCCATGTTTTCTGAGAGTGGGCTCCAGATTCCTGCAGGGAGAATGCTCTGACCCCAGGGTGTGGGACCCCAGGGCACCCTGGGGCTTACTAAGGGGGAGCTTCCTCAGCTCCTTTCGCACACCCACCACCACACTCACCAAGGACGAAGCGTCCCTTGTGTTTACACAGGAACTGCGTGAAGCAAGCACACACGTGCCAGCAGAGCCCCCTCCACCCTTATGCCCTCCCTTATGCCTCCTCTGGTGCCTCCCTCATCACACACCCCGTGTTGCGGTGGCCTCTGCCTGAGTGGCACTATCTCTGTTTCTGTTCCATTTAGGCGAGACGCCTCTCGTGTCCACAGCCATGTTGCTCCTGGCGCGCTTATGCTTACAAGACACACAAGCCTTGGTGAAAGTTTCTGGAACAGTCCTCACCTGCCTCCACCATTCCCTCCCCCTTGCTACCTCAGTTTTGCCTTCTCCTTGATCTTCTGGTCTGTAAGTCCTCCTCTCCCTGCAATTTTCTTGGTCACAGCTCCAGAATATTCTGACACCGAGTCAGCCCTGTCTGCTCTAAACCCTCCTGGATGCCCTATCACCTCAGTCGAAAGTCCACCTGGGGCTTCCCCCTTAGTAAGCCCCAGGGTGCCATGTGTCCTGGGTTTTGACTTGCCACTGTCAGTGTCTGGCCTCCTTCACCAGACAGGCAGCCTGCTGAGGGCAGGATAGGCCAGGGCTGACTCAGCTGTCCCCCCCACCCCCAGGCAGTGCCTGGCTCCAGGGAGCTGCTGGTAAATGTTTGCTGTGTGAATAAAGGACAATCCTGATCACTTCTGCGCAAACTCCTCTGCGGCTTGTCTCAAAACCTAAGTCGTGCCTGTGCCATCTCTCCCCACTCACCCTGCCCCTGCTTTTGAGTGGGCACTGGCTGTTCCTCTGCCAGGAGCACTCCCCCCAAATCTGAAGAGCTCCCTGCCTCCTCCCACAGGGCACCTTGTCTCCCCCATCCACTCCACTTACCCATATGGTGTGCACGCTTATAAGTACATGCCTCCCCCAATTTATCCCTGTGGACACATTGTTGTTTGTGGCATAAATGAAAATATGGGGACCTTAAGGTCAGACTGTGTCACCCTGGGGGCCTTGTTGCAACGACCCCCCTGGGGAGATGGCAGGAGTGAGCAGAGCTTCCTGGTGGGCAGGGGAAAAGGGAGACTGCTAGACAGGCAGTGCCCTGTATGCACAGGCGTAGGCATAGTGACCTCTAGTGCCAGCGATGCGAACAGCGCCTTCCCGAGCTTGGGGTGCTCCCCTGAGGTGTGGGGCCTGAAATGTGGTTGAGTCTGAATGGACATGTGTTATATGGACTATTGGAAAAATTATACAGAAACTAAAATGTCTCATTAAGTCTTTTAAAAATAGAAGAGAATCAGCAGCTCAAGCAGGGCCCTGAAGGATTTGAGCAGGAAGGCGGGAAGGGATGATCTTTTGACCAGGGAGCAGCCCAGCGAAGGCTGAGGGTGGGGCTGGGAACACCATTGTGCCCCCGCCAGCCCGGAGGTCACACCCTCACGTGGACAGTCAGATCAGACACACTAATGCGCACGCTGTGGAACTTTCCAGACGTGCTTAGATTCCTCCTTTAGATGTGGAGCCAGACGCCCGGGGAGGCTGGGTCACTGACCCGGGCACCGAGCTCTGAGTTCTCAGCCCGAGGTCTCGCAGTCCACTGGGCCGGCCCTGGCCCGTCACAGAGACACGGGTGCGATTCCGTGGGGGTGGGCGGCAAATCCAGTTTTGAGGTCCAGGGCTCACTAGAAGGTGGGCACGGCCTGGGAGGAGGCCGGGGCCGGGCCCCCCTCGGGCTCCC
Source organism: Talpa europaea (assembly GCF_964194135.1). Taxonomy (NCBI): domain Eukaryota; kingdom Metazoa; phylum Chordata; class Mammalia; order Eulipotyphla; family Talpidae; genus Talpa; species Talpa europaea. The sequence goes on from NC_140084.1 coordinate 48,299,896, forward strand.
GGGCCCGCGGCGCCTCCTCGTCCAGCCCCCGGCGGCCCTTGCCGATGGCCAGGCGGGGCCGGCCGCGGTTCAGGCCGTCCAGGAGCGCGCAGGCCTGGCAGAGCGCGCGGCTGGCCAGCGCCCCGCAGCGGGAGCAGGCGCCGGGGGGCGGGGGCCGCGCGGCGGGGGCCAGCGCCAGGCGCTCGGCCGAGTGCACCAGGTCCAGCACGGCCGACGGGCGCGCCGCCTCCAGCAGCTTGAGCAGGTCGCGCGCGTGGCCGCGGAAGGCCTCGGGCGCGTACGCGCACTCCTCGGAGAAGTAGTCGAGGCGGCGGAAGTGCGCGTACAGCACCACCTCCTTCTGCGAGGCCAGCTGCAGCGGGCGGCAGCGCGGCAGGGCGCCCCCCTCGCCCGGCGAGCCCAGGCCCCCGCCCCGCGCCAGCCGGCCCGCGTCGCCGCGCAGGAAGTTCATGAGCACCGTCTCCGCCATGTCGTCCGCGTTGTGGCCTGCCGGGGGGAGGGAGGGGCTGGTGAGCCGCGGGCGCCGCACCCCGCGCCGCCGGGGGCTGCCCGCCGTGGCCCCCACGCGCCGGGAGTCAGGGGCTCCGGGCCCGAGGCCGTCGCCCTCGCTGAGCGCGCGCCTGCCCCTGGCACGAGCCAGAGGCCTTTCGAGGAGACGGTCAAGGGAGTTGGGGGTGCAGAGGCTCTGGGGGCGCATAGGGGGAGCAGGGAGTAAGGAGGCGGGTGTCGCCACCTCCACCTACTCTGCATCCCCAGGGCCTTGCACGAGCCCTTCCCGCTGCTCAGACACCCAGCGCCCTCTTTGTCCTTCCCCCAGGGACCCGCTGTGCTCAGGAGGCTTCTCGTCCCCACCCACCGGCCTCCCCCCGCCAGGCAGGGCTTCTGCTGCGTCTCCCCGAACGGCAAACGCTGCCCACGCTGTTCTGCCAGGCTCCGGCCTGAGCGCCCCACTCCCAGCTCCTCAGGACTCTGGGACCCGGGTCGTTACTTTCCAGGCTGCGTGGGTCGGTCTGGCCGGCGGGGAGCGGGTGTTCGTGGCGGTGATGAGTGGGGAGCCCAGCGATGCCGAGGAGGCGCCTCGGAGAAAGGCGTCAACAGTGGCCTATAGGGCCCTGGTGGGGACCCCTCCCCTCGGGAAGGGAACCCAGGAATGTCATTTCTTTAAAGGCCGAGAGCGCTTCCCTGGCCCCTAGAGGGCACCCCCGCCCCCTCTACCCGCCAGCCGCAGGCAGGACTCAAGGCTGGCCAGCCCCGTGGGGGGCGCGCTCACCGCTGGGGGTGGGGGGGGGGTTGGTGGGCCCATCCCTCCAGCAGGCCCGGGGTCTCCGAGGCCACACCCCGGGCCGGCCGGGCCCCTCTCAGCGCCCGCGCTCACCCGTCACGATGTGCGTGGCTCCCACGAGGCGCGCCCCTTCCTCCAGCGCCCGGCGCCGCAGCACCCCGCAGAAGGTGCAGCAGGCGCGGCTGCGGCCCGAGCCGGCGGTGCTGCGGGCCACGGCGTCCATCGTCCAGCCCCCGAAGAGGTCGGCGTAGGCCACCACGGTGAGCGGGAGCCCCCAGCGCGCCGCCTGGCGCCGCACGGCCGCGAGCGCCGCGTCGCGGTAGCCGCCGATGCCCTCGTCCACCGCCACCAGGCGCAGCGCGACGCCCAGGCGCGGGGCCAGCTCGCGCAGCACGTGCGCCAGCACCGTGGAGTCCTTGCCGCCCGACGCGCCCACGGCCACCACGGCGCCGCGCGGCAGCAGGCGGCCCGCCTCCACCGTGTGCAGCACCTCGGCCTCGAAGGCGGCGCAGAAGCAGGCGCCGCACAGCGCGCGGCCCGAGCGCGGGCGGCGGAGCGCGGCGCGGGCCTTCTGGCAGGAGGCGCAGGGCGGGGCCGGCATCGCGGGGTCTGGAAGGGGTGGAGGGTGGGCTTCTCCTGGGGAGGCAAATGGAGGCGGGTTACAAGTGCATTCTGAATTGGGGGGTCGATGCGTCCAGGGAGGCTGCCAGGGTAGCATACCAGTCCAGAATGGACCCAGACGGGGTTGGCCAGTTGGAAGTGTATGTATAACCCAGCCGCTTCACCTTAACCTGCAGCTGTGGAGGCTATACATACTTTCTGGTTTAAGGAGGCTGTTGCCTCCGGGAAGGCTTCTTGGACTGCACCCTTATGCACCAAGAAGAGAAGGGCCCTAAGAGCTGGCCTCTGGGGAGAGTGGCCGAGACAAGCAGGTAATACTCAGAATTAGGTTGGATCCTGTTTGGAGGGATGGGGGTGCCTACTAAGAACCAGGGACACCACGCCGTCACAGCCCTGCTCAGATGGCCAGGGTGGGTATCACTGACCCTGGCTTCCCCGGTGGAGGGCTTGGCAGCAGTCAGGGATCTGAGGACAGAGGGAGGCCTGGGGCCTGCAGCTCTTGCAAGGGGGGGAGATGAATAGGAAGGACCTGGATGTCCCTTTGGGGACTGCAAACTGTCTCCAGGAAGGGGTTCGACTGCCTCTCTGCGAGGCTGTCCACCTGCTTCAGGAGCCGGGTCAACCTCCAGGGAGACTGGGGAGGGGGGGTTGCCTGTATTCCAGGCCAGTCAGTGAGGGTGACCTGGAGAGTGTGGAAGTGGGGAGAAGCTGTGCCATTCTGGGTCTGTGGAAGGTAGAGTCCCCAGGATTTGGATGCAGTGGCGGGTGGGGTGATGAGAAACACGGAATGAAGGAGGACCTGGGTCATGGACATGAGGGCTGAAGAGCCTGTACGGTCAGGGAAAGGCTTTATGGACCCGGGCTGGGTCGGGCGCTTCGCGCTGGGGCAGCCGCCGGCTGCCTCCCTCCCAGTCTGACCGTAGCCACCTGCCCGGGAGAGGCCCGTCCCCCAGCTGCCCTGGGGGCTCGCTAAAGGCAGGGGCTGCCGGGCCTGGCCGCCACCGGGACCCGCGCTGAACCAGGACTGGGCTAGGGTGGGCGCTCAGGATCTGCAGGACGAGGGAACAAACACGCCCGGGGAGGAGCCGCGGACGCCGGGCAGAGGGTCGGTGCCACAGCGTTCTGTCGGAACAGACGACGCGGGGCGGGATCGGGGCAGTTGGGGGCGGGGAGATGGTCGAGTCCCGACCTGCGGGAGCGGGAGGCGGGCGAGGGTCAGGTCGGACGGCGGCGTCCAACGTGGGATCCTGGCCAGAGGCCTCGGGGACGCGGGCGTGGAGCACTGAGGCGCCTGGCGCCACCCCGGGCAGATCCTGCCCCCCGCACGGCACCGCGGCCCAGAGCGGGCGCCCCGGGGCCCCGCCGCCGGGGGACACTCACCTGCGCAGGTCGCGGGCTGGGCCGGCCCAGCTCCCCGGCACGCGGGCACGGCGCGGAAGTGGCGCGGGAGCGGCGGCAGCTCCGGGCGGGCCGGGCCGGGCCGGTCTCGCCTACGACTCCCAGAACCCCACGCGATAGCCCCGCCGAAACGCCGGGCGGGGCTGGACCCGCTGGGCCTACGACTCCCAGCAAGCCTTGCGGCCACTTCCGCGCACGAAGGCAGGGCCGTGTTTCTGCGCCTGCGCGCGGGCGAGCGCCGCCGCCGAGTGGCTGTATTCAGATTTGCACCGTTTGCGGGATTTTTATAGGCTCTTGAAGGGTCTGGGCGCATGCTCTCTCTGCCCTGCGCTGTGGGGTTGCAGGCGGGGCTTCGGAAGGCGGTGGCCGAGTGGCAAAGGGGGGACAGCGCATGCGCAGACTAGCGCTCGCGAGGTGGGGGTTCGGAGTGCGCGTGCAGGGGCGCCCTGCGCGCGAGGCTGTGTGGGGGGGGGAGGGGCCTGTGCGTCAGCTGTTGGTGGCTTTCGGGGAATCTCAGCACCTGCGCCTGGGTCTGGAGAGTGGATGACATTGCCAGTGACCAGTGGGCCGGTCACGCACACGCTTGCACGTGAGGTGGAGCCCTGGGAGGGGGAGCAGGTCTTGCAGGGGCCAGGAGACCCGGAGATCCTGGCTTCTGAGACAGAGGTCCAAAGACTCGGACCTCTGAAGCCAGTGTCCCCTGGTCCCTTGGCTATAGAGTTGGTTCCAGTAATTCAAGGGTTGGAGACTCAGACCTTCCAGACGCCCCCAGCCCACAAACCAGCACGTGGACCCAGGCCCCCGACACCCAAGCAGCCGGAGAGAACCAGGGCTTGAGAGACACCTCCCACCATCACCCTGCCCCAGACACCCCAGCCCCCAAAGACCTGGCGCTTTGGAGACCCTGAAACTCAAATCGCAGACTTAAGGAGTTCAAATACACATCTCTGAGACCCAGGGGTCAGTCACCCTGGTAAGAAACCGAGATTCAGGGTCCCCAAGCCCAGATCCCCACAACACCACCGCTCAAAGGCCATCACGACCAAGGGACGGGAGCCTGAGCGCGCCCACACAGACTGAGCTGCAGCGTCTGGGAGTGTGGCCTGTGGTGAGTGCCGCGTGAGGGGCTTGGTGGTCACGGTGCAGCCTGTGTGTCCCCGAAGCGGAACCCAGGTGCCTTACTCTCAGGTCAGGTGACCTCCCCGAGGTCCTTGTTAAGGGTCACGGCAGGTCAGGCCTGGTGATCAGCGCTTACTAGTTCTGTTAGGGGGAAAAGGATGTCCCAAAGCAAATTCCATGCAGGCTTTGTGGACTCCACCCCGACCCCAGGTCAAAGCCAAAGACACTGGGAACTCCAAATCCCATCACCACCAAAGGGAAGGTGGCTGGGACCTGAGGGTGGGGTTAAGCAGCCAGGTGGATATAAAAGGCAGACACGTGGGCTTTGGGCTCTCTCCATTTTTGGGCTCTCGGCCAGCTCGCAGCGTCCGGCCAGCTCTGAGAGTGACTTTGGGTTTCCAGGTCGTCGGATCGGGTAGGACGCATTAAAGACTTTATTTCCCTATTTTCTCCCTGAGTTGTCCATTTTCCTTATTTCTTTTTCTCTTGTAAATAAACCTTTTATTAACCCTTTTGCGTGTGTCTGTAGTGGAGTATTCATAAGTCTCTTTAAAGCGCGCGGGTGAGGACCCACAGCCAGGAACCCGTTAAATATCGGGGTTGCTCTATAACAGCTCCATTACTGAATGATCATTTGTTTCCTAAATTCGGGTCCTGGATGTGACATAGATGCTTTCTTCTTTCCCGCCACACCCCTGTCAGTGTGGTTTTGCAACCAGTCGGTTTTGCAACCCTTCCTTCCAGAAAACGGCCTCGGTCCACTTCCCTTTGCAACATTCATGTGGCCTCTGCTCCAGATCACGTTTCAGCTCTTCATCCTCTGAGACCAACATCCTCGCCCCTTCCTGTTCCGTGGGTGTGTTCTCACACCAGGATCTGACCCTGCCCCCCTGCTCTGCACCTTCCATGGCTCCCCAGTGCCCGCAGGAGAAAGTCCTAACTCTTCAGTGTGGCGTCTGAGCTCTGCAAGGGCTGGCTCCCACCTCCCCTTTCCTCGCGGACCAAGACTTCCGAGGTCGTTGGCTCTCTCTATCCCGGATGACCGGCTCTCAACATTGCCCACGGCGGCCCGGCCCTGGAGAAGCAGACTTCCTGGTCTCCCTGCTTCCTCGGTCTGTGCCCAGGAAGAGCCCAGGCCATGTGTTCTGGCTGCTGTTCCCAGGGGCACACCCTTGCCTGCCCTGCACACAGGGCGAAGCTCTGCCTGCTCTCTTCACCGAGAGCAATACTTGGTGCCCCAGCAGCTCCCAAAAAATGTCTTTGAAATTTGAAAAAAAAAATATTTTTGCAAAGTTTTTTGTCTCCCATGCTGGCTCTGACTCCTGCCCTCTCCTCGCTGAGCTGATAACTCTCCGCAGTGGGTGGTCGAGGGCCCCTTGCTGCTGCTAATGGCGAACCCAAGAGGCCAGGCAGGATCTGCCCGGAGGAGCTGAGAAAATGTTGAGAGGATCAGCCTCAAAGAAACCTCTGAGAAGGTCAGCGATCAAAAGAGAGAAACTCACTAGCAGCAACATGGATGGATCTAGAAGGGATGATCTCGGTGAAATTAGCCAAAGGACAAAGAAATATACCGGATGGTTTCACTTAGAGGAGGAAAATAAGGGAACCAAATACGGGATTGTGGGGCGGAAACAGTTATAAATAAATCAAAGTTAGCAGGCAGCTGTAACATCAGAGACATTCTGCAGGGGAGGGGGCCGGAGAGGGACCAGGACAGGGGCTGTGGTGACCGTGCCCGAGTGGGAGTTTTCAGGGGTGACATCTGAGAGGAGAAAGCATGCCTTGCACAAAAATGAAGAATGATATAAAATGCATATTAAAAGAAAGACACCTCTGAGTCCGACGCGATCCCCAGGAGACAAAGGCAGGCAACTTAGAGTCGGCCCCTTCTATAGCGGGGTGAACCTTTGTCCTGCGGGGCCCATCCCTCAATGTTGCTCCCTGCAAACACAGCCTGAGGGCTCCCCCAGGGTGGGGTTGGGGGCAGTGAGCAGTGGGTTGGGAGGACGCCTAGAGATGCAGGGATGTCTGTGACTGCGCTCCTGGCGGGGAAGGCCTGAACTCGTCCCTTTGCTGGGCAGCCTCTGGACTCGCCCCCTGGCTCAGCCCCTGCCCTGGAAGCAGAAGCCCAAGGCAGTTGCTGAGCAGGAACCCAGAGGCCGCGAACAGAGAACTGCATCCTGACTTGGGCTCCGGCCTGCTCCCTCTTGGCCTTGGTTTGGGGAAGGTGAGAAGGAGGCGCTGGAATCTGTGGGCATGCTGATGGTGTAAAACCACTCTTGCCTCCTCGGTCTCCTCTGCCCCAGCGGGCGGGGCTGTCGAGAGCTCTGTCAGGTCCAGGCATCTGTGAGAAGCCGGGGTGGCTGCCTAAGGTGCTTGCAGGTGGCCAGACCTTTGTTCTGGAAAGTTTGATCCAGTGAGCAAATTAAGAAGAACCAGAGGGGGCCTCCCTGGTGGCACAAGAGGTTAAGTCTCAACACTCTGAAGCTGTTGGCAGCCACTGCAGCACAAGTTCGATCCATGGCCAGGGAGGTGACCCACAGGGCGCAGCAGACCTCTCCTATCTCCCCGCTGCTCCCCTCAGCGGTGGATTTCAGTGGATCTGCCTGTTCTGCTCCCCTATCTCTGGTGAATCTTCTCACCCCCCTCACCTCTGGCCTGCACCCCAGTTCTTGTATGAATAAATACATATATCTTAAAAAAAAAAAAAAGGGCCTCCCTGGTGGAACAGGTGGTTGAGGGCAGTGCTGTGAAGCTGTCCGCAGCCTCTGCAGCGCCAGTTCCATCCCGCCTGGCTGGGGAGGGTCCCACATCGTGCACACACCTCTCCTGTCTCACCTGCTGCTCCCCTCAGCAGTGTATTTCAGTCAGTCTCTGCCTGTTCTGTTCCCCACTCTGTCTCTGGTGAATCTTCTCACCCTACCGCGCATCTGGTGTGTACCCCAGCTCTTGTATAAATAAATAAATCTTAAAAAAAAAAAGAACCAGAGAAATGGATTCCCTGCACAGATGGTGAAGCTACAACACTTGACTCAAGGAAACAGAGAAAACCCTCAGCCTCGTGGGAGATGATGCAAACGCCTCGCGGGGTGTGGGTGAGCAACAGCCGCTCCCCAGCAAGGCCAACGCAGAAGCCAAGCCCCGTCTGCACCAGCCTCATAGCAAGAAGGGAGACCCGAGTGCCAGGAGCCGCCGCGCACTGCAGGCTTCGGGGAGCAGGGCTGGGGGGCATCCTAGGGTGGGGCCCAGCACGTGGGCGTCCGCGCACTTCATGGAGGAGGCGCAGGTCATGCCCCGGCCACATCGTGCAGCCCATCACAGCAGTGGGGTGAGGGCCTGCTGGCCGGGCGCCCCCCCACATACTCAGGCATCAACACGGGAGGCTTTGCCCGGCCCCCCCAGCGTCCCCGCTGTCTGAGACTCCTCTCCACCCGCTCCTCCACCTGTGCTTCCTCCAGCAGCCCCAGGCGGGACAGAGTGTCCCCCTACGGACAGAGAACTGGGGGCAGGTGTGGGCTTCGGCACAGAGAGGCCCCCGATGTTGTACCTACTTCCTTGAACATCCACAGCCTGTCTCGGGGTCTGGCCAGGAGGGTCCCATTTTCATTTTGCAGAGTGACCCCCCAGGGAAGGACACTGACCAGGCTGGGCCTGCTGGGCTGGGGTGGCATGAGGCCCAGAGTCCCTGTGGAGGACCCAGTTCCCCTTTGACTTCACCCTCCTCTTCCTGCGGAGCCGCCCCTGAACCCTGCAACTTGTAGTTCCTGAGGAGAACAAGCCCCGAGCAGCGCTTGCCTGCAGCGGCCGCCCCGCCCGACATGCCGCTGTGGCTGCTGCTGCTGCTGTGGCCCAGGGAGGGGGCCCGGGCTGGGAGGTGCTACGACGAGCTGACGGTGGAGGGGCCGGGGACGGTGCAGGAGGGCCTGTGCCTGCGGGTGCGCTGCTCCTTCCACTGCGACCCGGACTACCCTTCTGCCCCAGCTCACGGCTACTGGTTCCGGGAAGGGGTCAGTGTAGAGCGGGGTGTTCCCGTGGCCACGAGCAGACCGGAGGGTGACGTGGAGGCGGAGACCCGGGGCCGATTCCACCTCCTCGGGGACCCCAAGACCGACGACTGCTCCCTGGACATCAGAGACGCCAGGAGGGGGGACGCGGGGAAATACTTCTTCAGGGTGGAGCGAGGACGTGCTACAAAACATTCCTTCAAATGGAACAGCCTCTCTGTGCGCGTGGCGGGTGAGCAGCGGCTCCTGCGGAGGCCACGGAGGGCCTGGGCCTGGGCCGGCGCTGGCTGGGCTGCTGCGGTCTGGGGTCGCACGGCTTGGGGCTCAGGGGGTGGGGCTGGACAAACCTGAGGTTCTCTCAGAGCCCCCCCCAATCCCGGCTCTCCCCGCTGCCCCCCAGCCCTGACCCACAGGCCCCACATCCGCATCGCGGGGACCCTGGAGTCCGGCCACCCCGGGAACCTGACCTGCTCTGTGCCCTGGGCCTGTGAGCGGGGCACGCCCCCCATCTTCTCCTGGACGTCAGCCGCCCTCACCTCCCTCGGCCCCAGGACCCCACTCTCCTCGGTGCTGAGCCTCACCCCCCGACCCCGGGACCACGGCACCCCCCTCACCTGCCAGGTGACCTTCCCCGGAGCGGGCGTCACTGTGGAGACGACCGTGCGGCTCAACGTGACCTGTGAGTGTGGGGCCTGGACGCCTGGCCCGGTGGGACCCCAGGGTGGTGGGGTGGGGGTCAGGGGTCAGGTGCTGGGTCCCAGAATCTGCGCTGAGAGGGTCAGGAGGACACCCCTCTTCATAGACCCTGGGACAGAGGCCCTGTCCCCCCTCAGTGTCCACACTAACCCCCATGTCTCTGTGCAGACGCCCCCCAGAACTTGACCATCACCGTCGTGCAAGGAGACAGCACAGGTAGGGGGATCCCCCCGGGCTGTGGGGAGCATGACCTCCTAGCTCAGGGCAGGGCCGGGACCCTCACCCTGGATGCCCCCGGGACCTCAGAACACTGTGGGAGACCCCAGAGGTCCCCCATCCCCAGCCTGCTGTGAGCAGCTGTCCCTGTGGGCCCCTCCCTCTGAGGCTTCTGCTGCCCCCTCGCCCCACACGGGGAGCAGGGTGCCACCCTCAGGCAGGGCCGCCCCTCGGCCCAGCGCCCGGCCCTGTGCCCCTCCCGCTGGCCTGCGCGTCTTCCCCGCACTTTCAGATTCAGCACTTTGACAAATCCCACGGTCACGTGGCCCAGCATTTCGCAGGCCCCTCCCAGAGGGGACCGTGTCCACTCGCTGCTCCTAGCCCAGGCCTGGCCCCGAGGGACCCTGGTTTCGGGGCGCAGGCAGCCCGTTCCCTCCCGACTGTGGGGCACCCGCGTGCGGGCAGGTCTGAGCCGTGTGCAGCTCCTTCCTGGGAGCCGAGCGCCCGCCTTCTGCCAGCAGCACTGCGGGGGTGACCCTGCCTCCTCTCCCTTGTGTGAGTGTGTGCAGGCATGAGTGTGTGGGTTGTGTGTCAGTGTGGGTGTGTGGGGGTGTGTGTGCGTGTGTGCGGGTGTGTGTGTGTGGGTGTGTGCAGGTGAGTGTGTGGGTAGGGGTGTGTGGGTGCAGGGGTGTGCGCACGGGTGTGCGCAGGTGTGTGAGTGTGCGTGCGCGTGTGGAATCAGCCCCTGACAGCGCGGCGCAGCTGGCGCACAGGCCCCTTCTCTAACCCTGCGGGGCGGCGGCTGCCCACAGTGCGCGTGGGGGCCAGGGTGACCTTTCTGCTCCTCAGCGTCGGCGAGTCCACCCCACCTCGGTCTTGGCTCGCCCCCCCTCCCCGCGGCCCACCTGTCGCCCTGACCCCGTCTCCCCGCAGCGCCCACCGTCCTCAGGAACAGCTCGGTGCTCCGGATCTGGGAGGGCGAGTCCCTGCGCCTGGTGTGTGCGGCCGACGGCAACCCGCCCCCCGGGGTGACCTGGTCCTGGGGCCACCTGACCCTGAGCCCCTCTTCGGCCCCGAGCCCGGAGGTCCTGGCGTTTCCCCGGGTGCAGGCCTCGCACGAGGGCGAATTCACCTGCCGAGTGCAGCACCCCGCAGGCTCCCTGCAGGCGTCCCTGTACCTGTCCGTGCACAGTGAGTGTCAGGGCTGGAGGAGGAGGCCCGCGAGGCCCGGCGAGCTCCAGGGCGGTCAGCTCTGCTCCACCCTGGGCGTGGGGCGGGTTTCCCTGGGACTCAGCGCGTCTCTGCTCTCGCTGCCAGACCCGGCTGTGGGGAGGGGAGGGCTGGGGGGTGGGGGAGGGCAGGGGAGGGCTGGGACAGGAGGTGGGTGTTGGAGGAGGGGCTCTGAGTTGCCTTGGCGTGTCTGGGGCACAAGCTCCTGGCTGGGGCTGGGACGTGTTGAGGCAGTGAGACACTCACTGGGGCACATTTAAGGAGTAACCAGAAAACCTCAACATTCTTTTAAAATATTGCAATGCCTTTTAAATTAAAAATGAATGCAAAATAAACTGCACGATGAAAAAATGTCTACATTTTAGACCCAGGTGAACTGCAGATCAGGCTCTTGTGTCTCCCTAGACTCTCCCTTGTCCCGGTCCCTCTCCCTGCTGGAGAGAGTGTCCTGTCCGTGTGGGGGCGGGTAGGGGTCAGAAGACAGAAGCTTGGGGTCCTGCAGGGAGAGGGAGTGGAGACACGGAGTTCTAGGGCATGTCCGCAGCTGCCGCGCCCTTCTGCAGGGGAAGTGTCCTGTCTGCCGGGAGTGGCGCTGGGGGCCGTCGGGGGAGCTGGCGCTGTGTCCCTGCTCTTCCTGTCCTTCTGCATCGCCTCGGTCCTGTGAGTACCGCCCTGGGGTCGCGGACCAGGAGGGTCAAGGGCCTGAGGTGTCACAGGGACCGCTAGGGGGCGCTGCGGGTCCATTGCAAACTATTGGTCTCCGCTGTCCAGGCGGGTGCGCCCGCATTCCCAGCACTGGGGCCTGGGTGGGACCACCCGTCTCCCACCTCAATTGGCCCCTGAAGAGAGAACAGAATAGGGGCCAGGCTGTTCACGCACATGAGCTGCTTAGTCTGCAAGGCTGTCTGGTCCTGTCCCTCAGAATGAGGTCGTGCAAGAAGAAAGCCGCCCGGCCAGCGGAGGGTGCCCAGGACGCAGGCTTGGAGGGTGCAAATGCTGTTGCCAGTCTAGTCTCTCAGGTGAGTGACCTGCATTTCGCCTGGACACCTCCCCCAGGGTGGCACCCTGGATTGCTCTGCTGAGGATGGCTGCCCCCTTCCCAACTTCCCAGGCTGGATTCCCACCTTCTGACAGCAGCCCAGCCCCTCGTTCACAGCAGGGGCGAGGAGTCACTGCTCTGTCTACTCTTCATCTCCTGCAGTTAAAATCCCACCCCAGTGAGTCCATTTCCCTCTGGGTCGCAGCGGCCCCTCCTTCCATCATTGCCCAGGCCCAGGGCCTCTCTCTTGTCCCTGCCCCCACCTGTCCCCCCTGACCAGGGCAGGTCTGGTCACTGTCCATTTCCCCTGCTTTGAGCAAGTGTTGCCCCATGGTCTGGGGCAGAGGATGCCACCCAGAAAGGGCACATGGTAGACCATACAGCGTCTACTGCACTCGGGAGCTCTCAGGCCACCGGTAAACAAGGAGCAGGGACATTTCCGGACACTCTTCACAAACACCGGTGTGGGCGGGACTCCCCCTACGGCCTGTGGTTTCTCAGCCCCCACCCAGAATAAACCCACTGCTCCGTGCTGCCCATACCCTGGCCTCCTAGAGCTTACCTCACAGGACCAGGATGGGGGAGTGACTTGCTCTCTGTCACTCACCCCAGACATCAGATTTAAGGGAGCACCCAAAATCCAAGCAATGAAGGGTGCTTTGATGCACTGTTCAGAAAATCAAAACGAAAAAGCTACGATGAGATAAATAGCAAAAACCTAAACCCCGACACAGCAGGCTGGAGCTGGCTCCAGGAACAGGCTGCGCTAAGTGGGGAGGTTGTCCAGGCAGGCGGCTTTCTCAGCAGAAAGCGAGAGAAGCAGAGAAGTCATTTTGAAAACATTTTTTCTGTGTTTGCTTCCAGGTAAGCCAGGAAAGCAAAATGATGATAAATTCTGGTTTCGCTACACATAAAATCTTTAAGCTCCAAAGAATGTTTCAACACACACCACTTTTCAAATTTGCAATAGCGCTCCAATCGTCTAAATTTTCTGGAAAATACTGACCGTTGAAATATATAAAACATGTCTCTGGATACCAAAAAAATATAACGTTTTCCTTCTGCCTTGGTTTCCGGTTAGTTATAAATGGGCCACTCACCCATCTGGGATTATTTACATTGTTGAGATTTTGTGCTCTGTGTCTTGTGTTGTGTTGATGTGGGTATTAACTTCTTTATTTATTTTCTTATGTCTTTGCTAATTTGAGGATAGAATTTGATTTGTCCCCTCAGGTGTAGACACATGGATTTTCAAAACCTCGCATGACAATATTGTTGATCTCAATCAGCGGGGTTTGGGGCACACTGTTACCTTTTGAATTCTCACCCCAGCGCCGCTCTCAGTTTCCGCTCCCTGCACCCAGCTGTTTTTAGTCATCAACCTCGACATGTTTATTTGTGCCTCTGGGTCTTCGCATGGGCTGTTCCTGCCTCCTAAAATGCAGTTCCATTTTGTCTTCACATATTCACTCTGCTCAGCCCTCAAGCTGTGGGATAGAAGCCACACTCTGTCTGCTTTTCTATTTAGATTGTGGCGTCCAGTCCTTGGTTTTCAGCAGCAGAGTAACCTGCATCACTCACTCACTTATTCATTCATTCATTCATTCATCCCTTCTGGAGGTGTCGCCGAGCCCCTTCCCAGTGCTGGGGAGCCATGACAAGTTTTTAATCATGGACTTCTTGGAGTTTATTCTACGTAGAGGGATAAAAGCAAAGCCAGCAGACAAACAGCACACAAGTGAGCAATATGGAAAATAGCATAGAAAGTACAGCACTCAGCGAAGTTAGCAATAATAAAAGGTTTAGAAAACCAAAAAAATGTACAGATGAAAGACATGTGCTTTGGGGGAAACTCGGGGCACAGGGAGTAGACAGCTACAAGGTGATTGGGGAATTTCGGTTACTTGCTGTCTGTCGTGGTGAAGTCCACCCTCGTCACCATTTTTGATGATGATGGTCACCTCATGGTGAGGTGGTTGTGGGGTGATATATCAGCAAGGGCCTGTGGGGCGCTCACTTTGGTGGGGAGGCTCACTCTCGGGGCACAGCCTATTGCAGGGAGGTGGGGCTGGGGAGATCCGTGGACACGTGGGGTGGTGGGTGGGGCGTCTCTGCCTTACCAGCCCCCACTGCCCCTCCATGATTCCTCCTTGGTCCCTCCCACAGGGTGTCCCGATGAGGTCCAGGCCGGACGCCCTTGCTGAAAATCCTCCCCCGGTGGCCGCCCCCTCCTCAAGGCAGGAACTTGAGGTTCACTACGAGACCATCAGCTTCTCTGGAGTGAAGCCTCGGGACCCCCAGGCCCAGAAGACCAGCGACTGTGAGTACTCAGAGATCAGAGTGCGCAAGTGAAGCTGCAGAGACCCGGCCCAGCCCAGCCCAGAGGGACCCCATCCCTGTGGGGCAGAGAAGCCCAAGCACCGTCAGGTTCTTGTGGAGCCCCCAGTGCCCGGATGCTGAGCTGCGAGGACGCGGGACACGGCTTCGCGACCGCCCAGGGTGGAGTCAGCCCACACTCTGGGCCTTTGCTGAGTAACAGCCAGCCCCTGACACCCCAGGCCCTGCCTGGCTGCGCCTCAGTTTCCCAACGCAGGGAGAGGTGGCGCTCAGCCTCGCAGAGGGGCCACTACCCAGGCAGGGTGAAGGCTTGGATGATGAGGCATTTAGGGAGCCCAGGCCCCAGGTCTGGGTGGGGTGGGGAGGGCAGGACGTGAATGCCCAGTGGCCCCAACTCATTCGCATCATGTCTTACTTCATAGAGTCAGCCAGAGAGGACTCTTCTCCCGCCCTCCTTTTTTCTATGATAAATTTCACAATGACCAACAAATTTGCTTAGATGTTGGGACACTTCCATAAAGACAGAAAGTTCCAGAAACAGGAACTCCGCACTGCTTCAGCCTCACTGTGGTCAGAGCAGAAGACCCTCTGACGGGCTGGTGACTCGCAACCACTTCAGCAGCCAGTGGGAACAGGGGGAGGGAAATGAGCGAGAGGCTGTTAGCAGCTCATGTTTTCCCACAAGTTCTGGGGTTCCCGAGTGCACAGACACCCTCAAGCGGGGCTAACCCGCCCGTGCAGGCCTCTGGGCGTGGGGAGCACGCACCGGCCGTGCTCCACGCGGTGTGGCCGCCTGGCTGTCCGGGCAGGCAGGGGCACATTGGCGCGCGACACCCGGCGTCCCTGCCGCTGCGCACGGGTCTGGGTCCCGGCCTGGCGACGCTGAGGTGGGGCAGCGCTGATGACCCCGCGCCCGCCGCGTGCAGGACCCGGGCCTTGTAGCTCAGGCCTTGGGGGGGATGGGAGCGCGGTTCAACTAGGGCTCTGCTCTGCGGACGCCCCCCGCCTGCAGCCCTGGCCGGCTCTGACGGCGGCCGCCGATGCGCTGGGCTCCTGGTGTCTGTCCGCGGGCCCCGGGCTCCTGGTGTCTGTCCGCGGGCCCCGGCGGGGTCTGCAGGAGCCCCAGGGCCGCCCCAGGGCCGCTGCGCCCTCGCCCTCGCCGCCCGGCCACCAGCTACACCCGGGCGCCCAGCCCCGCCCTGGGGCCCGCCTCCTCCCGGCGCCCCTCACCTCCTCGCGTGCCCGGCTGAGTCCTGCGGATCCCGGGTGGACGCTCCTGTGGCTCCGATCGCTCCGGGGGACACAGCGGCCGTTGCGGGCCGTGGGACCGGGCGCGCGCGCTGGAGGGATGGGGGTCAGCGCCTCGCCCCACGCCGCGAGGGGGCGCCCGGGAGCGGCGGGTGGGGGGTCGCCTCCACACCATTCCCCGCGCTCTTTAATGGCGTCCAGCGTTAGGGCCACGGCGAAGCGCCCAGCGGCAGGGGCCGGAGGCTCCCGAGGACGCCGCCGCCCTCCCCTGGCCACAGGGGCCGCGTGTGCCGGGCCGAAGGGCTGCTCCGCCGGCGCCGGGCCCCGCCCCGCTCCCCCAGGAGAGCGCAGCCTCCCCGCTGCACCCCGGCGCGGGTCGAGGGGAGGGGCGCCGCCGACGGGAGCCTGAGGTCCGCGGGGCGCCGCCTTCCCGCCCGCCCTGCTGGCGCTGCAGACCCGCGTGCCGAGGAGCCCCGGGCCTCCCGCTCGGCGGCCCCGCTCCGTGGCCCTTCGGGGCCCGCCGGGGGCAGCGGTCACGGGGTGGGGGGGGACAGCGGGGCGCCAGAGTGCGCACGAGCGCCCCACGGAGAGCCGTCCGGGACCGCCTGGACCCCGCGGGTATCGGGGCGGGGCCTTCCTGCCGCGCGGACCCCGGCTTCCCCGCCGCCGGGCTCCCCGCCGCTCTGTCCCCCGCATTCCAGCCCCTGTCACTCGACGTTCACGATCACGACGCTTTTCTACTCATCCTCCCGCGAAGCGAGGCTGTAGTCTCGGCGTGGATAGTTTGCGGGGTGACAGGGCCCGAGCCAGGGGTCCCTGAAACTTGCTGGTGGAAGAGCGTGCATGAGAGGGGCCCCCTGAGGGGGCGCCGCCTCCCGCAACTCTCGGAGGAGACGGCAGGGGGCGCCCTAAGCCGCGGGGAAACCCGGCCTGGCGGGGGCGGGGCCCAGCGGGGGAGCACAGAGTGCAGGGGTTTTGGGGGGAGGGGGTGTGCGACGTGCCTCTCTTTCTGGTCTTACCCTGCACAGATGCCCGCAGGGTGCCGCCCCAGCCCCCGCTCACTGTGACTACGGAGGGATTGGAAGAGGGTGTGTGCGCGTGCGCGGTGCGATTTCCCCAAAAAATGCAAAGCTTTACCAGGGCCTCTGCTACGCCAGCGCTGTTCCCCCAGGCCAGGGGGCGCTGGGTGTGCTCGCGCGTCCCCCCCCCCCCCCCCCCCCCGCGGGCCCTGCCCTCGCCTAGGAACTCCACCCTCATGTTGGACTCTCCCCAGCCAGGGGAGAACTGGGATCCTCTATGTGACAGCCGAGGCCACTAAGGCCTGCAGGGACAAGGGCCAGGCCCTCCTGACCCCAGAGCCGCGTCCCCGTTATCATGCTGTGATGTTGACGATGATGGTGATGATGATGATGAGTACTGAGTCTCAGACCTGGACTGCCAGTCACACCAGGGTCCTGGGGCAGAGCGCCCAGGTCAGGAGGCCCCAGGACACCATGTCCCCTCAGAATCCAGGCCCTGTCCTCTCCGGCCCGCCACTCTGGGCACCACCTTGGAGCTCACAGAGCAGTTGGGTCCTACGGCCGCTGCCTGGACAACCTCTTCCCATCTGAAGCCACAGCAGCTGCAAAGGCCTCAGCCCCTCCGGCGGGCATGAGGGACCTTCTCACTCACAGAGGTGAGCCGCCCCCTCTCCTGAAAGTGACACAGTTATAAAAAAACCCGTCTGTTAAACAGGCATGAACAATTTGTCTTTTCCCCATTGCTTGCAATTTCCCCTTGTCTGGCAGGGCTGTCTGCAGGTAAGAAGCCTCCTGCATCTCAAGGAAGAGGGTGTGAAGCAAGCTGGCCCCTCCTGCAGACCCTGTCCCCCTTCCCCAAAGAAGAAAAACGAGCTGGGTCTTCCCTGTCTCTGCTGACCCCGTCCCCCTCCCTTTGCACACCCTTGCCCATCCCCCCTTTTCCCTTTGTATAAAGACCCTGCGCCGTGCCCAGGAGCAGGACTGCTGTCTCTCAGACATGAGGCTGCTGCCTCCTCCTCTGTCCACAAATTTAACCACTTCCCTTTTCCTCAAATTCCGTTTCCTTTTACTGGCTGAGGGAAACGGAGGCCGGAGTTCGGTCACAGAAGGAGCAGATGCCCCCCAAGGCCGGGTCATTTATCACCACCTCCTCCCTCCTCCGCACCCCACCATCTCTAAAGCCTGCGGGTGCCCCCCTTGTGCCCACACCAGGGGGTGGCCCCTGGGGACCCCTGCAGGGCCTGGGTCCCGCTGTGCAGGGAGCTGAGAGCTGCAGGCGGGTCCTCCTGCCCCACCAGCCCTCCGTGACCTGGGAGGAGAAGTGTCTACGCAGCCCGGCCTGGCGCACAGTGTGGGAAGCTCCTCCCTGTGGTCAGCTCATTTTGACCGCCCCATCTTGCGTCCATCGGGGCTTCCTCAGCCTGTGCCCCCAGATCCGCCACTCCCCGCGATGCTGCCACCGCTGCTGCTGCCCCTGCTGTGGGCAGGTGAGTGGGGGTGGGGAGGGGCCAGGGTGGGGGCAGCACTGACCCTCGTCTCCCCGCAGGGGCCCTGGCTCAGGATCCGAGATTCTGGTTGCGCCTGCAGGAGTGGGTGACGGTGCAGGAGGGCCAGTGCGTCCTCGTGCCCTGCGAAGTCAGCTACCCCAAGGAAGGTTACACTGAGCACAGCCCAGCCTATGGCTACTGGTTCAGGGCCAAAGGAGGGCCTCAGGGTACACAGCATGTTCCAGTGGCCACAAACAACCCAGGTCATGAGGTGCAGAAGGAGACCTGGGGTCGCTTCCACCTGCTGGGGGACCCCCGGAACTACAGCTGTTCTCTGGACATCAGAGATGCACGGAGAGAGGACACGGGGACCTACTACTTCAGGGTGGAGAGAGGGGGTTCTGTGAAAATGAGTTACATGAATCAGCAGCTCTCTGTAACTGTGACAGGTAAGGGCCGGGTGCAGGAGGGACACACGGGACGGACATGAGCGTCCCGGGCGAGGCTGGGAGGGGACCCATGTCTTCATCTTGTGAGGGACCAAAGATCTGCAGGGAAAGGACCCTGGTGGGCGGAGGCGGGTGGCCTGTCACAGGCTGCCCCTGGGGACACTCAGGTCCTGCTCCAGCCTGTGTCTGTCCCCCCAGCGCTGACCCACAGGCCGGACATCCACCTCCAGGGGCCTCTCCAGCCTGGCAGGCCCAGGAACATCACCTGTGCAGCGCCCTGGGCCTGTGGTAGGGGGACACCCCCTGCCTTTTCCTGGAGGGGAGTCGTCCTCAGTGCCACGAGCACCAACTCCCCGGTGCTCACACTCAGCCCGGGGCCCGAGCACCACGGCTCCAGCCTCACCTGCCGGGTGACTTTCCCCGCAGTGAACGTGAGCACAGAGACCACCGTCCGGCTCAGCGTGGGCTGTGAGTGTGGGGCCCGGACGCCCGGCCTGAGGGGTCCCCAGGGCAGCAGATGTAGGAAGGTTAGAGGCGGGGTGTGGGGTGTGGGCCCCACAGATCCTGCTGGGAGGAGGGAAAGAGGCCGCTGGCTGTATCCTCCATGTCTCATGCTCCTGGGGGAAGGCCAGCTGACGGAGAACAATTATGTCTGTCCAGGTGCGCCCCATAACCTGACCATCCAGGTGATCAGGGAAGAAGGTTCAGGTACGGAGTGAGGGTCCCTCTCTGGGATGTGGGGAAGTGGGGTCTGTCCCAACCTCAAATCAGAGCTGGGGTCTGACAACACACATGGGAGACAGGTCTTTGTCAGGAGGGGGTAGCAGAGGTGGGAACCCCCATGGGCTCTTCAGCTCACACATGGGCTCCCCTGTGCTGACCCTGCTCCCTGGGGTGTCCTATGCTCTGTCCCTTGTCTGATGATGTGCTTGTCCCTAGTTCCAGGCCTACATCCTCCTCCCCAATTCTGCCCTCATGCTCCTTATGATCTGTCCTCCTCTTTAGCATTTCTCTCCTGCTATAACTTATTTTTCAAAATAATGACCATAAAGTTGGCTTCAGTCAGCAGGGGCTGCAGAACACAATGCCATAGAAGGGGTGATCAAACCCCACAGGGTGACCCTGAGTGAGAGCCTGGACTTGACTTTCTCTCTCTCAGGACCTGAAGCCCTGGGCCACGGCTCCTCTCTCCGGGTACAGGAGGGCCAGTCCCTGCGCCTGGCCTGTGTGGTCCACAGCAGCCCTCCCACCAGGATAACATGGATATGGGGGACCCAGACCGTGAAGTCCTCTCCAAGCTGACACCCCATGGGTGTAGGAGGCGCGTGGGAGCACCCCCAGACCCTGGAGCTGGAGCAGGCCAGGGTGCACCTGGATGACTGTGAGTGAGCATTCCCGGGGCTTCTGCTGCCCAGAGAGGGGAGTGGCTGTCCTGATGCCTCCAAAACTCCCCACAGCACCCCAGCTTCTGGAGCTGGACCCTCCCTGTGCTTCCTATGTCCTGGGCAAAAAGAGGGGGAGGGGCCTGCCCTGCGCCAGGAGGCACCGGCCTTCAGGGACTCCGTGGGTTCTTATGGGGGTGCTACAGGGCAGAGCCTGCCAACTTAGGGGCTGGGGAACAGTGAAGTGTCCTGGATGCTAAGTTTAAAACCCAAACCCTCTTCCTTGCCCAGAAAGTTTGGGAGCTGAATGGAAAAGGGGAGTGGATGGGGCTGCCCTGGGACCCGGACAATGAGCGGCTGATCCTCTAGAGCCATCATCCCCAGGGGGACCCCAGGACCAGTCACCCCAACTGGCCATGATGCCTGGACCACAACAGAGCCTCGGGGCTTCTCTCTCTGCCAACAGACAACCCCCCACCCCCGTCTCTCCTCCCCTCTCTCAGCGAGTGCATTTCCATGAGCCCAGCTTTTCTGCTCTCACCCAGTCTCTGGTGAATTCCCTCACCCGGGCCCCTATGGCCTGGCCCGATTCACCCCCAGGCCCTGGAGAGAAGCGGGTGCTCCCGGGCCTGGGAGTGCAGCAGCCTGGAGCCCTGGTGTCTGCTCAGGGCAGGAGTCACCCAGGCCTCTGTCTGCAGGCGCAGCGGGAGCGAGGACAGGGGGGCTTCTGGGGCCCTTGGTGGGACTGGGCGTCAAAGCCTTCATCTTGCTCGGCCTCGTCTTCCTCATGTGAGTCGGAGTCCCCCTGAAGCCCTCACAGGCAGTGGGGTTGGGTGGGGGTGAGGAGGGGGACACTCCTAAGCTGCCAGCCCAGGGATCAGGGCAAGTCTGACCCCTGGAGTCTCTGCCCAGAGCAGTCCCCACGCGCCTCCCACAGCCCTCCAGGCCCCTGGCGAGCAGCTGGCTGAAGGGCCTGGTCTCCCTCCACAGAGTGAAGAGAATCAGGAAGAAAAGCACAGAAGAAGGCAGCAGGCCAGGCCCCCAGGCTGCAGGGAGAATCCCAGGGGTGAGTGACTCAGGGTCTTCTGAGGATAGGTGGGGCCTGGACCCTCTGGGGCTGTGCCTGGGGCTCTGCTCCAGGGCAAAAAGGGTTCCCTGGTCACACCCCGTTCCTCCCCTGGCCTCCCTGAGCTCTTGACCCAGAGACTGAGCCTCCCTCACACCCTCCCAGGACTGACCAAGTCCAGGTCAGGGCCCCTCAGGGCAAAGCTTTTCTCTGTCCGCTTCCCCACTGAGTCCTCTGAGCCGGGGTTCTGTCAGGATCCCTGCCCTCTTCCCCCGCCTCCCCCACATGCCTCCCCTCACCCCCCCCACCTCAACTCCCCTCCCCAAACAAGCTCTGGCAAGAAACTCCCCGACAGCTGTCACTCACCCTCAGCCCTGCCGCCCCCACAATGGGTGGGGCAGAAATAC
Source organism: Talpa europaea (assembly GCF_964194135.1). Taxonomy (NCBI): domain Eukaryota; kingdom Metazoa; phylum Chordata; class Mammalia; order Eulipotyphla; family Talpidae; genus Talpa; species Talpa europaea. The sequence continues at coordinate 48,320,896 of NC_140084.1, forward strand.
CCGGAGCCTCCTGCAGGGCTATCACTGTCCCGCGGGCACATTGCCCAGGAGGACAGACAGACAGACGCCCGGATGTGGGGCCAGAGAGCTGGGTCCTCGGGTCCTGTGAGGAGAGTCTCCCCAGAGCTCCCCTTTCAGCAGCTGCGGGGAGTTCCCCCAGGCAGAGAGGCTGGGCACCCCCACAGGGCAGGGCATCAGATCACAGGGCCAGGGCGGAGGCTGCTCAGAGAAGGGCCAACGTTGCCTCTCCAGGGCCTCGGGCTCCTCCATGTGCAGCATGAGCTCCTGCTCCTCCCGTGCTCCCTGGGCCGCGCCTCGGGGTGTTATCTATGTTGGGGCTCCCAGGTAGATCTGAGGGGCCCGGGACTGTCCGGTGGCCCCAGGCTCCGTGTCCCCCATGGCTGCGCCTCCGCACACGTCCCTCTCCAGCTCGTTCCCGCCTGTGCTCCTGCCCCTGGGACCCTCCCCGGGGTGTCACCAGGTGCCGCCATCAGTGTCCCCCAGAAGGGAGGTGGGGGTTCAGACCAGGGACAGGAGATCATGGAGATATGTTAAGGTGTGAGTGTGTGAGTGTGTGTGTGAGACTGTGAGTGAGTGAGTGAGTGAAGGACTCTCAGGCGTGGGTGTGACTGGACAAGGGAACAGACACCCCTGAGCCCAGGTCCCTTCTCCAGACCCTGAGGCTGACCCTGAGCCTTATCTCCTCCCTCTCAGGGTCACCAGGGCGACCCTGCTCTGACAGCCCCCTGCACCCCTGGAGCCCAGCAGCGTCCCCCTCAGAGGAGGAGCAGGAGCTGGATTATGCCAACCTCCGGCTCCCCAACGCGAGCCCCAGGGCCTTTCTGGTCCAGGAGGCCTCCGAGTACGTCGAGGTCAACGAAGCTGCCCTCCCCAGCCTCCCTCCCGATGCTGGAGCCCCAAAAAGGCCTCTCTGAGGACAGCGGGTCCTGCGCTCCCTGCAGAGCTGCCGCCTCAGCGAGGTCAGACAGGCGAGCTCGGGGCTCCTGGGACAGATGGAGCCGGAGCTCCCGGGTCACGCCCAGCCCAGCCGCTTAGACACGTGTCCCCGTCACTCTCCGGCCTCAGCTCCCTCCGCTGTAAAGTGGGCGCATGTGCACAAGGCGGGCAATGCACCCCGTGTTGCCCACTGGTCAGCTCCCCCCTCCCCCTTGGCCCTTCTGCTTGGCTGTTGAGGAGCGTGTGGAGTTCACAGTGTGACTCTGTTCCTCAGGGTCACTCTCTGGGGAGACCAGTTTCCTCATCCAGCTAAACCTGCACATAAACCCGGCTGGGCTCTGAGGCCTCCCCAGTGTCTCAAGGACAGAGTAGGGGTGACAGCCTTAGGGTTGAGGACGTGGCTACTGAGAGGCGTCCCCGGACAGGCCTGTCCAGCGTGAGCCTGAGCAATGACAGGGACCCGCTAAGCAAATAATTATTACCGGGTCTCGGGCCTGGAGCAGTGACAGGCCAATATAATTTTAATGAACAACTTTGCTCCCTGAACAAATCTGTCCTTAGAAGCTTTATGACTAACAGTGACATTTCCGCAGGGTGGGGCAGCGGCCATGCTGGTCTGTCCTCAGGGCCCTTCTGATGCCGCTTCTCTCCCCTGTGCTGTGCCCTGTTCGGGGACTTTGAGCCTATGGTTGTGCCTGATGAAAAAGAAGCTGTCCATGTACCTACATGACGACACTCACGTATAAAAGAAACCCTTTGCATTGAACCTGAGCTCTGACCCCACGGGGCTACCCCACACAGGGTAATAAAGTCTCTCCCCACCTCAGCATCCTGAAGTGCCGCTTGCGCTGCCTCTGCCTCCGCCGGAATTTCCACAGCACAGGAGGCCCTGAAGGAACCAGCCCTCAGAGCCGGGCCAGAGGGGACCCGGGAGGGGACAGGAAGCTGCTCCTGGAGGTTCAGCCTTTCAGTTTGGCCAAATGAAAACCTTCCGGAATCTGGGGGGCAACTGTGGGCCTCTGGTTACCCCCGAACCACACAAATGATGATGTAGGAAAGATGATTGGTTTTTCCCCTTTATTTTTTTTTTATTTTAATTTATTTATTCAAGAACTGGGTGCAGGGCAGAGGCGCAGAGGGTGAGAGGATCCGCCAGAGACAGAGCGGGGAGAACAGGCAGACTGACCGAAAACACTGCTGAGGGGAGCAGCGGGGAGACAGGAGAGGTCTGCTGCACCACGTGGGTCAGCTCCCTGGCCGGGGATCAAACACGCACTGCAGAGGCTGCAGGCAGCTTCACAGCGCTGCGCTCAACCTGCTGTGCTGCTGGGGAAGCCCACATTTTCCCCTTATTAAGCAAAGCAACAGCTGGGGGTGACCAGGCCTGGGCCGGGCGCCGGGCGGGAGTCACAGTTCCCGGGCAGAGACCCAGGGCAGGACGGTGAGAAGGTCCCGAGACGGCGGAGGTGTGACGGCGGGACTAGACGTGCTGGGCCTGCGGGGACACGTCAGCGCGCTCAGTACTGGCTGTGCGTGCCTCAGCACCCAAAAATGTTTGCTGCGAGAGAAAAAGTGTGGGTGCGGATGGGGACCGGCTCGCGGAGCTGCCAAACCGCGTGGAAACATGTGGGGGCTGCGGGGACGCGGAGACAGTTACCCCAGGCCGAGCGGTCATGCACCCGGCCCTCGAGCACGACAACAAGAGGGAAGGGACGAGGTGTTGGGGTGAACGTCTTCCGGCGCCACGAGCACCCCAAGGCTCAGGCTCACACTCCCCACGCGACGGGACTTGCGTGTCTGTCACAGACCATCAGATCCATTTCCTGCAGACTCTCAGCCCCGGGCCCCGCCGCACACTCTGTCTGGCCTGTGTCCTCACACCCCGGCCATGGACACGGCCCCGACCTGGCCCGGACCCCCATCTCAGCCCTCAACCCCGTGTCTCTGGCTGCTCCTCCACAAAGACTGAGGGGTCCCTTCCTGAATCAGGGAGTCAGCTCCTCCTCCCGCCCCCCAGGCCTGGAAGCTCCCCTGGCCAAGGTGCAACACCCCAAGGCTGATGACCAGGATGCTCAGGGCCCAAGGCCAGCGTGAGCTGCTTCAGCCCTTCCCGGGATGCTGGGAAGATTCTGGAACATGATAAAAGGAACATTACTGCATTTAAATTTAAAGAAACTATAAATGGTATTTTAACATTTAAATGACATTATAAAATTAGTTACAATATAATTATATATGCAACATAATTTGTATATTTAATTTAAATATTATATTAATATTTTTAGTCACGTTATATTTCGAGCTAGTAAGCAATGTTTAGAGTTTTAGTATAAATAGTAAAATAATGAGCTCATCTATTGTAAATGGCCATAGAGTGATTCTGACGTTTTGTGCAACCTCAGCCCCACGGGCATGGTTCCTGTTGAACAACACAAGGTCTGGGGCCTCCCCGGAGGCGCAGGGGTGAAGACGCAACCTATGAGGCTGTCCGCAGCCGCTGCAGCTCGACTTCCATCCCCAGCCAGGGAGCTGCCCACAAGGCGCAGCAGACCTCCCCTGACTCCCCGCTGCTCCCCTCAGCAGTGCATTTCAGCAGATCTGCCTGTTCTGCTCCCCGCTCTGTCTCCCGGCAACACATGTCGCTTCCCACATGGCACCTGTTTAGGAGATGCGTCTTCTCACCTGGCCTCACCCCTCCACCCATCCTGCGGGAGAAGCCACAGAGAACTCTAAGCCCTGGACCCCACGGTTGTGCTGCTCTAACTGTGAGAGATGCGGGTCCTCAGAGGAAACAGAGGCTCCCTCAGCATGAGCACGAGTTGTTACAGTGTCTGACTGTGCCAGAGACGCTGCAGGACCCAGACACATCAAGCCAGAGCCCTGGGGCTCTGGGAAGGCAGGATTGACCCCGACCCCAAGGGGGCACCCCAAGTCTGTGGGAAGCACCACCCCACCCTCATGTGGGACTGTCCACAGGCCAGGGGAGAACTGGGGTCCTCTCTGTGACGACCAAGGACACTGAGGCCTGGCGGGGACAAGGGCCCGTCCCTCCTGACTCCAGAGCCCCGTCCCCATCATCATGCTGTCATGATGATGATGATGATGATGATGATGATGACGACTGAGTCTCAGGCCTGCTCAGCCCGTCACACCGGGGTCCGGGGCAGAGCACCCAGGTCAGGAGGCCCCAGGAGCACCGTGTCCCCCTCAGGGTCCAGACCCCGTCCTCTCCAGCCTGTCCCTTCCGGGCCCCACCTTGTGGGTTCCTACAGGGCCTGCCTGGACAACCTCTTCCCACCTAAGCCACAGCAGCTGCAAAGGCCTCTGAGCCCTTCCGGCGGGCGTCAGGGACCTTGTCAAGCACAGAGGCGAGCTGCCCCCTCTCCTGAAAGTGACACAGTACAAAGGACCCGTGTCTTAGACAGGCGTGAACAACTTGTCTTTTCCCCATTGCTTGCAATTTCCCCTTGTCTGGCAGGACTGTCTGCAGGTAAGACGCCTCCTGCGTTTCAGGAAGACAGTGTTGACGCAAACTGGCGCCTCCTGCAGACCCCGTCCCCCTTCCTGAGAGAAGAAAAACGAGCTGGGGCTTCCCTGTCTCTGCTGACCCCCTCGCCCTCCCCTTTGCACACCCTCGCCCATCTCCCGTTTTTTCCCTTTGTATAAAGACCCTGCGCCGTGCCCAGGAGCAGGACGGCTGTCTCTCAGACATGAGGCTGCTGCCTCCTCCGCTGTCCACAAATTTGACCACTTCCCTTTCCTCAAAGTCCGTTTCCTTTTACTGGCTGAGGGAAACGGAGGCCGGAGTTCGGTCACAGAAGGAGCAGATGCCCCCCAAGGCCGGGTCATTTATCACCACCTCCTCCCTCCCCCGCACCCCACCATCTCTAACGCCTGCGGGTGCCCCCTCTTGTGCCCACACCAGGGGGTGACCCCTGGGGACCCCTACAGGGCCTGCGTCCCGCTGTGCAGGGAGCCAAGAGCTGCAGGCGGGTCCTCCTGCCCCACCAGCCCTCCGTGACCCGGGGGGAGAAGTGTCTACGCAGCCTGGCCTGGCGCACAGTGTGGGAAGCTCCTCCCTGTGGTCAGCTCATTTTGACCGCCCCATCTTGCGTCCATCGGGGCTTCCTCAGCCTGTGCCCCCAGATCCGCCACTCCCCGCGATGCTGCCACCGCTGCTGCTGCCCCTGCTGTGGGCAGGTGAGTGGGGGAGGGGAGGGGCCTTGGTGGGGGCTGCACTGACCCTCCTCTCCCCGCAGGGGCCCTGGCTCAGGAGGAGAGATTCTGGTTGCACCTGCAGGAGCGGGTGACGGTGCAGGAGGGCCAGTGCGTCCTCGTGCCCTGCAACGTCTCCTACCCCAAGGAGCTCGGCCCAGCTTACGGCTACTGGTACAGGGACAAGGGAGAGTGTCGGCGTACACAGGATGATCTGGTGGCCACAAACGACCCAGGTCAAGAGGTGCATGAGACCCAGACCCGGCAGCGATTCCACCTACTGGGGGGCCCCCGGAACGACAGCTGCTCCCTGGACATCAGAGACGCGCGGAGAGAGGACACGGGGACCTACCACTTCAGGGTGGAGAGAGGGGATCGTGTGAAACATAGTTTCTGTGATCAGCAGCTCTCTGTAAACGTGACAGGTAAGGGCCGGGTGCAGGAGGGACACACGGGAGGGTCCTGAGCGCCCGGGCGAGGATGGGAGGGGCCCCATGTCTTCACCTCGTGAGGGACCCTGAGATCCGCGGGGAAAGGACCCTGGTGGGCGGGGGCGGGTAGCCTGACACAGGCTGCCCCTGGGGACGCTCACGTCCTGCTCCAGGCCGTGTCTGTCCCCCCAGCGCTGACCCACAGGCCGGACATCCACCTCCAGGGGCCCCTCCAGCCTGGCAGGCCCAGGAACATCACCTGTGCGGCGCCCTGGGCCTGTGAGAGGGGGACACCCCCCACCTTCTCCTGGAGGGGGGTCGGCCTCAGCAACATGAGCACCGACTCCCCGGTGCTCACCCTCAGCCCGGGGCCCCAGCACCACGGCTCTAACCTCACCTGCCGGGTGACCTTCCCCGCATTGGGCGTGAGCACAGAGACCACCGTCCGGCTCAGCGTGGGCTGTGAGTGTGGGGCCCGGACGCCCGGCCTGAGGGGTCCCCAGGCAGCAGATGTAGGAAGGGAAGACACGGGGTCAGGGATCTGGGCCCCGCAGATCCTGCCGGGAGGAGGGAGAGAGGCCCCTGGCCATATCCTCCCTGTCTCATGTTCCTGGGGGGAGGCCAGCTGACGGAGAACAATTCTGTCTGTCTGTCCAGATGCGCCCCAGAATCTGACCATCCAGGTGATCAGGAAAGAAGGTTCAGGTACGGAGTGAGGTTCCCTCTCTGGGATGTGGGGAAGTGGGGTCTGTCCCACCCTCAAATCAGAGCTGGGGTCTGACAACACACATGGGAGACAGGTCTTTGTCAGGAGGGGGTAGCAGAGGTGGGAACCCCCATGGGCTCTTCAGCTCACACATGGGCTCCCCAGTGCTGACCCTGCTCCCTGGGGTGTCCTATGCTCTGTCCCTTGTCTGATGATGTGCTTGTCCCTAGTTCTAGGCCTTTATCCTCCTCCCCAATTCTGCCCTCATGCTCCTTATGATCTGTCCTCCTCCTTAGCATCTCCTTCCTGCTATAACTTTCTTTTTAAAATAATGACCATAAAATTGGCCTGAGTCAGCAGGGGCTGCAGAACACAATGCCACACAGGAGGTGATCAAACCTTACAGGGTGAACCCTAATAAAGTCCTGAAATCTCTCTCCCCAGGACCTGAAGCCCTGGGCAACGGCTCCTCTCTCCCGGTGCAGGAGGGCCAGTCCCTGCGCCTGGCCTGTGTGGTCCATAGTAGCCCTCCCGCCAATCTGACGTGGGTCGGGAAGAGCATGACAGTGAAGTCCTCTCCAAGCCTACACTCCGTGGGTGCTGTTGGCGCGTGGGAGCACCCCCAGACCCTGGAGCTGGAGCTGGCCAGTGTGCGCCTGGAGGACCACGGGATACTCCTCTGCCGCGCTCAGAACCCCCTGGGCTCCCAGGAGGCCTCCCTGAGTCTCTCTGTGGAGAGTGAGTCAGCACCCCCAGGGCTTCTGCTGCACAGAGAGGGGAGCAGCTTCCCTGATGCCCCCAACACTCCCCACAGCACCCCAGCTGCCTACAGAACCCCCCCATCTCATCTCTCCTCCCCTCCCTCAGCGAGTGCATTTCCATGAACCCAGCTTTTCTGCTCTCACCCGGTCTCTGGTGAATTCCCTCACCCGGGCCTCTCTGGCCTGACCTGATTCTCCCCCAGACCCTGGAGAGAAGCAGGTGCTCCCGGGCCTGGGAGAGGAGCAGCCTGGAGCCCTGGTGTCTGCTCAGGGCAGGAGTCACCCAGGCCTCTGTCTGCAGGCGCAGCGGGAGGGAGGACAGGGGGACTTCTGGGGTCCTTGGTGGGACTGGGCGTCAAAGCCTTCATCTTGCTCGGCCTCGTCTTCCTCATGTGAGTCGGGGTCCACCTGAAGCCCTCACAGGCAGTGGGGGAGCTGGGGAGTGAGAGGAGGGGCACACTCCTAAGCTGCCAACCCAGGGGTGAGTGTGAGTCTGTCCCCTGGGGTCTCTGCCCAGAGCAGTCCCCACTCGACTCCCACAGCTCTCCAGGCCCCGGGTGAGCAGCTGGCTGAAGGGCCTGGTCTTCCTGCAGAGTGAAAAGAATCAGGAAGAAAAGCACAGAAGGAGGCAGCAGGGAGCAGGCCAGGCCCCCAAGCCTCAGGGAGAACCCCCGGGGTGAGTGACTCAGGGTCTTCTGCAGGCTCAGGTCAGCCTGACCTCTGGGGCTGTGCCTGGGGCTCTGTCCAGGGCAAAAAGGTTTCCCTGGTCACACCCCGTTCCTGCCCTGGCCTCCCTGAGCTCTTGACCCAGAGACTGAGCCTCTCTCACCCCCTCCCGGGACCCACCAAGTCCAGGTCAAGCCCCACCTTCCCCGCTAAGCCCTCTGAGCCCTGGGTTCTCTCAGGGTCCCTGGCCTCTCCCCACCGCCCCAGCCCCCCTCCCCAAACAAGCTCTGGCAAGAAGCTCCCCAACAGCTGTCACTCAGCCCCAGCCCTGGCGCCCCCACATCCGGGTGGGGAAGAAATCCCCGGAGCCTCCTGCAGGCTATCACTGTCCCGGGGGCACATTGCCCAGGAGGACAGACAGACAGACGGACACACGGATGTCGGGTCAGAGAGCTGGGTCCTCGGGTCCTGGGAGGAGAGTCTCCCCAGAGCGCCCCTTTCAGCAGCTGCGGGGAGTTCCCCCAGGCGGAGAGGCTGGGCACCCCCACAGGGCAGGGCATCAGATCACAGGGCCAGGGCGGAGGCAGCGCAGAGATGGGCAGGCGCTGCCTCTCCAGGGCCTCGGCCTCGGGCTCCTCCGTGTGCAGCATGAGCTCCTGCTCCTCCCGTGCTCCCTGGGCCGCGCCTCGGGGTGGTTTCTATGTGGGGGCTCCCAGGTAGATCTGAGGGGCCTGGGACTGCACGGTGACCCCAGGCTCTGGGTCCCCCCCGGGCTGCGCCTCCGCACACGTCCCTCTCCAGCTCGTTCCCGCCTGTGCTCCTGCCCCTGGGACCCTCCCCGGGGTGTCACCAGGAGCCGCCATCAGTGTCCCCCAGAAGGGAGGTGGGGGTTCAGACCAGGGACAGGAGATCATGGAGATATGTTAAGGTGTGAGTGAGTGTGTGCGTGTGAAGGACCCTCAGGCGTGGGTGTGACTGGACAAGGGAACAGACACCCCTGAGCCCAGGTCCCTTCTCCAGACCCCGAGGCTGACCCTGAGCCTTATCTCGTCCCTCTCAGGGGCACCAGGCCGGACCCTAGTCTCACAGCCCCCTGCACCCCGGGCCCAGCGGTGTCCCCTTCAGAGAAGGAGCAGGAGCTGCATTATGCCTCCCTCATGCTCCCCAAGGCGAGCCCCAGGGCCCCTCAGGTCCAGGAGGCCTCCGAGTTCGCCCAGGTCAAAGGAGCCGCCCTCCCCTGGCCCCCTCCCGACGCTGGAGCCCCAAAAAGGCGTCTGAGGACAGCGGGTCCTGCGCTCCCTGCAGAGCTGCCGCCTCAGCGAGGTCAGAAAGGCGAGCTCGGGGCTCCTGGGACAGATGGAGCCAGAGCTCCCGGGTCACGCCCAGCCCAGCCGCTTAGACACTCGTCCCCGTCACTCTCCGGCCTCAGCTCCCTCCGCTGTAAAGTGGGCGCATGTGCACAAGGCGGGAAATGCACCCCGTGTTGCCCACTGGTCAGCTCCCCCCTCCCCCACGGCCCTTCTGCTTGGCTGTTGAGGAGCCTGTGGAGTTCACAGTGTGACTCTGTTCCTCAGGGTCACTCTCTGGGGAGACCAGTTTCCTCATCCAGCTAAACCTGCACATAAACCCGGCTGGGCTCTGAGGCCTCCCCAGTGTCTCAAGGACAGAGTAGGGGTGACAGCCTCAGGGTTGAGGACGTGGCTAGTGAGAGGCGTCCCCGGACAGGCCTGTCCAGCGTGAGCCTGAGCAATGACAGGGACCCGCTAAGCAAATAATTATTACCGGGTCTCAGGCCTGGAGCAGTGACAGGCCAATATAATTTTTTTTGAAATAAATTTTATTTTTATGTTCCCCATACAATTGCAACACCCTTATTTTGACCCCAATTCCTCCCCTCTCCGCCCCCCCCACCCTCCATAGAGTGTCTCTGGTTCATAGCTTTTTGTTGATTTTGATTTTCACATTCTTATACTTTTAATGACCAACTTTCCTCCCTGAACAAATCTGTCCTTAGAAGCTTTATGACTAACAGTGACATTTCCACAGGGTGGGGCAGCGGCCATGCTGGTCTGTCCTCAGGGCCCTTCTGATGCCGCTTCTCTCCCCTGCGCTGTGCCCTGTCCGGGGACTTTGAGCCTATGGTTGTGCCTGATGAAAAAGAAGCTGTCCATGTACCTACATGACGACACTCACGTATAAAAGGAACCCTTTGCCTTGAACCTGAGCTCTGACCCCACAGGGCTACCCCGGTGTGGCCCCCACGCAGGATAATAAAGTCTCTCCCCACCTCAGCATCCTGAAGTGCCGCTCGCTCTGCCTCTGCCTCCGCCGGAATTTCCACAGCACAGGAGGCCCTGAAGGAACCTCTAGGAGCCCCAAGAGCCGGGCCAGAGGGGACCCGGGAGGGGACAGGAAGCTGCTCCTGGAGGTTCAGCCTTTCAGTTTGGCCAAATGAAAACCTTCCGGAATCTGGGGGGCAACTGTGGGCCTCTGGTTACCCCCGAACCACACAAATGATGATGTAGGAAAGATGATTGGTTTTTCCCCTTTTTTTATTTTTTTATTTTAATTTATTTATTTAAGAACAGGGTACAGGGCAGAAGCGCAGAGGGTGAGAGGATTCACCAGAGACAGAGTGGGCAGCAGAACAGGCAGACTGACTGAAATCCACTGCTGAGGGGAGCAGCGGGGAGACAGGAGAGGTCTGCTGCGCCACGTGGGTAGCTCCCTGGCCAGGGATCAAACACGCACTGCAGAGGCTGCAGGCAGCTTCACAGCCCTGCACTCAACCTGCTGTGCTGCTGGGGAAGCCCACATTTTCCCCTTATTAAGCAAAGCAACAGCTGGGGGTGACCAGGGCTGGGCCGGGCGCCGGGCGGAAGTCACAGTTCCCGAGCAGAGACCCAGGGCAGGACGGCAGAAGGGTCTCGAGACGGCAGAGGTGTGACCAGACGTGCTGGGCCTCAGGGACACATCACCGCGCTCAGTGCTGGCTGCGCGCCCCTCAGGACCCCAAAATGTTTGCTGTGAGAGAGCAAGTGTGGGTGCGGATGGGGACCGGCTCGCGGAGCTGCCAAACCGCGTGGCAACATGTGGGGGCTGCGGGGACGCGGAGACAGTTACCCCAGGCCGAGCGGTCACGCTCCCCGGCCCTCGAGCACGACAACAAGAGGGAAGGGACGAGGTGTTGGGGTGAACGTCTTCCGGCCCCCCGAGCACCCAAGGCTCAGGCTCACACTCCCCACGCGACGTGACTTGTGTGTCTGTCACAGACCATCAGATCCATTTCCTGCAGACTCTCAGCCCCGGGCCCCGCCGCACACTCTGTCTGGCCTGTGTCCTCACACCCCGGCCATGGACACGGCCCCGACCTGGCCCGGACCCCAGTCTCAGCCCTCAGCCCCGTGTCTCTGGCTGCTCCTCCACAACCACTGAAGGGGCCATTCCTGAATGGGAGAGTCAGCTCCTCCTCCCACCCCCCAGGGCTGGGAGCTCCCCTGGCCAAGGTGCAACACCCCAAGGCCACAACCAGGATGCTCAGAGCCCAAGGCCAGCGTGAGTTGCTTCAGCCCTTCCCGGGATGCTGGGAAGATTCTGGAACATGATAAAAGGAACATTACTGCATCTAAATTTAAAGAAACTATAAATGGTATTTTAACATTTAAATGACATTATAAAATTAGTTACAATATAATTACATATGCAACATAATTTGTATATTTAATTTAAATATTATATTAATATTTTTAGTCACGTTATATTTTGAGCTAGTAAGCAATGTTTGTAGTTTTAGTATAAATATTTAAATAATGAGCTCATCTACTGTAAATGGCCATAGAGTGATTCTGACGTTTTGTGCAACCTCAGCCCCACGGCCATGGTTCCTGTTGAACAACACAAGGTCTGGGGCCTCCCTGGAGGCGCAGGGGTGAAGATGCAACCCATGAGGCTGTCCGCAGCCGCTGCAGCTCGACTTCCATCCCCAGCCAGGGAGCTGCCCACAAGGCGCAGCAGACCTCCCCTGACTCCCCGCTGCTCCCCTCAGCAGTGCATTTCAGCAGATCTGCCTGTTCTGCTCCCTGCTCTGTCTCCCGGCAACACATGTCGCTTCCCACATGGCACCTGTTTAGGAGATGCGTCTTCTCACCTGGCCTCACCCCTCCACCCATCCTGCGGGAGAAGCCACAGAGAACTCTAAGCCCTGGACCCCACGGTTGTGCTGCTCTAACTGTGAGAGATGCGGGTCCTCAGAGGAAACAGAGGCTCCCTCAGCATGAGCACGAGTTGTTACAGTGTCTGACTGTGCCAGAGACGCTGCAGGACCCAGACACATCAAGCCAGAGCCCTGGGGCTCTGGGAAGGCAGGATTGACCCCGACCCCAAGGGGGCACCCCAAGTCTGTGGGAAGCACCACCCCACCCTCATGTGGGACTGTCCACAGGCCAGGGGAGAACTGGGGTCCTCTCTGTGACGGCCAAGGACACTGAGGCCTGGCGGGGACAAGGGCCCGTCCCTCCTGACTCCAGAGCCCCGTCCCCATCATCATGCTGTCATGATGATGATGATGATGATGATGATGATGACGACTGAGTCTCAGGCCTGCTCAGCCCGTCACACCGGGGTCCGGGGCAGAGCACCCAGGTCAGGAGGCCCCAGGAGCACCGTGTCCCCCTCAGGGTCCAGACCCCGTCCTCTCCAGCCTGTCCCTTCCGGGCCCCACCTTGTGGGTTCCTACAGGGCCTGCCTGGACAACCTCTTCCCACCTGAAGCCACAGCAGCTGCAAAGGCCTCTGAGCCCTTCCGGCGGGCGTCAGGGACCTTGTCAAGCACAGAGGCGAGCTGCCCCCTCTCCTGAAAGTGACACAGTACAAAGGACCCGTGTCTTAGACAGGCGTGAACAACTTGTCTTTTCCCCATTGCTTGCAATTTCCCCTTGTCTGGCAGGACTGTCTGCAGGTAAGACGCCTCCTGCGTTTCAGGAAGACGGTGTTGACGCAAACTGGCGCCTCCTGCAGACCCCGTCCCCCTTCCTGAGAGAAGAAAAACGAGCTGGGGCTCCCCTGTCTCTGCTGACCCCCTCGCCCTCCCCTTTGCACACCCTCGCCCATCTCCCGTTTTTTCCCTTTGTATAAAGACCCTGCGCCGTGCCCAGGAGCAGGACGGCTGTCTCTCTGACATGAGGCTGCTGCCTCCTCCGCTGTCCACAAATTTGACCACTTCCCTTTCCTCAAAGTCTGTTTCCTTTTACTGGCTGAGGGAAACGGAGGCCGGAGTTCGGTCACAGAAGGAGCAGATGCCCCCCAAGGCCGGGTCATTTATCACCACCTCCTCCCTCCCCCGCACCCCACCATCTCTAACGCCTGCGGGTGCCCCCTCTTGTGCCCACACCAGGGGGTGACCCCTGGGGACCCCTACAGGGCCTGCGTCCCGCTGTGCAGGGAGCCAAGAGCTGCAGGCGGGTCCTCCTGCCCCACCAGCCCTCCGTGACCCGGGGGGAGAAGTGTCTACGCAGCCTGGCCTGGCGCACAGTGTGGGAAGCTCCTCCCTGTGGTCAGCTCATTTTGACCGCCCCATCTTGCGTCCATCGGGGCTTCCTCAGCCTGTGCCCCCAGATCCGCCACTCCCCGCGATGCTGCCACCGCTGCTGCTGCCCCTGCTGTGGGCAGGTGAGTGGGGGAGGGGAGGGGCCTTGGTGGGGGCTGCACTGACCCTCCTCTCCCCGCAGGGGCCCTGGCTCAGGAGGAGAGATTCTGGTTGCACCTGCAGGAGCGGGTGACGGTGCAGGAGGGCCAGTGCGTCCTCGTGCCCTGCAACGTCTCCTACCCCAAGGAGCTCGGCCCAGCTTACGGCTACTGGTACAGGGACAAGGGAGAGTGTCGGCGTACACAGGATGATCTGGTGGCCACAAACGACCCAGGTCAAGAGGTGCATGAGACCCAGACCCGGCAGCGATTCCACCTACTGGGGGGCCCCCGGAACGACAGCTGCTCCCTGGACATCAGAGACGCGCGGAGAGAGGACACGGGGACCTACCACTTCAGGGTGGAGAGTGGGGATCGTGTGAAACATAGTTTCTGTGATCAGCAGCTCTCTGTAAACGTGACAGGTAAGGGCCGGGTGCAGGAGGGACACACGGGAGGGTCCTGAGCGCCCGGGCGAGGATGGGAGGGGCCCCATGTCTTCACCTCGTGAGGGACCCTGAGATCCGCGGGGAAAGGACCCTGGTGGGCGGGGGCGGGTAGCCTGACACAGGCTGCCCCTGGGGACGCTCACGTCCTGCTCCAGGCCGTGTCTGTCCCCCCAGCGCTGACCCACAGGCCGGACATCCACCTCCAGGGGCCCCTCCAGCCTGGCAGGCCCAGGAACATCACCTGTGCGGCGCCCTGGGCCTGTGAGAGGGGGACACCCCCCACCTTCTCCTGGAGGGGGGTCGGCCTCAGCAACATGAGCACCGACTCCCCGGTGCTCACCCTCAGCCCGGGGCCCCAGCACCACGGCTCCAACCTCACCTGCCGGGTGACCTTCCCCGCATTGGGCGTGAGCACAGAGACCACCGTCCGGCTCAGCGTGGGCTGTGAGTGTGGGGCCCGGACGCCCGGCCTGAGGGGTCCCCAGGCAGCAGATGTAGGAAGGGAAGACACGGGGTCAGGGATCTGGGCCCCGCAGATCCTGCCGGGAGGAGGGAGAGAGGCCCCTGGCCATATCCTCCCTGTCTCATGTTCCTGGGGGGAGGCCAGCTGACGGAGAACAATTCTGTCTGTCTGTCCAGATGCGCCCCAGAATCTGACCATCCAGGTGATCAGGAAAGAAGGTTCAGGTACGGAGTGAGGTTCCCTCTCTGGGATGTGGGGAAGTGGGGTCTGTCCCACCCTCAAATCAGAGCTGGGGTCTGACAACACACATGGGAGACAGGTCTTTGTCAGGAGGGGGTAGCAGAGGTGGGAACCCCCATGGGCTCTTCAGCTCACACATGGGCTCCCCAGTGCTGACCCTGCTCCCTGGGGTGTCCTATGCTCTGTCCCTTGTCTGATGATGTGCTTGTCCCTAGTTCTAGGCCTTTATCCTCCTCCCCAATTCTGCCCTCATGCTCCTTATGATCTATCCTCCTCCTTAGCATCTCCTTCCTGCTATAACTTTCTTTTTAAAATAATGACCATAAAGTTGGCCTGAGTCAGCAGGGGCTGCAGAACACAATGCCACACAGGAGGTGATCAAACCTCACAGGGTGAACCCTAATAAAGTCCTGAAATCTCTCTCCCCAGGACCTGAAGCCCTGGGCAACGGCTCCTCTCTCCCGGTGCAGGAGGGCCAGTCCCTGCGCCTGGCCTGTGTGGTCCATAGTAGCCCTCCCGCCAATCTGACGTGGGTCAGGAAGAGCATGACAGTGAAGTCCTCTCCAAGCCTACACTCCGTGGGTGCTGTTGGCGCGTGGGAGCACCCCCAGACCCTGGAGCTGGAGCTGGCCAGGGTGCGCCTGGAGGACCACGGGATACTCCTCTGCCGCGCTCAGAACCCCCTGGGCTCCCAGGAGGCCTCCCTGAGTCTCTCTGTGAAGAGTGAGTCAGCACCCCCAGGGCTTCTGCTGCACAGAGAGGGGAGCAGCTTCCCTGATGCCCCCAACACTCCCCACAGCACCCCAGCTGCCTACAGAACCCCCCCATCTCATCTCTCCTCCCCTCCCTCAGCGAGTGCATTTCCATAAACCCAGCTTTTCTGCTCTCACCCGGTCTCTGGTGAATTCCCTCACCCGGGCCTCTCTGGCCTGACCTGATTCTCCCCCAGACCCTGGAGAGAACTGGGTGCTCCCGGGCCTGGGAGAGGAGCAGCCTGGAGCCCTGGTGTCTGCTCAGGGCAGGAGTCACCCAGGCCTCTGTCTGCAGGCGCAGCGGGAGCGAGGACAGGGGGACTTCTGGGGTCCTTGGTGGGACTGGGCGTCAAAGCCTTCATCTTGCTCGGCCTCGTCTTCCTCATGTGAGTCGGGGTCCACCTGAAGCCCTCACAGGCAGTGGGGGAGCTGGGGAGTGAGAGGAGGGGCACACTCCTAAGCTGCCAACCCAGGGGTGAGTGTGAGTCTGTCCCCTGGGGTCTCTGCCCAGAGCAGTCCCCACTCGACTCCCACAGCTCTCCAGGCCCCGGGTGAGCAGCTGGCTGAAGGGCCTGGTCTTCCTGCAGAGTGAAAAGAATCAGGAAGAAAAGCACAGAAGGAGGCAGCAGGGAGCAGGCCAGGCCCCCAAGCCTCAGGGAGAACCCCCGGGGTGAGTGACTCAGGGACTCTGCAGGCTCAGGTCAGCCTGACCTCTGGGGCTGTGCCTGGGGCTCTGTCCAGGGCAAAAAGGTTTCCCTGGTCACACCCCGTTCCTCCCCTGGCCTCCCTGAGCTCTTGACCCAGAGACTGAGCCTCTCTCACCCCTCCCGGGACCCACCAAGTCCAGGTCAAGCCCCACCTTCCCCGCTAAGCCCTCTGAGCCCTGGGTTCTCTCAGGGTCCCTGGCCTCTCCCCACCGCCCCAGCCCCCCTTCCCAAACAAGCTCTGGCAAGAAGCTCCCCAACAGCTGTCACTCAGCCCCAGCCCTGGCGCCCCCACATCCGGGTGGGGAAGAAATCCCCGGAGCCTCCTGCAGGCTATCACTGTCCCGGGGGCACATTGCCCAGGAGGACAGACAGACAGACGGACACACGGATGTCGGGTCAGAGAGCTGGGTCCTCGGGTCCTGGGAGGAGAGTCTCCCCAGAGCTCCCCTTTCAGCAGCTGCGGGGAGTTCCCCCAGGCAGAGAGGCTGGGCACCCCCACAGGGCAGGGCATCAGATCACAGGGCCAGGGCTGAGGCAGCACAGAGATGGGCAGGCGCTGCCTCTCCAGGGCCTCGGCCTCGGGCTCCTCCGTGTGCAGCATGAGCTCCTGCTCCTCCCGTGCTCCCTGGGCCGCGCCTCGGGGTGGTTTCTATGTGGGGGCTCCCAGGTAGATCTGAGGGGCCTGGGACTGCACGGTGACCCCAGGCTCTGGGTCCCCCCCGGGCTGCGCCTCCGCACACGTCCCTCTCCAGCTCGTTCCCGCCTGTGCTCCTGCCCCTGGGACCCTCCCCGGGGTGTCACCAGGAGCCGCCATCAGTGTCCCCCAGAAGGGAGGTGGGGGTTCAGACCAGGGACAGGAGATCATGGAGATATGTTAAGGTGTGAGTGAGTGTGTGCGTGTGAAGGACCCTCAGGCGTGGGTGTGACTGGACAAGGGAACAGACACCCCTGAGCCCAGGTCCCTTCTCCAGACCCCGAGGCTGACCCTGAGCCTTATCTCGTCCCTCTCAGGGGCACCAGGCCGGACCCTAGTCTCACAGCCCCCTGCACCCCGGGCCCAGCGGTGTCCCCTTCAGAGAAGGAGCAGGAGCTGCATTATGCCTCCCTCATGCTCCCCAAGGCGAGCCCCAGGGCCCCTCAGGTCCAGGAGGCCTCCGAGTTCGCCCAGGTCAAAGGAGCCGCCCTCCCCTGGCCCCCTCCCGACGCTGGAGCCCCAAAAAGGCGTCTGAGGACAGCGGGTCCTGCGCTCCCTGCAGAGCTGCCGCCTCAGCGAGGTCAGAAAGGCGAGCTCGGGGCTCCTGGGACAGATGGAGCCAGAGCTCCCGGGTCACGCCCAGCCCAGCCGCTTAGACACTCGTCCCCGTCACTCTCCGGCCTCAGCTCCCTCCGCTGTAAAGTGGGCGCATGTGCACAAGGCGGGAAATGCACCCCGTGTTGCCCACTGGTCAGCTCCCCCCTCCCCCACGGCCCTTCTGCTTGGCTGTTGAGGAGCCTGTGGAGTTCACAGTGTGACTCTGTTCCTCAGGGTCACTCTCTGGGGAGACCAGTTTCCTCATCCAGCTAAACCTGCACATAAACCCGGCTGGGCTCTGAGGCCTCCCCAGTGTCTCAAGGACAGAGTAGGGGTGACAGCCTCAGGGTTGAGGACGTGGCTAGTGAGAGGCGTCCCCGGACAGGCCTGTCCAGCGTGAGCCTGAGCAATGACAGGGACCCGCTAAGCAAATAATTATTACCGGGTCTCAGGCCTGGAGCAGTGACAGGCCAATATAATTTTTTTTGAAATAAATTTTATTTTTATGTTCCCCATACAATTGCAACACCCTTATTTTGACCCCAATTCCTCCCCTCTCCGCCCCCCCCACCCTCCATAGAGTGTCTCTGGTTCATAGCTTTTTGTTGATTTTGATTTTCACATTCTTATACTTTTAATGACCAACTTTCCTCCCTGAACAAATCTGTCCTTAGAAGCTTTATGACTAACAGTGACATTTCCGCAGGGTGGGGCAGCGGCCATGCTGGTCTGTCCTCAGGGCCCTTCTGATGCCGCTTCTCTCCCCTGCGCTGTGCCCTGTCCGGGGACTTTGAGCCTATGGTTGTGCCTGATGAAAAAGAAGCTGTCCATGTACCTACATGACGACACTCACGTATAAAAGGAACCCTTTGCCTTGAACCTGAGCTCTGACCCCACAGGGCTACCCCGGTGTGGCCCCCACGCAGGATAATAAAGTCTCTCCCCACCTCAGCATCCTGAAGTGCCGCTCGCTCTGCCTCTGCCTCCGCCGGAATTTCCACAGCACAGGAGGCCCTGAAGGAACCTCTAGGAGCCCCAAGAGCCGGGCCAGAGGGGACCCGGGAGGGGACAGGAAGCTGCTCCTGGAGGTTCAGCCTTTCAGTTTGGCCAAATGAAAACCTTCCGGAATCTGGGGGGCAACTGTGGGCCTCTGGTTACCCCCGAACCACACAAATGATGATGTAGGAAAGATGATTGGTTTTTCCCCTTTTTTTATTTTTTTATTTTAATTTATTTATTTAAGAACAGGGTACAGGGCAGAAGCGCAGAGGGTGAGAGGATTCACCAGAGACAGAGTGGGCAGCAGAACAGGCAGACTGACTGAAATCCACTGCTGAGGGGAGCAGCGGGGAGACAGGAGAGGTCTGCTGCGCCACGTGGGTAGCTCCCTGGCCAGGGATCAAACACGCACTGCAGAGGCTGCAGGCAGCTTCACAGCCCTGCACTCAACCTGCTGTGCTGCTGGGGAAGCCCACATTTTCCCCTTATTAAGCAAAGCAACAGCTGGGGGTGACCAGGGCTGGGCCGGGCGCCGGGCGGAAGTCACAGTTCCCGAGCAGAGACCCAGGGCAGGACGGCAGAAGGGTCTCGAGACGGCAGAGGTGTGACCAGACGTGCTGGGCCTCAGGGACACATCACCGCGCTCAGTGCTGGCTGCGCGCCCCTCAGGACCCCAAAATGTTTGCTGTGAGAGAGCAAGTGTGGGTGCGGATGGGGACCGGCTCGCGGAGCTGCCAAACCGCGTGGCAACATGTGGGGGCTGCGGGGACGCGGAGACAGTTACCCCAGGCCGAGCGGTCACGCTCCCCGGCCCTCGAGCACGACAACAAGAGGGAAGGGACGAGGTGTTGGGGTGAACGTCTTCCGGCCCCCCGAGCACCCAAGGCTCAGGCTCACACTCCCCACGCGACGTGACTTGTGTGTCTGTCACAGACCATCAGATCCATTTCCTGCAGACTCTCAGCCCCGGGCCCCGCCGCACACTCTGTCTGGCCTGTGTCCTCACACCCGGCCATGGACACGGCCCCGACCTGGCCCGGACCCCAGTCTCAGCCCTCAGCCCCGTGTCTCTGGCTGCTCCTCCACAACCACTGAAGGGGCCATTCCTGAATGGGAGAGTCAGCTCCTCCTCCCACCCCCCAGGGCTGGGAGCTCCCCTGGCCAAGGTGCAACACCCCAAGGCCACAACCAGGATGCTCAGAGCCCAAGGCCAGCGTGAGTTGCTTCAGCCCTTCCCGGGATGCTGGGAAGATTCTGGAACATGATAAAAGGAACATTACTGCATCTAAATTTAAAGAAACTATAAATGGTATTTTAACATTTAAATGACATTATAAAATTAGTTACAATATAATTACATATGCAACATAATTTGTATATTTAATTTAAATATTATATTAATATTTTTAGTCACGTTATATTTTGAGCTAGTAAGCAATGTTTGTAGTTTTAGTATAAATATTTAAATAATGAGCTCATCTACTGTAAATGGCCATAGAGTGATTCTGACGTTTTGTGCAACCTCAGCCCCACGGCCATGGTTCCTGTTGAACAACACAAGGTCTGGGGCCTCCCTGGAGGCGCAGGGGTGAAGATGCAACCCATGAGGCTGTCCGCAGCCGCTGCAGCTCGACTTCCATCCCCAGCCAGGGAGCTGCCCACAAGGCGCAGCAGACCTCCCCTGACTCCCCGCTGCTCCCCTCAGCAGTGCATTTCAGCAGATCTGCCTGTTCTGCTCCCTGCTCTGTCTCCCGGCAACACATGTCGCTTCCCACATGGCACCTGTTTAGGAGATGCGTCTTCTCACCTGGCCTCACCCCTCCACCCATCCTGCGGGAGAAGCCACAGAGAACTCTAAGCCCTGGACCCCACGGTTGTGCTGCTCTAACTGTGAGAGATGCGGGTCCTCAGAGGAAACAGAGGCTCCCTCAGCATGAGCACGAGTTGTTACAGTGTCTGACTGTGCCAGAGACGCTGCAGGACCCAGACACATCAAGCCAGAGCCCTGGGGCTCTGGGAAGGCAGGATTGACCCCGACCCCAAGGGGGCACCCCAAGTCTGTGGGAAGCACCACCCCACCCTCATGTGGGACTGTCCACAGGCCAGGGGAGAACTGGGGTCCTCTCTGTGACGGCCAAGGACACTGAGGCCTGGCGGGGACAAGGGCCCGTCCCTCCTGACTCCAGAGCCCCGTCCCCATCATCATGCTGTCATGATGATGATGATGATGATGATGATGATGATGACGACTGAGTCTCAGGCCTGCTCAGCCCGTCACACCGGGGTCCGGGGCAGAGCACCCAGGTCAGGAGGCCCCAGGAGCACCGTGTCCCCCTCAGGGTCCAGACCCCGTCCTCTCCAGCCTGTCCCTTCCGGGCCCCACCTTGTGGGTTCCTACAGGGCCTGCCTGGACAACCTCTTCCCACCTGAAGCCACAGCAGCTGCAAAGGCCTCTGAGCCCTTCCGGCGGGCGTCAGGGACCTTGTCAAGCACAGAGGCGAGCCGCCCCCTCTCCTGAAAGTGACACAGTACAAAGGACCCGTGTCTTAGACAGGCGTGAACAACTTGTCTTTTCCCCATTGCTTGCAATTTCCCCTTGTCTGGCAGGACTGTCTGCAGGTAAGACGCCTCCTGCGTTTCAGGAAGACGGTGTTGACGCAAACTGGCGCCTCCTGCAGACCCCGTCCCCCTTCCTGAGAGAAGAAAAACGAGCTGGGGCTTCCCTGTCTCTGCTGACCCCCTCGCCCTCCCCTTTGCACACCCTCGCCCATCTCCCCGTTTTTTCCCTTTGTATAAAGACCCTGCGCCGTGCCCAGGAGCAGGACGGCTGTCTCTCTGACATGAGGCTGCTGCCTCCTCCGCTGTCCACAAATTTGACCACTTCCCTTTCCTCAAAGTCTGTTTCCTTTTACTGGCTGAGGGAAACGGAGGCCGGAGTTCGGTCACAGAAGGAGCAGATGCCCCCCAAGGCCAGGTCATTTATCACCACCTCCTCCCTCCTCTGCACCCCACCATCTCTAACGCCTGCGGGTGCCCCCCTTGTGCCCACACCAGGGTTTGGCCCTGGGGATCCCTGCAGGGCCTGTGTCCCACTGTGCAGGGAGCTGAGAGCTGCAGGCGGGTCCTCCTGCCCCACCAGCCCTCCGTGACCCGGGACGAGAAGTGTCTACGCAGCCCGGCCTGG
This sequence comes from Talpa europaea, assembly GCF_964194135.1. Classification (NCBI taxonomy): domain Eukaryota; kingdom Metazoa; phylum Chordata; class Mammalia; order Eulipotyphla; family Talpidae; genus Talpa; species Talpa europaea. Next base: position 48,342,398 of record NC_140084.1, read on the forward strand.
CGCACAGTGGGAAGCTCCTCCCTGTGGTCAGCTCATTTTGACCGCCCCATCTTGCGTCCATCGGGGCTTCCTCAGCCTGTGCCCCCAGATCCGCCACTCCCCGCGATGCTGCCACCGCTGCTGCTGCCCCTGCTGTGGGCAGGTGAGTGGGGGTGGGGAGGGGCCAGGGTGGGGGCAGCACTGACCCTCGTCTCCCCGCAGGGGCCCTGGCTCAGGATCCGAGATTCTGGTTGCGCCTGCAGGAGTGGGTGACGGTGCAGGAGGGCCAGTGCGTCCTCGTGCCCTGCGAAGTCAGCTACCCCAAGGAAGGTTACACTGAGCACAGCCCAGCCTATGGCTACTGGTTCAGGGCCAAAGGAGGGCCTCAGGGTACACAGCATGTTCCAGTGGCCACAAACAACCCAGGTCATGAGGTGCAGAAGGAGACCTGGGGTCGCTTCCACCTGCTGGGGGACCCCCGGAACTACAGCTGTTCTCTGGACATCAGAGATGCACGGAGAGAGGACACGGGGACCTACTACTTCAGGGTGGAGAGAGGGGGTTCTGTGAAAATGAGTTACATGAATCAGCAGCTCTCTGTAACTGTGACAGGTAAGGGCCGGGTGCAGGAGGGACACACGGGACGGACATGAGCGTCCCGGGCGAGGCTGGGAGGGGACCCATGTCTTCATCTTGTGAGGGACCAAAGATCTGCAGGGAAAGGACCCTGGTGGGCGGAGGCGGGTGGCCTGTCACAGGCTGCCCCTGGGGACACTCAGGTCCTGCTCCAGCCTGTGTCTGTCCCCCCAGCGCTGACCCACAGGCCGGACATCCACCTCCAGGGGCCTCTCCAGCCTGGCAGGCCCAGGAACATCACCTGTGCAGCGCCCTGGGCCTGTGGTAGGGGGACACCCCCTGCCTTTTCCTGGAGGGGAGTCGTCCTCAGTGCCACGAGCACCAACTCCCCGGTGCTCACACTCAGCCCGGGGCCCGAGCACCACGGCTCCAGCCTCACCTGCCGGGTGACTTTCCCCGCAGTGAACGTGAGCACAGAGACCACCGTCCGGCTCAGCGTGGGCTGTGAGTGTGGGGCCCGGACGCCCGGCCTGAGGGGTCCCCAGGGCAGCAGATGTAGGAAGGTTAGAGGCGGGGTGTGGGGTGTGGGCCCCACAGATCCTGCTGGGAGGAGGGAAAGAGGCCGCTGGCTGTATCCTCCATGTCTCATGCTCCTGGGGGAAGGCCAGCTGACGGAGAACAATTATGTCTGTCCAGGTGCGCCCCATAACCTGACCATCCAGGTGATCAGGGAAGAAGGTTCAGGTACGGAGTGAGGGTCCCTCTCTGGGATGTGGGGAAGTGGGGTCTGTCCCAACCTCAAATCAGAGCTGGGGTCTGACAACACACATGGGAGACAGGTCTTTGTCAGGAGGGGGTAGCAGAGGTGGGAACCCCCATGGGCTCTTCAGCTCACACATGGGCTCCCCTGTGCTGACCCTGCTCCCTGGGGTGTCCTATGCTCTGTCCCTTGTCTGATGATGTGCTTGTCCCTAGTTCCAGGCCTACATCCTCCTCCCCAATTCTGCCCTCATGCTCCTTATGATCTGTCCTCCTCTTTAGCATTTCTCTCCTGCTATAACTTATTTTTCAAAATAATGACCATAAAGTTGGCTTCAGTCAGCAGGGGCTGCAGAACACAATGCCATAGAAGGGGTGATCAAACCCCACAGGGTGACCCTGAGTGAGAGCCTGGACTTGACTTTCTCTCTCTCAGGACCTGAAGCCCTGGGCCACGGCTCCTCTCTCCGGGTACAGGAGGGCCAGTCCCTGCGCCTGGCCTGTGTGGTCCACAGCAGCCCTCCCACCAGGATAACATGGATATGGGGGACCCAGACCGTGAAGTCCTCTCCAAGCTGACACCCCATGGGTGTAGGAGGCGCGTGGGAGCACCCCCAGACCCTGGAGCTGGAGCAGGCCAGGGTGCACCTGGATGACTGTGAGTGAGCATTCCCGGGGCTTCTGCTGCCCAGAGAGGGGAGTGGCTGTCCTGATGCCTCCAAAACTCCCCACAGCACCCCAGCTTCTGGAGCTGGACCCTCCCTGTGCTTCCTATGTCCTGGGCAAAAAGAGGGGGAGGGGCCTGCCCTGCGCCAGGAGGCACCGGCCTTCAGGGACTCCGTGGGTTCTTATGGGGGTGCTACAGGGCAGAGCCTGCCAACTTAGGGGCTGGGGAACAGTGAAGTGTCCTGGATGCTAAGTTTAAAACCCAAACCCTCTTCCTTGCCCAGAAAGTTTGGGAGCTGAATGGAAAAGGGGAGTGGATGGGGCTGCCCTGGGACCCGGACAATGAGCGGCTGATCCTCTAGAGCCATCATCCCCAGGGGGACCCCAGGACCAGTCACCCCAACTGGCCATGATGCCTGGACCACAACAGAGCCTCGGGGCTTCTCTCTCTGCCAACAGACAACCCCCCACCCCCGTCTCTCCTCCCCTCTCTCAGCGAGTGCATTTCCATGAGCCCAGCTTTTCTGCTCTCACCCAGTCTCTGGTGAATTCCCTCACCCGGGCCCCTATGGCCTGGCCCGATTCACCCCCAGGCCCTGGAGAGAAGCGGGTGCTCCCGGGCCTGGGAGTGCAGCAGCCTGGAGCCCTGGTGTCTGCTCAGGGCAGGAGTCACCCAGGCCTCTGTCTGCAGGCGCAGCGGGAGCGAGGACAGGGGGGCTTCTGGGGCCCTTGGTGGGACTGGGCGTCAAAGCCTTCATCTTGCTCGGCCTCGTCTTCCTCATGTGAGTCGGAGTCCCCCTGAAGCCCTCACAGGCAGTGGGGTTGGGTGGGGGTGAGGAGGGGGACACTCCTAAGCTGCCAGCCCAGGGATCAGGGCAAGTCTGACCCCTGGAGTCTCTGCCCAGAGCAGTCCCCACGCGCCTCCCACAGCCCTCCAGGCCCCTGGCGAGCAGCTGGCTGAAGGGCCTGGTCTCCCTCCACAGAGTGAAGAGAATCAGGAAGAAAAGCACAGAAGAAGGCAGCAGGCCAGGCCCCCAGGCTGCAGGGAGAATCCCAGGGGTGAGTGACTCAGGGTCTTCTGAGGATAGGTGGGGCCTGGACCCTCTGGGGCTGTGCCTGGGGCTCTGCTCCAGGGCAAAAAGGGTTCCCTGGTCACACCCCGTTCCTCCCCTGGCCTCCCTGAGCTCTTGACCCAGAGACTGAGCCTCCCTCACACCCTCCCAGGACTGACCAAGTCCAGGTCAGGGCCCCTCAGGGCAAAGCTTTTCTCTGTCCGCTTCCCCACTGAGTCCTCTGAGCCGGGGTTCTGTCAGGATCCCTGCCCTCTTCCCCCGCCTCCCCCACATGCCTCCCCTCACCCCCCCCACCTCAACTCCCCTCCCCAAACAAGCTCTGGCAAGAAACTCCCCGACAGCTGTCACTCACCCTCAGCCCTGCCGCCCCCACAATGGGTGGGGCAGAAATACCCGGAGCCTCCTGCAGGGCTATCACTGTCCCGCGGGCACATTGCCCAGGAGGACAGACAGACAGACGCCCGGATGTGGGGCCAGAGAGCTGGGTCCTCGGGTCCTGTGAGGAGAGTCTCCCCAGAGCTCCCCTTTCAGCAGCTGCGGGGAGTTCCCCCAGGCAGAGAGGCTGGGCACCCCCACAGGGCAGGGCATCAGATCACAGGGCCAGGGCGGAGGCTGCTCAGAGAAGGGCCAACGTTGCCTCTCCAGGGCCTCGGGCTCCTCCATGTGCAGCATGAGCTCCTGCTCCTCCCGTGCTCCCTGGGCCGCGCCTCGGGGTGTTATCTATGTTGGGGCTCCCAGGTAGATCTGAGGGGCCCGGGACTGTCCGGTGGCCCCAGGCTCCGTGTCCCCCATGGCTGCGCCTCCGCACACGTCCCTCTCCAGCTCGTTCCCGCCTGTGCTCCTGCCCCTGGGACCCTCCCCGGGGTGTCACCAGGTGCCGCCATCAGTGTCCCCCAGAAGGGAGGTGGGGGTTCAGACCAGGGACAGGAGATCATGGAGATATGTTAAGGTGTGAGTGTGTGAGTGTGTGTGTGAGACTGTGAGTGAGTGAGTGAGTGAAGGACTCTCAGGCGTGGGTGTGACTGGACAAGGGAACAGACACCCCTGAGCCCAGGTCCCTTCTCCAGACCCTGAGGCTGACCCTGAGCCTTATCTCCTCCCTCTCAGGGTCACCAGGGCGACCCTGCTCTGACAGCCCCCTGCACCCCTGGAGCCCAGCAGCGTCCCCCTCAGAGGAGGAGCAGGAGCTGGATTATGCCAACCTCCGGCTCCCCAACGCGAGCCCCAGGGCCTTTCTGGTCCAGGAGGCCTCCGAGTACGTCGAGGTCAACGAAGCTGCCCTCCCCAGCCTCCCTCCCGATGCTGGAGCCCCAAAAAGGCCTCTCTGAGGACAGCGGGTCCTGCGCTCCCTGCAGAGCTGCCGCCTCAGCGAGGTCAGACAGGCGAGCTCGGGGCTCCTGGGACAGATGGAGCCGGAGCTCCCGGGTCACGCCCAGCCCAGCCGCTTAGACACGTGTCCCCGTCACTCTCCGGCCTCAGCTCCCTCCGCTGTAAAGTGGGCGCATGTGCACAAGGCGGGCAATGCACCCCGTGTTGCCCACTGGTCAGCTCCCCCCTCCCCCTTGGCCCTTCTGCTTGGCTGTTGAGGAGCGTGTGGAGTTCACAGTGTGACTCTGTTCCTCAGGGTCACTCTCTGGGGAGACCAGTTTCCTCATCCAGCTAAACCTGCACATAAACCCGGCTGGGCTCTGAGGCCTCCCCAGTGTCTCAAGGACAGAGTAGGGGTGACAGCCTTAGGGTTGAGGACGTGGCTACTGAGAGGCGTCCCCGGACAGGCCTGTCCAGCGTGAGCCTGAGCAATGACAGGGACCCGCTAAGCAAATAATTATTACCGGGTCTCGGGCCTGGAGCAGTGACAGGCCAATATAATTTTAATGAACAACTTTGCTCCCTGAACAAATCTGTCCTTAGAAGCTTTATGACTAACAGTGACATTTCCGCAGGGTGGGGCAGCGGCCATGCTGGTCTGTCCTCAGGGCCCTTCTGATGCCGCTTCTCTCCCCTGTGCTGTGCCCTGTTCGGGGACTTTGAGCCTATGGTTGTGCCTGATGAAAAAGAAGCTGTCCATGTACCTACATGACGACACTCACGTATAAAAGAAACCCTTTGCATTGAACCTGAGCTCTGACCCCACGGGGCTACCCCACACAGGGTAATAAAGTCTCTCCCCACCTCAGCATCCTGAAGTGCCGCTTGCGCTGCCTCTGCCTCCGCCGGAATTTCCACAGCACAGGAGGCCCTGAAGGAACCAGCCCTCAGAGCCGGGCCAGAGGGGACCCGGGAGGGGACAGGAAGCTGCTCCTGGAGGTTCAGCCTTTCAGTTTGGCCAAATGAAAACCTTCCGGAATCTGGGGGGCAACTGTGGGCCTCTGGTTACCCCCGAACCACACAAATGATGATGTAGGAAAGATGATTGGTTTTTCCCCTTTATTTTTTTTTTATTTTAATTTATTTATTCAAGAACTGGGTGCAGGGCAGAGGCGCAGAGGGTGAGAGGATCCGCCAGAGACAGAGCGGGGAGAACAGGCAGACTGACCGAAAACACTGCTGAGGGGAGCAGCGGGGAGACAGGAGAGGTCTGCTGCACCACGTGGGTCAGCTCCCTGGCCGGGGATCAAACACGCACTGCAGAGGCTGCAGGCAGCTTCACAGCGCTGCGCTCAACCTGCTGTGCTGCTGGGGAAGCCCACATTTTCCCCTTATTAAGCAAAGCAACAGCTGGGGGTGACCAGGCCTGGGCCGGGCGCCGGGCGGGAGTCACAGTTCCCGGGCAGAGACCCAGGGCAGGACGGTGAGAAGGTCCCGAGACGGCGGAGGTGTGACGGCGGGACTAGACGTGCTGGGCCTGCGGGGACACGTCAGCGCGCTCAGTACTGGCTGTGCGTGCCTCAGCACCCAAAAATGTTTGCTGCGAGAGAAAAAGTGTGGGTGCGGATGGGGACCGGCTCGCGGAGCTGCCAAACCGCGTGGAAACATGTGGGGGCTGCGGGGACGCGGAGACAGTTACCCCAGGCCGAGCGGTCATGCACCCGGCCCTCGAGCACGACAACAAGAGGGAAGGGACGAGGTGTTGGGGTGAACGTCTTCCGGCGCCACGAGCACCCCAAGGCTCAGGCTCACACTCCCCACGCGACGGGACTTGCGTGTCTGTCACAGACCATCAGATCCATTTCCTGCAGACTCTCAGCCCCGGGCCCCGCCGCACACTCTGTCTGGCCTGTGTCCTCACACCCCGGCCATGGACACGGCCCCGACCTGGCCCGGACCCCCATCTCAGCCCTCAACCCCGTGTCTCTGGCTGCTCCTCCACAAAGACTGAGGGGTCCCTTCCTGAATCAGGGAGTCAGCTCCTCCTCCCGCCCCCCAGGCCTGGAAGCTCCCCTGGCCAAGGTGCAACACCCCAAGGCTGATGACCAGGATGCTCAGGGCCCAAGGCCAGCGTGAGCTGCTTCAGCCCTTCCCGGGATGCTGGGAAGATTCTGGAACATGATAAAAGGAACATTACTGCATTTAAATTTAAAGAAACTATAAATGGTATTTTAACATTTAAATGACATTATAAAATTAGTTACAATATAATTATATATGCAACATAATTTGTATATTTAATTTAAATATTATATTAATATTTTTAGTCACGTTATATTTCGAGCTAGTAAGCAATGTTTAGAGTTTTAGTATAAATAGTAAAATAATGAGCTCATCTATTGTAAATGGCCATAGAGTGATTCTGACGTTTTGTGCAACCTCAGCCCCACGGGCATGGTTCCTGTTGAACAACACAAGGTCTGGGGCCTCCCCGGAGGCGCAGGGGTGAAGACGCAACCTATGAGGCTGTCCGCAGCCGCTGCAGCTCGACTTCCATCCCCAGCCAGGGAGCTGCCCACAAGGCGCAGCAGACCTCCCCTGACTCCCCGCTGCTCCCCTCAGCAGTGCATTTCAGCAGATCTGCCTGTTCTGCTCCCCGCTCTGTCTCCCGGCAACACATGTCGCTTCCCACATGGCACCTGTTTAGGAGATGCGTCTTCTCACCTGGCCTCACCCCTCCACCCATCCTGCGGGAGAAGCCACAGAGAACTCTAAGCCCTGGACCCCACGGTTGTGCTGCTCTAACTGTGAGAGATGCGGGTCCTCAGAGGAAACAGAGGCTCCCTCAGCATGAGCACGAGTTGTTACAGTGTCTGACTGTGCCAGAGACGCTGCAGGACCCAGACACATCAAGCCAGAGCCCTGGGGCTCTGGGAAGGCAGGATTGACCCCGACCCCAAGGGGGCACCCCAAGTCTGTGGGAAGCACCACCCCACCCTCATGTGGGACTGTCCACAGGCCAGGGGAGAACTGGGGTCCTCTCTGTGACGACCAAGGACACTGAGGCCTGGCGGGGACAAGGGCCCGTCCCTCCTGACTCCAGAGCCCCGTCCCCATCATCATGCTGTCATGATGATGATGATGATGATGATGATGATGACGACTGAGTCTCAGGCCTGCTCAGCCCGTCACACCGGGGTCCGGGGCAGAGCACCCAGGTCAGGAGGCCCCAGGAGCACCGTGTCCCCCTCAGGGTCCAGACCCCGTCCTCTCCAGCCTGTCCCTTCCGGGCCCCACCTTGTGGGTTCCTACAGGGCCTGCCTGGACAACCTCTTCCCACCTAAGCCACAGCAGCTGCAAAGGCCTCTGAGCCCTTCCGGCGGGCGTCAGGGACCTTGTCAAGCACAGAGGCGAGCTGCCCCCTCTCCTGAAAGTGACACAGTACAAAGGACCCGTGTCTTAGACAGGCGTGAACAACTTGTCTTTTCCCCATTGCTTGCAATTTCCCCTTGTCTGGCAGGACTGTCTGCAGGTAAGACGCCTCCTGCGTTTCAGGAAGACAGTGTTGACGCAAACTGGCGCCTCCTGCAGACCCCGTCCCCCTTCCTGAGAGAAGAAAAACGAGCTGGGGCTTCCCTGTCTCTGCTGACCCCCTCGCCCTCCCCTTTGCACACCCTCGCCCATCTCCCGTTTTTTCCCTTTGTATAAAGACCCTGCGCCGTGCCCAGGAGCAGGACGGCTGTCTCTCAGACATGAGGCTGCTGCCTCCTCCGCTGTCCACAAATTTGACCACTTCCCTTTCCTCAAAGTCCGTTTCCTTTTACTGGCTGAGGGAAACGGAGGCCGGAGTTCGGTCACAGAAGGAGCAGATGCCCCCCAAGGCCGGGTCATTTATCACCACCTCCTCCCTCCCCCGCACCCCACCATCTCTAACGCCTGCGGGTGCCCCCTCTTGTGCCCACACCAGGGGGTGACCCCTGGGGACCCCTACAGGGCCTGCGTCCCGCTGTGCAGGGAGCCAAGAGCTGCAGGCGGGTCCTCCTGCCCCACCAGCCCTCCGTGACCCGGGGGGAGAAGTGTCTACGCAGCCTGGCCTGGCGCACAGTGTGGGAAGCTCCTCCCTGTGGTCAGCTCATTTTGACCGCCCCATCTTGCGTCCATCGGGGCTTCCTCAGCCTGTGCCCCCAGATCCGCCACTCCCCGCGATGCTGCCACCGCTGCTGCTGCCCCTGCTGTGGGCAGGTGAGTGGGGGAGGGGAGGGGCCTTGGTGGGGGCTGCACTGACCCTCCTCTCCCCGCAGGGGCCCTGGCTCAGGAGGAGAGATTCTGGTTGCACCTGCAGGAGCGGGTGACGGTGCAGGAGGGCCAGTGCGTCCTCGTGCCCTGCAACGTCTCCTACCCCAAGGAGCTCGGCCCAGCTTACGGCTACTGGTACAGGGACAAGGGAGAGTGTCGGCGTACACAGGATGATCTGGTGGCCACAAACGACCCAGGTCAAGAGGTGCATGAGACCCAGACCCGGCAGCGATTCCACCTACTGGGGGGCCCCCGGAACGACAGCTGCTCCCTGGACATCAGAGACGCGCGGAGAGAGGACACGGGGACCTACCACTTCAGGGTGGAGAGAGGGGATCGTGTGAAACATAGTTTCTGTGATCAGCAGCTCTCTGTAAACGTGACAGGTAAGGGCCGGGTGCAGGAGGGACACACGGGAGGGTCCTGAGCGCCCGGGCGAGGATGGGAGGGGCCCCATGTCTTCACCTCGTGAGGGACCCTGAGATCCGCGGGGAAAGGACCCTGGTGGGCGGGGGCGGGTAGCCTGACACAGGCTGCCCCTGGGGACGCTCACGTCCTGCTCCAGGCCGTGTCTGTCCCCCCAGCGCTGACCCACAGGCCGGACATCCACCTCCAGGGGCCCCTCCAGCCTGGCAGGCCCAGGAACATCACCTGTGCGGCGCCCTGGGCCTGTGAGAGGGGGACACCCCCCACCTTCTCCTGGAGGGGGGTCGGCCTCAGCAACATGAGCACCGACTCCCCGGTGCTCACCCTCAGCCCGGGGCCCCAGCACCACGGCTCTAACCTCACCTGCCGGGTGACCTTCCCCGCATTGGGCGTGAGCACAGAGACCACCGTCCGGCTCAGCGTGGGCTGTGAGTGTGGGGCCCGGACGCCCGGCCTGAGGGGTCCCCAGGCAGCAGATGTAGGAAGGGAAGACACGGGGTCAGGGATCTGGGCCCCGCAGATCCTGCCGGGAGGAGGGAGAGAGGCCCCTGGCCATATCCTCCCTGTCTCATGTTCCTGGGGGGAGGCCAGCTGACGGAGAACAATTCTGTCTGTCTGTCCAGATGCGCCCCAGAATCTGACCATCCAGGTGATCAGGAAAGAAGGTTCAGGTACGGAGTGAGGTTCCCTCTCTGGGATGTGGGGAAGTGGGGTCTGTCCCACCCTCAAATCAGAGCTGGGGTCTGACAACACACATGGGAGACAGGTCTTTGTCAGGAGGGGGTAGCAGAGGTGGGAACCCCCATGGGCTCTTCAGCTCACACATGGGCTCCCCAGTGCTGACCCTGCTCCCTGGGGTGTCCTATGCTCTGTCCCTTGTCTGATGATGTGCTTGTCCCTAGTTCTAGGCCTTTATCCTCCTCCCCAATTCTGCCCTCATGCTCCTTATGATCTGTCCTCCTCCTTAGCATCTCCTTCCTGCTATAACTTTCTTTTTAAAATAATGACCATAAAATTGGCCTGAGTCAGCAGGGGCTGCAGAACACAATGCCACACAGGAGGTGATCAAACCTTACAGGGTGAACCCTAATAAAGTCCTGAAATCTCTCTCCCCAGGACCTGAAGCCCTGGGCAACGGCTCCTCTCTCCCGGTGCAGGAGGGCCAGTCCCTGCGCCTGGCCTGTGTGGTCCATAGTAGCCCTCCCGCCAATCTGACGTGGGTCGGGAAGAGCATGACAGTGAAGTCCTCTCCAAGCCTACACTCCGTGGGTGCTGTTGGCGCGTGGGAGCACCCCCAGACCCTGGAGCTGGAGCTGGCCAGTGTGCGCCTGGAGGACCACGGGATACTCCTCTGCCGCGCTCAGAACCCCCTGGGCTCCCAGGAGGCCTCCCTGAGTCTCTCTGTGGAGAGTGAGTCAGCACCCCCAGGGCTTCTGCTGCACAGAGAGGGGAGCAGCTTCCCTGATGCCCCCAACACTCCCCACAGCACCCCAGCTGCCTACAGAACCCCCCCATCTCATCTCTCCTCCCCTCCCTCAGCGAGTGCATTTCCATGAACCCAGCTTTTCTGCTCTCACCCGGTCTCTGGTGAATTCCCTCACCCGGGCCTCTCTGGCCTGACCTGATTCTCCCCCAGACCCTGGAGAGAAGCAGGTGCTCCCGGGCCTGGGAGAGGAGCAGCCTGGAGCCCTGGTGTCTGCTCAGGGCAGGAGTCACCCAGGCCTCTGTCTGCAGGCGCAGCGGGAGGGAGGACAGGGGGACTTCTGGGGTCCTTGGTGGGACTGGGCGTCAAAGCCTTCATCTTGCTCGGCCTCGTCTTCCTCATGTGAGTCGGGGTCCACCTGAAGCCCTCACAGGCAGTGGGGGAGCTGGGGAGTGAGAGGAGGGGCACACTCCTAAGCTGCCAACCCAGGGGTGAGTGTGAGTCTGTCCCCTGGGGTCTCTGCCCAGAGCAGTCCCCACTCGACTCCCACAGCTCTCCAGGCCCCGGGTGAGCAGCTGGCTGAAGGGCCTGGTCTTCCTGCAGAGTGAAAAGAATCAGGAAGAAAAGCACAGAAGGAGGCAGCAGGGAGCAGGCCAGGCCCCCAAGCCTCAGGGAGAACCCCCGGGGTGAGTGACTCAGGGTCTTCTGCAGGCTCAGGTCAGCCTGACCTCTGGGGCTGTGCCTGGGGCTCTGTCCAGGGCAAAAAGGTTTCCCTGGTCACACCCCGTTCCTGCCCTGGCCTCCCTGAGCTCTTGACCCAGAGACTGAGCCTCTCTCACCCCCTCCCGGGACCCACCAAGTCCAGGTCAAGCCCCACCTTCCCCGCTAAGCCCTCTGAGCCCTGGGTTCTCTCAGGGTCCCTGGCCTCTCCCCACCGCCCCAGCCCCCCTCCCCAAACAAGCTCTGGCAAGAAGCTCCCCAACAGCTGTCACTCAGCCCCAGCCCTGGCGCCCCCACATCCGGGTGGGGAAGAAATCCCCGGAGCCTCCTGCAGGCTATCACTGTCCCGGGGGCACATTGCCCAGGAGGACAGACAGACAGACGGACACACGGATGTCGGGTCAGAGAGCTGGGTCCTCGGGTCCTGGGAGGAGAGTCTCCCCAGAGCGCCCCTTTCAGCAGCTGCGGGGAGTTCCCCCAGGCGGAGAGGCTGGGCACCCCCACAGGGCAGGGCATCAGATCACAGGGCCAGGGCGGAGGCAGCGCAGAGATGGGCAGGCGCTGCCTCTCCAGGGCCTCGGCCTCGGGCTCCTCCGTGTGCAGCATGAGCTCCTGCTCCTCCCGTGCTCCCTGGGCCGCGCCTCGGGGTGGTTTCTATGTGGGGGCTCCCAGGTAGATCTGAGGGGCCTGGGACTGCACGGTGACCCCAGGCTCTGGGTCCCCCCCGGGCTGCGCCTCCGCACACGTCCCTCTCCAGCTCGTTCCCGCCTGTGCTCCTGCCCCTGGGACCCTCCCCGGGGTGTCACCAGGAGCCGCCATCAGTGTCCCCCAGAAGGGAGGTGGGGGTTCAGACCAGGGACAGGAGATCATGGAGATATGTTAAGGTGTGAGTGAGTGTGTGCGTGTGAAGGACCCTCAGGCGTGGGTGTGACTGGACAAGGGAACAGACACCCCTGAGCCCAGGTCCCTTCTCCAGACCCCGAGGCTGACCCTGAGCCTTATCTCGTCCCTCTCAGGGGCACCAGGCCGGACCCTAGTCTCACAGCCCCCTGCACCCCGGGCCCAGCGGTGTCCCCTTCAGAGAAGGAGCAGGAGCTGCATTATGCCTCCCTCATGCTCCCCAAGGCGAGCCCCAGGGCCCCTCAGGTCCAGGAGGCCTCCGAGTTCGCCCAGGTCAAAGGAGCCGCCCTCCCCTGGCCCCCTCCCGACGCTGGAGCCCCAAAAAGGCGTCTGAGGACAGCGGGTCCTGCGCTCCCTGCAGAGCTGCCGCCTCAGCGAGGTCAGAAAGGCGAGCTCGGGGCTCCTGGGACAGATGGAGCCAGAGCTCCCGGGTCACGCCCAGCCCAGCCGCTTAGACACTCGTCCCCGTCACTCTCCGGCCTCAGCTCCCTCCGCTGTAAAGTGGGCGCATGTGCACAAGGCGGGAAATGCACCCCGTGTTGCCCACTGGTCAGCTCCCCCCTCCCCCACGGCCCTTCTGCTTGGCTGTTGAGGAGCCTGTGGAGTTCACAGTGTGACTCTGTTCCTCAGGGTCACTCTCTGGGGAGACCAGTTTCCTCATCCAGCTAAACCTGCACATAAACCCGGCTGGGCTCTGAGGCCTCCCCAGTGTCTCAAGGACAGAGTAGGGGTGACAGCCTCAGGGTTGAGGACGTGGCTAGTGAGAGGCGTCCCCGGACAGGCCTGTCCAGCGTGAGCCTGAGCAATGACAGGGACCCGCTAAGCAAATAATTATTACCGGGTCTCAGGCCTGGAGCAGTGACAGGCCAATATAATTTTTTTTGAAATAAATTTTATTTTTATGTTCCCCATACAATTGCAACACCCTTATTTTGACCCCAATTCCTCCCCTCTCCGCCCCCCCCACCCTCCATAGAGTGTCTCTGGTTCATAGCTTTTTGTTGATTTTGATTTTCACATTCTTATACTTTTAATGACCAACTTTCCTCCCTGAACAAATCTGTCCTTAGAAGCTTTATGACTAACAGTGACATTTCCACAGGGTGGGGCAGCGGCCATGCTGGTCTGTCCTCAGGGCCCTTCTGATGCCGCTTCTCTCCCCTGCGCTGTGCCCTGTCCGGGGACTTTGAGCCTATGGTTGTGCCTGATGAAAAAGAAGCTGTCCATGTACCTACATGACGACACTCACGTATAAAAGGAACCCTTTGCCTTGAACCTGAGCTCTGACCCCACAGGGCTACCCCGGTGTGGCCCCCACGCAGGATAATAAAGTCTCTCCCCACCTCAGCATCCTGAAGTGCCGCTCGCTCTGCCTCTGCCTCCGCCGGAATTTCCACAGCACAGGAGGCCCTGAAGGAACCTCTAGGAGCCCCAAGAGCCGGGCCAGAGGGGACCCGGGAGGGGACAGGAAGCTGCTCCTGGAGGTTCAGCCTTTCAGTTTGGCCAAATGAAAACCTTCCGGAATCTGGGGGGCAACTGTGGGCCTCTGGTTACCCCCGAACCACACAAATGATGATGTAGGAAAGATGATTGGTTTTTCCCCTTTTTTTATTTTTTTATTTTAATTTATTTATTTAAGAACAGGGTACAGGGCAGAAGCGCAGAGGGTGAGAGGATTCACCAGAGACAGAGTGGGCAGCAGAACAGGCAGACTGACTGAAATCCACTGCTGAGGGGAGCAGCGGGGAGACAGGAGAGGTCTGCTGCGCCACGTGGGTAGCTCCCTGGCCAGGGATCAAACACGCACTGCAGAGGCTGCAGGCAGCTTCACAGCCCTGCACTCAACCTGCTGTGCTGCTGGGGAAGCCCACATTTTCCCCTTATTAAGCAAAGCAACAGCTGGGGGTGACCAGGGCTGGGCCGGGCGCCGGGCGGAAGTCACAGTTCCCGAGCAGAGACCCAGGGCAGGACGGCAGAAGGGTCTCGAGACGGCAGAGGTGTGACCAGACGTGCTGGGCCTCAGGGACACATCACCGCGCTCAGTGCTGGCTGCGCGCCCCTCAGGACCCCAAAATGTTTGCTGTGAGAGAGCAAGTGTGGGTGCGGATGGGGACCGGCTCGCGGAGCTGCCAAACCGCGTGGCAACATGTGGGGGCTGCGGGGACGCGGAGACAGTTACCCCAGGCCGAGCGGTCACGCTCCCCGGCCCTCGAGCACGACAACAAGAGGGAAGGGACGAGGTGTTGGGGTGAACGTCTTCCGGCCCCCCGAGCACCCAAGGCTCAGGCTCACACTCCCCACGCGACGTGACTTGTGTGTCTGTCACAGACCATCAGATCCATTTCCTGCAGACTCTCAGCCCCGGGCCCCGCCGCACACTCTGTCTGGCCTGTGTCCTCACACCCCGGCCATGGACACGGCCCCGACCTGGCCCGGACCCCAGTCTCAGCCCTCAGCCCCGTGTCTCTGGCTGCTCCTCCACAACCACTGAAGGGGCCATTCCTGAATGGGAGAGTCAGCTCCTCCTCCCACCCCCCAGGGCTGGGAGCTCCCCTGGCCAAGGTGCAACACCCCAAGGCCACAACCAGGATGCTCAGAGCCCAAGGCCAGCGTGAGTTGCTTCAGCCCTTCCCGGGATGCTGGGAAGATTCTGGAACATGATAAAAGGAACATTACTGCATCTAAATTTAAAGAAACTATAAATGGTATTTTAACATTTAAATGACATTATAAAATTAGTTACAATATAATTACATATGCAACATAATTTGTATATTTAATTTAAATATTATATTAATATTTTTAGTCACGTTATATTTTGAGCTAGTAAGCAATGTTTGTAGTTTTAGTATAAATATTTAAATAATGAGCTCATCTACTGTAAATGGCCATAGAGTGATTCTGACGTTTTGTGCAACCTCAGCCCCACGGCCATGGTTCCTGTTGAACAACACAAGGTCTGGGGCCTCCCTGGAGGCGCAGGGGTGAAGATGCAACCCATGAGGCTGTCCGCAGCCGCTGCAGCTCGACTTCCATCCCCAGCCAGGGAGCTGCCCACAAGGCGCAGCAGACCTCCCCTGACTCCCCGCTGCTCCCCTCAGCAGTGCATTTCAGCAGATCTGCCTGTTCTGCTCCCTGCTCTGTCTCCCGGCAACACATGTCGCTTCCCACATGGCACCTGTTTAGGAGATGCGTCTTCTCACCTGGCCTCACCCCTCCACCCATCCTGCGGGAGAAGCCACAGAGAACTCTAAGCCCTGGACCCCACGGTTGTGCTGCTCTAACTGTGAGAGATGCGGGTCCTCAGAGGAAACAGAGGCTCCCTCAGCATGAGCACGAGTTGTTACAGTGTCTGACTGTGCCAGAGACGCTGCAGGACCCAGACACATCAAGCCAGAGCCCTGGGGCTCTGGGAAGGCAGGATTGACCCCGACCCCAAGGGGGCACCCCAAGTCTGTGGGAAGCACCACCCCACCCTCATGTGGGACTGTCCACAGGCCAGGGGAGAACTGGGGTCCTCTCTGTGACGGCCAAGGACACTGAGGCCTGGCGGGGACAAGGGCCCGTCCCTCCTGACTCCAGAGCCCCGTCCCCATCATCATGCTGTCATGATGATGATGATGATGATGATGATGATGACGACTGAGTCTCAGGCCTGCTCAGCCCGTCACACCGGGGTCCGGGGCAGAGCACCCAGGTCAGGAGGCCCCAGGAGCACCGTGTCCCCCTCAGGGTCCAGACCCCGTCCTCTCCAGCCTGTCCCTTCCGGGCCCCACCTTGTGGGTTCCTACAGGGCCTGCCTGGACAACCTCTTCCCACCTGAAGCCACAGCAGCTGCAAAGGCCTCTGAGCCCTTCCGGCGGGCGTCAGGGACCTTGTCAAGCACAGAGGCGAGCTGCCCCCTCTCCTGAAAGTGACACAGTACAAAGGACCCGTGTCTTAGACAGGCGTGAACAACTTGTCTTTTCCCCATTGCTTGCAATTTCCCCTTGTCTGGCAGGACTGTCTGCAGGTAAGACGCCTCCTGCGTTTCAGGAAGACGGTGTTGACGCAAACTGGCGCCTCCTGCAGACCCCGTCCCCCTTCCTGAGAGAAGAAAAACGAGCTGGGGCTCCCCTGTCTCTGCTGACCCCCTCGCCCTCCCCTTTGCACACCCTCGCCCATCTCCCGTTTTTTCCCTTTGTATAAAGACCCTGCGCCGTGCCCAGGAGCAGGACGGCTGTCTCTCTGACATGAGGCTGCTGCCTCCTCCGCTGTCCACAAATTTGACCACTTCCCTTTCCTCAAAGTCTGTTTCCTTTTACTGGCTGAGGGAAACGGAGGCCGGAGTTCGGTCACAGAAGGAGCAGATGCCCCCCAAGGCCGGGTCATTTATCACCACCTCCTCCCTCCCCCGCACCCCACCATCTCTAACGCCTGCGGGTGCCCCCTCTTGTGCCCACACCAGGGGGTGACCCCTGGGGACCCCTACAGGGCCTGCGTCCCGCTGTGCAGGGAGCCAAGAGCTGCAGGCGGGTCCTCCTGCCCCACCAGCCCTCCGTGACCCGGGGGGAGAAGTGTCTACGCAGCCTGGCCTGGCGCACAGTGTGGGAAGCTCCTCCCTGTGGTCAGCTCATTTTGACCGCCCCATCTTGCGTCCATCGGGGCTTCCTCAGCCTGTGCCCCCAGATCCGCCACTCCCCGCGATGCTGCCACCGCTGCTGCTGCCCCTGCTGTGGGCAGGTGAGTGGGGGAGGGGAGGGGCCTTGGTGGGGGCTGCACTGACCCTCCTCTCCCCGCAGGGGCCCTGGCTCAGGAGGAGAGATTCTGGTTGCACCTGCAGGAGCGGGTGACGGTGCAGGAGGGCCAGTGCGTCCTCGTGCCCTGCAACGTCTCCTACCCCAAGGAGCTCGGCCCAGCTTACGGCTACTGGTACAGGGACAAGGGAGAGTGTCGGCGTACACAGGATGATCTGGTGGCCACAAACGACCCAGGTCAAGAGGTGCATGAGACCCAGACCCGGCAGCGATTCCACCTACTGGGGGGCCCCCGGAACGACAGCTGCTCCCTGGACATCAGAGACGCGCGGAGAGAGGACACGGGGACCTACCACTTCAGGGTGGAGAGTGGGGATCGTGTGAAACATAGTTTCTGTGATCAGCAGCTCTCTGTAAACGTGACAGGTAAGGGCCGGGTGCAGGAGGGACACACGGGAGGGTCCTGAGCGCCCGGGCGAGGATGGGAGGGGCCCCATGTCTTCACCTCGTGAGGGACCCTGAGATCCGCGGGGAAAGGACCCTGGTGGGCGGGGGCGGGTAGCCTGACACAGGCTGCCCCTGGGGACGCTCACGTCCTGCTCCAGGCCGTGTCTGTCCCCCCAGCGCTGACCCACAGGCCGGACATCCACCTCCAGGGGCCCCTCCAGCCTGGCAGGCCCAGGAACATCACCTGTGCGGCGCCCTGGGCCTGTGAGAGGGGGACACCCCCCACCTTCTCCTGGAGGGGGGTCGGCCTCAGCAACATGAGCACCGACTCCCCGGTGCTCACCCTCAGCCCGGGGCCCCAGCACCACGGCTCCAACCTCACCTGCCGGGTGACCTTCCCCGCATTGGGCGTGAGCACAGAGACCACCGTCCGGCTCAGCGTGGGCTGTGAGTGTGGGGCCCGGACGCCCGGCCTGAGGGGTCCCCAGGCAGCAGATGTAGGAAGGGAAGACACGGGGTCAGGGATCTGGGCCCCGCAGATCCTGCCGGGAGGAGGGAGAGAGGCCCCTGGCCATATCCTCCCTGTCTCATGTTCCTGGGGGGAGGCCAGCTGACGGAGAACAATTCTGTCTGTCTGTCCAGATGCGCCCCAGAATCTGACCATCCAGGTGATCAGGAAAGAAGGTTCAGGTACGGAGTGAGGTTCCCTCTCTGGGATGTGGGGAAGTGGGGTCTGTCCCACCCTCAAATCAGAGCTGGGGTCTGACAACACACATGGGAGACAGGTCTTTGTCAGGAGGGGGTAGCAGAGGTGGGAACCCCCATGGGCTCTTCAGCTCACACATGGGCTCCCCAGTGCTGACCCTGCTCCCTGGGGTGTCCTATGCTCTGTCCCTTGTCTGATGATGTGCTTGTCCCTAGTTCTAGGCCTTTATCCTCCTCCCCAATTCTGCCCTCATGCTCCTTATGATCTATCCTCCTCCTTAGCATCTCCTTCCTGCTATAACTTTCTTTTTAAAATAATGACCATAAAGTTGGCCTGAGTCAGCAGGGGCTGCAGAACACAATGCCACACAGGAGGTGATCAAACCTCACAGGGTGAACCCTAATAAAGTCCTGAAATCTCTCTCCCCAGGACCTGAAGCCCTGGGCAACGGCTCCTCTCTCCCGGTGCAGGAGGGCCAGTCCCTGCGCCTGGCCTGTGTGGTCCATAGTAGCCCTCCCGCCAATCTGACGTGGGTCAGGAAGAGCATGACAGTGAAGTCCTCTCCAAGCCTACACTCCGTGGGTGCTGTTGGCGCGTGGGAGCACCCCCAGACCCTGGAGCTGGAGCTGGCCAGGGTGCGCCTGGAGGACCACGGGATACTCCTCTGCCGCGCTCAGAACCCCCTGGGCTCCCAGGAGGCCTCCCTGAGTCTCTCTGTGAAGAGTGAGTCAGCACCCCCAGGGCTTCTGCTGCACAGAGAGGGGAGCAGCTTCCCTGATGCCCCCAACACTCCCCACAGCACCCCAGCTGCCTACAGAACCCCCCCATCTCATCTCTCCTCCCCTCCCTCAGCGAGTGCATTTCCATAAACCCAGCTTTTCTGCTCTCACCCGGTCTCTGGTGAATTCCCTCACCCGGGCCTCTCTGGCCTGACCTGATTCTCCCCCAGACCCTGGAGAGAACTGGGTGCTCCCGGGCCTGGGAGAGGAGCAGCCTGGAGCCCTGGTGTCTGCTCAGGGCAGGAGTCACCCAGGCCTCTGTCTGCAGGCGCAGCGGGAGCGAGGACAGGGGGACTTCTGGGGTCCTTGGTGGGACTGGGCGTCAAAGCCTTCATCTTGCTCGGCCTCGTCTTCCTCATGTGAGTCGGGGTCCACCTGAAGCCCTCACAGGCAGTGGGGGAGCTGGGGAGTGAGAGGAGGGGCACACTCCTAAGCTGCCAACCCAGGGGTGAGTGTGAGTCTGTCCCCTGGGGTCTCTGCCCAGAGCAGTCCCCACTCGACTCCCACAGCTCTCCAGGCCCCGGGTGAGCAGCTGGCTGAAGGGCCTGGTCTTCCTGCAGAGTGAAAAGAATCAGGAAGAAAAGCACAGAAGGAGGCAGCAGGGAGCAGGCCAGGCCCCCAGGCCTCAGGGAGAACCCCCGGGGTGAGTGACTCAGGGACTCTGCAGGCTCAGGTCAGCCTGACCTCTGGGGCTGTGCCTGGGGCTCTGTCCAGGGCAAAAAGGGTTCCCTGGTCACACCCCGTTCCTCCCCTGGCCTCCCTGAGCTCTTGACCCAGAGACTGAGCCTCTCTCACCCCTCCCGGGACCCACCAAGTCCAGGTCAAGCCCCACCTTCCCCGCTAAGCCCTCTGAGCCCTGGGTTCTCTCAGGGTCCCTGGCCTCTCCCCACCGCCCCAGCCCCCCTTCCCAAACAAGCTCTGGCAAGAAGCTCCCCAACAGCTGTCACTCAGCCCCAGCCCTGGCGCCCCCACATCCGGGTGGGGAAGAAATCCCCGGAGCCTCCTGCAGGCTATCACTGTCCCGGGGGCACATTGCCCAGGAGGACAGACAGACAGACGGACACACGGATGTCGGGTCAGAGAGCTGGGTCCTCGGGTCCTGGGAGGAGAGTCTCCCCAGAGCTCCCCTTTCAGCAGCTGCGGGGAGTTCCCCCAGGCAGAGAGGCTGGGCACCCCCACAGGGCAGGGCATCAGATCACAGGGCCAGGGCTGAGGCAGCACAGAGATGGGCAGGCGCTGCCTCTCCAGGGCCTCGGCCTCGGGCTCCTCCGTGTGCAGCATGAGCTCCTGCTCCTCCCGTGCTCCCTGGGCCGCGCCTCGGGGTGGTTTCTATGTGGGGGCTCCCAGGTAGATCTGAGGGGCCTGGGACTGCACGGTGACCCCAGGCTCTGGGTCCCCCCCGGGCTGCGCCTCCGCACACGTCCCTCTCCAGCTCGTTCCCGCCTGTGCTCCTGCCCCTGGGACCCTCCCCGGGGTGTCACCAGGAGCCGCCATCAGTGTCCCCCAGAAGGGAGGTGGGGGTTCAGACCAGGGACAGGAGATCATGGAGATATGTTAAGGTGTGAGTGAGTGTGTGCGTGTGAAGGACCCTCAGGCGTGGGTGTGACTGGACAAGGGAACAGACACCCCTGAGCCCAGGTCCCTTCTCCAGACCCCGAGGCTGACCCTGAGCCTTATCTCGTCCCTCTCAGGGGCACCAGGCCGGACCCTAGTCTCACAGCCCCCTGCACCCCGGGCCCAGCGGTGTCCCCTTCAGAGAAGGAGCAGGAGCTGCATTATGCCTCCCTCATGCTCCCCAAGGCGAGCCCCAGGGCCCCTCAGGTCCAGGAGGCCTCCGAGTTCGCCCAGGTCAAAGGAGCCGCCCTCCCCTGGCCCCCTCCCGACGCTGGAGCCCCAAAAAGGCGTCTGAGGACAGCGGGTCCTGCGCTCCCTGCAGAGCTGCCGCCTCAGCGAGGTCAGAAAGGCGAGCTCGGGGCTCCTGGGACAGATGGAGCCAGAGCTCCCGGGTCACGCCCAGCCCAGCCGCTTAGACACTCGTCCCCGTCACTCTCCGGCCTCAGCTCCCTCCGCTGTAAAGTGGGCGCATGTGCACAAGGCGGGAAATGCACCCCGTGTTGCCCACTGGTCAGCTCCCCCCTCCCCCACGGCCCTTCTGCTTGGCTGTTGAGGAGCCTGTGGAGTTCACAGTGTGACTCTGTTCCTCAGGGTCACTCTCTGGGGAGACCAGTTTCCTCATCCAGCTAAACCTGCACATAAACCCGGCTGGGCTCTGAGGCCTCCCCAGTGTCTCAAGGACAGAGTAGGGGTGACAGCCTCAGGGTTGAGGACGTGGCTAGTGAGAGGCGTCCCCGGACAGGCCTGTCCAGCGTGAGCCTGAGCAATGACAGGGACCCGCTAAGCAAATAATTATTACCGGGTCTCAGGCCTGGAGCAGTGACAGGCCAATATAATTTTTTTTGAAATAGATTTTATTTTTATGTTCCCCATACAATTGCAACACCCTTATTTTGACCCCAATTCCTCCCCTCTCCGCCCCCCCCACCCTCCATAGAGTGTCTCTGGTTCATAGCTTTTTGTTGATTTTGATTTTCACATTCTTATACTTTTAATGACCAACTTTCCTCCCTGAACAAATCTGTCCTTAGAAGCTTTATGACTAACAGTGACATTTCCACAGGGTGGGGCAGCGGCCATGCTGGTCTGTCCTCAGGGCCCTTCTGATGCCGCTTCTCTCCCCTGCGCTGTGCCCTGTCCGGGGACTTTGAGCCTATGGTTGTGCCTGATGAAAAAGAAGCTGTCCATGTACCTACATGACGACACTCACGTATAAAAGGAACCCTTTGCCTTGAACCTGAGCTCTGACCCCACAGGGCTACCCCGGTGTGGCCCCCACGCAGGATAATAAAGTCTCTCCCCACCTCAGCATCCTGAAGTGCCGCTCGCTCTGCCTCTGCCTCCGCCGGAATTTCCACAGCACAGGAGGCCCTGAAGGAACCTCTAGGAGCCCCAAGAGCCGGGCCAGAGGGGACCCGGGAGGGGACAGGAAGCTGCTCCTGGAGGTTCAGCCTTTCAGTTTGGCCAAATGAAAACCTTCCGGAATCTGGGGGGCAACTGTGGGCCTCTGGTTACCCCCGAACCACACAAATGATGATGTAGGAAAGATGATTGGTTTTTCCCCTTTTTTTATTTTTTTATTTTAATTTATTTATTTAAGAACAGGGTACAGGGCAGAAGCGCAGAGGGTGAGAGGATTCACCAGAGACAGAGTGGGCAGCAGAACAGGCAGACTGACTGAAATCCACTGCTGAGGGGAGCAGCGGGGAGACAGGAGAGGTCTGCTGCGCCACGTGGGTAGCTCCCTGGCCAGGGATCAAACACGCACTGCAGAGGCTGCAGGCAGCTTCACAGCCCTGCACTCAACCTGCTGTGCTGCTGGGGAAGCCCACATTTTCCCCTTATTAAGCAAAGCAACAGCTGGGGGTGACCAGGGCTGGGCCGGGCGCCGGGCGGAAGTCACAGTTCCCGAGCAGAGACCCAGGGCAGGACGGCAGAAGGGTCTCGAGACGGCAGAGGTGTGACCAGACGTGCTGGGCCTCAGGGACACATCACCGCGCTCAGTGCTGGCTGCGCGCCCCTCAGGACCCCAAAATGTTTGCTGTGAGAGAGCAAGTGTGGGTGCGGATGGGGACCGGCTCGCGGAGCTGCCAAACCGCGTGGCAACATGTGGGGGCTGCGGGGACGCGGAGACAGTTACCCCAGGCCGAGCGGTCACGCTCCCCGGCCCTCGAGCACGACAACAAGAGGGAAGGGACGAGGTGTTGGGGTGAACGTCTTCCGGCCCCCCGAGCACCCAAGGCTCAGGCTCACACTCCCCACGCGACGTGACTTGTGTGTCTGTCACAGACCATCAGATCCATTTCCTGCAGACTCTCAGCCCCGGGCCCCGCCGCACACTCTGTCTGGCCTGTGTCCTCACACCCCGGCCATGGACACGGCCCCGACCTGGCCCGGACCCCAGTCTCAGCCCTCAGCCCCGTGTCTCTGGCTGCTCCTCCACAACCACTGAAGGGGCCATTCCTGAATGGGAGAGTCAGCTCCTCCTCCCACCCCCCAGGGCTGGGAGCTCCCCTGGCCAAGGTGCAACACCCCAAGGCCACAACCAGGATGCTCAGAGCCCAAGGCCAGCGTGAGTTGCTTCAGCCCTTCCCGGGATGCTGGGAAGATTCTGGAACATGATAAAAGGAACATTACTGCATCTAAATTTAAAGAAACTATAAATGGTATTTTAACATTTAAATGACATTATAAAATTAGTTACAATATAATTACATATGCAACATAATTTGTATATTTAATTTAAATATTATATTAATATTTTTAGTCACGTTATATTTTGAGCTAGTAAGCAATGTTTGTAGTTTTAGTATAAATATTTAAATAATGAGCTCATCTACTGTAAATGGCCATAGAGTGATTCTGACGTTTTGTGCAACCTCAGCCCCACGGCCATGGTTCCTGTTGAACAACACAAGGTCTGGGGCCTCCCTGGAGGCGCAGGGGTGAAGATGCAACCCATGAGGCTGTCCGCAGCCGCTGCAGCTCGACTTCCATCCCCAGCCAGGGAGCTGCCCACAAGGCGCAGCAGACCTCCCCTGACTCCCCGCTGCTCCCCTCAGCAGTGCATTTCAGCAGATCTGCCTGTTCTGCTCCCTGCTCTGTCTCCCGGCAACACATGTCGCTTCCCACATGGCACCTGTTTAGGAGATGCGTCTTCTCACCTGGCCTCACCCCTCCACCCATCCTGCGGGAGAAGCCACAGAGAACTCTAAGCCCTGGACCCCACGGTTGTGCTGCTCTAACTGTGAGAGATGCGGGTCCTCAGAGGAAACAGAGGCTCCCTCAGCATGAGCACGAGTTGTTACAGTGTCTGACTGTGCCAGAGACGCTGCAGGACCCAGACACATCAAGCCAGAGCCCTGGGGCTCTGGGAAGGCAGGATTGACCCCGACCCCAAGGGGGCACCCCAAGTCTGTGGGAAGCACCACCCCACCCTCATGTGGGACTGTCCACAGGCCAGGGGAGAACTGGGGTCCTCTCTGTGACGGCCAAGGACACTGAGGCCTGGCGGGGACAAGGGCCCGTCCCTCCTGACTCCAGAGCCCCGTCCCCATCATCATGCTGTCATGATGATGATGATGATGATGATGATGATGACGACTGAGTCTCAGGCCTGCTCAGCCCGTCACACCGGGGTCCGGGGCAGAGCACCCAGGTCAGGAGGCCCCAGGAGCACCGTGTCCCCCTCAGGGTCCAGACCCCGTCCTCTCCAGCCTGTCCCTTCCGGGCCCCACCTTGTGGGTTCCTACAGGGCCTGCCTGGACAACCTCTTCCCACCTGAAGCCACAGCAGCTGCAAAGGCCTCTGAGCCCTTCCGGCGGGCGTCAGGGACCTTGTCAAGCACAGAGGCGAGCCGCCCCCTCTCCTGAAAGTGACACAGTACAAAGGACCCGTGTCTTAGACAGGCGTGAACAACTTGTCTTTTCCCCATTGCTTGCAATTTCCCCTTGTCTGGCAGGACTGTCTGCAGGTAAGACGCCTCCTGCGTTTCAGGAAGACGGTGTTGACGCAAACTGGCGCCTCCTGCAGACCCCGTCCCCCTTCCTGAGAGAAGAAAAACGAGCTGGGGCTTCCCTGTCTCTGCTGACCCCCTCGCCCTCCCCTTTGCACACCCTCGCCCATCTCCCCGTTTTTTCCCTTTGTATAAAGACCCTGCGCCGTGCCCAGGAGCAGGACGGCTGTCTCTCTGACATGAGGCTGCTGCCTCCTCCGCTGTCCACAAATTTGACCACTTCCCTTTCCTCAAAGTCTGTTTCCTTTTACTGGCTGAGGGAAACGGAGGCCGGAGTTCGGTCACAGAAGGAGCAGATGCCCCCCAAGGCCAGGTCATTTATCACCACCTCCTCCCTCCTCTGCACCCCACCATCTCTAACGCCTGCGGGTGCCCCCCTTGTGCCCACACCAGGGTTTGGCCCCTGGGGATCCCTGCAGGGCCTGTGTCCCACTGTGCAGGGAGCTGAGAGCTGCAGGCGGGTCCTCCTGCCCCACCAGCCCTCCGTGACCCGGGACGAGAAGTGTCTACGCAGCCCGGCCTGGCGCACAGTGGGAAGCTCCTCCCTGTGGTCAGCTCATTTTGACCGCCCCATCTTGCGTCCATCGGGGCTTCCTCAGCCTGTGCCCCCAGATCCGCCACTCCCCGCGATGCTGCCACTGCTGCTGCTGCCCCTGCTGTGGGCAGGTGAGTGGGGGAGGGGAGGGGCCTTGGTGGGGGCTGCACTGACCCTCCTCTCCCCGCAGGGGCCCTGGCTCAGGAGGAGAGATTCTGGTTGGGCCTGCAGGAGCGGGTGATGGTGCAGGAGGGCCAGTGCGTCCTCGTGCCCTGCAACGTCTCCTACCCCAAGGAGCTCGGCCCAGCTTACGGCTACTGGTACAGGGACAAGGGAGAGTGTCGGCGTACACAGGATGATCTGGTGGCCACAAACGACCCAGGTCAAAAGGTGCATGAGACCCAGACCCGGCAGCGATTCCACCTACTGGGGGGCCCCCGGAACGACAGCTGCTCCCTGGACATCAGAGACGCGCGGAGAGAGGACACGGGGACCTACCACTTCAGGGTGGAGAGTGGGGATCGTGTGAAACATAGTTTCTGTGATCAGCAGCTCTCTGTAAACGTGACAGGTAAGGGCCGGGTGCAGGAGGGACACACGGGAGGGTCCTGAGCGCCCGGGCGAGGATGGGAGGGGCCCCATGTCTTCACCTCGTGAGGGACCCTGAGATCCGCGGGGAAAGGACCCTGGTGGGCGGGGGCGGGTAGCCTGACACAGGCTGCCCCTGGGGACGCTCACGTCCTGCTCCAGGCCGTGTCTGTCCCCCCAGCGCTGACCCACAGGCCGGACATCCACCTCCAGGGGCCCCTCCAGCCTGGCAGGCCCAGGAACATCACCTGTGCGGCGCCCTGGGCCTGTGAGAGGGGGACACCCCCCACCTTCTCCTGGAGGGGGGTCGGCCTCAGCAACATGAGCACCGACTCCCCGGTGCTCACCCTCAGCCCGGGGCCCCAGCACCACGGCTCCAACCTCACCTGCCGGGTGACCTTCCCCGCATTGGGCGTGAGCACAGAGACCACCGTCCGGCTCAGCGTGGGCTGTGAGTGTGGGGCCCGGACGCCCGGCCTGAGGGGTCCCCAGGCAGCAGATGTAGGAAGGGAAGACATGGGGTCAGGGATCTGGGCCCCGCAGATCCTGCCGGGAGGAGGGAGAGAGGCCCCTGGCCATATCCTCCCTGTCTCATGTTCCTGGGGGGAGGCCAGCTGACGGAGAACAATTCTGTCTGTCTGTCCAGATGCGCCCCAGAATCTGACCATCCAGGTGATCAGGAAAGAAGGTTCAGGTACGGAGTGAGGTTCCCTCTCTGGGATGTGGGGAAGTGGGGTCTGTCCCACCCTCAAATCAGAGCTGGGGTCTGACAACACACATGGGAGACAGGTCTTTGTCAGGAGGGGGTAGCAGAGGTGGGAACCCCCATGGGCTCTTCAGCTCACACATGGGCTCCCCAGTGCTGACCCTGCTCCCTGGGGTGTCCTATGCTCTGTCCCTTGTCTGATGATGTGCTTGTCTCTAGTTCTAGGCCTTTATCCTCCTCCCCAATTCTGCCCTCATGCTCCTTATGATCTGTCCTCCTCCTTAGCATCTCCCTCCTGCTATAACTTTCTTTTTAAAATAATGACCATAAAATTGGCCTGAGTCAGCAGGGGCTGCAGAACACAATGCCACACAGGAGGTGATCAAACCTTACAGGGTGAACCCTAATAAAGTCCTGAAATCTCTCTCCCCAGGACCTGAAGCCCTGGGCAACGGCTCCTCTCTCCCGGTGCAGGAGGGCCAGTCCCTGCGCCTGGCCTGTGTGGTCCATAGTAGCCCTCCCGCCAATCTGACGTGGGTCAGGAAGAGCATGACAGTGAAGTCCTCTCCAAGCCTACACTCCGTGGGTGCTGTTGGCGCGTGGGAGCACCCCCAGACCCTGGAGCTGGAGCTGGCCAGGGTGCGCCTGGAGGACCACGGGATACTCCTCTGCCGCGCTCAGAACCCCCTGGGCTCCCAGGAGGCCTCCCTGAGTCTCTCTGTGGAGAGTGAGTCAGCACCCCCAGGGCTTCTGCTGCCCAGAGAGGGGAGAGGCTGCTCTGATGTCCCCGTCACCCCCACAACACCCCCCTCATCCCTCCCCTCAGTGCCCCCACCCCCCAGCTGCTGGGCCCCTCCTGCTCTGCTTTAGCCCCGTGGGACCCTCCCTGTGCTGGCGGCTGGGGGAGCAGCTGCTGAGGGGAACAGCAGAAATGCCTTCACCCAGGTCATCTTCAGCCTCTCGCGGCTCTGGGCCAACAGCTCCCTGTGCCTCGGCGGGTCTGAGATGTGAGGCCGGGATGCTCTTGGGAACGGGGATACCTCTGTCCCCCTTCTCCCAGGTGGGCTCGTCCGGGGGAGAGCACAGGACTCTGCTTTCTGGGGACACAGAGGGAGGAGGCCTGCCTCGCGGCCACGGGACACTGTTCGGGGTCCTCCTCACCTCTGTGAGGGGCAAAGTCCAGAAGGGAAGTGGGCACTCACGGGTCGTGGAGTCCACTGGCCTAGGTGCCCGGCACCTGCTGAGGGAACTCGGGGTCACCCAGGTCCCCTGTTGCAGGGGCACCAGGAACCTGGATGTGGTTCATTCTGGGGGCCGTCGGGGGAGCAGGAGTCTCAGCCCTGCTTGGGTTCTGCCTCGGCATCCTCATGTGAGTCGGTGTCCCTTGAAGACCTTGAAGCCTGGGAGGGGGCTGGGGTGGTGGGAGGAGGGAACAGGAAGAGGCCAGAGCTCCCTGCCCAGGGCTGGCGCCCTGAGAGGTGAGTCAGGGGCTGTGATGCTGAAATGCCCCAGTGAGTCTGCCCCCTGGGGTCTCTGCCCAGAGCAGCCCCCACCCACCCCCACCTCCCAGTTGAGCACTGGCTGAAAGGCAGGTCTCCTCCACAGAGTGAGATGCTGCAGGAGGAAAGGGACCCAGGAGGCAGCAGGGAGCAGGCCAGGCCCCCAGGCCCCAAGGAGAACCCCCGGGGTGAGTGACTCAGGGTCTTCTGCAGGCTCAGGTCAGCCTGACCTCTGGGGCTGTGCCTGGGGCTCTGCTCCAGGGCAAAAAGGGTTCCCTGCTCACACCCCGTTCCTCCCCTGGCTTCCCTGAGCCCTTGACCCAGAGACTGAGCCTCCCTCACCCCTTCCTGGGATCCCAAGTCCAGGTCAGGGCCCCTCAGGGCAAAGCTTTTCCTTCCCATCCCCCTTCCCCGCTGAGCCCTCTGAGCCCCTGGTTCTCTCAGGGTCCCTGGCTCCCCCACACACACCACGCCAGCTCCCCTCCCCAAACAAGCTCTGGCAAGAAGCTCCCCAACAGCTGTCACTCAGCCCCAGCCCTGCCGCCCCCACATCCAGGTGGGGCAGAAATGCCCGGAGCCTCCTGCAGGGCTATCACTGTCCCGCGGGCACTTTAAAAAGTGGACACACAAGGTCAATTTTAATATAATAATTTATT
The DNA here is from genome assembly GCF_964194135.1 of Talpa europaea. NCBI lineage: Eukaryota > Metazoa > Chordata > Mammalia > Eulipotyphla > Talpidae > Talpa > Talpa europaea. The sequence continues at coordinate 48,370,805 of NC_140084.1, forward strand.
TCACCCAGGTCCACAAATATCGTTCCCAACATTACATCTGTATTCAGTGTTCGAGTTGTGAACGAGGTGACTTTTTTTTTCCGTGTAAGTCTGTAAGAAACAGGCTCACGTCAGGCGTGCAGGCTCCATTCTGATGCCCACATCTCCTGTCCTCGCTGGCTGCACGGGTCTAGGCACTGACCACAGGTCCACATTCCTCTGTTCCTTCTCCTGTGATTAGTCGCCCACCCAGGCCACTGCGCTGCCCTCACACCCCAACTTGCAATTAGAGAAGCTTGTGTGGGGATCAGGGGATGCCCCCCCTTGGCCTGCAGGCGCCCCAGGTCGGGTCTGTGTGCTGGGGAGCATGGGGCACTCCTGTGTCTGCATGTCTTAAAATGGGGCGATGATGACATCACCCAGGCAGGGGTGGGGGTTCAGGAGACTAGTGATAAGAACAAGCCATTATGATGAGAATCTGTTAGAGGTGAGAATGGGTGAGTGTGTGAGTGAGTGTGAGTGTGTATGAGTGTGTGAAGGACCCTCAGGAGTGGGTGTGACTGGACAAGGAAACAGATACCACTGAGCCCAGGTCCCTTCTCCAGACCCTGAGGCTGACCCTGAGCCTTATCTCCTCCCTCTCAGGGGCACCAGGGCGGATCCTGGGCTGACAGCCCCCCGCATCCCCAGGCCCCAGCGGAGGCCCCCTCAGAGGAGGAGCAGGAGCTGCATTACGCCAACCTCGCATTCCTCAAGGCAAGCACCAGGGCCTTTCTGGTCCAGGAGACCCCTGAGTACGCCGAGGTCACCGTCCGACATGGAGCCGCCCTCTCCTGACCCTCTCCCGACGCTGGAGCCCCAAAAAGGCCTCTGAGGACAGCAGGTCCTGCGCTCCCTGCAGAGCTGCCGCCTCAGCGAGGTCAGAAAGGCGAGCTCAGGGCTCCTGGGACAGATGGAGCTGGAGCTCCCGGGTCACGCCCAGCCCAGCCGCTTAGACACTCGTCCCTGTCACTCTCCGGCCTCAGCTCCCTCCGCATGTGGGCGCATGTGCACAAGGCGGGAAATGCACCCCGAGTTGCCTACTGGGCAGCTCCCCCCCTCCTCTGCGGCCCTTCTGCTTGGCTGTTTTAGGAGCGTGTGCGAGTTCACAGTGTGACTCTGTTTCTCAGTGTAACGCTCTGGGGAGACCAGTTTCCTCATCCAGCTAAACCTGCACATAAACCCCAGGCTGGGCTCTGAGACCTCCCCAGTGTCTAAAAGCACAGAAGTAGGGGTGAGATCGCCAGTGTCGCTAAGTGAGATGAGTCCCCCCCAGACAGGCCAGCACCCCGTGAGCTGCAACAGGAGGCCTGAAGGAACCAGCCCTTAGAGCCGGGGCCAGACCGGACCCTGGAGGGGACAGGAAGCTGCTCGTGGAGGTTCAGCCTTTCAGTTTTGCAAAATGAAAAACTTCTGGAATCTGGTGGGTGATCGCGGGCCTCTGGTTACCCCCGAAGCACACACTGGAAAATGCCGAGGTGGTAAATGTAATTTTTTCCCCTTAATTAAGCAAAGTAATAGATGGGGGTGACCAGGAATGGGGCCGGGGCCCCTCAGGGGAGCTCATAGTCAAAGGCTAGAGAACCAGGTTAGGCCACAGCAGCACCCCATCCCCACCCCATCTCTGGCTGCTCCTCCCACAGACCACTGAGTGGGCCACTTCCTGAATCGGGGAGTCAGTTTCTTCTCCCATCCCCCTTTCTCCTGGCCCACTTCTAGGAGTCACCAAATCCCTCACCTCCCCCCTTCTCTCCACCCCTAGTTTAGACCCTCCCCCCCCCCACTCCTGACCATTCAAACAGCACCCCCCAGGCTCAGGGCCTCAGGCTCACTTCTTCCAGCCTATCATCCCCTTCAGCAGCACAAGGAGAGGTCGCAAATGCTCACCTCCCACCTGCTAAGCATCCTTCCACGCCTGCCCCTGCAGTGCAGCTGCACTGTCAGCTCCAGTGAGCCTTATTCCAGAATGTTCACAATCTCACCACCATCCACCTCCCCCTCCCCCCCACCCCCCACCCTCCCCCAGCCCCCCCCCCCCCCCCCCCCCCCCCCCCGTCTCTGGGCCACCACCTCTCACACACCTTGGCGGCACCCCAGCCCATTCCCGAGGATCTCACCCTCCTTCGCGCCTCTCCATTCCTCCCCCGTGTGGTTCCACCCACGGCAATGTCCTCTCTCCATGTTTGCCGCACAGGGTTGTCCTTGGAGCCCCAGCTCAGGCGGCTCCTGCTCAGGCCTGTGCACTCCCTGCCTCACCCCTGCTGCGCTTCTCTAAGGGCTGGACAGGACCGTGACTGTTAATCTCCCTGCTGCTGCTAACTGACCTTCTAGAGCAAAATGATTCTTTGGGGGGCGCTAAGATATGCATAGTTTCCCCTGCCCAGCTTGACAAGCAAAAAACGACATGCCAGGTGTCAGAGAGGTGCAGCGAGACCTCAGACTGCGAGCCCCGGGACTAGGGCCTCCTTCTGCCCTCACAGACCAACCAACAGAATGACCACCGGGCTCCAGTTCTTCTTTTCAAGTCGCCATAAACACCAGGCCTTCACTCAGAACAGTCGTTTCAAAGCAGTAATGGACATTTCAGTTCCTTTGCATCGTGTTCATGGAGGGACCCTTGGGAACACCCTCATTTTCTCTCCATTTCTTTGTTCTCCAAACTCTTACTGCAAGCCAGCCACAAAGGGGGATGTCCAGTGTCAAAGGAACGAAATTCACACGGTGGGAGGTGGGGAGGAGACAGAAACGTGTAACCTCATAAAACACAGTGTGGTGCGGCTCCGTATCACTCCAGGACTAGAGCTGTGACTCTGCCCTGGGGTGGGGAGGGAGTTAGGAAAGGCTTTTCAGGGGAAGCTCCCATTGGGGTGCACACCGTGGAGAAAGCAGGAGTTGAACAAGCAAAGAAGAGAAGCATCCCAGATAGAGGTGGCGACAGGCACAAAGCAAGGAGCTGGAAGAAGTCTGGTGTTACCTCATACGCCTGGGCCGTGGCAGCAGGTGCCTCGGCCAAGGAGGCAAGTGCGGGTCACGCACCAGTAGAACTCAGGCTGGGGTCTGCTCTCCCAGGGCCCCGTAGCCAGGCTGGGGGACTTGATTCTTCAACTTGCCACATCAAAAATAAATTTGGGGGCCTCCCCGGTGGTGCAAGGGGTTAAGATGCAGCACTATGAAGCTCTCTGCAGCCACTGCGGCACGAGTTCGATCCCCGGCCAGGGAGCTACCCACAGGGCGCAGCAGACCTCTTCTAGCTCCAGGCTGCTGCCCTCAGCAGTGTTTTCAGTGGATCCACCGGTTCTGTTACCCACTCTGTCTCTGGCGAATCCTCTCACCGAACCACCCCAACACACACCCCTCTGGCCTGCACCCCAGTGCTTGTATGCATAAATAAGTAAATCTTTAAGAAATTTTTTGAAAAAAAAAATTTTTTTCAAACAAATCACCTAGCTTTAGACATTAAAGAAGAACAAAATAAACCAAAGGCGACAGAAGGAAGGAAATAATAAAGATAAAAATGGAGATAAACAAAAGCCAACAGAAAAGCAAAAAACAAATTCAACAAGAACACAAGTGGGCGCGTGGAAGGGAACTCTCGCTACTGATTGGTTGAACCTCGCCAGCTCACCCCGCCCCTCCCGCGAGCAAAGGGAGGCGGAACATGCGCTGTCCGCTTCCAATTGGCTCCCCTGGCTGTGCATCAGCTCCAGCTGCCTCATTGATTGGCTGTGACAAGGTGTGCGTGTGCAGCCACCGATTGGCTTATCTTACGCGCATCTCGCGAGGCGGGCTGACGAGACCAAGTGATTCCCCTTCTGTGGCACATCCGCGTTCGTCGCACATCCTCCCCCATCGCCGCTGGCCGAGGCTGGCTGGCCCTCTCGGGGCCACGCCTGGCCTGTGGGCCTGCTTGGCCATCCCTGGGTGTGGGTCTTGGGCCGGAACCGCCTCAACGGGGCTTCCATGCCTGGGGTTTCTCTGTCAGTCAGCGTGGCCTCGGGCCGGTAGGCCACGTCACTGCCGCGCCGGCGACGCTCCCGCCTGGGCGCCCCGGGAGCCCCATGGCCGCACAAGCCGGTCTGGGTCAGTCAGCAGGCCCGGCCTCCTCAGGGCCAGTCGGCCCCCGGTGGGCCACAGTCGGCCCCCTGGTCAAGGTGACGGGCAGCGCGGGTCACCCGCTTACCGAGAAGGCGCCCGAGTGGCCTGGTGATGGATGGTCAGGTCGTGCCCTCCGACGTCACGGGCCTCGTAGTGCTTGGGCCATTCGAGCAGGTAATCTCCCCTTTACTCCATTCATGGGGATCCCCCAGAAGGCACCCGTCAGGGGACAGCCTGCCCAGGCTTGTGAGCCAGCTGGTGGGTCTGTCAGGCCTCAGTTTCCCTAGAAAGCCAGCCTCCCGGCCTGCCGCGCTGGTCAGTCACCCAAAGGGCCCAGCCCCTGGCGAGTCTGGGGGCGCCGGGCACCGCCGGCTGATGAGGACAGACGCAGAGGGTGCGCTGGGGGCCGGGAGGCGCCCGAGCCCTTGGAACCAGCCTCCAAGGTAATGCTGAGAGAAGTGAGGAGCCTAGAAAATTTGGGGAAGAAGAATAAAAAGGGGGGTGCACGAGAAGGCACCCCAGCTGACTGAAGCCTGGCAGGCAAGAGCAAGAAGTGAGGATTTGGGGGCCTCCCTGGTGGCGCAGCGGTTGAGCGCTCTGTTGCGAAGCTGCCCGCAGCCTCTGCAGCGCCGGTTCGATCCCCGGCTGCTCCCCGGCCACCGGAGGAGGGTCCCGCATGGCGCGCAGACCTCTCCTGCCGCCCGCTGCTCCCCTCAGCAGTGTACTTCGGTCCTTCTGCCTGCTCTGCTCCCCGCTCTGGCCCTGATGAAATCTCTCACCCTCCCGCGCTTCTGACTGTACCCAGTGCTTGTATAAATAAATAAAAAGAAAAATAAATCTTAAAAAAAAAAGTTAAAAAAAATTAACTGAAAGTTTGGATTTTTTGTGAAATATACATGTTTTAATAGGTTGTCTTACCAAGACTGACTAGCAAAAGTGCACATTTAGTAGGCCCAACAGCCTGTTGATATGTCACGTTCAACTCGGGTACCACTAGTTGGCAATCCCTGAATCATCTTCCAGAAAGGGGAGACAAACATTGGGTCTTCTGTCTTCCGGGCCTCTTCTAAGAAGAATCTAGAACCCTTCTGAAAGGAGGGAAGAAAGAGGGGAAGGGAGAAAGAAGCAGGTTGTATGTTCCATCAGGTCATAGCTGTGAGCTCACTGCTGTGCAGTTGCCAACTCTTTCCCTACGTATTTCACCAACCCTGGGGGGTGGGAGAGCTGATTTATTCCCATCTTTTATTCAGGAGGATGGATTCTCCGGGCTTACGCTGCAGTTTTTAAGAGAAGATGGTGTCAAGGAGAGGACACTGCTGAGATTCAGGTTGAGTCTGGAATTTGTCAGCCTTGGGTCGATCGCCAGACTTGTCTGTGCTTTAGTTGATTGGATTCTTCCTTTTTCTTCACCAAGGTGAAGGTGTCAAGACTTTCCATGCGCCGTCTTCTGTGAGGTGGTGGCGATGAGATGTGTCTCACAGCATGGTTGAGAGGATTAGGACAACATCTCTCAAGCTCTAGAGTTGTAAATGGCAACTGTAGTCTCCCATGAGATGGTAAGTGAAAAAGGAGGTGCCTGTATGTAGCTCTATGGCTCTGACTGATGGCTCGTGACCAGGGGTTGAAAATAACCAGCCCATCAATTGACAAATGGATCAACAAAAGGTGGTATATCCATACAGTGGAGTATTAGTCAGCAATAAAAATGATAGGGATACTTATTCAGGATGAATGCGCCTTGAAAACATGCCAAGTCAAAGAAGCAGACAGGGAAGACCGCATAGTGTATCATGTCCTTTCCATTAAGTGTCCAGAATGGGCAAATACAGAGTTACCTAGAGTATCAATAGCTTGGTGGTGGCCTAAGACTGGGGAATGGGTGTAGGGCTTAGTAATTGTTAGTGGACATTTGGTGTATCTAGGAGTGACGAGAATATTCTGGAATTAGATCATGGCGATGGTTGCACACCTTTACAAATATGCTAAAAATCGAAGCGTACACTCGCAAAGGGTGAGTGTTACCGAACGTCAATTAGTGTTCCATTTTAAAGGCTCCAGGTGGGGTGGTTTGGTGAGTTCTAGCACCAAAGTGGGGCGGGGGCTCCTCGAGCCTCCGGGGATGACTGTTGTCCTCTCTCCCAGCGGGTTATTTCCTCCCGTGCATTGTAACTGTGGCGAGCAGACTTGTATGCGTCAGAGCTGCATCTGTGAGAATCTTGTGCAGCAGAGACTTCTGGGGTTTGCTTCTGTCAGAGCAGCAAACCCTGTGAGGGAGGCTGGAGTGGTCAGGAGGGGAGGATGAGAGCTGGCAGACCGGAAATGGCGGAGAAGATGGGAAGTGGGCTGGAACAGGCCAGGGGTGGGTTGGGGTCTGGGCGCTGAAAGCCAGTGTTTCGTCTCCTTGGTGATTGGCGCCTCGCAAACGGGGTACTAGGGCCTTCTGAGGGTCGAATCCTTGGCTTTTTGTTCCCTGCCAACGGCAGCTGGTTCGCCCATCACTTTCGCGCTCAGTGCTGGGCTCTAAGCGGCTGGTCAGCCTGTGTCGCCCGGGCCAGCAGGGGTCGGGGTGGGGGAAGAGGAGCCCCACTCGCACCTTGCCCGGGCTCCTGTGCACCAAGCCAGGTCCCGATGGGGCCCGGGAGACTCGCGCATGCTCCTGGCGTGCCCGTGGCAGGGGCCTCGCCCGGCAGGTACCATGTCAGGTACCACGTGAGGCCCATGCCCGTCGGGGTGTGGGCAATGCTGCCTGCCCTGGGCGGAGGAGCTGCTGGAGCCTCCCTTTGCCTCAGCGGCAAGTGCCACCTCATCTGGTGTGGGCTGGGCTGTGCCTTCGGTCCCTCAGGCTGGGCACGGGGCTCACTTCGGCCCTCTAGGAAGTAGGTTCTGTACCTGGGGCTCCGTAAGAATTAAATCAGCCAGTGTCACCCGATGCACACGACACAAATCAAGGAGAACTTTCCTGAGTCAAGGAAGTAGCCAGGTGCTGGGGGATAGACCTGCAGGGCAAGAGCCGGCTAGAACCAGATCTGGCACGCCAGCCCAAGAGGTGACCTCGGTGAAGGAAGTAATCATTTGTAGGTGACAAGTGGAGGTGGCTGTGGCGACAGCCATGACTGTGCCAGACCCCAGGGAAAGGGAATAAGGAGGAGAGACCCAAATTTGACACCCTGGGCGATATAGTCTCACCTGACGGGTGAGAGAAATGGGAGGGGGGGCAGCCGGAGGGGTCTGGCCTTTGCCTAAAATTATCCGGTGACTTCAGGCAGAGCCTGGCTGGACCACCCCAGAATTCCCAAAATTTGCTTTGAGGTTGTAAATGTGTCACTATCATCACTGAAAGAATTAGATGCTGAAAATTGCTAACTAAAATTTTTATTTCCAAATTTAACTAAAAAAAAAAAACCACAGCCACGTAATCTAATGAAAGAACAAGGCAAATCAACTCTCCCCTCTCAGTAATTGAGCAAGTAAATGAAAAAGTGGGGTTGCGTGTAGAATACGATCAACCAAATTGCCTTAAGTGAAATTTATCGGAGATTCCATCCAACGGGCACTTACCAAAAAGATCATAGTCTGGGCCATAAAACAAATCCCAACAAATTTTAAAGTGTTGAAATGTAATGTTCTTGAAGCACAGTGGAATTAAATTAGAAATTAATAGAGAGCTATTCATCATCAGTATTTGTGCTTGTGCATTTTTTTTTCCAGTGACGGGTAGACGAGGTCTGCTACTGATGTGGGACCACCTCCCGGGGGCTCGCTGGTGGTGGTGGTGGGGGGCTTCTCTGGCGGGTTCTCTGGCGGCTGTGAAGAAGGTGCCCCGGGGAAGGTGGCCTGAGGGTTGCTCCACTTATCACCTCCACAGAGGGAGGAGGAGCTGGAGCAGAGGGAGGGTTCTGTGGCGCCAAAATCAGAAAAGCAGAATTCGCAGCAGCCTCCAGCTCAGGCTAGGTATTCTAGGCTGACGAATCTCCCACAATATTTGCTTAATAATCATCAAGCGAAGTCCCAGGTTTGTGTGTTGGCGCGGCCTGGCCCCCGGGTGTCGGATGTCAGACAACAGGCTGTCCGCTCCAGCGCCATGGCGACCGGGCGCCCTGGTCTCCGCTCAGACAACCGGCCAGACTGTCGTTTCGCCTGGACGTCGCTTCCCGGGACTTGGAGTCATTTCTGACATCTCTGGAGTCTCACAAGACCACTTTGCTGAAATTGTTCCTCCAAGGGCGGATTCGTATTAGTAGAGAACAGAGCAGTCAGGAGCAGCCATGAATATTCATAGAAGCCGCACATGGAGAGAGGAACATAAATTACATCGTAAACATTCTCTGTCTTGCACAATGTCAAATCAGATGCCTTGCACCCCTTTATAACACAAGACAGTAGCTTTTGATTTAGAGCTGTGGGGGGTGACCGTCTTCAGTCCTGTCTGAGACTTGTTTCCTTTATTATGAAAACTTATTTTGTTTTTTTTTGTTTTGTTTTTGAAACCAGGCTCTGGAATGTCATTCACTAGCATCGTATGCCAAAAACCAGACCCTGGGAGCTCAGTCCTGAAGCAAACCCCGAAGGATAGAGCTGGAAGGACTTTTATTTGCTGAGGGTAACTTAGGGTACTTTCATACCTGGCCTGGGCGCTGGGTCTTGGTCCCTCCCGTGTGAACGGAGGCGTGGCTAGAGGGGTGCTGGGGAGCCTAAGAAAGGAGGATTCCTTGTGGTTACAGATGCCCAGAAGGGGACCTGGTAGAAGTTACATTCGAGTAACCTGAGAGGTGCGGCCTGCTAGTTTCTTTGCGAGGGGCAGGGGCAGTGGCAGGAGGGGGTCCCCCCAACACACAGGCAAGGGAGGGCGAGTGGGATGTGTGCTGGCACCTCCGCCCCGGGCTGGGAAGGGGGTGCTGGAGGGTGCAGCCCAAGGACACAGCTCGAACTTGAACTTCATAGCCTCAGGGAAACCCTTCACTTCCCCGATTCCAGGTGAGACTTGGGTGTCTCCAGGCTCAGGGGAGGGCTGTCAGGGCCGCGTGCCGGTTCCCTGGCCTCGCTGCCCTCCGGCCTCTGGCGTGAGTGCCAGGCCCAGCGCCCATGGGCCCACTGTCCACCGCGCCACCCCCACCTGCCCTGCGCCTCGGCCCTCCTGGCTGTCCTGCCCCATCCGTGTTGAGGGTTCTGAATATTCCGTCCACATGCCATCCCCAGTGTGGGCAGGCTGCCGGGAGAGCCTCCCCTCCGTTCAGTTAAGGTGGCTCTGGTCTGCTCTGCACAGTGTTTGGGCCCACGGGCTGTTCGGGCGCCGCGGTATCCTCCTCAGCCTCTGTCCAGCGTCCACAGGCCATGCGGGGTCTCAGGCTAGGCGCTCCTGGGTGGGAGGACCCCGACATGAGAATCTAGGGGGCAGGGGAGGTCATGGCTCAGCTGTAGGGGGACGAACACGGCTCCGCCGTGCGGGCTGGATCCGGCGCGAGTGGCTTTCCGGGAGTTGGTCTGTTCCGACGCCCCGCCCGCCACCACCTGGCCTCTGTGGCCCTCTCCGCCCGCCCGTGTCGCTCAGGCTGAGAAGGGGCTCATCCTTTGGTGAGTGGGGGGTCCCAGAGAAGCCTCTGTGAGCCCGCCCGACGGCCTGTGCAGGAGTGGAGGCGTCTGGAGGACCTGGCCTGGGCCACCTGCCCCACAATGGCCCCATTACCCGGTAAGGGGCACTGGCTGCAGGACCTGAGGAGGGGGGCAGCCGGCTGTGCCCACGTGCCCTGGAGACTCCCGAGGGGTGCAGGGTGGGGGAGGGTGGGTCAGGGTCAGACCCTGGACAGAAGGTTCTGGACAGAAGCCGGAGAGCATGGGTCTTCCTGAGCCTCGGATAGCGGAAGGGGCTCTGGGGTCAGAGGGCAAGGTTCTTGACAGGAAGTGCAGGCATGGGCCCCGGCCCCCTGAGAACCCCTAGAGGGTCAGCTTTCACTGGAGGGGGCCCCCGGAGTGACGTCCAGGGGAGGGCTGAGAGGGAGGCTGGTGGGCGGGAGGGCTGGAGGAGGGCAGGAAAGGGTGCAGGTGGGGGCCGGGTTGAGGAGGAGCGGGAGGCCTCAGCATGGACTACACGGTGAGAGCCCTAACCCCGCCCCAGACAGCCGCTGTGGTACCCCGCTGTGCCCGCCCGGAGCCAGGTCTGAGGAGGCAGAGCAGAGTTGGGGTGTCTGATGACTGATTATACCCCCTTGGGCATGTCGCCAGCCTCTGTGACACGTCATCTGAACTGGGGTGTTGGGGGGGCTACTGCCTCTTGACTATGGTGAATAATGCTGCAGTGGACTTAGGGGGCAGATGTCTTTCTAAGTCAGTATTCCCACCTTCTCCCGGGAAATGCCCAGAAGCGGGGTCACTGGGGAGTTCTCATTTTATTTTTATTATTTTTTTGAAAAGATTTATTTATTTATGCATTCAAGAGCCGGGGTACAGGCCAGAGTTGGGGGTGGTGGTGGTGAGAGGACTCACCAGAGACAGAGCAGAGAGCAGAACAGTCAGATTGACTGAAAGCCACTGCTGAGGGGAGTAGCAGGGAGACAGGACAGGTCCGCTGCACCATGTGGGTTGCTCCCTGGCCAGCCGGGGATCAAACGCGTGCTGCAGAGGCTGCAGGCGCTTCATAGTGTAGTGCTTAACCCCTTGCACCACCAGGGAGGCCCAGGAGTTCTATTTTTATTTGTTGGTGGAGGGACCCCTCGCTGAAACCGGGTCTCCTGACCCCGGTTTGGGTTCTGTGCCTCAGAACGAAGGCGCTTGCTTGGGGGGAAGAGAGCCAGGTCTCAGGACTGGGAGGCCCTGATGGCCGAGAAACCACAACCGCCAGGGACCAGAGCACCTGAGGGCTCTGAAGCCCCGCCCGGGTCCCGGGTTGCAGGCCAGTCCCTGGGCCAGGCTGCACCAGGGTTGCTGCCCCCACGGGACCAGCAGGGGTCGCTGGTGACAAAGAAGCTAGGGCCTGACCTGGCTGCTGACGGGGTGCGAGGGAGTGGGGGTCGCCCATCAGGTCAGAGCTGGAGCCAGCTGGGTTGCTGAGCACCTGGTTCTTCGTGGAGGCGGCCGGCGCTGCGGACATGCCTGCCCAGCCCGGACTCTGCAGGGAAGGCTGTGGCCAGAGGCACTGCGGCCCCTGTCAGGAGAGGATGGCTTTTTCCTCAGGTCTGTGCCACAACAAAGCACTGGGGCCAAGACGCCAGATGGTCTGAGGTCAAAGGTCAAGGTGTCAGCAGAGTTGGGTTCCTTGAGGCTGCTGCTTGGCTTGTGGGTGCTGGGGTCTCCTCTAGTGTCCTCACAGGGTCGCCCTCTGCGTGTCTGTGTGTCCTGGTCGCCTCTTTGTCTTTTGTTGTTGTTGTTATTGTTAAAGACTTTAAAAAAGATTTTAGGGCCTCCCCGGTGGCGCAGCGGTTGAGCGCTGGGTTGCGAGGCTGCCCGCGGCCTCTGCGGCGCCGGTTCAATCCCCGGCTGCTCCCCGGCCACGGGAGGAGGGTCCCACATGGCGCGCAGACCTCTCCTGCTGCCCGCTGCTCCCCTCAGCAGTGTACTTCGGTCCTTCTGCCTGCTCTGCTCCCCGCTCTGGCTCTGGTGAATTCTCTCACCCTCCCGCGCTTCTGACTGTACCCAGTGCTTGTATAAACAAGCAAACAAACAAACAAATAAATAAATAAAAACATGCCTATATTTAAAAAAAAAAAAGGTTTTATGCATTTGTTTATGCATATAAGAACTGGGGTACAGGCCAGAGCTGTGGGGGGGTGAGAGGATTCACCAGAGACAGAGTGGGGAGAACAGGGAGATCTGCTGAAATCCACTGCTGAGGGAGCAGCGGAGAGACAGGAGAGGTCTGCTGCGCCCTGTGGGTCAGCTCCCTGCAGGGGTGTGCCGCAGTGGCTGCGGACAGCTTCATAGTCCTGAGACTTGACCTCTGCGCCATCAGGGTGGCCTTTGATCCCCTGTTCTTTTTTTTTTTTTTTAAGAGATTTATTTATTTATTTACACAAGCACTGGGTACAGTCAGAAGCGCGGGAGGGTGAACGAATTCACCAGAGCCAGAGCGGGGAGCAGAGCAGGCAGAAGGACCGAAGGACACTGCTGAGGGGAGCAGCGGGCGGCAGGAGAGGTCTGCGCGCCATGCGGGACCCTCACCGGTGGCCGGGGATCGAACTGGCGCTGCAGAGGCTGCAGGCAGCTTCGCAACCCAGCGCTCAACCGCTGCGCCACCAGGGAGGCCCTGATCGCCTGTTCTTATAAGGAGCCCCGTCCCATTGCGTTGGGGCCACCCTGACGAGTCACTTCTGCCCTGATTACCTGGAGAAGGGCCCGCTTGCCAGATACAGTCATGTTCCGGAGGTCCTGCAGATAAGAGCTCAGCACATGAATTTGGGGGTACACAGTCTAGCCCATAACAGGCTTAGAGGAGCGACTTGGAGGCCTTGTTGGGGGGAGACCCAAGGCGAGACAGAGGACAGCCAGGTATGATTCTCGCAGAGTCTGGGGTGCTTGAGAGGAGGCTGCAGACACACCAGCCCCGGGCGGGCCACTCAGACCCGCACACGGGAGCCACCACTCTCTCTGGGACCCCACGACCTCCACCCATTCACTCAGCAGACCCCCCCCCCAAGACCTCCCGTTGGTCCAAGCCAGGGACTCACCTGCTCACTGCCCTCTGGGGCAGCTGGCCGGGCAGCAGGCTGACCCGCCAGAGCACAGAGGGAAGCAGCACGGAGGTGGACAGTAGTGAGGGCCCCTGGGGCTCCTGGGCTCAGGGTGACCCCTGCAGCCTCAGGCACTACGCCCCATCCAGCCTCAGCCTCCTACCAGGAGAGAAACAGACCTGTGGAGTGAAAACACCCCGAGGACGCTGCAGGGGCACGGGATGTTGTGGCACCCCACCCTCCGCACCCCACCTGACACACATGGAGACTGAGGCTCGCGGTGCTTCAGGCCACAAAGCAAGACTATGCCTGGCTCAGGACCCTTGACCCCAGAGAAATGTTCATCCCTGGACGCAAGAGCAGAGGCCGCCACATCAGAGGCCATGTGGGCCCAGTGGGAACAAAATGGTGCTGAGGGCCCTGCGCAGAGTCCGTGCGGGGAGCTGCAGGATAGCTCAGAGCAGCTGCCTCTGCCCGGCCGCTCCTCCAGCTCCTCCCAGCGGGCACCCCCACACGGGGCCTCCTGATGCTTGTTTTTGATCAGGAGAAGCTGAGATCGCCGTTCAATGTGAAGTGGCCGGGGCGACTCGGGAGGGCCAAGCCCCATAGCCACGTCTGCCCGTGGTCAGGGCTCTTCCCAGGGCTGGACCCCCTCTGCTAGGTGTGTGTGCACGTGTGTGTATGTTCGTGCGTGTCGTTGCTCCGTGCACACATGCGGGTCCTCACCACCTGACGTGGCTGTCTGCAGCATCACCGTGAACGCTGCGCTCACCTGCACAAATACCTGCGGGCATTATCGGACTGATCCCCCGTGCAAGCTAGCGCTTTGCGGGCGGCTCTGTCTCTGCCTCTCAGTGGGGGCGGGAGGCTCAGACGTCGCGTGACTTGCCTGAGAGCCCCTCACAGGCACTGGTTTGGGGCCCAGCACCCCCCAGCCGCCCTCCTGCCCCCTGGGCAACTCTGGACGAGCAGGGCGAGGGTGGCTGGTCGTGACCCCTCGGCTAACGATGTGGGCAGCCAGCACCCCGCGCTTCTGGCCACTCGGCACGTGTCGGGGCCAAGGACAGGGCTCCCGCTGCTGACTCAAGCTGGCCCTGAATTCAGAAGGGACAGATGAATGGCCTTTGCCAGGGGACAGTGAGGTTTCTAGAGTGTTGTCTCCATGGCCCCTCCCGGCCCCTGCCCCGGCCCCCCAGCAGTGCCGGGGGCCTCCTGACTGCCCATCATGGCTTACGCGGCCTGGGCCTGGCCTTCACACCCTCACTCAGCATGTGAGCTCTGGCTTCTGGCGTTTTCTGCTCCATTTTCTGCCTTCAAAGATTTATCCACATTTTAGCCCCTGTCCATACCTCCTCCTGTGTTATCGCCAAGTAGCCTCCAGGGTCTGTGTGAGAAGATCTGCTGTTACGCTCGTGCTCACGTCCATTCGGGACCATTTTGAATAAAGCAACAGGGATATTCAAATGCGATTGTGTGTGTGCACCTATATGTTCTTTTCTCACGGATGAACAGACACCCAGGGGTGACACCATCAGGTCACAAGGTGAAGCCGTGTGCAGCTCATAGGCCCACGCCTTCTGCAGAGCAGCTGGGCCCATGGGCCTGCCCACTAGCAGGGCATGACAGTGCCAGGTGGGCCATACCCTCACCAGCACTTGTTATTAGTAGCTGTTTTCACTGTGGCCATCCTGGTGGGATGGCAGAAATATCGCGTTGTGGCTTGAACTTGATTTCTCTGATGAGTTTTTTTTTTTTTAAAGATTTATTTATTTATTTATATAAGCACTGGGTATGGTCAGAAGCACGGGAGGGTGAGAGGATTCACCAGAGCCAGAGGAGAGAGCAGAGCAGGCAGACTGACGAAGGACACTGCTGAGGGGAGCAGTGGGCGCAGCAGGAGAGGTCTGCGCGCCATGTGGGACCCTCACCCGGTGGCCGGGGATCGAACCGGCGCTGCAGAGGCTGCGGGCAGCTTCGCAACCCAGCGCTCAACCGCTGCGCCACCAGGGAGGCCCTTCTCTGATGGCTATTGATATTTAATGTTTTTCATGATTTTTAGGTATTCTTTGTTGGGACATACTTGTCCAGGTCTTTCGCCCCTTCTTAAAACTCAGTTGTCTCTTTTTTGTTGATTTGTAGAGTCCTTTATGTATTCTGGCTGCAAGTTAGTTGTCTGTTACACATACAGCAGGCATCTTGAGCCACGTCTATGGCTTTGGCAGTTTTTCCTTAGTTGTCTGTGTCTCTGCTTCTCATCAGTGAAGTGGCGATAAAATCAAGACATCCCATAAGGCCTGAGGAAGTAGTATGCCAAAAGAGCTCGGAGAGATGCCCCCGTGTTCATTGCTCATTTGTCGCCAGGTCTGGGATGGTCCAGTTAAGGTAGTGGGAACACTGGTCCTCGTCTTAAGTCTAGAAGGCCCTGAAGTTAAGAGGGAGAAACCAAGGACCTTTTGCCCGCCTCACAATGGCCTGTGCACTGTGATGTGCTGATCAAACGACTCAAAAAAAAAAGATCCCAATCTGTGGTGTTTGCCAGTCACCATGGTGTAAATACTCTCCCCGTGACCAGCTTCAAGCTCATGATGGTGTAACATCTGACTGGCACAATTCCTGAGCACATGACCATGGGTTCTCAGGAGCCAGCGCCAAGCAACAGCATCACACTGACCCGTGGGCTGCATGGCTGTGTTGATGTGAGTCCCTTTTCCTCTTGGACCTGAGTCACCTCTAGTTGTCCAAGTGAGGACAGAAGGTCACCAACGAGTTCCTCAGAACTGGTTTATGGAGTATCTACTATGTGTCAGTCACTGGACTGGGCTCCGGAGATACAGCCTTGAGCAAAAACAGACAAGAAAAATGCTGCCCTAGCAAAGCTTTCGTTCTGGAAGCGAGGCGTGAGGATGGGGGAGAGACTGGAAGTAAACATGGGGACAAATAAGGGAGTCGAATCTGCAAAACAGCTCTGACAGCTCTTGTGTCTGGAGGGGGAGGCTACTTTGGGAAGCGTGATGAGTCAAGTCTCCTTAAAGGTGAGACCTGGGCGGTAGGGAGTCTGGGGAAAGGGAAGAGCAGCAGAGGGAACAGCCAGCGCAAAGGTCCTATGGCCACACAAGGGCATATGAATGAATATTCATTGCCCTTTGGTTAGTGCAAGGAACAGAAAGGCCAGAGCAGCTGGAGCTCTGCAGTAGGGCAGAGGCTTCAGCTGTTTCTCGTGTTCGGTGGTGGTTGATCTGAGGGTGTTGGCCAGGAAGACAGGGCCCTGGCTGCTGCAGGGAAAGTGTCACCCGGGGCGAGGCGGACGCTAGGCCTGGGCGGAGCGGGAAGAACACAGCAGAGCAGAGACCTGTCGTGGAGGCAGACAGCTGCTTTTGCCGGCACATTGGCTATGAGCAGAAAGAGGAGCAACTGGGGGCCTCCCCTGATGGTGCAGCGGTTGAGCGCTGGGCTGCGAAGCTGCCCGCAGCCTCTGCAGCGCTAGTTCGATCCCAGGCCCCCAGTGAGGGTCCCACATGGTGCGACAGACCTCACCTGCCGCCCGCTGCTCCCCTCAGCAGTGTATTTCGTCAGTCTGCCTGTCCTGTTCCCTGCTCTGGCTCTGGTGAATCCTCTCACCCTCCTGCGCTTCTGACTGTAAAACTCCAGACTTGGAGTAGATTCAAGGGTCACTCTGTTCTCTAGAAATGGGACAGAGACAACTCCCCTGAGGGCTGGAGGGCCGAGGCCTGCTGTACCTATGACCCGAGGAAAGGAATGGCTGTAGCTTGTTGGGGTGCTGGGCAGAGCTAGCGCCTCCCCCAGGATCTGTTCTTTTTCTCAGCAACATTGAGAAATAGAGGCTACTCCAGTTTGCAGGGGGAGACCCTGGGGTTCTGGGAAGAGAAGTGACTTATCCAAGGCCCTGCAGCCAAGTGGGAGAATGGGGCGTATGGATTTCTTGCACCTGAGGCCTGGATTACCATCGTCTCACTCCCAAGATCAGGGTCCCCAGACTTCGCCACTCCCCTGTCAGCCTGGGGGTCAGGGGTGGAGGGAGGAACTTCACACCCAGAGTCAGTGTTATTCTTGAAAGCAGAACAGCGGGTCCCGGAGGAGGAGGGGCTGAGGGCCAGGACTCTGGTCTGAGGGAGGAGGCTGGGGGCCTGGGTCGCTGGGTCTGGGGGAGGAGGGGCTGGGACCCGGACTCCTGGGTTTCCGGGAGGAGGAGCTGGGGGTCTGCACCCTGGGTGTGAAGGAGGAGACCGGGGGGCTTGGTCTCCAGGGGCTGGGGGAGGCGGGACTGGGGGCCTGGGCTCCTGGGTTTGAGCGGGGAGGAGCTGGGGTCTGCACCCCGGGTGTGAGTGAGAGGCGGGGAGCCTGGGCTCCCGGGCTTGAGGGCGCAGGAGCTGAGGGTCTGCAGCTGGGTGTGAGAGGCTGGGGGCCGGGGTCGCTGGGGCTGGGGGAGGAGGGGCTGGGGGTCTGCACCTGGGAGGAGGTTGGGGGCTGAAGCAGGAGGGGGGCGGCCTCCGGGAAGTGGCCCGGGCCCGGGGTCCAGGATCGCGCGGGGACGCCGCGGGGACGCCCGGGGCGGGAGGGGCGGGGGCCGGGCCGCAGTAACAAAGGCCTCTCCCTCCGCCGAGCACCCCCTCGGCCCCGCCTCCCCGGCCCCCCGCCTCCCCTGATTGGCCGGCCTTCCTGCCCGTCAGCGCCGCCCCCTCCCCGGGTCTGCAGCAGCTCCGGCCGCCTCGTCGCGCCCCCCCAGCCCCCTCCCCCCGCCCCCGCCGCCCCCCGGGCCGGTGCAGCCGCAGGCGGGGTCCCCCTCCCCCTCCCCCTCTTCCCCCAGGCCTCGCGCGCCCCGGACCGGCCCCCCCTCTCCCCTCCCCCTCCGCGCCGCCGCCGCGATGCCCCCCCCTGCGCCCGGGGCCCGGCTCCGGCTCCTCGCCGCCGCCGCCCTGGCCGGCCTGGCCGTCATCAGCCGAGGTACCGCAGCCCGGGGGCGGGGGGCTCGCCGGACGCGGGGTCCCGGGCGGGGCGGGGTGGGGGTGCCTCCCGGGCGGGGACGGGGAGGCCCCGGGACGCGGAGGTCGGGGCGCGGGGCGCGGGGGCCGCCTCCCCGGGCGGAAAGGGGGGTCCTCGGAGTGTGCAGCGGCGCCCGCAGCGGGGGCGCGCCCGGGGCCGGGAGCCGGGGCCTCGGGCCGCGAGGGGGTCCGGGTCCCGCCCGGCCTGGGGGCGGGAGTCTGCGGCCCCGGAGCCGGGAGGGGGCTCCAGCGCGAAAGTCGGGGTCCGCGGGCAGCATCTCTGAACTGAGTTGGGGTGGGGCGAAGGGGGGTGGGTGATGCCCCGTCGGGGGTCTTCATCTTCGAGGGCGGGGATTTCTGGGCAAAGGTGGGGGGATGGTGTCTCCCGGGAGTCGGCAGGGGCGGCCACTGACAGCGTCCCAGGGCCAGAAATAAAGGGGCGAGGGCCTGGCTTCCCCGCTGGGAGGGGGGGAATTCCCCGGGCTGGGCCCTCAAGTTTGGGAGAAAGTGTTGGTATTTGGGGGTGTCTGCACTTGAGTGGAGTGGGACCTCCAGGAAGTTGGGGGGTGGCCTGGGGACCCAGATGTGGGAAGCGCTGGCTGAATGCCTGAAGTGGGGGACAGAGGGACTTAGGAGGGGCAGGTTGAGAAAGGAGGTTTACTCTGGGGGAAGGAAAGGGTTAACGTGGGGTCAGAGGATTAATGTCTGGGGGACAGTAGTGTCTGGGGGAGTGGGGCTGGCCTCCTGAGGGGCACGGATGGGAAAATGGAAAGTGGGGGGCTCGGGAGTGCACTGGGAGGTCTCTGGACTGAGACGTGTAATGGAGGTGCTGTCTCCCCAGGGGTCCGCGGCCAGGGCTGGCCAGGAGAGGCCCCAGGGCACAGGCGGGGAGCGAGGAGGCAGGGAGCAGTGACCTCATGGCTTCTGGAGGGCTCCCCCAGGCCCCGCCCGGACCCCAGCTCCAGCAGACCCCAGCTCCCCGAGTCAGGGGCGCACAGCCCGGCCAACCAGACACTCTGAGGGGTGCCCGGCCCTCCCAGGCCTCACCCACTCACGCGGGGCACGCACAGCCCCAGAAACACCCGTCACCCAGCCTGACCCCAGGCGCACCTGCACCTGCAGACACACAGGCACCGCCGGCCCTCCCGCCCCGCCCGCCGCCCGCCTGTGCTGTCTGCCTCGCCTCCCCCAGCGTCTGGGTCATTCCCAGAGGCGCCCAGCTCGCCTGACATTGCACTTGTCTCTTCTCTGGGTCTCTGGCTCTGCACCCTGCTCCATCCGCAGCTGGGCCCTCCGGGGCTCTGGAACTGCTCCCCATGCCCTTGCCTGCCCCCAGTGCGCCCCCAGCTCCCTCCTGGGAACCCCTGGCCTTCTGTTACCCTCAGTCCTCCAGTCCTCACACCCCTGGTGACCTTCCCCACTCCCTGTCCTCTCCATTCACTGCCCCCCTTTTCCTTTTACTCTTGAGATAACACCCCACTTTGCCCTTCCATTCTGCAGGACCACAGATCACACTAGTACACACGTGCAGGGCTGGAGTGGGGTCGGGTGTGAGACCCCAGGGCGAGAGGGGGCTGGGGCGGGGGGGTCTGAGACAGAGCTCAGCCTGAATGCAGTGCTGCCCACACAGAGATGCCCACCCACCCCACCCCCACCCACGAAAACCCCCATCACGGAAACCCCCACCCACCCACAGACACCCCCACCCACTGAGATGCCTGCCCATGGACACGCCCACCCACAGATCCCCCCCACCCAAGGACACACCTGCCCACAGGCACCCCCACCCACAGGCCCTGGGCTCTGGCTGAGGAAAGCCCATGCCCCCCAGGGCCCAGGCTGCGCCCCTCTCCCTCCCTGGCAGTCCAGTGCTACAGAAGTCAAGGGGACTTGGGTGCTGGTGTTGCTTGGGGTAGAAACAAGGTAGCCACTGCTCCCAGCCTGCCCTGCAGACTCTGCTCCAGCATCTGTCCTGTCTAGCTTGCTTTTTCCTCCAGTGTCGCTGTGCCCACACACGTGCGCACACGCACACGCGCACATGGAGCCAGCTGTGGCCTGCAGTGTGGCGCCCGTCCTCGCTGGCCGGACAGGCGCAGGACGGCCCGCGACCATCCCCGCCGGGTCTACCCCGGCTGTGGCCTGCCGCACAGTGGGGGTCTCGGTCCCTGGACCGACTCATCTCTGGGAAGCTCTGGGCACTGGGGATGGAGCCGGGGGAGCCGGGGGAGCTGGGTCGCTGGAGCCCTGCCCACAGGGAGCACAGACCCTAGGGGCCTGGGGAGATCAGGAAACCAGAGCAGAAACTCCAGAGGCTTGGGGGGGGGGGGGCGCGTGGAGCCGAGACAGGCCGCGCTGCAAGACCCAGGAGACCAGGGCAAAGGCCCCGAGGCAGGAACCAGCAGGAAGGGACATGTGCTGTGGCAAGGCCAAGGCTCTGGGTTCAGGGGGAGCCCCAGGAGTCAGTGACGCCCAGTGTTCTGGACTCTGGGGCTCAGCAGAGTGGACGTGGGGGCTGGGGGCTCCTCCATGCCTGCAGGTGGGCCCAGTTCCTTCTCGCCGCCCTTCCCTGCCGGGCGCCCATGCTTCAGCCCAGTTCCCCTGTCATTGGCCACCTGAGCGCAGGTGCCTGGACCTGGGGTTCCCCGTCGGGTTTCTGGGGCCATAGACTCTAAACACCACTCCCTCGGCGGGTCCCACCTGTGTCTTTGCTCCAACACAAGGTCGCCCCGCCTGTCAGCAGCCCCCTTCTCTTGAAGCGCGAGCTCACCCTGAGTCTCAAATGGGTCTGGACGGGCAGACACCCACGCGGCCCCCAGCCGGACACCCTCGGCACGACCATCCCACCAGCAGCGCCTGTGCAGCCCCCGGCCGGCACTGATGGGCAGGCGCCCATGGCCTGGACAACCTCTCCTCATCCTCCCCCCCACGTCCCCACGTGGGGCGTGCGATGATCGTCCCTGTTACAGGCGGGGAAACCAAGTCCTAGGGAGGCGATTGCCTTGTGTGACTCAGCAGCGGGGCTCCCCAGTCCTCCCCCTTTGAACCCAGTTACACAGGCCGGTGGTGTTAGAGTGGACACTGACCAGGCAGCTGGGCGCCATGGCTGACTCTGGGGTGGGTGCTGGGCACCCAACAAGGTCAACCAGACACACCCTGGCCTCCCACCCCCACCCAGAGCGCTTGGAGGGAGACCAGCTCCCGGGGTGGATAACCATAGACGTTTCTTTTACAAGCCCATGCGTTTGCTGTGCCCTTCTGCACGCCAAGAGCTAATTTTTTCTTTCTTTTTTGCTGGCGTGTTCTCAGAATCCCTCATAAATGCCTTTAGAGTGAAAAACTTACTTCTCTCCTTTTACAAATGGGGAAACTGAGGCTCAGCCTGGCAGGGGGCTCCCCAGCCAGAAAATAGTGGGGCAGACCTTTGCTCTCCTGGGTCAGGCTCCTCTGGGCTTTCTTACTGGATCTCTAGTGACCACCCATTCTCTCTTCAAATGCTGAGCTATGCCTAGCCCTGAGGGACACAGCCAAGATTTCAGTTCTCAGGGAACTCCTAGTCAGTTAGGGGAGGCACCCCTGGACGTTGTTCTGACTGAGCCAGAGGATGTAGGTGTTCTCTGCCTGAATCAGTCATGGAGGTCTTCCTGAAGGAGGGGGCTTTTGGGTTTGGGTCTTGAAGAATGAGTAGGAGTTCAGGAATTAGAGAAGCCTGTGGCAGGCATCCATTTCCATTCGCTTGTCTGACATATTTCTCGAGGCCTCCCATGGGCCAGGCCCAGTGCTGGGACATAGTGGGGACACAGACCTGCATCAGAACGTCTATTCTGATGGCGGGGACCGACAGACACGTGGTATCTGGGCTGTAGTGAAGGCAGTCCTGGCATTGTGGGAACAGAGGCCAAACCTGGAGAGGACAGGGAGAGCTTCCCGCCACTGAGCCAGAGTTTGCAAGCAGCGTTCTCAAGGAGCCGGCCTCGTTGCTCGTTCGGTTAGCCACAGGTTAGACACGTCGTAAAACATCCCGGAGCCCAGACACTGAGTCAGGCGAGGCTGGAGCCTGGAGGTGGGTCAGACCCTGGTCCTGCCTGGGAGAGGCCCTGTGAGGCAATGTCCACGGATCCAGACGCCGTCCAGAGGGGTCTGATCCCAGCCAGAGAGACACTGGGCCTGGGGGCTAAACCCCTTTTGCTGAAGCCCAGAGAGAGGAAGAGACGTGTCCAAGGTCACACACCTGACCCTGGGGTCTGGGAACTGTGCGAGACAGACAGTTTGGTGGGATACGCTGGCAAGAAGACTGGGACGGGCAGAGCCAGGTCAAACATGCACTAGGAGAGCTGGGACGCGAGGGTGCCCGCCCCAGGCCAGGCGCTGGGACGTCATCCTGGGGCAGGCGGGAGCCTTGGGCAGCTCTGAGCGTGGGGACAGGCCCTCTGGCAAGGGGTGTCTGCTGGCCCTGTTTCTGAATGCCGAAACATTTGTGTAGGGTCCTGCCTGTCTCTGTGGGATCCACCCCTCACCCCGGGGCCCTGGTTTGTGGGCTTGGCTCCTGTGGGGGAGCGCCTGGTTGGAGTCGGTCTCTGAGGCTTAGGGGCACCTTGGACAGCTCCCTCGTCGCCCGCAGGCTCGGGTTCCCCTCCCCTAACTTTGGACAGTGACTGTCGCAGGGGTGGGGAGTCCTTTGCCCCCGGGGGGGGGGGCATCTCACACATGTCTGGGGACTTGGGGCCTAGGAATGCTGCTTGGCGCCCCCCCCAACCCCCGAGAGAAAGAATCCGCCGACCCTAAATGTCAGAGCGGTGGGGGTGGGGAAGCCCCAGCCCGGAGTGTGCGCGACCGGCAGCGGGACAGATGGCGCGCGGCGGGACGCGCCTGTGCGGGGGTCGGTCGTCGGGGACAGCGCGAGCACGTGCGCGCGAGTCCTGGCCCCCGGCAGCCCCTTTGTGCGCGGGAGGCTGCGAGGTGGAGCGGCTGCGCGGCCCCGGCTGGAGCGTCGCGCGCGAGCGCCGTGGGGGGGCGGGGTGCGCGGCTCTCGGCTGCTGGTGTCTGTGTGACCGATGAAGCCGGGGTGTGCGCGCGCGCGTGTGTGTGTGCGCGTGTGTGTGTGCGCGTGTGTGTGTGCGCGCGCGCAGCGGCCCTGGCTGGGGCTGTCGCTGTGTCGCCTTCGCACTGGCGCGTGTGCCGCGCGGGTGTCCGGACGGCGCCCTTGGCAGATGGCGGGTCGGCTCCGGGGCGCGCAGGGGCTGCCCGGCTGCCCCGCTGTGGCCGGCGAGGGCGGGCTCCGGGAGACAGTCGCCTGTCCCTGCAGGCCGGCCGCTGTGCGCCCTGGGCGGTGTGTGCCGCGGGCCCCGCGCCGGCCCCTGCGCTCCGCCGGCGTCCCAGGCTCGGCACAGCCCGGGGGGCCTGGCCTGGCTCCACGCCGCGGGCGGGGCGGGGCCGGGCCGGGAGCTCCGCGCGCCGCTTCCTCGGCCCTGTCCTGCGGGGCTGCTGATGGAGCGGCCCCGGGAGAGTCATCGGGGCAGCACGGGCAATTAATTCATTAGATTAATTAGCTCCTGGTCCCCGGGCGGCGGCCGGGCAGCCCCATGCAGGGCCCTCTCTCCAAGGTCACTGCCTCCTCGGCTCCGTCTGCGGCCTGCTGCCGTCTCCATCCGCCGCCTCCGCCGGCCCAGCCCCCAGTCCTGGCCACGGTCCAGCCGGCTGGCCACGGTCCACCGTCCGCCGAGAGATGAATGGGTGGGG
This sequence comes from Talpa europaea, assembly GCF_964194135.1. Classification (NCBI taxonomy): domain Eukaryota; kingdom Metazoa; phylum Chordata; class Mammalia; order Eulipotyphla; family Talpidae; genus Talpa; species Talpa europaea. The sequence continues at coordinate 48,394,314 of NC_140084.1, forward strand.
GCGGGGCCCTCGCCGGGGTGTGCGCGGGCGGGCACACAGGGGTCTGCAGACGCGGGTGGTGAGGCTTGTGCGCGGCCAGACCCCGCGCCCCGGGGGCACCGCGGTGGTGACGGGTGGGCGTCCGCGTGCCTCTGCATGCATCTGTGTGTGCGCACGTGTGGGTGCGCGGTGTCGCCAGCAGCTGGCTCCGTGTGCTTTTGGATGCCACGTGTCTGTGCACAGGCATGTGCCTCTGTGGGGGTGCATGTGCGCTGCGGACTCCTGCGCCTGTGACTGTGCGCACACGCATGCCTCTGTGTGTGTTTGAAATATGAGTGTGCGTGTATATGTGTGCACACTGACATGAATAGGTGTGTGCCTCTACGTGTCACACGTGTGCAGAGGTAGTGTGTGCGTGTGCACAAATCTGTATTTATATGCTTCTGTGTGCATGTGTCTGTGTGCGCAGGTTTGTGCCTGTGCAGGTGAGTATTCACGGGCAGGTGTGCAAGGGAATGTGTGCACCTGTGTGCACCTGCAGGTGTGTATCTGCACGTGTATTTACAGGTAGCTGCATCTGCCTGCGTGTCTGTGTGCCTGTGCACAGCGCCTGCATGTGCATCCACCCGTCCGTGTTTGCACGCTGTAATTGGGGGTTGTCTCCATGCTTCTGGAGACGAGTGGGTGGGCGTGTCCAGGTGGGACCCCACCTGCGTGTCTGTGGGGGCCATTGTGACCCCGTGGCAAGGCAGTGTGTGCATCCGGGAACTTCTGTGCCGGGCGCAGGCTCCCAGGGAGTTGCTGGGGCGCCAGCACAGGCCTCAGGCCCCCTGTGGCTGAGCTGCGGGCCCCTCCCCGCAGGGTTGCTGTCCCAGAGCCTGGAGTTCAGCTCCCCCGCCGACAACTACACCGTGTGCGAGGGCGACAACGCCACCCTCAGGTACTGCCTGCCTCACCGGGGAGGCCTACCCTGGCCTGTGCGCCCCTCCTCTGGGGGCCAGTCTTGACCTGCAGGCCCAGCCTGGCTCAGGAACTCCCCATTGGGAGTGGGCTCTGGGTGTCCCCATCTGCCGAAGGGGTGAGGACTGAGTCTGCAGCGCCCTGAGGGGGAGGGAGGGGCATGGGGGGGCTCAGTAAGGGAGCCAGACTGGCACTTCCCCCAGGCCCCTATACCCACCTAATTCTCTGCCCCCCCCCCTTTCTGGGCTTCGTGTCCCCCTCTCTCCCCCCCAGCTGCGGCTCAGTGTACCGGCCAGTCAGGTGGGCCCTGCCGCATCCGCCCAGGGCTCACCCCCCCACTCCCACCCCGGCTCTGGGACCCCAGAGGGTGGCCGGTGGGGCAGGGGAGACCTGCCTCACCTCGGCCCTGCCTCGGCAGCTGCTTCATCGACGAGCACGTGACCCGCGTGGCCTGGCTGAATCGATCCAACATCCTGTACGCCGGCAACGACCGCTGGACCAGCGACCCGCGCGTGCGGCTGCTGGTCAACACGCCCGAGGAGTTCTCCATCCTCATCACGCAGGTGGCGCTGGGCGACGAGGGCCTCTACACCTGCTCCTTCCAGACGCGCCACCAGCCCTACACCACTCAGGTCTACCTCATCGTGCATGGTGAGCCCGGGTGGGGCTGCGGGCTGGGGGGTGCGGGCGCTCCGCCCCTGTCTCCCGGCCTTGCCCTGTCCTTGCAGGCCCTGGCCCAGCTTGCGGGCCTCAGCCGGAAGAACCTTCGCCTTCTCGCAGCCCGGCCTGGCTCTGCTTGCGTGCTGAGCAGTGGCTGCGCAGCTCTGCTTGGGCCCTGAGGACGGGAGGGCTGAGCAGTCTGTCACCGCCGCCGGGGCCCAGGGCCTCTCCCAGGGGAGGTGCAGAGGCAGCTCCCCAGACAGAACGTGTGAAGGGAGACCTCCATCCGGGCCGAGGGGGTGCGGGAAAGGAACAGCATGTGCTGGAGAGGAACCGAGTTAGATGTGCAGAGGCCAGCACCGCGACTGGATCGGATGTGCCCAGAGGCGGCGCTGCAGAGGCCACAGAGAGGGGGGCGGTGGGGACAGAGCTTGGGAGGCCGCCCCCCTCAGTGGCATCAAAAGTGGCCGGGGTGCAGGGAGCCAGGGGAACCCAGAGAAAGCCGTCAGGGGGGCCGAAGGGAGCCAGACGGTGGGGTCCCAGGGGCATCGAGTCCATTTTGTCAGCGGACGGACACCCTCACTTCATGCCCTTCGTTGCCCGCTGGAGACGAAAATACAAACCTGCCGTCAGCTGGAGCCCCGCAGTGTCTGTGGGGGGCTCGGGCCTAGGGTGACTTTGGTAAACAGGAGAACAGGGGCGGCTCCCAGGCCGTTAAGGCCAGGCGGGTGTTCCTTGCATGGTTTCATCTCTTTCAACAACAGTAGAGAAATGAAAATAGAAACCCAGACGGAGGAATTCAGATCGGAAGATACACTGGTTAGCAGGAAGGTGGAGAGAGACAGAGGCTGAGAAAGTCAGGAAGACAGAGCACAGTTGGCGCAGGAGCCAGGCCCGGGTGGGGGAGGACGGACACGAGGTTGTCAGAGAGCAGGGGGGCCTCCCCCAACCCCTTTCCCTTGTGGGAGGGGACGGGGCCTGGGCTCCCGCTGCTGGGGGGGCGGGGCCTGGACAAGGGTCTGAGTGGGGGGGCGGGGCCTGGACTCCTGGATATGAGGGAGGGGCGGGGCCTGGACTCCTGGGCTGAGGGAGGGGCGGGGCCTGGGCTCCCGGGCTGAGGGTGTCCCTCCATACCCAGCCTCTCTGACCTCCACCCACCTCCGCAGTCCCCGCCCGCATCGTGAACATCTCCTCGCCTGTGGCAGTGAACGAGGGGGGCAATGTGAACCTGCTTTGTCTGGCCGTGGGGCGGCCGGAGCCCACGGTCACCTGGAGGCAGCTCCGAGGTGAGGCCCCCACCCCTCCTGGAAAGCCGCTTGTCCCCACTCCGAAGTTGGGCCCCTTGAGTCCCCACATCCCTAGGTAGAGTCCCAGATCCCTCCTATCTCCATTCCTCGTACCCCCAATTTCTGTGATGGCTCGATGTTCCCTCCTCCTTGACCCCATGTCTCCCTGGCCGACCCCCCAGGCCTCAGACCTGGGCCATTTCCCCAACTCTCCCGCTGGACCCCAGTTTACTGCCCCCCCCCATTACTAATATCCCCAGTCTCCTCCCTGGAAGCTCACGGGATTCCCCTGGATCAGACCACGAGGTACCCAGCTCACCTCCCGCCACCCCTGCCCCCCCAGCCTCCGCTGTGGGCTCTGCCAGGCCTCCTCTGTTTTCAAGGGGGGCTGATGCAGCATCTCCTGGGAACTTGCTGGAAATGCGTGTGCTGGGGCCCACCCAGATCTCAGCAGTCAGAGCCCCGCATCTGTTTTAAGAGCCCTTCAGGTGCGCGCAGTCACTCCCCAAAGGTGCCAAGTGGCAGAACGTGACACCCTGGATGCACCCACCCCCTTCCACAGGGTCTCCATTGCCCAGACCCTGGATCGTCATTTGCTGGGTCTTTGGAGGCCAGTGGTGGCCATCGCTAGGCCCCTGGGGACCCCAGACCCCAGTAACCAGATCTCAGACCCCTGGACCTTCTCCCACCGGGCCCTCTGGGCCCCACTGTCCTGGACTCGAGATCCTGGAGCCTGGCTGCCCTGAGCCTGGCTGCTGAGTCCCAGGACCCCAAGAGCCAGACCCCAGACCCCCGGCCCCACCGCAGCTCCAAAGTGAGGCCTCCCGGCTGGGCTCTGCTTCCTCAGCCCCAGAGCCTCACCGCCCGCCGCCCCTCGCGGGAGACCGCCGGGAAGGCCCGTCCCGCGCCCGGGCCCTCCAGGCCCCGCGGTGCCCGCCCCGCTGATGTGTGTCCGTGTTGTGCCCGTGTTGTCCCGTGTTAAGTGTCTGTGTCCGGCCCCGCCCCCGCCCCGCCCCTCCCCCGCAGACGGCTTCACCTCGGAGGGCGAGATCCTTGAGATTTCCGACATCCAGCGAGGCCAGGCCGGCGAGTACGAGTGCGTGACCCACAACGGGGTGAACTCGGCGCCCGACAGCCGCCGCGTGCTGGTCACCGTCAACTGTGAGCCCCGCGCCGCGGGCGCGCACCCGCGGGGTTCTGGGGGCGCGGCCGGGGAGGGGAGGCCCCCGGGGGGGGGGGTGAAGGACGCGGGCCTGGACCCCCGGCCCGCGCGGCTGGGACAGTTCGCCGCCTCTCGCCCCGCACCAGACCCCCCGACCATCACCGACGTGACCAGCGCCCGCACAGCCCTGGGCCGCGCCGCCCTCCTGCGCTGCGAAGCCATGGCGGTGCCCCCCGCGGACTTCCAGTGGTTCAAGGACGACCGCCTGTGAGGACGGGCGGGCGCGGGGCTTGGGGCCGGGTCCGCGGGAGCGGGGGGCGGGGGGAGCAGTCCTGGGGCCCGAGGGCCGGGGCGAGGGGGAGTCCAGCCTTTAGGCTTTGAGGCCGGCCGGACCCCAGGGAGCCTGGGGCTGCATGGACATTTGGGCCCTGGGCCCAGTCTCCTCGGCTGTTCAGCAGGTCCCAGGTCGGAGCCGCGCCGAGGACCTGGCGGGGAAGCTTTAGGGGAAGCTTTAGGGGAAGCTTTAGGGGCCGTTGCGCCTGGGAGTCCCTAGAGATCGGGGGCACCCAGCGCAGAGTCCAGTGTCCCTGGGGCTGGGGGTGCCGGAGTGGGGCATCGGTGGGAGTGGCCGGGAATCCCGGGGGGCTGGAACCCGAAGCTGGGAGTCACTGGGGTGGGGGGCAGGACGCGGGGTCCCGGGAAAGCGGGGTCCTGAGGGTCGGGCTGGGGAGGCTGGGCCCGCGGGGTCCCTGACCCGACTCGCCGGCAGGCTGAGTGGCGGCGCCTCGGAGGGGCTGAAGGTGCAGACGGAGCGCACCCGCTCGATGCTTCTCTTCGCCAACGTGAGCGCCCGGCATTACGGCAACTACACGTGTCGCGCCGCCAACCGGCTCGGAGCTTCCAGCGCCTCCATGCGGCTCCTGCGTGCGTCCCGGGCGGCCGCGGGGGGCGGGGCCGGGGCCGGGGCGGGGCGGGGCCTCGGGGGCGGGGCCGGGGGCGCGGAGGGGCGGGGCCTCGGGGCGGGCCTCGGGGGCGGGGCCGGGGGCGCGGAGGGGCGGGGCCTCGGGGCGGGCCTCGGGGGCGGGGCCGGGGGCGCGGAGGGGCGGGGCCTCGGGGCGGGCCTCGGGGGCGCGGAGGGGCGGGGCCTCGGGGCGGGGCCTCGGGGCGGGCCTCGGGGGCGGGGCCGGGGACGCGGAGGGGCGGGGCCTTGGTGGGCGGGGCCAGGGCAGCCCCGCCGGGACCACGCCCACGCTGGCTCAGAGGCCCGCGGAGACCGGGGCGCTGCGCCCCGGCACGAAATCCCTCCCTCCGACCCGCAGGTCCCGTGCCGCCCAGCGGGCCGGGCGCTGGGCACTCGCAGGGCACCTGAGTCAGGGCTAGATCTCGCCATCAAGTAGCCGCGTGCGACATTAAATAATGAGATCCGGCGCAGGCAGCCATCCTGGATATCGATAAAGGCCGGAGGCAAAATAAATAACCGCACGGGGTGGGGGGTGGGGCTAGCACTGGGCTCACGAGAGAAAGTCTCCGGAGACCGCCGCGTTTGAACTGAGACCGGAGCGGTAGAAGCAGCCCGCCCGGCCTAGAGCAGCGCGAAGCCTCGCCTGGAGTGGGAATTGGGGGGGCGGGCACCCCAAGGAGGCAGGCAGCACGGGAGTGGAGTGAAGCCTGAGGTTAGACTAGCCGAGGCTCACCGCCGTGGTGACCCCGGATTTGATGCCACTGCGGGCGGGGCTGCTGGAGGCTGGCAGCAGCGGCGCGGGGTTGATGTTAAGGGGGTTCCTCTGCTCTTGGGGGGCGGAGCTGTGGAGAGACGGAGGCAGGGAGGCCCTGGAGGGGCCTTTCGGAGAGAGACGGAGCCTCTATATGCAGGGCACGCATGGGAGCTGGAAGAAAGAGGGGCCAGAGAAGCCATCCCAAGGCGTGGGGCTGAGCCGAGGGCGGAGCGGGCTGGAGTGTGGAAGTCTTGAAAAGGAGAAACAGGCGGTAGGGCGCAGAGAGGCCACAGTGCTGATGGACGCAGCGATTGGGGGACAGAAACTGTTTCTGGAAAGACAGACCCAGAGAGTCCCAGGCCTCCAGAGATGCCCAAACAGATGGAGTCTCCAAGGAGACTCTCCCTGACACCCCCCTCCGTGTTCTCCCCCATGACCCTCTGTCTCTCCCCAGGCCCAGGATCCCTGGAGAACTCTGCACCCAGGCCCCCAGGGCCCCTGACCCTCCTCTCCGCCCTGGGGTGGCTGTGGTGGAGGGTGTAGGAGGAGCCCAGAGCTGCTGACCCCCCCCTGCAGGGGGCCTGAAGCCGAGAGCGAGAGCAGAAGGGGGGAGCGAGCGCCGTGGGTCTGCAGCGGAGAGGAGCTCTCGGCCATCGTGGAAGAAGGGAGGAGGAGGAGGAGCGAGGAAGATCTTTACAGAACCCATCACTGTGAGGGATAACGCAAAATTATGCATCTTTCTACAGCCATTCTCACCGCCGTTCACGTCCGATTGTGACCCCCCCCCGGCCACCCCACACCCCTCTCTTAGCTCAGGCTGTCGACCAGATCTCGTGTGTGCAGTGGGTGTGCGCGTGGCGCTGCGCGTGTGTGTGCGCGTGTGTGGGGAGGGGTGGTGGGGTGGAAAGGGGGGGGCTCGACGAGCTTCCCTCCCCTGGCACCCCCACATCCACCGCCCCCACTCTCAGCCTCTCACCTCTGGCTGGAGGTGGGTGTGGGGGTTTCGTGGTAGAAGCTGTGAAGAGAGGTTCTCCGGGGCTCCCTGCTTCCCCAGTATATGCACGCACACCTGCCCCTCCCCTCCCCTCGGAAGGGGTGTCTCCTGGGCAGGTGGGGCTGAGGGGGGGTGCCTCACCCACCGCTGAGCTGGGTAGGTGGGGGACACCCATCTGGGCTCTGGACATCCTGCTGCCAACCACCAGCTGCCTGCAGCCAGAGGCCCCATGGCTGGCTCAGGAGCCCGAGACCCTCCCCCAACCCCCTCCCCGACTTTCTGGCCCCCTCCCGGGCCAAACGGTGCTTCCATACAGCTGTCAGGCTGGTGCCTCGAGCCACCCGTCTGTCTCAGTGCTTTTGCCCTGCCCCATTACCACTCCCGTGCCACCTGCAGCGCCAGCCAGCCGCCCGCAGTGCCGGCACTGGTCCACCCTCCCCGCTCTTTCCGCCGACCGCCCCTCCCAGAGGCTGACCGAGCCCTCACACACACTCAGATAGACACGCACGCACGCACGCACGCACACCAGCGACTGTGACCAGCAATAGCCCCCTGTCTCCAGCTGCCCTGTAGCCGGTGACCAGCTGTAGCTCCCCCAAAGGTGGCAACTGTGGTCCAAAAGGGGCTCCGAGAGGCTGTACCCCAGCTCTGATACGGTGGGAACAGCCCCCTCCGGCACGTCACACCAGGCAAAGCGGGGAGAGGCGTCATCACACAGACACCGAGCCCCAACCCCAGGCCGAGTCGCCCACCTGGACCAGACCAGCCAGGGCTGGGGGAGGCAGAGCGGGGCGAGGGCCAGGGGCAGCGACTGTACCTCAGACGGGGGCGTGGGCCCCATCCCACATTGTCTTCCATTCCCAGGGTCCAGGGGATGGGGAGGGGCGGGGGACGGGATGCCAGGGAGGGGGGCGGGGGCCCTGGGGGCCGTGTGTTCCGATTCATGGGGAGTGTTGAGACCGCCACACCAATAAACGCCTTTTTCCAAAGTCTCCGCCTCCGGGTGCCAGTGTCATTCGGGGTCTGGGTGCGTGGAGGCCAGAGGTGACGCCTTCAGCGGCCTTCCCACCCTGCCTTTCTCTCTGGTGGAGGTGGCCGGCGGCTCACTTAGTAACGGCAGGACCCACCCACCGCGCTGGGTCAGAGGAGGCACGGGACCCAGTCAGGTGACTGAGAGCATCAACACGGGGGTGTAGGGATTTCTGAGGACAGACGCCCCACTGCTGGGTCATGTGTCCGACCCCACGAAGCCTCCATCTACAGCGATGCTTTTCTTCATCACACAAGGACATCCTGGGTCACTGAGGAGAGCAGTGGTGGGGAAGACAGCGGTGCAGACACCACGGAATGCAGAGCAGGTGATCAGGAGAAACTGAGTCATGAAGTCATCATCTGAGCAGCTGGATCGAAACTAACCTGATACCCACCCTCGGCTGCACAAAGTCCCCGTATGTTTAAGACAAGTTGCAGTAGATTTTGTGTCTAGTGAGCAGAGGAAATCACACATCCACAGTGCTTGCCACCATTTATTTGTCGCCAAAAGAATCTTCATGGATACAATAAATTTCCAATGAGAAATCCAGCTGAAAAAGACACCTCGCCTTCCAGGAAACAGACTGTTACTAGCTTCCCAGCTGCCCTCACAGTGAGGTGGCCAGTTTTTGGTCAATGAGACTTAAGGAAAGTTCGCTGGTGTGTTTTCCACTCACAACACTGGTCTAGGGGAGAGGAGAGCGAAACCCTTTCCCCCTTTGTCTTTAGATAGGCTGGTGTGAAGATGTGCTGTCTGGAGCAGTGGCAGCCACTTTGTAACAACAGACAGCACGCCAACCCAAGGTGGCTGGCAGCATGGGGTGCACAAAGCCAGGTCCCTGATGGGGTCACTGAGTTGCTGAGTCAGTCTGAAGCCACCCGCTTCCGTGATGCTTGCCACCCTTTATTTTGTTACTTGCAGCCAAGAGAATCTTCACTGGTTTGTTAAATTTCCAATGAGAAACCCAGCTGAGAAAGATGGCGTGCGGGGGAGAGCAGCAGCGAGCCCAGTCCGCGTGGGCACCAACACAGCTGACCTTCAAAGAATATTTATGATCGCCTTCTGCGTGCCAGTCTCCACAGGGGGCAGTGATGTGGTCTCTGCCATCCTGCAGCTCGCAGGTTAGAGAGGGAATCCGGGATGAGACAGGTCAGTATGTGTTTATGTACAAGGAGAGATTGGCACTTCCAGGGACAAGCCAGGTCTGAGGCAGATGATAGGAAGGTTCTTCCAAGAACATTCCCCTTATGCTTGAGGAAGGAATGACAGGGGAGGAGAGAGGGGTTCCAGGCAGAGGGTACGCTGAGGGCCTGGAGGCCATGAAGCCAGGCAGAGAGAAGACCCGCGCTGCAGGAGAAAGCCCTGGAAGGGAAGTGAGAGGTGAAGGAGGCCAACCACACTCTGTGGAGGCAGGAGGAGGGCCGGGTCTGAGGGGCAGTGGGCTTAAGCCGGAGGTTGAAAGAGAAGAGGGACGGGATCTGATTCTTTTTAAGATGAAGACTCTGGGTGTGGGCCGGGGCTTGGCCTGCGGGGGGCAGGCCAAGGAAGATCTCTGCAGGAGCCAGGGGTGGCAGGGCCCTCTCCAGCTCCAGCTCCAGCCCTGCCAGTGGCGGCAGAACCAGCTGTCAGCTTGCAGGCCGTGGGACCTCGCTGGGAGATCAGCAGGAGCCTGATCTTCGTTCCTCTGCAGGGGGCCCGGCCCAGCCGCCCTGCCTCTTAGCTGCACGAACACAGGTGGAGTCTTGGGGCTGAGCGGCGGGCCGGGAAGCCGCGACTTGGTGACCGGCCAGCGGCCACAGCAGGAGTGGACGCCCCCGGGAAGTGGCGCCGGGAGCCCGCTCCCCTCACACCTGCGTGGCCGCGCGGACGGTCCTCGGGCCCCCGCCCGGAGAGACGGCTGGTCTGGGGTCTGCTCCGGGGTCGGCGGCCTGGAGAGGGGACGCGGGGTCAGCTTTCAGGGGAACAGTCTGGCCTTGCTGGGAGGGCAGCGCAAAGCGGGTGTGATGGGGGAGGGATTCCCGCCCAGTTCGGGGGGCACCCAGAAGGTGCGCCCACTGGAAAGGGAAAGAACACGGCGCTGCCACCCCAACAGGTAAAACTTTAGTTAAAATGTTCCTGGGGGGCGGGGGAGGGGGCATCGCCCTTTAAACAGAATCGCTCGGAGCCAGTTCCGGCGAGCCTTACACAAGCCCGCGGGGGAAGAGCCGCCGACCCCGCAAACCCGCCAGCGGGCCGAGGGGGCGGCAGCGCACCTCACACCAGCCCCGACGGGGCGAGGGGGGCCCCCTCGGCGCCCACCTTCCCGGGCGTTGGGGCACCCACACTCACTCGGGGGCCCTTGCTGGGGCTGGGGTCCTCCGGCGGGGCTTTGCGGGGCAGAGGCCTTCCCGGCGGGAGCCCCGTCGGCGTCCGGGCGGGCGGGCGCGGCTTTTTCCTCAGCGCCTCTCCTAGGAGGGCGGGAGGAGGGAGAGGGCCCGGCGCGTCATTGGCTGTTCCGGGAGGCCGGCCCAGCCAATGGCAAGGCGAGTTGTTCCGGGAGGCGGAGCCTTCTCTGATTGGCTGAGACGGCGTTAAATTGGTGGGGGGCGCGGCTGGGACTGTGCTGACCGGTCCGGCCAAGCTCCAAGGGGGCTGTTTTAGGGGCCCTCCAAGATGGCCCCTCACTCACCCCGACGGCGGCACAGGTAGCAGATGCAGAGGAGAAGCGCTGACAGGAGCGCCAGGCCCAGCAGGGAGCCCAGGACGATGCCCGCGATGGCCCCGGGGCCCAGGGTGTGGCCTGGAGGAGACAGAGCGGGCCAGGGAGCAGGGGCGGGCTGGACCCGAGCTTCTCAAGCCCCTGCCCGACCCGCTGGGAGCCTAGGAACCTCGATTCCCTCAGTGTTTGCTGAGTGACTGTGGTGTGCCCGGTGTTCCTAGCAGGTCGTGGGGACCCATGGGTGGGCAGAACGGGCACGACCCCACCCAGGCCGGGTCTCACCGGAAGAGGGAGATCAGAAATGAGTGTGCGAATAAATAACACACTCATAGCTGGGGCTGCGAAGGTAAAAAGAATTGCGATGATAGAAATAAAGGGAAGCGGGGGGACATTTAGGAAGGGCGGTGAAGGAAGAACCTGAGGAAATCTGAGACCTGGCTGGATAAGGAGCCGGCGTGCCACGTGCCAGCCCCCGGTGGAAGGGGTTGCAAAAAGGAGCAGCAAATGCAAAGCCTCGGAGGTAGGAGAGAGTTCCGTGTTCAGTGCGGGCCGCTGTGAGTGCCGGGCATGGGATGCGGGGAGGGACAATAGGAAGGGCCGCAGGGGCCTAGCCTTAGAGGGTCTGGTGGGAGTTGATGGAAGGGTTTTAAGGAGGGCAGCAGCGACAGGATCCGATTTGCCTGACTTTAGCTTCCGCCTGGAGGATGGAGTAGAGGCCGGTGGAGGGAGCATTAAAAGATCAGCTACATGGCTTCGCTGGTCAAGGCAAGAGAGGGTGGTGGTGGGTGGCCGAGGTGTGGAGGGGAGAGGGGAAGCAGTGGCTGGGGAGGAAAATGACTGAGACCTGCTGGTGTCTGGAGTGTGGAGGTGACTTGACATGTGGGTGGGGCCATTTGCCCGGTTGGGGGAGAATGGAGAGTCAGTGGGGGTGCACTTGGTGGGGGCATCTAGCGTTCCCTCTTGGACATGTGAAGTGTGGGATCCAGACCCAACATCCAGAGGGAAGGGGGTGGGTCAGCAGGCGGCTGTTCAAGCCTGGAGTTAGGAGATGAGGTCTCGTCTGAGGGCTGATGAGACTCAAGCAGGAAGAGTGGACAAGGTCACGTCAGGGGACATTTCACGAGCTTTGTCATGCCATCCCAGGACCGAAACAGGAGAAGGTGGACCCAACAAAACAGACGGAAGGAGGAGGCCCAGAGCGGGCGCCCACCTCAACTCACCGGCCTGATAGATGCGACTTTGTGATGGGATCCCTGGCCGCCTCCCCAAGGTGGGTACGACCCGCAAGGCCCAGCTCCCTGGGTTCCGAGGAGGAAGGGGCACCACAGCTGACCGTTCCTGAGGCCCCAGGATGAGCAGGGAGACCCAGTCCTTGTTGGTGCTGGTTCTGCCCAGGTCTGGCCCCTCCTGCCGAGCCTGGATCTCAAAACCGCTGATCAGGGCCCCGCGCTCCACATCCCAGGTCAGCACCGCCGCGTCCCGGGCTTTCTGCAGCCTCCATGAGGAGATGGAGGGCCCTGGGGGTCAAGGAGGGGGATAGATTCATGTGTCCTAGAGGGGAGAGGAAAGGGGACTGTGGGCCTGGCTTGCTAGGTCTTGGGGGACTTTTGGGTCCAGGAGAGAAAGGGCCTAGGACCTGGACTCCTGGTCTGTGGGAGAAGTTTGGGGCTTGGACTGCAGGGTCTGAGGGAGGAAGGGGTTGAGTTTTTGGACTCCTGGGCCTGAGGCAGAGGCAGGAGGACTGGACTCCTGGTCTGAGGGAGGAGACTGGACTGCTGGTCTGAGAGAGAGGCTGGGACCTGGATTCCTGGGCCTGAGGCAGAGGCTGGGGGATTGGACTCCTGGGCCTGAGGCAGAGGCAAGAGGACTGGACTCCTGGTCTGAGGGAGGAGGCTGGAGACTGGACTGCTGCTCTGAGGGAGAGGCTGGGACCTGGATTCCAGGGCCTGAGGCAGAGGCTGGGGGGCTAGACTCCTGGTCTGAGGTAGGAGGCTGGGGCCTGGACTCCTGGGCCTGAGGGAGGAGGACCTGGTGTTCCAGCTGCTAATTTGCAGGTAGATCAGTAGGCCTGGGGTCCTGGATCTGGGGAAGGAAGGGGCTCACCAATGAGGGTGATATGGTCACCACCAGCGCCCAGCACCCCACTGCACAGCACTGAGTAATTTCCGAGGTCCCAATCCAGAGAGAAGTTGCTGATGAGGAGCCTCCGTCCATCTGGGCTGAGCCGCAGGCGTCCGCCGCCTCCTGGAGCCAGGGGCCGCCGTTCCCGCGCCCAGGATGCCCTGGAAGGCGGGGGACAGCCGGAGGCCTCCAGGGCCACCTCAGCCTCCCCTGACCTGGTCTCCTCCACCACCGGAAGCAGCAGCACCTCCCGGGGGGCTTCTGTAGGTGAAGACACCCAGGGAGGAAAGTCAGGCCCCTACCCAGGGGTCAGGAAAGACCCCTCCCCTCTGTAAGTCATACAGCAGTGGAAGCTCAGCCCAGCCCAGCAGGACGTGCCCGCGCTCGCGCATCGTGATCTGAGTCCCTTACAAGGCCTTGAGTCGATGGCATAGGCGAGGGCCTGGCTGGGAAGCGTTACTGTCAACCACTGACTTATCTGAACCCACTGGGGGATGCCAGCCCCCTTGGAAATAATTTATCTCCTGTCTCCTCTGCGGGAGTCATTCATGCGTCCGCAGCGTTCAAGTAAAAGGCAATCCCCTTTCCAGGAGCTGGGAAGACCCCTTTTGGGTCCTATATAGAAGAGCCAAGAAACCCCTCCACGCCCAGAGCCCCAGCCGCCCTCACCCGGGGTGACGGTGCAGCTGCGGGTGGTCACCAGGTGGCGGGCGAGGCAGGTGACCGGGACGCCGCTGAGCCGGGGGTGGGCGGGGACGGCCGCCAGGAGCACCGAGGGCGCCGGCCCGGCGCGGATGCCGTCGGGGAGACCCTGGAATTGCAGGGAGGCGGCGGGGACCCCACCCGGCCACGAACAGCGGAAGCGGAGGCTGCGGTCCCCGGGACCTCCTTCGACCGAGCACTGTGGGGACCCCGGGGGCAGATCTGTGGAGGGAGAGATCGGGGAGGCAGACTCTTCCCTCTCCTCCAGTCTCTCCGCGCGTTCATTCCCTCCCGGCTCCGCCCGCCCCCGCCCTTCAGGGGCGCCACGCCCCGTCGCTGTGGCCCCGCCTCCAACTGGGCCTCCCAGTCCCTCGCGGGCCCCGCCCCGTGGTGCCTCCGCCCCTTTCCGCCAGGGGTTTCCCAAACCCCTGATGGCCCCGCCCCCGAGGCAGCCCCACCCCTTCTGGGCGTCCCCGTCCCTCGTTGGCCCCGCCCCGAGATGGCCCCGCCCCTTTCTGGGCGGCCCCGGGCCTCGGTGGCCCCGCCCCGCGGCGGCCCCGCCCACCGTGGCCCCGCCCCCGCGCTCACCTGCCACGGTGAGGTTGAGCAGCGAGCGGCGGCGGCGGCCGGTGCGCGGGTTCGCGGCGAGGCAGGCGTAGGCGCCGGCGTGGCCCGGCCGCACCGCGGGCAGCAGGAGGCGCGGGCCGGCGGGCACCGCGGCTTCGGCCGGGTCGGCCAGGCTCCACGCGATGTCGGCGGGCGGCCGCGAGGCGGCGGCGCAGCGCAGGGTCACGTTGCTGCCCGCGCGGACGTAGACGGCGGCGGCCGCGTCGCGGTCCGAGGAGACCGTGATGACCGGCGGGTCCGGGCCGTCTGCGTGGGGAGGGGTCAGCGCGGAGGGCCGGGGCCCGCGCCTCCCCGGCCCTACGCCCCCTGCCCCTCGCCCGGCGCCGAGGAGCCCCGCCGCGCCCCGGGCCCGCCGCGCCCCGGCCGCCCCCACTCACAGAAGACGCTGACGGCGGCCGCGGCCTCCGCGTGGCCGAAGGGGCTGCGCACGCGGCACGTGTACCGGGCGTGGTCGCCGCGCTCCGGGCGCGCGATGAGCAGCTGGTCGCCCTCCGCGCGGATGCGGGGCGGCTCGGCCCCCTCGGGGTCCGCGGGCTCCAGGGGGCGTCCGTCCCGGCTCCAGCTCAGCTCCCCGCGACCCGGCCCCCAGCCCAGGCAGCGCAGGCGGAGCTCTGCCGCCCCCTCCTCCGTCTCGGGGGCCTGCGGCTGCACCGACAGCCTGGGCAGGGGCTCTGGGAGAGGGGAACCCGCTCAGGACGCGGCCTCCACCCTCTCCTCGCCTAGGCCCTGCTCTCCAAGCCCCAGGCCCCTCCGGGTCGCCCAGTCTCCCGCCCCAGCACCGCCAGCCCCCAGCTGTTCTCTCCTGCGGCCCAGCTCTGGCTCGGCCCTCACCCTCTCTTCCTCCCTGCATCCTAGACGTCTTCCCCCTGCCCAGCACCCCTTTCCTCTGGGGAGGGAACACCCCCAGAACAGCAGTGACCTGCCCCAGGTTCTAGCAGGCACCCCCTGTGCCCTGGACCCGTGGCCCACTTACCATACACACGCACCGTGAACTCCCGCACCTCCCGGGAGACCCCAGCCCGGATGACCTCAGCCGTGTAGACCCCCGCATCGTGTAGCTGGGCAGAGGCGAGTTCCAGACCCCCACGGGCTTGGTCAAATCGTAGGCGGTCTTGGTGAGCCGGGTCCAAGCTGATCAGAGGGGCCCCTGGCCCCAAGCCCCCAGCTGCCAGCACCTTGGAGCCCCGGCGCCAGACCACCAGAGGGGCCGGGGGGCCAGCGCTGGGGACTGGAACCAGGGGGAGCTGGATGGTGGTCCCCACCAGCACAGCCACAGGCCCCCCCACCTGCTGGGGGAAGCTTGCCTCTGGGCGGGCTTCCGCAGGAACTTTGGCTCCAGGGTCCTGGACAGGGAATTCAAATTCCAGGTCCTGAGGGGAGACCTGGGAGCCGAGGTTCTTGGCAGAGAATGTGGGGTCTGGGACTTGAGCAGAAATTCCTGAAGCCGGGGTCTTGGCAGAGAAGGGGTGCTCTGGGTCTTTGGCAGGGACTTGGGAATCCACGTAATCGGTAAATATTTCAGAACCAGGCGTTTCAGAGAAGGTGGGGTCCAGGCTGAGACTCTGACCCTCAGCAGAAACGTTCGACCAGAGAGACCCATGTGTGTCATCCGAATTCAGGGCTGCGGGAAACCATGTGGAACGAGGGACATTAGCGGAGGCTTCTGAGACTGGAGCCTGATCCAGAAATTTCCAGCTGGGGGGTTCGAGGGAAGGAGCCTTCGAACCCGGACCTTGGGTAAAGCTTTCTGAGTTCCCGGAGGCATTGGTTTGCTGAGCTCCAGCAGAGGCTCTGAGGCCTGTGACCCCAACTCGAGAGGCTGCAGAGGAGAGCAGAGGAGGGCATTGTGGGGAATTCGGAGCAGGGGCCGGGTGGAAAGGGGGCTGAGCAGGGCACTCACCTAGGAGCAGGAAGAGCGGCAGCACCCGTGAGGTGTCCATGGTGCTGGGCGCACCCGCGAACACTGGAGCGAGACGCAGGGCCTGCACCCTTCTCTCCCGGGAATGACAAGTCCAACAGGACTGGTAGCTTCTTGGGCGGGGAAGGGAACTAGACCCAGTGGGAGGTGCCAGGATCCCCCACCTCCATCTAGTGGCTGAGCAGCTGACCTCACCCCACTTGTCTTCATCAGCTGGTCCCATCTGTGGGGAGGGCCAGCCTGATCCCTGCACACCCCATGCCCAGGGGGAGGATGATGAGAAGTGAGTCCTGGCTGGGAATGAGGTGGCAACCTGCAGGGGGCAAATCCAGGAAGGCTTCCTGGAGAAGGGTGCTGTGACCTTTCAGAGAGCCCAAACCACTGGTGCTCTTGGCCTCAGCTCAGGCTTTCTCCTCTGCAGCCTCCAGGTTTGGGGTACACCCTATCCAGCCTGCAGCCTCAGCTCGCGAAGTCTGATCCTGCTCCCAATCACCTGTGGTTCCCCGTTGCCCTTGGGACCAAGTCCTTTTTTTTTTTTAAGATTTATTTATTTATGCATACAAGAGCTGGGGTGCAGACCAGAGCTGTGGGGGGTAAGAGGATTCACCAGAAACAGAGTGGGGAGCAGAACAGACAGATCCACTGAAATCCACTGCTGAGGGGAGCAGCAAGGAGACAGGAGAGGTCTGCTGCGCCATGTGGGTAGCTCCCTGGCCGGGGATCGACTCATGCTGCGGTGGCTGCGGACAGCTTCATAGTGCTGCATTGTAACCCCTCACACCACCAGAGCGGCCCCGGGACTAAGTCTTGAGTGGCCACTTCCCACCCGGTCACTCCCCTGACACCCAGAGCCACATCTCCTCATCCCCCAGGTCCTCCACACCCTCATCCCACTGACTGCACCGTCCTCCCTCTCACCTGACTCTCCTAGATTCTGCAGCTCCCGAGCAGAGCTGGAGATGCCAGGGGCCTTCCTCCTTCCTCCCCCTCCCTGCTGTCAGTCACCCAATCCAGCCCCTCGTCTGCGCTGTCCCTCCTCTAACCGCTGACTGACTCCCTACCCTAGGCACAGGTCCGTCCTCTCCCCACCTTGCCCTTGCTGGCCGCTTCTCTCCGGCTTCCACCGTCCCAGGATTCCCATGGTGCCGCTGAGTTTCTCTACCCTGCGCTGCCCCTGGGCCTCCCCTGGCTCCCCAGCGTCCTAGGAGACACCCAAGGTCCTCAGTGGGTTTTCCAGGCCCTGCATGAGTCAGACCCCCCACTCCTTCCCCCCACACCTCCCAGCACTTACTCTTCGAACACCCGAAGTTCTGATGCACCCGCTCTCCCCTCCCAGCCTGCGCAGTTTCCCCTGCCTGGAATGCACTGGCTCCTCCCTGCCCGCTCCAACCCGGCTCCACCACTTCAGGCCTCACCTTATTAAGAACCAAAATAATAATTAGCACTTATCATGCATCCGGAGATCATCAGGCTGGGCCCGCCAGACACCCTAGGAGCTGGGAGGTGTTCTCGTTTCACAGGCCAGGGGATTACGGCGGCTCAGAGAGGTCAGGGCAAAGGCCAGAGGTTGCACAGCCAGAGGGAGGAGCTGGCTTCAGTCCTCAGGCTGCTCATTCCTCAGAAAGCTTCTCCCACACCGCCCCGCGCTGGCCTCCAGGCCCCTGCCGGGCCCCCAGTCCACCCAGTTTACTCAGGCAGTTCTCACCACACCAATGAGGTGACGATGCAAGCATTTTCCACATGTCAAGTGTGGTTTTGGGGATGCTGCATTGATGAACCCCTCAGTACCCCATGGGGTCAGTATTGTGGCCTCAAGATGGCTGCATATGCAACCCTCTTCCCATTAAGGAGTAGGGTCTGTGACCCCACCCCTGCATCGGGTACACTTGTGACACTAGACCAAGGGGGTGTGATGGAGGACACCCTGTCCCAGCCCCTGCATCTAGGCCTTGAGGGACTGGCACATGCTCCCTCCCGTGTCATAGACTCTGCCCTGGGACCCGGCCGCCATGTTGAGGAAGCTCAAGCAGCCCCGTGGTGAGGAATCGCACCCCCACCCTAGGCCGGTTTATAGCATACAGACCCCCCCAGGGGCCTGGGCCCACATCTCCCCTTCCACACGCATGGGCAGCGCCTGGATGAGACTCACCTGGGTCCCTGGAGTTGCCCAGCACAGGGGCTGGCACACTGAGGCTTAAGCAAGTGTTTGTTCAAGGAATCAGAGGGTCTCCAGGGAATGAGAGAATAGAGACAGATGTCAGGAGAGTCATAGTTTTATTGCTGAGTTTCAGGGAAGGGACTCAAATCCGCCCAATCTCCTTCAGCTTGGCCACCAGGTCCTCCGTGGTCTCCACCTTGACTCCGGCCGTGCGCTGGGGCGGGTCCTCCACGCTAACCACGGAGAGCTTGGAGGTCAGGTCCACGCCCAGGTCCCCAACCTTGACCACCTCGATCTTCTTCTTCTTGGCTTTCTGCGTGGGGGAAGCCGCAGCTCACGGGACTGCCGGAGCCCCTGCCCACCCTCCTCAGCCCCCTTGCCTGGCTGCCATGTCTGCAAAACCCACCGGCTGGGCCCTTTGGGACCTGCCCACTGGCCCGGACACGCAGTCTCTCGCAGGGCCACACGTGGTGTGGACGGCTCCTGGCAGCCGGAGGGCCCTGGGAAACCCACCCACTGTCCCTGTTCACTTAGAGGAGTCACTGAACCCACCTATTGGTTGAGATGACTCAAGGAACCCATCCTACTGGATGAGGGCCCCCGACACCCTTCCCGTTGGCCAAGATGATTCAATGAATCCATTCTACTGACTCTGAGCTCTCCCTGTTAGCTAAGAGAGCCCCTGAACCCCGCTTCATTTGCCATGACAGCCTAAACCATCTTTCTGCTAGCAGAGATTACCAGTGGACCCTCCCTAATGAGCAAGGATGAGGAAATAAATCCTCCTTTATGGCTAAGGTTATCCAGTGAACTCCCCTCGTTGCTTGGAATGTCCAGTGAGGGTTTCTGTCGGCTAAAGTGCCCAGCACACCCTCCCTGTTAGCCCAGACAGGCCCCACGAACACCCACCAGCGGCCAAAAAGACCCAGCGAACCCCCTGCTGGCTACAGGCCTGGGGACATCCCACTCTTTGGATGAGGCGTCCCTCGGACCCTCCCCCATCTGACCCCAGGGAGTCGCCAGCCCGCCCAGCCCGGTGGCCGGCTGCTGCGCTCACCATGATGTTGGGCAGCGTGGCGTAGCGGGGCTCATTGAGCCGCAGGTCGGCAGTCACCACGGCCGGCAGCTTCAGGCGCAGCGTCTCCAGGCCCCCGTCGATCTCCCGCTCCACTTTCAACTTGTCCCCTTCCAGTGTCAGCTGGGAGGCGAATGTGCCCTGGGGAGGGACATCGTGGGGGGGGGGGGAAGGTGAGGTGAAGATTCTTCATGAGATGATTAATATATTAAAGTTTTTTATGAAAAAAATTCATAAAGCTAAAACCACCAAGACGGTGGTGCTGTGGCGCGAGTGTGTTGAGCCAGCTGCAGATCTAAGAGAAGGCTGGCTAATAAGAGATATGAGCCTTTTGAACTGGGAGGAGATGAAAAGAAGGGCCTAGTGAGCCAGTGTTCAGCTTCACCTTTTGCTTATTATGAAGACAATGAAATCTTAAGGTTTGTTCACTTTAAAACAAAATATTTTAGGGCCTCCCTGGTGGTGCAGGGGTTAAGACGCAACCTTTGAAGCAATCCTCAGCCACTTCAGCACGAGTTCGATTCCCGGCCGGCCAGGGAGAAACCCACATTGTGGGACAGACCCCTCCTGTCTTGCCCGCTGCTTCCATCAGCAGTGTACTTCGGTCCATCTGCCTGTTCTGTTCCCCATTCTGTCTCTGGTGAATCCTCTCACCCCCTGCATATCTGGCCTGTACCCCAATTCTTGTAGAAAATAAATCTTTAAAAAAAATATTTTAAAATAAAGTGCTCAGTTTCAAAAGGCTTCATCCAAAAAGGAAATGAATGCAAATAAGCCCAATACATTTAGATAGATTAGATGTTGAAGACATGTTGGCTTAAATAAAAGATGAGCCTCAGGTCTCTGTGTCAGGCCCAGGCCTCTGTCTTGAACCTGAGACCTGAGAAAGCCACCAGGCAACCTGAAGAAACCAGATTTCAGGCTCAGGGAAAGCAAGTGCAAAGGCCCTGGGGCAGGGGTGAGTTGTTGTGGTTGGAGCAGCAGGGCTGGAGGGTCTATGAAGGCCTAGTCGAGGTCTGGTGTCATGGCTGGTGCCCCATCAGCTCCTCTGTCCCACTGGAGGAGCCACCCCACTCTGCAGGCAACAGGTTACTGTGTCCTGGGTGCCCCCCATCTCCGGTCTCACCTGTGGCCAGTCCAGAAATCCAGCCGTCATCTGCCCTGTCTGGTTGCAGTCATCATCAATAGCCTGAGTGGGGAGAGAGGAGACCAAAGATGGGGCTTCTCGTGCACCATCCGGGCCTTTGTCTAGAACAGGGCTGGTGGTGTGCTTTTTCTATAAAGTACATACACACCCTGAGTTTTCCATAAATGCAGTCTTTGTGCGCCAGCAGCCACGGGCCACACATGTCCATGTCAGCAAGGAGGTGTGTGGCATTCCAATAAAACTTTATTTACAAAATTAACGGTGGCCACAGGCCATAGTCTTGGGCTCCTGGTCTAGAAAGATCCCATTCCCTCACTGGGACCAGGAGATAGGCCAGGACCCATCCAGGGGCTCTTGAGGGCACCCTACACCCCAGGCACCAAATCATTGAGCCCTGCAGAGATAGTCACAGAAGCCACCCTGCGCCAGGCAGGTGGGGGAATTGGATGAGCAGGATTTGGGCCAATGAGAACGTCAGGTCGCTCAGGGATGGACGCATGACTCAGGCTGCACCAATAAGGAGACAGTGGTGGGAGCTTTGCTGGAGCCCTTGGGAAAGAGGTTTCTTTCTTCCTGTGAGGTCACTAGGCTGGTGGGATGTGAGTCCGGAGAAAGTGAAACCAAGAGGGGAGCAGAGCCCAGGGGTCACATGTGACCCTGGATCACGCTGTACCTGTAACCCTGTTAATTTTCCTTATGTGTGCTAATAGGTTGGCTTCTTGGCTTATGCCAGATTCATTTCGGACCTACCTGCCACCCACACAAACAGCATCCTGACCAGCTCATCCAGCATCTCCCCAGTCGGAGGCCCTGACCCCAGGAACTGTCACCGACACCCAGGCCAAGCTGGCACCACGGAAAGAGCCCCATCAGCCAGTGCGGGGGACTTCGGTAGGTCATGCTGCCACATCGTGTCCTGGGGAGCTGGTGTGAGACCGGGGTCCCCAGAGTCCCACCCAGACCAGGAGCCTGGCCTGGTTACATCCTCCGCCGCCGTTTCCTGACGTGTACACTGACGCCCTTGCTGCTCGTTGGTGCTCCGCTTTCTGTTGCCTCCCTCGTGCGGTGCTGGGCAGGACACCAGTGACCTACTTGGGCCCGTCAGCCTCCTCCCCAGGGCCGTTCCAGGGCCCTGGAAGCCTGTGTCCCTCCTCCCACACTCCCCCCGGCTCAAGCCCTGCTGCTCCCGCCGCATCTCTGTCCACCCCCTCTGGGTATCCAGCTACAGCCCAGTGACCTGCCCTCCCGGGCTCAAACACTCCAGCCGCGGTGACGGCAAAGCTCTGGGGTGCCTGCCCTCCCGCTTCGTGCCTGGGACGCCTGTACCCCACTGCAGAGCAGGGCTGGGGGCGGGGGACACCGAGCACACCTACCTGCTTGCCCAGCAGCACCAGGTTCACCTTCTCCTTCTCAGCCAGCTTGGCCAGGACCCGGGCCACCTGCAGGGGACCCAGGCGCTCTGCCTCTGCAGCTGATATCTCCACGTGGATGCCTCGGTCTGCGCCCATGGCCAGAGCAGTGCGGATGGTCTCCTGCCATGCAGAGAAGCGGCTAGACTCCTCAGCCCCAGGAGCCCAGGCCCAGCCTCCTCCCTCAGCCCCTGGGTCCAGCCCTCCAGGCCTCCTCCCACAGCCCCGGGAGCCCAGGCCCCAGCCTCCTCCCTCAGCCCCGGGAGCCCAGGCCCCAGCGCCCTCCAGCCCCGAGCACCTGGCACTGGGCAGGCCCGCAGCTGACGGCGATGACCTCCTTCACCAGCTTCTTCTCCTTGAGCCGCACAGCCTCCTCCACGGCGATCTCGCAGAAGGGGTTCATGGAGTGCTTCACGCCATCGGTGACCACACCCGACCGGTCAGGCTTCACCCGGATCTGCCCAGCAGGAGGGGAGGAGGGAGGGTCAGGGGGACAACAGAGCCCCGGGGGGCAGGGCTGGGTCCAGCGCAGAGGCTGGTGGGCAGAGTGAGGTCTTCGTGGCACTGGTGTTCCCTCACCCACCCCCCACCCCCGCCAGGATGTCAACTCCTGAGGACAGGGCTTCGGCCTGTTTTGTTCTGGACTGTGTCTCCAGGCCTGGGGCGCCTGGCACACTGTTGGGTGCACAGGGCTTATCTGTCAGATGAATGACGGCGAACTTGCTCCCGACAGTGCTGCGTTAGAACCTGGCCAGCCCTTCACGCGCTCAGCCAAACAGTATGGACCCAAGACACACAAGCCCTCGCTCTCGTGGAAAAGATAAAATAAAATGCAAGACAGGAAAACAGCCCCCATCAGGGCCCCCTCTTCCCGCCTCCGGGGGAGAAAAGGATGCGCAAGGAACCAGCCGTCGCATCCTCTCCATGGAGGCTGTTTTAAGCCTGAGTAGATGTCAGGATTGAAAACCACGGCCGAGTCACATCACGCAAGGCTGGACATGAGGCTCGGCCTACGGAATCAGTGACGGGCTTGTTTTTGTTTTAACAGTGATGTCTTACAAATGGAGGTAGGTGATTCAGTGAGAAGCTTCCGGGCTCTGCCTTGGAGGTGCCACGCAGTAACTATCAACAGAAACAGCCACGACGCCCGGACAGGCGTTGCTTCAGGGTTTGCTGCATTATTAATTCATCCAGCTGTCCCGCAGCCCAGGAGGCTGGTGCCTGCCTTCCCATCCTCAGTTAACAGATGAGGCAACTGAGGCACAGAGAGGTTCGGTGCCTCACCCGAAGCCACACAGCAAGGCAGTGGCAGGGCCTGAACTTGAACAGTTGTGAGGATGGAGAAGAGAGAACGGGGCTGAGAGAGCGAGAGGGCAGGAGGGCCAGGCCAGAAGTGATGGGGGTGAGAGAGGAGTGGAGGCAGGGTGAGGTCTGCCCCCGTAGGGTGTGTCTGCCCCTGTAATTAGGGACTGGCAGTGTCGGAATCATTTATTTATTAAGAAAGGGATAGCAACAGACTGTACCGGATGTGACGGCAGGCGCCCTAGGGCACTGTGGGAAGACAAGAGGGTGGGAGCGGACACAAGGGCTTTCCCACTTCCGCTCCTCACTCATTCCCCGGATGCCAATCCTGTGCTGGGCAAGGCTGGGCCCAGAGGGGACCCAGTGGGGGAGACCGATAGGAACCAGGACATCAGGTCAGGGGCCAGGGTAGGAGCAGAGGGAAGTTCGGGGGCTGTAGGAACCCAAAGGGACACCCAGAGGTAGGTGGAATCCAGGAGAGTGGGGAGCCAGGATTCAGGAGGCAACACCCTGGTCAACAAGCCACATGACTGTTGAGTGGAGACAGAAGGGAGCCCCGAGAGTGGAGCAGGACTGGGGTGGCCTCCAGCCTTGCCTCTGCCGAGCTGCATGATCCGGCAGGTAACACAAACCCCACGGGCCTCCGTTTCCCTGCCTGTCCAAGGGCACTAACAGCATCTGGAAGGTTCTGAAAGGACGGAACTAGCTCATCTCTGCCCAGGAGCTGAGCGGGCACCAGCACTTAAGCCTCCATGCTGGGTCTGGCTCCTGGGCCCTCAAGTCAGCAGGGTCAACTTGGTGACCCCAGTTTCATCAGGCTGAGGCCTCCAGCGTGCCAGGCCCTGGGCTGGGCAATGCAGGGCACATGGACGTGAGCTCCCAGTCTGATGGGGTGGGGGGGGCAGGCATGGGTGGACAGTCATCACCCCTCAGCTTGCTTTAAGTACTTGGTTCAAGTACTGGCCTGCAGGACTGGTTCACCTCTGTCCAGACCAGCATCTCCCTGGGGACAAGCCAGCTCTGCAGAGAAGTTTCCTTCCCGGGAAGAATGTCAGCTATTCCACGGCTGGGCCAGAGGATTGGCTTTCATCTCCAGCAGACACACTTCTCCTTCCTTTCCTAGCCAGAGCCTCCTCACGCTCCCTGTGGCCATGGAGGCTGAAAGAGGGCGTTGGGTCCCCAGGACCCAATCTGACCTCCCCAGGGCACGCTTTCTGGCGGTAATAGTCCCTGGCGTTTGCAGCACAGTCTGATTGTGAAAGTCTGGCTCCTGAGCAGAGCCCGGGCGGGGAAGAGCAGTCTCCGTGCCTCGTTTCTCCGATTGTTCAGCAGGACCTGGGCTCCTGCGGCCGCTCGGAAACAGGCGGCTCGCTCAGCAGTCCTCGGAGCGAGACCGGAGCGGGAGGCAGAGGGAGCCGGGCCACCCGGGGCGGGTGTGAGCTTGGAGAGAGCCGCTGTCAGAGCCTCTCAGGTCAGCGCCTGATCTTTGCCCTTAGGTGTGACTTTGACTGTGGGGAAGAGAGGCAGAGATGGGGGTTGCGAGGCACCCCCACACATGCGCTCTCACGACGCCGGAGGCACCCGGCCCCGGGGCTCGGGGAGGTGGGAGGGGGGCCCGGTCACCTTCACGGCGAAGTCGATCACTCTCTTGACAGCCACAAGCGCGCGCAGCTCCGCCATCTTCCCGCTGCAGCCGGCTGCGGGGTCAGGCGCCAGCTCCGACTCCCGCGGCCGGCGCCCCGCCCCCGCCCGTCTCTGCGCCTGCGCCCCCGCCGGCAGCCAGTCACTCGCGGCAGCGCCCGCCTCCCCGCCCCGGCAGCGCACCAATCGGGAGGCCGGAGGGCAGGGAGGCGTGGCAGGCGGCTGCCGGCCAATGGGGAGGGGCCCTGGGGGAGGGAGGCGGGACCGGGACGGGAAGGGGGCGCGGCCGGGAACTGGGTGAAGGGTCGTGCCGGGGCGGGAGGCGCCCCAGGAGCAGAGCTGCGCCCCCGTCCTAACTTCTCGCGGAGCCCCGACTCCTCCGCTCCCCGCGGACTCCCGCCTCTTCCTCGCCCCACCTAGCCGCCCTGCCCGCGTCTGTCTCCCCACGCTCTCCCCACGCGCCTGGCACCCCGGCGCCGGCCCCACGCTCCCCCGTGCCCGCGTCCTCCGCCGGCGCCCGCTCCCCTCGAAGCGCCGGGGGTCGCCCCACCCGCTCCTCCGCGTCCCGTTCCCCCCCGGTTCCTCCCTCCCGGCCCTGCCCGCCGGAGCCCCAGGTACGGCCTCCGCGCCCCGCCTCGTCCCGCCGCGCGCCCGTCGTGGCGGTGCCCGCGCCCGCGGGGCCCCGCGCGCTCCGGCCGCAAAAAGGCTCGCGGGCGCGGCGGTGGAAGTCGCTCCTTTATTGCGCCCCAGGCCGGCTGCGGTCACAGGCACACGGGGAACCCGCTGATGGCGTCGGTGCTCTGCACGATCATGTCGGCCAGCAGGAAGCAGAACCCTGGCGGGCGGGGCGGGGCGGGGGCGCACGGTGGGTCCCCGCAGACGGCAGGCGGGCCCGGGGCCCGGGCGGGCTCCAAGGGCGGCTCTGCCTGGTCTGCGGGGTCGAGAGCGGGCGGCGTGTGCTGGGGGGTCCCTGGGAGGTCACTGGGGTGTCTGCGGGGGTGGGGGGCCTCCCCGGGCCAGCTCCTCCCCCCTCTTCCCGCTGTCCGGGTTACCCGCGAGGATAGAGAAGGGTAATGCCAGCCACCCCGAAAAATAGGACCAGGAGAAGAAGACGTTGGTTTTCCACGCATTCTTGGCGGTGTAACCTGTCAAGGCGATCAGCAGCAGCAGGCCTGGGCCCACCCGGCCGGTCAGGCCCCGCCCAGGCCCGCCAGGCCCCGCCCACCGCCGCAGGCCCCGCCCCGCCGGGCCGGGCCCCGCCCACCGCCCCTGCTGGCCCCGCCCCCGGCCTGGCTGCCGTCTCGCCCGCCCCTGGCCGGGGTCGCCTGCGGTCCCCTCCAGGTCCCCCCCAGAGCGTCAGTTCGTGATCCCCGGACCCCTGCCTCTCCCATCCCAGGCCACCCTACGTCTGGCCCCCGCTGCCGTCTCACCGCAGAGGAAGAAGACGATGCTCGTGGCCTGGCCCCGCGAGCTGCCCTCGCGGCACAGAATCCGCAGCGCCATCACCAAGCCCACGGCGCTGCCGCACGCCGAGAGCACCATGCCCGCCGCGGTGACCGCCAGCATGGCTGCGGACAGCGGCGCCTCAGCTGCTGGGGGGTGGCACCCCTCCCGCCGCCGCGCGGCTGAGATCACCCACCCGAAGTCAGGGGGTTGGGTGGGGACCTGAGGGCCGTTAATATCACCCACGTGGGGGGAGTGTGGTGGCCTCGGTCACCGAGGGGCAGCTGGATCTGGGACTGGAATTGGAAAAGATGTAGGTGCCCAGCTCTTGGGGGAGGGCGGGGACAGCTGGGGTCCGTGCGGGGTTGCCATCTAGGGGGCCTGGGGCGGGCGGGCCTCACTCTGGCAGGGTAGGTTGGAGCAGACGCCGCTTTTACATTCCTGCCACAGGCCGCTGTGGCCCCCTTGGTGCTGGATCCAGTAGTTAGAGGCAGTGGAGAGAATGGTGACCACGTTGGCTAAGAAGCCCAGGATGGTGCCCCCGCTCTGGAGGCTCCGCTTCACCCCCATGACAGGGAGTCTGTCAGGAGGGCCACAGGGGCAGGATTGGCCAAGGGCCTGCCCCAGCTTCTGGGAGCTTCTTCCCCTTCTTCCCCAGGCCCCTCTCCCGACAGACCCCCTTCCGCTGGTCCCTCTGTATCCCAGATCGCCACCACAGCACCCAGGCCCCTGCTCCGGGGAATCTGTAAAGTCTCCTCCCTCAGGGTTCCTCCTTCCTCCTCCCTAAGGCTCCCACTGGGGACTGAGGCCTTGCTCCCCCGGCATCCTCTGCTTAGGAAGCTTCTTGTCCCCCAGAGACCTCCATCCCCGGTGGGGTGACCCTTTGGTCTGTCCACTGCCCCCCTCCCCCACACGCACACCCACCTAAGAGACTCACACCCAGCTCCCAGATCTCAGACACAACACCCAGGGAGGTGGGGGAAGGGAGACTGGGTCTCTGTGAGGCCGCAGGGGTTCCAGAACCCTCTCCCCCAGTGGCCATTTAAAGAGATAACACCACACACACAGTTGTCCTGCAGATGACAGCTCAGAAACACATGGCAGGCCTGGGCCCTGACAGTCTAGACCTTGGCCCTCTAGAAACTGCTCTGCCCTGACCCCATGTTCTCCTGCTGTGGCTCCTGCCCTCCCAGGCCCCTGCAGCTCCGCCCTCCTCCCTCCACCTCTCAGTGCCCGCATCCCTCCAGGCCCCTCCTGCTCCATCCAGTGCCTCTCCCCACGAACTCACCCCCAGCTCCAGCCCTGGTCTCCCTGCCTCCCACACCATCTGATCCTCAGCCACCTCTCAGCTGAGCCCAGCAGTGTCCACCACAGCAGGGATGGCTCACTGTCCCATGCTTGACCTGGGGGCCCCTGGCTCCCTGGGCACTTACATGTGCCCTCTCCTGCCTGTCACCCCGAATTGCCCTTGGACCCTGGAGTCTGGTTCCTTCCACCCCCTGAATCTCCTGGTTCCTTCTTGCCTGTCCATTTCTGGCCTGGCCCCAGCAGGCCCATCTTGTGTGTGACCCACTGAATCACCAAGCTCCTCCCTCACCTCAGCCTCCCCTGTGCATCCCAGAGGGGGCTTTCTGGCACCCCAAGTAGATACTTCCCTCCCCTGATACCATTCTCCTAACTCCCCAGCTCCCTTGGGAAATAATCAGTTGGGAATTAGCCCATCTCTCACCACCTTCTCTGTCCAGCCTCACTCCCCCCGCCCCACGTTCTGGCCACAGAGCTCTCATCTGCATCCCCTAAAAACAGCTGGTCTTTCCACAGCTCCACCTTTGGGTGCCTGTGTCTGATTACCTTTTCTCAGCACCAGAAGTCCCTAAGCACCTCTCTCTGCACCCCCAGATGTGATCAGCCTTTCTCGGCACCCTCTTGGACTTTGTGCCCCCTCTGAACTCGGGGACCCTGGTGGGCAGCAAGAGGAGGGGTGTGCCTGACTCCTCTCTGGGGCCCCCGAGTGCCCCGCCATGCAGCCGGCGAGCCCTGGCTTCTGTCATGACTCAATAATCTCAGAATAACCACAGCCAGCGAATTTAACTTGACTGGGTGAAGAAACAAACAAGGGTGGGGGGACAGCATGAGGGGCAGGATTCCTGGGCTCATCTTTTTTTTTTTTTAATTTTTTTATGCATACAAGTACCGGGGTACAGGCCAGAGATGTGGGGGATGAGAGGATTCACCAGAGACAGAGTGGGGAGCAGAACAGGTGGATTGATTGAAATACGCTGCTGAGGGGAGCAGCAGGGAGGAGAGGTCTGCTGTGCCATGTGGGTATCTCCCTGGCCGAGGATAGAACTCGTGCTGCAGAGGTTGCAGACAGCTTCATAGTGCTGTTTCTTAGCCCCTTCTGCCACCAGGGACGCCCTGGGCTCCTCCGCTCACATCCTCTCGTAGCCAGGCAAGGGGCTCTTGCGGTGGGCGCCCAGACTCAAGCCCCCTGGGGTCACAGACACGTTCAGGGGCTGCCCTGCTCCCTCAGCCTCCGCCAGCCTCCCACGCCCAGGGCAGCACTCACCTGTAATGAACAGCAAGGCAGCCGACGTCCAGCCCAGGTAGAAGGACCAGCCGAAGAAGGACTGGTTCTGGGAGTGGGGAACCTGGCTCCACCGCTCGCTGGTGTAGACCGCCATGGCCACTGTGGCGCAGAGGGCTGGATCAGGACAGACGAGGCCATCAAGGCTGCTGCAGGGGCCGCCTGCCCCCACCTGGGGCCATCCCCCTTCTTACCTGCGGCAAAGCCTGTGATGCAGGAGACGAGGGGCCCGCGGCCCGGGGCGGACAGGGAGGGGATGCAGGACAGGACCAGGAACCCGACAGACACCAGCCCCAGCAGGGCAGACAAAATGGCAAAAGTCCGTGTCACCTGGATGTAGCCTGCGCCAGACCAGACCTCTGAGCACCAGTGCCTCCTGGCCGGTCCCCTCCGCCCCCACAGGGACCCCTCTTACTTTTCGCTGCCTCTAGAGGGATCGTTCGCCAGAGGCCCGAGTGAGCTGAAAATCCGGGTCCAATGGCCACGAACCAGAAATCCGTGCTCACAGCCACCAGGTTGGAGATGAGGCCCAGGCAGCCGGCCAGCAGGGCCAGGGACCGGCAGGGCTCCATGGCGCGTCCGCTGAGGGGCTGTGCTCCGGGGTCCACTGAGCTCCTGGAAGAGACGCTGGCGGGGAGGAGTGGCTCTGAAGATAAGGTGGGTCTGGTTTCACCCATTTCCCGGCAGCTGCCTTCACACTCTAGCGTGTCATGTTGTGGTTGAGAGGAGGGTTGTGTGTTCCAGGCTATATAACTCCAGTGCCTGGAGCTCGAACCACCGCCTGAAGCTCGAACCACCGCCTGAAGCTTGAATCATCTGGGGGGCTTCCTGGAAGAGGTGAGAGAGACTTGGGGCCCCAGCGGTGAATGTGCTGGGCTGTGAATTAAATAGAAGGGGGATGTGGCCAGAGGGGACAGTTGGGGGACAATGTGTCATAATTTCCTGTGGGTTCTGCAAGCTTCCGTTGGGGGAGACCGAGGTGGGGGCGGTGGGGCAACTCAAGGGTCTTCACAAAAAGAAGGGGCTGGGGGCCATGGTGCCTGGGGCTGAGGGAAGAAGACTTGGGACCCAGACTCCAGGTCCGGAGGGAGGAAGGGGCGGTGGGGAGCTCTGCCTCCCAGCTCCCTGGTTGGAGCTGAGGACCCTGGCAGGTGGAGAACCACATTCTGACAGCTTCTGAGCAGCCGCACATCCTGCCGGCAAGTCTCTTCCTAGACAGCTCTGCTCCGGGTGTGACCGAACGCCGGCCTCAGTTTCCCTCAGCCAATAGAAGGAAACAGAGTTTGAGGAAAAGGAAAATGGTTTAATTTGTCGACAGATGAGGAGGCAGCAGCCTCATGTCTGAGAGACAGCCGTCCTGCTCTCGGGCGGGGTGCAGCACTGAGACAGGTGGGCACCAGCCTGTTTTTCTTCAATAGCTGATGTTCCCTTGAAATGCAGGAGTGCTCATCTGGGAGTCTGGGTCGGAAAGATAAACAAGGGGGAAATTGCAACCAATGGGGGAAAGACAAACTGTTAATCTTGTTATCAAAGACAAACCTGTCAGAAAATAGGGGAAAGGCACATTTGTTAATGCCTGTCTGTCTGTGACTGTATCACGGGGCGGGGCCGGGGGCCCTGGGGGGGGGGGGCTCTCCAGGGTGAGAGGGGAGGTGGGTGCAGGACCCTCCAAGGCCAGCCTCCGCATCGCAGCACCAGGCGCTGGCCGCACCTCACCTGAGAGCAGGTGTGCGGTCCAGGTGCACTGCCAGGTGGGACGTGGCACCTGGACTTCTAGGAAGCTGAGCGTGACCCAGAAGCGAACCTGTCGTGAAGACTGAGTCCCGGGACAGCTGGCCCCGGGGACGCCAAAGCGCTGCTCGCCCAGGGCACGCCCGCCCCGGTGAGCTGACCGCCTCTGCTGCCCACAAGCTCGCCAGGCCCGCGGCGGCGGAGCCAGACTGGGGCAAAGGCTTCAGCACACGACAGACCTCCCAGGCAGCGGAGGGGCCCCGGGGCGCGAGGGCGGGGCTGCAAGGGGAGGGCGCGACCTTGTGGGAATGCAGCCCCGCCCCTACCCTCCAACTAACCCCATGTTTATTTGCAAACCCAGCCCCCAGCTCAACCCCAAACCCATCCTGGTTCCCAGCTCAGCCCCACGCCCACGCCCTCACCCTTCTCAACCCCTATAACTCCTGCCCTGACCCCCACCCCACTATCATTTCCCTCCTGCCTCCAGGCCCAAGCTTGTAACCCTGGGATTTCCTCAGGGGTGGGGGGCACTGAGTGGCATCTTTGGGGAAGCGCCTGGAGATAGGGCTGTTGCCAGGGCAACTGACCAAGCCCTGAGCTCCTGGAGCCTCAGCTCCCCCCAGGCCCCCCAGAGGGGCGAAAGGCTGGAGGCTGACTTCAGTCAGTGTTCAATGAAACCCCCATATGACCCCAAAAGGACAGGGTTTAGAGAGCTCCCTGGTGCGTGAACACAGATGCTAGGGGAGAGGGCACCCCTGGAGGGGTGTGAGAGCCCCTTTCCGTGCCTCCCCCAGCCTCTCCCCTGTGGCTGCGCCTGAGTCAGATCCTTCTCTGATACAACCCAGGGAGAGAAGCTTCCCGCCATCCTTGAGCACCAACAGGTCAACCGGACCCACAGAGGGGAACTTGGGGAGTTGCCAAAGTACAGGTGACCCCCCGGGCCTGGAAGGGGAGGCGAGGTGGGGGGGGGGGCGTCTCCTGGGACCAAGCCCTTAACCTGCAGGAAGGGACCCGGGTCTGCAGGCTGGTGTGTCAGGCCTGGGCTCCTGGTGTGGTGTAGGGGAGGGGGGGACAGCCCCCTGCAGGCGTGGTGTTCCCAGAAGTTGGATGGCGTTAGCCCCCCAGTCTGGCCTCTGCACACACCCGCCCTAGCCCAGCACCTCGCCCCATGCACCACACCCCTGTCTGTTTCTCTGCACCCCGTCCCCGGGGATTCACCCGCCTGTAGTTTCACATCAGTTTTATTAGGCTCCCAAACACAACTCTAATGGGTACCCCATTTCTCTGACACCCCCCATGGGTGGGGTCTCCGGCCTTCCCCCGTGGGACACAGGAGTCAGGGGCCGCCACCCAGAGCCAGGACCGAGCCTCCTCACGCCTCCAGGACCCAGGATTCCAGGCCTCTAGGCCTCCCCCCACCTCCTCAGCTCAGCGTCTCCTCTTCACTTTCACTTGTGGATGAAGTCGGGGGGCTTTCGTGCTCAGCGGGGAGCGGACAGGCGCCGACACTCGTGCATCCGGTAGGCGCACATGTAGAAGGTCCCTGCCCGAGAAGAGACCCCAGTCAACCCCCCAGGTCTCCCAGCCCCCCTCTCCCCACATCTCCCAGCCCCTGCGCCACCCAACACCCTACAACCCCCTCCCTGGCCTGCCCTCCCTCTCAGTGCTGGGGGCCAGGTGGGAAACCCCATCGTCTCACCGTCCCACCATCTGGGGCGCAGCCCCCTCTGCCCCCCCCGCCCCCATACCTGCGACGAAGGTCATAAGCAGGGCCAC
The DNA here is from genome assembly GCF_964194135.1 of Talpa europaea. Taxonomy (NCBI): domain Eukaryota; kingdom Metazoa; phylum Chordata; class Mammalia; order Eulipotyphla; family Talpidae; genus Talpa; species Talpa europaea. The sequence continues at coordinate 48,426,438 of NC_140084.1, forward strand.
CCCGCCCAGGATGTAGGACCAGGAGAAGCGCCAGTCCCAAAAGCGACGGCCGAGGAAGCTGACCGTGACCCCCGTGTAGATGGCCAAGGCCAACAGGACGAGAAGGGCTGGGGAGCGAGGGGGTGCGCGGGTGGCTGCGGGGACGTGTTGGGGCCTGGAGGTGGGGCTGGGGTAGCCGGGCAGGTGAGAAGCCAAGGGCGAGGGCTCACTCGCCATGCGGTGAAGAATGGGGAGTCGGCGGGTGGGGCGGGCAGGGTGGCTGCGTCTCAGTGGACCTGACAGGCCTTTGTCTCTGGCTCCCCGGAGGAGACCGAACCCTCGGGACTGCCTGAGTAAGCGCGTGGCTTTGTTATTCCGGAGCCTCCCTGTCACACCTGAGCTGATGGCTGAGGTGACTCAGTAGTGACCGGGAGGACCCGCCCCGGACAGAGGCTTGGGGCCGGGAGTCCTGGGAGCGGCCCGCCTCAGGGGGGAGCGAGAGTGTGTTCATGCGTGGGGCTGGTGGGTGAATCAAGCCCTTGGAGTGGGCCTCCGTGGGAAGTCTGGGTGGTCCTGTGCTGGCAGGCGAGGGCAGCGTCACCTCCCTGGTGCCATGGGGCAGCTCCGGGTTAGGACCCTCTGGGGCCTCACCCTCTCTATCCCTTTGTTGTTTTTTTTTTTTAAAGAATTATTTATTTATGCATACAAGACCTGGGGTGCAGGCGAGAGGTGCGGTGGGGTGGGGGGTGAGAGGACTCACCAGAGACAGAGTGGGGAACAGAACAGGCAGACTGACAGAATACACTGCTGAGGGGAGCAGCGGGCAAGACAGAAGTCTGCTGCGCCATGTGGGTAGCTCCCTGGCTGGGGATGGAACTCGTGCTGCAGTGGCTGCAGATAGCTTGACAGCGCTGTCTTTAACTCCTGTGCCACCAGGGAAGCCCTCGCTATCTCTTTGTTTGGCAGGCCTGGGGGTGTGTGCCTTGCAACTGTGAGCACACCAGACAGAGTTTTGGGAAATGACCCTCCTTGCTCTGGGTGTCCGGAGAGCACGGCCATCTGCGTGACTTGAAGTCAGAAACGGCTCTGCAGAATCTGCTGGTAGAGCCGGCTTTTCACCCCACTGACGATCAGGGAGCAGATAAAGAAGATTTAACAATAAGCCCTCAGCCTCTGCGGCTCCATGGAAAGGGAGCATTAAACCTGCAGGGCCTCCCTCCAGCATAGGCATATCTTTAGGTGAAAATAAGTTAGGACTCAAAGCCCACTGTCAAGAATAATTATAATTTGGGGAGCCTCCCTTCTGGTGCTGGGGTTACGCGCTGTAGCACTATGAAGCTATCACCAGCCACTGCAGCATGAATTCGATCCCTGGCCAGGAAGGTGACCCAGCGGTCACAGCAGACCTCTCCTGTCTCCCATCAGCCATGTGTTTCAGTAGATCCACCTGTTCTGTTCCTCACTCTGTCTCTGGTGAATCCTCTCACCCCTGCACCTCTGGCCTATACCCCAGTTCTTCTATGCAAAAGTAAATAAAAAAGGAATTATATTTTTAATGTCAATGGCTGGCAGCTCCAACCTGTATAAATGAAATCCACACTTGCGTTTGCCAGAGCAGCCGTCTCAGAGAGAGCCCGTGAGGTCCAGGTAGTGTGGTAACACTATCCCTATACGTAGGAGGCTTTCCTGGGCTCTGTGAGTTTTCTAAACTGAGAGGGCCCTGGGAACCCCCCCAATATGTAGCCGGTTGGTCAACATGCAAAGAGTGGCCTGGGGACCCCACCTGCAGGTGAGGCGAGGGCAGACTCATTGGGACCGCACCCCTAAACCTGTGGGGCAGCTCTGGCCAGTGCGCCAGCTGCTGTCAGGACAGGCTGGATTAGAAACAGTCTTGGAGTTGGCACCGGGGGTGGGAGGGATTGAGGCTGGAGAGGAGCAGGGGGCTGAGGGTCGGGGTGGTGGACGGGGAGAGGGGATCCACTCACTGGAGGCAAAACACAGGATGCCCGCAGAGAATGGCTGGGAGAGGCGGCTGAAGGTGGGCTGCTGGGCAAAGGCCAGGACTCCCATGATGATGCTGGAGGTGGCGCACAGCGCAGACAGGATCATGAAGGCTTGGGTGACATTCCAGTATGCTGTGGGGGCACCCCACAGTCACCCCCACCCCTCTTCCACCCTTGGTGACAAACACTGCTATTCCTCAGGAAGCAAAGCTTCCCCTCTCTCCATATCCCTGACCCAGCTTCTCCTCTACCTTTCTGCAAACACCCACCTCTTCACCGAACTCCTATTCATCCTCTAAAGCCCAGCTCTCCAGTGCCCTCCTCTGGAAAGCATGCCTCCAGTGTCATCCTCACTCCACTTCTGAACTGTGACTCCCATCTATCTCCCCCTGCAGGCTGATTGCTCCCTGGGGACAGCGACTGGGCTGATTCTATTTCAGAAGAAGCCCAGCAGAGGCGGCTCTCCTGCCCACCTGCGACTATGCAGATGCCTCTCTTTTTCTTTCTCCTTTTACTAATAAAGCTGTCTTTTTAAAATGTAAAAAAAAAAAAAAAATGAGAAGAAGCAGCAGCCCAGCAGAGGTTTGGTTTGCACCCCTGCCTGGAGAGGTGCTTGCAGGATGTGTGATTATACTAGTGTAAACACAGCTCCTCCCTCTAGCACTCGGTTAAGCAAAGCCGCTGACATCAGACACAGTTCTGCAAAAATCTGCTACTAGAGGGTAAAGCCCATCCTTTCACCCCTACTGACCAAAGAGCAGATAAAGGAGATTTAACAACAGGTCCCCAGCCCCTGCTGCTCTGCAGGGCATTCCTGAGAAAGGGGAGATGAAACCTGCATTGCCTTCCTCTGCTCATCCATCTGTGCTTCTTTAGGTCAAAATAACTTAGAACTAGGAGCCCCTGTGTCAAGAATAAGTACATTTTTTTAATGTCAATGATTTGTTGTTCCTAACTATGTAAATAAAATTCAAATGTGTTTGTTGGAGCAGTTTCAGCGGAGTGAAATCTGTAGGGCTGCGGACTAGGTGCCAACCCTCACGTTGATGATCTAATCAACTTTATCATGCAGATTTTATTTCCAGGTAACTCACGAATGAATGAACGTATGAGTGAGTGAATGCTGATTTCCTATGTCCTCCCGGTCTTCACATTTTATCCTGCCTCCTGTGCTCTCATTTATCCCCTTCATACCACTCACTCAGATCTGAAAATGTCACATTTATTTTGGACAATTCTGTGTCTCCCCACTGACTCCTCAGCCTTATGAAGAAAGGGCCTTGCGTTCTCCTTTGCTGCTGTGCCGCCAGCTCCCAATCCTGCTCAGAAAACACGCTGAGAGCTCTGGGGGTCATTCTCCCCTGTGCTGAGCTCCGGGCTGGACTCTCAGGACATGCTTTGTGAAAAATATCATGATCTCATCCTCCTCTTAGCCATGGCCAAGCAGGTGCCAGATGCTCTTTCTATGGACGAGCCTGACTGCTTCTTCCAACAACCTTAAGCTGTGTGGACTATTTTTATCCCCATTTCTCAGGTGAAGAAAATGAGCCTTGAAACGGCACAGGCACTTACGGGACTGACACTGGACACTAGGCTCTGAGTCCTCGTTCCCCCAGGAACTGCCTCTCCAGCACCCCTGACAATTACACCCCTCCACCTGGCCATTGCAAAGCTATCCTTGCAAAATGCAGTCTTTTGCCTTGTACAAGTCTCAGTGGAAAATGTTCCTGGCTATTTCTCTTCACGGATGTTGTTATGAGTGGAAAAGCGTCCCCTCCCATCCTTCCAAATTCTTACTTTGATGATCCAACCCCCAGGGCCTCAGAATATGACCTCATTTGGAAATAGGGCCATGGCACATGGAATCAGTTAAGATGAGGCCACAGAGGAGTCGGGTGGGTCCCTCAAAAACATGACGGGTGTCCTCATGAAACCGGGAAATTCGGAGACAGACAGGCCACGTGGACATGGACGAAGACATCAAGCAATGTAGTTTCGTGCCAAGGACTGGCAGAGTTGGTCAGGGAACAACCAGAAGCTCTGGGAGAAGCCAGGAACAAATCCTCCCTTCCAACCCTCGTAAGAAATCATTTGGGGAACAGTTTGTTCTGAATGAATTCCACCCACTGCTACCCCCAATGCCAAAGAGCCCAAGCGCCGAGGACTACAACTCCCATAATACCAGAGACCTGCCGCGACACTTGGCTTCTTGGCGTGGGGGTTGCTGGGAACTCGGGGCGGAACTTAGCGGCCATATTTGGTCAAAGCGGACAGTGGCCCTGCCCGCCCGGACCTGCCTGCCCGCAGCGAGCGCCGGGGTCGCCGCCCAGACGCGTGACAGGTAGGACGCGTTGGCGGGTCCCCCGTTCCCTCTGCGCCAGTCCCGTGCGGATGAGCCTCTTGTCAGCTTTCCCCGGTGCCTGCCCTTGGGCCTTGTCCTGAGTCTTCGCGCGGGTGAGGCCTCCCCGAGGCATCCCGTGTCCCTCTGGGGCACCCCGGAACAGGGGCACCCCGGAACAGAGCCAGCGTGTCGCCCCGTTAATGCCAGACTCCCGGCCGCCGGGGGCCGAGACCACGCCTCTCGGGTGGTTCTGCCCCCAGCGAGTCCGGGGAGCCCCAGGGCGCGGCGCGAGACCTCCCGGCGGTTCCGAGCTCGAGGGCCGGAGAGCGGGTTCTGGTCCTTGTCCGGCCCGGCGAGTGGGTTCCGGCCCGTGTCCGGCCCGGCGAGTGGGTTCCGGCCCGTGTCCGGCCCGGCGAGTGGGTTCCGGCCCGTGTCCGGCCCGGCGAGTGGGTTCCGGCCCGTGTCCGGCCCGGCGAGTGGGTTCCGGCCCGTGTCCGGCCCGGCGAGTGGGTTCCGGCCCGTGTCCGGCCCGGCGAGTGGGTTCCGGCCCGTGTCCGGCTCGGCGAGTGGGTTCCGGCCCGTGTCCGGCTCGGCGAGTGGGTTCCGGCCCGTGTCCGGCTCGGCCGCTGCGAGAGGGCGAGAGCCGGGGTGCGCAGCCCAGCGGGCCGCGTGGGGGCCCGGCCACTGCCCGGCCGTCGGTCAAGACACCCTTTCAGATCAGGTCCTGGAGGGGCTCTGGGCCGCGGCCGCTCGCACCAGGGGCTGGGACTGCGCGCCGAGTTTCCAGGCCCTCTGCGGCCCCAGCCCTGGCGGCAGCAGCAGGAGCCACGCGCCCCGGGGAACGCCTGCCCGCGCCGGTGCCCGGGAAGTCAGGTCGGGGATCCCGTCCTGAATGTGGTGTGTGACTTACAACTGACTAAGAGGCCAGCGGTGTGGACCCGGTGGTGGGGGCGCACACCCAGGAGGAACCTGGCTGTGGTGCGTCCCGGGGGATTTCGGTTTTGGGTCAAAGGAATGTGCAGACCTCCCTCCTCCCTCCCTCACTCCACCCCAGCCTGGGTACCATGCGGAGAGGACTCAGGTGTCCCCAGGGTGTCCCCAGTCTCAAGCTGGGTGGGGAAGGAGACAGCCCAATGCAGACAATGGGGGAAGTCAGGACTGGGCTGCCCAGGACAAGCCTCCACCCCAGATCCCTGCCTCGGTTTACCTTTCCTGCAAGGGACCGCCCGCTGCCTCTCTCAGAGCAGGTTCAGTGAGATGGGGTAGGTGAAATCTCCAAGGACCCGTCATGTCGGGGTTCAGAGAGGCTTGGCTTCTCCTCCCACACGCCCTCAAGAGAAGGTTTGTCTTTCTGAGGTGAAGTCCCTGGTCTGGTTTGCAGACACAGGGGTCCTTTCTCCTGCTGCTGGGAGACTGGAGGGAGCGAGACCATGTCACACACGCAGAGTCGCGGGTGGGACACAGCCCTGGAGAAACACCAGCTGTGAGTGTTGCTGCTGTCCGAGCACCTATTACATGTAACAGGCGGCAGGTTATTAACTTCAGGGGGTGTGGATTGTAGAAAAGACATCATGTAACACAATCTGTGTCTCTTTCCTTGGGCGGGTGATACATGTGGATATTATTATATGGTGTGTTGTTAGCATGAAGGCTGCAGGGCCCCTGCGCTGCAAGCAGTGTTTTTATCCACATTAAAAATACATATTGTAATATATGTACACACGTACACACACACACATGCACGCACACACATGTGCATCTGCCCTGCATGGCCTGGCACCGCGATTTGCAGAAATACCTTGTCTAAAATTGAGCAAATTTAGGGTCTGTATTGATTCTGTACCCCAGTACCCCACAGTTCCTGACACACAGCAGCTATTTAGGAAATGCTGTTCCCACACCCCTAGCTGCATCTGCTGACCCGGCTCTTGTGTCTCCCCAGGAGAAGTTTCCTCTCTCTATTGGACCCCCAAGTCAGTCTGTCTTGTACCAGGACTGGGAGCAAACACTCACACCCCAGTTCTGCCCCTTCTGTGCTAAGTGACCTTGGCTGGCTGCATCCCTCTCTGAACCACACTCTCCACCCCCAGTTGAGGGGCCTGCAGCCATGAGGTGCTGCCTTGGGGCTCCCACCCACCAGGGCCCCACCCAGAGCCTCACCGATGTGCTCCGTCTGCAGGTAGCACTTGCTGCCCAGGCAGTAGCGCCACAGGCCCTGGTAGGCGAGGGACCCTGACAGCGGGTACTGCTGTCTGTTGCTGTGGCCACCACCAGGAGGATGGCACCCCACGCACGTGCAGAGGAGGCCGCCCCCGAAGCTGTGCATGCTGACCTGCGGGAGGGGAGGGGTCAGAGCTGGGCTCTGGGTCTCAGGGGGAGGCTGGGGGCCTGGGCTCTGGTGTCCCAGGTGAGCAGGGCCTGGGGCTGGGACACCAGGGGAGGGAGAGGAGTAGGGCCAGGACCTGGACTCGCTGATCCCGGAAGAGGAAGACGCTGGGCCCCTAGGTCTTGGGGAGGAAGGGCCCAGGTCCATGCCTGGTCTTGCCTGAGTGGGGAGCCTGCCCTGAGCCCTCCGTCTACTTCAGTCCTTCTGTATTGACTGGGCCGAGCCAGGTCACTCACCGCTCTGCTCCCGGGTGCCCCAAAGCCCTTAAGCCTCCCCATACAATGGCCCGGGGCCCAGCAGCTTCCAGCGGGCAGAACTGCAGCGGCTGCAGAAGCCCCAAAAAGATTTTCCTGAAGCAGGGCCCCAACATCCCTCCCCGCCGTGGGTCCCCTGGCTCCTGCCCGTGACCTTCCCAGCCACCCTGCCACCCTGCCACCCCCCTGCTGGCAGCAGCCACTGGGCGCTAAGCACACACAGAGACAGACACGGGGACAGGCGTTTATTATTCACACAGGACAGGAAACGGGCAGGGGCTGCGGGGGACTGGACAGCTTGGGCTCTGGATGGCGTGGGCTGTGGGGGAGCGGAGCCGGGTTTGGGGCTGCAGGGAGGTGGAGCTGGGATGAGGGTGGGGTTGGCTCGGGTGGCTGGGTTGCGGGTGAAGAAGCTGGGAGGGGAAGGGGGTGGGGAGGGGTGAACGGGAAGGACACTGCACCTGGAGTGGCCTGCGTGGGGCCTGCAGAGCCTTGGCCAGAGCTCCGGTTTAGGGACGAGGCTGGGGTGGAGCAGGGCCGGGGGTGCACCAGGGCTGGGGGTGAGGTGTGCTATCCCTGTGGCGGAGAGGGTGTCCGCAACAGGGCGAGGCCTGGGTTCTGACTTGGGATCTTGAATCACTGGGGGTCTCACCAGGTGACCACACGGCCCCTTCCTGAGGTTTTGGGGGAAGAGGAATGGGGGTGGGTTGTTTCTTGGGGTATCTCTGAGAAGGCTGCCATGACACTGGGCTCCAAGAATCCTCCCGGGGAGCCTTGTGGGGCCCAGCCTTGCTGGACACGGGGTCCTAATACTCTGTCTCCCAGTCCTCAGCTGCAGGCGCCATGTCCACGGCTGGCCCAGGGCCTTGGGCTTCCTTCTCCCCATCCTGGTTAGGCGGTACCAGTGGGGATGGTGGCTTCATGGGGGGGCTCCTGGGAGCAGCGCCTGCGCCCGCAGCCCAGCCCCTCTCTGGAGGCTCGGCCCTCCCAGGGCCCCATCGCCGCTGGCCCCGACCCCGGCCTGGCCTGGGCCGGACCTCCCGAGCCCCCCGCACCCTGGGTGGACCCGTGGCGCAGCCAGGAGGGGGCCAGCACCCCCCGGAGCAGGGGCAGGAGGGCCAGGCCTGCTGGAGGGCGCAGGCCCCGAGGAGCGCGCTGTGCAGGAGGCAGGAGAGGGCATCCAGGCGGATGGGCACGGTGACCGAGGCCACGCTCTCCGGCAGCCCCAGGTGGGCTGGGTCCACGGCGCCCAGGAGGGAAGGCGGCAGGGCCGGCAGGGGCGCGTGGGGGCGCGGCTCAGGCCCGGGCGCTGGCAGGGGCAAGCCGGTCCTGCAACGAGGGGGACAGGTCAGCGGTCCCGCCGGCCGCTCGTCTGCCGTTAGGCGCCCGGGCTACTGCAGCCGTTGTCCTGGGGTGTCTCTCTGCGCCTGCCTCTGCCCCCCACCCTCAGACCCAGACTCGGGCCAGAGCTGGGGCCTGACTCGGTGCCTCCCCAAGGGCGCGGCTCCAGCCAAAGCCAAAGCCAAAGCCAAAGCCAAAGCCAAAGCCAAAGCCAAAGCCAAAGCCTGCAGCAAGTCCCTGGGGCAGCTTCGGTCTTCCCGCTGCGGGAGCGCCGGCCGGAGGGCGGCCCGAGGGACGGAGATGGTTACTGTGGACTGTTGTGTGTGTGTTGTGTGGGGCGTTATGTAATTTCTCCACATGGTAACTGCATTACTGTGGTGATTAGTAACACGGCGCCGCTGCGATAGGCGCGGTGATGCTGACCCCCCCCCCGCCCCCGCGGGCGCCCCGAGCCTCCGGCCCGCGGCCCCTCCCCCCCCCCCCCCCCCCCCGCAGCCCCGCACCCCGGGCCCAGCCCTCGCCGGCGCTGTCCTACCCCGCAGGCCCGGGCCCTTCTTTCTGCTCTTCCATCTTCACGGGGGTTATTTGTTCTAGAACCTTCGCTGCGATTTCTCCGGGAGCGCGGGGGGGGTGGGGGGGGGCAGCCGGCAGGGGGCGGGGCCTCGTCTGCGGACGTGCGGGGGCCTGCGGGGCGGTCGCCCCTCCCTCTGGGGGTGCGGACGCAGCCCCCGCCTTCCGACACCCGCTCCTGAGCCCCCCCTTTCCTCGCCCCGGGGCCCGCCCCTCCCCCAGCCGCGGGGTGTCCCGTTCTCCTCAGGCTCCCGGCGGGGTCCTCAGACGGGACGACGGCTGCGGGGTGTCCCGGGCCGCGGGGCGCCTCCTCGCGTCTCTGCCGAACCTTCGACCCCAAGTCCTGGCGTCCGCCGCCTCCCCGTGGGCCCGCGTGGCCCCCAGCCCGGGAGGGGCGCGGGCCGCGGGCGAAAGCCGCCCCCTCAGGTGACTCCCCGCTTCCCGCCTTCCCTGCGCCCCGCCGCCCCGGCCCTGTCCTCCCTCCTCGCCGCCTCCTGCCCTCCGCAGACGCAGACGCCTCGGTCATTGCAGGCTCGTGTAAGCGCGGCCGGGCCTGCGGGGTGGTCCGCGGCGTGAACGTCCATTTCCCCGTCGTCCGCCGGCGCTCGCGCCCCCCCCCACCCCGGGGTGCTGCTGGGCAGCGCCCTCCCCCTCGGCCCGCGGGCGGCGGGCAGCGCCCTCCCGGGAGGCAGTTGTGTCCGTTCCCTGGACTGAAGAAGCGGGTGTCAGGGCCGGAGGGCGCCCGGCCCAGGGGCCCCCCAACCACGGGCCCCCCAACCACGGGCCCCCGGCCAGGAGCCTCCCGCCGGGCCGCGCGGCACAGCCCTGGAGGACGAGGGACTCCGCTTCTGGCTCCCCCGGCGAGGAAGGCCAGGGCGGGCGGCGGGGGCGCCAACCGTGTGTTTCCTCGGGAGTAAGACCGTAGCCGCGGCTTCTGGGGGGCCGTGGAGGCGCGGGGCCAGGGGCTGTGTTTCGAGGTGGTGCGGGAGGCCCCTGTGGGGAGGGCCGGGAACGGGAGCCGGCCCCTCCCGCGGGTGGAGCCAGGTGTTGAGGGACTAGGAAGGGATGAACCAGGGGGAGAGAGATGGGTCCATTTTTAAACAGAATTTTTGAATTTTTGGACTGCTTTTGAAGTGCGAAGATATTCTCGAGCAAATGACTATAATAAAGATTCCGGCGGAACCTCCAGCCCAGGTGCAGTGAACACTCCAGCGCAGGCGTCATCAACAAGTTTGCTTCCTTCCAGCTCCTTCCCTCTCAGGATTCATGGCCAGGCCCTCAGCACCCTTATCTACCAGGCCGGGCAGCTGGCCAAGCTGGTCTCTCTCTCCAAGGCCATCGCCGAATGCCTGCATCTTGCCCCCCTTGCCTTGCCCGCCTTGTCTGGGGACTTTGCCTCAAATGGTTGTGCCTGATTGAAAAACGGTGTTATCCATGTAACAGATACGGACACAGTTGTGTAAAAAAAGGAACTCTTGGTCTTTAAACAGGTGCTCAGACCTTATGGGGATACCCAGGTCTGGGACCTCATGCATGAGTAATACAGCTTCTGACCTCACCATTCCTGAAGTACCGGTTGTTCTTCTTCTGCCTGGGTAAAAAGTAGAATTTCTTTCTACAACACTTTTATATGGACAAAAAAGTTCAAAGTGAATACAGATGCCCACAAAGGTCTCACCTGAATGACCACCTGTCCGTTTCCTGCCTCCGCGGTCAGGACACGTTTGTCAGAGCAAACCAGACAGCCCCACTGTTAACCAAGCTGCTGATGTGCTGTGGGTTTTGGACATCAGTGTCCTCTTCTCTGTTCTGGAACCCACAGCAGGACCCCACCTCGTCACCAGCTCTCCTGTTGCCCTCTGTCTACAGCAGTTCCTTGGCATCGCCCTGTCCTCCCCACCTGGACCTTCTTGAGGGATGCTAGTCAGTTACTTTATAAAATAGATGTCCGTTTTAATTGATAATTCTGACTCATTTAATCTGCCTTTCACAGATGATCAAACTGGGCCCCTGGGGGTTCAGGAAATGACTCACAGGTTTACCCTCCCAGGGGAGCTAAGCTACAGTTTTGTTTTGTTTGTTTTTTTAAGATTTATTTATTTATTTATACAAGCACTGGGCACACTTAGAAACCAGGGAGGGTGAGAGAATTTACCAGAGCCAGAACGGGGAGAAGAACAGGTAGACTGACGAAAGACACTGCTGAGGGGAGCAGCCGGGTGCGGAAGGCGAGGTCTCTGGCGCCATGTGGGACCCTCGCCAGCTGCACGAGATCAAACAGGAGCTGCAGAGGCTGCTGGCGGCTTCACAGCCCAGTGCTCAACCACTGCGCCACCAGGGGAGGCCCTAAGCTACAGTTTTAAAGGGGCAGCCTCACACCATGGGAAAGAGGATAGAACCAACCATGTCAAAGTTTGTTCTGGGCTAGACTGTGTCCCGGCATGCTGGGCTCTCTGCCGGCCCCTTCCAGAAAATTCTAAGACCATTGTGGGGAATCAGGATTGCATGCTTCTTGGTCTGGCACGGCACTTTTGGTTAGCCTGGGGGTCTACCTGTTCTGGTCTCAGGTCCAAACAGGGCCCTCCAGTGGAGATTACAGTCCACCTGCTCAAACAGGACTTTTGAGGTTTTCTTTCAAACAGGAATTTTGGGGTTTCTTAGCCCAAGATTCAGTTTCTGTGTTTGATCAGGGCCCAGTGAGTGGTGCCACCCCTGCATTCAAACAGAAGCCAGTTCATGACCCAGTTTATTCTGTTCGGAGGGGCAGCTCACATCTCACTGGCTTACAATTTATTTCTTCCCCCTTAACTGCCTCGAGAACTGTTTGGAAAGTGACAGAATGTGAGACGCCGTTAGGAGAAGAGAAATAGAGTCTTAATGTTACAGGGCAACCCCGATATAAAACGGGTTGTCTGACTGTGGGTCCTCACCCATGTGCTTAAAGGTGGCTTAAACTGCAGGCACACACAAAAGGTTAACAAAAGGTTTATTCACAAGGGAAGGGGAAATGAGGAAATGAACAACTCAGGGAGAAAAAGAGGGAGATAAATTCTTAAATGCGTCCTACCCGTTCCGCCTGGAATCCCAAATGACCCGCTGAGACCAAGCGCTGCCTGGCCACGAGAGCGCGAGACCCACTCCCATGGCTGGTTATATTCATAAACAGAGAAAATGGCCGCTTCACTCCACCCTCAGGTTCTTGCAAACCTCTTTTTGGGGATTATGGGATTTGTAGTGCCCAGTGTCTGGATGGAGTGGGGGTGTGGAGGGCACAAAGCCTGTATGGAGTTTGCTCAGGACATCCTTTCCCCCTCACATTAACAGCACACGCTGGAGCCAGCCAGCAGCGGTGCAGCTGTTTTGTATGTGTGCTGCCTGTGGTTGGGAAGCCTGGCAAAGGAGACAGCCCAAGCTGGGTCTGTGTGCCTGCTGGTGGTTTCCTTTACACAACGCTGCTCCTCCCAGGAGTGCTGGCTAAGAACACTCAGCCCTCCCTCTAAGTCCCAAGACACAGTTGCCAAAGTCAGGACCCTTAACCCAGTAAACTCAGACCCGTTGCCTAGCGTCGCCCTGTTGTGTTTTCCCGGGTCAAACTGAAGGAGCGCACTCAGGATTTGGGGGCAGAAGGAGAACCAGAATCTCTCCACCTTTACATCTTTGCAGAGAGCGGGCAACCTCTCTCTTGTCTTTCGCTCTTCTCCCCCTTCTTCTTCTTCTTTTTTTTTTAAGATTTATTTATTCATGCGTATAAGAACTGGGGTATGGGCCAGAGGTGTGGGGGCTGAGAGGATCCACCAGAGACAGAGTGGGGAACAGAACAGGCAGAGCCGAAACATACTGCTGAGGGGAGTAGCGGGCGAGGCAGGAGAGGTCTGCTGCGCCATGTGGGTTGCTCCCTGGCTGGCTGGGGATAGAACTCGTGCTGCAGTGGCTGCAGATAGCTTCATAGGTTACACCCCAACCCCCTGCACCACAAGGGAGACCGCCCTTCTTCTTTTTTTTTTTTTTTAAGATTTATTTGTTTATGCATACAAGAGCTGGGGTGCCGGCCAAAGGTGTGGGGGGGGCTAGACCAGAGTGGGAGCCGAACGGGCGGATCTACTGAAATACACTGCTGAGGGGAGCAGCAGAGAGACAGGAGAGGTCTGCTGCGCCATGTGGGTCACCTGCTGGCCGGGGATCAAACTCGTGTTTCAGTGGCTGGTGATAGCTTCATAGTGCTGCATCTTAACCCCGAGCCACCAGGGAGGCCCCGCCCCTTCTTCTTTATTTGTTGGTCACTGATCTGCCTCTGAGGCCCAGCTGTCACAGCAGGAGAGCCAGGAACCACAAAACTTGACTGAAGGGGGGATTTTTGTCATCGATGACTAATACAAGAAATAGAGCTGTGAGCTGTCCTTGAGTTTCCACGGTTGCTCTGTCCTAAGAATTTGTGCCTGCTAACTACTTTGTCATATTAAAGAAAGGTCAGGCCTTCCTCTTGGTGCCTTTCATGAGAATCAAAGTCGTGAGTGGACATGCAGACCGGCGTCACCTCAATTAGAAGGACAAGCAAGCTTGTCACCTTCCCCGTGGAGCCGGCGTGGAGCTGGCCCCTGAGCGGCTGTTGTGTCTCCCAGCTCACGGTGTGGGCAGGGAGCGGGGTGGCGTCTTTACGCCATAAAAGGATAAGTACATCAGATAAGGAAAGCTTGCCGGCAGTGGCTCAGAAACCAGTGGGAGAATTAGCTCTTGATTATCGAGTTAACACCCGCTAGGTCTTGCTGAATCCTTCTAGATTAACGTCAGCCTTTTCTGGCTGCCTTATAAAAAGAGCCAGTTCATTCGGACTGGCAAGAAGAGACACTTCCTCCCCCAGTCTTTGGTCAACAATGCCCTGAAGACTTTGTGATTATTTATGGGATCTTGTAAGCAGTAAGCGAACAACAGTGCCCCGGCTTGGTGCTCACTGTATCTTAATCAGTGCTGGAAGCATTCTCCCTACTAAAAAGCTCTGAGTTTGAGCTGGTGATGATGCGGAGGTGGGTACGAGGTGTGGGTCTCCTCGGGTAATCTCTGGCTGGGGCCATCCCCACTCCTGGTCAGCAACTCCCCCCTGAGACTAAGCTCCGGAGATGGGTCTTGGGGCCTGTGGTCCCGAGTCTGCCCATGCGCGCCCCCTTCAGGCGGCATCTCGAAGGGTGGGGAGCGGTGCTTGTGGAGCTGCTCCGTCACAGGTGAGACTCCTACCATGTCCCTTTCTCCTGCGTGACCTCCAGAAGTGAACTAATCTCTCTGGTGGCTTCGCAGCGGGGATTCTCCTTTCACTCACGCAGTTGTTACTGGAGATGGGGTGCCTTACTGCTCGCATAGCAAAGGCCGCCCCTCTCTTTCCCTTCTCTTAGGGCACTGGCACTGTTGGTTTGTGACTGAGAAAACCCTGTTGGCCCATACAGTCTCGTCAGCTTTACCCCCAACTTCTGCTTAATCTCTTCCCCCAGCTCTTCCTGTCCTCCAGTTTTGTAAAATCAGTTTTCTCTTTAAATGCAAAGGCCAGCTCCTCTCTGGGCTCCTGTTAGTAACCAACCCCAGGAGGGCCTTCTCTGAAGCCACATTGCTAAAGAGCTGAGGGGAAGGAGGAGGGGCCCCCGTCTGGCCTGAGAAACCTTCCTCTCCCATCCTGGCTGCCCTTCAGGGACGGAAGTCGCTCCTTCCCTCCACTCGCAAGCACCCTGCCTCCTGGAAGCCGTCGCCCCCCCCAACCTCCCTCGGCCCCCAGGCTAGTCTCCGGGGAACTCCCCACCTTGTCATTTCCCCCTGGTTACTCTCCACCCTGTGTCTGGACTCCACTTATTTCCTCTTCTGCAGAAATAAGTGGGTTTTAGATGAAAATCTGCAAACCTTGCCTGTAAGGGACCAGCCAGTAAGCAAAATCAGCCACAGAGTAAGAGAATGGCCCCGAGGGACCCCTCAGACTTTATTCTGGGGCATTGGAGTCTGAATGTCTTAAGTTTTCCATGCAACTCAAGTCTTTTTTAACCCCGCCCCCACTGCCATTGAACACGTGAAATACACTCAGCCTGGGGGGTGGGGTGAAAATAGGCAGCCCCAGCCTTGACCTGAGGGATTTAGCTCACCAGTCCCACCAAGGGGACCGCTGAGCCATCTCTTAGGCCCTCCCTCCTCTCTCCTGGCATCCAGAACGCATGTGGAGAAGGGCGCTCAGGAGACGTTGGTCCAGCAGTTCCCACAACCAGGGCTGGGAGCACCTTGGAGAATTTTTTTTTTTTTTTTAAATAGAGGCATGTTTATTTATTTTATTTATTTGTTTGTTTGTTTGTTCTGTTTACACATGCACTGGGTACAGTCAGAAGCGCGGGAGGGTGAGAGAATTCACCAGAGCCAGAGCGGGGAGCAGACAGGCAGAAGGACCGAAGGACACTGCTGAGGGGAGCAGCGGGCGGCAGGAGAGGTCTGCGCGCCATGTGGGACCCTCCTCCGGTGACCGGGGAGCAGCCGGGGATCGAACCGGCACCACAGAGGCCGCGGGCAGCTTCGCAACCCAGCGCTCAACCGCTGTGCCACCAGGGAGGCCCACCTTGGAGAATTTTTAAAGAGAGAGACTTTGCCTCTGTTTCCCCCTCCCCTGCAGCCCACCATCCTCAGTGGAACTTGACTTCTGCATACTCCGAGTTGCTGGGTGCCAGCATCTCCCGTGGCCTGAGCCCCAGGAAGTGCAGCGTAGCATAATGGATCTCCTCTTGCTTAGGCTCTGCCTCTGGGACCTGAGCGGGTGATCTGGGTCCTGGGCGACTGTGTGAAACGAAATGCAGCTCCTTCTGGTTCCCCTTGGGTTCTGGGGAGACAG
Organism: Talpa europaea; assembly: GCF_964194135.1. NCBI lineage: Eukaryota > Metazoa > Chordata > Mammalia > Eulipotyphla > Talpidae > Talpa > Talpa europaea. The sequence continues at coordinate 48,442,159 of NC_140084.1, forward strand.
CGCTTGAAGGAGGGGGCTGGGGAGGCCCGCTTGGTTTGGGTTTCCGATTCCGGGTCTAAGGGAGGAATGACCATTGTGATTGATTGATTCATTAACTGTACAATTAAAGGAATCGAGGCCCCGGTTCGATCCCCAGATGCTCCCCGGCCACCGGAGGAGGGTCCCACATGGCGTGCAGACCTCTCCTGCCGCCCGCTGCTCCCCTCAGCAGTGTCCTTCGGTCCTTCTGCCTGCTCTGCTCCCCGCTCTGGCTCTGGTGAATTCTCTCACCCTCCCGCGCTTCTGACTGTACCCAGTGCTTGTATAAATAAATAAATAAATAAATCTTTAAAAAAAAAAAAAAAGGAATTGAGGCCCAGAGAGGCTAAGCGATTTGTCCGAGAACACACAGCACTGGCAGCAAAGCTGTACCTACGCTGGCTGGCCTCCGAGCCCTGCTGTTCACCAGGACACACTACATCTCAGCGATGTTAATACTTAGTGTGCCATGAACTCTGATAAGTCATGAACTTGGGGCTGCTACAAACCCAACAAGTGCCTGAGTTCTAATCCCCAAGAAGGGTGGAGCCGACTAGGAGGCGGAGAAAGTGCTGCTGGGTGTAGAAAAGGGGAGGAAGAGGTGGTCTTTCCAGGAGGTACTCACCAGGGGGCCTGCGTGGGGCATCACGTTGATGTAATCCAGGATGGTGCTCCTCCTTGTGACCCTTTCTGCGGGGGGTCCTTTCTTTCTTAGAGTCTTCACGCTGAGGAAACAGAGGAGTGTCCTGGCCCCGCCCCACACGGGCCCCGCCTCCATCCACTTCCAGGCCCCGCCCCTATCCCCAGCCACTGCCCAGGCCCCAGATCTTTCTCCCCCTCGCTCCCCTCTCCTGGTGCTCCTAACTCACAGGATTAGGGTGATGCAGAAGAGGAGGGTCGTGGCACCAATTCCCAGAAGTATTCCATGGGAGAGGGTTTTTGAGATGAATCCCTTCTCGTCTACACGTGGAGACGTCAGAAATGCCTGAGCCCCTCTCATGCGCGTGGGTGCTCACGCCCACCCCCCTCGAGGCCCTTGCAGAGGAGTTACCTGCAGTCCCTTTCCATCTCCTAGAAACCCTGCTGCACCCTCCCCGGCGAGCCCCCCAGTTCCCTGCCCCACACAACCCACCCCAGTGGCCCCTGACCTGCTCTTCCTGGCTGCAGCAGGAGGGCGGCGATATGGGTCCCGTGGGGGTTCTGGGCCTCACAGCTGAGTGTGAGGTCAGAGCTGAGCCCCCCGCTGAGGCGCAGGGAGCTGTTGGCCCAGAGCCCCGAGGGGCTGAAAGTGACCTGGGTGGAGACGTTGCTGCTGTTCCCCTCCAGCAGCTGCTCCCCCAGCCGCCAGCGCAGGGAGGGGGCCGGCTGGGCTCGGGCAGAGCAGCTGCAGAGCAGACCCTCGTCCTCCAGGGAGCAGGAGGGGCCCAGCAGCCATGGGGGGTCTGTGGGGAAGGAGGAGAGGTCAGCGGTGCCTGTCCCCTCCCCAGGACCCAGGGGTCCCCACCCCCACTCACATTGCACACGCAGGCTCAGAGAGATGTGCTGGGAGCCCAGGGGGTGCTGGGCCAGGCAGGTGAGCTCTCCTTGCTGCCCCCTTTGTATCTGAAACAGCTCCAGGACCCCAGGGCCTATGGACTGGGAGGGGCTCAGGGTGTGCCCCCCCAGGGCCCAGCTCATGGTGGCCCGGGGGTTGCTGTGGGTGTCACAGAGCAGGCGCAGACTCTGGCCCTCCAGGACGGGAAGCATCGTGCCATTCCTGAGGTTTTCCAGTACTGGGGGAGGCAAGAGCGGGACAGAGGCACAGCTGACGGCTGGGGGGACCCCCCCTGCACTCCTCATTCCACATGCCGGGTGTCCCCAGATTGACACTGAGAAATCCCCTGCCCCCCTTCCTACCTGTCCTGTTTGCCAGGGAGACCGTCACTCTCAGGTCCTCTGGGGCATCTGGAACAGAGAAGAACGTGGGGTTGGGGGGCTTCTCCTGGGCAAGGGACCTCCCCTGGAGACGCGGGGTGCTCACCACTCCAGGGCTGGCTCCCATGATGCTCAGATTCATGGTTCTACACATATATGTAAATGTAGATTTATGCTATCTGCATGGCTTTGTTCTGGCCCAGAGTCCCTGAAACCCTGGGGATTCAAGCCCCTTTCAGCTGCGCCTGAGTTCCTGTGAAGGAGATGGGGACACGCCTGGGCCTGGGGAGGGCCAGGGTGTCGGGGACAGTAACCCGGGTTAGAGGGTTGGAGCTGGAGGTCGGAAGGAGCACCTGATAATCCCATTTTTTTTTTTTTTTTTGGTGGATTTTAAAAATTCACTCGTCAGTCACTGACATGTCTATATACAGTTGGGGTCCCTTTTCACACCTCCATGTGTGCACATGCTTCATTTGTCCTCTGCCACTGCTCCATGGCAAAGCCCTGTTTCCCCCCCAGGCCCTCCCCCATGGCCTCCCACATCCTCCCCGTACCCCACGCCCGCCCCTGCGCCCTCCCGTCCCGGGTACGTTTTCCCCAGTCTGAGTTCCTCTTCCCTGGGCTTTGCCAGTGAGTGTTCTTTGCTTGTTTATATTCCACAAATGAAGGAAACACCCCCGCGTCTGTCTTTCACTTTCTGACGTTTCCCTTGGCATCCTGTCACCTCAAGTTCCATCCACGTAGTCCCCCCAAAAACAGCCAAAGCAAAACCAGACTAGCTCCTGGGACGTGGAACTTAAAGAACAAAAGACGCGGTCACCAAAGCAAACAGGCCGCTCCAGGCTGGGAGGAGACCGGTGCCCGATGATTTCACTAAGGGGCCACGGTACCACCTCCTACAACCCCCGGCAGGGTCCAGAGCGCCTGGGGGGCACACGCGGGGGTGTGGGGAGCTTTCCGCAGCTCCCCCACGGGCATCAGCATTCCGGTCGGTCCGTGCGGCACAGGGCTCCTCTGCGTGCTGTGAGCCGCTCAGTGAATGGAGCCCAGGCCTGGGCTGTAGAAGCACGGGGGTGTCTGGACTTGCCCCTGGCAGCCGGTGTGGGGGTGCAGTCCTCCCGGGGCGCACCGTCCCCCCCCCCCAGGAAACCTCAGGCAGGCACCTCCAGAAGGGAGTTGGATCGAAGGCTCCAGCCGGAGCCCAGGCGCGGGCTTGGCGGTGTCAGAATCTCCGAAGGGGCCATGCCCGCCCCCAGCTCTGGGGGCCTAGGCCCCCCCTCCCCGGGCACTCACACTGCACAGCCAGGTCCAGCCAGCGGCTCCCAGCGCCCAGCCGGTTCTCCGCGCGGCACGTGTATCTCCCCGCGTCCCCCGCCTTCACCCGGGGCAGCGCCAGCGCCAGGGCCTGGGCGCCCGAGGGAGGTGACCAGGCGAGGACGCGGCCCTCCAGGGCCCAGCTCAGGGTGGCAGGCGGCCAGCCCTTGGCGGCGCAGAGCAGCTGCAGGAACTGGCCTTCCCGCGCGTCCACACGCCAGGCCTGCCACACGCCAGGTGCTGGGGAGGATGAGAACTGGGGGAATAAAGACTCGGGGAGGAGGGGGGCTGCCATCCCCCCATCCTGGCCCCCAGAGAGGACACCGGGCCCTCCCCGCCTCATACCTGACGTGTTTGCCCGGGAAATGCTGATAGTCAGGTCTCGGGGGGCATCTGCAACCAAGAGGCGGGCTGGGGGAGGGGCCTTCGGTCCTGAGGCCAGAGAGAGCCCCTGGGGCAGAGGCCGCTCGGGGAAGTCCAGTGAGCATCAAGTGCCCAGTGCGGGCTGGTGGACAGCGGGGGACAGCGCCCCCCTCCCCCCCGCCAGGCTGCTCCCGCCACTCTCCTCTCCGCACCCCCAAGTCCCGTCAAACTCACGGGCCACTCTGAGCTGGACAGTCCTCTCCGCGTGCGCCTCTGTGACGTCCACTTGGCAGGTGAGGGCTGCGTTGTGGTCCTGGAGCCGTGGGGTGAGGGTGAGCATGGAGAAGTGCGCGTAACTGCGGGTGATTCTTGGGGCGGAGAGGGCGGCCCCCCTCCAGGAGAAAGCAGGGGCTGGACATCCCTCGAAGGTCCAGTTGAAGACACAGATGATGGTCGCCTGGCGCCCGGGCTCCAGGGTCTCCGGCAGGTAGAGGAACGGCTGCGGAGTCGGCGCTGGAGGGGTGAGAGGGCGCATCCCAGCCTGAGAGCCTGGCGGGGGTCTCCTCACAGTCCCCCCGGGATGAGAAGCAGGAAGGGCAGGGAAAGGAGGCCCCGCGGCCTCCCTGGGGAAGCGGCTCCGTACCTGTCACTTCCAGCTTGAACTTGAATTGCAAGAAATTGTACTTCACGCTCTCGCCCCTCTCCACGCGGAAGAAGTACCGGGCGCTGTCCTCCACCCGCACCTCCCTGATCAGCAGGGAGCAGCTGAAATCCCGGGGTTCGCCCACCAGCTGGAATCGGCCCCGGGTGCTCTGTTGCACCTGTTTATTCGGGTTGTTTGTGGCCACCAGGTCCCTGTACTCCTTTCGGTCCCGCGTCAAGATCCAGTGGTCCTTGTACCAGTAGCCGTGAGCTGGGGTTGACTCATCCCAGTCGTGTCGGGGGTACTCGAAGGAGCAGGGCACCAGCACACACAGGCCCCTCGGCACCCTCACCTCCGTCGGCACTTCCAGCCAGTATTCAGGGGACTGAGCCTGCGACCCTGTACCCCACTCACCGCCCCACAGCGCAGCACACAGCAGCGGCAGGAGCATCTCTGCCTGGGGGTGCCCGGGCCCTCCGGGACAGGCGTCTTCGCCGGGCACTTCAGCCGCTGGCTGGGCAGAAGGGGAAGCTCAGGCAGGGCCGGCGGAAGCTGAGCTCGAGGCTCTGATGCATGAAATGAGCCCTGATGTGAGTCTCAGGCCACCACGCCCCATTCCTCACCGCTGCCCACCCCCTCACCCCCTCGGAGGACCCTCAGACTTTCCGGTGTCGCCAGGGCAGTCTGAGCAGGTGCCCTGCCCGGGTCACCTCGGGCTGGGGGAGGGGTGTCTGGCTGGGGCCTGGCGGTGCGGGGCTCTCCCGCCAGCCCGGGGCACTGGGAAGCAGAAGTGAAAGTCCGCGGGGAGCCTGCTCACGGGGGCCCTGGGCATAGGGGCAGGGGCCGGCTGAGTGCGCTGCTGGGAAGCTTGACAGAACCCCTGAAATAGGGGACGTGCTGGGAGTCGCCTGAGTGTGTCCCCAAGATGGCCTGAGACGTGCCGGCCTGACGTTTGTAGCCGAAACAAAAATCTCCCCAGGAGCATGGGGCCACCCCAGGCTGTCCCTGTCCCACCCTTCCCCTCCCTGCCCTGGGGGGCGTAACCCCAAGACCTGCCCTCTTGTCTGTCTCCCCTTCCTCTTCTATCCTTGGTTACCGACTCTGACACCTGCGGCCGCCACAGCACCTGCACCCAGAGGCCAGGCCTGGTGAGCAGGGCGAGCTCCCAGAGCATGCCCGGGGCCCGCCTCCTCAGAGTGACCGTTCTGGTCACAGTCACATGGTGACACTCAGCTGCGACCCCCGTCTGGCCTCAGTGTCTCACCTCGGGGGGGGGGGGGATCCAATTTGGAGAATGGAAATTCCTGGAAAACGGGGGCCTCCCCTGGTGGTGCAGTGGTTGAGCGGTGGGTTGCGAAGCTGCCCACAGCCTCTGCAGCGCCTGTTTGATCCCCGGCTGCTCCCCGGCCACCAGCGAGGGTCCCACATGGTGCGCAGACCTCTCCTGCCACCCGCGCTCCCTTCAGCAGTGTACTTTGATGCTTCTGCCTGCTCTGCTCCCCGCTCTGGCTCTGGTGAATTCTCTCACCCTCCCGCGCTTCTGACTACCCAGTGCTTGTATAAATAAATAAATAAATCTTTAAAAAAAAAATTCCTAGAAAACAGGCAAGTGCTTATAAATGCCCGCCCTCCTCCTCACCCTGCGCCCCACACCCTGTGGGGACAGACATCGCGGTGGGCTGGGGAGTGGCCCCTTCCTCCTGATGGAGGGCAGCGGTCAGGGGGCCAGAGTGTCCTGGCGGTCGCTGTCCCCGCCCTGGCCCTCACGGCCACTGTCTCAGTCTGCTCCGCCTGCCACAACGAACCCGCAGACCCTGTGGCTTGAACAGGAATTTCTCTCCTCGCGGCCCTGTGGCTGCGGCCCCCGGACAAGGCGTCTGCGGGGGCAGGCTCTTCTCAGGCCGGCTGTGGCTCAGATGGCCATGCCGTCCTCGCCTGGTCTTCCCGTGTGCAGGCGTGTCCTGATCCCTCATAGAGACGCCTTCCTGCTGGGCTTGGGGTTGCCCTTGGACCTCATTTCCCCGGAGTCGCCCCGGGACAACCCCCCTCCCCTGCCCCCCTTTGCTGCTGGCACTTGGCATGTCCCGCGTTTCTTTCTTTTTTTTTTTTTTTTACTACCTCCTAAAGGTTCAACAGATTTTTTTTTTAAGACTTATCCCTTTATTTATTTATTTATACAAGCACTGGGTATAGTCAGAAGCGCGGGAGGGTGAGAGAATTCACCAGAGCCAGAGCGGGGAGCAGAGCAGGCAGAAGGACCGAAGGACACTGCTGAGGGGAGCAGCGGGCGGCAGGAGAGGTCTGCGCGCCATGCGGGACCCTCCTGCGGTGGCCGGGGAGCAGCCGGGGATCGAACCGGCGCTGCAGAGGCCACGGGCAGCTTCGCAGCCCAGCGCTCAACCGCTGCGCCACCGGGGAGGCCATGTCCCGCGTTTCTTCCTGAGAGCTGTTTTACATCCGTTGTATCCCGCACTCCTCTGTGTCTTTGGGTTTGGTTTTCTGGAGACGCCCCCTCTAGCGTGGTCGTGGTGCTGTGCAGCTGCAGTGCTGTGCGCGGCTGGTGCGGGGGGCGCCTGTGGAAGGGCCTGCGGGGTCCTCAGCCCCTTGGTGCAGGCTGCGCTTCCCGGGCCCGCCGCTAGGCGGCGCCGCGGCCTGGGTTTGGCCTCTGTGCACGTGGCCGAGTCCTCTGTCTGCTGCGGGTCGCCCCGCCCGCAACCCCTGGGGTTAGGGGTGAGCATGGGCACTGCGGCGGGGCGGGGAGCGGGGGCGGTGGGGGATTTGGTCACTGCCAGGGGCGTGTGTGGGAGAGGGAGCCTGACCACCGTGCGCCTCCCCCTTCCCTGGGGCGCCTGGGGTGCGGGCGGGCAGGGATGCTGCAGCCCTGCGCCTTGGAGGTCTGGGCGTCCAGGGCTCACTGGGGCGCCGTCTGGAAGCATCTGTCTCTCCTTTCCCGGCTGCTCAGGGCTTCCCTCAGGCCAAGGGTGTGGGCCTCTGGGCCGGCCCTGCCGCCCTGTCCAGATCCGGAGATCCGCGAGCTGCTCAGCAATCTGTCACCCCTCGCCCGTCCTGCCGGGAACCCCAGTTACCCACCTCCACAGCGCGGGTGTGTGGCTCCCCCACTGTCCTGACGTGCCGATCCGGAGGCCCCCCTGCTGCTCTATAGCTGGTTAAGCCTGCTTATTAAATATAAATATATAATAGGAGCTAAAATAAATGTATAAGACACACACTAGAAATCTACCGGTTGCTGATCCCAAACTTGATTCCCTGCCCCTCTGACCTCTGCTTGGAAATAGATAATGCACATCTCAAACTTTGATGTGCTTTAGCACTTGCTGCTTCTCACTGCAAACTTTCTGATTCTCAGGGTCTAAACACTACTGTTAGGGCCTCCCTGGTGGCTCATGAGGTTAAGCACTACACTGTGGAGCTGTCCACAGCCTCTGCAGCATGAGTTCGATCCCTGGCTGGCCAGGGAGCAACCCACATGGCGCAGCAGACCTCTCCTGGCTCGCCCGCGGCTCCCCTCAGCAGTGTACTTCATCAGTCTGCCTGTTCTCCTCCCCGCTCTGTCTCTGGTGAATCCTCTCACCCCCTGCATCTCTGTCCTGTGCCCCAACTCTTGTATGAATAAATGAGTAAATCTTTAAGAAAAATAAAAATAAACACCACTGTTAGCTGCCGGCAACAGCTGGTATCGGTCAGATTCCCTCCTGCACCTCACTTCCCACACAGCCCACCCACGGAGCGCAGCCCAGGTCTAAGTATCCAGGAAGATGCTACCCTGTTATCCCCACCCCAGAACATTCATCACCCAAGACATTTCACTAAGGTGCCATTGATATTTTGATCCAGGTGATTCTTGGGGGGCGGGGTTGCCCTGTGCACTGTGGGAGGTTGAGCGCATCCCTGGCCTCTACACCCCACATACCAGGAGCCCCCACAGTCCCAGTGGTGACAATTACAATGGGCAGCACACAGCGCCACCTGTGGCCTGGACAGCAAAGTCACCCTGCTGGAATTAGGTTGTCCAGGCCCCAGGGGCCACCTGGTGCCTCTCCTCGCCCCCTGATTTTTCGCCCGTCTCTCTGGCACTCCCTCCAGGGGCAGTTCTCTGCCGGAGTGGGGTTTCAAGTATGCTCTGGACATGTCTCTTCAGCATTGCATCGGCCTCTCGTTTAGACTCGGGAGCAACACCAAGGGCCTCTCCGAGCCCTGTGAGACTCCCCTCCCAGACCCGCGCGCGCGGCAGCTCTCACTTCCTCTCCACACTGGCTCCCCCGCCTCGCCTCGTCCCGCTTCCCCCGTCCCACGTCCCACCCCTGCCCAGTTCCTTCCCGTGGGCAGTGTGAGGTGCCAGCTTCTGCAGCTGCTTCCCGGCTCTCGCCTGGGAGTGGGAACCAAGACTCCCCACATGTCCCCACACTCACTGGCATGTTCTGTGGTTTCTTTGGCCTCCTCAGCACATTTTACTCTTCCTGGTGTGACCTTGTCGCCTCCCCTCTGCCGCCTCGGTCAGCTGAGAGTGCAGCGGCTCCCCCCAGGCCACCAGCATCTTTTTTTTTTTTTTTTTTAATAGAGGCATGTTTTATTTATTTATTTATTCATATGTTTGTTTGTTTGTTTTGTTTATACATGCACTGGGTACAGTCAGAAGCGCGGGAGGGTGAGAGAATTCACCAGAGCCAGAGCGGGGAGCAGAGCAGGCAGAAGGGCCGAAGGACACTGCTGAGGGGAGCAGCGGGCGGCAGGAGAGGTCTGCGCGCCATGTGGGACCCTCCTCTGGTGGCCGGGGAGCAGCCGGGGATCGAACCGGCGCCGCAGAGGCCGCGAGCAGCTCTGCAATCCAGCGCTCAACCGCTGCGCCACCGGGGAGGCCCTACACCAGCATCTTTTTAAGTGGCTTCTCCATCTTCCGTTTCGCTGCAGGCTTGCGGGGTCTCGCCTCTGTGCGGTGGGCACATTCGTCCAGCGCCGCCTCCTCTTGCCTCGGAGGGAGACTGCCCCGCTGTGGCCCCCGCCGTCCCCTCTGCTGCCCACACCCCTGTGGCCACAGCTCCCTGCCTGCCCGGTGAGCTCTCCGTGTCCCCTTCTCCTTTCCTGCCGTAATTTTCTTTTTTTTAAATTTTGTTTAAAGTATTATTTATTTTATGCATACAGGAGCTGGGGTGCAGGCAAGAGGTGTGGGGGGGCGGTGAGAGGATGCCCCAGAGACAGAGTGGGAAGCAGAACAGGCAGATTGACTGAAATCCACTGCCGAGGGGAGCAGCGGGGAGACAGGAGAGGTCTGCTGCGCCGTGGGGGTAGCTCCCTGTCCAACCAGGGATGGAACTCGTGCTGCAGAGGCTGTGGATAGTGTCATAGTCTTGTGCTTAACTCCTTGCGCCACCAGGGAGGCCCCCGCCTGCTGTCATTTTCTGAGGGAAACGCAGGCCCTGCTTCCTTATTGCTCCTTAGACCTCAGCCCCTGTCTCTCTACACACACACACACTCTCACACACTCTCTCACACACACATTCAGAGATACTGAGCTGATCTGAAGGATGCTCGGAACATGGAGAGGCAGGAGGGGAAGGGAAAGGCATTTTGGGAGAAGGAACAGCACATGCAAAGTCTGAGTCACAGAGGCGCTGTCGGGCTGCATGGGGGGACGGTATGAGGCAGCCTGGTCTTCAGCCCAGCCTGAGCTGTCTGCACCTGGTCTCAGTCCGTGGAGAGGGCAGGGCCGTGACCCTGCAGGGTGGACGGGGAGGGTCTCTGGACACTCAGCCTGGAGTCTGTGGAGGACACGGGTGGAGGCTGGAGGGGAGGGGGTTCAGAGACCAGGGAAGAGATGAGGCTGCAGGATGAAGTGACATCTGACCTGGGAGGAGATGGGCATCGGGGTGAGCTGTGACTGGGGGTTTCTGGGAGCAGGGAGCAGGGGGGAGGTCAAAGCTCAGAGCGACACCCTGTTCTGACTTACAGGTGGGGACATTCCCCTGCAGTGTGCCAGGTCCAGCAGGGGGTGGGCTGGGGGAAGGTGGAGCTCAGTGTTGACCTTGCCAAGAGAGCAATCCAGGGGGCTGTCCTGGGAGAGGTGGGGGGGGGTTTGAGGTGCTTCCATCACGCACCTAAGGGCTTAACCCAGGATGTGCCTGTATCTTCCTGGTCCCCCGATGTCCTGGCTGCCTTCCTGCTGCGGGACTTCACTCTGAGAGAAGAGAGATGGGGTCTTCCCATCTGGTGAGAAGGGGCAGCAGGCAGAAAGCAGCCCTGTCCCTGAGGGGCTGGAGGCTGACTGAGGTGGCGGGGGGAGGGGGCGGGGGGGCGGGTGTCACCCACAGACTGGCTGGGCACAGCAGGGGGTCAGTCCAGGATGCTGGGGGCGGGGCCTCAAGAACAGCTCCTGCGTCCCACCCCCCCACATGTTCAGGTGCCTCAAGCACGATTTCTGGGGTCCACCCTTGCACTGCTCCCCCCACCCGCCTTCTCCCAGGGGTGCTCACATGAGGGCGACGAGGCAGAGGAGGAGGAGCAGGGTCTTGACAGCCGCGTCCCCGATGGCCACAAGCTGTATCTCGGCCTGTGTCGCCGCCCCCCCTGTAGGAGCCGAGCGAGCACGGGTCACTGGCTGCCGTGCAATCTGCGTCCGTCTGCTCCCACCGGACCCCGACCTGGGCTCTCTCGGACTCCCCGCATCACCGGGCACTAGTCGCTCAGGCCAGGGAGCTGAAGGGCCTGGGGAGGCGGGGACCGAGCACAGCCCCCAGCTCACTCTGCGGGGAGGGGCTCAGGGAGGCGTGCTGGGAGCCAGAGGGTGCTGAGCTCGGCAGGTGAGCTCCCCTTCACCCCTGGGGCACACTCCAGTCAGCTCCCGCACCACCTTGCTTGAGGGCTTTTAGGGGCTCAGGGTCAGGCTCCCTGAACCGGGCTCAGGCAGGTGCCCCCCCTTCCTACCTGTCCTGTTTGCCAGGGAGACCGTCACTCTCAGGTCCTCTGGGGCATCTGGAACAGAGAAGAACGTGGGGTTGGGGGGCTTCTCCTGGGCAAGGGACCTCCCCTGGAGACGCGGGGTGCTCACCACTCCAGGGCTGGCTCCCATGATGCTCAGATTCATGGTTCTACACATATATGTAAATGTAGATTTATGCTATCTGCATGGCTTTGTTCTGGCCCAGAGTCCCTGAAACCCTGGGGATTCAAGCCCCTTTCAGCTGCGCCTGAGTTCCTGTGAAGGAGATGGGGACACGCCTGGGCCTGGGGAGGGCCAGGGTGTCGGGGACAGTAACCCGGGTTAGAGGGTTGGAGCTGGAGGTCGGAAGGAGCACCTGATAATCCCATTTTTTTTTTTTTTTTTGGTGGATTTTAAAAATTCACTCGTCAGTCACTGACATGTCTATATACAGTTGGGGTCCCTTTTCACACCTCCATGTGTGCACATGCTTCATTTGTCCTCTGCCACTGCTCCATGGCAAAGCCCTGTTTCCCCCCCAGGCCCTCCCCCATGGCCTCCCACATCCTCCCCGTACCCCACGCCCGCCCCCGCGCCCTCCCGTCCCGGGTACGTTTTCCCCAGTCTGAGTTCCTCTTCCCTGGGCTTTGCCAGTGAGTGTTCTTTGCTTGTTTATATTCCACAAATGAAGGAAACACCCCCGCGTCTGTCTTTCACTTTCTGACGTTTCCCTTGGCATCCTGTCACCTCAAGTTCCATCCACGTAGTCCCCCCCAAAACAGCCAAAGCAAAACCAGACTAGCTCCTGGGACGTGGAACTTAAAGAACAAAAGACGCGGTCACCAAAGCAAACAGGCCGCTCCAGGCTGGGAGGAGACCGGTGCCCGATGATTTCACTAAGGGGCCACGGTACCACCTCCTACAACCCCCGGCAGGGTCCAGAGCGCCTGGGGGGCACACGCGGGGGTGTGGGGAGCTTTCCGCAGCTCCCCCACGGGCATCAGCATTCCGGTCGGTCCGTGCGGCACAGGGCTCCTCTGCGTGCTGTGAGCCGCTCAGTGAATGGAGCCCAGGCCTGGGCTGTAGAAGCACGGGGGTGTCTGGACTTGCCCCTGGCAGCCGGTGTGGGGGTGCAGTCCTCCCGGGGCGCACCGTCCCCCCCCCCCAGGAAACCTCAGGCAGGCACCTCCAGAAGGGAGTTGGATCGAAGGCTCCAGCCGGAGCCCAGGCGCGGGCTTGGCGGTGTCAGAATCTCCGAAGGGGCCATGCCCGCCCCCAGCTCTGGGGGCCTAGGCCCCCCCTCCCCGGGCACTCACACTGCACAGCCAGGTCCAGCCAGCGGCTCCCAGCGCCCAGCCGGTTCTCCGCGCGGCACGTGTATCTCCCCGCGTCCCCCGCCTTCACCCGGGGCAGCGCCAGCGCCAGGGCCTGGGCGCCCGAGGGAGGTGACCAGGCGAGGACGCGGCCCTCCAGGGCCCAGCTCAGGGTGGCGGGCGGCCAGCCCTTGGCGGCGCAGAGCAGCTGCAGGAACTGGCCTTCCCGCGCGTCCACACGCCAGGCCTGCGCGCCCTGGCCGTGGGGCTCCGGTGCTGGGGAGGATGAGAACTGGGGGAATAAAGACTCGGGGAGGAGGGGGGCTGCCATCCCCCCATCCTGGCCCCCAGAGAGGACACCGGGCCCTCCCCGCCTCATACCTGACGTGTTTGCCCGGGAAATGCTGATAGTCAGGTCTCGGGGGGCATCTGCAACCAAGAGGCGGGCTGGGGGAGGGGCCTTCGGTCCTGAGGCCAGAGAGAGCCCCTGGGGCAGAGGCCGCTCGGGGAAGTCCAGTGAGCATCAAGTGCCCAGTGCGGGCTGGTGGACAGCGGGGGACAGCGCCCCCCTCCCCCCCGCCAGGCTGCTCCCGCCACTCTCCTCTCCGCACCCCCAAGTCCCGTCAAACTCACGGGCCACTCTGAGCTGGACAGTCCTCTCCGCGTGCGCCTCTGTGACGTCCACTTGGCAGGTGAGGGCTGCGTTGTGGTCCTGGAGCCGTGGGGTGAGGGTGAGCATGGAGAAGTGCGCGTAACTGCGGGTGATTCTTGGGGCGGAGAGGGCGGCCCCCCTCCAGGAGAAAGCAGGGGCTGGACATCCCTCGAAGGTCCAGTTGAAGACACAGACGATGGTGGCCTGGCGCCCGGGCTCCAGGGTCTCCGGCAGGTAGAGGAACGGCTGCGGGGTCGGCGCTGGAGGGGTGAGAGGGCGCATCCCAGCCTGAGAGCCTGGCGGGGGTCTCCTCACAGTCCCCCCGGGATGAGAAGCAGGAAGGGCAGGGAAAGGAGGCCCCGCGGCCTCCCTGGGGAAGCGGCTCCGTACCTGTCACTTCCAGCTTGAACTTGAATTGCAAGAAATTGTACTTCACGCTCTCGCCCCTCTCCACGCGGAAGAAGTACCGGGCGCTGTCCTCCACCCGCACCTCCCTGATCAGCAGGGAGCAGCTGAAATCCCGGGGTTCGCCCACCAGCTGGAATCGGCCCCGGGTGCTCTGTTGCACCTGTTTATTCGGGTTGTTTGTGGCCACCAGGTCCCTGTACTCCTTTCGGTCCCGCGTCAAGATCCAGTGGTCCTTGTACCAGTAGCCGTGAGCTGGGGTTGACTCATCCCAGTCGTGTCGGGGGTACTCGAAGGAGCAGGGCACCAGCACACACAGGCCCCTCGGCACCCTCACCTCCGTCGGCACTTCCAGCCAGTATTCAGGGGACTGAGCCTGCGACCCTGTACCCCACTCACCGCCCCACAGCGCAGCACACAGCAGCGGCAGGAGCATCTCTGCCTGGGGGTGCCCGGGCCCTCCGGGACAGGCGTCTTCGCCGGGCACTTCAGCCGCTGGCTGGGCAGAAGGGGAAGCTCAGGCAGGGCCGGCGGAAGCTGAGCTCGAGGCTCTGATGCATGAAATGAGCCCTGATGTGAGTCTCAGGCCACCACGCCCCATTCCTCACCGCTGCCCACCCCCTCACCCCCTCGGAGGACCCTCAGACTTTCCGGTGTCGCCAGGGCAGTCTGAGCAGGTGCCCTGCCCGGGTCACCTCGGGCTGGGGGAGGGGTGTCTGGCTGGGGCCTGGCGGTGCGGGGCTCTCCCGCCAGCCCGGGGCACTGGGAAGCAGAAGTGAAAGTCCGCGGGGAGCCTGCTCACGGGGGCCCTGGGCATAGGGGCAGGGGCCGGCTGAGTGCGCTGCTGGGAAGCTTGACAGAACCCCTGAAATAGGGGACGTGCTGGGAGTCGCCTGAGTGTGTCCCCAAGATGGCCTGAGACGTGCCGGCCTGACGTTTGTAGCCGAAACGAAAATCTCCCCAGGAGCATGGAGCCACCCCAGGCTGTCCCTGTCCCACCCTTCCCCTCCCTGCCCTGGGGGGCGTAACCCCAAGACCTGCCCTCTTCTCTATCTCCCCTTCCTCTTCTCTCCTTGGTTACCGACTCTGACACCTGCGGCCGCCACAGCACCTGCACCCAGAGGCCAGGCCTGGTGAGCAGGGCGAGCTCCCAGAGCATGCCCGGGGCCCGCCTCCTCAGAGTGACCGTTCTGGTCACAGTCACATGGTGACACTCAGCTGCGACCCCCGTCTGGCCTCAGTGTCTCACCTGGGGGGGGGGGGGATCCAATTTGGAGAATGGAAATTCCTGGAAAACGGGGGCCTCCCCTGGTGGTGCAGTGGTTGAGCGCTGGGTTGCGAAGCTGCCCACAGCCTCTGCGGCGCCAGTTCGATCCCCGGCTGCTCCCCGGCCACCGGAGGAGGGTCCCACATGGCGCGCAGACCTCTCCTGCCGCCCACTGCTCCCCTCAGCAGTGTACTTCGGTCCTTCTGCCTGCTCTGCTCCCCGCTCTGGCTCTGGTGAATTCTCTCACCCTCCCGCGCTTCTGACTGTACCCAGTGCTTGTATAAATAAATAAATAAATAAATCTTTAAAAAAAAATTCCTAGAAAACAGGCAAGTGCTTATAAATGCCCGCCCTCCTCCTCACCCTGCGCCCCACACCCTGTGGGGACAGACCGCGGTGGGCTGGGGACTGGCCCCTTCCTCCTGATGGAGGGCTGCGGTCAGGGGGGCCGGAGGTGTCCTGGCGGTCGCTGTCCCCGCCCTGGCCCTCACGGCCACTGTCTCAGTCTGCTCCGCCTGCCGCAACGAACCCGCAGACCCTGTGGCTTGAACAGGAATTTCTCTCCTCGCGGCCCTGTGGCTGCGGCCCCCGGACAAGGCGTCTGCGGGGGGCAGGCTCTTCTCAGGCCGGCTGTGGCTCAGATGGCCATGCGGTCCTCGCCTGGTCTTCCCGTGTGCAGGCGTGTCCTGATCCCTCATAGAGACGCCTTCCTGCTGGGCTTGGGGTTGCCCTTGGACCTCATTTCCCCGGAGTCCCCCCCGGGACGCCCCGCCTCCCCGCCCCCCCCCCCCTTTGCTGCTGGCACTTTGCATGTCCCGCGTCTCTTCCTGAGAGCTGTTTTACATCCGTTGTATCCCGCACTCCTCTGTGTCTTTGGGTTTGGTTTTCTGGAGACGCCCCCTCTAGCGTGGTCGTGGTGCTGTGCAGCTGCAGTGCTGTGCGCGGCGGGTGCGGGGGCGCCTGTGGAAGGGCCTGCGGGGTCCTCAGCCCCTCGGTGCAGGCTGCGCTTCCCGGGCCCGCCGCTAGGCGGCGCCGCGGCCTGGGTTTGGCCTCTGTGCACGTGGCCGAGTCCTCCGTCTGCTGCGGGTCGCCCCGCCCGCAACCCCTGGGGTTAGGGGTGAGCATGGGCGCTGCGCGGGGCGGGGAGCGGGGGCGGTGGGGGATTTGGTCACTGCCAGGGGCGTGTGTGGGAGAGGGAGCCTGACCACCGTGCGCCTCCCCCTTCCCTGGGGCGCCTGGGGTGCGGGCGGGCAGGGATGCTGCAGCCCTGCGCCTTGGAGGTCTGGGCGTCCAGGGCTCACTGGGGCGCCGTCTGGAAGCATCTGTCTCTCCTTTCCCGGCTGCTCAGGGCTTCCCTCAGGCCAAGGGTGTGGGCCTCTGGGCCGGCCCTGCCGCCCTGTCCAGATCCGGAGATCCGCGAGCTGCTCAGCATCTGTCACCCCTCGCCCGTCCTGCCGGGAACCCCAGTTACCCACCTCCACATTGCGGGTGTGTGGCTCCCCCACTGTCCTGACGTGCCGATCCGGAGGCCCCCCTGCTGCTCTATAGCTGGTTAAGCCTGCTTATTAAATATAAATGTATAATAGGAGCTAAAATAAATGTATAAGACACACACTAGAAATCTACCGGTTGCTGATCCCAAACTTGATTCCCTGCCCCTCTGACCTCTGCTTGGAAATAGATAATGCACATCTCAAACTTTGATGTGCTTTAGCACTTGCTGCTTCTCACTGCAAACTTTCTGATTCTCAGGGTCTAAACACTACTGTTAGGGCCTCCCTGGTGGCTCATGAGGTTAAGCACTACACTGTGGAGCTGTCCACAGCCTCTGCAGCATGAGTTCGATCCCTGGCTGGCCAGGGAGCAACCCACATGGCGCAGCAGACCTCTCCTGGCTCGCCCGCGGCTCCCCTCAGCAGTGTATTTCAGTCAGTTTGCCTGTTCTGCTCCCCGCTCTGTCTCTGGTGAATGCTCTCACCCCCTGCATCTCTGGCCTGTGCCCCAACTCTTGTATGAATAAATGAGTAAATCTTTAAGAAAAATAAAAATAAACACCACTGTTAGCTGCCGGCAACACCTGGTATCGGTCAGATTCCCTCCTGCACCTCACTTCCCACACAGCCCACCCACGGAGCGCAGCCCAGGTCTAAGTATCCAGGAAGATGCTACCCCATGGCCTCTACACCCCACATACCAGGAGCCCCCACAGTCCCAGTGGTGACAATTACAATGGGCTGCAGACAGCACCACCTGTGGCCTGGACAGCAAAGTCACCCTGCTGGAAGGTAGGTTGTCCAGGCCCCAGGGGCCACCTGGTGCCTCTCCTCGCCCCCTGATTTTTCGCCCGTCTGTCTGGCACTCCCTCCTGGGGCAGTTCTCTGCCGGAGTGGGGTTTCAAGTATGCTCTGGACATGTCTCTTCAGCATTGCATCGGCCTCTCGTTTAGACTCGGGAGCAACACCAAGGGCCTCTCCGAGCCCTGTGAGACTCCCCTCCCAGACCCGCGCGCGCGGCAGCTCTCACTTCCTCTCCACACTGGCTCCCCCGCCTCGCCTCATCCCGCTTCCCCCGTCCCACGTCCCACCCCTGCCCAGTCCTTCCCTTGGGCAGTGTGAGGTGCCAGCTTCTGCAGCTGCTTCCCGGCTCTCGCCTGGGAGTGGGAACCAAGACTCCCCACATGTCCCCACACTCACTGGCATGTTCTGT
Source organism: Talpa europaea (assembly GCF_964194135.1). NCBI lineage: Eukaryota > Metazoa > Chordata > Mammalia > Eulipotyphla > Talpidae > Talpa > Talpa europaea. The sequence continues at coordinate 48,459,688 of NC_140084.1, forward strand.
GGTTTCTTTGGCCTCCTCAGCACATTTTACTCTTCCTGGTGTGACCTTGTCGCCTCCCCCCTGCCGCCTCGGTCAGCTGAGAGTGCAGCGGCTCCCCCCAGGCCACCAGCATCTTTTTAAGTGGCTTCTGCATCTTCCGTTTCGCTGCAGGCTTGCGGGGTCTCGCCTCTGTGCGGTGGGCACATTCGTCCAGCGCCGCCTCCTCTTGCCTCGGAGGGAGACTGCCCCGCTGTGGCCCCCGCCGTCCCCTCTGCTGCCCACACCCCTGTGGCCACAGCTCCCTGCCTGCCCGGTGAGCTCTCCGTGTCCCCTTCTCCTTTCCTGCCGTAATTTTCTTTTTTTAAAATTTTGTTTAAAGTATTATTTATTTTATGCATACAGGAGCAGGGGTGCAGGCCAGAGGTGTGGGGGGGCGGTGAGAGGATGCCCCAGAGACAGAGTGGGAAGCAGAACAGGCAGATTGACTGAAATCCACTGCCGAGGGGAGCAGCGGGGAGACAGGAGAGGTCTGCTGCGCCGTGGGGGTAGCTCCCTGTCCAACCAGGGATGGAACTCGTGCTGCAGAGGCGCGGATAGTGTCATAGTCTTGTGCTTAACTCCTTGCGCCACCAGGGAGGCCCCCGCCTGCTGTCATTTTCTGAGGGAAACGCAGGCCCTGCTTCCTTATTGCTGCTTAGACCTCAGCCCCTGTCTCTCTACACACACACACACTCTCACACACTCTCACACACTCTGACACACACACATTCAGAGATACTGAGCTGATCTGAAGGATGCTCCGGACATGGAGAGGCAGGAGGGGAAGGGAAAGGCATTTTGGGAGAAGGAACAGCACATGCAAAGTCTGAGTCACAGAGGCGCTGTCGGGCTGCATGGGGGGACGGTATGAGGCAGCCTGGTCTTCACCCCAGCCTGAGCTGTCTGCACCTGGTCTCAGTCCGTGGAGAGGGCAGGGCCGTGACCCTGCAGGGTGGACGGGGAGGGTCTCTGGACACTCAGCCTGGAGTCTGTGGAGGACACGGGTGGAGGCTGGAGGGGAGGGGGTTCAGAGACCAGGGAAGAGATGAGGCTGCAGGATGAAGTGACATCTGACCTGGGAGGAGATGGGCATCGGGGTGAGCTGTGACTGGGGGTTTCTGGGAGCAGGGAGCAGGGGGGAGGTCAAAGCTCAGAGCGACACCCTGTTCTGACTTACAGGTGGGGACATTCACCTGCAGTGAGGTCCAGCAGGGGGTGGGCTGGGGGAAGGTGGAGCTCAGTGTTGACCTTGCCAAGAGAGCAATCCAGGGGGCTGTCCTGGGAGAGGTGGGGGGGTGGTTTGAGGTGCTTCCATCACGCACCTAAGGGCTTAACCCAGGATGTGCCTGTATCTTCCTGGTCCCCCGATGTCCTGGCTGCCTTCCTGCTGCGGGACTTCACTCTGAGAGAAGAGAGATGGGGTTTTCCCATCTGGTGAGAAGGGGCAGCAGGCAGAAAGCAGCCCTGTCCCTGAGGGGCTGGAGGCTGACTGAGGTGGCGGGGGGAGGGGGCGGGGGGGGCGGGTGTCACCCACAGACTGGCTTGGGCACAGCAGGGGGTCAGTCCAGGATGCTGGGGGCGGGGCCTCAAGAACAGCCCCTGCTTCCCCCCCCCACATGTTCAGGTGCCTCAAGCACGATTTCTGGGGTCCACCCTTGCACTGCTCCCCCCCCCGCCTTCCCCCGGGGGTGCTCACATGAGGGCGACAAGGCAGAGGAGGAGGAGCAGGGTTTTGACAGCCGCGTCCCCGATGGCCACCAGCTCTACCCCAGCCTGCGTCGCCGCCCCGCCTGTAGGAGCCGAGCGAGCACGGGTCACTGGCTGCCGTGCAATCCGCGTCCTTCTGCTCTCACTGGACCCCGACCTGGGCTCTCTTGGCCTCCCCGCATCACGGGGCACTAGTCGCTCAGGCCAGGGAGCTGAAGGGCCTGGGGAGGCGGGGACCGAGCACAGCCCCCAGATCACTCTATGGGGAGAGGCTCAGGGAGGCGTGCTGGGAGCCCAGGGGGTGCTGAGCTCAGCAGGTCAGCTCCCCTTCACCCCTGGGGCACACTCCAGTCAGCTCCCGCACACCCTGCTTGAGGGCTTTTAGGGGCTCAGGGTCAGGCTCCCTGAACTGGGCTCAGGCAGGTGGGTGGCTGCTGTCAGCCATGCAGGCCAGGCATAGGGACTGGCCCTTGGTCTCCGGCAGAGGAGCTGTTTTGCGGGCGGTGGGTGCCGGAGAAGGAGAGACGGGGTTGGGGTGACATTCAGAGAAGAGGAGGGGGCAGTGGGCGGCTCCCTGAGCGAGATTGACTCACAGGCCCAGAGAGGGGTGGGCGCGACCCAGGGCCCCCTCTGGCCTCTGTGTGCTCTGCTGTGGATCCATCTCTGCTCCTGGGCCCTGTGGGGGAGGGGGTAGGAGGGCGGGAGTGGGGGGGATGCTCCCCGCTCACTGCCAGCCCCACCCTGGAATCCATGTCCCATTCCTTCAGAACATTGACAACAAAAGCTCAAGTCGTTAGTTCACATTTCACCAGACACCTCTTTACTACTGTACAAGGAAACTCTCAGGGGGGCTCACTCTTGGCCCCTCACAGGGTCATGAAGCAGGGACCTGGAAACATGCTCAGAACACCCCATGATTCACGTCCTGGTGGCGGTGACACTGGACTGCAGGGGCCCTGGGGATGGCAAGTAATGGGGCTGGCATATCCAGGAGGACTGCCTGGAGGTGGCAGCAGTGAAGTCAACATGATGTGAAAAGACAACAATGCGGGTTGGACAGACCTTGCAGGAAGGAGGGACAGAGCGGTCGAGATGACTCCGGCCTGCTCATGTCAGGGAAGAGCTGTGGCGTGGGGCGGACCCTTCAGGGCGCTCCCAGCTGGGTGAGTGAAAATGTGTTTTTATAATTCAATTTGGGAAAAGCGAAAATCTGAGGAAGACAGTGATGGACAGGACCGCAGATGAGAAGAGAGTCCTAAGCATCGTGACGCGCGCGGACCGCCAGGGAGGAGGGCGTGCCGCCTGAGTGGAGATGTCTGGACTCACACCGCGAAAAGAGAGCTGGGTGCCTCGGCCTTGTGCAACTTTCCAAGCACGATGATGAAAACGCCAGCTCACCCGGGAGAGGACTGAGCGGAGATGATGACCTCACCTTTCACAGGATAAAGGAAATGAAGCGATTCTCCCTCATGTAAAAGCGCCCGCGACCCCTGTCATCATGCGCAGCGCTGACTGAAAGTCATGCAGAGTCCGGTTTCCACCTGATCCTGTCAAGACCTAAGGGCCCCTCCCCTCGGGCAGCCGGAGACCTTCTACACTTTCACCATTGCTGGTGGGAATGAGAACTTGTGCACTTTCGATAGAGAATCATCTCATTTCTCAAAAACACAGGATATGAAGAAGGAGGAACTCTGTTCCCTGTTGCTGGGAATGCAGTTTCCTGAAAATGTAAAAACCATGCGATGCAGCAGTTGTCTGCAGACACTGACTCAGAAAGAGAGCCCCACCCTCTGCGCGCTGCAGTGTTGTCTGCGGGAGCCAGGACGTGGCACATGCTGCCTGTCCGTCACGGGCAGATGGAGGCGGAGAGGGGGGGCCTGTGTGCGGTGGAATATTACTGAGTCGTTAAAAACAGTGCGATCCTGCTGTGAAGACATGGATGAATCCTCCCCCGCCACCCAGACCTCCCCTCCCCTTCCCCACTCCTCAGGCCCCCCCACGCTATAGCCCCCACCCTCCCCCACCCCACAGCCCTCCCCTCCCCACAGCCGGGTCTGGCAGCGAGAGCAGAGACGAGCTGGGGCCCAGGGAAACCCGCCCCACGCCCAGGGTGGAGCAGAGCTGACCGCCCTGGAGCTCGCCCGGCCTCGCGGGCCTCCTCCTCCAGCCCCGACACTCACTGTGCACGGACAGGTACAGGGACGCCTGCAGGGAGCCTGCGGGGTGCTGCACTCGGCAGGTGAATTCGCCCTCGTGCGAGGCCTGCACCCGGGGAAACGCCAGGACCTCCGGGCTCGGGGCCGAAGAGGGGCTCAGGGTCAGGTGGCCCCAGGACCAGGTCACCCCGGGGGGCGGGTTGCCATCGGCCGCACACACCAGGCGCAGGGACTCGCCCTCCCGGATCCGGAGCACCGAGCTGTTCCTGAGGACGGTGGGCGCTGCGGGGAGACGGGGGTCAGGGCGACAGGTGGGCCGCGGGGAGGGGGGGCGAGCCGAGACCGAGGTGGGGCGGACTCGCCGACACTGAGGAGCAGAAAGGTCACCCCGGCCCCCACGTGCACTGTGCGCAGCCGCCGCCCCGCAGGGTTAGAGAAGGGGCCTGTGCGCCAGCTGCGCCGCGCTGTCGGGCTGATTCCACCTGTGCACGCACACTCACACACCTGCGCACACTCGCGTGCACACACGCACCCGCACGCACACACCCACGCACCCGCACGCACACACCCATGCACGCACACTCACCTAAACACACCTGCACACATGCCTGCTCACACCTGCACACACACACCCACACACACAGCAGAGGAGGCAGGATCTCCCCCGCAGTGCCGCTGGCAGAATGCGGGTGCCCGGCTCCCAGGAAGGAGCTGCACACGGCTCAGGCCTGCCCATATGCGGGCGCCCCCCAATTGGGAGGGAACGGGGCCACCTGCACCCGAGTGGACACGGTGCCCCCAGGAGGGGCCTGGCCTGGGGACAGACTCTGCCAGGCCTGCAGATGTTGGGCCACGTGACCATGGGATTTGTCCACACACCCCTACCCACACACTCACCTGCACACGCACGCGCACACACACCCGCGCACACGTACGCACACCCCACACACCGGCACTGACACACAACCCACACACTCATGCCTGCACACACTCACACACGGGAGAGGAGGCAGGGTCACCCCCGCAGTGCTGCTGGCAGAAGGCGGGCACTCGGCTCCCAGGAAGGAGCTGCACACGGCTCAGACCTGCCCGCACGCGGGTGCCCCACAGTCGGGAGGGAACGGGCTGCCTGCGCCCCGAAACCAGGGTCCCTCGGGGCCAGGCCTGGGCTAGGAGCAGCGAGTGGACACGGTCCCCTCCGGGAGGGGCCTGCGAAATGCTGGGCCACGTGACCGTGGGATTTTGTCAAAGTGCTGAATCTGAAAGTGCGGGGAAGACGCGCAGGCCAGCGGGAGGGGCACTGGGCCGGGCGCTGGGCCGAGGGGCGGCCCTGCCTGAGGGTGGCACCCTGCTCCCCGTGTGGGGCGAGGGGGCAGCAGAGGCCTCAGAGGGAGGGGCCCACAGGGACAGCTGCTCACAGCAGGCTGGGGATGGGGGACCTCTGGGGTCTCCCACAGTGTTCTGAGGTCCCGGGGGCATCCAGGGTGAGGGTCCCGGCCCTGCCCTGAGCTGGGAGACCCTGCTCCCCACAGCCCGGGGGGATCCCCCTACCTGTGCTGTCTCCTCGCACGACGGTGATGGTCAAGTTCTGGGGGGCGTCTGCACAGAGACATGAGGGTTAGTGTGGACACTTAGGGGGGACAGGGCCTCTGTCCCTGGGTCTATGAAGGGGGTGTCCTCCTGACCCTCTCAGCGCAGATTCTGGGACCCAGCACCTGACCTCTGACCCCCACCCCACCATCCTGGGGTCCCACCGGGCCGGGCGTCCAGGCCCCACGCTCACAGGTCACGTTGAGCCGCACGGTCGTCTCCACAGTGACGCCCGCTCCGGGGAAGGTCACCTGGCAGGTGAGGGGGGTGCTGTGGTCCCGGGGTTGGGGGGTGAGGCTGAGCGCCGAGGAGAGGAGGGTCCTGGGGCCCAGGGAGGCGAGGGCGCCTGACGTCCAGGAGAAGATGGGGGGCGTGCCCCGCTCACAGGCCCAGGGCACAGAGCAGGTCAGGTTCCCGGGGCGGCCGGACTCCAGGGTCCCCGCAATGCGGATGTGGGGCCTGTGGGTCAGCGCTGGGGGGCAGCGGGGAGACCCAGGATGGGGGGGGGCTCTGAGAGAACCTCAGGTTTGTCCAGCCCCACCCCCTGAGCCCCAAGCCATGCGACCCCAGACCGCAGCCCAGCCAGCGCCGGCCCAGGCCCAGGCCCTCCGTGGCCTCCGCAGGAGCCGCTGCTCACCCGCCACGCGCACAGAGAGGCTGTCCCGTGTGAAGGACTGTTTTGTAGCACGTCCTCGCTCCACCCTGAAGAAGTATTTCCCCGCGTCCCCCCTCCTGGCGTCTCTGATGTCCAGGGAGCAGTCGTCGGTCTTGGGGTCCCCGAGGAGGTGGAATCGGCCCCGGGTCTCCGCCTCCACGTCACCCTCCGGTCTGCTCGTGGCCACGGGAACACCCCGCTCTACACTGACCCCTTCCCGGAACCAGTAGCCGTGAGCTGGGGCAGAAGGGTAGTCCGGGTCGCAGCGGAAGGAGCAGCGCACCCGCAGGCACAGGCCCTCCTGCACCGTCCCCGGCCCCTCCACCGTCAGCCCGTCGTAGCACCTCCCAGCCCGGGCCCCCTCCCTGGGCCACAGCAGCAGCAGCAGCCACAGCGGCATGTCGGGCGGGGCGGCCGCTGCTGCAGGCAAGCGCTGCTCGGGGCTTGTTCTCCTCAGGAACTAGAAGTTGCAGGGTTCGGGGGCGGCTCCGCAGGAAGAGGAGGGTGAGGTCAGAAGGGGAACTAGGTTCTCCCCAGGGGCTCTGGGCCTCACGCCACCCCAGCCCAGCCGGCCCAGCCTGGTCAGTGTCCTTCCCTGGGGGGTCACTCTGCAAAGTGAAAATGGGCCCCTCCTGGCCAGACCCCGAGACAGGCTGTGGATGTTCGAAGAAGTAGGTACAACATGGGGGGACTCGGAGAGCTGGGGGTCCAGGGAAAGGCCCCTCTCTGTGCCGGAGCCCACACCTGCCCCCAGTTCTCTGTCCGGGGGACACTCTGTCCCCCCTGGGGCTGCTGGGGGAAGCACATGTGAGGGGGGCTGGGTGGAGAGGAGTCTCAGGCAGTGGGGACGCTGGGGGGGCCAGCGCAGCGAGGCCTCCCGTGTTGACACCTGAGCATGTTGGGGGCGCCCAGCCTCCAGGCCCGCACCCCGCGGCTGTGACGGGCGGTGCGACAGGGCCGGGATGACCTGCGCCTCCTCCACGGAGCGCGCAGACCGGCCCAGAGAGACCCGCGGACGCCCACGCGCTAGGCATGTGCCTGCGCCCCACCCTGGGACACCCCCCCTGCCCTGCTCCCCGAAGCCTTTGGCACAGCGGCTCCTGGCGCTCGGGTATCCATTCGCGCTGTGCGGCTGGTGCAGGTGGGGCTTGGCCTCTGCATTGGCCTTGCTGGGGAGCGGCGGCGGCTGCTCACCTGCACCCTGCACAGTGTTTGCTCAGCGGGGGGTAGGGGGCGTCAGTGCATCAACTCCCAGGAGGCTGAGGGTTTTCTCTGTTTTCTTGAGTGAAGTGTTGCAGCTCCACCACCTCTGCGGGGAATCCATTTCTCTGGTTCTTAGTAATTTGCCCACAGGAGTCACTTTCCAGAACAAAAGTCTGGGTCACCTGAGGTACTTTGTGCAGACACCCCGGCCCCTGCAGACGCTGGGCCTGCAGAGCAGGCGGTGGTTTTATACCCGTCAGCGTGAGCAGAAGCTTCGCTTGCGCACGGATCAGGGCCTCCTTCTCCACTTCCCCGAACCAACGCCAAGGGGAGCAGGGGCCCGAGCCCAAGTCAGGCCGGAATTCTCTGCTCAAGGCCTCCGGGTTCCTGATTCGTGACCACCTGGGGCTCCGGCTTCCAGGGCAGGGGTGAGCCAGGGGGCGGCCCAGAGGCTGCCCAGCAAAGGGAAGAGTCCAGGCCTTCCCCGCCAGGAGCGCCGTCACAGACACCTGCTGGGAGACCCCCCCATCCCTGCGTCTCTGGGGGACCTCCCAACACCTCCCTGCCCCCCACCCCGCCCTGGGGGAGCCCTCAGGCTGTGTTTGCGGGGAGCAGTTGCCAAGTCACACAAATGCTCACTCTCCCCCTCCTCTCTCACGGGTGGGGGCCCCCCTCTGTCCACAGCAAATGAACGCCCGACCTTGTGTTTTTCAATCTGAACAATCCCGGTGGGGCTGAGGTTGGATAAAAAGCGAGAATCACTCTATTTAAATGTGAAGTCAATGAAAATATTGTTTTAATATGTAAATTAAACATGCAACATTAAAAGTCATATACAAATATAATTTTTGTACATTTAATTTACACTTTAAAAGAATATTTTTATTGATTTTAAATTTAGATGCAGTAATAGTCCTTTTACCATGTTCCAGAATCTTCCCAGCATCCCGGGAAAGGGCTGAAGCAGCTCACGCTGGTCTTGGGCCCTGAGCGTCCTGGTCGTCAGCCTTGGGGTGTTGCACCTTGACCAGGGGAGCTCCCAGCCCTGGGGGGGAGGAGCTGACTCCCCGATTCCGGAATGGCCCCCTCAGTGGCTGTGGAGGAGCAGCCAGGGAGACGGGGCTGAGGGCTGAGACCTGGGGACCAAGGCCAGAGACCGTGTTCGGGTGGACGTTGCAGCTAATCCAGGCCCAGCACTCTGGGGTGCCCCTTGCTGAGTGTTGGGGACCAGGCCCCAGGCCGGCCAGTCCGTCTCACTTCCTGATGGAGGCCCCAGGCAAAACCCTGCGGGAGGGTGGGCGCAGAGTCCAGTCTGGTCCGGGGAAGTGGGGAGCCTGCGGCGCTGGTGAGAGAAGGTCCAGGGGGCAGAGGGAGTCAGAGCTTCGGAGACGTCCCCTGGCGGGGCAGCAGCGTTGAGGCAGCAGCGTTGAGGAGCAGTATTGGGAACGGCGCGGATGGTGGGGCGGGGTGGGGGGTGGGGGGGAGACACTCAAAGTCCAGGTAGAGAGAGAAACCTGGAGGGCTCACACCCATGCAGGTGAGCGCCTTCCCCGGCCAGTCTCACCGTTACTGGGGTCAGGTCCAGGGCAGGGGCTGAGTCCAGAAGGAATGCTGAGGACCCTGCGGATGGGCGTGTGGACTGGGGACGCCTAAGAGTCTGGCAGCAGCTGGAGGGGGGTGCGTAGGGGCTGGTGCCTGGGGGCGCCGTTGCTGCTGCTGATCACAGCATCCTCGGCTAGTCCCTGTTCACGCTCGGCTTCCTGGCGGGGTGGTCTAGCCCGTCTGTGCTGCCCTGGCCATAAGGGCCGCTGCTGGTGTCGGCAGATATCTTCATACCAAGACTTTAGTCCTGCTCAGAGGCCCCTGCCTGCCTCTACATTTTAGCTTAACCAGCAGCAACTTTGGGCGCCAAGCGAAATGCTGAGAACAGGGGGGCTGGGGGATGCACAGGAGAGAGGCCTGGACCGAGGCTGGAGAGGTCGGACCCGGCTCCTGTCCCCTCCGACTCGATTTCAAGTCATTTCAGAGATTTCCCGGGTCCAGCTACGGGCCGTGTCCATGGCCCGGGGTGTGAAGACATAGGCCAGACAGTGGCCCGGCGGGGGCTGGTGGGGGAGACTTGGTGGAAATGACCGACATAATTTCATGAATGGTCTTACAGATCCGTGATGTTTGATCTATGAGAGACATGCAGGAAACAGAGCCTGAAGAGCTGTGAGCCTGACCCTCCCGTTACTGGTGGAGCCGTCGGCCAGCGTCTCAGCTAGTCCTCTGCCCTCTCTCTCATCATGCGCCCTCAGAGCGCGGAGCATTGGACCCCTTGGCCCGGGTTACTCATGCTCAGCTGCCCAGAACAAGTATGTTTCTGCTTCTAGCAATTCTCACTCCTGCCAGCGAGAGTTCCGGTGCTCACATCTTCACCCACACTTGCTCTCTAACAGGAAACATTTTGGGGTGCTGAGGGGCACGCAGCCAGCACCGACCACTGTGACGTGTCCCTGCAGGCCCAGCCAGCCCATTCTGGTTTGGCCAGCTCACATCCGCCATCTCGAGAACCTTCTCACCGTCTTAACCTGTTCTCCCGCCCGGCGCCTGGCCCCCGGCCCCAGCCCTGGTCACCCTGTTTGTTGCTTTGCTTAATAAGGGGAGAAACTAACAACCTTTACCACTGCAGCCATTTTTGTGTGTGGTTCAGAGGTAACTGGAGGCTCACGGTAGCCCCTCAGTATCTGGAAGGTTTTCATTTTGGAAAACTGAAAGGCTGAACCTCCATGAGCAGCTTCCTGTCTCCTCCCAGGTCCGCTCTGGCCCCGGCTCTAAGGGCTGGTTCCTTCAGGGCCTCCTGTCCCGGCTCACGGGGCGCTGGCCTGTCTGGTGGACGCATCTCACTTAGCGCCGTCCTCAACGCTGAGGCTCTCACCCCTACTTCTGTGCTTTTAGACACTGGGGAGGTCTCAGAGCCCAGCCCGGGGTTTATGTGCAGGTTTAGCTGGATGAGGAAACTGGTCTCCCCCAGAGAGTGACCCTGAGGAACAGAGTCACACTGTGAACTCCACAGGCTCCTCAACAGCCAAGCAGAAGGGCCGTGGGGGAGGGGGAAGCTGACCAGTGGGCAACACGGGGTGCATTTCCCGCCTTGTGCACATGCGCCCACTTTACAGCGGAGGGAGCTGAGGCCGGAGAGTGACGGGGACGCGTGTCTAAGCGGCTGGGCTGGGCGTGACCCGGGGGCTCCGGCTCCATCTGTCCCAGGAGCCCCGAGCTCGCCTTTCTGACCTCGCTGAGGTGTCAGCTCTGCAGGGAGCGCAGGACCCGCTGTCCTCAGAGAGGCCTTTTTGGGACTCCAGTGTCGGGAGGGGGGCAGGGGAGGGCGGCTCCATGATGGATGTTGACCTGGGCGAACTCGCCCTGGTGACCCTGAGGGGGACGAGATAAGGCTCAGGGTCAAGCTTGGGATCTGGAGAAGGGACCTGGGCTCAGGGGTGTCTGTTCCCTTGTCCAGTCATACCCACGCCTGAGGGTGATTTATTCACTCACACACAACACACACACACACACACACACTCGGTCACTCACACACTCACCCATTTTCATCATAATGGCTTGTTGTTATCCCTAGTCTCCTGAACCCCCACCCCTGCCTGGGTGATCTCACCATCGCCCCATTTTACAGACATGCAGACACAGGGAGCACCCCATGCCCCCAGCACACAGACCCGACCTGGGTGCCTGCGGGACAAGGTGGGTGTCCCCTGATCCCCACATCCCACAAAGCTTCTCTACTTGATAATCAGGGTGTGAGGGCAGCGCAGGGGCCGTGTTGGGGGAGGGTCTGGGGTCTGCAGTGAACATGGCCTGTCTCAAGGCAGGCAGTGGGTGGGCACAGCCCTGTGACTGCTCCCCCCGCCAGGTGCAGGAGGGTGAGTTGAAATGGGGCAAAAAAGACTTGGGGTTCCTGCCCCCACGTGGGGAGGTCGGGACAGGACACACAGGCGCCGAGTCGCCTCAGGGCCCTGCCCGGCCACAGGCTCCGTTGTGGGGAGGACAGGAGGGGCTGCAGCTGGGCAGGGATGTCACAGAGCCAAGGACAGGGACATGGGTCCTGGGGGAAGCATGGAGCCCCCAGCCACGTGTGGGGAGTGAGGACAGGAAAAGCTGTGGTCAGAACCCGGAGGCTGCTGTGCGTGTGACATCAGCGCTGTCTTTCACAGACTCACCTCAAAGACAACATCGCCTGCACCAAAAGATCGAGTGATCGCGTTATCAGTTGGTGCTGTTTGTATGGCTGTGCGCGGGTGTGCCCGGGTGTGGGCACCGCGGGGGGTGTGGGTGAGTCAGTCACACGCCAGGGGGGCTGGTGGTGAGGGAGGCTGAGAGGGGACATGAGGCGGGGGCGGCGCAGACCAGGACCCGCAGGCGGGGACGCGGGACAGAGTGTTGAGGAAGGAGAAGCCCGGGGGCGCCGAGGCCCAGCAGGGGTCAGGCTGCTGTGAGGGGGTCTGGGGGCACAGGCCAGAGGGGAGTTGCAGGGGGAGCCAGTGCAGAGAATCCCCGGTTCTTCCAGACCTGCTGGTCACCCCAGAAGGAGTTAGTTTAGCGACAGGTGCACTTCCACAAAGGATGGGCCCGCAGCAGGAGCCTGTGTCAGTGCGGTCTCTGCCCTGCCCGAGGCAGCTCCTGCCCCCGCGGTGTCGCGTCCTTCCCGGGTGAGAGGATGCACCTGCCCCTGCGTGTCACTAGATGTAGCTGTCTGGGGGGAAAACTCCCCCCATGCTGCCAAAATGGGAGCTCCGGGGAGACTCTTCTCACAGGACCCCAAATCTCTGACCCGACATCCGTGCGTCTGTCTGCCTGTCCTCCTGGGCAGTGTGCCCGCGGGACAGTGATAGCCCTGCAGGAGGCTCCGGGTATTTCTGCCCCACCCGGATGTGGGGGCGGCAGGGCTGGGGCTGAGTGACAGCTGTCGGGGAGCTTCTTGCCAGAGCTTGTTTGGGGAGGGGAGCTGGGGCGGTGGAGAGAGCCCAGGGACCCTGAGAGAACCCGGGGCTCAGAGGCCTCAGCGGGGAACGTGGGGCCTGACCTGAACTTGGTGGGTCCCAGGAGAGGGTGAGGGAGGCTCATCTCTGGGAGGAGAGTTCTGGGGAGTCCAGGGAAGGAACGGGGTGTGACCAGGGAACCCTTTTTGCCCTGGAGCAGAGCCCCAGGCACAGCCTCAGAGGGTCCAGGCCCAACTGACCCTCAGAAGACCCTGAGTCACTCACCCCGGGTCTGCTGCCACCGTCCCTCTCGTGCTGTGTCTCTTCACTCTGCGGAGGGAGACCAGGCCTTTCAGCCCAGCTGCTCCTCCGGGAACCTGAGGGCTGTTGGAAGTGGGTGGGGGCGGCTCTGAGCAGAGACCACAGGGGACAGACTCACTAGGGCGTTTCAGCATCACAGCCCCTGACTCACCCACAGGCCGCCAGCCCCAGACGGGAGCTCTGGCGTCTTTCAGACGCCTCTACCCCTACCCAGTCCTCTCCCAGACTGGGAGGTCTTCAGGGGGACCCCGACTCACATGAAGAAGACCAGGCAGAGTGCGAGCAGGGCAGAGACTCCTGCTCCCCCGACGGCCCCCGGAACCACCCACGTCCTGGCTCCTGCTGGGTCTGGGCCAAGGGGACTTGGGTGACTCCTGTCCCCTGAGCAGATACCAGACACCCAGGGAATCACCCAGGCCCGCGAGTTGCCACGTCTCTCCAGGACTTGTCCTCTGGGCCCACCTCTAAGGGTGCAGGCTCTGTCTCCTTGAAGCCCTCCCAGCCAACCACAGTGGACCCTGAAAGCTGCTGCCCCTTTGTCTGATGAGGCCCCTCCCCCTCTCCTGTCCCCAAGGACAGGTCAGTGTCCCTTCCCGGAGCATCCCCCACCCGCTCCAGCGCAGGGAGGGGCAGCTGCAGAGCAGACTCTGGTCCCCCAGGAACAGGAGGGGCCCCACCACTGTGTGTATGGGGGGTGCTGTGGGGGTGATGGGGACATCAGGGCAGCCTCTCCCCTCTCTGGGCAGCAGAAGCCCTAGGAGTGATGACTCACTCTCCACAGAGAGACTCAGGGAGGCCTCCTGGAAGCCCAGGGGGTTCTGAGCGCCGCAGAGGAGTTTCCCGTGGTCCTCCAGGCGCACCCCGGCCAGCTCCAGCTCCAGGGTCTGGGGGTGCTCCCACGCGCCTCCCGCACACACGGGGTTTAGGCTTGGAGAGGACTTCACGGTCAGGCTCCCCCCGAGCCAGGTCAGCCTGGCGGGAGGGCGGCTGTGGACCACACAGGCCAGGCGCAGGGACTGGCCCTCCTGCACCGGGAGAGAGGAGCCGTTGCCCAGGGCTTCAGGTCCTGCAGAGGGAGATTTCAGGCCTTTATTAGGGTTCACCCTGTGAGGTTGGATCACCCCCTTTGTGGCATTTTGTTCTGCAGCCCCTGCTGACTGAGGCCAATTTTATGGTCAATATTGTAAAGAGTAAGTTGTAGCAGGAGGCAGTGGCTAAGGAGGTGGATAGATCAGAAGGAGCATGAGGGCAGAATTGGGGGGAGGAGATAGAACTGCGCTGGGGACAAACACATCATAAGAAAAGGGAGCGACCAGAGAACACCCCAGGGAGCAGGGTCTTGGCCAGGGGAGCCCGGGTGTGAGCTAAAGACCCGGTGGGTGTTCCCAACACTGTTGCCCCCACCTGGCAAAGGCCTTTTTCCCATGTGTGTTCTCACCCCGGCTCTGCTTTGAAGGGTCGAGACAGACCCCACTTCCCCTACACCTTTAGCGGTGACCTCGCTCCCTGCCTGAGCCTTCTTCCCTGATCACCTGGATGGTCCGGTCCTGGGGAGCATCTGCGCAGACAGACAGAATTGTTCTCCGTCAGCTGGCCTTCCGCCAGGAGCGTGAGACAGGGAGGATATGGCCAGGGGCCTCTATTCCTCCTCCCGGCAGGATGAGCATGTCCAGACCCCAGACCCCGCGTCTCCCCTTCCTACAACTGCCGCCCGGCGGACCCCGGGCCCCACACTCACAGGCCACGCTGAGCCGGACGGTGGTCTCTGTGCTCACGTTCACTGCGGGGAAGGTCACCCGGCAGGTGAGGCTGGAGCCGTGGTGCTGGGGCCCCGGGCTGAGGGTGAGCACCGGGGAGTCGGTCCCCGTGGCGCTGAGGCCGACCCCTGTCCAGGAGAAGGTGGGGCGCACACCCCTGCCACAGGCTCAGGGTGCTGTACTGGTGATGTTCCTGGGCTGGCCGGACTGGAGGGGCCCCTGGAGGTGGATGTCCGGCCTGTGGGTCAGCGCTGGGGGGACAGATACGGCCTGGAACGGGACCTGAGTGTCCCCAGGTGCAGTGTGTGTCAGGTCGCCCGCCCCCGCCTGCCCAGGTCTGTCCACTGTGTTCTTCCAGTGTGAAGCAGGGGATCCCCTCCAGCTTTCCCTTGGGACCCCCCCTTGACCCCATTCCACACCTGTCACATTATAGAGAGCTCCAGGGTCTGAAACATTGACCCCCAAAAACCTTCTCCCCTGGGTGATGCAGTAGGTCCCCATGTCCACTCCGGGGCGCCACTGACGTCCAGGGAGCTGTCCCGGTTCTGGGGCCTCCACCCAGGGGAATCAGCCTGGGTCTCTTCTTGTACCTCCTGATCTGGATGTCGGGGCCACCCCCCACCGTGTCAGCCTGAGAACTTCTGCTTTCCCAGACCCAGTAGCTGTTCCTTCCTCAAGGCAGCCAGGGCTCAGGGCGTTTCCCCCAGCTGGCGTGGAAGATGCTGAAATAGTTCAATTTTAGCTCCTGCTCATTGGCTCCCAAGTCACCCCTGTTATCTCCCTGCAGACTCTCAGGCTGGTGGTGTAAGAGCATTGACCACTGTGTGCACGTGTTTCAAAACAGTCTGTAGAGAAACGTTCCTTCCGTCTTTCCAGCATAAAGAGTTGTATATTGTCCTTGGGTCATGAGGACAGAGTCTCCTGCCAGTGAAATGTCACTGTGGCCTGGTGATTGGTGCCCCATGTGTGGGTTAACAGGAGATTTATATCAGCTTCATTGGCTGGACATTTCTGTGAGTTTTTCTGGTGTTTCTTTCATGAACTTTTACCTATTTTAAGACTTATTATTTATGCATACAAGAACTTGGGGTACAGGCCAGAGGTGCGGGGGGTGAGAGGATTCACCAGAGACAGAGTGGGGAGCAGAACAGGCAGATCTACTGAAATCCACTGCTGAGGGGAGCAGCGGGGAGACAGGAGAGGTCTGCTGCGCCATGTGGGTCGCTCCCTGGCTGGGGATCGAACTCAACCCCCGGACTGGCAACAGTTTGATCCTGCTGTGACGTAACCCCTGCGTCACCAGGGAGGCTCCACCATCTTTGAATGTTCACCATCTGGTAGACATTTGACACATCTCAGGTTTAGGCCATAAATACGATTTCTAATTTTTGGCAAACATTTTAAGGTGGTTTTGCTTTTGCAAAAGTATGCTTGTTTTAAAGAGTCCGGAGGAGACGGTGCCGGCTGACTGGGCGAATCTCAGCCCCGGGGTCAGACAATAAACATGTCGTCCGTGTAAGGAGGGGGGACCCCGGGTCCTTTGCTGCTGGCGAGGTCCAGTCCCCAGTCACCTGTCTCCACGGGGCTGCTGGTCAGGTTGTCGCCTGGTGATCACGGGTAAGGGAGGGGGTGTTAGTCCCTGGTCAGTGCCTGTGTCTCGGAGGAGCGATTACCAAGTTGTGCAAATGCTCAGACTTCCCCACCCGCCCTCAGGGGCCCGGACCCCCAGTGTCCACCTCTGCTTAACACCCGACCTGGTGTCTTTAAACAGGGACAATCCTGGTGGTGCTGAGGTGCCTAAAAAGTGAGAATCAGTCTATGTAAATTCACACTAGATAAAAATATTATCTTAAATGTTTACATTAAAACCACAAAGTGATTACCGTATCTAAACTTAAAGTAACTGAAAATAGGGCCTCCCTGGTGGCACCTCGGGTGGAGCACCGTGCTGTGAAGCTGTCCGCAGCCTCTGCAGCACGAGTTCGTTCCCAGCCAGGGAGCTACCCACGTGGCGCAGCAGACCTCTCCTGTCTCCCCGCTGCTCCCCTCAGCAGTGTGTTTCAGTCAGTCTGCCTGTTCTGCTCCCCGCTCTGTCTCTGGTGAATCCTCTCACCAATACACCTCTGGCTTGTGCCCCAGCTATTGTGTGCATAAAATGAATAATTCTTAAAAAAAAGTAACTGAAAATATTGTTTTAATATATAAATTAAATATACAAATTAATTATGTTGTACATATAATTATATTGTAATTAATTGTGTAAATGTAATTTAAGTTTAAAAATAATATTTTTGGTTACTTTAAATTTAGATGCAGTAATATTCCTTTCATCATGTTCCAGAATCTTCCCAGCATCCCGAGAAGGGCTGAAGCAGGTCACGCTGGCCTTGGGCCCTGAGCATCCTGGCCGTCGGCCATGGGGTGTTCAACATTGGCCAGGGGAGCTCCCAGCCCTGGGGGGCGGGAGGAGGAGCTGACTCCCCCATTCAGGAAGGGGTCTCTCAATGGCTGTAGGAGGAGCAGCCAGAGACACAGGGCTGAGGGCTGAGACTGGGGTCCAGGCCAGGTCGGGGCCGTGTCCACGGCCGGGGTGTGAGGACACAGGCCAGACAGAGTGTGCGGCGGGGCCCGGGGCTGAGAGTCTGCAGGAAATGGATCTGATGGTCTGTGACAGACACACAAGTCCCGTCGCGTGGGGAGTGTGAGCCTGAGCCTTGGGGTACTCGGGCCGGAAGACGTTCACCCCAACACCTCGTCCCTTCCCTCTTGTTGTCGTGCTCGAGGGCCGGGGAGCGTGACCGCTCGGCCTGGGGTAACTGTCTCCGCGTCCCCGCAGCCCCCACATGTTTCCACGCGGTTTGGCAGCTCCGCGAGCCGGTCCCCATCCGCACCCACACTTGCTCTCTTGCAGGAAACATTTTGGGGTGCTGAGGTGCATGCAGCCAGCACTGACGTGTCCCTGCAGGCCCAGCACGTCTGGTCCCGCCGTCACACCTCCGCCGTCTCAGGACCTTCTCACCGTCCTGCCCTGGGTCTCTGCCTGGGAACTGTGACTCCCGCCTGGCGCCCGGCCCAGGCCTGGTCACCCCCAGCTGTTGCTTTGCTTAATTAGGGGAAAACCTAACAACCGTTACCACCTCGTTCATTTTCCAGAGTGTGGTTTGGGGGTAACCAGAGTCCCACGGCCGGCCACCAGGTCTGGAGGTTTTGATTTTGCAACACTGGAAGGCTGACCCTCTGATACGGACGGCGGCCTCCCTTCCCCTCAGCCAATGAATGGAAACGGAGTTTGGGGAAAGGGAAGTGGTTTAATTTGTGGACAGAGGAGGAGGCAGCAGCCTCATGTCTGAGGGACAGCCGTCCTGCTCCTGGGCAGGGTGCAGTGTCTTTATACAAAAGTTAAAAAAAGGGGGAGATGGGCGAGGGTCTGCAAAGGGGAAGGGGCCACGTCAGAGGCAGGTGGGCGTGCACTTGCTCTACTTGTTACTCTCCTTGGAATGCAAGAAGACAAACCTGTCAAACTAGGGGGGAATGGCAAGAAATAGGGGAAAGACAAACTTGTTCATGCTTATCTGAGGGACCAGTCATTTGTCACTGCATCGCCTCCTCCAGCCGCTCCCTGTCCCCTCCTGGGTCCGCTCTGGCCCCGGCTCTAAGGGCTGGTTTCTTCAGGGCCTCCTGTCCCGGCTCACGGGGCGCTGGCCTGTCCGGGGGACACCTCTCACTTAGGACATCCTCAACCCTGAGGCTCTCACCCCTACTTCTGTGCTTTTAGACACTGGGGAGGTCTCAGAGCCCAGCCCGGGGTTCATGTGCATGTTTAGCTGGATGAGGAAACTGGTCTCCCCAGAGAGTGACCCTGAGGAAGAGAGTCACACTGGGAACTCGCTCACGCTCCTGAACAGCCAAGCAGAAGGGCCGTGGGGGAGAGGGGAGCTGACCAGCTGGCAACACGGGGTGCATTTCCCGCCTTGTGCACATGCACCCACTTCACAGCGGAGGGAGCTGAGGCCGGAGAGTGACGGGGACGCGTGTCTAAGCGGCTGGGCTGGGCGTGACCCGGGAGCTCCGGCTCCATCTGTCCCAGGAGCCCCGAGCTCGCCTTTCTGACGTCGCTGAGGCGGCAGCTCTGCAGGGAGCGCAGGACCCGCTGTCCTCAGAGGCCTTTTGGGGCTCCAGCGTCGGGAGGGGGTCAGAGGAGGGCGGCTCCATGTCGGACGTTGACCTCAGCGTACTCGGGGGTCTCCTGGACCAGAAGGGCCCTGGGGCTCGCCTTGGGGAGCCCGAGGTTGGCATAATGCAGCTCCTGCTCCTCCTCTGAGGGGGACACCACCGGGCCCCGGGGGTGTAGGGCGCTGTCAGCCCAGGATCCACCCTGGTGCTCCTGAGAGGGAAGAAATAAGGTTCAAGTGTCAGCCTCGGGGTCTGGAAAAGGGACCCGGGCTCAGGGGTGTCTGTTCCCTTGTCCAGTCACACCCACGCCTGAGGGCCCTTCACACTCACACACTCACCTGCTCTCACCTCTAACAGGTTTTCTTTTTTTTTTTTTTAAGATTTTATTTATGTGTACGAGAGCTGGGGTACAGGCCAGAGGAGGGAGAGAGGATTCACCAGAGACAGAGCGGGGAGCAGAGCAGGCAGGCGGACCGAACGCACTGCTGAAGGAGCAGTGTGACATGTGGGACTCTCCCTGGCCGGCCAGAAATCAGACAGCACTGCAGAGGCTGTGGACAGCTTCACAGCGCTGTGAAGGCCCCTCTAACAGATGTTCATCCTAACGGCTTGTTCTTATCACTAGTCTCCTCCCCTCCCCACCCCTGCCTCTTGATGTCACCGTCGCTGCATTTTACAGACATGTAGACACAGGAGCAGCCGGCGCCCCCAGCACACAGACCCAGGCTGGGGGTCCTGCAGGCCAGGGGCGGCGTCCGTTGATCCCTGCATCCCATGCAAGCTTCTCTGCTTGCAAATCTGGGTGTGAGGGCAGCACGGGGGCCGTGGGTGGGCCTGGGGTGTGCAGTGGACGTGGCTTGTCTCAGGGCGGGCAGTGGGTGGGCACAGCCCTGTGACCGCTCCCCTGCCGGGCCCAGGGGGTGAGTTGAAATGGGGAAAAAAGACTCTAAGTCTCCAGCCCTCGGGTGGGGAGGACCAGACAGGAGCCCCAGGTGCAGAGTCCCCTCAGGGCCCTGCCCGGGCACTGATCAGTTGGGGGGGGGGGAGGAGCTGCAGCTGGGCAGGGAGTCCCAGAGCCAGGGACAGGGATCTGGGCCCTGGGGGAGGCGCAGAGCTCCCAGATGTACCCGAGGGTTCCCAGGAAAAGGCAGGTGCCAGGTTCCCCGCCCCACCCAAGGGGGCTGGAGCTGAGCAGGGAGGAGAAGCAGCTGGAGAGGGGCCTGGAGGAAGGAGGAAGATGGGGAGCAGGAGGTGCGGGGAAGCACGTGAGCAGAGACAGTGTGAGCAGAGACAGTGAAGATGCGGCGCTTGTGTTGGCCCTGGGCGGGTGACACGGGGGGGGGGCGGGTTGGGGGGAGGCCTGGGCCCTCCTGTCCCTTCCCTGTGGTCCCCCCAGGAGGGGCCCTAGATGCGTGGCAGCCTCGGGCCTCAGGGCCCTGCTCTGGGCAGCGCCCTGTGTCTGGGCTTTTACCCGCAGGGGACGGTGACTTTGGTGCTTGACTTTAACCCTTTACTCTCTGTCCTGTCTGGGCGGGGACTGACGGCCTTAGACCTCCTGTCCCTGCCGCTCTCCCCGCTGGACTGTGTTTGTCTGGATATGGCGATGGCAGAACCGATGCCAGGCGGGCAGGGTCAGGGCATCTGGGCGCCCCCTCCCTGCCGGGTGACACAGCCCCGCGTGGCGAGAGAGGACAGGACCTGAGGCGGGTCAGACACGAGCTGCTGTGTCCGTGGCATCCACATGTTCCCACAGACTCTCCCCAGCAGAGGCGCCATCGCGGGCGGAGTTGGGCTGTGAGCGGGTGTGCGTGGGTGTGGGCACCTCGGGGGGTGTGGGTGAGTCAGTCACGCCAGGGGGGCTGGTGGTGAGGGAGGCTGAGAGGGGACATGAGGCGGGGGCGGCGCAGACCAGGACCCGCAGGCAGCGATGCGGGACAGAGTGTTGAGGAAGGAGAAGCCCGGGGGCGCCGAGGCCCAGCAGGGGTCAGGCTGCTGGAGGGGGGTCTGGGGGCGCAGGCCAGAGGAGAGTTGCAGGGGGAGCCAGTGCAGAGAATCCCCGGTTCTTCCAGACCTGCTGGTCACCCCAGAAGGAGTTAGTTTAGCGACAGGTGCAATTCCACAAAGGATGGGCCCCCAGCAGGAGCCTGTGCCAGTGCGGTCTCTGCCCTGCCCGAGGCAGCTCCTGCCCCCTCGGTGTCGCGCCCTTCCCCGGTGAGAGGATGCCCCTGCCCCTGCGTGTCACTAGATGTAGCTGTCTGGGGGGAAAACTCCCCCCATGCTGCCAAAACGGGAGCTCCGGGGAGACTCTTCTCACAGGACCCCAAATCTCTGACCCGACATCCCTGCGTCTGTCTGTCTGTCCTCAGGGGCAATGTGCCTGCGGGACAGTGATAGCCCTGCAGGAGGCTCCGGGTATTTCTGCCCCACCCAGATGTGGGGGTGGCAGGGCTGGGGCTGAGTGACAGCTGTTGGGGAGCCTCTTGCCAAAGCTTGTTTGGGGAGGGGAGCAGGGGTGG
Source organism: Talpa europaea (assembly GCF_964194135.1). NCBI lineage: Eukaryota > Metazoa > Chordata > Mammalia > Eulipotyphla > Talpidae > Talpa > Talpa europaea. Next base: position 48,480,760 of record NC_140084.1, read on the forward strand.
TGGGGTGAGGCCAGGGACCCTAGAAAACCAGATCTCAGAGGTCTTAGTGGGGACGGGAAGAGGGAGAAAAGCTTTGCTCAAGTGGTGTCTGCCCTGAACCTGGTGGGTCCTAACCTTGGTGCTGGGGGCAGTGAGGGGAGGCTCAGGCCTCAGGGTTGAGAGCTAAGGGAAGCCAGGTAGGAAATAGAGTGTTGATGGGGAATCCTTTTTCCCTGTAGGCTCAGCACAGGCTCAGGTAGAGAGGGTCCAGCCCCACCTGCAGGAAGACACTCACCCCGGGGGTTCTCCCTGCGGCCTGGGGGCCCGGCCTGCTCGCTGCTGCCTCTGTCCCTTTCTTCCTGCAGCTCCTCACTCTGCGGAGGAGACCAGGCCCCTCAGCCCTGCTGCTCGCCCAGGAGCCAAAGGGCTGAGGGAGGCGGGTGGGGGCTGCATTGGGCAGAGGCCCCAGGGACAGACTTGCTGGGGTGTTTCAGCATCACAACCCCTGACTCACCCCACAGGCCGCCAGCCCTGGGCGGGTGCTCTGGCCTCTTCCTGCCCCCTCCTCCCCCCACCCCTGCCCCCTCCCAGCCTGTGAGGTCTTCAAGGGTCCCAACTCACATGAAGAAGACCAGGCAGAGCACGAGCAGGGCGGAGACTCCTGCTCCCCCGACGGCCCCCAGAACCACCCACGTCCTGGCTCCTTGTGGACCTAACACAAAGGGATCTGGGTGACCCCTGTCCCCTGAGCAGACACCAGATCTCCAGGGGCTCACCCATGACGGGGAGAGCCCACTTCTCTCCAGGACTTGTCCTCTGGGCCCCCACCCTCTGCAGCTGCAGCCTCCGTCCCACCCCCAAAAAACTCCCAACAACCACAGGGTCTCCCCCCTCTTGTCCTCATGAAACAAGGTCAATGTCCCTTCCCTGAGCAGAGGCCACCAGCTGCCAGCACGGGGAGGGGCAGCTGCAGAGCAGACCCTGGTGGTCACAGGACCAGGAGGGGCCCCGCTGCTGTGTGTGGGAGGGGGGTGTTGTGGGGGTGATGTGGGCATCAGGGCAGCCTCTCCCCTCTCTGGGCAGCAGAAGCCCTGGGGGTGCTGACTCACTCTCCACAGAGAGACTCAGGGAGGCCTCCTGGGAGCCCAGGGGGTTCTGAGCGCGGCAGAGGAGTTTCCCGTGGTCCTCCAGGGGCACCCCAGCCAGCTCCAGCTCCAGGGTCTGGGGCTGCTCCCATGCGCCTCCTGCACCCACGGGGTTTAGGCTTGGAGAGGACTTCACAGTCAGGCTCCCCCCGAGCCAGCTTAGCCTGGCAGGAGGGTAGCTGTGGACCACACAAGCCAGGTGCAGGGACTGGCCCTCCTGCACCGGGAGAGAGGAGCCGTTGCCCAGGGCTTCAGGTCCTGGGGAGAGAGAAAGTCAAGTCCAGGCTCTCATAGGCGGTCACCCTGTGAGCTTTGGTCACCCCTCTGTCCTTGTGTTCCGCAGCCCCTGCTGACTGAGGCCAATTTTATGGTCAATATTTTCAAAAGTAAGTTGTCCCAGGAGTGAGATGCTAAGGAGGTGGATAGATCATAAGAAGCATGAGGGCAAATTGGGGAGGAGGAAGTAGACCTGGCACTGGGGATATGTACAGCATCAGATAAGGAAGAGACAATAGTGTAACAGGGTGGTCCCCAGGAAAGGGGGAGGTTCCCTGCCCCACCCAAGGAAGGGTGGAGCTGAGCAGGAGGAGAAGCTGAAGAGACTAAGGAAGGAAGCAGGATGGAGCCAGAAGGAGACCTGGAGGAGGCCCATGGAGCCTAGAGACACGTGAAGAAACTGCGCTTGTCTTTTGGTCGTGGACGGGGTGACACAGATGTGGGTGAGACCCGTGGGGAGGTGACAGTGGCAGCTTTTATCTTGATGTTGATTTTGCTCTTTTTCTTCCGGGCTTGTCCGGTTGTTTGTGACCCTTTTCTGTGGGTCCCCACTGGAAGATGCTTTAGACTTGTGGCAGGCTTTGGGGCCTTGCTCTGGGCCAATCCCATTAAAGTTCCTTCCCATTAAAGTCTCCTATGTTTTGTGTTGATGCGGCGGATGGCAGAACCCATTTAGAATAGGCAGGTTTGCGGGGTTTGGGCTGCCCCTCTCCCTGTCCTATAACAATAGGACACACAGGGAGCTGGTCTTTGGCAGGGGAGTCTGGGTATGAACTGAAGAGCCCACGGGGGTTCCCATCTCTGCTGCCCCCAACTTAGCAAAGGCCTTCTCCCATGTGTGTCCTCAGATCCCAGCTGTTTTGAAGGGTCAGGACAGACCCCACTTCCCCGACACCTTTAGAGGTCAGCTTGCTCCCTACCTGAGCCTTCTTCCCTGATCACCTGGATGGTCAGGTTCTGGGGCGCATCTGGACAGACAGAATTGTTCTCCGTCAGCTGGCCTTCCCCCAGGAACATGAGACAGGGAGGATATAGCCAGGGGCCTCTATTCCTCCTCTCGGCAGGATCTTTGGGGCCCAGACCCCGCGTCTCCCCTTCCTACATCAGCCGCCCTGGGGACCCCTCAGGATGGGCGTCCAAGCCCCACACTCACAGCCCACGCTGAGCCGGACGGTGGTCTCTGTGCTCACGCCCGCTGTGGGGAAGGTCACCCGGCAGGTGAGGTTGGAGCCGTGGTGCTGGGGCCCCGGGCTGAGGATGAGCACCGGGGAGTCGGTGCCCATGGTGCTGAGGCCAACCCCCGTCCAGGAGAAGGTGGGGGGCACACCCCTGCCACAGGCCCAGGGCACCGCACAGGTGATGTTCCTGGGCTGGCCGGACTGGAGGGGCCGCTGGAGGTGGATGTCCGGCCTGTGGGTAAGCTCTGGGGGCACAGACACGGCCTGGAGCAGGACCTGAGTGTCCCCAGGGGCAGCCTGTGTCAGGCCGCCCGCTCCACCCACCAGGGTCCTTTCCCCGCGGATCTTAGGGTCCCTCACGAGGTGAAGACATGGGGACCCTCCTAGCCTTGTCCGAGGTTCTCAGGACCCTCTGGTGTGTCCCTCCTGCACCCGGCCCTTACCTGTCACCAGTACAGAGAGCTGCTGATTCATAAAATCATATAACACAGAACTCTGTGTCTCCACCCTGAAGTAGTAGGTCCCTGTGTCCTCTCTCCGCGCGTCTCTGATGTCCAGGGAGCAGTTGTAGTTCTGGGGGTCCCACAGCAGGTAGAATCGCCCCCGGGTCTCCTTCTCCACCTTATGACCTGGGTGGTTTGTGGCCACCATAGCAAAACCTACACCTGAAGACGTTTCCCTTTTCTTGAACCAGGAGCCATAAACTGTGCGTCCCGCAGTGTAACGTGGCCCAGGGTAGGCGGCTTGGCAGGGCACGAGGACGCACTGGCCCTCCTGCAGCGTCACCCGCTCCTGCAGGCGCAACCAGAATCTCCCATCCTGAGCCAGGGCCCCTGCGGGGAGACGAGGGTCAGTGCAGCCCCGGGCCCGGGCGTGGGTGTGGGCCCCCCTCCCACTCACCTGCCCACAGCAGGGGCAGCAGCAGCGGTGGCAGCATCGCAGGGAGAGTCAAGGATCTGGGCATCACAGGCTGAGGAAGCCTCCACAGAAGCCTGATGGCGCGATCACAAGCTGGCTGAACACAGGGAGGAGCTTCGCCCCAGAGTCGGGAGGGGGGCAGGGCAGGACGGCTCCATTTCAGATGTTGGCCTCAGAGTGTTCGGAGGCCTCCTGGGCCGGAAAGGCCTTGGGGCTCGCCTTGGGGAACGCGAGGGAGGCGTAATGCAGCTCCTGCTCCTCCTCTGAGAGGGACATGCCAGGCCCCGGGGGTGCAGGGGGCTGTCAGCCCAGGGTCCACCCTGGTGACCCTGAGAGGGACGAGATAAGGCTCAGGGTCAGCCTCAGGGTCTGGAGAAGGGACCTGGGCTCAGGGGTGTCTGTTCCCTTGTCCAGTCACACCCACGCCTGAGAGTCCTTCACTCACTCACTCACTCACAGTCTCACACACACACTCACACACTCACACCTTAACATATCTCCATGATCTCCTGTCCCTGGTCTGAACCCCCACCTCCCTTCTGGGGGACACTGATGGCGGCTCCTGGTGACACCCCGGGGAGGGTCCCAGGGGCAGGAGCACAGGCGGGAACGAGCTGGAGAGGGACGTGTGCGGAGGCGCAGCCCGGGGGGGACACGGAGCCTGGGGTCACCGGACAGTCCCGGGCCCTTCAGATCTACCCGGGCAGCCCCCACATAGAGAACACCCCGAGGCGCGGCCCAGGGAGCACGGGAGGAGCAGGAGCTCATGCTGCACACGGAGGAGCCCGAGGCCGAGGCCCTGGAGAGGCAGCGCCCGCCCTTCTCTGTGCCGCCTCAGCCCTGGCCCTGTGATCTGATGCCCTGCCCTGTGGGGGTGCCCAGCCTCTCTGCCTGGGGGAACTCCCCGCAGCTGCTGAAAGGGGCGCTCTGGGGAGACTCTCCTCACAGGACCCGAGGACCCGGCTCTCTGACCCACCACCCCTGCGTCTGTCTGTCTGTCTGTCCTCCTGGGCAATGTGCCCGCGGGACAGTGATAGCCCTGCAGGAGGCTCTGGGTATTTCTGCCCCACCCGGATGTGGGGGCGGCAGGGCTGGGGCTGAGTGACAGCTCTCGGGGAGCTTCTTGCCAGAGCTTGTTTGGGGGAGGGGAGCTGGGGCGGCTGGGAGAGGCCAGGGACCCTGAGAGAGCCCGGGGCTCAGAGGGCTGGGGGTGGGGGGCAAGGGGTGGGGACAAAAGCTTTGCCCTGAGGGGGCCTGACCTGGACTTGGTCAGTCCTGGGAGGGTGTGAGGGAGGCTCAGTCTCTGGGTCAAGAGCTCAGGGAGGCCAGGGGAGGAACGGGGTGTGACCAGGGAACCCTTTTTGCCCTGGAGCAGAGCCCCAGGCACAGCCCCAGAGGTCAGGCTGACCTGAGCCTGCAGAAGACCCTGAGTCACTCACCCCGGGGGTGGGGGTCTCCCTGCGGCCTGGGGGCCTGGCCTGCTCCCTGCTGCCTTCTTCTGTGCTTTTCTTCCTGATTCTCTTCACTCTGTGGAGGGAGACCAGGCCCTTCAGCCAGCTGCTCGCCAGGGGCCTGGAGGGCTGTGGGAGGCGCGTGGGGACTGCTCTGGGCAGAGACTCCAGGGGTCAGACTTGCCCTGATCCCTGGGCTGGCAGCTTAGGAGTGTCCCCCTCCTCACCCCCACCCAACCCCACTGCCTGTGAGGGCTTCAGGGGGACCCCGACTCACATGAGAAAGACGAGGCCGAGCAAGATGAAGGCTTTGGCGCCCAGTCCCACCAAGGGCCCCAGAAGCCCCCCTGTCCTCGCTCCCGCTGTGCCTGCAGACAGAGGCCTGGGTGACTCCTGCCCTGAGCAGACACCAGGGCTCCAGGCTGCTGCACTCCCACGCCCGGGAGCACCCGCTTCTCTCCAGGGTCAGGGGGAGAATCGGGTCAGGCCAGAGGGACCTGGGTGAGGGAATTCACCAGAGACCGGGTGAGAGCAGAAAAGCTGGGCTCATGGAAATGCACTCGCTGAGAGAGGGGAGGAGAGACGGGGGTCGGGTTCGGGATGCGGGGAGAGTCTTTGGGCAGAGAGAGAGGCCCTGAGGCTCTGTTGTGCTCCAGGCATCATGGCCAGTTGGGGTGACTGGTCCTGGGGTCCCCTTTGGGATGATGGGTCTAGAGGATCAGCCGCTCATTGTCCGGTTCCCAGGGCAGCCCCATCCACCCCCCTTTTCCATTCAGCTCCCAAACTTGCTGGGCAAGGAAGGGGGTTTGGGTTTTAAACTTAGCGATTGATACAGGACATCCAGGACTCCTCACTGTCCCCCAGCCCCTAAGTTGGCAGCCTCTGCCCTGCTGCACCCCCATAAGAATCCACGGAGGCCCTGAAGGGGCCATGAGGGCAGCCTCTCCCTCTCAGGGCAGCAGACCAGGGGTGATGACTCCCTCTCCACGGAGAGACTCAGGGAGGCCTCCTGGGATCCCAGGGGGTTCTGAGTACGGCAGGTACACCGTGGTCCTCCAGGTACACCCTGGCCAGCTCCAGCTTCAGGGTCTAGGGGTGTTTCCACGCTGCTACCGCACCCACGGGGTTTAGGCTTGAAGAGGACTTCTCGGTCCGTCTTCCCTGGACCCAGCTCAGCCTGGCGGGAGGGCTGCCATGGACCACACAGGCCAGGCGCAGGGTCTGGCTCTCCTGCAGAGGAGAGAGGAGCCGTTGCCCAGGGCTTCAGGTCCTGGAGGGAGTTGATTTCAGGCCTTTAGTAGGGGTTCACCCTGTGAGGTTTGACCACCACATTTTTGGCATTGCGTTCTGCAGCCCTTGCTCACTAAAGCCAATTTTATGGTCATTATTTTATTTTATTTTTAAAGATTTATTTATTATTTATACAAGCGCTAGGTACAGTCACAAGTGTGGGAGGGTGAGAGAATTCACCAGAGCCAGAGTGGGGAGCAGAACAGACAGACCGACGAAACACACTGCTGAGGGGAGGAGCAGGCACAGCAGGAGAGGTCTGTCGCACCATGTGGGACCCTCACTGGTGGCTGGGGAACGAACTGGTGCTGCAGAGGCTGCGGGCAGCTTCACAGCCCAGCGCTCAACCGCTGTGCCACCAGGGGAGGCCCTGGTTATTATTTTAAAAAGTTGTAGCAGGTGGGACATCCTAAGGAGGTGGATAGATCATAAGAAGCATGAGGGCAGAATTCGGGAGGAGGAGGTGAAACTGACATGGGAGACAAGCACATCATAAGAAAAGGAAGAGACCTTAGGACATCCCAGGGAGCAGGGTCAGTGGTGGGGTAGCTCGGGTGTGAGCTGAAGAGCCCGTGGGGCTTCCCAACTCTGCTGCCCCCCATCTGGCAAAGGCCTTTCTCCCATGTGTGTTCTCACCGTGGCCCTGCTTTGAAGGGCCGAGGCGGCCCCACTTCGCTCACACTTTTGGAGGCGACCTTGCTCCCTACCTGAACCTTCTTTCCTGATCAGCTGGATGTCCAGGTTTTGGGGCACATCTGGGAAAACAGACATAATTGTTCTCCTTCAGTGGCCTTTCCCCCAGGAACGTGAGACACGGGAGGATATGGCCACAGGCCTCTTTCCCTCCTAACAGCACAATCAACGTTCCCAGACCCCAGACCCCACATCTCCCCTTCCTACATCTGCTGCCCTGGGGACCCCTTAGGGCGGACGTCCAGGCCCCACACTCACAGGCCACATTGAGCCGAATGATGGTCTGTGTGCTCACACCAGCAGCGGGGAAGGTCACCCGGCAGGTGAGGTTGGAGCCGTGGTGCTGGGGCCCCGGGCTGAGGGTGAGCACCGGGGAGTCGGTGCTCGTGGCACTGAGGCCGACCCCTGTCCAGGAGAAGGTGGGGGGTGCGCCTCTGTCACAGGTCCAAGGCGCCGCACAGGTGATGTTCCTGGTCCAGCCAGACTGGGGGGGGCCCCTGGAGGTGGATGTCTGGTCTGTGGGTCAGCGCTGGGGGGACAGATACGGCCTGGAACGGGACCTGAGTGTCCCCAGGGGCGGCCTATGTCAGACTGGCTGCCCCCGCCCAGGGTGGTTTCCCTGCGGATCTCAGGGTCCCTCACAAGATGAAGACATGTGTCCCCTCCCAGCCTCGCCCAGGGTTCTCAGGGCCCTCAAATGTGGCCCTCCTGCGCCTGGCCCTCACCGGTCACATTTACAGAGAACTCGTGATTCAGGTAATTATGTTTCACATGACCTCTGTCCACCTTTCAGTAGTAGGTCCCTGTGTCCTCTCTGCGTGTCTCTGATGTCCAGGGAGCAGTTGTAGGTCCAGGGAATCCCCCAGCAGGTAGAATAGGCCTTGTGTTTCCTTCTGCTCCTCATGACCTGGGCGGTTTGCGGTCACCGGAGGAAAGTCTGCACCCCAAGACCCTCCCCTGTTTCTGATCCAGGAGCCGTAGGCTGGGTTGCGCTCAGTGTAACCTTCCTTGGGGTAGGAGATGTCACAGGACACGAGGGTGCACTAGCCCTCCTGCACCGTCACCTGCTCCTGCAGGTGCAACCAGAATCTCTCATCCTGAGCCAGGGCCCCTGCGGGGAGACGAGGGTCAGTGCAGCCCCCACCCGGGGTCCTCCCCTCCCCCACTCACTTGCCCATAGCAGGGGCAGCAGCAGAAGCGGTGGCAGCATCCCGGGGAGAGTCCCAGGTCTGAGAGGAAGCCCTTAAGAACCCATGTGGGCGGCTGCAGTTCTGACCACAGGAAAGAGCTTCCCACACTGTGCGCCAGGCCAAGGCTGTGTAGACGCTTTTCCTCCCAGGTCACTGAGGGCGTGTGGGGCAGGAGGACCTGCCTGCAGCTCTCAGCCCCCTGCACAGTGGGATGCAGGCCCTGCAGGGGTCCCTAGGGGTGACCCCTTGGTGTGGGATCAGGAAGGGGCACCTGCAGGCATTAGAGATAGTTTTGTCTGAGAGAAGGAGGAGGTGGTGATGAATGATCCCGGCCTCGTGGGGCATCTGCTCCTTTCAGGAGAGGGGATAGCTGTGGGGCGGCTTCGCCTCTGTGCTTCAGAAGGTCCCTGATGCCCAAGGTGCATGGAGGCTGTTGCAGCTGCTGCGGCTTCAGGTGGTGGAGGTTGTCCAGACAGGGCCTGTAGGGACCCCACTGCTCTGTGAGCTCCAAGGTGGGGTTCCAGTAGGGACGGGCCAGTAAGGACGGGGCCTGAACTGTGAGGTGGATGTGGTGGTCCCCGGGCCTCCTGACCTGGGTGCTCTGCCCAAGGCCCCACTGTGATGGTCAGTCTGGCATGGTTTGGAGCTGATGACGTCACAGCGTGACATTGGGGACGCGGCTCTGAATCGGGTGGGCCAGGCCCTTGTCCCCGCCAGGTCTCAGCTTCCTCGGCCGTTAAGGGAGGATCCCAGTTCTCTCCAGCCTGGGGACAGTCCAAATTGAAGGTGGCATGTGTGCAGACTTGAGGTGTCCTCCTGGGTTCAGGTTCAGCCTTGCCTGTCTCTTTGGGCATCTGTGGGCTTTGACTGGTTGTGTGTCTGAGTTCAGGATGCTGGGCAACACCTGACAGGTGACAGGTCCTGTACAACTTGAGCCAGAGTTGCGGGGGTGAGAGTATTCACAGAGACAGAGTGGGGAGCAGAATAGGAGGATCCTCTGAAATACACTGCTGAGGGGAGCAGCAGGGAGACAGGAGAGGTCCGCTGTGTCATACGGGTCAGCTCCCTGGCTAGGAATCGAAGTCAACCCTAGGGGTGGCAATAGCTTCACAGTGCTGAGACATAACCTGGCGCCACCAGGGAGGCTCTGCCATTTTGGATTGTTCCCTATCTGGAAGACAGTTGACATGTCCCACGTTCAAGCCATAAATACTAAGTTCTAATGTTTGACAAACGTATTTTAGGACATTTTTTCTTTTCTTTTTTTTAAAGATTTATTTATTTATTTATACAAGAGCTGGGGTACAGACCAGATGTGCAGGAGGGTGAGAGGACTCACCAAAGACAGAGCGGGGAACAGAACAGGCAGACTGACGAAATACACTGCTGAGGGGAGCAGCGGGCACAGCAGGAGAAGCCTGCCGTGCCATGTGGGACCCTCGCCGGCTGGCCGGGATCGAAACAGCGCTACAGAGGCTGCGGACAGCTTCACAGCGCTGCGCTCAACTGCCTGCGCCACCAGGGGAGGCCCTAGAGGATTTTTCTTTGTGTTAAAATAACATGTTTTAAAGAATCCGGAGGAGAAGGCGCTGGCTGACTTGACGAGTGGAAACTTAGCCCTGGGGTCAGACAATAAACATGTCTCCGTGTAAGGAGGGGGGACCCCGGGGCCTTCACTTCTTCGTGAGGTCCAGTCCTGGTCACCTGTCTCCATGGGGCTGCCCTGGTGACCACGGGTAAGGGAGGGGGTGTTAGTCCCCGGTCAGTGCCTGGTTCTCGGAGGAGCGATTGCCAAGTTGTAGAAATGCTCAGACTTCCCCACCTGCCCTCAGGGGGCCCGGACCCCCTGTGTCCACGTCTCTCCACCTTGTGTGTTTTAACAGGAGCTATCCCGGGGGGGCTGAGGTTGCACAAAAAGTGAGAACCACTCTCTCGAAATTTGCGGTAGATAAAAATATTATTTCAATATTTAGATTAAAACTACAGACTGATAACTACAGCTAAATTTTAAGTGAGTAGGAATATGTTAATACTTAAATAAAATATATAAATTAATGTTGTATATGTAATATATTGTAATTATGTAATTGCAGTTTAAATGTTAAAATAATATTTTTAGTTACTTTAAATTTACATACAGTAATATTCATTATTATCAGGTTCCAGAATCTTCCCAGCATCTCAGGAAAAGGCTTAAGCAGCTCACGCTGGCTTTGGGCCCTGAGCATCCTGGTCATCAGCCTTGGGGTGTTGCACCTTGGCCAGGGGAGCTCCCAGCCCTGGGGGGTGGGAGGAGGAGCTGACTCCCTGATTCAGGAAGGGACCCCTCAGTCTTTGTGGAGGAGCAGCCAGAGACACGGGGCTGAGGGCTGAGACTGGGGTCCAGGCCAGGTCGGGGCCGTGTCCATGGCCGGGGTGTGAGGACACAGGCCAGACAGAGTGTGCGGCGGGGCCCGGGGCTGAGAGTCTGCAGGAAATGGATCTGATGGTCTGTGACAGACACGCAAGTCACGTCGCGTGGGGAGTGTGAGCCTGAGCCTTGGGGTGCTCGTGGCGCCGGAAGACGTTCACCCCAACACCTCGTCCCTTCCCTCTTGTTGTCGTGCTCGAGGGCCGGGGAGCGTGACCGCTCGGCCTGGGGTAACTGTCTCCGCGTCCCCGCAGCCCCCACATGTTTCCACGCGGTTTGGCAGCTCCGCGAGCCGGTCCCCATCCGCACCCACTTGCTCTCTTGCAGGAAACATTTTGGGGTGCTGAGGTGCGCGCAGCCAGCACTGACGTGTACCTGAGGCCCAGCACGTCTGGTCCCGCCGTCACACCTCCGCCGTCTCGAGACCTTCTCACCGTCCTCCCCTGGGTCTCTGCCCGGGAACTGTGACTCCCGCCCGGCGCCCGGCCCAGGCCTGGTCACCCCCCGCTGTTGCTTTGCTTACTTAGGGGGAAAATCTAACAACCTTTACCACCTTGGCATTTTCCATGTGTGGTTTGGGGGTATCTAGATGCCCACGGTCGCCCACCAGATTCCGGAAGGTTTTCATTTTGCAAAACTGAAAGGCTGAACCTCCACGAGCAGCTTCCTGTCCCCTCCCGGGTCCTCTCTGGCCCCGGCTCTAAGGGCTGGTTCCTTCAGGGTCTCCTGTGGTGACTCATGGGGTGCTGGCCTGTCGGGGGGGACTCATCTCATTTAGCGACGTCCTCAACACTGACGCTCTTATGCCTACTTCTGTTCTTTTTTTTTTTTAATTAATTAATTAACTTATTTATTCATACAAGCACGGGGTACAGTCAGAAGGGCGGGAGGGTGAGAGAATTCACCAGAGCCAGAGCGGGGAGCAGAGCAGGCAGAAGGACCGAAGTACACTGCTGAGGGGAGCAGCGGGCGGCAGGAGAGGTCTGCGCGCCATGTGGGACCCTCCTCTGGTGGCCGGGGAGCAGCCGGGGGATCGAACCGGCGCTGCAGAGGCCGTGGGCAGCTTCGCAACCCAGCGCTCAACCGCTGCGCCACTGGGGAGGCCCTACTTCTGTTCTTTTAGACCCTGAGGTGGTCTCAGAGCCCAGCCTGGGGATTTATGTGCATGTTTAGCTGGATGAGAAAACTGATCTCCCCCAGAGAGTGACCCTGAGAAATAGATTCACGGGGTCCTCCCCAGAGGCCTAAGGGTTAAAAGCCCAGTGCTACCACCAGGAAGGCCCACTACGTCGGCCTGGGCCTGAGTTCCATCCCCTGTCATGGTGGTGACCCACAGGGCGCAGCAGACCTCGCCTGTCTCCCCGCTGCTCCCCTCAGCAGTGTTATTTCAGTGGATCTGCCTGTTCAGCTCCCCACTCTGTCTCTGGTGGAGAAGCAGCTGGAGAGGAGCCTGGAGGAAGGAGGAAGATGGGGAGCAGGAGGGACATGTGGAGCAGAGACAGTGAAGACAGTGCACTTGTCTTGGTCCTGGGCGGGGTGACACAGACGCGGGGGGGCCTGTGGGGAGGGGACACGGCAGCGCTGATCTCGATTTTGATGTTGCTCTTTTCCTCCCCGATCATGGGCCCTTCTGCCTCTTTCCTATGGGTCCCCCAGGAGGGGCCCTAGATGCGTGGCAGCCTCGGGCCTCAGTGCCCTGCTCTGGGCAGCGCCCTGTGTCTGGGCTTTTACCTGCAGTGGACGGTGACTTTGGTGCTTCACTTTGAATCTTTTATTCTTTGTCTCGTCTGCATCGGGAACTGACGGCGTTAGACTTCCTGTCCCTAACGGTCTGCCCTGCTAGAGTATGTTTTGTCTTCATATGGCGATGGCCGATCCGATGCAAGGCGGGCAGGGTTGGGGGAATCTGGCGCCCCCTCCCTGCCCGGTAATACAGCCATGTTTGCGAGTGAAGACAGGAAATGAGGCGGGTCAGACACGAGCTGCTGTGTCTGTGGCATCAACATGTTTTCACAGACTCACCACAGCAAAGGCTCACGATCGCGGGCAGAGTTGGGCTGTGAGCGGGTGTGCGCGGGTGTGGGCACCGCGGGGGGTGTGGGTGAGTCAGTCACGCCAGGGGGGCTGGTGGTGAGGGAGGCTGAGAGGGGACATGAGGCGGGGGCGGCGCAGACCAGGACCCGCAGGCAGCGATGCGGGACAGAGTGTTGAGGAAGGAGAAGCCCGGGGGCGCCGAGGCCCAGCAGGGGTCAGGCTGCTGTGAGGGGGTCTGGGGGCGCAGGATGAGGACCCCACTGCTCTGTGAGCTCCAAGGTGGAGTTTCACTAGGGACGGGCCGGAAAGGACAGGGCCTGGACTACGAGGGGGACATGGTGGTTCTGGGGCCTCCTGACTCGTCCCTACTCTGCCCCAGGCCCCGGTGTGACTGTCTGAAGTAGCTCATGGTGGACTTGGGCCCTGAGCATCCTGGTCATCGTCCTTGGGGTATGGTACTTTGGCCAGGGGAACTCCTAGCCGCGGGGGTAGAGTGGTGAAGGTGACTCCCCAATTCAGGAATGGCCTCCTCAGGGGAGTCTGTGGGAGAAGCAGCCAGAGACACGGGGCTGAGGGCTGAGACTGGGGTCCGGGCCAGGTCGGGGCCGTGTCCATGGCCGGGGTGTGAGGACACAGGCCAGACAGAGTGTGCGGCGGGGCCCGGGGCTGAGAGTCTGCAGGAAATGGATCTTACGGTCTGTGACAGACACACAAGTCCTGTCGCGTGGGGAGTGTGAGCCTGAGCCTTGGGTGCTCGGGGGGCCGGAAGACGTTCACCCCAACACCTCGTCCTTTCCCTCTTGTTGTCGTGCTCGAGGGCCGGGGAGCGTGACCGCTCGGCCTGGGGTAACTGTCTCCGCGTCCCCGCAGCCCCCACATGTTTCCACGCGGTTTGGCAGCTCCGCGAGCCGGTCCCCATCCGCACCCACACTTGCTCTCTCGCAGGAAACATTTTGGGGTGCTGAGGTGCGCGCAGCCAGCACTGAGCGCGCTGACGTGTCCCCGCAGGCCCAGCACGTCTGGTCCCGCCGTCACACCTCCGCCGTCTCAGGACCTTCTCACCGTCCTCCCCTGGGTCTCTGCCCGGGAACTGTGACTCCCGCCCGGCGCCGGCCCAGGCCTGGTCACCCCCAGCTGTTGCTTTGCTTAATTAGGGGGAAAATCTAACAACCGTTACCACCTCGGCATTTTGTGTTGTGTGGTTCAGGGGTAACCAGAGGCCCACAGTTGCCTGCAGATTCCGGAAGGTTTTCATTTTGCAAAACTGAAAGGCTGAACCTCCAGGAGCAGCTTCCTGTCCCCTCCCGGGTCCGCTCTGGCCCTGGCTCCAAGAGCTGGTTCCTTCAGGGCCTCCTGTGGGGACTCACAGGGTGCTGGCCTGTCAGGGGGACTCATCTCACCTAGCGCCGTCCTCAGCACTGAGGCTCTCACCCCTACTTCTGTCCTTTTAGACACTGGGGAGGTCTCAGAGCCCAGCCCGGGGTTTATGTGCATGTTTAGCTGATGAGGAAACTGGTCTCCCCCAGAGAGTGACCCTGAGAAATAGATTCACGGGGTCCTCCCTGGGGGTCTAGGGCTTAAAGGCTCAGTGCTGCCACCGTGAAGGCCCACTGTGACAACCGGGGCCAGAGTTTCATCCCTGGACAGGCCACTGACCCACATGGCGCTGCAGACCTCTCCTGTCTCCCCGCTCAGCCCCTCAGCAATGGAATTCAGTCAGTCCACCTCTTCTGCTCCCCACTCTGTCTCTGGTGAATCCTCTCACCACCCCCAACTCTGACATACACCCCACTTCTTCTAAATACCAATAGAAATACTTTTATACTGTGAAATAGTGCGTTCGTAAAACAGCCAATCAGAAGGGCCGCGGGGGAGGGGGGAGCTGCCCAGTTAGCAACACGGGGTGCATTTCCCGCCTTGTGCACATGCGCCCACTTTACAGCGGAGGGAGCTGAGGCCGGAGAGTGACGGGGACGCGTGTCTAAGCGGCTGGGCTGGGCGTGACCCGGGAGCTCCGGCTCCATCTGTCCCAGGAGCCCCGAGCTCGCCTTTCTGACGTCGCTGAGGCGGCAGCTCTGCAGGGAGCGCAGGACCCGCTGTCCTCAGAGAGGCCTTTTTGGGGCTCCAGTGTCGGGAGGGGGGCAGGGGACGGCGGCTCCATGTCGGACGTTGACCTGGGCGTACTCGGAGGCCTCCTGGACCAGAAAGGCCCTGGGGGTCGCCTTGGGGAGCCTGAGGTTGGCGTAATGCAGCTCCTGCTCCTCCTCTGAGGGGGACTTCGCCGGGCCCTGGGGGTGCAGAGGGCTGTCAGCCCAGGATCCGCCCTGGTGCCCCTGAGAGGGACGAGATAAGGCTCAGGGTCAGCCTCGGGGTCTGGAGAAGGGATGTGGGCTCAGGGGTGTCTGTTCCCTTGTCCAGTCACACCCACGCCTGAGGGTCTTTCACACTCACACACACTCACACACTCACACACTCACCTATTCTCACCTCTGCCAGGTTTGCATCATAACGGCTTGTTCTTATCACTAGTCTCCTGAACCCCTCACACCTGCCTGGGTGATGTCACCATCGCCCCATTTTACAGACATGGAGACACAGGGATGTCCCATGACCCCGGCACACAGACCCGACCTGGGGTGCCTGCAGGCCAAGGGGGGCATCCCCTGATCCCCACACCCCACACAAGCTACTCTACTTGCAAGTTGGGGTGTGAGGGCAGCACAGGGGCCAAGGGTGGGCCTGGGGTCTGCAGTGGACGTGGCCTGTCTCAGGGCGGGCAGTGGGTGGGCACAGCCCTGTGACTGCTCCCCCGCCGGGCCCAGGGGAGTGAGTTGAAATGGGGCAAAAAAGTCTTGAGGTCTCCAGCCCCCGCGTGGGGAGGACGGGACGGGACCCACAGGCGCAGAGTCCCCTCTGGGCCCTGCCCGGCCACAGGCTCCGTTGTGGGGCGGGCAGGAGGGGCTGCAGCTGGGCATTGATCCCCCAAGAGCCTGGATGGGGGACATCGACCCTGGGGGAGGCACAGAGCCGCCAGCTGTACCTGGGGGCCCCCCAGGGAAAGGGAGGTGCCAGGTTCCCCGCCCCACCCAAGGGGGCTGGAGCTGAGCAGGGAGGAGAAGCAGCTGGAGAGGAGCCTGGCAGAAGGAGGAAGATGGGGAGCAGCAGGGTGGGGGAGCACGTGAGCAGAGACAGTGAAGACTCGGTGCTTGTCTTGGCCCTGGGCAGGGCTGGGGGCTGAGTGGCAGCTGTTGGGGAGCCTCTTGCCAAAGCTTGTTTGGGGAGGGGAGCAGGGGTGGTGGGGTGAGGCCAGGGACCCTAGAAAACCAGATCTCAGAGGTCTTAGTGGGGACGGGAAGAGGGAGAAAAGCTTTGCTCAAGTGGTGCCTGCCCTGAACCTGGTGGGTCCTAGCCTTGGTGCTGGGGGCAGTGAGGGGAGGCTCAGGCCTCAGGGTTGAGAGCTAAGGGAAGCCAGGTAGGAAATAGGGTGTTGATGGGGAATCCTTTTTCCCTGTAGGCTCAGCACAGGCTCAGGTAGAGAGGGTCCAGCCCCACCCTGCAGGAAGACACTCACCCCGGGGGTTCTCCCTGCGGCCTGGGGGCCTGGCCTGCTGGCTGCTGCCTCTGTCCCTTTCTTCCTGCAGCTCCTCACTCTGCAGAGGGAGACCAGGCCTTTCAGCCCCACTCTCGCTGGGGGCCTGGAGTAATGTGGGAGGCGGTGGGGGCTGCACTGGGCAGAGACCCCAGGGGACAGGCTCACTGGGGCGTTTCAGCATCACAGACCCTGAGTCACCCACAGGCCACCAGCAGTGGGCGGGGACTTCTGGCGTCTTCCTGCCCCTGTGGACCCCCCTCCCCAGTCTCCTCACAGACTGTGAGGTCTTCAAGGGGACCGTGACTCACAGGAGGAAGACCAGGCAGAGCACGAGCAGGGCTGAGACTCCTGCTCCCCCGACGGTCCCCACAAACACTGATGTGCTGACGGCTGGTGCACCTGCAAACAGGGGGACCTTTGTGACCTCTGTGCCCTGAGCAGGCAACAGGCACCCATGGGTCACCCACAACCCTGAAGGCCCACTTCTCTCCAGGACTTGTCCTCTCCAGCCCCCTAAGGGTGCAGCCTCTGTCCCCACTCAAAGCCCTCCCAGCCATCCACGGGGGACCCGGAAAGCTGGTGCCCCTTGGCCCTGATGAGGCCCCTCTCCCTCTCCTGTCCCCAGGAGCCAAGGTCCAGGTCACTTCCCAGAGTAGCCCCCCCCTCCCCAACTCAGGGAGGGGCAGCTGCAGAGCAGACCCTGGTGCTTCCAGGACCAGGAGGCTCCTCGCAGCTGTGTGGGTGGGGTGCTGTGGGGGTGGTAGGGGCATCAGGGTAGCCTCTCCCCTCTCTGGGCAGCAGAAGCCCCAGGAGTGATGACTCACTCTCCACAGAGAGACTCAGGGAGGCCTCCCGGGAGCCCAGGGGGTTCTGAGCACAGCAGAGGAGTTTCCCGTGGTCCTCCAGGTGCACCTTGGCCAGCTCCAGCTCCAGGGTCTGGGGGTGCTCCCACGCACCTCCCACACCTAAGCTGTTTAGGCTTGGAGAGGACTTCACGGTCAGGCTCCCCCCAACCCAGGTCATCCTGGCGGGAGGGCTGCTGCGGACCACACAGGCCAGATGCAGGGACTGGCCCTCCCTTACTGGGAGAGAGGAGCTGTTGCCCAGCGCTTCAGGTCCTGAGAGAGAGATTTCGGGTCTTTATTAGGGTTCACCCTGTGCGGTTTGATCACCCCCTGTGTGGCATTGTGTTCTGCAGCCCCTGCTGACTGAGGCCAATTTTATGGTCATTACTTTAAAGAATAAGTTGTAGCAGGAGGGAGATTGTAAGCAGGTGGATGGATCATAAGGAGCATGAGGGCAGAATTGGGGAGGAGGTGGTAGAAGTAGCCCTGGGGATAAGCACATCATAAGGAAAGGGAGAGACCATAGGACACCCCAGGGAGCAGGGTCAGCGACTGGGGGAGTCCATGTGTGAGCTGAGAGCCCGAGGGGGTTCCCAACTCTGCTGTCCCCCACCTGGCAAAGGCCTTTCTCCCACATATGTTCTCATGTGTTCTCTGCTCTGAAGTGTAAGGACAAACCCTACTTCCCTCCAAGCTTTATTGATGACCTCGCTCCCTACCTGAACCTTCTTTCCTGATCACCTGGATGGTCAGGTTCTGGGGCGCATCTGGACAGACAGACAGAATTGTTCTTCTCAGCTGGCCATTCCCCCAGGAACAAGAGACATGGAGGATATGGCCAGGGACCTCTATCCTTCTGCCCGCCAGAATCTGTGGGGTCCAGACCCCAAGTCTCACCTTCCTACATCTGCCGCCCTGGGGACCCCTCAGGCCAGGTCTCCCGGCCCTAAACTCACAGGCCACGCTGAGCTGGACGGTGGTCTCTGTGCTCACGTTCACTGCAGGGAAGGTCACCCGGCAGGTGAGGTTGGAGCCGTGGTGCTGGGGCCCCGGGCTGAGGGTGAGCACCGGGGAGTGGGTGCCCGTGGCGCCGAGGCCGACCCCCGTCCAGGAGAAGGCAGGTGGTGTCCCTCTCTCACAGGCCCAGGGCACCGCACATGTGATGTTCCTGGGCTGGCCAGACTTGAGGGGGCCCTGGAGGTGGATGTCCGGCCTGTGGGTCAGCACTGGGGAGACAGATACGGGCTGGAGCAGGACCTGAGTGTCAGGCCACCCACCCCCGCCCACCAGCTGATCTTAGGGTCCCTCAGAATAAAGACATGGGGCCCCTCCCAGCCTCACCCAGGGCGCTCAGGGCCCTCCCGTGTGTTCCTCCTGCACCTGGCCCTTACCTGTCACGTTTACAGAGAGCTGGTGATTCATGTAACTATATTTCACATAATCCCCTCTCTCCACCCTGAAGTAGTAGGTCCCCGTGTCCTCTCTCCGCGCGTCTCTGATGTCCAGGGAGCAGCTGTAGTTCCGGGGGTCCCACAGCAGGTGGAATCGCTGACGGGTCTTGATCTGCACCTTAGGACCTGGGTGGTTTGTGGCCACCAGATCACCCTTTGTACGCCGAGACCCTCCCCTGGCCCTGAACCAGTAGCCGTAGGCTGGGCTGTGCTCAGTGTAACCTTCCTTGGGGTAGGCGACATCACAGGGCACGAGGATGCACTGGCCCTCCTGCACCGTCACCCGCTCCTGCAGGCGCAACCAGAATCTCGGATCCTGGGTCAGGGCCCCTGTGGGGAGAGGATGGTCAGTGCAGCCCCCACCCGAGCCCCTCCCCTCCCCCACTCACCTGCCCACAGCAAGGGCAGCAGCAGCAACAGAGGTGGCAGCAGCATGGGGGAGAGTCCGGGTCTGAGAGGAAGCCCCAAAAGAGCCCCAAACTGGCGGCTACAGTGTCTGACTACAGGGAGGAGCTTCCCACACTGTGTGCCAGGCCAGGCTGTGTAGACACTTCTCCTGCCGGGTCACGTGAGGGCTCTTAGGGCAGGAGGACCCGCCTGCAGCTCTCGGCTCCCTGCACAGCGGAATGCAGGCCCTGCAGGGGTCCCCAGGGACTGACCCCTGGTGTGGGCTCAGGAGTGGGCACCTTCAGGCCTCAGAGATGGTGAGGTCCAGGTGAGGGAGGAAGGGGCGATGAATGACCCTGGCCTTGGGGGGCATCTGCTCCTTTCAGGAGATGGGGTAGCCGGGGTGGGGGTGGCTTGGCCTCTGTGCTTGAGAAGCTCCCTGGTGCTGGAGGGGCTCAGGGCCTGTTTCAGCTGCCGTGGCTCTTGGTGAAGGAGGTTGTCCAGGCAGGGCATGGAGGGACCCTGACTCCTCTCTGATCTCCAAGGTGGGGCCCCAGGATGTGTGGTGGAGAGGACGGGGCCTGGTCTGTGAGGGGGACACGTTATTCCTGGAGCCTCCTGACCTGGGCGCTCTGCCCCGGACCCCACTATGACAGAGTGATCAGGCTGAGTCTCAGGCTGATCTGATGATGACATCACAGCTTGACGATGGAGACACCTGACTCTGGAGTCATGAGGGCCTGGCACTTGTCCTCACCAGGCCTTAGTGTCCTCGGCCGTCACAGGGAGGATACGAGTTCTCCCCTGGCCTGGGGACGGTACAACATGAGGGTGGGGTGGTGCTTCCTGAGCCTCGGGGTGTCCTCCTTGGTCAGGATCAGCCCTGCCTGTCTCTCCGGGCGCCTGTGTGCTTTGCTTGTGTGTGTCTAGGCACAGGATGCCGGACAACTCCTGACAGGTCCTGTAACTACTTAGGCCAGAGGTGTGGGGGATTCACCAGAGACAGAGTGGGGAGCAGAACAGGCGGATCCACTGAAATACTGCTGAGGGGAGCAGCGCGGGGACGGGAGAGGTCTGCTGCGCCTTGTGGGCCAGCTACCCGGCCGAGACTTAACCCCTACACCACCAGGGAGGCTCCGCCATCTCTGAATTGTTCACCGTCTGGAAGACATTTACCATGTCCCAGATTTGGGCCATAAATTCTAATTTTTGGCCAACATTTTTAGGTGATTCTTCTTTTGCGTTAAAACAATGTAGAGTTTCAAGAATCCGGAGGAGGCGGTGCCGGCTGACCTGGTCAGCCCCGGGGACAGACAATAAACATGTCGTCCGTGTAAGGAGGGGGCACCCCAGGGCCTTCGCTGCTGGCGAGGTCCAGTCCCCGGTCACCTGTCTCCACAGGGCTGCTGGTCAGGTTGTCCCCTGGTGACCACGGGTAAGGGAGGGGGTGTTAGTCCCCGGTCAGCGCCTGGTTCTCGGAGGAGCGATTGCCAAGTTGTGCAAATGCTCAGACTTCCCCACCCGCCCTCAGGGGCCCGGACCCCAGTGTCCACCTCTGCTTAACACCGGACCTGGTGTCTTCAAACAGGGACAATCCCGGGGGGGCTGAAGCTGCCTAAAAAGTAAGAATCACGCTGTGTAAATTTACACTAGATAAAAATGTTATTGTAATATTTAAATTACCAATTTAGTTGTATGTGCAATTATATTGTAATTAATTTTATAGATGTAATTTAAATTTTAAAATAGTATTCTTAGTTACTTTAAATTTATATACAATAATTTTCACTTTTATCAGGTTCTGCAATTCTCCCAGCATCCGGGGAAGGGCTGAAGCAGCTCACGCTGGCCTTGGGCCCTGAGCATCCTGGTTGTGGCCTTGGGGTGTTCAAAATTGGCCAGGGGAGCTCCCAGGCCTGGGGGAGGGGAGGAGAAGCTGACTCCCCAATTCAGGAAGTGGCCTCCTCAGTGGTTGTGGGAGGAGCAGCCAGAGAGGCGGGGCTGAGGGCTGAGACTGGGGTCCAGGCCAGGTCGGGGCCGTGTCCATGGCCGGGGTGTGAGGACACAGGCCAGACAGAGTGTGCGGCGGGGCCCGGGGCTGAGAGTCTGCAGGAAATGGATCTTATGGTCTGTGACAGACACACAAGTCCCGTCGCGTGGGGAGTGTGAGCCTGAGCCTTGGGGTGCTCGTGGCGCCGGAAGACGTTCACCCCAACACCTTGTCCCTTCCCTCTTGTCGTGCTCGAGGGCCGGGGAGCGTGACCACTCGGCCTGGGGTAACTGTCTCCGCATCCCCGCAGCCCCCCACATGTTTCCATGCGGTTTGGCAGCTCCGCGTGCCGGTCCCCATCTGCACCCACATTTGCTCTCTCCCAGCAAACATTTTGGGGTGCTGAGGCGCGCAGCCGGCACTGAGCACGGTGATGTGTCCCCGCAGGCCCAGCACGTCTGGTCCCACCGTCACACCTCCGCCGTCTCGAGACCTTCTCACCGTCCTCCCCTGGGTCTCTGCCCGGGAACTGTGACTCCCGCCCGGCGCCCGGCCCAGCCCTGGTCACCCCCAGCTGTTGCTTTGCTTAATTAGGCCAATAACTAACAATTTTTACCACTTCAGCATTTTCCAGTGTGTGGTTCAGGGGTAACTAGAGGCCCACGGTCACCCCCCAGATTCTAGAGGTTTTCATTTTGCTAAACTAAAAGTTTAAACCTCCCCGAGCTGCTTCCTGTTCACTCCCGGGTCCGCTTTGGCCCCGGCTCTAAGGGCTGGCTCCTTGGGGCCTCCTGTTGTAGATACTCTGGGCTTTGACCCAGTCAGAGCAAGCGGCACCTCAGGATGGTGAGGTCAGGAGAAGCTTTGTTACTCCTGCATGAGGGCCCAGACCTGGGTAGCCCCGTAGGGTCTGAGCTCTGGCTCAAGGCAAGGGTGCTTTCATACGCAAGGGTCTTCCTACTTGATACGTCGAGAGCATCTTTTTCAGCAGGCAACCTATTTGGCGGAAAGGTCTTGGAAGGGTGGGGGACACGCAGGGGAGAGAAGCGGCATCAGAAGGGCCCTGAGGACAGACCAGCGTGGCCGCTGCCCCACCCTGTGGAAATGTCCGTGTTAGTCATAAATCCTTCTCTGGACAGACGTGTTAAGGGAGCAGAGTTGTCATGACAGCGGCGTTGGCGTGTTACCGCACCAGGCCTGCGAGCCGGCAGTGGGGAGCTTTAGTGATTATTTGCTTAGCGGGACCTTTCACGGTCCCGGGTCACGGGGCGCTGGCCTGTCCAGGGACGCCTCTCCCTAGCGCCGTCCTCAGCACTGAGGGCCTCACCCCTACTACTGTCCTTTAGACACTGGGGAGGCCTCAGAGCCCAGCCGGGGTTCATGTGCATGTTTAGCTGGATGAGGAAACTGGTCTCCCCAGAGAGTGACCCTGAGGAACAGAGTCACACTGGGAACTCCACACGCTCCTGAACAGCCAAGCAGAAGTGCCGTGGGGGAGGGGGGAGCTGACCAGCTGGCAACACGGGGTGCATTTCCCGCCTTGTGCACATGCGCCCACTTTACAGCGGAGGGAGCTGAGGCCGGAGAGTGACGGGGACGCGTGTCTAAGCGGCTGGGCTGGGCGTGACCCGGGAGCTCCGGCTCCATCTGTCCCAGGAGCCCCGAGCTCGCCTTTCTCACCTCGCTGAGGCGTCACTCTGCAGGGAGCGCAGGACCCGCAGTCCTCAGAGAGGCCTTTTTGGGGCTCCAGCATCAGGAGGGGGGCAGAGGAGGGCTGCGCCATTTGGGAATTTGACCTGGGCGTACTCGGAGGCCTCCTGGACCAGAAGGACCCTGGGGCTCGCCTTGGGGAGCCCGAGGTTGGTGTAATGCAGCTCCTGCTCTTTCTCTGAGGGGGACGCCGCCGGGACCCTGGGTTGCAGGGGGCTGTCAGTCCAGGGTCTGCCCTGGTGACCCTGAGGGGGACGAGATAAGGCTCAGGGTCAGCTTCGGGGGTCTGGAGAAGGGACCTGGGCTCGGGGGTGTCTGTTCCCTTATTTATTCACACCCACACCTGAGGGTTCTTCACACTCACACACTCACTCACACTCAGACACTCACTCACGTACTCACTCACACACACCCCTTAACATATATCATGATCTCCTGTCCCTGGTTTGAAACCCCAACTCCCTTCTGGGGGACACTGATGGCGGCTCCTGGTGACACCCCGGGGAGGGTCCCAGGGGCAGGAGCACAGGCAGGAACGAGCTGGAGAGGGACTTGTGCGGAGGCGCAGCCCGGGGGGGACCCGGAGCCTGGGGTCACCGTGCAGTCCCGGGCCCCTCAGATCTACCTGGGAGCCCCAACATAGAGAACTCCCCGAGGCGCGGCCCAGGGAGCACGGGAGGAGCAGGAGGTCATGCTGCACACGGAGGAGCCCGAGGCCGAGGCCACTGTGGGCCCCGGCCCTGGAGAGGCAGCGCCCGCCCATCTCTGCACCGCCTCAGCCCTGGCCCTGTGATCTGATGCCCTGCCCTGTGGGGGTGCCCAGCCTCTCTGCCTGGGGGAACTCCCCGCAGCTGCTGAAAGGGGCACTCTGGGGAGACTCTCCTCACAGGACCCGAGGACCCGGCTCTCTGACCCGACATCCCTGTGTCTGTCTGTCTGTCTGTCCTCCTGGGCAATGTGCCCCCGGGACAGTGATAGCCCTGCAGGAGGCTCCGGGGATTTCTTCCCCACCCGGATGTGGGGGCGGCAGGGCTGGGGCTGAGTGACAGCTGTTGGGGAGTTTCTTGCCAGAGCTTGTTGGGGGAGGGGAGCTGGGGCGACAGGGAGAGGCCAGGGACCTGAGAGAACCCGGGGCTCAGAGGGCTCACTGGGGAAGGGAGCAGAGCCCCAGGCACAGCCCCAGAGGTCAGGCTGACCTGAGCCTGCAGAAGACCCTGAGTCACTCACCCCAGAGGATTCTCCATGCAGCCTGGGGTCCTGGCCTGCTCCCTGCTGCCTCCTTGGTCCCTTTCTTCCTGCAGCTCCTCACTCTGCGGGGGAGACCAGACCCTTCAGCCCTGCTGCTTGCCTGGGAGCCAAAGGGATGTCGGAGGCGGGTGGGGCTGCTCTGGGCAGAGACCTCGGGGGTGAGACCTGCCCTCATCCCTGGCAGGGAGCTTTGGAGTGTGCCCCTCCTCGCCCTCCCCAGCTCCCCCACTGCCTGTGAGGGCCTCAGGTGGACCCCAACTCACATGAGGAAGACGAGGCCGAGCAAGATGAAGGCTTTGGCGCCCAGTCCCACCAAGGGCCCCAGAAGCCCCCCTGTCCTCGCTCCCGCTGCGCCTGCAGACAGAGGCCTGGGTGACTCCTGCCCTGAGCAGACACCAGGCCCCCAGGCTGCTCCTCTCCCAGTCCCGGGAGCGTCCAGTTCTCTCCAGGGTCTGGGGGAGAATCGGGTCAGGCCAGAGGGGCCCGGGTGAGGGAATTCACCAGAGACCGGGTGAGAGCAGAAAAGCTGGGCTCATGGAAATGCACTCGCTGAGAGAGAGGAGGGGAGACGGGGGTGGGGGGTTGTCTGTTGGCAGAGAGAGGCCCCGAGGCTCTGTTGTGCTCCAGGCATCATGGCCAGTTGGGGTGACTGGTCCTGGGGTCCCTCTGGGGATGATGGGTCTAGAGGATCAGCCACTCAGTGTCTGGGTGCCAGGGCAGCCCCATCCACTCCCCTTATCCATTCAGACTTGCTGGGCAAGGAGGTGAGTTCGGTTTTTAAATTGATTTACACTTCCAGGACTTCTCTGTCCCCTACCCGTAGAGGGCAGCCTCATCCCCACCTCAAAACCACAGAGGTCCTGTAGACTGGTGCCCCCTAGGTCAGCAGCAGGCCCTAAGCCCTCTGTGAGCCCAGGTGCAGGAATCACAGGGATGGGGCAACTCCCAGTAGCTGGGGTGCTATGGGGGTGATAGGGACATCAGCGAAGCCTCTCCCCTCTCGGGGCAGCAGAACACCGGGGGGTGATGATTCACTCTCCACAGAGAGACTCAGGGAGGCCTCCTGGGAGCCCAGAGGGTTCTGAGCAAAGCAGAGGAGTTTCCCGTGGTCCTCCAGGGGCACCCCGGCCAGCTCCAGCTCCAGGGTCTGGGGGTGCTCCCACGTGCCTCCTGCACCCACGGGGTTTAGACTTGGAGAGGACTTCACCGTCTGGCTCCTCCTGACCCACATCAGATTGTCGGGAGGGCGGCTGTGGACCACACAGGCCAGGCGCAGGGACTGGCCCTCCTGCACCGGGAGAGAGGAGCCGTTGCCCAGGGCTTCAGGTCCTGGAGAAAGAGAGTTTCATGCCTTTTTTAGGGGTTCACCCTGTGATATTTGATCACCCCCTCTGGGCATTTTGTTATGTAGCCCCTGCCTACCAAGGCCAATTTTGTGGTCATTATTTTAAACAGTAAGTTGTAGCAGGAGAGTGATCCTGAGGAGGTGGATAGATCATAAGGAGCATGAGGGCAGAACTGGGGAGGAGGGTGTAGGCCTAGAACTGGGGACAAGGTGTATTCGTTATATTGACTCACCATACACATCAGCAGGGTCAGGGTCATCTCTGAACAAGCAGGGTCATCGGTGGGGGAGCCCATATGCGTCCCACCACTGGTGCCTCCCACCTAGCATCCTTTCTCCTATCTGTGTTTTCAGACCCTGGCTCTACTCTGAAGAGTGGACACACCCCAGTCCCCTCACACTAGAGAGGGAACCTTGTTCTGTACCTGATCCTTCTACCCTGATCACCTGGATGGTCAGGTTCTGGGGCGCATCTGGACAGACAGAATTGTTCTCTGTCAGCTGGCCTTTCCCCAACAAACATGAGATATGGCCAGGGGCCTCTTTTTCTCCACGCACCAGGATGTGCAGGCCCAGCCCCCAGCCCCCGCATCTCCTCTTCCTAGATCGGCTGCCCCCTGGACCCTTCATGCCAGGAGTCCAGGCCCCACACTCACAGTACATGCTGAGCCGGACGGTGGCCCCTGTGCTCACGCCCTAGTGGGGAAGGTCACCCGGCAGGTGAGGTTGGAGCCGTGGTGCTGGGGCCCCGGGCTAAGGGTGAGCACCAGGGAGTCAGTGCCCATGGTGCTGAGGGCAACCCCCGTCCAGGAGAAGGCGGGGGGCGCGCTCCTGCCACAGGCCCAGGGCGCCGCACAGGTGATATTCCTGGGCCGGCCGGACTGGAGGGGTCGCTGGAGGGGGATGTCCGGCGTGTGGGTCAGCGCTGGGGGGACAGACATGGGTGGAGGAGGACCTGAGTGTCCCCAGGGGCTGCCTCTGTCAGGCCTTCCACCCCCGCCCCAGGTGGTTTCCCCATGGATCTTAGGGTCCCTCACAAGGTGAACACTTGGGGCCCCTCCTAGCCTTGCTGGGGGCGCTCAGGACCCTCCCATGTATCCCTCCTGCACCCGGCCCTTACCTTTCACAGTTACAGAGAGCTGGTGATTCATGTAACTATATTTCACATAACCCCCTCTCTCCACCCTGAAGTAGTAGGTCCCCGTGTCCTCTCTCCCCGCGTCTCTGATGTTCAGGGAGCAGCTGTAGTTCCGGGGGTCCCCCAGCAGGTGGAATTGGCCCCAGGTCTCCTTCTGCACCTCATGACCTGGGCGGTTTGTGGCCACCAGAACACGCTGTGTACCCTGAGACCCTCCCCTGGCCCTGAACCAGTAGCCGTAGAATGGACTTTGCTCAATGTAACCTTCCTTGGGGTAGGCGACGTCGCAGGGCACGAGGACGCACTGGCCCTTCTGCACCGTCACCTGCTCCTGCAGGCGCAACCAGAATCTCTCCTCCTGAGCCAGGGCCCCTGCGGGGAGACGAGGGTCAGTGCAGCCCCCACCCGGGGCCCTCCCCTCCCCCACTCACCTGCCCACAGCAGGGGCAGCAGCAGCGGTGGCAGCATCGCGGGGAGTGGCGGATCTGGGGGCACAGGCTGAGGAAGCCCCGATGGACGCAAGATGGGGTGGTCAAAATGAGCTGACCACAGGGAGGTGCGTCCCACACTGTGCGCCAGGCCAGGCTGCGTAGACACTTCTCCTGGGTCACTGAGGGTCGTGGGGCAGGAGGACCCGCCTGCAGCTCTCGGCTCCCTGCACAGCAAGACACAGGCCCTGCAAGGGCCCCCAGGGGCCGACCCCCTGGTGTGGGCTCAAGTGGGGGCACCTGCAGGCGTTAGAAATGGTGGGGTGTCTGGGTGAGGGAGGAGGTGTTGGTAAATGCCCTTGGTCTTGGGGGGCATCTGCTTCTTTCAGAAGTCGGAGTAGCTTGGGGACGACCTCACCTCTGTGCTTGAGAAGGTCCATGACGCCGGAAGGGCTCAGAGACCTTTGCAGCTGCTGTGGCTTCAGGTGGGCAGAGGTTGTCCAGGCAGGGCCGTAGGAACCCAACTGCTCTGTGAGCCCCAAGGTGGGGCCCCACAAGAGATGGGCCGGAGAGGACGGGGCCTGGGCTCTGAGGGGACACGGTGGTCCTGGGGCCTCCTGACCTGGGTGCTCTGCCCCAGGACCTCGGGGTGACGGGCCGATAAGGTCTGAGACTCAGTCGTCGTCATCATCATCATCTTCATCATCAGCAACAACATCACAGCATGATGATGGGGACGGGGCTCTGGAGTCAGGAAGGCCGGGCCCTTGTTCCCACCAGACCTCGGTGTCCTCGGCCGTCACAGGGAAGATCCCAGTTCTCCCCTGGCCTGGGGACAGGCGCACATGGCGTGGTGCTTCCCGCAGACTCGGGGTGTCCCCCTGGGGTCAAGGTCAGTCCCACCCTTTGAGTTCATGCTGAGGGAGGCTCTGTTTCCTCTGGGGACCCGCATCTCTCACAGTTAGAGCCTCACAGCCGTGGGGTCCGGGCCTTAGAGTTCTCTGTGGCTTCTCCCGCAGGACAGGTGGACGGGGGCGAGGCCAGGTGGGAAGTCGCATCTCCTAAACAGGTGCCATGTGGGGAGCGACACGTGTTGACTGGTTTTCTGTGCAGGCCCAGAGCTCGGCCAGCCCAGGTCCCCAGAGTCACGCCCGCTGCGGGGAAGGTCACCCGGCACGCGAGGCTAGAGCCGTGGTGCTGGGGCCCCGAGCTGAGGGTCAGCGCTGGAGTCGGTGCCCCTGGTGCTGAGGCCGCCCCTGTTCAGGAGAAGTGGGGGTCTTGCCCTTGCCATAGACCCAGGGTGCTGCAGAGGTGATGTTCCTGGGCCAGCCGGGCTGCAGTGTCCTTGGAGGTGGATGTCCGGCTTGTGGGTCAGTGTAGGGGGGACAGACTCAGCCTGGAGCAGAACCCAAGTGTCCCCAGGGGCAGCCTGTGTCAGGATGGGTGCCCTCCCTCTCCCGCCCTGGTCTGTCCACTGCGTCCATCCCATTGTGAAGCAGGGGATCCCCTCCAGTTTTGCCCTGGGGTCCCTTGGGACCCATCCTTTTACCCGTTCTGTACCTGTCACATGACAGGGAGCTGCAGGGTCTGAAACGATGACCCCATATACCTTCTCCCCCACGTTAGGCAGTAGGTCCCCGAGTCCACCCCGGGGCATCCCTGATGTCACTGAGGAGACATGGTTCTGGGGCCTCCAATGAGGAGAATCATCCCTGGGTCTCCTCCTGCACCCCCTGATCTGGATGTCGGGGCCCTCCCCACCGTGTCAGCCTGAGACCTTCTGCTTTCCCAGACCCTGTAGCTGCCACTTCTTTAAGGGCTCAGGGCATTTCCCACAGCTGGCGTGGAAGATGCTGGAACAGGTCAATTTTAGCTCCCGCTCAGGTGGCTCCGACGTCACCCCTGTTCTCCCCCTGCAGACTCTCAGGCCGGTGGCGCAAGAGAAAGTGTCCCCGTGTGCACGTGTTTCCAAACCAGAGTCAGTGGAGAACGTTCCTTCCGTCTTCCCAGCATAAAGAGTTTCGTATGGTCCTTGGGTCATGAGGACAGAGGCTCCTGCCAGTGAAACGTCACTGTGGCCTGGTGATGGATGCCCCATGTGTGGGTTTCACCGGAGATTCATATCAGCTCCATTGGCTGGAGATTTCTGTGAGTTTTTGTGGTGTTTCTTTCATGAGCTTTACCTTTTTGTTTGAAGATTTATTTATGCATGCAAGAATTGGGGTACAGGCCAGAGGTGGGGGTGGTGAGAGGACTCACCAGAGACAGAGCGGGGAACAGAACAGGCAGATCGACGGAAATACACTGCTGAGGGGAGCAGCGGGTGAGTCAGGAGAGGTCTGCCGTGCCATGTGGGTAGCTCCCTGACTGGGGATGGAACTCGAACTGCAGTGGGGGATGGGGGAGAGCTGACCAGTCAGCAACTCGGGGTGCATTTCCGCCTTGTGCACATGCGCCCACTTTACAGCGGAGGGAGCTGAGGCGGGAGAATGACAGGGACGCGTGTCTAAGCGGCTGGGCTGGGCGTGACCCGGGAGCTCCGGCTCCATCTGTCCCAGGAGCCCCGAGCTCGCCTTTCTGACCTCGCTGAGGTGGCAGCTCTGCAGGGGCGCAGGACCCGCTGTCCTCAGAGAGGCCTTTTTGGGGCTCCAGTGTCGGGAGGGGGGCAGGGGAGGGCGGCTCCTTGTCAGTCGTTGATCTCGGCGTACTCGGAAGCCTCCTGGACCAGAAAGGCCTTGGGGCGCCCGAGGTTGGTGTAATACATCTCCTGCTCCTCCTCTGAGGGGGACACCGCTGGGCCCCGGGGGTGCAGAGGGTTGTCAGCACAGAGTCTGTCCTGGTGCCCCTGAGAGGGACGAGATAAGGCCAGGGTCAGCCTCGGGGTCTGGAGAAGGGACCTGGGCTCAGGGGTGTCTGTTCCCTTGTCCAGTCACACCCACTCCCGAGAGTCCTTCACTCACTCACCCATTCTCATCTCTAACAAGTTTGAATCGTAATGGCTTGTTCTTACCACTAGTCTCCTGAACCCCCACCCCTGCCTGTGTGATGTCACCATCGCCCCATTTTACAGACATGCAGACACAGGGACGTCACTTGCCCCCAGCACGCAGACCCAACCTGGGCACCTGCAGGCCAACCATGGCGTCCCTTGATTACCCCACCCCACCCAAGCTTCTCTACTTGCAAATTGGGGTGTGAGGGCAGTGCCGGGGCCTAGGTCGGCCTGGGGTGTGCAGTTTTACGTGGCCTGTCTCAGGGCGGGCAGTGGGTGGGCACAGCCCTGTGACTGGTCCACCCGCCAGGCCCAGGGGGGTGAGTTGAAATGGGGCAAAAAAGACTTGGAGGCTCCAGCCCCCGTGTGGGGAGGACAGGATGGGACCCACAGGCGCAGAGTCCCCTCTGGGCCCTGCCCGGGCACTGATCAGTTGTGGGGGGAAGGAGGGGCTGCAGCTGGGCAGGGAGTCCCAGAGCCAGGGGCGGGGCCGTGGACCCTGGGGGAGGCTCAGAGCCTCCAGCTGTACCCCAGGGTTCCCAGGGAAAGGGAGGTGCCAGCTTCCCCGCCCCACCCAAGGGGGCTGGAGCTGAGCAGGGAGGAGAAGCAGCTGGAGAGGGGCCTGGAGGAAGGAGGAAGATGGGGAGCCTGTGAGCAGAGACAGTGGAGACTCAGCGCTTGTCTTGGCCCTGGGCGGGGTGACACGGGGGGTGGGGGGGGAGGCCCATGGGAGGCGACACGGCAGCATTGTTCTTGATGTTGCTCTTTTCCTCCCAGAAATGCTGGGCCCTCCTGTCCCTTCCCTGTGGGTCCCCCCAGCAGGGGCCCTAGATGCGTGGCAGCCTCGGGCCTCAGTGCCCTGCTCTGGGCAGCCCCTGCGTCTGGGCTTTTACCCTTTTACCCGCAGGGCAGGGGTGACTTTGGTGCTTGACTTTAACCCTTTATTCTCTGTCCTGTCTGGGCGGGGACTGACGGCGTTGGACCTCCTGTCCCTGCCGCTCTCCCCGCTGGACTGTGTTTGCCTCGATAGGGCGATGGCAGAACCGATGCCAGGCGGGCAGGGCTGGGGGATCTGGGCGCCCCCTCCCTGCCGGGTGACACAGCCCCGCGTGGCGAGAGAGGACACGGGTCAGACACGAGCTGCTGTGTCCGTGGCATCCACATGTTCCCACAGACTCTCCCCAGCAGAGGCGCCATCGCGGGCGGAGTTGGGCTGTGAGCAGGTGTGCGCGGGTGTGGGCACCACGGGGTGGGGTGTGGGTGAGGTCAGGACATTTGGGGGCGCGGCACAGACCAGACCCACAGGCGGGGCTTGTTTCGGGAGGGGAGCTGGGGCCAGGGGGAAAGGCCAGGCACCCTGAGAGAACCCCAGGGCTCGGAGGGTTCAGCGGGGAAGGGGGAGGAGGAAAATCTTTGCCCAGAGGGGCCTGACCTGGACTTGGTGGGTCCCAGGATGGGGTGAGGGAGTCTCAGTCTCCTGGTCGAGAGATCCAGGGAGGCCAGGGGTGGGATGGGGTGTAGAGGAGGGAGTCCTTTTTACCCTGGAGCAGAGCCCCAGGCACAGCCTCAGAGGGTCCAGCTCACCTGAGCCTGCAGAGGACCCTGAGTCACTCACCCCGGGGATTCTCCCTGCGGCCTGGGGGCCTGGCCTGCTCCCTGTTGCCTCCTCTGTCCCTTTCTTCCTGCAGAGCCTCACTCTGTGGAGGAGACCAGGCCTTTCAGACCTGCACGATACCCCGGGAGCCTGAAGGTCTGTGGGAGCTGGGTGGGGGCGGCTCTGGGCAGAGACCCCGGGGCACAGACTCGCTGGGGCGTTTCAGCATCACAGCCCCTGACTCACCCCACAGGCCTCCATCACGGGTGTGGAGATTTGGAGTCTTCTGACCCCTTCCTCCCCCACCCGAGCCCACTTGCAGGTCTTCAAGGGGACCCGGACTCACAAATAAAAGACCAGGCCGAGCGCCAGCAGCGCTGAGACTCCTGCTCCCCCGACGGCCCCCAGAAGCACCCAACTCCTGGCTCCTGCTGGGCCTGCAACAAGGGGACCTGAGTGACCTCTGTGCCCTGGCAGTCACCAGACACCCAGGGGCTCACGCATGACCACCCACGTCTCTCCAAGACTTGTCCTCTGGGCCAACCCGCTAAGGGTACAGCCTCTGTTCCCCCAAAGCCCTCCCAGCAATCCACAGGGGACCCGGAAGCTGGTGCCCCTTGGCCCTGATGAGGCCCCTCTCCCTCTCCTGTCCCCAGGAGCCAAGATCCGGGTCACTATCCAGAGTAGTCCCCACCCTCCCCAACGCAGGGAGGGGCAGCTGCAGAGCAGACCCTGGTGCTTCCAGGACCAGGAGGCTCCCCGCAGCTGTGTGCGTGGGGTGCTGTGGGGGTGATAGGGGCATCAGGGTAGCCTCTCCCCTTCCTGGGCAGCAGAAGCCCCGGGAGTGCTGACACTCTCCACAGACAGACTCAGGGAGGCCACCTGGGAGCCCAGGGTGTTCTGAGCACAGCAGAGGAGATTCCCTTGGTCCTCCAGATGCACCTTGGCCAGCTCCAGCTCCAGGGTCTGGGGGTGCTCCCACGCACCTCCCACACCTAAAGTGTTTAGGCTTGGAGAGGATTTCACGGTCAGGCTCCCCCCAACCCAGGTCATCCTGGCGGGAGGGCTGCTGTGGACCACACAGGCCAGGTGCAGGGACTGGCCCTCCCTCACTGGGAGAGAGGAGATGTTGCCCAGGGCTTCAGGTCCTGAGAGAGAGATTTCGGGTCTTTATTAGGGTTCATCCTGTGCGGTTTGATCACCCCCTGTGTGGCATTGTGTTCTGCAGCCCCTGCTGACTGAGGCCAGTTTTGTGGTCATTATTTTAAGGAATAAGTTGTAGCAGGAGGGAGATTGTAAGCAGGTGGATGGATCATAAGGAGCATGAGGGCAGAATTGGGGAGGAGGTGGTAGAAGTAGCCCTGGGGATAAGCACATCATAAGGAAAGGGAGAGACCATAGGACACCCCAGGGAGCAGGGTCAGCGACTGGGGGAGTCCATGTGTGAGCTGAGAGCCCGAGGGTGTTCCCAACTCTGCTGTCCCCCACCTGGCAAAGGCCTTTCTCCCACATATGTTCTCATGTGTTCTCTGCTCTGAAGTGTAAGGACAAACCCTATTTCCCTCCCAGCTTTATAGATGACCTTGCTCCCTACCTGAACCTTCTTTCCTGATCACCTGGATGGTCAGGTTCTGGGGCGCATCTGGACAGACAGACAGAATTGTTCTTCTCGGCTGGCCATTCCCCCAGGAACATGAGACATGGAGGATATGGCCAGGGGCCTCTTTCCTTCTGCCCGCAAGAATCTGTGGGGCCCAGACCCCAAGTCTCACCTTCCTACATCTGCCGCCCTGGGGACCCCTCAGGCCAGGTCTCCCGGCCCTAAACTCACAGGCCACGCTGAGCCGGACGGTGGTCTCTGTGCTCACGTTCACTGCGGGGAAGGTCACCCGGCAGGTGAGGCTGGAGCCGTGGTGCTGGGGCCCTGGGCTGAGGGTGAGCACCGGGGAGTGGGTGCCCGTGGCGCTGAGGCCGACCCCGCTCCAGGAGAAGGTGGGGGGCGTGCCCCTCTCACAGGCCCAGGGTGCCGCACAGGTGATATTCCTGGGCTGGCCAGACTTGAGGGGGCCCTGGAGGTGGATGTCCGGCCTGTGGGTCAGTGCTGGGAGGACAGACACGGGCTGGAGCAGGACCTGAGTGTCAGGACACCTGCCCCCGCCCACCGGGGTCCTTTCCCCACAGATCTTAGGGTCCGTCAGAAGATGAAGATATGGGGCCCCTCCCAGCCTCGCCGGGCCACTCAGGACCCTCCCTTGTGTCCCTCCTGCACCCGGCCCTTACCTGTCACGTTTACAGAGAGCTGGTGATTCACGTAACTCATTTTCACAGAACCCCCTCTCTCCACCCTGAAGTAGTAGGTCCCCGTGTCCTCTCTCCGCATGTCTCTGATGTCCAGGGAACAGTTGTAGTTCCAGGGGTCCCCCAGCAGGTGGAAGCGACGCCGGGTCTCCTTCTGCACCTCATGACCTGGGTGGTTTGTGGCCACCAGATCGCCCTGTGTACCCTGAGACCCTCCCCTGGCCCTGAACCAGTAGCCGTTGGCTGGGCTGTGCTCAGTGTAACCTTCTCTGGGGTAGGCGACGTCGCAGGGCACAAGGACGCACTGGCCCTCCTGCACCGTAACCCGCTCCTGCAGGCGCAACCAGAATCTCCGATCCTGGGTCAAAGCCCCTGTGGGGAGAGGATGGTCAGTGCGGCCCCCACCCGGGACCCTCCCCTCCCCCACTCACCTGCCCACAGCAGGGGCAGCAGCAGCAACAGAGGTGGCAGCAGCATGGGGGAGAGTCCGGGTCTGAGAGGAAGCCCCAAAAGAGCCCCAAGGTGGTTGCTACAGTGTCTGACCACAGGGAGGTGCTTCCCACACTGTGTGCCAGGCCAGGCTGTGTAGACGCTTCTCCTCCCGGGTCACGTGAGGGCTCGTGGGCAGGAGGACCCGCCTGCAGCTCTTGGCTCCCTGCACAGCGGGACGCAGGCCCTGCAGGGGTCCCCAGGGTCCGACCCCTGGTGTGGGCTCAGGAGTGGGCACCTTCAGGCCTCAGAGATGGTGAGGTCCAGGTGGAAGGGGTGATGAATGACCCCGGCTTGGGGGACATCTGCTCCTTTCAGGAGATGGGGTAGCTCGGGGTAGGGGTGGCTTGACCTCTGCTTGAGAAGGTCCCTGATGCTGGAGGGGCTCGGGGCCTGTTTCAGCTGCCGTGGCTCCTGGTGAAGGAGGTTGTCCAGGCAGGGCATGGAGGGACTCCTCTCTGATCTCCAAGGTGGGGCCCCAGGATGTACGGGGTGGAGAGGACGGGGCCTGGTCTGTGAGGGGGACACGTTGCTCCTGGAGCCTCCTGACCTGCCTGGGTGCTCTGCCCCGTACCCCACTATGACAGAGTGATCAGGCTGAGACTCAGCTATTTGGAGCTGATGACATCACAGCTTGACGATGGAGACACCTGACTCTGGAGTCATGAGGGCCTGGCACTTGTCCTCACCAGGCCTTAGTGTCCTCGGCCGTCACAGGGAGGATACGAGTTCTCCCCCGGCCTGGGGACGGTACAACATGAGGGTGGGGTGGTGCCTCCTGAGCCTCGGGGTGTCCTCCTTGGTCAAGATCAGCCCTGCCTGTCTCTCTGGGCGCCTGTGTGCTTTGCTTGTGTGTGTCTAGGCACAGGATGCCGGACAACTCCTGACAGGTCCTGTAACTACTTAGGCCAGAGGTGTGGGGGAGGGTGGGTGAGAGGATTCACCAGAGACAGAGTGGGGAGCAGAACCGGCGGATGCACTGAAATCCACTGCGGAGGGGAGCAGCGTGGGGACGGGAGAGGCCTGCTGTGCCTTGTGGGCCAGCTACCTGGCCTGAGACTTAACCCCTACACCACCAGGGAGGCTCCGCCATCTCTGAATTGTTCACCGGCTGGTAGACATTTTTTAACGAAAAGATTTATTTATGCATACAAGAACTGGGGTACCACTAGAGGTACAGGGGGTTCAGACGATTCACCAGAGAAAGGGTAAGGAGCAGAATAGGTGGATCCCCTGAAATCCACTGCTGAGGGGAGCAGCGGGGAGACAGGAGAGTCTGCTGCGCCCTGTGGGTAGCCTCCTGGCTGGGGGTGGACCTGGCGCTGCAGAGGCTGCAGATGGCCTCACAGTGCAGTGCTGAACCCCTGGAGCCACCAGGGAGGCTCCACCATCTCTGAATTGTTCACCGTCTGGTAGACATTTACCATGTCCAGATTCTGGGCCGTAAATTCTAATTTTTGGCCAGCATTTTTAGGTCATTCTTCTTTTGCGTTAAAACAATGTAGAGTTTCAAGAATCCGGAGGACACGGTGCCGGCTGACCTGGTCAGCCCCGGGGACAGACAATAAACATGTCATCCGTGTAAGGAGGGGGGACCCCGGGTCCTTCGCTGCTGGCGAGGTCCAGTCCCCGGTCACCTGTCTCCACGGGGCTGCTGGTCAGGTTGTCGCCTGGTGACCACGGGTGAGGGAGGGGGTGTTAGTCCCCGGTCAGCGCCTGGTTCTCGGAGGAGCGATTGCCAAGTTGTGCAAATGCTCAGACTTCCCCACCCGCCGTCAGGGGCCCGGACCCCAGTGTCCACCTCTGCTTAACACCCGACCTGGTGTCTTTAAACAGGGACAATCCCGGGGGGGCTGAAACTGCCTAAAAAATAAGAATCACGCTGTGTAAATTTACACTAGATAAAAATGTTATTGTAATATTTAAATTAAATGAACAATTTAGTTGTATGTGCAATTATATTGTAATTAATTTTATAAATGTAATTTAAATGTCAAAATAGTATTCTTAGTTACTTTAAATTTATGTACAATAATTTTCGCTTTTATCAGGTTCTGCAGTTCTCCCAGCATCCCGGGAAGGGCTGAAGCAACTCACGCTGGCCTTGGGCCCTGAGCATCCTGTTGTGGCCTTGGGGTGTTGCACCTTGGCCAGGGGAGCTCCCAGCCCTGGAGGACGGGAGGAGGAGCTGACTCCCCCATTGAGGAAGGGGTCTCTCAATGGCTGTAGGAGGAGCAGCCAGAGAGACGGGGCTGAGGGCTGAGACTGGGGTCCAGGCCAGATCGGGGCCGTGTCCATGGCCGGGGTGTGAGGACACAGGCCAGACAGAGTGTGCGGCGGGGCCCGGGGCTGAGAGTCTGCAGGAAATGGATCTGATGGTCTGTGACAGACACACAAGTCCCGTCTCATGGGGAGTGTGAGCCTGAGCCTTGGGGTGCTCGGGGGGCCGGAAGACATTCACCCCAACACCTCGTCCCTTCCCTCTTGTTGTCATGCTCGAGGGCCGGGGAGCGTGACCGCTCGGCCTGGGGTAACTGTCTCCGCGTCCCCGCAGCCCCCACATGTTTCCCCGCGGTTTGGCAGCTCCGCGAGCCGGTCCCCATCCGCACCCACACTTGCTCTCTTGCAGGAAACATTTTGGAGTGCTGAGGTGCATGCAGCAAGCACTGACGTGTACCTGAGGCCCAGCACGTCTGGTCCCGCCGTCACACCTCCGCCGTCTCGAGACCTTCTCACCGTCCTGCCCTGGGTCTCTGCCCGGGAACTGTGACTCCCGCCCGGCGCCCGGCCCAGGCCTGGTCACCCCCAGCTGTTGCTTTGCTTAATTAGGCCAATAACTAACAATTTTTAACACTTCAGCATTTTCCAGTGTGTGGTTCAGGGGTAACTAGAGGCCCACGGTCACCCCCCAGATTCTAGAGGTTTTCATTTTGCTAAACTAAAAGTTTAAATCTCCCTGAGCCGCTTCCTGTTCACTCCCGGGTCCGCTTTGGCCCCGGCTCTAAGGGCTGGCTCCTTGGGGCCTCCTGTTGTAGATACTCTGGGCTTTGACCCAGTCAGAGCAAGCGGCACCTCAGGATGGTGAGGTCAGGAGAAGCTTTGTTACTCCTGCATGAGGTCCCAGACCTGGGTAGCCCCGTAGGGTCTGAGCTCTGGCTCAAGGCAAGGGTGCTTTCATACGCAAGGGTCTTCCTACTTGATACGTCGAGAGCATCTTTTTCAGCAGGCAACCTAGTTGGCGGAAAGGTCTTGGAAGGGTGGGGGGACACGCAGGGGAGAGAAGCGGCATCAGAAGGGCCCTGAGGACAGACCAGCCTGGCCGCTGCCCGACCCCGTGGAAATGTCCGTGTTAGTCATAAATCCTTCTCTGGACAGACGTGTTAAGGGAGCAGAGTTGTCATGACAGCGGCGTTGGCGTGTTACCGCACCAGGCCTGCGAGCCGGCAGCGGGGAGCTTTAGTGATTATTTGCTCAGTGGGACCTTTCATGGTCCCGGGTCACGGGGCGCTGGCCTGTCCGGGGACGCCTCTCCCTAGCGCCGTCTTCAGCACTGAGGGCCTCACCCCTACTTCTGTCCTTTAGACACTGGGGAGGCCTCAGAGCCCAGCCCGGGGTTTATGTGCAGGTTTTAGCTGGATGAGGAAACTGGTCTCCCCAGAGAGTGACCCTGAGAAATAGAGTCACACTGGGACCTCCACACGCTCCTGAACAGCCAAGCAGAAGGGCCGTGGGGGAGGAAGGGGAGCTGACCAGCTGGCAACAGGGGGTGCATTTCCCGCCTTGTGCACATGCGCCCACTTTACAGCGGAGGGAGCTGAGGCCGGAGAGTGACGGGGACGCGTGTCTAAGCGGCTGGGCTGGGCGTGACCCGGGAGCTCCGGCTCCATCTGTCCCAGGAGCCCCGAGCTCGGCTTTCTGACCTCGCTGCGCCGTCACTCTGCAGGGAGCGCAGGACCCACTGTCCTCAGAGAGGCCTTTTTGGGGCTCCAGTGTCGGGACCGGGGCAGGGGAGGGCTGCGCCATTTGGGAATTTGACCTGGGTGTACTCGGAGGCCTCCTGGACCAGAAGGACCCTGGGGCTCGCCTTGGGAGCCCGAGGTTGACCTAATGCAGCTCCTGCTCCTCCTCTGAGGGGGACGCCGCCGGGACCCTGGGTTGTGGGGGGCTGTCAGTCCAGGGTCCACCCTGGTGACCCTGAGGGGGACGAGATAAGGCTCAGGGTCAGCTTCGGGGTATAGAAAAGGGACCTGGGCTCGGGGGTGTCTGTTCCCTTATTTATTCACACCCAGGCCTGAGGGTCCTTCACACTCACACACTCACTCACACTCAGACACTCACACTCACACCTTAACATATCTCCATCATCTCCTGTCCCTGGTCTGAACCCCCACCTCCCTTCTGGGGGACACTGATGGCGGCTCCTGGTGACACCCCAGGGAGGGTCCCAGGGGCAGGAGCACAGGCGGGAACGAGCTGGAGAGGGATGTGTGCGGAGGTGCAGCCCGGAGGGGATACGGAGCATGGGGTCACGGTACAGTCCCGGCCCCCTCAGATCTACCCGGGCAGCCCCCACATAGAAACCACCCCGAGGTCCGGCCCAGGGAGCACGGGAGGAGCAGGAGCTCATGCTGCACACTAGGAGCCCGAGGCCGAGGCTGCTGTGGGCCCAGGCCCTGGAGAGGCAGCGCCCTCCTGTCTCTGCACTGCCTAGGCAGTGGCCCTGTGATCTGATGCCCTGCCCTGTGGGGGTGCCCAGCTTCTCTGCCTGGGGGAACTCCCCACAGCTGCTGAAAGGGGAGCTCTGGGGAGACTCTCCTCACAGGACCCGAGGACCCGGCTCTCTGACCCCACATCCGTGTGTCTGTCTGTCTGTCTGTCCTCCTGGGCAATGTGCCCGCGGGACAGTGATAGCCCTGCAGGAGGCTCTGGGTATTTCTGCCCCACCCGGATGTGGGGGTGGCAGGGCTGGGGCTGAGTGACAGCTGTTGGGGAGCTTCTTGCCAGAGCTTGTTGGGGGAGGGGAGCTGGGGGGAGGGGAGAGACCAGGACTCTGAGAGAACCTGGGGCTCAGAGGGCTCAGAGGGGAAGGAAGCAGAGCCTCAGGCACAGGTCCACCTGAGCCTGCAGAAGACCCTGAGTCACTCACCCCAGGGGGTTCTGCCTGCAGCCTGGGGGCCTGGCCTGCTCCCTGTTGCCTCTTGGTCCCTTTCTTCCTGAAGAGCCTCACTCTGCGGGGGAGACCAGACCCTTCAGCACTGCTGCTTTCCTGGGAGCAAAGGGATGTTGGAGGCAGGTGGGGCTGCTCTGGGCAGAGACCCCAGGGGTGAGACTCACCCTCATCCCTGGCGGGGAGCCTTGGAGTGTGCCCCTCCTCGCCCTCCCCAGCTCCCCCACTGCCTGTGAGGGCTTCAGGTGGACCCCGACTCACATGAGGAAGACGAGGCCGAGCAAGATGAAGGCTTTGGCGCCCAGTCCCACCAAGGGCCCCAGAAGCCCCCCTGTCCTCGCTCCCGCTGCGCCTGCAGACAGAGGCCTGGGTGACTCCTGCCCTGAGAAGACACCAGGCCCCCAGGCTGCTCCTCTCCCAGGTCCCGGAGCGCCCAGTTCTCTCCAGGGTCTGGGAGAGAATCAGGTCAGGCCAGAGGGGCCCGGGTGAGGGAATTCACCAGAGACCTGGTGAGAGCAGAAAAGTTGGGCTCATGGAAATGCACTTGCTGAGAGAGGGGAGGGGAGACGGGATGGGGGGAGTGGGCAGAGAGTGAGGCCCTGAGGGTCTATTGTTGGGGTGACTAGTCCGTGAGTCCCTCCTGGGGATGATGGCCCTAGAGGATCAGCCACTCATTGTCCGGGTCCCAGGGCAGCCCCATCCACTCCCCTTTTCCATTCAGCTCCCAAATCTGCTGGGCAAGGAAGGGGATTGGGTTTTAAACGTAGCAGTTGATACAGGACATCTAGGACTCCTCACTCTCCCTAGCCCCTAAATTGGCAGCCTCTGCCCTGCCGCACCCCCATAAGAACCCACGGAGGCCCTGAAGGCTGGTGACCCCTGGCTCAGGGCAGGTCCCTCCCCC
This sequence comes from Talpa europaea, assembly GCF_964194135.1. Taxonomy (NCBI): domain Eukaryota; kingdom Metazoa; phylum Chordata; class Mammalia; order Eulipotyphla; family Talpidae; genus Talpa; species Talpa europaea. The sequence continues at coordinate 48,520,902 of NC_140084.1, forward strand.
TCATTTTGCCTAGGACACAGGAAGCACAGGGAGGGTCCAGCTCCAGGAGCTGGGGTGCTGTGGGGAGTGTTAGGGGCATCAGGTCAGCCACTCCCCTCTCTGGGCAGCAAAACACCCGGGGGTGATGACTCACTCTCCACAGAGAGACTCAGGAAGGCCTCCTGGGAACCCAGGGGGTTCTGAGCATGGTCTGGTGATTGATGCCCCATGTGTGGGTTAACAGGAGATTTATATCAGCTTTATTGGCTGGAAATTTCTGTGAGTTTTTCTGGTGTTTCTTTCATGAGCTTTGCCTTTTTGTTTTAAGATTCATTTATTTATGCATGCAAGAACTTGGGGTACAGGCCAGAGATGCTGGGGTGAGAGGACTCACCAGAGACATAGTGGGGAGCAGAACAGGTGGATCCGCTGAAATCCACTGCTGAGGGGAGCAGCAGGGAGACAGGCGAGGTCTGCTGGGCCATGTGGGCAGCTCCGTGGCTGGGGATGGAACACGAGCTGCAGCTGCTGCGGGCAGCCTCATAGTGTGCGTCTTCACCCCTTGTTTTCCTTGTTTTTAAACAGGAAAAATATGGGTGGGCCTGAGGTTGCATGAAAGGTCAGAATCACTCTATGTGTTTACAGTAGATGAACTTATTAGTTTAATATTTATATTAAAACTACAAACATTGGTTACTATATCTAAATTTAACATGAGGGGCCTCCCCGGTGGCGCAGCGGTTGAGCGCTGGGTTGCGAAGCTGCCCGCAGCCTCTGCAGTACCAGTTCGATCCCCGGCTGCTCCCCGGCCACCGGAGGAGGGTCCCACATGGCGCGCAGACCTCTCCTGCCGCCCGCTGCTGCCCTCAGCAGTGTCCTTCCGTCCTTCTGCCTGCTCTGCTCCCCGCTCTGGCTCTGGTGAATTCTCTCACCCTCCCGCGCTGCTGACTGTACCCAGTGCTTGTATAAATAAATAAATAAATCTTTTTTTTAAAAAAGACTTTAATTAAAAAAAAATAAAATAAATTTAACATGACTAAAATATTAATTTAATATTTAAGTTAAATATACAAATTCATTACATTGCATATGTAATTATATTGTAACTAATTTTATAATGTAATTTAAATGTTAAAACACTGTTTTTAGTTACTTTAAATTTAGATGCAGTAATATTCCTTTTATCATGTTCCAGAATCTTCTCAGCATCCCGGGAAAGGGCTGAAGCAGCTCACGCTGGCCTTGGGCCCGAGCATCCTGGTCGGGTGTTGAACCTTGGCCAGGGGAGCTCCCAGCCCTGGGGAGTGGGAGGAGGAGCTGACTCCCCCATTGAGGAAGGGGTCTCTCAATGGCTGTAGGAGGAGCAGCCGGAGAGACGGGGCTGAGGGCTGAGACTGGGGTCCAGCCAGGTCGGGGCCGTGTCCATGGCCGGGGTGTGAGGACACAGGCCAGACAGAGTGTGCGGCGGGGCCCGGGGCTGAGAGTCTGCAGGAAATGGATCTGATGGTCTGTGACAGACACACAAGTCCCGTCGCGTGGGGAGTGTGAGCCTGAGCCTTGGGGTACTCGGGCCGGAAGACATTCACCCCAACACCTCGTCCCTTCCCTCTTGTTGTCGTGCTCGAGGGCCGGGGAGCGTGACCGCTCGGCCTGGGGTAACTGTCTCTGCGTCCCCGCAGCCCCCACATGTTTCCCCGCGGTTTGGCAGCTCCGCGAGCCGGTCCCCATCCGCACCCACACTTGCTCTCTCGCAGGAAATATTTTGGGGTGCGGAGGGGCGCGCAGCCAGCACTGACCTCGGTGACGTGTCCCCACAGGCCCAGCACGTCTGGTCCCGCCGTCACACCTCCGCCGTCTCGGGACCTTCTCACCGTCCTCCCCTGGGTCTCTGCCCGGGAACTGTGACTCCTGCCCGGCTCCCGGCCCGGGCCTGGTCACCCCCAGTTGTTGCTTTGCTTAATTAGGGTAAAACCTAACAACTTCTGTCACCTCGGCATTTTCCAGTGTGTGGTTCGGGGGTAACCAGAGACCCGCGGTTGCCCCCCAGATTCCGGAAGGTTTTCATTTGGCAAAACTGAAAGGCTGAACCTCCCCGAGCAGCTTCCTGTCCCCTCCCTGATCCGCTCTGGCCCCAGGTCTAAGGGCTGGTTTCTTGGAGGCCTCCTGTGGTGCCCCATGGGGCGCTGGCCTGCCTGGGAGACTCACCTCACTTAGTGACATCCTCAACACTGGCGATCTCACCCCTACTTCTGTCCTTTAGACACTGAGGTCCTCTCAGAGCCGAGCCAGGGGGTTTATGTGGGTGTTTATGTGGATGAGGAAACTTCTCCCGCAGAGCGTTACATTGAGAAAGAGATGGCTTCTGGGTGAAAGGTCAGTGCTACCCCAGGAAGGCCCACAGAGTCAGCCTGGGCCTGCGTTTGATCCCCAGCCAAGCAGCTGACCCACATGGCTCAGCAGACCTCTCCTGTGTCTCTGTTGCTCCCCTCAGCAGCGCATTTCAGTCGATCCGCCTGTTCTGCTCCAGATTCTGTCTTAGTCAGTCCTCTCACTGCCCCCGCCCCCATCTCTGGCCTACACCCCACATCTAAGCGCACACACACAAAATAGAAATAGAACATATTGTGAAATAGCAAGTTCCTCAAATAGCCAAGCAGAAGGGCTGCGGGGGAGGGGGGAGCTGCCCAGTCAGCAACACGGGGTGCATTTCCCGCCTTGTGCACATGCGCCCACTTTACAGCGGAGGGAGCTGAGGCCAGAGAGTGACGGGGACGCGTGTCTAAGCGGCTGGGCTGGGCGTGACCCGGGAGCTCCGGCTCCATCTGTCCCAGGAGCCCCGAGCTCGCCTTTCTGACCTCGCTGAGGCGGCAGCTCTGCAGGGAGCGCAGGACCCGCTGTCCTCAGAGAGGCCTTTTTGGGGCTCCAGCGTCGGGAGGGGGACAGGGGAGGGTGGCTCCATGTTTGACATTGACCTCGGAGTACTCGGAGGTCTCCTGGACCAGAAAGGCCCTGGGGTTTGCCTTGGGGAGCCCGAGGTTGGCATAATGCAGCTCCTGCTCCTCCTCTGAGGGAGACACCGCCAGGCCCTGGGGGTACGGGGGGCTCTTAGCCCAGGATCCCCTCTGGTGCCCCTGAGGAGGACGAAATAAGGCTCCGGGTCAGTCTCAGTCTGGAGAAAGGAGCTGTGCTCAGGGTTGTTTGTTCCTGTATCTATTCACACCCAACGCCTGAGGGTCCTACACTCACTCACACACTCATTCACACACTCACCCATTCTCACCTCTAACAGGTTTTCTTCATAACGGCTTGTTCTTATCACTAGTCTACAGAACCCCTCACACCTGCCTGGGTGATGTCACCATCGCCCCATTTTACAGACATGTAGACACGGGCACGTCCAGTGCCCCCAGTACACTGACCTGACCTGTGGTGCCTGCAGGTCAAGGGGGGCGTCCCCTGATCCCCACACCCCACACAAGCTTCTCTTCTCTACTTGCAAATCGGGATGTGAGGGCAGCGCAGGGGCCTGGGTGGGCCTGGGGTGTGCAGTGGACGTGGCCTGACTCAGGGCGGGCAGTGGGTGGGCACAGCCCTGTGACTGCTCCCCCGCCGGGCCCAGGGGGGTGAGTTGAAATGGGGTAAAAAAGACTTGGAGCTCCAGCCCCTGCGTGGGGAGGACGGGACGGGACCCACAGGTTCAGTCCCCTCAGGGTCCTTCCCGGCCACAGGCTCCATTGTCGGGAGGACAGGAGGGGCTGCTGCTGGGCAGGTACATCCCAGAGCCCCCAGCTCATGTGTGACTGAGGGCAGGAAATGGGGTGGTCAGAACCCGGAGGCTGCTGTGTGTATAACATCAGCGCTGTTTTTCACAGACTGACCTCAAAAACAACATCACGTACCTCCAAAAAGCAAGTGATCACAGACAGAGTTGGGCTGTGAGCGGGTGGGGTGTGCACGTGTGGGCACCGTGGGGGGTGTGGGTGAGTCAGTCACACGCCAGGGGGGCTGGTGGTGAGGGAGGCTGAGAGGGGACATGAGGCGGGGGCGGCGCAGACCAGGACCCGCAGGCGGGGACGCGGGACAGAGTGTTGAGGAAGGAGAAGCCCAGGGGCGCCGAGGCCCAGCAGGGGTCAGGCTGCTGTGAGGGGTCTGGGGGCACAGGCCAGAGGGGCGTTGCAGGGGGAGCCAGTGCAGAGAATCCCCGGTTCTTCCAGACCTGCTGGTCACCCCAGAAGGAGTTAGTTTAGCGACAGGTGCACTTCCACAAAGGATGGGCCCCCCCAGGAGCCTGTGTCAGTGCGGTCTCTGCCCTGCGCGAGGCAGCTCCTGCCCCCGCGGTGTCGCGTCCTTCCCGGGTGAGAGGATGCCCCTGCCCCTGCGTGTCACTAGACCTGGCTGCCTGGCAAGAAACTCCCCCCGAGTTCTGAAAGGGGAGCTCTGGGGAGACTCTTCTCAGAGGACCCTGAGGACCCGGCTCTCTGACCCGACATCCGTGCGTCTGTCTGTCTGTCCTCCTGGGCAATGTGCCCACGGGACAGTGAAGCCCTGGAGGAGGCTCCGGGTAATTCTGCCCCACCCAGATATGGGGTTCAGCTGGTTGGGGGCTGAGTGGCAGCTGCTGGGGAGCTTCTTGCCATGTTGTTCGGGGAGGGGAGCTGGGGCAGTGGGGTTGGGGTGGGTGAAAAGCTTTCCCAGAGGGTGCCTGACCTGGACTTGGGGGGTGGGGAGAAAGGTAGCTCATGTCCCCAGGCTTGTGTTCCAGGGAAGCATCCGAGGAAGGGGTGGAGAGCAGGGAATCATTTTTGCCTGTAGGGTGAGCACCAGCTGAGACCAAAAGCCTCATCCGCCCGCTGCAGGAAGACACTCACCCTGGGGCTGCTTCTCCCTGCAGTCTGGGGGCCCGGCCTGCTCGCTGCTGCCTCAGTCCCTTTCTTCCTGCAGCTCCTCACTCTGCGGAGGAGACCAGGCCCCTCAGCCCAGCTGCTTGCCCAGAAGCCAAAGGACTGTGGGAGGCGGGTGTGGGCTGGCCTGGGCAGAGACCCCAGGGGACAGACTCGCAGGGGGGTTTCAGCATCACAGCCTCTGACTCACCCCACAGGCTTCCAGCCCTGGGCAGGAGCTCTGGCCTCTTCCTGCCTCTCCTCCCCCCACCCCAGCCCCCTCCCAGTCTGAGAGGTCTTCAAGGGACCTGACTCACATGAAGAAGACAAGGCAGAGCACGAGCAGGACTGAGACTCCAGCTCCCCCAAGGGCCCCAACAGTCACCCGCATCCTGGCTCCTGCTGGGCCTGGTGCAAGGGGACCTTTGTGACCTCTGTGCCCTGAGCAGACACAACACCCAGGGGCTCACCCACGACCACGAGAGCCCACGTCTCTTCAGGACTTGTCCTCTGGGCCCACCCTCTAAGGGTGCAGCCTCTGTCCCCCTCAAGCCCAGCCATCCACAGGGGACCCTAAAAGCTGGTGCCCCTCGGCCCTGATGAGGCCCTTCCCTCTCTCTTGCCCTATAAATAAGGACAGTGTCCCTTCCTGGAGCAGCCCCCACCAGCCCCAGCACAGGGACAGGGCAGCCAGGCTCCCTGGAGCAGCTCCAGAGAGACCCTTGTCCCCCAGGAGCAGGATGGGCCCCACAGATGTGTGGGAGGGGTGCTGTGGAGGTGTTGGGGACATCAGCCCAGCCTCTCCCCTCTCTGGGCAGCAATCATCCCCAGGGGTGCTGACTCACTGTCCACAGAGAGACTCAGGGAGGCCTCCTGGGAGCCCAGGGGGTTCTGAGCACGGCAGAGGAGTTTCCCGTGGTCCTCCAGGGGCACCTTGGGCAGCTCCAGCTCCAGGGTCTGGGGGTGCTCCCACATGGCTCCCGCACCCACGGGGTTTAGGCTTGGAGAGGACTTCACGGTCAGGCTCCCCCCGAGCCAGCTTAGCCTGGCTGGAGGGCTGCTGTGGACCACGCAGGCCAGCCGAAGGGACTGGCCCTCCTGCACCAGGAGAGAGGAGCCGTTGCCCAGGACTTCAGGTCCTGCAGAGAGAGAAAGTAAGTCCAGGCTCTCACTCGGGGTCACCCCCTGAGTGAGGTTTGATCACCCCTCTGTCACATTTTTTTTGCAGCCCCTGCTGACTTAGACCAACTCTATGGTCATTGTTCTATTTTATTTTTTAAATTTTTTTTTTATAGAGGCATGTTTTTATTTATTTGTTTGTTTGTTTTTGTTTATACGTGCACTGGGTACAGTCAGAAACGCGGGAGGGTGAGAGAATTCACCAGAGCCAGAGCGGGGAGCAGAGCAGGCAGAAGGACTGAAGTACACTGCTGAGGGGAGCAGCGGGCGGCAGGAGAGGTCTGCGTGCCATGGGGGACCCTCCTCTGGTGGCCGGGGAGCAGCCGGGGATTGAACCGGCACTGCCGAGGCTGTGGGCAGCTTCGCAACCCAGCGCTCAACCGCTGCGCCACCGGGGAGGCCCTGGTCATTGTTTTAAAGAGTAAGTTGTAGCAGGAGGGAGATCCTAAGGAGGTGGATAGATCATTAGGAGCATGAGGGCAGAAATGGGGAGGAGGAAGTAGACCTGACACTGGGGACATGCTCTTCTTTAGACAAGGGAGGGGCCATCGGACACCCCACGGAGCAGGATCAGTGGGGGGGGAGCCCTTGTGTGAGCTGAGGAGCCTGTAGGGATTCTCATCTCCACTGTCCCCCAGTAGATTCAGGCCTTTCTGCCATGTGTGTTCTCAGACTCCAGCTCTGATTATGAAAGGTGGAACAAACCCCAGATCACCCACTCCCCAGAGAGGTGACCTCGCTCCCTACCTGAACCTTCTTTCCTGATCACCTGGATGGTCAGGTTCTGGGGCGCATCTGCGCAGACAGACAGAATTGTTCTCCGTCAGCTGGCCTCCCCCCAGGAGCATGAGACAGGGAGGATATGGCCAGGGGCCTCTTTCCCTCCTCCCGGCAGGATCTGTAGGGCCCACACCCCAGAACCAGCATCTCCCCTTCCTATATCCGCTGCCCTGGGGACCCCTCAGGCCGGGCGTCCAAGCCCCACACTCACAGGCCACGCTGAGCCGGACGGTGGTCTCTGTGCTCACGCCCGCTGCGGGGAAGGTCACGCGGCAGGTGAGGTTGGAGCCGTGGTGCTGGGGTCCCGGGCTGAGGGTGAGCACTGGGGAGTAGGTGCCCGTGGCATTTAAGCCGACCCCCGTCCAGGAGAAGGTGGGGCGTGTCCCCCTCTCACAGGCCCAGGGCGCCGCACAGGTGATGTTGCTGGGCCGGCCAGACTGGAGGGGCCGCTGGAGGTGGATGTCCGGCCTGTGGGTCAGCGCTGGGGGGACAGACAAGGCCTGGACCAGGACCTCAGTGTCCCCAGGGGCAGCCTGTGTCAGGCCACCCGTCTCCGCCCAGCCAGGGCCCTCTCACCACGGACCTCAGGGACCCTCACAAGATTAAGACATGGCTCCCCTCCCAGCCTCGCCTAGGGCGCTCAGGACCCTCCCATATGTCCCTTCAGCACCCAGCTCTTACCTGTCACCAGTACAGAGAGCTGGTGGTTCATAAAATCATGTAACAAATAACTCTGTGTCTCCACCCTGAAGTAGTAGGTCCCCGTGTCCTCTCTCCGCGCGTCTCTGATGTCCAGGGAGCAGTTGTAGTTCCGGGGGTCCCACAGCAAGTGGAATCGCCCCCGGGTCTCCTTCTGCACCACATGAGCTGGGCGGTTTGTGGCCACTGGAGCTGTACCCCAGGACATTCCCCTTTTCTTGAACCAGGAGCCATAAACTGTGCGTCCCGCAGTGTAACGTGGCCCAGGGTAGCCGACTACGCAGGGCACGAGGACGCACTGGCCCTCCTGCACCGTCACCCGCTCCTGCAGGCACAACCAATAACTCTCCTCCTGAGCCAGGGATCCTGCGGGGAGACGAAGGTCAGTGCAGCCCCCGGCCCCGCCCCTCCCGTCCCCCACTCACCTGCCCACAGCAGGGGCAGCAGCAGCTGGGGCAGCATCACGGGGAGAGTCAAGGATCTGGACATCACAGGCTGACGAAGCCGCGACGGAAGCCCAGATGGGGCGGTCACAAGTTGGCTGACCACAAGGAGGAACTTTCCATATTCTGTGCGCCAGGCCAGGGCTACGTAGACACTTCTCCTGGGTTACGTGTGGGCTCCTGGGGCAGGAGGACCCGCCTGCAGCTCTCAGCTCCCGGCACAGCCAGACAAAGTCCCTGCAGGGGCCGCTGGAGGGCCGACCCAAGTGTGGGATCAGTTGGCGGCACCTGCAGGCTTTCGAGATGGTGGAGTCCAGGTGGGGAAGAGGGGGTGATGAACGACCCCGGCCTGAGTGCATCTGCTCTTTTCAGTAAGCGAGTATCTGGGGTAGGGCGGGGCGACCTTGCATCTGTGCTTGAGAAGGTCCTTGTTGCCCAGGGGCCTCAGAGGCTGATGGAGCTGCTGTGGCTTCAGGTGGAAGAAGTTGTCCAGGCAGGGCCTGTAGGGACCCCAATGCTCTGTGAGCTCCAAGGTGGGGTCCCAGTAGGGACAGACTAAGGAGACCTGGAATCCGAGGAGGACATGGTGGTCCTGGGGCCCCTGGGTCCTGTCGCTGCTCTCCCTCAGGACCCCTGCGTGACCGGGTGAAGCAGCTCACGCTTCACTGAGGCCCTGAGCATCCTCGACCTGGCGTTGGGGTGTTGCGCCTTGGCCAGGGGAGCTCCCAGCCCTGGGGAAAAGGATGAGGAGCTGACTCCCCCATTCATGAAGGGCCCCCCTCAGTGGTTGTGGAGGAGCAGCCAGAGACACGGGGCTGAGGGCTGAGACTGGGGTCCGGGCCAGGTCGGGGCCGTGTCCATGGCCGGGGTGTGAGGACACAGGCCAGACAGAGTGTGCGGCGGGGCCCGGGGCTGAGAGTCTGCAGGAAACGGATCTGATGGTCTGTGACAGACACACAAGTCCCCTCGCGTGGGGAGTGTGAGCCTGAGCCTGGGGTGCTCGTGGCGCCGGAAGACGTTCACCCCAACACCTCGTCCCTTCCCTCTTGTTGTCGTGCTCGAGGGCTGGGGAGCGTGACCGCTCAGCCTGGGGTAACTGTCTCCGCGTCCCCGCAGCCCCCACATGTTTCCACGCGGTTTGGCAGCTCTGCGAGCCGCTCCCCATCCGCACCCACACTCGCTCTCTCGCAGCAAACATTTCGGGGTGCTGAGGCGCGCAGCCGGCACTGAGCGCGCTGACGTGTCCCCGCAGGCCCAGCACGTCTGGTCCCGCCGTCACACCCCCGCCGTCTCGGGACCTTCTCACCGTCCTCCCCTGGGTCTCTGCCCGGGAACTGTGACTCCCGCCCGGCGCCCGGCCCAGCCCTGGTCCCCCCCAGCTGATGCTTTGCTTAATTAGGGGAAAACCTAACAACTTTTGCCACCTCGGCATTTTCCAGTGTGTGGTTCAGGGGTAGCCAGAGACCCGCGGTTGCCCCCCAGATTCCGGAAGGTTTTCATTTTGCAAAACTGAAAGACTGAACCTCCCCAAGCAGCTTCCTGTCCCTTCCCCGGTCGGCTCCAACCCCGGCTCTAAGGGCTGGTTTCTTTGGGGTGGCGCTGGCCTGTCTGGGAGACTCATCTCATTTAGCAACATCCTCAACACTGACGCTGTCACCCCTGCTTCTGTCCTTTTATTTATTTTATTTATTTAAAATATGTAGTATTTTTATTTTATTTATTTATTTATTTATTTATACAAGCACTGGGTACAGTCAGAGGCGCGGGAGGGTGAGAGAATTCACCAGAGCCAGAGCGGGGAGCAGAGCAGGCAGAAGGACCGAAGTGCACTGCTGAGGGGAGCAGCGGGCGTCAGGAGAGGTCTGCGCGCCATGTGGGACCCTTGCCCAGTGGCCGGGGATCGAACCAGCACTGCAGAGGCTCGTGCACATTCGCAGCTCAGCGCTCAACTGCTGCGCCACCAGGGAGGCCCTACTTTTGTCCTTTTAGAACTGGGGTGGTCTCAGCAGCCAGCCTGGGGGGTTATGTGCATGTTTAGCTGGATGAGGAAACATGAGCCCCCAGAGAGTTACTTTTAGAAATAGATTCACGGGACCCCCTGGTGGCCTAGGGGTTAAAGGCTCAGGGCTTCCACCGGGAAGGCCCACTGTGTCGGCCTGGGCTTGAGTTTGATCCCCACATGACACAGACCTCGCCTGTCTCCCCGCTGCTCCCCTCAGCAGTGGATTTCAGTGTATCCGCCTGTTCTGTTCCCCACTTTGGTTCTGATCAGTCCACACCCACCCCCCCCATCTTGGGCTTAGGGCCCACTTCTTCTAAACACACAGACAAAAAAATAGAAATAGTTTCACATTGTGAAATCCCCCACATCCTAATACAGCCAAGCAGAAGGTCCGTGGTGAGGGGGAGCTGACCAGCTGGCAACACGGGGTGCATTTCCCGCCTTGTGCACATGCACCCACTTTACAGCGAGGGAGCTGAGGCCGGAGAGTGACAGGGGGATGCTGTCTAAGTGTCTAAGTGCTGGGCTGGGCGTGACCCGGGAGCTCTGGCTCCATCTGTCCAGGAGCCCCGAGCTCGCCTTTCTGACCTCGCTGAGGCGTCAGCTCTGCAGGCAGCGCAGGACCCGCTGTCCTCAGAGAGGTCTTTTGGGGGCTCCAGCGTCGGGAGGGCGGCAGGAGAGGGCGGTCTGCATTGTGGTTGACCTTAAAGTACTCGAGGCCTGGACCAGAGAGGCCCTGGGGGTCGCCTTGGGGAGCCCGAGGTTGGCGTGATGCAGCTCCTGCTCCTCCTCTGAGGGGGACGCCGCCAGGCCCAGGGGGTGCAGGGGGCTGTCAGCCCAGGGTCCACCCTGGTGACCCTGAGAGGGACGAGATAAGGCTCAGGGTCAGCCTCAGGGTCCGTAGAAGGGACCTGGGCTCAGGGGTGTCTGTTCCCTTCTCCAGTCACACCCACGCCTGAGGGTCCTTCACACCTACACACTCACTCCCACACACTCACACACTCACATACTTACCCTCACTCACACACCCACACCTTAACATATCTCCATGATCTCCTGTCCCTGGTCTGAACCCCCACCTCCCTTCTGGGGGACACTGATGGCGGCTCCTGGTGACACCCCAGAGAGGGTCCCAGGGGCAGGAGCACAGGCGGGAACGAGCTGGAGAGGGACGTGTGCGGAGGCGCAGCCCGGGGGGGACCCGGAGCCTGGGGTCACTGTATAGTCCCGGGCCCCTAAGATCTACCTAGGGAGCCCCCACATAGAAACCACCCCGAGGCGCGGCCCAGGGAGCACGGGAGGAGCAGGAGCTCATGCTGCACACGGAGGAGCCCGAGGCCGAGGCCCTGGAGAGGCAGCGCCCGCCCTTCTCTGTGCCACCTCCGCCCTGGCCCTGTGATCTGATGCCCTGCCCTGTGGGGGTGCCCAGCCTCTCTGCCTGGGGGAACTCCCCGCAGCTGCTGAAAGGGGAGCTCTGGGGAGACTCTCCTCACAGGACCCGAGGACCCGGCTCTCTGACCCGACATCCATGTGTCTGTCTGTCTGTCCTCCTGGGCAATGTGCCCGCAGGACAGTGATAGCCCTGCAGGAGGCTCAGGGTATTTCTGCCCCACCCTGATGTGGGGTGGCAGGGCTGGGGCTGAGTGACAGCTGTTGGGGAGCTTCTTACCTGGGCTTGTTGGGGGAGGGGAACTGGGGGGGCCATGGGGGGGGTGGGGGCGGTGACATGCTGGGCATGCAGGGGGCTGGGAGAGCAGGGAACCTGAGAGAATCCTGGCCTCAGAGGGCTCACTGTGGGGGGAGGGGTGGGAAAAGCTTTGCAAGGAGGGGACCTGGCCTGGACTTGGTGGGTCCGGGGAGGGGGTGAGGGAGGCTCAGTCTCTGGGTCAAGAGCTCAGGGAGGCCAGGGAGGAAAGGGGTGTGATCAGGGAACCCTTTTTGACCTGGACAGAGCCCCAGGCACAGCCCCAGAGGTCAGGCTGACTTGAGCCTGCAGAGACCCTGAGTCACTCACTCCCAGGGTTCTCCTTGTGGCCTGGGGGCCTGGCCTGCTCCCTGATGCTTTCCTGAGTGCTTTTCTTCCTGTTTCTCTTCACTCTGCAGGGGAGACCAGGCCCTTCAGCTAGCTGCTCCCAGGGGTACTGGGGAGGCTGCTCTGGGCAGAGACCCCAAGGGACAGACTCGCCTTCATCCCTGGACAGGGAGCTTTGGCTGAGCCCCCCCACCCCAGCCCCCACTGCCTGTGAGGGCTTCAGGGGGACCCAGACTCACATGAGGAAGACGAGGCCGAGCAAGATGAAGGCTTTGACGCCCAGTCCCACCAAGGACCCCAGAAGTCCCCCTGTCCTCGCTCCCGCTGCGCCTGCAGACAGAGGCCTGGGTGACTCCTGCCCTAGCAGACACCAGGCCCCCAGGCTGCTCCTCTCCCAGGCACGGGAGCGCCCAGTTCTCTCCAGGGGGAGAATCAGTTCAGGCCAAATGGGCGCAGATGAGGGAATTCACCAGAGACCTGGTGGAAAACAGAAAAGCTGGGTTCATGGAAATGCACTCACTGAGAGAGCAGAGGTGACATGGGGCAACTGCAGACAGAGAGTGACCCGAGGCTCTATCACGCTCCAGGCATCATGGCCTGTTGGGGTGACTGGTCCTGGGGTTCCCTTGGGGATGATGGGTCTAGAGGATCAGCCGCTCAGTGTCCGGGTGCCAGGGCAGCCCCATCCACTGCCCTTATCCTTTCAAACTTGCTGGGCAAGGAAGTGGGTGGGGTTTTAAATTGATAGAGACATCCAGGACTTGTCCTCTGTCCCCCACCCTAGGGGGCAGCCTATGCCCCACAGAAGCCCTGAAGGCTGGTGCCCCCTGGCTCAGGCAGGCCCCTTCCCTCGGTGTGCCCAGGACTCAGGAAGTGCAGGGAAAGTCCAGCTCCAGGGCATGGGGTTGCTGTGGGGAAGATGGGAACATGAGGGCAGCCTCTCCCCTCTCTGGGTAGCAGACCCCCCCCACCCCCCCACCCACCCCCCCGGGAGTGCTGACTCACTCTCCACAGACAGACTCAGGGAGGCCTCCTGAGAGCCCAGGGGGTTCTGAGCACGGCAGAGGAGTTTCCCGTGGTCCTCCAGGAACACCCTGGGCAGCTCCAGCTCCAGGGTCTGGGGGTGCTCCCATGCACATCCCGCACCCACAGGGTTTAGGCTTGGAGAGGACTTCATGGTTAGGCTCCCCCCGACCCAGGTCAGCCTGGCAGGAGGGCTGCTGTGGACCACGCAGGCCAGGCGCAGGGACTGGCCCTCCTGCACTGGGAGAGAGGAGCCGTTGCCCAGGGCTTCAGGTCCTGCAGAGAGAGAAAGTAAGTCCAGGCTCTCATTCTGGGTCACGCTGTGAGGTTTGATCACCCCCTCTGTCGAATTTTTTTTGCAGCCCCTGTTGACTTAGGCCAACTCTATGGTCATTATTTAAAGAGTAAGTTGTAGCAGGAGGGAGATCCTAAGGAGGTGGATAGATTATAAGGAGCATGAGGGCAGAAATGGGAGGGAGGAGGAAGTGGACCTGACACTGGGAACATGCTCTTCTTTAGACAAGGGACGGGCCATCGGACACCCCACCGGGCAGGATCAGTGGTGGGGGAGCCCTTGTGTGAGCTGAAGAGCCCATAGGGATTCTCACCTCCGCTGTCCCCCAGTAGATTGAGGCCTTTTTCCCAGTGTGTTCTGAGACCCCAGCTCTGATTTGAAAGGTGGGACAAACCCCAGATCACCCACTTCCCAGAGAGGTGACCCCCCTCCCTACCTGAACCTTCTTTCCTGATCACCTGGATGGTCAGGTTCTGGGGCGCATCTGGACAGACAGACAGAATTGTTGTCCTTCACTAGGCCTTTCCCCGAGGAACATGAGACATGGAGGATACAGCCAGGGGCCTCTTTCCCTCCTCCCAGCAGGATCTGTAGGGCCCACACCCCAGACCCTGCATCTCTTACGCCAACATCCGCCACCCCGGGGACCCCTCAGGCCGGGCGTCCGGGCCCCACACTCACAACCCACGCTGAGCCGGACGGTGGTCTCTGTGCTCACGCCCGCTGCGGGGAAGGTCACCAGGCAGGTGAGGTTGGAGCCGTGGTGCTGGGGCCCCGGGCTGAGGGTGAGCACTGGGGAGTAGGTGCCCGTGGCACTTAAGCCGACCCCCGTCCAGGTGAAGGTGGGGGGTGTCCCCCTCTCACAGGCCCAGGGCGCCGCACAGGTGATGTTGCTGGGCCGGCCAGAATGGAGGGGCCGCTGGAGGTGGATGTCCGGCCTGTGAGTCAGCGCTGGGGGGACAGACACGGCCTGGAGCAGGACCCGAGTGTCCCCAGGGGCAGCCTGTGTCAGGCCACCCGTCTCCGCCCAGCCAGGGTCCTCTCCCCACGGACCTCAGGGTCCCTCACAAGATGAAGACATGGCTCCCCTCCCAGCCTCGCCCAGGGCGCTCAGGACCCTCCTTTGTGTCCCTTCAGCACCCAGCCCTTACCTGTCACCAGTACAGAGAGCTGGTGGTTCATAAAATCATAAATCAAATAACTCTGTGTCTCCACCTTGAAGTAGTAGGTCCCTGTGTCCTCTCTCCGCGCGTCTCTGATGTCCAGGGAGCAGTTGTAGGTCTGGGGGTCCCCCAGCAGGTGGAATCGCCCCCGGGTCTCCTTCTGCACCACATGAGCTGGGTGGTTTGTGGCCACTGGAGCTGTACCCCAGGACATTCCCCTTTTCTTGAACCAGGAGCCATAAACTGTGCTTCCCGCAGTGTAACGTGGCCCAGGGTAGCCGACTACGCAGGGCACGAGGACGCACTGGCCCTCCTGCACCGCCACTCGCTCCTGCAGGCGCAACCAATAACTCTCATGCTGAGCCAGGGATCCTGCGGGGAGAGGAGGGTCAGTGCAGCCCCCAGGCCCCGCCCCTCCCGTTCCCCACTCACCTGCCCATAGCAGGGGCAGCAGCAGCTGGGGCAGCATCACGGGGAGAGTCAAGGATCTGGGCATCACAGGCTGACGAAGCCGCGACGGAAGCCCTGATGGGGCGGTCACAAGTTGGCTGACCACAAGGAGGAACTTCCCACACTCTGTGTGCCAGGCCAGGGCTGCGTAGACACTTCTCCTGGGTTACATGTGGGCTCGTGGGGCAGGAGGACCCGCCTGCAGCTCTCAGCTCCTGGCACACCCAGACGCAGTCCCTGCAGGGGCCCCCAGGAGGCCGACCCAAGTGTGGGATCAGGAGGCGGCACCTGCAGGCGTTTGAGATGGTGGAGTCCGGGTGGGGAAGAGGGGGTGATGAACGACCCCGGCCTGAGTGCATCTGCTCTTTTCAGGAAGCGAGTATCTGGGGTGGGGCGGGGGCGACCTTGCGTCTGTGCTTGAGAAGGTCCTTGTTGCCCAGGGGCCTCAGAGGCTGATGGAGCTGCTGTGGCTTCAGGTGGAAGAAGTTGTCCAGGCAGGGCCTGTAGGGACCCCACTGCTCTGTGAGCTCCAAGGTGGGGCCCAGTAGGGACAGACTAAGGAGACCTGGAATCCGAGGAGGACATGGTGGTCCTGGGGCCCCTGGGTCCTGTCGCTGCTCTGCCTCAGGACCCCGGTGTGACCGGGTGAAGCAGCTCACGCTTCACTTAGGCCCTGAGCATCCTCGTCCTGGCGTTTGGGTGTTGCGCCTTGTTGGCCAGGGGAGCTCCCAGCCCTGGGGAAAAGGATGAGGAGCTGATTCCCCCATTCAAGAAGGGCCCCCCTCAGTGGTTGTGGAGGAGCAGCCAGAGACACGGGGCTGAGGGCTGAGACTGGGGTCCAGGCCAGGTCGGGGCCGTGTCCATGGCCGGGGTGTGAGGACACAGGCCAGACAGAGTGTGCGGCGGGGCCCGGGGCTGAGAGTCTGCAGGAAACGGATCTGATGGTCTGTGACAGACACACAAGTCCCCTCGCGTGGGGAGTGTGAGCCTGAGCCTGGGGTGCTCGTGGCGCCGGAAGACGTTCACCCCAACACCTCGTCCCTTCCCTCTTGTTGTCGTGCTCGAGGGCCGGGGAGCGTGACCGCTCGGCCTGGGGTAACTGTCTCCGCGTCCCCGCAGCCCCCACATGTTGCCATGCGGTTTGGCAGCTCCGCAAGCCGCTCCCCATCCGCACCCACACTCGCTCTCTCGCAGCGAACATTTTGGGGTGCTGAGGCACGCACAGCCAGCACTGAGCGCGCTGACGTGTCCCCGCAGGCCCAGCACGTCTGGTCCCGCCGTCACACCCCCGCCGTCTCGGGACCTTCTCACCGTCCTCCCCTGGGTCTCTGCCCGGGACCTGTGACTCCCGCCCGGCGCCCGGCCCAGCCCTGGTCCCCCCCAGCTGTTGCTTTACTTAATTAGGGTAAAACCTAACAACTTTTGTCACCTCGGCATTTTCCAGTGTGTGGTTCGGGGGTAACCAGAGACCCGTGGTTGTCCCCCAGATTCCGGAAGGTTTTCATTTGGCAAAACTGAAAGGTTGAACCTCCCTGAGCAGCTTCCTGTCCCTTCCAGGGTCTTCTCCAGCCCCGGCTCTAAGGGCTGGTTTCTTTGGGGTGGCGCTGGCCTTTCTGGGAGACTCATCTCATTTAGCAACATGCTTTACACTGACGCTGTCACCCCTTCTTCTGTCCTTTTATTTATTTTATTTTTTTAAAATATGTGGTATTTTTATTTTTATTTTATTTATTTATTTATTTATTTATTTATTTATTTATTTATTTAAACATGCACTGGGTACAGTTAGAGGCGCGGGAGGGTGAGAGAATTCACCAGATCCAGAGCGGGGAGCAGAGCAGGCAGAAGGACAAAGTACACTGCTGAGAGGAGCAGCGGGCGGCAGGAGAGGTCTGCATGCCATGTGCGACCCTCGCCCGGTGGTCGGGGATCGAACCAGCACTGCAGAGGCTGCGGGCAGCTTCGCAGCCCAGCGCTCAACCGCTTTGCCACCAGGGAGGCCCTACTTTTGTCCTTTTAGAACTGGGGTGGTCTCAGCAGCCAGCCTGGGGCGTTATGCGCATGTTTAGCTGGATGAGGAAACATGAGCCCCCAGAGAGTTACTTTTAGAAATAGATTCACAGGACCCCCTGGTGGCCTAGGGGTTAAAGGCTCAGGGCTTCCAGGGAAGGCCCACTGTGTCGGCCTGGGCCTGAGTTTGATCCCCACATGACACAGACCTCGCCTGTCTCCCCGCTGCTCCCCTCAGCAGTGGATTTCAGTAGATCCGACTATTCTGCTCCCCACTCTGGTTCTGATCCGTCCTCCACACCCACCCCCCCATCTCGGGCTTAGGGCCCACTTCTTCTAAACACACAGACAAAAAAATAGAAATAGCTTCACATTGTGAAATCCCCCACATCCTAATACAGCCAAGCAGAAGGTCTGTGGTGGGGGGGAGCTGACCAGCTGGCAACACGGGGTGCATTTCCCGCCTTGTGCACATGCACCCACTTTACAGCGAGGGAGCTGAGGCCGGAGAGTGACAGGGGGATGCTGTCTAAGTGTCTAAGTGCTGGGCTGGGCGTGACCCGGGAGCTCTGGCTCCATCTGTTCAGGAGCCCAGAGCTTGCCTTTGTGACCTTTGTGACCTCGCTGAGGTGTCAGCTCGGCAGGGAGCGCAGGACCCTCTGTCCTCAGAGAGGCCTTTTTGGGGCTCCAGCGTCGGGAGGGGGCGGTCTGCATTGGGGTTGACCTTAAAGTACTCGAGGCCTGGACCAGAGAGGCCGTGGGGGTCGCCTTGGGGAGCCCGAGGTTGGCGTGATGCAGCTCTTGGTCCTCCTCTGAGGGGGACGCCGCCGGGCCCAGGGGTTGCAGTGGGCTGTCAACCCAGGGTCCGCCCTGGTGACCCTGAGGGGGACGAGATAAGGCTCAGGATCAGCGTCAGGGTCCGGAGAAGGGTGGGCTCAGGGGTGTCTGTTCCCTTGTCCAGTCACACCCAATCCCGAGGGTCCTTCACACTTACACACTCACAAACTCATACCTTAACATATCTCCATGATCTCCTGTCCCTGGTCTGAACCCCCACCTCCCTTCTGGGGGACACTGATGGCGGCTCCTGGTGACACCCCGGGGAGGGTCCCAGGGGCAGGAGCACAGGCGGGAACGATCTGGAGAGGGACGTGTGCGGGGGCGCAGTCTGGGGGGGACCCGGAGCCTGGGGTCACCGTGCAGTCCCGGGCCCCTCAGATCTACCCGGGGAGCCCCCACATAGAAACCACCCCGAGGCGCGGCCCAGGGAGCACGGGAGGAGCAGGAGCTCATGCTGCACACGGAGGAGCCCGAGGCCCAGGCCCTGGAGAGGCAGCGCCCGCCCTTCTCTGCGCCGCCTCCGCCCTGGCCCTGTGATCTGATGCCCTGCCCTGTGGGGGTGCCCAGCCTCTCTGCCTGGGGGAACTCCCCGCAGCTGCTGAAAGGGGCGCTCTGGGGTGACTCTCCTCACAGGACCCGAGGACCCGGCTCTCTGACCCGACATCCGTGCATTTGTCTGTCTGTCTGTCCTCCTGGGCAATGTGCCCGCGGGACAGTGATAGCCCTGCAGGAGGCTCCGGGTATTTCTGCCCCACCCAGATGTGGGGGCGGCAGGTCGGGGGCTGAGTGACAGATGTTGGGGAGCTTCTTGCCAGAGCTTGTTTGGGGAGGGGGGCAGGGGGCGGGGAGACAGGGAACCTGAGAGAATCCTGGGCTCAGAGGGCTCACTGGGGAGGAGGGAAGGGGTGGGGAAAGCTTTGCAAAGAAGGGGCCTGACCTGGACTTGGTGGGTCCTGGGAGGGGGTGAGGGAATCTCAGGCTCTGGGTCAAGAGCTCAGGGAGGCCAGGGGAGGAACGGGGTGTGACCAGGGAACTCTTTTTGCCTGAAGCAGAGCCCCAGGCACAGCCCCAGAGGTCAGGCTGACCTGAGCCTGCAGAGACCCTGAGTCACTCACCCCGGGGGTCTCCCTGAGGCCTGGGGGCCTGGCCTGCTCCCTGCTGCCTCCTTCTGTGCTTTTCTTCCTGTTTCTCTTCACTCTGTGGGGAAGACCAGGCCCTTCAGCCAGCTGCTCACAGGGGGGCACTAGGTAGGCTGCTCTGGGCAGAGACCCCAGGGTACAGACTCGCCTTCATCCCTGGACAGGGAGCTTTGGCTGAGCCCCCCCCCAATCCCCTTACTGCCTGTGAGGGCTTCAGGGGGACCCCGACTCACATGAGGAAGACGAGGCCGAGCAAGATGAAGGCTTTGACGCCCAGTCCCACCAAGGGCCCCAGAAGCCCCCCTGTCCTCGCTCCCGCTGCGCCTGCAGACAGAGGCCTGGGTGACTCCTGCCCTGAGCAGACACCAGGGCCCCAGGCTGCTCCTCTCCCAGGCCCGGAAGCACCCAATTCTCTCCAGGGTCTGGGGGAGAATCAGGTCAGGCCAGAGGGGCGCGGGTGAGGGAATTCACCAGAGACCGGGTGGAAAACAGAAAAGCTGGGTTCATGGAAATGCGCTCACTGAGAGAGCAGAGGTGACATGGGGCAACTGCAGACAGAGAGTGACCCGAGGCTCTATCACGCTCCAGGCATCATGGCCTGTTGGGGTGACTGGTTCTGGGGTTCCCTTGGGGATGATGGGTCTAGAGGATCAGCCGCTCAGTGTCCGGGTGCCAGGGCAGCCCCATCCACTGCCCTTATCCTTTCAAACTTGCTGGGCAAGGAAGTGGGTGGGGTTTTAAATTGATAGAGACATCCAGGACTTGTCCTCTGTCCCCCATCCTAGGTGGTAGCCTATGCCCCCTCCAGAACCCACAGAGGCCCTGAAGGCTGGTGCCCCTGGCTCAGGCAGGCCCCTTCCCTCGGTGTGCCCAGGACTCAGGAAGTGCAGGGAAAGTCCAGCTCCAGGGCATGGGGGTGCTGTGGGGAAGATGGGAGCATGAGGGCAGCCTCTCCCCTCTCTGGGCAGCAGACCCCCCGGGGGTGCTGACTCACTCTCCACAGACAGACTCAGGGAAGCCTCCTGGGAGCCCAGGGGGTTCTGAGCACAGCAGAGGAGTTTCCCTTGTCCCTCCAGGGGCCCCTTGGGCAGCTCCAGCTCCAGGGTCTGGGGGTGCTCCCACATGGCTCCCGCACCCATGGGGTTTAGGCTTGGAGAGGACTTCACGGTCAGGCTCCCCCCGACCCAGGTCAGCGTGGCAGGAGGGCTGCTGTGGACCACACAGGCCAGGCGCAGGGACTGGCCCTCCTGCACTGGGAGAGAGGAGCCGTTGCCCAGGACTTCAGGTCCTGCAGAGAGAGAAAGTAAGTCCAGGCTCTCATTCTGGGTCAAGCTGTGATGTTTGATCACCCCCTCTGTCGCATTTTTTTGCAGCCCCTGTTGATTTAGGCCAACTCTATGGTCATTGTTTTAAAGAGTAAGTTGTAGCAGGAGGGAGATCCTAAGGAGGTGGATAGATCATTAGGAGCATGAGGGCAGAAATGGGGAGGAGGATGGAGTTCTCACACTGGGGACATGCTCTTCTTCAGACAAGGGAAGTACCATCGGACACCCCACGGAGCAGGATCAGTGGTGGGGGAGCCCTTGTGTGAGCTGGAAAGCTGTAGGGATTCTCACCTCCGCTGTCCCCCAGTAGATTGAGGCCTTTCTCCCATGTGTGTTTTGAGACCCCAGCTCTGATTTGAAAGGTGGGACAAACCCCAGATCACCCACTCCCCAGAGAGGTGACCCCCCTCCCTACCTGAACCTTCTTTCCTGATCACCTGGATGGTCAGGTTCTGGGGCGCATCTGGACAGACAGACAGAATTGTTGTCCTTCACTAGGCCTTTCCCCCAGGAACATGAGACATGGAGGATACAGCCAGGGGCCTCTTTCCCTCCTCCCAGCAGGATCTGTGGGCCCACACCCCAGACCCTGCATCTCTTACTCCAACATCCACCACCCCGGGGACCCCTCAGGCCGGGCGTCCGGGCCCCACACTCACAACCCACGCTGAGCCGGACGGTGGTCTCTGTGCTCACGCCCGCTGCGGGGAAGGTCACCCGGCAGGTGAGGCTGGAGCCGTGGTGCTGGGGCCCCGGGCTGAGGGTGAGCACCGGGGAGTCGGTGCTCGTGGCGCTGAGGCCGACCCCCGTCCAGGAGAAGGTGGGGGGTGTCCCCCTCTCACAGGCCCAGGGCGCCGCGCAGGTGATGTTCTTGGGCCGGCCGGACTGGAGGAGCCCCAGGTGGTGGATGTCTGGCGTGTGAGTCAGCGCTGGGGGGACAGACACAGCCTGGAGCAGGACCACAGTGTCCCCAGGGGCAGCCTGTGTCAGGCCGCCCGCCCACCAGGGTCTGTTCCCCACAGATGAAAGGGTCCCTCACAAGATGAAGACATGGGTTCCCTCCCAGCCTCACCCGGGGCGCTCAGGACCCTCCTGTGCAGCCCTCCTGCACCCGGCCCTTACCTGTCACGGTTACGGAGAGCTGCTGATTCACGTAACTATATTTTACATAATCCCCTCTCTCCACCCTGAAGTGGTAGGTCCCTGTGTCCTCTCTCCGCGCGTCTCTGATGTCCAGGGTGCAGTTGTATTTCTGGGGCTCCCCCAGCAGGTGGAAGCGGCCACGGGTCTCCCGATGCACATCATAACCTGGGTGGTTTGTGGCCACCAGTGTAAACTCTGTACCCAGAGACTCTCTCCTTTTTCTGTACCAGTGGCCGTAAGCTGGGCTTCCTGCAGTGTGACCTGACCAGGGGTAGCCGACTACACAGGGCACGAGGACGCACTGGCCCTCCTGCACCGTCACCCGCTCCTGCAGGCGCAACCAGAATCTCTGATCCTGAGCCAGGGCCCCTGCGGAGAGATGAGGGTCAGTGCAGCCCCGGGCCCAGGCCCCCCCTCCCCAACTCACCTGCCCACAGCAGGGGCAACAGCAGCAGCAGCGGCAGCAGCATCGAGGCGAAAGTTCCGGGTCTGAGTGTCACAGCTGAGGAAGCCCGGACAGAAGCCCAGATGGGGCAGATACAAATTAGCTGACCACAGGGAGGAACTTCGCACACCCTGTGTGTGCCAGGCCCGGCCCTGCATAGAGTCCTTTCTCCTCCCGGGTCACGGAGGGCTGGTGGGGCAGGGGGACCCACCTGCGGCTCTCAGCTCCGTGCACAGGGGGATGCAGGCCCTGCAGAGTGTCCCCAGGGGTGACCCCCTGGTGTGGGCTCAGGAGAGGGCACCTGTAGTCATTAGAGATGGGTGATGTCCCCCTCTGGCCTCGGGGGACATCTGCTTTCAGGGGAAGGGATAACTGGGGGGCTGCCTTGGATCTGTGCTTGAGATGGTCCCTGATGACGGAGGGGCACAGAGGCCATTGCAGCTGCTGTGGCTTTAGGAGGAGAAGGTTGTCCAGGCAGGGCCTGTAGGGACCCCACTGCTCTGTGGCCTCAAAGGTGGGGCCCCAGGAGGGACAGGCTGGATAGTTTGGGGCCTGGATTCTGAGGGGACCTGGTGGTCATGGGGCCTCCTGACCTGGGTGCACTGCCCCAGGACCCCGGTGTGACTGGCCGGCCAGACCTGAGGCTCAGTCATCATCATCTCATCACAGCGTGACGTTGGGGATGGCCGGCTTTGGTGTCAGGTAGACCGGGCCCTTGTCCCCGCCAGGCCTCAGTGTCCTCAGCTGTCACAGGGAGGATCCCAGTTCTCCCCTGGCCTGGGGAGAGTCCCACGTGAGGGTGGGGTGGTGCTTCCCACAGACTCGGGGTGTCTTCCTGGGGTTGGGGTCAATCCCGCCCTTCCCCTGGCCCCGAGGCCTATGGCTTGGTGTGTCTGGGCCTTGCAGCTTCTCTGGCACAGTCAGACGCAGTAACAGCTCGTGCTCATGCTGAGGGAGCCTCTGTTTCCTCTGGGGACCCGCATCTCTCACAGTTAGAGCAGCACAGCCGCGGGGTCTGGGGCTTAGAGTTCTCTGTGGCTTCTCCCGCAGGACGGGTGGAGGGGCGAGGCCAGGTGAGAAGTCGCATCTCCTAAACAGGTGCCATGTGGGGAGCGACACGTGTTGACTGGTCTTCTGTGCAGAGAACCATGACTGTCCATGGACATCAGGGAAGCCCCGGGGTGGACTAGGGGACCTACTGACTCACGCGGGGGAGAAGGTATATGGGGTCGTTTTAGCCCCTGCAGCTCCCTGTTAAGAGACAGGTGCGGAACGGGGTCTAGGAGGGGTCCTAAGCCCAGGTCCCCAGAGTCACGCCCGCTGTGGGGAAGGTCACCGACAGGTGATTCTAGAGCCGTGGTCCTGGGGGCCCGGGCTGAGGGTGAGCACCGGGGAGTCGGTGCCCGTGGCGCTGAGGCCAACCCTGTCCAGGAGAAGCGGGGGTGCACCCCTGCCACAGGCCCAGGGCGCCGCACAGGTCATGTTCCCTGCCCGGCCAGACTGCAGGTCCCTGGAGGTGCACATCTAGCCTGTGGGTCAGCGCTGGGGGGACAGACACAGCCTGGAGCAGGACCTGAGTGTCCCCAGGGGCAGCCTGTGTCAGGCCGTCGGCCCCACCCACCCAGCCCATGTATGTCCACTGCCTCCTCCCAGCTTTGAAGCAGGGGATCCCCTCCAGTTTTGCCCTGAGGTCCCTTAGGACCCCTCCTAGACCCCGTTCCGCACCTGTCTCTTAACAGGGAGCTGCAGGGGCTAAAACGACCCCATATACCTTCTCCCCCGCGTGAGGCAGTAGGTCCCCTAGTCCACCCCGGGGCGTCCCTGATGTCCATGGAGCGTCACGGTTCTCTGAACTCCAATGAGGGGACTCAGCCCTGGGTCTCATCCTGCACACCCCGATCTGGATGTTGGGGCCCTCCCCACCATGTCAGCCTGAGACCTTCTGCTTTCCCAGACCCTGTAGCCGCCGCTTCTTTAAGGCAGCCAGGGCTCAGGGCGTTTCCCACAGCTGGTGTGGAAGATGCTGGAACAGGTCAATTTTAGCTCCCGCTCTCAAGTGGCTCTGACGTCACCCCTGTTCTCCCCCTGCAGACTCTCAGGCCGGTGGCGCAAGAGAAAGTGTCCCCGTGTGCACGTGTTTCCAAACCAGAGTCAGTGGAGAACGTTCCTTCCGTCTTCCCAGCATAAAGAGTTTCGTATGGTCCTTGGGTCATGAGGACAGAGGCTCCTGCCAGTGAAACGTCACTGTGGCCTGGTGATGGATGCCCCATGTGTGGGTTTCACCGGAGATTTATATCAGCTCCATTGGCTGGAGATTTCTGTGAGTTTTTCTGGTGTTTCTTTCATGAGCTTTACCTTTTTGTTTGAAGATTTATTTATGCATACAAGAACTTGGGGTACAGGCTATAGGAGCAGGAGGGAGAAAGGATTCACCAGACACAGAGCAGGGAGCAGAACAGGCAGAAGGACCGAAATCCCCTGCTGAGGGGAGCAGCGGGGAGTCAGGAGAGGTCTGCTGCGCCTTGTGGGCAGCTCCCTGGCTGGGGATGGACGTTGAGCTGCAGCGGCTGCGGACAGCCTCATGGGTTGCGTCTTCACCCCTGCGCCTCCGGGGAGGCCCCAGACCTTGTGTTGTTCAACAGGAACCATGCCCGTGGGGCTGAGGTTGCACAAAACGTGAGAATCACTCTATGGCCATTTACAGTAGATGAGCTCATTATTTTAATATTTATACTAAAACGACAAACATTGCTTACTAGCTCGAAATTTAATGTCAGTAAAATTATTAATTTAATATTTAAATTAAATACAAATTAATTATGTTGTATGTGTAATACTGTAACAAATTTTAGAAATGTAATTTAAATGTTAAAATACTATTTTTAGTTACTTTAAATTTAGATGCAGTGATGTTCCTTTTATCATATTCCAGAATCTTCCCAGCATCCCAGGAAGGGCTGAAGCAGCTCACGCTGGTTTGGGCCCTGAGCATCCTGGTTGTGGCCATGGGGTGTTCAGCTTTGGCCAGGGGAGCTCCCAGCCCTGGGGGATGAGAGGAGAGCTGACTCCCCCATTCAGGAAGGGGCCCCTTCAGTGGTCTGTGGGAGGAGCAGCCAGAGAGACGGGGCTGAGGGCTGAGACTGGGGTCCAGGCCAGGTCGGAGCCGTGTCCATGGCCGGGGTGTGAGGGCACAGGCCAGACAGAGTGTGCGGCGGGGCCCGGGGCTGAGAGTCTGCAGGAAATGGATCTTACGGTCTGTGACAGACACACAAGTCATGTCGCGTGGGGAGTGTGAGCCTGAGCCGTGGGGTGCTCGTGGCGCCGGAAGACGTTCACCCCAACACCTTGTCCCTTCCCTTTTGTGCTCGAGGGCCGGGGAGCGTGAGCGCTCGGCCTGGGGTAACTATCTCAGCGTCCCCGCAGCCCCCACATGTTTCCACGCGGTTTGGCAGCTCCGCGAGCTGGTCCCCATCCGCACCCACACTCGCTCTCTCGCAGGAAACATTTTGGGGTGCTGAGGCGCGCACAGCCGGCACTGAGCGCGCTGACGTGTCCCTGCAGACCCAGCACGTCTGGTCCCGCCGTCACACCTCCGCCGTCTCGAGACCTTCTCACCGTCCTCCCCTGGGCCTCTGCCCGGGACCTGTGACTCCCGCCCGGCGCCCGGCCCAGCCCTGGTCACCCCAGCTGTTGCTTTGCTTAATTAGGGTGAACCTAACAACCTTTACCACCTTGGCATTTTCCAGTGTGTGGTTCGGGGGTAGCCAGAGGCCCACGATCGTCCCCCAGATTCCGGAAGGTTTTCATTTTGCAAAACTGAAAGTCTGAACCTCCCCGAGAAGCTTCCTGTCCCCTCCCAGGTCTGCTCCAGCCCCGGCTCTAAGGGCTGGTTTCTTTGGGGTGACGCTGGCCTGTCTGGGAGACTCATCTCACTTAGCCACATCCTCAACACTGGCGATCTCACCCCAACTTCTGTCCTTTTAGACACTGGGGAGGTCTCAGAGCCCAGCCCGGGGTTTATGTGCAAGTTTAGCTGGATGAGGAAACTGGTCTCCCCCAGAGTGTTACATTGGGAAATACATTTACGGTGTCCTTCCTGGTGGCCTAGGGGTTAAAGGCTCAGTGCTACCTCCCGGAAGGCCCACTGAGTCGGCCTGGGCCTGAGTTTGATCCCTGGCCAAGGAGCTGACCCACAAGGCGCAGCAGACCTCGCCTGTCTCCCCGCTGCTCCCCTCAGCAGCGCATTTTAGTCGACGCGCCTGTTCTGCTCCCAGTCTGTCTCCGGTGAGTCCTGTCACCCCCTCCATCTGGCCTACACCCCACATCTACACACACACACACACAAAATAGAAATAGAACATATTGTGAAATAGTAAGTTCCTCAAACAGCCACGCGGAAGGGCCGCTGGGCGGAGGCGGGGGGGAGCTGACCAGTCGGCAACACGGGGTGCATTTCCCGCCTTGTGCACAAGCGCCCACTTTACAGCGGAGGGAGCTGAGGCCGGAGAGTGACGGGGACGCGTGTCTAAGCGGCTGGGCTGGGCGTGACCCGGGAGCTCTGGCTCCATCTGTCCCAGGAGCCCCGAGCTCGCCTTTCTGACCTCGCTGAGGCAGCAGCTCTGCAGGGAGCGCAGGACCCGCTGTCCTCAGAGAGGCCTTTTTGGGGCTCCAGCGTCGGGAGAGGGTCAGGAGAGGGCGGCTCTTTTGATCTGGGCATACTCGGAGGCCTCCTGGACCAGAAAGGCCCTGGGGTTTGCCTTGGGGAGCCCGAGGGAGGCGTAATGCAGCTCCTGCTCCTCCTCTGAGGGGGTCACCGCCGGGCCCCAGGGGTGCGGGGGGCTGTCAGCCCAGGATCCGCCCTGGTAACCCTGAGAAGGAAGAGATAAGGCTCAGGGTCCGGAGAAGGGACCTGGGCTCAGGGGTGTCTGTTTCCTTATCCGTTCACACCCACGCCTGAGGGTGGTTCTCACTCACTCACACACCTACTCTCTCCTCTAGCAGGTTTGCCTCATAGTGATAGTGTTCTTATCACTAGCCTCCTGAACCTCCACCCCCTGCCTGGGTGATGTCACATTGCCCCATTTTACAGACATGCAGACACAGTGGCGTCCTGTGCCCCCACCACACAGACCTGACCTGGGCGCCTGCAGACCAAGGGGGGCGTCCCCTGATCCCCACACTCCACACAAGCTTCTCTACTTGCAAATCGGGGTGTGAGGGTAATGCGAGGGTTGTGGGGGGGGGTTCTGGGGTCTGCAGTGGACGTGTCCTGTCAAGGCGGGCAGTGGGTGGGCACAGCCCTGTGACTGCTCCCCTGCCGGGCCCAGGGGGGTGAGTTGAAATGGGGCTAAAAAGACTCGGAGGCTCCAGCCCCTGCGTGGGGAGGACGGGACGGGACCCACAGGCGCAGAGTCCCCTCAGGGCCCTGCCCGGGCACTGATCAGTTGTGGGGGGGAGGAGGGGCTGCAGCTGGGCAGGGAGTCCCAGAGCCAGGGGCGGGAGCGTGGACCCTGGGGGAGGCGCCGAGCCCCCAACTGTACCCAGGATCTACAGGATAAGGGTAGGTGCCAGGTTCCCCGCCCCACCCAAGGGGCCTGGAGCTGAGCAGGGAGAGCTGGAGAGGAGCCTGGGGAGAAAGGAGAAAGATGGGGAGCAGGAGGGGCGGGGGAGCCCGTGGAGCAGAGACAGTGAAGACTCTGAGCTTGTCTTGGTCCTGGGCGGGGTGACACAGATGGGGGATGCCCGTGGGGAGGGGACAGGGCAGCTGATCTGAGCCTCTTCTGTCCCTTCCCTGTGGTCCCCCAGCAGGGGCCCTAGATGCGTGGCAGCCTCGGGCCTCAGGGCCCTGCTCTGGGCAGCGCCCTGTGTCTGGGCTTTTACCCGCAGGGGACGGTGACTTTGGTGCTTGACTTTAACCCTTTATTCTCTGTCCGTCTGGGCGGGGACTGACGGCGTTGGACTTCCTGTCCCTGCCGCTCTCCCCGCTGGACTGTGTTTGTCTCGATATGGCGATGGCAGAACCGATGCCAGGCGGGCAGGGTCAGGGCATCTGGGCGCCCCCTCCCTGCCGGGTGACACAGCCCCGCGTGGCGAGAGAGGACAGGACCCGAGGCGGGTCAGACACAAGCTGCTGTGTCCGTGGCATCCACACATTCCCACAGACTCTCCCCAGCAGAGACGCCATCGTGGGCGGAGTTGGGCTGTGAGTGGGTGTGCGCGGGTGTGGGCGCCGCGGGGGGTGTGGGTGAGGTCAGGACATTTGGGGGCGCGGCACAGACCAGACCCACAGGCGGGGCTTGTTTGGGGAGGGGAGCTGGGGCGGGGGGGGGGAAAGGCCAGGGACCCCGAGAGAACCCCAGGGCTCGGAGGGCTCAGCGGGAAAGGGGGGGAAAGAAAAGCTTTGCCCAGAGGGGCCTGACCTGGCCTTGGCGGGTCCTATGACGGTGTGAGGGAGGCTCAGTGTCTAGGTTGAGAGATCCAGGGAGGCCAGGGGAGGGATGGGGTGTAGAGGAGGGAGTCCTTTTTGCCTTGGAGCAGAGCCCCAGGCACAGCCCAGGAGGGTCCAGCTGACCTGAGCCCGAAGAAGACCGAGTCACTCACCCCAGGGATTCTCCCTGCGGCCTGGGGGCCTGGCCTGCTCCCTGCTGTCTCCTCTGTCCCTTTCTTCTTGCAGAGCCTCACTCTGTGGAGGAGACCAGGCCTTTCAGACCTGCACGATGCCCCGGGAGCCTGAAGGGCTGTGGGAGGTGGGTGGGGGCAGCTCTGGGCAGAGACCCCAGAGCACAGACTCGCTGGGGCGTTTCAGCATCACAGCCCCTGACTCACCCCACAGGCCTCCATCACGGGTGTGAGATTTGGAGTCTTCTAGCCCGTTCCTCCCCGACCCGAGCCCACTTGCAGGTCTTCAAGGGGACCCGGACTCACATATAAAAGACCAGGCCGAGCGCCAGCAGCGCTGAGACTCCTGCTCCCCCGACGGCCCCCAGAAGCACCCAACTCCTGGCTCCTGCTGGGCCTGCAACAAGGGGACCTGAGTGACCTCTGTGCCCTGGCAGTCACCAGACACCCAGGGGCTCACGCACGACCACCCACGTCTCTCCAAGGCTTGTCCTCTGGGCCAATCCGCTAAGTGTGCAACCTCTGTCACCCCAAAGCCCTCCCAGCCATCCTAGGAGACCCTGAAATCTGGTGCCCCTTGGCCCTGATGAGGCCCCTCCCCCTCTCCTGTCCCCAGGAGCCCAGGTCAGTGTCCCTTCCCAGAGTAGCCCCCACCGGCCCCAGCTCAGGGAGGGGCAGCTGCAGAGCAGACCCTGGTGGTCCCAGGGCAGCAGGCACCCCGCAGCTGTGTGGGTGGGGTGCTGTGGTGTGATGGGGCATCAGGGCAGCCTCTCCTCTCCTTGGGCAGCAGAAGCCTCCGGGGGTGCTGACTCACTCTCCACAGAGAGACTCAGGGAGGCCTCTTGGGAGCCCAGGGGGTTCTGAGCGCGGCAGAGGAGTTTCCCGTGGTCCTCCAGGCGCAGCCCGGCCAGCTCCAGCTCCAGGGTCTGGGGGTGCTCCCACATGCCTCCTGTACCCACGGGGTTTAGGCTTGGAGAGGACTTCACGGTCAGGCTCCCCTGCACCCAGGTCATCCTGGCGGGAGGGCTGCTGTGGACCACACAGGCCAGGCGCAGGGACTGGCCCGCCTGCACCAGGAGAGAGGAGCCGTTGCCCAGGGCTTCAGGTCCTGGAGAGAGATTTCAGGCCTTTCTTAGGGGTTCACCCTGTGAGGTTTGATCACTCCTGTGTGGCATTTTGTTCTGCAACCCCTGCTGACTGAGGCCAATTTTATGGTCATTATTTTACATAAGTTGTAGCAGGAGGGAGATGCTGAGGAGGTGGATAGAGCATAAGGAACATGAGGACAGAATTGGGGAGGAGGAGGTAGAACTAGTCCTGGGGATAAGCACATCATAAGGAAAGGGAGAGACCATCGGACACCCCAGGGAGCAGGGTCACGGATTGGGGGAGTCCATGTGTGAGCTGAGAGCCCGTGGGTTTTCCCAACTCTGCTGTCCCCCACCTTGCCAAGGCCTTTCTCCCATGTGTGTTCTCCCCCCAGCTCTTCTTTGAGGGTAAGGACAAACCCCACTTCCCTCACAGCTTTAGCGGTGACCTCGCTCCCTACCTGAGCCTTCTTTCCTGATCACCTGGATGGCCAGGTTCTGGGGCGCATCTGGACAGACAGACAGAATTGTTCTCCGTCAGCTGGCCTTCCCCCAGGAACATGAGACAGGGAGGATGCAGCCAGGGCCCTCTTCCCTCCTTCCAACAGGATTTGTGAGGCCCACACCCCAGACCCCACGTCTCGCTTTCCTACATCTGCTGCCCTGGGGAGCCCTCGGGCCAGGCATCCGGGCCCCACACTCACAGGTCACGGTGAGCCAGACGGTGGTCTCTGTGCTCACGCCCGCTGCGGGGAAGGTCACCCGGCAGGTGAGGCTGGAGCCATGGTGCTGGGGCCCCGGGCTGAGGGTGAGCACCGGGGAGTTGGTGCCCGTGGCGCTGAGGCCGACCCCCCTCCAGGAAAAGGTGGGGAGTGTTCCCCTCTTACAGGCCCAGGGCGCCGCACAGGTGATGTTGCTGGGCCGGCCAGCCTGGAGGGGCCCCTGGAGGTGGATGTCCGGCCTGTGGGTCAGCGCTGGGGGGACAGAGAGGGCCTGGAGCAGGACCTGAGTGTCCCCAGGGGCAGCCTGTGTCAGGCCGCCCGCCCCCGCGCCCCCCGGGTCTTTTTCCCGCAGACCTTAGGGTCCCACACAAGGTGAAGACATTGGGCCCCTCCCAGCCTCTCCCGGGGCGCTCAGGACCCTTCTGTGTGTCCTTCCTCCACCCGGCCCTTACCTGTCACGGTTACAGAGAGTGGCTGATTCCCGTAACTATAACTCACAGGACCTCTCGCCACCATGAAGTAGTAGGTCCCCGTGTCCTCTCTCCGCGCGTCTCTGATGTCCAGGGAGCAGTTGTAGTTCCGGGGGTCCCCCAGCAGGTGGAAGCGACCCTGGGTTTTTGTCTGCACCTTACTAACTGGGTAGTTTGTGGTCACTAGAATAAAGTGTGGACCCCCAGACCCTACCTCTTCTCTGAACCAGTAACCGTAGGCTGGGCTGTGCTCACTGTAACCTCCTCTGGGGTAGGAGAAGTCGCAGGGCACGAGGACGCACTGGCCCTCCTGCACCGTCACCCGCTCCTGCAGGCGCAACCAGGTTCTCAGATCCTGGGCCAGGGCCACTGCGGGGAGAGGATGGTCAGTGCAGCCCCCGCCCTGGGCCCTCCCCTCCCCGACTCACCTGCCCACAGCAGGGGCAGCAGCAGCAACAGAGGTGGCAGCAGCATGGGGGAGAGTCTGGGTCTGAGAGGAAGCCCCAAAAGAGCCCCAAGCTGGTGACTATGGTGTCTGACCACAGGGAGGAGCTTCCCACACTGTGCGCCAGGCCAGGCTGTGTGGACACTTCTCCTGCCGGGTCACGTGAGGGCTCCTAGGGCAGGAGGACCCGCCTGCAGCTCTCGGCTCCCTGCAGAGCGGGACGCAGGCCCTGCAGGGGTCCTGAGGGGCCATCCCCTGGTGTGGGCTCAGGAGTGGGCACTTGCAGGCCTTAGAGATGGTGGTGTCCAGGTGAGGGAGGAGGGGTTGATGAGCAACCCCGGCCTTGGGGGCATCTGCTCCTTTCAGGAGGGGGGTTCTGGGGGTGGGGGTGGCTTGGCCTCTGTGCTAGAGAAGCTCCCTGGTGCCGGAGGGGCTCTGGCTTGTTTCAGCTGCGGTGGCTCCTGGTGAAGGAGGTTGTCCAGGCAGGGCATGGAGGGACCCTGACTCCTCTCTGATCTCCAAGGTGGGGCCCCAGGATGTACGGGGTGGAGAGAACGGGGCCCGGTCTTTGAGGGGGACACGTTGCTCCTGGAGCCTCCTGACCTGGGCGCTCTGCCCCGGGCCCCACTATGACAGAGTGATCAGGCTGAGTCTCAGCCTGATCTGATGATGACATCACAGATTGACGATGGAGACACCTGACTCTGGAGTCATGAGGGCCTGGCACTTGTCCTCACCAGACCTTAGTGTCCTCGGCCGTCACAGGGAGGATACGAGTTCTCCCCCGGCCTGGGGACGGTACAACATGAGGGTGGGGTGGTGCTTCCTGAGCCTCGGGGTGTCCTCCTTGGTCAGGATCAGCCCTGCCTGTCTCTCCGGGCGCCTGTGTGCTTTGCTTGTGTGTGTCTAGGCGCAGGATGCCGGACAACTTCTGTCAGGTCCTGTAACTACTTAGGCCAGAGGTGTGGGGGATTCACCAGAGACAGAGTGGGGAGCAGAACAGGCAGATCCACTGAAATACTGCTGAGGGGAGCAGCACGGGTACGGGAGAGGTCTGCTCTGCCTTGTGGGCCAGCTACCCGGCCGAGACTTAACCCCTACACCACCAGGGAGGTTCCGCCATCTCTGAATTGTTCACCGTCTGGTAGACATTTTTTAACAAAAAGATTTATTTATGCATACAAGAACTGGGGTACCGCCAGAGGTGCAGGGGGTCCAGACGATTCACCAGAGAAAGGGTAAGGAGCAGAATAGGCGGATCCCCTGAAATCCACTGCTGAGGGGAGCAGCCGGGAGGCAGGAGAGTCTGCTGCGCCCTGTGGGTAGCCTCCTGGCTGGGGGTGGACCTCGCGCTGCAGAGGCTGCAGATGGCCTCACAGTGCTGTGCTGAACCCCTGGAGCCACCAGGGAGGCTCCGCCATCTCTGAATTGTTCACCGTCTGGTAGACATTTACCATGTCCCAGATTTGAGCCATAAATTCTAATTTTTGGCCAACATTTTTAGGTCATTCTTCTTTTGCGTTAAAACAATGTAGAGTTTCAAGAATCCGGAGAAGGCGGTGCCGGCTGACCTGGTCAGCCCCGGGGACAGAAAATAAACATGTCGTCCGTGTAAGGAGGGGGGACCCCGGGTCCTTCACTGCTGGCGAGGTCCAGTCCCCAGTCACCTGTCTCCACGGGGCTGCTGGTCAGGTTGTCGCCTGGTGACCACGGGTAAGGGAGGGGGTGTTAGTCCCCGGTCAGCGCCTGGTTCTCGGAGGAGCGATTGCCAAGTTGTAGAAATACTGACACTTCCTCACCCGCTCTTAGGGGGACCCGGACCCCAGTGTCCACCTCTGCTTAACACCCGACCTGGTGTCTTTAAACAGGGACAATCCCGGGGGGGCTGAGGCTGCCTAAAAAGTAAGAATCACGCTGTGTAATTTACACTAGATAAAAATGTTATTTTAATATTTAAATTAAATGAACAATTTATGTTGTATGTGCAATTATATTGTAATTAATTTTATAGATGTAATTTAAATGTTAAAATAGTGTTTTTAGTTACTTTAAATTTATATACAATAATTTTCACTTTTATCAGTTTCTGCAATTCTCCCAGCATCCCGGGAAGGGCTGAAGCAGCTCACGCTGGCCTTGGGCCCGAGCATCCTGGTTGTGGCCTTGGGGTGTTGCACCTTGGCCAGGGGAGCTCCCAGCCCTGGGGGACGGGAGGAGGAGCTGACTCCCCCATTCAGGAATGGCCCCCTCAGTGGTTTTGGAGGTGCAGCCAGAGACACAGGGCTGAGGGCTGAGACTGGGGTCCAGGCCAGGTCGGGGCCGTGTCCATGGCCGGGGTGTGAGGACACAGGCCAGACAGAGTGTGCGGCGGGGCCCGGGGCTGAGAGTCTGCAGGAAATGGATCTTACGGTCTGTGACAGACACACAAGTCACGTCGCGTGGGGAGTGTGAGCCTGAACCACGTCTTCGTGGCGCCGTAAGACGTTCACCCCAACACCTCGTCCCTTCCCTCTTGTCGTGCTCGAGGGCCGGGGAGCGTGACCACTCGGCCTGGGGTAACTGTCTCCGCGTCCCCGCAGCCCCCACATGTTTCCACGCGGTTTGGCAGCTCTGCGAGCCGGTCCCCATCCGCACCCACACTCGCTCTCTCGCAGCAAACATTTTGGGGTGCTGAGACACAAGCAGCCGGCACTGAGCGTGGTGACGTGTCCCCGCAGGCCCAGCACGTCTGGTCCCGCCGTCACACCTCCGCCGTCTCGAGACCTTCTCACCGTCCTCCCCTGGGTCTCTGCCCGGGAACTGTGACTCCCGCCCGGCGCCCGGCCCAGGCCTGGTCACCCCCAGCTCTTGCTTTGCTTAATTAGGGGGGGAATCTAACAACCTTTATCACCTCGGCATTTTTAGTGTGTGTTTTTGGGGTAACCAGAGGCCCATGGTCACCCCCCAGATTCCGGAAGTTTTTCATTTTGCAAAACTGAAAGGCTGAACCTCCCCGAGCAGCTTCCTGTCCCCTCCAGGGTCCTCTCTGGCCCCGGCTCTAAGGGCTGATTTCTTGGAGGCCTCCTGTGGTGCCCCATGGGGCGCTGGCCTGCCTGGGAGACTCACCTCACTTAATGACGTCCTCAAAACTGGCGATCTCACCCCTGCTTCTGTCCTTTAGACACTGGGGTGCTCTTAGAGCCAAGCCAGGGGCTTTATGGGCGTGTTTCCATGGATGAGGAAGGAAACTGTTCTCCCGCAGAGCGTTACATTGAGAAAGAGATGGCTTCTGGGTGAAAGGCTCAGTGCTACCCCAGGAAGGCCCACAGAGTCAGCCTGGGCCTGCGTTTGATCCCCAGCCAAGCAGCTAACCCACATGGCTCAGCAGACCTCTCCTGTGTCTCTGTTGCTCCCCTCAGCAGCGCATTTCAGTCGATCCGCCTGTTCTGCTCCAGATTCTGTCTCTGGTCAGTCCTCTCACCGCCGCCCCCCCCCCCACCTCTGCCTACACCCCACATCTGAGCACACACACACAAAATATAGAAATAGAACATATTGTGAAATAGCAAGTTCCTCAAATAGCCAAGCAGAAGGGCCGCGGGGGAGGGGAGAGCTGCCCAGTCAGCAACATGGGGCGCGTTTCCCGCCTTGTGCACATGCGCCCACTTTACAGCGGAGGGAGCTGAGGCCAGAGAGTGAAGGGGAGACATGTGTCTAAGCAGTTGGGCTGGGCATGACCCGGGAGCTCAGGCTCCATCTGTCCCAGGAGCCCCGAGCTCGCCTTTCTCACCTCGCTGAGGCAGCAGCTCTGCAGGGAGCGCAGGACCCGCTGTCCTCAGAGAGGCCTTTTTGGGGCTCCAGCGTCGGGAGGGGTACAGGGGAGGGCGGCTCCACGTTTGACATTGACCTCGGAGTACTCGGGGGTCTCCTGGACCAGAAAGGTTCTGGGGTTCGCCTTGGGGACCCCGAGGTTGGTGTAATGCAGCTCCTGCTCCTCCTCTGAGGGGGACGCCGCAAGGCCCTGGAGGTGCGTGGGGCTGTCAGCCCAGGGTCCGCCCTGGTGACCCTGAGGGGGACGAAATAAGGCTGCAGTTCAGTCTCAGTCTGGAGAAGGGAGCTGTGCCCAGGGTTGTTTGTTCCTGTATCTGTTCACACCCATGCCTGAGGGTCCTTCACTCACTCACACACTCATTCACACACTCACTCACACACTCACCCATTCTCACCTCTAACAGGTTTTCTTCATAACGGCTTGTTCTTATCACTAGTCTCCTGAACCCCCACCCCTGCCTGGGTGATGTCACCATCGCCCCATTTTACAGACATGCAGACATGGGCACGTCCAGTGCCCCCAGTACGCTGACCCGACCTGGGGTGCCTGCAGGTCAAGGGGGGCGTCTCCTGATCCCCACACCCCACACAAGCTTCTCTACTTGCAAGTTGGGTTGTGAGGGCAGCGCAGGGGCCTGGGTGGGCCTGGGGTCTGCAGTGGACGTGGCCTGACTCAGGGCGGGCAGTGGGTGGGCACAGCCCTGTGACTGCTCCCCCGCCGGGCCCAGGGGGGTGAGTTGAAATGGGGCAAAAAAGACTTGGGGCTCCAGCCCCCGCGTGGGGAGGACGGGTCGGGATCCACAGGCGCAGAGTCCCCTCAGGGCCCTGCCCAGCCACAGGCTCCGTTGTGCGGAGGGAGGAGGGGCTGCAGCTGGGCAGGGAGTCCCAGAGCCCCCAGCACGTGTTGGGAGTGAGGACAGGAAATGGGGTGGTCAAAACCTGGAGGCTGCTGTGCGTGTAACATCAGCGCTGTTTTTCACAGGCTGACCTCAAAGACAACATCATGTACCTCCAAAAAGCAAGTGATCGCGGGCAGAGTTTGGCTGTGAGCGGGTGTGCGCGGGGTGTGGGCGCCGCAGGGGGTGTGGGTGAGTCAGTCACACGCCAGGGGGGCTGGTGGTGAGGGAGGCTGAGAGGGGACATGAGGCGGGGGCGGCGCAGACCAGGACCCGCAGGCGGGGACGCAGGACAGAGTGTTGAGGAAGGAGAAGCCCGGGGGGGGGGCGCCGAGTCCCAGCAGGGGTCAGGCTGCTGTGAGGGGGTCTGGGGGCACAGGCCAGAGGGGGTTTGCAGGGGGAGCCAGTGCAGAGAATCCCCAGTTCTTCCAGACCTGCTGGTCACCCCAGAAGGAGTTAGTTTAGCGACAGGTGCAATTCCACAAAGGATGGGCCCCCAGCAGGAGCCTGTGCCAGTGCGGTCTCTGCCCTGCCCGAGGCAGCTCCGGCCCCCGCAGTGTCGCGTCCTTCCCGGGTGAGAGGATGCACCTGCCCCTGCATGTCACTAGACCTGGCTGCCTGGTTGGACACTCCTCCGAGCCTCTGAAGGGGGAGCTCCTGGGAGACTCTCCTCCCAGGACCCGAGGACCCGGCTCTCTGACCCACCACCCGTGTGTCTCTCTGTCTGTCCTCCGGGGCAATGTGCCCGCGGGACAGTGATAGCTGTGGAGGAGGCTCTGGGTATTTCTGCCCCACCCAGATGTGGGGGCAGAAGGGTTTGGGGGAGGGGAACGAAGTGGGGTGATGGGATGAGGCCAGAGACCCTGGAGAGACCCTGAGGGCTCAGAGGGCTCAGCAGGCAAGGGAGGGGGAGAAATCCTTTTCCCAGAGGGCGCCTCGCCAGGACTCAGGGGTGGGGAGGGCGGGAGCTGCAGGTCTCCAGGCTTGTGCTGCAGAAAGCACGGGAGGAAATGGGGTGGGGGATGCCAGGGAAGCCTCCTTCCCTGTAGGCCCAGCACAGGCTCAGGTAGAGAGGGACCAGCCCCACCTGCAGGAAGACACTCACCCCGGGGGTTCTCCCTGCAGCCTGAGGGCCTGGCCTGCTGGCTGCTACCTCTGTCCCTTTCTTCCTGCAGCGCCTCTCAGCCCCGCTGCTCGCCCAGGAGCCAAAGGGCTGTGGGAGGCGGGTGGGGATGGCTCTGGGCAGAGACTCCAGGGGACATGCTCGCTGGGGTGTTTCAGCATCACAGCCCCTGACTCACCCCACAGGCCGCCAGCCCTGGGCGGGTGCTCTGGCCTCTTCCTGTCTCTTCCTCCCCCACCCCTGTCCCCTCCTAGTCTGCGAGGTCTTCAAGGGTCCCGACTCACATGAAGACCAGGCAGAGCACGAGCAGGGCGGAGACTCCTGCTCCCCCGACGGCCCCCAGAACCACCCACGTCCTGGCTCCTTGTGGACCTAACACAAAGGGATCTGGGTGACCCCTGTCCCCTGAGTAGACACCAGACACCCAGGGCCTCACCCATGACCGGGAGAGCCCACTTCTCTCCAGGACTTGTCGACTGCGCCCCCATTGTCTGCAGATACAGCTTCCATCCCCCCCAAGAACCCTCAACACTCCACAGGGCCTCCCCCCTCTTGTCCCCAGGAGACAAGGTCAGTGTCCCTTCCTGGAGCAGCGCCCACCCGCCCCAGCGCAGGGAGGGGCAGCTGCAGAGCAGACTCTGGTCCCCCAGGAGCAGGTCGGCCCCACTGCTATGTGGAGAGGGGTGCTATGAGAGTGTTGGGGGCATCAGGGCAGCCTCTCCCCTCTCTTCACAGCAGAAGCCCTGGGGGTGCTGACTCAGTCTCCACAGAGAGACTCAGGGAGGCCTCCTGGGAGCCCAGGGGGTTCTGAGCGTGGCAGAGGAGTTTCCTGTGGTCCTCCAGGTGCACCTTGGCCAGCTCCAGCTCCAGGGTCTGGGGTGCTCTCACATTCCTCCCACACCGAGGTTGAGACTTGGAGAGGACTTAACGCTCAGGGTCCCCCGGAACCAGCTCAGCCTGGCGGGAGGGCTGCTGTGGACCACACAGGCAAGGCGCAGAGACTGGCCCTCCTGCACCGGGAGAGAGGAGCCGTTGCCCAGGGCTTCAGGTCCTGCAGAGATTTCAGGCCTTTAATAGGGGTGCACTCGGTGAGGTTTGATCACCCACTCTATGGCCTTGTGTTCTGCAGACTCTGCTGACTGAGGCCAATTTTGTGGTCAATATTTTAAAAAGTAAGTTGTCCCAGGAGTGAGATCCTAAGGAGATGGGTAGATCATAAGAAGCATGAGGGCAAATTGGGGTGGAGGAAGTAGACCTGGCACTGGGGATACGTACAGCATCAGATAAGGAAGGCACAGTAGGACACCCCAAGGAGCTGGTCTTTCGCAGGGGAGTCTGGGTATGAGCTGAAGAGCCCATGGGGGTTCCATAACTGCTGCCCCCCACTTAGCAAAGGCCTTCTCCCATGTGTGTTTTCAGACTCCAGCTGTTTTGAGGCTCGAGACAGACCCCACATCCCTCCCACCTTTAGAGGTCAGCTTGCTCCCTACCTGAGCCTTCTTCCCTGATCACCTGGATGGTCAGGTTCTGGGGCGCATCTGGACAGACAGACGTAATTGTTCTCTGTCAGCTGGCCTTCCCCCAGGAACATGAGACATGGGGGATATAGCCAGGGGCCTCTTTCCCTCCTCCCGGCAGGATCTGTAGGGCCCACACCCCAGAACCCGCATGTCCCCTTCCTATATCCGCTGCCCTGGGGACCCCTCAGGCCAGGCGTCCAAGCCCCACACTCACAGGCTATGCTGAGCCGGACGGTGGTCTCTGCTCACGCCTTCTGCCGGGAAGGTTACCCGGCAGGTGAGGTTGGAGCCGAGGTGCTGGGGCCCTGGGCTGAGGGTGAGCACCGGGGAGTAGGTGCCCGTGGCACTTAAGCCGACCGCCGTCCAGGAGAAAGTGGGGGGTGTCCCCCTCTCACAGGCCCAGGGCGCCGTACAGGTGATGTTCCTGGGCCGGCCAGACTGGAGGGGCCGCTGGA
This sequence comes from Talpa europaea, assembly GCF_964194135.1. Taxonomy (NCBI): domain Eukaryota; kingdom Metazoa; phylum Chordata; class Mammalia; order Eulipotyphla; family Talpidae; genus Talpa; species Talpa europaea. Next base: position 48,559,876 of record NC_140084.1, read on the forward strand.
GGTGAATGTCTGGCCTGTGGGTCAGCGCTGGGGGGACAGACACGGCCTGGAGCAGGACCTGAGTGTCCCCAGGGGCAGCCTGTGTCAGGCCACCCGTCCCCGCCCAGCCAGGGTCCTCTCCCAACGGATCTCAGGGTCCCTCACAAGATGAAGACATGGGGCCCCTCCCAGCCTCTCCCGGGGCGCTCAGGACCCTCCCATGTGTCCCTCCAGCACCCAGCTCTTACCTGTCACCAGTACAGAGAGCTTGTGGTTCATAAACTCATATAACACAGAACTCTGTCTCTCCACCCTGAAGTAGTAGGTCCCCATGTCCTCTCTGCGCGCGTCTCTGATGTCCAGGGAGCTGTTGTATGTCCAGGGGTCCCACAGCAGGTGGAATCGCCCCCGGGTCTCCTTCTGCACCACATGAGCTGGGCGGTTTGTGGCCACTGGAGCTGTACCCCAGGACATTCCCCTTTTCTTGAGCCAGGAGCCATAAAGTGTGCTTCCCGCAGTGTAACGTGGCCCAGGGTAGCCGACTACGCAGGGCACGAGGACGCACTGGCCCTCCTGCACCGCCACTCGCTCCTGCAGGCGCAACCAATAACTCTCATGCTGAGCCAGGGATCCTGCGGGGAGACCAGGGTCAGTGCGGCCCCCGGCCCCGCCCCTCCCGTCCCCCACTCACCTGCCCATAGCAGGGGCAGCAGCAGCTGGGGCAGCATCACGGGGAGAGTCAAGGATCTGGGCATCACAGGCTGACGAAGCCGCGACGGAAGCCCAGATGGGGCGGTCACAAGTTGGCTGACCACAAGGAGGAACTTCCCACACTCTGTGCGCCAGGCCAGGGCTGCGTAGACACTTCCCCTGGGTTACGTGTGGGCTCGTGGGGCAGGAGGACCCGCCTGCAGCTCTCAGCTCCCAGCACAGCCAGATGCAGTCCCTGCAGGGACCCCCGGGAGGCCGACCCAAGTGTGGGATCAGGAGGCGGCACCTACAGGCGTTGGAGATGGTGGAGTCCGGGTGGGGACAAGGGGGTGATGAACGACCCGGGCCTGAGTGCATCTGCTCTTTTCAGGAAGCAAGTATCTGGGGTGGGGCGGGGGGGACCTTGCGTCTGTGCTTGAGAAGGTCCTTGTTGCCCAGGGGCCTCAGAGGCTGATGGAGCTGCTGTGGCTTCAGGTGGAAGAAGTTGTCCAGACAGGGCCTGTAGGGACCCCACTGCTCTGTGAGCTCCAAGGTGGGGTCCCAGTAGGGACAGACTAAGGGGACCTGGAATCCGAGGAGGACATGGTGGTCCTGGGGCCCCTGGGTCCTGTCCCTGCTCTCCCTCAGGACCCCTGCGTGACCGGGTGAAGCAGCTCACGCTTCGCTTAGGCCCTGAGCATCATCGTCCTGGCCTTGGGGTGTTGCGCCTTGGCCAGGGGAGCTGCCAGCCCTGGGGAAAAGGAGGAGCAGCTGACTCCCCCATTCATGAAGGGCCCCCCTCAGTGGTTGTGGAGGAGCAGCCAGAGACACGGGGCTGAGGGCTGAGACTGGGGTCCGGGCCAGGTCGGGGCCGTGTCCAGGGCCGGGGTGTGAGGACACAGGCCAGACAGAGTGTGCGGCGGGGCCCGGGGCTGAGAGTCTGCAGGAAATGGATCTTATGGTCTGTGACAGACACACAAGTCCCGTCGCGTGGGGAGTGTGAGCCTTAGCCTTGGGGTGCTCGTGGCGCCAGAAGACACACTGACCCTCCTCTCCCCGCAGGATCCCTGGCTCAGGAGGAGAGTTATTGGTTGCGCCTGCAGGAGCGAGTGACGGTGCAGGAGGGCCAGTGCGTCCTCGTGCCCTGCGTAGTCGGCTACCCTGGGCCACGTTACACTGCGGGAAGCACAGTTTATGGCTCCTGGCTCAAGAAAAGGGGAATGTCCTGGGGTACAGCTCCAGTGGCCACAAACCACCCAGGTCATGTGGTGCAGATGGAGACCCAGGGGCGATTCTAAACACACAGACAAAAAAATAGAAATAGTTTCACATTGTGAAATCCCCCACATCCTAATACAGCCAAGCAGAAGGGCCGTGGGGGAGGGGGCAGCTGACCAGTCAGCAACACGGGGTGCATTTCCCGCCTTGTGCACATGCACCCACTTTACAGCGAGGGAGCTGAGGCCGGCGAGTGACAGGGGGATGCTGTCTAAGTGTCTAAGCGCTGGGCTGGGCGTGACCCGGGAGCTCTGGCTCCATCTGTCCCAAGAGCCTGGAGCTTGCCTTTCTGACCTTTGTGACCTCGCTGAGGCGTCAGCTCTGCAGGGAGCACAGGACCCTCTGTCCTCAGAGAGGCCTTTTTGGGGCTCCAGCGTCGGGAGGGGGGCAGGAGAGGGCGGTCTGCGTTTGGGTTGACCTTAAAGTACTCGGAGGCCTGGACCAGAGAGGCCCTGGGGGTCGCCTTGGGGAGCCCGAGGTTGGCGTGATGCAGCTCCTGCTCCAACTCTGAGGGGGACACCACCGGGCCCAGGGGGTGCAGGGGGCTGTCAGCCCAGGATCCGCCCTGGTGACCCTGAGAGGGACGAGATAAGGCTCATGGTCAGCCTCGGGGTCCGGAGAAGGGACCTGGGCTCAGGGGTGTCTGTTCCCTTGTCCAGTCACACCGAGGGTCCTTCACACTTACACACTCACTCACTCACTCACACACTCACATACTTACCCTCACTCACTCACTCACACCTTAACTTATCTCCATGATCTCCTGTCCCTGGTCTGAACCCCCACCTCCCTTCTGGGGGACACTGATGGCGGCTCCTGGTGACACCCCGGGGAGGGTCCCAGGGGCAGGAGCACAGGCAGGAACGAGCTGCAGAGGGACGTGTGCGGAGGCGCAGCCTGGGGGGGACCCGGAGCCTGGGGTCACTGTACAGTCCTGGGCCCCTCAGATCTACCCGGGCAGCCCCCACATAGAAACCACCCCGAGGCGCGGCCCAGGGAGCACGGGAGGAGCAGGAGCTCATGCTGCACACGGAGGAGCCGGAGGCCTGAGCCTTGGGGTGCTCGTGGGGCCAGAAGACGTTCACCCCAACGCCTCGTCCCTTCCCTCTTGTTGTGGTGCTCGAGGGCCGGGGAGCGTGACCGCTCGGCCTGGGGTAACTGTCTCCGTGTCCCCGCAGCCCCCACATGTTTCCACGCGGTTTGGCAGCTCCGCGAGCCGGTCCCCATCCGCACCCACACTCGCTCTCTCGCAGCAAACATTTTGGGGTGCTGAGGCGCATGCAGCAGGCACTGAGCGCGCTGACGTGTCCCCGCAGGCCCAGCACGTCTGGTCCCGCCGTCACACCTCCGCCGTCTTGAGACCTTCTCACCGTCCTCCCCTGGGTCTCTGCCCGGGACCTGTGACTCCCGCCCGGCGCCCGGCCCAGGCCTGGTCACCCCCAGCTCTTGCTTTGCTTAATTAGGGGAAAACCTAACAAATTTCACCACCTCGGCGTTTTCCAGTGTTTGATTCAGGGGTAACCAGAGGCCCACGGTAGCCCCCCAGATTCCGGAAGGTTTTCATTTGGCAAAACTGAAAGGTTGAACCTCCCTGAGCCGCTTCCTGTCCCTTCCGGGGTCTGCTCCAGCCCCTGCTCTAAGGGCTGGTTTCTTTGGGGTGGCGCTGGCCTGTCTGGGAGACTCATTTCATTTAGCAACATCCTCAACACTGACGCTGTCACCCCTGTCTGTCCTTTTATTTATTTTATTTATTTTTTAAATATGTGGTTTTTTTTTTTTCATTAATTTATTTATTTATACAAGTGCTGGGTACAGTCAGAAGCGCGGGAGGGTGAGAGAATTCACCAGAGCCAGAGCGGGGAGCAGAGCAGGTAGAGGGCCCGAAGGACACTGCTGAGGGGAGCAGGGGGCGGCAGGAGAGGTCTGCGCGCCATGTGGGACCATCGCCGGTGTTTGGGGATCGAACCGGCGCTGCAGAGGCTGCGGCAGCTTTGCAGCCCAGCGCTCAACCACTGCACCACCGGGGAGGCCCTACTTTTGTCCTTTTAAAACTGGGTTGTTCTCAGCAGCCAGCCTGGGGGGTTTTGTGCATGTTTAGCTGGATGAGGAAAGTGAGCCCCAAGAGAGTTACTTTTAGAAATAGATTCACGGGACCCGCCCTGGTGGCCTAGGGGTTAAAGGCTCAGGGCTTCCACCGGGAAGGCCCACTGTGTCGGCCTGGGCCTGAGTTTGATCCCCACATGACAGAGACCTTGCCTGTCTCCCCGCTGCTCCCCTCAGCAGTGGATTTCAGTGTATCTGCCTGTTCTGCTCCCCACTCTGGTTCTGATCAGTCCACACCCACCCCCCCCATCTTGGGCTTAGGGCCCACTTCTTCTAAACACACAGACAAAAAATAGAAACAGTTTCACATTGTGAAATTGCTGCACCTCCCCCTGCAGTGACCTTTAGGGCTAATGGCTTTCGCCAAGGTCCCTAGGTCTGCTGGGCAAGGAACCAGCGCAGGGGAGTACAGCAAAGTTCCCTGAAGACATAGATAAGACAGAGGCCTATCAAAAGATAACGACCACCAGGAGCCACCACAAGAATGCTGACCAAAAGGATCCTTATCTCGTCTCCTCAGACCTACAAACTTTATCCCTTCACTCTCTTTCTAAAACTTCTTCCTTCTCTTCTATAAAGGTCATGGATTGCTAAATGAAAGAAACATGAAATCTAGTAACAAGGATGACTCAAATGAAACACCACTAAACCTTGTGGAACAACAAAATTGTTAGTTCAATAATTGCTCCGTTATATGTTAAAATTCCTTAGCTTTGATCCCTAATGAAAAAGTGTTATTACATAAAAAATAAGTGCACCTGTTATAATTAATAATGATTAATGAATTTAATGGTTAGCTAGGAGAAAATGTAATTATATAAAACAAAAGACAAAACTAATGGTCTGACTGCTTAGGAATGTGCCTAGATCCAAATGTAACTCTGGACATAAATCACTGCCTTGTCAATGATAAGTTAAACCTATGAGCCAACTGGTTTAGTGCACTGATAACCAATCCTATGCCTTTAGAACAACATATATATACTGGCCACTAACTTAAATAAAATTACACTCAGATTTCCACTTTCTTGAGGTGTGTCTGTGTGTCACTTATTCACCAAATCCCTGACCACCCTGCGCAGTCTCTCAACCCTGACACGGCCTCATCGTTCACTGCTGTGCTGGTCCGCGGTAGAGATCCCCCACTTTCCTAGTTCCTAATACAGCCAAGCAGAAGAGCCGCGGGGGAGGGGCAAGCTGACCAGTCAGCAACACGGGGTGCATCACCTGCCTTGTGCACATGCACCCACTTTACAGCAAGGGAGCGGAGGCCGGCCAGTGACAGGGGGATGCTGTCTTAAGTGTCTAAGCGCTGGGCTGGGCGTGACCCAGGAGCTCTGGCTCCATCTGTCCCAGGAGCCCCGAGCTCGCCTTTGTGACCTCGCTGACCCGCTGTCCTCAGGTTGGCCTTTTTGGGGCTCCAGCGTCGGCAGGGGGGCAGGAGAGGGCAGTCTATGTTGGGGTTGACCTTAAAATACTCAGAGCCCTGGACCAGAAAGGCCCTGGGGCTCGCCTTGGGGAGCCCGAGGTTGGCGTGATGCAGCTTCTGCTCCTCCTGAGGGGGATGCCTCCGGGCCCAGGGGGTGCAGGGGGCTGTCAGCCCAGGATCTGTCATGGTGACCCTGAGAGGGACGAGGTAAGGCTCAGGGTCAGCCTCAGAGTCTGGAGAAGGGTGGGATCAGGGGTGTATGTTCCCTTGTCCAGTCACACCCAGTCCCGACGGTCCTTCACACTCACACACTCACTCCCACACACTCACACACTCACATACTTACACTCACTCACAAACTCACACCTTTAACATATCTCCATGATTGCCTGTCCCTGGTCTGAACCCCCACTTCCCTTCTGGGGACACTGTTGGCGGATCCTGGTGACACCCCGGGGAGGGTCCCAGGGGCAGGAGCACAGGCGGGAATGAGCTGGAGAGGGACGTGTGCGGAGGCGCAGCCCGGGGGGGACACGGAGCCTGGGGTCACCGGACAGTCCCGGGCCCTTCAGATCTACCCGGGCAGCCCCCACATAGAAACCACCCCAAGGCGCGGCCCAGGGAGCACGGGAGGAGCAGGAGCTCATGCTGCACGCAGAGGAGCCCGAGGCCGAGGCCCTGGAGAGGCAGCGCCTGCCCTTCTCTGCGCCGCCTCCGCCCTGGCCCTGTGATCTGATGCCCTGCCCTGTGGGGGTGCCCAGCCTCTCTGCCTGGGGGAACTCCCCGCAGCTGCTGAAAGGGGCGCTCTGGGGAGACTCTCCTCACAGGACCCGATGACCCGGCTCTTGACCCGACATCCGTGCGTCTGTCTGTCTGTCCTCCTGGGCAGTGTGCCCGCGGGACAGTGATAGCCCTGCAGGAGGCTCAGGGTATTTCTGCCCCAGCAGGATGTGGGGGCGGCAGGGCTGGGGCTGAGTGACAGCTGTTGGGGGGTTTCTTGCCAGAGTTTGTTTGGGGAGGGGAGCTGGGGGCATGGGGCGGGGAGAGCAGGGAACCTGAGAGAATTCTGGGCTCAGAGGGCTCACTGGGGAGGAGGGGAGGGGTGGGAAAAGCTTTGCAAAGAAGGGGCCTGGCCTGGACTTGGTGGGTTCCAGGAGGGGGTGAGGGAGGCTCAGTCTCTGGGTCAAGAGCTCTGGGAGGCCAGGGGAGGAACGGGGTGTGACCAGGGAACCCTTTTTGCCCTGGAGCAGAGCCCCAGGCACAGCCCCAGAGGTCAGGCTGACCTGAGCCTGCAGAAGACCCTGAGTCACTTAACCTGGGGGTCTCCCTGTGGGCTGGGGGCCTGGCCTGCTCCCTGCTGCCTCCTTCTGTGCTTTTCTTCCTGATTCTCTTCACTCTGTGGGGAAGACCAGGCCCTTCAGCCAGCTGCTCACAGGGGGGGCACTAGGTAGGCTGCTCTGGGCAGAGACCCCAGGGGACAGACTCGCCTTCATCCCTGGACAGGGAGCTTTGGCTGAGTCCCCCACCCCAGCCCCCTTATGGCCTGTGAGGGCTTCAGGGGGACCCCGACTCACATGAGGAAGACGAGGCTGAGCAAGATGAAGGCTTTGATGCCCAGTCCCACCAAGGGCCCCAGAAGCCCCCCTGTCCTCGCTCCCGCTGCGCCTGCAGACAGAGGCCTGGGTGACTCCTGCCCTGAGCAGACACCAGGGCCCCAGGCTGCTCCTCTCCCAGGTCCCTGAGCGCCCAGTTCTCTCCAGGGTCTGGGGGAGAATCAGGTCAGACCAGAGGGGCCCGGGTGAGGGAATTCACCAGACACCAGGTGGAAAACAGAAAAGCTGGGCTCATGGAAATGTGCTCACTGACAGAGCAGAGGTGACATGGTGACATGGGGGACTGCAGACAGAGAGTGACCCGAGGCTCTATCATGCTCCAGGCATCATGGCCTGTTGGGGTGACTGGTCCTGGGGTGCCCCCTAGAGATGATGGTCCTAGAAGATCAGCCGCCCCGTGTCCCGATACCAGGGCAGCCCCATCCACTGCCCTTATCCTTTCAAACTTGCTGGGCAAGGAAGTGGGTGGGGTTTTAAATTGATAGAGACATCCAGGACTTGTCCTCTGTCCCCCACCCTAGGGGGCAGCCTATGCCCCCTCCAGAACCCACAGAGGCCCTGAAGGCTGGTGCCCCCTGGCTAAGGCAGGCCCCTTCCCTCGGTGTGCCCAGGACTCAGGAAGTGCAGGGAAAGTACAGCTCCAGGGCATGGGGGTGCTGTGGGGATGATGGGAGCATGAGGGCAGCCTCTCCCCTCTCTGGGCAGCAGACCCCCCGGGGGTGCTGACTCACTCTCCACAGACTGACTCAGGGAGGCCTGCTGGGAGCCCAGGGGGTTCTGAGCGCGGCAGAGGAGTTTCCCGTAGTCCTCCAGGGGCACCCCGGCCAGCTCCAGCTCCAGGGTCTGGGGGTGCTCCCACATGCCTCCTGCACCCACGGGGTTTAGGCTTGGAGAGGACTTCACGGTAAGGCTCCCCCCGACCCAGGTCAGCCTGGCGGGAGGGCTGCTGTGGACCGCACAGGCCAGGCACAGGGACTGGCCCTCCTGCACCAGGAGAGAGGAGCCGTTGCCCAGGACTTCAGGTCCTGCAGAGAGAGAAAGTAAGTCCAGGCTCTCATTCTGGGTCACGCTGTGAGGTTTGATCACCCCTCTGTCGCATTTTTTTTGCAGCCCCTGTTGACTTAGGCCAACTCTATGGTCATTGTTTTAAAGAGTAAGTTGTAGCAGGAGGGAGATCCTAAGGAGGTGGATAGATCATAAGGAGCATGAGGGCAGAATTGGGGAGGAGAAAGTGGACCTGACACTGGGGACATGCTCTTCTTTAGACAAGGGACGGACCATCGGACACCCCACCGGGCAGGATCAGTGGTGGGGGAGCCCTTGAGTGAGCTGAAGAGCCCGTAGGGATTCTCACCTCCGCTGTCCCCCAGTAGATTCAGGCCTTTCTCCCATGTGTGTTCTCAGACCCCAGATCACCCACTCCCCAGGGAGGTCACCTCCCTCCCTACCTGAACCTTATTTCCTGATCACCTGGATGGTCAGGTTCTGGGGTGCATCTGGACAGACAGACAGAATTGTTGTCCTTCATAGGCCTTTCCCCAAGGAACATGAGACATGGAGGATACAGCCAGGGGCCTCTTTCCCTCCTCCCTGCAGGATCTATGGGCCCACACCCCAGACCCTGCATCTCTTACTCCTACATCCGCCACCCCGGGGACCCCTCAGGCTGGGCGTCCGGGCCCTACACTCACAGGCCATGCTGAGCCGGACGGTGGTCTCTGTGCTCACGCCCGCTGTGGGGAAGGTCACCCGGCAGGTGAGGCTGGAGCCGTGGTATGGGGCCCCAGGCTGAGGGTGAGCACCAGGGAGTCGGTGCTCATGTTGCTGAGGCCGACCCCCATCCAGGAGAAGGCGGGGGGTGTCCCCCTCTCACAGGCCCAGGGCACCGCGCAGGTGATGTTCCTGGGCCGGCCAGACTGGAGGGAACCCTGGAGGTGCACGTCTAGCCTGTGGGTCAGCGCTGGGGGGACAGACACAGCCTGGAGCAGGACCTGAGTGTCCCCAGGGGCAGCCTGTGTCAGGCCGTCGGCCCCACCCACCCAGCCCATGTATGTCCACTGCCTCCTCCCAGCTTTGAAGCAGGGGTTCCCCTCCAGTTTTGCCCTGAGGTCCCTTAGGACCCCTCCTAGACCCCGTTCCGCACCTGTCTCTTAACAGGGAGCTGCAGGGTCTGAAACAACCCCATATACCTTCTCCCCTGCGTGAGGCAGTAGGTCCCCTAGTCCACCTGATGTCCATGGAGAGTCACGGTTCTGTGAACTCCAAGGAGGGGACTCAGCCCTGGGTCTCCTCCTGCACCCCCCGATCTGGATGTCGGGGCCCTCCCCACCATGTCAGCCTGAGACCTTCTGCTTTCCCAGACCCTGTAGCCGCCGCTTCTTTAAGGCAGCCAGGGCTCAGGGCGTTTCCTACAGCTGGTGTGGAAGATGCTGGAACAGGTCAATTTTAGCTCCCGCTCTCAGGTGGCTCTGACGTCACCCCTGTTCTCCCCCTGCAGACTCTCAGGCCGGTGGCGCAAGAGAAAGTGTCCCCGTGTGCACGTGTTTCCAAACCAGAGTCAGTGGAGAACGTTCCTTCCGTCTTCCCAGCATAAAGAGTTTCGTATGGTCCTTGGGTCATGAGGACAGAGGCTCCTGCCAGTGAAACGTCACTGTGGCCTGGTGATGGATGCCCCATGTGTGGGTTTCACCGGAGATTTATATCAGCTCCATTGGCTGGAGATTTCTGTGAGTTTTTCTGGTGTTTCTTTCATGAACTTTTACTTATTTTAAGACTTATTATTTATGCATACAAGAACTTGGGGTACAGGCTATAGGAGCGGGAGGGAGAGAGGATTCACCGGACACAGAGCAGGGAGCAGAACAGGCAGAAGGACCGAAATCCACTGCCGAGGGGAGCAGCGGGGAGACCTAGGAGAGGTCTGCTGCGCCTTGTGCAAAGCTCCCTGGCTGGGGATGGAACTCGAGCTGCAGTGGCTGCGGACAGCCTCAGAGGTTGCGTCTTCACCCCTGCGCCTCCAGGGAGGCCCCAGACCTTGTGTTGTCAAACAGGAACCATGCCCGTGGGGCTGAGGTTGCACAAAACGTCAGAATCACTCTATGGCCATTTACAATAGATGAGCTCATTATTTTAATATTTATATTAATATTTATATTAAAATATTATATTTATATTATATAATTAAATATTATATTTTAAATATTGTTTTAAAATATTTTTATATATTATATAATATTTTAAATATTATATATTATATAAATTTTAAATATTATATGTATTATATAAATATATATAATTATAATATAGTATATAATTATATAATTATATATTATTTAATTATTATATAATTATATTTTTAAATATTATATAATTATATTTTTATATATTATATATTATATATTTTTATATATTATATATTTTTATATATTATATATTTTTATATATTATATATTATATTTTAAGTATTATTATATTTAACATATTATTATATTAATATATTATTAATAATATATTATATAAATATATTATTATATTATAAATATTATTATATATATTATATATTATATTTTTTAATATTATATAATTATATATTATATTTATATTATATTTATAAAATATTATATTTATATTAAAACATTGCTTACTAGCTCAAAATTTAATGTCAGTAAAATTATTAATTTAGTATTTAAATTAAATATACAAATTAATTATGTTGTATATGTAATTATATTGTAACAAATTTTAGAAATGTAATTTAAATGTTAAAATACTATTTTTAGTTACTTTAAATTTAGATGCAGTAATATTCCTTTTACCATGTTCCAGAATCTTCCCAGCATCCCAGAAAGGGCTGAAGCAGCTCACGCTGGCCTTGGGCCCTGAGCATCCTGGTTGTGGCCATGGGGTGTTCAGCCTTGGCCAGGGGAGCTCCCAGCCCTGGGGGGCAGGAGGAGGAGCTGACTCCCCCATTCAGGAAGGGGCCCCTCAGTCTTTGTGGAGGAGCAGCCAGAGACACGGGGCTGAGGGCTGAGACTGGGGTCCGGGCCAGTTCGGGGCCGTGTCCATGGCCGGGGTGTGAGGACACAGGCCAGACAGAGTGTGCGGCGGGGCCCGGGGCTGAGAGTCTGCAGGAAATGGATCTGATGGTCTGTGACAGACACACAAGTCCCGTCGCGTGGGGAGTGTGAGCCTGAGCCTTGGGGTACTCGGGCCGGAAGACGTTTACCCCAACACCTCGTCCCTTCCCTCTTGTTGTCGTGCTCGAGGGCCGGGGAGCGTGACCGCTCGGCCTGGGGTAACTGTCTCAGCGTCCCCGCAGCCCCCACATGTTTCCACGCGGTTTGGCAGCTCCGCGAGCTGGTCCCCATCCGCACCCACACTTGCTCTCTCGCAGGAAACATTTTGGGGTGCTGAGGCACGAGCAGCCGGCACTGAGCGCGCTGACGTGTCCCCGCAGGCCCAGCACGTCTGGTCCCGCCGTCACACCCCCGCCGTCTCGGGACCTTCTCACCGTCCTCCCCTGGGTCTCTGCCCGGGAACTGTGACTCCCGCCCGGCTCCCGGCCCAGGCCTGGTCACCCCCAGCTGTTGCTTTGCTTAATTAGGGGGAAAATCTAACAAATATCACCACCTCGGCGTTTTCCAGTGTTTGGTTCGGGGGTAACCAGAGACCCACGGCCGCCCCCCAGATTCCGAAAGTTTTTCATTTGGCAAAACTGAAAGGCTGAACCTCCCCGAGCCGCTTCCTGTGCCCTCCCGGGTCCGCTCCAGCCCCGGCCCTAAGGGCTGGTTTCTTTGGGGTGGCGCTGGCCTGTCTGGGGGACTCATCTCACTTAGCCACGTCCTCAACACTGGCGATCTCACCCCTACTTCTGTCCTTTTAGACACTGGGGAGGTCTCAGAGCCCAGCCTGGGGGTTTATGTGAAAGTTTAGCTGGATGAGGAAACTGGTCTCCCCCAGAGTGTTACATTGGGAAATAGATGTAGGGTGTCCGTCCTGGTGGCCTAGGGGTTAAAGGCTCAATGCTACCTCCCGGAAGGCCCACTGAGTCAGCCTGGGCCTGAGTTTGATCCCTGGCCAAGGAGCTGACCCACATGGCGCAGCAGACCTCGCCTGTCTCCCCGCTGCTCCCCTCAGCAGCGCATTTCAGTTGATGCGCCTGTTCTGCTCCAAATCTGTCTCCAGTGAGTCCTGTCACCCCCTCCATCTCTGGCCTACACCCCACATCTACACACACACACACAAAATAGAAATGGAACATATTGTGAAATAGCAAGTTCCTCAAACAGCCAAGCAGAAGGGCCATGGGGGAAGGTGGAGAGCTGACCAGTCGGCAACTTGGGGTGCGTTTCCCGCCTTGTGCACATGCGCCCACTTTACAGCGGAGGGAGCTGAGGCCGGAGAGTGACGGGGACGCGTGTCTAAGCGGCTGGGCTGGGCGTGACCCGGGAGCTCCGGCTCCATCTGTCCCAGGAGCCCCGAGCTTGCTTTTCTCACCTCGCTGAGGCGTCACTCTGCAGGGAGCGCAGGACCCGCTGTCCTCAGAGAGGCCTTTTTAGGGCTCCAGCGTCAGGAGGGGGACAGAGGAGGGCGGCTCCATGTCAGATGTTGACCTCAGCGTACTCGGGGATCTCCTGTACCAGAAAGGCCCTGGGGCTCGCCTTGGGGAGCCCAAGGTTGGGTAATGCAGCTCCTGCTCCTTCTCTGAGGGGGACGCTGCCGGGCCCCAGGGGTGCGGGGCGCTGTCAGCCCAGGGTCCGCCCTGGTGACCCTGAGAGGGAGGATGTAGGTCTTGGGGTCAGCCTCGTGGTCTGGAGAAGGGACCTGGGCTCAGGGGTGTCTGTTCCCTTGTCCAGTACAACCACGCCTGAGGGTCGTTTATTCACTCACTGACTTCCTCACTGACTCACTCACTCACCCATTGTCACCTCTAAGAGGTTTTCATCATAACAGCTTGTTCTTATCACTAGTCTCCTGAACCCCCACCCCTGCCTGGGTGATGTCACCATCGCCCCATTTTACAGACATGCAGACACAGGAGCATCCTGTGCCCACAGCACACAGAGCCGACCTGGGCACCTGCAGGCCAGGGGCACGTCCCTTGATCCCCACACCCCACAGAAGCTTCTCTACTTGCAAATCGGAGTGTGAGGGCAGCGCAGGGGCCTGGGTGGGCCTGGGGTGTGCAGTGGACGTGGCCTGACTCAGGGCGGGCAGTGGGTGGGCACAGCCCTGTGACTGCTCCCCTGCCGGGCGCAGGGGGGTGAGTTGAAATGGGGCAAAAAACACTTGGCGCTCCAGCCCCGGCGTGGGGAGGACGGGACGGGACGGGACCCACAGGCGCAGAGTCCCCTCAGGGCCCTGCCTGGCCACAGGCTCCATTGTGGGGAGGGCGGAGGGGCTGCAGCTGGGCAGGGAGTCCCAGAGCCAGGGGCAGGGATTTGGACCCTGGGGGAGGTGCAGAGCCCCCCAGCTGTACCCGAGGGTTCCCAGGAAAAGGGAGATTCCAGGTTCCCCGCCCCACCCAAGGGGGCTGGAGCTGAGCAGGGAGGAGAAGCAGCTGGGAGGGGCCTGGAGGAAGGAGGAAGATGGGGAGCAGCAGGGTTGGGGAGCCCGTGAGCAGAGAGAGTGAAGACACAGTGCTTGTCTTGGCCCTGGGCGGGGTGACACAGACGGGGGTTGGAGGGGAGGCCCGTGGGGAGGCGACACGGCAGCATTGTTCTTGATGTTGCTCTTTTCCTCCCAGAAATGCTGGGCCCTCCTATCCCTTACCTGTGGGTCCCCCCAGCAGGGGCCCTAGATGCGTGGCAGCCTCGGGCCTCAGTGCCCTGCTCTGGGCAGCCCCTGCGTCTGGGCTTTTACCCGCAGGGGATGGTGACTTTGGTGCTTGACTTTAACCCTTTATTCTCTGTCCTGTCTGGGCGGGGACTGACGGCGTTGGACCTCCTGTCCCTGCCGCTCTCCCCGCTGGACTGTGTTTGTCTCGATAGGGCGATGGCAGAACCGATGCCAGGCGGGCAGGGTTGGGGGATCTGGGCGCCCCCTCCCTGCCGGGTGACACGGCCCCGCGTGGCGAGAGAGGACACGGGTCAGACACTAGCTGCTGTGTCCGTGGCATCCACATGTTCCCACAGACTCTCCCCAGCAGAGGCGCCATCGCGGGTGGAGTTGGGCTGTGAGCGGGTGTGCGCGGGTCTGGGCACCTCGGGGGGACCTGGGGAGCCAGTTACACACCAGGGGGGATGGTGGTGAGGGAGGTTGAGAGGGGACATGAGGCGGGGCGCCAGGGCTGGGGCTGAGTGACAGCTGTTGGGAGCTTCTTGGCAGAGCTTGTTTGGGGAAGGGACCTGGGGCATTGGGGAGAGGCCAGGGACTTGAGAGAACCCGGGGCTCAGAGGGCTCACTGGGGAAGAGAGGGGGACAAAAGCTTTGCCCTGAGGGGCCCTGACCTGGACTTGGGATCCCAGGAAGGGGTGAGGGAGGCTCAGTCTCTGGGTCAAGAGCTCAGGGAGGCCAGGGGAGGAACGGGGTGTGACCAGGGAACCCTTTTGGGCCTGGAGCAGAGCCCCAGGCACAGCACCAGAGGTCAGGCTGACCTGAGCCTGCAGAGACCCTGAGTCACTCACCCCGGGGGTCTCCCTGCAGCCTGGGGGCCTGGCCTGCTCCCTGGTAACCGTCTGTGCTTTTCACCCTATTTCTCCTCACTCTGGAGGTAGACTAGGCCCTTCAGCCCTGCTGCTCTCCCTGGAGCCTGGAGGACTGTGGGAGGTACATGGGGGCTGTTCTGTGCAGAGGCCAGGGGACAGACTCGCCCTCATCCCTGGGCGGGGAACTTTGGAGTATGCCCCTCCTAGCCTCCTCCCCAGGCCCCTCACTGCCTTGAGGGGTTCAGGGGGACGTGGCTAACATGAAGAAGATGAAGGCGAGCCAGATCATGGCTTTGATGCCATGTGTGCCAGGCCAGGGCTGCATAGACACTTCTCCCGGGTCACGGAGGACTCATGAGGCAGGTTCCCCATCCACAAAACACTTGCTCTTTCGCAGGAAACATTTTGGGGTGCTGAGGCGTGGGCAGCCAAAACTGAACGCGTTGACGTGTCCCTGCAGGCCCAGCACGTCTGGTCCCGCCGTCACACCTCCGCCATCTCGGTACCCTTCGCACCGTCCTCCCCTGGGTCTCTGCCCGGGAACTGTGACTCCCACCCGGCGCCCGGCCCAGGCCTGGTCACCCCCAGCTGTTGCTTTGCTTAATTAGGGTAAAACCTAACAACCGTTACCACCTTGGCATTTTCCAGTGTGTGGTTCGGGGGTAACCAGAGGCCCACGGCCGCCGCCCAGATTCCGGAGGGTTTTCATTTTGCAAAACTGAAAGGTTGAACCTCCCCAAGCAGCTTCCTGTGCCCTCCCAGGTCTGCTCAGGCCCCGGCTCTCAGTCTAGTTTCTTCGGGGTCTCCTGTCCCAGCTCACGGGGTGCTGGCATGTCTGAGGGACTCACTTCAGTTGGGGACACTGCGTATCTCACTCCCACTTTTGACCTTTTAGACAATGCGGTGGCCTCAGAGCCCAGCCTGGGAGTTTCTGTGCATGTTTAGTTGCATTAGGAAACATGATTCCCCCAGATAGTTACAATGAGAAACAGATTCACGGGGGCCTCCCTGGTACAGTAGGGGTTAAAGGCTCACTGCTACCACTGGGAAGGCCCACTGCTTGGGCCTGGGCCTCAGGTGGAACCCTGGCCAGGGAGCTGACCCACATCACACAGCAGCCCTCTCCTGTCTCCCTGCTGCTCCCCTCAGCAGTATATTTCAGTGGATCCCCCTGTTCTGCTCCCCACTCTGTCTCTTGTGAGTCCTCTGATGCCCGCATCTGTGTCCTACACCCAGTTCTTCTAAACACAAAAAACATGGAAATAGTTTCACATTGTGAAATAATGCCCTTTTAAAATAGCCAAGTGGAAGGGCAGCGAGGGAGGGTGGAGAGCTGACCAGTGGGCAACACGGGGTGCATTTCCCGCCTTGTGCACATGCGCCCACTTTACAGCGGAGGGAGCTGAGGCCGGAGAGTGACGGGGACGCGTGTCTAAGCGGCTGGGCTGGGCGTGACCCGGGAGCTCCCGCTCCACCTGTCCCAGGAGCCCCGAGCTCGCCTGTCTGACCTCGCTGAGGCGGCAGCTCTGCAGGGAGCGCAGGGCCCGCTGTCCTCAGAGAGGCCTTTTTAGGGCTCCAGCGTCGGGAGGGGACAGGGGAGGGCGGCTCCATGTTGGACGTTGATCTGGGCGTACTCGGAGGCCTCCTGGACCAGAAAGGCGCTGGGGCTCACCTTGGGGAGCCCAAGGTTGGCGTAATGCAGCTCCTGCTCCTCCTCTGAGGGGGACACCGCCTGGTCCCGGGTATGCGGGGGGCTGTCAGCCCAGGATCCGCCCTGGTGCCCCTGAGGGGGACGAGATAAGGCTCAGGGTCAGCCTTAGGGTCTGGAGAAGGGACCTGGGCTCAGGGGTGTCTGTTCTCTTGTCCAGTCACATCCAGTCCGAGGGACCTTCACATACTCACTCACACACTCACTCTCTCTCTCTCTCTCTCTCTCTCTCTTTCACACACACACACACACACACACACACACTCAACATTCTCACCTCTAACAGGTTTTCATCATAACGGCTTGTTGTTATCACTAGTCTCCTCAACCCCCACCCATGTCTGGATGATGCCACGGTCACCCCATTTTACACACATGCAGACACAGGGCCAGCCCGTGCCCCCAGCCCACAGACCCAACCTGGGGAGCTGCAGGCCAAGGGGGCGTCCCCTGATCCCCACACCCCACAGAAGTTTCTCCTCTTGCAAAATGGGTTATGAGGGCAGCGCAGGGACCTGAGTGGGCCTGGGGAGTGCAGTGGACGTGGCCTGTCTCAGGGTGGGCAGTGGGTGGGCACAGCCCTGTGACTGCTCCCCCCGCCAGACCCAGGGGGGTGAGTTGAAATGGTGCAAAAAAGACTCGGAGGCTCCAGCCCCCGCGTGGGGAGGACGGGACGGGACCCACAGGCGCAGAGTCCCCTCAGGGCCCTGCCCGGCCACAGGCTCCGTTGTGGGGAGGACAGGAGGGGCTGCAGCTGGGCAGGGAGTCCCAGAGCCAGGGGCGGGAACTTGGACCCTGGGGGAGGCCCAGAGCCCCAGCCACGTGTGGGGAGTGAGGACAGGAAAAGCTGTGGTCAGAACCCAGAGGCTGCTGTGCGTGTGACATCAGCGCTGTCTTTCACAGACTGACCTCAAAGACAACGTCGCCTGCACCAAAAGATCAAGTGATCGCGGGCAGAGTTGGGCTGTGAGCGGGTGTGTGCGGGTGTGGGCACCGTGGAGGGTGTGGGTGAGTCAGTCACACGCCAGGGGGGCTGGTGGTGAGGGAGGCTGAGAGGGGACATGAGGCGGGGGCGGCGCAGACCAGGACCCGCAGGCGGGGACGCGGGACAGAGTGTTGAGGAAGGAGAAGCCCAGGGGCGCCGAGGCCCAGCAGGGGTCAGGCTGCTGTGAGGGGGTCTGGGGGCACAGGCCAGAGGGGGTTTGCAGGGGGAGCCAGTGCAGAGAATCCCCGGTTCTTCCAGACCTGCTGGTCACCCCAGAAGGAGTTAGTTTAGCGACAGGTGCAATTCCACAAAGGATGGGCCCCCAGCAGGAGCCTGTGTCAGTGCGGTCTCTGCCCTGCCCGAGGCATCTCTGGCCCCCACAGTGTCAGGTCCTTCCCGAGTGAGAGGATGCACCTGCCCCTGCGTGTCACTAGACCTGGCTGCCTGGTTGGACACTCCTCCGAGCCTCTGAAGGGGGAGCTCCTGGGAGACTCTCCTCCCAGGACCCGAGGACCCGGCGGCTCTCTGACCCACCACCCGTGTGTCTGTCTGTCTGTCCTCCTGGGCAATGTGCCCGCGGGACAGTGATAGCCCTGCAGGAGGCTCTGGGTATTTCTGCCCCACCTGGATGTGGGGGCGGCAGGGTTTGGGGGAGGGGAACGAAGTGGGGTGATGGGATGAGGCCAGAGACCCTGAGAGCTCAGAGGGCTCAGCAGGGAAGGGAGGGGGAGAAATCCTTTTCCCAGAGGGTGCCTCGCCAGGACTTAGGGGTGGGGAGGGCGGGAGCTGCAGGTCTCCAGGCTTGTGCTGCAGAAAGCACGGGAGGAAATGGGGTGGGGGGTGCCAGGGAAGCCTCCTTCCCTGTAGGCCCAGCACAGGCTCAGGTAGAGAGGGACCAGCCCCACCTGCAGGAAGACACTCACCCCGGGGGTTCTCCCTGCGGCCTGGGGGTCTGGCCTGCTCACTGCTGCCTCCATCCCTTTCTTCCTGCAGCTCCTCACTCTGCGGAGGGAGACCAGGCTCCTCAGCCCTGCTGCTCGCCCAGGAGCCAAAGGGCTGTGGGAGGCGGGTGGGGGCGGCTCTGGGCAGAGACTCCAGGGGACATGCTCGCTGGGGTGTTTCAACATCACAGCCCCTGACTCACCCACAGGCTTCCAGCCCTGGGTGGGGAGCTCTGGCCTCTTCCTGCCCCCTCCTCCCCCCACCCCTGCCCCCTCCCAGTCTGGGAGCTCTTCAAGGGTCCCGACTCACATGAAGACCAGGCAGAGCAGGAGCAGGGCGAAGACTCCTGCTCCCCCGACGGCTCCCAGAACCACCCACGTCCTGGCTCCTTGTGGACCTAACACAAAGGGATCTGGGTGACCCCTGTCCCCTGAGCAGACACCCAGGGGCTCACCCATGACCGGGAAGCCCATTCTCTCCAGGACTTGTCCTCTGCGCCCCCATTGTCTGCGGATACAGCCTCTGTCCACCCCCAAGAACCCTCTACACTCCACAGGGCCTCCCACCTCTTGTCCCCGGGAGACAAGATCAGTGTCCCTTCCTGGAGCAGCCCCACCCGCCCCAGCACAGGGAGGGGCAGCTGCAGAGCAGACTCTGGTTCCCCAGGAGCAGGAGGGGCCCCTGCTCCACTGCTATGTAGAGAGGGGTGCTGTGGGGATGATGGGTACATCAGGACAGCGTCTCCCCTCTCTTCAAGCAGAACCCCCAGGGTGCTGACTCACTCTCCACAGAGAGACTCAGGGAGGCCTCCTGGGAGCCCAGGGCGTTCTGAGCGCGGCAGAGGAGTTTCCCGTGGTCCTCCAGGCGCACCCCGGCCAGCTCCAGCTCCAGGGTCTGGGGGTGCTCCCACGCACCTCCCACACCTAAGGTGTTTAGGCTTGGAGAGGATTTCACGGTCAGGCTCCCCGCAACCCAGGTCATCCTGGCGGGAGGGCTGCTGCGGACCACACAGGCCAGGCGCAGAGACTGGCCCTCCTGCACCGGGAGAGAGGAGCTGTTGCCCAGGGCTTCAGGTCCTGGAGAGAGATTTCAGGCCTTTAATAGGGTGCACCCTGTGAGGTTTGATCACCCGCTCTGTGTCATTGTGTTATGCAGACTCTGCTGACTGAGGCCAATTTTGTGGTCAATATTTTAAAAAGTAAGTTGTCCCAGGAGTGAGATCCTAAGGAGATGGGTAGATCATAAGGAGCATGAGGGCAAATTGGGGTGGAGGAAGTAGACCTGGCACTGGGGATACGTACAGCTTCAGATAAGGAAGACACAGTAGGACACCCCAAGGAGCTAGTCTTTAGCAGGGGAGTCTGGGTATGAGCTGAAGAGCCCATGGGGGTTCCATAACTGCTGCCCCCCACTTAGCAAAGGCCTTCTCCCATGTGTGTTTTCAGACCCCAGCTGTTTTGAAGGCTCGAGACACACCCCACATCCCTCCCACCTTTAGAGATCAGCTTGCTCCCTACCTGAGCCTTCTTCCCTGATCACCTGGATGGTCAGGTTCTGGGGCGCATCTGGACAGACAGACATAATTGTTCTCCGTCAGCTGGCCTTCCCCCAGGAACATGAGACAGGGAGGATACAGCCAGGGGCCTCTTTCCCTCCTCCCAGCAGGATCTGTAGGGCCCACACCCCAGACCACCCATCTCCCCTTCCTATATCCGCTGCCCTGGGGACCCCTCAGGCCGGACGTCCAGGCCCCACACTCACAGGCCACGCTGAGCCGGACGGTGGTCTCTGTGCTCACGCCCGCTGCGGGGAAGGTCACGCGGCAGGTGAGGTTGGAGCCGTGGTGCTGGGGCCCCGGGCTGAGGGTGAGCACCGGGGAGTCGGTGCCCGTGGTGCTGAGGCCGACCCCCGTCCAGGAGAAGGTGGGGGGTGTCCCCCTCTCACAGGCCCAGGGCGCCGCACAGGTGATGTTGCTGGGCCAGCCAGACTGGAGGGGCCGCTGGAGGTGGATGTCCGGCCTGTGGGTCAGCGCTGGGGGGACAGACACGGCCTGGAGCAGGACCTGAGTGTCCCCAGGGGCAGCCTGTGTGAGGCCACCTATCCCCGCCCAGCCAGGGCCCTCTCCCCACGGATCTCAGGGTCCCTCACAAGATGAAGACATGGGGCCCTTCCCATCCTCACCCGGGGCGCTCAGGACCCTCCCGTGTGTCCCTTCAGCACCCAGCTCTTACCTGTCACCAGTACAGAGAGCTGGTGGTTCATAAAATCATAAATCAAATAACTCTGTGTCTCCATCTTGAAGTAGTAGGTCCCCGTGTCCTCTCTGCGCGCGTCTCTGATGACCAGGGAGCAGCTGTAGGTCTGGGGGTCCCCCAGCAGGTGGAATCGCCTCCGGGTCTCCTTCTGCACCACATGACGTGGGTGGTTTGTGGCCACTGGAGCTGTATTCCAGGACATTCCCCTTTTCTTGAACCAGGAGCCATAAAGTGTGCTTCCCGCAGTGTAACGTGGCCCAGGGTAGCCGACTACACAGGGCACGAGGACGCACTGGCCCTCCTGCACCGTCACTCGCTCCTGCAGGCGCAACCAATAACTCTCATGCTGAGCCAGGGATCCTGCGGGGAGAGGAGGGTCAGTGCAGCCCCCGGCCCCGCCCCTCCCGTCCCCCACTCACCTGCCCACAGCAGGGGCAGCAGCAGCTGGGGCAGCATCACGGGGAGAGTCAAGGATCTGGGCATCACAGGCTGACGAAGCCGCGACGGAAGCCCAGATGGGGCGGTCACAAGTTGGCTGACCACAAGGAGGAACTTTCCACACTCTGTGCGCCAGGCCAGGGCTGCGTAGACACTTCTGGGTTACATGTGGGCTCGTGGGGCAGAAGGACCCGCCTGCAGCTCTCAGCTCCTGGCACAGCCAGTTGCAGTCCCTGCAGGGGCCCCTGGGAGGCCGACCCAAGTGTGGGATCAGGAGGCGGCACCTGCAAGCTTTCGAGATGGTGGTGTCCGGATGGGGACGAGGGGGTGATGAGCGACCCCGGCCTCAGAGTGCATCTGCTCTTTTCAGGGAGGGAGTGTCTGGGGTGGGGTGGGGGCGACTTTGCATCTGTGCTTGAGAAGGTCCCTGTTGCCCAAGGGGCCTCAGAGGCTGATGGAGCTGCTGTGGCTTCAGGTGGAAGAGGTTGTCCAGGCAGGGCTTGTAGGGACCCCACTGCTCTGTGAGCTCCAAGGTGGGGTCCAGGGAGGGACAGGCTTAGGAGACCTGGAATCTGAGGAGGACATGGTGGTCCTGGGTCCTCCTGACCTGTCCCTGCTCTGCCTCAGGACCCCAGCGTGACTGGGTGAAGCAGCTCACGCCGGCCTTGGGCCCTGAGCATCCTGGTCATCAGCCTTGGGGTGTTGCACCTTGGCAAGGGGCCCTCCCAGCCCTGGGGGGCGGGAGGAGGAGCTGACTCCCCCATTCAGGAATGGCCCCCTCAGTGGTTGTGGAGGAGCAGCCAGAGACACGGGGCTGAGGGCTGAGACTGGGGTCCAGGCCAGGTCGGGGCCGTGTCCATGGCCGGGGTGTGAGGACACAGGCCAGACAGAGTGTGCGGCGGGGCCCGGGGCTGAGAGTCTGCAGGAAATGGATCTTATGGTCTGTGACAGACACACAAGTCATGTCGCGTGGGGAGTGTGAGCCTGAGCCTTGGGGTGCTCGTGGGGCCGGAAGACGTTCACCCCAACACCTCGTCTCTTCCCTCTTGTTGTCGAGCTCGAGGGCCGGGGAGCGTGACCACTGGCCTGGGGTAACTGTCTCCGCGTCCCCGCAGCCCCCACATGTTTCCACGCGGTTTGGCAGCTCCGCGAGCTGGTCCCCATCCGCACCCACACTTTCTCTCTCGCAGGAAACATTTTGGGGTGCTGAGGCGCGCAGCCGGCACTGAGCACGGTGACTTGT
Source organism: Talpa europaea (assembly GCF_964194135.1). NCBI lineage: Eukaryota > Metazoa > Chordata > Mammalia > Eulipotyphla > Talpidae > Talpa > Talpa europaea. The sequence goes on from NC_140084.1 coordinate 48,582,185, forward strand.
CCCCGCAGGCCCAGCACGTCTGGTCCCGCCGTCACACCTCCGCCGTCTCGGGACCTTCTCACCGTCCTCCCCTGGGTCTCTGCCCGGGAACTGTGACTCCCGCCCGGCGCCCGGCCCAGGCCTGGTCACCCCCAGCTGTTGCTTTGCTTAATAAGGAGAAAAACTGGGCCTCCCTGGCAGTACAGTGGGTTCAGCCTGGTGCTATGAAGCTGTCTGCAGCCTCTGTAGTACAGGTTCAAGTCCCGGCCTCCCGGGGAGAATCTCACATAGCACAGCAGACCGCTCCTACCTCCCCCCTGCTCCCCTCAGCAGTGCATTTCGTCAGTCTGCCTGGTCTGCTCCCTGCTCTGTCTCTGGGGAATTCTCTTACTGTCCCATGCCTCTGGCCTGTACCCCGGTTCTTGAATAAATAAATCTTTAAAAACAAAATTAGGAGAAAAACTAACCACCTTTACCACCTCAGCATTTTCATGTGTGGTTCGGGGTTAACTAGAGGGCCAGGGTCGCCCACCGGATTCCGGAAGGTTTTCATTTTGCTAAACTGAAAGAAGGAATCTCCATGAGCTGCTTCCTGTCCCCTCCCGGGTCCTCTCTGGCCCTGGCTCTAAGGGCTGGTTCCTTTGGGCGGTGATGGGTATCTGGGGGATGCGTCCCATTTAGCAATGTGCTCCACACTGACGCTGTCACCCCTACTTCTGACCTTTTAGACACTGGGGTGGTCTCAGCAGCCAGCCTGGGGGGTTATGTGCATGTTTAGCTGGATGAGGAAACGTGAGCCCCCAGAGAGTTACTTTTAGAAATAGATTCACGGGACCCCCTGGTGGCCTAGGGGTTAAAGGCTCAGGGCTTCCACCGGGAAGGCCCACTGTGACAGCCAGGGCCTGAGTTTGATCCCCACATGACAGAGACCTCGCCTGTCTCCCCGCTGCTCCCGGATTTCAGTGTATCCGCCTGTTCTGCTCCCCACTCTGTCTCTGATGAGTCCTCCACACCCACCCCCCATCTCTGGCCTACAGCCCAGTTCTTCTAAACACACACAAAAAAATAGAAATAGTTTCACATTGTGAAATCCCCCACATCCTAATACAGCCAAGCAGAAGGGCCGGGGGAAGGGGAGTTGACCAGTCAGCAACACGGGGTGCATTGCCCGCCTTGTGCACATGCACCCACTTTACAGCGGAGGGAGCTGAGGCCGGAGAGTGACGGGGACGCGTGTCTAAGCGGCTGGGCTGGGCGTGACCTGGGAGTTCCGGCTCCATCTGTCCCAGGAGCCCCGAGCTCGCCTTTCTCACCTCGCTGAGGCGTCAGCTCTGCAGGGGCGCAGGACCCGCTGTCCTCAGAGAGGACTTTTTGGGGCTCCGGCATTGGGAGGGGGAGGGGAGGAAGTCTATGTTGGGGTTGACCTTGGCGTACTCAGAGGCCTGGAACAGAAAGACCCTGGGGCTCGCTTTGGGGAGCCCAAGGGAGGTGTAATGCAGCTCCTGCTCCTCCTCTGAGGGGGACAACACCTGGCCTTGGAGGTGCGGGGGGCTGTCAGCCCAGGGTCCGCCCTGGTGCTCCTGAGAGGGACGAGATAAGGCTCGGGGTCTGGAGAAGGGACCTGGGCTCAGGGGTGTCTGTTCCCTTGTCCAGTCACACCCACGCCTGAGGGTCCTTCACACGCACACACTCACTCACACTCAGACACTCACTCACATACTCACTCACACTCACACCTTTAACATATCTCCATGATCGCCTGTCCCTGGTCTGAACCCCCACCTCCCTTCTGGGGGACACTGATGGCGGCTCCTGGTGACACCCCGGGGAGGGTCCCAGGGGCAGGAGCACAGGCGGGAACGAGCTGGAGAGGGACGTGTGCGGAGGCGCAGCCCGGGGGGGGACCCGGAGCCTGGGGTCACCGTGCAGTCCCGGGCCCCTCAGATCTACCCGGGCAGCCCCCACATAGAAACCGCCCCGAGGCGCGTCCCAGGGAGCACGGGTGGAGCAGGAGCTCATGCTGCACACGGAGGAGCCCGAGGCCGAGGCCCTGGAGAGGCAGCGCCCGCCCTTCTCTGCGCCGCCTCCGCCCTGGCCCTGTGATCTGATGCCCTGCCCTGTGGGGGTGCCCAGCCTCTCTGCCTGGGGGAACTCCCCGCAGCTGCTGAAAGGGGCGCTCTGGGGAGACTCTCCTCACAGGACCCGAGGACCCGGCTCTCTGACCCGACATCTGTGCATTTGTCTGTCTGTCTGTCCTCCTGGGCAATGTGCCTGCGGGACAGTGATAGCCCTGCAGGAGGCTCAGGGTATTTCTGCCCCACCCGGATGTGGGGGCGGCAGGGCTGGGGCTGAGTGACAGCTGTTGGGGAGCTGCTTGCAAGAGCTTGTTCGAGGAGGGGGGCTGAGGAGGGAGAGGCCAGGGACCCTGAGAGAACCTGGGGCGCAGAGGGCTCAGGGGGGATGAGGTGGGGTGGGAAAATCTTTGCCCTGAGGGGGCCTGACCTGGACTTGGCTCCCGGGAGGGGGTGAGGGAGGCTCAGTCTCTGGGTCAAGAGCTCTGGGAGGCCAGGGGAGGAACGGGGTGTGACCAGGGAACCCTTTTTGCCCTGGAGCAGAGCCCCAGGCACAGCCTCAGAGGTCAGGCTGACCTGAGCCTGCAGAAGACCCTGAGTCACTCACCCCGGGGGTTCTCCCTGAGGCTTGGGGGCCTGGCCTGCTCCCTGCTGCTTCTGTGAGTGCTTTTCTTCTTGTTTCTCTTCACTCTGAGGGGGAGACCAGGCCCTTCAGCCAGCTGCTCCCACGGGTACTGGGGAGGCTGCTCTGGGCACAGACCCCAGGGGTCAGACTCGCCCTCATCCCTGGCGGGGAGCTTTGGAGTGTGCCCCTCCTTGCCCCCCACCCCAGCCCCCTCACTGCCTGTGAGGGCTTCAGGGGGACCCCGACTCACATGAGGAAGACGAGGCCGAGCAAGATGAAGGCTTTGGCGCCCAGTCCCACCAAGTGCCCCAGAAGCCCCCCTGTCCTCGCTCCCGCTGCGCCTGCAGACAGAGGCCTGGGTGACTCCTGCCCTGAGCAGACACCAGGGCCCCAGGCTGCTCCTCTCCCAGGCCCGGGAGCGCCCAGTTCTCTCCAGGTTCTGGGGGAGAATCGGGTCAGACCAGAGGGGCCAGGGTGAGGGAATTCACCAGAGACCGGGTGAGAGCAGAAAAGCTGGGCTCATGGAAATACACTTGCTGAGAGAGGGGAGGCGACATGGGGGGACTGCAGGCAGAACGTAACTCGAGGCTCTGTTGTGCTCCAGGCATCATGGCCTGTTGGGGTGACTGGTCCTGGGGTGCCCCCTGGAGATGATGGTCCTAGAAGATCAGCCGCCCCGTGTCCCGATACCAGGGCAGCCCCAACCACTCCCCTTATCCTTTCAAACTACATGGGCAAGGAAGTGGGTTTGGGTTTTAAATTGATAGAGACATCCAGGACTTGTCCTCTGTCCCCCACCCTAGGGGGCAGCCTATGCCCCACCCCAGAACCTACAGAGGCCCTGAAGACTGGTGCCCCCTCGCACAGGCAGACCCTTCCCTCGGTGTGCCCAGGACTCAGGAAGCGCAGGGAAAGTCCAGCTCAGGGCATGGGGGTGCTGTGGGGATGAGGGGGCATCAGGGCAGCCTCTCCCATCTCTGGGCAGCAGAAGCCCCGGGGGTGCTGACTCACTCTCCACAGAGAGACTCAGGGAGGCCTCCTGGGAGCCCAGGGGGTTCGGAGCGAGGCAGAGGAGTTTCCCGTGGTCCTCCAGGCGCACCCTGGCCAGCTCCAGCTCCAGGGTCTGGGGGTGCTCCCATGCACCTCCCGCACCTAAGGTGTGTAGGCTTGGAGAGGACTTCACGGTCAGGCTCCCCCCAACCCAGGTCAGCCTGGCGGGAGGGCGGCTGTGGACCACACAGGCCAGGCGCAGGGACTGGCCCTCCTGCACCAGGAGAGGAGCCATTGCCCAGGGCTTCAGGTCCTGGGGAGAGAGAAGGTAAGTCCAGGCTCTGACTCAGGGTCACCCTGAGGTTTGATCACCCCCTCTGTGGCATTGTGTTCTGCAGCCCCTGCTGACTGAGGCCAACTTTATGGTCATTATTTTAAAGAGTAATTTGTAGAAGGAAGAAGATCCTGAGAAGGTGGATAGATCATAAGAAGCATGAGGGCAGAAATGGGGAGGAGGATGGAGTTCTCACACTGGGGACATGCTCTTCTTCAGACAAGGGAAGTACCATCGGACACCCCACGGAGCAGGATCAGTGGTGGGGGAGCCCTTGTGTGAGCTGGAAAGCTGTAGGGATTCTCACCTCCGCTGTCCCCCAGTAGATTGAGGCCTTTCTCCCATGTGTGTTCTGAGACCCCAGCTCTGATTTGAAAGGTGGGACAGACCCCAGTTCCCCCACTGGGGGAGAGAGGTGACCTCACTCCCTACCTGAACCTTCTTTCCTGATCACCTGGATGGTCAGGTTCTGGGGCGCATCTGGACACAGACATAATTGTTCTCTGTCAGCTGGCCTTCCCCCAGGAGCATGAGACATGGAGGATACAGCCAGGGGCCTCTTTCCCTCCTCCCAGCAGGTTCTGCGGGCCCACACCCTTGACCCCGCGTCTCTGCTTCTTACATCTGCTGCCCTGGGGACCCCTCAGGCCGGGCGTCCAGGCCCCACACTCACAGGCCACGCTGAGCTGGACGGTGGTCTCTGTGCTCACGCCCGCTGCGGGGAAGGTCACCTGGCAGGTGAGGCTGGAGCCGTGGTGCTGGGGCCCCGGGCTGAGGGTGAGCACTGGGGAGTCGGTGCCTGTGGCTCTGAGGCCGACCCCGCTCCAGGAGAAGGTGGGGGGTGTCCCCCTCTCACAGGCCCAGGGCGCTGCACAGGTGATGTTCCTGGGCCGGCTGGACTGGAGGGGCCCCTGGAGGTGGATGTGCGGCCTGTGGGTCAGCACTGGGGGGACAGACACGGCCTGGAGCAGGACCTGATGTCCCCAGGGGCAGCCTGTGTCAGGCCACCCGCCCAGGGTCCTCTCCTCATGGATCTTAGCGTCCCTCACAAGATGAAGACCTGGGGTCCCTCCTGCACCCAGTCCTTACCTGTCACGGTTACAGAGAGCTGGTGATTCATGTCACTGTTTCACAGGACCTCTCTCCACCCTGAAGTAGTCGGTCCCCGTGCCCCTCTCCGCGCATCTCTGATGTCCAGGGTGCAGTTGTATTTCTGGGGCTCCCCCAGAAGGTAGAAGCGGCCCCGGGTCTCCTTCTGCTCCTCATAACCTGGGCGGTTTGTGGCCACCAGAGCAACCTCGGTGCCCCGAGACCCTCTCCTGTTCCTGAACCAGTGGCCGTAAGCTGGGCTTCCCTCAGTGTGACCTGGGCTGGGGTAGGCGATGTCGCAGGGCACGAGGACGCCCGGCCCTCCTGCACCGTCACCCACTCCTGCAGGCGCAATCAGAAGCCCCAGTCCTGAGCCAGGGTCCCTGAGGGAAGAGGATGGTCAGTGCAGCCCCTGTCCCGGGCCCTCCCCTCCCCCACTCACCTGCCCACAGCAGGGGCAGGAGCAGCGGTGGCGGCAACATCAAGGGGAAAGTTCCGGGTCTGAGTGTCACAGGCTGACGAAGCCCTGATGGAAGCCCAGATGGGGTAGTTAGAAATGAGCTGACCACAGGGAGGAGCTTCCCACACTGTGCGCCAGGCCTGGGCTGTGTAGACACTTCTCCCGGGTCACTGAGGGCTCGTGGGCAGGAGGACCCGCCTGCAGCTCTCGGCTCCCTCACAGTGGAGGGAAGGCCCTGCAGGGGGTCCTGAGGGGCCAACCCCTTGGTGTGGGCTCAGGAGGGGCCACCTGCAGGCGTTAGAGATAGTGTTGTCCTGGTGAGGGAGGAGGGTTGATGAAGACCTCCGGCCTTGGGGGGCATCTGCTTCTTTCAGAAAAGGGGGTACCTGGGGGTGGCCTTGCCTCTGTGCTTGAGAAGGCCCCTGATGCCTGAGGGGCTCAGAGGCCATTGCAGCGGCTGTGGCTTTAAGTGGAGGAGGCTGTCCAGGCAGGGCCTGTAGGGACCCCACTGCTCTGTGAGCTCCAAGGTGGGGCCCTGGGAGGGACAGGCTGGATAGTCCGGGGTTTGAATTCCGATAGGGACCTGGTGGTCCTGGGGCCTCCTGACCTGGGTGCTCTGTCCGAGGACCCTGGTGTGATGGGCCGACTAGGCCTGAGGCTCAGTCATCATCGTCATCAACATGAAGCGTGATGATGGGGACGGGGCTCTGGAGTCAGGAGGGCCGGGCCCTTGTCCCCGCCAGGCCTCAGTGTCCTCAGCCGTCACAGGAGAATCTCAGTTCTCCCCTGGCCTGGGGACAGTCCCACATGAGGGTGAGGTGGTGCTTCCCGAAGACTCGGGGTGTCTTCCTGGGGTCAGGGTCAATCCTGCCCTTCCCTCAAGCCCCGAAGGCTGTGGCTTGGTGTGTCTGGGCCCTGCAGCGTCTCTGCCACAGTCAGACCCTGTAACCGCTCGTGCTCATGCTGAGGGAGGCTCCCTTTCCTCTGGGGACCCGCATCTCTCACAGTTAGAGCCTCACAGATGCAGGGTCCGGGGCTTAGAGTTCTCTGTGGCTTCTCCCGCAGGACAGGTGGAGGGGCGAGGCCAGGTGAGAAGACGCATCTCCTAAACTGTGTCTTCAGGTCCCATGGGGGGAGCGACAGGTGTTGACTGGTTTCCTGTGCAGGCCCAGAGCTCGGCCAGTGGCGGGCTTCCCTCCTGCGCACAGGCGGGTGAATTTTTGGAAGAGCTTTTGGGAGACAGAGGTCACCGTGTCCCCCTGTCCACCCGTCCCATCCCGATTTCATGTCCAGGACTTCCCCTGTCCCGGGACAACAGAGCTCGTGTTTTTCTCTTGAGGTCAGCGTCCAGAATGCTGGCTGTGCACTCACGAGGATGAAACCTGTGCCAGTGTTTGGGGGGCAGATAAAGCGTCCTCTGGGGTGTCCTTTGATCACTTGAGATAACAGGAGAAGCCGCAGAGCAGGAGGAAGCTGCCTCAGCGGGCCTCCTGTGCAGGGCCAGGGGATGGGGGGAGCCATGAAGAGAGCAGCACCCAGACCACCCCCCTGCATGACGTCCAGCCGGAAGTGGCTGGGAGACCTGCAGTGTTCGGACTAGCTGGCGGGAGCACAAGACTTCAGGGCGAAGGGTGAGAAGACACAGAAATAGGGAATAACGATCGCCGACTGAATAAGTGAGATCAACTGAGATGGAAACGGAGCTTCCCGCAGATGCCGAGGCTGGCTCCAGCGCAGTCCCCCTGGCCGGTGTCACAGAGGCTGGCAGAGGCTGCACCTCCGCGGGCACCGGCTGTCCTGCCCCAGAGCCGGGCCAGGGCGCTGTCCGTGGTGCTGAACCAGCGTCCTGCCTGGGCTCGGGCGCCACCCAGCTCAGCACAAGGCCTGAGGCCAGAGGCCAGTGTCCCAGTTAGAGGCAGGAGGACACAGGGGTTGGACGGCTGGCGTCACCAGAGAAACAGACAGTCAGGTCCTCTCCCACGGCTCCTGCTCTCACCCCGCACTCTGCGTCTGCCCCACCCGGCTGAGCCTTCTCTCTCATGCCCTCTCCTAGTGTGCTGCTCTCCTTTATACAGCCTGCTCTGTTCATTAGGGGGAGACAGAGACACGGAGAGACAGAGAGAGGATAGTCTTCATATTTGACAAAGGAGGAAACTGAGGTCAAGGGATCTGCTGTCCCTGGATCCCTGTCTCCAGCTCCAACCCCCACCCCGCGCCTCTGGGCAGGAGAGGATAGTCTCCGGAGAGGGACACCTTTCTGGCTCCAACCCCACCTTTGTGTGGTACTGGGCTCGTGTGACATCGTCCGCCAGCTCCCCTTCCATGGCGGGGGGGAGGAGGCACCGCCCGGCTGACCGCTTCTCAGAGTCATACTGATGGACGGGCTGCGTGTCCTTCCACTGTTGTCGAGGTGGTCACAGGGCCCTGCACTGTACTGTTCCTCCTGTCCTGGGGCCCAAACCAACCCCACTCTTTTTTTTTTTAAGATTTATTTATTTATGCATACAAGAACTGGGGTACAGGCCAGAGGTGTGGGGAAGTGGGAGAATTCACCAGGGCAGAGTAGAGAACTGAACAGGCAAAGCAGCTGAAACACACTGCTGATGGGAGCAGTGGGCGAGGCAGGAGAGGTCTGCTGTGCCATGTGGCCAGCTCCCTGGCAGGCCGGGGATCGAACTTGTGCTGCAGTGGCTGCGGATTGCTTCATAGGCTGCGTCTCAACCCCTTGCACCACCAGGGAGACCCCAATCCCACTGTTCTTACCGCATCCCAGAATCCCCCCGCGGGGTCTCTTGCACCATGTACAAGCTTGTTGCTGTGGGCAGAGGGGAGGAGCAGGGAGCAATGATTGAATGGATTTTGCCTTGCCTGGCATCTCGCCATCAACTTTCAGTATTTTCATTGGATGGATGCACGTTGGCATGCGGGCTCAGTGATGCGCGGGGCCCAGCTGCCCCCCGGGCATGGGGACGGGTCATAGCATCGTTTCTTCCTCCACAGGTCAAGCCTCCTGTGTTTACTTCTAGGTCCTGTTGTCAACCAAGAGCCCTGCTTTGTGCCTGTCGTGGTCTGGGTGCCTCTGGAGAGTTTCAGGGTGCTTTTAAGTTGATTTTGAACTAAAAGTAAAATTTTAAATTTTCCAGGAGGAAGACTCTGAGTTCCTGGTTGCCTCCACCATGTCAACCAGACATCTCTTTCTGAGACCATTCTGAAGAATACAAGGTCAGTTGATGCCGACCTGCAGTTGGCCTCCTGGAGGGGGGACGTGGGTGCACAGCCAAGGAGCCCTCGCAGGGGCACTGGACTGCGGCTGAGGACTGATGGGTTAGGAGGGGGTGATGGAGACGCAGCCTGGGTGAGATTAAGAACAAACTCGACAGCCCACATGCGCAGCCCCAGAGCTGCCTGCTTTTGCAAATAAGTTTTTATCCGCACACAGGCAAGGTAATTCATTTGCAGATTGCCTGCGGCTGCCTTTGTGTTGCAAATAAAAATGAATAGTTGCAAAGAGACCACATCATAAAAGCTTAAGACATGAGCTGTCTGTTGCAAGACCAGTTCCCCAGTCCCTGTTCTAGAATGTCAAGTTGAGGCGTTTGTAAATTGTTCTTTTGGGCTGAGGCGATCCAGAGGCCACTGAGGCCTAGGAATTTTTCTAAATGTTCATCAGCTATTTTCTTACAGAATCTAGTAGCGGGGGCAGGCGGATGGAAAGGGACATCGGGAGTTGGGGGAGAATATGCATCAGGACAAGTTAAGGGAGGGGCCCGTGCAGGGTCTTTTCTTTCCAACATTATTCTCATTGCGTGGTAGATCTGCTTCTATGGTTTCCATGCCAGCTTCGTGGCGGATAATCACCATACACCGTTGTGCACGAGTGAGGTGCACAGTACCTTATGGGAGGATGTTTCGTGCAGAGAGAACCCACAGGTATCTGATGTGGTGTCTGGGACAGGAACACCCTGCCCCGGTGTAATGTCACCTACACCTTTGTGTTCCGGGAAGAAGGAACCAGGGAGGACCGCTGCCTCCCACGTGCTTTTATTTCACCCTCACATCCCCGCTCTGCGAGAGACTTCTCACACCCGTCGTCAGGGCCGACAGAGACGGGCTCTCAGGAAATGAAAGGGCACGGAGGTGACAGGTGACACCGGGTCTCTGATTGCAGGAAATTCACACCGTGGTTTGCAGGCCTGTAAACTCTCCACGTCAGCCTCTGGGTCCCCCAGCCACAGCGGGGTATGAGGCTGGTGCTTCTGCACCTCACTGTGTCCCCTGGGTGCCCCCCCGAAGGATTCTTGCGTGAAAGACGAGGGAGGCATCATACATCTCCTGCTGCAGCTCTGAGGTGGGGTGCCCCTGCAGAGACTGTGGGGTCACCCCCTAATGTGGGCTCCTGCTGGAGACCCTGTGGAGAGCCAAGAAGGAGGTCAGAGCAGGGCCGTGGGGACGCAGGGAGATGGCGAAGGGTCATCAGCCCGCACTTCCGTTTTTGGATCACATACTCGCTTCGGTCCGGTCTCTTCAGTTGTCCAGCACACCCGGCTCTTGTCCGCCCCCCCCACCCCCCCCCCGAGTCTATGACATGCGTCAGACCCACGTGGAAACACAGTCACTTGAGAGGGAGAAGCCCAGCTGGGCGGTGGCGATGGCCTGGCTCAACAGCCGCGGGGCCTGGGTCTCTGGGCACCGTGCGGACTCTGAGGAGGGCGCGACCTTCCCCTGTGGGTCCTTCCCTCTACATCTCACTGCTCACGCTCCCCCTTCCCTCCTGAACCCCTTCCAGGCAAGGCAGCTGCGTCCCCGCGTGACCGGGGCTGCCCTGTGGTCAGAGCTGCAGTGCTGGCTCCGCTGGTGCCCTTGGGCGCTTCCCGCTGCCTGCCCCCCTGCACTAACCACATGTGAAGTGGGTGCCTTCCCTTCCCCAGCAGGACCCGACTCCACTGGGCCTGAGCTGGACTCCGTGGGTCACTTTCTTTTTTGTTTATTTTTTTAAGATTTATTTATTTATTTATACAAGCACTGGGTACAGTCAGAAGCGGGAGGGGAAGAGAATTCACCAGAGCCAGAGCGGGGAGCAGAGCAGGCAGAAGGACTGGGGTACACTGCTGAGGGGAGCAGCGGGCGGCAGGAGAGGTCTGCGCGCCATGTGGGACCCTCCTCCGGTGGCCGGGGAGCAGTCGGGGCTCGAACTGGCGCTGCAGAGGCTGCGGGCAGCTTCGCAACCCAGCGCTCAACCGCTGCGCCACCAGGGAAGCCCCGTGGGTCACTTTCTAACTGGACACAGGTCTATGGATCAGTCCCACAGGACCACCTCCCGCACCAGACCCCCCTCAAGTCCAGGTTGTTGCCTGTGCGTCTGAGGGTCCCCCACCTCCTCCCAGCCTCCATGAGCACCTATTGCAGACGCACAGGGCAGGGTGTGTGGGGCGGGTAGGGCACTACGCCTCCCGGGGCCCCACTCCCAGCTCACCCATTACCTGCCTGGAAATCTGGGAACCCTGGACCCTGGGGCTTGGGGCTCATTCCCTCCATCCCCAGCCCCTCTCCCTACAGTGGGGCAGGAAGGGCTGAACATTTCGCTCACCTCTGAAGCTCCCCCCGCAGCAGGGCGGGCGTCCTCCAGGACAAAAGCTCGGGTCCAGCCCCTCCTGGCCCTCCCTTCCCCAGACCGTAAAGGAAACCCAGGCCATGCTGAGCAGCATGGTCGTCTCCCCAGTGACACCTGCTCTGGGAAAGGTCACCTGGCAGGTGAGGGGGGTGCCGTGGTCCTGGGGCCCGGGGGTGAGGCTGAGCGCCGAGGAGAGCGGGGTCCTGGGGCCCAGGGAGGTGAGGGCGGCAGACGTCCAGGAGAAGATGGGGGGCGTGCCCCGCTCACAGGCCCAGGGCACAGAGCAGGTCAGGTTTCCAGGGCGGCCGGACTCCAGGGTCCCCGCGATGCAGATGTGGGGCCTGTGAGTCAGCGCTGGGGGGCAGCGGGGAGACCCGGGATTGGGGGGCTCTGAGAGAACCTCAGGTTTGTCCAGCCCCCCCCCTTTGGGACCCAAGCCATGCGACCCCAGACCGCAGCCCAGCCAGCGCCGGCCCAGGCCCAGGCCCTCCGTGGCCTCCGCAGGAGCCACTGCTCACCCGCCACGCGCACAGAGAGGCTGTCCCGTGTGAAGGAGTGTTTTGTAGCACGTCCTCGCTCCACCCTGAAGAAGTATTTCCCCGCGTCCCCCCTCCTGGCGTCTCTGATATCCAGGGAGCAGTTGTAGGTCCGGGGGTCCCAGAGGAGGTGGAATCAGCCCCAGGTCTCTGCCTCCACATTACCCTCTGGTCTGCTCATGGCCACGGGAACACCCCTGTCTGCACTGACCCCTTCCCGGAACCAGTAGCCAAGAGCTGAGGCAGAGGCAGGAGAGGAGCCCCAGTCGGAGGAGAGGGAGCCAAGCACCCACAGGCACAGGCCCTCCTGCACCAGCAGCCACAGTTTCCTGTCCTGAGCCAAGGACCGTGTGGGGGCAGAAGGGTCAACCTCAGCCCCACCCGCTGCCCCTCCCCCATCTGTCCACTCAGCCACCCACAGCAGGGGCAGCAGCAGAGGCAGGATCTCCAGCACTGCCTCTGTGGGAAGTGAGTGGGATCTGCAGGAAGTAGGGGAGCATGTGACTGTGGCCATTCAGAGAAGAGGAACTCTGAGCCTTAGCTCTGCACCTGCACAGCAGGGCCGACACCCCACAGCAGGGCCCAGAGAGCACCAAGGGTCTGCAGACAAGGACTGACCCGTGTCCTGCCCGCCTCAGGACCTCCCTCCAGCACCAGAGCCTGGACCTGCACCTCTGAGCCACGGCAAGTCCCCCAAGGGCTCCCCTGAGCCTATGTCCACACCAGGGACTGGTCGCTCCCCTCTGACCTGGAGGGCCCCAGCCCCATCTAGACCCTTGGGGGCCTTACTTTGGGGTCTGCGTGAGCAGCGGGGCAGAAGAAGACTGTGGGGTCCTGGGGAAGTGAAGGCAGCATTCATTCACTCATTCATTCATTCCCCCACTCTTAGGAGCAGTTGCGTGCTGGTGGCCGGAGACCACAAGGGCAAGACTGGTCCAGTCTCCACCCCAGGGGCACCCCCAGTGGCCTCCCTGCTTCCCCAAACACTCAGCTCTGTGGGCTTTAGGGCTGAGCCCGCCCATTACCTGAGTGTTTTCTAAAATGGGACCGTGGGATTTTCTTTTCCCTTCTAGCTTGCAAAGTCAGAATTTTAAATATAATAATCATGCAAAATAATAACGATGTAGCATTATCATGGAGAACTCCTGTTCTAGAAGGGGGGATGGGGGGGTGGAGGGTTTGTCCAGTCCCCCCACTTTGGGACCCAAGCCGTGCGACCCCAGACCGCAGCCCAGCCAGCGCCAGCCCAGGCCTAGGCCCTCCGTGGCCTCCGCCAGGACAGGAGTGTGGAGGAGGTGCTGTTTCAATTCCTCATCATACAGGGAGCATTTCGTGTCATGTAATAATCTGCTTCTTAAAGTCATCTGTGGCTCAAGGGAAATTCCAGTGAGCAGGACTGGAGGATGCATTTTACAGTGATCATTAGAGGGGAGCTTCTGTGGTTCATCTACTCTGATTAGTCTGTGTCTGGCAAATTCCTGACATGACCACATCATAGCAGTTGCCAGTATTAGTAAAATCTTTCAAATACAGTGGACCCGACATATGTATTCCTTCAGTGGGGCTTAAATGGATTCGCGCACCCTTACAGAAGGAACTCAGTCTCCAGAGTAAAAGAACCCTTTGTTCTAGGTTAGTAAAAAAAGTGAGAATGGGGCCTCCCCGGTGGAGCAGCTGGTTGAACGCTGCGCTGTGAAGCTGTCCATAGCCTCTGCAGCATGGGTTCAATTCCCGGTCGGCCAGAGAGAAACCCCCATGGCACGGCAGACCTCTCCTGTCTCACCTGCTGCTCTCCTCAGCAGTGTCTTCGGTCTGTCTGCCTGTTCTGCTCCCTGCTCTGTCTCTGGTGAATTCTCTCACCATCCCTTGCCTCCGACTGTACCCTGGTTCTTATATAAATAAATAAATCTTTAAAAAAAAAAAAAAGTAAGAATGGAGCACATAAAGGAAACCAAACACAGTTGTTTTTACAGTAAAGAAAGGTAGACCATGTTCATGGATTAGAAGGTTTTGAGTTTTCATTATGTTTCTTTAAGTCACTTTATGGTTTCCATAAAATAAAAATGACTCATCTGTAATCTCCTAAGGATGAGCGATGTTGAGCGTATTTTCATTACTTATTTGTCATTGGTTTCTCTTTTTTGGTGCAGTGGCCCCTCCCTTGTGCCAGAGCAGCCACAGCGGCATGTCCGGGTGGTATGGCCGCTGCAGGAAAGTGCTTCTCCAGGCTTGTTCTTCTCATGAAATAGAAGTTGCAGGGTTCAGGGGAGGCGCCGCAGGAAAAGGAGGGTGAGGTCACAGCAGGAGCCTCCTCAGAGGGGAACTGGGTCTTACCCTGGGGCCCTGGGCCTCACGCCACCCCAGCCTAGCAGGCCCAGCCTGGTCAGTGTCCTTCCCTGGGGAGTCACTCTGCAAAGTGAAAGTGGGCCCCTCTTGGCCAGACCCCGAGACAGGCTGTGGATGTTCAAGGAAGTGGGTACAGCATGGGGGAACTTGGGAAGCTGGGGGAGGCCCCTCTCTGTGCAGGAGCTCACATACCTGCCCCCAGTTCTCTGTCCTTTGGGGAGATACTGTGTCCCGCCCCTGGGGCTGCTGCCACAGGAGTTTCAATTCTGTAAATATCAGTACTTAGTGTATTGTGAGACTCCACTGGCAGGTGCACACACACTTAGAATCTAAAAGTGATTTTTGATCTTTATGAAGTGCCCACCCTCCCTGCTGTCTGCCTCTGTCCTTAGATTTTAGGGTAGATACCCCAGTTTTCATTTGCTTAGTGCTTACTTGGTATATCTTTGACATTTTGTCCTTAGTTATGCATCTTGGCGCTGTGGAGAGGTGGTCTTTCATTTGTTTATTCTGTCCTTAATCCTCCAAACATACAGGGATGAGTCCTGATCCTGGAGATCACAAAGTGAAATGGACACACCAGGACACGCTACTTACTGTCCAGTGGAGAGCTGAACAAAGCACCTGGAGGCTGGACCACCCTGAGAGTGGGGACGCCCTCGGTCATGAGGTACTGATCATTTTTCATATGGCTGTATTTACTTTCCTCGCCTTTAGCTGTGACTTATGCTCCATGGACAGAAGAAATATTCAAGTCTTAGGTTTTCCTTGCTTGCAATGTCTTTATCTGGTTGTGATTATAGGGTGGTACTAGCCTCGTGAGAAAAGTCAGGAAATGTTCCCTTCTCTCCTGTGTTTTATTTTTTAAATATTTATTTATTTATGCACACAAGAACTGGGGTACAGGCCAGAGGTGTGGGGAGTGAGAGGATTCACCAGAGACAGAGTGGGGAGCAGAACAGGCAGATCTACTGAAATACACTGCTGAGGGGAGCAGCAGGTGAGGCAGGAAGAGGTCTGGTGTGCCATGAGGGTAGCTCCCTGGCTGGGGATGGAACTCATGCTGCACTGGCTGTGGATAATTTCATAATGCTGAGACTTAACCCCTGATGCTACCAGGGAGGCCTTCTCCTATATTTTAAAAGAGCTTGTGTAGAGTCAGTATTATTTCTTTCTTAAGTGCATGATACAATTTGATAGCCAGGCACCCTGGGTCTGAACACATAATGAATGAGGTAGGAGAATTCTGCGCGGACAAGGGCATATTGAGCTTTGAACAGAAAGATGAGAGAAGTAAACTTTATTTTGGGCTATCATGAAGGGTTTTGAGTAGGGATTCACATAAACTTCTGGTGTTCTGGTCCTCTATTCACGAGATATTGTTGGCAGAAACTTGTTATCATAGCTCACCACAGTCCTGATGGAAGGTCAGGTTCTGTAAGCCTTGATCTTTCATAGGATCTGATGAGATGAGTCATTTCCTCCTCTGCAGGACAATTAAGTGAGTTGGATAGATAAAGTGATGTGTTCAGCAAGAGGTTGGATGGATTTGAATTCAGTTTCTTTGGCCACAAGTCCTGTGGATTCCTCATGTCCTAGCGATGCATCACATCCCAAGATGGGCACTAATCTGATAGCAATTAGAGACTGAGTGTTGGGACTGAAATTGTAAACTTCGTAAGTGGGAGTGCTAACCCCAGGATTTCAGGCGGCAAGTATATTTGGAGACACGGTCTTTAAAGAGCTAGTTCAGTTAGAAGTTCTTAGATTGGCTCCTAATCCATTATACCTGGCGTCTTTATAACATGAGGACACAGAGGCATTTATGGAGCACCAGGGAAGACACAGGGAGATGACCGCCATCTCCAGGTCAGGGAGAGGGGGTTCAGAATCAACCCTGAAATCAAGTCCATGTTGGTCTGCCACTTCTGCCACTTTAGCTCCCTAATCCATGGCAGCCTGGCAGGTGAATAGCCCTATAGAGACCAAGTGCTCACTCTTTCTCCAAGGCTGTGGCTCGGGCAATTCCTCACTTGTCTATCTTGATCTCTGAGTACACAGTGTCACTGTCTTCCCGCCTCTGAGGCTCCAGCTTGTGAAACCTGAGGAAGGCGTAGTGCGGCTCCTGGCTCTCTCTGGAGACCGCGCCTGTCCCAGGAGGAACTGAGGGGCCTGAAGAGGGGTCTGTCCAGAACTGGTGCTGATGGTCCTGTGAGGAAGGGAGGGAGGGTTCAAGAGCTGGGCAGTGGCGGGTGGGAGACAGCAGCCAAGACCAGGTCAGGACTGGGACTGATGGAAATTAGATCAATTACCCATTCATTTACTCAAAATATGTAGTAATTATGCTTGGTCAGCCCTAAGTGCGTGTTTCAGAACTGACTAGATGGATCTGTAGAGACAGAAATCAGTGATTGTAAAAAGGGGTCATTGAGTGGGGAGGGGAACATGGGAATTTTGGGGTGTGATGGAAATGTCCCCCATCGTGACCCGGGATGTGGTTACAGAGTGAATGCATTTGTCAACATTCACTTAACTGAAGTTAAAATTGGTGTATTTTATTACAGGTAACGTATAGGCCAGTAAAATTTATGTTAAGCAAACATGGTGCTAGATTTGAGACGTACATAAAGGGAGTAATGAGCTGTGACCTCAGGGGAGTTGTGAGCTGGGGGGGGAGCTGTGACCTGGGGGGGGAGCTGTGACCTGGGGGGGAGCTGTGACCTGGGGGGCTGAGCTGTGACCTGGGAGGGGGAGCTGTGACCTGGGGGGTTGAGCTGTGACCTGGGGGGGAGCTGTGACCTGGGGGGCTGAGCTGTGACGTGGGTGGGGGGAGCTGTGACCTGGGGGGCTGAGCTGTGACCTGGGGGGGGAGCTGTGACCTGGGGGGCTAAGCTGTGACCTGGGGGGGGAGTTGTGACCTTGGGGGCCTCAGGCTGTTGTCCACAGCATCCTGGCACTCAGTGGGTCTGACCCTAAATTCCCAACAAGAAATGCCCAGCGCACAAGCCAGAAGGAAAGGCTGATACTTCCAGGGGACCAGGCTGGTCTGACCGATGAAGCATCAGTAGCCCCCACAGACCAACAGTCATTGTGTTGTCCTGTCTGAAGCAGAACTGGGGCCCTCAGGAAACTAAACCCACCACCCTGGGGCTGGGATGGGAGCCCCCGCGCGCAGTCACTCACCCCGGAGCCTGCCTCCTGGGCTGTGTTCTCTGTGCGCGAGCTCCCTGTCCCTGCCAGCTGCGCTGCTCTCTCCTTGCAGGTCCCCGCCTTCACCCTAAGGAAACGGGGGCCTGGTCCTGGGCCGAAGGCACCAGCAGTCCTTCCCCCTCCCACCCCCGGCACCCGTGTGGTGAAGGGGTGAGAGGGAGGCCAGCTGGCTGGCGGGGCGCCCATGATCGAGAGCAGGAGCAGGTGGGGACCCTGTGCTCTGACCAGTGGGTCGAGTCTGAGCCTCCCGACCCCTCAGCCTCCCTTCCCCGCTCCTGGCTTTCCAACCAGCCCAGGTCCCCCCAGCTGAGACTTGTGGCTCTGCCCTTCCAGGCCGGCCTCTCCCTCCAAGCCCACGTCCTCACCTGAAGAGGAGGGAGAGGCAGAGAGCCAGCAGGGCCGCGCCGCCAGCTCCCCCCAACGCGTCCCGGACCCTGCGCGCCCCGGGCTCTGCTCTCCCTGTGGATGATTGGAGGTTTGTCTCATCTCCACACCAAACTCAGCATCCTCTCGAGGGGAGCTGCTCTGTGTCCCCGGAGGGAGGCTGCCCCATTATTCAGGACTTAGCGCGGCCCTCTCCGGCCCCCCTCCCCCCCCCCCCCCCCGTGGTGTAGCATCTGAGCAGTTGGGGGCGTCTGAGCCACTGTGTCCGGCTGCACAGCTTGAGGGTTTTGTGGCGGCTGCAGCGGGGGAAACACACACCACATGATCCCGGCGCCCCTGACCTGCTCTCCCTGGCAGCAGCAAGAGGGCGGCGCTGCGGGTCCCCTGGGGGTTCCCAGCCTCACAGCTGAGTCTGAGGGTGGTGCTGAGCCCCCCGCTGAGGCGCAGGGAGCTGTTGGCCCAGAGCCCCGAGGGGCTGAAGGTGACCTCCACGGAGGTGTTGCTGCTGTTCCCCTCCAGCAGCCGCTCCCCCAGCCGCCAGCGCAGGGAGGGGGCCGGCCGGGCTCGGGCAGAGCAGCAGCAGAGCAGATCCTCGTCCTCCGGGGAGCAGGAGGGGCCGAGCAGCCGCGGGGGTGCTGTGGGAGGGAGGAGGGGGGTCAGCAGTGCCTGTTCCCTCCCCAGGGCCCAGGGGTCCCCACCCCCACTCACATTGCACACGCAGGCTCAGGGAGACGCGCTGGGAGCCCAGGGGGTGCTGGACCAGGCAGGTGAGCTCCCCTTCTTCTGGGGCCCCCCCTGGAAGCAGCTCCAGGGTTGAGGAGCTGGAGATGGGGGTGGCGTTCAGACCTGGGGAGCCCCAGAACCAGCTCAGCTTGGCCGGCGGGTTGCCCTCGGCCACACAGTGTAGCCGCACAGCCTGGCCCTCCAAGATGGTGAGGGAGGAAGCATTTGGCAATATCTCCGGGGCTTTGGGGAGAGAAGTGGAAAAAGAGAGAGGAAGATGCAGAGATGAGGCGGGGCCTGTGCCCGTCTCCCGGGAGTCCCCCTGAGCGCTGAACAGGGCCTGGGCCCCAGCCCTCAGCAGAAGCTCCCCATGATTCCCCTGGAGCCGCCCACACTGCCCTGCAGGAGCGCAGAGGGGCCAGGACAGGGATGTGGAGGAAGTGCAGGTGTGAGCTGAAGAAGAGCTGGAGGCAGGAGGGGCTGAGAGTTGGGGGTTGGGGGGGGCTGCCCCTCCCATTGCGCTGACCAGAGGGAGCTGTGGGTGGGCAAGACCAGCCTTGGGGTGACCTCAGGGGGCTCCCCCCACGTGCGCCATGTCTGCGGTGACTGTCTGCTCCTGTGTAGCCCACTTACTCCCCAACAGTGCTCCCACCCACCCCGGCTCCCTCCAGGGGGACCCGCATGCACCCCATTCCTGGAGAGGCGGCCCTCTCCTACCGGTGCTGTTCCCTTGGAAGACGTTGATGGCTGTGTGCTGAGGCGCATCTGCACAGAGGGTGTGGCGGCCTTAACATCCAGGGGAGGGGTGGGCCTGGACCCTCCCCCCGGGCGCAGGGCATGCAGGACCCTGCCCACAAGCACCCAGAGCTCACTCACAGGTCACGTTGAGCCGCACGGTCGTCTCCACAGTGATGCCCGCTCCGGGGAAGGTCACCTGGCAGGTGAGGGGGGTGCCGTGGTCCTGGGGCCGGGGGGTGAGGCTGAGCACCGAGGAGAGGAGGGTCCTGGGGCCCAGGGAGGCGAGGGCGGCTGACGTCCAGGAGAAGATGGGGGGCGTGCCCCGCTCACAGGCCCAGGACACAGAGCAGGTCAGGTTCCCGGGGCGGCCGGACTCCAGGGCCCCCGGGATGTGGATGTGGGGCTTATGGGTCAGCGCTGGGGGGGGGCAGAGAAGGAGCCCGCGGCATCATGGGGTGTTGTCAGCTGCCCCACCGCAGCCCCTGAGAGCAGACCTTTTTCCCTAGTCCAGGCCCACACCCGGCCCCTCCTTACCTATCACCTTCAGGGAGAACTGCTTCTCTGCGTAGATGTGTTTACCACCGCCGAACTTGTCCGTTGCAAAGATATACGTCCCCCTGTCCCCCATGGTCACGTCCCTGATGCTCAGGGAGCAGTTGCCACCCTGGGGGTCCCCGATGAGGGAGAACCGGCCCCGGGTCCTCTCCTGCAGCGCCACCTGTGCTTTGTTCGTGGCCACTGGAGGGTCCTGGTTTACATCTGCCCCTTTCTGGAACCAGAACCCGTATCTCTTTCCCACATAGAGGCTGTAAGGGTTCGAGAAGCTGCAGGGCACGAGGGCACACAGCCCCTCCTGAGCTGTCACGGGCTGCTGCTGGCGCCTCTGAGCCAGAGCCTGGGGGGCTGGAGAGAGAGGGAGAAAGTCAGCCCAGGACTGCGGCCCTCCCTGTGGAGTGGGGGCCCCTCTCCTGCTCACCTCCCCACAGTGGCAGCAGCAGCAGCAGTAGCAATGGCGGCAGCAGCAGGAATGGCGGAGGCATCCCTGCCTCAGGCCCCACGGCAGCTTCCTGGGTCCCTCTGAAGTGCAAGGGGCCCAGAGCTCTGGGAGGGCAGAAAGTGCAGACAGGAAAGCTGTGGTGACAGACAGCAAAGGGCAAGGGCAGGGCCTGGGTCCTGAAGAGGGAACTTCCTCCCCGCAGAGGCAGGTGTGCACACGTCATGGCAGCCCCTTCGCTGCATATGCAGCGAGGCCCTGAGGCGGAGAGGAAGCTGGGACTGCCCCGCTCCGCCTGGGAAGACCCCCTCCCCATTCTGCCCGGCCATGTGCTGCCCCCTCCCCCCCGGGACCCTGGTGGGCAGCACATGCATATGGGGTACAAGTGAGGTGGGAAAGTCACCCCCTTCACTCCCTGCATGTGCTCATTCCTTCACGGGGATAAGAAAGTCAGGTCGGGCCTACCCCCACTCCCACCCCCACCCCCTACACACGCTCAAGCAATGGGGCAGGCCAGGCCCGGTTGAGCTCTCCTTGAGGCCAATGGGAGCCACAGAAGGTGCTTGCACAGGAGAGGGGCAGGTCCTGTAAGGACCAACATGACCCCTCTGTGGCCAGTGCAAGGAAGAACTGGAAGGGAGTGACCGGAGGCCAAGAGGCCAGACAGGAACGTGCGGTGTTGGTTCTGGAGGGGAGAAGCAGGCCTGTGTGGAGCGGGCAGCCCGGGGAGTGGAGCAGGGAAGGGACTGAGACACTTTGAGGTAGGGAGTTTGAGGGGAGCTTTGGTGGGGGAGGGAGGGATGAGGAGAGTGTCTCCTAGAGCCTTGGCAGTGACCTGGCTGGGAGTGCCACCCCCCAGAGCAGGCTGGACCCTGGGGTAGAGGAACTAGCAGAGTGGGAGCCCAGGGTGGAGTTCAAAGCCTGGGGCCTGGGGCCTCCCTTGTGGCACAGGGCTTAAGTCTCAGCACTATGAAGCTGTGCGCAGCCACTGCAGCACGAGTTCATTCCCCTGCCAGGGAGATACCCACATGGCAGCAGACCTCTCCTGTTTCCTTGCTGCTCCCCTCAGCAGTGGATTTCACTGGATCCACCTGTTCTGCTCCCCACTCTGTCTCTGGTGAATCCTCTCACCCCCCATACTTCTGGCCTGCACCCCAGCTCTGTATGCATAAATAAATACATCTTTAAAAAAAAAACCAAAAAGCAAAGAGCCTGGGTCCTGGCTGCCCTCCCACCACCTCCCAGATGGGGAGCAGCTGTGTTTCTGGGTCCGCAATGCTCCCTGGGGACTCTTACCACACTCAGAGACTGTCCAGCATGCAACTGCTATATCCCCGCTTTCCTGCATCTTGGATGTGATGCCCAGAGGGCAGACGCTCATCCTCCTGGGAGCACCAGGGCCCAGCAGCTGTGGGGGGGGGGGTGGGCAATGGAGGAGGGAAAGAAGGGGCATCAGCGAAGCCTCTCCCTTGCTGGGCAGCAGAAGTCCCCACCAGGCTCCCCGAGGAGCTCTTGGTCCACATGTCTCTTCCGGGTTGTGATGGGGTCTGTGACCACTCCCGGGACCTGAAGGTGGGGTGCAGTGGGCTTAGACCCATCTAGAACAGGGTGAGATGCCCACCCTCCTCTGGCTAGGGCAGGAGTGGGTTGCACCTGCATCGCCCCCTGGCACAGCTGTGGCCAGCAGCCCTCTGGCCTCTTCCTCTGAGCTCTGTGGTCCTCACCCTGGTGGCCACGGCGGTGGCAGCATCTCGTAACTTTGAGGCGCATTGAGATTTCCTTGACGCCATGGGATTAGACTCCTCGGTGTGGAGGCCGGCTGCTCACGGACCTGGGGTGACCCTGGATCAAAATGTATGGTTTCTGTCCCAAACATCCTTCAAAGGGGCCGCCCCGCTCCCCCTTGGGCCTCGCAGGGGAAGTGAAAGCTGAACCCTCCTTCCTTCCTCCTCTATATTTAACCCACCTCCTGCAGACCAAACCCCTCTCTCCCCAAGACAGACATGACCTTTGGGGTCCTTCTTCCCCTGTCCGGTTTGTTAGAGTCTCCCAGGGGCAGAGTTCTAGGAGGCCAGGAATCTCCTGCTCCATATTGGACCAACCTCAGGGTGGAGACTAGAGCCTCAGGGACACATTGGGGAGGCTCGAGTCCACCTGCAGGGAGCGAGCCAGTGGGCAGGCGCTGGGTCTGA
This sequence comes from Talpa europaea, assembly GCF_964194135.1. Classification (NCBI taxonomy): domain Eukaryota; kingdom Metazoa; phylum Chordata; class Mammalia; order Eulipotyphla; family Talpidae; genus Talpa; species Talpa europaea. Next base: position 48,604,468 of record NC_140084.1, read on the forward strand.
GCCTGGAAGAGATCCGGGTGATCTGTTTGGGTTCAAGGTGAGACAGACCTCGTGACCAGGTCCACCCTGGCACCTCCTCACTTTTCGTGACCCCGCACATGCACTCACAGACACCTGTCCCACCTCCGCGGCTCCTCCAGCCTCCACTGTTCTCTCTCCACAGGGACTGACTGATTTTCTTCTCCTTACCTCCCTGCCTCTGTAGCCTTGGGGTCTCCCACCGCCAGCTGTCAGCCTCTGAGGCCGCAGGACTCTCCCCAGCCTGAGCATGAACTCGTGCCTGACGCCTCTGAATGTTTCCACTGATTCCAGGGGAAAGACGCTGTCATCCTCCTGACAGTTCAGTTCCTTCATTGATACGACAGATTGGGCTCAGCGCTTGAGACAGTAAAGGCCTGTCCTCCAGAGCTCCATTAGGGTCTCAGGCAGAGACTGGACAAGAGAAACGGGAGGAGAGGGGTGGAGACAGGTGGCAGAGCAGGAGGGGAGGAAAACAAAGACTGGAGGGAGAGAGGGTAGACAGGGGGCCTAAGGGGGGAAATAAAAGGGGGGAGAGGGAGAATGAGAGGGAGAGATGGAGGGCGGGGTGTAAGGGGAGCAATGCTTTGGGGAGAGGCTGCGGAGGAGAAGGGCATGGGCAGGGAGGCGTTTCTGGGGACTGCGGGTGGAGCCCGCCATGAGAGGCCAGAGACTGAGCATGACCCTGCTGCCCCTCTCCACTTCAGCTGTGCCCTGGAGGCGGCAGGGGTCTGAGGAGGGCAGAGCTGGACTTACACCCACTTCCCCCAGGCCCCGGCCCCCAGGGCCGCCGCTGTCCGTGGTGCTGACGCGGGGCTGGGTCCCCAGCTAGGAATGACGGGGCGCTGCAGAGCGAGTGACCAGACGGCCCCCCGGCCCCGACCTGGGCTCGCAGGGCAGAAAAGCAGCGAGAGGGAGAACATCCAAGAGGTGCCGCCCCTCGGGTCCGGGGTCTGGGGTCTGAGCTCCCCCTGCAGCCCTCTGCCTCTCTGCCCTCCGGGGCGGTGGGCTCGGGGAAGGCCGCAGCAGCTCAGCGCTACGCTTCATGTTTGGGGGGAAAATTAAGTTCCCAAAAGTCAGTCTTTTCTGTACCTTAGAGCAAAATGCATTGCGCACTTGTGATAGGCAGGTTGGAGATGACCTCCCGTGCCATTCGAAAACCACCAACAAAAGCGTTTAAGTCTCCCAACAACGCGTAAATGCCTGCAATGGTTTTGTTTCTTCACTTTTGCTAACTCAAGATTAGAGAAACAGCATTACATCCTGCCTTTCCTCGGTGTGATTATGGTGGTGTGATTATGAATCGTATTTCCACAGCTCGCCGCCTGCCTATTTGATGAGTGAAAATCTCTTCTTGATAATTCTGTGTGACTTGCTGGGATTGTCTGGAATAGCTGGTTTTGCCTTCAACTTGTCTGTATTTCCCCTCTCTAAAGTGAAGTGTCCCAACAGCCCAAAACGTCTTTTCAGATTACCTCTTAGCAAGTTCAGCAGTACAAGGAAAAACTTTCTCAAAACATTACATTTTTCAAAAAGCACTATTAGAGGGCCTACCTGGTGGCGCAGGGGGCTAAGACGCAACCTATGAAGCTATCCGCAGCCACTGCATCACGAGTTCGATCCCCGGCCAGGGAGATACCCACATGGTGCAGCAGACCTCTCCTGTCTCCCCTGCTGCTCCCCTCGGCAGTGTGTTTCAGTCAGTCTGACTGTTCTGCTCCCCACTCTGTCTCTGGTGGATCCTCTCACTCCCCGCGCCTCTGGCCTGTGTCCCAATTCTTGTATAGATAAATCTTTTAAAAAAGGCACTATCAGAGACAATTCTTCAGCAGTTCAGGAAAAAGGAAAGTCTTTTTAAGTAGATGTGAAAAACTAGAGTATTTTCAGAACATTCAATGTCAGTTTAGCTTAGATACACACACACACACACACACACACACAAATGCTTAAAAGGCCCCGTGTTAATGTGGGACAACTTTATTCTGTGAGATTGTATATATCTGTACGGAATAGCCACTCTTTGAAAATGGCGGCCTCCTATTTTATGGATGCAGCCATGTTATTTGTTGCTACAGTAACGGAAAGAAGATAAATCTCGCGAGAGTAGAGACTGGTTCGCCATGATAACTATTGGCAGCGTTCTAAGCTTCAAAGCGCCTAGTGAGCATGCGCGCCGCTCAAGCCCGCCGCCTGGGAAACGCGGCCAGGAGTGCAACCCAAGCCGGAAGTGGCGCCGCCTCGCGGGTGTTGCCGGCGGCCTGCGGCGGGCGGAGGCGACGCTGAGCGCGAGCGGCGGCGGCTCTGAGGGGTCTGTGAGGTGGAGTCGGCCTGGGGTGAGTGCTGAGGGAGCGTGGCAGGGTGAGCGGCGGTCTGTGGGCGGGCGGGCGCTGGGCGAGGAGGGCTGTGGGCTGCGGGCTTCTCACGCCGGCGGGATCCTCGCTTCCCGCGTGGTGTGAGGCGCGAGGACGCCGGCGACTCCGGTCCCCGGTCAGCTGGCCGCGGGCGTGAGGTGGGCCTCGTGGTGCGGGCGACACGCTCGTTTGGGGTCAGGGAGCGCGCGTGCAAGGTGGCCCGGGGCGTTGGGGGCGTTGATCCCCTGAGGGGCAGTGACTACTCGGGAGCTTCAGGGTTTGGACGATTTGGGGGTCCTGCAACACGGGGGACAGTGATTGTCGACCTCTGAGATCGGTCAGTCGGGTGCGGACGGCGGCATGTGGGACCCAAGGGAGTCGCCGAGGGGCGTAGTGAGGCGAGCGCGTGGCTTTCAGGGCGGCGAGTGAACGTCAGGGCCCTTTGTGAGTGAAGGGGGGACAGTGTTGCTTTGGACCGCGCCCCACACAAGAGCTGGGGTGCAGGGCAGAGGTGTGGGGGGTGAGAGGACTCACCAGAGACAGCGGGGAACAGAACAGGCAGACTGACGAAATCCACTGCTGAGGGGAGCAGCAGGCGAGTCAGGAGAGGTCTGCTGCGCCGTGTGGGTTGCTCCCTGGCGGGGGTCGAACTCTTGCTGCAGAGGCTGCCGACAGCTTCCTAGGTTGTGTCTTAACCCTTTGTGCCAGGAGGAAGGCCCTTTCTTGGGGCTCTCTAAGTGGAGCCCCGTGTTGGGGGTTATTGGGGGTCCCCTGGAAGCCAGGCGCCCTGGGGAACAGTTTCAGGCATTCAGGGCAGTAGTGCTTTCAGGAGCCGGGCGGGGTCAGTGACTGGGCAGCCCCTGTGACTGTCCCAGAAGGCCTGTGGCCACTCAGTGGGGTGCCTGGAGGTCACTGCCCTCCGAGACTGCATTGGGTGTGGGTTGGGGGCAACGCATTGTGGGCAGGAGAGAGACAGTGAGTGGGGGTCCCGGTGCATGCTGCAGGTTTTCTGGGTCGAGGTGAGGGTTGAATACGGTGAATGTGTCAGAAAAGGCTGGGCTGTCTCGGTGTTGTCGGGGCCACTGAGATGCCCAGAAGCTGGTTTTCGTGTATCCGACACGGCCAGGTGGGGCCTCAGCTCTCTGGAGGCTACAGGTAGGGAGTGGAGGTGGTATTTCTGCAAGTGTGAGCGGGCAACATGAGGGGCACCCCAGTCACCCAAACTTTGCACAGTCTAAGTGGGTTCTGCTGTCCGCCACCTAAAGACAAAATACCCTTAGTGAATAAGACCTTCCAGAGAAAATAACTTTAATTCAGTCTGTCTATGCAGTAGACGAGGAGACGAGAAAGAATAGTTTCCAAGGGAAGCACCCGAAGTTTCCCATCCCCTGCTGGGTAAATGTCCAGTCAAACAGTGCTGGCCCAAGGCGGGGCCCCCAAGGCCCCACAGCCTGCCACTGGAGTCTAAGACGCCTTCTGGAGGACCAGAGAAAAGGGGCACAGGGGGCCAGGAAAGTCTGGAAGGAAAAGAACAGAAACAAAACACAAATCCAGGTAAAGGCTGCCATGGCCGGCCTCCCCACTGGGCTCTCACCCACGTCTCTGTCTCCTCCAAGTGGCCTTCCTTGCCCCCCAAGTCCCTGGTGCAAGTCCAAGGCCGAGGACCCGTGCGCCTTCCTCAGGTGACTCTGCTCCGCGTGCCTCCTCCAGTCCTCTGGCCCGGGCCTTTCTGGCTCCCCTGGCTGCTCGGCCGCACCCCTCCTGAGTGGGCTGGAACCTGGACCCTCCCCTTTGAGGGGATCGCACTGGTACAGAAGCTGGCCCTGTAGGGATCACGGGAGCTTTCGAATGCGCAGGGTGGGCCTAGTGCTCTTTCCTTGGCAGGGCAAGTGGGGGACGGTTGGGGGGCACATTCCGGCCGCCGCTCGCCTCAGTCCCTATCCACGAGATGGGCCTGGAGATCAGGCTCACTGGGGAAGCAGCACCCGAAGAGCCCCCTCGTCTCCTCAGCGAGACCGGCCCTGAAGGTCACTGCATTTAGTCCCAGCCTCGTGCTCTTGTTTGCTCTCTCCCAGTCACTGGAGTCAGGTTCTCCGGAGCCTCGTCAGTTCCAGTGTGGCCTGCGGTGACACCCCGCCACGGGCCCTGGACCCCAGCCCAGCCTGATCTCCTGCAGGAACATTCCAGATGCCCCCCAGCTGGGGCTCCCGGAGGAAGGGAGGGGTCGGCAGGGGGGCGCAGAATGGAAGCCCAGAGGATGTACACCCGCGGGTGTGCGCTTGCCCCAGGCCCCAGCCTGCGTCCAGAGCGCCAGGGCGGGTCACGGGGGTGAGCGGCCGGGACAGCCTCCTCGCAGCCCAGGGCGGCCCCGGCGCACGTGTTGTGAAAGGGCAAAAGAGAGAGGCCGGCGTGGGCACTCGGGGCCAGAGAGCTGCATTTTCATGGGCAGGTTTGGAAAAATGAGCCCGCGGAGACCGAGTCTCCGGTGGGACCTGCCGCTCGCTTGCTCCCTGGGGCGCTCTATCTGGAGGTCTTAAGTGGGGTTCTCCTGTTGGCGGCGGGGGTCTCCCTCTGCAGGGAGGCTGGTTTGCCGAGACTCACCGTCTCCCCACCGGGCCTGGCTCGGCCTGCTGACCCGAGAGCCGTGGGCTGTGCCCACCGCCCCTGGTCGCTGGGGCTGGCGCGGGAGTCCGGTGTCCGGGGACCTGGGGACGGCCCATGCTCCGCTGGGGTGTCACAGGTTGACTTTCCGGGAATGCGGGTGGAGCCCATTAAAGGTTGATCCTGAGAAGGGGGCACAGGGAAAGCAGCTCAGGGGTCAGAGTTTAATCCTTGTTCCTGCACTTTCTGCTCTAAGCTTCCGCCACCACCTCCTCAGAGGCAGTTTTCACCCTTTCAACCGAGTATTGGGGTGCACCTCCTGATGGGGCGTGCGCGCCGCGGCTGTTTCCGGCTCTGGGGTAGCCTTTCTTCTGGGCCACATTTGACCACAGCAGAGCTCCCTGCCGCAAGGACCTCTCCCGGCGCCCCCTCACCGCCCGTACAGAGGGTTTCACATGCCGCACTCTCGGCACCCAGTGTAGGGGTTTGCCCCCCACCAAGCGCTTCTCCCAGACACCACCTGGGTGTCCCAAAATTTCACTAAAATAGCTACCAGACCCCACAGCCACGAGTCCCACCAGACGCCCTCTCGCCCCGCTTCTGAGGCCACCCTGAAGCCGACTGTCCCTGAACAGTCCCTGGTGCCACCCTGCCCTGACCCCCAGGCTCTGTGTCCATTCGAGGGTCACACAGCCCCCTCCTCAGGGCTGATTGATGGGCTCGAGCGACTGACAGAACTCGGGGAGTCCCTTGACTCACTAGATCACTGGTTTATTACAAAGGATCCGAATCTACAGCCAGATGAAGAGAGCCATAGCTTGAGACCCCAACAAAGGAGCTTCTGCCCCCGGGGAGTTTGGGCCTGGCCTGGGAGTGATCCGGTTGCTGACCGAAGGCTCCAAACCCCCTTCCTAACGCCTGTCCTTTGGGGTCTCTGTGGAGGCTTCAGTACAGACTCCAGGGGGATCACATCACCGGTGTGGGCTGTCACTGGCCCCCAGTCCCGTTCTCTCCCCGGAGGGCAGGCAGCGGAGCCCAAGTTCCAACCCCCTTGTCATTTGGTTGCTTTTTCTGCCAGCCCCGCCTTCCCCAGTGTCCCCCTAAAGCCATTCATGACGAGAGACTTGACCTCTCAACCCGCAGGGGTTTCAGGAGCGCAGCCTGAGCCAGGCCCAACATGTATTTCTTGTTTGAAATCACAGCCCACCGCAGGGCCCCGGGTGCCCCTAGTGGGTGCCGGGTCATGCATCATTTCCTCTCTGATCCCCCAAAATACAGTATGACGCGGTGGGGAGCCCTCGGGGAAACCACTGAAAATACACCCGGACACACAGCTCGCATGGGGACCACCCAGGCCGCGCTGGGGCGCGTGGTCACAGAGGGCGGTGTCCCGGGAGGACGTGGCCGTGGACTTCGGCCGCAAGGAGTGGTGGTGCCTGGCCCCCGCCCAGAGATTCCTGTCCGGGACGCGATGCCCAAGATTACAGCCACCTCTTCTCCGTGGCTGAGCGCATGCAGCCTTGGCGTCGTGCACTGCCTTGTGGGGTGCAGCGGGGCATCTGACATGTCGCAGGGTCACCTCGGGGTGTCCTGGCCGGCCAGCCCTGGGGGGGGGGGTGTCTTTGAGCACTGCCTGGTTCTAGTGAAAGATCTGACCTTTGTGAGGAGTCCCTGGGCCTCGAGAGCCAGCACCACATCCAAGCCCCACGCCCCCCCTTGTGAACAGGACACCGCCTTCCCGGCCCAGGGAGCTTTTTCAGCGCGGGAAGAGGAAAGGCGCCACGGACAAGGGGGAGCAGAAACCCCGCAACAAGGGTGTCCGGGTGAGTGAGTGGGGCCTGGCAGGCTCGTCTCCGCCGTTACTCAGCCACCACATCGCTCCGTTCCCATGGGGACCCTCAGCCCGCCGCCTGATGCGCCCCGTTTCTGCAGCTGATTCTGCCTGCATGACCGTGACTGTTTCGGGGGGATGTCCTAGGAGTTTCTCGGGGGCCGCTCCCCGGGACGGGATTGCCCGCATGCGCCAGTGCCGTGTAGGTGAGAGCCTGATACCCGGGGGCGGCGGGACTCGTCGCCCTGTCACTGGTACGTGACTTTCCTTGTGTTCGGTCCTGACAGCTCCGTCCGGGTCCCTCCTCCCGTCCCGCCTGCTCATTGTGTCTGTTTCACCTGCCCGTCATCTTTCTCTCCTAGAAGGTGAGCTTGGACTTGAAGCTCCGCAGCAGGGAACTTCCGAAAACACCTCATTTCACGGTCCTCTGGTGGGTGAGCCCCCGGGGCTGGTGCCCGGTGTGCCAGGTGAGAAGAACGGTGCCGGGATGCCGACTCCAGGAGAGGCCAGCAAAGGCAAAACAAATGTTCGCGACGCGGGACTTTCCTCACTGAGGAAGCACTGGCTACGGAGAGGGACCCTGAGTGTAAGGACCCTGGAAAAGTCCGTCACGTGAAGCTCCATGTGCTTCTTCACAAAAAAGACCTCTTCGCTGTGGCTTATGTGCAAAATCTGTGAAGCCCGACTTAGAAGTGAGCTGGCAGGATCGGAGCCATCCCCCAGCAGCGCTCGCTGAGATGGTGGGCTCTGGCCAGCTCTTCACCCCCGGCCCTTCCAGCGTGAAATGCGAGCGTATTCAGATAGGAGAGAGGCTCTGTGGAGGGAATCAAGGCAGAAGAGACCTCGGTCACATGTAGCCGCTCCCACCCCTCACACCTATGCTCAGGAGAAGCGAGGCAGATGTCCCGAGCGCCGGAGGGACTCCACCCAGAAGCCACAGCTCCCCGCCCGACTGCGATTCCACAGTGTGGACAACCTCCAGGAATGCAGCACGTGCGGGAAAGTCCTCACCCCACAACCAAAACCAGGCGTGTATCCGGCAGTGCGCACAGGTCGTGCACCTCATGCACGTGAGGCGTGTGGGCAGGTCTTCGTTCAGAGGTCGGAACTGATTACACCCCAGAAATCACAGACTAGGAGAAGCCCCATAAGTGCCATGAATGTGGAAAGGCCTTTTTCCAGATGCTGTCTCTGCTCAGACATCAAAGAACTCATTCCAGAGAAACACTCGATGAATGCAGGGAAAATGGGAACGGCTGCTCCCAGAATTCAACCCACGGCACACACCAGAAAATTCATACCGTGCGTGGCGGTACACATGCAGCGAGTGTGGGCAGGCCTTCACCCAGAAGGCCCGCCGGGTCGTGCATCAGAGAAGTCACACTGGAGAGAAGCCTTACCAGTGCCGCATCTGTGAGAAATCCTTCATCTCCAAGTCACAGCTTGATACACATCTTCAGGTTCACACTGGGGAGAGAAGCCTTATGAATGTAGTGACTGCGGGAAAGCCTTCACCCAAAAGTCACACCTCAGCATACACAGGGAGATTCACACCACAGAAAGGCACCATCAACGTGAGGAGTGTGGGAAAGCCTTCAACCCGAAGGCCATACTCAGCACGCACCAGAGGATTCGCACGGGGGAGAAGCCCGACAAACGCAGCGTCTGTGGCAAAACCTTCAGTTCCAAGTCACAGTTCAAACAGCATCAGCGAGTTCACACCGGAGAGAAACCCCACGTGTGCACTGCGTGTGGGAAGGCTTTCAGTGGCAGGTTACATCTCCATAAACATCAGACGATTCACACCAGAGGGAGGACATTGCCTGTCACAGATATGGGAAGGCCTTCGTGCAGAAATCGGAGCTGATGACACATCAGAGAACACATGCTGGAGAGAAACCGTATGAATGTCGCGACTGGGAAATCCTTCAGGAAGAAACCACAACTCAAGGTGCATCACCGAATCCACACAGGAGAAAGGCCCTAAGAGTGTGGGAAATGCGTGAAGACCTTCAATCACAGATCAAATTTTATTTTATTTTTCTTTAAAGATTTATTTGTTTTTATATAAGAGCTGGGGTACAGGCCCAGGAGCTGGGGTACAGAGGCACAGGAGGATGAGAGGATTCACCAGAGACAGAGCGGGGAACAGAACAGGCAGATTGCCGCGGACCAGCGCAGCGGTAGACTTGCAGGACTGTCTCAGGATTGAGAAACTGTGAGGATGCTCAAGGAATCGGCGCATAAATGACAGACAGACACACTTCAAGAGTGAAGATCTGAATGTAATGTGCTCAAAATCATCATAGACTTTTATACCTTTTCTAACAATAGATGATTACATACAATTTAATTCTTTCTCAGCATAAGACATCTACTTTGTTATTCATGTTCATGTGATCGATGTTCCATGGCATGGCACAGCAAACAATCTCAAAGTACTGAATCTACACAATCAGTTTTGTTTACACAGAACAGCATTCTTTAAGCTAGCTTTTCTTGATTCGTATCCCAAAACCACAATGATCAAAACCATTGATATTTACCTACTGGCACCTTCTACTTTTAGTGATCACGAGCAATATATTCTCTACGTAAGCATTTTGATTTTTATGGTGTTGTCTCATGTGAGAAGTATTGTGATTATTATAAAACTACTATTGCCACACACTATTTTCTTTATCATGCATTTCCTGAAACTGATTGTACACATATAAAGAAAAAGCAAAGTAAGCGAAAAAGTAGTATGATTATAGACAGGTTGCTAGGTTGCTACTTATTCTGAAACAATGACTATCTGATTGATGGTTAAACTGCTTTGTAGGTAATCCCATCAGGCTTGTTTGCAGGTGACGTTCTTAGCAGCCTTGTTTCCATCAAAGGAGGGGTTATTTACTGCGGGCTTGTTGCCTAAATTAGGCTTATAGGCTTGTAGACCTTGTTTGATCTGAACGCCAAAGTTTATCCTGATGAAGCCCCTCGGGGACTGCGCCTGTCTTAGGTCGTCAGGAGTCACAGACATGAGGCTGGCCAGTGCCTTCTTTAGTCTGCCCCCGATCTTACCCGTCATTGACTGTCCAGTCCAGCGCACAGGGGAAGGGGGTCTTATTCACTCGGATGTGTCTGAGTGAAAGCCTCTCTCTTTCCAGTAAATTCACTGGCGTTCAGTGGCAGAGGCTGCCGCAGCAGATGACCGAAGTACACTGCTGAGGGGAGCACAGGAGAGGTCTGCTGTGGCATGCGGGAATCTCCCTGGCCGGCCGGGAATCCGACCAAACTGGCGCTGCAAAGGCTGCAGACAGCTTCATAGAGCTCAGCGCTCAACCCGCTGTGCCACTAGGGAGGCCCCACAGATCAAATTTTAATAAACACCAGACAACTCATACCAGAGACACAGGTTTCAAAAGCACTTATTCTGCAGAAGCCCTTACCCAGAAATCAGTGCCTAGTTTATACCGGCATATATGTAAATGAAACAAACTCTGAATTTCTTGAAGAAAAATATCTCCAGGCTAATTTTCTGTTCTGGAATTCATGCTTCAGAAACAGTCTGGGAATGTACTGCACACCACAAAGTTTGCATTTTAAGTGAGGGGAATTACGCAGACCTTTTAAGAACCAGCGGGAAGGTCCTACCTGCACAGCCTCGTTAGGTGTCATGAACAGGGTAGAAACCCTGACCGACGTGTTTCTGTAGAAAGCGGTGTGAGACGGATGGTTGGCGGATTATTTACAGGAGAGCTGATGGGGAAGGGTGTTAATGATAGCCCTGTTTATTGCGGTATAGCAGTATTTTAAGTGCCAGCAAACTGTGTGATGACCAGACACACACCCAGGTGTCGCTTAACAAGAGATGCATTCTGGGAAATGCGTCGTTAGGCAGTTGTAGCATTGTGCAGACATGCTAGTGTATGCCCACAAACCTCAGCCACTCAGCCTGCTGCACCCCTACGCTCTATCGAGGGACCACCTTGTATAAGCCGGTGGTCGTTATCTAGAAGGTTACATGGCACACGATTGTGTTAGGTGCGTGTGAACTTACATACGATTTAGTACATACACACACGCGCATGCACACACACACACTACGCCTTCAGTTTTGTTATGTTACTGAATTCATTGTCTAACAGGAGATGTGGAAAGGCTACATGTTTTTCTAGAGTCTAATGTAATTGTATTTATCGGGTGTATTCCCTGTTGAGTAGTCATCTCGTAGGGCTGCACACTCTTAAATGTATGTACACAGGCCTGTGAGTGTACGTCTTTTGGCCCCTCCCCTTTGCAGGTAACCATGGCCACCTCCATGTTCTCATGCAGGCATACACCATACACACCAAACTGCAAACTGCCCATCAGCCCAAGAGTGCCTGGCACCTTTTTTTTTTAATAAAGTTTTATTGACATGCAGTGAGGTTCTCTTGCTTATGCAGTGCCTGCAGCTGCTTCCATGCTGCAGCGAGGACTTGTGGCAAAGACCATGTGGCCTGGAAGCTGATTTGCTACTGAGCCCTTTACAGACATTTGCCGACACTTGCCCTGCTCTTACGATGGTCACGTGCCCGTGGGACTGTTCTTGATTGTGGCCTGTCACGCGGTGTGTGCAACTTGTTCTTTTCTTGCTATGAGGGTCGTGTGGTGTCCCAGAGTGCGGGCGCGCTGATGTTATTCAATTGTCCTCCTGTCTTTTATTACTCCCTCCCACCGCCTGTTTGGCCCTGAGAAAGCAGCAGTGTAGCTTCTCTCTTACAGGTCCAGCAGCCAAGTTCCCATGTTGATGCTGCATCTGCCTTTCTGTATTTGTTTTCCACAGGGAGACTAGTAGTGGTCACCCCGAGTCTGGCATGCGAAGTTACCGGGAGCAGGCGTGGTGAGCGCTGGGAATTTCAGTGGACGGACGTGGATGAATGAATGAATGAAAATGAAAGAATAGAACCAGGGAGGGCAGAGAAGAGAAACTAATAAGAAACCAGGTGGGGTGGTGGGTGGGCAGTCCTGGCACTCTGTTCTCAGGGCTTCCGTGTGGCCCTCTTGCAGCTTGGCACTGGGGCCCTGGGGCTGGGAGGTTGATGCTCACAGTTCCTTGGGGAGCAGCCAGGAGCCCTGTGAGTTCATAGTGCCCCTGGCGGTTTGGCAGCTTGTACAGACAGAGCATTTAGCGCACTACCCCACAAGTTCCATCTCAGCCTCAGTGCTGTATTTTGGGCAGGTCAGTTCCTGGTTGAACGCTGTCCTGTGTTAATAAATTGGGTGGCATTCCTGGACGCCATGGATGCCAGCACCTCCAACCCCAGCTGTGACAACCAAGGTTGTCCCCTGGGCTTCAGACTGTGCTGGTTGAGACCCACCACCCTTACCACTATCTCCACCTTACAGGTGAGGAGATGCGGCCTGCCCTGGTTGCCAGCTAGGGGGGCAGTCCCCAGACCTGACCCTGGCAGCCTGTGTCCTTCACCTGTACCTCATGGTACAGGTGAGCTTTGTGTTCAATGGTACAGGTGCCTGAGCTTTGTGTTCAATGGGGTGAAGATAACAGCAGGAGTCGAGCCAGAAACTGCTGGATGGGCCTTGTAGAACCACCTACCTGGCCTGCTCTGTATCAGGCCTGTCCCCAGCAGTGGCGGGGGCCCAGATGCTAATCTCCCAGGAGCTCCCAACCCAAAGAGATGCTGAAAGAGAGACGGCTTCAGTCCAGGTTGGGAGGGCCTCTGGAAGAGGGCGCGGCCAGGGGGTCTAGGAGCCCAGAGGTGGCTTATTGATCCAGTGCAGGGGGAGGGGACCTACAGGTTTCCCACAGGAAGCACCTCCAGTGGCAGCCTGGGCAGGGATGAGAAGCTGGGGATGGGGAGGTGGGGGAGCGCGTGTGCAGACAAGCTGAGGGACAGCCCATGTGGCCAACTCCACCTTCCCTTTAGAATATTAACGTTTTTGCAGTAAATGAAACAAAATGTTGGCAAAGCACCCACAAGAATCTCCTGTCCAAAGGGTGCCAGTTTGTTGCTGGCCCTGCCCAGGGAACTGGCTTCAAGCGTGACTGGCTCTCCAGTCGGCTCAGAAACCAGAATATTGCCGCCCCCCCCCCCCCAGCACTTTTTACATCACTTACTTAACACCAAGCCCTGGACTTACTGCTCTGCTATTTTCACATAATAACTCATTTAGTTCACATCTTAGCCCGTTTTAACTGCGAGCCTCACGCCCGATTCAGAAAGCCGACCAGCCCGAATCACCCTTCCCGCGCAGTCCTCCCGACGGCGGTGCTCACTGGGGCGTGGGCAGGTCTCAGCGGCTTGCGCCCCGGGACCCTCGGCCTGGCGCCTCCCGAGCTGTGCCTTCGGCTCCGGGCGCCGCCAGCGACGGCTCCCTGCGCGCGCAAGCCCCGCCCGACCCTCCGCGGAACCGGGCGGTCCTGGCCACGCTCTGCCTCTCCCTTCACTCCCTTTGCTCCCCGCGATCCCGACGCCTCTCACCCGCGCCACAAGCTCTGCCAGAGTCCCCCGAGCGCGCGGAGAACCGCCTAACCTGGGGGGAAATTGCACCCCGCCCCCTGCGCAGGCGCAGACGGGAAACAGGCCGGACCCACCGAGCGCCCAGTGGAAGCCGCGGTCTGGTCACGTGACATCCCGCGAGGGCCGACGGGAGTTGTAGGCGCGGCTTGCCCCAGGTCGTAAGCTCTTTAAGCCCAAGTGCCGCAGAGGCCCCTGGGAGTCGTGGTCCTGTCTGCTTCCGCGTTTTTCCGGGAGCCTGGACTGCCCCGCACCTGTGCCGCCCAGGTGTGTGCTCCCGCCGGTGTCTCCATTTTTCTCTTCCACGGATTCCGGGGGCCATCCCTGGAGAGGTGCCACGCGTCCTGACTCGTCCGAAGCAGCTGGTTTCCCAACTGACCTGCTCAGTGGCCGGTTCCCACCCCCAACTCGGGTGCGATGCGAGCGCACCCCGCTCTCCCCCGGGTTTTCACCTAGAGCCGGGGCCGATCCGGCGGCAGTGGAGGCCGGAGGCAGCGCCAGAGCCAGCCCAGGGCTCGGGAAAGACTTCCCGAGCAGAGGACCCAGAGCTGCCATCTCCAAATGAAATTTCGGGTTCTCCGCCCTAAACCTGCCTCACAGTACTTACCCGCCTCCCCATCTCCCCGCCTCCCCGCCGCCTCCCCACCAGGTCGACCCACTGTACTTGCAAATGCCCAAGCCAAAACCTGGGGGTCGGCGGCCGCCCTGTCTCTGTACCCCCGTCTCCGTGCCCCACCCCTCCCGCAAGCAAGCCCCGAGCTCTCCCCGCAGAGGGCGCAGACCCCGCCCCTCCACCTCCGTCTGCTCCGGGCCCGCCGCGCTGCACCCCAGGGGTCCTGTTAAAATAGAAAGCAGATCCTTTCCCTCCGGGGCTTGAAACTGCCCGTGACCCCCATTCGTTTTCACTCCGCGCTCCTCATCCTGCCGGCCTCCGCCCCGCCCTTTCCGCTCCCCGCTAGGTGAGCACAGCCGGGCCCGCGCCTCGGGGCCCTGGCGCGTGCTGGCAACTGGCTGGAGCCTTCTCACCTCCCCCCATGCCCGTCTTGACCTTCTGCCTCGGCGTCCAGGATGATTCCGTTCTCTCTCCTCGTGTCTGGAAAATGCCTCGGTTACTTACGTGTCCGTGGGTGGATTTCCCTCTGGAGCTTAGTGCCTGATCCTGCCTGGTTCACCGCGGTGGCCCAGTGGCCTAGTGCGTGTTGAGTTCATGGGAAGCCCCGGGGGCTGTTCGTCGGGTGAACGCAAAAAATGAAGGAGCCGATGGAAGCGTCAGGCAGCCCGCGCTACCCTGGCAGCCTCCCTGGAGGCATCGACCCCCCAATTCAGAATGCACGTGTCACCCGCCTCTCCGTGTCCCCCCGACCCCGGAGAAGCCCACCCCCTGGGCGGACCCCGCGATGCCGGCCCCGCCCTGCGCCTCCTGCCAGAAGGCCCGCGCCGCTCTCCGCCGCCCGCGCTCGGGCCGCGCGCTGTGCGGCGCCTGCTTCTGCGCCGCCTTCGAGGCCGAGGTGCTGCACACGGTGGAGGCGGGCCGCCTGCTGCCGCGCGGCGCCGTGGTGGCCGTGGGCGCGTCGGGCGGCAAGGACTCCACGGTGCTGGCGCACGTGCTGCGCGAGCTGGCCCCGCGCCTGGGCGTCGCGCTGCGCCTGGTGGCGGTGGACGAGGGCATCGGCGGCTACCGCGACGCGGCGCTCGCGGCCGTGCGGCGCCAGGCGGCGCGCTGGGGGCTCCCGCTCACCGTGGTGGCCTACGCCGACCTCTTCGGGGGCTGGACGATGGACGCCGTGGCCCGCAGCACCGCCGGCTCGGGCCGCAGCCGCGCCTGCTGCACCTTCTGCGGGGTGCTGCGGCGCCGGGCGCTGGAGGAAGGGGCGCGCCTCGTGGGAGCCACGCACATCGTGACGGGTGAGCGCGGGCGCTGAGAGGGGCCCGGCCGGCCCGGGGTGTGGCCTCGGAGACCCCCCCCCACCCGGGCTCGGTGAGCGCGCCCCCCACGGGGCTGGCCAGCCTTGAGTCCTGCCTGCGGCTGGCGGGTAGAGGGGGCGGGGGTGCCCTCTAGGGGCCAGGGAAGCGCTCTCGGCCTTTAAAGAAATGACATTCCTGGGTTCCCTTCCCGAGGGGAGGGGTCCCCACCAGGGCCCTACAGGCGACTGTTGACGCCTTTCTCCGAGGCGCCTCCTTGGCATCGCCGGGCTCCCCGTTCATGACCACCACGAACACCCGCTCCCCGCCGGCCAGACCGACCCACGCAGCCTGGAAAGTAACGACCCGGGTCCCAGAGTCCTGAGGAGCTGGGAGTGGGGCGCTCAGGCCGGAGCCTGGCAGAACAGCGTGGGCAGCATTTGCCATTCGGGGAGTCTCGGCAGAAGCCCGGCCTGGGGGGGGCGGTGGGTGGGGATGAGAAGCCTCCTGAGCGCAGCGGGTCCCTGGGGGGAGGACAAAGAGGGCGCTGGGGCGTCTGAGCAGCGGGAAGGGCTCGTGCAAAGGCCCTGGGGACGCCGGGAGCGCCCGGAGAAGCGCCAAGGACGGGACGCAGAGTAGGTGGAGGTGGCGACACCCGCCTCCCTACTCCCCCTAAGCGCCCCCAGAGCCTCTGCACCCCAACTCCCTTGACCGTCTCCTCGAAAGGCCTCTGGCTCGTGCCAGGGGCAGGCGCGCGACGGCCTCGGGCCCGGAGCCCCTGACTCCCGGCGCGGCCCCGGGCGGGCGGGCGTCCCTGGGGGCCACGGCGGGCAGCCCCCGGCGGCGCGGGGTGCGGCGCCCGCGGCTCACCGGCCCCTCCCCCCACCCCCCCAAACCCCCCCCCCCCCCCCCCGGCAGGCCACAACGCGGACGACATGGCGGAGACGGTGCTCATGAACTTCCTGCGCGGCGACGCGGGCCGGCTGGCGCGGGGCGGGGGCCTGGGCTCGCCGGGCGAGGGGGGCGCCCTGCCGCGCTGCCGCCCGCTGCAGCTGGCCTCGCAGAAGGAGGTGGTGCTGTACGCGCACTTCCGCCGCCTCGACTACTTCTCCGAGGAGTGCGCGTACGCGCCCGAGGCCTTCCGCGGCCACGCGCGCGACCTGCTCAAGCTGCTGGAGGCGGCGCGCCCGTCGGCCGTGCTGGACCTGGTGCACTCGGCCGAGCGCCTGGCGCTGGCCCCCGCCGCGCGGCCCCCGCCCCCCGGCGCCTGCTCCCGCTGCGGGGCGCTGGCCAGCCGCGCGCTCTGCCAGGCCTGCGCGCTCCTGGACGGCCTGAACCGCGGCCGGCCCCGCCTGGCCATCGGCAAGGGCCGCCGGGGGCTGGACGAGGAGGCGCCGCAGGCCCGGGAGCCCGAGGGGGGCCCGGCCCCGGCCTCCTCCCAGGCCGTGCCCACCTTCCAGTGAGCCCAGCGGGCATCTGACTGGGGTGAGGGGCTGCCTGTGAGCGGCACTGCGAATAAACCGGGGTTACCGTTGCCGGGGCTTCCCGGCGAGCTTGGAAGGACGTGGGGAGCTCCCAGCGGTGACCCTGCGGCAGCCGGGGGCTGGACTCGGGGTCCGAGGGAGGAGGCTGGGGGTTAGGGCTCGGGGTCCGAGGGGGCCTTGGGTCCCGTCGCCCACGGGTGTTTCCGAGTCCTCACGCGGCCCTGCCCTGGGCCCCACCCCGTCGTCCCGGCGAGCGCGGCCCCCGGCTGGGCGTCTCTGTGCCTGAGGCGCGGAAGGGCTGTCCGGGGTGGCTGTCCGGGGCTCGGAAGGGTCTCGCGTCCGTGCCCCGCCGCCATCCCCGCGCCGGCTGCTCCGCCGCGCACCACGCCCGCCCGCTGCGCCCCGTGGGCCGGACGCTCCCGCGGCTGCCGACCGCGCTGGAGTGGCGGCCGGCGTGGGGCTTGTTAGCTCCAGACGGCAGCAGCCAGACTTCTGGCCCCTCGTCCCTGTGTCTTCTCTCTCGTCCTGGAGCTCCGTCGGGACGTGGGTGAGCAGCAGGAGCAGCGCGTCAGCTCACCTGAACGGGGCAGGCGCCTGGCACAAGATCTCCTGGGCGGGGGAGGGCGAAGCCGAGGGGGGTCTGGCCGCCTCCGGGCCGGCTGTCACCCCCGCCGTGCAGGGGACGGTGTCCCCGCGCCCGGCCCTCGCCGCCCCCTGCGCGCGTCGGGCTCCGCCACCAGGCGGCGCTGCGCCCCCGGGCCGGCTCCTGCCGGGCTGCGCTGTCCAAGGTCCCGGCGCGGAGCGTGAGCTCGGGAGACCCGGAGCCGCCGCCTCTCGGAGCGGGGAGCCGGGGAGGGGGGAGTGGACTGGGCTCTTTGCTCCCCTCACCCCCTTGCTGCCCCGAGGGTCTTCCTCTGAACTCGGGGCACCAGCTTGCCGGAGGGGTGGGGAGTCAAGGCGTCTCCCGAGGCTCCAGGCTTCGTTCCAGGCGCCCGGGCCACACTGCAGGTAGAAAGTCACATCTGGCCTCGGGCTGGATGCGGGATAGGTGAGCAGGCGCGCGCGGGCCCCAGGGGGCTCCTGTGTGCCAGGCTCAGGGCTGTGCCCTTCTCTGCGTGTCCCTGCTTAATCCTCGCAAGCAGCCTGGGGGGGGCTGGTGGCTTCCCCCCAACCTCCCCGCCCCTGGTCGCTTGCGCTGACTCCGCTTCGGGACTGACCCTAGAGGCGCCCTGAGCCAGCTCGCGCCAGCACTCACTGGGGAGCTTTTCTGTCTAGTCACAAAGTCGGGGCGGGAGCAGGAGGGGCCCCACGGGAAGGGGCTCCAAAGGGAACAAGGCCTGAGCTGCAAGGACTGTCCCCCAACACTAGCGGACAGCCCCGCCAGTGGCTAGTGAAGAAGAGGACTCCGGTCGGCCTTTGCACTGACAAAAGGCCCCCCAGTGAATCTGCCCAGGTCCTGGGGGAGCTGCCAGCCCAGCTGGGCCTCCACCGGGAATTAAGATCTGGGCGTGACCTGCCAAGACAGTAGTTTTTAAGAAAATGGCAGGTGGAGAGGCAGGGGGTGGGAAAGACGCGGGGCCGGTGAGGCAGGGATGTGCCCCAGCGGACCAGAGAAAAGGCCGGCAGGCGTGGCGTTGCCGCCTGTGGGGCTGCATGTCACGGGGCCGGAGCCCACAGGTTGGGCCGCCAGTGCTGCCGGGAGCTTGGGGATTTGGACCGAGTTGTTCTGCCCAATTCCTCGAGGCCAGGACTTCCCCCAAATCCTCGCCTGGTTAGTTTTTTCCCTTTTTCTTTTAGGCATACTATACTATTAAAGTGAAGAATCCCCCCCCCCACACACACACACACACACGTTCTTTTATTCCCAAAGATTTTGTTATTCTCAGCTTGAAGCCTGGTACGAATGGTCTTGCCTGCCAGGACCAAAACAAGACAAACCTGCCCGCTCAGACTTGGGGTCCAGATCCCGCCCTTCCCTCAGACCTGGGGGTCCAGGTCCCTGGCCCCTCCCTCAGACCTTGGGGTGCAGATTCCCAGCCCCTCCTCCCCCAGTCCCAGGAGCTCTCCTTCACTTCATACTGTACTGCAGATGGGGGTTGGGCAGTGGCTGCTGGGAACCAGCGTCCTCTCAGAACCCCATGGGAATGGCCCGCTTCTTTGCTGGTGACCACTTTCTAGAGTTTTGGAAATACCTAGCCCGGCTGGGATGCTGTGCTAGGTGTGAAGAGTTAGGCGCGCGTGGAGGGGCGCGCGGCCGCCATGTTGCGTCAGCCTTGGCCCATCAGAGCGATGCTGTGGGCTTGGAGCCGCCCTCGCGGGCCCCACAGACACTCCCGACCCGCGGCAATGTCAAGGCTGGATCAGTCCTCAGGGTTCTTGCCGTTCCCCTGGGACACACCTCGGAAATAGGTACAGGGAGCTTTGGGGAAACCAGGTTTATTGCTCCTGTGGCCACACGTGAGGGAGAGAGGGACAGAGCAAGATCCCGGGTTTAGCCTTCTTGGGGCGAAACAGGTGGAGGGCCTGGGGTCTCATGGGCCCGCTGTTCATCGGGGTAGTACAGCAGGGCAGGAATCAGGGCACAGACGGGAAGTGCGGAGTTGGGGAAGTGGTCAGTTCTCTCTCACCTGGGGTTGGGGAGGAGCGACCGTCCTGGAGGGCCCAGCCTTTTCCTGTGCCCGCACCCTGGAGCGTGTCCCTGGAATAGACAGCAGTCCAGGGCTCCTTGCCAGATACTTGAGCTGCTGCCGGTGAATTTTTGCCTTTGTTTGCTTTAGTGACCACTTGCTTATGAAAATTAGCTAAAATATTTTAAAAGATTTATTTATGCACATAAGAACTGGGGTGCAGGCCAGAGGTGTGGGGGGAGGTGAGAGGATTCATCACAGACAGAGTGGGCAACAGAACAGGAGGATCGACTGAAATCCACTGCTGAGGGGAGCAGCCGAGAGACAGGAGAGGTCTGCCGCGCCATGTGGGTAGCTCCCTGGCCGGGGATCAAACTCGCGCTGCAGTGGCTGCGGACAGCTTCATAGGTTGCGTCTTAACCCTCTTGCACCATCAGGGAGACCCTAACTAAAAAAGAAAAATTTTTTTAAGCTTTATTTATTTATTTATTTATTTATACAAGCACTGGGTACAGTCAGAAGCGCGGGAGGGTGAGAGAACCCACCAGAGCCAGAGCGGGGAGCAGAGCAGGCAGAAGGCCCGAAGTACACTGCTGAGGGGAGCAGCGGGCGGCAGGAGAGGTCTGCACCCTATGTGGGACCCTCGCCGGGGGCCGGGGATTGAACCGGCACTGCAGAGGCTGCGGGCAGCCTCGTAGCCCAGTGCTCAACCGCTGCGTCACCAGGGGAGGCCCCCTAACTAAAAATTTTTTAACTGAGTTCAACTTCAGAGGAGAGTAAAGCTCTTTCTTCAGTGTGCCCCTCCCCCCAATCTACCAAGAACCGAGATTTGAAGGAGAGATGGGGTGAGCCATGGGAAGCAGGGCGGCATGGGAGGAAGAGGGAGCACAGATGGTGAGGGTGGGTAGCCTGGAGCGGCCTGGAGGGTTAAGGAAGGATATCCAGGACGGGAGCACCGAAGGCCAAGAGGGAGCACAGATGAGCAGACACACATGAGGCCCTGAGGGACCTCGACACCAGGGCCAGGTGCTTGCTACAGTGCCTCACCCAGGACCGGGGGCCAGGTGTGGGTTTGTGCCAAGGGACCCCAAGGGGCCGTTCACAACAGAGAGAAGGGCGGGAGGCCCCCAGTGGGGAGAGAGCTGAGCTGGACTGACGGACGACAGCATGGCGGGGGCAGCCGTTCCTGGGAGGCTTCGGAGTTCTGAGAAGGAGAAAGACTCCCCTAGCCGCCTCCTCCGTCCTCATGCCGGCCCCCCAGCCTCAGGACCCGCTGTGTGACGGCACTTCCGCTGGCTGATGTCCATGTGTCTGTTTCTTCAACGCTCTGAGGTGGGATGCGGTATCTGAGTGACAGGCTGGGAGTCACAAGGCGAATTGCTGGGTCACTGCCTGGGGGGAGCCTGGGCTCAGGTCTCTCTGACCCCTCGCTGTCTTCCTTCTGCTCCCCTGGGGTCCCTCAGCCAGTGGTCCATGTTAATATGGCCCCGGGGATCCTTGTGCTGGGTCCATTCACCCCGAGTTCTTGCCGCCCAGAGACTCCGTGATGCCTGTGGCCGGGACGGGCTTGGGGCTTCGGGGCTTGGTCCTGATCTCTGAGTACTCAGTGGTCGCCGAGGCCTCTGGGCCCTGGGGCTCCTGCGCCTTTGCCCTGTGGAAGCTGAGGGAGGCGTAGTGGATCTCCTGTGGCTCCTCGGCGGCGGGCGCAGGCCCGGAGAGGCTGTCTTGAGCAGGCCCCGAGAGGCTGTCTCGCAAGGGCATTTGCCCGGAACTCTGCGCCAGCGGGAGACAGGGAGTCAGGGCAGGAACGGGGCAGGCGTGACCCCCAGGGGAGGCTGGGCTGAGGGGCTTTCTCATTGGCCCCCGCAGGCCATAATACCCTCTGACCTGCACCTCGCTCATTCAGTCAGAACTTGGGCCCCTCGGGGGGCTGAGCCCGCTGCAGTTGATCTGCTCAGACTCTGGGAAGGGGAAGCAGGGAGAGCTGGAGCCGCTGGGAGAGGGCAGAGCCGGCAGCACACCTGGTCCTGGGCCACGTCCCAGGTGTGCTCGGAGGACTGGGGTGCCCCACACACACGTATCTTTCCCCCCAGAAACCAGATCCCGGCCAGGTTCCATAACACAGACACCAGACGAGAGCAGCACCCAAGTCCTTGACAGAGAGGGCGCCCTGCTGCTGGTGAGCACCCCCTTCCCCCTGCGTCTGCCACGCCCCTGCCCTCGCCCTGCGGAGCAACACTAGCTCAGAATTAGGAAAGAAGAATTCCAGGTTAGGAAAGATGGGCTCACCCGGTCAGAAAAAAAAAAAAATGAGGCAGTGGGGAGAGCTGCCCAGGTTAGGGGCAGCAGGCGGAAGGAAGCGGCCGGGCCGGTGGGGCCCACCCGGGGAGGGGGTCAAGCATGTGCACCGGGGAGCAGCCCGGGAGCGCCGCAGTGGGTCAGATGGATGAGCAGAGAGAGCAGCGCTGCTCCCCCGCAGCGCCTGGGCGCCCCGGCCCCGGCTGGGGGGGCTGGGGGTGCTGGGGGGACCGGGCCCTGGAGCTCGGCCCTCACTGGGGTCCTTTCAGAGGGGGCGCAGCAACCCCAGGTAACGACGAAGCGCAGCACATCTTAGACCAACCCAGAGTGACAGGTCCTCGCCCGCGACAGCCCCTCGGCCCCTCGCCCCCTCGCCCAGAGGAGGAAACAGAGAGGGTCCTTCCCCGCCCAAGGTCGCCCAGCTTGGGAGCGAGTGACCCGGGACTCGAACGCCAGGAGTCAGACTGCGGGGGCCACGCGCTTTACCATCCTCCCGCCAGCGCGCGGCGGTCCGGGAAGGGAGAGGAAAATAAGGGGAAAACAGCCCCCCGCCTTGTTCTGGTCAAAGGACCCCGTGGATGGTTTCTGCGCCGAGATCTACCGGGGTGGACGCTTAGGCTGCGAGGGCGTCACAATGTGTAGGGCAGACAGTCGACCCGTCGGCCAGTGCGTCACCCCAAGATCCCTGAGGAAGGTCAAGGCGGCTAGGAGGAGTGGGGAGGGGAAGTGGGGTGCTGTCGCCCAGGCTGGGAGGCTGGCGTGTTCATGGGGGTGATGGGCTGCCCCCAATATGCTTAGGTACTGCTCCTTGCTCCCCTCCGCCACCCTTGTCACGGGGTGGGAGGGTGGGGGTGTTGCCTGCGCCCTTGCTTCCGAAAGGGGAACAAGGAAAGGACTGCAGCGGGCAGGTGGAGGCTCGTCCTGGGGCCCCAGAGGAGAGCCAGGCCGAGCCGCCAGTCGTGGGAGTCTGGCCTCCTTTTCTGTTTTAATTTGAGCCCCTTCGTTTCATGCCCTCGCTGGAGTTTTGGAAGCATGGGCTTCCCCTGGCGTGCCGTCTCCAAAGCGCCCCGCTTTCTTCCCCCGCAGCCCTCTGTGCTCCCCACCCGTGGGGCCTCTGTTCCTCACATAAGCAACACCGACCACCATTTGTCCTTCTTTGGTTTGGCCCGCGGAGTGTCACCCTCCAGCTCCGTCCACTTGGCCACAAGTGGCAGCTGTTCTGTCTCCATGTTCTCCTTTCGGGGTTAACCACCCAGGGGCATCCCTACCTGAGGCCCCAAAGGCAAAGGGTGGCTGGGGCTGCTTCCTGGGGAGACAGGCAGGGGGCAGGACCAGTGTGGTTTTGGGGGAAGGAGCTACTGCATCCTGGGGGCGTCCCCTTTGCTCCCTTGAACTCAGTGAGTCTGGCACAGACCAGGTCTGCCCTGCGCCACCCCTCACCCGGTCACCTCCACCAGGCAGAGCAGGGAAAATCCACGGGGACCATGCGCTCAGTGGGGAAGCCTGGCGGCGCGGACAGACCAGATGAAAACCAGCGGCCCGCAGAACCTCGCTGCCACCCCCGCGCAAGAGGGAACCACTGAGAATTCAAGCCCGTGGTCCAGTGCGCCCGGAGAGGAAGCGGCGATGTAACCAGCATGGAAACAGAAGAAATTGTGTGCATCAGAGATTACGAAATGCACATAAGAAATGATTTAACTGTGTCACTTATGTGCAAAGGAAGTGTGTCTGTGGCTGCGCAAAAAGCAGAAATACTCTGAAAAACAGAATCTAAAGATCCCCGCAGGTGGGGTAAAGAATACGATGAACAAAACAAAGGCTCTTTGATGAGCTGGAAGGGCGATTTGAAATGTCCCCTTGAAAATGAAAACGTTCAAAAAATGTTTAGCCGTGCATTTTGTGGAAAAGTCCAAAGACTAGAGAGATGTCCCAGACGTTCATGATAACCCAGAATAAAGCTCAGATTCTAGAACAAGCATGGACGGGGCCAAAGGTGCAGGGAGGAGAGACGAAAAAGTCAAAGCAACCAACCTCTTTTTTAGTGGGTATCATTCAGAGACACACACTTTTAGGTGAAAAAGGAGAAACTGTGAAATGTTGGAACAAATGAAACCAAGTGAAAGGAAAAATTAAGATCAGAGCGGACCCCTGCATTGGTAGTCACAAGAAGCGCAAATAGTGCTTTCAACAGAGGGTGTCAAATTGGAGTTTTAAAAACCTGGTTATGTCCTGCTTAAAAAAATCACGGCTAACGCGTAAATGAATATGAGGGGAAAGCGTCCTACCAAGAAATGACAAATCGTCTGGGTCTCACCAAATAGACTTACGCAGCATCAGAGGGACAGAGAGGAATCGAGGCACAGAAAGGACTTCTTGCCTGAGGGAGAAGACGTGTTCTCTGAGAAGAGACACTGCTCCTCAAATATATGGTTTTAATTTAAAAGTGCATCAGATATAAGGGGCAGTGAAAATTTGGCAAACATCCTAACACAGTTATCAGTAAGCCCCTCTCCAATATTGATATTTCTGGAAAGCCTATTAGTAAAGACCTGGATTAAACAATACAGCGAGCACACTCTTCCATCGGTCTTATATAGAATTTAAAAAATAGAAAATTTTTTATCTGAAGCACTCAGGAAATGTTTACAAAAGCCCACCACATGCCAGGCCACACGTCAAGTCTCAACAAATTTAAAAAATCAGTGTCATAAAAACTGTGTATTGTAAACAAAATGCCATTCAGTTAGAATTTAATGATGAAAAGATGTCTAAAAGAATCACTACACAGCAGGGCTTCCCTGGTGGCCTAGGGGTTAAGTCTCTGTTGCCTGAGTTCGATCCCCAGAGACCTCTCCTGTCTCGCCTGCTGTTCCTCTCAGCAGTGTATTTCAGTGGATCCGCCTGTTCTGGCTCCCCACTCTCTCTGCTGAATCATCTCATCCCCTGCACCTCTGGCCTGCAACCCACTTCTTCTACACACACACACACACACAAAATCCCATACATATGGAGTTATTTTTCATCCCAAATAACTTAAGATTCCAAAAAGAAATCATGGAGGAGCTTGGAAAACACTTTAAACTGAATGGTATTAAAATGACACCTGCCAGGGTCTCCCCTGGTAGCACAGAGGTTGAGCACTGGGCTGCAAAGCTGCCCGCAGCCTCTGCAGCGCCGGTTCGATCTGCATTCACCGGCAAGGGTCCCACATGGCGCGCAGACCTCTCCTGCCGCCCGCTGCTCCCCTCCGCAGTTTATTTCGTCAGTCTGCCTGTTCTGTTCCCTGCTCTGGCTCTGGTGAATCCTCTCACCCTCCCGTGCTTCTGACTGTACCCAGTGCTTGTATAAATAAGTAAATAAATCTTAAAAAAAAAAAAAAAAGACACACGCCAAATTAAAATGGTGTTTTGAGACAAATATTTCCTTAAATACTTTTTTGATGGGGGCGGGGTGTTATGAGTGTATAAGCTAAGTTTTAAAGAAAGCTTCCAAAGCTTTGGAAAGTTAGTAAAAGAACACCAGACTAAGTCGTAGCGAGTAGAAGGAAGGTGATAAGAAAATGAGAGTAAAAATAAAAGAGAAAGTAAAAATAACAGAAAATAAACCACCGCCAGAGCTGGCTTTTTGAAATAATCATAAGAAACGCAATCAGGTAAAGAAAAAAAGAGAAGTCACAAATGACCACTGTCTGGAATGTAGAAGAGGAAGTATTTCTTCCTCTTCCTCTTCTTCCAGTGTAAAAGTGAGAACTTTGGTCAAAACACTATAAAACTTCAGTGAAACTAGTAAATTCCTCGAAAAAAAAAAAAAAAGAAGAAGCAGCTCACAAAAGAACATATAAAATGACTGAATTCGACAAGAGGCACATCCAGACCAGACCCAGGTGGTTCTACAAGCGACACCGATGAATCACTGAAGAAGCAGGTCGTTCTGATTTTATCCCCTTTCTGCCAAGTAATGGAAAAAGCGGGAGTACCCCCAATTCCTCACAATCACCTCGAAACCCAAACAAGCCAAAGGCAGGGGGAGAAAGAAAGAGCAGGCCTGTGAGGACGTATTCCCAGGGCGAGCAGGCCCGCCCAAGGATCCACCTCGCACCCTGACATGTCACCCTCAGCACACTGCACTGGCGGCCTTGTCGCCCTGACACATCTGCTCTCAGGGCGGCGGTGCCACCAACACTCAGTTGTTTCTCAGAGAAGCTAAAGTAGCTTCGAATTAGGAAATCACCATGGTAACAGATTAGGAGGAAAACTCCCCCTCTGTGGATACACTTGGGAAAGTTAACAGAAATTGATGATTAAAAAAGTTAGTCATGTAGTGAGAGAAAGAAGCGTCCTTGTCTTGGTGAAGGTTTTCTATACCAGAAGTCAAAAAACAACAACAAAACCAACTTAAATGGCAGGACATTGAGTACATTGCCTCCTAAACCAGGAGTAACAGAGACTGCGCAGAGGTAGCAGACACTGTGAGGTAAGAGAGACTGGGCAGGGGTAACAGAGACTGCCCATGGTCACCAGTGGCCAGGATGGGGGCCTGAGAACGGGGGAGTCCTGCAGAACAAAGGGCGCACCCCAAGGAGTGGAAGGAAGTGCCTCGGCAGGATGGGGAGAAATAAGCTGTTACTAATTTCGCAGATGCCACAAGCATCTCATCTGAAATACCAGAAGATTCCAGGTGCTGCCCAAGTCCAGTCTGGTATTTTTTGAATGGAACGCAAACCTCTTAAAAATGCTCTGACAGGACCTCCCTGGTGGCACAGCGGGTTGAGCGCCGTGCTGTGAAGCTGTCCGCAGCCTCTGCGGCGTGGGTTCAATTCCTGGCCGGCCAGGGAGCATTCCACATGGCGCAGCAGACCTCCCCTGCCTCGCCCGCTGCTCCCCTCAGCAGTGTATTTCATCAGTCTGCCTGTTCTGTTCCCCACTCTGTCTCTGGTGGATCCTCTCACCCCCGCACCTCTGGCCCATACCCCAGCTCTTGTGTGCATAAATAAATCTTTCAAAAAATAAATAAAAATTATAAAAATAAATAAAAATAAATTTAAAAAGGGTTTCCATAGAAATCAACAGTGGTTGCGCCTTCGCCTCATGCTCAGCAGGCGGAGGAAAGTCAGGAAACCTGTCTGTAGATGAGCAGAAGAACAGCACCTCCGTGAAGTCTTTCCCTGCCACAGGGGAACGTGTTTCCTAGACACCATACTGGAGTACCCTTCTACCTGCGGGTCGGGAGAGACCTAGGGGCACTCAAGAGGAAGGGGAAGTCGGGGCCGCGTTGCGCCACGAGGCAGAAGGCAGTTCCCCGAAGCCGCTTTGCGAAAGGAGAGGCTGCCCGCCAGGAGGGGGACAGGAGTGGGGGGTGAGGGGCTTACAACTCACAACCCAAGAGACTGTGCAAAAATGTGGACGGACAAGGGGTTCAACAGGACGGCAGCAACACTCGACAGGAAAACGGCTGCGGGAGGGGGGCCAAGCATTCCGGAGCCCCCATTCTCGCAGACAGCCGAGGGGCCTCCGGGCAGCGCCCTCAACAGAGGCGGGAACCCTGAGAGCTGGGAGGGCTGTGGGTCCCAGAACCTCACGCCAAGATGGGACGGTGGAGGGGACCCCTCAATGCGAACCCCACACCCGGGACCCGGTCATTAAACGCTTAAGGATGCTAAGCAATGGCAGCACCAGCGAGGGGCCCTGGTGCTCACGGATCTGCGCTCAGTGGCGGATCACAGACGTGGACGTGGCTTTGCGCCGAGCCCCACTGTGTAGCCCCCTCACCCATGGGCGGGGCGGCAGGCGTAGGTCGTCGCCACCCACCAAGGTGTTGGCTTGGCCGGCAGGTCCGCAGTTGCTCATGTTATGAATAAAAAGGCGCAGTGAGAGGGGTGGCTGCAGCTCTGCCAGCGGCGTGGCCACCACCGAGGCGCCTTGGGTGACTCCCCGTAACACGGGCCTGGCGCATAACCCGGGAAGGGGGAGCGCGGGTGGCGCCTCTGTCCCCCAGGACCACAGAGAAGAGAGGGCGGAAGCGGGACGGGCAGCGAGGCCAGCACCCCATTCCGGGCCGGGGTGGACAGGGGGCTGCGGGCTGTGGAGGCCGAGGCCTACGGTTGACCAGGGCCAGGATGTCTTTAGACGGGACTGGGGGGTCGGGCAAGACGGGCTGTTGGGAGGGGGGAGGGAGGGGCGTCGGGTGGCGGCCTCTGGTGCACAGGTCCCAGGACATAGGAGGAGCCTGTGTGGCGAGGGAGCCGCCCTGGGCTGGACCGCGGGGCGAGGCCGGAGGCCGAGTGCCCATCGGGCGACCCCAAGGACTTCAGATATCCGTGCAAGAGACGCGTCGAGTCTGAGCAGCGCGCGTGTCCACCCCGGGGCCCAGGACTCCCCGCGGCCAGGGCGGGGGCGGGAGGGCTTCCGGGAGGGGGGGAGAGCAGGTGTCTGCCTGACGGCCGGGAGGCGCGGGTTTGGGAAAGGCCCAGCGTGGCCTCGGCCGGCCCCGGCGTGATGAAGCCCAGGCCACTCACCCAGGCCACGGTGCCCATGACGGGCTCCTCGTCGTCCCGGGCCGCCGGCCTCCCTCGGTCCTTTCGGGCTTTGGCTCTGCGGGAGGAGAGCAGCGCTGCGGCCAGGCGGCCCCGCGGCCAGGGGGCAGAGCCCGGGCCTGAGACCCGACGGGGACGTCCCGACGCGCACGCGAGTCACCCCGACAGCCCCGCAGCCTGAGATGCGCTGCCCTCGCTCGAGACCCCCGCCCTGGGGGGGCGGTGATGGCCGACAGGGCAGCCCCTCTCTCTGCCCCGGCGCCTTGAGGCCCAGACGCCGGCCAGCCGGCAGGGACACGGGAAGCGGGAGGAGGCTGAGGCGGCTGCGGCGGGCCCGGGCCTGGGCACGCGGGGAAGTGGCGGGTTCGGCCGCGAGGCCCCGAGGAGACCCTTGTAAGCATGGCCGCGGGGAGACACAGGGGGTCAGGGTGGGGGGGACCGGATGGCGATGGAGCGCCGTGTTCCCGCTGCGTTTCGGGGCCATGCAAACCTGGGGGACACAACTGGGGAGACCGTGGAGGCCAGTGCAGGGCCCACCCCCAGGGAGTGGAGCCCCTCAGGCCCGCGGCTCCCACCTCAGGCCCGGCGCGGCGCCGCTTACATGCCGTAGACGAGGAGGCACAGGCCCAGCGACAGCACCGCCATGGCCCCGGCGCCGCCCAGCGCTCCCTGGACCAGCGCCGCCCAGGGGGCCTCCGGCTTCCCTGCAGAGAGAGGGGGGCAGGCTCCCTCAGCCCTCCCGCCCCTCTGGACCCGCCCCAGGGCTTGTTCAGGCCCCAGCTGAGTCCCCCCTCCTCCCAGACTCTCCCCTCCTCCCAAAGCCTCCTCGGTTCTGTATAACTTTCTCCTGAACCCCACAGTGGCCCCCACCTGGCAGCAGCAGGAGGACGGCCCTCGAGGTCCCTTGATCATTCCTGGCCTCACAGCTGAGTGTGAGGTCAGAGCTGAGCCCCACACTGAGACGCAGGGAGCTGTTGGCCCAGAGCCCCGAAGGGCTGAAGGTGACCTCCACGGAGGTGTTGCTGCTGTTCCCCTCCAGCAGCCGCTCCCCCAGCCGCCAGCGCAGGGAGGGGGCCGGCCAGGCTCGGGCGGAGCAGCGGCAGAGCAGACCCTCGTCCTCCAGGGAGCAGGAGGGGTCCAGCAGCTGCGGGGGTGCTGTGAGAAAGTGGGGCCCGTCAGTGGTGCCTTCCCTCCCCAGGACCCAGGGGTCCCCACCCCCGCTCACATTGCACACGCAGGCTCAGGGAGACGTGCTGGGAGCCCAGGGGGTGCTGGGCCAGGCAGGTGAGCTCCCCTTCTTCTGGGGTCCCTGTGGGAGGAAGCTCCAGGGTTGCAGAACTGGAGATGCGGGTGGTGTTCAGACACGGGGACCCCCGGAACCAGCTGAGGCTGGCAGGCGGGTTGCTGGGGGCCTCACAGACCAGGCGCAGGGACTGGCACTTCGGGATGGGAATGGAGGAGGCGTTTTCCAGGATCCTAAAGGCTTCGGGGGAGAAATGGGAGCGGGGTAGGGAGAGAGAGGGAGAAGGTGCGTCGTGACACCCCCCCCCAGCAGCACTGGGCCCCGCCACCGGGTGTCAATCCACACACCAGCCTCCCCTGGGCCCCATGGGGCGGCCCGCGTGAGCGAGCTCGGGCCTACCTGAGCCGTTGCCGTGGGCGATGCTGACGGTGACCGTCTGCGGGGCGTCTGGGCAGAGAGGGGGCACTCAGGCCTCAGGGGGCTCAGCGGCTCCCGGAGGTGGGGGAGCAGGGTGGGGGTGGCTGTCCTGAGGCCCAACCCCCCTGGACCCCCCAAGTCAGCCCCTTGCACTCAGTGTCTGTTCCGTGCCTCACACACGCCCGGGCACACCCCCACCCGCCCGCGACCCCACGCACAGGCCACGGCGAGCCGGACGGTCCTCTCTGTGCCGGCTCCCGGCCCAGGCGGCGCCACCCGGCAGGTGAGGAGGGAGCCGTGGTCCTGGGGCCTCGGGGTGAGGGTGAGCTCTGGGGACCGGAGTTTGTTGGGGTCCATCGAGGCGAGAGCCCCCCCCGCCCAGGAGAAGTTGAGACTGTGCCCCTCGCAGAGTCCCGGCAGGCGGCAGGTCAGCTTCGCGGGGCGCCCCGCGCGCAGGGGCTCCCCAAAGTGGATGTCGGGTTTCTCTGTCAGTGCTGAGCAGGGAAGGGGAACCCAGAAGGTGACCCGGGGAGCCGGTGCCCGCCCCAGTCCCCAGATCCTGCTCTGGCCCCCGCCCCAGCCGAGACCCAGGGTCAGCTGCCCTCCTGTATGGTCCCCCCCCCTCCCGAGAGCCCGGGGCTGGCCTGCCTGTCACTTCCAGGTGCAGCTCGCTGCTTCTGTAGCTGTATCCGCTTCCTCCTCTCTCCACGCGCAGGTAGTAGGCGCCCGCGTCTGTCCTCCTGGCGGGTCTGATGCTCAGGGAGCAGTTGTTGGCGCCGGGGTCCCCGAGGAGGAGGAACCGGCCCCTGGTCTCCGCCCTCACTGCTCTGGTTGGGTGGTTGGTGGCCACGGGAGCATCCCAGTGTTCACTGTCCCCGTCTCGGAACCAGTACATGTAGGTTGTCTCCGCGGGGCTCGCCCGGTTCCCCAAGTGCAGGAAGAAGCAGGGCAGGAAGACGCACAGCCCCTCCTGCGTCCTCACGTTCCTCTGCATTTCAACCTCGAACCCTGACTTCTCCTGGGGGGATCCTGCGGGGACACAGAGTCTCAGCTGCTGCGGCACCCCCCACCAGCCCCCCCTCACCCCACTCACCCCCCGGCAGCAGGGGCAGCAGCAGCAGCAGCAGCTCCGAGGGCAGGAGCCCCATGTCTGCCTGTGCCAGGGCCCAGCACTCGGAAGCCACTGTCAGGAGGGAAGCGCCCTGGAGGGGTGGGGCCGGCAGCCCCGCAGGAAGCCAGGGTGGGAGCCCCAGCCCTGGAGGAAGGGGAACTTGGACACCAAGGTGAGGGGGTGGGATCGCCTGCCCATTGCCTGCTCCCGAACCCCACCTCCCCGGCCTTCTCACACACACACACCCACAGGTGCTGCATCTCTCAGCAGGGGCTGCCAGGGAGGCCCGGGCACCACTGTCTGCCCACCCGCCCCACACTGTCGCCCTGAGGCGGGAGAAACCCTGGAGGCTGCAGACAGGAAGCGGCCCTGGGGCCACGAGGGGACATTTCCCCATCACCTGGGCCCAGAGCCGGCCCCCCGGGGGCGCTGCCCCCTCGGGGACCCGCCCTCCCTGGAGAACGCGCTGAAAGTTCCACTGGGGTGAAGCCACCAGCCGGGTCTGGAGGTCACGGAGCTGAGGGAGAACCCAGACTGGGTGTGCCGACTTGGGGGGCAGCGGGGTGCAGAGGAAGCTACCGCTGTGTTGCCCGGAGCCTCGGCCCTGCAGGAGACAGAGCACAGAATGTTCCGGGCCCCGTGACAGTGGGCGGGCGACTCAGCCCCGGGAACAGGCAGCTGGAGGGAGCTGGGCGCCCTGGGTGGGGAGGGGACTGTCTGCGGGAGCACCCCGAGCTGAGAGGACCGTCCCCCCGCTGGCCCCAGACCCTGAGTGAGGATGTTCTGGGAAGCACTGCTGTGTGCGCCTGAGGCGGCCGAGGCTGCTGTCCTCGTGGGGGCGCTGTCAGCTGCAGGGACAGGCAGGGCTCGCCGGGGCTCTCCTGCGCTGCGCTGGGGGCGGCCTGGGCGACTCTGTCATGGCTGAGCATGGGATGCGCAGGTCCCTGCTGTGCCTCTGCCTCGGGGGCTCGGCCCTGGGCTCCGGGGATCCACCTGCCCTGATGACACCCGGGGCCCAGCTCGGCGTGAAGTACGAGGGCGGGACGGGGTGAGGTCCGCAGCCTGGGTCCCAGCGTGGGGGGTCTGCGGGGCGGGAGGGTGTGCGGGCCCTTGGGACTCAGCGGGGGGCGGGGAGAGGAGCTGGGCCTGGGAGGCCGCTCCCCGGACTTGGCTCCTGGTCGGGCAGGGCTGGGGCCTGTTTCTTGCTCCTGAGCCAAAGCCGGGAGGAAGGTTCTCCCCGGAGAAGACACGCGCAGACGCCGCGTTAGCCCCGGGCCCGGCAGCGCCAGGGCCGTGGTGATGTCGTCTTGGAGGCGCTGGGTTTGGAGCGCGGGGTCCGTGGGGTCCCGCTGGGAAAGGGGTCCCCCGAGCCCCCCGTTTCTGCGGCTCGCGGGGCGTTCCCAGGCGAGTTTCCCAGCAGGCAGAGACTTCAGTTATATTTCAAGAGCAGGTTTAGGGCCTCCCCGGTGGCGCAGGTGGTTGAGCGCCGCCCTGTGGAGCTGTCCGCAGCCTCTGCAGCGCGGGTTTGATCCCCGCAGGCCCGGGAGCTACCCACGTGGCGCGGCAGACCCCTCCTGTCTCCTCGCTGCTCCCCTCAGCAGTGTATTTCACTCAATCTGCCTGTTCTGCTCCCCAATCTGTCTCTGGTGGATCCTCTCACCCTTCCACACATCTGGTTTATGCCCTGGTTCTTGTGTAAATAAATAAATCTTCTTGCATGAGGGCCTC
This sequence comes from Talpa europaea, assembly GCF_964194135.1. NCBI lineage: Eukaryota > Metazoa > Chordata > Mammalia > Eulipotyphla > Talpidae > Talpa > Talpa europaea. Next base: position 48,637,114 of record NC_140084.1, read on the forward strand.
CCTGGTGGCGCAGCGGTTGAGCGCTACTTTGCGAAGCTGCCCGCAGCCTCTGCAGCGCCGGTTCAATCCCCGGCTGCTCCCCAGCCACCGGAGGAGGGTCCCGCATGGTGCGCAGACCTCTCCTGCCGCCCGCTGCTCCCCTCAGCAGTGTACTTGGGTCCCTCTGCCTGCTCTGCTCCCCGCCCTGGCTCTGGTGAATTCTCTCACCCTCCCGCGCTTCTGACTGTACCCAGGGCTTGTATAAATAAATAAATAAATAAATCTTTAATAAATAAATAAATAAATCTTCTTGCATGAATGCATGAATGAATGAATGAATGAAGGGCAGGTGTGTTAGGGGCAGGGCCAGAAGAGTAACAGACTCTCGCGGAGACCCCAGCGGGCGGGAGGAGCGGCCCTGGAAGGGACAGGGTCGCCGAGAGGCAGCGTGGTCGAAGCGGGCGGCCTGAGGAGAGCGGCCTCCCCGGAGGGGTCCGTGAGGAGAAGCCCCGGCTGGGGCAGGGCCCGTGCAGGCAGGCGGCCGCTGCCCTGGGTTGAGAGCGGGGGTGAGGAGAGGCCCCGCACGGGCACGGGGGGCGGAGGGTCGGGGGCCCGAGCCGGGCGGAGACTGCAGGGACAGGGTCCTCTCCTCCCTGGGGGTCGCGCCCCCGTGGAGAGGCTGCTTGGGGCTGATGTCGGACGACAGGGATGCTAGAAAGGGACCCGATCCCGGGGGGGGGCCGTCTCATGTCCTTCCCCTCGGCCGTGCCCGCCCTGCAGCCCTGAGCCCGCGGGGCCTCCAGCCTTGAGGTCCGGCGCTGGCACCTGAGGGTCTTGGTGTCTCCAGCCGGGTTAGTGTCACGTGGGTCCCCTCGACCCACCTCCCGCGTAGTTGGGGTCCTGGGCACCTCCTTTCCCGTTGTTCCACGCTTGTCCTCCATCTTGTGGCATCAAGTACATTGACCGTGGTGCTGCCCCCAGGCTCTCCCCAACTCCTGTTCCATGACTGAAGCCACCCCCAGTAACACCCCCCCGATTCCTCCTCCCCAGCCCCGCCCCGCGAGCACCCCGTGTTCCTCCTCCCCCAACCCTGCCGTCGCCTGCACCCCAAGTTCCTCCTCCCCCTTCCCTGCCCCCGCGAGCACCCCGTGTTCCACCTCCCCCAACCCTGCCATCGCCTGCACCCCAAGTTCCTCCTCCCCCTTCCCTGCCTCCGCAAACACCCCTTGTTCCTCCTCCACCACCCCGGGCGGGGCCTGCACCCCGAGTTCCTCCTCCCCAGCCCTGCCCTCGCTGCACCCCAAGATCCTCCTCCCCCTTCCCTGCCCCCGCGAGCACCCCGTGTTCCTCCTCCCCCACCCCGGGCGAGGCCTGCACCCCGAGTTCCTGCTCCCCAGCCCCGCCCCCGCGAACGCCCTCTGGGCTCTGCTCTGACTCTGCGCCACCTGGGGGGCCAGGTGGCGCCTCAGCCTCTGCCCTGCTCTGGCCCAGACCTGGTCCCCCGGCTCCCGGCCCTGGTCGCTGTCTCCCCAGTCCCCGCAGGTCGTCGCGTCCTCTCCCCGCACGGGCTCCTCCTGCCTTGGGGCCCGGGTCCGGACAGCGGGACGCGCGACGTGGACAGAAGGACACGTGCAGCCCGGGGCCGCGCAGCAGGCCCCTCGCAGACAGCAGGGCCTGAGATGGCCGCGCGGCCGGGGAGGGGCTGGAGTCTCGTCCCCGCGTTCCCGCTGCAGAGCAGGCCCGGCGGTCCCTGCGCGGGGTGGCCCGGCTGTGGACTCGGGTGTGCGCCGCCCCCGGGGGCGCTGCTCCCGCCTGCGCGCGCGCACCCCAGTCGTACGGATCGCGCCGTGTCCCCCCGCGTGGGTTCCTGAGCACCTGCCGCTGTTCTGCACCCCAGCCCTGCTGTTCTGCACCCCAGCCCCACCGCCCCGCAGCGCTGAGTGCCCCCCCAGTGATGTTGGGGGGCCTGCAGGTGACCCTCTGAGTAGGAGACACCGGAGGAAAGGGGAGCCCCGAGTGGATGCCACCGACAGCCACGTCCACGGATGGGCTGGAGACACACTCAGGTGCTGTCCAGGCAGCCCCGTACGGGAGGGTGAGGCTCTCAGGGTCCCAGATGGGTGAGCAGAGCAAGGGATGGAGCCGGAGAAGCAGGGGATGGAGGGAGGAGCAGGGGATGGAGGGAGGAGCAGGGGATGGAGGCAGGAGCAGGGGATGGGAGGGAGGAGCAGGGGATGGGAGGGAGGAGCAGGGGACAGGAGGGAGGAGCAGGGAATGGGAGGGAGGAGCAGGGGATGGAGGGAGGAGCAGGGGATGGAGGGAGGAGCAGGGATGGCTGGGAGGAGCTGAGGACCAGCTCGTGGTGTTAGGGCAGGTGGGGAGCACAGCGGCCCGGGGCGTGTCCGTGGAGAGGGGGTTCGTCAGGACCTGTGGCCTCTTATGCTTTGGTTTATTGGAGCTGCTGTGGGGAGTCCCCCCCCCCCACCAGCCCGACCCCAGAGAGAACAGAGGAGGAGGCTCTCGCCTGCAAAGCCCTCAGCCCTGCCCGCCTGCCCACCCCCTCTGTCACCCTCACCCCCCACCCGCCCCTCTACCCCGCCTCCCCCACCCCGGTGCACCCGAGGCCACGGGACCCCGAGCCGGTGCGGGGAGCAGCTGGACCCTGAAACGCTCCGTTTTCCGGGCGTGCCTTTCCCCGTCACAGCTCTGACCTAAGCTCCCCCCCCCCCGTCAGCTTCTGCCCTCCAGCTCCCCGAGGAGGGCGTGGAGTGACCCCCGCCTTCTCGGGGACCCCAAGTCGAGATGTGTCCTCCGTGACTTCACCCGGGAGGTCGTTCAGTCACCCCCATGAACGATGTCCGGGGTGCACAGGCAGGATTGACCTGGAAGGTTTTGGGGAGAAGCTGGCACGGCGCCCCCTCTTCACTCTGCGTTCCAGGTCTGCAGCTCCGTTCTGTGTGCACTGGGGGTGGGGCGAGGCTCCACTGGGCCCCAGGGCGTCACCCTCAGGTGCCCCCGCACCTGCGGAGACAGCGCGGGGTGAGCGTCGCCACCGCAGCTCCAGGTGGGGGCAGGGGAGGCCCCCCCCCCCCCCGGCCGTCAGCCAGTGAGCGGGCTCCGGAGCGCCAGGCGGGCACCTGGTGTAGTAGAGCCAGGTGAGGCCGTAGGTGAGGAGGAAGCCGGCCCCCATGAGGGCCCCGCGGATCAGGGTGAGCACCAGCGGCCAGGAGCCTCGCTGCTCCTCAGGGTCACAGCTGCAGTCACCGGGGCTCCCTGCGGGAGGGGGGGACGCTGAGTCCAGGCCGGGGGGCCTCTCCCGCCCCGCCCTGGCCCCTGCCCAGCCCCGTCCTGACTCACTCGGGGCCGCGTTCTGCACAGAGAGGCTGAAGGAGACGTGCTGGGAGCCCAGGGGGTGCTGGGCCAGGCAGGTGAGCTCCCCTTCTTCTGGGGTCCCTGTGGGAGGAAGCTCCAGGGTTGCAGAACTGGAGATGCGGGTGGTGTTCAGACACGGGGACCCCCGGAACCAGCTGAGGCTGGCAGGCGGGTTGCTGGGGGCCTCACAGACCAGGCGCAGGGACTGGCACTTCGGGATGGGAATGGAGGAGGCGTTTTCCAGGATCCTAAAGGCTTCGGGGGAGAAATGGGAGCGGGGTAGGGAGAGAGAGGGAGAAGGTGCGTCGTGACACCCCGCCCCAAGCAGCACTGGGCCCCGCCACCAGGTGTCAATCCAGACACCAGCCTCCCCTGGGCCCCGTGGGGCGGCCCGCGTGAGCGAGCTCGGGCCTACCTGAGCCGTTGCCGTGGGCGATGCTGACGGTGACCGTCTGCGGGGCGTCTGGGCAGAGAGGGGGCACTCAGGCCTCAGGGGGCTCAGCGGCTCCCGGAGGTGGGGGAGCAGGGTGGGGGTGGCTGTCCTGAGGCCCAACCCCCCTGGACCTCCCAGGTCAGCCCCTTGCACTCAGTGTCTGTTCCGTGCCTCACACACGCCCGGGCACACCCCCACCCGCCCGCGAGCCCACGCACAGGCCACGGCGAGCCGGACGGTCCTCTCTGTGCCGGCTCCCGGCCCAGGCGGCGCCACCCGGCAGGTGAGGAGGGAGCCGTGGTCCTGGGGCCTCGGGGTGAGGGTGAGCTCTGGGGACCGGAGTTTGTTGGGGTCCATCGAGGCGAGAGCCTCCCCCGCCCAGGAGAAGCTGAGACTGTGCCCCTCGCAGAGTCCCGGCAGGCGGCAGGCCAGCTTCGCGGGGCGCCCCGCGCGCAGGGGCTCCCCAAAGTGGATGTCGGGTTTCTCTGTCAGTGCTGAGCAGGGAAGGGGACCCAGAAGGTGACCCGGGGAGCCGGTGCCCGATCTGAGTCCCCCCATCCTGCTCTGGCCCCCGCCCCAGCCGAGACCCAGGGTCAGCTGCCCTCCTGTATGGTCCCCCCCCCTCCCGAGAGCCCGGGGCTGGCCTGCCTGTCACTTCCAGGTGCAGCTCGCTGCTTCTGTAGCTGTATCCGCTTCCTCCTCTCTCCACGCGCAGGTAGTAGGCGCCCGCGTCTGTCCTCCTGGCGGGTCTGATGCTCAGGGAGCAGTTGTTGGCGCCGGGGTCCCCGAGGAGGAGGAACCGGCCCCTGGTCTCCGCCCTCACTGCTCTGGTTGGGTGGTTGGTGGCCACGGGAGCATCCCCGTGTTCACTGTCCCCGTCTCGGAACCAGTACATGTAGGTTGTCTCCGCGGGGCTCGCCCGGTTCCCCGAGTGCAGGAAGAAGCAGGGCAGGAAGACGCACAGCCCCTCCTGCGTCCTCACGTTCCTCTGCATTTCAACCTCGAACCCTGACTTCTCCTGGGGGGATCCTGCGGGGACACAGAGTCTCAGCTGCTGCGGCACCCCCCACCAGCCCCCCCTCACCCCACTCACCCCCGGCAGCAGGGGCAGCAGCAGCAGCAGCAGCTCCGAGGGCAGGAGCCCCATGTCTGCCTGTGCCAGGGCCCAGCACTCGGAAGCCACTGTCAGGAGGGAAGCGCCCTGGAGGGGTGGGGCCGGCAGCCCCGCAGGAAGCCAGGGTGGGAGCCCCAGCCCTGGAGGAAGGGGAACTTGGACACCAAGGTGAGGGGGTGGGATCGCCTGCCCATTGCCTGCTCCCGAACCCCACCTCCCCGGCCTTCTCACACACACACACCCACAGGTGCAGCATCTCTCAGCAGGGGCTGCCAGGGAGGCCTGGGCACCACTGTCTGCCCACCCGCCCCACACTGTCGCCCTGAGGCAGGAGAAACCCTGGAGGCTGCAGACAGGAAGCGGCCCTGGGGCCAGGAAGGGACATTTCCCCATCACCTGGGCCCAGAGCCGGCCCCCCGGGGGCGCTGCCCCCTCGGGGACCCGCCCTCCCTGGAGAACGCGCTGAAAGTTCCACTGGGGTGAAGCCACCAGCCGGGTCTGGAGGTCACGGAGCTGAGGGAGAGCCCAGACTGGGTGTGCCGACTTGGGGGGCAGCGGGGTGCAGAGGAAGCTACCGCTGTGTTGCCCGGAGCCTCGGCCCTGCAGGAGACAGAGCACAGAATGTTCCGGGCCCCATGACAGTGGGCGGGCTACTCGGGAACAGGCAGCTGGAGGGAGCTGGGCGCCCTGGGTGGGGAGGGGACTGTCTGCGGGAGCACCCCGAGCTGAGAGGACCGTCCCCCCGCTGGCCCCAGACCCTGAGTGAGGATGTTCTGGGAAGCACTGCTGTGTGCGCCTGAGGCGGCCGAGGCTGCTGTCCTCGTGGGGGCGCTGTCAGCTGCAGGGACAGGCAGGGCTCGCCGGGGCTCTCCTGCGCTGCGCTGGGGGCGGCCTGGGCGACTCTGTCATGGCTGAGCATGGGATGCGCAGGTCCCTGCTGTGCCTCTGCCTCGGGGGCTCGGCCCTGGGCTCCGGGGATCCACCTGCCCTGATGACACCCGGGGCCCAGCTCGGGGTGAAGTACGAGGGCGGGACTGGGTGAGGTCCGCAGCCTGGGTCCCAGCGTGGGGGGTCTGCGGGGCGGGAGGGTGTGCGGGCCCTTGGGACTCAGCGGGGGGCGGGGAGAGGAGCTGGGCCTGGGAGGCCGCTCCGGGACTTCGCTCCTGGTCGGGCAGGGCTGGGGCCTGTTTCTTGCTCAAAGCCGGGAGGAAGGTTCTCCCCGGAGAAGACACGCGCAGACGCCGCGTTAGCCCCGGGCCCGGCAGCGCCAGGGCCGTGGTGATGTCGTCTTGGAGGCGCTGGGTTTGGAGCGCGGGGTCCGTGGGGTCCCGCTGGGAAAGGGGTCCCCCGAGCCCCCCGTTTCTGCGGCTCGCGGGGCGTTCCCAGGCGAGTTTCCCAGCAGGCAGAGACTTCAGTTATATTTCAAGAGCAGGTTTAGGGCCTCCCCGGTGGCGCAGGTGGTTGAGCGCCGCCCTGTGGAGCTGTCCGCAGCCTCTGCAGCGCGGGTTTGATCCCCGCAGGCCCGGGAGCTACCCACGTGGCGCGGCAGACCCCTCCTGCCTCCCCGCTGCTCCCTCAGCAGTGTGTTTCAGTCAGTCTGCCCATTCTGTGCCCCACTCTGTCTCTGGTGGATCCTCTCACTCCCCGCGCCTCAGGCCTGTGCCCTGGTTCTTGGGTAAATAAATAAATCTTCCTGCATGAATGAATGAATGAATGAATGAATAAGGGGCAGGTGTGTTAGGGGCAGGGCCAGAAGAGTGACAGACACTCGCGGAGACCCCAGCGGGCGGGAGGAGCAGCCCCAGAAGGGACAGGGTCGCCGAGAGGCCGGCGTGGTCGCAGCGGGCGGCCTGAGGAGAGCGGCCTCCGCGGAGGGTCCATGAGGAGAAGCCCCGGCAGGTGTAGGGCCGGGCAGGCAGGCGGCCGCTGCCCTGTGGGGAGAGCGGCGTGAGGAGAGGCCCCGCACGGGCACAGGGGGCGGAGGGCGGCGACCAGAGGCGGGCGGAGACGGCAGGGACACGGTCCTCTCCTCCCTGGGGGTCGCGCCCCCGTGGAGAGGCTGCTGGGGGCTGATGTCGGGCGACGGGGACGCTGGAAAGGGACCCGATCCCGGGGGGGACTCGTCTTCATGTCCGTCCCCTCGGCCGTGCCCGCCCTGCAGCCCTGAGCCCGCGGGGCCTGCAGCCTTGAGGTCAGGCGCTGGCACCTGAGGGTCTTGGTGTCTCCAGCCGGGTTAGTGTCGCGTGGGTCCCCTCGACCCACCTCCCGCGTGAGGGGGTTCTGGTCCTGGTTCTTTCCCGTTGTTCCACGCTTGTCCTCCATCCAGTGGCATCAAGGTTATTGACCGTGGTGCTGCCCCCAGGCTCTCCCCAGCTCCTGTTCCATGACTGAAGCCGCCCCCAGTAATACACCCCTGATTCCTCCTCCCCAGCCCCGCCCCGCGAGCACCCCGTGTTCCTCCTCCCCCAACCCTGTCCTCGCCTGCACCCCAAGTTCCTCCTCCCCCTTCCCTGTCCCCGCGAGCGCCCCATGTTCCTCCTCCCCCACCCTGGGCGGGGCCTGCACCCCGAGTTCCTCCTCCCCAGCCCCGCCCAGCGGGCACCCTCTGGGCTCTGCTCTGGCTCGGGCGCCCCCTGGGGGGCCGCAGCCTCTAAGCTGCTCTGGCCCAGACCTGGTCCCCAGCTCCCGGCCCGCGTCGCTGTCTCCCCAGTCCCCGCAGGTCGCAGGTCCTCGGGTCCTCTGCCCGCGCAGGCTCCTCCTGCCTCTGGGGCTCGGGTTCCGACAGCGGGACGCGCAACGTGGACAGAAGGACACGTGCAGCCCGGGGCCGCGCAGCGAGGCCCCTCGCAGACGGCGGGGCCGGAGATGGTGGCCGGGAGGGGCTGGAGTCTCTGTCCCCACGTTCCTGCGGTGGAGCCGGCCGGGCGGGCGGGCCCTGCGCGCGGGTCTGGCCCGGCTGTGAACACGGGTGTGCGCCGCCCCCGGGGACTCTGTTCCGCCTGCGCGCGCGCACCCCAGTCGTGCGGGTCGCGCCGTGTCCCCCCGCATGGGTTCTGAGCACCTGCCGCTGTTCTGCACCCCAGCCCCACCGCCCCGCAGGGCTGAGTGCCCCCCCAGTGATGTTGGGAGGCCTGCAGGTGACCCTCTGAGTAGGAGACACCGGAGGAAAGGGGAGCCCTGAGTGGACGCCACCGACAGCCACGTCCACGGATGGGCTGGAGACACACTCAGGTGCTGTCCAGGCAGCCCCGTACGGGAGGGTGAGGCTCTGGGTCGGGGATGGGTGAGCAGAGCAAGGGATGGAGGAGGGGGGAGCAGGGGATGGAGGGAGGAGCCGGGGATGGAGGGAGGAGCAGGGGAGGGAGGGAAGAGCTGAGGACCAGCTCGTGGTGTTCGGGCAGGTGGGGAGCACAGCGGCCCGGGGCGTGTCCGTGGAAAGGGGGTTCGTCAGGACCTGTGGCCTCTTATGCTTTGGTTTATTGGAGCTGCTGTGGGGAGTCCCCCCCCCCCAGGACCAGCCCGTCCCCGGAGAGAACAGAGGAGGAGGCTCTCGCCTGCAAAGCCCTCAGCCCTGCCCGCCTGCCCTCTCCCTCTGTCTCCCTCACCCCCCACCGCCCCTCTCCCCTGCCCACCCCACCCCGGTGCACCCGAGGCCACGGGACCCCGAGCCGGTGCCGGGAGCAGCTGGACCCTGAAACGCTCCGTTTTCCGGGCGTGCCTTTCCCCGTCACAGCTCTGACCTAAGCTCCCCCCGTCAGCTTCTGCCCTCCAGCAACCTGGAGCTCCCCGAGGAGGGCGTGGAGTGACCCCCGCCTTCTCGGGGACCCCAAGTCGAGATGTGTCCTCCGTGACTTCACCCGGGAGGTCGTCCAGTCACCCCCATGAACGATGTCCGGGGTGCACAGGCAGGATTGAGCTGGAAGGTGTTGGGGAGAAGCTGGCACGGCGCCCCCTCTTCACTCTGCGTTCCAGGTCTGCAGCTCCGTTCTGTGTGCACTGGGGGTGGGGCGAGGCTCCACTGGGCCCCAGGGCGTCACCCTCAGGTGCCCCTGCACCTGCGGAGACAGCGCGGGGTGAGCGTCGCCACCGCAGCTCCAGGTGGGGGCAGGGGAGGCCCCCCCCCCCCCCCGGCCGTCAGCCAGTGAGCGGGCTCCGGAGCGCCAGGCGGGCACCTGGTGTAGTAGAGCCAGGTGAGGCCGTAGGTGAGGAGGAAGCCGGCCCCCATGAGGGCCCCGCGGATCAGGGTGAGCACCAGCGGCCAGGAGCCTCGCTGCTCCTCAGGGTCACAGCTGCAGTCACCGGGGCTCCCTGCGGGAGGGGGGGACGCTGAGTCCAGGCCGGGGGGCCTCTCCCGCCCCGCCCTGGCCCCTGCCCAGCCCCAGAGCGTTCTGCACAGAGAGGCTGAAGGAGACGTGCTGGGAGCCCAGGGGGTGCTGGGCCAGGCAGGTGAGCGCCCCTCCGTCCCCGGCCCCCACGCGGGGCAGCTCCAGGACGCCCGGGGCTGAGGATCCCGAGGGGCTCAGGGCTCTCCCCTCCCGGAACCAGCTCAGGCTGGCAGGGGGGTTGCTGGGGGCCTCACAGACCAGGTGCAGGGACTGGCCCTCCGGGACGGGCACGGAGGAGGCGTTTTTGGGTTCCTGAAGGCTTTGGGGTAGAAAAGGGAGTGGGGGGCGGCCGAGGGAAGGGGGGTGCGACACACCGCCTGGAGGCATCTCTGGGTCCCGCCCTCCAAGTCAGGCCAGACACCCGCCTCCCGCTGTGCAGGCGGCCCCTGCAAGCGAGGGAGCTCGGGCCTACCTGAGCCGTTGCCGTGGGCGATGCTGACGGTGACCGTCTGCGGGGCGTCTGGGCAGAGAGGGGGCACTCAGGCCTCAGGGGGCTCAGCGGCTCCCGGAGGTGGGGGAGCAGGGTGGGGGTGGCTGTCCTGAGGCCCAACCCCCCTGGACCCCCCAAGTCAGCCCCTTGCACTCAGTGTCTGCTCCGGGCCCTCACACACGCCCGGGCACACCCCCACCCGCCCGCGAGCCCACGCACAGGCCACGGCGAGCCGGACGGTCCTCTCTGTGCCGGCTCCCGGCCCAGGCGGCGCCACCCGGCAGGTGAGGAGGGAGCCGTGGTCCTGGGGCCTCGGGGTGAGGGTGAGCTCTGGGGACCGGAGTTTGTTGAGGTCCATCGAGGCGAGAGCCTCCCCCGCCCAGGAGAAGCTGAGACTGTGCCCCTCGCAGAGTCCCGGCAGGCGGCAGGCCAGCTTCGCGGGGCGCCCCGAGCGCAGGGGCTCCCCAAAGTGGATGTCGGGTTTCTCTGTCAGTGCTGAGCAGGGAAGGGGAACCCAGAAGGTGACCCGGGGAGCCGGTGCCCGCCCCAGTCCCCAGATCCTGCTCTGGCCCCCGCCCCAGCCGAGACCCAGGGTCAGCTGCCGTCCTGTATGGTCCCCCCCCCTCCCGAGAGCCCGGGGCTGGCCTGCCTGTCACTTCCAGGTGCAGCTCGCTGCTTCTGTAGCTGTATCCGCTTCCTCCTCTCTCCACGCGCAGGTAGTAGGCGCCCGCGTCTGTCCTCCTGGCGGGTCTGATGCTCAGGGAGCAGTTGTTGGCGCCGGGGTCCCCGAGGAGGAGGAACCGGCCCCTGGTCTCCGCCCTCACTGCTCTGGTTGGGTGGTTGGTGGCCACCACAGGGGCATCCCATTCACTGTCCCCAGCTCGGAACCAGTGCATGTAGGTTGTTGCCTCGGGGCTCGCCCGGTTCCCCGAGTGCAGGAAGAAGCAGGGCAGGAAGACGCACAGCCCCTCCTGCGTCCTCACGTTCCTCTGCATTTGGACCTCGAACCCTGAGCTTTCCTGGGGGGATCCTGCGGGGACATAGATCCTCAGCTGCTGCTCCAGCCCCCACCCGCCCCCCCTCACCCCACTCACCCCCCGGCAGCAGGGACAGCAGCAGCAGTGCTGAGGACAGGAGCCCCATGTCTGCTTGTGCCAGGCAGGAACTGCTGTCAGGAGGGAAATGCCCAGGAGGGGTGGGGCCGGCAACCCCGCAGGAAGCTGCTGTGGGAGCCCCAGCCCTGGAGGAAGGGGAACTTGGACACCAAGGTGGGGGGCTGGGATCACTGCCCATTGCCTGCTCCCGAACCCCACCTCCCCGGCCTTCTCACACACACACCCCCCACAGGTGCAGCATCTCTCAGCAGGGGCTGCCAGGGAGGCCTGGGCACCACTGTCTGCCCACCCGCCCCACACTGTCGCTCTGAGGCGGGAGAAACCCTGGAGGCTGCAGACAGGAAGCGGCCCTGGGGCCACGAGGGGACATTTCCCCATCACCTGCGCCCAGACCTGGGCCACCCCGGGGGCGCCGCCCCCTCGGGGACCCGCCCTCCCTGGAGAACGCGCTGAAAGTTCCACTGGGGGAGAAGCCACCAGCCGGGTCTGGAGGTCACGGAGCTGAGGGAGAGCCCAGACTGGGTGTGCCGACTTGGGGGGCAGCGGGGTGCAGAGGAATCTACCGCGGTGTTGCCCTGAGCCTCGGCCCTGCAGGAGACAGAGCACAGAATGTTCTGGGCCCCGTGACAGTGGGCGGGCGACTCAGCCCCGGGAACAGGCAGCTGGAGGGAGCTGGGCGCCCTGGGTGGGGAGGGGACTGTCTGCGGGAGCACCCCGAGCTGAGAGGACCGTCCCCCCGCTGGCCCCAGACCCTGAGTGAGGATGTTCTGGGAAGCACTGCTGTGTGCGCCTGAGGCGGCCGAGGCTGCTGTCCTCGTGGGGGCGCTGTCAGCTGCAGGGACAGGCAGGGCTCGCCGGGGCTCTCCTGCGCTGCGCTGGGGGCGGCCTGGGCGACTCTGTCATGGCTGAGCATGGGATGCGCAGGTCCCTGCTGTGCCTCTGCCTCGGGGGCTCGGCCCTGGGCTCCGGGGATCCACCCGCCCTGATGACACCCGGGGCCCAGCTCGGCGTGAAGTACGAGGGCGGGACGGGGTGAGGTCCGCAGCCTGGGTCCCAGCGTGGGGGGTCTGCGGGGCCGGAGGGTTTGCGGGCCCTTGGGACTCAGCGGGGGGCGGGGAGAGGAGCTGGGCCTGGGAGGCCGCTCCCCGGACTTGGCTCCTGGTCGGGCAGGGCTGGGGCCTGTTTCTTGCTCCTGAGCCAAAGCCGGGAGGAAGGTTCTCCCCGGAGAAGACACGCGCAGACGCCGCGTTAGCCCCGGGCCCGGCAGCGCCAGGGCCGTGGTGATGTCGTCTTGGAGGCGCTGGGTTTGGAGCGCGGGGTCCGTGGGGTCCCGCTGGGAAAGGGGTCCCCCGAGCCCCCCATTTCTGCGGCTCGCGGGGCGTTCCCAGGCGAGTTTCCCAGCAGGCAGAGACTTCAGTTATATTTCAAGAGCAGGTTTAGGGCCTCCCTGGTGGCGCAGGTGGTTGAGCGCCGCCCTGTGGAGCTGTCCGCAGCCTCTGCAGCGCGGGTTTGATCCCCGCCGGCCAGGGGACCCACGTGGCGCGTCAGACCCCTCCTGCCTCCCCGCTGCTCCCCTCAGCAGTGTACTTTGATCCTTCTGCCTGTTCTGCTCCCCGCTCTGTCTCTGGTGGATCCTCTCACTCCCCGCGCCTCAGGCCTGTGCCGTGGTTCTTGTGTAAATAAATAAATCTTCTTGCATGAATGAATGAATGAATGAATGAATAAGGGGCAGGTGTGTTAGGGGCAGGGCCAGAAGAGTGACAGACACTCGCGGAGACCCCAGCGGGCGGGAGGAGCAGCCCCAGAAGGGACAGGGTCGCCGAGAGGCCGGCGTGGTCGCAGCGGGCGGCCTGAGGAGAGCGGCCTCCGCGGAGGGTCCGTGAGGAGCAGCCCTGGCAGGTGTAGGGCCGGGCAGGCAGGCGGCCGCTGCCCTGTGGGGAGAGCGGCGTGAGGAGAGGCCCCGCACGGGCACGGGGGGCGGAGGGGCGGCGGCCAGAGGCGGGCGGAGACGGCAGGACACGGTCCTCTCCTCCATGGGGGTCGCGCCCCCGTGGAGAGGCTGCTGGGGGCTGATGTCGGGCGACGGGGACGCTGGAAAGGGACCCGATCCTGGGGGGGACTCGTCTTCATGTCCGTCCCCTCGGCCGTGCCCGCCCTGCAGCCCTGAGCCCGCGGGGCCTCCAGCCTTGCGGTCAGGCGCTGGCACCTGAGGGTCTTGGTGTCTCCAGCCGGGTTAGTGTCACGTGGGTCCCCTCGACCCACCTCCCGCGTGAGGGAGTTCTGGTCCTGGGCACCTCCTTTCCCGTTGTTCCACGCTTGTCCTCCATCCAGTGGCATCAAGGTCATTGACCGTGGTGCTGCCCCCAGGCTCTCCCCAACTCCTATTCCATGACTGAAGCCGCCCCCAGTAATACACCCCTGATTCCTCCTCCCCAGCCCCGCCCCGCGAGCTCCCCGTGTTCCTCCTCCCCCAACCCTGTCCTCGCCTGCACCCCAAGTTCCTCCTCCCCCTTCCCTGCCCCCGCGAGCCCCCCATGTTCCTCCTCCCCCACCCCGGTCGGGGCCTGCACCCTGAGTTCCTCCTCCCCAGTCCCGCCCAGCGGGCACCCTCTGGGCTCTGCTCTGGCTCGGGCGCCCCCTGGGGGGCCGCAGCCTCTGAGCTGCTCTGGCCCAGACCTGGTCCCCAGCTCCAGGCCCAGCGTTGCTGTCTCCCCAGTCCCCGCAGGTTGCAGGTCGTCGCGTCCTCTCCCCGCGCGGGCTCCTCCTGCCTCTGGGGCTCGGGTTCCGACAGCGGGACGCGCAACGTGGACAGAAGGACACGTGCAGCCCGGGGCCGCGCAGCGAGGCCCCTCGCAGACGGCGGGGCCGGAGATGTCAGCCGGGGAGGGGCTGGAGTCTCTGTCCCCACATTCCTGCTGTGGAGCCGGCCCGGCGGGCGGGCCCTGCGCGCGGGTCTGGCCCGGCTGTGAACACGGGTGTGCGCCGCCCCCGGGGACTCTGTTCCGCCTGCGCGCGCGCACCCCAGTCGTGCGGGTCGCGCCGTGTCCCCCCGCATGGGTTCTGAGCACCTGCCGCTGTTCTGCACCCCAGCCCTGCTGTTCTGCACCCCAGCCCCACCACCCCGCAGGGCTGAGTGCCCCCCCAGTGATGTTGGGGGGGCCGCCTGCAGGTGACCCTCTGAGTAGGAGACACCGGAGGAAAAGGGAGCCCTGAGTAGACGCCACCGACAGCCACGTCCACGGATGGGCTGGAGACACACTCAGGTGCTGTCCAGGCAGCCCCGTACGGGAGGGTGAGGCTCTGGGTCGGGGATGGGTGAGCAGAGCAAGGGATGGAGGAGGGGGGAGCAGGGGATGGAGGGAGGAGCAGGGATGGCTGGGAGGAGCTGAGGACCAGCTCGTGGTGTTAGGGCAGGTGGGGAGCACAGCGGCCCGGGGCGTGTCCGTGGACAGGGGGTTCGTCAGGACCTGTGGCCTCTTATGCTTTGGTTTATTGGAGCTGCTGTGGGGAGTCCCCCCCCCCAGGACCAGCCCGTCCCCGGAGAGGAGAGGAGGAGGCTCTCGCCTGCAAAGCCCTCAGCCCTGCCCGCCTGCCCACTCCCTCTGTCACCCTCACCCCCCACCGCCCCTCTCCCCCGCCTCCCCCACCCCGGTGCACCCGAGGCCACCGGACCCCGAGACGGTGCGGGGAGCAGCTGGACCCTGAAACGCTCCGTTTTCCGGGCGTGCCTTTCCCCGTCACAGCTCTGACCTAAGCTCCCCCCCCCCCCGTCAGCTTCTGCCCTCCAGCTCCCCGAGGAGGGCGTGGAGTGACCCCCGCCTTCTCGGGGACCCCAAGTCGAGATGTGTCCTCCGTGACTTCACCCGGGAGGTCGTTCAGTCACCCCCATGAACGATGTCCGGGGTGCACAGGCAGGATTGACCTGGAAGGTTTTGGGGAGAAGCTGGCACGGCGCCCCCTCTTCACTCTGCGTTCCAGGTCTGCAGCTCCGTTCTGTGTGCACTGGGGGTGGGGCGAGGCTCCACTGGGCCCCAGGGCGTCACCCTCAGGTGCCCCCGCACCTGCGGAGACAGCGCGGGGTGAGCGTCGCCACCGCAGCTCCAGGTGGGGGCAGGGGAGGCCCCCCCCCCCCCCCGGCCGTCAGCCAGTGAGCGGGCTCCGGAGCGCCAGGCGGGCACCTGGTGTAGTAGAGCCAGGTGAGGCCGTAGGTGAGGAGGAAGCCGGCCCCCATGAGGGCCCCGCGGATCAGGGTGAGCACCAGCGGCCAGGAGCCTCGCTGCTCCTCAGGGTCACAGCTGCAGTCACCGGGGCTCCCTGCGGGAGGGGGGGACGCTGAGTCCAGGCCGGGGGGCCTCTCCCGCCCCGCCCTGGCCCCTGCCCAGCCCCAGAGCGTTCTGCACAGAGAGGCTGAAGGAGACGTGCTGGGAGCCCAGGGGGTGCTGGGCCAGGCAGGTGAGCGCCCCTCCGTCCCCGGCCCCCACGCGGGGCAGCTCCAGGACGCCCGGGGCTGAGGATCCCGAGGGGCTCAGGGCTCTCCCCTCCCGGAACCAGCTCAGGCTGGCAGGGGGGTTGCTGGGGGCCTCACAGACCAGGTGCAGGGACTGGCCCTCCGGGACGGGCACGGAGGAGGCGTTTTGCGGGTTCCTGAAGGCTTTGGGGTAGAAAAGGGAGTGGGGGGCGGCCGAGGGAAGGGGGGTGCGACACACCGCCTGGTGGCATCTCTGGGTCCCGCCCTCCAAGTCAGGCCAGACACCCACCTCCCGCTGTGCAGGCGGCCCCTGCAAGCGAGGGAGCTTGGGCGTACCTGAGCCGTTGCCGTGGGCGATGCTGACGGTGACCGTCTGCGGGGCGTCTGGGCAGAGAGGGGGCACTCAGGCCTCAGGGGGCTCAGCGGCTCCCGGAGGTGGGGGAGCAGGGTGGGGGTGGCTGTCCTGAGGCCCAACCCCCCTGGACCCCCCAGGTCAGCCCCTTGCACTCAGTGTCTGTTCCGTGCCTCACACACGCCCGGGCACACCCCCACCCGCCCGCGAGCCCACGCACAGGCCAC
Source organism: Talpa europaea (assembly GCF_964194135.1). Classification (NCBI taxonomy): domain Eukaryota; kingdom Metazoa; phylum Chordata; class Mammalia; order Eulipotyphla; family Talpidae; genus Talpa; species Talpa europaea. Next base: position 48,652,989 of record NC_140084.1, read on the forward strand.
GGTGAGCCGGACGGTCCTCTCTGTGCCGGCTCCCGGCCCAGGCGGCGCCACCCGGCAGGTGAGGAGGGAGCCGTGGTCCTGGGGCCTCGGGGTGAGGGTGAGCTCTGGGGACCGGAGTTTGTTGAGGTCCATCGAGGCGAGAGCCTCCCCCGCCCAGGAGAAGCTGAGACTGTGCCCCTCGCAGAGTCCCGGCAGGCGGCAGGTCAGCTTCGCGGGGCGCCCCGCGCGCAGGGGCTCCCCAAAGTGGATGTCGGGTTTCTGTGTCAGCGCTGAGCAGGGAAGGGGACCCAGAAGGTGACCCAGGGGAGCCGGTGCCCGGCCCCAGTCCCCAGATCCTGCTCTGGCCCCCGCCCCAGCCGAGACCCAGGGTCAGCTGCCATCCTGTATGGTCCCCCCCCCCCCCGAGAGCCCGGGGGTCTTGGGGTCCTACCTGTCACATCCAGTTGCAGCTTTGTTTTTTTGAAGCTGTATGTGTCATGTCCTGTGTCCACCTGCAGGTAGTAGGTGCCCGCGTCTGCCCTCCTGGCGGGTCTGATGCTCAGGGAGCAGTTGTTGGCGCCGGGGTCCCCGGGCAGGAGGAATCGATCCCTGGTCTCCGCCCTCACTGGTCTCCATCTGTCGCTTGTTGCCACAGGAGCATCGTATTCTCTGTCCCCGTCCCGGAACCAGTAGATGTGGGGTGTAGGGAATCCCCTGGGGTTCCGGGGGAAGGAGAAGGAGCAGGACACAGAGACACAGTCCCCCTCCTGCACCCGCACGAAGCTCTGCACTCGAAGCTCGAACCCTGGGGTCTCCTGGGGGGGCCCTGGGGGGACACGAGGCTCAGCTGCTGCTCCAGCCCCCACCCAGACCCCCCACCCCACTCACCCCCCTCCCCCCGCAGCAGGGGCAGCAGCAGCAGCAGGGCCGAGGGCAGGAGCCCCATGTCTGCCTGCGCCAGGGCCCAGCACGCAGGAGCCACTGTCAGGGGGGACAGGCCCAGGAGGGCCGAGACCCGGCAGCCCCACTAAGGGGAACTGGACCCTGGGCTGCCCCAGTGGGTGGGGCTGATGGTCGCCTGCCCCTCGGCCATCACGTGTCCCAGGCTGAGTGTGGCACCCCCAGAGGGGCCGAGGCTGCAGCGTGAATGCGGAAGGGATGACCGTCCAGACGTGGGCAGCCCCACGGCACCCGGTGCTCACGCGCTTGTTCTGACCCCCAACTCTGGTGGGGGCGGACGGGGGCTCCGAGGCCGCTGGCCAGCACGTTCTGAGTCGCGGAGGGGGTGGGCTGGCGTGGGGGAGCCAGACACGCGAAGGCATGAGCGGTGGGGGGTTGGGCTCTGGCAGCCGGGCGGGGTTGGCAGGTTGCCTGGAGGCGCCTAGAGGGGTCTCGGGGGGGGGGGGGGGGGGACAGAAGGCGCCTGTGACAGCCACGCCCTGCAGGCTGCGGCGGGGTCAGTGCTGAGGCCCCCGGGGCTGCGGGGAGCGCAAATCAACAGGACAGGAAAGAAACCGGGGCAACCAAAGCAATACGGGGTCCCTGGAGGGGAGACACTGGCTAGGGCGAGGCGGGGGGAGACCCTGGCCTGGGGGGGGATCTCGCAGAGCTGGCAGCTCCCCCTCCCCACACAGCCCGGTATCCACTGTCCCTACCTGTGACGTGGCCCTGGGGGCGGCTGGGGGCGGTCACGGGCGGAGCATCTAGGAAGGGGAGACATGGTGAGAGGCAGGGGCGCGCGCCCTTTGCCCTGGGGCTCCCTAAATGGAGGAGCCAGGGCTTTGGGCCTCCCCCCAGCCTCCTCTGGGAAGGTCCCCAGACAGGACAGTCCCGTGGCTCCCCCAGCCCCCCCCCCCCCGCGACCCCACGCACAGGCCACGGCGAGCAGGACGGTCCTCTCTGTGCCGGCTCCCGGCCCAGGCAGCGCCACCCGGCAGGTGAGGAGGGAGCCGTGGTCCTGGGGCCTCGGGGTGAGGGTGAGCTCTGGGGACCGGAGTTTGTTGGGGTCCATCGAGGCGAGAGCCTCCCCCGCCCAGGAGAAGCTGAGACTGTGCCCCTCGCAGAGTCCCGGCAGGCGGCAGGCCAGCTTCGCGGGGCGCCCCACGCGCAGGGGCTCCCCAAAGTGGATGTCGGGTTTCTGTGTCAGCGCTGAGCAGGAGAGGGGACCCAGAAGGTGACCCGGGGGAGCCAGTGCCCGGCCCGAGTCCCCCCATCCTGCTCTGGCCCCCGCCCCAGGGTCGGTTCCCATGGTCCTACGGAGTCGCCCCTCCCGAGTCCTCCCCGCGACCCAGGACCTACCTGTCACCCGCAGGGTCAGCTTCTTGTCCACGTAGCTGTATTTCACGGGCCCTCTCTCCACGTGGAGGTAGTAGGTGCCCGCGTCTGCCCTCCTGGCGTGTCTGATGCTCAGGGAGCAGTGGTTGGCGCCGGGGTCCCCGGGCAGGAGGAACCGGCCCCTGGTCTCCGCCCTCACTGGTCTGGTTCTGTCGCTTGTGGCCACAGGAGCCTTATTTTCCCTGTCCCCCTCTCGGAACCAGTAGATGTGGGGTGTAGGGGAGCTCCCGGGGGTCCCGGGCAAGGAGAAGGAGCAGGACACGGAGACGCACAGCCCCTCCGGCACCTGCACGGAGCTCTGCACTCGAAGCGCGAACCCTGCGTTCTCCTGGGGGGACCCTGGGGGGCCACGGGTCTCAGCTGCTGCTCCAGCCCCCACCCGGCCCCCCCAGCCCCACTCACCCCCCCGCAGCAGGGGCAGCAGCAGCAGCAGGGCCGAGGGCAGGAGCCCCATGTCTGCCTGCGCCAGGGCCCAGCACGCAGAAGCCTCTGTCAGGGGGGACGGGCCGGATCATGGGGTGGGGCTGGAGAAAGGGGAACTTGGACACCACAGGGTGGGGGTGAGGAATCCCTGAGTCTCACTGCTTGTCCCCTCTGGGTGGCGATGGGGAGGCTGGGTGGGGTGCAGGCACCCCTCACGTTACACCTTAGAGGGCTGCTTAGGATAGAAAGAGCTCCCTGCACGGGGCGGCGGCGGGGGGTGGAGGGGGAGTGGGGCTCAGGGGCTGCCGCTAGCCAGTCCAAGCCGCGGTCCTTAGGCTGACTGCTGGGAAGCTGAGTCCCCAGAGCTGTGGCGCTGTGGTCGACCCTGCCACACCCCTGCTTCCCTTCTCACTCAGGAAGGGTGCAGACTACTGGGGGCAGAGACGAGCTGTTTTGCCACTTCTGCCCCCCCCACACACTTTTTCTTTTTCTCTCTTGGTAGCTTTCTGCTTGCCCGGACCTGGGGTCCCTCCACCCACCCAGCTGCTCGCGCCCACACACTCTTGTCTGCACAGACAGGGGTGCACCCCTGCCAGCTAATGGGCAGCAGAGCCTCTGGGCCCTCTGGGGATCACAGACTGGATTCCTCATCCCGCGCTGGCAGCTGTGACGCGCAAAGGCCAGGCTGGGACTCGGCAGCCATGGTCTGCCCTCTGTCCAGGGGGAGGGCCGTCTCAGGGACAGATGCCCCACGGTCAGGACTTGGCCCACAGGTGTCTGAGAGCCCCACGGGAGTCTTGAGGCCCTATACCCTATGAGGTGGGCCCTATTTCCGTCGCCCTGCTCACCTCAGGCAGGTCAGCGTGGATGCCCAGAGCAGGCCTGCAGGCCGGCGTGTGGAGTGCAGGAACCCAGACCCCTCACCTCCTGTCTGTCCAGCTTTTCCCGAGCTACCTGGCCTCTCCGTGCTGCCATCTGCTCTTCTGAAAACTGGAAAAGCTGCATGAGGATTCAGTGGGTTCACATGTCACGAATGCTGAGGACGTGACTGGTCCTGAGGATTCGCTCATTCAGCCCACGCGTCGTGGACGCACTGCGCCAGGCTCTGCTGGGGCTGGAGAAGCAGCAGAGGATAAGCTCTGGAGATGGGAAAAGCCGTCCAAAGACCCTGGTCACCAAACATTCAATAAGGAAGTTGAAAGCCCTCGTTTCTTAGAAAATGATGCGTTCTAAACGTATAGGGTTCCTGGGCCCAATTCCTGTAGGGCGTTTGGAGGCTTCTGCACACACACAAGCCATTCTTTTTCTTTTCTTTTTTTTTTTTAAAGTGGACTTGGCAGCAGTTTCCTTTTTTTTTTTTTTTTTAAGATTTATTTATTTATTTATGCAAGCACTGGGCACAGTCAGAAGCGCGGGAGGGTGAGAGAATTCACCAGAGCCAGAGCGGGGAGCAGAGCAGGCAGAAGGACCGAAGTCCACTGCTGAGGGGAGCAGCGGGTGGCAGGAGAGGTCTGCGCGCCATGTGGGACCCTCCCTGGAGGCCGGGGATGGAACCGGCGCTGCAGAGGCTGCGGGCAGCTTCACAGCCCAGTACTCAACCGCTGCACCACCAGGGGAATCCCCACACAAGCAATTCTGGGTCACCAGCCGTGAGTCTGAGGCTTCCCCACAATTCTTCTCAGTTCTGACACTTACCTACCTGCAGACAAGCCTCAGGGTCTTCCGGTCAAGGGCTCAGTTTCCCGAAACCACCCTCCACACCCAGTATGCCTGGTGCATGCCCAGACCAATATCTGTGCTTCAGGCCAGCTGGCTGCAAACCAGACGGTCCTGGGCCCCTGATGAGCTTGGATTCATTTGCTGAAAGAGTTCACAAGACCCAGGAGCATGTACACACTAACACAGTAGTCCCGCATAAAGGGGCTTCTGTCTTGGTGGAGATTGGGGTCCAGCAAGGCACCCAGGGAAGGGCTGTGGTTCCCCAACCTGCAAGTTCTCTCTCGTCCATCCCTTTTGGACTTTTGTAGAGACTTTGATCCGTGGTTGTGATTGATTCACTCATTGGCTGATCACCATTGAGTCATCCTTGATTTGCCATCTGTTAGCCTCTCTTTCCTGCCCACAGGTCTGGGGGTGGGAGTTCAATGTGGGTGGTGGGTGTGAGGGGCATTTTATTTTTTTTAAAGATTTATTTTTTATGCATACAAGAGCTGGGGTGTAGGCCAGAGGTGCGGGTGGTGAGAGGATTCACCAGAGACAGAGTGGGGAGCAGAGCAAGTGGATCCACTTAAATCCGCTGCTGAGGGGAGCAGCAGGGAGACAGGAGAGGTCCGCTGCACCATGTGGGTCAGCTCCCTGGCCGGGGATCGAACTCTGCTGCGGTGGCTGCGGATAGTTTAATAGTGCTGAGACTAACCCCTTGCGCCACCAGGGAGACCTTGAGGGGCATTTTATACGTGTCAGCCGATGGTGTCAAACCTACCAGTCTGGAGTTTAAGAAAGAGGTCTGGCCAGGCACACGACCTTGCAGCGTCCCCGTACAGGTGGTGTCTAGACGCAGGGCCCGGATGAGGTCACAAAGGGCATGAGTTTAAGTGGCAAAGAGACAAGGACACCTCCCGGGCTTCCATAAGCTGGATGTCAGACCTAGCCTCCTGCTCAGCATCCAAGGGGGTAGCATCGTAAATCTTAAAACCATGAAAGGGTGCAAGAGAGAAGAATTTCAAAGCAAAATCTAGAAAAGGATGAGGGCCTAGAGGGGGAGCAGAGCACCAGGCTGGGGGGCGTGGCAAGCCTGAATCTGGGGCTCATGGACCTGAGAGTTAAAGTCAGACGGTAAGTCAGGCAGGGGAGGAGACTTTGGGGCTCTGTGGTCACACATATCTTCCTGGGGAAGGGCCAGCTGGTGTGGGAACCCAGACAAAATCTGTGAGTCGGAAGGAAGTTGCACCCAGAAGCCACATCATGTAAACAAAAGGACTCTGATTGACAGTAAAGGAAGTTTCCCCTTGTGAAAGTCAAATACACAGAAACCCTATTAAAAAAAAAAAAAAAAAGAGGGCCTCCCTGGTGGCGCAGGGGTTAAGTATCAGCACTGTGAAGCTATCGGCAGCCACTGCAGCGCAAGTTCTATCCCCTGCCTGGGAGCTACCCACGTGGTGCAGCAGACCTCTCCTGTCTCCTCGCTGCTCCCCTCAGCAGTGTATTTCAGTCAGTCTGCCTGTTCTTCACCCCACTCTGTCTCTGGTGAATACTCTCACCTCCCACATCTCTGGCCTGTACCCCAACTCTTGTATGCATAAATAAATAAATCTTTTTTAAAAATTGCATAGCGGGAGACTTCTGGTTTCAGCTCAAGTACACCAAGAGTGTAGACATGGTCGCTCTCATTCTTACAAGAAGGAAGACCGAAAAAACTGGGCCACTAGAAACTGGAAAAGGGGACACTCTGTGTCCCCTTGAGTGTCCAGAAGGAACCAGCCCTGCTGACATCTTGACTTTGCCCAGGTGGGGCTGGTTTTAGACGTGTGTGCTCCCCCCTGGAGCAATGAGGTGTGTGGTCCTGTTACAACCACCTTAGGAATATGCGAGGTTATAGAATGCTGCCCTAGGCCACACCTGCAAATTTCCAGTGGGTTGCAGCTGGATGAGCTCCAGACACAGACTTTACCAGAGAACGCTATTGGGGAAGTCCTCAGTGCAACGGGAGAAATGCCAGAGGAATTTGAAGCATTTTACCGCCAGAGAAGCCACCCAACACAGCCTGGCTCCTGCTCACATGAACATAAAGTACACAAAAGATGTGTTTCCTCAGTTCCTGTCCTGGCATATGTCATGTCTGGATTGCAATTAAAATGGTAGAAGATAAAACAAAGCAAGAAAAAATAACCACAAGCCACAGGGAAGCTATATGGGGACCCTATACTTTCTGCTGAATTTTGCTGTGACTCAAAACTGCTGTAAAAAAAAAAAAAAAAAAAAGTCTGTTAAAGCACAACCACCCCAGGGCCTCCCTGGTGGCCTAGGAGTTAAGTCTCAGGCTATCACCCCCCTTGGCCTGAGTTCGATCCCCAGCCAGGGAGCTACCCACATGACGCAGCAGACCTCTCCTGTCTCCCTGCTGCTCCCTTCAGCAGTGTATTTCAGTAGATCCCCCTGTTCTGCTCCCCACTCTGTCTCTGGTGAGTCCTCTCACCCCCCACACACCTCTGGCCTATACCCCAGTTCTTCTATGCATAAAAAAAATCTTTAAAAAAATAAACTTAAAAAAAAAACCTCCACCCCAGTGAGAAGAACAAGACAAACCTCCAAACCAGAGTTGGACAGAACACAGGTGGTGAAATGACCACAGAAGCAATTTAAAGCGGCTCTGACGCCAATGCTGAGGCCCTAAAGGAAGAAGTGATGACATTACGAACAGATGGTAACAGAGCAGGGAAATGGACAGTTCTACGAATCAAAAGGAATGTGCCAGAAATAACCATCACTAACGGAAAGACAGGCTGCCTGGTTTGTCTGATGACAGGAAAACCCTCCCTGCCATGCTGAGCTGGATGTGAGAGGGAAACTTCAGAACTTGAGGTCCTGGTTTGGGGAAGGATTGACTTAAATATTGCATGTGCTAATTCATGAAGATACATCTCTTGGGGTGCAGGCGGTTGAGTGCAGCGCTGTGAAGCTGTCCGCAGCCTCTGCAGTGCAGGTTCGATCCCTGCCAGCCACAGACATACCCACATGGTACAGCAGACCTCTCCTGACTTGCCCGCTGCTCCCCTCAGCAGTGTATTTCAGTCAGTCTGCCTGTTCTGTTCCCTGCTCGGTCTCTGGTGAATCCTCTCACCCTCCCGCACAACTGGCCCGTACCCCAGTTCTTGTAGAAATAAATAAATCTTAAAAAAAAAAAGATACATCTCTTATTTCGGGCTTCTTTAATTTCTCTCAGTAATACTTTTCTAGTTTATAGCACAGAGGTCTTGAAATTTTTCTCTCAGTTTTACTTTTAGGTGTTTTGGGGATATCCTTTTATATGATACTGTCTTATTATTTCTGATGTTGCTTATACAGATACAGCAATGGAAATTATTCCTGTATGTTGCTGTTGCAGGAAAGCTACTTGGCTAAATTCACATATTAATTGCAATAGTTTGCTGCTAGGATTTAAAAAAAATTTCTGTGTACACTATCCTGTCTTAATTTTTTTAAGATTGATTTATTTATGCATACAGGAGCTGAGGTACAGGCCAGCGGTGCGGGGGATGAGAGGATTCACCAGTGACAGAGTGGGGAGCAGAACAGGCAGACTGACTGAAATCCACTGCTGAGGGGAGCAGTGGGGAGACAGGAGAGGTCTGCCGTGGCATGTGGGTCAGCTCCTTGGCTGGTGATTGAATTCATACCATGCTGCAGTGGTTGCGCATAGCTTCTTCACAGAGCTGAGACTTAACCAGTTGCACCACCAGGGAGGTCCCTATGCTGTCTTTAAACACAGCAATATTTCACTTTTTAAAAAAATGAATGGACATTGCATTACAGCGTTATATCAGTGTCATCTGTGGAGAGTTACCGCTTTCCTTCCAATCACTATGCCCTTTATTCTTTCTTCTGCTTTTTGCCCCCTCTGGTGACTTCATTACAGCGCTGAACAGAAGTGGTGAGTATAGACAACCTTTCATTTGAAATCAGTGGAGCTGATTTTTTTTTTTTTTTCTGAGTCCTCCCAAGTCTCCCCTCCCAAGTACCAGGTCCCTGGTACCATTTATCAGTACTCTTTTTTCTTTTCAAGATTGATTTATTTATGCATACAAGAACTAGGGTACAGGCCAGAGGTGGGGGGGTGAGAGGATTCACCAGAGACAGAGTGGGGAGCAGAACAGGCAGAATGACTGAAATACACTGCTGAAGGGAGCAGTGGGTGTGACAGGAGAGGTCTGCCGTGCCGTGTAGGTATCTCCCTGGCCAGCCGGGAATTGAACCCGAGCTGCAGAGGCTGCGGACAGCTCCACAGCGCTGCGCTCAACCCACTGCACCACCAGGGAGGCCGCATTTATCAGTAGTCTTGCCTCGTTGTTTTTCTTACCCCAGCTCTGCTGCACTCGTTTCTCTACCTCCCTCTCTTGATTTTGTATCTCCTGAGGAAATCGATTCACGGACATCGAACAAAAATTGCTCTAACCAGAAGTTTACTCTCTCACTTAATTTTTCTAATCTTGCTGAACGCGAGACTGGGAGGCAAACAAAGGTCAAGCGCGCCCCCTGCTGGACAAGGCGCGCTCAGCACGTTGGGTGGTTGATCCTGCAGAAAACAAGGCCTCCCAGCTGCGGTGCTCTTCCTGCAAAATTTTCATAAATGACAAAGAACTAAAAGAACATAGCCTGAAAAAATTTCAAAGGGCGTTTTAATTAACTGTATGAAAATTTAAAGATGGCAGGCGGTAGCAACCTCTCACTTGCAAGGAAATTAAAGAAAACTCATCAGATGTGAGAAATGATAAGAAAATAAAATGGAATTCGAAAATCTAAGGGAAATAATTAGGGAGCAAATAATGACAACGACTAATTTATGTGGCATTAGAAACAGAAAATAGGGCCTCCCTGGTTAAGGAGTTAAGCACAGCACTGTGAAGCTGTCCACAGCCACTGCAGCACAAGTTCTGTCCCTGGCTAGGGAGCTACACACATGGAGCAGCAGACCTCTCCTGACTCGCCTGCTGCTCCCCTCCGCAGTGGATTTCAGTAGATCTGCCTGTTCTGCTCCCCACTCTGTCTCTGGTGAATCCTCTCACCCTCACACCTCTGGCCTGCACCCCAGCTCTTGTATGCATAAATAAATAAATCTTAAAAAAAAAAAAACAGAAAATACAACATTTGGCACACACAAATTTAAAATCAGTGCCATAGAGTCCAGGGTCTGGAAAATCCCTCGAAATTCCGCCCCCCCCCCCACATTTTGCAAATTAGTAAGACTTAGGCCGTGTGTAAACAGTGGCTGCGGAATGAAACCACACAGCTCAAAGATTTTACTTAATTTTTTTTGTATTGCCTCTGCCCTGAGAGGTGAGTTAAAATCTCTTAGCACAGGCAAATATTTCTGCATTTCTTCTCATGTTACGGGGGCTCTGTTGATTGAATTTTGATGATGAATTATTTGGTGTGTAGATAATTGTGGCTTTTGGTTCCTCGTGTGATACATCTTTGATCTTTATGAAATATGTTTCACACGTGTGTGTGTGTGTGTGTGTGTGTGTGTGTGTGTGTAAGAATTGGGGGGTAGACCAGAGTGCGGGGAAGGAGAGGATTCCCCAGAGACAGAGTGGGGAGCAGAACAGTCAAATCTACTGAAATACACTGCTAAGCGGAGCAACAGGGGCAGAGGAGAGGTCTGCCTGTGTGGGTCAGCTCCCTGGCCAGGGCTGGAACTCAGGCCTTAGCGGTGAAAGTGCTGAGACTTCACCCCTAGGCCACCAGGGAGGCCCTGAAGTATGTTTCTTCCTCCTGTTAGCCCTAAATTCAACCTTGTAGGTATATCAAAATTAAAGCTCTCCCCTCTTTTTCTTACTATTTGTCCGATATACCTTTTCCTTTTTAAAATTTTGGACTCAATTCATTTTAGCATATCCTTTATATTCACAAGAGGTAGTTGGGTTTTACTGTGTGATCTGATGTGATCGTTAATTTTTTTTTTCTTTTTTACTGTCTAGAAAAAAGCTCGCTATAATTCCTTGCTAGTCAGAGGTCCTACGGTGCTGACCCTCCAGAGCTCTGGAACTTAATCATCTTGCTTAATTGATCTTTATGTTGGTTGATTAGTAACTCCTCCTATCCTCCTTCCAGTCCCCAGCAACCACCATCCCACTCTCAGATTCTGTGAACTTGAATATTCAGTATATGTTGCTCTGTGCCTTGCTGATTTCAGTTAGTGTGATGGCCTCAAGCTTCATCCTGTGTTTGCATACTGCGGGAATTCCTTTTTACGGCTGTATAATATTCCACCCAGTGTATGTACCACATTGTTCCAGCCGTTCATCTGGCAGTGATCATTTAGGTTGTTTCCACATTTTAGCTATTGTTAATTGTGCTGTGGGGAACATGGGGGCACAGATACCTCTTTGAGGTCCCCCTTTCAATTCTTTTGGATAAGTATCCAGAAGTGGGGTTGCTGTATTATATGGTAGCTACATTCTTAATTTGTCAAGGAAGTTCCATACTATTTTCCATAGCAACTGTTTTGCATTCCCACTCATAGTGTGCCCAGATTCTAGTTTCTCCACATCCTCACCAACACTTGTCTTTTACACATGCATTATATAATTGTTATATTTCTTTATACGGAGATATTAGCCATCCTGACAGGTGTGAGATGAGGTCTCATTTTGGTTTTGCTTTGCATTTCCCTGGGGATCAGTGATCCTGAGCGATTTTTTATATAACCATTGGCCATTTGTATGCCTGCTTTGAAGAAATGTCTAGTCAAGTCCTCAGCCCATTTTCAAAACAGATTATTAGGTTTTTTTACTCTTGAATTGTACAAGTGCCATGTATACCTTGGAGACGAACTCCCTGTCAGCTATATGATCTGCAAATATTTTGTCCCATCCCGTAGGTTGTGCTTTCACCCTGATTACTTTGCAGTTTGAAAAACACTTTAGGGGCCTCTCTGGTGGCGTAAGGGGTTAAGCACCACACTGTGATGCAATCCGCAGCCTCTGCAGCACGAGTTTGATCCCCAGCCGGTCCAGAGGAACCCACATGGCACAGCACACCTCTCCTGACTTGCCTGTTGCTCTCCTCAGTAGTGTCCTCGGTCGATCTGCCAGTTCTGCTCCCTACTCTGTCTCTGGTGAGTCCTTTCACCCCCTGTATCTCTGGCCTATACCCCAGCTCTTGTATGCATGCATAAATAAATCTTTAAAAAAAAAAAACAAAAACGCTTACTTTGTTTTGTTGCCTGTGCTTTTCCTGTTGCTCCCACAGCCCATCAGCAAAGTCAACATGAAGAAGCTTTTCTCAGTGCCTCCTGCGCGCCTTTGACCGCTTTGGATCATGTTAACTCTCCCATCCATTCAGAGCTGATTTGTGTGCGAGGCGTAAGATAAGGGTCCAATTTCATTCCTTTGCATGTGCATATCTAATTTTCCCAACAGCATTTGTTGAAGAGATTATCCTTTCCCCATTGTGTAATTCTTGGCACCAGTTACAAGAGGTCAGCGTTAGGGGGCGTTGGGAGAAGCGTACGCAGGAATTCTCAGTCCTGTTTTTGCAATTTTTTTTTTTTTTGAAATCTCTCCATATTTTTTTAATATTTTATTTTATATATAATTCTTACATCTTTTTTCATCTTTGCACAATGTATGCATTTTCATTTTGGTTATATTCCCCATACAGTTGCACCCACCCCCTTATTTTGACTCTAGTCCTTCCTTTCCCCACTGTTTTTGCAACTTTTGCAACGCTAAAATGAGTACAGCAGAAAGAGTTCAAGCTGCATAACAGCCTCATTTTAATGTTTTAACATTCTGATACGGGAACAGGGATCGCTCAGTCCCCTAGCTGTTATTCCCACTCCCTATGCCAGTTTTTTTTTTTTCTTTAAAGATTTATGTATTTATGCATACAAGAACTGGGGTACAGGCCAGAGGGTGGGGGGGGAGAGGATTCACCAGAGACAGAGTGGGGAGCAGAGCAGGCAGATCGACTAAAATCCACTGCTGAGGGGAGCAGCGGGGAGACAGGAGAGGTCTGCTGCGCCATGTGAGTAGCTCCCTGCATGGGGATCGAACTTGTGCTGCAGTGGCTGTGGATAGCTTCCTAGTGCTGAAACTGTAACCCCTTGTGCCACCAGGGAGGCCCCACTACACAGTTCTGATGCTCACTTTGCCAGCAAAGGATCTAGGAATAAGGGTGCTGCCACCAAGGTGCAAGCGCTCCTTCCTCCCTAATAGAAACTGGCCAAAGGGGAGGATTATGTCTGCCTGGGGAAGATTTGTTCAGAAATGATGATGTCACTTCATTAAAGGGATATCACAGACCGCCTTTGTTTGCTGCTTTCTCGGTAGTTCCAGAAGCAGATGCAAGATGGTTGCTTCTGTTATATTTGAGTGAACTAGAACATGCATGGAGAAGATGCATCAAAGAAATGTATTCATACACACATCATGAATCAATTTAAAGTGAACGCTATTGTCCTGTAGGTTTGGAGGTGAAATAGACACAGTCGTTTAGAATCTTTTCCATGTGGTTTCCCCAATAATAAATTTTCAGTCCCAGGGCTCCCTGGTGGCACAGTGGGTTAAGTCTCAGCACTATCAAGCTATTGGCAGCCACTGAGGCATGAGTTCAATCCCTGGCCAGGAAGGTGACCCACATGGCGCAGCAGACCTCTCCTGTCTGCCCGCTGCTCCCCTCAGCAGTGTGTTTCAGTACATCCGCCTGTTCTGTTCCCCACTCTGTCTCTGGGGAATCCTCTCACCCCCTGCACCTCTGACCTGGAACCCCAGTTCTTGTATGCATTAAAAAAAATCTATCAGTAAATAAATAAATCTTCAGTCCCTCCAGAAATAAGAAACATCCCAACTTTTTCGTAAGCTTGCTCTAACTCTTATTTTTGGGGTCTATCCATTTTATGTATTTTCTTCTTTTTTTAAGATTAAATATATATGTATATATACGTGTAGAACAAGCTTTATGTATTTTTTAGTCCTTTAGAGACCTAACTGGATTTATTAAACAATTCAGGAATCAGGCAACTCCCCATCTAGCAAGTAGAAGGCAACTGCAGGGGCCTCCCTGGTGACGCAAGGCATTAAGACGTAACCTATGAAGCTGTCCGCAGCTGCTGCAACACAAGTTCGGTCCCCAGTCAGGGAGCAACCCACATGGTGCAGCAGACCTCTCCTGTCTCCCCGCTGCTCCCCTCAGCAGTGTATTTCAGTCAGTCAGTCTGTCTGTTCTGCTCCCCACTCTGTCTCTGGTGAAACCTCTCACCCCCAACACCTCTGACCTGTACCCCAGTTCTTGTATGCATAAATAAATCTTTTTTTTTTAAAAAAAAGAATGCACTGAAAAGGAGTTCACACCAGATTTTCTTCTGTGTTTTCGTCTCAATTGGTGTGTGAGAGTCTCCCTGTTGATGTATAGTTCCTGTCTATTCCTTTTTCTTTGCTGCATAGTATTCTGTCATGCAGCTATAACACGTTATCTGTTACCTTTAAGTGGATGTTTGGATTGCTTCCCCGATGGGGCCGTGACACATGATGCTGCTGTGAACCTTCCTGCACATGTAACTGGTATAATTGTGCATGAGTCTCTCGAGGGTGGCAGGTCTCAGGCTCTGGCTGCAGGAACCCCTTCATGCTATTTTTTTTAAGCACTGAGTTCCCCCAAGGAGCTTTTGCTTATGCCAGTCATATTTCTCAGTATTTTGCCTTACGAGAAAGTAAAGTGGAAAAAATGTGAAAATGTTTGTGTTGACTCATTTTGAAGTGACATTTAAAAATTACCATGTTAAGGGCCTCCCTGGTGGTGCAGGGGGTTAAGACGTGACCTATGAAGCAATCTGCAGCCACTGAAGCGCGAGTTCGATCCCCAGCCGGCCAGGGAGATACCCACATGGTGCAGCAGACCTCTCCCGACTCACCCGCTGCTCCCCTCAGCAGTATATGTTGGTCAATCTGCCTGTCTGTTCCTCACTCTGTCTCTGGTGAATCCTCTTGCCCCCTGTATCTCTGGCCTGTAGCCCAGCTCTGGTATGCATAAATAATTTTTTTTTTTTAAATTACTGTGTTAACACAAATAGCACACTTAATGAAAACTACCTGTATTTTCACAACAACAGTCATGGAGACCAGGGCTTTGGTTTAATAGTTGGCAAATATTCGTAAGGTCTGAATTCATGCAGTATAGCTGAGGGTGTGTCTGTTCACGCAGTCTGCTGTGGTGTGTGGTTTAGATGACAGCTGGAAGAAGAAGCTCTGTTTTCACAGCCTTCTCAGGTAATCCTAGATATTTTTCTTAGATTCAGCAACAGAAAAGTTTAGTCGCCCAGTGGAATCTGAAGCCCTAAGCTACATTGGCTTCCTCTGACATTGTCCCATGAGTCCTGCAGATCTTTCCAAAGTCGCCATGTTTCATTATTCAAAAGAAAACATATTTGCATAGATCATCCACCTGCCGCCTTGGGGATGTGTGCAAGCACAGGGCAGCCTTCGGGCACAGGAGGGCAAGTATAAGCTGCTGTGAGGAGAGCGCTCCTGGGACCTTGGGCTTCTCGGTTAGAAGTGTGAGTTGTTCATTTCAACAGAGACCATTCGTGGATGCCAGGTGACCGGCCACCAGGACACAGCACTAGTGCCTCCGCTCAGCTCTGTGCCCCAGGAGAGGCCTTTTCTGGGGTCCAAGGGAGGCACTAGCAGGATTTATTTATTTATGCATACAAGAACTGGGGTGTAGGCCAGAGATGCGGGGGGATGAGAGAATTCACCAGAGACAGAGTAGGGAACTAAACAGGTGGATTGATGGAAATCCACTGCTGAGGGGAACCGCGGGGAGACAGGAGAGGTCTGCTTTGCCATGTGGGTAGCTCCCTGGCTGGGATCGAACTCAGTCTGGGGTCAGCTTCATAGTGCTGAGACTTAACCCCTGCACCACCAGAAAGGCCCCTTTTTCCTAAGAGTTTTGCAGTCACTTGCTGTTTCTCATAGTCACTTGGAAGAACCTGCCTTAAATCTTGAATGAGAAATCTGACCATGAGATCAGGCGCTTGATTTTCAAGATAGCAATGTGGTGGTGTTGGCTACCTACCAGCACGCAACAAAACTGAGAAGCTTAAAACAGCACACTTTTATGATCTCTTCCTTCCTATGGGTGAGCACAGCTTCTCTTGTCTTACAGTTTCTCACTGGCTGTAACCAACGCGTTGGCCCAGGGTCTGCAGTCTCCTCTGAAGCTTCTCCTGGAGAATAACCCACTTCCAAGCTCCTTCACTGATTCCGTGCTGGATGAGGGCCTCGGCTTCTTGCCAGTCCTTTGTCAGGGGATTCCCTCAGGTTGCTCCCACTGGGCCTTTCCAAAATGGCAGCTCACAAGATAGCGCTGGTGTCATTAATACAGGCAAGAGAGAGTGTGCTGGCAAGATAGACGTCCCAATGCTTTGCATACTCATCGTGGAAATGAAGAAACATGCATCACTTTTGCCACGTCCCGCTGATTATAAGCAAGTCACTAGGTCCAGTCCACCCGCAGAGGGAGTCGGGTTATGGACGGCTGTGGATATGAGGAAGTGGAACATTCTAGAAGACAGTGATTTTAGAGGGGTGTCTGTGTTCAGACAAAAATGATGTCTGCATCATTTCCCCTCTCCCTCAGCTTTCAGTAGCCTCCTCAGTGGGGGCAGGATGATGGAAAAGTGTTTATCACATGTTTCATGTATGAAATACTTCCACTCTCAAGACACTGCTTTGAGAGTTTGGCTGCTGCTTCTCCCAGAGATTTGCCAGACAAACTACCTCTCTGTAAGGAATTCTCTGTTGTCAGTAAGCCCTGAGATGCTAGTCCTGTGCTATTCAAAGTACAATGTAATTTTTTTTTTTTTTGATCCAAGTAGCCCTTGGAACTGAAAGAGCTTCTTGCATTTTGCTTGAACACAGTTCCAGAAACTCATGTCACGGGTTTGATTTAAGCTAAAGAACAGTGGACATGGAGCTCATCCTTCTACTTACCCAGCACTGAGCTCCCCTTATTTTTGAACACTGGAGAATGTGAAGTGATCACATGCTTGTAATTTCTATTTCATGCATGCCCTATTAGCAATAACTACGTACATACATTTTATAAACATAGTACATACATTTTATAAACCATGCTCACTATTTTGTTAGTTTGTGTATGACTCAGAAAAATCTCAGCAACCAAGTGGAAATATAGCTAAATTCATTACAAATCAGATTAAGAGATATCTGATTGTTCCTTCATGTCTAAATGTTTCATGCACAAAAGACAGAGGAAGGGGTAATACAATGATTCTGTGCACAGTTTAATATTATCGCAATGTGTTTTCTAGAAAGATATTTTAGGAAGAATAACTTGGGCAAATTTTGAAAATCATTCATTCATCTTTCCTGCTTGAAATGGTTGACAGTATTTTGCAGTCAATTTGACAGCTTTGATTTAAGGCTCTGCCTTCAATAGACCAAAGGCTAAAAAAAAAAAAAAAAAAAAACTTAAAGAATTCCTATAAAATATGTTGTTTTGAAGTTTGATTAGTGAGAACAAAATGTGTTTGGGGCACCTCATTTCTGACACTCTCCTATTTTTTTCATGCTCTTTGCCTTTATTATGATGCCTGGATCAAAGAAGACTTATCCGAGAAGTTGTTCTACATGATTTTAGAAGGTTTCATTTCTACTTCAAGAAATTTAAGTCATCAAAGTTGTCAATCTTGTTTAATTCATCCTCTCCAATGTGAAGAATGTTCAGGTATGCTTTTTCTTTTGAGGTGCCTGACTTAAATGGAATGAAGTCACACAACAATCATCAAATACAGTTACTAACAATGATTGCCTTTAATAATTTGAATGGTAGGAAGCCAAACATGCTACAGAGGCAGCTACCTGACGTGAATATGACCCTTGCAGTTCCTTCTAACCTGAGGTTTGTTGTTGTTGTTGCTTTAAATATTTATTTTTTATACAAGAGCTGGGTTACAGGCCAGAGGCGTGGGAAGGTGAGAGAATTCAGAAGAGACAGAGTGGGGAGAAGAACAGGCAGATGGACTGAAAGCACTGATGTGGGTAGCAGCGGGCACAAGAGAGGTCTGCCGCCCATATGGATTTCTCCCTGGCTGGCTGGGAATCGAACCCGCGCTGCAGAAACAGCTTCACAGCACTGCACTCAACCTGCTGCACCACCGGGGAGGCCCAGGTTTGTTGTTTTGTCTCTTGCTGTTACTTACATTTTTACAAGTGGTCACCACTTCCAAGAAGAGAAGAATGTTGTTCCTCGTTGTATCTAATTAAAAGTGCCCTTAATAATTCATAGTTGATTTGTACCTTTATATGGAAGTTATCAAAAGTTGTTTTGAAGCTTGGAAATTGTGGTCCCCTCAGGACTGATGGATCACCCATACCTTCAGATACTGCAAGTTTTGAAGCTTGAAGCTAAGTGCCCCTCCTCGAGATGGCCTTCAGAGGAGGGGAACCACCTCCCTCACAGTCATGGGCTCTTCCTGAGCAGCCCACATTCAAGGACTGGCCACTGTGTATTGTAAAGTCCTGGTTCCCTGTCCCCAATCTGAGATGTGTGTCTGAGGCCATCTGGTTCCAGGGCTCCTGGTGGAACTGGCCAAGGCCTTTGTTATGGCTGTATAATATTCCAAACTTGCATGCTCTCTAATCTTGCTTCCTCTACTCCCCTACAGGTGTAAAGCCCTACCACACTCCCCAGCTCCCCTCAAAAAGAGGTTTTTGAGAATCCCTTTCCTGAAAGGCCAACCTGTAGCCCACAGGCTTTCTTAGCCATCATTATTGCAGCCTCTCACTCCTGTAAGTGTATAATTACACCCACACACACCACATATGGAGATCAACTGAATGATAAAGGTTTGATCTTGAGGCATACATGAGATTTGCCTTTCCAGTTACACTAAGATGCTGCTATTTGGGTGTGACTGTTCAGATCTTCACAGAAGGTAGGAACGGCCTACTGCGACTGTCGTTACACTGGACAGATGTGATGGCAACCCGACGGACCCCATGCTCACTGAGCCCACAGGGTTCAGGGATTCTGGAAATGACAGTCAAGGTGGCCTTGGGTGTTTCCTCTTTCCAAAGACTGAGGGGAGGCTGAGGTCAAATAGAAAAAAATGTAACAAATACTGAGACTGAAGCTGAATTTTACTGCTAGTCAAAGAGATGTATGGGGCGGAGTTTACTTTCATCTGAAGTCAAGTAAGGAAACACAGGGCAAACATGGATATTGCACTGCTTTTCTGGAACGTCTATAAAAAACTAGCACAAACGGGTAGCTTTAGACAACAGACTTTTTTTTCAAAAGATTTATTTATTTTTACATACAAGAGCTGGGGGTAACGGACAGAGTTGTGAGGTGTGAGAGGATTCACCAGAGGCAGAGTGGGGAACACAATAGGAGGATTGACTAAAATCCAGTGCTGAGGGGAGCAGCCGAGAGACAGGAGAGGTCTGCTGAGGCCTGTGGGTCAGTAGCTGGGGATTGCTTCATAGTGTTGACACTTAACCCCTTGCACTACCAGGGAGGCTCCAATAACAAACTTTTATTCTCTCACCCTTGTGGAGGCAAGAAGTTGAAAAATCGAGGTATGGGGGCGGGGTGTTGTGTTCCCCTGGAGGACTCCTTCCTTGCCCCTCCCAGCTTCTGGGGATGCCCAGCCATCCTAGCTCCCTACATGTCTCCTCTGTACCCCCAGATCTCCTCCACAGGGCACCATCTTGGGATTTAAGGGTTGCTTAATCTAGCATCATTTCCTCTTCAATTGATGACATCTGTAAAGGCCCCCAGCTTAGATCACAGTCATAAATTCTGGGGATTAGAATTTCATCATGTGTTTTGTGGGTCACCAACCCGCAGCAGACACAGAGGGGGGAGCTACCTGGGGGAGTGGATAAGCAGGTAGGAGTCCAAAAAAAGGCAAGCAAAGGAAAAGTGGTAGGTAGGGGGAGGAAGTTCGCAGTAGAGAAGATCTGCCCTGTCTATAAAATTCGGGGAATGTGCAGAACTGTTAATTTGTAGCAATAAGCAACAGATAATCCTTCTATGTGGTTACTGTGCCTGCAGGGGAAGGTTTAAAGCAAGTCCCATATATTAATTCCTTTAGTCTTTGTAGCTCTACGTGTGGTGGAAATATCTTAATTTTTTTGAAGATTTATTTGTATTTATTTATTTATACAAGCACTGGGTACAGTCAGAAGCGCGGGAGGGTGAGAGAATTCACCAGAGCCAGAGCGGAGAGCAGAACAGGCAGACTACGAAATGCACTGCTGAGGAGAGCAGCGGGCGGCAGGAGAGGTCTGCGCACCATGTGGGACCCTCGCCAGGGGCGAGGATCGAACCGGCGCTGCAGAGGCTGCGAGCAGCTTCGCAACCCAGCGCTCAACTGCTGCGCCACCGGGGAGGCCCGGAGATGTCTTTATTATCACACCTGTTGACCTGAGGACCAAACTGAGGCCTGGGGACACAGCTGGTGGATCCGCTGAGCCAGGACAGATCCCCAGCTTCCTTCAGAGTCTGCAAGCTCTTCACCTTGTCTGTGCAAGATGACTCTTCCTGGAAAGCAAAAACAGTATGTGCACACAAATGTTCGCTGGGGAAAGGAAGGGCACAGGGGTGCAGCTGACAGACCTGCAAAACTACCTAAGCACCCTGGGGTGCTCGGTCGGTGGTCACAACCACCTCACCTACCTTCTGCTCAATGAGGAGGTGAAGACCCTCTTCATCCAGTCACCTGGAGGACATGCCCCAAGGGGAGAGAGGGCTGTGAGCTACCCCACCTCCAACGAAACAATCACGGTGGCTCTCCCACTGCCTTGCCCGGGTGAGTGACCATTGGGGCCAACTCGATGGCGAGCAGACACCCCGCTGGCACCGGGTCAGTGGGAAAGCCAGCCCGAGGGTTGCCACACCTGGGGGCTACCTGGCCGGCAGGACTATCTCTGAGACTTAACTTCACGTGGGCGGGTCCCGGGGCCCTGCAGCCTTCATGTGGACCCCAGCTCTAGACCCGCCACGGGCAGGGCCTGGTTCCCCCCACCCCCCCCACCCCCAGGCTCTGCTGTGCACGCAATGCGGCCTCGTGAGCACCGACGCCTCTGCTTCCCATTCACGTGCAAGTCTGGGACTATGGGCCTGGTGGCTCCTTCCAGATTATCTCAGAGTGTGGGTTACAGATGTTGGGGCGCAGGGGTTGAGGAGAACTGCAGCACTCAGTGGATGCCTGTGTCTCCAGAGTTCAAGGGAATGGTGGAGCATGAGCGCCAGGGCCTCATGGGAACCATCATCCTGAGTCCCCGGGGCTGATGGGATTGGTGATTTGCGCAAGCTGCGGCACCCGAGTGTTTGGGACGCAGGGACCTGGGTATCAGAGAATGATGGAAACGATTGTCCTTCAGAATTGCTCACCGATGGGCACCGAGGCCTTGTGTTTCAGGACCTAACGGGACTGTGTTCTGTCACCTCAGAGGTTTAAGCAAGCCCAGCCTCACCCACAAGCCATTTGTTATTCACCCCTCCATTCATTCAGCAAACATTCTCCAGCCCCCGCTCGGGCTGGGCTCTGCTGGGCTGCGCTGAGGCCAGCGATGACTCAGGCCTAGACCGAGCCCCAGTGCGTTCCCAGAGCCCACCCAGACACCTGTGTCGCAACACCATGGCCCGGGCCAGGGTGAGGAGGCCGCAGGAGGTGCGGCTCTCGTCCAGACCCTGCGGTGACCAGTGACGGCGACTCAGACACCGAGTCAAGGCGCAGCGTCCGAGGAAAGGCCCTTTGTGTCATTTGTGAGCTGACAGCACGTGGAACTGCACGCAGACAAGTCTGCAATCCCAAGGTACTGTATTGTCACCCAGGTGCGCCCCCTCTAAAGAACAAGCATGGAATGTGGAGCCAGGGGGCTGTCCTACTACTCAGTGAACTTGGGCAACTCACTGTTAAGAAGCGCAGTTGCCTGGTCCTTGCAAGGAGATAACAGCAGCTCCTAATAATAAACCTATCATGAATGACAGATGTAGTACACTGTTGAACAAATTCCCAGCCTACAGCCTGCCCCACCTGGACCTTTCTAAAAGGTGTGTGTTGTCAGTATTATTCCCATCATTGGGAATCCACAATGGATTTTTTTTTTAAAGATTTATTTATTTATTTATTACTAGTTTATACAAGCACTGGGTACGGTCAGAAGCGCGGGAGGGTGAGAGAATTCACCAGAGCCAGAGCAGGGAGTAGAGCAGGCAGAAGGACCGAAGTACACTGCTGAGGGGAGCAGCGGGCGGCAGGAGAGGTCTGCACACCACGTGGGACCCTCGCAGGCGGCCGGGGATCGAACCGGCGCTGCAGAGGCTGCGGGCAGCTTCGCAACCCAGCGCTCAACCGCTGCGCCACCGGGGAGGCCCCCACAATGGATTTTTAAAAGCCCTCGAAGTAAGTAGTTATGAAACACATGGATTCATAGCCTTGAGAGCATTGAAAGAAAGCATTAAAAAGAAACCCCACAGTAATTTGCATGTGGATAAGCACTAGTTTCTTTACGTAAAAAAAAAACCCTCAATGGGCTGAATAAGTATGAAAGATCTAGGGAATACTATACAGCCACTAAAATGGACGTGGTAGCTCCATAAGCCCGTTGATGGGGGGATCTTCGGATCCCCCACCTTTGAAAAGCAAAGTGTAGAAGATGTGATTCTTACCTGGGGGTCACAAGGGGTACTATAACAGGTGTGCAGAGAAATACAGGATTCCTGTATTGCGTATCTTCCTGTACAGGGAAGATACGCAAGAAACGAGGGAGCATGGGGTGCCCCCAGTAGAGAGGTGGGTGGCTGGGCGGCAGGGGGGAAGGAAACGCAGTTGTGAGCGTCTTTCCTAATGACCGCCAGCGCCCAGGCGCACAGCCTCCAGGCCCCGGGCTTCTCCCCCTGCCGCCCCCCGGGCGCGGCTCCCGCCCACCCGGTACCATTTCCTCGCCCAGACTCCCCGCGCTTCTCGCCTCTCCGCTCCTGTCGCCACCCCCCGGTGTGTCACGGTCAGTCCCCCCAACTCTTCACGTCCTCGGCCCCCAAGGCCCCGACCCCAGCTCGGGCGTCCTGCTCTCCTGCCCCCTCCCGCCCGGCCTCCCCACCCCGGGGTCTCTCCCCGCGGGCCGGACCCCACGGGCCCCCGGGGTGTCCGACCCGCGAGCCGCCGCCCCTCCCCGCGCGCACCCCCCGCGGGAGAAAGTTCCCCGGCGGGCCTCGCCGGCGCGGCGACCCGGCCCCGCCCCCGCCTCACCTTCCCCGCTCGGCGGCCGCGGCCGCTCTCCGCCCGGCCCGGCCCGGCCCGGCCCGGCCCGGCCCGGCCCGACCGCGCCGCCGCCCCCCGGAGTCGCCCCGGCGGCCGCGCAGCTCCAACTCCCCCGGCCTCGGGCCCCTGCCCCCGGCTGCCCGGTCCGCGGGGCCGCCGCCCCCGCCGGGCTCCGCGGTCCGCGCGGGCGGTTTGGGTCGGATCCCCGCGGGTCCCGGGGCGGAGGCCGGCGGCGGGGCGGCCGAGGCGGCGGGCGAGCGGGGGGCTGGGGAGGCGCGGGGCGCCGGCCCGGGGGGGGCGGGGCGGGGCGGGGGCGCGGGGCGGCGGGCCGGGCCGGGCCGGGCCGGGCCGGGCCGGGCCGGGCGGCGAGCGGAGCGCCGGCCGCCTCCCTCCTCTTTGTCCTTCCCCGCCCTGCGTCACGCTCCCGCCGGCCTCCCGCCCGCGCCGCCCCCGCCCGCGCCTCCCCGGGGCTGGATGGAATTTTTTCCCCTGGACCGGGGCCAGCCCGGGGCAGGGGGAGGCCGGGCGGCGGGGCCGCGCGGGGAGGGGCCGGGCCGGGCCGGGGCCGGGCGGGGGCGCGCCGGCCGCGGGGTCCCGGAGGGCCGGCCGCAGAGCCGGGCGGCGCGGGCGCGGGCGCGGGCGGAGGCGGGAGCGGCCGCGCGGAGGCGGGCGAGGATGGAGCCGCGGGCGGCGCCCGAGCCCCCGGGCCGCGACGCGGGAGCCGCGGAGCCGTGAGTCTGCGGGAAGGGGCGCCCGTCCGGGGCGGCCGCGGGGCCGCGGTTCTGGGCCGGGCCGGGCCGGGCCGCGCGGGGGCGGCCGGCCACCCGACTCCGGAGCCGGCCGAGGGGCGGCGGGGGCCCGGGGGCCGCGCGGAGGCGCGCGGGGGCCGGTCGCCCGGCCGGGGGCGGGCGCGGGGCCTCGGGGACGCGGGGGGCGAGCCCGCGGCGGCGCCTCCGGCCGCGCAGGGGTTAACGTCTGGGGGGGGGGAGGGGCGGGGAAGGGGCTGCGGGGCTCCGAGGGGTCAAGGGTGAGCCGGGCCCGGGGGAGGGGCGGGGCGGGGCGGGGGCGGCCGTCTGGGCCGCCAGACAGGCCGGGGTCAGCGGCGGGGGCAGGGGCCGTCTGGCGCGGAGAGCCCCGGGCCCGGCGCCCCTGGGGACCCGGGATTCCTGCCCAGCCCCCGCCCCCCTTAGACCCGGGCGTCCACGGCCCCCCCCGCGGAATTCCAGGGTCCGCACCCCTCTCCCGGCCCCGCGGCCCCGGCGGGCGGCCGCAGCCCCCCGTCCCCAGACCGCGCGTCCGCGCCGCGGCCCCGCCCTGCCGGCCCCCCGGGCCCCGGCCCTGCCCCCCCGGCCCCGCGCCCCCACCTCCGCCTCGACCCCGGCTGGAGTCCAGCCCTCCGGGGGTTAAGGGGGCGGGGCCGCCGTTGCCATGGTGCCAGACTGTTTGGGTCTGCTCCCTGACCCTCGGGGGCTCCCCGGGGTCTGCGGGGAGGGGGAGGGGCCGCCCTGGACGCCGGCGCCCGCCCGGCCTCGCCTCGGCCCTGGGCCGGGAGCGCGCGCCCCGCCCGGGCCGGCCGGCGACCTTGAACGAGGCCGGGCCCCTTTGTCGGGGCCTCAGTTTCCCCGGCGGGGCCGGGCCGGGGCCGGGGCCGCGGCGGTCGGAGCCGGCCGGGCCCGCGCCCCTCCCGCCGCCGCCCCGGGGCATGCCGGGAGCGCGGCCGCGGGCCAGGTTGGGGGGCGGGGGCGGCGCCTCCTTCCCCTTCCTCCCCACCTTGCCGGCCCGCGCCCCCCGGGTCGGGAGCGGGCGGGCGGGAGAGGACGGCGGCGCGGAGGCCCCGGCCCGGCCCCCGCCGCCCCCGCCCCCGCCCCTCCCCTCGGGCCGCTCCCCCGGCCCTGGGCCCCTCGCAGCCGCCCCCGCCCCGCGCCGCCCCGGCCCCGGCCCCGGCCCCGGCCCCGCGGGGAGAGGGAGGCGGCGGCGCCGGGAGGCCGGAGGCCGCGGCGCGGGGGAGCGGCCGGCGCGGGGCGCGGGAGCCTGGGGGCGCGCTGCGGAGACGGGCGGGGGCGGCGGGGAGCCCGGGAGGCCGGGGCGCGGGGAGGAGAGACAAAGAGGGAGGGCGCGGGCGGCGGGAGACGGAGGTGGCGGGAGAGGACGCGGACGGAGGGGCCGGGCCGGGGAGGGACTGCGCCGCGGCCGGGAGCCGGGACGGCCCTGCGGGAGCGCGGCCGCGGGCCCGGCGCGGGGAGGCTGGCGGGGCGCGCCCAGGGGAGCCCAGGGCGCCGGAGCGGGCGGGCTGGAGAGGAGAGAGACCCCGGGGTGCTGGCCCGCGGGGGGGGGGGGGCGGGGGGCCTCGCGCTGCTCCCGGCTGACTTTGGCCCAGGCCCTGGCCCCCTGGGGCGCAGCCTTCCCACCTGCGAAGTGGGGCTGTGGGTGGCACCTGGCGAGGCCTTCCAGGTGGAGAGGCCTCGGGCGGTGCTGGAAGCTCTTGTCGTTACAAATGAGGAGAGGCCAAGAGAAGGGGCAGGAGAGAGCGCCCCCGGGCCCCAGGGGTGTGTGTCACTTGGTCCCAGAGCCTCTGCCAGGTAGGTGGGGAGCTGTCTTGCTCCAGGGCCCCAACTCCAAAATGGGTGAGGTTCTCTCCAGCTGGGCCTCCGGGAAGCCAGGCTATGCCTTCCCCAGGGAGCCAGAGACTTGGGTCTGAGGGGGAGGCTGGGGGCCTGGACTCCTGGTCTGAGGGGGAGGCTGGGGGCCTGGACTCCTGGTCTGAGGGGGAGGCTGGGGGCCTGGGCTCCTGGTCTGGGGGAGGAGGCCGGGGGCCCGATTCCTGGGTCTTGGCACCCACCCGTAGAACCGACCTTGCGGGGCCTTCGCCACACACAAGCTCGTGTCTGTGGGTCCGTGTCGGGGGCTCACCATCGCGGCTGGGGCCTCCCCGCCCTCCTAGCCCCCCACCTGTTGGTCTGTCTGTGTGTCTGTCCACCTGCCGCGCCCCCCGGGCTGAGGTAGGAGGTTGTATAGTTGAGGAGGACACCCACGGAGATCACTATACGGCCTCCTAGCTTTCCCCAGGCTGCGCCCTGCACGGGACGCCCGGTGGGGTCCCCCAGCCCCTGACTGCCGTCCTGCACCCTGACCCAGGGAGGCTGCACAGACGGGGCGTTGGCATCTCTTGTGCCCTGTCCTGCACTACCCCGTCCTCTTGCTCTAAGAGCTTCCCCCATGCCCAGGAATCTCAATTGCTGCCTCTGTCCACTCCATGTCCCTGCCCGGGGATGCTCAGCGCACTGTCCCCACCTCGCTCTTCTGTGGCTTCTGGGGCTCTGGCCCTCCCATCTCCCCCCTAACGCAGCTTCTCTCTTCCTGCCACTTCACACTCTCCCTGCCCCTGCCAGCTCAGACTCACCCTGCCCCCCCCACCCCCCACACCTCAGGGCCCGTGGGGCCACCCCACACCGCACTGCCAGCCTCTGGGTCCCTGAGACCCTTTAACCTGTGAGGATGTCCAGGGTCACAGGTGAGGTTCTTGGGAGCCTGGCGTCCGGCCTGACCACCTGCCTGGGGAGAGCCGGCCTGACCCCTAACCCCCACCCCCCTTTCTCCCTGAAAACCCAGCTGCTGCCTCACATTTGACCTCAGCTGAGATGACCTCTGACCCCAGGCCCCTGCCCCTCCTCCCACAGTGACCTCACAAAGGTCACCAACTTCTCTCCATGATCCTCCACGATGGCCCCGATGGCCCCAGCTGCCCTGGTGGCCCTGGCCGCCCTCGGGGCCCCAGCCTGGGCCTGTTTCTTCTGCCTCACCACCCACCAAGACCGGCTCCGCATCTGCCAGATTTTCTCGGGGTGGAACGCCAAGGTGACGGACAACTGCTATCGGAGGCTGGTGAACACCTTTAAGCCCACGGAGAAAGCGGAAATCAGTGAGCCGCCCCCCCCCCCCCAACGTCCTGGGGCCAGAGAGGCGTGGGAAGTCCCAGAGAGAGGCACACCAGGGTGGACAGGGATGAGGGCCTGAATCAGAGAGGGAAGGCAGAGAGCAGGCGCTAGCTCAGCGGGAGGATGGAAACTGGGGGAGACCAGAGGAGGGGTGGTGATGGGGTGACGTGGGGGGGGGGCGCGGGTCTAGACTTGGGGAGGGGAGGGATGGGGCAGGGCGGAGATCCAGAGACAGGATGTCCTAGGGAGACAGAACGTAAACCTTGGGGAGCAGTGTTGGGAGGAATTGCTTACCCCAAGCCCCTACCGCACCCCCAGACTACCATGAGCTAAGCCGCCTGCACGATAACTTCACCCAGATAGTCCTCAAGCTGGAGGATACGGCCAGCTACAGCAGTGAGTGTGGGGGAGGGGTGGCAGGTGTGGGGGCCCGTGGGTCTGGATGGGGGCGCTGTGGGGAAGGAGGAGCGGGCATGGGGGGGTGAAGGGGCTTTACGGAAATAGCTAGAGCCCAAAGCCCATTTGGGATCCGTTAGGTGAGTTCTCGGCCGTGTCACTGGTGAGGTTCTGGCCAGGCGACCTGCCCGCCTGTGAGGGTGTCTGCCAGGACGGCCACAGGGCCCAGGTCTCTCCGGAGGGTAAAGTGTGGCCGTATTCCTTGTAGTTAATAAAGTGACTCAGCGTTTTTGACACGTGGGGCTATTCAGCCGGAAAACTGGTGGGAACAGGGAGAGTTTGGTTTGGGCCAGAAGGGGGAGCTCAGCGCAGAGGCATGCACACGGCTTGGCGTGGAGCAGGGCCTCAGGGCTGGGGGGAGCGACCACACCAGGTCATCATGGTCCCCTGATCCCCCAAAGGTGCCAGAGGCCAGAGCTGTTGGCATGGACGGTGGGCGAGCACGGTTGCAGCGAGCACCGACTTCCGCCACCTGAGCGCAGAGCTGTGTCCTCGTCCACAGTCGTCTGTGGTTTCTCTCTTGCCCACCAAGCTCTTTGACAGGGATCCCCAAAGGTGGGGAGGTTCTGCTCTACCCAGGGGGTGTCATCACCCTGAGATGAGGTGCAGGGGAGAAAGCAGGGGCAGGGGCCGATGGTCAGCTGGGCTAGGATGCGAGGACCAGGGTCCACGGGACTCCCCAGGAGGCATCCAGAGCTGGACCTATAGGTTTGGCTGAGGTCAGTGGACTTAAACCTGTCCTGAAGGGTCAGCTCCAGGTGTAGGAGGATCCTCTGGGACCCTGTGGAGGGAGACTGGAGGCCGGGAGAAGCTGGTGCAATATGATGGACAGATGATTTATTGAATGTGCCGGGAACAAATGTGGAGGCACAGCTGTACCCCAGACGGCAAACCACCTATCCCCTCAGGTTGCTTGTGTTGGGGTTGGGGCAGATAGTAAATAAACATTGGTGAAATAGCGCGTGTCTGTGGGTGGCCCGTGCTAGAAGTGACGGGAGGGGGTGGCTAGCCGGGTGGTCATTTTAAATAGGTTGGTCAGGGGAGGGACAGATGAGAAAGTCCGCGGCGTGAAGACCTGAAGGAGACAGCAGGGAGCAGGAGCAGTGCAAAGGCCCCGGGGCCAGTGGGACCGGGGCAGCGTCACAGAAAGTGAAAGGAAATTATATCAGAGGCGCTGCCGGGGGCCGTGCCTGTGTGTGTGTCATCAGCTCCAGGGAGCTTGCTGGAATGCAGATTCCTGGGCCTCCCTTTTCCTCTCAGACCAGTGGGTCTGGGTAGCACAGGGAGAGGAACTTTTTTATTTTTTTAAATATATTTAACTTCTCACCTCCTGGGTCATCTTTCTACAGTTACTGCTCCCCTTAGGTGCAGCCCTTGCACCAATTATGCACCCACATACCACCACCCTCCTCCCCTGGCCCCATCACTGCCGCTCCTCCCCTGCTGCAAGACTCGGATCACGGATCAGCCCACGACCTCGTCTTATTTTTTTTTTAAAGATTTATTTATTTATACAAGAACTGGGGTACAGGCCAGATGCGCAGGAGGGTGAGAGGATTCACCAGAGCCAGAGCGGGGAACAGAACAGGCAGACGGACGGAGGACACTGCTGAGGGGAGCAGCCGACGCAGCAGGAGAGGTCTGCGGGCCATGTGGGACCCTCACCGGCTGGCCGGGATCGAACCGGCGTTGTAGAAGCCGCGGACAGCTTCACAGCACGGCGCTCAATCATCTGCGCCGCCAGGGGA
The DNA here is from genome assembly GCF_964194135.1 of Talpa europaea. Lineage (NCBI taxonomy): Eukaryota > Metazoa > Chordata > Mammalia > Eulipotyphla > Talpidae > Talpa > Talpa europaea. The sequence continues at coordinate 48,681,881 of NC_140084.1, forward strand.
GGCCCCGACCTTGTCTTTTTCCTGGAATTTAGTCCTTTCTGGTTGAGAACTGGCTCCTGGGCCGCTCCGATCCCCGGGAGCAGCTGGGAGGCAGGTATCAAGGCAGAGGCCTTCAGGAACCTTTTTGAAAGGAACATTCTTAATTCATCCCCAGCCGGTGCTGCCCCGGCGCGTACTTTGAGAATGGCTACTGTGGGTTCTCGGACTGACCTTGGCCTTTGCTCTTGAGCCGAGGAAGCCACTGGAGAGGATTTAAGGAAAGAGTGATGGAGGGTCTGACTGGGTCTGACTAAATCGTTGGGGGACAAGGGCAGAGGCAGGGAGGAGACGGTGGCTTGGACCAGTCACTGTGGTCCAGGCGAGACAAGATGAGCTCTGAGCTAGGGGGGGGGGGGGGGTGTGAGGGTGGCAGGACCTGACTGTGCCAGACCTGCCCCGTGTGTGGGAGGAAGGTGTCTGTTCCCCTAAAGGATGTCCTCGTTCCAGCCCTAGAGGTAGGTTTTATAGTCCCGTTTTCTGGATGGAGGGTGAAGCTGCGACTCCTCTGGACAGTGTAGCTTTGCAACCTTGGTCCCCCTTCGTAATCTCTCTATGGCTCAGTTTCCCCACCTCAAACTTGGGGATGATAATACTAGTCTCTGACCCTTCTAGAACACTCTCTGTGCCAGGCACCACTTCTCAGCACACACACGTTATCTCATGCCATCGTCAGACTGAGCCTGGTGTGTAGTTTGGGATGGGGTGTTTTCCTGTTGTGTGCAGGTACATCCCTCCCCCAACCCGGTGAAGCAGACGTGCCCTCAACCCTGTTATATATGAAGGAGGAAACAGGAGTAGGAATTGATTTGCCAAGGTCACATAGGAAGGAGACTTGAGGTGGCCGTGTCTGGTGTGAGGTAGGGGTGCTCAGATGTAGGAAGGAGCCAGGACTCAAACCCAAATGAACAGAAACAGTGGAAGCTCCTAAGATAGCACTTACTTGGAGGCCACTTGGCAACATCTACCCCCTTGAGATTTACTTAGACCTTGCACCCCCTTGTGATTCACTTAGACCCTCAGCCTTTTGGGGCATTACACTCCATCCCTACCTTACCCACTGTTTTACTAAATCTCTGACACCCTTCCCCCCTCCAGGACTCACTTGGTACACCCCACACTCCCTTCCCGGTAAGTCATTGGTTCCGCCCATAGATGTCTCTAGGATGATGACTCCAACATCCTGGCTTTTCATTTGATCAGGCTACTCTGCCCACAGCCTCCTTAGCACCCTGCCATCTCTATACCACACAGCTGTTCAGTGGCCAAGGAGATACCTCCTAGGCCTGACCATTCTGAACCCACCTTCTGGCTTTAATGCCCCTCTCCCCAGCTCATACCCAGTAATCATCACTGGAGTCATGTTCTTGACAGAATCCTCCATGCCCTCCCTTTTTTGTAGGGTTTTAAATCACAGAGGACTCTGTGAAGGCTGAAAGTTTATTTCTCCCATATAAAATAAGACTTGAGGTGTAAGCTCTTAAGGCTAGTATGCAGCAGCATTATCTTAAGGACCTGCTCTCCTGGAGAAGAGCCCTTGTCCTCATGGTGCAAGGTGACTGCTGGAGCACCAGCCATCAAGTCCGAGTTTCAGACAGGAGGGTGGAGGAAGGGGAATGGATCACCACTTCGGAAGTTACTTCCTGTGACTCACACATGACATTTCCACTTAAGAATCAATGGCCAGGATTTGGTCACGTGATCCCAACTAGGTTACGTGACCACACTAGCTGCAAGGAAGGCTGGGAAATTAGTCTTGTAGCTGGTGGGGCGGGAAACCGAGGTCTCCCAACTGAAAAGCAGTGTTTTGTTACCAAAGAGAAAATAAATATTTGGAGGCTGCTGGAAATCCCTGAGTATTGGTTAGCTAGGGTTGCTGTAACAAAAGGCCACAGATTGGGTGGCTGAGGAAAGGAAAACAAAATAGAAATCGAAGGTCAAGGTGTAGATGTTAGCAGGGTTGGTTTTGCCTGAGGCCTCCTAATGACCATCTTCTCTCTCCTCTGCCTTCCCCTGGTCTTCCCTCTGTGGGTCTGTCCAGATTTCCTCTTGCCAGGAAAGCAGTCATACTGGGTTAAGATCCACCCTGATGACCTCATTGAACTTAATTACTTCTTTAAGACTCTCTCCCAGTACAGTTGATTTCTGAGTTCCTGGAGATTAGGCCTTCAACATCAGAATTGGGGGGGGGCAGGGGTGCAATTCACCCCATCATGCCCTGTCTCATCTCTAATTTCCAAAACCACCTCCACCACTTTCTGTACAAAGCTCCATTTGAAAAGACCACAGGACCTTCCAGAATAGTGGCCATTACCATGGTCAAAACTCAAACTCCCATCAGGATAGAGAACATAAAAAGAGGAGCTGTGAATAGAAACTGGGGGCTCCAGGGGCCTCCCTGGTGGTGCAAGGTTTAAGATGCAGCACTATGAAGCTATCTGCAGCCATTGCAACATGAGTTTCGTCCCAGGCCAGGGAGCTGACCCTCATGGCGCAGCAGACCTCTCCTGTCTCCCCGCTGCTCCCCACTCTGTCTCTGATGAATTTTCTCACTCCCCGCACCTCTGGCCTGCACCCCAGTTCTTGTATGCATAAATAAATCAATCTTAAAGAAACTGGGGGCTCTAGAGACATAGTGGGGGTGTCCTATCTAAAGGGGTGACTGCTAGGAAGCTCCAGCTAATGGCTACCTCGTGGAAATGCCAAGTGACTTTGGCAAATTTTATGTGAGAGCAACTGTTTTTTAAATAATCCCCAGGGCAAACAGCACAATTCCAAGGGGTGGGTTTAGTCCTCCGCTTGTGGTCTTCTTTCCAGTTGGATTCTGGAATTCGTTCCACATCGCTCTCTAAGCATTTTCTAAGTCTCTGGGTCCCCTCCTGGGCTCTAAGGACGCAGCACTAAAAGAGGGCCTGTTTGATACTTAGGAGACTGACTTCACATCCATCACGCTCTCTAGAAGTATCTACAATTGCAAATTGGTGAGAGTGTTGAATGGAGCACTGCGAGAGGCAAAAAGAGCTATGGGATGAGAGCTGCAGTCAGGGCAAACCTCTAAAGAGTGACAGACATGAGCTAGGACAGGAAGGCTGGGGAGGAGGTGGGGGAGGTGTCAGAAGAGTAAAGGCCCTGTGCAAAGGCCCTGAGGTGATGGAGGTGAGGTTTTCATATGGGGGGAATGAAAGAGGCACTAGGGATGGAGCAGGGAGAGGAAATGGAGGGCCTTGTAGGCCTTGGCTAGGAATTAGAGCTTTACCTCCCCCTTTTCCCTCAAGACAAATAGGGAAGTGGGGGAGGTTCCTCCAGAGTGGGTCAGGGAGCAGAAGGCCTCTTCCTGGTAGATGGGGAGGGGGGGGTGAGTGGGAATGGAAGAGGTGCATCTTCAAGACCCACGCCAGGTAGAGGGGGCCTGAGGAAGGGCCTGGACGCCATGACAACGATGTCCAACTTTGGGGCCACAATTTTAAGACAAGGCCCCCCTCCACCCTCCAGGGGGCTTTAACATGGCCTTCCTTAGCGCTGCGGAGAAAGCACTGGAGGCCATTGCAGAGCTTAAACCACGTAAGTAGATGCCATCCCTCACCCTGCGTGCATACCCAGAGAACTTCTGCTCCGGAGCTCTGGTGCTCCTCTTTCAGTCCCAAGCCCTGGCTCCATCTCTGAGCTGCTTTGGGAAGGAAGGGGGAGTGTCCTGGGCCTACCCTGCTCCTCCCAGGGAAGGCTTGGAAGTCCTCTCCATCCAGGACCCTCCCCCCATGTTCCTGTCAGATCAGCCTGGGTTTCTTCCTGGATCTCTGGGTCAGATCCTGAGCACTGGGGCAAAGGGGGTCCTTTCTTGCTAGTACTCACCATTGCGCCCTGTTGTCCCCAGGATCACCTGGGAACTACCCCGCCCCTCAGGTGGGATACTGGGCTGGCAGCCCACCTGCCTAACCTCTTCTGGTGGTGCTGCCGGCCTGGCTTCTCCTCCCCCAGTCACCTCAATGGGGGCTTTTCAGGTGGGCGCCTCCCGCGACTTCCCAGGTAATAATGCGCTCTCTCCCCCTGCAGCCCAGGACTGCGTCCCTCCCTGTGGTAAGGGCATCCTTCGAACCCCACGGATTGCTGGGAGTAGGGAGGTGGTCGGGACGGACCCAGGGACAGCGTCTGGAGGGGTAAGGGTGGGCCTCTCAGAGCCCAAGAGACCTGTAAGAGCCCTGGAGGAAAGTAAGCAAGCCAGGTGTTGGCCCAACACCTCCTGGGAGGTGGCTGCCGAGACCAAAGCAAAGTAACAGGGACCCGAGAGAGGCCCGGGGAGGGTTCCTGGCCCGGGCGGGGAGAGGCAGCTGCAGCCCAGCCAGGCGTCCGCGCCCCGCAGGGTTCCAGGAGTTGGCCCGGCGATTCCGCTGCAGCGGGTGCTACTCCTACATCTGCGACTACCCGCTGGACTGCCCAGGTGAGGCGGCGGGCCTGGAGGGCGAAGGGCCCCCGGCCGCGAGGAAGGAGAGCCCGGCCGGCCGGGCCGGGTGGTGACGCGGCCGCGTCCTCAGTGCAGGACGTGGCGGTGATTCGGGGCGAGCAGGCCATGTTCTCCTGCGCCGTGAACTTCCTGCTGCCCCCGGGGGGCGTCGCCTACTCCTGGAAGTTCGCAGTAGGTGTGAGTGGGGGGGGGCGGCGCGCAAGGTAGGGGGCGCCGTGTGGGTTCGGGCTTCCTGCGGCGGGAGGGTCCTGGGGCTACGGGCGGGGGTCGCGGCTTCGCCGGTCGAGCCCGGGCGCCGCGGGCGGCTCTGCCCGGGGCCTCACGGGGCGGGGGGGCCGGCCGGGCCCGGCTGAGCCGCCGCAGCCCGAGCGTCCTGCAGATCCGGACTCAGGACCAGTCGTTCTTCCGGGACTTGCCGCGCGCCGTCGGCCACGTGGCGCGGGTGCGGCCGGTGCAGCCCACGCACCGCGGGACCTTCTGCTGCGTGATCCAGCACGACGAGTTCCCCGTGGCGCGGCTCTACTTCTACCTCAACGGTGCGGGGGCGGGGCCTCCCGCGCGTCCCCGCCGGCTGACGCGCGCGTTCCCGCCGCGACGGGCCCTCTGCCGGCTGGCGCGCGCGTTCCCGCCGCGACGGGCCCTCTGCCGGCTGACGCGCGCGTTCCCGCCGCGACGGGCCCTCTGCCGGCTGACGCGCGCGTCCCCGCCGCGACGGGCCCGCCGCCGGCTGGCGTGCGCGTCCCCGCCGGCTGACGCGCGCGTCCCCGCAGTGACGGGCCCGCCGCCGCGCGGGGAGACTGAGCTCCAGGGGACCTTTCGGGAGGTGCTGCAGTGGGGCCCGCGCGACGCGGACTTGGTGAAGCCCTGGAACCCGAGCCTCGGCGAGCTGCTGGCCAGGCCCGACGCCCTGACGCCCGGAAACAAGGGGCTGCTCGCGGCCGTCGCCGCCCTGGCGTCAGCGAGCGCGACCCTGCTGGCCTGGTGAGTCCCGGCTGGCCCCGCCCTCCCCGCGGCCCCGCCCTCCCCGCGGCCCGGGTCCCGGTCCCCGACCGCCTCCCGCAGACCCGGGAGCCTCCTCGGGGCCTCAGGCTTCTGGGACCCAGCGCCCCCCACCCCGGCGCGGGCGCGCGCACACACCCGCTTTCTCGGTCCCCCAGGGTGTTCTTTCGATGGTACCGCAGCGGCAGCAGCCGACAGAGGTGACTTTTTCTTCCTTCCCACCTTGTTTCTAGCCCTAAAATAAACTGTGCGTTTCAGCTGTAGCTGTAGAGCCTCTTGCGTCTTGGCAGCTGATTGCTCTAACTGAAGGCGGGCAGCGGCTCCCGCACCGGCCCAGCCGACTCTGCCCGTGTGGACAGATTCACAGTGAGGCTTCGTGCCCAGGGCGCAAGGGGCAAGCCCGGGCCCCTCCCCAGGATTTGGCAGGCTCCTTGGCACTTGCACCTACAGCAGACACCCTCACACAGAACCCTGGTGTCTCCCGAAAGCCTGTTGCAGCGCCCGGCTCTCCGGTCACAAGGCATTGCCCTCCACCGGGCTTCCCCCTGGCCTCCCTCCCTCGGCTTGGCCTTGCTCCTCTACAGTCCTTTTTCCATAGCGGCCGAATAATATCTAGAAGTGTCTCAGGTTGCGTCCCTCCCCTGCTCAAAACTCCCCATTGAGACGCCCAGTGGCTCCCCATTGAACAACATGCAGTTCCTTGTCAAGGCCCCTCAAGTTCTTGAGGTTCTGGCCCTTGCTGACTTCACCAGCCTTATTCCCTCCCCACCTCCCCCTGGATTTTTTTTTTTAAGATTTATTTATTTATGCATACAAGAGCTGGAGTACAGGCTAGAGGTACGTGGGGTGAAAGGATTCACCCGAGACAGAGTGGGGAACAGAACAGGCGGATCTACTGAAATACACTGCTGAGGGGAGCAGCAGGTGAGACAGGAGAGGTCTGCTGTGCCACGTGGGTCAGATTCCTGGCTGGGGATCGAACGCAGGCCACAGTGGCTGCCAATAGCTTGAAAGTGCTGGCGCCACCAGGGAGGCCACCCCTATGGGTCTTTCTGTCTTGCAGTTTGTCTGGCTTTGCTCACTCCTGGTATTTGTCATGTGTGTTTGTTTTTTTTTTTTAAAGATTTATTTATGCATACAACAGCTGGGGTACAGGCCAGAGATGCCGGGGGGGTGGGTGCAAGGATTCACCAGAGACAGAGTAAGGAACAGAACAGGACAGACTGACTGAAACACACTGCTGAGGGGAGCAGCGGGCAAGGCAGGAGAGGTCTGCTACGCCAGGTGGGTTTCTCCCTGGCCGGCTGGGGATCCAGCTGGTGCTGCAGAGGCTGCGGATTGCTTCACAGTGTGGTGCTTACCCTCTTGCACCACCAGGGAGGCCCTATTCATCATGTTTCTTCTCACCTTCCCCAGGACTTTGGTACCTGTCACTCCCTGCCTGGGGGGGTTTTGATCTGCTTATGATTTCCCCTGACCACCTTACATGCATTGGCCCATTTATCCCCACACTCCGAGTTAGCACTGTGTTTATGACTGACTCCACCCCTCGGCTCTCTAGTTCTCGTTTTTTTGTCCCTTAGACATGCAAAGCTCAGTCCCATCTCTGGGCCTGCTCACAGGCTGTTCTTTGAACTTGAGGTCTGTACTCTGAACCGTAGGGAGCCACCTCACTCTCAGGCCCCAGCTCGGGGTTACTCCCTTTCCCCCACCTTGGACATCCCTGATGGGCATCAAGACTGAATATGAGCTTGTATTTTTTTTTTTTTTAAGATTTATTTATTTATTTATACAAGCACTGGGTACAGTCAGAAGCGCGGGAGGGTGAGAGAATTCACCAGAGCCAGAGCAGGGAACAGAACAGGCAGACTGACGGAGGACACTGCTGAGGGGAGCAACAGACACAGCAGGAGAGGTCTGCGCGCCATGTGGGACCCTCGCCATGTGGGACCCTCGCTGGCGGTCGGGGATCAAATCGGCACTGCAGAAGCTGCAGGCAACTTTGCAGCCCATTGCTCAACCGCTGCACCACCGGGGGAGGCCCTATATTCTTTTTTTTTAAGATTTATTTTATTTATTTATGCATAGAAGACCTGGGAGGTAAGCCAGATGTGCCAGGGGCAGGGGGTGAGAGGATCCAACAGAGACAGAGTGGAGAGCAGAACAGGCAGACTGACTGAAATCCACTGCCGAGGGGAGCAGCAGGGAGACAGGAGAGGTCTGCTGTGCCATGTGAGTCAGCTCCCTCGCTGGGGAAATACTCATGCCACAGTGGCTGTGGGTAGCTTCATAGTGCTGAGACTTACCCCCTTGCGCCATCAGGGAGGCCCCTGAGTTAATGTTCCTAATTTGCTTTTGTGTCTAGAAGAGGAGCTGCTGGGCCTGTAGTCATGTCTGTTCACTGATTCATTGATGCATTGAGCCAACACTTGCTGAGCACTTTCTGCGTGCCAGGAGTTTTCAGGGCGTTGTAGAGAGAGCTGGGAAGAAATCAGAGCAGACAAAAGTCTACACCCTCACCGCGTTCACATGCTAACGCACGGCCAGCCAGTAGGCGAGAAGCCTGAGCAAAATTAAATGTACCCAGACATGAGTAAGATGTGCAGTGGAGGAAACAGAGCAGGGACACCGGACGTGCGCTGGGAGAGGGCCAGCCTTGGGGGTCTATGATGTCATGCCTGTGTAATGAAGCCGCCATAGAAACCCAGAAGACATGGGTCACAGACCCTCGGGTTGGTGAACCCATGGAGATTTGGGGAGCACGTGCTTGGCAAGGGGATGGACTCTGTGCCCTTTCTCCAGCCCTGGTCTCCACTCCCGTCTGGAAGTTCATCTGTATCCTTTGTCAGATCCTATTATAGTAAACCAGCGGTCTAGTATGTAAAATGTTTGAGTTCTGTGAATGTCTCTGGCCAAGTAACTGAACCCAAGTACAGGATTGCGGACCCCTCTGAGTCAGGTTAGCAGCCCCTCAGAAGCTCCGTGACAACCTGGGCTTGCAGCTGGCATGTGGGGGGCATGGGGCAGATGCCATCTCCGGGTAGACTGTTTCTGAATTACATTCTCAGACAACAGGAGACAAGATGGCTTATTGTAGGGAAGCGTTTTCTCTCTCTCTCTCTCTCTCTCTCTCTCTCTCACACTCACACAAACACACACACGCAGGTACATGCGTGCAGCAATTGGGTCCAAAGTCCATTTATCCAGCAGTTCCACTCCTGGACAGTCCCACCCACAGGAGCCAGCAGTGTTATTCACAGTAACCAAAATATGTGAAAAAACACCTCCAGTGGCCAGGCGATTGGTGGATAAGAAAATGTGATGTGTCCCTCCACGGACTGTTTGGGCAAGGAACGGACTGAGCTGCAACACTCGGCACGACGCGGCAGGGCCTTGGAAGGCCGGGTGGAGGCAGCCAGTCAGCGGGCTGCGCGGCCCCTGTATCCCAGCCGTGCAGGCCCAGCAGAAAGTAGACGGCGGCTGCCTTGGGGTGGGAGGTGGGGGAATGATGGGAATTCTCTAAAATCAGATGATGGGGGTGGCTGCACGAGCTGCAAACTTACCAAAGATGACTGAACTAGACACTCATTCAGGTGAACTTTGGGGGAGGAAGTGTGGTGAAAACTCGGATTCTGTTAGAAAGGGCTTAAGGTAGGGGCCGTGGAGATGCCATAATAGGTGCACCTAGGAGAGGCTGGATTCGGAGGAACCAAGGGCTGATGGGGGAGCCAGTAAGAGCCACCGAGGAGTGAGAGCTTTGCGAGACCAGAGAATGGGGTCTCGTGTCGGCTGAAGGAAGGGCTTGGCGCTGGCCTCCAAGGAGGTGACCCCGGGCACAGAGGCAGGCCAGAGGGAAGACGCCCTGGGGTGGGGACTCTTGTTTTCTTGTCCCCTGTTTTCTCCGTGCGGGGGGAAGCAAGTTACTATGAGCTGGGGCTTGAGTGGACAACCGAGGTCGCCGTTTGGAGAGCAGGCCTGTGGGTGGGCCAGGACAACGGCCGCAGGGCCTAGAGGTCTCAGGCATTTGTGGGTGCTCCGGAAGTCCGTGAATGATTAGACAAGTTTCATTCTGACCCGTGGAATTAATGTCCCTGTTCTCGAAGGGATGGTGGCGCTGAGGAGGAGAAGTACCCTGTCTCTTCAGACAGCTAAAACCCACTGAATCAGAAACCCCAGTTCTCAACCGTGCAGTTCCCTCAGTTAAACAGAAGTGGGTGACTCGAGAAAATAAATTAACTTTATTATACACAGTAGAAATGGAGATTAAATAAAAACAGGGAGAAAGCTGGGTCATGGCACAGCCTGTCAGGACCCCTGCACCTCCCTGCCTCCAAATTCCACACCCTGATCAATAAATACCCCTCCCCCAGGGACACAGAGGTCCCAGCCCCCAAATAGTCCCGGCTGAAGACTCTCCGGGCCATCCCCTCACTTCTGAGAGGAGGGAAACTGAGACCCAGAAGATCACGCAGCACGTTCATGGCTCCTGGGACCCTTGGCACGTTGCTTCTGGTCTCCCCTGCAGATCCCTGAGCTGGACCCCGGCAGGCCGATCTCACACCTGGACGCGGTAGCCCCCTGACCGCCGCCGGCAGAGCCTCCGCACGCCCACCCAGTAGAGGGTCAGCATGATGGCCCAGTACCCCACGTAGGCGCCGGCCCCCATGGCCAGGTGGTAGGCCTCTGCGGCCCGGGCGGGGCCGCTCCAGTCGGCGCGGGCCTCCTGCACCACGCTGCGCACCAGGCCGCCGAGCAGCAGCAAAGCCCAGAGGGCCAAGGGCAGCAGGGGGATGTAGTTGGCGGCCAGCTGGCGGCGGCCTGACGTGCCCCAGCCGCTCTGGTTCATGGTGACCAGCGCCAGGAACTTGGCGGGCAGGAGGCCGCACATGTAGAGGGGCGCGTAGAGCGAGAGCAGCACCATGCGCAGGCAGCCCCGCAGCCAGGCCGCGAAGGCCGCCTTGGCCAGCGCCACGCCCTGCACGCACAGCAGCACCCACAGCAGCGCCCACGGGCGGCCGGCGTAGAAGAGCCGCAGCACCGTGGCCGCCACGAAGAAGGGGAAGAGCCCCGACACCACCGCCTCATAGGTCATCCAGGCGTGGTGCCGGTGCCACCAGAGCGCGTTGTACAGCCACTCGCGGAAGTAGGACTTGGACCAGCGCGTCTGCTGACTCAGCCAGCGCAGGAAGGACGAGGGCGTCTCCGAGTAGCAGCGGGACCGCGGGGTGTACCTGGGGGCGGGGAGCGGCAGTCAGCGAGGCTCTCCCTGCTGCCCAGGTGGGGACAGGATGCAGGGCCCCTGCTGGAAGGCCAGGGAGCCAGGTTTCTTAACCTCTCTGGGCCTCCCAGGGCTTCCTCTTACTTCAAAGGCTGGCCTGCAGGCCTTTCAGAAGGCCCCCCCCAATTCTCTGACCGCTCTCCTGACACTCCCCTGCATGATATTCAGCCTCCAGCCCTATCTTACTTGTCCAATGGAGTCCATAACGGTTCTCCTCTCATGGAGCTGTGTGAGGGTCGAATTAGGCTTATATGCCGAGTGCTTACCCCGAGGAGGCAGTACCTGCACAATCAGCGTCAGCTGCTGCTGCTGCTATTTCCACTATGATTAATGATACTATTGTCTTACTCATCATTTCAGTGACTGACATTATTACTGCTACGATTACGATCTATGACTAATACTCCTGGGCTTACTCTTACTAACAGACCCTTTGGTGAGAAAGAAGCCAGGCAGGGTTCCTGCCCAGGGTGTCCATGTGTTTCAGCCTCTCAGAGGAACCATCACGCTCCCTTCCTGTGGCCCTGGCAGGCATCACCAATCAATCTCTACAGTCATCTGCAGGCAGACATCACTAATCAGTGCCTGCCCATTGTTCAGCCAAGCCCACCCAACAAGTCCTTTTATGGAGCATCATCAGGTAGCCGCCAGGGCTCATTTAGTTAGGAGGGGGCAAACCCTCTAGCCCCATAACCTTGACAGTGTCATGTCTCCTCCTGTGTCACTTGGCATCTCAGGGCTCCTCCACTTCTGCCTCTGCTTCCTGCCACGTCTACTTGAAAGCAGCTGCCAGAGGCAGTCTTATTAAAACATGTCATCCTTTGCTGTAAATCCTCTCAGGGCACCTTCATATTAGTCCAAAGTTCTTGTCCTGGCCTACAAGCCTTTCAGGAGTGGTACCCCATGAACTTTCCCTCCCTTCCAGTCACTCCACCTTGCTATTCTTCCACCTACAGGATGTTGGGCTTCCTCCCTGTTTCCCTCAGGCACCCTATTTAACACATCCTGTGCTCCTAGCTTGATTTCTCTCCATTGCATGTCACGATCGAACGTACTGTACGTTCAAGTTATTTATCGCATCCGTTGTCTGCCTCCTCATCCAATGTCAGCAGGAATTTGTGTCTCGGGTTAACTGCTGCACCTCCAGAGCATAAACCACTGCAGGCACTTAATGAGTATTTGTTGAGCAATGAATGCAGGGGTCCCCTTGACATACCCCAAGTCCAGTGTGTCTAGCTTTGTAGACATTACTTTGCCCTGAACTTCACCTGGTCTAGACCTTACTCCCCAGCCTCACTGCATGAGATCTCTTCTGCCCCAAGCACTACCAGCACTGCTTGGGCGCCCCCTCCTCTCTCTGTTGACTCTCCTCCCTCTCTTACTAGTTAGATCCTGCTCTATTTCCCTTTCCCTCCCCACCTCGCTCTGAGTAATCTCCTCCAGGTGGTAAAGCCATCTCAACCCATCTCCTTTGTATTTTCTAGATGGAACTCTGTCCCTAGCCCTGCCCCACTTGGTAGAGTCCAGAGGTGGAGTCCAGAGGTGGAGTGAGCCAGTGAAGATGCCCCCCCACCCCACGCCATGGTATCTTCCACTCTCCCCCTAAGGACTCACTTGGTAGAGTCCAGTGTCTTGCAGTTACTTTGGGTTTGGAGATTTACACACACACACATACACACACACACAGACTGAGATCCCTGTCAGCCTCTACACACCTGACCCCTCGGCTTACTTGGTGGCATAGCCCATGCTGAGCATGCGGTTGGTGAGGTGACGGTCATCCCCGAAGGTGCAGTGGGTGCCCAGGAACTTCTGGTTGTACCAGGCCTCAAGAAACTGCTGCAGGAGGTTGTTCCTGTACAGGCCTAGGTGGACACAGGCGCAGGGAGCATCAGCCTGTGCTGCCGTCAACACCACCCTAACCCTAACCCAACCCTACCTCCTCCCCACCCAGCTCAGCTCCACCCCAAACCTCCCCATCTCACTCCTGGTCCCAGCGCTCTCCCATGACAGCTCAGGCCTTTTCTTAACCCCACAGGATCCCAACCTTGCCTCAAAGCCGTCCCTCACCCAACCCACTTTGACAGCAAACCACTCCCAGCCCATCAGTATTAAATACACTCTCAGCCCCCTCCCCTCACCATCCCCACCCAAAAGCTCATCTCCAACCCCAAACCTGGCCCCAACCTTGCTTTGGACAGCAGCCCCATCCTCCCTCCTCCCTCAAAGCCTCCCACAGCCCCACTCGCATCCATGCTGTTTCTCCAGCCTCAGTCTACACCAAACACCATCCCTACCTCCAACTTCTAGTCTATTCCCTCCTAATTCCTTCTCTCCAGCCCCAGCTCTGTCCCCATCTTGATCACATCCTCAAACCATCTGGCTCCTCTTCTCCCTCCCACCTCATCCGTGCCCCCCAAGCCGCACCCCCTGCTCACCTAGGGGGCCACTGATGCAGGACACACAGTGGAAGTAGCTCTGGCAAGCGCGCTCCACGTTGAAGGCCACCCAGTAGCGTAGGCTACTCAAGAAACTGACCCAGGAGTCCAGAGGGTTAAGGATCCTCACGTCCCCGCCAACAGCCCCGACCCGGGGGTCCTCATCCAGCACCTGCACCAATTCCAGCAGTGCCCTGGGGTCCAGTCTTGTGTCAGAGTCGCAGACCTGTAGGGTGAAGGGGGGCAGGATCAGGCCAGATCCCTGCTGGGGGCTGGTGCGTGAGGGGAGCCCAGCAAGGGGCGGGAGCAGCGGGTAGAGCAGCACTGCACAGCCAATCCGTACATGACTTTGAATCCTAGAGTCTTTTCCAATGGTCTAGTCACATTTTAAGATGGCCCCCAGCAAAGCCCTACAGTCTTATACACTACCTGCCTGGGGTGTGTGAGAGACCTATAACTTGCTTCTATCCAACAGAATATGGTAGAAGTAATAGATTGTAACCCCCATAATTATATTACCTCATATGGAAATGGTGACAGTTTTGCAATGTCATTAAGGTCCCTAATATGTTGTGATGTCCTAGGTGGGCCTGGCCTAATCAGGTGAGTCCTTCAAAAGAGGACCTATAAGTCAGGCTTCCTCTGACTGTTCAGGAGACAGGCTACTGTGAGTTCTGTGGCTGCGGGAAAATGAATTCTGTTGGTGAACATGGGAACTTGGGAGATAAGAACAGATGCTGAGATAAGAACCAGTTCCAGGGAACTGTGGTTGCAGCCTGGAGGCTTGAACAGAGGATCCAGTTAGGCTCTGCCCAGACTCCCCACCCAGGGAAACTATGAGATAATGAATGTGTTTTGCCTCAAGCTGCCAAGTTTGTGGTAATTTTCTATGCCGCCATAGAAAAGGAACACAGCCCGTTAGGGAATGTATCTCTCCAGTGAATGGACACATGGGTAAGTGGACACAGGAATCTCTGTATTGAAAGGCTAGGTAAGGGGGTGGAGAATGCCCAGAGGAATCTCAGCAGCGAGTGCATTGGGGAGCGGGTAGAGAGTGAGTGTCTCTACATGTCATGAAGTGAACCAACCCGGGCAGTCAGCGCCACACTGGATGGACAGATGACTGCGTGAGTGAGCAGAGGGAGGAAGCAGTCTCTCCCCAGGACGCCGAAAAGAAGGGACCTTACACTGAATGAATGAATAAAGGAAGGAGTGAGCTCTAGACTGGATGGGCAGAGAGAGGGACTAGGAAGGGGGCCTCCTTGGTGCCCAAGGGATTAAGATGCAGCACTATGAAGCTGTCTGCAGCCCGTACAGCACAAGTTCGATCCCCGGCCAGGGAGCTGCCCACACGGTGCAGCAGACCTCTCCTGTCTCCCCGCTGCTCCCCTCAGCAGTGGATTTCAGTAGATCTGCCTGTTTTGCACCCCACTGTCTCTTGTGTATCCTCTCACCCCCGCACCTCTGGCCTGTACCCCAGCTCTTGTATGCATAAATAAATACTTTTTAAAAGGGGGGGGCATAAAGGGAAGGAGGGAAGGAGATATTTGATGCTGGAGGGATGCATTAGGACAGGTGGATGAACGACTGAACGAACGAGTGAAGCAAAGAACCGCCAATGGATGGATGAAGAAAGAATCTGAAAGAGCAAAACAGTCTCTAGCCTGGGAGACCAGGGACTGATGGAGAAGGAAGCAATTGCCTGGGGGGGTAGAGGGGGGCCCCGGGGCGGGGGGGGGCGGCCCGCACCCACCTGCACGTAGTCCACCGCGTCGCCGAGCGCCTTGAAGGCGGTGTACATGACCTCGCGCTTGCCGCCCCAGCGCTGCGCCACGCACACGCAGCGGCGCGTCCGCACCAGCGCCTCGACCGCCAGGCGCCCGGGGTCCTCCGCCTCCACCTCGCGGTAGGCGCCCGCGCCCGCCGCGCCCGCCGCGGGCTCCCAGGGCCGGTGGTAGTTGCCGTCCCACACGTAGGTGGCGGGGTCCTCGTCGGCGAAGACCTCGCGGAACATGTCGACCATGTACAGGTCCTCGGCGCGGTTGCCGTCCACCACCATGAGCACGCGCAGGCGCGCGCGCGGGTACTGCAGGGCGCGCGCCGACGCCAGGCACTGGCGCAGGTAGGCCGGGTCCTCCTGGAACGCCGAGATGGTCAGCGCCACGCTGCGCGCCGCGGCCGCGTCCGGGGGGCCCCGCGCCGCCGCCCGCCGCGCCGCGGCCGCCACGCGCCGGTGCTCCAGGTAGGCGAAGAGGCTCTGCGCCAGCAGGTGCGCCGCCAGGAAGGCGCCGTAGAGGCCGAAGGCCAGCAGCCCGTGGCGGTCGGAGGCCAGCGGCACCCCCGCGGCGTAGGCCCAGGTCATGAGGCCCAGGATGAGCAGCGCGAAGGCGACGGTGAGCGCCCGGCGGGCCAGGCCGGAGCAGGGGCGCGCGCCCCGCCGGGGCTTGAGCACGTCCTGCGGGGGAGACAGAGGCGGTCCGGAGGGGGAGGGGCCCTGAGGGCCCCTGGGGACAGGTAAGCGCTCCCGGCCCCCCGCTCAGAGATCTCCCCCCCTTGTTGTAAGGAAGAGCGAGCCGTATGGTCAAGTTATGTCCACCGGTGAAAGTAGCTGAGGCCGACAGCTCTGCCCCAGGATGTTGATTCTAATGCCATTTTCCCCGCACATTTTAGTAGCTCTCAGAAACCCCTGGGCACCCCCCACTCCCCAACAGGGAGCTACCCACATGGAGCAGCAGACCTCTCCTGTCTCCTGCTGCTCCCCTCAGCAGTGGGTTTTGTCAGTCTGCCTGTTCTTCACCCCACTCTGTCTCTGGGGAGTCCTCTCACCCACCGCACCTCTGGCCTGTACCCCGGTTCTTCTATGCATAAATAAATAAGTCTTTAAAAAAATCCTAGAGGGTCACATTCCAGGACCTTCAGTTTAATTAGCCGTCGTCCCCCCCCCCCCTTTACTGACTCATCTCACCGTCCACGCGTCTCAGTGCTGAAACTATAATGTGATGGTAACGTGCATTTGAATGCCGGCCAGTCTCTGTTCCTGGCGCTGGGCAGCTTCTGGAGAGGCCAACTTATTTGACTTTATGTCTTACCACCCCTAGGAGGTGGGTCATTATAACAGCCCCATTTTACAGATAAGGCCACCGACTCACACAGGTGTAGTAACCTGCCCAAGGTCACAACTGGGGGAGCAGGTATTTGAACCCTTAGCATCCAACGCTAAAGCTGGTTTCCCTCCTCAGGAGCCCTATGTGCAGGCCACGCCCACTGCCTCCTGAGGGGCCTGGTCAGCCAGCCAGGGCACGTGGCCAGCACAAAGCCAGGAAGCCCAGGGTGACTTCCCAAAGTCATAGCCTGGCTCCTCTTTCCCGCTGCGCAGCCCCCTGACAGGGCCAGGTGCCCGTCAGGTTTGGTTGGAAGATCCCAGAAACAGAGGAGCAGGCGCCTAGGCTTTTTCCACTTCTGATGGGGGTGTAGCACCCTCTGGGAGCCAGGACCTGCTCCCTAATACTCTCCTGTCACAGACAAGGACCCTGAGGTGCGGAGGTGGCTTCTCCCACCCAAGGCCACTCGGGTAGTTTGTAGAGGAATTGTGCAGTCCTCTCTGTCACCCATGGCACCTCTACTGCCAGGCCCACCTCACGGGCTTACTGTGTATTCAGCGGGTGTAGACCTGCCTTGTCCAGCGCAAGGTCCCAGCCACATACGCATCTGGAGTGCGGCCAGTCTGACCACGGAACTGCCCATTTGATTCTGATTTCACTTAAATTAAATGTAGAGGCAGATGCCTGATGGGGTTATCGGAAACCTTTAAAATCCACCTGGAACCAATAGGATGTGGGAAACTTCCTTTCCACTGCCATTTAGACGCCATCCAGGGACAGGTAGCAGATTTCCAGTGAAAATGTAGCATCTGTTTGAGCTGTGCTCACACATCTGGAATTTGAGGCCTGCGTAGGGAGGCTGATCCAGGGAAAGGAGGTGGGGAATGGGAGCTGAAGGGTGGAGTGTGCTTTGGCGGAGAGAATATGAACACAGCACCACATGGGATTTCTGATGGTGAAATCCTGAGATCTACAGAATGTCATAAGCCACTGTTCCAGCCACAGAAAGATTTAAAAAGAAAACAGTCTGTGCTGACTGCATACTGGAATGGCCATGGCTTTGATGGCTGACCAGGTTCCTTGTCCAGAGGGCCGCTCTTCCACCGCCCATCAGCTAAGACTAGTTTTTATTTTAAGATTTATTTTATTTATGCATACAAGAACAAGGGTGCAGGCCAGAGGCGTGGAGGTGAGAGGAATCATCAGAGACAGAGTGGGGAGCAGAACAGGCAGACTGACTGAAAAACACTGCTGAGGGGAGCAGCGGGGAGACAGGAGAGGTCTGCTGCGCCATGTGGGGCAGCTCCCTTGCCAGGATCTAACTCAGGCCGCAGTGGCTGGCCATAGCTTGACAGCTAACCCCTGTGCCACCAGGGAGGCCCTAAGGCTAGTTTTTAGGCTAAAAAGGAATAGGACGAAGCCCAAAGCACATATTTTGACACACGAGAATTAGGATATTTACGTGGCATGAACTGTCTCTGCTCTGACGGCCCCTGACCACACTCCTGGCTCCCCGTCCTGACGTGATCTACGGGGTCCACACATGCCCACCGCTCCCACAGCCACGAAACCTCCACTTCTGACTGTCTGGCCTTGTCCAGACAAGATTGACATGGAGTTAAAATATATCAAAAAAATGTTTCAACCATTCCCCTTTTAACATTTTAAAATATGACAATTAGAAATCTTCAAGGACGGGGCTCGCTTTCTGTTTCCTGAGACGGAGCTGTGCCAGAGCTAGTGACCACGAGCTTAACAATTACCACCAGCTCCTCTGGAATCCTCTTCCACTGGCCTTTGGCCCCAAACCTACCCCGAGTTTCTGGGGGTGGCCCATGCATGCTGGGGAGCATCCACCCACCAACACCCACAAGCTGACGTGCACCCCACATCCCCACACGTGTACTCACACGTTCATGACACCTGCACCCACAGAGGGCAAGGCTCACGTTCTAGAAGGTTAGCAGGCACCTGCTCTCAGCCCACAGGGAGCCTGGCTCCCCCACCTGACAGCCATGCCCTGAAGTTGGGGGACACGCACCCCTCACCAGCACCGGCAACCCCAGTGTGGTGCCCAGGGACATCATGTTTGCCGCCCAGGGGGCCGGGCCGGAAGAACTAGGAGCGGGACGCGGCGTCCCTGGAGCTGTCGCCTGACAGGCAGAAGCGGGGGCTCCACTTCGGGCGGGTGGGACTCGGGGAGAAGTCGGAGCCTGTCAAGCAACTACAGCGCCCCCCACCCCCCCCCACCCCCGCCCCGGACCCGCGGCCGGAGGGACAGACGCCTCACGGCCCCGGGGCCGCCTCGGGCCGGGCCGGCCGCGCCCCTGGCCGCACCCGCGCTCACCTGCCGCATCGCCGCCCCGGTCCTCCGGTCCTCGGCGCCCCGCCGGCTCTGCGCCCCGAGGCTGGAGGGGGCATTTGAAGGCCGCGCAGGCGGGGGCGGGCCGGGCGCTGACGTCAGGCCCGAGCGGGGCCAGGGGCCGTGAGGTCACCCCCGACGGCGGCCCCACCCGCTTCCCGCCAACCCCACGGCCCCCTCCCGCACCCCAGCACCGCGGCCACCGCCTCCCGCACCCCAGCACCCCCATTCCCGCCTTGCCCGCTCTTTCTTCTACCCCTCTTCTGCGTCTCCCCTCCTGCCGCGCGCCTTCCCCTTCCCTTCCCGCCCGCCTGCTCCCCCCTCCGCACTGCCCGCCCCGGCTCCCTCCGGCTCCCCGCGGCCCGGTCCTCTCGCCCGACCCCGACCCCGTGTCCCCCTCCCGCGCTGGCCCCCCCTCCCGCCCCGGAGCTGGGGGGCGGGGGGGGGGTGGCCGGGGGCGGGGCCGCGGCGCCGAGGGAGTCGGGGGCGCGGCGGCGCGTCGGGGACGGGGCGGGGCGCGTCGGGGACGGGGGCGCATCGGGGACGGCGGGCCGCTGGGTGGGGGGTGCTGCGCCGGGCGGGGGGCCGTCTCGGGGCGGGGTGAGCCTGACGGCGGCTGGTCAGCACCCCAGGGAGTCGCCGGGAGCTGAGCGGCATCAAGGTGGGGTCGCCTGACCCGGAGGCCACCGGGAAGGGGTGGCGGGTCCCAGCAGGCGCCTCAGCCCGGGACACATTCATTCCTGCACGGAGTGGGGGGGTGGGCCAGCGTGGGGGTGAGAGGATGCCCCCAGACAGAGTGGGGAGCAGAACAGGCCGTTCTGCTGAGGCACACTTCCAGGGGTGCAGCGGGGGACAGGCCGGGTCCCGGGCCACGGGGGTAGCTCCCTGGCGGGCCTGACCTCAGGGGGCAGTGCTGGGAGAGCCTGACAGCTGAGACGACCCTGCGCCGCCATGGTGGGGTGAGGGGGGCCTGCTTCCCTGGATTCTTAGAGTTTTTGTTTGTTTGTTTGTTTTTCAACTAAGCACAATTTTTTTTAAAAGATTTATTTCTTTATTTATACAAGCACTGGGTACTGTCAGAAGCGCGGGAGGGTGAGAGAATTCACCAGAGTCATAGGGGAGAGCAGAGCAGGCAGACTGACGAAGTACACTGCTGAGGGGAACAGCGGGCAGCAGGAGAGGTCTGCCCGCCAGGAGGGACCCTCACCTGGTGACCCGGGATCACACTGTCACTGCAGAGGCTGCGGGTAGCTTTGTAACCCAGCACTCAACCGCTGCGCCAACGGGGAGGCCCAAAGACTTTCTTTTTTAAAAGATTTATTTATTTATGCATACAAGAGCTGGGGTACAGGCTGGGGTACAGGTGCAGGGGTGAGAGGATTCACCAGAGACAGAGCGGGAAGCAGAACAGGCAGACTGACGAAACACACTGCTGAGGGGAGCAGCGGGCCAGTCAGGAGAGGTCCGCTGTGCCATGTGGGTGGCTCCCTGGCTGGCCTGGGGATCCAACTCGTGCTGCAGAGGCTGCAGCTTCACAAGTTGTGTCTTAAACCCTTGCGACACCAGGGAGGCCCCTAAAAAGATTTTTAAAAATGGAAAAATCTGTCCAAGGGTTTTTCCCTCATTTCCCCTGAGCGGATAAGGCATCTGTCCTGGCTTGTGCTCTGGCTGCTCCGCTCTCCTACCTGGTGACTCCCGCTGTGTCTCCCTCTGCACCCACCCCCCCACCATGGTGTCTGTCTCCTCGCTGCTCCTCAGTCCTTCTGTCTGTCTGGGTCTCTGTCCTGTCTGTCTCTCTCCAGGCCTCCCGCGTCTGCATTCTCTCCCCCTCCCCCTGGCCCCTCTTCTCTGTCTCTCCCCTCCCCTTCAGCTTCAGCTCCCCAGTCTGCCTTGGGTCTTTGGTGGGGGGGGGGCCCTGTGCTGACTCCCCGGCTCCCCACTGCATAGGTGGGGGGAGGGGGCCCTGTCAGTTGTGCCTCAGGCTGACCCAGGGCTTCCTGGAGCAGAAGGCGGGTTCACGGACCCTGCGAGGGGCACCCTGCCCAGCCCTCCGGGGCGGGGCAGCATCTGTGACGCAGTTGCCTGGAGGTGTCTGGCTGTGTCAGGATGATGGGTCCTGGGTGGGGGCTGCGCCCAGAGCAGGAGGCCGGGTGGGGGGGGCCCAGGCTCCACTCAGAAGCTGGGCAGTTGGCTGCCCAGCCCCCACCCCGCCCTGCCAGGGTGGAGCAACTGTATAAAACCAGATGTTTCTAAAACCAGAGTGTGGACAAGGGAGGAAGAAACAGGGCTCTGAGCCCCGCTGGTCTCCTCCTCCAGGACCCTGGGGCCCAGGCCCCAGGCCCCTCCCTCAGACCCGGGTATCCAGGCCCCCAGCCCCATCCCTCAGATCCTGGGGTCCAGGTCCCCTGCCCCCTCCCTCAGACCCTGGTATCCAGGCCCCCAACCCCCTCCCTCAGATGCTGGGGTCCATGCCCCCAGCCCCCTCCTCCCTCACACCTGTTGTCCAGGGCCCCAGAAGCCCATGCAGGACAGAAGCTGTGCCCCAGGCTGGAGCAGAGGGGAACTGAAAGGCCAGAGCTGATGGAGAGGGCACCTCACAGAGGCATCCCTTGCTGGAGGTGGGCCAAGGCGGTGGGTGGGGGCGCCTGCTCGCCTCACTCACAGTCAGGTCTCCCAGAACCCTCCACTCCAGGGCCCCACCTCCAGCCCCTGCTCCTGCCCACAGGGGCCTTTGTATGATTTTGATTATCATCAGAAAACCCCAGGGTATGTTTTAGGAAAACTTAGGACACAGAACTCAAGAGTGAGGAGATAATCAGGCAGAAACAGGGAAGAGAACATTTCTTCACTGTGGGGACCCTCCCCCCGCTGGTGGGCTGGGCTCCAGGCTGGGCAGTGCCAGGCACACAGAGATGACTCAGACCTGGACCTGCCCTTGAGGAGATGCCAATCTGGTGGAGGAGACAACTGTGAAAACAGAGGACCACAGACTGGTGCTCAGAGGCATCAACCCAACTGGCAATCAGGGAAGGCTTCCTGGAGGAGATGGTGTCTAGACGAGGGAGTCCTGACTGATGACAAGTTAGCCAGGGTGAGTTAGTAAGTGTGACTGATGAGTAAAGCATGTTAAAGGTGGGGGGCCTGGTGTGGACTGCGGGCCCTCCCAGGGGCCTGATGGTGGAGCAGGGCATGACCACAGGCAGGTGGACGCTGTGGAGGCAAAGAGGGTGAAGCATGGTTGGGGGATAAGTGGAAATAAGGTCTCAAGGATGCTGAGTCCCATCTCTTTCCTCAGGCCCCTTGACCCAGGAGGGGGAAGTGGCTCTCCTGCAGGGGCTGGGCTGTCTGAGGGCTCAGCCTGCAGGAGGCCTTGCCCTCTGGCCAGAGCTGGGAGCCTCCTTTCCAGGAGTTTCTTGCAGTAAGTAGGCCCCACAAGGCTTGGGGAGGAGCAGGAATTTGAGTGCCAGATTCCAGGGCCAAGTTGGGGTCCTGGGGCCACTGGGGAGCCAGGGAGGGCTGGGCACAGGGAGATGGGCCCATGGGGCCCCTAGGAGGGACACCCTGGTGGAGAGACAGGCTTGGGGTCAGGGTGTCTGGTGGCGGTGGGGGTCATGTCAGGGCTCTCTCTGGGCAGGGATGATGCTGCAGCTGAGCCTGGATGGGGTGGGGTAAGTACACCCCAGGGGCAGGGCGGGCCACAGCAGAGCAGCAGAGTCTCCTGGCCCTGAGCTGCCCTGAGCTGCCAGCCCACAGGGTCCTGGGACTTCTGTCTCACTTCAGGCAGGAGTGAGGACCTGCCTCCTGGGCCTGGGACCAGGAAGTGGCTTGAAGCCACCTGTGCAGTTGTTAAATGCTTGAGTCCAGGGGATGGTTCTCTGCAGGGCACCCTGGGAGGAGGGAAGTGCTGTGGGAGACACTGAGAAGAGAGGGGAGGGAGGGAGCAGGAGGGGAGGGAGAGGAAGAGGAAGGAGGGGAGACAAGGGGGTTCAGTGATGGTGAGGAAGGATGGAGAAGCAGAGGGCTGTGGAGAAGGGGAGAGAAAGAAGAGGAAGAAAAGGAGGGAGGATCCACATGGGAGGGTGGGATGGGGTGGGGGGATGGATGGGGAGGGAGTGGGAGGGAGGAAGTGGGGAGAGGATGAAGAAATAGGGAGAAAGGCAGCGAGGTGGGAGGCACAGAGCCCAGCAGCCCGGACCCTCCACTCCCCAGCCCCTGGGCAGCTCCTCTGAGGGACAGGATGTGGGGCTCCGAGGAAGCAGGGGGCACCTGGGAGCTACAGGGCCCTGAGCCTGGCAGCTGTGGCCACTAGGCTTCCGGGAACTCAGAGGGATGTGTCAGGCGTCCCACCCAAGCTGGTGGACAGGAGACACCCAGGGCCCTGCCTCCCGCACCCCAATTTCTGGGAAACGCTGAGGCCTCCAAGATTCTGCGCAAATCCTGGACGGGAGGAGGGAGCGATGACTGAATGTCCCCTTCTGCGTCCGGGAGGAAGCTGGGCCCATGTAGCTTGGCCTGGCCACAGCCCGGTCCTCAGCTCCAGAGGCTGCGCCATGGCCCCACCCTCCCCCCTGAGGGAACTGAGGGAGTCAGAGAGGGGGAGAAAGAAACCTCCTTTGTCAGCAGCTCCATCTTCTTTCAGGGAAGCCAGAGAGACGTCTCACTGCCAGACAGGGAAACTGAGGCCTGAGAAGAGCAGTTTCCCAGCCAGAGTTATGCAGCCTCAGAACCAGGTGAGAGGGTCATGTGGGGTCAAGGGCCCAGGCTGGGCCTGAGGGAGGAGGCTGGGGCCTAGACGCTGGGGTCGGAGGGAGGAGGCATCCTGGATCTGCACCCCTGTGTGTGGGAGGATGCCAGGCCCTGACCACTAGGTCCACCCCCTCCGTGAGCTCCACAGGAGACTCTGTGGGGCCTGGCCACACTGTCGGACTTTGGCCTTGGCCTCCTCCTCTGCCCCCCCCCCAGTCCCCTCTGAGCCTGTGTCTCCACCACAGCGTGAAGCAGCCCCCATCACAGGCCTCTCTTTCCCCCTTCACCTCCTGCCTCACCGGTGAAGGGGGCTGTCTTTGAGGGGAGAGTCAGCTGCTCCTGAGCCTCACCCCACCCGACTCACCTATACCCCATCTCCAGTCAGGGGTGTCAGCCAGGTGGGGGAGCCAGAGGGACCCTGGTCTGGCACACAGAGCCAGGAGGGGCGGCCTCCCCTCCCCTGCAGAGCAGGGGCGCCCACCGTGTGGGTGCAGGTGCCTGGGCTGAAGGCCTGGGCCGGCCTCCTTGCCTGTCCAGGGTGGCCTAGAAGACCCCATGGGGCTACTGCTAGGGGCTCGCTTAGCAGGAAGCTGGCTGAGTTTGGGGAGCAGGGAGACAGTGGCAGTGCAGAAGGCTGCTGAAGGGCACCTGGAGGCTGCAGATAGTGGGGGCCCAGGCCCCTTGTGGTCAGCGGCTCCTCCCTCATTTTCTAGGAACGACTCAGGTCTCCCAGGTTTTCTGTCACTGCTTTGGCTGCCTCTGGCAGTGGATTTTCTTTTTTAAAGATTTATTTATGTATACAAGAGCTGGGGTGCAGGCCAGAGTTGTGTGGGGTGAGAGTATTCACCAGAGCAAGTGGGGAGCAGAACAGGCGTATCTCCTGAAATCCACTGCTGAGGGGAGCAGCAGGCGACAGCAGAGGTCTGCTGAGCCCTGAGGGTAGCTCCCTGGCCAGGGATGGAACTCATGCTGTGTGGCTGTGCATAGCTTCATAGATTGCATCTTAACTTTTTGCACCATCAGGGAGGCACAGATTAATACATTTTTTGGAATAAATCTGTTGTGTTGCTTGCCCTTTAGACTACAGCAGCTCACCTTCTGGGGTCCCGCTGCCTGGAGCAGGGCAACCTATTTACATGCGAAAAGTAAAGCAACTGCTGCAGCCTGATAGGGACCCGCTTCTGGCCCCCTGGAAGGTCCCCAGTTAAAGAGCATCAGGTTGGGGCTCAGCCCCACCTAGTGGCTGCTTGGAGCTATGACACCATGGAGGAAGCCCGGGTGTTGCTGGACCTCAAGCTGGTCTAGGAGACTCCACCCCCCAAACACATCCAATTCTCTAGAGTTTTCTGGGGTCCTCTGAATAAACCCTCCCCCCCAAGAAACCCAGGACACCTTCGTGGATGGAGAGCGGGGCTCATCTCAGCTGTATTCTTGGTTCTATGAGAGGTAAATGTTCTATTTCACCTACTGAGAATATGCCACAAGCCAGGCAGTTTCAAATACCTACTGGGTTTTGTGGACACGTGCTGGGGATGGTGGAAGCATTTCCCACCAAGGCAGAAAAAGTTTCCGAGGTCGCAAAACAGCTGCTAAAGGAGATAATCCCTCGCTTTGGGTTGCCCGACTCCATCCAGAGCCGGCATCGTCCCAGCCATCACTCATGCGGAAGCAGTGGGTTGCAGAGCAGCTGGAGATTGCGTGCTGCATGGACACCACGATCTTCGGGACAAGCTGGAAAAAGGAACCATACCTTCAAGAAGACCTTGGCAAAACTGTGCCAAGAAACACAACTGCGATGGGACCAGGTACTATCCCTCGCCCTCCTCCGGGTAAGAGTGGCACCTACAACTGGGCTACAATTAAGCCCCTTTGAAATTGTGTTCGGAAGACCCTTTCAGCCCTCAGTTCTGAAATAGCACAAGACTGCAGGATCACACAATATGTGGAACCTATCCAGGAGGTTCTGGCAGGGATCCACAGTTTTGCAACCTCGAGGATCTCTGTGCCTCCTGAGTGACCACTACATGCCTGCAGCCCTGGAGATCGGGTCTTACTCAAGACCTGGCAGAGTGGGGATGCCCAAAAGCAGCTGTCAGGAAAATGGACTGGTCCATAGGATGTTTTACTAAGCACACATACTTCTTCTAGCTTGCAGGCATAAAACCCTGGGTACATCATTCCAGACTTAAGAAAGCCCCAGAAGGAACCGACCCAGAGATGAAATCCCATTGGTCTTGTGAACCCATCGAGGACCTGAGATATTTATTTAAGAAAAAGACAAAAACTTAAATGCTACTGGCTTCTGCTACAGCTGTTGTAGCAGGACACCGCAGGATTCACTTTTCTTTCTTTTTTAAGATTTATTTATTTATTTATACAAGCACTGGGTACAGTCAGAAGCGCGGGAGGGTGAGAGAATTCACCAGAGCCAGAGTGGGGAACAGAACAGGCAGACTGACGAAGTACACTGCTCAGGGGAGCAGTGGGTTCGGCAGGAGAGGTCTGTCGCGCCATGTGGCACCCTCACCGGGTGCTGGGGATTGAACTGGTGCTGCAGAGGCTGCTGGCAGCTTCGCAGCCCAGCGCTCAACTGCTGTGCCACCAGGGACGGCCCCGGATTCACTTTTCTGAGATGAGTCACATGCTCTACCTAATCTCTTTTCTTTCAAAGTTTTGGAGACGTGAAATACCGTGTAGAATCGGGCATTTGCTGGCAGTATGTTTTTTTTTTTTTTTAAAGTGATTCTGATTCTTTTTTTTTTTTTTTTTAAAGATTTATTTATTTATTTATACAAGCACTGGGTACAGTCAGAAGCACAGGAGGGTGAGAGAATTCACCAGAGCCAGAGGGGAGAGCAGAGCAGGCAGAAGGACCGAAGCACACTGCTGAGGGGAGCAGCGGGCGGCAGGAGAGGTCTGCGCGCCATGTGGGACCCTCCTCCAGTGGCCGGGGAGCAGCTGGGGATTGAACCGGCGCTGCAGAGGCTGCGGGCAGCTTCGCAACCCAGCGCTCAACCGCTGCGCCACCGGGGAGGCCCTGGCAGTATGTTTTTTAATAATTCAAATATTTATTACACAGAAAGGCTTTCATTCTTGATTTTGACATTTCCTTTTAACTTTTGTTTCATAACTTTGAAGGTTTTCTTTCTGCTTGTTACTGTTATTTTGGCCTGTGGGTAAACCGCAGTTGTAGGAGATATCCCACACGTGATAAATGATAACTAAAGAGCTCTCTGTGTCTCTGTGTTGTATGTCTGTCTGTCCTTGCCTGTGTCCTTGTCTTGGCCTCTAGAGGTGGAAAACTTGGTATCCATGGTGACCGTAGACATTGAAAAACGTCTCCAATTATGAGGGAAAAGCTAAGGTTATAGTTTGTCACGATTGTACTACTGAACTGAGCCGGTGCTTTCGTAGAGATTGAATATTGTTGTTGCTGCTGTTTTCTAATATTTATGGCAAAGCTTCCCCCAAATCTAAATTCAATGAAAAATTTGGTAGTCTGTCATTTGGTCGATAGAAGGAAATTTTGTGGAACCTCAGCAGAGCTCCTGAGACGCTCCACAGATTTCTCCCTTTCCTCCTGGGAAAGGCATTAGATGAATTTGTCCTCTTTGGTATACCTACAGGTAAAACTAGAAGGGAAGCATTGTTACTTAGAAAATGGGAAAACTTGGCATGTACAGAAACATTGACATTGGCTTTCTGAATCATGTATAAAACCTTTCAGTATCTGATATGTATGTAAATTGTCAATGGTGATTGCTGCCTTGCTATATTGGATACTTCAATGGCTTGATATCTACAGAAATTGTTTCTGGAGAAAATAGGGGGAAAAGGCCTCAACAGATTCCTATTGATGGAACTTTTGATGGTAAAAATTTCCTACAAAGGACTGAATAGACTTCTGCCTGCTCTGCTCCCCGCTCTGGCTCTGGTGAATTCTCTCACCCTCCCGCGCTTCTCACTGTACCCAGTGCTTGTATAAATAATAAATAAATAAATCTTTAAAAAAAAAAAGTTTTCTTGTTCTGACTGACCAGGACCTGCAGCAATGTTGCATTTTTTTCCATAGCAGAGCTAACTTGCATTTGCATTTTCTCTCCCTTGATGCCAACACAGCATGAAAATAGTGGTAGTAATTTTTTACTACTCATATCAGAGTCTATTTTTGCAGAACTTAGATAGGGAATTTTGTCTGTTCAAACTATAACTTGGAGACGTGTTTCATTTTGTGGCTTTGAGTGGAATTCTTCCCAAAAACTTTATATGAGCTGAACCAAGAAGAGGAAGACCTGCTACTTTGTTTGCAGGGTTCCAGAGACCTCCAAAGAAGCGGGGATGCTTGCCTCCGTAGGTAGGCCTGGACAACCCAGAAAAAGAAAAAGTCCTGGTACCCTCGAGAAGAGGAAAGCCAAGGTGGAGTCTGGCGAGACCAACTTTGTTCCTGAAGCCTTCTGGACTGGATGTCAAGAGTTCACTCTAATCCTATATGGACTGTTACAACAAAGCCAGCTAAAATTGCTGTTTGGTTATTCTGCCCTATATTTTATGTAAAAATAGGTAAAATAGTTCTAAAGTAAATTGAGGTTGCAAATTTTTGCAATACTGTTAAAAAAATTGAGATCAAGATGGAGAGAATTGGTTTTTAGAAAAGTTGAACCAATTTTAAGACTTTATTTCTTCCTGTGATTTTGATTTATTTGCTGTCTTGTTTTGGCTAATGCCTCCAGTTGTTTTTTTTTTTCTTTTGGCTTGGACTGATGAACTGTTTTCCCAGAATGCAGGACTTTTGTTTTTCGCATGGACAATACCCGGAGAGACTGGTTTTCTTTCCAACTGGAACCCTGAAAAATTTTCATCTGAGGCTGCACCCCAGCACCCACACATTTGATCTTCAGCACCATAGAAAGGGTGGCAAAAAGTGAAAGGAGGGAACTGTTGGGGGAAACGATGTCCTGAGCAAACTCCATACAGGCTTTGTGGACTCCACCCCCACTCCAGACCGAAGCCATCCAGACACTGGGAACTACGAATCCCATGACCAGGAAGGCGGGGCTGCCGGGACCTGAGGGTGGGGTTCAGCGGCCATGTCGGGTATAAGACCCGCCATGTGGGCCGGGGTCCCTCCATAGGCGCTTCCAGGCTCTCAGCGGCCACCGGGTTCCAGGTCAGCGCAGCGGTAGGACGCGTTCACGAGCTTCTCTCCCTCCTCCTCTCCCTGAGTTACTCATTCCCTCCCTTCCCCTTCTTCTGTCCCTTTTAAGCGCGTGGGGGCCGCAGGCGGGCGCCCGGCTCACGTCGGGGTTACTCCGGAACAGTTTTATTTGACAAGCACCAGGCGGCTAATCCGCGCGCCGCAGGGTGCTGTTCTGTCCCGCCTGCCGCGCTTGCTCGTGACGCTCGGGTCTCTGAGAAGCTGCCCTTTTCCGCAAGAGAGAGAGTTCTGGGCCACGGGAGCAACCCGCTGGCTCCTCGTCCTCGCCGCCGTCCTGGCGACCGGCTCCCAAACCAGCCCCTGGCTTTTTGTACGTCAGGTGTGCCAACATGGCCGCCCGCAGGGCTCACGGCGCACGGGCGCAGACATATTGGCTCCTGAAACCGAGCGGGGAAGACGCTTGTGGAGATTCTTCAAATGTTTTTGAGCCTCATCGGCCACCGTAGGCTGATTGTTAATATGCGCAATCTTCTGACGTAGAAGCCGTTTGCGGTAGTGTTCTCTTCACTCTCGTGGGGCTGGGAAGAAATCGGGTCAGTAGCTCTACTTGTATCTGCAAGTGCACCCCAGTTCTCAGTACCTCCAGTTCATGGATTCAGGGCCCTTTGCCGTTGATTTGGGGGTGACGCCACGCTCTGACTGGTGGGTGGTGCAGAGAGGCTTGTGCAGACGCCTCGGACCCCGGCTGGTGTGTGGCTTGAGGCGGTACAGCCCGTTGTTCCGTGGTTTGAAGCATTCTGGGTTTTAGCCTTTTCTCCAAGGGCTGATTGACTAATGCAGACACGCCTCCTGCTAGACGTAGTTTTCTTTTTCTCTTCTTTTTTTTAATGTTTAGTTATTTTGCATACAAGAGCTGAGGTACAGGGCAGAGTTTGGGGAGCTATTCACCGTAGACAGAGTGGGGAGCAGAACAGGCAGACTGACTGAAACACACTGCTGAGGGGAGCAGCGGGGAGACAGGAGAGGTCTGCTGCGCCATGTGGGTGCACCCTAGCCAGCCTGGGATTGAACTTCTGCCACCGAAGTTGCGGATTGCTTCCAGAGTGCTGTGCTTAACCCTTGCGCCACCTGGGATGCCCATGTTAGGCAAAGTTTATGGCAAAGACAGAACTGAAGTCTTCGACAGAGACCTTGAGCCTCAAAGTAAAACAAATGACATATCTATCCCTTAGCAGAAAATGTTTGCCAGTCCCTGCACCCCCCCCCCTTAACATCCAGGGGTGAACACTTGCTTACCTACCCTAGAAACTTTCACAGGGCTTTGCTAACAGAATCTCCCTTTTGTAACAAAAGGAAGTGGCTGCATTTCTCCCTCTGGTAACGTGACCCATGTTCCAGTTTCCTAGTAAGTCCCGATGGGTCTGTTGGGGGAAAAGGATGTCCAGAGCAAACTCCACAAATAGGTTTCATGGATCCCACCCAGACCAAAGCCATCCGAGACACCAAGAACTACAAATCCCGTAATGCCCTCATCACCGAAGGGAGGATTGCTTGGAATGGAGGGTGGAGTTAAGCCTCCAGGCTTGATATATAACCAGACATGTGGGCTTTGGGGGCCTTGGTTTTTCTCCGCCTTTCAGCTCTTGGGGTGCTCTTTGGCTTCCAACTCAGCAGAGCTGGTAGGTCACATTCACCAATTTATCTCTCTTTCTCCCTGAGTTATTCATTTTTTCATTTCCCTTTTTTTGTTTTTTTGTTTTTTGGGGGGGTAAATGAACCCTTTATGAACCTTTGTGAGTGCCTGCAGTTGAGTCTCATTTTAAGCCCCTTTTAAGTGCGCGGGTGAGGACTCACAGTCAGGCAGCCTGCTGCAGACAGGACAGCCGAGGGAGTTCCCTGCCATTAATGAAGACTTAGAGTCTAAATGAATTTGCAGTGGGTGGAGGAGGCTGGGGAGAGCCATCGATAGCAGCTGTACCTTACTGACAGCCTGAAATTTTATTAAAGATATGAGCAAAGTGGGCCTCCCTGGTGGCACAGGCAGTTGAGCGCCGTGCTGTGAAGCTGTCTGCATCCTCTGCAGCTCAGGTTCGATCCCTGCTGGCCAGCAAGAATCCCACATGGCGGGGCAGACCTCTCCTGTTTCCCCACTGCTCCCCTCAACAGTGTATCAGTCAGTCTGCCTGTTAGGTTGCCGGCTTTGTCTCTGGTGAATCCTCTCACTCTCCCACGCATCTGGCCTGTACCTGGGCTTTCGTATAAATAAATAAATCTTTAAAAAATAAATAAATGAAAATAAGAGCAAAGAGGACCTCCCCCGTGGCGCAGCGGGTTGAGCACAGCACTGTGAAGCTGTCCCCAGCCTCTGCAGCACGGGTTCGATTCCCAGCCAGCCAGGGAGATTCCCATGTGGTGCAGCAGACTCCTGTTCCGCCCAGTGCTCCCCTCAACAGTGCTTTCAGTCCATATGCCTGTTCTGCTCCCCACTCTGTCTCTGGTGAATCCTTTCACCCTCCCGTGCCTCTGGCCTGTACCCCAGCTATTTCATAAATAAAAAAATAAGTCTTTAAAAAAAAAGATATGACGAAGAAACAAGAAAATAGCACGTAATTGTGTTTTTTGCTTATACAGATGAATAAGTTACTGCTGAAAACGTTTTCCTGGTTAGTAGGGAACACACGCAGAAGCCAGCACGTCCTCAGAGAACAGGAGTCAGTTCTGGGAAGAAGTTCTGTTTGCAGAACTTGTAACATCCTAGGACTCCTTATGCAGAGTGAATAGGTGCTCTCCAAAAACACCAGCTCCCTGTGTTAGGGGGAAGTGATGTCCTGAGTTAATCCCATACAGGCTTTGTGGACCCCACCCCCACTCCAGACTAAAGCCATCAGGACACTGGGAAAGACAAATTCCATCACCACCAAAGGGAGGGTGGCTGGGACCTGAGGGTGGAGTTGGGCAGCCAGGTTGGATATAAAAACCAAACACGTGGGCCTTGGGGTCTCTCTGGCTCACGACTCGCCTCCTGGCTTCACCGCTCCTGGCCGGCGGCCAACTCTGAGAGCGCCATTTTGGGATTCCTGATCAGCGGACCGGGTAGGACTCATTTAAAACTTTGTCTCCCACTTTTCTCCCAGAGCTGTACATTTCCTCATTTCCCCTTCCCTTGTAAATAAACCTTTTATTAACCTTTCGCGTGTGCCTGCAGTAGAGCATTGATAAGTCCTTTTAAGCGCGCGGGTGAGGACCCACAGTCAGGCACCCCGTTTTGTATTGGGGTTGCTCTACAACATCTGCAGGGCAGCAGCTCCCTACAGCAGCCCATCTCACACTGGGGTTGCCTGTAAGAGTCCCAGCTCCTGCTGCCTGTGCTGGAGTTAAGGGCATGGTGCATCCAAGCCGGGTGTGCACATCTGCACATTTGCTTGGTGATTTCTGGGGGAGCTTGGCCTGTTAAATTACTAATGACTGGGATCCTTGTTCCATGTTGACAGTGGTATTGCCTCAGCATTGTTGCTTTTCTGGTCACTTTCTACTGTTTAAAATTTGTTCTGAGCTCACTGTATTGGCTCTACTGTCAATACTTGGTAGAAAGTAGGTAGGTATTAGTGGGCACATAAAGTTCAGCTGCTGTGTTGCCTGGAGTTTGTGTGATGGGGTAGGATGCTGGGGCTTGGAATTCATCCCACATTTCCACTTCAGTGACATAAAGTTCACAATATTTCTTCAAGACAAAAACAACAAAAATGTCTGTTTCATTGGTGTCTCGGCTTAATATCTTACAGTCTGTTTACCCCTGTTCTTTTTCTTTTGCTCCACCCTACTCCAAAGGGGTATGTTTAAACAAACTGCTCATTGTCAGCTCCCCAGTGGTGCTGGGTGAACCCCTTCCCGGTTAGTACATCTGGACCCCACAGGCCAGTGTCATTTAACATAGTGCATTTTCCTAAGGCAGACTCCTCTTTTGTTCATTTTTCGCAAGAATCACATTGTTGCACAGACCTTTTTGCTCTGTTCCAGGGCTGTGCAGCCTGTTCTCTGAGTGTCTCCGAGTAAATGTGTTGGGCGTTGCAGGTCTCAGACCCACTCTTGCTTGGGGTTTTGGTGTTTTGTCTTACCAGCCTTCCACATGTAGAAATTGTACTTAGCTTGCAAAGCTGGGCAGGTAATTGTTCTTGGCTTGCAAAGCTGGACAGGCTCTGGGAACACTTGCTGTTTGCTCCTTGTTGGAGTAGATGGTGCCGCCGACCAGCACAACAGTAGACGATGAGGCCATCTCAGGGTTGAGAGACTGCGCAGGGTGGTCAGGGATTCGGCGAATAAATGACAGACACACTTCAAGAGAGTGAAAATCTGAGTATAATTTTCTTTGAGTTTGTGACCAGTATATATATGTTTTCTAAAAGCATAGGAACAATGAATATCAATGAAATCAGCTTGCTCATGGGTTTAGCTTATCATTGACAGGGCAGTGATTTACATCTGGACCTAACTGCATTCTTAAGTAGATAAACCATTGGTTTTGTTTTTAAACTATATAATCGCATTTTTTGTTTTGCTAACTACTTTTCACCTAAACTATATTTTAATTATTACAGGGTTTAGTAATGTTTCATTTGAGTCAGCCTGTGTTAAGGATTTCATATGATTTTTTAATTAACAACCAATGACCTTTATAGAAGAAAGAAGGAAGTTTAGAAAGACAATAAGGGAATAAAGTTTGTAGTTCTAGAAAGATGAGATAAGGTTTTTTGTAGTAGCATTCTTGTAGTGGTTCCTGGTGGTCGTTATCTTTTGATAAGCATCTGTCTTATCTATGTTTTCAGGGAACTTTGCTGTACTCCCCTGTACACTGGTTCCTTGCCCAGCCGGACCTAGGGACCATGGCGAAAGCCATTAGCCCTAAAGGTCACTGCAGGGGGAGGTGCAGCAAGATGGCAGCTTTTCCTTCACATAAGAAACATGTTTACATTTGGATAGTTAAGGATTAGGCTGTGAGTACTCTTGCCCTTGTCTTCTGCTTTGGATGGGCCTATATGGGGGTGGGGGAGGACATGTAGCTTGGAGGTAATGTTATTCGGCACAAAGAAAACTTGGACAGCAGGGCCAAGAGGAAGCAGGTTTAATGCTCCGGTGCTGACTCGGCGGATTCGCATCCCAAGGCTGAGCCCCCTTTATAGGAAGTCAGGGCTCATATACACTCTCAGTTTCTACAAGGTTCCGGGTGGGTTTGCCTTGGCAGGTGTTCATGGTCAGATAGGACGTGGCTGCATTCCAAGAGTGAGCTGTACACCAAGGAGTGAGTCAGGAGTCAGTAGTCATGGGACCCCCCAGGTCCATCCTGCCTCATGGTTAACATCTGACAAGATTCCTACCAGAAACTAACTTGCATCCCAAGAACTGAGCAAAAGGTGGATACTAACTCCCCCAGGCTGCTTTTCCCGGTCACCATGCTTCAGAGAGCCCAAGCGAAACTGCTGTGTCTCAGGGTGTGTTGGGAAGAGAGCAGGCCAAGGGCATCAGATCGAAGCAGGCTTTATTGGACGAATGCCTGTGAGGGGCGATTCTCCGTGGCTGCAGAGTGAGACTCGGGACTTGAACTGGGGAGAGCGGGTCTTTATAGGGCGCGAGCGGCGGGCGTCCCTACTGCCGGAGGGGTCTCGGGAGTGTTTACTGCTGTCAGCTTCTCTCTAGTTCAGCTTATCTCAGGTTCCCTGGCGCCGGGTTGTGCGGGTTAACGAGGGACGTGGGGGTGCTCTCATCGGGGTGTATTTATCTTCCACCTAAACAGCTGTCAAACGCTATCCAGAGCGGCTGCGCCATTTCTGGTTCCTCCGGCACAATATCGCTTGCTTTGTGCCGGCCATGCCCAGACGGCGCGGAGATGCTCCTGTGTTCAGAAAGTCGCGTGCCTTTGCCTCTGTGGTTGGCAGGTGCACCCCAAAATGATTTTTGTGTATGCAGTGAGGAGGGGCTCAGCCTTCTCCCCTTCAGCCCACCGTCTCATGCGCTCTGCCCCATTTATTTATTTATTTATTTAATTTTAATATTTATTTCTTTATGCATACAAGATCTGAGGTAAAGCCAGAGATGCGGGAGGTGAGAGGATTCTCCAGAAGCAGAGCAGGGAACAGAACAGGTAGACTGACCGAAGTACACTGCCGAGGGGAGCAGCGGGGAGGCAGGAGAAGTCTGCTGCGCCATGTGGGTTGCTCCCTGGCCAGGCGGGGATTGAACCCATGCTGCAGAGGCTGCGAATTGCTCCATCGTGCGCCACCAGGGAGGCCCTCAGCACCATTTTGTAAAGCTCGCACTTGCCCTGTGTGGCTGAGTCTCGGACTGGCCGTGTGTCCCAGCGTCGCTGTGTTTCCCTTCCCTGAGCAGCACAGTGCGCGCAGAAGACAGTTGTTCATGATCCCCAGGAGACTAGGGGGGGTGCAGAGAATGCGGCCTCACCTGCCCAGTTCTCATGTTCGCTAGCACTTTCCACCCTTGTCCGCGTGGGGAGGAGCACGTCAGCCTCAATGACCGACGTCTGACTTACAGTGTCGTGCACTTCGGTTCTCTGTGCATTAAAACCCCCTCAGACAGCGTCAGTCAGTGTTGCCTTTAAGGCCACGCTTTCGCGCTCCCTGGCTCTCCCGCTGCCGGCCCTGTGGTCACAGGGCGTGTTATTTGAAGCAGGAGAGGTGCAGACGGTGGTGGGGGGTGTGGGGGGACAGATAGCAGGTTGGAGGACAGCACCCAGACCACCCCCTTCCTCCCGGCGTCCCTCTTGTACCCGAGCTGCCTGAGGGTTTCCTGCTCCTGAGGCCTGGGGTGCGTCTCATGCCCTCATGTCCTTTCTCAGTCACCCCACTTCGCCTTCACATAGTAAAGGCAACCTGCACCCCACCTGGATCTCAGCTTTGAGGCCAGCAGACCCTGTCCTGGGACACGGTCAGGGCCTGGGCAGGATCTTGGGTGCCTAGGGTGGAGTGGGGGAGTAGGGTGACCTTGGCTGGAGGAAATGTGCCACTCATGGGGTTCTCCTGCACCCACAGGTCCTGACTCTGGGGAGCAAGAGCATCCAGGGAAGGAGGAAGAAGACCCGGGACCCCAAGATCAGCCTTTGACCGAAGACTGAGATTCGGGGCAGCAGGTGGAGCAGACCCGGAGCACACCCTGGGGAGCAGCTCGTGCGGCGGGTTCTGAGGCCTGGGCGTGATGGAGGTGCCTTTGCTTTGTTTTCTTCTTTTGTTTGTTCCCTGTTTGTTTTGTTGAGTTCCCAGGACTAGGGCAGAGACGAGAGGACAGAAACGAAGGTTCCCAGCACAGGCTGGGGGACACAGGGTTTAAGGCCCCACGCCCCCCGGCGAGGTGGGAGCAGCAGGGAGAGGCCTTCCCTCCGGACCCGGCGCCTGCCCTGCCGCGTGGCCGTGAGTCTGGAGGCCTCTTGAGAAGTGGTAGCGCTGAAGAGTAGGCACCGCGACAGCAGGACCTGAGAGAAGTTAACTGAGTTGTAATGGTGGCGGGGTTGGGGGTGAGCAGGGGGTCGTCGCTGCGGGTGCATCTGATGTCTCTGATGTCAGCCACGTGAGGAGCGTCCCTTCGTGGGATTTCGGGTTGGAGGGGGAGGTAGGTCCCTCCTGGTCTCTGCTTTGGGATCTTGTTTGTGTCCCTCCTGGAGGTGACAGGGTGTGGGAGCCTGAGGAACAGCTGCTCGTGAGAACGTCCTTCCAGGTCACCGGGCAGATCTCGCCTCCCGCAGTAGGAAACCTTCCTACTGGATGCCGGGTCCGAGCGCGAAGGCTCAACCCAGAATGTCTTAGGGGGCATTTGCTTTACGTGATGCCTGTGCACGCCCCCGGGGGATCCAGTTGAGCCTAGAAAATGCACAGAGCAGAGAGCGTGTCAGGTTCCGCCCGTGTCCTCACAAGGCCTCTCATGCCCCCTGTGCTGTGCAGGCCCCGCTGACCTTCGCCGACGTGGCCGTGGGCTTCACCCCGGAGGAGTGGCGGCTTCTGGCCCCCGCGCAGAAGGCCCTGTACCGGGAGGTGATGCTGGAGACCTACAGCCACCTGGTGTCCGTGGGTGAGGACGGGTCCTGGCCCGGAGGCCTGCAGGGCCTTTCCTGCTGGGCCTGGGAAGGCTCTGGAGTGCGGGTGCTGTGAGGGGGAGGCTCTCAGTCCCCTTCTGCTCCTGAGAAGGGCTGTTCTCTTCTCCTGGGAGAAAAGCCTGTCCTGTGTGGGCGTGTTTGATAACAGGAGCGTCTGTGCATGGGTGGCCCTCGTGTCTGGTCAGGCACAGGCCCTGTACCACCTTTCTCGTGTGACAAGAGAATGTACCGTATCTTTCCTTGTTTACAGCAAACTTTTTAGCCACCTCTGGGTTGAGGCGAGTAGGAGGATTTCGGGGTCCTCAGCTCACCTTAGGCTGGTGGCTGCTGCCCGGGGACATGCCATGTTTACAGGGATGATACACTCAGTGGGCAGGAGAAGGGTGGAGGGTGAGTCAGCAGCCTGGTCACCCACAGATGATGATCTCATCAATCCTGGCTGCTTAGTGAAACCTGCCGAAAACTCAAAGGACAGGATTGAGGAGCATTGGAACCCTGAGAAGAGCTGGGAGAGTGGGGTGTCCAGTCAGCATGAATGCTCTACCCTGTCCTTGCAACTTCCACTGTTACTCTTCCTTGGGCATTTGCAACGTGTTCTTTCATGATAACCTGTCATGTAGGAACCAAACATTTCCTGAGTTCTGGACGATCTGCCCGCAAATTAATTGGAGCTGAGAGGGCATCATGGGAACCTCTGGTCAATCAGAAGCTTAGTAAATGCCTCATTGAGATTAGTATCTCAACAGGGGGTGAGGTGGGGCTGAACCCCTAACCTGTTCCTTCCATTGCTTCCTCCAGGTGGTAATTGTCACACTGAGGTAAACTGTAGCACGCTCTGACACCATCCATTGCTGTCACGGAATTCCTGGGTGTGTTAAAAACCCACACGATAAGGGCTGGATCCCCAGTCTGCTTTCCCTTTCTAATGTCAAAAGTGTTTGGTCCTCACATATAACATCCCATGGTCGCAAACCCCTCAGTGTGTCTCTATCTGTCATGTCCCATGACCAGGTTACCAAGATTGCCGACCTGACATGTTCTCCAGGGTGGAAGGAGACGAACTGCCATGGACACCGGAAGCGGAAATGCAGATGTTCCCCAGCCCAGGTGAGTGAGGAGCAGCTGGGGCAGGTATAGAGACCTCGCCCCGAGGCCAGAGAACCCCAAGTTTTATTTATATTCATTTCATAGAGTCATCAGGAAAAAGTGATCTTCGTGGTGGTTTTCAAAATACCTTTATATGGGCCTCCCGGGTGCACAGCGGGTTGAGCACAGCGCTGTGATGCTGTCTGCAGCCTCTGCTGTGCAGATTTGATTCCCGGCCGGACAGGGAGATACCCACATGACGCGTGAGACCTCTCCTGTCTCGCCCCCTGCTACCCACAGCAGTGCTTTCATTTTTTCTGCCTGTTATGTTCCCCCTCTGTTTCTGTAAACACTCTCACCCTCCCATGTCGCTGGCCCCCATGTCGCTGTACCCCAATTCTTGTATAAATAAAAAAAAATTTAAAAAATACAAAAATCAAAATATGATAATGATGGATTCATTGTTCTTTCTTTTCAGAAATCTCAACAATTGAAGATTGTCTGCCACAGCCATCACAGCTTGGGAACGTGGAGAACAAAGTAGAACAATGCCAGAAAACCCAAAACATAAAGAAACCTCACATGTACAGGGAATGTGGAAAAGCCTTCAGAAGGAAATCTCTGCTCAGTGACCACTACAAGCTTCCCCCAGGAGAGAAGCCTCATCAGTGTGCTGTGTGTGGGAAAGCCTTTCGCAGGAAGGCCATGCTCTCTCACCACCAGAGGACACATACCAGAAAAAGAACCTATGACTGTACTGACTGTGGTAAAATCTTTCTCCACACATCAGCCTTCAAAAAACATCAGAAAATACATACAGGGGAGAAACCGTTTAAATGCAGTGACTGTGGGAAAAGTTTCATCCAGAAGGCAAGTCTCGTTGTACATCAGCGGATTCATACAGGAGAAAAACCTTATGTATGCAGTGAATGTGGGAAAGGCTTCAGCCAGAAGCCATGCCTCATAGCCCATGAGAGATTTCACACAGGGAAGACTCCATTTCAGTGCAGTGTTTGTGGAAAATACTTTTCTCAGAAGACAGGTCTCATTAATCATGAAAGAATTCACACAGGAGAGAAGCCCTATGAATGCAGGGAGTGTGGGAAAGCCTTCACCACAAGGCGCAGTGTCATCGTCCATCAAAGAGTTCATACAGGAGAGAGACCCTATATCTGCAGTGACTGTGGGAAAGCCTATAGTAGAAAGTATGCGCTCAATGTCCATCGGAGTTCTCATCCAGGAGAGAGTCCCTTTACGTGCAGTGAGTGTGGAAAAGCCTTCCCTACAAAGTGTACACTCAATGTCCATCGAAGTTCTCATACAGGAAAGAATCGTTACACCTGCAGTGAGTGTGGGAAAGCCTTCTCTAGAAAGCAGCAGCTCATCGTGCATCAGCGGAACCCTGCAGGAGAGACACCCTGTGTCTGTAGTGAGTGTGGCAAATCTTTTGCCTATGTGGCTTGTCTTTTTCATCACATGCGAATACATCAAGAAGACTATGTGCAGTTGGTCAAGGTGGAAAATCTCCCCACTGAGAGGCACACCACATCCCAGACCAGCCGTGTCCTGAGGGAAAGAAATATCGCCAATTCTGTCTCTATGCCAGTGTCTTCCGTGGCCCCTGAGACATCGTTAAATGTCCCTGGGCTCCTGGCAGATGAGAATGTGGTCCTAGTGGGCCAGCCTGTGGCCAGTGGCACATCCTTAGGAGACAACAGCTGGGTTGCATGGGACGGAAACCTCACGGATCCAGTGAATGTGATGGTACCTTCAGGGGTCCATTATGTCTTATGTTATGTTATAGAAAACCAATAAGAGGGAACTCAGGGGCCTCCCCGGTGGCGCAGCAGTTGAGCGCTGGGCTGTGAAGCTGCGTGTAGCCTCTGCAGCACCAGTTCAATCCCTGGCTGCTCCCCGGCCACCAGAGGAGGGTCCCACATGGCGTGCAGACCTCTCCTGCCGCCTGCTGCTCCTCTCAGCAGTGTACTTCGGTCCTTCTGCCTGCTCTGCTCCCTGCTCTGGCTCTGGTGAATTCTCTCACCCTCCTGCGCTTCTGACTGTACCCAGTGTTTGCATAAATAAATAAATAAATAAATCTTTAAAAAAAAAAAGGAACTCAGACCTCATTGTGGGAAGCGGTATGCTAAAGTTCTAGGTCACAGTATGTGAAAAGAATAAACTCTGCGAAGTCGTGTAAATGCAGCACCTGAGAAGCCTTCTGTACTCACTCTATCTATTAAATACATGTGTTGGCACCCAGTGGTACCCACTCATAGCCCCAGTGGTGTTAACCCATATGTGCACTCAGTTGCTCTGATGTGTCAGTTGAATCAAGGGAGTCTGAGTGATAGGTGATGTGGATGAGCTTTTAAAACAGGTAAGACCATCCGTGTGTGGACTGTTATAAAATGCAAAACCTCACAAAGGCCATGATTGCAATTGCGGGTTGGATGATGTGTTTATAACCATCATGTTTCTGAAAGTGAAAGGTTGACTGAAAGTAGAGTCATCCTTTAACTCCTAGGTTTCTGTCATGCAGAGAGACTTATGAAACTGCTTAGTTTGGTCAGCTCTTTCATTTTCCAAGTATTTCTCAAATCTACCTTTGTACCTGGTTCTGTTCCAGGAGGAAGGAATTCAGTGGTGACCAAAAAAGAACAAGCCTGTTGTCCTGAGCAAAGAAATGAAGTGGCTGTTGTTCCAGTGACTGCTTTACACTCCTGCTCCTCTAGGTGAAACATGTGGTCTTAGGCATGTTTTTTTAATTTAATTAATTAATTTTTAAAAAGATTTATTTATGTATTTGTACAAGCACTGCGTACAGTCAGAGGCACGGGAGGGTGAGAGAATTCACCAGAGACAGTAGAGA
Source organism: Talpa europaea (assembly GCF_964194135.1). Taxonomy (NCBI): domain Eukaryota; kingdom Metazoa; phylum Chordata; class Mammalia; order Eulipotyphla; family Talpidae; genus Talpa; species Talpa europaea. Next base: position 48,722,505 of record NC_140084.1, read on the forward strand.
GTAGAACAGGCAGAGTGATGAAGTACACTGCTGAGGGAGCAGTGGGCGGCAGGAGAGGTCTGTGGGCCATGTGGCACCCTCGCCCGGTGGTCGGGGATCAAACCAGCGCTGCAGAGGCTGCGGGCAGCTTCGCAACCCAGCGCTCAACCACGGCGCGACCGGGGAGGCCATAATTTATTTTTTTAAAGATTTATTTATGGGGCCTCCCCGGTGGCGCAGCGGTTGAGCGCTCGGTTGCGAAGCTGCCCGCAACCTCTGCGGTGCCAGTTTGATCCCCGGCTGCTCCCCGGCCTCCGGAGGAGGGTCCCACATGGCGCGCAGACCTCTCCTGCCACCCGCTGCTCCCCTCAGCAGTGTACTTCGGTCCTTCTGCCTGCTCTGCTCCCCGCTCTGGCTCTGGTGAATTCTCTCACCCTCCCGCGCTTCTGACTGTACCCAGTGCATGTATAAACAAAACAAACAAACAAAATAAATAAAGCAAAAAAAAAAAAAGATTTATTTATGTATAAAAGAATTGGGGTACAGGCCAGAGGTGCAGGGAGTGGGTAAGAGGATTCACCAGAGACAGGGTGGGGAACAGAACAGGCTGATCTGCTGAGGTGAGCAGTGGAGAGACAGGAGCGGTCTGCTGTGCCACGTGGTTAGCACTCTGGCCAGGGATGGAACTTGTGTTGCAGTGGCTGTGGATAGCTTCATAGTGCTAAGACTTAACCCCTGCGCCACCAGGGAGGCCTGGTCTTAGTTTTGTTGCAACCAGAGAATACCATAGCCTGGGTGGATTTGGGGACAAGTATATTTCTCACCCTTTCAGTAAGGGAGGTTTTTATCAAAACCTCCAGAGACTTGGGTTTTTCAAGGTCCTATCTCCTGGTTCATTGAGGACACCCCCAGTGTCCTCACCTAGGGACAGTTCTCTCTCCCCTAGGCCATGCTTTGTACCATGTCTTCCAAGGAAAAAAATACTCCCTTGATGTGGGTTCCATCTGCTGACCTGGCTACCTCTCCCAAGCCCCACCTCATGCATTGGATTTGAGATTCTTACAACATTGGGTTTTGGGGAACACAAATACTGATTTCATGGGACATACAGAAAAGTTGCTTCAAGACTTAATACGGTTCTCCTGTCAGGGGACTTATTTCCAGGGTGTGGGATTCCGCGTAAAGGATTTGGAACACCTGAGAGTCACATGTTTCGTTCTTTTTCATGTTTCATTCATTTTCATGTGTTTCGTTCATTTTCATGTTGTTTCACCAAGTAGACTACAAAAAAAAAAAAATCCTTGCTTATTTCTATGGCTTTGAATATTTTATAAGCCAAAATATTTCCTTAGCTTCACGTAATCATATCTCAAAACTAGGTGAGTGTCCCGGGGAACAGTGGCTAAGTCAGGCAAGGGGCCAGAGTCTGTAGCTAATTAAATGGTTGAAGTGCATGTTCTCACCAAACTGCCCTTTACGTCATCCCTGAAAGGTATTTTGCAAGCGCTGGTTCCGTGACTATTTCTCAACAAAATTTTATACGTTGATTTGGAAAGTGAATGAGCACACAGCCTCAACTATTATTACTGATGGAACTGGCCTTGGGAAGGCGGTTCTCCTTGAGAACTCTGTCTCCCCCATATTGATGATTTCAGACTCAAGAACAGAATATAAACTGGGCAGAGCAGAAAAGGAAAAGCATCCTCAGAATACATAGATACCGGAATCTACTCCCTGAGAATGGAGGAAAACAGGAGATGGCAGGTGAGATCCCCAAACGTTATTCTGGGAAATTTTTGTCCCCAGGATTCCAGCTCCACTGTTAGGGCCTGAAGGGAGACGTACCTTCTCCTCTGTAGTCCTTGTCTCCTGGGAGTGCACCCCTGGGCCTGTCACTATTCTGCTTATTTCTCCTCACTTGTTCCCTGTCCATGAGACCTGTCCAAATTTTCCTGTAGGAAAAGACCTGGAAACTGTCCAAATCTTCCTGTAGATAAAGACCTGGTGGCTGTCTCGTCAGAAATCCTGGGTGATTGAGTAATGGCTTATCTGTTTTCGTGCACCATCTGTGTGCTTTACACTGTGAGGAGATATTGCATAAAACAGGCCAAGAATGGCCTTATACATGCTACTCAATTTGAGAGAGAGTGAAGGAAAAGGAATCTAATGTGCAAGGAGTGACAAGTTCTGTGAAAAAGGCACAGCCCGGGGATGGATGGTAATGTGATCGGTACGTGTCACCAGACAACCATGCCCACCTCTGCGCTTTTCTGGAGAATTAGAATTTGAACAAGAATGGAGAACATGGTCTCCCACCATAATTACTGTAGCCAGAGAATGCGGCAGGACGATTTTTGATTTTCTGCAGAGGCTTCCTGTCCCAGGTATTCTGTAAAACAAAAGAATGCAGGTTCCTGAGTCACCCCAGAACTTCTAAGCCAGAATGTCAGCACTGACGTCCAGGACACTCTTTCAAATGAGAGCCTAGTACCCACTTAGATTTGAAGATGGCTGCCTAAGTCCCCCATCATCACCCTCACTTTATAGCAGGATGACCCAGGCAGGTCCTGTCCCGTGAGGGGTCTCCCTGAGTACCCCCGGCCAGCAGGTCTCATGTCATCCACAGGTTGCTGGACTGGTCAGACCTGTGATGGCTGCCCGGAGCTCTGGGGGCACGTGCGGAATCCACCATTGAGAAGTTGACACCCCAGGACTAGTAGCCCTTGTGTATGCCAGGTGCTACCAGCCTCAGTATATCTGGGCACCTGCAAATAATGGGGAGTACCCTCCACATGAGTCCTTGGCTCCACACTCAGGAGCAAAGCACAAGCACTGAAAGCGGAAATGGGGTTTAATAAAGGGGCGGGTGGAGAGTACATTGGCCAGGAAAGGACGCTGCTGGCAGGGCTGCAGGACTGGGCTGTGAAGCCGCAGAAGCCCCCTCCCTGCTGTCCCCACCTGCCTCTGTTGAGCAATGAGCAGGGCACTCCGGGGAGAAAAAGAAAACGATGAGCCCAGAAACACCTGTAGGGCAACCTGTTGTGCCATCCTGCACCCAAGGCTGCTCCCTCTGCCTTCCCAGCCTCCCCCCACGCCGTCCAGTTCGTGGCATACGGGGGAGCTGGGCTATGCAGGTGGGCTGTGGAGGAGGTGACACCCGCCCCTGGGCCGCAGTGGCCCTCCCTGGCCTCACAGGACATCCCGTAACACCAGCTTCCAAACAGGAACCACCCTCACCTGCTTCCCCGGGCTGCGGCCCATCGCGGGTGGGCTGGGACTGTGTCCTGCTCGCACTGCACGAAGAAGTCCGTGCCCGGCGTCCTAGTCCTCTGCTGGGTCCGCGGCCCCTTGACAGGTGTCTGCAGGGTTGGATTTAGTCTGGACTGTCGGGCTCCTCGCACCCCGTGGTGGCAAGTCAGCCCTTTCTCCACTGACAGCTTGTGCCGGCGGCGAGCGCCTGATCTCTGCGTCATTTCCTGGAATCTGCTCCACTGAGGCCCTGGTAGCGCGTGGGTGTCAGGGACCCCGGGGAGCCACATCCCCAGGGGCGGGGCTCCAGGGGAGGCCGGGAGTGGGCGGGGCTCCAAGCCGGTGAGAAGTGGGCGTGACTTCCAGGCTCCGCCTCACGGGCGGGGCTTACGGGGAACGGGCGGGGCTGAGGTTGGCGCCGCCTGGCGGTGGGGCTTCGTGGGGCTCCGGGCGTTTGGCTGCAGGTGCCCGGGGCCTGGCGCCCGCTGTCCAGGCGCCCCTCAGCCTGGTCTCGGTCTCCGCTCAGTCCGTCGTCTGAGGAGGACAGGCCCCTCCCTCCGTCTCCGCCCCTCCGTCTCCGTCCAGGGCCCTGTGTGAATCCTCGTCCTCATTCCTGTCTCACAGGAGCGTCCGTTCTGGAGCGCGTCCCGCAGTCAGGCTCCGAGGGTGAGGACGCACCGAACAGGCCAAACCTGTTCCCCCGGGATTTGTCCTGGGTCACTGGAAGGGGAGCTGAGCGCAGGTGTAGACACATAAAGTGAATTCTGGGGGGATGACATATATCTACTCTGCTGAACTGGCCGAAGATAATAGAGCGCCCGCGTCTACCTTGTGATGCGGGACAGTCTGAAAAGGTGCTTTTTCTGCAGGAGCCCGGGTGCTGGGAAAGGGGCTCACGGCGGCACTTTCTCGCTGCCCACTTCGGGCTCCTGGCCCCCAAGCTGTCCCCGCGGTTCCGTACACCCGTTTTCCAACATGGCTGCCGCCGGGTCACGCGCCCTGGGCGCAGACATACTGCTCTTGCGCCCCGAGGGAAGCGCAGTCGGGGGCCGTTCCAGGCCTTTGGTCCTCCGCGGCCGCCGTAGGCGCGGGCTGGGTCCCGGGACCGCGCTGCGGCAGCAGGAGACCCCAGGAAAGCGGGATTGGGCCCCGCTGGTGGGTGTCAGGGCGCGGGTTGGGGCCTGAAGTTCGGTTTTCAAAGTGGAGGTTTGTGTTGTGACGCGGAGAAACGGGGCGCGCTCTGTCCGGTCTTGGGATGGGGGAGTCGGACGGTGGCGCCGAGCTGGAGGCGGCTGCTGGGGGTTTTCGGGATCCCAGACGCTCCTTTGCGGGGCTGGGGATCCGGGGTCCTGTGGAGGTCTAAGGGTCATCGCCCTGGTCTCCGCGTTGGGGTGCAGTGCTGTTTCCAGGGAAACGTAACTCGAGTTTGGGGACCCCCTTGAGGTTCCTGGGGTGTCGTGGGGCGCGGTGCTGCTGCTGAGGCATACTGGGGGTCTGGGGTGATAAGGGGTGTAGTGAGGGTCGTGAGGACGCCCGCATCCCCGGCTGGGACGGAGGTGGGGCTCCCCGTGGCGTCATCAGGAAGCAACTCTTCAGCTTTATCGGGGCTCCCGGAGGGGGACTCATCGGCGACGTATGGGGTTTGGATGCTTTCGCCCGTGTGATAACGCTGCTGTGGCCGCAGAGTCCCACCGTGTCTGTGGATAACGTGCCCCGGCAGGAGCTGCACCCCCACTTTCCTCCTTTCTAAGGGGCATTTTGCTTGGTGTCCGCCCATGCGGAGGGGGCTGTACCCCGCGTTAGGAAGTCCTGGTGGGTGCGTCCATCGCGCTGGTTGCGAGCCCTCCACCGGTGAAGCCCTGAAAAATTTTCATCTGAGGCTGCACCCCAGCACCCACACATTTGATCTTCAGCACCATAGAAAGGGTGGCAAAAAGTGAAAGGAGGGAATTAATTGTTGGGGGAAACGATGTCCTGAGCAAACTCCATACAGAGTTTGTGGACTCCACCCCCACTCCAGACCGAAGCCATCCAGACACTGGGAACTACGAATCCCATGACCAGGAAGGCGGGGCTGCAGGGACCTGAGGGTGGGGTTCAGCGGCCATGTCGGGTATAAGACCCGTCATGTGGGCCGGGGTCCCTCCATAGGCGCTTCCAGGCTCTCAGCGGCCACCGGGGTTCCAGGTCAGCGCACCGGTAGGACGCGTTCACGAGCTTCTCTCCCTCCTCCTCTCCCTGAGTTACTCATTCCCTCCCTTCCCCTTCTTCTGTCCCTTTTAAGCGCGGTGGGGGCCGCAGGCGGGCGCCCGGCTCACGTCGGGGTTGCTCCGGAACAGTTTTACTTGACAAGCACCAGGCGGCTAATCCGCGCGCCGCAGGGTGCTGTTCTGTCCCGCCTGCCGCGCTTCCTCGTGACGCTCGGGTCTCTGAGAAGCTGCCCTTTTCCGCAAGAGAGAGAGTTCTGGGCCACGGGAGCTACCCGCTGGCTCCTCGTCCTCGCCGCCGTCCTGGCGACCGGCTCCCAAACCAGCCCCTGGCTTTTTGTACGTCAGGTGTGCCAACATGGCCGCCCGCAGGGCTCACGGCGCACGGGCGCAGACATATTGGCTCCTGAAACCGAGCGGGGAAGACGTTTGTCGCGTTTCTTCAAATGCGTTTGCGCCTCTTCGGCCACTGTTGGCTGATGGTAAATACGCGCGACTTCTGCTGTAGAAGCCGTTCACGGAAGTGTTCTCTTTAGGCGCTCGTGGGCCTGGGAAGAAATCGGGTCAGTATCTCTTCTTGTCCCTGCAAGTGTTTTTGTTGCTTTGGTTTTGTTCTGTTTTTGCCTTGGGGCTTTGTCTTTCACTGGGTGCCTGGCGACCGGAGGGGGGAATTACTGGCGCGTTGGGGAAAGCCTGGGGGGTCGGCAAAAAAGACTGAGGTTCGGCAGACGCCGGCGACCCTGCCCCACGTCCGGGGGCGAGGTCTTCGCGGGTCGCCCTGTAAGGCAGCGGGCGCATCCACGGCCACCGTGTGCCTGGGTCCGGTTCGGGCTTAACGTGGGGCTCAGTGAAGTTGGGGTGGGGGTGGGTGACCGTCATAGGGGGGTGTCCACCCCGGGATTCGGGTTGATAAGCAGGTGGATCGTCAGGGAGGTGACTTGGGCAAGCATGGGGCCCACTCGGACCTTGGTTCCCAGTACCTCCAGTTCATGGATTCAGGGCCCTTTGCCGTTGATTTGGGGGTGACGCCACGCTCTGACTGGTGGGTGGTGCAGAGAGGCTTGTGCAGATGCCTGGGACCCCGGCTGGTGTGTGGCCTGAGGGGGTACAGCCGGTTCTGTGGTTTGAAGCATTCTGGGTTAGCCTTTTCTCGAAGGGCTGATTGACTAATGCAGACACGCCTCCTGTTAGGCAAAGTTTTTTTTTTTTTTTTAAGATATATTTACTTATGCATACACGAACTGACGCACAGGCCAGAGTTGGGCGGGGGGAAGGGGTGAGAGGATTCACCTGAAACAGAGTGGGGCACAGAACAGGCAGACTGACTGAAATACACTGCTGAGGGGAGCAGCAATCAAGACGGGGGAAGTCTGGTCCGCCTTGTGGGTAGCTGCCTGGTGGGTGGGAGATCAGTCTGGTGCCACACTGGTTGAGGATTGCTTCACAGTGCTGTGCTTGAGACCTTGAGCCCCAAAGTAAAACATGTGACATATCTATTCCTTTGCAGAAAATGTTTGCCAGCCCCTGCTCGCCCTTCTTAACATTCAGCCGGGAGCTCTCGCTTACTCCCTGACGAACTTTCACACAGCTTTGCTAACAGAATCTCCCTTTTGTTTCCTGTTTCTCCCTCTGGTCAAGTGACTTGTGTTCCAGTTTCCTGGTAAGTCCTGGTGTTTCTGTTGCAGGAGAAGGATGTCCTGAGCAAACTTTACAAATAGGTTTTATGGACTCCACCCTCACCCAGACCAAAGCAATCCAAGACACCAAGGACCACAAATCCCATAATGCCCTCACCACCCAGGGGAGGATTGCTAGGAATGGAGGGTGGAGTTAAGCCCCCAGGCTTGGTATATAACCAGACATGTGGGCCTTGGGGGCCTTGGTTTTTCTCTCTTTCAGCGTGCTCTTGGGGTTCCAACTCAGCTGAGCTGGTAGGACACATTCACCAATTTATCTCTCTCTCCCTGAGTTACTCATTTCTTCATTTCCCTTTTTTTTGGTAAATGAACTCTTTATGAACCTTTGTGTGTGCCTGTAGTTGAGTCTCATTTTAAGCTCCTTTTAAGTGCGCGGGTGAGGAACCACAGTCAGGCGGCCTGCTGCAGACAGGACAGCCACGTAAATTCCCAGCCATTAACGAAGATTCAGAGTCTAAATGAATTTGCAAGTGGGTGGGGGAGGCTAGGGAGAGCCATTGAGAGCAGCTCTGCCTCTCACTCTCCCAGCACAAGCTTTCATCAAAGATATGAACAAAGGAACAAGGAAATAACACACAATTGTGTTTTTGCTTATGCAGATGAATGAGTTACTGCTCAAAATAAGATTTCCTGGTTAGTGGGGAACATGCATAGAAGCCAGCACGTCCTCAGAGAACAGTAGTCAATTCTGGGAAGAAGTTCTATTTGCAGAACTTCTAACATCCTGGAACTCCATGTGCAGAGTGAACAGGTGCTCTCCAAAACTCCAGCTCCCTGCAAGGCAGCAGCTCCCAGCAGCAGCCCATTTCACACTGGGGTTGCCTGTAACAGTCCCAGCTCCTGCTGCCCGTGCTAGAGTTAAGAGCGTGGTGCAGTCCTAGCCAGGTGTGCACATGTGCACATTTTCTTGGTGATTTCTGGGGGAGCTTAGCCTCTTAAATAACTAAAGACTGTGATAAAGTTTTTGGAGTGTGGGGTCCTTGGGTTCACTCTGGGAAAGGTTTCACCAGAGCTCCTGTTTCAGCAATACACAGCAAATTTCTCCACGAGACAGAGACAGTACTTATATTTGAAAAGCAGGTTTATTAGAAATGGGTAGGACAGTAAAAGGCAGTTGCGTAGACACAAGCAGGTAGGAAAAGCTGCCCCAGAAGGGACAGGTTTGCTGAGAGAGGCCTGTGTGGTCGCAGCGGGTGGCCTTGAAGAGATTGGCCTCCGTTGAGGGAGGTCCGTGAGGAGAAGCCCCGGCAGGTGCAGGTCACAGGCAGGCAGGAGGCCGCTGCCCTGTAGATGACAGAGTTAGTGAAAAGAAGCACCTGCATAGTCACAGGTGGGCAGATGGAGTGTTGCCCTCAGCCTGTGCAGAAAGTACACTGATAAAGTTCTTTTCTCTTTGGCAGGGGGCTCATTTCTCCATGGAGTGGCCTGCTTATTGCTGATGTTGATTAACAGTCAACACTAGAAAGGGACCAGAGATTCCAGGATGTGCCCAATCTCTATATCTTTACCTTCAGGTCTGTGCTCCACTCCCTAGAGCATCTGAGCCTGCTTGGGTCTCCAGCCTTGTGATAAGGCACTGGCACCTGAGGGTCCCACCTCTACAGGTGGGTTAATGGTTGTGTTAATCTCCTCTACCTCCATCTCCTTGTATGAGTCAGGTTTTAGTCTTTTTTTTTTTTTAAAAAAGATTTATTTATTTATTTATTTATACAAGAACCGGGGTACAGACCAGATGCACAGGAGGGTGAGAGGATTCACCAGGGACAGAGCAGGGAACAGAACAGGCAGACTGAAGAAATACACTGCTGAGGGGAGCAGTGGGCACGACAGGAGAGGTCTGCTGCTCCATGTGGGACCCTTCCCTGCCAGCCGAGATCGAACCGACACTGTAGAGGCTGCGGACAGCTTCACAGCGCAGTGCTCAACCACCTACACCACCAGGGGAGGCCCAGGTTTTTGTCTTGTGAGGCCTCCTTTCTGTGTTTTTCACTCTTGTCTTCCATCAACTGGGATACTTGTTCTTTTCTTTCTTTTTTTTTTTTTTCGCCAAATTTTTAAAAAAGATTTATTTATGCATACAAAAGCTGGGGTACAGGCCAGAGGTGCGGGGGGTAAGAGGATTCACCAGAGAGAGCGGGGAGCAGAACAGGCAGACTGACTGAAATACACTGCTGAGGGGAGCAGCTGGGAGACAGGAGAGGTCTGCTGCGCCATGTGGGACCCTCCCCGGCCAGCTGGGATGGAATTGGCACTGCAGAGGCTGCAGATTGCTTCATAGTGCGGCACCCAACCCCTTCTGCCACCAGGAAGGCCCTGGGATCCTTTTTCCATGATCACAATGATACTCCCTCAACGTTATTACTTTCTGTTCACTTTCTACTGTTTAAACTTTATTCTGAGCTCACTGTATCCGCTCTACTCTCAATACTTGTTAGAAAGTAGGTAGGTATTGGTGGGCACATAAAATTCAGCTGCTGTGTTGCCTGGAGTTTGTGTGACGGGGTAGGATGCTGGGGCTTGGAATTCATCCAGCATTTCAAGTTCAGTAACATAAAGTTCAGACTATTCCTTCAAGACCTTAAAAACCAAAAATGTCTGTTTCATCGGTGTCTCGGCTTAATATCTTACAGTCTGTTTACCCCTGTTCTTTTTCTTTTGCTCCACCCAAATGGGCATATTTATTTTTTATTTTTTAAAACACTTTTTTTTTTAAAGATTAATTTATTTATACAAGAACCGGGATACAGGCCAAATGTGCGGGATGGTGAGAGGAGTCACCAAGACAGAGTGGGAAACAGAACAGGCAGATCCACTGAAATACACGGCTTAGGGGAGCAGCGGGGAGACAGGAAAGGTCTGCCCCGCCATGTGGGTATCTCCGTGGCCACCGGGGATTGAACCAGCACTGCAGAGGCTGCGGACAGCTTCACAGCATTGCGCTCAACCACCTGCGTACCAGGGAGGCCCCCATATGGGTGTATTTAAACTGCTCGTTGTCAGCTCCTCAGGGGTGGTGGGTGAACCCCAAAGGCCAGTGTCATTTATCATAGTGCATTTTCCTAAGACAGACTTCTCTTTTGTTCATTATTTGCAAGAGTAACATCTTTGCACAGACGTTTTTTCTCTTACCCAGGGCTGGGCAAGTCTGTTCTGTCTTGAGTGTCTCCAAGTAAATGTTCAGGGCGTTGCAGGCCACAGCCCCCCTCTCGCTTAGGGTTTTGGTGTTTTGTCTTACCAGCCTTCCACATGTAGAAATTGTTCTTATCTTGCAAAGCTGGACAGGCTCTGGGAACGCGTGCTGTTTGCTCCTTGTTGGAGTAGATGGCAGCTTTTCCGACATGTAGGGAAACGTGTTTACATTTGGACAGTTACGGAAGATTCAGCTGTGAGTACTCTCGCCCTTGTCTTCTGCTTCGGATGGGCCTATATGGGGGTGGCGGCGGACAGGTAGCTTGGAGGTAATGCTATTCAGCACAAAGAAATCTTGGACAGCAGGGCCAAGAGGAAGCAGGTTTAGGCTCAGGTGCTGACTTGGCGGATTCACATCCCAAGGCTGACCCCCTTTGTAGGAAGTCAGGGCTCATATACACTTTCAGTTTCTACAAAGTTTCAGGTGGGTTTGCCTTGGCAGCTGTACATGGTCAGATAGGAGGTGGCTGCATTCCAAGAGGTGAGTTGTACACCAAGGGGTAAGTCAGCGGTCAGTGGTCATGGAACCCCACAGGTCCGACCTCCCTCATGGTTAACGTCTGACAAGATTCCTGGGCTTCTTTGGTGGCGCAGGTGGTTGAGCGGAGCGCTGTGAGGCTGTCCACAGCTTCTGCAGTAATGGTTCAATCCCTTCTAGCCGTGGAGACACCATACAGCGCGGGAGACCTCTCCTGTCTCGCCCGCTGCTCCCCTCAGCAGTATATTTCAGTCAGCCTGCCTGTTCCACTCCCCACTCTGTCTCTGGTGAATCCTCTCACCCTCCCACACATCTGACCTGTACATGGTTCTTGTATAAATAAATAAATATTAAAAAAAAAAAAAACAAAAACAGGGTCTCCCTGATGGCACAGGGGTTGGGACGCAACCTATGAAGCAGTCCGCAGCCACTGCAGCATGAGTTCGATCCCCAGCTGCCAGGGAGCAACCTACATAGCAAGACAGACCTCTCCTGCCTCGCCCACTGCTCCCCTCAGCAGTGTGCTTCGGTCACTCTTCCTGTTCTGTTCCCTGCTCTGTCTCTGGTGAATCCTCTCACCACCACACGTCTGGCCTGTACCCCAGCTTTTGTATGCATATATAAATAAATCTTTGAAAAAAAAAATCTGACAAGATTCTTACCAGAAACTAACTTGCATCCCAAGAACTGAGCAAAAGGTCCATACCAAGACCCCCAGGCTGCTTATCCCGGTCACCATGCTTCAGAAACCCGAGAGAAACTGCGTGTCTCAGGGTGTGTTAGAAAGAAATCAGGCCAGGGCCTCCCCGGTGGCGCAGCGGTTGAGCGCTGGGTTGCGAAGCTGTCTGCTGCCTCTGCAGCGCTGGTTCGAACCCCGGCTGCTCCCCGGCCACCGGAGGAGGGTCCCACATGGCGCACAGACCTCTCCTGCCGCCCCTGCTCCCCTCAGCAGTGTCCTTCGGTCCTTCTGCCTGCTCTGCTCCCTGCTCTGGCTCTGGTGAATTCTCTCCCCCTCCTGCGCTTCTGACTGTACCCAGTGCTTGTATAAACAAAACAAACAAATAAATAAATAAAAACATGCCTCTATTAAAAAAAAAAAAAGAAAGAAAGCAGGCCAAGGACATCAGATCGAAGCAGGCTTTATTGGACGAATGCCTGTGAGGGGCGATTCTCCGTAGCTGCAGAGTGAGACTCGGGACTTGAACTGGGGAGGGCGGGTCTTTATAGGGCGCGTGCGGCGGGCGTCCCTACTGCCGGAGGGGTCTCGGGAGTATTTACTGCTGTCAGCTTCTCTCTAGTTCAGCTTATCTCAGGTTCCCTGGCGCCGGGTTGTGCGGGTTAACGAGGGACCTGGGGGTGCTCTCCTCGGGGTGTATTTATCTTCCACCTAAACAGCTGTCAAACGCTGTCCAGAGTGGCTGCGCCGTTTCTGGTTCCTCCGGCACAATATCGCTTGCTTTGTGCCGGCCATGCCCAGACGGCGCGGAGATGCTCCTGTGTTCAGAAAGTCGCGTGCGTTTGCCTCTGTGGTTGGCAGGTGCACCCCAAAATGATTTTTGTGTATGCAGTGAGGAGGGGCTCAGCCTTCTCCCCTTCAGCCCACCATCTCATGGGCTCAGCACCATATTTTTTTTTTATTTTTATAAAGATTTATTTATTTATGCATATAAGAGCTGGGGTACTGGCCAGAGGTGCGGGAGGTGAAAGGATTCACCAGAGACAGAATGGGGAAAAGAACAGGCAGACTGATGAAATATACTGCTGAGGGGAGCAGCGGGCACAGCAAGAGAGGTCTGTGAGCCATGTGGGTTGCTCCCTGGCTGGCCGGAGATCGAGCTCTTGCTGCAGAGGCTGCGGATTGCTCCCTAGTGCAGTGCTTAACCCCTTGTGCCACCAGGGGGGGGCCCTGGCACCATTTTGTAAAGCCCACCCTTTCGCTGTGTGGCTGAGTCTCTGGCTGGCCGTGTGTCCCGGCGTCGCTGTGTTTCCCTTCCCTGAGCAGCACAGTGTGCGCGGAAGACATCTCTTCCTGTTGCCCAGGACACTAGGGGGGCACAGAGAATGCGGCCCCACCTGACCAGTTCTTGTGTTCTCTAGCACTTTCCACGCTTTTCCACCCAGGGAGGAGCACGTCAGCCTCGATGACCGACTTCTGACTTTCAGTGTCGTGCACTTCGGTTCTCTGTGCATTAAAACCCCCTCACAGACAGCGTCAGTCACTGTTTCCTTTAAGGCCACGCCTTCGCGCTCCCTGGCTCTCCCGCTGCCAAGCCTTTGCCCATAGGGCGCATCGTTTGAATCAGGGGAGGCGTTCACAGGGTTGGGGGACAGCGTACTAACCCCTCCTTCCTCATGGCGTCCCTCTCGTACCCGAGCTGCCTGAGGTCTGCCTGCTCCTGCGGCCTGAGGCTGAGGTGCATCTCATGCCCTCGTGTCCTTTCTAAGTTACCCCACTTCACCTTCACACAGTAAAGGCAACCTGCACCCCACCTAGAATGTCAGCTTTGTTCCCAGCAGACCCCGTCCTGGGACACGAGTCACGGCCCTGGGCAGGATCTGGGGTGCTGAGGGCAGAACTAGGGCATGGGGTGGCCTCAGCTGGAGGGAATGTGCCACTCATGGGGTTCTCCTGCACCCACAGATCCTGGCTCCTGGGAGAAAGAACGTCCAGGGAAGGAGGAAGAAGACCCGGGACCCCAATATCAGCCTTTGACCAAAGACTGAGATTCGGGGCAGCAGGTGGAGCAGACCCGGAGCACACGCTGGGGAGCAGCTCGCGCGGCGGGTTCTGAGGCCTGGGCGTGATGGAGGTGCCTTTGCTTTGTTTTCTTCTTTTGTCTGTACCATGTTTGTTTGTCTCAGGCCCAGGGAGGAGACGGGAGGAGAGAAACGAAGGTTCCCAGCACAGGCTGGGGGACACAGGGTTGAAGCCCCCACGCCCCCCGGCGAGGTGGGAGCAGCAGGGAGAGGCCTTCCCTCCGGACCCGGCGCCTGCCCTGCCGCGTGGCCGTGAGTCTGGAGGCCTCTTGAGAAGTGGTAGCGCTGAAGAGTAGGCACCGCGACAGCAGGACCTGAGAGAAGTTAACCGAGTTGTTAACGCCATGTCAGGGCGTCAGGGCGTGTGTGACGGGAGGCGGGATTGGGGGTGAGCGTGGGGTCGTGGGGGGTCGTTGCTGCGGGTGCATCTGATGTCTCTGACGTCAGCCCCGCGAGGCGCGTCCCTTCATGGGATTTCGGATTGGAGGGGGAGGTAGGTCCCTCCTGGTCTCTGCTCTGGGCCTTTTGTGTCCCTCCTGGAGGTGACGGGGTCAGGGGTACCTGAAGAGCAGCTGCTTGTGAGAACGTCCTTCCAGGTCACTGGGCAGATCTGGCCTCCTGTAGTAGGAAACCTTCTGACTGGACGCCGGGTCCGAGCGCGAAGACTCAGCCCAGAATGTCTTAGGGGGCATTTGCTTTATGTGATGCCTGTCCACGCGCCCAGGGGATCCAGTCCAGCCTAGAAAATGCACACAGTGGAGAGCGTGTTAGGTTCCGCCCGTGTCCTCACAAGGTCTCTCACGCCCCCTGTGCTGTGCAGGCCCCGCTGACCTTTGCCGATGTGACCGTGCACTTCACCCCAGAGGAGTGGCAGCTCCTGGCCCCCACGCAGAAGGCCCTGTACCGGGAGGTGATGCTGGAGACCTACAGCCACCTGGTGTCCGTGGGTGAGGACGGGGCCTGGCCCGGGGGCCGGAGGGCCTTTCCTGCTGGGCCTGGGAAAGCTCTGGAGTGCGGGTGCTGTGAGGGGGAGGCTCTTAGTCCCCTTCTGCTCCTGAGAAGGGCTGTTCTCTTCTCCTCTGGGGAGATAAGCCTTTCCTATGTGCATGTGAGTGTTTGATATCAGGAGCGTCTGTTTACAGGTGGCTGTCATGTCTGGTCAGGCACAGGTCCAGTACCACCTTTCTCATGTGATAAGAAGAGGAGGGTGTACCGCTGTCTTTCCTTATTCACAGCAAACCCCTTTTAGCCACCTCTGGGATGAGGTGAATGAGGATTTCCAGGGCCTCAGTTCACTTCAGGCTAACGGCTGCTGCCCAGGGACACTCCATGTTTACTGGGATGAGACCCTTGGTGGGCAGGAGAATGGTGGAGGGTGAGTCAGCAGCCTGGTCACCCACTGATGATGATCTCATCAATCCTGGCTGCTTAGTGAAGCCTCCCGAAAACCCAAAGGACAGTATTGGGGAGCATTGGAACCCTGAGAGGTGCTGTGAGAGTGAGGTGTCCAGTCAGCATGAATGCTTTACCCTGTCCCTGCAACTTCCACTGTAACTGTTCTTTGGGTGTTTGCAGCGTGTTCTTTCAAGATAAGCTGTCACCTAGGAACCAAGCATTTCCTGAGTTCTGGACTCCCTGCCCGCAAATTAATTGGAGCTGAGAGGGCATCATGGGAACCTCTGTTCAATCAGAAGCTTAGTGAATGCCGCATTGAGATTAGTATCTCAACTGGGGGTCAGTGTGGGGCTGAATCCCTAACCTGTCCCTTCATTTGCTTCCTCTGGGTGGTAATTGTCACACTGAGGTAAACTGTAGCACACTCTGACACCATCCATTGCTGTCACGGAATTCCTGGGTGTGTCAAAAACCCACATGGCAAGGGTTAGGGCTGGATCCCCAGTCTGCTTCCCCTTTGTAATGTCAAAAGTATTTGGTCCTCAATATAACATCTCATACCCCTCATTGTGTCTTTCTCATGTCCCATGACCAGGTTACCAAGTCTGCCGACCTGACACGTTCTCCAGGGTGGAAGGAGACGGACTGCCATGGACACCGGAAGCAGAAATGCACAGGTTCCCGGTATCAGGTGAGTGAGGAGCAGCTGGGGCAGGTGCAGAGACCTTGCCCTGAGGGCAGAGAACCCCGGGTTTTATTTAGATTCATTTCATAGAGTCATCAGGAAACAGTGACCTTCATGGTGGTTTTCAAAATACCTTTATGCCAAGGCATGATGATGAAGGGAATCATTGTTCTTTCTTTTCAGAAATCTCAGCTATTGAAGATTATCTGCCACAACCGTCACAGCTTGGGAACGTGGAGAACAAAGTAGAACAATGCCAGAGAACCCAAAAAATAAAGAAACCTCACATGTACAGGGACTGTGGAAAAGCCTTCAGGAGCAAATCTCTGGTCAGTGACCACTACAACCTTCCCCCAGGAGAGAAGCCTCATCAGTGTGGTGTGTGTGGGAAAGCCTTTCGCAGGAAGGCCATGCTCTCGTACCATCAGAGATTACATACTGGAGAAAAAACCTATGAATGTACTGAGTGTGGTAAACTTTTTCTCCACATAACACTACTCAATAGACATCAGAAAACACATACAGGGGAGAACACATATAAATGCAGTGACTGTGGCAAAAGCTTCAAGCACAAGGGAAATTTCACTGTACATCGGCGCGTTCATACAGGAGAGAAACCTTACGTATGCAGTGAATGTGGGAAAGGCTTCAGCTACAAGACATGCCTCATAGCCCATGAGAGATTTCACACAGGAAAGACTCCGTATCTGTGCAGTATTTGTGGAAAATACTTTTCTCAGAAGGCAGGTCTCCTTAAACATGAAAGAATTCACACAGGAGAGAAGCCCTATGAATGCAGGGAGTGTGGGAAAGCCTTCACCACAAGGCAAAGTGTCATCGTTCATCAGAGTGTTCATACAGGAGAGAGACCCCATATGTGCAGTGAGTGTGGGAAAGCCTTCACTACAAAGTATATGCTCAATGTCCATCGAATTTCTCATACGGGAGAGAGACGCTATATCTGCAGCGAATGTGGGAAAGCCTTCCCTACAAATTATAAGCTCAATGTCCATCGAATATCTCATACAGGAGAGAGTCCTTATACCTGCAGTGAGTGTGGAAAAGCCTTCCCTACAAAGTATACGCTCAATGTCCATCGAATTTCTCACACAGGAGAGAGTCGTTACACCTGCAGCGAGTGTGGGAAAGCCTTACCTACAAAGCAGCAGCTCAGCGTGCATCAGCGGAACCCTACAGGAGATAAACCCTGTGTCTGCAGTGAGTGTGGCAAAGCTTTTGCCTATGTGGCTTGTCTTTTTTATCATAGGCGAATACATCGAGAGAAATATGTACATTTGGTTAAGGTGGAAAATCCCCCCACTGAGAGGCACGGCACATCCCAGACCAGCGTCATCCTGAGGGAAAGAAACATTGCCAATTCTGTCTCTATGCCAGTGTCTTCCATGGCCCCTGAGACATCATTAAATGTCCCTGGGCTCCTGGCAGATGAGAATGTGGTCCTAGTGGAACAGCCTGTGGCCAGTGGGCCATCCTTGACAGACAACAGCTGGGTTGCATGGGACGGAATCCTCACGGATCCAGTGAATGTGATGGTGCCTTCAGGGTCCCATTATGTCTTATGTTATTTCGTAGAAAACCAGTAAGAAGGAACTCACACCTCTTTGTGGGAAGTGGTGTGCTAAAGTTGTAGGTCACAGTATGTGAAAAGAATAAACTCGGAGAAGTTCTGTAAATGCAGCACCCGAGAAGCCTTCTGTACTCACCCTATCTGTTAAATACATGCGTTCGTACTCGGTGGCATATGATGTTAACTAAATGTGCACACAGTTGGTCTGATGTGTCACTTGAATGAAGATAGCCTGAGTGAGTAGGTGACATAGATGAGCTTTTAAAACAGGTAAGACCATCTGTATGTGGACTGTTGTAAAATGCAAAACCACACAAAGGCCATGATTGCAACTGTGGGCTGGAAGTTTATATCCGTCCTTTTTATATCCGTCCTGTTTCTGAAAGTGAAATGTTGACTGAAAAGTAAATTCATCCTTTAACTCTTAGAGGTTTCTGTCATGTAGAGAGACTTCCTCTGCAATGCGTGTTCGATTCCTGGCCAGCCACGGAGGTACTCACATGGCGCAGCAGACCTCTCCTGTCTCGCCCGCTACTCCCCTCAGCAGTGTCTTCGGTCCATCTGCCTGTTCTGCTTCCCGCCCTGTTTCTGGTGAATCCTCTCACCCTCACGTGCTTATGGCCTATACCCTGGTACTTGTATAAAATAAAAGCAATCTGGACCACCTTGGTGTAAGGGGTTAAGCAGACTCTGCAGCACGAGTTCGATCCCTGGCTGGCCAGGGAGCAACCAACATGGCAAAGCATACCTCTCCTGTCTCGCCAACTGCTCCCCTCAGCAGTGTATTTCAGTCACTCTGCCTGTTCTCTTCCCCCCTGTCTCTGGTGATTACAGAATCAAGAATAGAATATAAACTGGGCAGGGGAGAAAAGGAAAAGCATCCTCAGAATACATAGATACCGGAATCTACTCCCTGAGAATGGAGGAAAAGAGGAGATGGCAGGTGAGATCTCCAAATGTTATCCAGGGAAATTTTTGTCCCCAGGCTTGTCACCCTTGAAACTGCCACCATTCTAGAAGATTCCAGCTCCACTGTTAGGGGCTGAAGGGAGACGTACCGTCTCCTCTGTAGTCCTTGTATCCTGGGAGTGCGCCCCGGGCCTGTCACTATTCTGCTTATTTCTCCTTACTTGTACCCTGTCCACAAGACCTGTCCAAATCTTCCTGTAGGAAAAGACCTGGAAAGTGACAATGTGGTGGCTGTCTCCAGTAGAAATCCTGGGTGACTGAGTAATGGCTTATCTGTTCTTGTGCACCATCTGTGTGCTTCACACTGTGAGGAGATATTGCATAAAACAGGCCAAGAATGGCTTTATACATGCTACTCAATTTGAGAGAGTGAGTGAAGGAAAAGGAATCCAATGTGTAGGGAGTGGTAAGTTCTGTGAAAAGGGGATGGATGGTAATGTGATTATTATGTGTCACCAGACAACCATGCCCACCCCAGGGCTTTTCTGGAGAATTAGAATTTGTACAAGAATGAAGAACATGGTCTTCCACCATAATTACTGTAGCCAGAGAATGCGACAGGATGATTTTCGATTTTCTGCAGAGGCTTCCTGTCCCGGGTATTCTGTAAAACAAAAGAATGCAAGTTCCCCAGTCACCCCAGAACTTCTAAGCCAGAATGTCAGCACTGACATCCAGGACACTCTTTCAAATGAGAGCCTAGTACCCACTTAGATTTGAAGATGGCTGCCTAAGTCCCCCATCATCACCCTCACTTTATAGCAGGATGACCCAGGCAGGTCCTGTCCCGTGAGGGGTCTCCCTGAGTACCCCCGGCCAGCAGGTCTCATGTCATCCATGGGTTGCTGGACTGGTCAGACCTGTGATGGCTGCCCGGAGCTCTGGGGGCATGTGCGGAATCCACCATTGAGAAGTTGACACCCCAGGACTAGTAGCCCCTGTGTATGCCAGGTGCTACCAGCCTCAGTATATCTAGGCACCTGCAAATAATGGGGAGTACCCTCCACATGAGTCCTTGGCTCCACACTCAGGAGCAAAGCACAAGCCCTGAAAGCGGAAATGGGGTTTAATAAAGGGGCGGGTGGAGAGTACATTGGCCAGGAAAGGACGCTGCTGGCAGGGCTGCAGGAGTGGGCTGTGAAGCTGCAGAAGCCCCCTCCCTGCTGTCCCCACCTGCCTCTGCTGAGCAATGAGCAGGACACTCTGCTGGGTCCGCGGCCCCGCGACAGGTGTCTGCAGGGTTGGATTTAGTCTGGACTGTCGGGCTCCTCGCACCCCGTGGTGGCAAGTCAGCCCTTTCTCCACTGACAGCTTGTGCCGGCGGCGAGCGCCTGATCTCTGCGTCATTTCCTGGAATCTGCTCCACTGAGGCCCTGGTAGCGCGTGGGTGTCAGAGACCCCGGGGAGCCACATCCCCAGGGGCGGGGCTCCAGGGGAGGCCGGGAGTGGGCGGGGCTCCAAGCTGGTGGGAATTGGGCGGGGCTTCCAGGCTCCGCCCCCGAGCGGGGAAAGGGGCGGGGCTGCGGCTTCGTGGGGCTCCGGGCGTTTGGCTGCAGGTGCCCGGGGCCTGGCGCCCGCTGTCCAGGCGCCCCTCAGCCTGGTCTCGGTCTCCGCTCAGTCCGTCGTCTGAGGAGGACAGGCCCCTCCCTCCGTCTCCGCCCCTCCGTCTCCGTCCAGGGCCCTGTGTGAATCCTCGTCCTCATTCCTGTCTCACAGGAGCGTCCGCTCTGGAGCGCGTCCCGCAGTCAGGCTCCGAGGGTGAGGACGCACCGAACAGGCCAAACCTGTTCCCCCGGGATTTGTCCTGGGTCACTGGAAGGGGAGCTGAGCGCAGGTGTAGACACATAAAGTGAATTCTGGGGCGTTGCCAATATCCTCTGCCGAACTGGCCGAAGATAATAGAGCGCCCGCGTCTACCTTGTGATGCGGGACAGTCTGAAAAGGTGCTTTTTCTGCAGGAGCCCGGATGCTGGGAACGGGGCTCACTGCTGCCCCTTCTCCCTGTACCCACTTCCGGCGCCTGGCCCCCAAGCTGTCCCTGCGGTTCCGTACATCCGTTCTCCAACATGGCCACCCCCTTGTCGGCGAGCAATGGACGCAGACATATTGCCTTTTGCGCACCTGCGGGCAATGCACTAGTCGACCCGCACAAGACTTTTGGATCTCTCCGGCCGCCGTAGGCGCAGATTTCCTCTGGGTCCGCTGGGCCATCTGCCTGAGCCCCGGCGGTGGTGTCTGGCGCATCAGTCGGAGCGCGGATTGGAGCCTGAAGTTGGCTTTTGCCGGTGGAGGTTAGTGTTATGCGGACACGCGGGCGCGCTTGGTCCGGAGGAGTCGCGCGGCGACGGCGGCGAGCCGGAGGCATTTCGGGGACGCCGGCGCCTGAAGGGGGTTTTGGGGGTCCCTGACGCTCATGTGCGGGACTGGGGCTCCCGGGTTCCCGACGGCGCTGGAGGGCGTAGGGGGTCATATCCCTGGTCCCGACGTCGGGGTGTAGTGATGGCTCCGGGGAAACATATTTGGGGTGAATATAATCGGTGAATTATATTTGGGGGCCTCCCTGGGGCTTGGGTGGTATTAGAGGCGGGGCTGGTGCTGAGGGGTCTGGGATGATAAGGGGTGCGGGTAGGACGCCCCCACCCCTGGCTGGGGCGGTGTTGGGGCTCCCCGTTGCAGTGGACGGCAGGCGGCGGATGGTCGCCCCTGGGGGTTCGTCTGGGCTCCCAGAGTGGGGGATTCTTAGTCGACGCGACCCCTCTGGAGTTTTCTCACTTAAGGGCTTTATGGAAGCTCTGCCGCCACGGGGAGGGTGATCTGTCGGAAAGGATCGTCACCTACCCTTTGCCCTTCTGGTTTGGTGACATGCTGGGGTCTCAGCACATCCCCTCGCCTTTGCCTGCCTGTGGGCATGCAGGGTGTAGTGTTGGCGCGCCGCACCTTCACCTGATGTCTGCGGAGTTAGCATGCTTAGAGGTGGCATCAGCAGGGGTGAACATGAGTAGCAGGAATCTTTATGTGCTTAATCCTGTTAAGTGCGCATTTATAATTTGGGTGATTTGTGTGGCGTATAATAACTGCCAAAATATCCGCAATAACTCTAGGAGAGGGCTGTAGTATCTCAGCTCCCTGGTGCTCCTGCTGTCGGGCCTGTGCCCACAACATTGTTTGAAGCAGGAGACCCGCTCACAGGGTTGGGGGGACAGCACCCAGATCCCCTCCTTCCTCACAGTGTCCCTCTTGTACCCAAGCTGCCTAACATCTGCTGCTCCTGAAGCCTGGGGCTGGGGTGCATCTCATACCCTTGTGTCCTTTGTCAATCACCCCACTACACCCTCACACAGTAAAGGTAACCGGCACCCCACCTTGAATCTGACCCATGGAATTAACATCCATGTTCTCGAAGGGATGGATGCGCTGAGAAAGGGAAGTGCCCTGTCTGTTCAAACAGCTAAAACCCACTGAATCAGAGACCCCCAATACTCAACTGTGCAGCCCCCTCGGTTAAACAAAAGTGGGTGACTCGAGAAAATAAATTAACTTTATTATATCCTAATCACACAGTAGAAATGGAGATTTAATAAAAACAGGGAGAAAGCTGGGTCATGGCACAGCCTGTCAGGACCCCTGCACCTCCCTGCCTCCAAATTCCACACCCTGATCAATAAATACCCCTCCCAGGGACACAGAGGTCCCAGCCCCCAAATAGTCCTGGCTGAAGACTCTCCCGGACACCCCCTCACTTCTTGAGAGGAGGGAAACTGAGACCCAGAAGATCACGCAGCACGTTCATGGCTCCTGAGACCTTTGGCACGTTGCTTCTGGTCTCCCCGGCAGATCCCTGAGCTGGACCCCCGCAGGCCGATCTCACACCTGGACGCGGTAGCCCCCTGACCGCCGCCGGCAGAGCCTCCGCACGCCCACCCAGTAGAGGGTCAGCATGATGGCCCAGTACCCCACGTAGGCGCCGGCCCCCATGGCCAGGTGGTAGGCCTCTGCGGCCCGGGCGGGGCCGCTCCAGTCGGCGCGGGCCTCCTGCACCACGCTGCGCACCAGGCCGCCGAGCAGCAGCAAAGCCCAGAGGGCCAAGGGCAGCAGGGGGATGTAGTTGGCGGCCAGCTGGCGGCGGCCGGACGTGCCCCAGCCGCTCTGGTTCATGGTGACCAGCGCCAGGAACTTGGCGGGCAGGAGGCCGCACATGTAGAGGGGCGCGTAGAGCGAGAGCAGCACCATGCGCAGGCAGCCCCGCAGCCAGGCCGCGAAGGCCGCCTTGGCCAGCGCCACGCCCTGCACGCACAGCAGCACCCACAGCAGCGCCCACGGGCGGCCGGCGTAGAAGAGCCGCAGCACCGTGGCCGCCACGAAGAAGGGGAAGAGCCCCGACACCACCGCCTCATAGGTCATCCAGGCGTGGTGCCGGTGCCACCAGAGCGCGTTGTACAGCCACTCGCGGAAGTAGGACTTGGACCAGCGCGTCTGCTGACTCAGCCAGCGCAGGAAGGACGAGGGCGTCTCCGAGTAGCAGCGGGACCGCGGGGTGTACCTGGGGGCGGGGAGCGGCAGTCAGCGAGGCTCTCCCTGCTGCCCAGGTGGGGACAGGATGCAGGGCCCCTGCTGGAAGGCCAGGGAGCCAGGTTTCTTAACCTCTCTGGGCCTCCCAGGGCTTCCTCTTACTTCAAAGGCTGGCCTGCAGGCCTTTCAGAAGGCCCCCCCCAATTCTCTGACCGCTCTCCTGACACTCCCCTGCATGATATTCAGCCTCCAGCCCTATCTTACTTGTCCAATGGAGTCCATAACGGTTCTCCTCTCATGGAGCTGTGTGAGGGTCGAATTAGGCTTATATGCCGAGTGCTTACCCCGAGGAGGCAGTACCTGCACAATCAGCGTCAGCTGCTGCTGCTGCTATTTCCACGATGATTAATGATACTGTTGTCTTACTCATCATTTCAGTGACTGACATTATTACTGCTACGATTACGATCTATGACTAATACTCCTGGGCTTACTCTTACTAGCAGACCCTGTGGTGAGAAAGAAGCCAGGCAGGGTTCCTGCCCAGGGTGTCCATGTGTTTCAGCCTCTCAGAGGAACCATAACGCTCCCTTCCTGTGGCCCTGGCAGGCATCACCAATCAATCTCTACAGTCATCTGCAGGCAGACATCACTAATCAATGCCTGCCCATTGTTCAGCCAAGCCCACCCAACAAGTCCTTTTATGGAGCATCATCAGGTAGCCGCCAGGGCTCATTTAATTAGGAGGGGGCAAACCCTCTATCCCCATAACCTTGACAGTGTCATGTCTCCTCCTGTGTCACTTGGCATCTCAGTGACTCCTCCACTTCTGCCTCTGCTTCCTGCCACGTCTACTTGAAAGCAGCTACCAGAGGTGGTTTTATTAAAACATGTCACCCTTTGCTGAAAACCCTTGTAGGGCACCGGCCCTGGCCTACAAGCCTTTCAGGAGTGGTTCCCCTATGAACGCTTCCTCCCTGTTTCCCTCAGGCACCCTATTTAACACATCCTGTGCTCCTAGCTTGATTTCTCTCCATAGCATGTCATGATCGAACGTACTGTACGTTCAAGTTATTTATCACATCCGTTGTCTGCCTCCTCGTCCAATGTCAGCAGGAATTTTTGTCTCTCGGGTTAACTGCTGCACCCCCAGAGCATAAACTACTGCAGGCATTTAATGAGTATTTGTTGAGCAAATGAATGCAGGGTTCCCCTTGACATACCCCATGTCCAGTGGGTCTAGCTTTGTAGACATCACTTTGCCCTGAACTTCACCTGGTCCAGACCTTACTCCCCAGCTTCACTGCATGAGATCTCTTCTGCCCCAAGCACTACCAGCATTGCTTGGGCGCCCCCTCCTCTCTCTGTTGACTCTCCTCCCTCTCTTACTAGTTAGATCCTGCTCTATTTCCCTTTCCCTCCCCACCTCGCTCTGAGTAATCTCC
This sequence comes from Talpa europaea, assembly GCF_964194135.1. Taxonomy (NCBI): domain Eukaryota; kingdom Metazoa; phylum Chordata; class Mammalia; order Eulipotyphla; family Talpidae; genus Talpa; species Talpa europaea. The sequence goes on from NC_140084.1 coordinate 48,746,652, forward strand.
TCCAGGTGGTAAAGCCATCTCAACCCATCTCCTTTGTATTTTCTAGATGGAACTCTGTCCCTAGCCCTGCCCCACTTGGTAGAGTCCAGAGGTGGAGTCCAGAGGTGGAGTGAGTCAGTGAAGATGCCCCCCCCCACCCCGCGCCATGGTATCTTCCACTCTCCCCCTAAGGTCTCACCTAGTAGAGTCCATTATCCTGTGGTTATGTTGGGTTTGGAGAGTCAAACACACACACACACACACACACACACACACACACACACGCACAGAGACTGAGATCCCTGTCAGCCTCTACACACCTGACCCCTCGGCTTACTTGGTGGCATAGCCCATACTGAGCATGCGGTTGGTGAGGTGACGGTCATCCCCGAAGGTGCAGTGGGTGCCCAGGAACTTCTGGTTGTACCAGGCCTCAAGAAACTGCTGCAGGAGGTTGTTCCTGTACAGGCCTAGGTGGACACAGGCGCAGGGAGCATCAGCCTGTGCTGCCGTCAACACCACCCTAACCCTAACCCAACCCTACCTCCTCCCGACCCAGCTCAGCTCCACCCCAACCCTCCCCATCTCACTCCTGGTCCCAGCGCTCTCCCATGACAACTCAGGCCTTTTCTTAACCCCATACGTTCCCAACCTTGCCCCAAAGCCGTCCCTCACCAACCCACTTTGACAGCAAACCACTCCCAGCCCATCAGTATTAAATACACTCTCAGCCCTCTCCCCTCGTCATCTCCACTCAAAAACTCATCTCCAACCCCAAACCTGGCCCCAACCTTGCTCTGGACAGCAGCCCCATCCTCCCTCCTCCCTCAAAGCCTCCCACAGCCCCACCCGCATCCATGCTGTTTCTCCAGCCTCAGTCTACACCAAACACCATCCCCACCTCCAACTTGCAGTCTGTTCCCTCCTAATTCCTTCTCTCCAGCCCCAGCTCTGTCCCCATCTTGATCACATCCTCAAACCATCTTTCTCCTCTTCTCCCTCCTACCTCACCCATGCCCCCCAAGCTGCACCCCCTGCTCACCTAGAGGGCCACTGATGCAGGACACACAGTGGAAGTAGCTCTGGCAAGCGCGCTCCACGTTGAAGGCCACCCAGTAGCGTAGGCTACTCAGGAAACTGACCCAGGAGTCCAGAGGGTTAAGGATCCTCACGTCCCCGCCAACAGCCCCGACCCGGGGGTCCTCATCCAGCACCTGCACCAATTCCAGCAGTGCCCTGGGGTCCAGTCTTGTGTCTGAGTCGCACACCTGTGTGGTGAAGGGGAAAGGATCAGGACAGATCCCTGCTGGGGGCTGGTGCGTGAGGGGAGCCCTGCAAGGGGCGGGAGCAGCGGGTAGAGCAGCACTGCACAGCCAATCCGAACATGACTTTGAATCCTAGAGTCTTTTCCAATGGTCTAGTCACATTTTAAGATGGCCCCCAGCAAAGCCCTACAGTCTTATACACTACCTGCCTGGGGTGTGTGAGAGACCTATAACTTGCTTCTATCCAACAGAATATGGTAGAAGTAATAGATTGTAACCCCCATAATTATATTACCTCATATGGAAATGGTGACAGTTTTGCAATGTCATTAAGGTCCCTAATTTGTTGTGATGTCCTAGGTGGGCCTGGCCTAATCAGGTGAGTCTTTTAAAAAAGGACCTATAAATCAGGCTTCCTCTGATTGTTCAAGAGACAGGCTACCATGAGTTCTGTGGCTGCTAGAAAATGAATTCTGTCAGTGACTATGGAAACGTGGGAGATAAGAACAGATGCTGAGATAAGAACCAGTTCCAGGAGCTGTGGTTGCAGCCTGGAGGCTTGAACAGAGGATCCAGTTAGGCTCTGCCCAGACTCCCCACCCAGGGAAACTATGAGATAATGAATGTGTTTTGCCTCAAGCTGCCAAGTTTGCAGTACTTTATTTTGCCTCCATAGAAGAGGAACCGTGAAGCTCTTTGCAGCCTCTACAGCCCGGGTTCCATCCTGGCTGCCTGGCGAGAATCCCACATTGCGTGGCTGACCTCTCCTGTCTCGCCCACTGCTCCCCTCAGCAGTGTGTTTCAGTCAGTCTGCCTGCTCTGTTCCCTGCTCTGTCTCTGGTGGGTCCTCTCACCCTCCATTGCATCTGGCCTGTACTCCAGCACTTGTAAAATAAAATAAATCTTAAAAAAAAAAAAAGAAGGAAAGAAAAAAAAGATACATTAGGGAATGTATCTCTCCAGTGAATGGACACATGGGTAAGTGGACACAGGAATCTCTGTATTGAAAAGCTAGGTAAGGGGGTGGAGAATGCCCAGAGGAATCTCAGCAGCGAGTGCATTGGGGAGCGGGTAGAGAGTGAGTGTCTCTACATGTCATGAAGTGAACCAACCCGGGCAGTCAGCGCCACACTGGATGGACAGATGACTGCGTGAGTGAGTGAGCAGAGGGAGGAAGCAGTCTCTCCCCAGGACGCCGAAAAGAAGGGACCTTACACTGAATGAATGAATAAAGGAAGGAGTGAGCTCTAGACTGGATGGGCAGAGAGCGGGACTAGGAAGGGGGCCTCCTTGCTGCCCAAGGGATTAAGATGCAGCACTATGAAGCTGTCTGCAGCCCGTACAGCACAAGTTCGATCCCCGGCCAGGGAGCTGCCCACACGGTGCAGCAGACCTCTCCTGTCTCCCCACTGCTCCCCTCAGCAGTGGATTTAAGTCTGTTCTGTCCCCCACTCTGTCTCTGGAGAACCTCTCACCCTCCACACCTCTGGCCTGCACTCCAGCTCTTGCATGCGTAAATAAATTAATCTTAAAAAAAGAAAAGAGAGGAAGCCTTCAGCGCGAGAAGCAGGGGGGGGGGGGGACCGCACCCACCTGCACGTAGTCCACCGCGTCGCCGAGCGCCTTGAAGGCGGTGTACATGACCTCGCGCTTGCCGCCCCAGCGCTGCGCCACGCACACGCAGCGGCGCGTCCGCACCAGCGCCTCGACCGCCAGGCGCCCGGGGTCCTCCGCCTCCACCTCGCGGTAGGCGCCCGCGCCCGCCGCGCCCGCCGCGGGCTCCCAGGGCCGGTGGTAGTTGCCGTCCCACACGTAGGTGGCGGGGTCCTCGTCGGCGAAGACCTCGCGGAACATGTCGACCATGTACAGGTCCTCGGCGCGGTTGCCGTCCACCACCATGAGCACGCGCAGGCGCGCGCGCGGGTACTGCAGGGCGCGCGCCGACGCCAGGCACTGGCGCAGGTAGGCCGGGTCCTCCTGGAACGCCGAGATGGTCAGCGCCACGCTGCGCGCCGCGGCCGCGTCCGGGGGGCCCCGCGCCGCCGCCCGCCGCGCCGCGGCCGCCACGCGCCGGTGCTCCAGGTAGGCGAAGAGGCTCTGCGCCAGCAGGTGCGCCGCCAGGAAGGCGCCGTAGAGGCCGAAGGCCAGCAGCCCGTGGCGGTCGGAGGCCAGCGGCACCCCCGCGGCGTAGGCCCAGGTCATGAGGCCCAGGATGAGCAGCGCGAAGGCGATGGTGAGCGCCCGGCGGGCCAGGCCGGAGCAGGGGCGCGCGCCCCGCCGGGGCTTGAGCACGTCCTGCGGGGGAGACAGAGGCGGTCCGGAGGGGGAGGGCCCCTGGGGACAGGTAAGCGCTCCCGGCCCCCCGCTCAGAGATCTCCCCCCCTTGTTGTAAGGAAGAGCGAGCCGTATGGTCAAGTTATGTCCACCGGTGACAGTAGCTGAGGCCGACAGCTCTGCCCCAGGATGTTGATTCTAATGCCATTTCCCCCCCCCCCCCCCCCCCCCCGCGCATTTTAGCAGCTCTCAGAAACCCCTGGGCACCCCCCACTCCCCAACAGGGAGCTAACCACATGGAGCAGCAGACCTCTCCTGTCTCCTGCTGCTCCCCTCAGCAGTGGGTTTTGTCAGTCTGCCTGTTCTTCACCCCACTCTGTCTCTGGGGAGTCCTCTCACCCACCGTACCTCTGGCCTGTACCCCGTTCTTCTATGCATAAATAAATAAATCTTAAATAAAATAAATTAAAATGTGACTACTAGAGGGCCTCCCCGGGGGCGCAGCGGTCTGATCGCAGCGCTGTGAACCTGTCTGCAATCTCTACTGCCCAGGTTCAATTCTGGACAGCAGCCGAGATACCCACATGGCACAGCAGACCTCTCCTGTCTCTTCTGCTGCTCCCCTCAGCAGTGTGTTTCAGTCAGTCTGCCTGTTCTCTTCCCCACTCTGTCTGGTGAGTCCTATCGCCCTCCCGCACATCTGGCCCATACCCTGGTTCTTATGTGCATAAATACATAAATCTTTAAAAAATAATTTTTTTGAAAAAATAAAAAAAATAAAATGTGAAACTAGAAAACTTCAAGGACGGCCTCACTCTCTGCTTACTAGGACAGAGCTGTGCCAGAGCTAGTGATCACGATCTGAACAATTACCACCAGCTCCTGGGCCTCCCCTGGTGACGCAGCGTTTGAGCGCTGAGCTGCGAAGCTGCCCACAGCCTCTGCAGTGCTGGTTCGATCCCCGGCCTCCTGTGAGAGTCCCACATGGCGCGCAGACCTTCTTGATGCGCCTGCTGCTCCCCTTCCCAGTGTATTTCATCGGTCTGCCTGCTCTGTTCCCTGCTCTGGCTCTGGTGAATTCTCTCATCCTCCCAGGCTTCTGACTGTACCCAGTGCTTGTATAAATAAATAAATAAATCTTACAAAAAAAATTATCACCAGCTCCTCTGGAATTGTCTTCCACTGGTCCTTGGCCCCAAACCTACCGTGAGTTTCTGGGGGTGGCCCATGCATGCTGGTGAGCATCCACCCATCAAAACCCACAAATTCACATGCACCCCACATTGCCACACATGTACCCATACATTCATGACAGGTGACACGCAGGTGCGCCTACAGAGGGCAAGTCTCACATTCTTGTTTTTTAAGATTCATTTATTTATGCATACAAGAGCTGGGGTACAATCCTGAAATGCAAAGGGGTGAGAGGATTCACCAGAGCCAGAGTGGGGAGGAGACCAGGCAGACTGACTGAAATACACTGCTGAGGGGAGCAGCGGGAGCAGCAGAGGTCTGCTGTGCCCTGTGGATTGCTCCCCTGCCGACTGGGGATGGAACTCATGCTGTAGTATCTATGGACAGCCCCATAGCCTGTGCCTACACCCCTGTGCCACCAGGGAGGCCCAAGGCTCACGTTCTAGGTGAGCAGACACCGGCTCTCAGCCCACAGGGAGCCTGGCTCCCCCACCTGACAGCCATGCCCTGAAGTTGGAGGACACGCGCCCCTCACCAGCACCGGCAACCCCAGTGCGGTGCCCAGGGACATCATGTTTGCCGCCCAGGGGGCCGGGCGGGAAGAACTAGGAGCGGGACTCGGAGTCCCTGGAGCTGTCGCCTGACAGGCAGAAGCGGAGGCTCCGCGCTTTCAGGGGGCTCCACTTCAGGCGGGTGGGACTCGGGGAGAAGTCGGAGCCTGTCAAGCAACTACAGCGCCCCCCCACCCCCCCATCCCTCCACCCCCGCACCCCCCGCCCAGACCTGCGGCCAGAGGGACAGACGCCTGGAGGGACAGACGCCTCACGCCCCGGGGCCGCCTCGGGCCGGGCCGGCCACGCCCCTGGCCGCACCCCGCGCTCACCTGCCTCATTGCCGCTGTCCCGGTCCTCGGCGCCCGGCCGGCTCTGCGCCCCGAGGCTGGAGGGGGCATTTGAAGGCCGCGCAGGCGGGGGCGGGCCGGGCGCTGACGTCAGGCCCGAGCGGGGCCAGGGGCCGTGAGGTCACCCCCGACGGCGGCCCCACCCGCTTCCCGCCAACCCCACGGCCCCCTCCCGCACCCCAGCACCGGGCCACCCCCTCCCGCACCCCAGCACCCCCATTCCCGCCTTGCCCGCTCTTTCTTCTACCCCTCTTCTGCGTCTCCCCTCCTGCCGCGCGCCTTCCCCTTCCCTTCCCGCCCGCCTGCTCCCCCCTCCGCACTGCCCGCCCCGGCTCCCTCCGGCTCCCCGCGGCCCGGTCCTCTCGCCCGACCCCGACCCCGTGTCCCCCTCCCGCGCTGGCCCCCCCTCCCGCCCCGGAGCTGGGGGGCGGGGGGGGGGTGGCCGGGGGCGGGGCCGGCGGTGCCCAGGGAGTCGGGGCGCACGTGCTGGCAGTGGCTTGTCGGGGGACGGGGGCCGCTGGGTGGGGGGTGCTGCGCCGGGCGGGGGCCGTCTCCGGGCGGGGTGAGCCTGACGGCGGCTGGTCAGCACCCCAGGGAGTCGCCGGGAGCTGAGCGGCATCAAGGTGGGGTCGCCTGACCCGGAGGCCACCGGAAAGGGGTGGCGGGTCCCAGCAGGCGCCTCAGCCCGGGACACATTCATTCCTGCACGGAGTGGGGGGTGGGCCAGCGTGGGGGTGAGAGGATGCCCCCAGACAGAGTGGGGAGCAGAACAGGCGGTTCTGCTGAGGCACACTTCCAGGGGTGCAGCGGGGGACAGGGCGGTCTGCTGGGCCCCGCGGGTAGCTCCCTGGCGGGCCTGACCTCAGGCTGCAGTGCTGGGAGAGCCTGACAGCTGAGACCCCTGCGCGCTGGAGGGGGGGGGGGCGGGGGGTGGGGGGTGGCAGGGGGAGCTGCTTCCCTTGATTCTTCAAGTTTTTTAAAAATGGAAAAATCTGTCCAGGGGCTTCTCCCTCATTTCCCCTGAGCGGATAAAGCATCTGTCCCGCTCTCCCGCCTGGTGACTCCCGCTGTGTCTCCCTCTCCACCCACCTCCCCCCCACCATGGTGTCTGTCTCCTCGCTGCTCCTCAGTCCTTCTGTCTGTCTGGGTCTCAGTCCTGTCTGTCTCTCTCCAGGCCTCCCCACATCTGCATTCTCTCCCCCTCCCCCTGGCCCCTCTTCTCTGTCTCTCCCCTCCCCTTTGCTGCAGCTCCCCAGTCTGCCTTGGGGCTTTGGTTGGGGGGGGGTCTGTGCTGACTCCCCCGCTCCTGGCTGCATAGGTGGGGGGAGGGGGCCCTGCCAGGTTGTGCCTCAGGCTGACCCGGGGCTTGGGGAGCAGAAGGCGGTTCAGGGACCCTGTCAGGGACCCTGGGAGGGGCACCCTGCCCAGCCCTCCAGGGCGGGGCGGCGTCTGTGATGTGGTTGCCAGGAGGTGTCTGGCTGTGTCAGGATGATGGGTCCTGGGTGGGGGCTGCGCCCAGAGCAGGAGGCCGGGTGGGGGGGGGCCCAGGCTCCACTCAGAAGCTGGGCAGTTGGCTGCCCAGCCCCCACCCCGCCCTGCCAGGGTGGAGCAACTGTATAAAACCAGATGTTTCTAAAACCAGAGTGTGGACAAGGGAGGAAGAAACAGGGCTCTGAGCCCCGCTGGTCTCCTCCTCCAGGACCCTGGGGTCCAGGCCCCAGGCCCCTCCCTCAGACCCGGGTATCCAGGCCCCCAGCCCCATCCCTCAGATCCTGGGGTCCAGGTCCCCTGCCCCCTCCCTCAGACCCTGGTATCCAGGCCCCCAACCCCCTCCCTCAGATGCTGGGGTCCATGCCCCCAGCCCCCTCCTCCCTCACACCTGTTGTCCAGGGCCCCAGAAGCCCATGCAGGACAGAAGCTGTGCCCCAGGCTGGAGCAGAGGGGAACTGAAAGGCCAGAGCTGATGGAGAGGGCACCTCACAGAGGCATCCCTCGCTGGAGGTGGGCCAAGGCGGTGGGTGGGGGCGCCTGCTCGCCTCACTCACAGTCAGGTCTCCCAGAACCCTCCACTCCAGGGCCCCACCTCCAGCCCCTGCTCCTGCCCACAGGGGCCTTTGTATGATTTTGATTATCATCAGAAAACCCCAGGGTATGTTTTAGGAAAACTTAGGACACAGAACTCAAGAGTGAGGAGATAATCAGGCAGAAACAGGGAAGAGAACATTTCTTCACTGTGGGGACCCTCCCCCCGCTGGTGGGCTGGGCTCCAGGCTGGGCAGTGCCAGGCACACAGAGATGACTCAGACCTGGACCTGCCCTTGAGGAGATGCCAATCCGGTGGAGGAGACAGCTGTGAAAACAGGACCACAGGGCCTCCCTGGGGGCGCAGGCGGTTGAGCTCCGCACTGTGAAGCTGTCCGCAGCCTCTGCAGCAAGGGTTTGATCCAGGCCAGCAGGCGAGAATCCCACATGGCACAGCAGACCTCTCCTGTCTCGCCCTCTGCTCCCCTCAGCAGTGTATTTCGTCAGTCTGCCTGTTCTGTTCCCTACTCTGTCTCTGGTGAATCCTCTTACCCTCCTGTGCATCTAGCTTTTACCGCAGCTCTTGTATAAATAAAATAAATCTTAAAAAAAAAAGAAACAAAACCCAGAGGACCACAGACTGGTGCTCAGAGGCATCAACCAAACCGGCAATAAGGGAGGGCTTCCTGGAGGAGATGGTGTCTAGACGAGGGAGTCCTGACTGATGACAAGTTAGCCAGGGTGAGTTAGTAAGGGTGACTAATGAGGAGTAAAGCCAGATTTAAGGTGGGGGGGGCTGGTGTGGACTGCGGGCCCTCCCAGGGGCCTGATGGTGGAGCAGGGCATGACCACAGGCAGGTGGACGCTGTGGAGGCAAAGAAGGTGAAACATGGTTGGGGGATAACTGGAAATAAGGTCTCAAGGATGCTGAGTCCCATCTCTTTCCTCAGACCCCTTGGCCCAGGAGGGGGAAGTGGCTCTCCTGCAGGGGCTGGGCTGTCTGAGGGCTCAGCCTGCAGGAGGCCTTGCCCTCTGGCCAGAGCTGGGAGCCTCCTTTCCAGGAGCTTCTTGCAGTAAGTAGGCCCCACAAGGCTTGGGGAGGAGGAGGGATTTAAGTGCCAGATTCCAGGGCCAGGTTGGGGTCCTGGGGCCACTGGGGAGCCAGGGAGGGCTGGGCACAGGGAGATGGGCCCATGGGGCCCCTAGGAGGGACACCCTGGTGGAGAGACAGGCTTGGGGTCAGGGTGTCTGGTGGCGGTGGGGGTCATGTCAGGGCTCTCTCTGGGCAGGGATGATGCTGCAGCTGAGCCTGGATGGGTTGGGGGGTGTGAGAACACCCCAGGGGCAGGGCGGGGCACAGCAGAGCAGCAGAGTCTCCTGGCCCTGAGCTGCCCTGAGCTGCCAGCCCACAGGGTCCTGGGACTTCTGTCTCACTTCAGGCAGGAGTGAGGACCTGCCTCCTGGGCCTGGGGCCAGGAAGTGGCTTGAAGCCACCTGTGCAGTTGTTAAATGCTTGAGTCCAGGGGATGGTTCTCTGCAGGGCACCCTGGGAGGAGGGAAGTGCTGTGGGAGACACTGAGAAGAGAGGGGAGGGAGGGAGCATAGGGGAGACCTGGGGGGAGGGAGGGGGAGAGGAGGAGAGAGGGAGGAGGGAAGGGGCGGAGAGGGAGGCTCCTTGATGATGGACCAGTGAGGCAGGAGGGAGAAGCAGGAGGGCAGTGGAGAAGGGAAGAGAAAGTGGAAAGGAGGGAGGAGCTCTGTGGAGGGAGGGAGGAGGGAACCAGGGGCTGGAGGGAGGAAGGGGGGGAGGGGAGGGAGGAGGAGATGCCTGGAGGTGAGGGGGAGAAGGGATAGGAAGAAAGGCAGAGAGGTGGGAGGCACAGAGCCCAGCAGCCCGGACCCTCCCCTCCCCAGCCCCCGGGCAGCCCCTCTGAGGGACAGGATGTGGGGCTCTGAGGAAGCAGGGGGCACCCGGGAGCCACAGGGCCCTGAGCCTGGCAGCTGACGCCACTAGGCTTTCGGGAACTCAGAGGGATGTGTCTGGCGTCCCACCCAAGCTGGTGGACAGGAGACACCCAGGGCCCTGCCTCCCGCACCCCAATTTCTGGGAAACGCTGAGGCCTCCAAGATTCTGCGCAAATCCTGGGAGGGAGGAGGGAGCGATGACTGAATGTCCCCTGTCTGCATCCAGGAGGAAGCTGGGCCCATGTAGCTTGGCCTGGCCTGGCCCCACCCTCCCCCCTGAGGGAGCTGAGGGAGTCAGAGAGGGGGAGAAAGAAACCTCCTTTGTCAGCAGCTCCATCTTCTTTCAGGGAAGCCAGAGAGACGTCTCACTGCCAGACAGGGAAACTGAGGCCTGAGAAGAGCAGTTTCCCAGCCAGAGTTATGCAGCCTCAGAACCAGGTGAGAGGGTCATGTGGGGTCAAGGGCCCAGGCTGGGCCTGAGGGAGGAGGCTGGGGCCTAGACGCTGGGGTCGGAGGGAGGAGGCATCCTGGATCTGCACCCCTGTGTGTGGGAGGATGCCAGGCCCTGACCACTAGGTCCACCCCCTCCGTGAGCTCCACAGGAGACTCTGTGGGGCCTGGCCACACTGTCGGACTTTGGCCTTGGCCTCCTCCTCTGCCCCCCCCCCCGCAGTCCCCTCTGAGCCTGTGTCTCCACCACAGCGTGAAGCAGCCCCCATCACAGGCCTCTCTTTCCCCCTTCACCTCCTGCCTCACCGGTGAAGGGGGCTGTCTTTGAGGGGAGAGTCAGCTGCTCCTGAGCCTCACCCCACCCGACTCACCTATACCCCATCTCCAGTCAGGGGTGTCAGCCAGGTGGGGGAGCCAGAGGAACCCTGGTCTGGCTCACAGAGCCAGGAGGGGCGGCCTCCCCTCCCCTGCAGAGCAGGGGCACCCACTGTGTGGGTGCAAGTGCCTGGGCTGAAGGCCTGGGCCAGCTTCCTCACTTGTCCAGGGTGGCTGAGAAGACACCACGGGGTTACTGCTAGGGGCTCTCATAGCAGGGAGCTGGCCGAGTTTGGGGAGCAGGGAGACAGTGGCAGCACAGAAGGCTGCCGGAGGGCGCCTGGAGGCTGCAGATAGAGGGGGCCCGGGTTCCTCGTGGTCAGCGGCTCCTCCCTCACTTCCTAGGAACAACTCAGGCCTCCCAGGTTTTGTCACTGCTGTGGCAGCCTAAGGGCAGTGGAGTTTCTTTTTTTTACAGATTTATTTATTTATGCATAAAGTGCTGGGGTGCAGGCCAGAGGTGTGGGGGTGAGAGGATTCACCAGAGACAGAGTGGGGAGCAGAACAGGCAGATCTACTGAAACACACTGCTGAGGGGAGCAGCCCAGAGACAGGAGAGGTCTGCTGCGCCCTGTGGGTAGCTCCCTGGCCCAGGATTGTTCTCCTGCTGCATTGGCTGCCGACAGCTTCATAGCGCTGAGTCTTGATGCCTTGTGCCCCCAGGGAGGCCCCCATCTTTCTCTTTATGAGGCAGCCAGTCCCTGGGGATGGCCCCACCCCTGCCCCACAGGGGCCTCATCTCAATTTCAGCCCTTCTGCATGCAAACACTCCTCTCCCAGTTGGTGCTCCCTTGTGGTTCCTGGGGCTTGAGGCTTCAACTTAGGACTTTGGTGGGGGGCGCCACTCAAGCCACCAGCAACTAGGAAGCAGGGAAGGGATCCCTCTCGCTGCAGAAGGACCCACCGGCCCACACCTTCACAGGTCAGGGTCTCAGCCTCCAGAGCTGTGAGCCTCAGGCTGTGGGGATGAGTTCAGGCCTAGCCAACTAGGGCCAGCCCAGAGCCCGGCCCAGATTCTGCTCTTGCCTGGGAGCTCAGGGGGCCTTCCTGTCCCGGGCAGGGTCCAGCATGGGTCACAGGGAAAGCATTTCCCTCCTCCCTCCCCAGGCCCAGATTCAGGGTAAAGTCAGCTCAGTAGGAAAGGGCTCTCCTTCCTCCCTTCTAGGTCCTCTGTCCCCCTCCCTTCCTCCCCCACTTCCCCTTCCTCCATCCCCTCTCCCTCCCTCTTTTTCTTCTCCCCCGCAATCTCCCTCTCTGTTCCTCCTTCCTCCCTCCTCCTCCCCCTCCTCCCTGTCCCCTGTATAACACACTGGGTTGTTTTCCCTGTGCAGACAGGCCTGTGGGGGCTGGTGGTCTGTCACTGCTCCGTTTGACAAAGGAGAAAAGAGCAGGCCTGAGAGATGAGGCCTTGGTCCCAGCCCCCAGCCCTGTGGACTCCTGCTTGCCCCCCAGGAGGCCAGCGCCCAGCTCCCTACCCCTGGAGGGTCTATGTTCAGTGGTTCCCAAAGGAGCAGAGCAGGGGGACAAGGAGGAGAAATAGACCTGGGGTTCTTGAGTGACAGGAACTGGGGCCCTCCTGACTCCCCAACAGCCCAGATAGGATACCCCGAAGCCAGCTTCACTTGGGGGGAGCACCCACCTGTGCTTCTCACCACTGGTGATGAATCAGAGGTTGTTTGGTCCCCCGCCTGGGGTTCAGTGAATTTGCCAGAGCAGCTCCCAGGACTCAGGGGGCCTTTTACTTACTAGGGGGCCGCTGACTGCAAGGACATGAAAGTCACATCCCTCAGAATGCAGGTTACCTCCCATTTCCAGAACATTTTCTAAAAGGCAAGATTAGGGCCTCCCTGGTGGTGCAAGGGGCTAAGCAACGCACTATGAAGGAATCGTAGCCTCTGCAGCACGCGTTCCATCCCCGGCCAGGGAGCTGCCCACATGGTGCGGCAGACCTCTCCTGTCTCCCCGCTGCTCCCCTCAGCAGTGGATTTCAGTCAGTCTGGATTTCAGACCAGGGTTCCTCCGGCTCCCCAACCTGGCTGACACCCCTGACTGGAGATGGGGTGTAGGTGAGTCGGGTGGGGTGAGGCTCAGGAGCAGCTGACTCTCACCTCAGAGACAGCCCCCTTCACCGGTGAGGCAGAAGGTGAAGGGGGGAAGGAGAGGACAGTATAGCGTCCTGCCCCCCACTGCGGGACCTGCTCCCTCTTGTCCCTCCTCCTCTGGCTGAGTCTTCCGACCCAGAGTGCTTCACACTTGTGGTGGAGACACCCAGACTCAAGAGGGACCCGGGAAGGGGGAGGAGGAGGCTAAGGTCAAAGCCCAATGGTGTGGCTAGGCCTCACAGACTCCCCTGTGGAGCCTCTTCTGCTCCCCACTCTCTCTCTGGTGAATCCTCTCATCCCCCACATCTCTGGCCTGTACCCCAGCTCTTATACTCTTGTATGCATAAATAAATAAATTTTTAAATAAATAAATAAATAAAAGGTAAGATTAACAAATGCCTTAGGTCTGCAGAGTTAGGTGCTCAGAGAAGTGTTTCAAGACATGGAAATTTCTAGACAGGAGCCAGGCGGTGACCCCAGAGGGGAGGCAGCGAGAAGCTGTCTGGGTTGGCTGCTAGCAGCGTCCAGGTGCTGGAAGGTTCCTACTTCCTGGCCTGTGCGGGGACATCTGTGTTTCTTTCACAGGAACAGAATAAGCAGTGTGTTCACATTTTGCTCCCTTTGTGGCATATTTATCTTTCACAACAAAAGGATTAATGTATCTTTTTGGAATAAATCTGTCTTGCCCTTTACTAAAGCAGCTCACCTTCTGGGGTCCCGCTGCCTGGAGCAGGGCAACCTATTTATATGCAAAAAGTAAAGCAACTGCTGCAGCCTGATAGGGACCTGCTTCTGGCCCCCTGGAAGGTCCCCAGTTAAGGAGCATCAGGTTGGGGCTCAGCCCCACCTAGTGGCTGCTTGGAGCTATGACACCATGGAGGAAGCCCGGGTGTTGCTGGACCTCAAGCTGGTCTAGGAGACTCCACCCCCCAACCACATCCAATTCTCCAGAGTTTTCTGGGGTCCTCTGAATAAACCCTCCCCCCCAAGAAACCCAGGACACCTTCGTGGATGGAGAGCGGGGCTCATCTCAGCTGTATTCTTGGTTCTATGAGAGGCAAATGTTCTATTTCACCTACTGAGAATATGCCACAAGCCAGGCAGTTTCAAATACCTACTGGGTTTTGTGGACACGTGCTGGGGATGGTGGAAGCATTTCCCACCAAGGCAGAAAAAGTTTCCGAGGTCGCAAAACAGCTGCTAAAGGAGATAATCCCTCGCTTTGGGTTGCCCGACTCCATCCAGAGCCGGCATCGTCCCAGCCATCACTCATGCGGAAGCAGTGGGTTGCAGAGCAGCTGGAGATTGCGTGCTGCATGGACACCACGATCTTCGGGACAAGCTGGAAAAAGGAACCATACCTTCAAGAAGACCTTGGCAAAACTGTGCCAAGAAACACAACTGCGATGGGACCAGGTACTATCCCTCGCCCTCCTCCGGGTAAGAGTGGCACCTACAACTGGGCTACAATTAAGCCCCTTTGAAATTGAGTTCGGAAGACCCTTTCAGCCCTCAGTTCTGAAATAGCACAAGACTGCAGGATCACACAATATGTGGAACCTATCCAGGAGGTTCTGGCAGGGATCCACAGTTTTGCAACCTCGAGGATCTCTGTGCCTCCTGAGTGACCACTACATGCCTGCAGCCCTGGAGATCGGGTCTTACTCAAGACCTGGCAGAGTGGGGATGCCCAAAAGCAGCTGTCAGGAAAATGGACTGGTCCATATGATTTTTTTTTAATAATCAATAATAACAATAATGTAAGAATAACAATAAAAGAATTAGGAAAAAACAAGAAGGAAGAGGAAGAATGAGCCAGAAAAGAGGGGTTAACTTCGGCAGCATCTTGCGGTGGCTTCTCTGACAGAGAAAGGAAAAAAAGAGGATCTATATCTACATACAGCAAGGGGGGAAGGGAAGGGCAGGGCCAGGGCCTCTTTCCCCACTGCCAGACTTCACCACCCAGCCCGAGGCTGAGGTCACACTCCATGACGCACTAAGTCATCGAGTCCCAGTTGAAGTCATCCGGGATCTCCTCACTGGCGTCAGGAGGTGGAACTGATGGCCGAGGGACCATATGGTGTGCGGGGCGATTGTATCCTGCTGAGTCCTGCGTAGGAATTGGGTAGATTGGTGATGGGCCAGGGTAGAGGTGGGGGGCTTGCGGGTGCCCGTAAGAGTTGACTTGGTTCATGCCTGACTCTTTTTTTCTTTCCGGTTTTATTTTATTTATTTTTAAAGATTTCTTTCTTTATTTATACAAGCACTGAGTACAGTCAGAAGCACGGTAGGGTGAGAGAACTCACCAGAGCCAGAGCGGGGAGCAGAGCAGGCAGACCGACGAAATACACTGCTGAGGGGAGCAGCGAGCGCAGCAGGAGAGGCCTGTTGCACCATGTGGGACCCTCTCTGGGGGCCGGGGATCGAACCAGTGCTGCAGAGGCTACGGGCAGCTTCACAGCCCAGTGCTCAACCGCTGTGCCACCAGGGGAGGCCCTCATGCCTGACTCTTGTTTGCCACTGGTGAGGGCACAGGAGTCAGCAATCCGGGCAGGGGCTGAGGGCCTGTGGGAGCCCCCTTGGGGGGGCACATGACCAGTCTGAGTAAGGAAGTGGTTGAGGGAGTCACACAGATGGGCGATGTGGTGCTGGTCCAGGCTCCAGTTCTTCTGCTCTGCCTGCCACAGACTCTCCATCAGTTCTGAGAACTGTGACTGCTCGATGCTGGGCCAATTGAGCCGATGGACCATCTTGAAGCTTTCCTTTAAGGAGTCGATATTGGAGCACCAGTCAGGTGGGAAGGCAAAACCAGGGCTGTTGATAGGCGTCTGGCCCTGCGGCTGCTGGGCAGGGTGGGAGTGGGGGTGGTGCTGCAGTGGGGGCAGATGCATGGCCCTCACAGGGGGCGGCCCATAGCCCTCAGCCCCAGCTTGCTTACCCCCTGGAGGGGTACAACCATCTGGGCTTGGTGTGTGCAGCGGAGGAGCACTGCCCACAGTTGCGGGGCCCTGGGCTGGTGCTGGCTGCTGCGGCTGTAATTGTTGGGGTGGTGGCTGTGCTGGCGGCTGCTACTGCTGAGGTTGCGGCTGCTGCTGCTGGTACATGTGGTAGTTGTTGGAGGGTGACATGTCCCCCAGGAGAGATGAAAAGCCATGCTGGGAGGAGGAAGAGGACTTCTCCAGCATGGATTTATAGAGGTTGCGGAAGGACCAGCTCAGGTCCTGAAAATTGATCTCTGAGTAGGAGAATTTGAAGTCGTGATTGGTGCCATACGGGGGGGAGGGCCCTCAGCACGCTCTCGACCTGGAGCCCCTGCAGCCACTGCTCCACCATCCACAGATCCTGTGCTCTGGTGTAGCTGGTGATGGATGTGGGGTTCTGAAGTGACATCTGAGGATTACCCTCTGGAGGCAGTGAGGCTTCTCCACTCCCTGGCACACCTCCCCGGGGGCTTTTGCTTGCCTCCTGTTCTGGTGAGTCTTGGGATAAATCATCATCTGGAGGGTGCCTTCTTGCCGCGGACCAGCACAGCGGTAGACTAGCAAGGCCGACTCAGGGATGAGAGACTGAGCAGGGTGGTCAAGGATTCGGGGCAGAAATGACAGACAGACACACTTCAAGAGTGAAGATCTGAATGTAATGTGCTCGAAATCATTGTACATTTTTATACATTTTCTTAACGCATTACATCATATGAAATTATCGCAGAAATGATTAACATTTTTCTCAACATAACATAATCACAAGATATAATCATGACATAGGTTTAGTATTTCAAAATGTTACATTTTAACTAATGATTGATTATGAATTGCAGTTTCTGTGATTCAAGTATATTTCCTGCCCAAACCTGTTTAACTAGTTATATGTATGACCTAGTGCAATTATTATTACTACTGGAAATCTAGCCTTCTATATTAGTTCTACTATTATTTTGTTAATATTTTACTTAGGGTGATTAGTTTTAATTAAAAGCTTGCAAGCTTAGTTCTTTTATATTTTATTTTATTTTTAAAGATTTATTTATTTATACAAGCACTGGGTATAGTCAGAAGCGTGTGAGGGTGAGAGAATTCACCAGAGCTAGAGCAGGGGCGCAGAACAGGCAGATGGACGAAGTACACTGCTGAGGGGAGCAGCGGGCGGCAGGAGAGGTCTGCGCGCCATGTGGGACACTTGCGGGTGCCCGGGGATTGAACCAGCGCTGCAGAGGCCATGGGAAGCTTCGCAACCCAGCGCTCAACTGCTGCGCCACCGGGGAGGCCCCTCTTTTATATTTTAAAGGGACTGTTAATCTATGCCTATTTATTTTTGATTCTTATAAAGTATGTTTTGATGGATGGAGGAAGTTTTTGCATGTTTTTGTCACCTTGGTTGCTTACTGGATTTCAGATTGCCAAATGTATATAGTTATATTTTAATCAGTGACATTTGACTCTGTGCACCATTATACTGTAGCTAGGAAGATTAAAGTAATGCAGGAAAGAAAAACATTTATAACTAGACAGGTCAACAAAAAGGTATGCAGAAACACAGGGAAGAGTTGTTGCTATGGCAGGAACAGCAGGTGCATTGTCTTCATAGCAATCAATCTTCTTATAGTTTAATATCGTCATCTTGCAGCAATGCTTTTGGGGAAAAGTGCAGTATGTTCCCCTCGCATGCTTGACCATGCTGAGCGAGGGGTTTCTTAACTGCGAGCCCACAGGCATTTGCCTTGCCAGAATATTTTCATCATAATGCCCCTCGGGGACTGCGCCTGTCTTAGGTCGTCAGGAGTCACAGACATGAGGCTGGCCAGTGCCTTCTCTAGTCTGCCCCCGATCTTACCCGTCATTGACTGTCCAGTCCAGCTCACAGGGGAAGGGGGTCTTATTTACTCTGACTTACGTTATGTCTGAGTAAACGCCTCCCTTTTTCCAGTGTTCACATGCGTTCAGCGGCAGAGGCTGCCGCACCTTCTCTTTCGGGAAATGCCAGGGCAGGTGTCGATTGTCCAATAGGAGCCCTTCCAGGGGTCATCCCCAGGTCTGGGCACCTTCCGGAAACACTTGTTGAGCGCAAGGTTGTGCCGAATTGAATTCTCCCATCCGAAGCCGGCGTTCTTGTAATGGGGAAGCTGTCGCGGATGCAGCGGTAAGACTCACCGAGAGTCATCGTCTTGGCTGGAGAGGAGCTGATGGCACAGGTGATGCGGGTGGCGCAGCTGTATCGTGGTTTGCCATCCTGGGGGACGGCCGCCTCGTCTTTGCTCGGGGTGGCATTGGGATCTGTGGGTGAGCCTGGTGGACATTTGCGGCTGCCCCCGGAGGTCCGGCCAGGGAGGCACTCCCAGGCTTCTCAGTGGCCGCCCGAAGGGTCAGCTGGGGGAGCCAGGCTGTGGAGGTGAGGCTGCTCTCTAGGTCAGAAGCCAGGGCCCTACTGGGCTGTCTCCAAGGTTCCCCCAGCACAGGGAGGGAACCACCTGGTACTGGCGTTTGGGGTTGAAGGGATGCCCCCCTTCAAAGGCAGATGGGGAGTCTCATCCTCAGTGGCTCTTCCTGTACTTGGCTGAGCCCCCCCAAGCAGTGGAGGGGAACTGGGTCCCCCGAGGATGAGGATGAGGAGCGGAGGGAGGAGGTGGGGGGGGGAGAGGGAGGTCCTGCCTGGGGAAGGTGGCACCCCCCACACCCAGCCTGTAATCCTGGGGAGGGGGGAGGAGCCTCTCCCAACCCGGAGTTGTCTCCTCCCCCTTGGGGGAGTCCCCTCCCCCCCAAACTGGATCTTTCTCGGGAGTGGAGGCCTCTTTCCGTCTGCTGAGGATCTGAGTGGAGGGGCTCTGCCCTGTGCGGCTGTCTAGGTGCCAGGAAGCTGGGGGGGGGGGGTTCTTCCCCTCCCTGGAAAGGCTGAAAGCCGAGCCCTCGCCCTTCCCGGGAGTGTCCTCTGCGCAGCACTAGCCTGGGAGGCCTGGACGGGATGGAGGTGCCGACTCCGCAGGCGAGTCCCTCTCGCTTTGCCTCAGAAGTCCTGAGTGTGCGCCTGCGGGGTGCAGGCACGCTGGGGCGCGCTCACTCTTGCTTCCTTTCCGAAGGACCCCCCCTTTCTACTTCTGGAGGTCTGTTCGGGGCCAGGATGGGGCTCTTCCTCGCCCTTAGGAAGGCGAGAGCGTCCCCGGAAGGGGTCCCTTTCCCTCGCCCGCGTGACCAGGGTCTTCTCTCCCAGCGGGAGAGAGGCTGCACCCGTCCCGCTCCCGCCTCCGCTCCTGGGGTGCCCCCGAGGGTGGGGTTTTCGTACTCCCCACGCTCCCCGAGCTGGCCTGGGCAGTCGGGTCCGGGAGGCCACGGCTCCCCGACTCCCGGCTCGGGCTGCTGTGGCGCCGGCGCCTCCTGCTTTCAATCTTGATTTTGGCATTTCCTTTTAACTTTGTTTTTTTTTTTAAGATTTATTTATTTATTCATACAAGCACTGGGCACAGTCAGCAGCGCGGGAGGGTGAGAGAATTCACCAGAGCCAGAGCGGGGAGCAGAGCAGGCAGAAGGACCGAAGGACACTGCTGAGGGGAGCAGCGGGCGGCAGGAGGGGTCTGCGCGCCATGGGGGACCCTCGCCCCGTGGCCGTGACCGGGGAACAAACCGACGCTGCTGAGGCTGCGCGCAGCTTCGCAGCCCAGCGCTCAACCGCTGCGCCACCAGGGCAGGCCCTTAACTTTTGTTTTTTAACTTTGAGGGTTTTTTCCTGCTTATTTTTTCTGTTATTGTTATTTTGGCCTGTGGGTAAACCGCAGTTGTAGGAGATATCCCACACGTGATAAATGATAACTAAAGAGCTCTCTGTGTCTCTGTGTTGTATGTCTGTCTGTCCTTGCCTGTGTCCTTGTCTTGGCCTCTAGAGGTGGAAAACTTGGTATCCATGGTGACCGTAGACATTGAAAAACGTCTCCAATTATGAGGGAAAAGCTAAGGTTATAGTTTGTCACGATTGTACTACTGAACTGAGCCGGTGCTTTCGTAGAGATTGAATATTGTTGTTGCTGCTGTTTTCTAATATTTATGGCAAAGCTTCCCCCAAATCTAAGTTCAATGAAAAATTTGGTAGTCTGCATTTCGTCGACAGAAGGAAATTTTGTGGAACCTCAGCAGAGCTCCTGAGACGCTCCACAGATTTCTCCCTTTCCTCCTGGGAAAGGCATTAGATGAATTTGTCCTCTTTGGTATACCTACAGGTAAAACTAGAAGGGAAGCATTGTTACTTAGAAAATGGGAAAACTGGGCCTCCCTGGTGGCACAAGGGGTTAAACACTGCACTGTGAAGCAATCCGCAGCTTCTGCAGCATGAGTTCTATTCCTGGCCAGCCAGAGAGAAACCCACATGGCGCAGCAGACCCCTCCTGTCTCGCCTGCTGCTCCCCTCAGCAGTGTGTTTCAGTCAGTCTGCCTGTTCTGCTCCCCGCTCTGTCTCTGGTGAATCCTTTCACTCCCTCTCATCTCTGGCTTGTACTCCAGCTGTTGTAGGCATAAACAGATAAATCTTTTTTTTTAAAAAAAGGTAAAACTTGGCATGTACAGAAATGTTAACATTTGCTTTCTGAATTGTGTATAAAACCTTTCAGTATCTGATATGTATGTAAATTGGCAATGGTGATTGTTGCCTTGCTATATTGGATACTTCAGTGGTTTAATACCTACAGAAATTGTTTCTGGAGAAAAACAGGGGGAAGAGGCCACAACAGATTCCTATTGATGGAACTTTTTTTTAAAAGAGTTTTTTATTTATACAAGAACCGAGGTACAAGCCAGATGTGCTGGAAGGTGAGAGGATTCACCAGAGACAGAGTGGGGAGCAGAACAGGCAGACTGACAAAATACACTGCTCAGGGGAGCAGCGGGCAAGACAGAAGAGGTCTGCTTCGCTCTGTGGGACTCTCGCGAGCCGGGATCGAACCTGCACTGCAGAGGCTGCGGACAGCTTCACAGTGCGGCACTCAACTGCCTGCGCTACCAGGGAGGCCCTGATGGAACTTTTGATGGTAAAAATTTCCTACAAAGGACTGAATAGACCTGGGGATACACTTGATTTTTACTAAGTTTTGTTTGACATAACACTGGCAATTTTTTGCATTTTCTTCTGATTCAAAGAACATTTTCTTGTTCTGACTGACCAGGACCTGCAGCAATGTTGCATTTTTTTTTTTCCCAGCAGAGCTAACTTTTATTTGCATTTTCTCTCCCTTTGATACCAACACAGCATGAAAACAGTGGTAGCCAAAACAAGACAGCAAATATATCAAAATCACAGTCAGAGTCCATTTTTCCATAACTTTGAGACGTGTTTCATTGTGTGGCTTTGAGTGGACTTCCTCCCAAAACGTGAAATAAAGCTGAACCAAGAAGAGGAAGACCTGCTACTTTGTTTGCAGGGTTCCAGAGACCTCCAAAGAAGCGAGGATGCTTGCCTCCGTAGGTAGGCCTGGACAACCCAGAAAAAGAAAAAGTCCTGGTACCCTCGAGAAGAGGAAAGCCAAGGTGGAGTCTGGCGAGACCAACTTTGTTCCTGAAGCCTTCTGGACTGGATGTCAAGAGTTCACTCTAATCCTATATGGACTGTTACAACAAAGCCAGCTGAAATTGCTGTTTGGTTAATCTGCTCTATATTTTATGTAAAAATAGGTAAAATAGTCTGAAAGTAAATTGAGGTTGCAAATTTTTGCAATACTGTTAAAAAAATTGAGATCAAGATGGAGAGAATTGGTATTTAGAAAAGTTGAACCAATTTTAAGATTTTATTTCTTCCTGTGATTTTGATTTGCTGTCTTGTTTTGGCTAATGCCTCCAGTTGTTTTTTTTCTTTTGGCTTGGACTGATGAACTGTTTTCCCAGAATGCAGGACTTTTGTTTTTCGCATGGACAATACCCGGAGAGACAGGTTTTCTTCCAACTACAATTGTTACAGGGCAGCCCCGATACAAAACGGGGTGCCTGACTGTGGGTCCCCGCTTAAAAGGACTTATCAATGCTCAACTGCAGGCACACACGAAAGGTTAATAAAAGGTTTATTCACAAGGGAAGGGGAAATGAGGATATGTACAGCACAGGGAGAAAAATGGGAGACAAAGTTTTACATGCGTCCTACCTGATCCGCAGATCTGGAATCCCAAATGGCACTCTGAGAGCTGGCTGCGAGCCAGGAGCTGTGAAGCCAGGAGGCCCGCTACAGAGCGAGCCCCCCAAGGCCCACGTGTTTGGTTTTTATACCAAACCTGGCTGCTTAACTCCACCCTCAGGTCCCAGCCACCTTCCCTTTGGTGGTGACGGGATTTGTCTTTCCCAGTGTCTTGATGGCTTTGGTCTGGAGTGGGGGTGGGGTCCACAAAGCCTGTATGGGATTAGCTCAGGACATCCTTTCCCCCTAACAGAACCCTGAAAAATTTTCATCTGAGGCTGCACCCCAGCACCCACACATTTGATCTTCAGCACCATAGAAAGGGTGGCAAAAAGTGAAAGGAGGGAATTGTTGGGGGAAAGGATGTTGGGGGAAAGCAAACTCCCTACAGGCTTTGTGGACTCCACCCCCACTCCAGACCGAAGCCATCCAGACACTGGGAACTACGAATCCCATGACCAGGAAGGCGGGGCTGCCGGGACCTGAGGGTGGGGTTCAGCGGCCATGTCGGGTATAAGACCCGCCATGTGGGCGGGGATCTCTCCATAGGCGCTTCCAGGCTCTCAGCGGCCACCGGGGTTCCAGGTCAGCGCACCGGTAGGACGCGTTCACGAGCTTCTCTCCCTCCTCCTCTCCCTGAGTTACTCATTCCCTCCCTTCCCCTTCTTCTGTCCCTTTTAAGCGCGGTGGGGGCCGCAGGCGGGCGCCCGGCTCACGTCGGGGTTGCTCCGGAACAGTTTTACTTGGCAAGCACCAGGCGGCTAATCCGCGCGCCGCAGGGTGCTGTTCTGTCCCGCCTGCCGCGCTTGCTCGTGACGCTCGGGTCTCTGAGAAGCTGCCCTTTTCCGCAAGAGAGAGAGTTCTGGGCCACGGGAGCAACCCGCTGGCTCCTCGTCCTCGCCGCCGTCCTGGCGACCGGCTCCCAAACCAGCCCCTGGCTTTTTGTACGTCAGGTGTGCCAACATGGCCGCCCCCAGGGCTCACGGCGCACGGGCGCAGACATATTGGCTCCTGAAACCGAGCGGGGAAGACGTTTGTCGCGTTTCTTCAAATGCGTTTGCGCCTCTTCGGCCACCGTACGCTGACTGTAATACGCGCAACTTCTGACGTAGAAGCCGTTCACGCAAGTGTTCTCTTTATTTTTTTTTCAATATATATTTTTAAGATTTATTTATTCATACGTACATACATATATACACATATACATTCATACAAACAAACATACAAGCATTGGGTACAGTCAGAAGCGCGGGAGAGTGAGAGAACTCACCAGAGCCAGGGCGGGGAGCAGAGCAGGCAGAAGGACCGAAGGACACTGCTGAGGGGAGCAGCGGGCGGCAGGAGAGGTCTGCGCGCCATGTGGGACCCTCCTCCGGTGGCCGGGGAGCAGCCGGGGAGCGAACCGGCGCTGCAGAGGCCGCGGGCAGCCTCGCAACCCAGCGCTCAACCGCTGCGCCACCGGGGAGGTCCGGAAGTGTTCTCTTTAGGCGCTCGTGGGCCTGGGGAGAAATCGGGTCAGTATCTCTTCTTGTCCCTGCAAGTGTTTTTGTTGCTTTGGTTTTGTTCTGTTTTTGCCTTGGGGCTTTGTCTTTCACTGGGTGCCTGGCGACCGGAGGGGGGAATTACTGGCGCGTTGGGGAAAGCCTGGGGGGTCGGCAAAAAAGACTGAGGTTCGGCAGACGCCGGCGACCCTGCCCCACGTCCGGGGGCGAGGTCTTCGCGGGTCGCCCTGTAAGGCAGCGGGCGCATCCACGGCCACCGTGTGCCTGGGTCCGGTTCGGGCTTAACGTGGGGCTCAGTGAAGTTGGGGTGGGGGTGGGTGACCGTCATAGGGAGGTGCCCGCCCCGGGATTCGGGTTGATAAGTAGATGGATCGTCAGGGAGGTGACTTGGGCAAGCATGGGGCCCACTCAGACCTTGGTTCCCAGTACTTCCAGTTCATGGATTCAGGGCCCTTTGCCGTTGATTTGGGGGTGACGCCACGCTCTGACTGGTGGGTGGTGCAGAGAGGCTTGTGCAGACGCCTCGGACCCCGGCTGGTGTGTGGCTTGAGGCGGTACAGCCCGGTTTGAAGCATTCTGGGTTTTAGCCTTTTCTCCAAGGGCTGATTGACTAATGTAGACACGCCTCCTGTTTTGTTTTAAGATTATTTATTTATGCATACAAGAACTGAGGTACAGGTCAGAGATGGGGGTGGGGAGAATTCACCAGAGACAGACTGGGGAACAGAACAGGCAGACTGACTGAAATACACTGCTAAAGGGAGCAGCAGGTGAGACACAAGAGGTCTGCCTCGCCATGTGGGTAGCTCCCTGGCAGGCCTGGGATTGAACTTGTGCCACTGAGGTTGCAGATTACTTCAATTGTGGTTCGTAACCCTTGCACCACCAGGGAGGCCCATGTTAGGCAAAGTTTATGGCAAAGACAGAACTGAATTCTTTGACAGAGACCTTGAGCCTTAAAGTAAAACATGTGACATATCTATTTCTTTGCAGAAAATGTTTGCCAGGCCCTGCACGCCCCTCTTAACATTCAGGGGTGAGCACTCGCTTACTACCTGAGAAACTTTCCTACGGCTTTGCTAACAGAATCTCCCCTAACAAAAGGGAGTGGCTGCATTTCTCCCTCTGGTAAAGTGACCCATGTTCCAGTTTCCTACTATGTCCTGGTGGCTCTGTTGGGGGGAAAGAATGTCTAAAGCAAACTCCACAAATAGGTTTCCCAGACCCCACCACAGACCAAAGCTATCCAAGACACCCAGGACTACAAATCCCATAATGCCCTCATCACGGAATGGAGGATTGCTTGGAATGGAGGGTGGAGTTAAGCCCCCAGGCTTGGTATATAACCAGACATATGGGCCTTGGGGGTCTTGGTTTTTCTCCGCCTTTCAGCTCTTGGGGTGCTCTTGGGGTTCCAACTCAGCAGAGCTGGTAGGACACATTCACCCATTTATTTCTCTCTCTATCTCCCTGAGTTACTCATTTCTTCTTTTCCCTTTTTTTTGGTAAATGAATCCTTTATGAACCTTTGTGAGTGCCTGCAGTTGAGTCTCATTTTAAGCCCCTTTTAAGTGCGCGGGTGAGGACCCACAGTCAGGCAGCCTGCTGCAGACAGGACAGCCAAGGAAGTTCCCTGCCATTAATGAAAACTCAAGAGTCTAAGTGAATTTGCAGTGGGGGGAAGGCTGGGGAGAGCCATCTAGCGCAGCTCTGCCTCTTACTCTCCCAGCCTGAGCTTTTATTAAAGATATGAACAAAGAGGGCCTCCCCAATGGTTGGCGAGAGGGTTGAGCACAGTGCTGTGAGGCTGTCCGCAGCCTCTGCAGCACTGGTTCGATTCCTAGCCAGCTATGGAGATTCCCACATGGTGTGGCAGACCTCTCCTTTGGACCCACTGCTCCCTTCAGCAGTGCTTTCCGTCCGTCTGCCTGTTCTCCCCGCTCTGTCTCTGTTGAATTGCGTCATCCTCCTGCACCTCTGGCCTGTTCCCCAGCTATTGTATCTTTAAAAAAAAATATGGAGAAAGAAACAAGAAAATAGCACGCAATTATGTTTTGCTTATACTGATGAATAAGTTACTGCTGAAAACAAGTTTTCCTGGTTAGTGGGAAACATGTGCAGAAGCCAGCACGTCCTCAGAGAACAGAAGTCAGTTCTGGGAAGAAGTAATGTTTGCAAAACTTCTAACATCCTGGAACTTGATATGCAAAGTAAACGGGTGCTCTCCAAAACTCTAGCTCCCTGCAGGGCAGCAGCTCCCAACAGCAGCCCATCTCACACTGGAGTTGCCTGTATCAGTCCCTGCTCCTGCTGCCTGTGCTGGAGTTAAGGGCATGGTGCTGCCCTAGCCAGGTGTGCGCATCTGCACATTTCCTTCGTGATTTCTGGGGGAGCTTAGCTTCTTAAATCATTAATGACTGGGATCCTTGTTCCATGAAGACAGTGGTATTGCCTCAACGTTGTTGCTTTTCTGTTCACTTTCTACTGTTTAAAGTTTGTTCTGAGCTCACTGTATGGCCTCTACTCTCAATACTTGGTAGAAAGTAGGTAGGTATTAGTGGGCGCATAAAATTCAGCTGCTGTGTTGCCTGGAGTTTGTGTGAGGGAGTAGGGTGCTGGGGCTTGGAATTCATCCAGCATTTCAAGTTCAGTGACATGAAGTTCAGACTATTCCTTCAAGACCAAAAAAAAAACCCAAAAATGTCTGCTTCATTGGTGTCTCGGATTAATTTCTTAGAGTCTGTTGACCCCAGTTCTTTTTTTTTGCTCCACCCAAACCCAAATGGGTATGTTTAAACAAAGAAACTGTTCATTGTCAGCTCCCCTGTGGTGCTGGGTGAACCCCTTCCGGGTTAGTACATCTGGTCCCCACAGGCAGTGTCATTTAACATAGTGCATTTTCCTAAGGCAGACTCCTCTTTTGTTCATTATTTGCAAGAATCACATCGTTGCACAGACCGTTTTTCTCTGTTCCAGGGCTGTGCAGCCTGTTCTCTGAGTGTCTCCGAGTTGGGCGTTGCAGGCCACAGCCCCCCTCTCGCTTAGGGTTTTGGTGTTTTGTCTTACCAGCCTTCCACATGTAGAAATTGTTGTTAGCTTGCAAAGCTGGACAGGCTTTGGGAACGGGTGCTGTTTGCTCCTTGTTGGAGTAGATGGCAGCTTTTCCGATGTATAAGGAAAAGTGTTTACAGTTTGGACAGTTATGGATGACTCAGCTGTGAGTACTCTCACCCTTGTCTTCTGCTGCGCATGGGCCTATATGGGGGTGGGGGCGGACATGTAGCTTGGAGGTAATGTTATTCGGCACAAAGGAAACTTGGACAGCAGGGCCAAGAGGAAGCAGGTTTAATGCTCCGGTGCTGACTCGGCGGATTCGCATCCCAAGGCTGAGCCCCCTTTATAGGAAGTCAGGGCTCATATACACTCTCAGTTTCTACAAGGTTCCGGGTGGGTTTGCCTTGGCAGGTGTTCATAGTCAGATAGGACGTGGCTGCATTCCAAGAGTGAGCTGTACACCAAGGAGTGAGTCAGGAGTCAGTAGTCATGGGACCCCCCAGGTCCATCCTGCCTCATGGTTAACATCTGACAAGATTCCTACCAGAAACTAACTTGCATCCCAAGAACTGAGCAAAAGGTGGATACTAACTCCCCCAGGCTGCTTTTCCCGGTCACCATGCTTCAGAGAGCCCAAGCGAAACTGCTGTGTCTCAGGGTGTGTTGGGAAGAGAGCAGGCCAAGGGCATCAGATCGAAGCAGGCTTTATTGGACGAATGCCTGTGAGGGGCGATTCTCCGTGGCTGCAGAGTGAGACTCGGGACTTGAACTGGGGAGAGCGGGTCTTTATAGGGCGCGTGCAGCGGGCGTCCCTACTGCCGGAGGGGTCTCGGGAGTGTTTACTGCTGTCAGCTTCTCTCTAGTTCAGCTTATCTCAGGTTCCCTGGCACCGGGTTGTGCGGGTTAACGAGGGACCTGGGGGTGCTCTCATCGGGGTGTATTGATCTTCCACCTAAACAGCTGTCAAACGCTGTCCAGAGTGGCTGCGCTGTTTCTGGTTCCTCCGGCACAATATCGCTTGCTTTGTGCCGGCCATGCCCTGACGGCGCGGAGATGCTCCTGTGTTCAGAAAGTCGCGTGCGTTTGCCTCTGTGGTTGGCAGGTGCACCCCAAAATGATTTTTGTGGGGGCAGTGAGGAGGGGCTCAGCATCTCCCTTTTGGCCCACCATGTCATGGGCTCGGCCCCATTATTTATTTATTTATTTATTAAGATTTATTTCTATACAAGAACTGGGGTACAGGCCAGATGCAACGGGTGGGTGAGAGGATTCACCAGAGACAGAGCAGGGAACAGAACAGGTAGATGGACTGAAATACACTGCTGAGGGGAGCAGCGGGCAAGGCAGGAGAGCTCTGCTGAGCCATGTGGGATTCTCACCGCCGGCCGGGATCCAACCTGCGCTGCAGAGGCTGCGGATTGCTTCATAGTGTGGCGCTCAACTGACTGCGCCACCAGGGAGGCCTGGCGCCGTTTTGTAAAGCCCACACTTGCCCTGTGTGGCTGAGTCTCGGGCTGGCCGTGTGTCCCGGCGCTGTGTTTCCCTTCCCTGAGCAGCACAGTGTGTGCAGAAGACATTTGTTCCTGTTGCCCAGGACACTAGGGGGGCGCAGAGAATGTGGCCTCACCAGCCCGGTTCTTGTGTTCACTAGCACTTTCCCCGCTTCTCCAGGCAGGGAGGAGCACATCAGCCTCGATGACCGTCTGACTTACAGTGCCGTGCACTTCGGTTCACTGTGCGTTCAAACCTCCTCAGACAACGTCAGTCAGTGTTGCCTTTAAGGCCACACTTTCGCGCTCCCTGGCTCTCCCGCTGCCGGGCCTGTGTCCACAGAGCGTGTTGTTTGAAACAGGAGAGCCGCTCGCAGGGTTGGGGGACAGCGCCCAGACCCCTCCTTCCTCACGGTGTCCCTCTTGTACCCGATCTGCCAGAGGTCTACTTGCTCCTGAGCTTGGGGCTGGGGTGCATCTCATGCCCTCGTGTCCTTTCTCAGTCACCCCACTTCACCTTCTGCTGCGGACCAGCACAGCAGTAGACGATGAGGCCGTCTCAGGGTTGAGAGACTGCGCAGGGTGGTCAGGGATTCGGTTAAAGAAATGACAAACAGACACACTTCAAGAAAGTATAAATCTGAGTGCAATTTTATTTGAGTCAGTGGTCAGTATATATATGTTTTTTCTAAAGGCATAGGATCGGTGAACATCAAAGAAATCAGCTTGCTCATAGGTTTAGCTTATCATTGACAGGGCAGTGATTTAGGTCCAAAATACATCTGGACCTAGCCGCATTCCTAAGTAGACAGGCTATTAACTCTTTATATTCTTGTTGTACTAACAACTACTACTACTACCTACTCATGTTTACTCATAATGAATTATAAGGGGTGAATTTATATTATAATGCAGTTAATATCAAAGGTACTAAAGTCAAGCACATAATAGAAAGATTATTAAACCAACAATTCTATTATAACACAGTGTTTAGTAATGTTTTATTTGCATTAGCCTAATTATTAAATTATGTCTGTTTTTTAATTAGCAATCAATGACCAGAAAAAGGAAAGATTTTAGAAAGACAGTTGTAGCAGAATAAAGTTTGTGGGCCTTGAGAAAGCGAGATAAGGTTCCAGGTGGTCAGCATTTCTTTTAATCATCTTTGTGGCGGCTTCTGGTGGTCGTTATCTCTTGGCGGGCATTCGGCTTCTCTGCATCTTAGGGAGTTTGCTGTTCTCCCCCTGTGCGCATGGTTCCTTGCCCACGCCGGACCTCAGGGACCATGGCAACAGCCATTAGCCCTGACGGTCACTGCAGGGGGAGGTGCAGCAACCTTCACACAGTAAAGGCTACCTGCACCCCACCCGGATCTCAGCTTTGAGGCCAGCAGACCCCGTCCTGGGACACGGAGTCATGATCCTGGGCAGGATCGTGGGTACTGAGGGTGGAGTGGGGAAGCAGGGTGGCCTGGGCTGGAGGGAATGTGCCACTCATGGGGTTCTCCTGCACCCACAGGTCCTGACTTTGGGGAGCAAGAACATCCAGGGAAGGAGGAAGAAGACCCAAGACCCCAAGATTAGCCTTTGATGGAAGACTGAGAATCGGGGCAGCAGGTGGAGCAGACCCGGAGCACACGCTGGGGAGCAGCTCGCGCGGCGGGTTCTGAGGCCTGGGCGTGATGGAGGTGCCTTTGCTTTGTTTTCTTCTTTTGTCTGTACCATGTTTGTTTGTCTCAGGCCCAGGGAGGAGACGGGAGGAGAGAAACAAAGGTTCCCAGCACAGGCTGGGGGACACAGGGTTGAAGCCCCCACGCCCCCTGGCGAGGTGGGAGCAGCAGGGAGAGGCCTTCCCTCCGGACCCGGCGCCTGCCCTGCTGCGTGGCCGTGAGTCTGGAGGCCTCTTGAGAAGTGGTAGCGCTGAAGAGTAGGCACCGCGACAGCAGGACCTGAGAGAAGTTAACCGAGTTGTTAACGCCATGTCAGGGCGTGTGTGACGGGAGGCGGGATTGGGGGTGAGCGTGGGGTCGTGGGGGGTCGTTGCTGCGGGTGCATCTGATGTCTCTGACGTCAGCCCCGCGAGGCGCGTCCCTTCATGGGATTTCGGGTTGGAGGGGGAGGTAGGCCCCTCCTGGTCTCTGCTCTGGGACCTTGTTTGTGTCCCTTCTGGAGGTGACAGGGTGGGGGGTCCCTGAAGAGCAGCTGCTCGTGAGAACGTCCTTCCAGGTCACCGGGCAGATCTCCCCTCCCGCAGTAGGAAACCTTCCGACCGGACGCCAGGTCCGAGCGGGAAGACTCAGCCCAGAATGTCTTAGGGGGCATTTGCTTTACGTGATGCCTGTGCACGCGCCTGGGGGATCCATTCGAGCCTATAAAATGCACAGAGCGGAGAGCGTGTCAGGTTCCGCCCGTGTCCTCACAAGGCCTCTCGCGCCCCCTGTGCTGTGCAGGCCCCGCTGACCTTCGCCGACGTGGCCGTGGGCTTCACCCCGGAGGAGTGGCGGCTCCTGGCCCCCGCGCAGAAGGACCTGTACTGGGAGGTGATGCTGGAGAACTACAGCCACCTGGTGTCCGTGGGTGAGGACGGGTCCTGGCCTGGGGGCCTGCAGGGCCTTTTCTGCTGGACCTGGGAAGGCTCTGGAGTGCGGGTGCTGTGAGGGGGAGGGTCTCAGTCCCCTTCTGCTCCTGAGAAGGGCTGTTCTCTTCTCCTCTGGGGAGATAAGCCTTTCCTATGTGCATGTGAGTGTTTGATATCAGGAGCGTCTGTGTACAGGTGGCTATCGTGTCCGGTCAGGCACAGGTCCAGTACCACCTTTCTCATGTGATAAGAAGAGGAGGGTGTACCGCTGTCTTTCCTTATTCACAGCAAACCCCTTTTAGCCACCTCTGGGTTGAGATGAGTAGGAGGATTTCCAGGGCCTCAGGTCACCTCAGGCTGGTGGCTGCTGCCCAGGGACACACCATGTTTATGGGGATGAGACTCTCGGTGGGCAGGAAAAGGGTGGAGGGTGAGTTAGTAGCCTGGTCACCCACAGATGATGATCTCCGTGAAGCCTCCCGAAAACCCAAATGACAGAATTTGGGAGCACTGGAACCCTGAGAGGTGCTGGGAGAGTGGGGTGTCCAGTCACCACGAATGCTCTGCCCCGTCCATACAACTTCCACTGTTACTCTTCCTGGGGCGTTTGCAGCGTTTTCTTTCATGATAAGCTGTCACCTGGGAACCAAACATTTCCTGAGTTCTGGACCTCCTGCCCGCAAATTAATTGGAGCTGAGAGGGCATCATGGGAACCTCCGGTCAATGAGAAGCTTAGTAAATGCCTCATTGAGATTAGTATCTCAACTGGGGGTCAGTGTGGGGCTGAATCCCTAACCTGTCCCTTCATTTGCTTCCTCTGGGTGGTAATTGTCACACTGAGGTAAACTGTAGCACATTCTGACACCATCCATTGCTGTCATAGAATTCCTGGGTGTGTCAAAAACCCACATGGCAAGGGTTAGGCCTGGATCCCCAATCTGCTTCCCCTTTCTAATCTGAAAAGTGTTTGGTCCTCACATAAAACATCCCATGGTCCCACAGCCCACACCCCTCAATGTGTCTCTCTCTCATGTCCCTTGACCAGGTTACCAAGATTGCCAACCTGACACACTCTCCAGGGTGGAGGAAGAACTGTCATGGACACCGGAAGCGGAAATGCAGAGGTTCCCCAGCTCAGGTGAGTGAGGAGCAGCTGGGGCAGGTATAAAGACCTCGCCCTGAGGCCAGAGTACCCTGAGTTTTATTTAGATACATTTCATAGAGTCATCAGAAAAAAGTGATCTTTATGGTGGTTTTCAAAATACCTCTATATGGGCCTCCCAGGTGGCGTGGTCAGTTGAGCGCCGCACTGTGAGGCCGTCCACAGCCTTTGCAGTGCAGGTTCTGTTACAGGGCAGGGAGTGGGGTCCCCCCATGCCCGCCAAACCTGCCTGCTTTAAATAGGTTATGCCGTATCAACACAAAACATATGAGACTTTAATGGGAAGGAACTTTAATACAATTAGGAAACAATACAAGAAAGGCAAAGAATATAGTTTCTAAATCAAGCACCCAAAGTTATCTGTCCCTTCCTGGGTAAAAGTCCACCCAAGCAGGATTGGCCCAGAAGAAGGCCCCAAAACCTGCCACAAGTCTAAAGCATGTTCCAGTGGGGAACCCGGAAAAGGTTCAGAAACAACCAGACAAGTCTTGAAGGAAATGAGCAAAATCAAGACAAAAACTGCCATTGTCACCTCCCCATGGGTCTCTCACCCACATCTGTTTCAACCAGTTCACGAACCAAAGGGAAGCGCAGTTTCTTCACGTGTCTCTCAGCTCCATGTGCCTCTTCCAGGTCTCCTTCCGGCTCTCCCTCCTGCTTCCTTCCTTCTTCAGTCTCCTCTACAGCCTCTTCTCTCCCTGCTCAGCTCTACCCTCCCTTGGGTGGGGCAGGAAACCTGGAACCTCCCCCTTTCCTGGGGACCACCCTGTTACAATTCGATCCCGATGGCTGGCAAGAATCCCACATGGCGCGGCAGACCTCTCCTGTCTCGCTTGCTGCTCCCCTCAGCAGTGCATTTCATCAGTCTGCCTATTCTGTACCCTGCTCTGTCTCTGGTGACTCCTCTCACCCTCCTGCGCATCTGGCCTGTACACTGGTTCTTGTATAAATAAATAAATCTTTTTTTTTTTTTTAAAGATTTATTTATTTATTCATATAAGCACTGGGTACAGTCAGAAGCGCGGGAGGGTGAGCGTATTCACCAGAGCCAGAGAGGGGAACCGAACAGGCAGACTGACGAAATACACTGCTGAGGAGAGCCCCGGGCAGCAGGAGAGGTCGTTGCACCATGTGGGATCCTCGCCCCGTGGCTGGGGATCGAACTGGCGCTGCAGAGGCTATGGGCAGCTTCGCAGACCAGCGCTCAACCGCTGCGCCACCAGGGGAGGCCCTAAATAAATAAATTAAAAAAAAAAACAAAAACGAAATACCTTTATGCCGGGCCTCCCTGGTGGCACAGTGGGTTGAGCGCAGTGCTGTGAATCTGTCCGCAGCCTCTGCATTGCGGGTTCAATTCCCAGCCAGCTAGGGAGATTCCCACATGGCACAGCAGACCTCTCCTGTCGCACCCACTGCTTCCCTCAGCAGATCTTTCGGTCCTTCTGCCTATTCTGTTCCCCACTCTTTCTCTGGTGAGTCCTTTTGCCCTCCCGCACATCTGGCCTGTACCCAGTTCTTGAATAAATAAAATAAATCTTTTAAAAAAATACACAAAAATCAAAATATCTTTATGCCAAGGCATGATGATGAAGAGATTCATTGTTCTTTTTAGAAATCTCAACAATTGAAGATTATCTGCCACAGCCGTCACAGCTTGGGGATGTGGAGAACAAAGTAGAACAATGCCAGAAAACTCAAAAAGTAAAGAAACCTCATGTGTACAGGGAATGTGGAAAAGCCTTCAGGAGCAAATCTTTGCTTAGTGACCACTACAGCCTTCCCCCAGGAGAGAAGCCTCATCAGTGTGGTGCGCGTGGGATAGCCTTTCGCAGGAAGGCCATGCTCTCTGACCACCAGAGATTTCATACTGGAGAAAATACATATGACTGTACTGACTGTGGTAAATTCTTTTTCCACATATCAGCGCTCAAAGGTCATCAGAAAACACATACAGGGGAGAAACCGTATAAGTGCAGTGACTGTGGGAAAACTTTCAAGCACAAGGGAAATTTCACTGTACATCGGCGTGTTCATACAGGAGAGAAACCTTATGTATGCAGTGAATGTGGGAAAGGCTTCAGCCAGAAGATGTGCCTCATAGCCCATGAGAGAGTTCACACAGGAAAGACTCCATATCTGTGCAGTATTTGTGGAAAATACTTTTCTCAGAAGTCAGGTCTCCTTAGACATGAAAGAATTCACACAGAGAAGCCCTATGAATGCAGCGAGTGTGGGAGATACTTCACCACAAGGCAACGTGTCATCGTCCATCAAAATGTTCATACAGTAGCGAGACCCCATATGTGCAGTGAGTGTGGGAAAGCCTTCACTACAAAGTATATGCTCAATGTCCATCGAATTTCTCATACAGGAGAGAGTCGCTATATGTGCAGCGACTGTGGGAAAGCCTTCCCTACAAATTATAAGCTCAATGTGCATCGATTTTCTCATACAGGAGAGAGTCGCTTTATGTGCAAGGAATGTGGGAAAGCCTTCCCTACAAAGTACACGCTCAATGTCCATCGAATTTCTCATACAGGAGGGAGTCGTTACACCTGCAGTGAGTGTGGGAAAGCCTTACCTAGTAGGCAGCAGCTCAGCCTGCATCAGCGGAACCCTCCAGGAGATAAACCCTGTGTCTGCAGTGAGTGTGGCAAAGCTTTTGCCTATGTGGCTTGTCTTTTTTATCATAGGCAAATACATCGAGAGAAATATGTACATTTGGTCAAGATGGAAAATCCCCCCACTGAGAGGCATGGCACATCCCAGACCAGCCTTGTCCTGAGGGAAAGAAACATTGCCAATTCTGTTTCTATGCCAGTGTCTTCTGTGGCCCCTGAGACATCATTAAATGTCCTTGG
Source organism: Talpa europaea (assembly GCF_964194135.1). Taxonomy (NCBI): domain Eukaryota; kingdom Metazoa; phylum Chordata; class Mammalia; order Eulipotyphla; family Talpidae; genus Talpa; species Talpa europaea. The sequence continues at coordinate 48,780,964 of NC_140084.1, forward strand.
GCTCCTGGCAGATGAGAATGTGGTCTTAGTGGGCCAGCCTGTGGCCAGTGGCACATCCTTAGGAGACAACAGCTGGGTTGCATGGGACGGAAACCTCACGGATGCAGTGAATGTGATGGTGCCTTCAGGGACCCATTATGTCCTATGTTATGTCGTAGAAAACCAGTAAGAAGGAACTCACACCTCTTTGTGGGAAGTGGTGTGCTAAAGTTCTAGGTCACAGTATGTGAAAAGAATAAACTCGGAGAAGTTCTGTAAATGCAGCACCTGAGAAGCCTTCTGTACTCACCCTATTAAATACATGCATTGGCACCCTGTGGCATGTGGTGTTATCCCAAATGTGCACACAGTTGCTCTGATGTGTCACTGGAATGAAGGGAGCCTGAGTGATAGGTGATGCAGTTGAGCTTTTAAAGCAGGTAAGGCCATCCGTGTGTGGACTGTTGTAAAATGCAAAACCGCACAAATGCCATGATTGCAACTGTGGCCTGGAAGTTGTGTTTATATCTGTGAAAGGTTGACTGAAAAGTAGATTCATCCTTTAAGTCTTACAGGTTTCTGTCATGCAGAGAAACTTATGAAACTGCTTAGTTTGGGGCCTCCGCAGTGGTGCAGTAGGTTGTACACAGCGCTGTGAGGCTGTCCACAGCCTCTGCAGTGTGTGTTCGATTCCTGATCAGCCAGGGAGATACTCACATGGCGCAGCAGACCTCTCCTGTCACCCGCTGCTCCCCTCAGCAGTGTCTTTGATTCTTTTGCCTGTTCTGCTCCCGCTCTGTCTCTGGTGAATCCTCTCACTCTCCGGCACTTCTGGCCTGTACTCCAGGTCTTGTATAAAATAATCTGGGCATCCTTTGTGGCTCAAGGGATTAAGCACCACACTGTGAAGCAATTTGTAGCCTCTGCAACACGACTTAGATCCTCCGTTGGCCAGGGAGCAACCCACGTGGTGCAACAGACCTCTCCTGTCTGGCCTGCTGCTCCCCTCATCAGTGTATTTCATCAGTCTGCCTGTTTTGCTACCCACTCTGTCTCTGGTGAATTCTCTCTCACAGCTCCCACATCTCTGCCCTGTACCCCAGCTCTTTTATGCATAAAGGAAATAATAAATATTTAAAAAAGAAAAGAAAAAACCCCCACAAAATTCTTTGGAAAAAAAAGGAAAAGAGAAGAAAATAGAAACTGCTTAGTTTGGTCAGTTCTTTCATTAAATCTACCTTTGTACTTGGTGCTGTTCCAGGAGGATGGAATTCAGTGGTGACCAACAGAACAAACCTATGGTCCTAAGCAAGCGAATAGAGTGACCAGTATTCAGTGGGGAATAGAACAGCCTGATCTATACTGCTGAGGGGAACAGTGGAGAGACAGGAGAGGTCTGCTGTGCCATGGGGGTAGCTCCCTGGCTGGGAATGGAACTTGTGCTGCAGTGGCTGCAGGTAGCTTCATAGTGCTGAGACTTAACGCCTGCACCACCAGGGAGGCCTGGTCTTAGTTTGATTGCAACCAGAGAATACCATAGCCTGGGTGGATTTGGGGACAAGTATATTTCTCACCCTTTTAGGCAGAGAAGTTTTTATGAAAACCCCCAGAGACTTGGGCTTTTTCCAGGTCCTATCTCCTGGTTCATGGAAGCCACCCCAGTGTCCTCACCTAGGGACAGCGTGGCATGCTGTCTGCCATGTCTTCCAAGAAGAAAAAACTCCTCTGACATGGGTTCCACCCTCTGACCTGGCCACCTCTCCCAAGTCCCACCTCATGCATTGTATTTGAGATTCTTTCAACATTGGGTTTTGGGGAAAACAAATACTGATTTCATGGGACATACGGAAAAGTTGCTTCAAAAGTTAGTAAGAATCTCCTGTTCGGGGGACTTATTTCCAGGGTGAAGGATTTCCTGTAAAGGATTTGGAACACCTGAAAGTCACGTGTTTCGTTCTTTTTCATGTTTCATTCATTTTTCATGTGTTTCGTTCATTTCACGTTGTTTCGCCAAGTAGACTACAAAAAAAAATCCTTGCTTATTTCTGTGGCTCTTTGAATATCTTATAAACAAAAACATTTCCTCAGTTTCACTAAAAAATATCTCAAAACTAAGTGTCCCGGGTCATGCGTGGCTAAGTCAGGCAAGGAGTCAGACTTTGTAGCTAATTAAATGGCTGAAGCGCATGTTCTGACCAAACTGTCTACGTCATCCCTGAAAGGTATCTTTGCAAGCGCTGGTTCCGTGACTATTTCTCAACAAAATTTTACGTTGATTTGGAAAATGAATGAGCACACAGCCTCAACTATTATTACTGATGGAATTGGCCTTGGGAAGGCGGTTCTCCTTGAGAACTGTCTCCCCCATATTGATGATTTCAGACTCAAGAACAGACTATAAACTGGGCAGAGCAGAAAAGGAAAAGCATCCTCAGAATACATAGATACCGGAATCTACTCCCTGAGAATGGAGGAAAACAGGAGATGGCAGATGAGATCCCCAAACGTTATTCTGGGAAATTTTTGTCCTCAGACCTGTCACCCTTGAACCTGCCACCATTCCAGAGGATTCGAGCTCCACTGTTAGGGCCTGAAGGGAGACGTACCTTCTCTGTAGTCCTTGTCTCCTGGGAGTGCGCCCCTGGGCCTGTCACTATTCTGCTTATTTCTCCTCACTTGTTCCCTGTCCACGAGACCTGTCCAAATCTTCCTGTAGGAAAAGACCTGGAAACTGACCATATGGTGGCTGTCTCCAGTCAGAAATCCTGGGTGATTGAGTAATGGGTTATCTGTTTTTGTGCACCATCTGTGTGCTTCACACTGTGAGGAGATATTGCATAAAACAGGCCAAGAATGGCCTTATACATGCTACTCAATTTGAGAGAGAGTGAAGGAAAAGGAATCTAATGTGCAAGGAATGACAAGTTCTGTGAAAAAGGCACAGCCCGGGGATGGATGGTAATGTGATCGGTACGTGTCACCAGACAACCATGCCCACCTCTGCGCTTTTCTGGAGAATTAGAATTTGAACAAGAATGGAGAACATGGTCTCCCACCATAATTACTGTAGCCAGAGAATGCGGCAGGACGATTTTTGATTTTCTGCAGAGGCTTCCTGTCCCAGGTATTCTGTAAAACAAAAGAATGCAGGTTCCCGAGTCACCCCAGAACTTCTAAGCCAGAATGTCAGCACTGACGTCCAGGACACTCTTTCAAATGAGAGCCTAGTACCCACTTAGATTTGAAGATGGCTGCCTAAGTCCCCCATCATCACCCTCACTTTATAGCAGGATGACCCAGGCAGGTCCTGTCCCGGGAGGGGTCTGTCCTGAGTGCCCCCAGCCAGCAGGTCTCATGTCTCATGTTGTCCTTGTCTCATGTCATCCTGCTGTGGGTGTCAGCCTGCTAATTGCTGGGATTGGTCAGACCTGTGATGGCTGCCCTGAGCTCTGGGGACACGTGCAGAATCCACCATTGAGAAGTTGACACCCCAGGACTAGTAGCCCCTGTGTATGCCAGGTGCTACCAGCCTTAGTATATCTGGGCACCTGCAAATAATGGGGAGTACCCTCCACGTGAGTCCTTGGCGCCACACTCAGGAACGAAGCACAAGCCCTGAAAGCGGAAATGGGGTTTAATAAAGGGGCGGGTGGAGAGTACATTGGCCAGGAAAGGACGCTGCTGGCAGGGCTGCAGGACTGACTGTGAAGCTGCAGAAGCCCCCTCCCTGCTGTCCCCACCTGCCTCTGCTGAGCAATGAGCAGGGCACTCCGGGGAGAAAAAGAAAACGATGAGCCCAGAAACACCTGTAGGGCAACCTGTTGCGCCCATCCAGCACCCAAGGCTGCTCCCTCTGCCTTCCCAGCCTCCCCCCACGCCGTGCAGTTCGTGGCATACGGGGGAGCTGGGCTATGCAGGTGGGCTGTGGAGGAGGTGACACCCGCCCCTGGGCCGCAGTGGCCCTCCCTGGCCTCACAGGACATCCCGTAACACCAGCTTCCAAACAGGAACCACCCTCACCTGCTTCCCCGGGCTGCGGCCCAGCGCGGGTGGCCTGGGACTGTGTCCTGCTCGCACTGCACGAAGAAGTCAGTGCCCGGCGTCCTAGTCCTCTGCTGGGTCCGCGGCCCCGTGACAGGTGTCTGCAGGGTTGGATTTAGTCTGGACTGTCGGGCTCCTCGCACCCCGTGGTGGCAAGTCAGCCCTTTCTCCACTGACAGCTTGTGCCGGCGGCGAGCGCCTGATCTCTGCGTCATTTCGTGGAATCTGCTCCACTGAGGCCCTGGTAGCGCGTGGGTGTCAGGGACCCCGGGGAGCCACATCCCCAGGGGCGGGGCTCCAGGGGAGGCCGGGAGTGGGCGGGGCTCCAAGCCGGTGAGAAGTGGGCGGGGCTTCCAGGCTCCGCCTCACGGGCGGGGCTTACGGGGAACGGGCGGGGCTGATGTTGGCGCCGCCTGGCGGTGGGGCTTCGTGGGGCTCCGGGCGTTTGGCTGCAGGTGCCCGGGGCCTGGCGCCCGCTGTCCAGGCGCCCCTCAGCCTGGTCTCGGTCTCCGCTCAGTCCGTCGTCTGAGGAGGACAGGCCCCTCCCTCCGTCTCCGCCCCTCCGTCTCCGTCCAGGGCCCTGTGTGAATCCTCGTCCTCATTCCTGTCTCACAGGAGCGTCCGCTCTGGAGCGCGTCCCGCAGTCAGGCTCCGAGGGTGAGGACGCACCGAACAGGCCAAACCTGTTCCCCCGGGATTTGTCCTGGGTCACTGGAAGGGGAGCTGAGCGCAGGTGTAGACACAAAAAGTGAATTCTGGGGGGATGACATATATGTACTCTGCTGAACTGGCCGAAGATAACTAGAGCGCCCGCGTCTACCTTGTGATGCGGGACAGTCTGAAAAGGTGCTTTTTCTGCAGGAGCCCGGGTGCTGGGAACGGGGCTCACTGCTGCCCCTTCTCCCCGGTGCCCACTTACGGCCCCTGACCCCCAAGCTGTCCTCGCGGTTCCGTACATCCGTTCTCTAACATGGCCACCCCCATGACTGCGAGCGTTGGACGCAGACATATTGCCTCTTGCGGACGTCCCGGCATGCACTTGTCGGTCCGTACAGGACCTTTGGGTCTCCGGCCACCGTAGGAGCGTCCTCCGTCAGGGTCTTCTTGGTCATCTGACTGAGCCCCCGAACTGTGGAGTTCGGCCCGGCGGTGGGTGTTGGGGCGTCGGTCAGTGCGCGGGTTGGAGCCTGAAGTTGGCTTTTGACAGTGGGGGTTTTTGTTGTGATGCGGACACCGGGGCGCGCTTGGTCCGGAGGTGGGATCGGGGGAGTCGGGCGGCCGCGAACCTGAGGCGTTTAGGCGGCGGCGGCGCCTGAAGGGGTTTTTGGGGTCCCGGAAGCTGGTGTGCGGGGATGGGGCTCCTGGGGACCCCACGGGGCTGGAGGGCGTAGGGGGTGATCGCCTGTGGGGCCTGGCCCCACCGTCGGGCTTTGGCCGTAGCGTCCTCCTCCCCCTCCCCAGGCCCCTTTTGAGTCCGGGTGTCTCCACCGCAAGTGTGAAGTAGTTACACGGGAGAAACACGTCTTGGGGAGGGAGGCCTCCCTGGTGCTGCCAGGGGTTAAACAGCATCACTCTGAAGCCATCTGCAGCCACTGCAGCACAAGTTCTATACCCGGCCAGGGAGCTGCCCTGACCCTGATCTGCCTGTTCTGCTCCCCACTCTATCTTTGGGAATTGTTACGCACCCCGCCTCTGGCCTGCAGCCCAGCTCTTGTATGCATAAATAAATCTTTAAAAAGAAAAAAAAGAGTAGAAGCACCTCTGGGTAAAATGAGGAGGAGGGGCAAGTGGAAGAGGGTCCAGCCGGTGGGTGGCAGGACCCCGTCAATCATTGGCCTCTCCTTCCCCCTTCACCTCCTGCGCTACCTGTGAGGCAGGCTGTCGCCAGTCAGGGGTGGCTCTTCCACACAGTAGAGAGCAGCCCTGGCCTTTGAGGGGAGAGTCAGCTCTTCCTGAGCCTCACCTGTGAAAGCCTAGGGGGAGCAGGAGGAGCCCTGGTCTGGCTCACAGAGCCAGGAGGGGTGGCCTCCCCTCCCCTGCAGAGCAGGGTTGTCCACTGGGTGCAAGTGCCTGGGCTGAAGGCCTGGGCCGGCTTCCTCGCCTGTCCAGGGTGGCCGAGAAGACACCACAGGGTTACTGCTAGGGGCTCGCATAGCAGGGAGCCGGCCGAGTTTGGGGAGCAGGGAGACAGTGGCAGCGCAGAAGGCTGCTGGAGGGCGCCTTCAGATAGTGGGGGCCCGGGCCCCTCGTGGTCAGCGGCTCTTTCCTCATTTCCTGGGAACTACTCAGGCCTCCCAGGTTTTCTGTCACTGCTGTGGCAGCCTCAGGGCAGTGGCGTTTCCATTTCCTTTTTTTTTTTTTACAGATTTATGTATTTATGCATAGAAGAGTTGGGATGCAGGCCAGGGGTACAGGAGTGGGGTGAGTGGATTCACCAGAGACAGAGTGGGGAGAGAACAGGCAGACTGACTGAAATCCACTGCTGAGGGGAGCAGCGGGGAGACAGCAGAGGTCTGCTGCCCCATGTGGCTCAGCTCCCTGGCCTCCCTGGGAAGCAGTGGCGCCCTCGTGTGGCCGCAGGTGGGAGCCGCCCCTCCAAGGCGGGCAGAGCACTAATCAAAGGGACCTTTTCATCTTATGCCTTTCAAAATAGTGGCTGTCTCTTGTTTTTTCAGAGCTCGGTTGGAGGAAGAGGAAACTTGATTATTCGTTGCTCTTTAACATCGATTTTTAAAAAATGCTTATTGAGGTAACGCTGATCTTCAACCCTGTTTTAGGGGTGTAGGGTCACCCGTCTGTGAATGTTATTTCACCAGGCCCACCACTGAACCCCCTCCTCCTCTGCTGCCCCCACCCTGCCGCCCCTTCTGGTAGCCTTGGTTCTGTAGTCAGATTTCGTGCTTTCTTCCAGTTCTTTTTTTTTTTTTTAAAGATTTATTTGTTTATTTATTCAAGAACTGGGGTACAGGCCAGATGCGTGGGAAGGGGAAAGGATTCACCAGAGACAGAGCGGGGAACAGGACAGGCAGACTGACGAAATACTGCTGTGGGGAGCAGCGGGCAAGACAGGAGACGTCTGCTCGCCATGTGGGACCCTCGCCGGCAGGCCGGGATCGAACCGCAGGCTGCAAACAGCTTCACAGCTCTGCGCTTTACTGCCTGCGACACTGGGGAGGAGGCCCACTTTTTTTTTTTAATATAACATGCTAAAGGAGCAGATGTGCTTATGTACACCAGTAAGCAGTAAAACAAACCAGTCAATCAAATGGTGTTTTCTCAGATCCTTATTTAATCCTATTCCCATTCACTCCCCGTGCAATCTATGATATTCAGGAACTTAATGTCAACATGTCAAACTGGAACAAGAATTTTTGGGTACGCAATTGTTATTTGGTGAAATTTGAAAATCATTTATTCTATGAACATACTCACAACAAATACAAACATCTGGGAACTTAATTTCCTGCTCTGGTGATACACTTTTTTTTTTTAAATAGATTTTTTTTTTTATGTATTTTTATTTATTTATTTGTTTGTTTGTTTATACAAGCACTGGGTACAGTCAGAAGCGCGGGAGCGTGAGAGAATTCACCAGAGCCAGAGCGGGGAGCAGAGCAGGCAGAAGGACCGAAGTACACTGCTGAGGGGAGCAGCGGGTGGCAGGAGGGGTCTGCCGCCATGTGGGACCCTCCTCCGGTGGCCGGGGAGCAGCTGGGGAGCAGCTGAGGATCGAACTGGCGCTGCAGAGGCCACGGGGAGCTTCGCAACCCAGAGCTCAACCGCTGCGCCACTGGGGAGGCCCTTTTTTTTTTTTTTTAAAGAGGCATGTATTTTTATTTATTTATTTGTTTGTTTGTTTTGTTTATACATACACTGGGTACAGTCAGAAGCGCGGGAGGGTGAGAGAATTCACCAGAGCCAGAGCGGGGAGCAGAGCAGGCAGAAGGACCGAGGTACACTGCTGAGGGGAGCAGCGGGCGGCAGGAGAGGTCTGCGCGCCATGTGGGACCCTCCTCCAGTGGTCGGGGAGCAGCCGGGGATCGAACTGGTGCCGCAGAGGCTGCGGGCAGCTTCACAACCCAGCGCTCAACCGCTGCGCCACCAGGGAGGCCCTCTGATGATACACTTTTTATCCTTTGTGTGTGAAACTGATCTATCTTCAGACCTGATCCATACACATGGTAATGGCACAAGATGAGAAATTTTATTATTATAAAGTTGTTTATTTGGAAACCACTTTCCTTACCATCTGGGCACTCTACTAATTCTCCTTAGAAAACGGTATTTGAGGGCTTCCCTGGTGGGGTGGGGGATTAAATCTCAGCACTGTGAAGCTATCGGCGGCCACTGCAGCACCACTTCAATCCCCAGCCAGGGAAGTGACCCACATGGCACAGCAGACCTCTCCTGTCTCCCTGTTGCTCTCCTCAGCAGTGTATTTCAGTAGATCCACCTGTTCTGCTCCCCGCTCTGTCTCTGGTGAATCCTCTCAACACCTCACACCCCCACACCTCTGGCCTACACCTCAGCTCTTGTATGCATGGATAAATAAATCTTTAAAAAAACGTTATTTGCTGCACAGTAAGTTTAGGTGTCATCCCAAAGGCCTCCTTTATTACAGCTCTTGTCACCTGTATCATGCAGTATAAACACCCATTTGTTTGGAAATGATCCCAGTGTTCCCTACATCCCGGAGTTTTTTCCTCAGTGAAAAAGTTCTCCCAGAACTTTCCTTTCTGTCTAGTATAGATCTGGATTTCTCAAGAAAAGATGACTTTTTGGACTCATTCCTATTGCCTTTCTCTTGTGAAATGAGATGACATTGGTTGGACAGCATTCTTTTATTCACTGTACCTCAGAGGGTCCACTACTAGGTAAATGCACAGAGAGTTACAGAGCCCAGAATGAACAGAAATCACCCTAATTTTCATTGTCTTCACAGGGTCTTTCCTGGAAGAACTGGGCATCGCCCAGGCATCTTCCCAGCACTCACTGTGCTCCTGAGGCTTCTTGCCTGCGTAAATCTCCTGATGAGAAACAAGAAAGAACTTGATGGAGAATGTTTTCCCACACATGCTACATCGCTAAGTTTTCTGCTCTGCGTGACTTCTCTTGTGGACGCGGAGGTAGGATTTCTCAAAAAAAGCCTTCCTGCACTGAGCACACTCGTGGGGACTCTCTCCCGTGTGATGTCTCTGATGTCTATTGAGCTGGACTTCTTTTTTTTTTTTTTTTAAAGATTTACTTATTTATTTATGCATACAAGAACTGGGGTACAGGCCAGAAGTGCGGGGTGGGCGTAAAAGGATTCACCAGAGACAGAGTGGGAAGCAGAACTGGCAGACTGACTGAAATACACTGTTGAGGGGTGCAGCGGGGAGACAGGCGAGGTCTGCTGTGCCCTGTGGGTCATTCCCTGTCCTGTGGGCCAGGGATTGAACTCAGGCTGTAGTGGCTGCAGACAGCTTCATAGTGCTGCGACTATAGGCACCCCCCAGGGAGGCCCTAGCTGTGACTTTTGTTTGAAGATCTCGCCTCAGGGGATGTACCCATAGGGTTTCTCTCCAGTGTGGCATCGCTGATGGGTAATAAGGTGGGCTCTTTTGGCGCAAAGCTTCGCCACATTCATCAGATCCATGGGGCTTCTCTCCATGTGAACCAGTTGGTACCTTCTGAGCACTGCTGTACCGCTAAAGGCATTCTGGCATTCAAGGCATACAGAGGGCCTCTCCCCTGTGTGAATTCTTTGATGTATGATGGGCATGGCCTTGCGAATGAAAGCTTTCCCACATTCTTTGCATTCGTGCGGTTTTTCCCCCTGTATGAGTTCTGTGATGGACAGTGAGGTGTGACTTGTCTATAAAACCTTTTCCACAGTCCCTGCACTCATACAGTTTCTCTCCTGTGTGAGTTGTCCAGTGAACAGTAAGCTGGGAGTTATCTATAAAAGTGTTTCCACATTCTTTGCACTCATTGGGCTTCTCTCCTGTGCAAATTCTCTGATGTGTTACGAAGTGTGATTTTTTATTAAAGGCTTTCCCACCGTCCCTGCATGCTTAAGGTCTTTGCACTGTATGATTTCTCTGGTGGAGGATGAGCTGTGATGTGTGTACAAAAACTTTTCCACTTTCACTGCGGGCGTAAGTTTTCCCTCCTACATGACTCCTCCGATGTCTTAGGAGGTGTAAGTTTTTACGAAAGAATTCCCCACATGCATAAGCTATTTTTCCTGTATGAATTCGCTGATGAACAAGCTGAGACCACAGAAAGCCTTTGCATGTTCTCTACATTCGTAGGGTTTCTCTCCTGTGTGAATCCTTTTGTTATAGGACAGGGAGAGGGTCAGCCCAAAACCCCGCAACCCTGCCTATTCTAAATGGGTTCTGCCATCCGCCGCATCAACACAAAACATAGGAGACTTTCATGGGAAGGAACTGTAATAAAACTAGGAAACAATACAGGTAAGGCAAAGAGTCTAGTGACATAAGATTCAGTGCACATATCCTGTGGGCAGGCTCCATGTACATTAAGCACATAGACTGGGGCTGACAGTTGCTAAGCCAGCTCATGCAGTTCCCAGATATGAACAACCATTATCATAAAAATAGGTATAAAACAGTTAAGTATTTTCACATCGTTCTGATATATTTGCTTTGTCTTCCGACAGAAGTATAGATGTCCATCTTTATTTTTTTCTAAAGATTTATTTATTTATACAAGAACTGGGGTATAGGCCAGATGTGCAGGAGGGCGAGAGGATTCACCAGAGACAGAGCGGGGAACAGAATAGGCAGACTGACTGAAATACACTGCTGAGGGGAGCAGCAGGCGAGACAGGAGAGGTCTGCCGCACCAGGTGGGTATCTCCACGGCCAGCCGGGATCGAACCCGCACTTCAGAGGCTGAAGACAGCTTCACACTGCTGCGCTCAACCGCCTGTGCCATCAGGGAGGCCCTGGATTTACACCTTTAGTACTGTCTGTAATCTCTGATGCTTTCCATAATCTATTATTTCACAGTAACAGAAAAAAATGCCCTTCAAGCAGTGACACTGCATGAAAGCCAGATCCCCCAGATTCCTTGAAGGAATTCCTTCAGTGTCAATTCTGTGATGCGAAGGTAGCTGCATTTCGCGCCAACAACCCCACAGTCGATACACGCCAGGCTGTCCCTTCCTGTCAGCCCCCTCAGGGCCACACTCAGTGGAAACCTGTTGAAAAAAGTGTTTCCCCTTGTCCAGCATTCTTCCAGCAGCATTCTCTGGTAAGTGTGGGTTTGAAAAGAAAGTGTGTCCCCCTCGATGACAACTTTTGGATATCAGCTTCCTTCATTTCTCCCCTCCATAGGTTTTCTGATGTAAAATGAGGCTGAACTTGTGGGACTATCTTTTCTGACACTCATTGCATCCATAAGGTTTCTCGCCTGTGTGAATTCTTTGATGGATAATAAGATGGGACTTCTGGGCAAATGATTTCTGACATTCGCTGCATTTGTGGGGCTTCTCTCCAGTATGTGTTTTCTGGTGTAAAACAAGGCTAAATTTAATAGGGAGAGTTTCCCGCACACATCACACTCAGGCTTTCTCTCCTGTGTGGATTTGCTGGTGAATAGTGAGGCTAAGCTTGTGGGAGAAGGTTTTTCCACATTCTAGGCATTGGTAAGGCTTTTCTCCCGAGTGACTCTTCTTGTGGACCAGGAGGTAGGACTTCCGGCTGAAGGCTTTGTGACACTCACTGCATTCGTAAGGTTTCTCTCCAGTGTGAGACCGCTGGTGGCTAGTCAGATGTGATTTCTGAGTGAAGTTTTTCCCACACTGGCCGCATTCATAGGGCTTCTCACCAGTGTGAGTTCTTTGGTGGATGATGAGGTTAAACTTGATGGAGAACATTTTCCCACATTCGTTGCACCCAAAGGGTTTTTCTCCTGTGTGCATCCTCCAGTGAGTATTGAGGAGAGACTTGACACTGAAGCCTTTGCCACACTCGCTACACTTATAAGGTTTCTCTCCAGTGTGAGTCCTCTGGTGTCTGCTTAGCTCAGATCTTTGGATGAAGGCTTTCCCACATTCACTGCACCGGTAAGGCTTTTCTCCTGTGTGAGTTTTTTGATGTAAAATGAGGCTAAATTTAAGGGGAAATGTTTTCCCACAGTCATCACAGCCGTAGGGCCTCTCGCCTGTGTGAGATCGCTGGTGCATGATGAGCCGTGACTTACTGCCGAAGCTTTTGTGACATTCGCCGCATTCGTAGCGTTTCTCTCCTGTGTGAGTTCTTTGATGTGAAGTGAGTTGTGGCTCATTGCTGAATCCCCCCTCACACACAGAGGACTCAAGCCCTTTCTGTCCTGTGTGTCTTCCCTGGTGTTTATTAAGGCATGGCTTGTCTGGAAAAGCCTCCGCACCTCTGTCACGCTCGTCCAGTTTCTCTCCTGTATGGGTTCTCTGGTGGGACTTTCTGCCGAAGCCTTCCTGACATCTGCCGCACCCATAGGGTCTCTCGCCTGTGTGTGTTCTCTGACTCTTCGTGAGGTCTGGCTTCTGTGGAAAGGCCTCCCTGCAGTTGCCGTGGTCACAGTGTTTCTCTCCTGTTGGAGTTTTCCAGTGTTTAATAATATGTGACTTCCGGTTGAAAGCCTTTACCCATTCATTACACTCACTGTGGCTTTCTCCAGTATGTATGTCCTCATCCTTTGTATAAACAAATAATGTGTCTTGTCCATTAAATTCAGCTTCATCTCTGACATCCCTTTGATTCTGAATAATGTATTCTAAGTGAGGTTCTGGATGTTTCCCAAGCGAGCCAAGTGCATGAGGTCTTTGTGCTAAGGAAACACAGAGGTTTAAGCTCAGACAAGATATTTTTCCAAATATATTATTTTTGTGCTGACTCTCCAGCATGCCTTGGACTTGTGGGTGCTAGTCTGTATGATTAGCAACTTGCCCGGTATCTTCTAGAAAGGAGACCCATTAATGAACAATAACCATGTAGCAGAAGGAGTAGAGAAAAGGGGAGAAGAGAAAAGAAGATGATGGGTATAGAACAAAAGTCTGAGACATTCATAAGTGGAAGGTGAGAAAAAAAATGGAATAAACTACCAGAGGTATGAGAGGTACAAAATGAGGAGAAGGGGGGAAAATTCATGAACATCCAAGCATGCAAGAAAAGAGAACTGGAGGCCTGGGGACAGGAAGAAAGCAGGAAAACTGAGAAGGCCAGGAGAAAGATGAATTAAGAGAGCAGGTTTTAAGATGAACTGGGGAGGGATCTGATCAGCTACATAAGAGAAGGCAATGTATTCTTTGAAAAAACAAAGAATTTCTAATACGGAGAGATTAGAAACAGAGTCGACATTAGTGGGAACTGATGTCAGCTGTTCTGTGTCACATTCAGAGTTGAAAAACTTCTAGATTTCCCCTGACATTTCAGAGGTGCCGCCCTGTGTCTGAGCAGCTGGTATGTCTTTGCATCTCCCTCCGAGTAGAGTAGTTGTTGCTCACTCACCTGGATGAATCTGGCTGTGGGCTTTCCCCTCTGTTGTCCTTGATGCTTCCTGCTCCGTGGGGTAGAAAGCGGGGTAGAAAGCGTCTGGTTTGGTAACTTGATACCCTACTAAAGGAAAAGATAGAGACATGTGACACCCCCCCCCCCCCCCGTCCCGTCTGCAGGGCCTCTGACAGATGGGGAAGATATTACACGTAAAAGGCTGCTGGACAGCTTGCACCTTGGCCAAGTAGAGGCTTTTTACTTTGGAGATGAGCGAAAGACTCTGTTGGAGGCAGAAGGGTGCTGACACCTCTGCTGTATCAAACTCCTGGCTAAAACTTGAGGCACTTGATAGGCCCCACCCCCTTCACTGCTGAGAAAGGATGGGCAGTGGATGGCCTGATGGCCTGTGTCACCAGGGGAACTGCTTACCCACTGACACTAGGTTGCTATAATTTTCCCACATCACATCTTGGTACAGGTTCCTCTGAATGGGGTCCAGTAGCTGCCACTCCTCCCAGGTGAAAACCACAGACACATCCTTGAATGACAGCGCGTCCTGTAACAGAAGGTCACCCTCTGCAGAGATTCTCTCTGGTAAATGGAAATTCCTTAGAATAAATTTTCCCACGGTAAGTCATTTGCCTGCTTTTGGTGTACTGGTTTTACATCATGCTTGGTAGGAAGAACTGATTTTTAACTTAAAATATCAGATATTTGTGCTTCTGTCCAGTCGTTCAATACACACATGATAGCCTTTTCAGAAACCCTCATAGTGATTACAGATGTGCCCACACAATGGTAGGATGACAGTGGAAAATATGATTTTGCATATTTGTATTTTGCACATTCTTTGCAATGAGCATGCATTACATTAGAAAACAATTTTAAAAAGAAAACAATACGAAGATTTAGGATAGAAGGCAATGAGGTAGATGGAACAAAGAGTCACTGGAATGGCAGAAATTAAGAAGTTGGAAGATACCACGTGATGCAAAAATCACCTGCAAGGATTTGGAAAAATCAGATACAGTGTTTTAAACCCATGCAACCTCACTATATAAATAAAGTTTTCTGAAAAAGGACAGTGAGAGGTGGAAGTACTTTGGAAAGCAACATTGCAATACCAGACAATTTCGGATACACCCTCACTTCCGCCTAACAATTCTATTTCCCAAGAAATACTAACCCATGTGCTAAAAGTAAAAGTGTCCATGCAAATTGTTAATCATTTGTATATTAGTGAAATGGGGCGCTATCAGAATTTCCCTAAATTCTCATATTTGTCTCTTCATGTTGGATCTGGTATAGAGTGCGCTCACAAATACTTCTAGTCTATGTATTATTATTATTATTATTATTTTTTTTTTATAGAGAGGCATGCTTTATTTATTTATTTGTTTGTTTGTTTTTTTTTTGTTTTTTTTGTTTATACATGCACTGGGTACAGTCAGAAGTGCAGGAGGGTGAGAGAATTCACCAGAGCCAGAGTGAGGAGCAGAGCAGGCAGAAGGACCGAAGTACACTGCTGAGGGGAGCAGCGGGCGGCAGGAGAGGTCTGCGCGCCATGTGGGACCCTCCTCCCGTGGCCGGGGAGCAGCCGGGGATTGAACCGGCGCCACAGAGGCTGCGGGCAGCTTCGCAACCCAGCGCTCAACCGCTGCGCCACCGGGGAGGCCCTATTATTATTATTTTTGAAAGATTTATTTTTATACAAAAGCTGGGGTACAGGCCAGAGGTGCAGGAGGGTGAGAGGACTCACCAGAGACAGAGCAGGGAGTAGAACAGGCAGATGGACCGAAATGCACTGCTGAGAGGAGCAGTAGGCGAGGCAGGAGCGGTCTGCTGCACCATGTGGGAATCTCCCCTGCTGGCCGGGAATTGAACCCGTGCTGTAGAGGCTGTGGACAGCTTCACAGCGCTGCACTCAACCCGCTGTGCCACCGGGGTGGCCCTAGTCTATGTATTATAAAAGCCCCTCAAATCCATTGGGGAGCCAGTGGGAAGCATAAACAGCCCCTCACCTGGGACTTGGACATTTTCTGGAGTCCTGGCATACAGCCACTCTTAACATCTGCTCTTCTGTTGACCCCAGCTCTTCTGGAAAGTTCTAGCATGAGGTCTCTGGCGAGGAAGAATTGTTGATCTTGATGTCTCCACATTTCTGTCCCAGGAAGCCAGGCAATTACAGAATTTCACTGCTGTAATAAACAGTAACTGCGTGCATAACAGATTTTTCTGCAAGTCCTTAGGGGTGTGTGTGTGTGTGTGTGATTGTGTGTGTGAGAGAGAGACCCACAGATAGAAATATTGAAAAAAACTTTAATTTTTAAATTTTATTTATATATTTTTCACATAATTGTTCATTTTTAAAGTGTTTGCTTCCCCGCCACTCTCTCAAGTGTAGTCCCCACAGAATTTCCTTTAATGCACCTGTGCACCATCACCATAGTGCGCTGTGCTCTTCCCGCCTTCCCTCTGATTCATCTCCCTCCTCCTTCCCTGTGGGATGTCTGAAATCTCGAAAATTTTAACTATTTTCTTCAGGTGGTAGGTTAATACGTAGTCTGAAGATAAAAAAGTCCTATGTATTACCTGATGGTTTATTTTACAGTCATTATTTTATAATAAACACAGAAAACAAAGCTATTTTCATTCAATTTTTGTAATTTTACCAAAACTGTGGTCAAGGCTCCAAACTAAATGTACATTTAAAGAAAGATAATTATAAAACAAAAGAGGAAAAAGTCAAAAGAATTATGTTAAAGCCTACAATATCCAGGGACACAGATGTAAGTACTGCTTATGCTTACTAAGCTATCTTGGGTTACTACTAAGTGCTAGTACTTTAATTATATGAGAAGGTCATAGTGATTTATTTTTTTAGATGAATGGGAAAAGAATCTCAAAGAGGGGGCCTCCCCGGTGGCGCAGCAGTTGAGCGCTGGGTTGTGAAGCTGCCCGCGGCCTCTGTAGCGCTGGTTCGATCCCCGGCTGCTCCCCGGCCACCAGAGGAGGGTCCCGCATGGCACGCAGACCTCTCCTGCTGCCCGCTGCTCCCCTCAGCAGTGTCCTTCGGTCCTTCTGCCTGCTCTGCTCCCCGCTCTGGCTCTGGTGAATTCTCTCACCCTCCCGCGCTTCTGACTGTACCCAGTGCTTGTATAAATAAATAAATAAATAAATCTTAAAAAAAAAAAAAAAAAAAAAAGAATCTCAAAGAGGTTGAGAAACGTGCCCAGGTCCACATAGTAAGAGGCAGAATATGGATAAAAACATATGTCTACCCAAGTCCAAAGTCCATGTTCTTTTCCCTCAGTCCAGCTTACCTTAGATGATCTGACACAGCTCACCCGGGAGACCTACAAGAGCCAATTGAAAGACATCAGTAATAATAATAGCTCAGTACGAAATGAAGGAGAAATTGTTTTTAAGATGAGTGACGTGTATACCTGCCAGAAAATCCTTAACAGTGAAAAAAGTTCAAAGGAAAAAGAAGCTGTTTGCAGTGGTAGCAAACATAGACGAGATATAGGAATATGCCCAGACTTAGATGAATATTTTAATAGGCCACGTCTCCCCAGATTATTGCAAAGACTGAATGTAACTTTAGCCAGCACTGCGAGGAAATTGACATTATAAATACTGTGACGACATCAACAACATTTTGTACCAAAAGTCAGTACTACTGGAACAACTTTATCCATATCAGGTTAAGTTTTTGTAAAAAGTAAATTATAAACTATGTAGGCAACATGATCACATCTTTGCCTTAAAAGTAATCACAGAAGAGTATGGAAAAGAACATACATTGAAATGTCTCTTAATATCAGAGGGACCCAAAAGGGAAGACCCCAGAGAGAGAAATTTGAAGACTAGGCCAGACAGACACCACATCTTTGCTGGTAATGGTAAGTCTTCCACTGCAGATTTTCTTAGACCTTGATCTTTTCTAAGCATTTTCATTTTTGTGGTTCTTCCAGGGACCTTGTGACTGGACCGTCCATCACTGACCTCCACCCCTGGACACTCCAATCGAGGATCCCTCTCAAGGCTCCCAGCTGCTGCTTTGTGCCCAAGGATTCCCGTGATGGGGCGACATCCCTCCCGCCAGGGCTGTCACTCGAGAGCCAATTTTCCCCCAAAAGACGTTTGGAAGGACCGACACCAGCTCAGACACCCCAGTTTGTGACATCCTTCAAGCATACCCCAATCACTGGCTTGCTATCATTCCACCAGAATGCTAAGCTATGCCCAAGCGCCCCACACTCACTGATCCCCCACTCCCACTGTAACAGGGTGGTCCCCAGGAAAGGGGGAGGTTCCAGGTTCCCTGCCCCACCCAGGGGAGGGTGGAGCTGAGCAGGGAGAGAAGAAGCTGCAGAGGAGACTGAGGAAGGAAGGAAGCAGGATGGAGCGAGAAGGAGACCCGGAGGAGGCGCATGGAGCCTAGAGACACGTAAAGAAACTGCGCTTGTCTTTTGGTTGTGGACGGGGTGACACAGATGTGGGTGAGACCCGTGGGGAGGTGACAGTGGCAGCTTTTATTTTGATTTTAATTTTGCTCTTTTCCTTCCGGGCTTGTCTGGTTGTTTCTAACCCTTTTCTGTGGGTCCCCACTGGAAGATGCTTTAGACTTGTGGCAGGCTTTGGGGCCTTGCTCTGGGCCAATCCCATTTGGATGGACTTTTACCCACGAAGGGACGGGTAACTTTGGGTGCTTGATTTAGAAACTAGATTCTTTTTCTTTCCTGTCTTGTTTCCAAATTGTATTAAAGTTCCTTCCCATTAAAGTCTCATATGTTTTGTGTTGAGTCTGCGGATGGCAGAACCATTTAGAATAGGCAGGTTTGCCGGGGTTTTGGCTGCCCCTCTCCCTGCCCTGTAACACCACTGACACCCAGTGGTGGATCTGCCTCCCATGCCCGCCCTCCCCTCCCAACACCGCTAGGCCTCACGGGGCCCAATCCAGGGCCTCCCAGCCCTGGGCACGCCCCCTCCCACAGCGGCTTGCTCCCCTCGTGCACTCCCACAGCCATTCCCTAGCACAGGCCCCCAAATTCTACAAACCCAGCTCAACCTGATTCCGCTTCCTAACGCGAAACTAGGACCCCTTGAAGCATCCTGCCTGAAAGGTCCATGCCGCAGGCCGGAATGCAAAAGCCCACCCGGAAGCCCACCTGGGGGGCAGGAATGCGGATACCTGCCTGGAGGACTCAGACAATGAGCCTCCCCCTTCCTCCTACGAGTCTCATCTCAAACAAAGAACCTCTATCTGCCCTACAAACTTTTCCCGCCGTATGAGCCCAACTACCCACCTGACCTCTCCTCACCCTATAAACCCCTGCTTCCCCCTAATGTGCGCGACTCCACTTGCAACAGGGTGGTCCCCAGGAAAGGGGGAGGTGGGCTGCCCCTCTCCCTGTCCTATAACACACTGACCCCCGCCTTGGGTCTGTGAGGTCCGCCCGGGGCGCAATAAACTTTCCCTCCCTTTGAGAAATGTAGCCTGGCTCTCCTTTTCTTTACCGCGCCGAACCTTTCACTGCCCTCACCGCCTGGGCGGGTGGAAAGAACCACCGTCCATCATTCTACTTCAGACTAACAAACTCACTGGTTAAGCTCAGCCCCTTGTAGCATCCGAGGATGCAGGCGGTCAACCCTCGCCCCGGGCGTACTAGTGGAGACTCCGTTTGTGTTTCCGGTGGTTAGACAAATACACTCAGGAAGTATGGCGGCGCCCTGTTAGCTGTCACGTGGGAGCCACCATCTTAGAAGATTTTTCCGTACAATTGTTTTACCGCCCAAAGCTCAGTGCGCATGCGCTCTCTGGAGCCCACGTGATCTGGGGCGTCTCCTTTTCCGTACGCGTATCAAGCCCAAAGATGGCCGCCTCTGCAGATCACCGACCTTGGGCAGCGTATTACGGTACAATGGGTGCGGCCATTTTGGAAGAGATGCATGTATCCGTACAATTGGCCGCATAGTTTTTGGCTTCTCTGCTATGGGGTGCTGGGTTCACGTGTCCCAGAATATCGCCCAATATTGCCCTTCTGACGTACTGCCAATAAACCAGAGATCACCACTGCATCACAGCCCCAGTGAAGCGTGTGGTGTGCCGTTTGCCTTCGGCGCCATTGTGGTGGGCGCCGGCTCCGCCCTACTCCCTGTGGCCCACTCATTGGCTGCAGAGTCCGCACGTTCTAGGAGATCCTTGAGGGTCCTAGGGAGCCAAGGTTGTTAAGGAGGGAGGTCAGGGCCAGCGCCTAAAAATTTCTTAGGTACCGGGACCAGGTGCAATCAATTAGGGACTGATTTGATTAGGGGTAAAATGAATTCCACCTGCAACTTGGAAGCTAAAAATTTCTGGGCCCTGCTCCTGACCTCCCTCCTTAACAACTCTGGCTCCCTATTACCCTCAAGGATTTCATAGAACGTGCAGACTCTGCAGCCTAGAGATCCAATTCCCCCATTCGCCTTCTCCACTCTGTGTGAGCAGACCCCACGCAGGCCCTGAAAACTGGCTGCCTGGAAAGGACTCCTGGGACTCTGCATACCCAGAGTGTGGCCGAGGAGCAAGGAGGACGGCCCTGGGAGCCAGGGCTTCTTCCCCTCTAGGGAGGAGCACAGCTGGAAGAGGGTCCTTCAAGAATCATTACTCAGGGGGGCCTGAGCCTGCAGCACCAACATCCTTTAGGAACTTGTAGAAATGCAGATTGCCAGGCCGGGCCCCAGACTGATCCACAAATTCTGCGGCAGGGCAGCAGCAGCCTGAGTTTTAAGAAGCCCTTCAGGTGGTCCAGACGCTTGCTGAGACTTCAGTTTCACAGATTCAGACACTAGGCTCAGAGAGGTGAAGTAACGCGCCCGCGGTCACTCAGCACGCGTCAGAATCAAGGACTGAATCGAAGGACGCCTGCCTCCTGACTGCGCGTGCATCTTACTGTTATAGGGCAGCCCCGAGATGGAACCGGTTGCCCGGCTGTGGGTCCTCACCCGCGCGCTTACAAGGGACTTATGAATACTCCACTGCAGGCGCACACAACAGGTTCATAAAAGGTTTATTTACAAGGGAAAAGGAAAGAAGGAAAATGGACAACGCAGGGAGAAAACAGGGAAATAAAGTCTTTAATGCGTCCTACCCGATCCGATGATCTGGAAACCCAAAAAGCACTCTCAGAGCTGGCCTAACGCTGCGAGCTGGTGGAGAGCCAAAAATGGGGAACCCCTCCAAAGCCCACGTGTCTGGCTTTATATCACCAACCTGGCTGCTTAACCCCACCCTCAGGTCCCAGCCACCTTCCCTTGGGTGGTGATGGGATTTGGAGTTCCCAGTGGCTTTGGCTTTGGCCTGGGGTGGGGGTGGAGTCCACAAAGCCTGCATGGGATTAGCTTTAGGACAGCCTTTTCCCCCAACACTACCTCTTATCAGGACGGCCCCTGATGGATAAATGGATTGCTCCTGCCCCTTGGGGGCAAGAAATGTTTGGGCCCTGGCCCTGCGCTCCCTGCTTGCCACCCTTGGCTCCCTACTACCTGCAAGGCTCTCATACTAAGTGGTTCTTACAAGAAAATTCGAGCGGCTCTGCTCTCAAGCAGGATCTTGTCTCTCCCCCTGATTTTACTGTGTTAATAGTAAGGGTCGTTTTCAAGCGACTCTTGGCTTGGCTTGAGGGAAGGAAAGGTGTTAATTAGCTTATGCGATGGGAAGAATAAACCGGCAGCACAGAACCTGGTGGTGCAGAGTTTTGGTACAAGCTTCGAAGCCGCTGTAGTTGGAGGTGAGGAAACTGTTTGGTCCTGGCATACGGGTGGGGGGATACTTGGGGTGATACGTGTCTTTCGATGCGAACGAGATGGTGGTGGCCGGGGCGCCCTGGGCAGCGTCAGGGTGAGAGCAGGCTGGTGGCCAGAACGAGCCCCTCTCTCTGTTCCAGGATCTCCTGGGCTGTTTGCCTGCCACATGCCAAGGAAGCGAAAAACCGCTAAAGACAGAGACCGAGTCTTTGATAAGCACTTTTATTAGATCAGATCAGCTGGAGAGCATCGAGCTCCAGAGAAACTGTAACAGGGTGGTCCCCAGGAAAGGGGGAGGTTCCCTGCCCCACCCAAGGGAGGGTGGAGCTGAGCAGGAGGAGGAGAAGCTGCAGAAGAGACGGAGGAAAGAAGCAGGATGGAGCCAGGAGACCTGGAGGAGGCGCGTGGAGCCTAGAGACACGTGAAGAAACTGCGCTTGTCTTTTGGTCGTGGACTGGGTGACACAGATGTGGGTGAGACCCGTGGGGAGGTGACAATGGCAGCTTTTATCTTGATGTTGATTTTGCTCTTTTCCTTCTGGGCTTGTCCAGTTGTTTCTGACCCTTTTCTGTGGGTCCCCACTGGAAGGTGCTTTAGACTTGTGGCAGGCCTTGGGGCCTTGCTCTGGGCCAATCCCATTTGGATGGACTTTTACCCACGAGGGGACGGGTAACTTTGGGTGCTTCATTTAGAAACTAGATTCTTTGCTTTTCCTGTATTGTTTCCTAGTTTTATTAAAGTTCCTTCCCATTAAAGTCTCCTATGTTTTGTGTTGATGCGGCGGATGGCAGAACCCATGTAGAATAGGCAGGTTTGCGGGGCTTGGGCTGCCCCTCTCCCTGTCCTATAACAAAACCCCTAGCACCTCCCCTCACCGGCTGCTTCAAGGTAGTTAAAGACGGTTCATTATCAGGGAGCAGCCTGCACTCCGGGCATTAGCAACTCTGGGAGTTTTGTGGCACTGTCTCCCTGGCAGCTCCCTCCTCCTGGCGTCTGGATTTAGAGATTTTTACTCCTTCCAGGACATGGCTCCATCCCGCTTCCCCTAACTCAGAGCAAACAGGTCACAGGTCAGTGTCCTGAATTCCCCATGTTGCCCTCCTCACCCCCTCCCCAGACCCCATCAATTTATTTATTTATTTATTTTTTGGTGGGACCCTCGCCGGTGCCCGGGGATCGAACTGGTGCTGCAGAGGTTGCAACCCAGCCCAGCGCCAGCGCTCAACCGCTGCGCCACCATGGGAGGCCCAACCCCCATCAATTTTAACACTCGGCTGGTCAGCATCTGGCCCGAAGGTCAGCTGCGCCCCCAAATCACCGGAATTATAGCAACAAGCACTAGCCCTCTGCTGTGGAAGGCCCAGGGGAGTCCTGTGCCAGTTACTGCGGGATTTCCCCAAGTGCAGACACTTGAGTGTGGCGTCCTTAATTTTTACTAGTCACTCATTCAACTCACATTTATTGGGCACCTACTGTGTGCCAAACACTGTTCTAAATACGGAAATCTCTGCCCTTTGGGGCATCTTCAGGGCACCCTGAGCAGGAAGAGACCCAGCCCGCTCCCGCTGCTGTTTACTACACTTTTATCTTCTCCTTTTTGTCTCTTTTTTAGGTAACCTTGCCTCCAGCTGTGAGATTCCCGAAACTGCGGGCTTATGTGGCATTTTTTCAATGTAAGTAAAAAATATTAAATAAACAATTCCTAGTAAAAGCATAACAAGCGTGTCTTCCTTGCCCACCTGGAGACCCAGCGGGTGGCCCTGGTATCCCTGCAGGAAATGCCTCTTCAGGCCCTACCCCTGCCTGAAGGATTCCCTTGTGGAGCCAGAGGTTCAGCAAGGGGCGCCCAGCCTGCTGGGGGGGTGGGGTGCAGATGAGCGGGAGGCCCTCAGTACTGCAGACCCAAGTGACTCGGAGCTGAGACCAAGATGCTTCCTAACCTGGTGAGGGGACAGGGCTTGGGGGCCTGGGGTGTAGGGTCCTGCCTGGAGCTCTGCCCCTGGGGCCTGAGGGGCGTGACCCCTCCCCGGGGATCCCGAGAAGACGCAGCCCTGCCCTGGGGGAAGCAGGGGCAGGCTCCGTGGTCTCCGTGTCCCCAGCTTGTTCCCCGTGTCAAGGCAGGAGGTGTCTCACGAGCTGCGGAGCCTTGACCCGGGGTCCCCCAGCTGCCCCCCCATCGTGTCTGCATCTGCGTGGCCCCCTGGTATCCTCTGCCCAAACTCTGAGCCCTGACCTGGTGACACCCAATGCGTCCTCTTTCCCGGCCCCTGTGGTTGCTCGTGGCCCTGTTTGGTGGATGCCGTTCCCTGGCGCCGGGCCGGGCCTTCGTGGCCAAGTCAGGGCCGGTGTCTGCCCGGGAAGGCCGCGGCGGTGTCCACGCGAGCGGCTGCAGAGGTGGCCAGACCCAGCCCAGGGTAAGCGTAGTCCGGAAGCGGGAGATGTCGACGGCCTCGCGGACCTGGGGGACGCAGAACACACTGGCCCAGCACAGCAGACACCTTACACTTAGCGAAAAACAGACCCGCGGGACCGGAAGGGGGGCCCTTCCCCCGTGTGGCCGCGCCGGGGGCCCAAGCCCCAAGCCCGGCTCCCTGAGCTGAACATCGTAGCAGATGCCCCGGGAATCGCTGCAGCACCCCGGGGTCTGGGACATGAGACCCCCAGGCCCAGCCATCTCCCCTGCCCCTGTGAAGTGCAATTAAAAGACCCTGGTATGGATCATGCTGGCCCCAAACGTCAGGGACAAGGATACACCGGAGGGGCTCCCTTGAAGGACACGGAGAAACCAAACACAGGGCCAAGGGGAGGTCAAAGCTAGCAGCTGACCGCAGGCCTGAGGCTGCAGCTTTCTTCAGAGGTCAGGAACAGACTGAGAGGCCGAGCCCCAACCTGGCTCCTGCCCTGCCTGAGCTCATCTTTCAGGCTCCCCCACCTCCAAGTCTGACTGGACCATTTACCTCCCAGCCACAACCCCCGCCTCTCTACTGCCTGCAGCTGGAGCAGCCTCTTGGCGCCACCCTCAGAGCCCCAGCTCCTCCCTGCAGTCTGGACCAGGGGCGGCTGGCGGGGACTGCTGCCCACAGCCTGAGCCCCAGTGGGGCCGCTGGTGAGAGGCAGTGAAATGCCCGCCACCCACTGCCGCTGGTCCTGCCCCCACACAGCTTCTGGTGCAGGAGCCCCGAGGGGGTGGGGCTCCAGTTTCAGGACAACTCCCTAAGTCAGGAAAAGCCCATGAAAATAGGATACAGAAAGACCCCAAGTCCTACCGAGGGGCAGACCTTGCCCGCTGCTTCCCTGCAGGGTATTTCAGTAAACCCGCCTTTTCTGTTCTCCACTCCGTCTCGGGGGAATTCTTTCACCCCTGCACCTCCTGCCTCCTGGATATTAGTCGCCA
Source organism: Talpa europaea (assembly GCF_964194135.1). NCBI lineage: Eukaryota > Metazoa > Chordata > Mammalia > Eulipotyphla > Talpidae > Talpa > Talpa europaea. Next base: position 48,805,654 of record NC_140084.1, read on the forward strand.
CATGGATGATAACACGGGAGACAGAGAAGAAAGACAGAACAAGAGAAGACAAACATGGAGACAGACGGGAGGAGGAAAGAGAAAAACGAGACCCCGGAAGCCAGCAGGATGCTGCCCCAGCTCTGACCTGGACAAAGGTGGGAGACCCTGGGGCTGAGGGAGCAGGGGGTCAGCTGAGCCCCAGCACAGGGCTCACAGGGTGGCGAGCTCCTCCAAGATGGGGACTCACCAGCTCTCCTCTCGCAGGTTTTGCCAATTACACAAATAAATGCTCATAAATCTCCCAATATGATTTGAGCACCTGGGTGTCAATCATCAATTGGGTTCAAAAGGGCATCCTGGGACATATTTAAGTCAGGATCCACCCAGCTTGTGGGCGAACAGGACTTGAAGAGGCAGTCAGGTTCTGCTGGACAGTCTTTGGGGGGCTGTAACACTGAGTCCTGCCTCTGACACCCTACCTTTGCTGAAGACAAAACATGTAAGACCTTTAATGGAAAGGAACTTTAATGCAATCAGTGTGCAATACAGAAAAGACAAAGAATATAGTTTCCGAATCCAGCACCTGAACTTACCCAAATCCTCGTGGGTAAAGGTCCAGCCAAACAGGGTTGGCCCAGAGCAAGGCCCCAAAGCCTGCCCCAGTCTAAAGCACCTTCGGGTGGGGACCCGTGGAAAAGCATCAAAAACAGCCAGTCAAGTCTGGGAAGAAAAGAGCAAAATCAAGATCAACGCTGCCACTGTCACCTTCCCACGGGCCTCACCCACGTCTGTTTCAACCGGCCCAGGACCAAGAAGCAAGTGCAGCTTCTTCACACGTCTCTGCTCCACGTGCCTCCTCCAGGTCTCCTCCTGGCTCTGGACCCTGCTTCCTTCCTTCCCAGTCTCACTCTCCAGCTTCTCCCTGCTCAGCTCCACCCTCCCTTGGTTGGGGCACGGAACCTGGAACCTCCCCTTTTCCTGGGGACCCCCCCCCTACAGTATCGCAGTATCACTGCATCATTTGCATGTTTCACCAGCTTTCTGGTCTTCTACGTCCTCAATACACATTACGGCGCATGGTTTAAGATCCCGCTCCCCCCCCCGCCCCCCGCCCCGGTGGGTTTTCACCGTTTTCAGCTTCCTTTTGGCTCTCCCCCAGAACGGCCACTACACCTTCCGTACGTCAGAAACGGAAAGATGGCCGCCCCAGTATGGCGAGAGGGCGCGGCCATATTTCCTCCCCGGACAAACCGGAAGTCCAGGTGTCCGCGTTGCGCACGGACGCTTCTGACCCTCCTCGGGCGCCATAGGCCGGGGCGGGGCCAGCACCCGGATGTAAAATACCACACGGAAGTGCCTCCTCAGGGAGGTGGGGGTGCACTCTCGAGAAAGCCGGGTGCGCGCGTGGCCCTGTCCGTGGAAGAGGCCGAGGGGAGCAGGTGTCTGGGCGGCCGGGTAGAGAGGAGACCGTGAAAGTGGGCGACGTGGCCGCGGTGTCTGCGGTCGGGGCGCCTGCGGGGCCAGGGAGGGTCTCGGGGTCAAGTCGGGGTTCGGGACTCGGCGTCCGTCGGCGGAGGCTGCGACGGAGGGAGGCGCGGCTTGGGCTCGGGGGTGCAGCCTCAGCCTCGGTGGCCGGAGCGGGGCGCAGGGCCCGCCCCCGTGCCCAGCTTCGGGGTCCCTCCGAGGGGGAGGCGTGTCCGGGTGGGTTTTCCGGGGGCGGAAGCGGCTTGGCGGGGGCGAGGGTCGCACGCGCCCTCCCGCCTCGACCCCCCCAGCCCGGGGCCCGCTTCCAGGCCGCGAGGGCGCGTCGCCGGGACGTCCCGCCCGCTGCTCCGGGCCGCGGAGGTGAGAGCGCGGGTGGAGGCGGAGGCTGGAGCACAGCTGCGCGGTAAGATTCCTGCTAACGAGGAGGCTGTGGGTCCTGCCTGCGAGGGCCCCGCCCGCGCACTTGCCAGCGTCGCCTTTCGCGGCGTCCTGACCTGACGCCCTCAGACGCCCCCCGCCGCCCCGTGGCGTCCCCCGCCGCGAAGGTGTGGGACGCCTCCGAGTGCTTCCATTTTCCCATGTCCAGGTTCCGATGCTTGATTCTCGGGGTTTTATTTTTTTTTTTTTTTAATTAAATTTATTTTTTTTTAAGATTTATTTATTTATTTATACAAGCACTGGGTACAGTCAGAAGCGCGGGAGGGTGAGAGAATTCACCAGAGCCAGAGCGGGGAGCAGAGCAGGCAGAAGGACCGAAGGACACTGCCGAGGGGAGCAGCGGGCGGCAGGAGAGGTCTGCACACCATGTGGGACCCTCCTCCGGTGGCCGGGGAGCAGCCGGGGATCGAACTGGCGCTGCAAGGCTGCGGGCAGCTTCACAGCCCAGCGCTCAACCGCTGCGCCACCAGAGAGGCCCGATTCTCGGGGTTTTAATAAACTGCTGAAACGCTGGTATAATTTGCCTCATTTAATTTCATACCGTCCACAGTCGTCATTTTTTTTTTTTTTACAATGACTTTAAGGTTTTTCTTAAATTTCCGTAACGTAGACCCATTAGGAGGCAAACCTGTGCCGTGACAACTGGAATCACTCGCTTTGTAGCCAGAACTTAAATACTGAACTCCCAGTTCTCTTGAGGAAGGACGAAGACTCTGCATTTACCCCACGGGTGATTCCCTGCCCCTCCTCTGCCCTTGGGCTTTTTTTTTTTTTTTTTTTTTAAGATTTATTTATGCATACAAGAGCTGGGGTGCAGGCCAGAGGTCTGGGGGGGTGAGAGGATTCACCAGAGACAGAGTGGGGAGCAGAACAGGCGGATCCACTGAAATCCACTGCTGAGGGGAGCAGCGGGGAGACAGGAGAGGTCTCTGTGCCATGTGGGTAGCTCCGTGGATGGGGCTGGAACGTGCTGTAGTGGCTGCGGATAACTTCACAGTGCTGAGACTTAGCCCCTTGTGCTTCGGCTTTTAACGTTTTCTTGCCCTTGTGAACAATGTCTTTTTCCTGTTCATACCTCCCTGCTCTTCTTTTCACTAGGTATTACAAAGACGAGCTGTTACATGAAAAACATTTTGTTTCTGCTTTGCTTACTTAACTCCTATTATAAGGCGCTGTCCCATTCGCCTTGATTTCATTATAAAATTTTTAAAAATCTGTATAAAAACTAAACAAAGAAGTTTTTGAAGGGCTAGCTGACTTGAAAGAATTGCACGTTGAAATACCGTATCCCTACCTCCTAGATTTTATGCTGATTTTATGGTTTCCTTTTTTACATGTCTACCCGAGTGTCTCCCCTCTACTTGTCATTAACCCATTTTTTTTTTTAAGTTTTCTAAATGTATTTCCAGATGAACTGCAGGCACGTCCCCTTAAGTATTGTAGTGTTTAGAGTGACTCCTACCTTTTTTATAGCAGCGGCTTCATTATTCACATACGTACAGCGGAGTGGTTTTCAGGGTCTTCACGCTTACATGACTCAGCGCAGGCAATTTCAGGGCCTCCCCCTCACCTCCAAAAGAAACCCCCCACCACCCCTCATGCAGCCATGATTCCCTTCTCGGACAAGCTCCTGTCCCGGACGTTTGCTATAAATTGGTCCTGTAATACGTGGTCTCTCGTGGCTGCCTTTTATCCCTTCATGCCGGGTTGTTGAGGTTTGCACAGGAGCTGCCCTCAGTTTGTGCTTCTGTCCACCTGCACGCTGCTGCATCGTGTGGCCACAGCACGTTTTCTTTTTCCTTTTTGACGTCCGATCTGGAAGCTCAGCGAAAAGGCCTGAATGAGCGGCCCCCCGCCCCCACCCCGTGATGCTGGGGCTGAAACTCTGGGGAGTAATGACAGGAACCAAGTCTCCTTCCCGGGGTGGCGGCCAGAACGCGCGGGGGCTGCGTCCCGGGGGGCAGGCCGCCTCGGGGTGCAGCCGGGCTGGCCCTGCCGCGCGTGCTCCTGGACAGCGCAGCTGACGCCCAGGTTTCCGGTCCTGCTGGAGTCGGAAGCGGTGACTGAGCGCCTGCCAGGGTGAGACGGGGCGGGCAGCCGCTGAGGAGACGGCGCCTCTGCTGTGCCGTCTGCGATGGAGCTGTGTGTGCACACGGGTGTGCAAGACACCGAACCAGTGCAGGGGGCGCGACTGGACTTAAAGGCAGAGAAACCCAGATGCGTCGCTCCTGTGTTCTCTTTCTTAACGCGCGTGTGTCTGATTGTGCCCACACATTCGGAATCTCGCGAGCGTGTCTTAAATACTCCCCAGTGGAGTAGCCTCTGGACGCCAAAGGGAGGGACAGTCAGAGGTGGCCGTGAGCCCCAGGGAGTGACGGCGTCCGGGCCCCGAGGGGCTGTGCTCGCTAAAGGAATGTTCTCTTCCTTCCGCCCGCAGGTCCCGGCTGCAGGAGCCACTATGTCAAGGGAAGTGAGGAGGCTGCAGCGACCAGGATGTCCTCCAGGAGTCCCCCGGGGTGGGAGACTAAGGTTCCTAGCCAGAAATTGAGGGGAGCAGTTCAAGAAGAGACTTAACTCACAGCATCGAGGGTACTGGCCACTCCCAGGAAGAGAAGAAAATGATCAAGGACCAGGTGACTTTGGGTTTATTTTATTCTTTCCCTCCTTCCCTGGCTAATTTCTGGGGGGGCAATGGGGGGGTGAGGCTTTGTCAGACAATGGAATAGAAAAGGTACCCATTGGGAAAGCAGAATTTGTGCATAAGGAAGTTGAGACTCTGACTTCAACATTGTGGGATGGGGAGTATGTTGTTCCTGGAAGCCACATGATGGGGTGGCTAGAGTGAGGTATAATGTGTCCCTGGAGGTTCCCACCCCTCTCCATAAGCTGTTCCCCCACTGCCTTTTGGGTAATAGCCAGTAATCTCTGACAGCCATGCCATCCAGGTGGTCATGATGGCCTCTGACCTTGAGAATAAAGCTGGCCACTTCCTCAGAGAATTGTCACAAGTCCAGGCCACTTCCTCAGAGAATGTCACAAGTCTAAGGTCATAGGAACTTTTTTTTCTTTTAAAGATTTATGTATTTATGCATGGTTACTTACATAAACTTCTGGTTTTTTGAATGAGGATTAATTGCACAATCACAGAATGTTCAGCTAGAGCTGGATTTTGGGGCCTCCCATGGTGGCGCAGGCGGTTGAGAGCTGCGCTGTGAAGCTGTCCGCAGCCTCTGAAGCGCTGGTTTGATCCCAGCCAGCCTGCAAGACTCCCACATGGCGCGGCATCTCTCCTGTCTCGCCTGCTGCTTCCCTCAGCAGTGTACTTCGTCGGTCTGCCTGTTCTGTTCCCTGCTCTATCTCTAGTGAATCCTCTCACCCTCCTGTGCCTCTGGCCTGTACCCTGGTTCTTGTATGTATGAATAAATAAATCTTTTTAAAAAAAAATAGAGCTGGATTTTGGAATAGAGATAGATTCCCCTCTATAACAATGTGTTTTTTTTTTTTTTAAATACAATTGATTTTTTTTTTAGACTTATTTATTTATTTATATAAGCACTGGGTACAGTCAGAAGTGGGGGAGGGTGAGAGAATTCACCAGAGTCAGAGTGGAGAGCAGAGCAGGCAGACTGATGAAGCACACTGCTGAGGGGAGCAGCGGGCGGCAGGAGAGGTCTGCTCGCCATGTGGGACTCTCACCCAGCGGCTGGGGATTGAACCGGCACTGCAGAGGCTGTGCGCAGCTTCACAACCCAACACTCAATCACTGCACCATCAGGGAGGCCCAACAATGTGTTTTTAACAAATCAACACCCCTGGGTATAGGGGGTAACTTCCATGGTGAAAATAAGCAGAACGACTTCCTCCACATTCCTTCTATTCATAACCAGAGAAACACCCATCTGAAATAGGACTGTGTTCCTACAGGGCCTGCTGACCCTGGAGGATGTGGCCGTGCGCTTCACCCGGGAGGAATGGCGGCTCCTGGCCCCCACGCAGAAGGCCCTGTACTGGGAGGTGATGCTGGAGAACTACAGCCACCTGGTGTCTGTGGGTGAGGACGGGCCCATGGCCTGAGGGCCCGGTAGGGGCCTTTCTTGCTCAGCTGGTGAAAGCTCTGGAATGTGTGGTGCAAGAGCGGGGAGATTCTCAGGCCCCTCCATGGCCCTGGCTTAGAACATAATGTCTCCTTTCTGGGAATAAAATCCTTTCCAGACCACCTCAGAGACCCCACAGGTTCAGGTCCAGACCACCACCATGGAGCAAAAGTGGCCTTGAAGTGGGTTTTATAGTACATGTGCAGGTTACACTGATATTTTTGGTTACATCTAAAACAGTGTAACTCTTCATTTAAAATACTTTATTGCTAAAAATTGCTCACTATTACCTGAGCTTTCCACAAGTCAGACTCTTTTTGCTGTTAGAGGGTCTTCCTTTGGTGCTGATGGTGCTCATTGGTGACTGGCAGTTATTTAAAATAAGACAACAGTGAGGTTTGCTGCATGGGAGGACTCTTCCCTTCATGGAAATTTCTCAGGCAACCTGCTTGATCGCATTCCACCCACAGAGCTGCTTTCAAAACCAGAGTCAGTCCTCTTGGCCCCTGGCCCTGCTTTGCCCTAAGTTCACGGCACAGTCTAGACCCTCTGCCACTGTCCCGACCCGCGGGATTCGGAGGCACGAAAAGAGAAGGGCTGAGGATTGAAATGAGGGGCTTGACAACTTGACGCTAGCATTTGCTTCTTTATTTTTCCTTTTCCTTCTCTTTTACTTTTCCCTGCCTTTCTTACTTCCCTGGCCTTCTCTCTGCTCCTCTCGCAACACTCTCCTCTCTTGTGGTTCTCCTCTTAAATCTCTTTTCTTCCCCCTCTCTCTCCCGCGTTCTCCTCTTATACCCTCGTAGCTCCTCCCCCTGTACCTCCCAGTCTCATGTGCTTTACAGGAAAAACCTGTGGTTCTCCGAAGGCGAAACGGTAAAGCGAACTCATGGCACGCATATGCAACACGGCACATACTCTGGACGGCTCCGGACATGCCACCATTTCAGCAGCTACTCTGCCTATGTTCTAGAAACAGAACAGCAAAGTCCAGATGGTAGTGTTATAGGACAGGGAGAGGGGCAGCCCAAACCCCACAAACCTGCCTATTCTAAATGGTAACCTCCCCCTTTCCTGGGGACCACCCTGTTACAGTAGCACAACTGTTCACAAAATAGTTAACTGAATTTTTTTTTCAAGGTTTTATTTTTTTATTTATACAAGCACTGGGTACAGTCAGAAGCGCGGGAGGGTGAGAGAATTCACCAGAGCCAGAGCGGGGAGCAGAAAAGGCAGAAGGACCGAAATACACTGCTGAGGGGAGCAGCGGGCACGGCAGGAGAGGTCTGCGCGCCATGTGGGACCCTCGCCCGGCGGCCGGGGATGGAACCCGTGCTTCAGCGGCTGCGGGCAGCTTTGCAACCCAGCGCTGAACTGCTGCGCCACCGGGGATGCCCGACTGAATATTTGATGCATGCAACTGTTCCTAGTGAGAGATGGCCCTGCCTCACCAGGAACAGTTTTCACCTTGGGAAATCACTTTGTGCATCCATAAGGAGCACATCTTCATTCTCGTTCAAGTTTTATCATGAGATGGTAGCTAGTCAGTCATGTCTTCCGGCTGCACTTCTGATTCTAGGTCTCTTGCTATTTCCATCCATCTGCTTCCTTCCTCCGTAGTCTTGACGCTCTCGATATCATCCTTGTGGGCTGAAATCAACTTCTTCCGAACTCCTGGGAATGCTGTTATTTTGACCTCTTGCCTTGAATCACAAATGTCATTAATGCATCTAGAATGAATTGTTCCCAGAAAATTTTCAATTGACTTTGCCCAGATCCATCAGGAATCACTCTCGGGAACAGCTATAACCTGACAAGGCGTGTTTCTTGAAATGACTTCTTGATCTATTTGCTGCAGAATGAACATCATGTGAACAGCATGAAGACAATATTCATCTCCTGTCTCTCCATCAGAGCCCTTGGGTGACCAGGTGCATTGATGGTGAACAGTACCATTTTGAGAGGAATTTTTTTTTTTTTTTTCCCTGAGCAGGAGGTCTCCATCATGTACATCAAATATTCAGTTAACTGTTTTGTGAACAGTTGTGCTGCCATCTGGGCTTTACTGCTCTGTTTCTAGAATGTAGGCAGAGTAGCTGTAACATTTTTAAGGCCCAGGCAAGATTGTTATTGTTATTTTTTAATTTCTGTTCCTGACAAGTTTTGGAATGGTCAGTGAGCTTTGACTTCAATTTACAATCGCAGCTGCATTAGCCCCTAGGAAGAGAGTCAGCCTGTCCTTTGATGCCTTTGAACCAGTCTTTGACTTCTTCTCTCCAGCTATCAAAGTCCTAGTGGCTTTTTCTTCCACTATAAAATCGTGTGTGTGCTTGAAAACCTGGTGTTTGTGGGGCCACCTCTTCAGCCCACCTTCTGGACAAGTTGCTGCAGCTCCTACCTGGGTCCTTGCTGCTCCCCCTGCTCTTTTCTGTGAGAAGGGCTTCTGCCTTTCCCTCACCAACCTCCACTGGCCTCACATTTTTCTTCTGCAGCTTCCTCCCTTTGCCCAGTATCATAGAATCAAAGAGAATTGGGGTTTGCTCTGGATCAAGCTTTGGGAATTTGGGCTGGTTTGATCTTCTGTCTGGTCCACTCAGACGGTCCTCCCGACCAGCAGTGAGGCTGTTTCCCTTTCTTACCGTTCCTGTGTTCACTGGAGCAACTTCCAATTCCCTTCAAGAGTCTTTCCTTTGCGTTCAGAGCTTGGCGAACTGATGGGCTGCGAGGCCTGGCTTTCAGCCACTCAGCTTTCGGCTCGCGTTCTTCACCTCCCTGTGTCGCTAGGAGCTTGGGATTTAATGTGAGGGTTACCCGACTCCACCTTTCACTGTGGAGTTAATCACTGGCCTCATGTCAACGTGGTGTGTCCCTGGGACAGGGCGGGAGGTGGGGGGACTGCCAGCCAGTGGTGCGTCAGCACTGCACATCTGCTCGTGAAGTATGTTGTCTTCCGTGGTCAGTGGGGCCCCCAAATAGTCACTGATCACAGCACCCCGTGCCAGACAGAAAAGTCTGAAACGTTGCGAGAATCACCTAAAGGTGACAGAGATGCGAAGTGAACCCGTGCTGTTGGGAAAATGGGGCCGACAGGTCTGCTCCTGTGGGGGCCCCATGACTCAGAGCACCCGCTCTGTGCGGCGCCGTGGCAAAGCCACGCACCATGGAACCAGGCATTGGCACCGCAGCTCTGCCCAGTGCCCAGCTCTGCAGCAGGACGTGTGGGTGCTGGCGCCCGCTGGACGAGCCTGACTCTGCTGCCATTTCCTGCGCACAGGGTTTCAAGCCAGCGAGCTGCAGGCGCTCTCCACTCTGACGCGAGGATGCCCGTGGACAGTGGACAGCGAAAGGCCCGCTCGGGTGCGTCCAGGTGCGTGAGGATCCGCCAGGCGGTCGTGATGCTGGGGTGTCCCACCGGTGAGGGTATCTGAGCACGAGTAAGCAGAGCCTCCTGGGAGCAGCCGGAGCAGAGCTCTGTTTCTCCTGGGTGTTTCAAGGACCCTCTCTCTTCTTGGGGGTCCATCCCTGTGTGTCTCGGCCAGGGCTTGATCCCTCCCTGCACCCTGGGCTTCTGGAATGCTCCAGTCTGCCCGTTTTCCACCCGCTGTCACACTGTCGCTGCTCTCCCTTCTGCTTCCCTTGCCGTGTGCTCCCACCTCGCTGCTGCTCTCCAAGCAGACATGCTTGACTGCAGCCCTGACTTCTGGCCACAGCACCTGCTCGCCCCTTTGGGTAATAAGACAGAATAGCTACAGCCGTCTACTGCAATAAAGGTTAGGTGTGTGTGGCCGCTCTGAAAATATTTTATTGTATTTAATTCTTTAGATTGCTGTTGCCCTCTCATCGCTGGGGCAGCAGGTAACTGAGTCCAGGGAAGGCCAGCCCCCCACGGAGAAGGGGGAGCTACTGTGTGTGTGGGCTCTTAAAGGAAGATCGTATTAGGGTTTGGGGATCATGAACTGAAATGTGAACAGTTCAGCTGTTGCATGTGTACAAGTTCAAAGTGGTGGACAAGATGCCACTCCCCTAGTGTGACGCTCGACCCCTCTGTTCCTGGCATGGAGCCCCCAAATCCGTTGGAGTTTCCTGGGTGTAGGGGTGATAGGAGCCTGTTGTGTCACGTTTGGCTTTGGTTTCCAGTTCTTGACAAGAGAGCTCTGCCCTTGCATTCTCCGGGAGTGATGAGAGCCTCTGTGTGCTGATGAGACAGGGCTGCAGGGCTGGATGCTTCAGATGGAGGGTTGGTTGTCATGGGAACCAAGCTCGATCAGGTTGGGTTTTGCAGCGCCACCACTCTGAGCAGGGAATGGTGCAAAATCAGTTAATCAGCAGCTGCCAGTGGTGGAGTCAGGCGGGCCTTAGTCGTGAAACCTCTTTGGGATAATAGTTCATGATACCTGTGTCTTCTTATCTCCCTCAGAGTAGGGCTGGTAAGGTAGGAGCTGGGGCCCTGCAGGGAGCTGGAGTTTTGGAGAGCACCTGTTCACTCTGCATGCGGAGTCCCAGGATGTTAGAAGTTCTGCAAACAGAACTTCTTTCCAGAACTGACTTCTGTTCTGAGGATGTGCTGGCTTCTGCGCATGTTCCCTGCTAACCAGGAAAACTTGTTTTCAGTAGTAACTTATTCATCTGTATAAGCAAAAACACAATTGTGTGCTATTTTCTTGTTCCTTTATTCCTGTCTTCGATAAAAACTTGGGCTGGGAGAGTGAGAGGCAGAGCTGCTCTCGATGGTTCCCTTCAGCCTCCCCCTGCTGCAAGTTCATTTAGGCCTGAGTCTTCGTTAATGGCAGAGAACTTCCTCAGCTGTCCTGTCTCACCATTGGTATCTGGTGCTTCCCAGTGGACTTTTTTTTTTGTGGGACCCTCGCCGGCGGCCGGGGAACGAACTAGCACTGCAGAGGCTGCGGGCAGCCTTGCAGCCCAGCGCTCAACCGCTGCACCACCAGGGGAGGCCCTTCCCAGTGGACTATTTAAAGCCGAACTCTTCATGTTAGTTACAGTAGCTATAAACTTGGCCCAGAACTCCTTTGTTCAGTCACATTTTTCCAAATATGGCCTCATCCACTCCCCTGTAATATTTCCAAGACTTACATATCCAGATGAGTTCTTCATGTTTCTGTTGGACATATGAGACCCATCTGGAGGTTGATAGGCTCTGAAATGCATACTTCATATGCTCACATTCCACTACACAATAATAGGCCCCATCTCACTGAAAGGCCAGCTAACCAGTGGCCCAAGTCAAATAATTAGGAATGAAACTTGACACTTATTAATTGCTCCCCATCATTGAAGCCATGAGTGATCCTGTGTGTTCTCTCTCCAGATTAAGCTCTGATTTTCTCTATCTTGTTCTTCAGTGCTCCCACAAACCACTTTTCACAATGTGTGCCTGCTTTATCATTGCTTTCTGATCCGGCTCTCCCTAATTGGAAAATATACTCAGTGAAAACAAGGAATATGTCTCTATGGCTTCATCACCAGTACAGTCTTGCTTTAATAAGGATTTGTGGCTATATGAATGTGTTGAAACAAATATCCCTCTATTTCCTGTGGCCTGGAACTAACAGAATCTTGATTTTATTTTACTATCTCAGCATGCTTTCCAAGGTCAGACTTAGAAAGCAGCCAAGTCTATACATACTCATTTTGAATGATCTAACCTTGTTTATACACTGACTGTTTTTATCTTTTGTTTTCTTTATCTATGTTATTGCCTTTTATCCTTGTCTAAGTGGTAACAAACATATCTACTTGGATTTTCTTTAAACTGAGGCCATAGTGTTGTTGGTAACGAGCCAGCCTGCACAAAGACATTTGTGAAGTAGTTTTATTTTCTACCAAGCTCACGGAGTCTTTATTTCCTTCTTTCCTAGGTATCAAGAAAATTAACGGTCACCTACAGGGACGCTTGCAACATCAAAGATGTCCAAAGAGAACAGAACAATGCCCTAAACATACTACACTGGGAAATGTTGTTCATCGGAATAAAAGTAATTTTCCTTTCAAGCAAAATCATCATATATTTGACATACATGGAAATACACTGAAATCAAATTTCAGTTTAGCAAACCGGAACAGAAACCGTGACATAAAAAGCTCGGTTGAGATTAATGGAGATGCAAAATCCTTTCATGCAAAGCATGAGCCATTTCACACTGAAGTTAAGTTTCCTGAGTGTGGAAATACTGTGAACACAAATTCACAATTGGTTAAGCATCAAAGAGCTCAGCAGATAGCTAAGTCCCATGTATGCAAGGAGTGTGGGAAAGCCTTCCTCAAGAAGTCTCACCTCGCTGATCATGAGAGAGTTCACACAGGAGAGAGACCTCATGTCTGTGGTAAATGTGGGAAAGCTTTCTCCAGAAAGTCCAGGCTGACTGAACATCAGAAAACCCATTTAAGAGAGAAACAGTATAACTGCTCTGACTGTGACAGAGCCTTCCCCAAGAAGTCACGGCTCCTTACTCATCAGAAAACGCACACAGGAGAGAAACCCTATGTATGCAATGCATGTGGAAAAGGCTTCATCAAGAAGTCTCGGCTCGTTAATCATGAGAGAGTTCACACAGGAGAGAAACCTCACGGATGCAGTCTCTGTGACAAAGCCTTCTCCAGGAAGTCCAGGCTCACCGAACATCAGAGAACTCACACAGGGGAGAAACCTTATGAATGCCGTGAATGTGACAAGGTGTTCCGATGGAAATCACAGCTCAACGCACATCAGAAAACTCATACGGGAGAGAAGTCGTACATATGCAGTGACTGTGGAAAAGGCTTCATTCAGAAGGGCAATCTCATTGTCCATCAGCGAACTCACACTGGAGAGAAACCTTACAGATGCAATGAATGTGGGAAGGGCTTCATCCAGAAGGGTAATCTCCTTATACATCGACGCATTCACACTGGGGAGAAACCTTATGTATGTACCGAATGTGGAAAAGGCTTCAGCCAAAAAACTTGCCTCCTATCACATCAGAGATTTCACACTGGAAAGACGCCCTTCATATGCACTGAATGTGGAAAATCCTGTTCGCACAAGTCTGGCCTCATTAACCATCAGAGAATTCACACCGGAGAGAAACCGTATAACTGCAGTGACTGCGGGAAAGCATTCAGAGATAAGTCATGCCTCAACAGACATCGGAGAACCCACACAGGAGAGAGACCCTACAGGTGCTCTGACTGTGGGAAAGCCTTCTCTCACTTGTCATGCCTGGCTTACCACAAGGGAATGCTGCACGCAAGAGAGAAACATACAGGCTCAGACAAGTTGGAAAATCCTTTCTCTAAGAGGTACAACTCATCACATTCAAGTGATGGCATAGAGAAGAAGAACCCTGCTGTGGTGGCTGTGCAGATGCCCACAGTGGCAGCCCAGATGTCACGCGTCAGCAGGCTCCCGGCAGAGGACAACACAGCTGTCTCGGGCCAGCTGCTGGTCAGGTGTGCACCGTCAGCAGGTAACAGAATCTGCACAGAAGAGAAACCTGGATGCAGTGAGTGTGGCAGTGCCTTCAGTGATCAGTTAAGCCACATTTTGTGTCACACAAAACACTCAGGAATACATGGTGATACAGTCAAAGTGGACAATCCTTGAATAAAACCTCTAGCTCCTTGTATGGCCAACGAGTGTCTACTGAGCGAAATCGCGTGGATGCAGAGACTGGGAGAGCCTTTGTGGAGCGCTAGGCTCTGTCCATGCATTCCAGGTCCCGGACCATCCGTGAGCTCACAGTAGGTAGAAATACAGTGACCAAGGAAGAGTCCCTTTCCCCAGGAATAGGACCAGTAGGGGCCAGAGCGCCCACACCCCGGGGGAACTGTTGGGCCTTTGAAGGCGATGGAAGTTGCAGGATTGTTTAGTGGTACAGTCTGGCTTATCCCTTGCCACATGGAAATAAAACTCTGGACCCACTAACTGTGGACCACTCCAGCAAAATTTCAAAGAACTTGTGAAGCAAAGAAGCTTTATGAAAATGAAGACGGGGCCTCCCTGGTGGCGCAGGCGGTTGAGCGCCACACTGTGAAGCTGTCCACAGCCTCTGCAGTCTGGGTTTGATCCCGACTGGCCGGCGAGATACCCACATGGTGTGGCAGGCCTCTCCTGTCTCGCCCGCTGCTCCCCTTAGCAGTGTATTTCAGTCACTCTGCCTGTTCTGTTTCCTGCTCTGTCTCTGGTGAATCCTCTCACCCTCCTGCGCATCTGGCCTGTACTCCGGTTCTTGTATAAATAAATAAATCTTTAAAAAAATATGAAAAAAAAAAATGAAGACGGAGTGATTTCTAACATCACACGTCAGAAAGTCTACCAGGTGTACACTTTCGGACACTAGACCTTGGCCCAGACTTCTACCTGAGACATGTCCCTGACTCCTTAATTCAAAGAACAAGATCTGTGTCGCATGTGAGTTATAACTTGATGCACACACCCCTTGGGAGTGAGGGGAGGAGACAGACAGGAATCTTCTCTTCCCACATGGGAACATCATATGATGAGCTCTTGCATTTCTTTGGGTCAAAATGTATTGTCTGTTATTTCAGACTCATGAAGTCCTCCCAAAGGAATCTGAATGAATTTAAAGCACTCACGTCACATGATACCCGTGGACGTGTTTAAATTTATAAACAGAATGGACCCTAAGGACTAGTGCAAAGCTCAAGTTCAGTGCCTCCCTGGTGGCGCAAGGGCTAAAGTCTCAGCACTGTGAAGTTCTTGGCAGCCACTGCAGCATTAGGTTGATCCCTGGCCAGGGAGCTGACCCACATGTTGCAGCAGACCTCTCCTGTCTCCCCCCTGCTCCCCTCAGCAGTGGATTTCAGTAGTTCTGCCTGCTCCCCACTCTGTCTCTGGTGAATCCTATCACACCCCACACCTCTGGCCTACACTCCAGTTCTTGTATGCATAAATAAAATAAATCTTTAAAAAAAAAAAACAAACCTCAAGCTCAGCCAGGTTTCTCCCCTAGAAGACAGTCCCCATCCTGCGCTCTTACAGAACTTTCACCTGCTGTTGCTTTCATCTGGTGCCCTTCTAGATGTAGATGACATCGGTGATGGACTAAACAAAAAGTACTTGTTGCCTTTGAGCTACCTTGTTTTGTTTTGTTTTTTTTTTTTAAGATGGATTATATGCAGATGGCAGTTTTACCCTCCAGCGATGTAGTCAAAAGATGCGCTCATCTACCTGGGCTGCAAGGGACACACAGTGTAAGTAACAATCATTTCTTGTCCAAGGGTCGTATTTTTTAGAGAAATGGGGGCGAAAAGGACTCACTTAATTTTTCCTACAGAAAATAGGGTATGGATTTTTTTTTTAATGTTCATGATCTCTCTACCTAAGTTATAAACTCTTCGATAATTCATAAATGATTATGTTTCCCAGCTCAGAGCAAAACAGAAATGAATTCTATGTAGATTTGAAAGGGAGGTGAGGACATGTGACCGGTGACTGCCTTATCGGACAGTGGAGATGTGGGACTCACCATCAAAGAGCGGTCTGTTGAATGGTGTGGGTTTGTAAAAATCACATTCTTCCCAACAAAGGAAAAGTGACTCATACATTGATTTGGAAGATAAAGGTTAGTGGACCACAAAGCAGCATTTTGTCATTGTAGAAAATGAGCAACCAGAGCCTCCCCGGTGGCACAAGGATTTAAGTCTCAACACTGTGAAGCTATCCTCAGCCACTACAGCACAAGGTCAATCCCGGGCCAGGATGCTGACCCACATGGCACAGCAGACCTCTCCTGTTTCCCCGCTGCTCCCCTCAGCAGTGTGTTTCAGTAGATCTGCCTATTCTGTTCCCCACTCTGTCTCTGGTGACTCCTCTCACCCCCTGCACCTCTGGCTTACACCCTAGCTCTTTTATGCATAAATAAATAAAATAAATCTTTTAAAAAATGAGCAACTAGGAGGCAAATGGAATTGTTCAAAGGACATTTTTTTGTATAGAGTTTTTAGACTCAATGTCTGCGTCAGTATAAAAGAGGGAGCGCAAAGGAATAGGACCCCCCAGGGTAAGTAAAATAAAAGGCATGAGAACCTTGGTCTACGATGGAGGAGGTAAAAGGAGGGTAATTTCTGTGGACTGTTCTGGAGAAGATCTAGTATTTGTTCACACACTTCTCACCTTTGAGAGTTGCCATTATTTCAAAGATCCCATCTCTGTGACCTGTTTAATCCAACGTGACCTTCCTTTTCCTTCCTTCTTAATCTTCTCAGGGGACTCTTGTCCCTTCACTGCCCAGAGTCTTCCTCTTGATCCAATAAAATCTGCAGGAAAAAAAAAAAAAAAAAACAAACACCAGTTTCTGCTTAGAGAAGAAATAGACATTTGCTCTGCAGTAGCTGCCTTTCATTTCCATCACAAATCCTGGATTATTGGATGAATTCACTGCAACTTCTATTTCTAATCACTTGGTATGGCCATCTGGATACTTGTTCTGGAATGCAGTCATTCAACAACTGAGAACAGGAAAGTTTCACTACTAATTTGTGTTTTACAAGGATCATCTTACCTGTTCTATGAAGATGAACTGGAATAGGCCAAAAGTGTAAACAGGGAATATTCTAGTAACTCAGGTGAGAGATTGAGTCACGACAGGAATGACAGAGAGGATAGGATTTTTGACTTCCTACTTTGACCCCCAGTTACCTGACTATCAGGTGATTCTGAGAATTAATGGCCTATGGGGTTGAATATACCAAGCAAAGTGGGAGAAGGTGCCTCTGTGCCACAGCTTCATATTCAAAATTACCAGATCCTCCTCCTCCCCCCACGCAGGCCTGTGGGGGAGCAAGAGAATACAAGCGGAGGCAGGGCTAGAAGTGGATACAGGCATCGACCTCTTGGTGAGGTGATGAGGGAGCATAGGGTAATGGGAAACCCAGTTCTTTAATGTCGTTTAACTTTTTGCACGTATATGTTCACAGAAGTTTCATTTGCAATATCCAAAAACTGCAAAGGCCCATCAGCCGGTCAGTGATGGCGCTTTATTTTGGAACACCATACAATGGCATTCGAAGGGGCTGAAAGGAATCAACTGTTGATACTTACAAATTGGGATGCCTCTCAAAACAAGCATGCTGCGGGCCTCCCCGGTGGCGCAGCGGTTGAGCGCTGGGTTGTGAAGCTGCCCGCAGCCTCTGCAGCGCCGGTTCGATCCCAGGCTGCTCCCCGGCCACCAGAGGAGGGTCCCGCATGGCGCGCAGACCTCTCCTGCCGCCCGCTGCTCCCCTCAGCAGTGTACTTCGGTCTTTCTGCCTGCTCTGCTCCCCGCTCTGGTGAATTCTCTCACCCTCCCGCTCTTCTGACTGTACACAGTGCTTGTATAAATAAATAAATAAATCTTCAAAAAAAAAAAAAAAAAACAAGCATGCTGCGTGACAGACGTCAGGTGAGCGCCTACAGTAAATGCTGTTCATGGAGACTAATCTACAGGGCAGAGGCGCTCCCGTGGGTCTGGGGAAGGGGCACGATGGAGCAGGGGCTCACAACGTTTATTGTTTGTACTCGTTTGGGGGGTCGCTGCAACCCTCTGCTCCCCATGCCATCCCACTTTTCCAACTCTTGATGTTCCTTCAAAAGCACTTCAACCTGACAGTTCTCAGTAGAGCGCCCGAGGGTGTTGGTTCCGCCGTACAGAACCCAAACCTCCTCCAAGATGGCCGCGCCCTACAGTTCCACTGCAGCGTCTCCCCTACTCACTTTGTGGTCAGGCCGACCTGAGAATTTACACGGTCTCGGGTGGGCAGCGTGACACAATAACCGCGGTGCACAGGGTTACTTTAATTACCCTTCTCAGCGTCACCGGCTCCCAACACGGGCGCCTCCCCTTCCAGACGGCAGGGGTGACTCAAGATGGCGGCCCCCAGGGCGCTGGAGCGACGGCGGCGCGCACTATGACGCCATAAGGAAGAGCCGGAAGCCCGTCCTCGGTTGTCCATAGAAACGGCGGCTAAAGCGCCGCTGACCCACGTCGGACTTGCTCTAGGGGCCGGGGCTGGGCGAGAAGCCCTGAAAGAGAGACATTTAGGAAGTAAGTTAGGCCCTGACGAGGTCGCTCCGGCTTCAGGGGTGAATCTGGTTGGGTTGTGGGTCGTGGGTAGAGAAAGTGATGTAAGGGACGGTGTGTTGGCCTCTGCCTAGGTGGTGGCTCCTGAGGGTCGCGGAGCCAGGGCAAGGGTTGGCGTTGTTGTTTCTTCTCTCTCTCTCTTTTTTTACACTGCTGAGGGGAGCAGCGGGCGGCAGGAGAGGTCTGCGCGCCATACGGGACCCTTGCCCGGCGGCCGGGCATCGAACTGGCGCTGCAGAGGCTGCGGGCAGCTCCGCAACCCAGCGCTCAACCGCTGCGTGTCTGCGGCCCGTCACGGGGTTCTCTGGCAGTCAGGTTTAGGGTCTTCCCTTTAGGAGATCGACAGCTCGATTAGTCCCTGTTCGCCGAGGAATGTGGTGTCGGGTTCAGGTCCGGAAATAATTTGGAGGTGAAAGGTGACTCCAGTACCTCGAGGCAAAAGCTGAGTGAGTTTATGAGAGTCAAGACTGATGGATCAGCCTCCAGGGACTCCGGGAAGGCTGAGCCCCACCGGGCGGAATTTACACAGTCTACTGGGAAAGCATTTTACATTTTCAAGGATTTTCACAGAGAAGGCCCGGGGAGGTGTCAGGTTACTGTATCTCTCGGATGGTGCCAGTGCGTTGAGGAAAACAAAGAGGTTGGTAGGATTCACGTCTGTTTAGTGTCTTATCTCTGGGACCTGGGTGTTTATTTGCCCGGAGACAACTTCTTTGTTGTTGCTGGCACAGCTTCTTCCCAAGGCCAGTGCAACTCTGCCCGGGCTCTTTGCATCCCTTCTTGGAGACCAGGGAAGGGGGTAGCCGCTTAATTGTTGATTTTAGCTTCCACTGTGTGTGATTTAAGTTGACAGGGTCCCCTTGGTATCACTCCGCTGGGGTGCTCGCTGTGTCTTTTCCAGGGTGTGACAGCAGCAGGCTTGGCCCCTCAGGAACTCTGGCTGGGACGCGTTTTCAGCGCTGACTTTGGCTGCTGGAACAGATTTGTTAAACGTTAACCTTCTCCAAAAGCTTTAGGTCCAAGTCCCTTCTCCACAAATTTTCTAATCCCCTTTGACTCCCCGCATCTCCCCACCTAATCCCATCCTTGTAAACTTGCAGAAATGAAAGTCTAGCGGGAGATGAATGATTCAGTATTTTTCAAATAAATAAGCTTTTTGTTTAAGATTCTGTTTTTATCCTTCCACCTGTGATGAACTGCCTATTTCCTTTCAGGTTCTATATGTGAGTATGGAAAGGCTGCTGTTTTTCCCAGTATTTATAATTTTGAGTTGTTTTCTAAATTTTGTATTTATAGCTCATATTCCTTCTCTCTCTCTCTCTCTCTCTCTCTCTCTCTCTCTCTCTCTCTGGTGTGCTCATGATTCTTCATATTGAAGTTTATATATAAACAGGGTATATAAAGATTTAAGATTTCTAACATAGTTTAAAGGAAAACCTTACAGACCCTCACGCATCCATATGTTCTCATTTCTCTAATTGTTTTGAAAATTCCCTGCAGCTGAGGTTAGTTCTGTTCTGATTCTCCTTTGCCATTTTCCCTTTTCCATTCATGCCCCTTCCACGTAGCCAGGATCTTCTATTAGATTGGACAGAGATGTGACATCCTTGGGGAACCAAAAAAAAAAAGACAGAAAAACTGGGAACCGTGTGTTTAGGTGAGTACACAGCCAGAGGGAGGAGAACCCTGAAAGTAGTTTTGCTCTCTACTCCCCAGGTCCTGGCTGGAGACAAGAAGTGAGTGAAGAAGAAAGTGGCCAGTGGACCTAGAGGCTGTCATATATGAAGACACTTTCAACTGACAGCTGAGTCTTAACTGGAAATTTAGGGCATATTCAGGAGCGTCGAAGGCAGAGTACCCCAGTTGGTGTTTGTTTCCCAACACAGAACAAAATGATCCATACCCAAAAGGTAATTTTTGTTCTGTTCTCTCCTTTATTCCATAATTATAGAGGCCTGTTAAAAAACAAAACAAAACAGGGGCCTCCCTGGTGGCGCAAGGGGTTAAGATGCAACCTATGAGGCTGTCTGCAGCCAGTGTAGCACGAGTTCGATCCCTGGCCAGGGAGCTACCCACATGGTGCAGCAGACCTCCCCTGAATTGCCTGCTGCTCCTCTTAGAAGTGTATTTCATTCAGTCTGCCTGTTCTGTTCCCTACTCTGTCTCTGGTGAATCCTCTCACCACCACCCTCACACCTCTGGCCTTTACCCCAGTTCTCTTTTTTTTTTTTAAAGATTTATTTATTCATGTATACAAGAACCGGGTTACAGGCCAGATGTTCAGGAGGGTGAGAGAATTCACCAGAGACAGAGTGGGGAACAGAACAGGCAGACTGACTGAAGCAAACTGCTGAGGGGAGCAGCAGGTGAGGCAGGAGAGGTCTGCTGCGCCATGTGGGTTGCTCCCTGGCCAGCCAGGGATCAAACTTGTTCTGCAGAGGCTGTGGATTGCTTCATAGGATGCTGCTTAACCCCTTGTGCCACCAGGGAGTCCCTCTTTTTTTTTTTTTCCGTAACTTTTTTACAGATTTTATTTATGCATACAAAAGCTGGAATAGAACAGGTGGATTGACTGAAATGCATTGCTGAGGAGAGCAGCAGGGAGACAGGAGAGGTCTGCTGCACCATGTGGGCCAATTCCCTGGCCGGGGATTGAACTCAGGTCATGGTGGTTGCCTTTAGCTTCATAGTGCTGAGAATAACCCTTGTGCCACTAGGGAGGCCCCAAATGTGGAATCTAAAGCCAACCTCATCCAAAG
Source organism: Talpa europaea (assembly GCF_964194135.1). NCBI lineage: Eukaryota > Metazoa > Chordata > Mammalia > Eulipotyphla > Talpidae > Talpa > Talpa europaea. The sequence continues at coordinate 48,826,489 of NC_140084.1, forward strand.
TCGAAGCCAGGATGTAAGATTCATGTTACTCCTAGAAAGTGGCTAATGTGGGTTCGTCATGGGTAGTTGAAGGGTCTTCTGGGTTGACAGAAGGGGCCTCTGGTGTCAGCTTGCATCTGAGATCAATGGCAGCCAGCGGCTCATGCTCTGGGCTATGTGTAATGAGCTCTGTGTGTGTGTGTATACATGACGTGCAGTGAGGTGCTCCATATGGTATATGTGACGTGCAGTGGCTGTGAGGAGAAGGCAGGCCCGCCCTCACAGGATGTCAGGGTGTCCTGACAGTTTGGATCGGTGGTCTCCAAATCCAGGCAGAGGCCGGTTTTCTACCTCTCTTCTGTCAAGAGACACCTCTCTTCTGACAGAGACACCCCTGGGGAAACAGACCACACAAACTCAGGAGACACAATTTTTTTTTTAAAAGATTTATTTATTTATACAAGAACCGGGTACAGTCAGAAGCGCGGAGGGTGAGAGAATTCACCAGAGCCAGAGCAAGGAGCAGAACAGGCAGAAGGACTGAAGTACACTGCTGAGGGGAGCAGCGGGCGCGTCAGGAGAGGTCTGCGCCCCATGTGGGACCCTCGCCAGGGGCCGGGGATTGAACCGGCACTGCAGAGGCTGCGGGCAGCCTCATAGCCCAGCGCTCAACTGCTGCGCCACCGGGGAGGCCCAGCAGACACAATTTTTTCAGGGCACCAGAACAAGGTACTCACAGGACAAGCTTTACCTCTACCTGGGTTTTTCTCCAGAAAGTGCCTTGTTTGAGAACCTCCTACAATCCTGCTGGAAAACAGAGGTGTGAGGAGGTCACCAGCCACACTATCTCTAAGCTGCTCCCCACTGAGCTGTTCTAACCTCAGGTCCTCCAGATGGGACCCTCCATTGCACTGTACCCTCAGCCTCCAGCCTCCGGCCACTTCAGAGAGGCCATCCCTGTGGAGGAGATGGCACAGGCCCCTCCCTTAATCTGTCCTTGCTGTGTCTGTGAAGACTCCCGGGAGTGCACTTGGTGTGCAATTGTCTTGTTGACTTTATACTCCCAGGGTGTCTGGGATCTAAAGGTCAAGGGCAGAGTGCCAGCAGCCACAGACCTCAGCCCAATCCTCAACAGTTTTTCTTTTCCCTCCAGTTGTCTCATGTTACACTTCAAGGTAGACAGTGTCAGAGTTGAGGTGACTTGTAGGACACAGGAGCTGCTTGGGGGAGTGTTAAAAACTATGTGTATTTATAGGAAAATCCACACTGGGAGCAGGTCAGGCTGTGGCTGGGCAGGGCTTGACGACTTCCTTTGTACTGTTAGGAAGCAGTGAAAGAGCAGCTCACGCTAACCCGGATTCTCTGTGACAGGCCCAGCTGACCTTCGCTGACGTGGCCGTGTGCTTCAGCCCGGAGGAGTGGCGGCTCCTGGCCCCTGCGCAGAAGTCCCTGTACCGAGAGGTGATGCTGGAGACCTACAGCCACCTGGTGTCCATGGGTGAGGACAGGCTGTGGCCCGAGGGCCAGCAGAGCCTTTCCTGCTTAGCTGCTCACACTTGGAAGCCACTGGGGTGCTCTGCATGGCGGGATCTCAGTTCCTGTGCTGCCTCTGGGTGAAGGGTGTCCAGGGCCATGTGCTGTTTGTACTGGTACCGCATCCACACCGATGTGGGGGTTTCTACCCCAGCTGCCAGTGCTCCAGTTCCCTGGGGGCTGGTGGGGTGCTCTGGATCCAGTTCGTTTTGCCCACGTAGGACTCCCTGGGCTTCTGGGCTCAGGGTCATGGCGCTGCCCTCACTGCAGAGGCCAGTACTCCAGGTACCCAGACTTCTGTCCAATTTGGGAGCTCAGATTCTAGTCAGTGAGAGGCTGTGAGGGCGAGTAAGGTAAACAGCGGGTCCCACTTCCCTTAGCAGAACTTTCCTTGTAAGTCTTTAGAGGAAAATATAACCTCCTGTTCTCTCCAGAGACCTCAGTGTGCTTATTTTATGCGGTTTCTTGACTTTAGTTCCTTTGTTGCTCCCTTTTTCTTCCTGGGCCTCCACAGTACCCCTTCCTCTGAACCTGGTGCAGGGTTGCCCACTTCCTTCGACCATCCAGGCTCCAGAGAACCGCCGGACTTATCACTCTTTTCTGATGACTGCATTCTCCTCACTGGGAAATCCTGGCTTCCCCTGCCTTCTGTGTGGCCCCTCACAGTGGCCGAGACTTCTCCTGGATGTTAATCCTTTTCCTTTATTCCTCTCACTCTGAGATTCTTCAGTGGCTTCCTTTTCTATTTTCTTTCCTATATTCTTAATCCCTAAAACTTTCCTTTAGCTCTTTCTGTTCTCTGGATGAGACTCCAAATCAATATCTCCCCTAATGTGGTAACTGGCTTCTGATATGAGTTCTTGTGTAAGGAATGGGAATTGCCCCCCACCGCCGACAAAAAACCTGTCCCCCATTCGATTTCCTTCACTACAGTCCAGCTCGTCCTGGCCATGCTTGTCATCTCAAGTGTTCACACCTACGGCATAATCCTCTGCAAGGTCTCTCCTGTCTCTTGACTGATTCACTAGAAAAGACTGTTCTACACCCTCTATCAATTCTAGCCCAGATAGGATCATCACACACCTACCTCTGTTTACTTGCGCTTGACATTTCTGATTCTCCTTTGATTCATGTCATATTGTATTTGTTCTCGCATTCTTATTTTTTGAACAGCCTTATTGAGAGCATTTATATACCAACACAAAGTATACAACTCAGTGCTTGGAAGTGTAGTAACAACTCTGTATCCATCACCACAATTGACTTTGGACAGTTTTCATCACATCACCCCTTAAAATAACATTTCCTCCCAAGCCCCCAGTCCTAGGCAATCACTAATTTGCTTTGTGTAGACACCCATTTTGGATATTTCCTATAAATAAAATCATCAGATATATGCTATTTTATGTTTGACTTCTTTTTTTTTTTTTTTTTATAGAGGCATGTTATTTATTTATTTATTTGTTTATTTGTTTGTTTTGTTTATACAAGCACTGGGTACAGTCAGAAGCGCGGGAGGGTGAGAGAATTCACCAGAGCCAGAGCGGGGAGCAGAGCAGGCAGAAGGACCGAAGTACACTGCTGAGGGAGCAGCGGGCGGCAGGAGAGGTCTGCGCGACACATGGGACCCTCCTCCGGTGGCCGGGGAGCAGCCGGGGATCGAACCAGCACCGCAGAGTCTGCGGGCAGCTTCGCAACCCAGCGCTCAACCGCTGCGCCACCGGGGAGGCCCTGTTTGACTTCTTTGAGTTAGCGTGTTCTTGACATTCTTCTGTGTTTTCACATGTATAGTCATTCATTCCTTTTGAATGCCAAACAATACTCCTTTGTATGGATGTACCAGATGTTATTTGATCTTTCATCTATTGAGAGACATTGGATTATTTCCACTTTTCCTGATCATATGTTTTCATTTTTCTCGAGTTATCTACCCAGGAGTGGAATTCTTGGGTGAAGTGGAGACTGAGAAGTGTCCACATATGGAGCTTCTGTACTCATGAATGGTGTTACCACCCCACACCATGATGTATGACAATACACACAGTTTAGGGCCTTCCTGGTGGCGCAGTGGTTGAGCGCTGGTTTGGGAAGCTGCCAGCAGCCTCTGCAGAGCAGGTTCGATCCCCGGCCACCGGGCGAGGGTCCCACATGGCGCACAGACCTCTCCTGCCGCGCCCGCTGCTCCCCTCTGCAGTGTACTTCATCATTCTGCTCTGCTTTCCCCTCTGGCTCTGGTGAATTCTGTCACCCTCCTGTGCTTCTGACTGTACCCCAGTGCTTGTATAAATAAATAAATAAATCTTAAAAAAAAAAAAAAACAGTTTAGCCAATCAGGGAAGCTCACTTGAGCTTTGGTGGCCAGAGTTTTTCTGGGGTTCAGTCACATGTTGACCCGTGGCTGACCTTTAGTCTTTAGTCTCTACCCCCTCCAGAAGTTCGGCTAATTTCTATAGTCTCAGCTTTTGTACCTACCCAGTGGATTGAGCCATATTGTTAAGTAATCCTTAATTCTTTTTTATTAACCACTCTTCTCACTGAACCCACCGTTTTAGCTTGTCCTTTTCTTTATACAAATATATTCTGGTTCCCTCTACTTTCCAGTGTCTCCAATGCTCCTTCAGACCACATTTAACACACTCCAGCACCCTTCTTTTTTGCCTTCCTTTTTACCCAGTTTTCCCTAACATGATTAAAAAATCAGTGAAAATAAGGTGTATTTTATATACTCTAAACATCAGCCTAGTGCCTTGTACGTGGGAGCCATTCAGTAGTTTTGGAGAGCAGATGAAATCCTCATCATTTTGGATCTGTTTCTAATTCTGGTCTGGTGTCTTTCTGTGTTCTGTGTTCTGTGGAATAGTAGTCCGGTAAACCCCTTCATTTCTGTAACAACGACTTCTATTTTATTCTCTGCGTGTTTTGCAAGCTCTTATTTAGAACTTCTTCCTCCTTTTTTTTGTTGATATTACTGTGTTTCTATCAATGTGTAAGGAATAAGGAACATTTATACCTGGCATTTCTTTTGTACTATTATACATAGGGTCGTCACTAAACAGGACTAAAAATATTGCCATATTTTTAAACTATCAAGGAATATTTTGAACAGTTTTATTTCAAAACAGCTTATGAAAGAATTCATTGTGCTCTCCTTTATTAGAAACTGGCAACATTGATCATCATCTGCAGGGTCACTTGGAAAATCAAAGAATGCTGAGAGATATGGAACAATACCATGGACACAGTGCATTTGGAAATACTAGTCCTCGAAGTAAAAGTCATTTTCCTGTCAGGAAAAATGGTACGTTTGAATTACACTTAAAAACTTTGAAATCAAACTCAAGTTTAGTCAACCAGAACAAAAGCTATGAAAGTAAAAACTCTACTAAATGTAATGCAGATGGGAAATCATTTCTGTATGGTCAGCATGAAGGATTTCATCTTGCAGTTAAATTCTCTGCAAGTGCAAACCTCACTAGTAATAAGCCCCAAGTCATTAAACATCAGAAAGCTCATGAAATAAAGAAAGCCCATGTATGCAGTGAATGTGGAAAAGGCTTCATTAAGAAGTCTCAGCTCGCTGATCATCAGAGAGTTCATACGGGAGAGAAACCTTATGGATGCAGCCTATGTGCAAAAGTGTTTTCCAGAAAGTCCAGGCTCAATGAACATCAGAGAATTCATAAAAGAGAGAAATCCCTTATATGTTCTGATTGTGGAAAAGTCTTCACTATGAAGAGTCGTCTGATCGAACACCAGCGAACTCATACTGGAGAGAAACCCTATGTATGCAGTGAATGTGGAAAAGGTTTCCCTGGGAAGCATAATCTCATTGTACATCAGCGAAATCATACTGGAGAGAAGTGCTATGTATGCAGTGAATGTGGGAAAGGCTTCACTGGGAAGAGCATGCTTGTCATACATCAGCGAACTCATACAGGAGAGAAACCCTTCACCTGCAGTGAATGTGGGAAAAGCTTCACCACAAAACACTATGTCCTCATACACCAACGAAATCATACAGGAGAGAAACCATATATATGCAATGAATGTGGGAAAGGTTTCATCATGAAGAGTCGTCTGGTCGAACACCAGCGAACGCATACTGGAGAGAAACCCTATGTGTGCAGTGAGTGTGGAAAAGGTTTCCCCAGGAAAAGTAATCTCATTGTACATCAGAGAAATCATACGGTGGAGAAATCCCACATATGTAGTGAATGTGGAAAAGGCTTCACTGTGAAGAGCAGGCTTATTGTACATCAGCGCACTCATACTGGAGAGAAACCCTACACCTGCAGTGAATGTGGGAAAGGCTTCCCCTTGAAGAGTCGGCTGGTGGTACATCAGCGAACACATACTGGAGAGAAGCCTTACAGATGCAACGAATGTGGGAAAGGTTTCATTGTGAATAGTGGACTGATATTACATCAGCGAACTCATACCGGAGAGAAACCCTATGTATGCAATAAATGTGGAAAAGGTTTTGCCTTTAAGAGCAACCTTGTGGTACATCAGCGAACTCATACCGGAGAGAAACCCTTTCTGTGCAGTGACTGTGGGAAAGGCTTCACCATGAAACGCTATCTTATCGTACATCAGCAGATTCATACAGGAGAGAAATCCTATCTATGCAGTGAATGCGGAAAAGCCTTTGCCATGGAAACTGAGCTTGTTTTACATCAGCAAATTCACACTGGAGAAAAACCTTATGCATGTGATGACTGTGGTAAAGGCTTCTCTGTGAAAAGCCGTCTAACTGTTCATCAGCGAACTCATACGGGAGAGAAACCTTTTCTGTGCAGTGAATGTGGAAAGGGCTTCTCCTCAAAGAGAAATCTTATTGTACATCAGCGAACTCATAATGGAAACAAACCATAGTAATGCAATGAACAAAGTCACACCTTCAGGAAGAAAATATACCTTGTACAAGGACATAGCTTTCACCTGGGATAGACTGACTTATATCTACTGAGGATGGAAAATCAATCTCCTGTATTATCAGTCTCATTACCCACCAGGGAATTTGTCTAGCAGACAAATGATGTATGCAATCAATGTGAGAATACTCCTCAACATGAATTGAGTCAGCACTGACTATACATCAAAAGACTTATAAAAGTGAACACCCTGTGGGCTCATTGAGGGTAACCTGTCATCTGTCTATCCTTATTAAAAATGAGAAGAAGAAAAATGTGGAAATCAAAGTACATCCTTGGTAGGGAACTCAATACATACAAGTGAATTCACGCAGGGGACGCACTGTGATGGTTTGGAGAATACACCTAGCACACTTGAACATAGCCCGTGTAGATTAGCCTGCAGCTGGGTTTTCATAATTTCCTATGCGTTTGCATAGGCATGAAATTTAATGAATGCAGAGGATTTGCTAGTGCCTTCAGTGATCAGTGAATTACCTTCACATCCTGTGTCAAAGTGAACAGGAGAAACATGGATACATGCAATAAAGAAAGTCTTGAAACATTTCTCGTTATGTCTGAAACGCACATACTGAGATAAATCTTAGGAATGAAAGACTAGAATGCCAGAGGGTTAAGAACCTCTCTCATCAGGGATCCCAATAATCATACAGACAGTGAGCTCAGACACAGTAGCAATAGAATGACTGTGGGAAAACCTTTGCTTAGAAATGAAACTTCTACTGTTGTTCTCTGTTTTCAGGTGTGAGGAATATGGCAGGACTTCATTCTCCCTCATCATTTGTCATAAATCCACACAGAAACAAAACTTAAGCGCACTATGGGATAACCAGCAAAATATCAGAGTCTATGACAGATTGTCATGGAAATGTTGTACACTTGAGAGTTTGCCATCACAAATCTAAACTGCACCTGATAGCCATTTTGGAATAGGATATTTTGAGCCATATGCTCAGTGATTTGATCATTTAAAAGTGGGCTATTACCTCCCTCTTTCCCCCTCTCCCGTAATATTTTAAAAGGACAGCTTTATTAGGAAAAGGAGAAAGAAAAAAGAGACACCTTCATAGTCGCAGGTGGGCAGGAGAGTTACGTAAATGTGGACTGTTCTCATCACAGATGAAATTTCAATGTTACATACAACGTAGGGGTGTTCCCTGCCCACCCCGATTCATAATGGGATCCACTCTTGCACTTCTTGAGCTCTTAATTTATCTCCTTAAGTCAGGTATACTTCAAAAGAAAAAGGAATATATGCATCAAGCAATCCAACATACTTAGCTGTATTTATCCAAGTTTATAAGTAGCATTAAGTAGTTCCCCAAAACACCTTAAATATGATTTTTCTACAATTTGTTTTTAAATAATCTTCAGCTCCAATTATGAAATACACAGTGTACCTGAGTATCTTTACTCTGTTTCTTCAGTAATATTATCTTACCTAACCAGAATGTACCATCAAAACCAATAAAATGGCCTCGATACTATTAAAGAAACTATAGACCTCTTTGCATTACACTCATTTTTGCATGTGTTAATTTGTGTTTTGTTGGTAGAGTTCTGAGAGATTTTTATCACAGATAGATTTCTGTCAGTTCCACCCCAACCAGGATGCAGAATTATTGCAACAACACAAAGAAATAGCCTGTGTGTGTGCCCCTTTATAGTTACCCCCCCTACCCTGGTGACCACCTGTCAGTTCTTGTCATCTCAAGAATGTCATTGAGGTGAAATCACATCTGTAATCTTTGAGCTAGGCCTTTATCCACACAGCCAGTTGTCCTCAAGATCCGTCCAATCTCTTGGATGTGTAAGTAATTCCCCTTCCTTACTGCATAATATTCCCTTTCTCTTCATTCTTCAGGGGCTTTTGAGTTGCTGTCAATGTTTCACCGTTATGAATAAAAATGCTGTGGAACCTTTGTGGACACAACTGTGTGTCAACAGTTTTGGTTTCTTGGGGCTATCCAGGTGTCATATGTTAGGTTGGGGGTTTAACTTAATCAGACTGCACCAACCTTGCCAAGATGGCTGCACCCATTGATGTTCCCATCAGTGGTGGGTCATGCTCCAGTTGTCTCAAGTCCTCTCAATGTTTGAAAGTGCCCTATTTGGTTTTAGCCCTCCTGTCACAGGTAGCCTTGATTTTACAATTGCAAAATTGGCTATCTTTAAAAAAAAAAAAAATGGTGCACAATAGGAAGGCAACAAAAAAAAAGTGTTGAAGGTATGAGAGAGGTATCTTAGAAAAATGTTATGTGCTTTAATGACTTGCTTTAAAAATATCAGTAGTGTACTTCTGTAAAACCAAACTAATTTCTTTTTTATCTGCAGTCAAGACTCAAGGATTCTTAAACTGCTTTTACTAGTTCTGGATGACAAATAAAGACTGTTGAGGTAATCTAAAATCTTGGTTCTCTTTTACCCTCAGGCTTGGTTAACTGAAAAATGTAGTCCTGTCAACACTGTTGAGCAGTGTAAACATAGATCTACTTTAAAAAACTCTATCACATTTTTATACAGAGCGCGTCGCCGGCACCGGCATTTTGCAGCAGGGACCCTTCTTGCTGGAGACTGAGTGAACCCAGCAGAAGGCTCACCGAGGAGACAGAGGTTAAGCTGGGAGGCTTGCCCACACCGGGCACCTTCTAGCCTGCAGTTCCAGCCCAGAGGGGAGCAGCACCCACCGCTGGGGCAGACCGGGCGTGCAGGGGAGCTCGTTCCCGCATCGCCATTTTGCAGCAGGACCTTTCTTGCTGGAGACTGTGTGAACCAGCAGAAGGCTCACCAAGGAGACAGAGGTAAGCTGGGAGGCTTGCCCATGCTGGGCGCCTTCTAGCCTGCAGTTCCAGCCCAGAGGGGAGCAGCACCCACCGCTGGGGCAGATCGGGCGTGCAGGGGAGCTCGTTCCCGCATCGCCATTTTGCAGCAGGACCTTTCTTGCTGGAGACTGTGTGAACCAGCAGAAGGCTCACCGAGGAGACAGAGGTAAGCTGGGAGGCTTGCCCATGCTGGGCGCCTTCTAGCCTGCAGTTCCAGCCCAGAGGGGAGCAGCACCCACCGCTGGGGCAGACCGGGCGTGCAGGGGAGCTCGTCGCCGGCACCGGCATTTTGCAGCAGGGACCCTTCTTGCTGGAGACTGAGTGAACCCAGCAGAAGGCTCACCGAGGAGACAGAGGTTAAGCTGGGAGGCTTGCCCACACCGGGCACCTTCTAGCCTGCAGTTCCAGCCCAGAGGGGAGCAGCACCCACCGCTGGGGCAGACCGGGCGTGCAGGGGAGCTCGTTCCCGCATCGCCATTTTGCAGCAGGACCTTTCTTGCTGGAGACTGTGTGAACCAGCAAAAGGCTCACCGAGGAGACAGAGGTAAGCTGGGAGGCTTGCCCATGCTGGGCGCCTTCTAGCCTGCAGTTCCAGCCCAGAGGGGAGCAGCACCCACCGCTGGGGCAGACCGGGAGTGCAGGGGAGCGCGTCGCCGGCACCGGCATTTTGCAGCAGGGACCCTTCTTGCTGGAGACTGAGTGAACCCAGCAGAAGGCTCACCGAGGAGACAGAGGTTAAGCTGGGAGGCTTGCCCACACCGGGCACCTTCTAGCCTGCAGTTCCAGCCCAGAGGGGAGCAGCACCCACCGCTGGGGCAGACCGGGCGTGCAGGGGAGCGCGTCGCCGGCACCGGCATTTTGCAGCAGGGACCCTTCTTGCTGGAGACTGTGTGAACCCAGCAGAAGGCTCACCGAGGAGACAGAGGTTAAGCTGGGAGGCTTGCCCACACCGGGCACCTTCTAGCCTGCAGTTCCAGCCCAGAGGGGAGCAGCACCCACCGCTGGGGCAGACCGGGCGTGCAGGGGAGCGCGTCCCCGGCACTGGCATTTTGCAGCAGGGACCCTTCTTGCTGGAGACTGTGTGAACCCAGCAGAAGGCTCACCGAGGAGACAGAGCAGGGACCTGTCTTTGCTGGAGACTTGTGAACCCAGCAGAAGTTCCCCAGAGGAGCCAGTGGTGAGCTGGGAAGGTCGCCCAAGATGCCGGCCAGTACCAGCAACACAGTGTCACAAGGAATACGGCAAATTAGAAAACAGGCAGTAGGGAGTAGAAAAACAACATGCAACCCAGCAACCCCTCAGCAAAATAGCACACCACAAAAAGAAAACCATCTACCAGATTGCAACGACAGTAACTTGGAAGAACTTCTGAGCCTTCCAGATAGAGAATTTAAAATTGCTGTGATTAAAAAACTGACAGAAGTCATAAAGGAAAACAATGATAAGGGGAAAATAATTAATGACCAGAAGAATGAAATTGAGTCCCTAAAGAGGGAAGTAAAAGAAATGCAGGAGATCAAAGAATTAATGGAGACGCTAAAGAACTCTGGGAAAAGCAGTGAAAGCAGAATAGATGAAATGGAAGAACGAATAAGTACTCTTGAAGACACAGAAATAAAAAGAACAAAAACAGAAAAAGAAGGAGAAGTACGAAGGAAAAAGACCGAAGAAAGACTTCGGGAACTATCTGACTCCATGAGGAAAGGAAATATAAGAGTTATAGGAATCCCAGAAGGAGAGGAGAGAGATGTAGGAACAGAGAAAATATTCATGGATATAATTGAAGAGAACTTCCCAAACGCTAAGAAGGATCTGAAAATTGATATACAAGAAGCAAGAAGAACACCAAACTTCCATGACAAAAGGAAAAATACAGCAAGACACATAATAGTAAAGCTCCCAAGAATCCAAGACAAAGAAAAAATAATGAAACTAACAAGAGGGAAGAAACAGATAACATTCAAAGGGAAACCGATCAGACTGACATCAGACTTCTCTGAAGAAACACTACGGGCAAGGAGAGAGTGGAGGGACATAGTCAACAGACTCCAAGAAAACAGATGCCAACCAAGAATACTCTATCCCGCAAAGCTCTCCTTCCTCTTTGAAGAAAGAATATGGACCTTCCCAGACAAACAGAAACTCCGGAATTTCATTGCGACTAAACCCCCACTCCAAAAAATACTACAAGGAGTCCTAAAGCCAGAACCTCAGAGGGACGAATAACAACAAAAGAAGGCCAAAGAAAGTTATTAAAAGAATAAATAAATAAAATCAAAGGAAAGACAAACACAATGGCAAATACAGATGCTAACATATCAATACTAACTCTAAATGTAAATGGACTAAACTCTCCAATAAAAAGACACAGAGTTGCAGGCTGGATTAAGAAACAAAACCCAACCTTTTGCTGTCTCCAGGAAACACATTTAGCTGCAAAAGATAAAAATAGACTCAAAGTTAAAGGATGGAAAACAATTCTACAAGCAAATGGACCAAAAAAGAAGGCAGGAACAGCTATACTCATATCAGATAAAACAGATTTCAAACTTAAAAAGATAAAAAGAGACCCCAGTGGTCATTACATTATGATCAAGGGGATAATACTTCAAGAAGAAATAACACTCATTAACATATATTCACCAAACGAAGGAGCACCAAAATATATCAGACAACTATTGGCATCTCTGAAAACAGACATCAGAGAAAACACATACGTAGTGGGAGACTTCAACACACCACTATCAACAATGGATAGATCAACAAGACAAAAAATAAATAAAGACACTAAAGCTCTAAATAAGGATCTAGAGTGCTTAGGCTTAACAGACATATATAGAACACTAAACCCAAAAAAATCTGAGTATACATTTTTCTCAAGCGCACACGGATCATTCTCTAGGATCGATCATATACTGGGGCACAAGACAAACATCAACAGATACACCAAGACTGAAATCATACCAACCATCTTTTCTGACCATGAAGGCATCAAACTAGAAATAAACCATAAAGAGAAGGCAAGGTATTCTCCTACCTCGTGGAGATTGAAACCCACACTACTGGAAGTCCACTGGACTAACGAGGAGATAAAAGAAGAAATTAAAAAATTCTTTGAATTGAATGACAAGGAGGACACAAATTTCCTAAATGTATGGGATGCAGCAAAAGCAGTAATAAGAGGAAAATATATAGCAATAGATGCTCACATCAAGAAACAAGAAAGAACTCAAAGAAACAACCTAATCTCGAAACTCAAAGATCTAGAAAAAGAACAACAAAAAAGCCCCAAAACCAGTAGAAGAAAAGAAATAATAAAAACCAAAGCAGAAATAAATGAAATCGAAACTAAAAAAACAATCCAAAAGATCAATGAAACCAAGAGCTGGTTCTTCGAAAAAATAAATAAAATAGATAAACCCCTTGCCAGGCTCACAAGGGCAAAAAGGGAGAAAGCACAAATAAATAGGATAATAAATGAAAGAGGAGAAATCACAACGGACACAGCAGAAATCAAAAGAATTATTAATAACTACTATGAACAGTTATATGGAAACAAGTTTAACAATCTAGAGGAGATGGACAAATTCTTACAACTCTACAATCACCCAAAGCTAGATAAAGAAGAAATAGAACACCTAAACAGACCAATTACAATTAGCGAAATTGAAATGGTAATCAAAAACCTCCCCAAAAACAAAAGCCCAGGACCTGATGGATTTACAAATGAATTCTACCAAACATTCAGAGACGAATTGGTACCTATCCTTCACAAACTCTTCCAAAAAATTGAGAAGGAAGGTATAATACCTAACACGTTCTATGAAGCCAACATTACACTAATACCAAAACCGAACAAGGACAACACAAAAAAAGAAAACTATAGGCCAATCTCCCTAATGAACACTGATGCAAAAATCCTCAATAAAATTTTAGCTATCAGAATCCAACAGTGTATCCATAAGGTAATTCACCACGACCAAGTAGGATTCATTCCAGGGACACAAGGATGGTTTAACATCCGAAAATCAATCAACGTTATCCAACACATCAACAAAAAGAAATATAAAAACCATATGATAATATCAATAGATGCTGAGAAAGCTTTCGACAAAGTGCAACACCCATTCATGATAAAAGCCCTTGAAATTCTTGGGATACAAGGAACGTACCTCAACATCATAAAGGCCATCTATGACAAGCCAACAGCCAGTATCATTCTCAATGGTGAAAAGCTGAAAGCAATTCCATTAAGATCTGGAACAAGACAAGGATGTCCACTTTCACCACTGCTTTTCAATATAATACTGGAAGTCCTAGCCAGAGCAATAAGACAAGAGAAAGACATCCAAGGAATCCAAATAGGAAAAGAAGAAGTCAAACTATCACTCTTTGCAGATGATATGATAATATACATAGAGAACCCCAAAAACTCCACAGAAAAACTAATTCAACTCATCAATCAGTTCAGTAAAGTGGCAGGATACAAAATCAACACGCAAAAGTCAGTAGCCTTCCTATATACAAACAATAAATCTGAAGAAGAAGAAATCAAAAAAACCATCCCTTTTATTATTGAAACAAAAAAAATCAAATATTTGGGAATAAATCTAACAAAAGAGGTAAAGGACCTATACAAAGAAAACTATAAAACACTGTTAAAAGAAATAGAAGAAGACACAAAGAAATGGAAAGACATCCCCTGCTCATGGATTGGGAGAATAAACATTATTAAAATGGCCATCCTACCAAAAGCAATATACAGATTCAATGCTATTCCAATCAAAATTTCAATGTTATTCTTCAAAGAAATAGAACAATTATTGATGAAATTCATATGGAATCACAAAAAACCCCGAATAGCCAAAGCTCTCCTGAAAAAAAAAGAAGGGAATGGAGGCATCACACTCCCAGACTTCAAACTCTACTACAAAGCCATAATCATCAAAACTGCATGGTATTGGAACAAGAACAGACATACAGACCAATGGAATCGAATAGAAAATCCAGAAATAAACCCACAGATTTATGGTCAACTAATCTTTGACAAAGGAGCAAAGAATATGCATTGGAGCAAAGAAAGTTTGTTCAATAAATGGTGCTGGGAAAACTGGGTCGCTACATGCAAAAGAATGAAGCTTGACCACTACCTCACACCATATACAAAAATCAACTCAAAATGGATTAAAGAACTAGACATAAGACCTGAAACCATAAAATACATAGAAGGAAATATAGGCGAAACACTACGTGATTTGCATATCAAAGACATCTTTACAGACACATCACCCAAAGCAGTGATAGTGAAGGCAAAGATCAACAGTTGGGACTACATCAAATTAAAGAGCTTCTGCACAGCAAAAGAGACAATAACAAAAACAAAGAGAAACCCCACCAACTGGGAGAACATTTTTGCACACAACACTAATGATAAAGGACTGATCACAAAAATCTGCAAAGAGCTGATGAGACTCAACAACAACAAAGAAAATAATCCAGTCAAAAAATGGACAGAGGAACTAAAAAGAAACTTCTCTGAAGAGGAAATGCGAATGGCCAACAGGCATATGAAAAAATGTTCAACATCACTTGCAATCAGGGAAATGCAAATCAAAACTACCATGAGATACCATCTTACACCAGTGAGAATGGCACATATTAAAAAAACTAGCAACAACAAATGTTGGCGAGGTTGTGGAGAAAAAGGAACTCTCCTGCACTGTTGGTGGGAGTGCAAACTGGTCCAACCACTATGGAGAGCTGTGTGGAGATTTCTGGACCTACTAAACATAGAGCTTCCACAGGATCCAGCAATTCCACTCCTAGGTATTTACCCAAAGAACACAGAAACATCAATTCCAAAGAACACCTGCACCCCTATGTTTATAGCAGCACTGTTTACAATAGCTAAGCTTTGGAAACAGCCCAAATGCCCAAAAATAGATGACTGGATCAAGAAGATGTGGTACATATATACCATGGAATATTACTCAGCATTCAAAAAAGATAAACACATGCAATTTGCAGCAACATGGATGACGCTGGAAGGGATCATGCTCAGTGAAATAAGCCAAAAAGAAAAAGAAAAATACCGGATGGTCTCACTCATAGCAGGGATCTAGAAAACTTAAATAAGGGACCAGGAAAATGAAGAACTGTAAGAAAGTGAAAATCAAAATCAACAAAAACTATGAACCAGAGACACTTTTTGGGGGGTGGGGGGCGGGAGGGGAGGGATTGGGGTCAGAATGGGGGGATTGCAATTGTATGGGGAATATAAAAATAAAATTTATTAATTAAAAAAAAAAAAAAACTCTATCACTCTGGGGAATTCAGTGTTGTTTTATAAAAATTGCATAATTTATTAAGCCCGTGACAATTTTTTTCTTGAAATCACTTTTCAGAAATAGTAAAGCTTTTGTTTTTGTTTTTAAAGACTGATTGATTGGTTGATGCATACAAGAGTTGGGGTACAGGCCAGAGGTGTCGGGGGTGAGGAGACTCACCAGAGACAGAGTGGGGAACAGAACAGGCAGACTGATGAAAGTGCACTGCTGAGGGCGGCAGCCAGCCAGTCAGGGGAGGTCTGCTGCGCATGTGGGTTGCTCCCTGGCAGGCGAACCAAATTCGTGCTGCAGCTGCAGCGGGTAGCTTCATAGGCTGTGTCTTAACCCTTTGCGCCACCAGGGAGGCCCCTAATGTTTTGTTTTTTATCTCCAGAGAACATGTCTTTAAACTGGGCTCTGATCTTAGCAGTGGCAATTGCGTCTCTTATGAGCAAACTGGAACATTTGCTTTTCTCTTTTCTCATCCCCCAAAATGTGTGGGCAGTATTTGTACTACTCAGGACAATGTCTATCTTTGCATAATACAGTAGAGAATTTTATTTCTTCCTCAACCAGAAAATTAAAAACCTGTTTTGTTACAAGGCTTTGATTGAGATTCTTCTGGGAGTAAATTTTGAGCTGAGCTGAGAAGAGCAAGCCAAGCACAAAGATGATGCTAATAGAGGTAAAATTATTTAAAATCAGATTTGGTTTACTATTTTACAGGACTGGGATGAGGTGAAGAAAAATGATGTCTCAGTCACTGTTTATAGTAGTCTCTGGTCCTCTTCAGGGAGGGCTGTAACCTACATGCCATCCTCTTGAGGAAGAGAAAAAGCCATCCCTATTACACTGAGGCCTATGACGTGTTGCACACCTCATTACAGCCACACCGCCACCAAGGCCTTCACACCACGTTAGGAACCGTGGCACCAGCAGGTGCAGGCCTTCCATGGTACACCCCCACCACCAGGACCCCGCTCGGCAGGAAGCAGCCGGAAGACGCCCCGGCCCTTCTGGCAGACCAGAGAGTGGGGCTCATGATGCAGTTGCAGTGACCGGTCTCTCAAGATAAGCATGAGCCAGTTTGTCTGACTGTCCAGAGACAGCAAACGGCGGGGTGGGAGGAGGGATAAGGGGCGATTGCTTCCTTTCGGGGTTTGCGCCCAACGCCTTTGTGGCAAAACTGCGGAGGTGAAATAAGGAGCCTGTGGGAGTGTGGGCTTCGCCGGCTGCCTGAGGGTGGGCCCCTGGGGAGGGGTGGGCATGCCTAAGCGGCACACCTGAGGCTGGGGGGCTGCGAAAAGAAAGGCTGCGGCAGAGAGCAAGGAGCAGAAGAGGAACAACTGGAGCGCAGCAGCTGAAAATAAGGTAGGGGGAGTGGGGTTCGAGGGCCCAGGGGGGTTCGCCTTGGGGGTTTCTGGCGCCCCCTACCGGCGGTTCTGATGTTGTCGCTATTGCGCCTGCGCAGTCGGGGGGCGGGGTCTGCTCACCTGGGGCGGCGCCTGGGGCTTCTCCGCGCGGCTGGGCCAGGTGAGGCCGTTTCCCCTTCAGGGATGCGGGTTACCCGGGCTTGCGCGCGGTGGTGAGTCTGCGGGGCCTATTTGCATTTTCTGCCGGGGGGCACGGCCACCGCTTGCGTGTGGCTACGGGGGTGTCCTCCCTGACAGTGACCCCGCCCCTCCGCCCAGGGCGTCTTGGGGCACAGCCTGCCCTGGGGGTGTGAGTGCGAGCGGAGGGTGCAGGTTTCCCTCCAACCCCCGTGAGTGTGGCCAGGGCCAGGGGGTGCTAGGAGGGTTCAGGGAGTCCTGGGGATGCAGCAGCTGGAGATCCGGGGGGGGGGGTCGGGCGGGGTGCATGCGCCCCTGCTCTGCTTGGAGCCCCCCTGGCGTCTCAGGGTCGGGGCCGGGCGGCGCCGCCTCTGCTGAGGGCGGTTGGGCAGACAGGCTCTGGCCGGGGGGCGGCACCGGGTCGGGCCGGCACCCGCTGCCCGCGGTGGGGGGGTAGCTGGGCGTCAGGAGCCGCCGCTCCGTCCCGGGGGCAGGAGGACGCTGCCCTGAGCTCGGTCTCTCCATCGTGATCCCCGCTCGGTCTCTGGTGAATCCTCTCACCCTCCCGCACCTCTGGCCTGTACTCCCATGCTTGTAAAAATAAATATATCTTTAAGGAAAAACAAACAAATTTTGAGATAGAGATCTAAAATTTTTGTAAACAAAAGCTAGTTCAAAATGTAATGGTTTGGACTTCCCGGGTGGCGCAGCAGGTTGAGCACTATGCTGTGGGCTCTCTGCAGCCTCTGCAGTGCTGGTTCGATTCCTGGCTGGCCAGGGAGAGTCCCACAGGGCACGGCAGACCTCTCCTGTCTTGTCCGCTGCTCCCCTCAGCAATGTATTTTGGCCATCTGCCTGTTCTGTTCCCCGCTCTGTCGCTGTTGAATCCTCTCACCTTCCCGCGCCTCTGGCCTGTACCCCAGCTCTTGTATAAAAATAAATAAATCTTAAAAAATTTTTAAAAAAGTAATGGTTTAATGAGAGCATAAATGTCTTAAAGCTATAATTTTGGGAGTTAATAGTTTTATTATATGTTTAAATGTGTTTAATTAGGAAAAAAAAGCTTGGAGTATTAAAAAAGAATTATTGAGGGCCTCCCTGGTGGCACAGGCGGTTGAGTGGAGCGCTGTGAAGTTGTCTGCAGCCTCTGCAGTGTGGGTTTGATTCCAGCAGGTCATGGAGATACCCACATGGCACAGCAGACCTCTCCTGTCTCCCCTGCTGCTCCCCTCAGCAGTGTATTTCAGTCAGTCTACCTGTTCTGTTCCCTGCTCTGTTTCTGCTGAATCCTCTCACCCTCTCGCACATCTGGCCTGTGCCCTGGTTCTTCTATGTATGAATAAATAAATATTTTTTTAAAAAGTAAAAAAAAAAAAAAGTTATTGACCTGGTCTATGTTAATAGAGATAAATGTGGTTTTGTTTGTACACGGACTGCTTTTTGATAAAATTGTTTTTAAAAAGATTAATCCACTATTTCTTCCCCTTAAAAGAAGTAACTTTGTTCCCCAGGTAAACACCTTCATTGATTTTTCCTTCCCTTGTCCTAGACAAAAAACAAAACAAACAAACAAAAAAAACCTCAAACCTCTAGTATATGAAATTGTTTCCTTTGTAAATCTGCAATTTGAACTTTGCTGCTGCCCTGTGAAGGGAGAGAGTTGGTGACAGGAAGCACCTGTATAGTCACGGGTGGGCAGAGGGCCGGCTGCTCCTTGCCAGGGCGGAGACTGCACAGATATAGTCCTTTTCTCTGTGGGTGGCGTCCCTCCTTTGTGGAGTGGCCTGTTTATTGCTGATGTTGGATAACTTGGCAAAACTAGAAACGGGCCACAGGTTCCAGGATGGACCCCATCTCCCTGTCTTTCCCGTCAGGCCTGTGTGCCCCTCCCTAGAGCATCTCATCCTGCTTGGGCCTTAGGCCATGTGACAAGGCGCTGCGCCAGGGCCTCGATTTCTACACTGGGTTAATGGTCGTGTTACTTCCCTCTACCCCCACCTCCTTGTGTGAGTCGGGGCACCCCCTTTCCAGGTTTTTCACTCTTGTCCTCCATCAATTCTTACAAGGTAGGAAACTAAATTTGAGACGTTTTTAATTGCAGTTTGGCAGGGGTGTGTTCTTTTTTCTTTTCTGACTCATTCATTCATCACTGCTGATAACAGTCTCTGCAGCTTGGCCTGACTCCAAACCCTAACTGCCAACCACAGAACAGACTGAGGGATGTCAAAGTCTGGGCCACAGTGTATTGTACCGCACCATGATTTGCAAAGAGAAACGTTCTATGAGGAGCTGAGCGCCTTCATTTTTCTCATAATGTATTTTAATAACAGCTGCTTTTGAATGTTTGCAATAGGATCCATTTCAGGATCTGCAGATAAATGATGTTTTAGTTATGCTTTATTTAATTTAATTTAATTTATCTTTTAACAGATTTATTTACTTAGGAATACAAGAGCTGGGGTACAGGTTAGAGGTGTGTGTGTGTGGGGGGGGGTGGTGAGAGGATTCACCATAGACGGAGTGGGGAACAGAACAGGCAGATTGACCGGAATACACGGCTGAGGGGAGCACTGGGCCAGTCAGGAGAGGTCTGCTGCGCCCTGTGGGTTGCTCCCTGGCCAGCTGGGGGATTGAACTCATGCTGCAGAGGCTGTGGACAGCCTCATAGATTGCGTCTTAACCCCTTGTGCCACCAGAGAGGCCCTTCCTATCTTTCTGATATCAGACATGCTCACGGGTGTGAGATGGTGTCTCACTGTGGTTTGAATTGCATTTCCCTAATGATGAGTGATAATGAACATTTTTTCAAGTGCCCATTGGTTACCTGTATGTCTGCTTTGGAGAAGTATCCATTCAGATCCTCTGCCTATTTTTTAGTTGGGTTGCTTATTCTTGTTGTTGAATTGCCTGAGCTCTTTGTATATTTTGTCTGTTAATCCTCTGTGGGATGTGAGCTGTGAGTATCCTTCTCCTGTGCAGTAGGTTACCTTTTCACTTCATCTTGCCTTCTTGGACTGTGCAGAAGCGTTTTAGTTGGATGTTGTCCCACTTGTTACTTTTTCTTTTGTTTCCCTTGTCCTTGGAGTCAGACCCCCAAAGACACCTCTGTCCCACTTGGCCTTTTAAACTGACCTGCACAGGTTTGTTATCAAATTTGAGCAATTTTTATATTCTTGGAATTCAGCATTGCCAGTAATGAAGAGAATCTGCCTGGCTCACTGATCTAATGATTCATTTTACAGGAAGAACAAGGGGTAAGGATTCTGCAATCAACTAGAAAGTGAATTTAATATTCACTGAAACTGTGGATTAGAGGGTGGGATTTTGGGTTTGTTTTCTGAGGACTTGTTTTGCTTGTTGTGAATTCATTTTGAATTCAGCAGGAGATATTATCGTTAGCCTCCGGTTTAGACCCACCGTGTGAAACACAAATTGTTTTCATTTCTGTGAAGTGCCTTCTTCAAGCTTGACTAAAGACTGTGCTGTCTTCTATTGGGTTTTCTGCTCAAGAGAATATTTTGATGGAAAGAACAAAATATTCAAATAATTGTGTGTTCCATGACCATTCAGTGTATTACCTTTTAAAAACGTATGTGACTATAAATAATACAGATTCAGCATGTGCATTGTGAACATTTTAGAGAAAAAAATTTAAATTGTCCTAGGGATACTAATATTAACATTTTGACTCTCAGGGACGTTTTGTCGTATCATATAATACAAATATATATTTACATCTATACATAATGCAGTGCATAATTTACATATATTACACAATACAAAGACGTATTTTTACAAAAGCAATGTCACAAATATTATTTATTTATTTATTTATTTAATTTTTTTAAGATTTATTTTTTTTTTGTTTATTTATACAAGCACTGGGTACAGTCAGAAGCGCGGGAGGGTGAGAGAACCCACCAGAGCCAGAGCGGGGAGCAGAGCAGGCAGAAGGACCGAAGGACACTGCTGAGGGGAGCAGCGGGCGGCAGGAGAGGTCTGCGCACCATGTGGGACCCTCCTCCGGTGGCCAGGGAGCAGCCGGGAATCGAACCGGCGTTGCAAAGGCCGTGGGCAGCTTTGCAACCCAGCGCTCAACCGCTGCGCCACCAGGGAGGCCCACAAATATTATTTTTGTATTATGGACTTTCCAAAAGGCATTTGATATTTTTCAAGTGGTAAAATATTCGTCTACAATACATTTTAATGGTTGCATAGTTCCTTTGTTATGTGAAAGTGCCTTGGTATAGTTAACGGGTTTCAAATTTGGGGATTTTTAAATTGTTTCCAGTTATTCAGTGTTTAAGCATGACTTTAGTAAATATCATGTTCATATACTTTCTAGGAGTTTTTTTTTTTTTTTTTAATTTATTTATTTATTTATTTTGATTGATTGATTTATACATACATGCATACAAGCACTGGGTACAGTCAGAAGCGCGGGAGGGTGAGAGAATTCACCAGAGCCAGAGCGGGGAGCAGAGCAGGCAGAAGGACCGAGGTACACTGCTGAGGGGAGCAGCGGGCGGCAGGAGAGGTCTGCGCGCCATGTGGGACCCTCCTCTGGTGGCCGGGGAGCAGCCGGGGATCGAACGGGCGCTGCAGAGGCTGCGGGCAGCTTCGCAACCCAGCGCTCAACCGCTGCGCCACCGGGGAGGCCCACTTTCTAGGAGTTTGTATGTCACTTTTTACATAGGGATGAAATGCTTCCAAAGAGAACGCATGGGTGTTCAAAATGTTGAAGATTTTTGATACTTACTGCCAAATAACTCATCCCCAGGGCTGTCTACCAGCTCTCTCTAGTTCCACCAATAGTGAGTGAAGCAGCCTCAGTCCTGCAGCATGTCAGACACTGAGAACGTGTGTGTTTGTGTGTGTGTGTGTGTGTGTGTTTTATCAATATTATGGCCCCAAAATCACATTTCACTTTTGTTCTGTGCCAAGACCCTTATTTGTGGTTAATTCTTTGGAGTCCAAAGTAACATGAAATGAGACACAAGATCAAGATGGGCCTGACAGCAACCTAGGATTTTTTTTTTTAAAGATTTATTTATTTGTTTATACAAGCACCCCTCCCTCCCCTACCTGCCAGAGGAGCCCCGAGAGCGTGACACCCCTAGGCGTCTGTGGGCGCCCCCGAGGGGACCCCAGGAGAGCAGGGGCCGCGTCTCTGGCCCCTGGAGGTGCGGCCGCGGGGGCCCGGCGAGCGTTTGCCGAAAGACTAAATGTCGCTCGGCCCTCGGGTTCGGGGCCCGCCCTGGGCCCGGGGTGCCGGCTCGGGCGCCCGCCCGCCGTGCAGAGCCTCGGCCCGCCCCGTGGCGCTGCTGGAGCCCGAGCGCGCCCGGACGCCGCCGCCCCGCGACTGCAGGGCCCGGGAGCAGCTGGGCGCCCCGGCCGGGACCGGGGCGACGCAGGCGAGGAGAAAGGTGAGGAGGCCGCGGGGCGCGAGGACGGCGGGTCCCCCACGGCCCAGGGCGCGAACGTGGTGCAGGCCATGTCGGGGGGCCCCGCTGTGGAGGGAGTCACCCCACACCCGGTGGCTTCGAGCAGCGCCCCGCTCCCGCGTCTGCCGGCCCTGGGGGTCCAGCCCCCGGCCCTCGTGCCGCGGGGCGCACGGCGGGGTTCCCGGCAGTTCGGGGGGGGGGGGGGGCGCGGAGGGGCGGGGTCTGCGGCCGCCCAAGTCTGGTTTGCGCCGGGAACCCCGGGGCGTCTGAGGGAGGAACGGGCTCCCCTGCTTCAGACTCTGGCCGGGCGGCCCCGCGGCGCCATTACAGCCTCCCCGGAACCGGGGCGACGTCTGGGGAGTTTTGGGGGTTCTGCGGACGGGGTTGTGTCTGCGTCTCTGTGGGACGCTGCTGCCCCCTGGCGGTTGGGGGTGGCGGAGCGCGGGCTCCGGGGTGGGGGGGGGAGGCGGGTAAGTGGACCCGAGAAGCGGGGGGCCCCCGCGGGGGCGGCGGCGTCCATCTCAGGCAGGGGTGAGCGTGGGGTGTCCCCGCGGCCCGACCCCGTCCCGCGCAGGCCTGCGGGGTCACAGGCTCGGGCTGGGGGGCGTCTCCGGGAGCCGGGAGGCCCCCGAGGCCTCCTGGCGGTCGGGTGGGCTGGGGGCGCGGCGCGGACGGGAGGGGCCGTCCCCGGAGGTGAGGGGCAGGCACGAGGACACCCAGGCCCCCCACTCCTCCCAGCCTGAAACTTTCGGGGGGCAGCAGGGGAGGGCGAGGCCGAGCACCGCCAGCCGCCTGGTCCCTCACGGCCACTCTCTGCGCCTGCTCTGGACGCCGCGTTCCCCCAGGCCCGGAGCTCCGCGGAGGAAGACGCCAGGCCCAGCCCCACGACTCCCAGATAAGGGGGCGCCCTCCCCTCCGCGGACGCCCCGCCCTGGGAACCCCGCCCCGTCTGCCCAGGGCTGGCCCAGGAGGCCCCCGCGGGTCAGGCGCCGGCTCCGGTCGCCCGTGGCGGATGCAGCGGCCTCTGTGCTCCCGCAGCCCCCACGCCCGAGGGCCCCGCACAGCAGCCCCCACCCTCCAGCCCCTCCTCTCTGCACCGGCCTTCCCTGGCCCATCGCCACTGCCCGTCCATCCACTCCCCCACCCCCGCACCCCAACCTTGTGCTCCCCGCGCCCCCCCCCCCCCCCCCGTGTGGATCCAGTTTTCCTTCGTCAGCTGTCCCCTGGTCACGGGCTCTCACCCCTCCCCCTGCCCGCCCCCCACTCTCCGTGCATCCCTGCTGACTGTGGGGAGGCGCCGAGCACGTCCTCAAGACTGTCTTGGGGGCACAAGCCCTGGGCGTGAGGCGGGACGGGCTGCCCGCAGGCGCGTGTCCACCCCTGCCCCGGAGGCCGGGGCCGCTCGCCCCGCGCAGGCGTCTCGGGCCTCTTGCTGGACCCGGCTCTGATGGTTCAAGTCAGAAAGGGACTTGGGGGCGGGGAAAGGCAGGCGGGGGGGGGGGGTGTGTGTGTGTGTGTGTGTGTGTGTGAATCGAGATGACTCCAGGGGGCAGCTCCGGGCCATAGGCTTGTTCTGAGGACTCCCGGAGAGGCCAGAGCAGGCGGGGCCGGGGTGGGTAGGGTGTGGGGAGCACAGGCCTAAGTGTGGGCGCCGCGGGCTGGAGGGGGTTGGGAATCGGGGGTGGGGGGGGTTGACGGGTGTGGGTTTCCTTGCCACTGTAAATATGGCCTTTGCTGCAGGAGGGCCGTGGGGGTCGGGGCGATGAGGGTTGTCCTGGCTGCAGCTTCCACGGGCCCCTCGCTGCCTCCTGTGCACGCGGGGGGCACAGGGAAGCAGAAGGGGGCCGAGGTGGCTTGGATGAGGAGTGAGGGCTGGGCAAGGTGGAGGGAGAGGGCCGGGGCCATTACTTCTGATCTCTGAGGGATGAGCAGCCCCAGCGCACCCCACCCCGCACAGGAGGGCGCGGCAGGGCCAGAAGCGGCCTGGTGAGGTTGGGTCCCCGGCTCAAGCCCAAGGTGCAGCCACCACCCCCTGCGGGTGGCCTCCTTCCGAGAAATGGGGGGGGGGGGGAATCTGTGGCCATCCCAGGTGGGGTGGGTTCTTCGCGGGTTCAGGCAGCTGGAAAGAGACTCTTGGAGCCCGATGTCACTTTAATGCCACCCAGTCGCGTCCTCCTACAGCTGAAATCACAACTTGGCATGTGCCAGGCCGAGCCATCCCTGGGCCTAAAGCCCTCCTGCAAACGCTCCCTGCCCCAGCTGTTACCACCACCCTCTTCTGTCTCGGGGCTTCCTGTAGTGGCCCAGACGACCATCGTCCTGGCGGTGTGTGCTCTTTCTGTTCCTGGTGTTGACCGGGATGCCCATGGCGCTTTTCCTCTGACCACAGCGCTGCCGCCACGGAAGGTTCTGCGCATCCACGAGAAAGTGACCCGGCCAGCAGCAGGAGAGGCTACTGAGGCTGACCAAGTGCCCTCCCAACACCACCAAGTGCCATCCCAACATCCATCGGGACATTTGTTGCATTTAACCTTTTGGTGAGGCTTTGCACCCGCATCCCTGAATGAAGTCCTCATCAATGCAAACGTTTTCTATCCCACTGGGAGGGGGGCAGGGAGTTGGTGCCCCCGGCTGGAGGTAGCTCTGGGGGTGGACAATGCTAGTAGCTTCCAGGCCTGTGTCCTTGGGGCATTTGATACTTCTCCAGATACTGAACCCCCGTCTTGATCGTTTGTGGAGGAGTCTCGTGTTTGTCGAGTTTGGGGTCATGGCTGAGGACTCACCCTTTTATCTGCTTGTAAAGAATTGGTTCCTTGATATTTGGAAAGAGGCGGCCATTGAGCTATCACTTCCTGGGGCGAGGGAGGGCTGACTCTTGGCTCCAGTGCATCCATGCAGTTTTTTATTCCTCCTGAGGATGGATTTTGTGGCTAGAAAATCCTCCCATGCAGCCGTTCCATGTTTGCCTTTGTTTTACCATGTCACCCTTCCCTTTTTGGTCGATTTGTAAGCGTTGAACTAGTTTACTCTTGCTTCTCCAAAGAAACAGCATCAGGATGGGTTATTTCCTCCAGCCTTGCGATGTGTTTCCCATTATTAGGTCTTGGGTTTGAAAACATGTGTCCTCCTGTCAATGCTGAGTTGAATCCTTTGTGTTCTCCTGACTACAAATGATCCTGTGGTAGAACCAGCCTGGACAGCGTCCTGAAGTTGGATGCCCCGTGTTTTTTTATGTCACACTGTCCTGTTTGTAACTCACAATGACTGGACTTAAAAAAGTCTTTACTGGATTTCTGGCTCTGTGAAGGGACTGTGGGCTCTCTGCTGCTTTCCCAAGCTTTCTGGAAGCCTTGGCTGCGTCCTTGCTAAGTCACGACTAGTGTATGTGTGTGTCTTGTGGACATTGAGGCTGATTTTCTGTTCGTAGAATTCCAAATCCGGCTTACTACACTGTGTGTGCCTTATTTTTGGCCCACTCCTGTCTGGAACCCACGAAGGTTATGGGAAAAGCTGTGAGAGTGTTTTTCTAATAACGCCAGAAAACCCAAAATGGTGAAATGGAGTCTTCATGTTGGTTGACCAGGGTTCCAAAGTCTTTTACCAGAGAACTGAGGAGATACAGGTGTAAAACGGGGTTCTCTCCCTCTTGTGCTCCTGGGGAGTGCACCCCAACAAGAAGAGGCATCTATAGGGAAAGAACACATCTGAATAGGGGTGATGTATCCCTAGCCCATTCCATCCTGCAAGGCCTAAACCGGCCAACTGGTCGACCTCAGCAGGGCATAGCAGAAGCAGAGCCCCGGGAGAGAAGGGCTCGCCACCTGGCACCAGCGATGGCGTTAGGGAGGACATCCCCCTACCAAAACACTACACCACCCCAGACTTGCAGCAGGGGAAGATGGGGCCAGCTACACCATAGCATCCAGCCCCTAACCAAAGCTTGTTCCAAATTGATTTTTCCTTTTCAGTGAACCTTATTACCCTGGCTTCAGTTCCAGGGGGCTATACAAACCACAACATGAGGCAGGGGAGAAGAAAGACTCTCCCGCCCTCTCCAGGGGCCTTTCACAGCACGGCCCAGGACCTAAATAGGCCCCCCAACACCCACCTTTGTCCTGGGCAGGGTCCCAGAGTAAGGTACACACAAAAAGCTCCATAAGTGGCAGGAGAGCCAAACACAGGAAAAGCTGAGGGCCAATATCTAAAAGCTGCCCCCCCAGGCACAGACACAGGCTCTGGGCCCCATCATTAGCCATCCCTGTCTCCAAAGCAGAGTCCCAGCACATAAGTCTCTCATGGAAGACAGGAAGCACACAGGCTTCCAAGAGAAGCTAGCAGCAACCATGACAAAACAGCACACCTCTCAGGCCAGAGAACCCCAGTGGTACCCAGGGCTAGGCCCAAAGCTGCCGGCTGTCAGTAAGCCCCCACCCAACCAGCACTGCTTCAGGAGAACAACCACATGCAGGTCAAGTCATTGGGACAGCACGCTAGGGCCCAGCCACAGAGGCCTCCACTCCAGAACCAGCCCCAGAGGGTGCAAAGGCACCAGCCCCCAGTAAGCAGCCCCCCCTTGTGGCTACAAGCACTGCCAACAAGTCAGCCACACATAGGCAGCCCACCACAGGCCTCTGGTTACTCTCTAGCCAGCACATTGCTATACCTCATAGGGGGAGGCAAGGTACATCTCACATATACTCCCAGGGCCTAAGGCCCCCCAAAAAGAGGCACTGCATAGCTTCAAAACCCAGAGAACAACCCCATGTGCTAGGGGGGCCTGGTTCCAATTCACAGCAACCCAAACAGCATTGGAGTGTCTCCACGACCCAACTTGAGCTCCCCAAGCTATATAGCCAAAGGTAGTCAAAGCCCCAAGAGCACAAAGTACTGGCCACAGCAGCCCAACTTGCCTAGGGCCTCCCACAAAGGGAACAACCCACCACCAGTGTAAGGCCATGAAAGGGTCATAGGCAAGCTCCTTCCACCTCTCAGGTAAACCACATATCAGTGACCACATACTGCCCCCCCACAGCCAAACACACCTTTCAAGAAAGCATTCAAGGGTTTTCATAGGTTATTGGGTACAATCTGGCTTTCAAGGACCAGGCCTAGGATTAGAAAAAGACCAGGAAAACCGTAGCCAGATCACAAAACCCAGGGGCATGACCCCTCAAGGTTTGCACCACGCCACGTAGTTTGACACACACTGAATGTCAGCACTTCTGTGACCACTATCTACAGGGCCAGGGAGGGAGCTGTTCCTAGCCACATCTCTACCTAGGCCTGCACACTGCTGTGGGGCACCTGCTCCAAGAGTAGTGGGTGCACAAAGGAAGCACTGGCAGTAGGAACCACACGGGGCTTCTGCGGACAAGGGCACGGCACCCCAGGCCTCATGCTCGAGAAGACGCAGGCTTCACAGTGCTAGCAAGGTGTGGGACTGCAGACACGTTGGTCTCCTCACGACCAGCGCCGTCCACACACGTGGTGGGCTCTTGCGGGAACACGGCCCCACACCCCAACGATACATTTGCGCAGAGATCGGGCTGAGGCTTGGTCTCAAGACCCCCATCGGGCCCTGCCTCGTATGGTATAAGAACGACTCTTTGCGCCACCAGCAGGAATCAGGCTGTACCATCCCCTGGAAATGCCGCTGAGGTCGGAGCCTGAGCACAGCTGAGGCCATTCACAGAGCACCTGGCACGCGGGTGGCACAAGGGCACCCCGGACCTGGGCCTGGGCAGCCCGCAGCGACCTCCGCGCCCCGCGGGCTGAGGGGCGCCACGCCATTACAGCCGCTCGGGGCTGTCTCCAGCACCAGGCACTCAAGCTATACTTTCTCCGTTCAGCAGCTTCACTTAACCAAGGTTGCTTTGCTACTGTAGACCGACAGGCACCACAAATTTGCTCGCGCTGGCGGGATACAAAAGCCCAGAGCATGCAGGTAAGCGATAGGGCGCGTAAAGCTTTATAGGAAGGGAAGAGCGCCCGATAGCCTGGCGGCAAAAATCGCCGTTTTCGGGCCAAAAAAACCTGGCGCCCTGGGGCGGGGCCGAGCTGTAGGCCCCCGCGGGCCCCTGAAGCTGTAGCCTGAACCCCGGCGCCCCGTTCCACCCCTTTCCCCCGCCCCGGTGCGCGCCGGGGCTTCTGGTCGACCTCGGGCGCGCGGGGGGTGGCGGGGGAGGAACCGGGGCCCCGCGGCGGCCATCCAGCCTCGGCCCAGTCTGGGGGGCCTCTCCGTACTTGGGGCGCTGCCGGCACGGCTCCCCCGCGACCCTCCCCGAGGATGGCTCCGGCCCCACCCCGCCGAAGACCCGCGTCCTGCGGCTCCGGGATCCGGCCCCGCGCTCGCGGCTTCAGCCCACGCGGCGGCTCGATTCGCGGCCCCGGCCCTTCCGCGGGCTTCGGCGCGTAGCTCGCACCTCGAGGGGCTCGTCCCCGGCGCTCGGCCCCCGCCCCAGGTTCTCGGCCCGGCTCAGCCGCCCAGGCCCAGCCGGCGTCGCCGAGTTCGCGGGGGTCTCGGCCCGCGGATGCTGTGCCTGCTCCGGCTCCAGGCACCCCAGGCTCGCGACCCCGCCCGCAGCCCCCGGCCCCCGGCCCCCGGCCCCCGCTTGACTCGCGGCCCCCGACCCCGCGGCTCCTGCGGAGACTTGGGGTGAACAGCGGCGGCATCGCCGATCTCCGGGCGCGGCAGCGGCAGGAGCGGGGCTGGACCCCGGTCGTCCCTCGCACCCCTGTGCACCCCCGGGGCTCCCTCCCCCGGGGCGGATGCGGCGGCCGGCCGACGGAGATGCAGCCCCGGGCGCGGGACCCCCGCTGCCTCCCCGGGGCCGCCCGGCAGATGCGCGCCCCGCGCTGGGCAGGTCCCGCGGGGATCCCGGGCGGGCTGGGTTCCCGGGAGGGCGGCGGTCTCGGCGGGCTGGTGGTCCCGGGCTCCGGGGGTCTCCGGGCGGGCTGGGTTCTGGGCAGAGCCGGGGTCCCGACTGGCTGGTACCCCAGGCTCCGGGTGGGCTCCGGGGGTCTCCGGGGGGGCTGGGTTCCGGGCAGAACCGGGGTCCTGGCGTGCTGGGCGCCCCATGTTCCGGGTGGGCTGTGGGGGTCTCCGGGTGGGCGCGGGTCCCGGGCTCCCGGCGGGCCGTTGGACCTGGGCGGGCTGGGGTCTCTGGCTCTGGGTGGCCTGCGAGGGCCTCCAGGCGGGCTGGGCGCCCCAGGCTCCGGGTGGGCTGCGGGGGCCCCGGGCGGGCAAGGCGTCCCGGGCGGGCTGGGGTCCTGGCGGCTGCGGGAGGAGGCGCGGCCCCCGCGGGGAGCTGGTCGACCCGCGCTGCGCGCAGCCACAACCCTCATCTGAGAGCGCGCTCCCCGCACCCCTGCAGACCTGCGCCCACAATCCCCCGGCATCGGACGCCCCGCGCACAGCCTGTCCGACCGGCCCATCCCGCCCGCGCGCCCCGGCCTCCTGGAACCGCGTGCCGGGCGCCGCCGCCAGATCCGCCCCCTTCGCGGGTGGGTGTGGGGGCGGCAGGCGCCGTCTACGCGGCCGCCAGGGGGCGCCCACGGCCCCCCCGCCCTCCCGGCTCCGCCTCGCGCGCGGCTCTGGCGGGCCGGGGCGGCTGCGCTCGAGGGGAGACGCCGAGACCCGGCGGCCGAGGCGAGGGGGGTCGGCGCGCCCCAGCACGAGCCACGCGAGGACGCGGGGCGCGGGGCGCGGCACAAGACCCAATGGCCCAGTCCTGGGAAGCTGGGGTGGAGGCGGCGGGGACTCCCTTCCCCGTCGGCAGGAATTGGGGAGCGAGTGTCCGGTGCCTGGGGGCTGGGGGTGGCCCCGCGGTCAGGCCTCCTGCCGGGCAGCCGCTGGCGGTGGCCTCGGGCCCTCCCCTGGGGTCGCTCTGCCTGCGCGGCCACCTTTGCACGAGAGCCTTTGGGGACAGGGCTGCCCTGCGCGCCCGCTGGCGTCTGCTCGGCTGGGGGTGCCAGGACCCCCCTCTGACGCCGAGCCTCGCAGCTGCGCGCACCGTCCTGGGGTGGCTCTGCGGGGGGTGGCTCCTGGGGCCCTCCAAGCGGGCTCAGGAGGACCTACTGTGTGCCAATGGCCAGGCACAGGAAAGAACAGGAACGCTTGCCTTCTGACTTGGAGGGCCCCCAGGACTAGTGCTGTGGATGCTCAACGTGCATCCGTTCACCCCAGGACTTGTTCTTCCTGAGGACCCACTGTGTGCTGAAGGCTGGGTGACATCCACAGTACAGGGGACATTCAGACCCCACGATTCCTGGCACCAGGGCCAGGCCAGGGCTTCCCCCACTTACTCATTTCCCCGGATGTTTTCTGAGGACCTACTGTGTGCCAGGGCCAGTGCAGGTGATGCCAGACGGAAGCAGAAAGCCCAACAGTCCCTGGTTCCTTGGCTGAGCTGAGCTGAGCTGAGCTGAGTGGCCTCCCGGGTCTGGGCTCTCCTCCTCCAGTTTTACACCCACAGATCCCTGGTGTTTAACTTATTTTCAAATAAATCATATTTTTCAAACTTTTAGGGGTGTAACAAGGAAACCTGAGTATGGATTGTACAGGCATAAGAAGAGATTCATTCTGTTGGGAAGACGTTGTGGCTGTTTAGCAGATGATTTTGCTTAGACACACGAGCAAAGGTATTTACTACCGAAGTGAGGTCAGATCTTTTCATTTATTTCAAAACAAATTTGGAAACAGACATTTTCACGAACTATTTTAAAATCAGTTATCTGTTATAAAGCCTAGTTGCCGCGGACCAGCACAGCGATGGACGATGAGGCCGTCTCAGGGTTGAGAGACTGCGCAGGGTGGTCAGGGATTCGATGAATAAATGACACACAGACACACTTCAAGAGAATGAAAATCTGAGTGTGTCTTTATTAAGCTAGTGGTCAGTATATATATGTTTTTCTAAAAGCATAGGAACAGTGAACATCAAAGAGATCAGTTTGCTCATAGGCTTAGCTTAATTGACAGGGCAGTGATTTATGTCCGAAGTTATATCTGGACCTAGCCTCATTCCTAATTGGACAGGCTATAAATTCTTTCTACTGTTTTATATAATTATTTTCTAGTTGCACTAACTATCATTTTTACTCATAATTAATTGTCATGGGTGAATTTATTTTATAATGCAGTTAATATCAAAGGTACTAAAGTTAAGCACATAATAGAAAGATTATTAAACTAACAATTCTATTATAACACAGTGTTTAGTAATGTTTCATTTGCATTAGCCTAATTATTAAATTATGTATGTTTTTTAATTAGCAATCAATGACCAGAAAAAGGAAAGATTTTAGAAAGACAGTTGTAGCAGAATAAAGTTTGTGGGCCTTGAGAAAGCGAGATAAGGTTCCAGGTGGTCAGCATTTCTTTTAATCATCTTTGTGGCAGCTTCTGGTGGTCATTATTTATTGGCAGGCATTCGGCTTCTCTGCATCTTAGGGAGTTTGCTGTTCTCCCCCTGCGCGCATGGTTCCTTGCCCACGCCGGACCTCAGGGACCATGGCAACAGCCATTAGCCCTGAGGGTCACTGCAGGGGGGGGGTGCAGCAGGTCCCCCTTTCTTTTTAGAACGAAGTTGGTAAGCATACATGTCACACTGGATGCGGTAGATGGACCTGTGAAGTGAACGGACACAGAAGGGAATAAACAAACAGAGAAGCAGGACAAGTAGGGAAAGAACAAGGAAGGAGAGAACAAGATGATACCAGTGAGTAGGAGTTAAAGATTGGAGAGTGGAAGCCAGAGAATGGGCAAAGGAAGAGACTGAAGTATCTAGGTGAGATTTACTGACAGCAGAGATTTCAGACTGAAGAGATGCAAGGTCATGAGAGAGGTCATTGTCATGCCAGATGCCCAATAGGTGATGTTTAGTAAGATTGCAATGTAGAGAGGAATTATAACGCAAAGGTGTAACACAAATGAAACGAAACTGAACGTGGCAGCGAGTGGGTAATTGCTGCTTAAGCAGCTGAACTTCATCTCCAATGGCAATAACAATTTCTTCCAGGGCATTTATCTTTCTTTCTAACTTGTAGTCAATGTCCCGCTGCACAGAGAGTGCCATGGTCACATTTTTGGTAAGGTCATTTACAAAAGAAGCTGTCTTAGCTTCCTGAATTAAAGCAACAGAGGAAGTAGCTAAGGAGGTAACCAGGGAAATTAGAGCAGCAATTCCTAGAATAAGGGTGGCAATAAAACATTTAGGACGAAGAAGAACATGTACTTCATCTAAAACTTGCATGGCAGTATTATCATACCAAGGCATATCATGTAAATCAACAGGTAACATAAAATAGGGGGGTCTTTTAAGTAAGACTACAACAGGATACAAACGAACAAGAGAGGGGATAATACAATTAGTAACAATGCAGCCAGAACAATGAATGGAGTAAGAAGTCCCACGCAATTGAATGCGTGTAGCTGAGGCGTTCCCCAGAAGTATAACGAAGGGGTATCCAACGTAGGCACGCACTGGGATCTTATCGGTGTCCTGTCCAGGTTGTTTGAAGTGTACATCATTAATGGCAGTGAAAAGACGAAAAAGTTTAGGCTTTATGACAGAGCTTTCTGTTCAGGGAACCGGGTTATTCAGTCCTGTCAATGGAGGCAAGCTTTCTCATCATTTTCAGAGATTTCTGGAACCCTACGAACAAAGCAGCAGTTTCTCCACATTTTAGTTTAGCTCTATGTCAACTTCCTGGAAGAATTGTACTCAAAGCCACACAAAAGGTTAGCTCTGCTAGAAAAAGAAAAAAAAATATATATCTATAACATTGTTGTAGAGTCTGGTCAGTCAAAACAAGAAAACTTTGTTGAATCAAGGCAAAATGTAAAAAAACATTTTCAATGTTATGCCAAACAAAACAGTAAAAATCAGGTGTATTTCCAACAGTCTATACAGTCCTTTGTAGAAAGATTTTTACTCTCAAAAGTTTATCATTTTGAATCAATTGAGGCCTTTTGTGTGTGTGTGTGTGTGTGTGTGTGTGTGTGTAGAAACAAGTCCTGCAGACATTAAACCATTGAAGTATATAATATTGCAAGGCAACAATAATCATTGACAATTTACATACATATCAGGTATTGAAAGATTTTGTTTAAGAAAACCAATGTTAACATTTTTGTACATATTAGAGTTTTTCCATTTTCCCAAGTGACAGTGCTTTCCTTGTAGTGTAACTTTACCAGGTAAACCAGATAGGATAAATTTATCTAATGTCCTTCCCAGGAGGAAAGGGAGAAAGTTTGTGGAGTGTCTCTAAAGCTTTGCTGAGGTTCCACAAAATTTCCTTTAATTGATTAAATGACAGGCTACCAAATTTTACTTTAATTAAATGTTTGGGAAGCTGTGTCATAAATACTAGAAAACAGCAAAAACAACCATATTTAATCTCTATAAAAATTCTAGCCCTAAGTGATAATATTGACAATTAAATCATAACCTTTAATTGTCATCTCAAAAACCTTAGTTCTTTAGACACTAAAAGACATTATGTACCCAACATTATTAACCTAGACAAGGGCCAAGATTATACCCAATGCTAGTGTATAAGTACATGTTTTGAAACAACCCATTAGATTATAACTCAGTTACTATTAACCAAAAATTATTTCAGCTAATGTGTTCCCAAAACACTAAAATAATATAAATCATTTGAGTATACAAAATTTGTTTTCCTAAAATTCCTTTTTCAGATGTTCAACACTTTACTTAGCTTTGTTACTTTTAATTCCTTTAGACCTTTTAATATTTGTTTTAACACTTATCACTTTACTTTTAAGACCATTAAAATATCTATTTTTAATACATGTTTTTTTTTTTTTTTTAAACACACATTTCACATTACATTGATTTAGGATTGTCACATCTTTCATTAGCAGTAAGGCATTATAATATAATACTGTCATCTCTTTGAACTAGATGACTTAAATGTGAACACACAAGGTAATATGACATTAGAATTTTTAGCTTTTACAAATAGGTGCAAAAAGTAAACCTGAAAGTTTAGTTGTAGTTTTAGTTTCTGTTATGACTGGAATTCCATTTTGCATGGCTGTTAATAACATAATGGCACATACCTAGGTTTTTACAGGCTGGCTAATAAAGAAGCAATTAGGCAAATCAATAAAAACAAAAAAAATCAGAGCACCATATAGATACTATGTACATTTTTCACATACATGTGACTCAGTAGGAAAGACAAAAGTACCTTTTATACCAGAAATTTCTTTTGAAATAAACACATTTAAACAAAGTATTAATACTTAACATAACTGTAAGGCATATATGCTTTGAATTATATTATAAAATTTAAACTAGTTTTTGTTTATTAAAAAATTGTTTGATCAAGATGTCAAGATTTGTTTTGTGATAATTTATAAAGGCGCCATCTATAATTAGTCCTCCGGAGGTAAAAAACAAAACAAACACAAAGAAAGACAAACAGAAACAGAGATCTCTTGATATACATTTAAAATTTTGGCCATGTGCATATATTTTGAAACATAGTTATTTTATCAATATGTGTGAAGATACTGAGGTTTTTAATGAGTTAACAGCTAAAATCTGTACACAGAATAAGTGTCTAATCTTAATTATTACCAAAGACCTTGGGCTCGAGACCACAGCAGTCATGGCAGTTTTTACTAACTTTTTTGATAAGAAAATATTTTTGGAGTTTACATTTTTAAGAAATGATTTTTTGGCTTTAGGTTGTTAACACATTATGTCACTGGGAACGGCCATATATTAAAACATAAAAGAACACTAATTTTGATAACAGAAGAGGTAAATTTTTACAGTCTGCCTGTAAAATTTGAGGTTTAGAATTTAGCTCAAAAATGTTTGTATTATTACTTTATGTTTTACCAGGTTAGTTTGTTTTAACAAGAAACTTAATGTTTTACAGGTCCCATAAGTAAAATTAAAAGCTTTTATTCAACCAATAAGCATTCTGTATAGCTTGTTAGCAGGTCAAAAGTAACTCAGCAGTTTTTGCCTAAGACAATGTAGATTTTAAAATCAGAGAAACACAGGGAAATGGAACTTTCTGGTAGAATGAACCAAAATAGTTATTTAAGGTGGATAATAGAAAAGTTCAGTCCTCCACAGCAGGAAGGTAGTAGAGACCTGTCAGTGATCCCAACACTGGAGAAAAAGTCCAGGCAGCTGCTTGTTGAGATCAAGGGCAGCCCCCACCAGCCCACTGCAGTGGGTTTATACTATTTTAATAAAAACTTTTTATTCATATTATAGTCATATAGTCTCATACACTCATATTTAACCATTTTTTATCACTTTAACAATTGTGAATGAACTTTGAATTTATAAATGCCTTATTTATCTATTTATTTATTTTTAAAGAAACAAATGGCAAAACTCCACCAGGGGGAACCTAGCCTCCTCCCCAAATAATTAACAGGAAAAGATTGGAGCATTTTTTTGTTTGTTTGTTTGTTTGTTTTATTTAAGATTATGACACATTATTTCTTATTTGTTTTTGAGTTTTTATTTTTATTTCAACAATTTTAGCCAAGTTTGAGCTGGAAATTTGGGCTGGATTTTGGAATGGTCTCATAATTGGGAGCCGATGCCTCTGCAAAGAGGTCAGTATTGGCTCTAGAATTAACTTTTGGCTTTTGAAAAACAGTTTCACTATCCCAATAATCCTGATCACTTTTTCTAATACTGCAGGCTATTTTTTCTTTTACCTTTTGTTTTGCATGTTTTATTTTTGCCTCCAGCCAGGCAAAAACGACCTATTTGTTCAGGCAATTGTTTTATTAATATGGGGCTGTCAGCTGAGTCCTCTTTGATGTTATTTAGGGATACAGACAGCCATAAGTTTTTGAGTTTTTTATTTATTTTCTCTAATTCAGACCCTTGATCTAGTGCCACGGGGGAAGCATTTAAGGGAACTTTCATGAACAAGATTTTTATGTGATGCAGTTGTAGGTTTAGTAACGACTGGGAAAAGAGTGGTGGCTGGGCGGGAGAGCAGAAATTCCTTTAGAGAAACGCTGTATAGAAGGTTGATCAGGATGATATACTGCCGAAATTCCAGAGGAGGAACCGTCAGTAAAAACAACGGCAGCTCCATGCAGAGGCTGTGAGGAAATAATTCTTGGAAAAGTAAAAGCAGTTTCCGTCGCAAATTTTAAAATAGGGTGCTGTGGCAGGTGGAATTTGACCTGACCAGGAAAATTGAGCAAGGCTATGCCCCAGTCATCATCATTTTGAAGCAGAAATTCAAACTGTGTTTTAGTATATGGGACAGTAATAGTGGCAGGAAGCCTGGCAAACAATTCTTTAGAACATGTCAGCCCTTTCATTATGAGAAATGCACACATAGATGTATAAGATGTGACCATTTTTGTTTGATTGTGTGCCAAATAAGTAATTCCCATGGTGATGAATAATCAATTTGAGAAACTCTAGCTTCAGAAAGTTTTTGTTCAACCAAATGCAGTTTTGAAATGGCCTCGGGCGTCAAGGACCGAGGTGATTTAGGGTTAGGATCTCCTTGTAAAATCTGGAAAAGAGGGTGTAAATCACCTGTAGTAATTTTAAGATAAGGACGAATCCAATTAATGTTTCCAAGCAATTTCTGAAAATCATTTAATGTGGAAAGTTTATCAAGGCGGATTTGAAGATTTTGAGTCATGATGAAATCATCATGAATGGTTTTTCCCAGATAGTTAAGTGGTCTCTCACACTGAATTTTGTCAGGAGCAATGACAAGACCAAAGGAGGTTAGGTCAGTAATTAAACATTGTAAAAGCGTTTCCACACCTTCCTTAGAGGAGTGGCTCAGGAGAATGTCATCCATGTAATGAATGATATATGCATCAGGAAATTTATGTCTGGTAGCTTGTAAAGCCTGATCAACAAATTTTTGACATAAGGTAGGAGAATTTTTCATGCCTTGAGGCAGGACTTTCCATTGAAAGCGTTGCCAGGATTGGTGAAAATTTGCAGAGGGAACACTGAAGGCAAACCGAGGAGAATCATCAGGGTGAAGTTTAATAGTGAAAAAACAGTCCTGCAGATCAATAATTACAATATGATTTTGTTTTGGAACAGCTACAGGGGAGGGGAGGCCTGGTTGAAGGGCTCCCATGTCATGCATAGTGTCATTAATTGAGCGGAGGTCCTGAAGTAGCCTCCATTTTTCTGACTTCTTTTTAATTACAAAGACAGGAGTATTCCACGGACTGTTAGAGGGCTCTAAATGCCCTTTTTGTAATTGGTCAGAGACAATGTCATATATAACCTGGATTTTGTCAGATGTAAGGGGCCATTGAGGTATCCAGACAGGATCATTGTTTTTCCAAGCAATTTTATCAGCAAATAAATTTTCCGCAATGGCCCCTAAGAAAAAGCCTGTTCATCAATTAAATCAGGAGCGGTGAGAGTTAACCCCATAGATTCCATCACATCACGCCCCCATAACGAAAAGGGTGAGGAAGGAATCACATATGGCTGAAAGAAACCAGAATGCTCATTCATTTGCCAATGTAAAAGCTGAGAGCTTTGAGCTACATTGTCTGCCATGCCTAAACCAATTAAAGTAGATGAGGAATTAGTAATGGGCCATGAAGGGCATAGAATTCTTGTACTTCTTTTCCTACTTTTTTCCAGGTTTCTAGTGATAAACTGTCTTCTTCTGGAAACCATGGGCATACCCATATTATAAATTCATAAAGTTGCAACAAAGCTTTTTTATTTACTTTAATACCACGTGTTTCAATCATATTTTTCAGTATAGAAAGGAAAAGATCTCTGTTTTTGGTCTGTTGTTGACCCATGACCTCGTGGTGCTTTGTTCACTCACACAAGATCTTTATTTCAACTGTGCTGTCCGGCCCGTGTCCCTCGCGGGAACTTGCGGAGGCGTCTTAGCTAAGGTCTGTCCGTATAAACCCCGGACCAGGCTGCTCCAAGGAGCAGATGACCGTTATGCCTTATGACGTCCTCCACGGGAACCGCGGGTGCAGCCCACTCAGACTCCGTAGCCCTAAGGCTGTGGAGCCATAATCATGCACTCCCACACACACTCAGCACCACGAGTATGTTTTCAAGTTTAGAAAAACTTCTCACTGTCTCAAACTGATCACCCTTTATCAGCGAGCTCCGGACGCCCCAGTGAGGATTCTATCCCTGACTGTCTAAAAAAGAAGGGTATTTTAGGAGAAATTCACTCACACACTCACACAAGAAGGAGATAGCTTACCCAACGCAACCTCTTCGTTACTTACCTCTCCTTTGGGTGAAAACAATGAAATGAAGGTCGGGCCCCACGTTTGGGCGCCACCTGCCGCGGACCAGCACAGCGATGGACGATGAGGCCGTCTCAGGGTTGAGAGACTGCGCAGGGTGGTCAGGGATTCGATGAATAAATGACACACAGACACACTTCAAGAGAATGAAAATCTGAGTGTGTCTTTATTAAGCTAGTGGTCAGTATATATATGTTTTTCTAAAAGCATAGGAACAGTGAACATCAAAGAGATCAGTTTGCTCATAGGCTTAGCTTAATTGACAGGGCAGTGATTTATGTCCGAAGTTATATCTGGACCTAGCCTCATTCCTAATTGGACAGGCTATAAATTCTTTCTACTGTTTTATATAATTATTTTCTAGTTGCACTAACTATCATTTTTACTCATAATTAATTGTCATGGGTGAATTTATTTTATAATGCAGTTAATATCAAAGGTACTAAAGTTAAGCACATAATAGAAAGATTATTAAACTAACAATTCTATTATAACACAGTGTTTAGTAATGTTTCATTTGCATTAGCCTAATTATTAAATTATGTATGTTTTTTAATTAGCAATCAATGACCAGAAAAAGGAAAGATTTTAGAAAGACAGTTGTAGCAGAATAAAGTTTGTGGGCCTTGAGAAAGCGAGATAAGGTTCCAGGTGGTCAGCATTTCTTTTAATCATCTTTGTGGCAGCTTCTGGTGGTCATTATTTATTGGCAGGCATTCGGCTTCTCTGCATCTTAGGGAGTTTGCTGTTCTCCCCCTGCGCGCATGGTTCCTTGCCCACGCCGGACCTCAGGGACCATGGCAACAGCCATTAGCCCTGAGGGTCACTGCAGGGGGGGGGTGCAGCACCTAGTAAACTTCTGTTTTTCTTGGCGATGTTTAAAATTTCAGCGGTGTTGAATTAGGGAATGCACCACGCTTTACACTTTCTAGTATAATTGGAAAATCTTGTTTTTTTAAACGTGGGATTTTTGTGTAGACCTGTTGTCCCAGACACAGGACAGTTCATCAGTTGAGGTTGTGCCCAGACTGTGGGCACCTCGGGGTGCCCCATGTGTAAGGTGTAAGGGAATGAATGGGATCCCCAGGGGCCGCTCCTGTGGAGGCGCATTCAGGCAAAGGAGCCAATATTCACGTGAACCCTCACTTACCAGGACTTATGGGGAAATAGGGCAGAGGCAGCCAAGGGACTACAGACAATGGTGCCTGGGGGGCCCCCTGGGAGGACTCTGGGGGGACTCGGTGCCTCTGGGGGGGGACTTAGTACCTGGTGGGGGCTCGGTGCCCGGGGAGGGGTGGCTGGTTATTTTTTGACTGCACAAGTTGCCCACCACGGGGCGGTGACCGGTGAGATGATGTCGGGGTCCTGCTGGGATCATGGCTCCCAGGGAGGCCGTGGCGGACCTGCGCCCAGTGGGCCACGCGGTGCTGCGGCAGCGGGGCGCCCCGAAGGCGGCGGCTTCTGGAAGGGGGGGGTCCTTCGGTGTGTGGTGGCGCTGAGCCTGGAGGGCCGCCCCCCGCGCCTCCAGGGCTCCCCGACCCCGCGGCCGCGCTGTGTCCGCCCTCCAGCCCGCGGGAGGTGCCGCGCGGCCAGTCGCTCCGAGGTGGAGTCCGGCGGGTGCCCCGTGCGTCCTGCTCCCGGCGGCTCCGCGCAGTCTCGGTTCCGGACCTGCGGGGCAGACGAGGGAACCCCGAGCCGGTGCCCTTCGTGCCGGGAGCAGCGGCTTCGTGGGGAGCTGGCGGAGTGGGGCGGGGGGGGGGGCGCACGCGGGGCGGCGGGGCCCTTGCCGTGGCGGGGCGGGGCGGGCGGCGCGGGGAGCGGGGCCCAGGCCCGGGCAGGGCGGCGCCGGGCAGCGGCGGCCACGCGGGCGGGGGTCAGATCGCGCAGGGGCTCGGGCGCTGTGGGCACGGGGCCCCCCGTGCTGGGGGACCCCGCGCCCTCGGGCTGCACCCCTCTCCTCCGGGGGGGCGCAGCGGGCGTCGGGGAGAAGACGGGCGGGCTGGGGGGGAGGGTGAGAAGAGGCCGGCGCGGGGGTCGCCCCGCCTCTGCACCCCGAGGGAACAGACGTGCACTCGCGCAGCCGCGCCCTCCCCGTCCCGGTCCCGCGCCGGGGGCTTGGGGCGGCCTCCGCCGGGCGCAGCGAGTTCGGGCCGCTTCTCCTCGGCCCGGAGACCCCAGTCCCGGCGCGGGGCCGAGGTGGGGGGCGACGCATCCAGGAGGCGCCCTTGCCCGGGAACTACAACTCCCAGAAGGCGCCTCGCCCGCCGGCGCGCCGAGACTACAACTCCCAGAAGCCCGGGGAGGGCTGGGGGCGGGGCGTGTCAGCGAGGCGGGGCCTGGGGCGGGGCCAGCGCGCGGACCAGAGAGGCGGAGGCGCCGCCCCGGGTCACACAGCGGCCCGCGCGCCCGCAGCTGCGCGTCCAGCCCCCGCCGGTCACGCGCGGCAAACGCCGGGGGCGCCCCAGTGCGAACACAGATGACGATGACAGCCCCGCCCGCGCCCCGACGCCGCGCTTTCCGGGGCCAAAGTGGGGGGGCTGGGAGGCTCGTGGCCCCCGAACCTGAAAGGCAGGGGAGCCCCTCCCCGGAGCCCCGCTCTGGCGTGGGGTCCTGGACACCGAGGGCCGCGCGGGGCAGGACGCGCTCCCCGGACGCAGCTCCGTGGGCGCAAAAGGGCCGCGACCCCCGAGACCGGCGCCCCCCGCGGCCTCCCCAGGGCCAGGCCCGCGGCCGTCGGGAGACGGGGCGCGAGCTCTCGGGAAGGGAACGGGGTGTCCGAGGGCCCCGCGAAGACGCCGGGCGGGGCGCGCAGGAGGCCGGGGCGCCGCGGGGTCGGGAGCCCGGGCGGCGCTAGCGGCGATTCTGGGGACCGAGGCAGCCGCGGGGAACAGGTCGGGGCCGCCGCGTTTAGGGCCGCGCGGGAGGAGACAGCGGCTGCCCCGCCCGCCCGCCCCTCCGCGGCCCCGCTGGCCGGACCGTCCCCCGCGCCCAGTCCCGCCGCCCCCGCTGCCCGGCTCAGCCTGCGAGGGGCTGTGGGGGCGCCCGGGGTCGCGGGGGGAGGGGCGGCTCCGCCAAACTCCTGCCGGACCCCGACGGCCGAGCCGCGGCCCGCAGCCCCCAGCCCGCTCTCCCGCCGGCGGTGGGGCCCGGGTCGCCCGGGGCCGCGAGAGCCCACGGAAGACCCCGTCCCTGCGGCTCCGCGGCCCTCCCGGGGGGCTCCCCGCAGTCTCCGGGGCGGAGGCTGCAGCGGAGGCGGGGACCTGGCGGGCAGGCTGGAGGGACCCCGGGCCACAGGGGCAGGTGACCCCTTGGACTCACTTCCTGCCCTGGGGGGAGCCTGAACCCCGCCTCTGTGGGGCCCCCCACGGAAGAAACCGGCGCCGGCTGTGCAGCTGGAGCAGGAGACGCGAGGGGCTGCGGGGAGGTCCCCCAGCCACCATGTCCCCCCCCAGCCACCACGTCCCCCCCATCCATCCCCGCGTCCCCCCCTCGCCGGGGCTCCCCCAGGCCGACAGGCCCCCCAACGCGCCCCTCTCCCCTCTTGCACAGCGCGCGGGCCCTGGGGCCGGGAGACTCGGTGGGCGGCGGAGCCCGCGGGTGGCGGGGCCGGGGCGGGAGCAGAGGCGCTTCCCGGCTGCGCTCACCGTGTCTGGCGAGGAGAGCGGGGCGGGCGGGGCGGCTGCTTCCTTCTCGGCCGTGGACTCTGGCGGGGCGCAGCGGGGACGGGGGTGGGCGAGCCGGGCGGGGCAGGCGGGGCGGGCGGGGCAGGGCCTTGCGCAGGGGCCTCCGGGCAGGCGGGAAGGGCCTGACGCGGGGCTCCGGGGCTCCTGCTGGGCCCGGAGTGACCCAGCTCGCTCCTGGGGCCTTGAGGGCGCCCCGGGGCGGGCTCCCTTCTGTCCGCGGGCTGTTTGCACTCCTGCCGGGCCAGGGTGGAGTCGGGGCGGGGCGCACGTTGTAGACTTTCCGGGCTGAGCCCCTCCCGCCCGGGCCAGCAGCGGCGGGCAGAGCGGGCGCCCGGGCGTGGCAGGGGGGGGGTAGTATCCCTGCGTGGATCATTAAAATGTGATTTTAACTTTGCGTGGTGTTGCTGCTTACAGGAGCCCTGCTGCTCCCGCCGCGGGTGCCTCTCAGCAGCGTGACGGCGAGACGAGGCCACACTTTGGATGCGGCGGGACCGTCCACGCCCACGCTGCGGCCCGCGCGCCCCCCGCAGGCGGCCACACTGTCCCCCGCGTGGGGGGGCGCCACGTCACTAACACGCTCCTTCCGTGGGGGTGACGGCACCGCGGGGCCCCACTTCCGACATTCAGCTCCCAGCGAGGGCTTCACGTCGCCACACAGCGCGCGGCGCGGCTGGGCCTGGCTTTTCCACGCGACTCCGCGTATCCTGGGGTTTCACGCAGACAGTTTCCAGTCACCGCACTGTGGCGAGGGTGTTGGTGAGCAGTCACACGTCAAGTTTTATCACCCGAATTCGAAATCATCTCCTTAGGTCATGTCCAAAAATAAAATCACTATTTCCATTGAGAATGTAGGTATTTCGGGGCCTCCCCGGGGCGCAGCCGGGTGAGCGCAGCCTGGGGAGCGGCCGGTGGATCCCGCGGCCTCGGGGCAGCCC
The DNA here is from genome assembly GCF_964194135.1 of Talpa europaea. Lineage (NCBI taxonomy): Eukaryota > Metazoa > Chordata > Mammalia > Eulipotyphla > Talpidae > Talpa > Talpa europaea. The sequence continues at coordinate 48,869,986 of NC_140084.1, forward strand.
CAGGGCGCGGCCCGTCTTGTCCCCGCCGCCTCAGCGGGGCGTGTCGTCGCCGCCGTCCTGCGCCCGCGCCGGCTCTGGCGGAGCCTCTCGCCCCCGCGCACCCGGCCGGCCCCGGCTGTTACATAAACACGTAAATATTAAAAAAAAAAGAAAATGTAGGTATTTCAAATTCCCAGCTCCCCGCAGAGATTGCGAACTTACCTCTGAGGAACAGCGAGGACAGACTTCCTCTCCTGCCCTCATTTGTTCTGCCCCGCGGCCCTGCCCAAGCCTCCCGCCCGCCCCTGCGGCGCGGCGCGGCCCTCACGCGTCTCAGCTCCCGCCATCCCCCGCGCGGCCCGCGGCGCTCTCAGGCCTCCCGCCCGTCCTTCATCAGCCCTTTGCTGTACTGGCCCTTTAAATGCGCCCTGGACATTACTGTCATCACACTGAGACTCCCAGGATGCACCGGGCGGAACGTGGCGGCCGCGCCAAGAGCGGCTCCCAGGGGCAAATTAAAGGAGCAAGAGGAGCGAGTGTCGCCGCCTGGTGGACTAGGGTGGTATCGTGGGAAAATTAAGGCCTGAGGCCCCGCCAAAAGCGGCTCCTAGCCACAAAATAAAATGGCAAGATGAGTGAGTGTTGCCGCCTTGTGGACCAGGGAGGTGTGGTAGGAACATCGAGTCCAGAAATGCCAGCCAGACCAGAAGTGGCCGTGCGAAGAGCGGCTTCTGGCGGCAAAATAAAGGGGCGAGTGGAGCGCGTGTCGCCGCCTTGTGGACCTGGGTGGTATCGTGGGAAAATCGAGGCCAGAAACGCCAGCTGGACCGGAAGTGGCCGCAGGCCAAGAGCGGCCCCTAGCGACAAAACAAAGGGCGCGATGTGCGAGTTTCGCCACCTTGTGGACTGGGGTGGTATCGTGGGAAAATGGCGGCCCAAAACGCCAGCCAGACCGGAAGTGGTAGCGCCAAGAGCGGCCCCTGGCGGCAAAATAAAGGGACGAGCGAAGCGTGTTTCGCCGCCTTGTGGACCAGGGTGGTATCGTGGGAAAATCGAGGCCAGAAACGCCAGCTGGACCGGAAGTGGCCACGCCAAGAGCAGCTCCCGGCGGCGTCATGAAGGCGCGGGTGGAGTGGGTGGCGCCACCTTGTGGCCCGGAGGGATAATTTGGGGGAAATGCAGAATGACGATGACAGGGGAATGGGGAAGGAAAAGTGCCAGGAGGGGTGAGGACGGTGGAGAGCAAGGCGGGAAACAGGGAGAGGAACGAGGTCGTGGGGCCAAGCATGGAATAACGTGCGCCTGGACTGTGAATAAGCTGCAGAGACGTGTCCCAGGGCAATGGAAAGGGCTGTGGGGACCATGTGAAAAATAACGGGGGAGGACGCCGCCTGGTGGCCACCAGTGGTGAGACAGCACGTCCCTGACAAGCGGCCAAAGGGGAGGAAAGGCCCTGGCGCCGAACTCGGGGACCGCGAGGGGGGCCTGTGGGGCAGAGCCAAGTGACGTCATGGGGAACAGTCATGACGGCCGCGGGGAAGGGGCGGGCCCAGCGCAGAGGCAGGAGCAGCAGAGCGCGGTGGGAATGTGTGTCCTGAGACTCAAAGAGGAAACCCGGATAGACTAACATGTTAGTGAGCTTAGGACTCCTCACCATTCCTGAGAAGTAAGTTCACAACCCCTCTGCAGGGAGCTTTCAATCTAAAATACTTGAATGTTTAACGGAAATAGTAATTTAATTTTTGGAAATGACCTAAGGAAATGTTTTCAAATTCAGATAAAAATCTTTATGTGTAAAAATGTTCACCAACACTTTATTTACAGTAGAATGATTGGAGACTATCTAAATTAAAAAACCTCAATATATACCAAATTAAAGGTAAAGACTGGATAGATACAGTAACACCGAATATTATTTAATGCGGTGGAGGGTACTTATATTGCAGTGTTACATGATGAAGTAGAATATAAAATTTTAGCGATGATGTAAGCATCCTCTCCTTAACCCTTACGTGTCAGTAGCACACAATGTAAACAACAACTGTACATCGAGTGGAATATTATACCCCAGTGCAGTGCAAATAAAAGCCTCAAGCCTCATCCAAAATGTGGACTAGTCTTGCCTTCATACTGTTGAGTGACCTTCAAGAAAGAAACAGAATATGATTTAATTTATTTAAATATTAAATACCAGACAAAATTAAAATCAGGTTGTAATGATACATACAGTGATACATACCAGGATCTGTAGTGAAAAGCCAAGAAAAAAATGAGTGACAGCCACACAGGGGCTTCCTTGTGGATGAAGATCATGCTATGATGTGACTTTACATTCCTTGACCTATTTAATGGAAGCTCATTTTTTTTTAAAGATTTATATATTTATTTATTTATTTATTTATACAAGCACTGGGTACAGTCAGAAGCGCGGGAGGGTGAGAGAATTCACCAGAACCAGAGCCGGGAGCAGAGCAGGCAGAAGGACTGAAGTACACTGCTGAGGGGAGCAGCGGGCGGCAGGAGAGGTCTGCGTGCCATGTGGGACCCTCCTCTGGTGGCCAGGGAGCAGCCAGGAATCGAACTGGCACTGTAGAGGCTGCGGGCAGCTTCGCAACCCAGCGCTCAACCGCTGCGCCACTGGGGAGGCCCTGGAAGCTCATTTTATACTTCTCAAGCTACTGTCCACCTTCTACACAGGAATTCTATTTCACAAGTGCCAATATTGGGGAAAAACTAGGACGGAAACGTGCTAAGTCATAAGAGTACTTTTTGATACTGTTCATGCAATTTTATTCCACTCTTCACATTTTCTATAATATACACAACTCCCTATCAGTATCAGGACCAGTAACAGAAGCTGATTGAACTCCATTGGTAAAATGACCTCCTTGCTCCTTGGCAGGGAAAAGTAATTTTTCAAAAGGCTGAAGAATTCCATGTGGTTACAGAAAAACATTTTAGGATGAAACATGGCCTCCCGCTAGTGACACAGGTGAGGGCAGAGCAGCAGCGCTGGGAGTCCATGTCAGGGTCACTCATTTTTTTTTTTAGTGAGGGGGTTTGGGTTTCTAGCCTGAACCTGTGCTCTGTCTAGCTTTTCAACCCAAATAAACAACTTCTGCCCCTTTTCTTCATTTTTAAATTATTAAATTTATTCTATTTAATCCACAGCTGTATATAGTTTCAATTAAAAATATAAGTGAAAACAAGACACTACCTCAAAGTCTAAGCCCTTCCAGCTTCCAAATACAAGAAAGTTGTCCACACCTATGAGAGGAGCAGGACAAAATAATGAATGGGGCCAGGATATTTCATAAAACAAAATTTTATGTAACTGAAAGCTCCTCACTGTCACTAGTTCATTGCCTTTACAAAAAGGAAAAAAAAAAGAATAGAACAGAGGGCCTCCCTGGGGGCGCAAGAGGTTAAGACGCTGCACTACAAAGCTATCACCAGCAACTGCAGCATGAGTTCGATCCCTGTCCAGGAAGCTGACCCGCATGGCACAGCAGACCTCTTCTGTCTCCCCGCTACTTCCCTCAGCAGTGTGTTTCAGTCAGTCTGACTGTTCTGCCCTCCACTCTGTCTCTGGTGAATCTTCTCACACACACCCCCCATCTCTGGCTTACACCCCAGTTCTTGTGTGCATAAATAATCTTTTCTTTTTTAAAGATTTATTTATTTATGCACACAAGAATTGGGGTACAAGCCAGAGATGTGGGGGTGAGAGGATTCACCACAGAGTGGGGAACAGAACAGGCAGATCTACTGAAATACACTGCTGAGGGGAGCAGCAGGGAGACAGGAGAGGTCTGCTGTGCCATGCAGGACACCCTCCGGCCACCTGGGATTGAACTGGTGCTGCAGAGGCTGCGGACAGCTTCACAGAGCGCTGCGCTCAACTGCCTGTGCCACCAGGGGAGGCCCTGTTTTAAATACAATTCTGGGGGCCTCCCCGGTGGCGCAGCGTTTGAGCGCTGGGTTGCGAGGCTGCCCGCGGCCTCTGCGGCGCCGGTTCGATTCCCGGCTGCTCCCCGGCCACCAGCGGAGGGTCCCACATGGTGCGCAGACCTCTCCTGCCACCCGCTGCTCCCCTCAGCAGTGTACTTCGGTCCTTCTGCCTGCTCTGCTCCCTGCTCTGGTGAATTCTCTCACCCTCCCGCGCTTCTGACTGTACCCAGTGCATGTATAAACAAAAACAAATGAACAAACAAATAAATAAATAAAACATGCCTCTATAAAAAGAAAAAATAAATAAATAAATAAATAAATAAATAAATAAATAAATACAATTCTGAACACACCTCACTTTATTTGCATTTAGAGTTAGGACCTTCTACCTTTTGATGTTTAGATTGTACGAGGTTATGGGACAATTTCATCTTTATTTATCCCGCAGGCCCAGAGGGGATCTTTTTCCAAAGTCCGAGCCCTGAGCCATTGGGCGACAGAGCACCCATCGCCCCGCAGGGGCACATTTGCAACTTAAAGCAGGCAGGGGGTAGAGAAGCAGGAGACTTCCAAGAGCTCACCTGGTCATCGGGGGCACAAGTCAGGCTCCTGGCCAGAGAAAGTCCATCAGTCACGCCCTGAAACTTTTAGTCCCCCCCAGGCCTTGTCCCCACATCACTCCAGCTAACGAGCAGGTCACAGAGGGCCGGGGCAGGCAGGCCGGGGCAGGAGGCGCAGGCGGGTCTGACGCAGGCTCCGGGACTCCCAGCCTTTCCCCGACGGCGTCCACCGCAGCCAGACCCTAAAATATCCGCAAGTCATTAAAACTGCAGACAAGGCTGCTTGAATTTCTGGGAAAGATTTTTTTATAATCGTTAAAAATCCCCTCACCTGCAGCTGACATGAGAGCAAGGCCTGGGGCCTCCCCGACGGTGCAGGGGGTCAGCACCGCACCGCGAGGCCATCCGCGGCCTCTGCCCACGAGCTCCGCCTGCTGCAGGACAAGGACGGCAAGACTGGAAAGGCCTCCCGGGCCCGGAACCGGACTCAGCAGGGAGGCGGGGTCGAGGGCACAACAGGACCATCCACCCAACTGCGGGGTCGGACCCTCAGGCGCCAGCGCCTCCTCGCAAGGCAGGAGACCCGAGCACGATCCCCTGCTCTAGGGCGAGGCGCGCAGGCCCGAGGGGCAGGACATGGAGACGGGCCCGCCCTGGAATCTCCGGCCCCTTTCCAGTGCCGCCTGCGGCCCAACACCCGCAACCAGCAGCTGCTCCACGGAGGAGCGACCTTCCCGGGAGGAAAGGACTGCGTGGGCACCATCTCTGCGGGGCCCAGGGCAGCCGTCCCTCTGCCCGCCCGTGACCACGCAGGTGCCTCTTCTCACCCGCTCTCTCCCTCCGCAGGGCAGCGGCCTCCTGCCCACCGCCACCTAGCAAGGCCGCCCCCCTGCAACCATGCAGGCCTCTCACCAAAACCCGTTCCTGTCCCTTTCCCTGATAAACCTGCCCTTTAAACACAACTAGTGTCTCCGTGTGGTGGAGAAACGTGCCTGGGGAGCTCGCCGGGTGCCGCTGAAACGGGAGCTCTGGGGACACCTTTGCCAGGGTGACCCCAGGACCCGCACGCGCTCTACAACCTACACCATTTTGGCGACCACAAAGGGACTCGTCCCGTCATCTGGTGCCGACATCACATCCCCAGGCGGGAAGGTGACCCACGGGGCGCCGCAGACCTCTCCTGTCTCCCTGCTGCTCCCCTCACAGTGGATTGCAGTCAGTCTACCTGTTCTGTTCCCCCCTCTGTCTCTGCTGAGTCCCCTTACCCCACCCCTGCACCTCTGGTTGCACCCCAGCTCTTGTGTTCATAAGTAAATAAATCCGTAAAAAAAAAAAAAATAAAAATTGGCCTCCCTGGTGGTGCAGGTGGTTGAGCACCACAGTGAAGCTGTCCACAGTCTCTGCAGCGCTGCTTCAATCCTGGCCGGCTGGCGAGACTCCCGCATGGTGCAGCAGACCTCTCCTGTCTCCCCTGCTGCTCCCCTCAGCAGTATATTTCATCAGTTGGCCTGTTCTGCTCCCCACTCTGTCTCTGGTGAATCCTCTCATCCTCCCATGCATCTGGCCCGTACCCCAGCTCCTGTATAAAAATAAATCTTTTAAAAAAAAACTAAAATAAAATAAAAGCATGACAAAAACGTCATTTACCCGCAGATCCTGACATGGATACTACTGCAAACATTAAAAAGCAGCTGCTCTTCAAAATACCTTTGGAGAAAAATGAAGGCTCTTGGCTCCACATAGAATGGTTCTTGCTGCACATCATGGTGCAGCACAATACACTGTGGCCCAGACTCTGACATCCCTGAGTCTGTTCCGTGCTTTGGGTGTAATATTCAGCCTTGAGCCGGGAGCCTGTGTTTATCTTTGGGGCTCAGACGGGTCTCCCCGGGACTGCACAAACTTGGGTTTTGTTTCCTGAACCGAGGCTGGCCTCTCTCTGCCTTTGGGTGGGTGAGCTCTATAGAAGATCTTCTACTGCCACTTTCACTTTAGTTTTCTGGTTCTATTTCCCTGCTCAGCTTTTTCTTTTTTCTTTTCTTTTTCTTTGTTCTGCATTTTCTTCTCTTTAAATTATACAGGGGATCTCTTGTTAACATTTCTTTCAGGGAAGATCGAGTGTTAGTGGACCACTTCTTCAGCTTTTGTTTGTCTGGGAAGAACATCATTATTCTCTTGTCTCTGTAGGACAATCCCGCAGGTTAGGATATTTGTGACTCGTATATTTTATCTCTATTCTGAATACGTTATTTCATCCTCTCCTTGCCCTACGGTCCTCCAGAAATGTGAGTTGGGTCCATCCCCACATATGCACTGTCCATGACAGAAACTTGGTAAGAGGTGCTGGGATCTGGACCTCGTCTTGGTGCGGTTACCTGAGCGTTCTGAAAGGGTAACTCTACAAGGCTCTCCATGAAAACCAGCATCAGGACCATCATCGGTACACTCGACCTATAGACCAGAGAGAGAGATTTGAGAAAGATGAAAATTTCATAGAAAGCAGTCCAATAAAGTCAGAAAAGAAGAAAATTATTGTATAAGGAAAAGAGAGCCAAGATCACCCATTTTCTGCGGCACAAGGACCATAGGGACAGCTTTGGGTATGGGGACCTGGCAAGAGTCTTGCTTATCGTTGGAGTGCTGTGCAGGAAATCCCAGGCCCAGACACGCAAATGAGCCCTCTGACTTTCCTTTTACTTTGTGAAATGCATGTGTATATTTTTGTAAAATATTATCTTTTGTACTCGCTGAGTATTTCTGCTGGTCGAAAAAGATGAAAAGAATAGGTCAGGGGCTACCAGCAAACATTTCCATTTTAAGGCCATTTCCGTGACTCCTACAGGGCTGCCGCCAAATAAGGCCAAATGTGGCATTTACTCTGTGAAGCTAAGTCACTTCATGCATGTTTGCTTGGGGCATTATTTCATTTCCCTGGATGTTCCCACAAGATTCAGAATAGAGAATATTATTCATTGTACGCAAAAATAGAATGGGTCTTTCTAATGTAGTAAAATAAAAATATTTTAGGGTATCATCACTGTGAATGTTACATGTATCTCATATTCTAAAATTCATTTACCTTATTCACAGAAATTCCTTCATTCTACATGGATATAGGATACTGAATTGAATTTTTCCCCTGTTTAGGGAGATAAGCTCTATAGATTGGCCTCATTTTAGTGGATTTATTTCATACTACTGTTCCCAATATGGGTTACTTTGTATTTGGGGGCTTTATATGTACCTAGTTGGCCAGAAAACTGAGCAGGCAAAACATAAGCAGACCAAAAATACCACAAAAACAGCAACAAATACACCTTCTTATGTTCCGAACAACCGAAGAGCAACATTTCTCTATATCAAAGACAACAAGCTACCTATAAATTGTTTTTCAACTCTATAATATACTGACAGCCTGAAATTAATGAGGCAAAAGTAGCTTTCCCAGTTCCTGCGCAGTTCTGAGTGATCATGTGACTCGTTCTTCCCAATAGAAAGTAAACAGATGTGACAGGGCCTCCCCTGGTGGCGCAGCAGTTGAGTGCTGGGCTGCGAAGCTGCCAGCAGCCTCCGCAGTGCCGGTTCACTCCCCAGCCAAGGCGAGGGTCCCACATGGTGCGCAGACCTCTCCTGCCGCCCACTGCTCCCCTCAGCAGTGTACTTCATCAGTCTGCCTGTTCTGCTCTCCGCTCTGGCTCTGGTGAATTCTCTCACCCTCCCGCACTTCTGACTGTACCCAGTGCATGTATAATAAATAAATCTTTAAAAATAAAAAAAGAAAGTGAACAGATGTGACAGATGTCATGTCTGGACATGTTAAGAAACTCATGTTTCTTCTCAATGACCTCTTAGTCCACACCCAAAGAATTGATGTGATATACTATGATTTTTTCAAGGATACTTGGTGAGTCAGAGATTGCTACTATTCTTGCAAGACCTCGCAAGAAAAAACTGGTTCCACTTAAGAATTTTTTCTTAGAATCATTTTATAAGAAAGAAATTTTTTATTCTGTTGAACTGTTGCATTTGGATTTAATGATCACCACAATCTTGTGTGGCTTCACTAATCTTTATGATGAATGTACTCTGCTATTGCTTACAAATCTTTAATATTTCCAGCAATCTCAGTCTATGTATCTCCCTAGGAGCTCTGTAACTTCACCTATTTTCATTCAAGTGCACATACCCTGTGGATATTTCATTTGTTATCAACTTCACTAGGGAAGGGAGCAGTTGGTCCTATAGATCAGGACGAAAGGAAATTGTTACTGGAATGATAACCATGAATTAACAATGTGTGCAGATAAGTAGTGATTTAACTACTTCTTAAAAGTATAACTACATCCCCTTAAATTTAGCCAATATTATTTGCTGTGCCCATGAACATTCTCTGACAGGTGTGATGAGACCGCACTTCCCACCTTCATTATTCAGACAGCGAAAGTTGTTTCATGGAATACGTGTTTTAGATGAAAAGGAACAGGTAGGAAATAAAACTATAATGCAAATCTAGACCCATAGCAGGATAGTGGACAGCTGCATGTCTGCAGGAAAAAAAATAGTGAATATTTTCTGTGAGGATAGATTGAAATGGGATTGAAGTCCAGCTGGATTTTTTTTTAAGATTTATTTATTTATTTATTTATACAAGAACCAGGGGGGCACTCTCCGACCGGCAGAGAGGAGGGAAACAACAAACCAAAACGGCCAACAAGAACAAAGGACTCAGCAAGCGGGACTGTGAGTGGAAAGGAACTATTTCAGCCACCACACCACGTGAACGGGAGCTGTGGAGAACCCTGCAGGATCCGCCGCAGAGGTGAGCTCCAGGCGCCATTAAAGAGAGCCCCGCCCCCCAGAAGGAGGCCAGCACCAGCACACAGCCCCGGGCCGCCCAGTAAGCTTGCACGGAAAGCGGCGCGCTGGAAAAGCAGACACGGATCGGGATTGCTCGGGAAAAGCGGCGCAGATCGCGCTGAAAAGCAGTGTGGTTGAAAAGCAAATGCGGATCCGGATCAGATCGCAGCTGCCCAGGTCCCCGCGCCTGCGACCTAGGCTTGCGGGGAGACACGCGGAGGCCCTCCCTGAGTGAGCAGGAACCAGGCGCCCAGGCAGGGGAGTGGGATTCAAAAGGCGCCATTCCCGCGCCACTGATCTGGGCTACAGCCCGCGTCCTGGAACTGAGGGCTTTGGAACTGACACCCGGGGCACGAAATTAGGGGCGTGGGTTCCCCACGACGGTGGGGCACAAGGCAGACACAGCACCCCAAAGCCGTTGTGGTGTACCCTACCATCCCCGCTCTGCTCCCTGTCCCACGGGGTGGAAAATCAGCTCCCCAAGGGCTCTAGGAGAGATCTCTGGCGCACCTAGCGACTTGAAGCCAGCACAGGCTCCTGAAGGAGCTAGTGGCCAGCTGGGGAGTTAGCCCACTCCGGGCCCCTTCCGAACAAGTAGTCTGAGCCCACAGGGAGAGCGAGCACCCACAGCCGGGGCAGACCAGGCACGCAGAAGAGTGTGCCTGAGACCGGACGCGCAGGGAGTGTGTCCCACATCACCATTTTAGAACAGGGACATTTCTTCAGTAAAGACTACCTGCAGAAGGCTTCCTCGGGAGCCAGAGGTGAGCGGGGGAAGTTCACCCACGCCAGACCCCCTCTGGCCTGCAGTCCAAGCCCAGAGGGGGAGCAGGAACCCACCGCTGGCGCACAGGGGACTGTGTCCCCACATCGGCATTTTAGAACAGGGACCTTTCTCCAGTAAAGACTGCTTGAAACTGACAGATGACTCCTGGAGGAACCAGAGGGGAGCAGAGAAGCTCACCCAAGATGCCGGCCAGTCCCAACAACACAGTGTCCCAACGCATACGGCAAATTAGAAAACAGACAGTAGGGAGGAGAAGAACCACACGCAACCTAGCAACTGTCCAGAGAAAAAGCACACCACAAAAAGAAAACCAGCCCCCAGATTGCAACGACAGTAACTTGGAAGAACTTCTGAGCCTTCCAGAAAGAGAATTTAAAATTGCTGTGATTAAAAAACTGACAGAAGTCATAAAGGAAAACAATGATAAGGGAAAAATAATCAACGATCAGAAGAATGAAATTGAGTCCCTAAAGAGGGAAGTAAAAGAAATGCAGGAGATCAAAGAATTAATGGAAGAACTAAAGAATTCTGGGAAAAGCAATGAAAGCAGAATTGATGAAATGGAAGAACGAATAAGTACTCTTGAAGACACAGAAATAAAAAGAACCAAAACAGAAAAGGAAAGAGAAGTACGAAGGAAAAAGAATGAAGAAAGACTTCGGGAACTATCTGACTCCATGAGGAAAGGAAATATAAGAGTTATAGGAATACCAGAAGGAGAGGAGAGAGATGTAGGAACAGAGAAAATATTCAAAGAGATAATTGAAGAGAACTTCCCAAACGTGAAGAAGGAGCTGAAAATTGATATACAAGAAGCAAGAAGAACACCAAACTTCCACGACGAAAGGAAAAATACAGCAAGACACATAATAGTAAAGCTCCCAAGAATCCAGGACAAGGAAAAAATAATGAAGCTGGCAAGAGGGAAGAAACAGATAACATTCAAAGGAAAGCCAATCAGGCTGACATCAGACTTCTCCGAAGAAACACTACGGGCAAGGAGAGAGTGGAGGGATATAGTCAACAGACTCCAAGAAAACAGATGCCAACCAAGAATACTCTATCCCGCAAAGCTCTCCTTCCTCTTTGAAGAAAGAATATGGACCTTCCCAGACAAACAGAAACTCCGGAATTTCATTGCAACTAAACCCCCACTCCAAAAAATACTACAAGGAGTCCTAAAGCCAGAACCTCAGAGGGACGAATAACAATGAAAGAAGGCAAAAAAAAAAGTTATTAAAAGAATAAATAAATAAAATCAAAGGAAAGACAAACACAATGGCAAATACAGATGTTAACATATCAATATTAACTCTAAATGTAAATGGACTAAACTCTTCAATAAAAAGACACAGAGTTGCAGCCTGGATTAAGAAACAAAACCCAACCTTTTGCTGCCTCCAGGAAACACATTTAGCTACAAAAGATAAAAATAGGCTCAAAGTTAAAGGATGGAAAACAATCCTACAAGCAAATGGACCAAAAAAGAAAGCAGGAACAGCTATACTTATATCAGATAAAACAGATTTCAAACTCAAAAAGATAAAAAGAGACCCCAATGGTCACTACATTATGATCAAGGGGACAATACTTCAAGAAGAAATAACACTCATTAACATATACTCACCAAACGAAGGAGCACCAAAATATATCAGACAACTGTTGTCCTCTCTGAAAACAGACATCAGAGAAAACACATATGTAGTGGGAGACTTCAACACACCACTATCAACAATGGATAGATCAACAAGACAAAAAATAAGTAAAGAAACCAAAGCTCTAAATAAGGACCTAGAGCAATTGGGCTTAACAGACATCTATAGAACACTAAACCCCCAAAAAACGGAGTACACATTTTTCTCAAGCACACACAGATCATTCTCCAGGATCGATCACATACTGGGGCACAAGACAAACATCAACAGGATACACCAAGATTGAAATCATATCAACCATCTTTTCTGACCATGAAGGCATCAAACTAGAAATAAACCATAAAAAGAAGGCAAGGAACTTTCCTACCTCATGGAGATTAAAAACCACACTACTGGAAGACCACTGGACTAATGAGGAGATCAAAGAAGAAATTAAAAAATTTTTTGAATTGAACGACAAGGAGCACACCAATATCCTAAATGTATGGGATGCAGCAAAAGCAGTAATAAGAGGAAAATATATAGCAATAGAAGCTCACATCAAGAAACAAGAAAGAACTCAAAGAAACAACCTAATCTCAAAGCTCAAAGATCTAGAAAAAGAACAACAAAAAAACCCCAAAACCAGTAGAAGAAAAGAAATAATAAAAACCAAAGCAGAAATAACTGAAATTGAAACTAAAAAAACAATCCAAAAGATCAACGAAACCAAGAGCTGGTTCTTTGAAAAAATCAATAAAATAGACAAACCCCTAGCCAGGCTCACAAAGGAAAAAAGGGAGAAAGCACAAATAAACAGGATCATCAATGAAAGAGGAGAAATCACAACGGACACAGCAGAAATCAAAAGAATAATCAGTAACTACTATGAACAGTTATATGGAAACAAGTTTAACAATCTAGAGGAGATGGACAAATTCCTACAACTCTACAATCACCCAAAGCTAGATAAAGAAGAAACAGAACACCTAAACAGGCCAATTACAATTAGCGAAATTGAAATGGTAATCAAAAACCTCCCCAAAAACAAAAGCCCATTGACCTGATGGATTTACAAATGAATTCTACCAAACATTCAGAGATGAATTAGGGCCTATCCTTCACAAACTCTTCCAAAAAAATTGAGAAGGAAGGGACAATACCAAACACGTTCTATGAAGCCAACATTACACTAATACCAAAACCGAACAAGGACAACACAAAAAAGGAAAACTACAGGCCAATCTCCCTAATGAACACTGATGCAAAAATCCTCAATAAAATTTTAGCCATCAGAATCCAACAATGTATCCATAAGATAATTCACCACGACCAAGTAGGATTCATTCCAGGGACACAAGGATGGTTTAACATCCGAAAATCAATCAACGTTATCCAACACATCAACAAAAAGAAATATAAAAACCATATGATAATATCAATAGATGCTGAGAAAGCTTTCGACAAAGTGCAACACCCATTAAGGAACATACCTCAACATCATAAAGGCCATCTATGACAAGCCAACAGCCAGTATCATTCTCAATGGTGAAAAGCTGAAAGCAATTCCATTAAGATCTGGAACAAGACAAGGATGTCCACTCTCACCACTGCTTTTCAATATAATACTGGAAGTCCTAGCCAGGGCAATAAGACAAGAGAAAGACATCCAAGGAATCCAAATAGGAAAAGAAGAAGTCAAACTATCACTATTTGCAGACGATATGATATTATACATAGAGAACCCCAAAAACTCCACAGAAAAGCTAATTCAACTCATCAATCAGTTCAGTAAAGTGGCAGGATACAAAATCAACACGCAAAAGTCAGTAGCCTTCCTACACACAAACAATAAATCTGAAGAAGAAGAAATCAAAAAAACCATCCCTTTTGTTATTGAAACAAAAAAATCAAATATTTGGGAATAAATCTAACAAAAGAGGTAAAGGACCTATACAAAGAAAACTATAAAACACTGTTAAAAGAAATAGAAGAAGACACAAAGAAATGGAGAGACATCCCCTGCTCATGGATTGGAAGAATAAACATTATTAAAATGGCCATCCTTCCAAAAGCAATATACAGATTCAATGCTATTCCAATCAAAATTTCAATGTCATTCTTCAAAGAATTATTGATGAAATTCATATGGAATCACAAAAAACCCCGAATAGCCAAAGCTCTCCTGAAAAAAAAAGAAGGGAATGGAGGCATCACACTCCCAGACTTCAAACTATACTACAAAGCCATAATCATCAAAACTGCATGGTATTGGAACAAGAACAGACATACAGACCAATGGAATCGAATAGAAAATCCAGAAATAAACCCACAGATTTATGGTCAACTAATCTTTGACAAAGGAGCAAAGAATATACATTGGAGCAAAGAAAGTTTGTTCAATAAATGGTGCTGGGAAAACTGGGTCGCTACATGCAAAAGAATGAAGCTTGACCACTACCTCACACCATACACAAAAATCAACTCAAAATGGATTAAAGAACTAGACATAAGACCTGAAACCATAAAATATATAGAAGGAAATATAGGCGAAACACTACGTGATTTGCACATCAAAGACATCTTTACAGACACATCACCCAAAGCAGTGATAGTGAAGGCGAAGATAAACAGCTGGGACTACATCCAATTAAAGAGCTTCTGCACAGCAAAAGAGACAATAACAAAAACAAAGAGAAACCCCACCAACTGGGAGAACATTTTTGCACCCAACACTAATGATAAAGGACTGATCACAAAAATCTGCAAAGAGCTGATGAGACTCAACAACAGCAAAGAAAATAATCCAGTCAAAAAATGGGCAGAAGAGCTAAAAAGAAACTTCTCTGAAGAGGAAATGCAAATGGCCAACAGGCATATGAAAAAATGTTCAACATCACTTGTCATCAGGGAAATGCAAATCAAAACTACCATGAGATACCATCTTACACCAGTGAGAATGGCACATATTAAAAAAACTAGCAACAACAAATGTTGGCGAGGGTGTGGAGAAAAAGGAACTCTTCTGCACTGTTGGTGGGAGTGCAAACTGGTCCAACCACTGTGGAAAGCTGTGTGGAGATTTCTGGACCTACTAAACATAGAGCTTCCATATGATCCAGCAATTCCACTCCTAGGTATTTACCCAAAGGACACAGAAACATCAATTCCAAAGAACACCTGCACCCCTATGTTTATATCAGCACTGTTTACAATAGCTAAGCTTTGGAAACAACCCAAATGCCCAAGAATAGATGACTGGATCAAGAAGATGTGGTACATATATACTATGGAATATTACTCAGCATTCAAAAAAGAGAAACACATGCAATTTGCAGCAACATGGATGGCGCTGGCAGGGATCATGCTCAGCGAAATAAGCCAAAAAGAAAAAGAAAAATACCGGATGGTCTCACTCATAGCAGGAATCTAGAAAACTTAAATAAGGGACCAGGAAAATGAATAACTATAAGAAAGTGAAAATCAAAATCAACAAAAAACTATGAACCAGAGACACTTTTAGGGGGGCGGGGGCGGGAGGGGAGGGATTGGGGTCAGAATGGGGGGGCTGCAATTGTATGGGGAATATAACAATAAAATTTATTAAAAAAATAAAAATTTAAAAAAAAATAAATAAAAAGTAAAAAAAAAAAAAGATACAAAAAAAAAAAAAAAGAACCAGGGTACAGGCCAGGTTCGCGGGAGGGTGAGAGGATTCACCAGACACAGAGTAGGGAACAGAACAGGCAGACTGACAAAATACACTGCTCAGGGGAGCAGCGGCTGTGACAGGAGAGGTCTGCTGCGCCATGTGGGACCCTTGCCGACCAGCCAGGATCAAACTGGCGCTGCAGAGGCTGTGGACAGCTTCACAGGGCGCTGCTCAACTGCCTGCACCACCAGGCAAGGCCCAAAGTACAGGTGGATTTTACTTGATGCTCTGTAAGTACACATTTCTCTCAAACTTAAAAGAAGTATTTGGATGAGTTTGACAACTTAGACTATTTAGTGATCACAAATTCTATCAATTTTTTGTATATAAATATTGATAATTTTCATATCTCTAATGTGGCATTTCAGAAAAACGAACACCTTGCAAAATACTGTTTGTAACAGACTGAGGTTTGCTCAATGATGACTATGTGATGACTTCTCTAAAACCTTACCAAAATAGGGCCTCCCTTGGTGGCACAGGCGGTTGAGCACAGTGCTGTGAAACTGTCCACAGCTTCTGCAGGGTCGGTTCGATCCCAGCCGGCCGGCAAGGGTACCACATGGCGCTGCAGACCTCTCCTGTCGTGCCTGCTGCTCCCCTCAGCAGTGTATTTCGTCAGTCTGCCTGTTCTGTTCCCCGCTCTGTCTCTGGTGAGTCCTCTCACCCTCCCGTGAATCTGGCCTGTACCCCGCTTCTTGTATAAATAAAATAAATAAATCTTAAAAAAAACCTTACCAAAATGATGTACACAATTTGTGACCTTTTTACTAGACTGAGAAAGATACAACCCTGTGAATCCTAGCGAAAGTTAGGAAGAATAGGCAGCCTCAAGGACAGTGCAGGTGGGGACCTCCGGGGAATTAAGGAAGGCTTCAGAGATAAGGACAACAAGAGGAATGTAACTAATTCCCCTGGAAATAATAAACATCCCAGGACTAAGGTCAACATTGTTACCAAATGCCAGCCTCAGTTTCCCTCAGCCAATAAAGGGAGGCGGAGTTTGGGAAAAGGAGAGTGGTTTAATTTATTGACAAATTAGGAGGGCAACAGACTCATGTCTGGAAGAGCACCCTTCTGCCCTTTGACAGAGTGCAGGGAAGTTTATGCAAGGGGAAGATGAGAAACGGTCAGCACTGAGACAGGTGGGCGCCAGCCTGTTTTTCTTCTATAGCTGATGTTTAACCTTCTCTTCCTTAAAATGCAGAGGTGCTCATCTGGGAGACCAAGCCATACAGATAAATCTATCTAACAAGGGGAAGATGCAACAAATGGGGAAAGACAAACCTGTTAGATAAGGAATGTAAAGATCCCCTGCTCAGTAGCAGATTAATGAGTGAGACAACCGAGAACTAACCAATCACAAAGAGACTGGTGGAGCTTTAGAATAATGAGGAAAAGAAGGTATATATTCCTTGAGACACGAATGAAGAAATGAAGGTATCACTCTTCTCATTTCCAACTATACTATAAAGCCAGAGTAGTTAAAGCAGCATGGTAATGCAACAAAAACAGAGACACAGACTAATGGAACAGAATTGAGAACCCAGATAAAAAATCACATGTTCATGGACAAGTAACATACAAGACAGGAGCAAAGTCCATACACTGGAATGAGGAGAGTCTCTCCAATACATGGTGCTGAAAAATAGGAACTGCCACAAGTGAAATAAAGAAACTAGACCATTATCTCACACAACACAGGAAAATCAACTCAAAATGGATAACAGACTTGGCTATGAGACCTGAAACCACCCAAAATCAAAACACAAAAAAAGAATAGGACAGAAAAGAATGAAATTCCTAGGTTCCAAAAACTTGCCCCAAGTTTATAGCCATCCCCAGGGTCAGGCGTGAAGGCACACTGTCATTTTCAATCTCCTCCTAGAGCTCAGATCCTGATGCTGGTAGCAGAGACTCCAAAGTCAACAAGAAAGACAGTGGCAGCAACACAGAGAGTTCCACTTTTGTGGAAGTGCAGCCACGGGCTGACTTCTGGGCAGGCTCGCCAACCCTACGAGGCCAGAAGCATCATCAATTATTTGGGTGCTAAGACTCCAACGAAGCAACGAGGAAGGAAAAACTGCTCTGGGAATAACCAGAGCCATGTCAAGGAGCCGCAGGAATGCCAACATCAGGGTTCTCCATCACGGAGTAGGAGAAACATCTCTACACTTTCATCATTAATGGCGATCACTCACTTCAGTCACGCGTGCACGGCAGGGCCTCAGTTCACCTCCAGCAGATGCTCAGTAAATGAGATTCCTTTCTCCGTGCCTGAGGAGCCCAACTTCTCCTCACAACAGGGATTTGCGAGGAAGGAGGTAACATCACTTTAACACATTAGAACAGTCAAGAGCCAACGTGGATAATCTACAAAATGCCCAGTTCCCAGGGGAATGAGTCACTGTGGCTGATGCAGCTCCTGACATAGGAGGAATCCTCTTGGCACCAGGGGTCATAGAGAAAAGACCTCAAGAGCTCAGGAAAGGGCCCTTCCGGGTCTCAGATGATCCCCCATGAAGAACTTTGCACCCCCCAAAGACTTGCAGCCGGAGTGTGGCAGGCCATGGGGCTCCTGGTCACTCAAGGCTCAGGAAAACCTGGATTCTACTCAAGGGAGAGTCTAAAATCGGCTCATGGGCCTCCCTGGTGGCACACGGGGTTAAGAAGCAACCTATGAAGCGATCTGCAGCATCTGCAGCCTGTGTTTGATCCCCAGGAGGCCAGGGAGCTGCCCACATGGCACAGCAGACCCCTCCTGACTTGCCAGCGGCTCCCCTCAGCAGTGGACCTCAGTCAATCTGCCTGTTCTGTTCCCGGCTCTGTCTCTGGTGAATCTTCACCCCCCATACCACTGGTCTGTACCCCAGCTCTTGTATGCATAAATAAATCTTTAAAAGATAAAAAAAAATTAAAGTCGCCTCCTAGGCAGGTTACAGGTGCGAAAGCCCCTTCCAGGCTCTGAACGGCCACCTCGGCTGCGCGACAGGGAAGCGACGCCTCCGCCCTCAGACGTGGGCCCAGGCCCGGCAGGGGCAGCGCCCAGACCCGGGAGGAAAGCAGAGCCCCAGGCCCACGCAGCCCGCTGGTCGGCTCGGCCTCCTGCCGGCTGGACCCGGGGCGGGCGGGGACGGGCCCCGGGAAAGTGGAAACCCCGGTCCCCAAGCTGCACCGTAGCCCGCGGGGCGGAAACGCACAGGCCCGCGGGGAGGGAGGCCCAGGACCCGCCCGGGCGCCCTCGGGGCCGCAGTCGGGAGCAAACGCCTCGGGGAGCGGCGGGGCCCCAAGCAGGAGGGACCCGGGGCCCTGGTCCTGCCGACCCCAAGATGAACCCCCAAAGCTCCAGTTCTCCACACCCAGCCCGCGCGCTGGGGCCGCCCCGAGCTCTCGCGCCTTCCCTCCCCGGCCTCACCTGCCCGCTCCCCGCCGCCGGCTCCCCAGGTCAAGGGCAGTGGCGCCCCCGCGGGGCTCCTGAGGGACCAGGCTCACCCCAGCGGGAACCTCACCCCGAATAGGGGGCCAGCAGGGCCAGGAGCTGGGCCTGGGCGAGCGCGCATGCGCGGTAGGGGCGCAGGTGCAGCCAGGTGCGCGGGGCGGGGCTCCCGGAGGCCACGCCCACCTGGCGCAGGCGCTGGCGCGACGGTGCACAAATAAACACTGAGATGCAGACAAATGTCTCCTCCTACTGTGACTCTACATTATCCTCTAGTCATTGAAACGGCAAACAAGGTTGCTCGAATTTCTGGGTAAGATTTTTTTTTTTAAATCATTCTTAAAAATCCCCTTACCTGAAGCTGATATAAAAGCATGACCAGGGGCCATCCTGGGGTGCAGGGGTTCAGCATCGCACTGTGAAGCCATCCGTAGCCTCTGGAGCCCCAGTTCCATCCCCAGCCGGGAAGGCGACCCACAGGCCACCACAGACCTCTCCTGTCTCCCCACTACTCCCCTCAGCAGTGGATTTCAGTCAGCCCACCTGTTCTGTTTCCCACTCTGTCTCCGGTGTATCCCCTGACCCCACCCCCGCACCTCTGGCCTGCACCCCAGCTCTTGTATCCATAAGTAAATCAATCTGTAAAAAATAAACAAAATAAAATACATCACAACTAAAATGTCATTTACCTGGAGATCCTGAAATGGATCCTATTGCAAACATTAAAAAGCATCTGTTATTGGGCCTCCTTGGTGGCACAGGGGGTTAAGCACCATGCTATGAAGTGATCCGCAGAGTGCTGCAAGAGTTCCATCACCCGGCCGGCCAGGAAGCATCCAACACGGTGCAGCAGACCTCTCCTGACTCACCCACTGCTCCCCTCAACAGTGTACTTCAGTCGTTCTGCCTGTTCTGTTCCCCACTCTGTCTCTGGTGAGTCCTCACACCCTCCCGCTGCATCTCTGGCCTGTGCCCCAGCTCTTGTATGCATAAATAAATCTTTTTTAAAAAGCAGCTGACGGGCCTCCCTGGTGGCACAGCGGTTGCGCGTTGGGTTGCAAAGCTGCCCGCGGCCTCTGAGGTGCCAGTTCAATCCCTGGCTGCTCCCAGCCACTGGAGGAGGGTCCCACATGGCGCGCAGACCTCTCCTGCCGCCCGCTGCTCCCCTCAGCAGTGTACTTCCGTCCTTCTGCCTGCTCTGCTCCTCGCTCTGGCTCTGGTGAATTCTCTCACCCTCCCGCGCTTCTGACTGTACCCAGTGCTTGTACAAACAAAACAAACAAACAAATAAATAAAAAAAAACCATGCCTCTATTAAAAAAAAAAGCAGCTGTTATCAAATACATTATGAGAAAAATGAAGGCTCTTGGCTCTACATATAATGTTTCTCTTTGCACATCATGGTGCAGTACAATACAGTGTGGCCCAGACTTAGACATCCCTGAGTCTGTTCTGTGGTTTAGTAGTTAGGGGTTGGAGTCAGGCCAAGCTGCAGAGACTGAGGGTGCTGTACACCCCTGTTATTGACAGTGAAGAATGAATGAGTAAAAAAAAAAAAAAAGAACAAAAAAACACACCCTACCAAACTGGAATTAAAAACATGTCTCAAATTTAGTTTCCTACCTTGGAAGAATTGATGGAGGACAAGAGTGAAAAACCTGGAAAGGGGGTGCCCTGAGACCAGAACCTGACTCACACAAGGAGGTGGGGGTAGAGGGAAGTAACATGACCATTAATCGAGTGTAGAAATCAAGGCCCTCAGGCGAGTGCCTTATCACAAGGCCGAAGGCCCAAGCAGGATGAGATGCTCTAGAGAGTGGAGGGGAAAGACAGGGAGATGGGGACTATCCTGGAACCCGAGGACCCTCCTAGTTTTGCCAAGTTCTCCAACATCAGCAACAAACAGGTCACTCCACGAAGGAGGGAGGCCTCCCAAAGAGACTAGGCCCTGGCGAGGGGCAGCAGACCCTCTGCCCACCCGTGACAATGCAGGTGCATAGTCACAGGGGGGGTCCCCAGAAAAAGGAGAGGTTCCAGGTTTCCTGCCCCACCGAAAAAGGAGGGTGGAGCAGAGCAGGGAGAAGAAGCTGCAGAGGAGACTGAGGGCGGAAGGAAGCAGGACACAGCCAGAAGGAGGCCTGGAGGAGGCACATGGAGCCGAGAGACACAGGGAGAAACCGAGCCTGCCTTTTGGTAGTGGACTGGGCGACTCAGATGCGGGTGAGAGACCCGTGGGGAGGGGACCATGGCGGTTTTTGTCTTGATTTTGCTCTTTTCCTTCCAGACTTGTCTGGTTGTTTCTGATGCGTTTCTGTGGGTCCCCGCTGGAAGGTGCTTTAGACTTGGGACAGGCTTTGGGGCCTCGCTCTGGGCCAATCCTGCTTGGATGGACTTTTACCCACGAGACGACGGGTGACTTTGGTGCTGGATTTAGAAACCATGTTCTTTGTCTTCTCTGTATCGTTCACTAATTGTATTAATTAGTTGGATTCTAACTGCATTAAACTTTAATTATTAAATTATTTGATCAATCATACAATTATTAATAGCTATTAACCATTAACTATTATTTAATTATTTATAATTATGTTTAATAGTTATTTAATAACCATTTAATTTTCTAATAATTTTTAATAATTATTTAATAATCTTTAAATTATTCATTTAATTATTCAATAGTCATTATTTAATTATTCAATATTGTTTAAGAATAATTTAATTATTTAATAATTATTATTTAATAATTATTTGGTAATCATTTAATTATTTAAAAGCATATAATTATTTTAAATTATTATTTAATAGTTATCTAATGATCATTAAATTATTTAATATCAATTAATTAATTAACCATTATTATTTAATAATTATTTAATAAACATTTAATTACATAATAATCACAGTTTAATTATTCAATAATATTTAATAACCACTTCATTATTTAATGATTATTTAATAATCATTTAACTACTTAATAATAATATTAAATAATAATATCAATAACATTAATAATTAATAACATTAAGAATTTTACCAATATTTCTATTGGCTGAAGGAGAAGGAGTGAGATCCAAGCACCCTCAAAGGACATGCCCCGCGCCCCCCTCCCTGCCCTCCTGGACACCTGGCCACAGACCTGCCTCGTGGCCTGGCGGGGACAGGCGCTTCCCTCTGCACTGCTTGGGGCGGGGAAGCTACGCTGGGGGTGCTCAGACCTACTGGGAGGCCAGCCTATCGGGGCCCTGCGTGTCCTGCAGCTCCCTGCGGCCAGGACCCACAGGTGCTGGAGGGTTGGGAGGACGCAGCAGCTGCCCTCCTTTACTGCAGGTGGAGCTCACTGGCCCAACCCAGGCCTGCACCCTGGCTCTGCTGTCTGCGGGGGGGCTGTTCTGGGTATGGCTGGGGTCTGCCCTGTCCCTGGGCTCGCCCCTGGATGGCAGTGGCTCCTCACTCGCCATCCAGTCGTGACGCCCACGTAGATGTCCCCAAACATGGTCAACCTCCCCCCATCTAAATGAAGGGGTGTCCCTCACCAGGTGGGGTGCCACACACACACATGGGGTCCCACAGAACAACGTGCGAGCCAAGCACACTGGCGTGAATGTATGTGAGAGCTGCTGGCGGCCGTGGCTCTCCTGACTAGAAATACTCTGTGACCTCAATGACCAGTCCCCATGGGCTCCCATTCCAGATGGTCTAGAAAAGACCCAGGCATCTCATTCAGCATTTAGAACATAAAACACGCTCCTTTCTGGAACCAAAAGCAGAACTAACATAGATTATCAATAAATGATGAGGGCGCTCAGCCTCCAGGCACTGCCCCGGGGAGTGGCCAAGGCCAAGTGGCCGTGCTCGCCAGCTGTGCTCCCCAGCTGTGCCCGGCGACTCCCCGTTCCCAAGGACAAGTGGCCCAAAGACTTGACTTCTTCAGTGGCAATGTGGGATTCAGCTTATTCTGTCCAGTAATAACTGCTATTTGGTGCGCCTGACATAGGACCCAGTGACCCCACTCCTAGGACACAGAAACACGGATCTGAAGGAAAACGGCACCCCAATGTTCACTGCGGCACCGTGAACAAGAGCCGAGTTATGGAAACTGCCTAAATGCCCCCAAAGAGAGGAACGGATCAAAATGTGGACTGTATAAAAATGGAATACTACTCAGCCATGAAAAAGATAAACTCATGCCATTCATAGCATCATAGACGGAGCTGGAAGGGATGGTGCTCAGTGAAACACATCAGAAGGAAATATATAAATATTGGATGGTTTCATTTACAGGTGGAATGTAGGGAAACTGAATAAAGGATCAGGAAAAATCACAAACTTGGAGGCACCCATAGGTCTGAGGCAGTGGAGAGGGAGGGGGTCAAATCAGGGGAGGGAAGGTCACGAGGGACTACGCTGACACTGATGGTTCACGGATACTGTGGTAGGGGGAGGGGGAAGTCAAATATTTTCCAAAAATAAACGGTGATGTAAGAAAATAAAAATAAATAACAAATGCAGTAGAGGGGCTCCATAGCATTGATAGCCAGTGATGGCAAGAACCTAAGAAATTGGCTGCAAAATAGAGAGAAAACAAAACAGCATAGAGAAGAAAGAATTTGAAAAAACGAGTATGTGCGGGTGTCTGCAGCATTCCGGAGCTCGATCTAAGAGAAGTTCAGCTCACACTGTCTGCATCCTCAGCGCGGCTCAGGCGGGGACAGTGACGACAGCTGAGGCCCAAATTCTATTGTCCACAGGTGCAGCCTCCCCGTGTGTCTGGTCACCTGGCGTCTGCGGGGTCGGGTGCAAGGAGCCCAGGGGAGAGCTGCTCTGCCAATTCCCAGGAGGAGCCCAGACCCGCGTCCTGACGAGAGGCGACAGGGACACAGCGGCCCACTAGCTCTGAGGCTCCCAGATCCAGCCCCAGGAATCCGGCCAAGGTCACATGAGCTGCAGCAGCCAGAGAGGGAGGCCAAGGGGAGAGCAGGACAGGGTCAAAGTCCCATGACCCCCACAGTGACCACCCCCCCTCCTTGGGCAGCGCCTGGTGAGTCCTCTCTGCAAGTCCCCCCTCCAGGGGCTGCGGGGGGGGGGCGGGGGGGGAGAGGACACCCCTGACCTGTCCTCAGGCTCCTGAGTTCTGGGGGACTGGCTGTCGGGGTCTCCGCTGCCTCACGTGTCTGTCCCGGAACAGACCTGCCCGAACAACGTGCCTGAGCCACGGGGGTCTCTGTCCCCCCACCCCGGGCCTCTTTCAGTCCTGCCCACGCTGCAGAGTGATGCCCAGACCCACTGCGGGGACGTCCCCGGTGCAAACACCTGTCCAAGAGGGCGGCTTCTTCGCGGGAGTCTCCAGCTCTCCAGGGGAGGTCCACGGGAACATGGAAGGGGAGACCCCAGCGGGGTGCACGGAGGTACACCCCTCTACCTGCAAGGAAGCAGAATACGCCCCCCCCATGCCGCTGTGGCCCAAGATTCAGTGCAGGACAGGCCCTTGAGAAAAAGCTGGATCAAGAACACCGGCCCCCACCCTCCTGAAAGCAGGAGCTGAACCTCCCCCTGCCCGGGGCTGCCCTAAGGAGAGAGGAGCTCACAGGTGTCTGCGGGTCCGTCTCCCCTGCCCGGGGCTGGCGCCCCCGACCTCCCCCCGCTGCGGTCCCCCCCAGAGCCTCCCCTGGCCCAAGGGCGGCGCCCATCGTGGTCCAAGGACCCCGAAACCCGCTCGTCTCTCCCTGGAGAAGGGAGAGGTGTGTGGGGACGGGACACCCGACGCTACCCACTATTGAAAATTCCTTCTCTTTTCTTTGTGCGCGTCCCAGTTTTCGCGGGGGGGGGGGTCCCTGACTCACCAGCAGTTTCCTTCCCACGGGGTTTTCCCCCGAGGCCGCAGGGGCTGGACACCGGGCCCCCGCGCCGCCTCCCGGCCAAGACGGCGAACAGCGTCTGAAAAATGAGAAAGATTTGAAAATTCCCAGTAAAATAAGTCAACGAGCAGATCTCAAGACCTGGACGCAGGTCCCCCCTCGCCTGGCTGACCCCCGAGGCGGCGAGCCTCAGCGTCCACTCGGCGGAGGCCCTGGCCGGGAGGGGCTCGGAGGTGGACCCTGAATTTCCAGGGCGCCCCCCCGCCCCCCTTCCCTCCCAGGCTCTGGGGTGAACTGTTTCTGAGCCGCAGATTCGGGAGACAGCAAGAAGGACCAGGCCAAGGTCCAAGTCGCAAAAAAGGCTTTGAAGATTGTTTTATGATGGGGCCTCCCCGGAGGCGCAGCGGTTGAGCGCTGGGTTGCGAGGCTGCCCGCGGCCTCTGCAGCGCCGGTTCGATCCCCGGCTGCTCCCCGGCCACCGGAGGAGGGTCCCGCATGGCGCGCAGACCTCTCCTGCCGCCCGCTGCTCCCCTCAGCAGTGTCCTTCGGTCCTTCTGCCTGCTCTGCTCCCCGCCCTGGCTCTGGTGAATTCTCTCACCCTACCGCGCTTCTGACTGTACCCAGTGCTTGTATAAACAAAACAAACAAACAAATAAATAAATAAAAGATGCCTCTATAAAAAGAAAAGAAAAATTTCACTTTATTGTCAAAATGATTATGGTTACGTACTTCCAATTCACGAAGAATAACCTTCTTTCTGAAAAATGTTTTTCAGTTTTCTCTCTATATTAATACCTATAAGAGAGAGATGCTGGACTACTGAAATGATTTCAAATGAAGAAGGGATGGATGAGTGCCTGGATCTCCACATTTCATCATTTGTAAACCCAGATGTCAAGAAACGTGAGAACAATTCCCTGACCTTGAATTGCATGTCTACTTAGAGAAAATAACTTTTATTCTGACATTTAACATAGTTGATTCATATTGTACTGTACTTATATTAAAGAGAAATTATATCTCTAAAACAAAAGAATGAAAACATTTTCATAATGTCTAAAAGTTGTACATCTTCTTGAAAGTAGAATAAATGAGTGAATTAGTCAGTCGGGACTGGTCATTAGCTTCCACCTTGTCTTAACATTTATTTCTCATTGCTTTTTGTTTGATTTTAAGAAACAAATATAGCACACAAAACTCTGTTGATAGCCACTCTATCTGAAAAATACAACCTATAAGACAACAGAAAGCAGCCCTGGTCAAAGACACAGACCTTGTCACAAAACATATCCATGAAAAAAGTTCTAAAGAAGAGAAAGTCATTTTCAGAGGGCCCCACAAACTGGACAGTGCATGCTTTGATCTTATGGGAACCGTATGAAAATCTTATTAGACAAGCACAGAAATGATCATTCCAATTACAGTTTCCCTGTGTACTGACTTTCTTTTCACCCCAATTTATTCTCCCACAAACACAAGACATTCCAAGAATGAAATACAACATGAATATTATCAACACTGAGAGCAACCATTTGCAATTTCTACAACACAAATTAAAAATCACACATCTAAGCAGGAAGAAGAATACATGCAATTCTAATCACAATATTTTTGATTAAAGATTAATCACATGGAGAACTGCATTTCTTCACAGATGAGCAAAAGGAAAGAAAAACACAGCAACAAGATGAATTTATTTTTTTACAAGAGCCAGGGTACAGGCCAGAGGTGCAGGGGGGTGAGAGGATTCACCAGAGACAGAGCAGGGAACAGAACAGGCAGATGACAGAAACACACTGCTGAGGGCAGGAGCGGGTGAGACAGAAGAGTTCTGCACGTCATGTGGGACCCTCTCCAGCGGGGATCCAACCGGCGCTGCAGAGGCTGCAGGCAGCTTCGCAGCCCAGCTCAACCGCTGCACCACCAGGGGAGGCCCTGTCCCCAGTTTTGTGCGTATAAATAAATCTTTAAAAAAAATAAATAAAACGAGCTTTGTAATCTATACTTAAATTTGAACTTCTCTGCCCATAAGCAAAACTTTAAAACAATAAAAATAAATAGTGGGCCTCCCTGGTGGCACAAGGGGTTAAGCACCGCACTATGAAGCAATCCAAAGCCTCTGCAGCACCAGTTCAATCCCAGGCCGGCTAGGGAGCAAACCACATGGCACAGCAGACCTCTCCTGTCTCCCCACTGCTCCCCTCAGCAGTGTATTTCAGTTAGTCTGCCTGTTCTGTTCCCCACTCTGTCTCGGTGAATCCTCTCACACCCCACATCTCTGGCCTATACCCCCGCTCTTGTATGCATAAATAAATAAATCTTTTTTAAAAAATAAATAGAAATCAGCGTGTGTAACCTATTACAATTTTCAAAAGATAATTGTTTATGATTTGTTTTCATAATGAGGTCAAAATATATAAACTGCAAATCTGGTTTTTGACCTCTGAAGAATATATTTAATCTTTTTTTATGGTGATTAAACTGTTTTGCTGAGTGGATGTTCCATAATTTACCAAAGTATTCATCCATCACTGCACATTTATATTTCTCCCTTCTTTAAAATTACAGAAGCTGCTGTGGTTAATATTAGAAAACTTTTTACCAAATTAACTGTTGGAATTAAAAATGCTAGGTCAAAGAGAATGAGACATTCAAATGGGATCCAGGTTGCCTTGTAAAAAGGGAGGAACTACTGAAATCCTCTACAACTAAGCCTCCAAAGCCTGCGTAAACATAAGATTTCTAACTATGAGAATTATGATAATTGCAATAGCTCATTTCATATTCTCCAACGCCCGGTGCACAGCTATTTTTGCAAGAAAACACAAATTAGCACCTTCATGCACTTCACATCCTTCCCCACCAGATGTCACTGTTGACCCGGTCCTGTTACGTATTTCGGGCGCTTACTGTTTTCTCCCCTACAATGGCTGTCTTCATTCCTTCTAAACTACAAAGGTTTGACCCACTCCACACAAACTAGACCCCACTCCAACCCAGGCTTTTATTTATTTTTTAAAAATATTTATTTATTTACACTTACAAGAACTGGGTTACAAGCCAGAGGTGTGGAGGGTGAGAGGACTGACCAGAGACAGAGTGGGGAGCAGAACAGATTGGCTGAAAACACTGGTGAGGGGAGCAGCGGGCGAGCCAGGCGAGGTCTGCCGCACCATGTGGGTATCTCCCTAGCCAGTCGGGGATCGAACTCGTCCTGCAGAGGTTGCTCTAGCTTCATTGTGCTGTGCTTAACCCCTTGCGCCACCACAGAGGCCCAAACCCAGGCTTTTAAATGACCGCTACTTTTGTCAACTCTGACGACCGCCTATCCGGGGCTATCTTGGCTTCTAGAAAGCCTTTTTCCAAGCACCAGCGAGGTTCAAGCCCACCTCGGCCGTACGGACAACAGACTCCCTCCAAGATGGCGACGTCCATGCTCTCCAGCGACGTGTCTACGCCACGGCGTGCATGGGCGCCGCCATCTTGCTCTGTTCTCCAGCCCGCTGGCTGTGCCGTGTTGGGCTCGGTTAGGCACCGTCCCTGAAGGCTGACACAGTTAACACAGTTTGGTGGACCGTCCCTGGTAAAGAGAAGGTAAACGCATGGAGGCGCCCAGGAATAATTGCTATCGTTTCTCGCCACCGTTCTGGCCCCGCCCACCGAGGCCAGGTGGCCTGGTGTGTGACGTCATAGAGCGTTGCCCACCGTCGGAACCCGGAAGTCCGGCCGCTAGCCCAGATTCTGGCTGGCCTCTCGGCTTCCGGCCGTCTCGGGGGCGTCCGCCGTGGGGTCTACAGCTGTCGCCACCCTGGCTTCTCCCGAGGCTCAGGGGGCGCAGGTGAGATCGGTCGTGGGCTTGGATCCCCGACCCGCGCGGTCCGCGCGACGTCAGCGGGTGTGAAGGAGCGTAGTTGGGGTTTCATCGTGGAGGAATCGGGGCGTTCCTTCGGGCAGTTACCGATGGGGTGCGCTGAAGAATCCCGGGAGTCCAAGAGTCTCCAGGCTGGGGTCCACGTGGGTTGGTCTCTGCGCGTGGGACTCTGAGAACATGGGTCGCGATTTGATGTGGGGCTCAGTGTGGGGAAGCCCGGGTGAGGGGGAGGCCCGTGTTCAGGACTCAGCCGTGCAGGCGCCTGGCGCGGGCTGTCAGTGTTGGAGGTGACCCCGGGAAGCGTCAGACCTTCAGGCTGGTAACAGCCGTGAAAAAGCTTTATTTCCCCAGTTAATACCAAATCCAGTTCACACCTTCCAGTCTGTCTTGAATCTGTCTTTCAGATTCAAGGGCTTTCCTAAAAACTTTTTGTCTCCCTACATCACCACGCCTTTCACGGTCCCCACAAAATTCAGTGTGGTGGTTCTTTGAGATCTAGTGATACATTATCTATTCAAGTCGTAGTGGCATGTTTTCCTTTTTTTTTTTTTTTTTTTTTTTAGGAGTCGAAAGGCTAGATCCTGTAACAAAATGTTTCACTTTATAAATGGCTCTTGGATCCTTCATTTCCATTGGGTGGGTCACTGCTGTTACAGCCGTTGTCAGTTTAATCTGCGGATGTGTGTCCTGCCACCTTGCTAAATTCACTGATTAGTTCTAATAGGCCTTTTTTCCTTTTCGTTTCCTTTCTAGGATTTTCTGTATATGAGGTCAAGTTGTTGATGAAGAAGGACTTTTGTGCTCTGCATGTCCAGCCTGGAGGCCTTTAACTATTACTGACTTGTTAGTTGTGGGACTGGTTAGAACTCTAGTGTAGTAGTGGACAGAAGGGCAAAAGCAGCTATCTTTGGATTGTTCTCAGTTCTAGAAGAAAAACGTACAGAAGTTTAGCATGAAGTATGATGTTAGCTTCAGTTTTTCGTTGTACTTGTTATCAGAGAAAGTTCCGTTCTTCCTGTTACTAGTTTTAGAGAGTTTTGATCATGAACAGGTATTGGACGTGGTCATTGACTTACTTTGTGTCTTTTGAGAAATTCATGTGGGCTTTACCCTTTACTGTGTTTTCGCCAGCCTCAGAGGCCCTGTGTGCTGCTGCTGCTTTCCCACTTCATTTCTTTTTTTGAGGTTTTATTTCTTTATTTTTCTGTAGAAGAACTGGGGTGCAGACCAGAGGTGCGGTGGGTAAGAGGATCCACAAGAGACAGAGTGGGATGCAGAACAAGCAGATCCACTGAAATACATCACTGAGGGGAGCAGCAGGGAGACAGGAGAGGTTTGCTGCGCCGTGTGGGTTAGCTCCCTGGCCGGGGATCGAACTCAGGCCGTGGGGATGATAGCACTGAGACTTAACCCCTGTGCCGCCAGGGAGGCCCTCCCACCTCATTTTTTTTAAAGATTTATTTATTTATGCATACATGAGCTTGGGTACAGGCCAGAGATGCGGGGGGTGAGAGGATTCACCAGGGATTGTGGGGAACAGAGCAGGCAGATCCACTGAAATACACTGCTGAGGGGAGCAGCGGGCGAGTCAGGAGAGGTCTGCTGCACCATGTGGGTTTCTCCGTGGCCGGCTGGGGATCGAACTCGTGCTGCAGAGGCTGCGGATAGCTTCATAGTACAGTGCTTAACCCCTTGCGCCATCAGGGAGGCCCCCACCTCATTTTTAATAGTCATGCCACCTGCACCTCACAAAAGAAAGCAAATCTTTCACACATCTAGAACCTTGTTTTTTGCTCCAGAGGTATGGTGCCTGCTGGGAACCTGCCACCCTGCAGGGAGCTGGAGTTTTTGGAGATAACGTGTTTACTCTGCATGAGGAGTCCCAGGACATTAGAAGTTCTGCAAATAGAACTTCTTCCCAGAATTGACTCCTGTTCTCGTGGTCGCTTCTGCCCATGTTCCCTACTAACCAGGAAAACTTGTTTTCAGCGGTAACTTGTTAATCTGTATAAGAAAAATACAATTGCATGCAATTTTCTTGTTCCTTTGGTCATATCTTTAATAAAAGCTTGGGCTGGGAGAGTGAAAGGCTCTCAGCAGGGAGAGACTGCTCTCGATGGCTCTCCCCAGCCTCTCTCTGCTGCAAATTCATTTAGACTATGAATCTTTGTTAATGGCAGAGAACTTCCTCAGCTCTCCTGAGCGTGGCTGTCCTGAGCGTCAAGTGGAGAACAGTTAGAAACCCTGGAATTCTGCATTTAAGACAAGGGCATAGCAGCAGGGACAGCACTGGGCCCAGAGAGGAAGGACACACAGTCATTTTGCTCTTCTGCCCAAAGGTCCTGATTCCCCAAGAGGAGAGTGATCAAGAGAAGGAATGAGGGAAGAATGGGAAGGTTATTGGCATGGATATTCTCATTTTGGGGGACTTTAACTGAGCCCCAAGACTTCTCACTCTACGAACTTCATGATTGAATATGAAGAAACAAAAGCCACAGAATCCATGTTATTCACTATTTCTTGAGCACAGAAGAAAATGATTAAGACCCAGGTAATTTTTTGGTCTTGTTATCACTTTCCTTTGTTTCTTTCTTTTTTTTTTTTAAAGATTTATTTATTTATGCATATAAGAGCTGGGGTACAGGCCAGAGATGCAGGGGGTGAGAGGACCCACAAGAGACAGAGTGGGAAACAGAACAGGCAGATTGATGGAAGTACACTGCTGAGGGGAGCAGTGAGCGAGCCAGGAGAGGTCTGCTTTGCCATGTGGGTTGCTCCCTGGCCGGCCGGGGATTGAACTGGTGCTGCAGAGGCCGTGGACCGCTTCACAATGTGGTGCCTAACCCTTTGCGCCACCAGGGAGGCCCACTTTCCTTTGTTTCTTAATGGATTTGTGCTGACTGGGGAAAACATCAATTCTACTAAAAGAATCTCTTGAGATAATTGGGTCCTGGGGGTAAGTGTGACTTAGATTTGGTTTCAAGATTGCACAGAGGAGGATGAGGAATATTTACTCATCGGGGGTCATTTTGGATGGCTGACATTGGAAAATAACGTGAGTCTGGTGGCCCCCACGGGAGGCATTGGCTGTCACCTGTGTCTCTTGTCTCTACCTGATGTCACAACCAGGGAGACACAGTTACATGATATGCAGTGGCTGCCAGGAGCAGACAGACCGGTTTCTTGAGGGATTTGGCAGAGATCTGTAGATGCCGCTATAGATCTATAGATGCCACACACAGATCTGTGTGGTGGAAATGGGACCCACTGCCGTGGGCTTCCATATTAATAAAAAGAATTCACATCATTGAAACAGGACCATGTTATTGCAGGAGTCTCTGACATTTGCCGACGTGGCCTTGGACTTCACCTGCGAGGAGTGGCAGCTCCTGGCCCCTGCTCAGAAGGCCCTGTACCGGGAGGTGATGCTGGAGACCTACAACCACCTGGTGTCACTGGGTGAGCACAGCAGCCTGTGTCTCTTACAGGTGCCCAGTGCCTGGCTGGTCCTTTGAAGAGTTGAACTTGCAGTTCCCTTTCTGGGCCCCAAGCAAAGGGGTCTGAGCTCCTCACTCCTGAAAGAGAACTTGTACTTCACCATGTGAGAAATTGATTTGTCTCGAAAATGCAACACAGAGGCTCCTTGGTATCCACAGGGGATTGGTTCTAGGATTCCCCCGGATGTCAGAATCTAGAGGCCCAAGTCCCTTTGTAAATTGGCACAGTATTTGTATATCACCTATGTACATCCTTCCTTACGCAGCAGGTCCTTAAACAATGAATGAAACTACTTGATTCACGGATGTGCTTTTACTGTGTCATTTGACTTAAAGTCGGAGTTTCCAACAACCTGTGGAGATGTTAAATGAAGACTTCCTTTTCCTAAATCCCTTTAGAGTACTTTAATTATACTCTAGATTGCTTATATAGGGGCCTCCCTGGTGGACTAGGGGTTCAGTTTCAGCACTTTCACCAGTACCGCCCGGGTTCGATCCCCAGCCAGGGAGCTGACCCACATGGCACAGCAGACCTCTCCTGTCTCCCTGCTGCTCTGCTCAGCAGTGTGTTACTGCAGAGCCACCTGTTCTGCTCCCCACTCTGTTTCTGGTGGATCCTCTTATCTCCTGCACTTCTGGCCTACACCGCAGTTCTTCTACACAAAAATAAATAAATCCTTTTTAAAAAATCCAATAGACTGTAAATGCTGTGCAAATCATTGTCATACTCTACTGTTTAGGGAATAATGATCATAAAATGAGTCAAGTCTTATTTGTTGTGAACAGGGTATCAAGCTGCCAAACCAGATATGGTCTCCACACTGGAACGCAGAGAAGAACCATGGCTAGCACAGGACGAAATCCAGAACAGAACCAGCCCTAGTGAGTGAGAAGCAGCAAGGGAGTGTATGTGGAAGTCACAAAGAGAAGGTGTCCCAGTTGGGTCAGCCTATGAGGACACCTGAACAGCTCCTCCATAGTCATCTCCCAAGAATTCTTTTTCTTCATAGGTGTTTAGGTTTAATTATACTGCTTGTCGCATTTTGGGTCTTAGTTTATCTTAAATCTTTATAATTTTCCTTTATACTGGAACCACATGGGTGATAATAAAGACCTGACCTCTCTCGCCGCATCTTTTAAGCACCTTTATCCCCTCTAGTTCTCGTGAAAAAAGTTGATTCTCCTTTTTCCCTAGGAATTGGCAAAGTTGACAGTCATCAGCATGAGCACCTTCAAGACCAAAGATTTCTGAAGAATATCCAGCGACGCAGTAAACCGAATACATTTAGGAATGTTGTTCATCTTAACAAAATACATTTTGCCCCAATGCAAAATCATGTGTTTGATTTATGCAGCAAAGCTTTAAAATCAAGTATAAGTTTTGTCATCCAGAAGAGCAGACATAAAATAAAGAACACTGTTGAGTTTAATAGAGACGAGAAATCCTTCCCGCATGGTGATCATGAACACCTCCCTGAAAGTGCAGAATACATCAGCCCTAAATTCCAAGTCTTCAAGCATCAGAGGACTCACAAAATAGAGAAATCCCACACATGTATTGAAGATGAGAAAACCTGCATCAGGAAGTCTCAGCTCATATTCCATGAGAGCCTTCATACAGGAGAGAAACCCCATGGATATGATCCATTTGGAAAATCCTTCTCCAGAAATGTCATATTCATGAAACATCAGAAAACTCATACAAGTGACAAGCCCTCTATAACCAGTGAATTCAGAAAAGATTCCTTGAAGAGCAGTCTCACAGTCTATCAGAAAACCCACACAGGAGAGAAATCCTACATATGCAGTGAGTGTGGAAAAGGCTTCACAATGAAGCGTTACCTGATTGTGCATCAGCAAACTCATAGTGGAGAGAAGCCTTACATGTGCAGTGAATGTGGGAAAAGCTTCACTGTAAAGAGTAATCTCATTGTGCATCAGCGAACTCACACAGGGGAGAAGCCCTATATATGCAGCGAATGTGGGAAAGGTTTCACCATGAAGCGCTATCTGGTTGTGCATCAACGAACACACACTGGCGAGAAACCCTATATATGCAGCGAGTGTGGCAAAGGCTTCACTGTGAAGAGTAATCTCATTGTACATCAACGGTCTCATACCAGGGAGAAGTCTTACATATGCAGTGAATGTG
Source organism: Talpa europaea (assembly GCF_964194135.1). Lineage (NCBI taxonomy): Eukaryota > Metazoa > Chordata > Mammalia > Eulipotyphla > Talpidae > Talpa > Talpa europaea. The sequence continues at coordinate 48,904,276 of NC_140084.1, forward strand.
GAAAAGGCTTCACCATGAAGCGCACTCTCATTATCCACCAGCGAACTCATACAGGGGAGAAATCTTATATATGCAGCGAATGCGGAAAAGGCTTTACCACCAAGCGCACCCTCATTATACATCAGCGAACTCACACAGGAGAGAAGCCCTATGAATGCAATGAATGTGGGAAAGCCTTCAGTCAGAAAATATGCCTCATACAACATGAGAGGTGTCATACTGGCCAGACACCCTTTATATGTACAGAGTGTGGAAAATCCTATTCACACAAATATGGTCTCATTACTCATCAGAGAATTCACACAGGAGAAAAACCCTATGAGTGCAAGGAATGTGGGAAAGCCTTCACCACAAAGTCAGTACTCAAGGTACATCAAAGAACACATACAGGAGAGAGACCGTATGGATGCAGTAATTGTGAGAAAGCCTTCTCCCATTTGTCCAACCTTGTTAAACATAAGAAGATGCACACAAGACAGATGGGTAGATTCAGTCATGTTGGAAATTCCTTTAACAGGGCATCACAGCTCTTTACTTACGGTTGAGCTCGTGAAGAACAAAAACTTGTTACCACAGAGCAAATGCCTTTGTGGTAGGCTTCATGGAACATCAGTTGTTTTTAGGAGATTCAAGTATAATTACAGTACCGCCTGTTGTCACTTGTGCCCCGAGGAGGATTTGCTGGAAGATAAACCTGGTGAACATAAGAAATGCGGTAGTGGGCCTCTGTGGCGCAAGGGGTTAAGACGCAACCTATGAAGCTGTCTGCAGCCACTGCAGCACGAGTTTGATCCCCGGCCAGGGAGCTACCCATGTCACGCAGCAGACCTCGCCTGTTGCTCCCCTCAGCAGTGTATTTCAGTCAATCTGCCTGTCCTGCTCCCCATTCTGTCTCTGGTGAGGCCTCTCACACTCCACACTTCTGGCCTGTACTCCAGTTCTTGTATGCATAAATAAATAAATCTTTTTTTTAAAAAAAAAAGAAATGCAGTAGTATCTTGAGTAAGCCTTCCATTTCCTGTCAGTGAAAAAATGTGGATATGCCTTGAGCAAAACTTTCTAGCTAGACACTATGTCTGAGACAAATTCTATGAATGCAGAGGCTTGAAAGCCTTCTTAGGGAAGACAGAATTTATTGTCTGAGATCCTTAGAGGTCATTGTTGGTAGACTTATGATGAAAAAATATGACCATGTGAAAGTCTTTTATTACTTTTTTAAAAGATTTATTTATTTATACAAGCACTAGGGTGCAAGCCAGAGGCACAGGAGGGTGAGAGGGTTCACCAGAGACAGAGTGGGGAACAGAACAGGCAGACGGAGTGAAATACACTACTGAGGGGAGCAGCAGGGAGACAGGAAATGTCTGCTACGCCATGTGGGTCAGCTCCCTGGTCGGGGATCAAACTCGTGCTGCAGAGGCTGTGGATAGCTTCATAGTGCTGCGTCTTAACCCCTTATGCCACCAGGGAGGCCCTGTTTGACTTTTATACACAACTTTAAGAAATGTTATCACACATAGTTTCATCTAACCCCCACCACAATCAAGATCCAGATGCTGTGTCAACACAAGCTCCCTCATCCTGCCCCTTCACAAGGGTAATACCACCTTGTCGCCAACCCTTACTCTCACAGATCCCTGTATAATTTTGTCATTTATAGAATATTATAAAAATGGAATCACTTAGCATCTATTGTTGTGAGGTTGCTTATTTGACCTCAGATAAATTCAGCCCAAGATCCAGCCCAAGTTGTTGTGTTTATCAATAGTGGTTTTATTTTCTATTGATGAGCAATATTCCATGGTATGTACAGCTATCCACCCACTGGAGGGCATTAGGTGGTTCTTTTTCTTTCAGTTTCCCACTATTACAAATAAAGATACTGTGAACATCTTGTGAAGGCTTTGTATGAAAAGAATTTCAGAGGAAGGGACGTGTGTGTTTGGGAGGGGGGTACTCGTAAGACATTTCCATTTTTTCCCACCCTTGAGAGTCAGCAGCCCTGATGGCCACCTCTGTCAGAAATGCCAGAATAGTGCCTCCCTGGTGGCGCAAGGGGTTAAGAAGCAACCTATGAAGCTATTCGCAGCCACTGCAGCATGAGTTCAATCCCCAGCCAGCCAGGGAGCAACCCACAATGCACAGCAGGCCTTTCCTGACTCGCCCACTGCTCCCCTCAGCGTATTTCAGTAAATCTGCCTGTTCTGCCCTATAATCTGTTTCTGGTGAATCCTCTCACCCCCCACACCTCCTGCCTGTACCCCAGTTCTTATATGTATAAATAAGTCTTTTTTAAGATTTATTTTTATTTATACAAGAGCCGGGGTACAGGCCAAAGTTGCGGGAGGGTGAGAGGATTCACTAGAGACAGAACGGGGAGCAGAACAGGCAGATGAACCAAAGGCACTGCTGAGGGAAGCAGTGGGTGAGACGGGAAAGGTCTGCCTTGCCATGTGGGATTCTCCCCAGCCGGCTGGGAATGGAGCCGGTGCCGTGGAGGCTGCGAATAGCCTCACAGCACAGCCCTCAACCTGCTGCGCCACTGGTGAGGCCCTAAATAAATAAATCTTTAAAAAAAAAAAAAGCCAGACTACCTCACAGCCTGTGTCCAAGGCTGCCCCAAAGCCTGGCTGTACACCCTCTCCCAACCTTTCTCCCTAGCCATACCTTGCCAGGGCCTGCTTTGAAAGCAGGGGAGCCCCATGTGCTTTGGAACCAAGGTTCAACCCTTGGCATCTGCCAGTCAGGGGTTTTCAGAGGTTCAGAATCAGTAAGCCTGACAGTGGGTTTGGAGGGAGGGTTGGGGGGAAGGTGTCCCACGAAGTGTGCATGTTGTGAATGCCCATTTAGAAGGGTCTTACTTGGGTTCCATCACTGAAGAAGCGGGTAGTTGTGTGAAGGCTTTAGTTAAGGTTTAGTCTGAAGGTACTGGGGGCCCAAAAGTAGGTTGAAGGCCCACAAGTTCCCTCTGCAGGACTCAAGATGGCCACTGGGTGGCTCATGTGGATGGATGAGCTGTGCTGTCCAGCTCAGTCACTCACTGTGGGACCCAGGACAGCAAGCCTGGGGTAGAGAGTGGTGCCATAGTACCAGAGTTTCTGTGGTCAGTTAAAAGTGAATTTGGGATCAGTGGGAAGTACAGAGGAAAGGGGTGTGTGTATGTGTGTGAATTTGGGATCAGTGGGAAGTACAGAAGAAAGGTGTGTGTGTGTGTGTGTGTGTGTGTGTGTGTGTAGATGGTTCTGGAAGTTTTCAGACCCACCATGTCAGCTCAACCTCTGGATGCTGGAAACATTTCTCTCAGTCTTTCAAGTGCAAGCCCCTCAAGATTCCTAAAGGTATCCACACCCACTCTTCTCGTCTCCACAAAAATCACCAGTTCAGCATAACCAGCGATGTGTCTGCTTTTAAAAATAGGGCTTTTGTGGGCCTCCCCTGGTGGCACAGGGGTTGAGCGCTGGGCTGCGAGGCTGCCCGCAGCCTCTGCAGTGCCTGTTAGTTCCCTGGCTGCCGGCAAGGGTCACACACACACACACACACACACACACACACACAAAATAGGGCTTTTCTCATTTTACAGCAGCACTTACTCTCGTCTATGCGCTGTCAGTTCTCTTTGACAAGCAGAAACAACCATTTTCCAAAAACCCACTCTTCAGTGACATCCATTTCAATTTAGTTTTTAGATTACCTGTCCAAACACTGGGATGAAAATAAATTAATTAAATCAAAAAATACTGGGATCATACATTTAAGAAATTGCCTGTCTTTTCACTTGGCTCAATATTTTTGCATTGTCTCTGGCAAATAATAAGAGTGCCTGCTAGCCCACATTATCACAGCATTCTGCATTTCCTGCACATCATACAATGTCTAGTACAGAACAGCAATTTTTTTTTACAGCGTTGTAGTCACAATTTGCATACATTTACCACTAGCAAATATACACGTCAATGGCACTGAGTTTTAAAGTGCCCTTAAGCACAATCTCATTTTCAGTAATTTTTGTGATTTCCCCCCAAAAGTGACTGGATGGTTTGTTCATCTTGAATTATAAGAATTCTTTTTTTTTTTAAAAGATTTATTTATTGATGCATACAAGAGCTGAGGTACAGGCCAGAGATGTGGGGGGTGGGGTGGGGGGTCAGAGGATTCACCAGAGACAGAGTGAGGAACAAAAATGCAGATTGACAAAAGTACACTGCTGAGGGGAGCAGCGGGGGAGTCAGGAGAGGTCTGCTGCGCCATGTGGTTTGCTCCCTGCCTGGGTATCAAACTCTTGCTTCAGAGGCTGCAGTTTGCTTCATAGTGCTGTGCTTAACCCCTTGCACCACTTTGTATAAAAATAGTCAAGGAAAAGATAAACACCTGGAATTACATCAAACTGAGAAGCTTCTGCACAGCAAAAGAGACATTAACCAAAACAGACACCCCACTGATTGGGAAAAAAATCTTTGCACTCCATTCAATTGATAAGGGACTGATCACAAAGATATACAAAGAACTCACCAAAAACAAAATAAACAACCCAGTCACAAAATGGGCAGAAAAACTTAAGACACTTCTCCAAAGAGGAAATGCAAATGGCCAACAGGCATATGAAAAAATATTCAACATCCCTTATTATCAGGGAAATGCACATCAAAACCACACCGAGAAACCACCTTACACCAGTGAGAATGGCACATATCAAAAAAAACAAGCAACAACAAATGTTGGCGAGGATGTGGTGAAAATAGAATGCTCCTGCTCTGCTGGTGGGAGTGCACACTGGTCCAACCATTATGGAAAGCTGTGTGGAGGTCCCTTAGTCTACTAAAAATGGAGCTACCATATAATCCGGCAATTCCACTCCTAGGGATCTACCCAAAGGACACAAAAACATTGATTCAAAAGAACACCTGCACCCCTATGTTTATTGCAGCACTATTTACAATAGGTAAAACCTGGTTACAACCCAAATACCCAAAAATAGATGACTGGATCAAGAAGATATGGTATATATACACAATGGAATATTATTCAGCAATCAAAAACATAAACTCATGCCATTTGCAGCAACGTGGATGGATCTAGAAGGAATGATGCTCAGTGAAATAAGCCAGAAGGAAAAAGAAAAATATTGGTTTCACTTATAGCAGGAATATAGGGGAACTAAATAAGGCATCAGTGTAAAAAAATAATAACAGTACAAAATACAACAAAACAAAAACGGACAATTACAAATCAGAGACATCCTGCAGCAGAGGAGGAGGGAGAGGGATCAGAGGGAGGGAGGGCGGAGCACAGGGGACTGAGGTGATGGTGCTTGGTTGCATTAGGGAAGGAAGCTCTATGGGGACTATACCTGAGGGGATGGGGAGAAGCAAATATTGTTTAAAAATGAACAGTGATGTAAAAAAATTTTTAAAAATAATTAATAAAAAAAGAAAGTTTAAAAAAAAGAATTCTTTGTCTATTCGGAATACAAGTCCTCATCAGATGTTTATTGTGGAAAGTTTCTCCCAATCTCTAGCTCTCCTTTCCATTTTCTTAAATGTGCTTAGAAGCATAAAAGTTCATTTTAACTAAGTCCAATGTATTATTATTCCTTTTATGGATCGTAGATGCCTGTCTTTTCTCAGAACTCTCTGGGTAACTTGAGCTCACTAAGATTATCTCCCATATTCTGTTACATTTAATACTTTCGCCCTATATTAAAATCTGTGATCCATTTGAGTTAATTTTTGTGTGTGGATCGAATTAATAGTCCTAACTGGTCTGCAACTGGACATCAACTATCCCCTCATTGTTGAAAAGACTAACCCCTCTTAATTATTTTGGTACCTTGGTCAAAAAGTCACTGAACTTAGTATCTTTGGTTTTCGTTCTGGTTGTGCCTTTGGCTCCGGACTTTCACTGGTCTGACTTTTAGAGGTGTTCCCTAACCCTGAAACCCAATGGAAATTTAGACTCCTCCCAGCCTCCGTTTCCTCCCTTCAAAATGATGGCCAGGGGCCTCCCTGGTGGCACAAGGGGTTAAGCACCGCATTATGCACGAGTTTGATCCCTGGCCAGCCAGGGAGCTACCCACATGGCAAAGCAGACCTCTCCTGACTCGCCTGCTGCTCCCCTCAGCAGTGTATTTCAGTCAATCTGCCTGTTCTGTTCCCACTGTCTCTGGTGAATCCTCTCAGCCCCCACACCTCTGGCCTGTACCCCAGCTCTTGTATGCATAAATAAATAAAATCTTAAAAAAAAAATGATAGCCAGCTTCCTAGTGTAGCCAGTTTCTCGCAAAATTTTCTGTTCTTAAAAACCACTTCCTGCAAGCAATTTTTCCAAAGTGATTCTGCGGGCATCTGTTCACCTTTTCTTTAACCAAGAGTCCGTTCTCCGCTGCTGTACAGTGGCCAGAACGCCTAATTGTCCATTTCAAAAGCTTGACAACAACAACACACAACTGGTGTGACATGAAGAGGCGGCCTCTGGGTAAGCAAGTGGTCTCGCCAGCACTTGAGTAACTTCGAAGAACCGAGTGCTCCTTGGTTTAGGACCCCTCAACTCCCCAGGTCTCCAGAAGAACTTTCCAAAGAGGTAGGATAAGGCTGGCCTACCCCGCTGGATCTCCTCCATGCCTGACTAACATCAGTCAGAAACCAGAAAGTGGACCCCTACTCGAATCTTTCTGCAAACATTAGCGACACCCCACTCCGTCACAGCAGATGCACAAAAACCTCCAGTCCGGGTCTGAAGTCTGCAACTCCCAAGGGGGGACCCCGGGCTTCAGGCCTCCCTCTGATCTCTTAAGCCCCTCACTCCAATTGGAAGAGAAGGAGGGGCAACTCTCAGCTAGAGGGTGGCGTCACCCCCAAATCGACGGTAAAAGGTCCCTGAATCCCTGAACTGGAGGCACTGGGAACTGGGGTCCGAGCGGAGTCCCCCTTCACCCTAAAAAGGCGGAACACAGGCCAGAGCCCTCTTTCTTTCTGACGCTTGCACCCTGGTCTCCGGGACGCCACTGGGGTGGGCCGCAGGGCGCCCGCTCCTGCCCGACAAGAACTTTTCTTTTTCTTGCCTCTCCTTTCTCTCGCTGTCATGCTGCCTGGGGGTCTTGTCGTCTATTCGCTACTGCGTGGTGACGACGCACACACCTGGTCACCCCCCGAGCCGGGTCTGCCCTCAGCAAACTCGTCTCCAGTCATTCTGCTTGAAAACACTTGACAAATATCACGAGCGGCTAATCCGCGCGCCGCAGGGTGCTGTTCTGTCCCGCCTGCCGCGCTTCCTCGTGACGCTCGGGTCTCTGAGAAGCTGCCCTTTTCCGCAAGAGAGAGAGTTCTGGGCCACGGGAGCAACCCGCTGGCTCCTCGTCCTCGCCGCCGTCCTGGCGACCGGCTCCCAAACCAGCCCCTGGCTTTTTGTACGTCAGGTGTGCCAACATGGCCGCCCCCAGGGCTCACGGCGCACGGGCGCAGACATATTGGCTCCTGAAACCGAGCAGGAAGAACGTTTGTCGCGTTTCTTCAAATGCGTTGGAGCCTCTTCGGCCACCGTAGGCTGATGGTAAATATGAGCGACCTTCTGACGTAGAAGCCGTTCACGGAAGTGTTCTCTTTAGGCGCTCGTGGGCCTGGGGAGAAATCGGGTCAGTATCTCTTCTTGTCCCTGCAAGTGTTTTTGTTGCTTTGGTTTTCTTCTGTTTTTGCCTTGGGGCTTTGTCTTTCACTGGGTGCCTGGCGACCGGAGGGGGGAATTACTGGCGCGTTGGGGAAAGCCTGGGGGGTCGGCAAAAAAGACTGAGGTTCGGCAGACGCCGGCGACCCTGCCCCACGTCCGGGGGCGAGGTCTTCGCGGGTCGCCCTGTAAGGCAGCGGGCGCATCCACGGCCACCGTGTGCCTGGGTCCGGTTCGGGCTTAACGTGGGGCTCAGTGAAGTTGGGGTGGGGATGGGTGACCTTCATAGGGGGGTGCCCGCCCGGAATTCGGCTTGATAAGCAGGTGGATCGTCGGGGAGGTGACTTGGGCAAGCATGGGGTCCACTCGGACCCCAGTTCTCAGTACCTCCAGTTCATGGATTCAGGGCACTTTGTCGTTGATTTGGGGGTGACGCCACCCACTGGCTGGTGTGTGGTGGAGAGAGGTTTGTGCGAATGCCTGGGACCCCGGCTGTGTGTGGCTTGAGGCGGTACAGCCCGTGCCCTGATTTGAAGCATTCTGGATTTTAGCTTTTTATCCAAGGGCTGATTGACTAATGCAGACATACCTCCTGTTAGGCAAAGTTTATGGTAAAGACAGAATTGAATTCTTCGACAGAGACCTTGAGCCTCAAAGTAAAACATGCGGCATAACTATTCATTTGCAGAAAATGTTTGCCAACCCCTGCACTCCCCTCTTAACATTGACCAGGGAGCACTCGCTTACCTACCTGACAAACATTCACACGGCTTTGCTAACAGAATCTCCCTTGTGTTTCCTATTTCTCCTTTTGGTAATGTGACCCATGTTCCAGTTTCCTAGTAAGCCCTGGTTGTTGTACTGGGGGAAAAGATGTCCAAAACAAATAGCACAAATAGGTTTTATGGACCCCACCCTCATACCAGACCAAAGGGAGCCAAGATACCAAGGACTACAAATCCCATAATGCTGTCACTGAGGGGAGGATTGCTGGGAGCTGATGGTGGGGTTAAGCAGCCAGACTTGGTATATAACCAGACATGTGGGCCTTGGAGGCCTTGGTTTTTCTCAGGTTCTCAGCGTGCTCTTGGGGTTCCAGCTCAACGGAACTGGTAGGACCCATTCGCCAATTTTTCTCTCTCTTGCTCTTTCTTCCTGGGTTACTCATTTCTTCATAGCCCTTTTTTTTTGGTAAATAAACCTTTGTGTGTGCCTGCACTTGAGTCTCATTTTAAGCCCCTTTTAAGTGCGCGGGTGAGGACCTACAGTCAGGCAACCTGTTGCAGACAGGACAGCCGAGGGAGTTCTATGCCATTAATGAAGACTTGGAGTCTAAACGAATTTGTAGTGGGCGGAGGCTGGGGAGATCCATTGAGAGCAGCTCTGCCTTTCATTCTTCCAGCCCAAGTTTTTATTAAAGATATGAACAAAGAAACAGGAAAATAGCAACACAGTTGTGTTTTTTGCTTATACAGATTAGTAAGTTACTCCTGAAACAAGATTTCCTGGTTAGTAAAGAACATGTGTACAAGCCATCATGTCCTCAGAGAACAGGAGTCAGTTCTGGGTAGTTCTGTTTGCAGAACATCTGACATCCTGGCACTCCATGTGCAGAGTGAACAGGTGCTCTCCAAAAACTCCAGCTCCCTGCAGGGCAGCAGCTCCCAACAGCAGCCCATTTCACACTGGGGTTGCCTGTAACAGTCCCAGCTCCTGTTGCCCGTGCTGGAGTTAAGGGCATGGTGCAGTCCTAACCAGGTGTGCACATCTGCACATTTGCTTGGTGATTTCTGGGGGAGCTTGGTCTCTTAAATTACTAATGACTGGGATACTCTCTACTGTTTAAAGTTTATTCTGAGCTCACCGTATTGGCTCTACTCTCAATACTTAGTAGAAAATAGGTAGGTATTAGTGGACACATAAAATTTAGCTGCTGTGTTGCCTGGAGTTTGTGTGAGGGAGTAGGATGCTGGGGCTTGGAATTCATCTAGCATTTCAAGTTCAGTGACATAAAGTTCAAAATATTCCTTCAAGACCTAAAAAAACAAACATGTCTGTTTCATTGGTGTCTCAGCTGGTATCTTACATTCTCTGTTTACCTGAGTTTTTTTTTTTTTTTTTCTTTTGCTCCACCCCACTCCAAAAGTGTATATTTTATTGGTCTTCCTGGTCTGGTTGAGCTCTTGCATTCACTTGCTAATTTAAAAGATCTACATGTTAATCGGGTAGCAAAGTTATATTTCAGCAGTCACAGAAACAGCTCATTGTCTGCTCCCCAGTGGTGCTGGGTCAACCCCTTCCCAATTACTACATCTGGACCCCAAAGGCCAGTGTAATTTAACATAGTGCAATTTTTAAAGACAAACTCCTCTTTTGTTCATTGTTTGCAAGAATCACATCTTTGCGTGATTTGTTTTTTCACTGTTCCAGGGCTGGGCAAGTCTGTTCTCTGAATGTCTCTTCAGTAAATGTTTTGGGAGTTGCAGGCCACAGCCCTCCTCTCGCTTAGGGTTTTGGTGTTTTGTCTTAACAGCCTTTTACATGTAGACATTGTTCTTAGCTTGCAAAGCTGGACAGGCTCCGGGAACGCGTGCTGTTTGCTCCTTGTTGAAGTAGATGGCAGCTTTTCCAAAACATAGGGAAACGTGTTTACACTTGGGCAGTTACAGATGACTCAGCTGTGAGTACTCTCGCCCTTGTCTTCTGCTTCGGATGTGCCTATATGGGGGTGGGGGCGGTACAGATAGCTTGGAGGTAATGTTATTTGGCACAAATGAAATTTGGACACCAGGACCAAGAGGAAGCAGGTTTAATGCTCTGGTGCTGACTTGGCAGATTTACATCCCAAGGCTGAGCCCTCTTTGTAGGAAGTCAGAACTCATATATACTTCAGTTTCTACAAGGTTCCGGGTGGGTTTGCCTTGGAAGCTGTTCATGGATTGTAACAGGGTGGTCCCCAGGAAAGGGGGAGGTTCCCTGCCCCACCCAAGGGAGGGTGGAGCTAAGCAGGAAGAGGAGAAGCTGCAGAAGAGACGGAGGAAGGAAGCAGGATGGAGCCAGAAGGAGACCTGGAGGAGGCACATGGAGCCTAGAGACACGTGAAGAAACTGTGCTTGTCTTTTGGTCGTGGACGGGGTGACACAGATGTGGGTGAGACCCGTGGGGAGGTGACAATGGCAGCTTTTATCTTGATGTTGATTTTGCTCTTTTCCTTCTGGGCTTGTCTGATTGTTTCTGACCCTTTTCTGTGGGTCCCCACTGGAAGGTGCTTTAGACTCATGGCAGGCTTTGGGGCCTTGCTCTGGGCCAATCCCATTTGGATGGACTTTCACCCACGAGGGGACGGGTAACTCTGGATGCTTCATTTAGAAACTAGACTCTTTGCCTTACCTGTATTGTTTCCTAGTTTTATTAAAGTTCCTTCCCATTAAAGTCTCCTATGTTTTGTGTTGATGCGGCGGATGGCAGAACCCATGTAGAATAGGCAGGTTTGTGGGGTTTGGGCTGCCCCTCTCCCTGTCCTATAACAATGGGACCCCCCAGGTCCATCCTGCCTCATGGTTAACATCTGACAAGATTCCTACCAGAAACCAAGTTGCGTCCAGGAACTGAGCAGAAGGTCGATACTAAGACCCCCAGGCTGCTTTTCCCGGTCACCATGCTTCAGAGAGCCCAAGCGAAACTGCTGTGTCTCAGGGTGTGTTGGGAAGAGAGCAGGCCAAGGGCATCAGATCGAAGCAGGCTTTATTGGACGAATGCCTGTGAGGGGCGATTCTCCGTGGCTGCAGAGTGAGACTCGGGACTTGAACTGGGGAGAGCGGGTCTTTATAGGGCGCGTGCGGCGGGCGTCCCTACTGCCGGAGGGGTCTCGGGAGTGTTTACTGCTGTCAGCTTCTCTCTAGTTCAGCTTATCTCAGGTTCCCTGGCACCGGGTTGTGCGGGTTTACGAGGGACCTGGGGGTGCTCTCCTCGGGGTGTATTGATCTTCCACCTAAACAGCTGTCGAACGCTGTCCAGAGTGGCTGCGCCGTTTCTGGTTCCTCCGGCACAATATCGCTTGCTTTGTGCCGGCCATGCCCAGACGGCGCGGAGATGCTCCTGTGTTCAGAAAGTCGCGTGCGTTTGCCTCTGTGGTTGGCAGGTGCACCCCAAAATGATTTTTGTGTATGCAGTGAGGAGGGGCTCAGCCTTCTCCCCTTCAGCCCACCATCTCATGGGCTCGGCTCCATTTTTTGTAAAGCCCACACTTGCCCTGTGTGGCTGAGTCTCGGGCTGGCCGTGTGTCCCGGCGTCGCTGTGTTTCCCTTCCCTGAGCAGCACAGTGTGTGCAGAAGACATTTGTTCATGATCCCCAGGACACTAGGGGGGCGCAGAGAATGCGGCCTCACCTGCCCTGTTCTCGTGTTCACTAGCACTTTCCACGCTTCTCCAGGCAGGGAGGAGCACGTCAGCCTCGATGACCGACGTCTGACTTACAGTGTCGTGCACTTCGGTTAATCTGTGCATTAAAACCCCCTCAGACAGCGTCAGTCAGTGTTGCCTTTAAGGCCACGCTTTCGCGCTCCCTGGCTCTCCCGCTGCCGGGCCTGTGACCACAGGACGTGTCATTTGAATCAGGAGAGGCGCTCACAGGGTTGGGGGACAGCGCCCAGACCCCTCCTTCCTCACGGTGTCCATCTTGTACCTGATCTGCCTGAGGTCGGCCTGCTCCTGAGACCTGGGGCTGGGGTGCACCTCATGCCCTCGTGTCCTTTCTCAGTCACCCCATTTTACCTTCACACAGTAAAGGCAACCTGCACCCCACCCGGATCTCAGCTTTGAGCCCAGCAGACCTTGTCTTGGGACATGGAGTCACAGCCCTGGGCAGGATCGTGGGTGCTGAGGGCAGAGTGGGGGAGTGGGGTGGCCTGGCTGGAGGGAATGTGCCACTCATGGGGTTCTCCTGCACCCACAGGTCCTGACTTTGGGGAGCAAGAACATCCAGGGAAGGAGGAAGAAGACCCAAGACCCCAAGATTAGCCTTTGATGGAAGACTGAGAATCGGGGCAGCAGGTGGAGCAGACCCGGAGCACACGCTGGGGAGCAGCTCGCGCGGCGGGTTCTGAGGCCTGGGCGTGATGGAGGTGCCTTTGCTTTGTTTTCTTCTTTTGTCTGTACCATGTTTGTTTGTCTCAGGCCCAGGGAGGAGACGGGAGGAGAGAAACGAAGGTTCCCAGCACAGGCTGGGGGACACAGGGTTGAAGCCCCCACGCCCCCCGGCGAGGTGGGAGCAGCAGGGAGAGGCCTTCCCTCCGGACCCGGCGCCTGCCCTGCCGCATGGCCGTGAGTCTGGAGGCCTCTTGAGAAGTGGTAGCGCTGAAGAGTAGGCACCGCGACAGCAGGACCTGAGAGAAGTTAACCGAGTTGTTAACGCCATGTCAGGGCGTCAGGGCGTGTGTGACGGGAGGCGGGATTGGGGGTGAGCGTGGGGTCACGGGGGGTCATTGCTGCGGGTACATGTGATGTCTTTGACGTCAGCCCCGCGAGTAACGTACCTTTGTGGGATTTCGGGTTGGAGGGGGAGGTAGGTCCCTCCTGGTCTCTGCTCTGGGATCTTGTTTGTGTCCCTCCTGGAGGTGACAGGGTGGGGGGTCCCTGAAGAGCAGCTGCTCATGAGAACGTCCTTCCAGGTCACCGTCTAGATCTGGCCTCCCGTAGTAGGAAACCTTCCAACTGGACGCCGGGTCCCAGCGCAAAGGCTCAGCCCAGAATGTCTTAGGGGGCATTTGCTTTATGTGATGCCTGTGCATACACCCAGGGGATCAAGTACAACCTACAAAATGCACAATGCAGACAGCATGTCAGGTTCCGCCCGTGTCCTCACAAGGCCTCTCACGCCCCCTGTGCTGTGCAGGCCGCGCTGACCTTTGCCGACGTGGCCGTGGGCTTCACCCCGGAGGAGTGGCGGCTCCTGGCCCCCGCGCAGAAGGCCCTGTACCGGGAGGTGATGCTGGAGACCTACAGCCACCTGGTGTCCGTGGGTGAGGACGGGTCCTAGCCCGGGGGCCAGTAGGGCCTTTCCTGCTGGGCCTGGGAAGGCTCTGGAGTACGGGTGCTGTGAGGGGGAGGGTCTCAGTCCCCTTCTGCTCCTGAGAAGGGCTGTTCTCTTCTCCTCCTGGGAGAAAAGCCTGTCCTGCGTGGGTGTGAGTGTTTGATATCAGGAATGTCTGTGCACGGGTGGCCGTCATGTCAGGTCTGGCACTGGCCCCACATTGTCCTTTCTCATATGATAAGAGGAGGTGGATGTACTGGTGTCTTCCCTTATTCACAGCAAACTGCTTTCAGCCACCTCTGGGTTGAGGTGAGTAGGAGAATCTCGGGGTCCTCAGCTCACCTCAGACTGGTGCCTGCTGCCCATGCACCCACTATGTTTAGAGGGATGGGACTCTCAGTGGGTGGGAGAAGGGTGGAGGGTGAATCAGCAGCCTGGTCACCCACAGGTGATGATCTCATCAATCCTGGCTGCTTAGTGAAGCCTCTCCAAAACCCATAGGACAGGATTGGGGAACATTGGAAAGCTGAGAGGTGCTAGGAGAGTGGGGTGTCCAGTCAGTATAAACGCTTTGCCCTGTTCTTACAACTTTCTCTGATACTTTTCCCGCAAGCATTCACGGCTTGTTCTTTCATGATAAGCTGTCACCTAGGAACCAAATGTTTGCTGAGTTCTGGATGCCCTGCCAGCAAATTAATTGGAGCTGAGAGGGCATCATGGGAGCCTCTGGTCAATCAGAAGCTTAGTAAATGCCTCATTGAGATCAGTATCTCAACTGGGGGTGAGGGTGGGGCTGAACCCCTAACCTGTGCCTTCCAGTGCTGCCTCCAGGTAGTAATTGTCACACTGAGGTAAACTGTAGCACACTGACACCATCCATTGCTGTCACAGAATTCCTGGGTGTGTTAAAAACCCACACGACAAGGGCTGGATCCCCAGTCTGCTTCCCCTTTCTAATGTCAAAAGTGTTTGGTCCTCACTTATAACATCTCATGGTCCCACGGCCCACACCCCTCAATGTGTCTATCTCTCATGTCCCATGACCAGGTTACCAAGTCTGCCGACCTGACACCATCTCCAGGGTGGAAGGAGGCGAATTGCCATGGACACCGGAAGTGGAAATGCAGCATTTTCCCGAATTAGGTGAGTGAGGAGCAGCTGGGGCAGGTGCAGAGACCTCGCCTTGAGGGCAGAGAACCCTGAGTTTTATTTACATTCATTTCATGGAGTCATCAGTAAAAATTGACCTTCCTGGTGGTTTTCAAAATACCTTTATGCCAAGGCATGATGATGAAGGGATTCATTTTTCTTTCTTTTTAGAAATAGCAAAAGTTGAAGATTGTTTGCCACAGCCGTCACAGCTTGGGAATGTGGAGAACAAAGCAGAGCAATGCCATGGACACAATACATACACAGATGCTGTTCAGCAAAGCAGCAATAATTACTTGTTGAGAAAAAGTCACGGTAGGTTTGATGTACATACAAAAAGTATGAAATTAAGCTTAACTTCAGTTAAGCGGAGCAGAAGCTGTGAAATAAAGAACGCTGCTAATGGTAGTAGAGAGTCTAATGGTAGTAGAAAGTCCTTTCTCCATGCTAACCATGGTGAGGGGCAGCCTGAAATTTCCCTTCCTGAAAGCCAAAAACGTACCAGTAGGAAATCACAAGTCCTCAAACATCGGAAAACTCAAAAAATAAAAAAACCTCACGTGTGCCGGGAATGTGGAAAAGCCTTCAGGAGGAAATCTCTGCTCAGTGACCACTACAACCTTCACACAGGAGAGAAGCCTCATCAGTGTGCTGTGTGTGGGAAAGCCTTTCGCAGGAAGGCCATGCTCTCTGACCACCAGAGAACACATACCGGAGAAAAAACTTATGACTGTACTGACTGTGGTAAAATCTTTCTCCATATATCAGCGCTCAACAGACATCAGAAAACACATACAGGGGAGAAACCACATAAATGCAGTGACTGTGGAAAAAGTTTCAACCAGAAGGGAAATCTCGTTGTACATCAGCGGATTCATACAGGAGAGAAACCTTATATATGCAGTGAATGTGGAGAAGGCTTCATCCAGAAGACATGCCTCATAGCCCATGAGAGATTTCACACAGGGAAGACTCCATTTGTGTGCAATGTTTGTGGAAAATACTTTTCTCAGAAGACAGGTCTCATTAATCATGAAAGAATCCACACAGGAGAGAAGCCCTATGAATGCAGGGAGTGTGGGAAAGCCTTCACCACAAAGCAAAAGCTCATAGCCCACCAGCGAAGCCCTACGGGAGAGATACCCTGTGTCTGCAGTGAGTGTGGCAAAGCGTTTGCCTACACGGCTTGTGTTGTGAATCATAGGCGAATACATCGAGAGAAATACGTGCGTTCACTCAAGGTGGAAAATCTTCCTGCTCAGAGGGACAGCCCACAATGCTTTCCTCAGGAGACAGGTCTCACTAATCATGAAAGAATTCCCACAGGAGAGAAGCCCTATGAATGCAGGGAGTGTGGGAAAGCCTTCACCACAAGGCAAAGTGTCACCGTCCATCAAAGAGTTCATACAGGAGAGAGACCCTATATCTGCAGTGAGTGTGGAAAATCCTATACTACGAAGTATACACTTAATGTCCATCGAAGTTCTCATACAGGAGAGAGACCTTATACCTGCAATGAGTGTGGGAAAGCCTTCACTACAAAGTACCAGCTCATCGTGCATCAACGGAGCCCTACAGGAGAGACACCCTGTGTCTGTAGTGAATGTGGCAAAGCTTTTGCCTATGTGGCTTGTCTTGTGAATCATAGGCGAATACATCAAGAAGAATATGTACATTTGGTCAAGGTGGAAACCCCTCCCTCAGAGAGGCATGGCACATCCCAGACCAGCATTGTCCTGAGGGAAAGAAACATCGCCAGTTCCGCTTCTATGCCAGTGTCTTCCATGGCTCCTGAGACATCATTAAATGTGCCTGGGCTCCTGGCAGATAAGAGTGTGGTCCTAGTGGGCCAGCCTGTGGCCAATGGCACGTCCTTGGGAGACAATAGCGGATTTGCATGGGACGGAAACCTTGCGGATGCAGTGAATGTGATGGTGCCTTCAGGGTTCGATTATGTTTTATGTTATGTCGAAGAAAACCAGTAAGAAGGAACTTAGACCTCTTTGTGCGAAGCGGTGTGCTAAAGTTCCTAGGTCACAGTATGTGAGAAGAATAAACTCAGAGGAATTGTGTAAATGCAGCATCTGAGAAAACCTGTAATCACCATATTAAATACATGCATTGGTACCAGTGGCATGTGATGTTAGTGCAAATGTGCACACAGTTGCTCTGATGTGTCAGTTCAATGAAGGGAGCCTGAGTGAGTAGGTGAAGTAGGTGAGCTCTTAAAACAGGTAAGACTGGGCCTCCCCGGTGGCACATCGGGTTAAGCACAGCGCTGTGAAGCTGTCTGCAGCCTCTGCAGTGCGGGTTCGATTCCCAGCCAGCCAGGGAGATACCCACATGGTGTGGCAGACCTCTCCTGCCTTGCCTGCTGCTACCCTCAGCAGTGTCTTTCGTCCATCTGCCTGTTCTGCTCCCCACTCTGTCTCTGGTGAATCCTCTCACCCTCCTGCACCTCTGGCTTGTACCCCAGTTCTTGTATAAACAAAAATAAATCTTTAAAAAAAAAATAGGTAAGACCATCTAAATGCAAAATCACACAAAGGCCATTATTTTTTTTTAAAGATTTATTTATTTATGCATACAAGACGGGTACAGGCCAGAGGTGTGAAGGTAAGAGGATTCACCAGAGACAGAGTGGGGAACAGAACAGGCAGACTGACTGAAACACACTGCTGAGGGGAGCCGCGGGTGAGTCAGGAGAGGTCTGCTGTGCCAAGTGGGGATCAGACTCATGTTGCATTGGCTGCGAGTAGCCTCATAGGTTACATCTTAACCCCCTGCTCCACCAGGGAGGCCCACAAGGGCCATTATTGCAATTGGGGGCTGGAAGATGTGTTTATATCCATCCTGTTTCTGGAAGTGAAAGATTAACTGAAAAGTAGATTCATCCTTTAACTCCTAGAGGTTTCTGTCATGAGAGACTTATGAAACTGCTTAGTTTGGTCAGCTCTTTCATTTTCAAGTATTTCTCAAATGCACCTTTTTACCTGGTCCTGTTCCAGGAGGGGGCGGATTCAGTGGTGACCAAAACATAGCAAGCCTGTGGTCCTGAGCAAAGAAATGAAAAGTGGCTGGTATTCCAGTGATTGCTTTATGCTCCTGCTCCTCTTGGTGAAACACATGTGGTCTTGGGTTTTTAATTGATTTTTTTTTTAAAGATTTATTTATGCATACAAGAGCTGGGGTACAGGTCAGCGATGCAGGGGTGAGAGGATCCACCAGAGACAGAGTGGGGAGCATAACAGGCAGGCAGACTGAAATACACTGCCGAGTGGAGTAGCGGGCAAGACAGGAGAGGTCTGCTGCCCCATATGGGTTGCTCCCTGGCCGGCCGGCAATCAAACACGTTATGTAGAGGCTGTGGATAGCTTCACAGTGCAGTGCTTAACCCCTTGCACCACCAGAGAGGCCCCCCTTTTTTATTGATTTATGCATAAAAGAACTGGGGTAGAGGCCAGAGGTGTGGCGGGTGAGAGGATTCACCAGAGACAGTGGGGAGCAGAACAGGCTCTGAAATACACTGCAGAGGGGAACAGCCGGGAGACAGAAGAGGTCTGCTATGCCATGTGGATCAGCTCCCCGGCTGGGGATCAAACTCTTGCTGCAGTGGCTGTGGATAGCTTCATAGTGCTGAGACTAAACCCCTGTGCAACCAGGGAGGCCTGGTCTTAGTTTTGTTGCAACAAGAGAATACCAGAGCCTGAGTGGTTTGTAGGGACAAGTATATTTCTCACCCCTTTAGGCATGGAGGTTTGTATGAAAACCCCGAGACTTGCGGTTTTTCAAGGTCCTATCTCCTGGTTCATGGAAGACATCCCCAGTGTCCTCACATAGGGACAGTGTGGCATGCTCTTTGCTGTGTCTTCCAAGAAGAAAATATTCCCTTGACGTGGGTTCCACCCTCTGACCTGGCCACCTCTCCCAAGTCCCACCTCATAAATTGTATTTGAGATTCTTGCATCTTTGGGTTTTGGGGAAAACAAATACTGATTTCATGGGATATACAGAAAAATTGCTTCAAGGTTTAATAAGAATCTCCTGTCAGGGGACTTATTTCCAGGGCGAAGGATTCCCTGTAAGGGATTTGGAACACCTGAAAGTCACGTGTTTTGTTCATTTTCATGTGTTGTTTTGCCAAGCAGACTACAAAAAAAAAAAAAAAAATCCTTGCTTATTTCTGTGGCTATTTGAGTATCTTACAAGCAAAAACATTTCCTCAGTTTCACTAAATCATTTCTCAAAACGAAGTGTCCCAGGTAACGAGTGGCTAAGTCAGGCAAGGAGCCAGACTTTGTAGCTAATTAAATGGTTGAGGTGCATGTTTTGAACAAACTGCCCTTTACGTCATCCCTGAAAGTTATCTTTGCAAACGCTGGTTCCGTGACTATTTCTCAACAAAATTTTATACGTTGATTTGGAAAGTGAGTGAGCACACGGCCTCAACTATTATTACTGATGGAATTGGCCTTGGGAAGGCGGTTCTCCTTGAGAACTCTGTCTCCCCCATATTGATGATTTCAGACTCAAGAACAGAATATAAACTGGGCAGAGCAGAAAAGGAAAAGCATCCTCAGAATACATAGATACCGGAATCTACTCCCTGAGAATGGAGGAAAACAGGAGATGGCAGGTGAGATCCCCAAAGTTGGCCAGGAAAATTTTTGTCCCCAGGGCTATCACCTTTGAACCTGCCACCATTCCCCAGAGGATTCCAGCTCTACTGTTAGGGCCTGAAGGGAGACATACCCTCTCATCTGTAGTTCTTGTCTCCTGGGAGTGAGTCTCTGGGCCTGCTTATTTCTTCTCACTTGTTCCCTGTCCACGAGACCTGTCCAAATCTTCCTGTAGGAAAAAACCTGGAAACTGACCTTACAGTGGCTGTCTCCAGTCAGAAATCCTGGGTGATTCAATAATTTGCTTATCTACGTTCATGAACCATTTGTGTCTTTACACTATGAGAAGATACTGCATAAAACAGGCCAAGAATGGCCTTATAGATGCTACACAGTTTGAGAGAGAGAGAGTGAAGGAAAAGGAATTCAATGTGCAGGGAGTGGTAAGTTCTGTGAAAAAGGGATGGATGGTAATGTGATCAGTACGTGTCACCAGACAACCGTGCCCACCCCAGGGCTTTTCTGGAGAATTAGAATTTGAACAAGAATGAAGAAAATGGTCTCCCACCATAATTACTGTAGCCAGAGAATGCGGCAGGACGATTTTTTATTCCTTTCCCAGGTATTCTGTAAAACAAAAGAATGCAGGTTCCCGAGTCACCCCAGAACTTCTAAGCCAGAATGTCAGCACTGACGTCCAGGACACTCTTTCAAAAGAAAGCCTAGTACCCACTTAGATTTGAAGATGGCTGCCTAAGTCCCCCATCATCACCCTCACTTTATAGCAGGATGACCCAGGCAGGTCCTGTCCCATGAGGGGTCTGTCCTGAGTGCCCCCGGCCAGCAGGTCTCATGTCTCCTGTTGTCCTTGTCTCATGTCATCCTGCAGTGGGTGTCAGCCCGCAGGCTGCTGGACTGGTCAGACCTGTGATGGCTACCCTGAGCCTTGGGGGACACGTGCGGAATCCACCATTGAGAAGTTGACACCCCAGGACTAGTAGCCCCTGTGTATGCCAGGTGCTACCAACCTCAGTATATCTGGGCACCTGCAAATTATGGGGAGTACCCTCCACGTGAGTCCTTTGCTCCACACTCAGGAACGCAGCACAAGCCCTGAAAGCGGAAATGGGGTTTAATAAAGGGGCGGGTGGAGAGTCCATTGGCCAGGAAAGGACGCTGCTGGGAGGGCTGCAGGACTGGGCTGTGAAGCCGCAGAAGACCCCTCCCTGCTGTCCCCACCTGCCTCTGTTGAGCAATGAGCAGGGCACTCCGGGGAGAAAAAGAAAACGATGAGCCCAGAAACACCTGTAGGGCAACCTGTTGCGCCCATCCAGCACCCAAGGCTGCTCCCTCTGCCTTCCCAGCCTCCCCCCACGCTGTCCAGTTCGTGGCATACGGGGGAGCTGGGCTATGCAGGTGGGCTGTGGAGGAGGTGACACCCGCCCCTGGGCCGCAGTGGCCCTCCCTGGCCTCACAGGACATCCCGTAACACCAGCTTCCAAACAGGAACCACCCTCACCTGCTTCCCCGGGCTGCGGCCCAGCGCGGGTGGGCTGGGACTGTGTCCTGCTCGCGCTGCACGAAGAAGTCAGTGCCCAGCGTCCTAGTCCTCTGCTGGGTCCGCGGCCCCGCGACAGGTGTCTGCAGGGTTGGATTTAGTCTGGACTGTCGGGCTCCTCGCACCCCGCGGTGGCAAGTGAGCCCTTTCTCCACTGACAGCTTGTGCCGGCGGCGAGCGCCTGATCTCTGCGTCATTTCGTGGAATCTGCTCCACTGAGGCCCTGGTAGCGCGTGGGTGTCAGGGACCCCGGGGAGCCACATCCCCAGGGGCGGGGCTCCAGGGGAGGCCGGGAGTGGGCGGGGCTCCAAGCCGGTGAGAAGTGGGCGGGGCTTCCAGGCTCCGCCTCACGGGCGGGGCTTACGGGGAACGGGCGGGGCTGGGTTGGCGCCGCCTGGCGGTGGGGCTTCGTGGGGCTCCGGGCGTTTGGCTGCAGGTGCCCGGGGCCTGGCGCCCGCTGTCCAGGCGCCCCTCAGCCTGGTCTCGGTCTCCGCTCAGTCCGTCGTCTGAGGAGGACAGGCCCCTCCCTCCGTCTCCGCCCCTCCGTCTCCGTCCAGGGCCCTGTGTGAATCCTCGTCCTCATTCCTGTCTCACAGGAGCGTCCGCTCTGGAGCGCGTCCCGCAGTCAGGCTCCGAGGGTGAGGACGCACCGAACAGTTCAACCTGTTCCCCCGGGATTTGTCCTGGGTCACTGGAAGGGGAGCTGAGCGCAGGTGTAGACACATAAAGTGAATTCTGGGGTGTTGCCAATATCCTCTGCCGAACTGGCCGAAGATAACTAGCGCGCCCACGTGGGACAGTCTGAAAAGGTGCATATGTTGTGCAGGAGCCCGGGTGCTGGGAAAGGTGCTCACTGCTGCCCCTTCTCCCTGCTGCCGACGTCTGGCTCCTGGCCCGCAACATGTCCCCGCAGTTCCGTACATTCATTTTCCAAAATGGCTGCCGCCAGCGTCTTTCGCGCAGGCCGCAGACATATTGTTTCCTGCGGCGGCGGCCCAAGAAACGCAGTCGGCGGGGCGTTTCGGGCCTTTTGTCCTCCGCGGCCGCCGTAGGCGCTGGCTGGTTCGGGGGCCGGGCGGGCGGACAGCAGCCGGAGCCCGCGGGAAAGCGGAGTTCGGCCCCTGGGTGGGTGTCGGGAGACTCAGTGCGCGGGTTGGGGCTCGAAGTTTGGGTTTTGAAGGTGGAGACTTGTGATGTGACGCGGAGAAAGGGGCGCGTTCCGTCCGGACTTGATATGGGGGAGTCGGGCGGTGGCGCCGAACTGGAGTCATTTAAGGGGCGGCGGCTGCTGGGGCTTCGGGGTCCCGGACGCTCGTGTTCGGGGCTGGGGCTCCGGGCCCATCGGCGCTGGAGGGCGTCGGTGTCATCGT
This sequence comes from Talpa europaea, assembly GCF_964194135.1. Classification (NCBI taxonomy): domain Eukaryota; kingdom Metazoa; phylum Chordata; class Mammalia; order Eulipotyphla; family Talpidae; genus Talpa; species Talpa europaea. The sequence continues at coordinate 48,926,659 of NC_140084.1, forward strand.
CCTGGTCTCAGCGTCGGGTGCGGTGGTGTTTCCCGGGAAACGTGTGTGTCTCGAGTTTGGGGACTCCCCCCCCGGGACTCCTGGGGGGCGCGATGCTGCTGCTGAGCCCGTGCGGGCGTCTGGGGTGATAAAGGGTGTAGTGAGGGTCGTGAGGACGCCCGCACCACCGGCTGGGACGGATTTGGGGCTCCCCGCGGCGTCGTCGGGAAGCAACTCTTCAGCTTTATCGGGGCTCCCAGAGGGGGACTCATCGGCGACGCCCCGCATCAGGTGTGGGGTTTGGATGCTTTCGCACGTGTGATAACGCTGCTGTGGCCGCAGAGCCCCACAGTGACTCTGTCTGCGGATAAGGTGCCCCGGCAGGAGCTGCACCCCCACTTTGTCCTTTTCTAAGGGACATTTTGCTCAGTGTCTGCCCATCCGGAGGGGGCTGGACCCCGCGTTGGGACGTCCTGGTCGGTGCGTCCATCGCGCTGGTTGCAGTTCCTAATTGAATTGCCCTGAAGTCACCTAACGTTTGTAAAAATCGGCTTTGCAGTTTTCCCTGCTCAGTAAACTGTGGACTCTGTTGCCATGTCAGGGTGGCTACTATCTGGCAACCCTGACTTACGGTTGTGCTTTCTGGTGTTCCTGATTTGTTCTCATCTCAGTACATCCAGTCGACTCTGTGAACCAGAAAAGCAGGGCCAGTGCGCACCTTGCTGGTTGCCCGCCCTCGCACCTGCAGTGTCGTCTGCGGTGCCCAGGTCAGAGGATTTTATGACAAACATTTATTCTTTTACACAAATTATCGTCATCTGGGTCATAGTTCACATTAAACCCCTCTGTTCCTGACCTCCAGTCCTTTTATTTTGTGTGTGTGTATATATGCATGTATTATGTATATGTATATATTGAATGTGTTATGTATATGTGTATTGACTGTATTTGGCCTTACCACTTCTTTGCTAGTTGAAAATACTTTGTTGTTACTGTTTTTTTAAAGATTTATTTTATTTATTTATGCATACAAGAACTGAGGTGTAGGCAAAAGGTGCAGGGAGTGAGGCGATCCACCAGAGACACAGGGGGAGCAGAACAGGCAGATCCACTGAAATCCACTGCTGAGGGGAGCAGCGGGGAGACAGGAGAGGTCTCCTGCACCCTGTGGGTAGCTCCCTGGCCAGGGGTGGAACTCAGGTCGTGGTAGCTGGGGATAGCTTGAAAATGCTGAGACTTTAACCCCTGTGCCACTAGGGAGGCCCCCTTATTTTAGTGCCAAGAGGTCATTGACCAGACCAAAAACCTACAGTCAGCCTGCAATGCTGCTGTGTGAGTCCCTCTTCCTTGTTATATGCATCCTGACCCCCCACTGCTCCCGGGGAGTACTCACCCTGTTACCAGCAAGGTCTGGCTTTTCTTTGTGCTTTTATCATAGATTGAATCATTTCTGGTCATTGCTGTTTATTTTGTTGCTCCTGTGTTCACTGTATTCTTACAGCCGGTTTAAAGTACTTTTGGGGGCTCCCTGGTGGCCAAGGGGTTGAGTCAGCACGACCTCCGCTACAGCCTTCATCACCATCTTCTAATTTAATCTAGTTCTGTGTGTATTAAACCTTCTAAAATACCCACACTGGCTTTTCGACAGTGCTGTAATATCTCAGCTCCCAGCTCTCTGGCTGCCGCGCCCTCATGCACAGGCACATTATTCAAAGCAGAGCCGCTCACAGGGTTGGGGGGCAGCGCCCAGACCCCCTCCTTCCTCGTGGCTTCCCGCTTATACCCGATCTGCCTGAGGTCTGCCTGCTCCTGAGGCCTGGGGCTGGGGTGCACCTCATGCCTTCCTGTCCTTTTCCAGTCACCCCACTTCACCTTCACACGGTAAAGGCAACCTGCACCCCACCCGGCATGTCAGCTTTGAGCCAGCAGACCCCGTCCTGAGACACTGAGTCATGACCTTGGGCAGGGTCTCGGAGGCTGAGGGCGGAGCTGGGGAGTGGGGTGGCCTCAGCTGGAGGGAATGTGCCGCTCATGGGGATCTCTTGCACCCACAGGTCCTGACTCCTGGGAGCAAGAGCGTCCAGGGAAGGAGGAAGAAGACCCGGGACCTGGGGATCAGCCTTTGACCGAAGACTGAGATTATTCGGGGCAGCAGGTGGAGCAGACCTGAAGCACACGCTCAGGAGCAGCGTGGCGGGTCCTGAGGCTGGAGTGTGATGGAGGCGCAGGTGATGTCCGCCGGGCTTAGCCTCTGTCCGCGCCGCACAGCCCCGTCAATCTTCTGAATATTGAAAGGACTCTAGAAAAATAGCATCTTAACAAAAGCGTCCCTATTTTGGGGTTGGATGTTTCCTGTGGGGAGGCAGCGGTCGGGGTGTCTGGTCCCCGTGTAGGTGCGGGTCTTTCCTCCCCGTGTGTTTGTCACCCCCCATTCTCGGGGTACTGTGTGTGGAGGGCACGTGTTGTGGGGAGATGCCTGCTCGGATCTTTTTGAGCTTCCTGAGTGGGAGGTTTGGGAAGTTTCCTCAGTTCGGAGAAATTCTCAGCTTTGGATCCTTGGCTTTTCTTCTCCATTGTTCCATGTCCTTCTCAAGCGCCGGGATGCCGGCCTCCCCCTGGCGTTCTCTGACCTCCTATGCGGTTTCTTTCTCTGTCTCTTGGTGCACTGTGGAGATTGCCTTTAATTGTACTTTATTTTCAGTAGTTATCTATATCACATATGTAAATTAGCTCAATGTAAATTAGCTCATATGTAAATTAGCTCCTTACCAACGTGGCTGTAAGCATGGCCTGTGCACATGCTCATGCCTGTGTCCATTCATGCCCTCATGCGCCAACCCCTCCTGTGGTCTCCTCTGTTTCTGTCAATAGGTTGAGCACAGTCACTCCCCATGCATTCCAGCTAATTCTGGATTTGAGTCTGTCAGTGCAGACGCGATGGGGCAGTGCTCATTCATCATGACAGCACTAAGACAGAATGTTTATACACGTGAGGTGTCCTGTGTATGGGCTAGCAAGACTTCATAAGTTACAAGACTCAGCAATGGAATGAAGCATAAGTGAATGCAGAACGATACGGTTATTCATATTGCATATTCTATTTAATGTTCTCTTCTTATACAAGGTATGAGAGCATCCTGGATGCTTGCGTGGGGGCTTCATAATGAAACGAGCAGAGAGCGTGTCAGGTTCCGCCCGTGTCCTCATGAAGCCTCTCACGCCCCCTCTGCTGTGCAGGCCCCGCTGACCTTCGCCGAGGTTGCCGTGTGCTTCAGCCCAGAGGAGTGGCGGCTCCTGGCCCCCACGCAGAAGGCCCTGTACCGGGAGGTGATGCTGGAGACCTACAGCCACCTGGTGTCCATGGGTGAGGACGGGCCCTGGCACCAGGGGCCATCCGGGCCTTTCCTGCTGGGCCTGGGTAGGCTCTGGAGTTGGGTGCTGTGAGGTGGAGGTTCTCAGTCTCCTCTGGGTCCTGGTCTCCTCTTCTCCTTCTGGGAGATAAGCCTGTCCTGCATGGGCATGTTTGATAGCAGGAAGCGTCTGTGCCTAGGTGGCCGTCATGTCCTGTCTGGCACAGGCTCTTTCTTGTGTGATGAGGAGGAAGATGAAATGCTGTCTTTCCTATTCACAGCACACCCCTCTCAGCTATCTCTGGGTTGAGGTGAGGAGGATTTCGGGGTCCTCAGCTCACCTCAGGCTGATGGCTGCCACCCAGGGGCACACCATGTTTAGAGGAATGAGACTCAGTGGGTGGGAGAAGGGTGAAGCAGCTCCCTGGCCACCCACAGATGATGATCTCGATGATCCTGGCTGCTTAGTAAAGCTTCCAGATAACCCAAAAGACCGGATTGGGGAGCATTGGAATTGTGGAGCTGGGAGAGGTGATGGGAGAGTAGGGTGTCCAGTCAGCATGGATGCCCTTTGCCCTTTCCACACACCTTGTAGTGAAGCAGCGTAAACATTGGGACTGAGGTTGCCCCAGTTGGTGGGTCCTCACCCACTTCTTGCTGCTGCAGAATATGCCCCAAAGGAGAGACAGGGTGTGAAGCAACATCCTCATGTGTTTACATGGGGAGAGAGATGTGACATGGGCCAGCTGGCTGGTGGTGAGATGCCCTCTGTCTTCTCCAATGCCTCTGCTGATCAGAGACCTGGGTCCAAGCAGAGAGTGGGCGGCATCTCCCCAGAGGCGCCTCCTCACTGCACTTTCACTGAGGCAACCCCAGCAGCTCAGCTGCCAGAAGCTGCCCCAGCAGGTCAGCAGTTTACCTGGCCCAGGGCCCAGCTCCCCCCTTTGTCCATCAGCCCCACTTGGGAGTCTGAAAAGTTCCACCATCTGCAGTGGAGTTGACTGTGAGCGCCCCCCACTGGCTGGCAGGGGCCTCCTCGCTATCCCTTTGCACAGCTTCAGTCTCTGCAGTCAGGGTGGTGCAGGCTGTGTGTTACCTCAGGAGCTGATCACCAGTGGTCAGGGTGTGTCCCCGAGTTATGTGAGACCCTCTCATGAGTCGATTGACCCGAGAGGACATCCCAGGAACCTGTGATCAGTACATGGTCAGTTGGAAGCTTAGGGCAAGGTCTCCAAGCTGTCAGCATCAAGTTGGGGGTGAGGGTGGGAGGTTTTGGGGGTTGAACCCCTCCCTGTGATGCTGATGCTGTTCCAGGTGATGATTGTGAAAACTAGTTACATTGTGGGGGATGCAGACAGCGTGTCACAGAACCAGTGCTCGTGGGGAAGCCATCTGTCATGGGTTTGGGCCTGGCCCTACCCTGACACCAGGTGCTGTCAGACAGGAAGCGGTGCTAGGGGGTTGACAGCAGATCGAGACGCCAGGGAGGTTCTTCTGTGAGTGTCAATCTTGTTTTGTGCTCGCATGTACCATCTGTGGTCCCCACACACCATGCACCCGCCTGAGTGTGTCTCATGCCCATGACCAGGTTACGGAGCCCGCCCGCCGGAGTGGCTCTGCAGAGGGGAAGGAGGCGAGCTGCCGTGGACAATGGACAGCAAAATGCACTTTCATGCCTGCTTAGGTGAGTGAAGGAAGCAGAATGGGGAAGGCTATGGAGACACACCTGATGGGTCAGGGAAGGCATCACATCTGTGAAGGGTGTTAGCAGAGCAAAGTGTAGTGAAGGCACCAGGTGCACCAGGTTGCTGTGGCTGGCAGCTCCTCACACGCAAGTTAAGAACACAGACATCACTTCAAATCAGACACACATGAAACAACAAAAACAGGATTTATTTTTGCAGAGAATGAACAAGGAAAAACTGAGAGAGAGGAGAAAGAGATTGTGCAGGCTAGCACATGGTCAGTCTTCTGTCCTACCCCAGATGGCGTCCACTGAGCAGAGACTGAGGTCCAAGCTGAAGCCACAAGTGGCCAACTGTTAGCTTCTCCACAGACAACCCTCCTGTTCAACAATTTAACTGCCAAAATCCTCATCTGTGTAACCCTTTTCCCATCAGCTCCCCTCCCCCCATCAGGGGGTAAAGTCTAGTAAACTCCACCTTCTCCCCTAGAGTTGGCTGGGAGGCTGGTCCTCTCTGATCCTTTTACAGACTCAGCACCTTTTGCATCTTCCCCATGCGGCACCTTTTTCTTCGTGGGAGATTAGAGGAAAGAAAATACATCTCTTCTGGGTCTGATCTCTTTGTATTTTATCTCTATCAGTTATTTGTGTGAAATTCTTTCTTCCTAAAGTTATCAAGTGTTTCTCTTATTTTTCAAGTCTTTCCCCTGCCTGGCTGTGAAATTCCTCCTTCCAAGCTCTCCCTGCAGAGTAGCGGGAATTCTCACTGTCTTCTTTCTGCGCTCGGGGTGATGTGACTCCTGATCCCAACATCCACCCCGCCTTGTTGTTGATCCCAGAGCCAGCTGGTCCCCCTGTGCCTTTGTCTGCATCTTTCTCTGTTTTGCACTCGGAGTTTGATTTTCCATGATCTTGTTTGATCTGTTCACTCTCCCAGGTTTTCTTTGTAAGAGCTAAACTCTGTGGTTCCTGCTGCAGAGTCCCACACTCTCCGTCATCTTACAGGCACGTTAGTTCTACAGAGTGTCTTTATATCCGTAGCAACTCTGATCCCACTCACTGCAAGGAACTGGCACCATCTCGCTCCAGAATGTCCTGGTAGTGTCCTTCTCCTTTACACCTGGACAGCTGTATGTATGTCGTTGCTTCTGTGCCCCTGTTCCCTAGATCACATGCTCTTCTTCAGTCGTGTGTGCTGTTCATGATTAGTTTTGAATCACAACAGGAATTTTGACATCCTGCGCTCTCTGTTTCAGGCTAAACCATGTCAGAACCCAGGCCTATTTCAAATAATTTCCTCTGCATTTCCTCATTCTGGTCTCTTTTCCAGTTTAGTGCGGATGTTAATACCGTGTCTCCTTCCTGAAAGCTGTCCCTTTCCCACAATGATATCTTGACATTAAGTCCCAGTGAGGTTGATTATACGTCATGCTAGGAAATGCCTTCAGTGCTCACAGCTATGGTAACCTTTGCTCTTTTGTGGTTTCTTCCTCTTTTTTACACTCCCTAATATTTTCTGTCATGCGACTGTTTGGATTCATTCCTTTATAGCTTATGTTTATTATTGTTTGATCTTCATCAGTCAGTTTTGCATAGCCTGATGTGCAGTTGAGGGTAACAGCACTGAGTCAGCCTGCAGGTAGGCTGCTGCTTTCATTCGAAATGAGGTACACAATCTTAGTCATATAAAGAAGTAACTGATATGTCTGGGAAGAGAAGTGCTGTGTGTGCTACGTCAGCAGCTGGAGCAGGTGGCAGAGGCTGAGCAGCTGTGAATCCAGCAGTGCGTCCCGGGGTCCCCCAGATGTGACCCCATTTACTCCACCTCTCTCCAACCCCAGTGCTCCTTCCATCCAGGTTTCACCACCTGCAGCTCTTCCCTTTTTCTGTATCTGCCCTTTAAAGTGGTTTTACCAGGGACTCCCTGTGGCCTCGGGGTTCAGTTTCAGGCTACCACCACATCCGCCTGAGTTTGATCCCTGGCCAGGGAGCTGCCAAATGCCGCAGAAGACCTCTCCTGTCTCGCCCACTGCTCCCCACTCTGTCTCTGGTGAATCCTCTCACCCCCTGCACCTCTGGCTTGCACCCCAGCTCTTGTATGCATAAATAAATAAATAAATCTTAAAAAAAATAAAGATAACTTTACATCAAGTCAGGATGATGTAGGAATTCATTGTTCTTTTCTTTCTAGGAACCTGGAAAACTGAAGCTTATTTGCAGGAGCCCTTACAAAAGGAGAGCACGCAGGGCAGCCTGGGACGATGCCGTGAACACAGCCCCCGGGCAGGTACTGCTCAGCAGAGCTCAGATCATCTTGCGTTAGGGGAGAATCGGGGTCTGCATGGCCCATACAGGACAAGCACGAGCTCCGATTTAACTTCGGTTGCTCAGAGCAGAAGCTGTGAAGTAAAGGGCACCACGGAGCTGACTGGGGACTCCTTCCTCCCAGCTTGCCAGGAGCGGTGTCAGCCTGAAATGAATCTCCCTGAAAACCGGAAACTTATCATCACTAAGTCACAGTTCGTCAATCCTCAGAACCCTCGAAAAATCAAGAAACCGCTTGTGTGCAGGGAGTGTGGAAAGGTCTTCTCCAGAAAGTTCATGCTCACCGAACACCAGAGGACACATACCGGGGAGAAACCTTACGAATGTACTGACTGTGGCAAAGCTTTTTTCAGGAAGTCACATCTCAGTGTGCATCAGAAGATACACAGAGGAGAGAAACCTTTTGTTTGCGGGGTTTGTGGGAAAAGCTTCGTCCACAAGGGCAGCTGCCTGGTGCACATGCGGACTCACACAGGCGAGAAGCCTTTTGTGTGCGGCGGCTGTGGAAAAGGCTTTGTCTACAAGGGCAGTTGCCTGGTGCACATGCGGATTCATACAGGCGAGAAGCCATTTATATGCAGCCAGTGTGGAAAGGGCTTCATCAAGAAGCCAGACCTCATCACACACCAGCGGGGGACTAGAGGTGAGAAACCACATATGTGCAATGAATGTGGAAAAACGTTCTGCGTGAAGAGAGATCTCATTAGGCATCAGAGAACGCACACAGGAGAGAGACCCTACACCTGCAGCGAGTGTGGGAAAGCTTTCTCCTACAGGTCTTTCCTTCTGAAACATAAGAGGGTGCATACTAGAGAGAAAGCGAGAGATTCGGTCAAGGTAGCAAATCCTGCTGAGCGGCACAGCCCGTCCCAGACCAGTGTTCCCTTGACAAAGAAACGCCTCGTTAATCCTGTGACAATGCCAGTGCCTGCTCTGACCCCTCAGATGACATTAAACACCACAGGGTTCCTGGCAGACAGGGGTGTGGTCCTAGTGGGCCAGCCTGTGGCCAGAGGTGCCCCCGTAGGACTCAACAGTGGGTTTGCACTCGCGGGAAACTTTATGAATGCAGTGAACATGGTTGTGCCTTCAGGGATCAATTGTGTCTTATTTTATGTTCCAGGAAGCCAGTAGACAGGCACTGAGATCTTCTTTGTGGAGAAGTGTTTACCCCAACCTCCGAGTTCATGTTTTGTCTGAAAAGTATAGACTCAGGAACCGTATAAACGCAGCATCTGACAGAGACTGCTGTTCATCCCCTAGAATCCATAGGCTGATACTGAGATAACATTTGACCTTAACCCAATCACATCAGTTGCTGCACTGTATCAAATTAAGGGAAGCCTAAATTTATCTAATGGAGGAAATAATTGAGTCAGTTTTATAAACCTATAATCTATATGTGGAATGTTGTAATGAAGGAACGCCCCACAAAAGCACTAATACTCCTCGGTGGGCTATGAGGATGTTACCATCAATTCTGTTCCTCCTGTTCAGGAGGTTTTGTGGGAAACTGCAGCGTCTGCCGTTACCTTTGAAGGCTTGTGTTACACGAGGGACTTGCACAACAGCCTTAGGCCGTCAGTTCATTTACTGATCCGCTTTTGTTGAATCCACCTTTGTACCTGGTTCCTTTGTCTTCAGCCAACTGCAGCCCCTTAGCATGAGTTGCTTTGAGATGGCATGTGTTCTGTCCCCCAGTAGAGTTGCCTGGTCATTTTTTCACTACTTAAATTTTAAAATTTAAGGTCCTCATTTGCAGTAGGCCAATTTCAAGAACTAGGTGTCCTGGAGATGGGGGGGGGTCTATACCCCCAAACAGCACAGACGAGCCAGGCGCCTCTGTAGCTGCTGAGGCTGAAAAGGAGGCCCAGAGACAAACCGATGTCATTCCCAGTGTCCAGAGACTTCTGTCACAGCGCTGGCTAAATGGTATTATATTTCTGAGCACAGACAGATTACATACTGGTCTGGAAAGTGAATGAATTGGATACAGGATGTTATCCTTAGGGGAATGAGCTGTGGGGGCATTTTCAGTCACACGTGGTCTCCCCTACAGGGTGTGATCACAGGCTGAATAACTGAGTCTAAAGTGGGCAGAGCAGAAAAGGAATTCTCAGGATAAATAAAAAGGAGAACAAGAATCTTAGTCTTTAAGAATGGAGGAGAAGAGTTGGTGGCGGTGAGATCCCTAAGGGCTGGCCTTGAAAACACCTGTTTACTTGTCCTCATCCTGTTGGTGTGGACCAGGAGTAGGACATTTGTGAAGGAGGCCAGAAACTAAAGCTGCTGTAGGTGGGGGTTGAAATGATCAACATAATCGTTACAGGAGCTATAGAAAAGTAAAGTATCTGGAGGTGAATATATGGAGATTGGGAGCCACTGTAGGAACTGTGGGTCCTTTCCAAGCTACCTGTTCAAACCAAATAAAGAAAAAATCCCTAGGAGCCAGCCCCAGAAGTGTTTTGACTGCAGTTAACAATTCCACAAAGGAACAGTCCCTCCCAAAGAGAAGAATATGCCATGAGTGCGCCTTGTGCCCATGCCTGGGGAGGGGCAGCTCTCCTGCCCACAGGTGCCCATGCCAGCATCTCATAGCAAATCTGTCCCTTCCGGGGCAGCTCTCTGCCTGCTGTGTCTGTGCAAGCGTCCTTTACTGTTCTTTCTCCTTTTTATAATAAACCTGCCTTTTGAATAAAACTAAACGTCTCTGCCTCGTGGGGAAATTCACTGTGTGTCGCTGAAAGGGGAGCTCTGGTGTAACTTCTACCGGGAACCCAAGGGCCTCCCTCTCCGAACCCCACACCTCACAAACCCACATCACTCTCACCCTTGACCACGGCCACCCTTTCCAAGCTCCGGTTCCACTGGTAGCTGCTGACCTGAGAATGTGCTCTTGCTTCCTTATTTTTCCTGGGAGAGGGGGAAGCTTGTCTTTCTCTTAACAACTTATTTTTCCTCATTTCTCCTGTAAAGTTATTCTGCTTGTCCAGTTCCCCCGTCTGTGTCTTGCTCATAGGGAAAGTACTGGGAACTGGCCATGCGCTGTCTCAGGTGATCCTGAAGCCCAGGTGATGTGAATCAATTCATGTCCACAGTAGAGCACCGTCCTGAGCCACCTGAGGGGCCACCGACACTGCAACAGCCATAGAAAGGCAGGGAGGGCTCCAGGTCCCCTGCCCCACCCAAGGAAGGGTGGGGCCGACCAGGATTGGGGAACAAACTGGGAGAAGGGTGGGGACCACAGAGAAGGCCTGGAGGAGGCATGGGGAGTGGAGTGACGAAGATCTGCTTCTCGGCCTTGGACTTGCACAGGGACTTGGGGGACACGGACACGGAGGGAGACACTTGAAGAGAAGGAGACGTGGGTGAGAGGGCCGGGGGGAGGCCGGCAATGGCAGCTTTTATCTCGATTTTGCTTTTTGCTCTTCCCCTTCCGGACTTGATTGGCCCCTTCTGTCCCTTTCCTATGCGTCCCAGACGGTGCCTTAGGCAGCAGCGGCCCTGCTTTGGGCCAGTCCTGCTTGGCTGGGTAATGTTGGGTGTTTTCACTGGAAATGATCTTCAAGTATATTTAGACTACATTCTCTCTCTCGATTGCACACTAATTATATTCAAGTTACTGTCTACTGACGGTCTCACTGTAACCGGGTGGTCGCCAGGAAAGGGGGAGGTCCGCTCGAGTAGGTGGGGCGGATGACAGAGCCTACTTAGAGCGAGCAGGTCGGGGTGTCGGGTGCCCCTCCCCCTGCCTGCTGAGAGCACCAGTTCCCCGACTGACGCCTGCGTGTCCTTCCAGGGCCCGCTCCGTCGAGCCCCGTTAATGTGCCGTTTCCAAGGCAGCGAGGAGCCCCCTCGCACCGGCGTGTGACGCGCAAAGCGAAGGACGCGCGTGGGGCCCGGCCCCTGAGCCGAGGCTGATGGGAAACGGGGAGCTGCGGGGCTTGAGGCTCTTCAAGCGCTGGGCTTTGGGCAGTTGGCTGGGAGGTGGGATCGGAGCGGCGCTGCCCGCTGTCTGGGGCCCGCCCAGGGCCCTCTCTCCGGCCCTGTCTCTCCCTTACGGGTCAGGTCCTGCAGTCACGCTTCCAGGATGTGGACCCACCAAACAGGTCAAACCTGTTCCCCCCCCGTTGTCCCGTTTCACCGGCACTTGAGGGGGGGGCGGGGGGCGATGTGGGGACCAGAAAGGGATGTTTGCGCTTGGCCTTACTCCTTTTCAGTTGACGGAAAACAACTAGAGCGCCCGTCAGCGCTGTGGTGCGGGACACTCTGAAAAGCTGCACATTTTCTGCACGAGCCCGGGCGCCGGGTAAGGTGCTCCCTGCGCGCCTTCTCGCCGCCGCTGCCTGGCGCCCGGCCCCAAGCTGGCCCCGCGCTAACGTCCGTTTGCTCTTCAGAATGGCCGCCGCCCGGGCCCGCGCGCGGGGCGCAGACATATTGCCTTCCGCGGCCGCGCGGGAAACGCACTTGTCCGTTAAGGCCTTTGGGCCTCCGCGGCCGCCGTAGGCGCAGGCTGGGTCCAGGGGCCGGGCCGGCGGCGGCGGGAGCCCGCGGGAAAGCGGGGTTCGGCCCCGCGGGCGGGTGTCGGCAAAGTCAGTCAGTGCGCGGGTTGGGGCCGAAGTTCGGTTTTGAGAGTGGAGGTTTGTGCGGGGACGCGGGGCGCGCTCGGTCCGGACCTGGAATGGGGAAGATGGGCGGCGCGGAGCTGGGGGCGTTTGGGGGCGACGGCGCCTGTAGGGGGTTTGCGAGGCTCCGGACGCTCGCGTGCGGGGCTGGGGGCCCGGGGGCCCGATGTGATGGAGGGCGTGGGGGGGTCGTTGCCCTGGTCCCGACGTGGGGGTGCGGTGGCGTCTCCGGGGAAACGTGTGTGACTCGGGTTTGGGACCCCCGGGGCTCCTGAGGTGGGGGGCGGGGCTGCTGCTGACGCCGTGCGGGGCGGTGGGGGGGGGGTCGGCGGTTCGGGGTTGCTCAGGGGTGTCGTGAGGGTGTGTGGCTTCCGGAGCCGGCAGGGGATAAACACAGTAAAACCCCGCATGTGTGTGTGCCTCCGGGGGAGCGGCCCTTTAGGCCCACCCCAGGGCGTGCGGGATCCGATGCTTCCTCCAGCTCGTGTCAGAACTTGTGGGAACGTCTTGTGGACACAAGCCGGAGAGGCACAATGTCCCTGGGGTTGAGCACGCATGTTGGGATGAACGTCAGAATCCCCTTTTCTTCCCCCCAGTTCCTACGGACTCCACGTCCCGCCTGGATGCGATCAGGCATCAGCTGACGGCAGTGGCTGGTTTTCGCCCCACAGTGGTGAGTAGGTGCCAGGCCTCTTTATTTGTCCGCTTACTTGGTTAGCGACAACTTACAGGTTTTACATTGACATTCCAGGGGCTGTAGAGCATCTCTCATTTCAGGTCTTGTGTTTTAAAACCTAAAATATTCCCAAGGCTTAAACTGGCGGAACTGAGGTGCTGGAGCTGCCCCATCCTGCAGCAGGGCTGGTCTCTCTCCCACCTGCTGCTCCACCACAGGCCAGCTCTGGCTGGGGCCCCAGAGCCCTGCAGCCTCCCTTTAATGCGTACCTCCTGGATGCTAGACTGGCACAGTAGGGTGTGAGCTAAGAGCTGATTTCGTGTTAAATGATCCAGTCAGCCATAGGACTGAAAAATTGTCCAGTGAATCTTGTGGGCCTGGCACCCTAAAAGAGGATAAAAGCCAGGGCTGGAGCAGTTGAGAGACATCGTTCTAACCTCTGAAGAGAGAAAGGAAAAGTCTGTTCCTGGCATCTGAAGAAAGAAGGAAAGAAGCATCCAGCAGCCGACCCCTGAGGGAAGAAGACCTCTGTCAGGCGGGGCCTCTGGTAACGTCTCACATCTCCTGAAAGGCCCTGGGCCTGGTGTCACAAAGAGGTCTTTGTTGTTGTGGTCCAGCCTGTCACAAAGAGCTGTTAACACTTGGTGTCTCTGCCATCCCCTCTGGGGGACCAGCAGTGACCATCACTACTAGACCATCACTACTGAATAGCTCCTGGTGGTCTGCCCTGGTGACCACTCCTGGTGGTCACTCCTGGTGACCATTGCTGGCTAGTGCTGTCCAGCTCTACTGACAGGTGACTGGCACTCTTCTTTGCTTCTGGTGGACACTGTCTGGGTGAGGCAGCCGCCACCTGTGGTGACAGTAAGTTCTTTGTTTGCCCTATTTAAAAAATAAACCCCACGGTTGCTGTTTTTGGAGCCCCAGATCTCTTGCAATTGCCCATCGTGGGTAAGATGCCAGAGCGCCCCATCCTCTGTTGGATTGACTGTAGCCCACGGATATTGTATTGTTGGAGCCCTTGGTTTTGCTTTTTGGCCTTTTTGGGCTGTTGGCTGCTTTCTTGTCTTGGGTGGATGTCCTGGCACATCTGCCCCACCCCCCCTCTTTCAATACGACTCCTAATATTACCTTCACACACTGGCTCTCCAGCTGCCATGCATGTGCTCACAGGGTAAATCATTTGAAGCAGGAGTTCCACTCTCAGGGTTGGGGACAGCACCCAGTTTCCTTCCTTCACGGTCTCCGTCACTGAGCTGCCTGAGGTCCAATTGCTCCAGGAGCGTGGGGTTGGGGTGTACCTCATGCCCTCGTGTCCTTTCTCAGTCACCCCACTTCACCTTCACACAGTAAAGGCAACCTGCACCCCACCTGGAATCTCAGTTTTGAGCCCAGCAGACCCCATCCTGGGACACTGAGTCACGGCCCTGGGCAGGATCTTGGGCGCTGAGGGCAGAGCTAGGGAGCGGGGTAGCCTTGGCTGGAGGGAATGTGTCACTCATGGGGCTCTCCTGTACCCACAGGTCCTGACTCCCAGGAGTAAGAACATCCAGGGAAGGAAGAAGTAGTCGCAGGATCTGGGGATCAGCCTTTGTGGGGCACATTGGACTGACACCCAAGATTTGGGGCACCAGGTGAAGCAGACCAGAGGACACTCAGCTCCCGCGGCAGGTTCTGAGACTGGAGAGAGTGATGGAGGCCCAGGTGACGTTTGCTTGGTTTTATCCTCTTTGTTCCCTGCTGGACTTGTAGAGGCCTCTTGAAAAGGACTGTCTGAGCTGAAGTGTAGAAATCTTGACAAGGAGGAACTGAAAAGAAATCTACTTTTTGTGGATGCATCAGGGAACTTGCAATGGGGTGGTCAGGAGGGGTGAGCGTGGGGTCACGGTAGGGCTGGGGGCTGGACAGAGGGGCCTGTGGAGTTGTTGTCTGGTGCATCTGATGTCTTTGGTGTCAGCACCTTGAGGAGCGTCCGTGACGTGGGATTTCATGTTTGGAGGAGTGAACAGAGCCCGTCCTGGTCTCTGCTCTAGGAATTTATTTCTGTTCTTCCTGGAGGGGGTGGGAATGGGAAAGGAGTTCTTGAAGAACAGCTGCTCATAAAGGCAGAAGCCAGTCCCTGTGCGGTTTCGGGGGTTCCCTCACAGGCCCCTGTGAGAATCTACTCTGTGACTCGGGGAAACAGGAGCAGTGCTGGATGAGTCCCGTCCTGTGGGGTGTGAGGCAACCAGGAGTCAGACGACACTCTTGGGAACGGGAGGTTGAGGCTTTGAGTCAGCAGCTGAGCTGGTGCTGGAGCAGAGACGGGCACCTGCGTGGGAAGGTGGGGTGCAGCGAGGCGGCCTGGGTGGGTGGAATGGAGCTGTGTGAACCTCTCCTCTGGCTCTGTAAAGAATGGAGCTTTCTCCCAGAGAGGTCTGGCCTTTGCCCTCAAATGCAGGGGGTGGGGTAGGGGGTGGCGTCTTTTGGCCCATGGAGTTCTTGCCATGAGGGTCCTCTCTCCTGGTCGCTGTCCCCTGCACAGTCACAGGGCCTGTGGGTTGAGGCTGCGGAGCTCCCATGGCGCATGCACATGGAAGAGGTGGAGCTGTGGTCGTTACCCCAGGTCTGGTGGGCTGCAGGTCTGAGGGCAGACATCTGGACAATACAATAATGAGGCCCTTGGCCTCTGCACTCCAAGGCCTGGGGGCGTCCCTGCGTATTTATTTTCGTATCTGGAAGGAAACAGCTGACCAGAGCACATCACTTCACCTCTGCTGAATGTGGGGCTCCAGGTATTTCCAGAACTTCTAGACATACTGGAGCCCTACGGTCAGTCACAGGGAGCAGGGAGCTAAGCCGTATGGTAGCTGCCTGACAGGCTGAGTGAGCCCGTGGCACTGGCCGGCCCCTGTTTGTGCACCCATGTTGCGTCAGGAGCGGCCATGCCACATGCCCAGGGCAGCAACGTCCTCTGTGTGACGACTCATGAGAGACGAGTGTCCACATCATTCACCCAAACCTGTAGAACGTGACACACCAGGGTGACCCCTCACACGAGGCTGGTGTGGGGGTGCTCAGGTGCCCTTGGGACTCACCCCTAGTCATCACTGGACTCTGGAAGTTGTGTTGGCAGATGGAGCTGCCTGTTTGCAATAAGGCCTATGTCAGTTTTGTTGGAAACCTAAAGTGTTCTAGAAAGATGATCTTTTACAAATATCACACCAACATTTGAGGTCAGATGTTTCCTGTGGGGAGGCAGCTGTCGGGATGTCTAGTCCCCGTGTAGGTGCGGGTCTTGGTTCCGGTATGTTTTTCATCCCCCCATTCTCGGGGGTCCCGTGTGTGAAGGGTACTTGTTGGGGAGAGACGCCTGTTTGGGACTCCTTGGGCTTCCTGATCGAGGTTTGCGGAATTTTCTCAGTTCTGACAAATCCTCGACTTCGGAATTTGAAAATTATTTTCCATCATTCTGTATCTTTCCAAAGTGATGGGAGACATGTTACACCTTCTTCCCCACCCGTGTTCACTCATCTCCATTTTAAATTTCTTTCTCTGTATCTTTGGTACTTTCTGGATTTTTTTTTTTTTTCATTGTTTCTTACAGTTCAGTAATTAGCCTTTGGCGTGTGGAAATAACCAGAAGGGCTGAATGTGTCATTTACCTCTTTATTAAAATGCCTGTAAATTTGGTGTGTGTACATAATTTAATATTTTTGAGAGGGTCATATTTTTGGTATGCGACAAACCCCTTTTTGTGGTGTAATGTTCTATATTTCTCTCCACAGATTATGGATACTCGTTAACCATGTCTTTTCATGCAGTGCTGGGCTTGAGGCCCTCACAGCAAATTCTGATACTGCCACGAACTCGTCACTATAAAGCTGTCACTGATGAGAAATATATAGATGCAAAGATACATGACCACCAGTTTCTAACTTAATAAGATGCATTAACTTTATAAATTGGAAACTTTATAAATATGGAAACTTAGAATGAAAGTGTGGACGTGTGGCCAAATGCACAGTGACTCCATTATTCTTACTCATCATCTAATTTTTGCCTCCTCCATGACATATGAGAATAAATCCCACTGGCCCTGTAGATGTGGACTGTGTGGTAGAGTAAAAAGGCCTGACCCTCACGAGGCCTCTCTCACGCCCCCTGTGCTCTGACAGGCCCTGCTGATCTTTGCCGATGTGGCCGTGCGCTTCACCCCGGAGGAGTGGCGGCTCCTGGCCCCTGCGCAGAAGGCCCTGTACCGGGAGGTGATGCTGGAAAACTACAGCCACCTGGTGTCCGTGGGTGAGGATGGGCTGTGGCCCGAGGGCTGGCAGGGCCTTTCCTCCTGGGCCTGGGAAGGCTCTGGAGTGGGGTGCTGTGAGGGGGAGGGTCTCAGTCCCCTTCTGGGTCCTTGTAAGGGATGTTCTGTTCTCCTGAGAGAAAAGCCTTTCTTGCATGGACGTGAGCAATTGATATCAGGAAGTGTCTATGCCCGGGTGGCCGTCATGTCTGGTCTGATGCAGGCCCTGCACCCCCTTTCTCGTGTGGTAAGAGGAGGAGGATGAAATGGTGTCTTTCCTTATTCACAACAAACCCCTCTCACCTACCTCCGGGTTGAGGTGAGGAGGATTTCAGGGGCCTCAGCTCACCTCAGGCTGGTGACTACCACCTGGGGACCTACCATGTTTAGAGGGATGGGACTCTCAGTGGTCTGAGGAGGGTGGAGGGTGAATCAGCACCCTGGTCACGCACAGGTGATGATCTCATCGATCCTGGCTGCTTAGTGAAGTTTCCAGACAACCCAGAAACCAAGATCAGGAACCACTTGAATTGTGGAACCCCGAGAGGTGCTGGGGGAGTGGAGTATCCAGTCAGATCTTGGACCTTCTGTGCTCCTTCCACGCACCTTCTAGTGACACCACACAAACATGGGGGCCGGGGTTGGGCCTTTGGTGGATCCTTAGCTGTAGCTCATTGCCGACAACCACTCTCAGCAAAATGTCGTGTCAGGTGTCCCTGAAAGGATGAGATGGCCTGGGCAAAACTTTAAGGGCTGAAGGGAAGGGGGTGAGGTAGTGAGGAGACACTGACACTCGATGAGGTGCAAGTATTTTCTACTGAGGGCCTCAGCAGGTCTTTATTTACTCATTTTTTGCAAGCAATGAGATGACATCATCATAGGCATGGAAGCAAAGCAGAAACAATCAGTGCCTTCTTTTCCCGTAGACTTTCGGCTGCTACGTTCTCTCAGCAAGAGGGCAGCCTTCCAGGTTAATAGATAAAAAACTAAGCCTTACACTAAACTCATTATTTCAGCTTGACAATTACCTAAGACAGCTGATAGCCGTCGGTACACCCCTATCAGCTAAAGCCTAAGCATCAAAAGACTTTTCTATTCATATGGCCTTCAGCCGGAGACCAGCTGCTACTCAGCTATCAGAACTTTTTCTACTTAGAAACTTTTTAACACAATTAACTTCATTTAAATACGTTCCAAAGTTTTGCTTTCTAAAAAGCAAAAGAAGGAATTACTATAAATGTCCTAGATTGCTTGTCAGGCATGTTCATGTTTAAAAAATTCTTTCCCATTGTCAGGCAGGCCAAATTTACAGTGTTTAATTTTTAAGCAGGTATTTCTTTGTGCCATTTACTTACAGTATTCTATACATATAATTTATTGCCCAAGGTACTTTCCGAGAAGTTTTTTCTTATATGACCAAGAACAAAAAACAAAGGGATGTTTATAGGTTATAGATTAATCTTCAGCCCCTTGGTATGAGGCACAAGGAATCTTCAGCCCCACAGTGTGAGGCTCTTTGGAAATTTTCGGCCCCACGGTGTGAGGCCCTTTTTCTTCAGCCCCATGGTGTGAGGCTCTTTGAGCTTCGGCCCCATGGTGTGAGGCCCTTTTTCTTAGCTGCTTGCCAGTGTCTCATCTGGCTGGGGCAGCAAGGCCCTCTGCAGCAGCTCGTGATGGCAGGAAAAGGCCCCAAAGCTTAAAGATGCATGTTGTGAAACCACAGTACTTATTTAAACAGGGACAGAGAGAGATTGCACAGGCTGGCTGATGATAAGATGCCCTCTGTTCCCCACTCCCCCACATGCCTCCACTGATCAGAGACCTGGGTCCAAGCAGGGAGCGGATGGCTTTTCCCCAGAGCCCCCTCCTCACTGTACTTTTACTGAGGCAGCCCCAGCAGGTCAGCTGCCAGAAGCCTCAGCAGTTTACCTGGCCCAGGGCCCAGCTTCCCCCTCTGCCCATCAGCCCCACTTGGGTGAGAGAACCTTGGGGGTTGAACCCCTCCCTGTGATTCTGATGTTGTTCCAGGTGATGATTGTGAAAACCAAGTTACATTGTGGGACACACTCTCCGTGTCCCCTGGTGTCACAGAACCGGTGCGTGTGGGGAAGCCACCTGTCATGGGTTCAGGCCCGTCCCCACCCTGGCGCCAGGTGGTGTCAGCCAGAAAGCGGTGCTGGGGTTTTGACAGCAGAGGGAGACAGCAGGGATTGGTTCTTCTGTGGGTGTCAACCTTGTTTTGTGCTCACATGTACCATCTGTGGCCCCCACACATCCTGGGCCCACTGTTGTGCCCGTGACCAGGTTACCGAGCCCGCCCGCCGGAGTGGCTCTGCAGACTGGAAGGAGGCAAGCTGCCGTGGACACCGGAAGTGGACGTGCCCTGTGATTCCCTCTCAGGTGAGTAAGAGAAGCAGCAGGGGAAGTTGCTGGGTGAGAGAAGGTGGCACGTTGTGAGGGGTTTCAGGAGAGGGCAATTCAGTGAAGGCACCGGGGGGTACCAGGTTGATATGGTCGGTAGATCCTCACAACTGAGCTTAGGATACGGGACTTGACCTGAAGGCAGCACATGTGTCGAAACAACAATCAGATCTACTTTAGAAGGAATTAACACGAAGAGCTGAGGGTGAGTGCTGAGAGAGAATGCAGACCAGTGCAAGACCAGAAATCTGTCTCCCCAGATGGGTGCTGCTGGCACAGACTGAGGCCCAAGCTAAAGCCACAGGTGGCCAGTTAGAGGGTTCACTAGGGGCTTGACTGCCAAAAGTGCCCATTCAGGGGTAGAGTCCACTGAGTTGGCTGTGAGGCAGCTCACCCTGTCTCCTCCATCTCTCTCTGCCCCAGTCTCCTTCCATCCAGGTTTCACCACCTGCAGCTCCTCCCTGGTTCTGTATCTGCCCTTTGAAGAGGTTTTGCTGGGCCTCCCTGGTGGCACAGGGGTTAAGCACAGCACTGAGAAGCTATCTGCAGCCTCTGCAGCACGAGTTCAATCCCCGGCCAGGGAGCTACCCACATGGCGCAGCAGACCTCTCCTGTCTTCCTGCTCCTCCCCTCAGCAGTGTATTTTAGCAGATCCACCTGTTCTGTTCTTCACTCTGTCTCTGGGGAATCCTCTCACCCCCCTGCATCTCTGGCCTACACCCCACTTCTTCTACAAATAAATATTTTTTAAAAAATAATAAAATTTTTAAAAAGTCTATATTTTTATGATATAAAGATTTTATAAAAATCATTGTTTTTTTCCTTCCAGAAACCTCGAAAACAGAAGCTTATTTGCAGGAGCCCTTACAAAATGAGAGCATGGAGAGCAGCCTGGGACAGTGCCGTGAACACATCACAAAGACAGGTACTGCTCAGCCGAGCATGGATCTTGCTTTAGGGGAGAATCCTGGTCTGCTTGGCTCACATAGAAAAACTGTGAGCTCAGATTTAACTTCAGTGACTCAGACCAGAAGTGGTGATGTGAAGAATGCTGCTGAGCTTACAGGAGATGGAGGCTCCGTCCTCCATACTCCCCAGGAACGGCGTCAACCTGAAATTAAACTCCCTGAAAACTGCAAAGTTATTTCTAAGTCACAATTCGTCAATTCTCAGAATACTCGAAAAATCAAGAAACCTCTTGTGTGCAAGGAATGTGGAAGAGCCTTTTTCAGAGAGTTCCTTTTCACTATACACCAGAGGACTCATACCGGGGAGAAACCTTACAAATGCACTGACTGCGGCAAAGCCTATATCAGGAAGTCACTGCTCAGTGCACATCAGAAAACACACGCAGGAGAGAAGCCTTTTGAATGCAGTGTTTGTTGGAAAACCTTCGTCTACAAGGGCAGTTACACGGTGCACATGCGGTCTCATTCAGGAGCCAAACCTTTTGTATGTGGTGTTTGTGGGAGGGGCTTCCTCTACAAGGGCAGTTGCAAGGTGCACATGTGGAGTCACACGGGAGAGAAGCCTTTCCTCTGTGGCTGCTGTGGGAAAGGCTTCATGTCCAAGGGGAATTGCAAGGTGCACATGCGGATTCATGCGGGCAAGAAGCCTTTTATGTGCAGTCAGTGTGGGAAGCGCTTCATCACGCGGCCAGACCTCATCGCACATCAGCAGAATAATGGAGGCGAGAAACCACATATATGCAATGAGTGTGGAAAAACCTTTTGTGTGAAAAACGACTTCATTAGCCATCAAGTCAGTCATAAAAGCAAAAGACCCTATACCTGCAGTGAATGTGGGAAAACGTTCGTTCTCATGTCTTGGCTTCTGAAGCATAAGAGAGTGCACACCAGAGAGAAAGGTGGGGATTCAGCCAAGGTGGACAGTCGCCCCACGACACGACACAGCCCACCCCAGGCCAGTGTGGCCCTGACTAAGAATACCCATGTTAATTCCGTCACCATGCCGGTGTCATCTGTGATCCCGGTGACGGTGCCCGTGGCTTCTGTGGCCCCTGGGACATCATTTAATATCCCTGGGCTCCTGGCAGACAGGAATGTGGTCCTAGTGGGCCAGCCTGTGGCCAGAGTTGCCCCCGCAGGACTCAACAGCGGGTTTGCTCAGGTCGGAAACCTGAAGAATGCAGTAAGCGTGGTTGTGCCTTCAGCGATCAATTATGTCTTTCTTTACGTCCCAGGAAGCCAGTAGGCAGGCACTGAGGTCTTTGTGGAAAAGTGTTTACCCCCACCTCTTAGCTCATGTTCAGTCTAGCAAGTGTTAACTCAGAGAAACTGTTTACATGCTGCATCTGGGAAAGCCTGCTGTTCTCATCTTTGTGTTTAAATAAATATGTTGCTGTCCAGGTTACAGTTGACATTAACCCGAATGTGCATCATTTCCTCCACTGTATCTGTTAAGTGAATAAAGGGTCCCTGAGTTCTCTGTTGAAGAAATCGAGTCAGTTTTATAAATCTATAATCTATATGTGGAATGTTGTATTAAAGGAACAACCAAAAAGGCAAAATACTCATTGCTGGGCTATGAGGATGTTACCGTCTAAGGTTATACTTGGGATTAAGTTTCAAGCTAAGAATTTGGGGATAACAATCATTCATTTCTTAACAGAACAGGAAAATCACTCCAAGGCACTATGGGGTTTCTTGTTCCGGAGTCCTGTAATTCCAGGCGCTGGAAGGGGCCTCTTTGCCACCTGAAGCCCCTTAGCATGGGAGTTGCTTTGTGAGGGCACGTGTCCTGTCTGATCATTTTTTCACTACTTTAAATCTTAAAATTTATGGTCCTCGTTTTCAGTAGGCCAATTTCAAGAACTAGGTGATCCTCAAGATAGGGGTCTGTGCCCCCAAACAGCACAAACAAGCAGCCACCTCTAGCTGCTCAGGCTGAAAAGGAGGCAGGCAAACTGATGTCATTCTCGGTGTCCAGAGACTTCCATCACAGCGCTGGCTAAATGGTGTATTTCTGAGCACAGATGAAGTTACATACTGGTCTGGAAAGTGAATGAATTGGACACAAGACTTTATCCTTTGGGGAATGAGCTGTGGGAAGCATTTTCAGTCACAGATGGTCTCCCCCACGGGGTATGATCACAGATTGAATAACAGTCTAAAATGGGCAGAGCTCCCTGGTGGCACAGGATTTACACAGCACTATCAAGCTGTGGCCAGCCAGAGCAGCACGAGTTCCATCCTGCCTGCCCGGGAGCAACCCACATGGTGCAGCTGACCTCTCCTTTCTCCCCCACTGCTCCCCTCAGCAGTGTATTTCAGTTGATCCGCCTGTTCTGCTCCCCACTCTGTGGTGAATCCTCTCACCCCGCACCCCGCACCAGTAGCCTACACACCAGTTCTTATATGCATAAATAAATTTTTTAAAGTGTTTTTTTTTTTTAAGTATGCATATAAGAACCAGGGTACAGGCCAGAGGTGTGTGGAGGGGGGTGAGAGGATTCACCACAGACAGAGTTGAGCAGAACAGGTGGATTGACTGAAATCCACTGTTGACGGGAGCAGCGGGTGAGGCAGGAGAGGTCTGCTGCGCCATGTGGGTAACTCCCTGGCCAGGTATCCATCTCATGCTGCAGTGGTTGTGGTTAGCTTCATAGTGCTGTGTCTTAAGCCCTTGTGCCACCAGGGAGGCCCAATAAATAAATCTTAAAAAAAAAGTGAGCAGAGCAGAAATGAAATTCTCAGGATAAATAAAAAGGAGGACAAGAATCTTAGTCTCTAGGAATGGAGAACAGAGGAGGTGGTGGTGAGATCCCTGAGGGTTGGCCTTGAAAATGCCTTTGTTTGCCCTCATCCCCTCACCCCTGACCGTGGCCACCCTTTCCAAGCTCGAGCTCCACCGGTAGCTGCTGTCCTGAGAATGTGCTTTTGCTTCCTTTTTCTTTCTCCTAGGAGAGGGAGACGCAGGCCTGACTCCGACTTATTTTTCCTCATTTCTCCTGTAGTTAGCGCACTTCTCCAGGTGACCTGTTCATGTCTTGTTCACAGGAAAAGCACTGGGAACTGGCCACACCGTGCTGTCTCGGGTCATCCTGAAACCCTAAATGATTCACACTGTTGTGTAGACCCCCTAGCTGGCGTGGGTTGGCGCGTGTGCGTGTGAGCGCTCATGTACGAGTATTAACTGGCTAACAGGCCTTGGACAGTTTTTCTGCATAGCCCTGGCTGAAAACAACTCACACCGCCCGTGTTTGCCTTGTGACGCGAGCGACTCGGAAAATGTACGCAGGTGCTGAGAAAGGTGCTCACCGTGGCGCCTTCTCCCCGCTGCTGCCCACCTCTGGCCCCTGGCCCCAAACCTGTCCCCGCGTTTCCGTACGTCTGTTTGTGAACATGGCCGCCGCCAGGCTGCGCGCTCTGGGCGCAGACATATTGTCTCCTGGGGCCCCGCGGGAAACGCCGTCAGCGGGGCGTTCCAGGACTTTTGTCCTCCGCGGCCGCCGTAGGCGCCGCCTGGCTCCCCGGCCGGGCGGGCGGCTACAGGAACCCGCGGGAAAGCAGAGTTCGGCCCCACGGGTGGGTGTCGGGAAAGTTAGTGCGCGGGTTGGGGCCCGAAGTTGGGTTTTGAAAGTGGAGGTTTGTGCTGGGACGCGGAGACCGGGGCCGCGTTGTTCCGGACGTGGGATCGGAGGAGTCGGTCGACAGCGCCTGCCCGGGATTTGCCGGGACCCGGACGCTCGTGTGCGGGGCTGGGTTCCGGGGTCCCAACGGCGCTGGAGGCCGTCGAGGTCATCGTCTTGGTCTCCCCGTCAGGATGCAGTGGTGTCTCCGGGGAAACGTGGGTGACTTGGGTTTGGGGACCACCCCAGGGGCTCCTGGGGAAGGGGGGTTGTTGGGGAGGGGCTGCTGCCGAGGCCATGCGGGGGTTCTGGGGTGATAAGAGGTGAAGTGAGGGTCGTGAGGACGTCCGCACCCCCGGCTGGGGCGGAGTTGGGGCTCCCCGCGGGGTCGTAGGGAAGCGACTCTTCAACTTTATCTGGGCTCCCAGAGGGGGACTCATCAGCGACATCCCGCGTCCTATATGGGGTGTGGATGATTTTGCACGCGTGATAACGCTGCTGTGGCCCCAGAGGCCCACCGTGTCTCTGTCTGCAGAAAACGCGCCCTTCCCTCCATGCCCTCCCCACCTGTCAACATGCCACCCCCATTTTGTCCTTTTCTAACGCAGCCTTCATTTTATTTGGTGTCCGCCCATCTGGAAGGGGCCTGTAACCCTGCATTAGGAAGTTCTGGTGTCCTTCCATCATGGTGGTTGGAGTTCCCCGAGGCTCAGATCGAATTATCTTGAAATAAGATGAAGTTTCAGTCACCTCCCTCCCCCCACCTCAGGGAATTAAGATCCTGTTTCGCAAGCCTGTTTTTTTTTTTTTGTTGTTGTTGTTGTTCTTTATCATCCGAGAATCATTTCTGATTACTCGAGTTTTCTTAGTTGCTCCTGTATTTTGTCTTGCATGAATGCCATTGTACATCATGCACAAAGAACGAGTTTTTAAGCTTATTTTATGTTTTGCAATTTTTAATGTCAGGCTTACTTTGCTCAGGACCATAGTATCATGTTGCCCAGGACTATGATCAGACTGAGTTATGTGTTTTTCCGTAGGAGTATGTTTTTTCTTCTCTGGTCTGTGCGAGGTAAAGCAAGTGTATTCCGCGGCTATCTACACAGTGTTGCAGAATATGCCACAGAAGGTGTCTCCACGTGGCCTTCCCTGCCCTCATTTTTGCACCCTCATCTCAGATGTCTTCTGGGGGAAATTGTTTCCAGACTGTGAGCCAATGCGATGAGGGAGGGCTGCTACTGGGAGAGCTGGCAGGTGAGAACCAGTATTGGTTGCATTTGTGTCAAATGGGGCTGTCCCCATCAGAGTGATCCCTTCACTTGTGGGATCTGATGGTGCCTCCAGGTAGATCATGTCAAAATTAAGTTGAATTGTAGGCCCCTTAAAATGTCCAATGTTGACTATATCAAGAAAAAATACTAAAGTACCCCGGTGGTGTTCTGAGGGCCTCCTCCCTATTACATTTATTCCCACCTGCCCTGGTCAGGAATGTGCCGATCATGGGATTCTCCTGCACCCCAGGCCTGACTCCTGGGAGGGAGGAAGAATTTTGGGACCTGGGGATCAGCCTTTGACCGAAGACTGCGATTCGGGGCAGCAGGTGAAGCAGATCCAGAGGACACGCTTCAGGGCAGCTCGGGCGGCGGGTTCTGAGGCTGGAGAGTGATGGAGGTGCCTTTGCTTTGTTTTCTTCTTTTGTTTATTCCATGTTTATTTTGTTGCGTCCCAAGACTAAGACCCGAGATTCAAGGAGAAATGAAGGTTCCCAGCACAGGCTCGGGTACACAGGGAATAAATCCACCCCCCCCACCCCCCGCCCAGGGGAGCAGCAGAGAGCAGGCCTTCCCCTCCAGACCCAGCACCTGCCCTGTGGGTGACCGTAATTCTAGAGGCCTCTTGAGAAATGATAGTGCTGAAGAGTAGACACCTCCACAGCAGCATCTGAGAGAAATTAACCGAGTTGTTAACGCTGCATCATGGAGCGTGTGACCGGAGGCAGAATTGGGGGTGAGCGTGAGGTCACAGTGGGGTCGTCGCTGCTGGTGCATCTGATGTCTCTGACATCAGCCCCGTGAGGCGCGTCCCTGATGTGGGATTTTGGGTTTGGAGGGGGAGGTAGGCCCTTCCTGGTCTCTGCTCTGGGAACTTGTTTCTATTCCTCTGCAGGGGATTGGGGAGGAGGGTCCTGAAGAGCAGCTGCCAATAAATGCAGAAGCCGGTGCCTGCAGGGGTTTGGGGGCATTCCTCTCAGGCTCCTGCAGGGATCCACTCAGGGAAAGGGGGGGCAGTGCCGGGTGAGTTCAGTCCTGTGGGGTGTGAGGCGGCCAGGAGTCAAAGGACACTCGTGGAAGCAGAAGGTGAGGGTTTGAATCAACAGCTGAGTGGTGATGACCATACCTTGTGGATATCTAGTTTCTGGATTACCATGTGGGCTCAAGGTCTAGAAATTACAGAAACTTACACTGAAATCTGTGGATGCATGTCTGAATGCACGTTGTAGATTTATTATCATACGATGGCTTATTTACTTCCTCCAAAACATAAAACAAAAGCCCTCTGGATGATTCAATGTGGATGACACAGCAAAAGGTGCAGGGAACGTCTCACGCCCCCTGTGCTGTGCAGGCCCCGCTGACCTTCGCCGATGTGGCCGTGGGCTTCACCCCGGAGGAGTGGCGGCTCCTGGCCCCCGCGCAGAAGGCCCTGTACCGGGAGGTGATGCTGGAGACCTACAGCCACCTGGTGTCCGTGGGTGAGGACGGGCCCTGGCCCGAGGGCCGGCAGGGCCTTTCCTGCTGGGCCTGGGAAGGCTCTGGAGTGTGGGTGCTATGAGGGGGAGGGTCTCAGTCCCCTTCTGCTCCTGAGAAGGGCTGTTCTCTTCTCCTCCTGGGAGAAAAGCCTTTTTTCTTAGTGGTGAGAATTATTTTTCCTTATTAGAACATCCTGTGGTCCCCCACCCCAGGCCCCTCACTGTGTCTCTGTCTCTCATGTCCCCTGACCAGGTTACCAAGCCCGCCAGCCTGATACGTTCTCTAGGGTGGAAGGGGGAGAGCGCCCGTGGACATGGGAAGGAGAAACGCAGGGCGGCGCCTGCTCAGGTGAGTGAGGAGCAGCAGGAGCAGGTGTGGAGGCCGCATCCTGGGGACAGAAGAGGGGGTGCAGCTGCCAGGGCTCTGAGGGGAGAGCTATACCATGCATCTCCCCACATCTCCTGTGGGGATCTCTTTCTTTGTGGGAGTCTAGAGACCAGCACACCCGTGTTTTTGTTCTGGGCCTAATTCCTTTTTATTTCATCTAAATTGTGCTTGTTTTCTCTGTTTTCTCTTCTGGGGTTCTCCAGTCTTCCCTTTTCAAACTCTTCCACTTGCCTAGGTACGAAATTCTACCTTCTACTTTTGACTGCTGCTCCCTGCCCAGGTATCCTAATAACTGGATCAACACACCAAGCTGCTCCTTGTCCGTCAGGCACATACAGTTGGAATGACTCTGGGGTCTGCTGGACATGTGGCAGGATTTGGTTTTAATTATTTTTTTTTTTAAGATTTATTTGTGCATATAAGAACTGGGGTACAGGCCAGAGGTGTGGGAGGGTGAGAGGATTCACCAGAGACAGAGTAGGGAACAGAACAGGAAGATTGACTGAAATACACTGCTGAGGGGAGCAGCGGGGAGACAGGAGAGATCTGCTGCACCCTGTGGGTCACCTCCCTGGATGGGGATCGAACTCGTGCTGCAGTGAGCTTCATAGGTTGCGTCTTCACCCCCTGTGCCACCATGGAGGCCCTGTATCTAACTTATAGAAGTTTGCCCCTGTTCATTTCATCCGTCCATGGGTTCCTGGAGATGAGGGGACACTATGCCACCAGAGTAGCTCCTTTGGCCAAATTGGGTACCTTGTCTGATACAAATGGGAAAAAATCAAAAGCTTTCAGGAAGTGGATACAGTGGTAACATCTATAATAAACTGGAAAAAAGATAAAAATTAGTAAATACACAGAGGAGTTTATTTGAAGTAGGCCTGAGTTACATGCTTTAACCTGAAACAGAGAACTTAGGATGGCAAAATATCTTTTGTGATGAAAAAATATACATGGGGCTTCCCTGGTGGCGCACTGGGTTGAGCACCACGCTGTGAAGCTGTCCACAGCCTCTGTGATGCAGGTTCGATTCCCAGCCAGCCAGGGAGATACCCACATGGCGCAGCAGACCTCTCCTGCCTCACCTTTCCTGCTCCCCTCAGCAGTATCTTCGTTCCGTGTGCCTGTTCTGCTCCCCACTCTGTCTTTGGTGAATTCTCTCACCCTTCTGCGCCTCTGACCTGTACCCCAATTCTTGTATAAATAAATTTTTTTAAAAAAATATACATATATATATATACATGACCAGCAGACACCATTAAGGAGGAGAGCACTGAAGTTAGAGAATGTTTGAGGAACAGTAAGTAACCTCTGAGAAACTTGGTGATGCTCACAGCCAATTGCTGATAGAAGGCGGAGTGTCCCGGACTCCATCTCTTGAGCAGGAACTGATGAGAAATGTGGTGGAGCTGGGCTCTTGGCAGGTAACTGCTGAGCCTTTGGCAGTTAAACTGCCTGGCACTTTGGTAGCTGAACGGCTGAAGCTTCAGTAGTTCGGATAGGGAAAACGTCCAACTTCTGGTCAGCAATCCAGTACCCTGCTTATGTGTTACCATCTCTGTGTGCTTTGTAAAGCTGTGTTCAGAAACAACATCCATACTTATTGATTGGGAATTGTCTGTACTTCCTTATATACTAATTGCTTTCATTCTTTATTTTGTTTATATTACTGTTTTTTCCCAATGTGCAAGAAACACACACAAGCATGGTATTCTAATAACACTTATCTAATAGACTCATCAGTAGAAAGAAACCTGATTAGTTTGATTTTAAAAATACCTTTGCACCAAGTCAGAATGACATAAGAACTTATTGTTCTTTTCTTTCATAGATATCTCAAAAATCGATGATCACCTGCCAGAGCACGTAGTAAAGGAGAGCATGGAAAACAGTTTAGAGCCATGGCAGGAACATAGCACATTTGAAAATACTATTCATCGGAGCAGAAATCACTTTGTGTTTAGGGAAAACCATGATCTGTTTGACTTACATAGAAAAAGTACGAAAGCAGATTTAACTTCAGTTAAACAGAGCAAAAACTGTGAAATAAAGAATGCTACTCAGCTTACTGGAGATAGGGAGTCCTTTCTCCTTGCTAACCATGAACAGTGTCAGCCTGAAATTAACCTCCCTGGAAGCCAAAAACTCATCGGCACTAAATTTCAAATGTTCAAGCATCAGGAAACTCAAAAAATAAAGAAACCTCATATATGCAGGGAATGTGGGAAAGCCTTCATAAAGAAGTCTTGGCTTACTGATCACCAAATCATTCACACAGGAGAGAAACCCCATCGATGCAGTGTGTGTGGGAAAGCATTCTCCAGAAAGTTCATGCTCACTGAACACCAGAGAACGCATACTGGAGAAAAACCTTATGAGTGTAGTGAATGTGGTAAAGCCTTTCTCAAGAAATCACGGCTCAATATACATCATAAAACACATACAGGAGAGAAACCATATATATGTAGTGAATGTGGGAAAAGCTTCATCCAGAAGGGAAATCTCATTGTGCATCAGCGGATTCATACAGGAGAGAAACCTTTTATATGTAGTGAATGTGGAAAAGGCTTCATCCAGAAGACATGCCTCATAGCACATCAGAGATTTCACACAGGGAAGACTCCTTTTGTGTGCAATGTTTGTGGAAGATCCTGTTCCCAGAAGTCAGGTCTCATAAAACATCAAAGAATCCACACAGGAGAGAAACCCTATGAATGTAGCGAATGTGGGAAGGCCTTCACCACAAAGCAAAAACTCATTGTCCATCAAAGAACGCATACAGGAGAGAGACCCTATATCTGCAGTGAGTGTGGGAAAGCTTTTGCCTACATGTCTTGCCTCGTGAAACATAAGAGAGTACACACTAGAGAAAAGTGTGGCGATTCAGTCAAGGTGGAAAATCCTCCTACTGAGAGGCATAACCCAGCCCAGAGCAGTGTTGTCCTGACAAAAAAAGCCCTTGTTAATTCGGTGACTATGCCTGTGTCTTCTGTGACCCCTGAGACATCAATAAACATCACTGGGCTCCTGGCAGACAGGAATGTGGTCCTAATGAGACAGCCTGTGGCCAGCGGTGCACCCTCAGGAGACATCAGTGGGTTTGCACAGGACAGAAACCATACAAATGCAGTGAATGTGGTTGTGCCTTCAGTCATCAATTACATCTTATTTTATGTCACAGAAAACCAGAGGGAAGAAACTCAGAGACCGCTGTGGTAGTGTTTACTGTAACTTCCTAGCTCATATTGCTGGATACATATAAA
Source organism: Talpa europaea (assembly GCF_964194135.1). Classification (NCBI taxonomy): domain Eukaryota; kingdom Metazoa; phylum Chordata; class Mammalia; order Eulipotyphla; family Talpidae; genus Talpa; species Talpa europaea. The sequence continues at coordinate 48,956,992 of NC_140084.1, forward strand.
ATCAGAGGAACTGCATCTGGGAAACCTGCTATTCTCATCTCATGAATTATATACATTGTTACCCAGATAATAGTTGATGTTAATCCAAATATGCACAGGCTTTGCTTTTGTGCCAATTAAATGAAGAAGCCTGATTTCATCTATATGCAGGAAATAAGTATGTGAATTTTTAAAACATACGATGTAATCAGTATGAGGAATGTTGGTTGAATGCAAAACTACATGTGGCTTATATTGCAGTTGTGTGAAGTAAGACATGTTTATAACAATTCTGCTTTCCTGTACAAGGTGAAGTTTAACTGAAAACTGGAATGTCTACCCTAGAACTAGATATTTATAGTTTGCAAAGGGACTTATGAAACAGCAGCCTTAGATGGGTCACTCCATAATTTCCCAAGTAGTTGTCAGTTCCACCTTTGTGCCTGGTCCTGTTCAGGAACCCGAGACTCAGTGGGGAGCAGAACAATAGGCCTGTGGTCCTGAGGAGAGAAGTGGGGTGGTTGGGTGTTCCAGTGATCCATTTACACCCCTGCTCATGGAGTTTAGAATGTAGCTGTCTTCACTAGGTGAAATAGACACTTGCTTGGATCGTTGTGTTGCTATAAGAGAATCCCCTGGAATGGGTGCTTTGTAAAATCAAAAGTATGTTTCTCTCGTTTTAGTCAGGGAGTCTATAAAGCCCCAGCTGCTGATGTTCATTACATCAGCTGATGTTCATTGTATCTTGGTTCATAAAAAACACCCACCCTCATGTCCTCACCTGGGGAAGTGTCCAGGTTGCTCTCTGCTTTGTCTACCGTGAGGAAAATACTCCCTTGTTGTGGGCTCCACCCTCATGACAGTCACCTCCCTAAGGCCTCACCTCTCAATGTCACATTTGGAATTGAGTTTAAATATATGGATTTGGAGGAAAAGAAACACTTCCTAGCATATACAAAAAATTGCTTCAAGACTAATGAGTACATTGAGAGACAGGCATGGAAAGGCAGGTCAAGAACACATTGTCTCTCTCAAAAGTGTGTAATTACACATTTAACGGTATAAACTGGGCAGAGCAGGAAAGGAATGATAACAAAGGAGGACAAGAATCTTAGTCTTTACAAATGGAGGGGAGCCGAGGAGATGGCAGATGAGACCCCCCCCCCCCCCCAGGGGCTGGCTTTGAATAAGCCTTTGCGTTGTCTCCTGGCCTCTGGCCTCTCACTCGACAGCTGCCATCATTTCAGAGACACCAGCTCCACTGGTAGCTGCTGAATTAAAACATCTGCTTTCTCTTTTTCTTTTTTTCCATTCTCCTGGGAGAGAGAAACTGGCCTGTCTCTATCCAGATTGTTTTTCCTCATTTCTCTCCTACGGTTAATCCTCTTGTCCAAGTCACCTGTCCATGTCTTTCTCACAGAAAAAGTACTGGGAACTGGCCATGCTGTGGCTGTCTCGGTTCATCCTGAAACCACAGGTGAGGTAATTCACATCCACGGTAGAGCACTATCCTAAGCCAAACACAGCAATTCACACTGAGGGGCCTTCAGTGACCAAAACAGCTGAGAACAGCCTTGCTGGACCTTTCACTGTGGTGAGGGAGAGACAAATGAATTCTAAATTGTTCTAGAAGAAAAAGCCTAGGAATAGATAATGATGTATCATGTTGTGTAAATAGCAGTGGGGGAATCATGCTGTCCCATCCAAGGCTATTCTGGTCTGAGAAGATCTGAACAAGAATGAGGAACACTGGACTCTCCCACTTAAATCATCTGTCACCAGAGAACATTCCACGGCTGTTTCCAATGATCTATAGCGGCATCCTGTCCCAAGTCTGAGAAACACCTGCATGCAAATTTCTGAGTCAAATTTCTGAGACCTGCTGATCCAGAATCTGCACTGAAACCCAGGACACTGTATTTTGGACCCAAGCCTGAAACCCACTTATATTTGAAAACCTTCGTCTGAAATCCCCATCATCACACTTACTTTAAAGTAGAATGACACAAGCAGATCCTCTCCCACATGGACTCTGTCCCAAGGGACCCCACTGTGCAGGTCTCATGTCTACTATTGTGTGTGTGTGTGTGTGTGTGTGCGCGCGCCCTGCTCTGGGTGGCCAAGTGAGCAGGTTGCTGGGGCTGGTCAGACCCCAGATGGATTGCCCTGGCTCTCTACGCCCTGGGGGCCACGTGCTAAATCCACCATTCAGAACTTGACGCCCCAGGACAAAGGGCCCAGCACACATGTCAGGTGCTCCCACCCTCAGTTTCCTTAGGTTCCAAATAGGGACCCTTCTCCCTCTGACTCCTTGTGCCCTCAGTGACTCAGGGCTGAGGCAGCCTTGGCAGTGGGCAGGAGTGGGTCTTGAGTCACATGCCTGGTCGGAAACTCTGTGTTCTGGATACACAGCTTTTATTAGATCATGACTTAGGTGATGAATTTGTTGAGAATCCTTTTTTCCCCAGGATTGGTGGGTTCCTTGGCCCGTTATGTCTCCTTTCCCTTTTGATACATTCCTCATTGTACCATTTTCAGAGAGTTGATTTTGTATGAGTTTTCTGTAATGTGTTCTGCAGGCCCCCCTGGTTGGCGCGTGTGCGTGTGAGCGCTTAAGTGTGGACATTAACTGGCTAATAGGCCTTGGACACTTCCTCTGCATAGCTGTGACTGAAAACAACTCACACCGCCCGCTTGACTGTGTTTGCCTTGTGACGCGAGCGACTCTGAAAATGTACGCACGTGCTGAGAAAGGTGCTCATCGCGGCGCCTTCTCCCCGCTGCTGCCCACCTCTGGCCCCTGGTCCCAAACCTGTCCCGGTGCTGCCGTACGTCTGTTTTTGAATATGGCCGCCGCCAGGCCCCGTGCCCTGGGCGCAGACATATTGCCTCCTGCGGCCGCAGGAGAAACGAAGTCGGCGGTGAGTTCCAGGCCTTTTGTCCTCCGCGGCCGCCGTAGGCGCTGGCTGGGTCCCGGGGCCGCGCCGGCGCCCGCAGGAGCCCGCGGGAAAGCGGCGTCGCGCCCGGCGGATGTGAGGAGAGTCAGTCAGTGCGCGGTTGGGGCCCGAAGTTCGGTTTTGAAAGTGGAGGTTTGTGTTGGGTCGCGGGGCGCGCTCGGTGCCGTCGTGGAAGAGGGGAGTCGGGCGGCGGCGCGGAGCTGGAGGCGTTTCGGGGGCGGCGGCGCCTGAAGTGTTTTCGGGGTGCCGCGCGCTCGTGCGGGCTGGCAGTCCCGGGGTCCCGACGGCGCTGGGGGCGCCTGAGGGGTCGTCGCCCTGGTCCCGACGTCGGGGTGCAGTGGTGTCTCCGGGAAAACGTGTGTGACTCGGGTTTGGGGATCCCCTGGGGCTCCTGAAGTGGGGGGCGGGGCTGCTGCTGACGCCGTCGGGGGCGCCTGGAATGTTGAGGGGTGCCGTGAGGTGCGGGGCCGGGGTGTTCTGGCCCGGCTGGCGAGGGGTGCCGGTTGCCGCCCCGGCGGCGTCTGGCCGCCCCGGCCCTCGCCTCGGGGGTGGCCGGCGGGCGAGACGCGCTCCACCTGCGCGCGCCGCTGCAGAGCCCAGTGGGTACACTCGGGGCGCCCTGGGGAGGCGACTCGTCGCTGTTTCTCAGCAGACCTTCGTCAGCCGTGGTAGTTCCAGTTCCCATTGCTCAGATGGATATTAGGTATGCGGTGCTCCTGCCACCCAGCCAGCCGCCCACCAGCACCCACCACCCAGCTACCCAGCCACCCACCATTCACCCAGCTACCCGCCACCCAGCCGCCCGGCCACCCCTCCCCAGCCACCCCCCAGCCACCCAGCTACCCACCAGGCCACTCACCACCCAACCACCTGGCCACCCATCCAACCACCCACCAGCCAACCAGCTACCCACCAAGCCACCCACCACCCAGCCATCCGTCCTTGTAAAATCTGAGATTCTGGGAGAGCATTACCCCCTTCGGCCAGTACTTTCTTGAAATTTTTTTTCTCTGTGAATGGTACTTTCTGACAGTAACATTTATTTTGTGTTGCACTTGCTGTTGTCTAGAACATTTCTATCTCAGCCTGTGGACTCAAGTCTGCAATAGAAAGTGGAAAGTGGGGTGGCAGTGGGCATCTTTGTCTTGTTGCTAACCCCTAAAATGAACGTGGGTACTCTCAGGTAACATGGGCTCGGGGCTTCATCCAGCCGTTCACATTTAACAGTTTAAAGATTTTCACAGTATTCTTTCAGTTTAAAAAAAAAAAAAAAAAACCCAAAACCCTGTGTTTTACCGGAGTGCTCTCTCTCACTAATACTTACTATTATGACTTTTTTTTTAAAGATTTATTTTTTAATTTATGAATACAAGAGCTGGGGTGCAGGCCAGGGGTGCTGGGGGTGAGAGGATTCATCAAAGACAGAGTGGGGAGCAGAACAAGTGGAGCTACTGAAATCCACTGCTGAGGGGAGCAGCGGGGAGACAGGAGAGGTCTGCTGCGCCGTGTGGGTAGCTCCCTGGCGGGGGATGCCAATAACTTGCTAGTCCTGAGACTTAACCCTTTGTGCCACCAGGGAGGCCCTGTATTTTGACTTTCTTATTGACCTGTCTCACTGCAAATATGTATACTGTGCTGGTCTTTTCAAAATAGGCTTTTTGTATTTTTGAGCTCATGTATCTTTGTTAATTGAAAATATCTACAAATTATTATTTAAAAAGCCACATGTGTATAGACAGTTACTGCCCAGGTGAAGAAACATTGCACTCCAGGGGTGTTCTGTGAGCCCCTCCCAGTGACTTGGCCTCCTCAGCTCCTCCGGTAGTTGCCATCCTATCTGTGTAACAAGTACAGGCTTTTCCTCCTACTTTCATCATAAAACAAACTGTTGGTCATATGATTTGTTAGTTGTGCCTATTTTCACCTGTGTGTAGGCACGCAGGACACTGAGGGCGGAGCTGGGGAGCGGGGTGGCCTCTGCTGGAGGGAATGTGCCACTCATGGGGTTCTCTTGCACCCACAGGTCTTGACTCCTGGGGAGGAGGAAGAGTCCCGGGACCTGGGGATCAGTCTTTGACCGAAGACTGAGATTTGTGACAGCAGGTGGAGCAGACCCACAGCACACGCTCTGGAGCAGCACAGCGGGTTCTGAGGCTGGAGCGTGATGGAGGTGCAGGTGACGTCCACTGGGCTTTATCCTCTCTGTGTTCTCCCTTAGACTTGTAGAGGCCGCTAGAGAAGGGCTGTCTGCGCTGAAGGGTAGACCCCTCGACAGCAGGACCTGAGAGAAGTTAACCGAGTTGTTAATGCTGCGTCCTGATGTGGGATTTTGGGTTTGGGGGGGAAGTAGGTCCCGTGCTGGTTTCTGCTCTGGGAACCTGTTTCTATTCCTCTGGAGGTGATGGGGGGTAAGAGGGGGCAGTTCCTGAAAAGCAGCTGCCCATAAATGCAGAAACTGGTGCGGTTTTGGTTTCCTCACAGGCCCCTGCAAGAATCCGTTTGGGGAACTGGGGGCGGCACTGGGTGGGCTGTGACGTGGTCAGGAGTCCAAGGCCTCTCCAGGACAGTGTGAGGGGTGCGTGCTTTTGAACTGACTTTCAATGAACAAGTCCCCAGCGTGGTACTGATGCAGCCTCCAGGCGGAGCGTGAACAAGGCATGTTGAGCCAGGCCTGGTGGTTGCTCCAGACCTTTATCTTAGGAAATGAACAGTGGGGGGCTTCCTGGTGGCGCAGGGGGTTAAGGCACAACCTATGAAGCTATCAGCAGCCACTGCAGCACGACTTCGATTCCCACCCAGAGAGGAGACCCACATGGCGCAGCAACCTCTCCTGACTCGCCCGCTGCTCCCCTCAGCAGTGTGTTTCAGTCAGTCTGCCTGTTCTGCTCCCAGCTCTGTCTCTGGTGAATCCTCTCACCCCCCACACCTCTGGACTACACCCCAGCTCTTGTATGCATAAATAAATAAAATCTTTTAAAAAAATAAAGAATAGTGATGTAAAATATATATAAATAAACGAATTAAAAAAGAAAACAAAAGACAAGTCACTGTCCTTTCTGGCTGCGGGTTTACTATGTGCAAGGAGAGGTCTGGCCGTCGCCTTGGGCTGCCAGAGGGTGTTACCATCTCTGTCATATTAGATACTCGCTCGTGTGCCTATTTTCATATGTATGTGGATTAATTTTTCTCACATTTGTGCATCGCCAGTTACAGCCTCTGAGTGTCTTGCTCTATAACAGTTTTGACAGTTTCTGTTATTCTTTTTTTTTTTTTTAAAGATTTATTTATACAAGCACTGGGTACAGTCAGAAGCGCGGGAGGGGGAGAGAATTCACCAGAGCCAGAGCGGGAAGAAGAACAACCAGACAGACAGAGGACACTGCTGAGCAGTAGGCGCAGCAGGAGAGGTCTGCGCACCATGTGGGACCCTCACCGGCAGCCGGGGATCGAACCGGCGCTACAGAGGCTGCGGGCAGCTTCACAGCCCAGCACTCAACCGCTGCGCCACCGGGGAGGCCCTACTCATTTTTTTTTTTTTTTTTTTTAAACTGATCCTCACATTTTTTAGGTAATGTTGGTTGACATCACTCAGGGACCTAGGTTCACACCTCCTGGCGTGCATTTCCCCCTTCCCCCCATCCTTTCAGCATATTAAATATACTTAGGAAACCGGTATTATCGTGTAGTTCTGGACTTGAGCCTCATCCTAATAGAGTGTGGTCCTGCTGTGAATCCTCACTCATTGTGCACGACAGTTACACTCTGCACCACCCAGCTCTGTGGTCTGTAGTCTCTGTGTGCCCAGAGGAATGTCTTGTTTCTCAGCTAACAGGAATATTTCACCTCTACACATTGTAGGGCCTTCTGCTGAGCCAGTGGATCCACGACCGAACAGACAGGCACACAACACTGTTTTAGGTTTGCTTCTTCTCGAATATGTTTGAAAAGCCATAGAGCTAGTAGAGTGACCCCTGGTTGTAGCTAATAGAGTACAATGTGCAGGGGGCTTGTCAGGTTCTGCCCGTGTCCTCACAAGGCCTCTCACTCCCCCCTGTGCTGTGCAGGCCCCGCTGACCTTCGCCGATGTGGCTGTGCACTTCACCCAGGAGGAGTGGCGGCTCCTGGCCCCCATGCAGAAGGCCCTGTACCGGGAGGTGATGCTGGAGAACTACAGCCACCTGGTGTCCGTGGGTGAGGACAGCACCCCTGTGTCGCTCAAGGGGTCCTGCCAGTGGCCTTTCCACACTCAGCTTCTGAAGGCTCTGGAGTGTCTGTGGTGCTCTGAGGTGGTGGAGTCTCAGCCTCCTCTCTGGTCCACAAGAGGTAAGTATCTCACCTGAGGTAACAGCCTTGCTTATATAGAGGGTTCCGCACCCCAAGGCCCTCACTGTGTCTCCGTCTCTCGTGTCCCCTGACCGGGTTACCAAGCCTGCTGGCCTGAGGCACTCTCTGGGTTGGAAGGGGGAGAATGCCCGTGGACACGAGAAGGGGAAATGCAGGGCGGTGCCTGCTCAAGTGAGTGAGGAACAGCAGGGGCAGGTGTGGAGACCACATCCTGCGGGAGGAGGAGGGGGGTGGCTTTGAGGGCTCTGAGGGGAGGGCAGCTGCGCCCCCAAGTATCGTCCCCCATGTGGGAATTCTCTTCTTTTTGGGTGTCCAGAGGCAGACACACCCCGTGTCTCTTCTGGGCATGATCCCTTTTTATTTCCTCTACGTCATATGCTTGTTTGCCCAGTTTTCCCCTTCCTGGGGTTCTTTAGTCTTTCCCTTTTTCAAACTCCTCCACCTTCTTAGTTATGAAATTCCAGCTTCCCAGCTCTCCCTGCAGAGCGGTTGCAGTTCCTCCCAGTCTTCCACTGTGGCTCCTTCTTGCCCTTGGGGTGATGGCCCTCCTTTTCCTGCCTCCCGCCCCTTCTTGAGGCTGAGCCCCCAGGGTCGCTCTGTCCTGTGCCTCTGTGGCTTCCTTCTCTGTCTCCCCCCCCTGCCACCAGGTTCTCAAATTTCATTTCCCATTTTCTCATCTGATCTGCTCTCTGTCCCAGATCTTTTTTCTACAAAGCAAAATTGTGTTGTGTCCTCAGGAGAGGTCCAGATGGATATATCCATGTCATTAATGCAGACTTGAGAAATTTAGATAATTTCTTCACCTCTGAGGCAGCTCTCCTGCCCAGCACTGCAGGGAATGGCCCCTTCTTCCCTGCAGACGAGCCTGGAGCTTGGTGTCTCAGTCACACCTGCGCCTCTTCATCAGGCAGCTGGTGCTGCACACAGTGGCTGTCCCGGAATTCTCTTGTATTTACTAATCTGTCACTTGTTTCCATGTCAGTGTCACCCTGTGGGAGTAGTCCCACGCCTCCACACGCCATGCACTTTACGTCTGCGCCAGTGTCCTGTCCTCCTCTTCCTGTCTGCCCCCCCCACCGCCCCGCATCACTCTGTATTTTTGCTTTGCCCGTACATGTTCCATGAGCTCCTTCTTTAAAGGCCTCAGCTGTTCACGATGACACTTTAATTAGAAAAGAGATTTTAATAGTCTGTGTTCTCAGTTCCAGCCTGCACCAATTATGCCCTCATGCCTACTTCTAGTTAGTTCCTTTGTGTATTAATTATGAACTTTCATCCCACTTACAGATGTTGCCATATATTCACATCCTGAAATAGTTCACTTTCTTCTCTTCATATTCTGACAACATTAAGTCCCCGTGAGCGCACTGTCAGCAGAGACGCAGTGCTCCCTGCACTGCTAGGGAGTCTGGTAAACCCTGCTCAGAGTTCCCTTCTTCCCTAATTCTCCATTGTGCTCCTTCCATGAGGTGGCTTCCTTCATTCATTCCCTTTAAATGATGCTTTGGTAGCCTAGATTGTTCTTTCAGATAATAGCAGGGAGGAAAATCATACAGATGGAAAGCATAACTGCTTTTACCTTTTTTTTCCTAACATTACTGGCTAGTTGGTTTTCTTTTTTTTAATCTTTTCCCCAATGTACAAGGAACTTTAAGCTGTATTTATATATAACTTTAAGTTATATTTACATTTGTCACTAAAGAGGCCTCATAAAGGTAGTTTAAAATATACCTTATATCAAGTCAAGATGATGTAAGAGGGCCTCCCCGGTGGCGCAGCGGTTGAGCGCTGGGTTGCGAAGCTGCCCGCAGCCTCTGCAGCGCTGGTTCGATCCCCTGCTGCTCCCCGGCCACCGGAGGAGGGTCCCACATGGCGCGTGGACCTCTCCTGCCGCCCGCTGCTCCCCTCAGCAGTGTACTTCGGTCCTTCTGCCTGCTCTGCTCCCCGCTCTGGCTCTGGTGAATTCTCTCACCCTCCCGCGCTTCTGACTGTACCCAGTGCATGTATAAACAAAACAAACAAACAAATAAATAAACAAACAAATAAATAAAATATGTGCCTCTTAAAAAAAAATTAAAAAAAAAAAAGATGATGTAAGAATTTATTGTTCTTTTCTTTGATAGATATCTCAAAATTTGATGATCATCTGTCAGAGCACTTACAAAAAGAGAGCATGGAGAATGTTCCAGAACCGTGGTACCAACACAACACATTTGAAAATGCTGTTCATCAGAGCAGAAATCAGTTTGTGTTAAGGGAAAGTCATGATCTGTTTGACTTACATAGAAAATGTATAACATCAAATTTCATTTCAGTTAAGCAGAACAAAAGCTGTGAAACAAAGAATGCTGCTGAGTTTATTGGAGATGGGGAATCTTTTCTCCATGCTAACCATAAACAGTGTCAGCCTGAAATTCACCTCCCTGAAAGCCAAAAACTCATCAGCACTAAGTCACAAGTGTTCAAGCATCAGAAAACTCAAAAAATAAAGAAGTCACATGTGTGTAGGGAATGTGGGAAAGCCTTCATGAAGAAGTCTTTGCTTAGTGACCACCACAATCTTCATACAGGGGAGAAACCCCATCGATGTAGTGTGTGTGGGAAAGCATTCTCTGGAAAGGTCATGCTCACTGAACACCAGAGGACACATACCGGGGCAAAACCTTATGAATGTACTGACTGTGGAAAAGTCTTTCTCAAGAAATCACGGCTCAGTGTACATCAGAAAACACATACAGGAGAGAAACCATTTATATGCAGTGAATGTGGAAAAAGCTTCATCCAGAAGGGGAATCTCATGGTACATAGTCGGGTACACACAGGAGAGAAGCCATACATATGCAGTGAATGTGGAAGAGGCTTCAGCCAGAAGACATGCCTCACAGTACATCAGCGACTTCACACAGGAAAGACTCCTTTTGTGTGCAGTGTTTGTGGAAAGTCCTGTTCCCAGAAGACAGGTCTCATTAAACATCAAAGAATTCACACAGGAGAGAAACCCTATGAATGTAACGAATGTGGAAAAGCCTTCATTGAGAAGTCACAACTCGTTGTGCATCAGAGAATCCACACAGGAGAGAGACCATATGGATGCAATAAATGTGGAAAATCATTCAGAAGTAAGTCAGTTCTCAATGAACATCAGAGAACTCATTCAGTCAAGGTAGAAATTCCTCCTTGTAGGAGGCACGGCCCATCCCAGGCCAGAGCAGTCCTGCAGGAAAAAAACATAGTTAATTCAGTGACTCTGCCAGTGTCTTTTTTGGCCCCTCAGACAGCACTAAATATTACTGGGCTCCTGGTGGACAGGAATGTGGTCCAAGTGGGCCAGCCTGTGGCCAGAGGTGCACCCTCGGGAGACAGCAGCGGATATGCACAGGATGGAGACCTTACGAATGCAGTGAATCTGGTTGTGCCTTCAGTCATCAATTGCATCTTATATTATGTCACAGAAAACCAGTAGGAAGATCTCAGAAGAGCTTCACGTGGAATTAGGTAAGTCAGAATTTCTAGCTCATAGCTGTCAAGCATATACTGATAAATTATAGGAACCTGATAAATTATAGAAACTGTAAAGTCTAAACACATATACCTCAATTGCTTTATTGTGTTAAATGAGGGAAGCGTAATTCATCAATATGAAGCAAATCAGTATGTGAATTTTTAGTACATTTTTTACATCATGTTTCATTTTTGCTCAATGTATGCACTTTCGTCTTGGTTATAGTCCCCATACAATTCCCACCCCCTTGTTTTGATCCTCCTCCCTCGTCCCCCCGCACACCTCGTAGTGTGTCTAGTTTATAGTTGCTTGTTGGTTTTGATTTTTACTTTATTATAATTAGGTTTTTCCTTGGTCCCTTATTTAGGTTTTCTAAATTCCTGCTATGAGTGAGACCATCCGGTACTTTTCTTTTTCTTTTTGGCTTATTTCGCTGAGCATGATCCCTTCTAGCTCCTTCCATGTTGTTGCAAATTGCATGAATTTATCTTTTTTGATTGCTGAGTAATATTCCATTGTGTATATGTAACACATCTTCTTGATCCAGTCATCTATTTTTGGACATTTGGGTAGTATGTGAAATTTTAAAGCATATTAGGTAATATGTATCCGAAATGTTGCTAGGAGTGAAAAATCCTGCACAGGCTAATTTTGGTATGATATATGGATTGTATGTGTCAATTTTGTTTCACCAGTCCTGCGTGAATGATTAATTCAGAACTGGGTGTTTATATTCATATTATGTAAAAGTTTATGTTATGGCAAGGGATTTATGGAACCCTGACCTTGTACTGTTGCCATTTCCTCATTTATTGATAATTACCACATACTTTATGTGGATGTGGCTGTGTTCCCAAGCTGAGGACGCAGTGGTGAGCAAAACGGAAGAATCATGGTCTGCTGGAGACAGCACTGATGCTGTGGATTAAGTGAGGTCTTTATGTTAATCTATTGAGAGGATGTAAATGTGGTAAACTAGATCTAGAGCCCAGGGGGATATGCCAATTTATTGTTGGACTAGTACATTATTATTTGATAATTCTTTTTTTTTAAGATTTGTTTATTTATGCATACAAGAACTAGGGTACAGGTGAGAGGTGCGGGAGGTTGAGAGGATTCACCAGAGACAAAGTGGGGAGCAGAACAGTCAGATAGACTAAAAACAATGCTGAGGGGAGTTGTGGGCAAGACTGGAAAGGTCTGCTGCACCATGTGGGTATCTCCCTGGCCGGCCAGGGATCAAACCCGCTTGGACTGCTTCACAGCACTGTGCTCAACCCCCTGTGCTACCAGAGAGGCCCTATTTTGATAATTTTTTTCTTAAAGATTTATTTATTTATGCATACAAGAGTGGGGGTACAGGCCAGAGATGCAGGGGGGCAGGGAGAGGATTCACCAGAGACAGAGTGGGGGAACAGAACAGGCAGATTGACTGAAACACACTGCTGAGGGGAGCAGCAGGTAGGACAGGAGAGGTCTCCTGCGCCATGTGGGTTTCTCTCTGGCTGGCTGGGGATCGAACGCAGGCTGCAGAGGCTGCGGATTGCTTCATAGTGCAGTGCTTAACCCCTTGTGCCACCAAGGAGGCCCTTATTTTGATAATTCTTCATGTAATTCAACACTACTAAACACATGTTATTTTTTAACGCCCATATTTATTTCCATAAGTACATAAGAAATTTCCTGTTTAGTGACTTTAAATTTTAGTGTTTAAAGATTCGAAAGCTGGTATGGTGAAACCTCAGTTTCCTCCACTGCACATTTCATGTGACAGTGGCTGCAGAAGTGGGTAGCACAGATGCTGGGCAGGACGGTGTGACCGTGAGAGAAACATCATCATCTCCACAGTGCTGGAGAGCTGGATTGTATGGAAATCGTGGTTTCCATGATTTTAGATTTCTCAGGCCAGAGGGGAAACGTCATATGTAGATTTGGCATCCCTGCGGTTCCAGCCAACGCCACCCTCCATCTGTTTGCAGACCTCAGCCCCTCCTGACACAACACAGCCTGGTGGTGTAGAGCGGGTCTGACCTGAGGCCACCTGATTCGGCTCTTGCCCTGCCAGCCCAGGCTGTGTCCTTTGAGTAAGGCACTTAACTCTCCTATGAGTTTTAGTAGTTCTATCTGTAATATCGTGTCACAGGCTTGTCCTGAGAAGCAGGTGTAAAAGTGCCTGCTGGGTCTTGAGTGACATTGTTTGAATCAGTCAGAGACACTTGGTTCAAAACATAAAGCCACAAGTGAGGGGCACTGAGTCTCATGCGACCCGTCGTCCGGATGGCTTTCCCTCGACCTCCTGCGTCCTGTGCTGCACTCGTTTATTGTGAGTCTTTCTAGTGCTTGCCATGGAAATTCACACACGCAGATAGTATTTTTGCCCATCTCTTTTCAAAAGGTAATTCGCGCCGCCCTACCGTATTTGGCGAGCACCGAGGAGGAGCAGAGCCGCAGGGAGGGCCGTCTCCTGTCCAGCACTTCCAGCCTCCCTTCACAGCCCAGCTGAGGGTGGCACCTAGTGTTCCATTTCCAGCCTGAGCTCCCAGGGAGTGAGGAAGGTACGGAGGTCAGCCTGAGGAAGCTACGTCCATTGGGAGGGCCATCCGTCGGGATTATGATGGCCCAGAAGGGCAGATGATCAAGCATTTCTCAGACACATGCGCTCTTCCCTGCTAGGTGCCCTCTGGGCACGCCTTTCCTTAGCAACTTAGTGCGCTTGCATCTTCCTAGTTAACAAGGGTGTGGAAGCTGGGACTGATCTGGAATGCAGTCCCACACGCTGTGTGGAGGAAGACTCGGGAGGGACATCTGTGTAACAGTATCATCTCGGCGCTTCCTGGGTGCCAAGCGCGTCACCGAAGAGAACGGATTTGCAATGTGTTGGTCGCGAATGTGGCCACAAGGCCTTGGGGACCAGCAGAAGTCAGTCTCGAAGGGAAGGCAGGGAGTTATGGAAGATGGGGAGAATCGGCTTGGTCTTTGCTTGTGGACAGCCTTAAGTGTCCCCTGATCTTGCTGTAGTCTCATTGACCACCAGATTTGGGGTTTTATGGAAGGTACAATGAAAGTTGTTTGTCATGTGGGAAAAGGAGGGAGCTGGGCAGCCGCCTAGCTAGTGATGCGCACAGTCAGTAATAGTTTGCAGAAGTGAACCCAATCCTGGGTCGAGTAGAGAGGAGTGGTTGAAGAGTCATTTTTGAGTCAGTTTTAGCCAGAATTGGTGGCTCCGGTGGTGATGGCTTGTGGATTGGCTCTGGTGGACACTCTCAGCTTTTCACATCAACTTTAATTACAAGCAAGATCATGCAAGTCTTCGTTTTTGTTCTGCTGTGTAATAGGGGCTGCTGGATATGAAGCAGAGGCAGGGAAGTTAAGACTGGAGGGAAAGGACCTTTCATTTTTAGACTCGCTTAGTTTGAGGAGCTATGGGACTAAAGGAGGAAGCGTATTTTGATCCTAGGTTTATAAAAACTTAGATTAGCTAATTACACACTCAATGAAGATACTCTCCTCCCACTAAATCCACTCAAAAGTTTGAAATATGTGTGCTTATGAAGTTTGCCATATGGTGATTATATTGTTCTGGATACTAATATTTCATCATTTCAAGAAGTTATTTTTAAAATACTGCTAATTCTGTATTAATATTTAAAAAAAAACATTTATTTATACATACACTGGGGTACAAAGTTGGGGAGAGGTGAAAGGATTAACCAGAGACAGATTGGGGAACAGAACAGGCAGACTGATGAAACACACTGCTGAGGGGAGCAGCGAGCCAGACAGGAGAGGTCTGCTGCACCATGTGGGTAGCTCTGTGGCTCGTGATTGAACTCGCCCTGCAGAGGCCACAGATAGCTTCACAGCACTGTGCCTAAACCCCTGCGCCAACAGGGAGGCCCTAATTCTGTACTGATTTTTTTTGACGGCTGTATACTGTTCTACTTAAGGAGTGTTTACCCGTCCATTCACCTGAACATTCAGGTTATTGATTCTTAAAATGTTTACCAAGCGTCCGTAGTTCATATAAAACTTTTAAACAATATTCTTAGCACTGGTATTTCTAGATCACCTGGAAGGAGAAAGCTACGTTGTGCAGAATACCCGGATGGTCTGGTAAAGGGGCCCCCGTCGGCTCCTCGGCTCCCCCACCTCCCTGGCACGCCCGAGCAGCTGGTGTTTCTGTGTTTCTTGTGTCCTTGGGGCTGGTGCAGACCAGACACCGCGCTGCTGGGCGTTTCCTCACTCGGGGGTGTCCTGTGTCTTCCAGGGGATGTTCACCCACCCTGAAGCCTGACCCCCGCCTCCCTAGCAGAGGGCCCCGCACCTGCTCCAGACCCTCACGCCCGCCCCCGCCGCTGGCCCCGCCCCATCCAACGGGCTCCGCCCCCGCCACTGGCCCCGCCCCTCCCAACTGGCTCCGCTGCTTCACGCACACGGCTTCGCGCACTTCCGCCCCATCCCTGCTGCTGGCCCCGCCCCTTGCAACGGGCTCCTCCCTCGCCGGTGGCCCCGCCCTTTTCAACAGGCTCCAGCCCGTCACTGGCCCCGCCCCATCCAACGGGCAAGGCCGCATCACCCGCACGGCCGCGCGCACTCCCGCCCCCTCACACCGCTGGGGCCGCGCCGGGCCCACCAACCGCCTGGGGTCTGTTCTCTCCAGCCGTCGCCGTCCCTTTCAGGCCAGCGCCCACCGTGTCCATGGGGCGACCAGGGCTCCCGCCCTCGGACCCGGCTCCTGCTCGCGGCCCTGACTCCTGTGAGGCGCGGCCGCGGCGCCGCCCTCTGTGGCACAGGCTGAGCGGGACGGCGTCGGCTGCGGCCCGGCTCCCGCGGCCTTGCCGGGCCCGGTGCTGCGGCCCACGTCGAGGAGGGAAGGCGGTCCGGTTCCAGGACGTGATTTCGAGTCACGCCTTGAGCGGATGTGGGGGTGGGGGTGGGGCGCGGTGGGCGTGGTCACGTGACGTCACGGAGCCAGCATCCCCAGAACCCGAACCCCGGGAGGGAGACGCTGCCCTGACCCAGCCGACCAGGAGCGACCCTGGAGACAGCCCGGAGGGCGTGGGGAGGAGGGTGGGCCCTGGGACGTCTTTCTGCCTTCGCCTTCGCGGGGAAGCTCTGGGGGGAGGGGTGCTGGCCCCAGTGATGGACTGCGGTCTGGGGGTTCTGGGGCCGGTCACCGGGGGCCCCGGGTCGGTGGAGTTGAAGGTCACGAGATGAACGACCCCTTGTCTGGCTTTGGCGCTGGCCTGAATGATCCTGCTTGGCGGCTCCTATGCATCACTGGGTCTGTCAACTGGGCGTCTTATCCAGCTTCGCGGTTTACCTTGGGGCGCACCGTGGAGAAGGGGTGTGTGTGTGTGTGTGGGGGGGAATGTTATTGAAGGAGACTTGCTGGATCAGAGTTTAGATGGAACTTGGAGTCGTGTTATTGTTGGATTGCGGGGGTGTGGATGCTTGTGTGTAGGCGCGAGGCCCGGGACTGAGCTTTGGAGACCAGGGTCTGGGAGGAGGCGGGTAGTGGTTGAGGTCCTGACTACCCGGCTCGAGGATACAACACCCACCAGGTCCCAATCTCCTTTCAAGTCCTTGCCCGCCTCAGGTACTAGGTAAACACCGGGTACCACTTTTTAAAAGTTAAAGACATTTTAATAAAGATATTTACATTTTAAAGGTTGAAGATTTGGAGTTCAACTTAAATTTTAGATTACTGAGCAATCTTTTGGGCTGGGTGTTTAATGGCCATCATACAAATGATGACCTCAAGCGAGAATCGAAGGCCAGTATAAAAACTGTACATATTTTTCGCCAAAAGAAATAACTCCAAGTTATAAAACTGCAGTTTTACAAACGTAGAAAAGCAGCCTCTGGCGGCATCAGAAACTGGCTGTGCCGATGTCACTGGATGAATCTACTGGAAGTCAATCAGGAGGTGAAAGATCCAACTTTTGCCTCGTCCAACTTGCCCATAGTGCTTATTTGGGGGGCACCCTTGCCAGCATAAGGGTATCAGTACGTGGTTCCCACCCAGTGGGACCAGGTGAGGAGCAGCAGTGTTCTCCCCATCTGTAGGGGCTCTGTTCACGGAAATGGGGAGGCCAGACTCAGAACCCAGGGCTTCGGGCTCAGTCCAGCTTCAATTCTCTTTATTTATTTATTTAGATTTATTTATTCATGCATACAAGAATTGGGGTACATCCTGCCAATGTATGGGATGGTGAGAGTTTTCATCGGACAGAGCGGTGAACAGAGCAGGCAGTCTTACTGAAATACACTGCTGAGGGGAGCAGCAGGCGAGTGAGGAGCGGTCTGCCACACCACATGGGCTTTTCCCCTGCTGGCCAGGATTGAATCCGTGCTGCAGAGGCTGGGGACAGCTTCATAGTGCTGAGCTGGACTGCCTGCACCACCAGGGAGTCCCCATCAGCTTCATTTCTATAAATTTAAATTGTCTGTGTCTGTAAGATAGTGTCCTGAGTCCAGACTCTTATGACTTTTGGTGACAGTGGTGTCGACTGCTGGCTAGTGCTGTCCAGCTCTGTTGACAGGTGACTGGCACTTTGTACTCTAGGTGGACATTGTCTGGGTTTGGCAGCCGCCATGTGTGGCTCTAGTGAGCTCTTTGTTCCCCCTGATTGTAAAACCCCTTGGTGGTTGTTCTTGGAGCCCGAGGTCTCTTGGCGTTGAGCATGGGTGGGAACCCACAGTGTTCCGTCCTCTTGTCCGGCACTGTCCTGGTGATGGGCTGTGGCTCTCTGTTGTGTAGCTATTACCATAGTCCTTAGTTTCAGCTTTTGGCCTTCTGTCGGCTCTCGTCTAGCGTGCAGGTGGGTGGCCATTCAGCCTTTCTGGCATCAGTCCTCCCTCTCTGACTGCCCCGATTTCAAGAACACTGACCTGACAGTAACCTTGGTCTCACTAGCCTGCTGAAGTGCACACCCCTGGGTTGGCACAGATGGTAATGACAACTTCGATGTATGAAGACACATGTAACCAGCTGGACATGCCCGCGTCTCATCCAGCTACAGAGTGCTATGACACTGTCCCCTCCCCGCACTGTGGTAACCCATAGAACCAGAACTCCACTGCTGTCAAGGAGAGAGCCTGGCTCGAGGGCCCTTGCGGCCCTTCTCCCCTGGTGTGACCCACAGAAAACACTTCTGGCTTGTCAGCCAGTGGCTTTCTCAAAACGTGGGATCCTTTGGTGAAAATCCAACAAAGGCCCTGGTATCTGTGA
Organism: Talpa europaea; assembly: GCF_964194135.1. NCBI lineage: Eukaryota > Metazoa > Chordata > Mammalia > Eulipotyphla > Talpidae > Talpa > Talpa europaea. Next base: position 48,975,008 of record NC_140084.1, read on the forward strand.
CACATTCAACTGGCTGAGGATATCCCAGCACGTCAGGTGCCTCAGGGAGACGTGGTTTCTCAAGTCTGGGTGGACTTTTTGAGAGTGACAGGTGAATAAACCACCCAATATTCTGCCCATTTATGCAACTTACATATTTCCGGTAAGATTGGGGCATCTTCTAAACTTGACCCACACAAAGCAGAGCCTGGAAACACTACAGTCACAGCTCATGAGCAGAAACGGGCTGACAGTTGGAAAACACATAGCGAGAAAAGTGGCTGTGTTCATCAGCCACCAGCTGGGATTGTCAAAATGAGCGACACAGACGTGGATGATGGAGGAGACGGTATGAAACGCCAAGAAGCTGGTAGCCAGGACAAGGATGCTCTGGGTGGCTCTGGCCTCAGGGGAGGATCTGGGGCGGACACTCATCCTGTGAAGGTGCTGGACCCTCTGCCTGTGCCTGTGCAGGAAGAGGACCATGGAGCTGCTGGCCCAGATGATGAGCATAGAAAACGAAAGTTCAGGGAAGACGACAAGCGCAGAGTAGAGTATGTTTGTGGTACTGTCATGGCCCTTGGAGGAACAGTATCCAAAGTCCCTTTCCCTGGTCAAGTTTTCACTGCTCCATTTGCTGGACACGTACAACAAATAAGGCAAGAGGCTGTGTACCAACAGGCACAGGACCCAGCAGAGGAGGATGAGGATGCCAAGGTACGTGGGGGATTTTGTTTTCTGAGTCTTCCAGCAGGTGCTCACGGGACTGATGGTGATGGCCTGGAACACACTCAAGAGGCAGGTGGTGCTGATGGACATGCCCCTGCCCACCCGCTGCACATACAGAAGAAGTTTGCACCCTGAATCATCCGTGAAGTGTTTCCATCCAAGAGCTGAGGTCATCTGGGGGACCCCTTCAGAGAGAATGACCAAGTTGTTGGAGAGAACCACATGCTTGAGAATTAAGTCTATGGACCTCGGCCGACAGCCAGGGAGGTGAAGGAAGAGTTGATGAAGAAGGGAGAAATTGCCCAGGACGCCCACTACCGTGTGCGCTAAGAAGATGACACCTATTGTCAGGTCTCTGGGGGTCAGTCTGTCATTCGTCATGTTTCCCTTTGAATTATGAGAGCGGTCGTTCCTGGGGAGAGGGGCCCACAGAAGCTCGTTGACACCAGGCGTGATTTCTGCTGTGTGTTCCCATGGGGTTGCCAGAGGCATCGGGAAGATTGCCGGATGGAGACAGTGATCAGTGTATTTCACGGGAAAATCAGCTTTAAAGATGAGGTGGAATTCACTTTGGGGAAGCAATGACAGGAAATGGAGAGAAAGCAGGATCCAAATTCTCAGACTAGGTGGGAGATTTAGGTCCCACTGGAACAAGCAGACCACCTCAGCCATTACCTGTGCCAGGCAGGGAAGCAACACTAAATCAGAGGCTGGTCTATATGTTAAAAGTTTTTAGAAGAACAAGAAATATTTCTGTGGCCTCAAAATGAGAGAATATTTGGGAAGCCTCACAAAACACATTGTATAGGCTGGCAAATTAGGGCTTATTAAAATGAAGAGCTGGTGTCATGGAAAGACACAGAGGAAGATGTTACCACAGACTGGCTTGTACTTGGTGGCACTTCTCACTCCTCATGAGACCCCCCCCCCAGACTCAGAACTCCCCATTATCAGCAGAATGATTCCATTCATTGTTTGCTAATCACACAGCAGAAATATACATAGCAGTGTAATGAGCGGGAAGAGTAGTACAGCAGGGTACAGATACACTCACAAAACTACATGGAATGGGATAAAGGGGCCAATATGGAAAGTTTATACCTATGGGTCTACTTATATCCATTTACATCCATTTACACTCAATGCCAGTATAAGGGAGCTCATCTCTTCAATGTCAGACTAGTGGCAAACTTACTCCCCCTGTCCCCAGGTATCCACCTCCCACATTTAGTGCCCCAGAACTTCGCTCTTGGAGCCCTGACTTACGGGGGGCTCAGGAGGGCTAAGGACATTCTGTTTCTTGATCTGGGTGTTATGTTCGCAGTGGTTGAGAAATCCCACGGAGCACTGTATTCGTAACGTGGACTTGTGTCTCTACGTTAAAAAAAATTTATATCACCAAAAAGAAAGATGGCAGGGTGGGGGGAGGGTGGGCTGGGACCGAGGTTGTTGCTGAGTGACTGACCTGCTGGCTGGGTGTGGGGGATGAACCTGCAGAGCCAGAGGCCCCCCAGGAGCCCAAACAAGAACCATCCAGGGATGGTGACTGTGCCGCCTATGGCGACCTCGGTGGTGCTGGGCCCTAAAGCCTTCTTTTCTTTAGGATGTTTTTGCAGCATCTGCATCTGGCAAACACACACATAGGGGAAATGACATGAACCCACCACTCAGAGTCTAGCAAAGGAAAGGAAACCCCCAAACCCTTGGAGCCTTTCAGTCCTACCCACCGGAGATTCCTGGTGTGGGCAGAGGTGGGAGAGATGTTGGAGAGGTGGGGTGCGGGGTGGCCACTGGGTGAGGCCAGGACGCAAGTTAACATTCTAAACCATCCAAGGAATAAAGAAACCAAGCAGCGGCCATTGGTTAGGTGTGGTGACCTAGACGTGGCTGAAATCCGGTTTGAGAATCAAATGTAAGGCCTTCAACTTGCACTCAGAGCCATAAGGAAAGAGAAAAGGGCAAAGAATTTGGTAAATCCCCAGGATCCCAACTACATTTTAGGATAAGTGGAACATTGCTATCGCCAAGTCCTTAGAGATAGTTCAGGCAGGCCCAGGGTCCAGGGTGGTGTGTGGGCTACCCAAGGAGCACTGGCACGCACTAGACTCACAGGATATTTACTTAGCTTCTTGTCTTTTCAAATGTATAAACTTTATTTTATTTAAAAAACATTTTATTTTTACAAGAAGAACTGGGCTATCGGCCAGAGGTGTGGACTCACCAGAGACAGAGTGGGGAGCAGAACAGATGGATCCACTGATAACCGGCAATCTAGCTCCGGCTGCAGTGGCTGTGGACAGCCTCATGAGTGCTGAGACACAGTTGCTTGTGGCACCAGGGGGCCCCTGAATATATAAACTTTAGGTTGTGCTCACAATAGGCAGAACCTTGGTGTCCCTGTCATACCAACCTCCTCTGACCTTATCCGTGTTTGCTGGCCGTGCCAGCATTGTGGTCCCTATCAAGGCAAGGGGAGGTTCAGCTCAGGCAGGTCACCCGATCCTTCTAAAGTCACATAGGCTAGACCTGGTTGGGCTGATTGCCAGGCAGGGTCCTAACCCAGCAGCACCCTGGCAACCACTGGTCGCTCTTCACACATTCGGTTGGCTAACATACCCGGCCGCTGTACTTCACATTGTTAGTATTTGATCATTTTGGTTGTAAGCAGTTTCCATTCGGGTGTCAAGCTTTATTCTCTAGAGCAACAGCAAAGAAAGCTTTCAAGAGCCCTAATAAGAGGCAGCTGCCCACACTACAGTTTGATCTTCAGTGGCCTCAAGTGCAAGTTAGATTTAGTGACACAGACTGGTTTCTCAGCAGAGAGCCCCATCTGCTGGCGTGCCAGGAACAAGAATCCACTGGTATTTATAAAATAAATGCATATTTAATGAAATAAATTAGGAAATAATGTTATTTGTCCCTTAACTGTGAAACATTAATACATGATCAAATAGGGTAGGATAGAATCTAAGTTTTAATAGTTTAGGTTGCGTGCTTATTCATGTATTAATAGCTAACGTAAGTACAGCTATTAGTAATGAGGTAAGATCTGTGAAGAATAAAATACAGGAGCTATGGAAATGGAGTTTGGAGCTGGGAAACCTTGTGCATTGTGCAAATGAAAATAGGGAACTGAGCCTCAAGCGTGGGACTGAGGCTAGGACATTATTAACCCAGAAGAATTTGCACAACATGTTTGGTTCTATCGACTATTATTTACAATTGTGTTATTTCCTTTCTCCTCAATGGTGCTTCCCCAACATCCAGAGGAAAAGTGTCTCTGCATAATCATTAGTCTTTTTCAGTGGAGACATAATATTAGACTGTCTCCAGTCATGGCCACATAAACCCAGAGTTCTAGAAAAGCATTTTTATTCCAGAAACAACTTCACATACCTGATTGCTGAACAAGATTAGGTTGTTACACTGCTCCATCCTACTCTTTAAACTTTGAGCTACTAGAAGTATCCTCACACTACATGGAAAAAATTTACGCAGTGATTTGTGTAAGGAAATGTGAACAATAGTTTGCTTTCATGACGATAATCCTTAAGTGCCTCAAAAATCAAGTTTCACTATTTACCAGTATGCTTCCACCGAGAGGATTTAACTGGATAACATGGAGGTCAGCAAGGTTGCCCAGGGTCCCGGCCCTTGATTCTTTTCACTAGGTCATCTCATAGCAGAGGAATCATGCCTCCTCTTGTGATTCTGCCAGTGGATCAACCGCCTCCACCCCAGAAGAGACACAAGCACTGTCTCAGACTTCCCGTACAGAGTCTGCCTCAGGCTGCAACAGAAAGTACTCACTGGATTCCTTCCCTCTGCCAGGACGTTTGGCTCAAGGCGATGGTCGGGGCACCCAGCAGGTAGTGGGAGACAGAGTCAGACCCCAAGATAAAGGCTTGTGATGCGGTGACCTCACCTCCCCTCAGAGCTGCGATTATCATTTCTCCTGGAGCAGTGATGACAGGGCGGCTTGGAGAACTGAGAACATGGCAGAAAAACTTTTTTCCCCGTTGCCAGCTGTCAGAGGCAATTATGAGTGTCTTGTGAGAATCTTCAGGGAGACCAGCGATGTGCCGGGGAGCGATTCCTACTTTTTCATGATCTCTGAAGGCGGCCTGGGTCTCAGGTGAGCAGAGACTGTCATACTGGATCCACCCCAAGTTCTACCCCAAATAAAATTCATGCTTAATTTTCAACCTAGGAAGTGGTATCATTTTTGAAGCACTTGCTAGAGAAATGGAAAGTAATTGAAAGGGGTTTATCATGAGCTAAAAGTCAGAGTACATGGTGTCAATAATTGACCTTTAGAAAGTAATGGACTCACTTGTATACCTAGACCTAGATTAATTTGGAAATGATATGAACATTTTTTTAAGATTTATTTATTTATGCATACAAGAGCCGGGTTATAGGCCAGAGGTGTGGGGCAGGACCGGGGGAGGGGGTGTGTGCGAGGATTCACCGGACGCAGATTGGGACACGGAACAGGCAGATCTGCTAAAATACGCTGGCTGAGGGGAGCAGCGGGGGAGTTAGTAGAGGTCTGCTGTGCCATGTGGGTCGCTCCCTGGCTGGCCAGGGGATGGAACTCGGGCTGTAGAGGCTGTGGACTGTTCATAGGTTGGGTCTTAACACCTTGTGCCACCGGGGAGGCCCGAGATGAACATTTTTTTTTTTAATTTTTAATTTTTTATTATTTTCTTATAGAGGCATGTTTTTATTTATTTGTTTGTTTGTTTGTTTTGTTTTTATACATGCACTGGGTACAGTCAAGCGGGGGAGGGTGAGAGAATTCACCAGAGCCAGAGCGGGGAGCAGAGCAGGCAGAAGGACCGAAGTACACTGCTGAGGGGAGCAGCAGGCGACAGGAGAGGTCTGCGCGCCATGCGGAACCCTCCTCCCGTGGCCGGGGAGCAGCCGGGGATCGAACCGGCGCTGCAGAGGCCGCGGGCAGCTTCGCAACCCAGCGCTCAACTGCTGCGCCACCGGGGAGGCCCCGAGATGAACATTTTTAAGGAAAATATATTTTCCTATGTTGACTTCAATAGTGATAGGAAATCTTAAATCTTTTTTTTTTTTCTTAAAGAGGCATGTTTTATTTATTTATTTATTTGTTTATACATGCACTGGGTACAGTCAGAAGCGTGGGAGGGTGAGAGAATTCACCAGAGCCAGAGCGGGGAGCAGAGCAGGCAGAAGGACCAAAGTACACTGCTGAGGGGAGCAGCGGGCGGCAGGAGAGGTCTGCACGCCATGTGGGACCCTCCTCTGGTGGCCGGGGAGCAGCCAGGGATCGAACCGGCGCTGCAGAGGTCGCCGGCAGCTTCACAACCCAGCGCTCAACCACTGCGCCACCGCGGAGGCCCGTGATAGGAAATCTTAACAAAAAAAAATCCCTAGAAGAATGAAAGATGTTTACAAAATGTCTGTGACACTTGAAAGCACCAACTTCCAATTTTGTAGGAGGCAAATTCTAACATTATTTTGGCAGATAAGTCAGTGCTGCCTTCTCAATTCAACACCACTGAATGGTTACCAAGTTACATCCTAATGGGGTGTAAGCCAGAGGTGTGGGGGCGGGGTGACAGGACTCAACAGAGTCAGACTAGGGGGCAGACCAGGAGGATCTACTGAAAAGCACTGCTGAGGGGAGCAGCGGGGAGATGGGAGAGGTCTGCTGTGCCATGCGGGTCAGCTCCCTGGCTGGGGATGGAAGTCAGCCCTGGAGGTGATAGCGCTGAGACTTAACCCCCGGGCCACCTGGCAGACCCTCTTTACATCTTTCATTGTAGAATTTTCAGTCAGGAACCACATTGGCTGTGTAGTTTTGGAGCACTATAAAAGACGGGCAAAAGTCAGTTCTTTGGATTTTCCAACAGACAAATCCACAGTATAACCAAGATCTACTGTCCATCGCCCTTAAGAGTTTTTTTTCCCCACATTTTATTTAAATTTTATTTTTTATATTCCCCGTGCAATTACAACCCCCTTATTTTGACCCCAAGCCCTCCTATCCCCGCCCCCACCCCGCATAGAGTGTCTCTGGTTCATAGTTGTTTGTTCATTTTGATATTTTCTTTCTTATTCATTTCCCTGGTCCCTTATTTAAGTTTTCAAGATTCCTGCTGTGAGTGAGACCATCCGGTAGTTTTCTTTTTCTTTCTGGCTTATTTCGCTGAGCATGATCCCTTCCAGCGCCATCCATGTTGCTGCAAATTGCATGTGTTTATCCATTTTGAATGCTGAGTAATATTCCATGGTGTATATGGACCACATCTTCTTGATCCAGTCATCGATTTTGGGCATTTGGGTTGTTTCCAAAGCTTAGCTATTGTAAACAGTGCTGCTATAAACATAGGGGTGCAGGTGTTCTTTGGAATTGATGTTTGTGTCCTTTGGGTAAATACCTAGGAGTGGAATTGCTGGATCATATGGAAGCTCTATGTTTAGTAGGTCCAGAAATCTCCACACAGCTCTCCATAGTGGTTGGACCAGTTTGCACTCCCACCAACAGTGCAGGATAGTTCCTTTTTCTCCACAACCTCGCCAACATTTGTTAGTGCTAGTGTTTTTTTTTTTAAGATTTAGTTATTTATTTATACAAGCACTGGGTACAGTCAGAAGCGCGGGAGGGTGAGAGAATTCACCAGAGGCAGAGCGGGAAGCAGAGCAGGCAGAAGGACTGAAGTACATGCTGAGGGGAGCAGTGGGCGGCAGGAGAGGTCTGCGCGCCCTGTGGGACCCTCCTCCAGTGGCCGGAGAGCAGCCGGGGATCGAAACGGTGCTGCAGAGGCTGCGGGCAGCTTCGCAACCCAACGCTCAACCGCTGTGCCATTGGGGAGGCCTTGTTGCTAGTTTTTTTAATATGTGCCATTCTCACTGGTGTAAGATGGTATCTCATTGTAGTTTTGATTTGCATTTCCCTGATTACAAGTGATGTTGAGAGTTTTATGCCAACTGAGAGGTTAGAGGGGACGTAGTTCACACAAGACCACCCTCCTTTCGTATGCCAAGCACAGGGGTGGGCACTCCCTACACCTTTGGGTGTACCCACTCTCTAGAAGGACTGAGTCCCCACAGAAGTGTTACACTCGTGGTTGAGGGTTATTACAGGGAAAGCGTGCAGAGGGAAGTCAGCCAAGGTTAGGGACGCACGGGGCAGATCCATACGTGGGTGTTCCCATTGGTTCTCCTGGATGCGTTACTTCCCCACCATCAATATGTGACCACTCTCGGTCTGTCTCAAGCAGGGGCGCCCACACAGGCCCTGGTGCCCAGTTTTTAGTGGAGCTTTATTGCTTACTGTTGTGTTGGATCGTTAGTGTCCAGCCTGTCTCGAGGTTGGGTACTAAGTTTAGTCTCCAGTACCTCCAGAGACTGATCTGATAGTACTTGGCCCAAAGTCCCATCGTAAATCATAACATTGGGATACTGTTCCGTGACAAAGCCCCCAAACAAGCAAAGACGCTCCTGTATTGTATGGAAGGCTTTCCACAGGCCTGGAGATCACTCCCCGGTTACCCCCCACCCCCAAAGCTGAGAGTAAAACCAGACGAGCCAGACCTCACTTGGGGAAGATCACTTCTCTACATGGGACACTTCCTCACCTCTGGCCCAAGAGCTCTAACATCAGGTCATCGTATTCATCTGGCCACCTACTCTTAGCATAGCCTTTATAGCACAGGTAGAGAATGTATTCATGTGAATTTTCCTCACATTTGGGGAGCCAGTGAGAAGTAGGGGGCAAAGAGATGGCAAGAGAGGTAGAATGCAGATGAAGAGGATGAAGGTAGGAGATTGAGGTCTCTCACTCTCCCCTTCAGTCAATAATGCCCTCATTGCCCTGGATTCAGGACTTGCCCGTGGAATGTTTCCACATTCAAGTTGTGACACAAAAACTTTGTTCATATGAACCCCCCGGAAACCTTTCACATGTACTTATGGTAGAATTACAAGTAGGACGTCGCGTGAACAACACTCCACTTGTCTCTCAGAATTCCACATAGAGGTGGTGACTGCAGTGGGTCTACTAGGACAGCCTCATTCCTGCTACCTGCCAAGGGACCTGGTCCGTTCCCAGTGGTTATGTCTTAGAGAACTTTCATGCCCACGTCTGACTTGAAAGTCCCTGTAGTTGTTGTGGTATTTCTAAAATGCATGGTTTAGAGAAGAAAGAAAACGTAACCAAATAGCACGTTGTAGGTCATGTGTTCCTTCGGGTAAAAACCATGTGAAAAGGTCATCTCTGGTAATAGTTTTGTGGAAATGATGACAGTGAGAAAAATATTTTTTTGTTGCCAAAAAATGAACTGGTCTCATCGTGAGGTTGGCAGATCTTTGTCCCCTGGGGTATTCCCGAGATACTAGTGATTGGATTCCCTCTGGGGAGAGTGGTAGGGGCAGCAGTGCCTTGGGTCTGGTTCCAGCATTCTCTGAGGGGGCCCAGTGCTCAGCCCATGCCACTGCAGCTCATCTGTTCAGGGCATCTCCACCTGGACTCTGGCTGGAAGGCACAAAGCGCCACCTGTTGGCATCTCACTGTGCAATATTGTCTTAAACCAAGCATTCCTGAAAATTACTTAGTGAAGAACAGTTTGGATCAGGGGCAATGAATTCTGTTAACCTTTTGAAACAGTGGTGGAAAGGGCCACAAAAGGGCAGCGGATGGAAGGATGGAATGGCCATTCACCTGCCCAGGCTCTGAATCAAGAGGGCCACCAAAAAGCCCCCAAAAGGCCGAAAGGCCAAAAACCAAAGCCAAGAGCTAGAGCCTAAAAAAGGACAGTGCCCGATGAGAGGACAGGTCTCTGTCTGTGGGCTCTCACCTGCGGTCACAATTGCAGGAGACCTCGGGCTCAGGGAACAACCACCAAGGGGTTTATTTTACTAGCAGGCGAAACAAGAGCTCCCTGTATCCACAGGTGGAGGCTGCTGTCCCAGGTAGTATCAGTGATGGCTGCCACCTGTCACCAGGAGGACTGGACAGCACCAGCCAGTAGTGATGGCCACTGCTGGTCCCTCAACGGCGATGTCAGAGACACCCAGTGTTAACAGCCCTTTGTGAGTTGTTGGTTACACCAACAACAAACAGGTCTTTGGGACGCCAGACCCAGGGCCTTTGGTGTTCCTTTCAGGCAATGTCAGAGACAGGACTGAGGCCCAGTCTGTGACAGAGTCCTTGGGCTTCTGTTCCCTCCTCAGGGGGCGTGGCTGCTGGATGCTGCTTTTCTTTCTTTGGAGGCTGGAACTGTCTTCTTTACGGGATGGCATCATCTCCGGGCTGGCGTTGTCTCTCTGCTTCTTATGGGGGCTGGTGTCATCTCTCCCCTCAGCTCCCTCAGACCCTGGCTTATATCTTTTTTGGGGTGCCCCATCCACAAGGATTGTTTTTCATTCGTGTGGCTGATTAGACCATTTGCCAGTCAGCCCATAGCACCTGATGGGTCTATTCCACAACCCAGGAAGAGTGGCTTACATAGAAGGACTCTGAGGAGCAACTGCCAGAACTGACTTGTGGTGAGAGGCTGGGTCCTGGTAAGAAAAGTCCAATTGGACCATTTAGCACCAATCAGCTCACAGCTCACACTTGATTGGTCCATTGCGCGATCCAGGAAGTACACTGTTACATAAAAGTTCTCTGAGGAGCAACTGCCACACCTGACTTGTGGTGGAGCAGCAGGTTAAACAACTCGACTGCTCCTGACACTCCCACCGCTGAGGTGGCTGGGGTCCCGTAACACTCTAACCTAAAATACTCAACCTACCTTACTCTTACCGTGTTATGATTCACCTGGAGCACCACAGGGAATGGAATTCACTCTTTGATGTGACACTTCAGATAGATGAAATGTTCTTTAAGATATCTGAAAAATAGACAGAATGATATACAGATGTACATATTTTTTCCATCAAATTGAATTGATTTGCCACTTGCTTACTGAATATATACTCAGGGACCACAGCTTCAGGCCTCACCATGTGCACATGCCTCATAACCGCTCCGCAGAGCCCCCGCCCTCTGTCACCTCCCCTCTGCTGGCGGTCCCCTCTGCCCACCCCCTCCAGTCGGGCCACCACAGCTTTCACTGAGTCTAAACATTACTCATGTTGTGTTTTGGCAGTTTCTTCGGCTAGTTATAGTCCAAAAAGGAGAGGAACCATATAGTAATTGTCTTTCACAGACACGAGTATAGTTTTTAAGTTTCTTTTAATGCAGTTCCCAGAACAGATATTATAACTTCATAGAAAGAAGCAGACTGCACCCCATAACTCAGTCAAAAACACACTTAAGCCTTTCGTTATATGAGTATGTGCCCTTCACATTACCTTTTTATGCCTGACACACTCAGGATTTGCTTGTTGCCTCCAAATGGTGGTCTGACTGTCTCGAAGGCTCTGTTCTAACCAGCTTTGGTAGTTAACTTGGGCCTGACATACCTTTGGGCATCACCCAATAAGCACTTAGGTCAACACTGTCAAAGTTTTCAGCCTGTTAACTTCATATGTGTTCAAAACCTCTGTTTTTCCATGTCTTGTACATTTTCAAACACATTTTTTATTATTCTAATTTTTTTAGTATAAACTTTTTTTTAAAGATTTATTTATTTATATGTGAACTGGGGTACAGGTGAGAGGCGCAGGAGGGCGAGAGAATTCATCAGGGATAGAGTGGAAGCAGAATATGTGGACTGACTGAAATACATTGCTTAGGGGAGAAGCCGGCGAGGCAGCACAGGTGTGCTGCACCATGTGGCTAGCTCCCTGGGCGGTCGGACATCGAACTCGCGCTGCAGAGGCCACAGATAGCTTCACAGCGCTGCGCCTCACACCCTGCGCCACCAGGGAGGCCCTAATTCTGTATTGATTTTTGACGCTGTATACTGCTCTATTTAAGGAGTGTTTACCCGTCCATTCACCTGAACATTCAGGTTATTGATTCTTAGAATGTTTGCCAAGACGTCCGTAGTTCATATGAAAATTTTTAACAATATTCTTAGCACTGGTATTTCTAGATCACCTGGAAGGAGAAAGCTACGTTGGTTGTGCAGAATACCCGGATGGTCTGGTAAAGGGGCCCCCGTCGGCTCCTCGGCTCCCCCACCTCCCTGGCACGCCCGAGCAGCTGGTGTTTCTGTGTTTCTTGTGTCCTTGGGGCTGGTGCAGACCAGACACCGCGCTGCTGGGCGTTTCCTCACTGGGGGTGTCCTTTGTCTTCCAGGGGATGTTCACCCACTCTGAAGCCTGACACCGCCTCCAGACCCTCAAGCCCGCCACCAAGGCTGGCCGCGCCCCTCCCAATGGGCTCCGCCATGTCACCTGCAGGGACACAAGACACTCCCGCCCCCGCCCCCACCCCCACCCCCACCCCTTACAACTCCCCGCCCTCGCCGGTGGCCCGCCCCATCTAACAGGCTCCCCTGCGCCACGCGCAAGGCCACGGCCGTCCCCGCCCCCGCCGCTGCGGCCGCGCCGGGCCCAGCGACCGCCTGGGGTCTGTTCTCTCCGGCCGTCGCCGCCCCTGTCGTCCCGGCGCCCACCGTGTCCATGGGGCGACCAGGGCTCCCGCCCTCGGACCCGGCTCCTGCTCGCGGCCCTGACTCCTGTGAGGCGCGGCCGCGGCGCCGCCCTCTGTGGCACAGGCTGAGCGGGACGGCGTCGGCTGCGGCCCGGCTCCCGCGGCCTTGCCGGGCCCGGTGCTGCGGCCCACGTCGAGGAGGGAAGGCGGTCCGGTTCCAGGACGTGATTTCGAGTCACGCCTTGAGCGGATGTGGGGGTGGGGGTGGGGCGCGGTGGGCGTGGTCACGTGACGTCACGGAGCCAGCATCCCCAGAACCCGAACCCCGGGAGGGAGACGCTGCCCTGACCCAGCCGACCAGGAGCGACCCTGGAGACAGCCCGGAGGGCGTGGGGAGGAGGGTGGGCCCTGGGACGTCTTTCTGCCTTCGCCTTCGCGGGGAAGCTCTGGGGGAGGGGTGGTGGCCCCAGTGATGGACTGCGGTCTGGGGGTTCTGGGGCCGGTCACCGGGGGCCCCGGGTCAGTGGAGTTGAAGGTCACGAGATGAACGACCCCTTGTCTGGCTTTGGCGCTGGCCTGAATGATCCTGCTTGGCGGCTCGTATGCATCACTGGGTCTGTCAACTGGGCGTCTTATCCAGCTTCGCGGTTTACCTTGGGGCGCACCGTGGAGAAGGGGTGTGTGTGTGTCGGGGGGGGGGAGGGAGGATGTTATTGAAGGAGACTTGCTGGATCAGAGTTTAGATGGAACTTGGAGTCGTGTTATTGTTGGATTGCGGGGGTGTGGATGCTTGTGTGTAGGCGCGAGGCCCGGGACTGAGCTTTGGAGACCAGGGTCTGGGAGGAGGCGGGTAGTGGTTGAGGTCCTGACTACCGGGCTCGAGGATACAACACCCACCAGGTCCCAATCTCCTTTCAAGTCCTTGCCCGCCTCAGGTACTAGGTAAACACTGGGTTCCACTTTTTAAAAGCTAAATACATTTTAATAAAGATACTTACATTTTAAAGGTTGCAGATTCGGAGTGCAACTTAAATGTTAGTTTATTGAGCAATCTTTTGGGCTGGGTGTTTAATGGCCATCATACAAATGATGACCTCAAGCGAGAATCGAAGGCCAGTATAAAAACTGTACATATTTTTCGCCAAAAGAAATAACTCCAAGTTATAAAACTGCAATTTTACAAACGTAGAAAAGCAGCTTCTGGCGGCATCAGAAACTGGCTGTGCCGATGTCACTGGATGAATCTACTGGAAGTCAATCAGGAGGTGAAAGATCCAACTTTTGCCTCGTCCTCCTTGCCCATAGTGCTTATTTGGGGGGCACCCTTGCCAGCATAAGGGTGTCAGTACGTGGTTCCCACCCAGTGGGGCCAGGTGAGGAGCAGCAGTGTTCTCCCCATCTGCAGGGGCTCTGTTCACGGAAATGGGGAGGCCAGACTCAGAACCCAGGGCTTCGGGCTCAGTCCAGCTTCATTTCTATTTATTTATTTATTTAGATTTATTTATTCATGCATACAAGAATTGGGGTACATCCTGCCAATGTATGGGATGGTGAGAGTTTTCATCGGACAGAGCGGTGAACAGAGCAGGCAGTCTGACTGAAATACACTGCTGAGGGGAGCAGCAGGCGAGTGAGGAGAGGTCTGCCACGCCACATGGGCTTTTCCCCTGCTGGCCAGGATTGAACCCGTGCTGCAGAGGCTGGGGACAGCTTCATAGTGCTGAGCTGGACTGCCTGCACCACCAGGGAGTCCCCATCAGCTTCATTTCTATAAATTTAAATTGTCTGTGTCTGTAAGATAGTGTCCTGAGTCCAGACTTTTATGACTCCTGGTGACCGGTGGTAACGACTGCTGGCTAGTGCTGTCCAGCTCTGTTGACAGGTGACCGGCACTCTGTACTTCAGGTGGACACTGTATGGGTTTGGCAGCCACCACATCTGGCTACAATGAATTCTTTGTTCCCCCTGATTGTAAAACCCCGTGGTGGTTGTTCTTGGAGCCCGAGGTCTCTTGGCGTTGAGCATGGGTGGGAACCCACAGTGCTCCGTCCTCTTGTCAGGCACTGTCCTGACAAGATGGGCTGTGGCTCTCTGTTGTGTAGCTATTACCATAGTCCTTAGTTTCAGCTTTTGGCCTTCTGTCGGCTCTCGTCTAGCGTGCAGGTGGGTGGCCATTCAGCCTTTCCGGCATCAGTCCTCCCTCTCTGACCGCCCCGATTTCAAGAACACTGACCTGACAGTAACCTTGGTCTCACTGGCCTGCTGAAGTGCAAGTCTCTGGGTGGGCACAGATGGTAATGACAGCTTCGATGTATGAAGACATATGTAACCAGCTGCACATGCCCGCATCTCATCCAGCTACAGAGTGCTATGACACTGTCCCTTCTCCCCACTGTGGTAACCCCATAGAACCAGAACCCCACTGCTGTCAAGGAGAGAGCCTGGCTCGAGGGCCTTTACGGCCCTTCTCCCCTGGTGTGACCCACAGAAAACACTTCTGGCTTGTCAGCCAGTGGCTTTCTCAAAACGTGGGGGGATCCTTTGGTGAAAGTCCAACAAAGGCCCTGGTATCTGTGACACATTCAACTGGCTGAGGATATCCCAGCACGTCAGGTGCCTCAGGGAGACATGTGGTTTCTCAAGTTTCTGTGTGGACTTTTTGAGAGTGACAGGTGAATAAACCACCCAATATTCTGCCCATATATACAACATACGTATTTCCAGTAAGATTGGGGCATCTTCTAAACTTGACCCACACAAAGCAGAGCCTGGAAACACTACAGTCACAGCTCATGAGCAGAAACGGGCTGACAGTTGGAAAACACATAGTGAGAAAAGTGGCTGTGTTCACCAGCCAACAGCTGGGATTGTCAAAATGAGCGACACAGACGTGGATGATGGAGGAGACGGTATGAAACGCCAAGAAGCTGCTAGCCAGGAGGAGGATGCTCTGGGTGGCTCTGGCCTCGGGGGAGGATCTGGGGTGGTCACTCATCCTGTGAAGGTGGTGGACCCTCTGCCGGTGCCTGTGCAGGAAGAGGACCATGGAGCTGCTGGCCCATATGATGAGCACAGAAAACGAAAGTTCAGGGAAGACGACAAGCGCAGAGTAGAGTATGTCCATGGTTCTGTCATGGCCCTTGGAGGAACAGTATCCAAAGTCCCTTTCCCTGGTCAGGTTTTCACTGCTCCATTTGCTGGACACATACACCAAAGAAGGAAAGAGGCTGTGTACTAACAGGCACAGGACCCAGCAGAGGAGAATGAGGATGCTAAGGAGTTTGGGGGATTTTGTTTTCTGAGTCTTCCAGCAGGTGCTCACGGGACTGATGGTGATGGCCTGGAACACACTCAAGAGGCAGGTGGTGCTGATGGACATGCCCCTGCCCACCCGCTGCACATACAGAAGAAGTTTGCACCCTGAATCATCCGTGAAGTGTTTCCATCCAAGAGCTGAGGTCATCTGGGGGACCCCTTCAGAGAGAATGACCAAGGAATTGGAGAGAACCGCATGCTTGAGAATTAAGTCTATGGACCTCCGCCGACAGCCAGGGAGGTGAAGGAAGAGTTGATGAAGAAGGGAGAAATTTCCCAGGACGCCCACTACCGTGTGCGCTAAGAAGATGACACCTACTGTCAGGTGTCTGGAGGTCAGTCTATCATTTGTTACGTTTCTCTTTGAATTATGAGAGCGGTCGTTCCTGGGGAGAGGGGCCCACAGAAACTCATTGACACCAGGCGTGATTTCTGCTGTGTGTTCCCATGGGGTTGCCAGAGGCATCGAGAAGATTGCCGGATGGAGACAGTGATCAGTGTATTTCACAGGAAAATCAGCTTTAAAGATGAGGTAGGACTCACCTTGGGGAAGCAATGACAGGAAATGGAGAGAAAGCAGGATCCAAATTCTCAGACTAGGTGGGAGATTTAGGTCCCACTGGAACAAGCAGACCACCTGAGCCATTACCTGTGCCAGGCAGGGAAGCAACACTAAATCAGAGGCTGGTCTACGTGTTAAAAGAAGTTTTTAGAAAAACAAGAAATATTTCTGTGGCCTCAGAATGAGGGAATATTTGGGAAGCTTCACAAAACACATTAATGGGCTGGCAAATTAGGACTTATTAAAATGAAGAGCTGGTGTCATGGAAATACAGAGAGGAAGATGTTACCACAGACTGGCTTGTACTTGGTGACACTACTCACTCCTCATGAGACCCCCCCCAGACTCAGGACTCCCCATTATCAGCAGAATGATTCCATTCATTGTTTGCTAATCACACAGCAGAATTCTAGGTAGTAGTGTAATGAGCGGGAGCTGTAGTACAGCGGGGTACAGATGCACTCACAAAACACTTGGCTTGGGACAAAGGGGCTAATATGGAAAGTTTATACCTATGGGTCTACTTATATCCATTTACATCCATTTACACTCAATGCCAGTATAAGGGAGCTCATCTCTTCAATGTCAGACTAGTGGCAAACCTACTCCCCCTATTCCCAAGTGTCCCCCTCCCACAGTTAGTGCCCCGCAACTCGCTCTAGAGCCCTGACTTCGGGGAGGCTCAGGAGGGCTGTGGGCAAGTGAGGACATTCTGTTTCTTGATCTGGGTGTTATGTTCACAGTGGTTAAAAATTCCATGGAGCGCTGTATTTGTAACCTGGACGTGTGTCTCGACATGTAAAAAAATTTATATCACCAAAAAGAAAGATGGCAGGGTGGGAGGGTGGGCTGGGACCGAGGTCGTTGCTGAGTGACTGACCTGCTGGCTAGGTGTGGGGGATGAAACTGCAGAGCCAGATGCCTCCCAGGAGCCCAAACAAGAACCATCCAGGGATGGTGACTGTGCTGCCTATCGCGACCTCGGTGGTGCTGGGCTCTGAAGCCTTCTTTTCTTTAGGATGTTTTTGCGGCTGCATCTGGCAAACACACACATAGGGGAAATGACATGAACCCACCACTCAGGGTCTAGCAAAGGAAAGGAAACCCCCAAACCCTCAGAACCTTTGTGTCCTACCCACCTGAGGTTCCTGGTGCAGGCGGAGGTGGGAGAGAGATTGGAGAAGTGGGGTGCGGGGTGGCCACTGGGTGAGGCCAGGACGCAAGTTAACATTCTAAACCATCCAAGGAATAAAGAAACCAAGCGGCAGCCATTGGCTAGGGGTGGTGGCCTAGATGCAGCTGCAATCCGGCGCTTGAGAATCAAATGTAAGGCCTTCAACTTGCACTCAGAGCCATAAAGAAGGAGAAAATGACAAAGAAATTGGTGAATCCCCAGGATCCCAACTACATTTTAGGATAAGTGGAACATTGCTATCGCCAAGTCCTTAGAGGTCATTCGGGCAGGCCCCGGGTCCAGGGTTGAGCTGTGGGCTCTCCGAGCATTGGTACTCACTAGACTCACAGGACATTTACTTAGCGCCTTGTCTTGTCAAATGTATAAACTTTATTTTATTTAAAAATTATTTCATTTATTTTTACACAGAAGAGCTGCGCTGTAGGCCAGAGATGCGGTGTCAAGCTTTATTCTCTAGAGCAACAGCAAAGAAAGCTTTCAAGAGCCCTTATAAGAGGCAGCTGCCCACAGTACAGTTTGATCTTCAGTGGCCTCAAGTGCAAGTTAGATTTAGTGACACAGACTGGTTTCTCAGCAGAGAGCCCCATCTGCTGGCGTGCCAGGAACAAGAATCCCCTGGTATTTATAAAATAAATGCATATTTAATGAAATAAATTAGGGGATAATGTTATTTTGTCCCTTAACTGTGAAACATTAATACATGATCAAATAGGGTAGGATAGAATCTAAGTTTTTATAATTTAGGTTGCGTGCTTATTCATGTATTAATAGCTAACGTAAGTGCAGCTATTAGTAATGAGGCAAGATCTGTGAAGAATAAGATACAGGAGCTATGGAAATGGAGTTGGGAGCTGGGAAACCTTGTGCATTGTGCAAATGAAAATAGGGAACTGAGCCTCAAGCGTGGGACTGAGGCTAGGACATTATTAACCCAGAAGAATTTGCATAACATGTTTGGTTCTATCGACTATTATTTACAATTGAATTATTGCCTTTCCCCTCAATGCTGCTTCCCCAAAATCCAGAGGAAAAGTGTGTCTCCATAATCTTTAGTCTGTTTCAGTGGAGACATAATGACTGTATCCAGTCATGGCCTCATAAACCCAGAGTTCTAGGAAAGCATTTTCGTTCCAGAAACAACTTCAGATACCTGATTTCTGTGCAAGATTAGATCGTTATACTACTCCATCCTACTCTTTAAGCTTCGAGCTACTAGAAGCATCCTTGTACACTACATGGAAAAAATTTACTCTGTGATTTGTGTAAGGAAATGTGCACAATAGTTTGCTTTCATGATGACAATCCTTAAGTGCCTTAAAAATCAAGCTTCACTATTTACCAATGTGCTTCCCCCGAGAGGATTTAATTAGATTACATGGAGGTCAGCAAGGTTGCCCAGGGTCCCGGCCCTTGATTCTTTTCTGCCAGTGGATCAACCGCCTCCACCCCAGAAGAGACACAAGCACTGTCTCAGACTTCCCGTACAGAGTCTGCCTCAGGCTGCAACAGAAAGTACTCACTGGATTCCTTCCCTCTGCCAGGACGTTTGGCTCAAGGCGATGGTCGGGGCGCGCAGCGGGTAGTGGAAGAGAGAATCAGACCCCAAGATAAAGGCTTGTGATGCAGTGACCTCACCTCCCTTCAGAGCTACGATTATCATTTCTCCTGGAGCAGTGATGTCGGTGCGCCTTGGAGAACTGAGAACATGGCAGAAAAACTTTTTTCCCAGTTGCCAGCTGTCAGAGGCAATTATGAGTGTCTTGTGAGAATCTTCGGGGAGACCAGCGATGTGCCAGGGAGCGATTCCTACTTTTTCATGATCTCTGAAGGCGGCCTGGGTCTCAGGTGAGCAGAGACTGTCAGACTCGATCCCACCAAGTTCTACCCCAAATAAAATTCATGCTTAATTTTCAACCTGGGAAGTTGTATCATTTCTGAAGCACTTGCTAGAGAAATGGAAAGTAATTGAAAGGGGTTTATCATGAGCTAAAAGTCAGAGTACATGGTGTCAATAATTGACCTTTAGAAAGCAGTGGAATCACTTGTATGAGTAGACATAGATTAATTGGGAAATGATGAAATGACCTTTTTTTTAATGTTTATTTATTTATGCATACAAGAGCTGGGGTATAAGCCAGAGTTGTGGGGCGGGGCCAGGGTGTGTGTGAGAGGATTCACTGGACACAGATTGGGAAACAGAACAGGCAGATCTGCTAAAATACACCGCTGAGGGGAGCAGCGGGGGAGTTAGGAGAGGTCTGCTGTGCCATGTTGGTTGCTCCCTGGCCTGCCGGGGGATGGAACTCGGGCTGCAGAGGCTGTGGATGGTTCAAAGGTTGGATCTTAACCCCTTGTGCCACCAGGGAGGCCCGAGATGAACATTTTTAAGGAAAATATATTTACCTATATTGACTTCAGTAGTGATAGAAATCTTAACAAAAATAAATCCCTAGAAAAATGAAAGTTGTTTACAAAATGTCTGTGACAAGTAAAAGCACCCGCTTCCAATGGTGTAGGAGGCGGATTCTACCATTCTTTTGGCAGATAAGTCAGTGCCGCCTTCTCAATTCAACACCACTGAATGGTTACCAGGTTACACCCTAATGGGGTGTAAGCCAGAGGTGTGGGGACGGGGTGACAGGATTCACCAGAGACAGACTAGGGAGCAAACCAGGTGGATCTACTGAAATCCACTGCTGAGGGGAGCAGTGGGGAGATGGGAGAGGTCTGCTGTGCCATGTGGGTCAGCTCCCTGGCTGGGGATGGAAGTCAGCCCTGGAGGTGATAGTGCTGAGACTTAACCCCCGGGCTACCCGGCAGACCTTGTTTACACCTTTCATTGTAGAATTTTCAGTCAGGAACCACATTGGCTGTGTAGTTTTGGAGCACTATAAAAGACGGGCAAAAGTCAGTTCTTTGGATTTTCCAACAGACAAATCCACAGTATAACCAAGGTCTACTGTCCATCCCCCTTGAGAGTTTTATGCCAACTGAGAGGTTAGAGGGGAAGTAGTTCACACAAGACCACCCTCCTTTCATATACCAAGCACAGGGGTGGGCACTCCCTACACCTTTGGGTGTACCCACTCTCTAGGACTGAGACCCCACGTAAGCTGTTACACTCGTGGTTGACGGTTATTACAGGGAAAGCGTGCAGAGGGAAGTCAGCCAAGGTTAGGGACGCACGGGGCACATCCATATGTGGGTTTTCCCATTGCTTCTCCTGGATGCGTTACTTCCCCACCATCAATATGTGACCACTCTCGGTCTGTCTCAAGCAGGGGCGCCCACCCAGGCCCTGGTGCCCAGAGTTTTTGATGGAGCTTAATTGCTTACTGTTGTGTTGGCTCCTTAGTCTCCAGCCTGTCTCGAGGTTGGGTACCACGTTTAGTCTCCAGTTCCTCCAGAGACTGATCTGATACTACTTGGCCCAAAGTCCCATCATAAATCATAACATTGGGAGACTGTTCTGTGACAAAGCCCCCACCAAGCAAAGACGCTCCTATCTGGAAGGGATTTCCACAGGCCTGGAGATCACTTCCCGGTCACCACTGCCAATGCTGAGAGTAAAGCCAGAGGAGCCAGACGTCACTTTGGGGAAGATCACTTCTCTACACTGGACACCCGCTCAACTCTGACAGCTCTAACATCAGGTCATCATATTTATCGGGCCACCTACTCTTAGCATAGCCTGTATAGCACAGGTAGAAAACGTATTTATGTGAATTTTCCTCACGTTTGGGGAGCCAGTGTGAATTAGGGGGCAAAGAGGTGGCAAGAGAGGTAGAATGCAGATGAAGAGGATGAAGGAAGGAGATTGAGGCCTCTCACTCTTCCCTCCAGTCAATAATGCCCTCATTGCCCTGGATTCAGGGCATGTGAAATGGGAATGTGGAATGTTTCCACATTCAAGTCGTGACACAAAAACTTTGTTCATATGAACCCCCCGGAAACCTTTCACCTGTACTTCCGGTAGAATTGCAAGTAGGACGTCGCGTGAACAACACTCCACTTGTCTCTCAGAATTCCACATAGAGGTGGTGACTGCAGTGGGTCTACTAGGACAGCCTTGGAGAACTTTCATGCCCACGTCTGACTTGAAAGTCCCTGTAGTTGTTGTGGTATTTCTGAAATGTATTGCATGGTTTAGAGAAGAAAGAAAACATAACCAGATGACTGACATGTTGTAGGTCTTGTTTTTGCTTCGTGTAAAAACCATGTGAAAAGGTCATCTCTGGTAATACTTTTGTGGAAATGATGACAGTGAGAAAAATATTTTTTTGTTGCCAAAAAATGAACTGGTCTCATCGTGAGGTTGGCAGGCTTTGTCCCCTGGGGTATTCCCGAGATACTAGCGATTGGATTCCCTCTGGGGAGAGTGGTAGGGGCAGCAGTGCCTTGGGTCTGGTTCCAGCATTCTCCGAGGGGGCCCAGTGCACAGCCCATGCCACTGCAGCTCATCTGTTCAGGGCATCTCCACCTGGACTCTGGCTGGAAGGCACAAAGCGCCACCTGTTGGCATCTCACTGTGCAATATTGTCTTAGAGCAAGCATTCCTGAAAATTACCTAGTGAAGAACAGTTTGGATCAGGGGCTTTGAATCCTGCTAACCTTCTGAAACAGGGGCAGAGGTGGCCACAAAAGGGCAGCGGGCAGGAAGCCGGATAGAAGGATGTAATGGCCACTCACCTGCCCAGGCTCTGAGACCAGAGGGCCACCAAAAAGCCCCAAAAAGGCCAAAGTCCAAAAACCAAAGCCAAGAGCTAGAGCCTAAAAAAGGACAGAGCCCGATGAGAGGACAGGTCACTGTCTGTGGGGTCTTACGCGCGGGAACAATTGCAGGAGACCTCGGGCTCAGGGAACAACCAATGGGGTTTATTTTACAAACAGGGGAAACAGAGTTCACCGTAACCCCAGGTGGAGGCTGCCTGTCCCAGGTAGTATCAGTGATGGCTGCCACCAGTCACCAGGAGGGCTGGACAGCACCAGCCAGTAGTGATGGCCACTGCTGGACCCTCAGAGGCGATGTCAGAGACACCCAGTGTTAACAGCCCTTTGTGAGTTGTTGGTTACACCAACAACAAACAGCTCTTTGAGACGCCAAGCCCAGGGCCTTTGGTGTTCCTTTCAGGCAATGTCAGAGACAGGACTCAGGCCCAGTCTGTGACAGAGTCCTTGGGCTTCTGTTCCCTCCTCAGGGGCTTGGCTGCTGGATGCTGCTTTTCTTTCTTTGGAGGCTGGAAATGTCTTTTTCAGGGGCTGGCATCATCTCTGGGCAGGCGTTGTCTCTGTCTTTCTTGGGGGGGCTGGTGTCATCTCTCCCCTCAGCTCCGTCAGACCCTGGCTTACATCCTAGTCAGAGTGCCTCATCCACAGGATTGTTTTTCATTCCTGTGGCTGATTAGACCATTTGTCTGTCAGCCTATAGCACCCAATGGGTCTATTCCACAACCCAGGAAGTGTGCCTTACATGGAAGGGCTCTGAGGAGCAACTGCCACAACTGACTTGTGGTGAGAGGCTGGGTCCTGGTAAGAAAAGTCCAATTGGACCTTTTAGCACCAATCAGCTCACAGCTCACACTTGATTGGTCCATTGCACGATCCAGGAAGTACACTGTTACATAAAAGTTCTCTGAGGAGCAACTGCCACACCTGACTTGTGGTGGAGCAGCAGGTTAAAGAACACCTCTGCTCCTGACGCTCCCTCTGCCGAGGTGGCTGGGGTCCCGTAACACTCTAACCTAAAATACTCAACCTACCTTACTCTTACAGTGTTATGATTCAACTGGAGCACCACAGGGAATGGAATACACTCTTTGATGTGACACTTCAGAAAGATGAAATGTTCTTTAAGATATCTTGAAAATAGAATGATATACAGATGTACATATTTTTTCCATCCAATGGAATTGATTTTCCACTTGCTTACTCAATATGTACTCAGGGACTACAGCTTCAGGCCTCACCATTGCACATGCCTCATTCCCGCTCCCGCAGAGCGCCAGCGCCAGCCCTCTGACACGTCCCCTCTGCAGGCAGTCCCCTCTGTCCACCCCCTCCAGTGGTTGCCAGCACAGCTTTCACTGAATCTAAACGTTACTCATGTTGTGTTTTGGCAGTTGCTTTGGCTATTTATATCCCCAAAAGGGGAGGAACCATATAGTAATTGTCTTTGAAAGACGCAACAATTTTTTTCTTTAATTTTTTTTTAAGATTTATTTTTATACAAGAGTTGGGGTTCCTGCCAGAGGCATAGAAGGGTGAGTGTCCCGACCCGCAGGATTCATAGGCACGAAAAGAGAAGGGCTGAGGATTGAAATGAGGGGCTTGAGACAACTTGACGCTAGCAGATGCTTCTTTTATTTCTTCTCTCTCTCTCTCTCTCTCTCTCTCTCTGGGTTCTCTCTCCCTGGGTTCTCCTCTTATATCCTGGTAGCTCCTCTCATTGTACCTTCCAGTCTCACGTGATTTACAGGAAAACACAGTGGTTCTCAGAAGGTGAAACGATAAACCGAAACTTAACTGATGGCACGTATTGTGAAACACTGCACGTGCTCCGGACAGGTGAGAGGATTCACCAGAGACAGAGCAGGGAGCAGAACAGGCAGATGTGTGGAAATACGCTGTTAAGGGGAGCAGCAGGCACGACAGGAGAGATGTGCCACGCCATGTGGGAATCGCCCTTGCCGGCCTGGCATCAAACCAGGCTGCCAAGGCTGCAGACAGCTTCACAGCAGTGCACTCTACCTGATGTGCCACTGGGTCCTGAGGACTTTATTTTTTAAGTTTCTCTTACTGCAGTTCCCAAAACAGGAAATTGAAACTTCATAGAAAAAAGCAGCCTTCGCCCCCATAACTCAATGGAAAATACCCTTAGTCTTTGGATGTGTGAGTATGTGCCCTTCACATTCCTTTTCTATGCCTGACATATCCAGCATACCCCTGTTTCCTCCAAATGATGGTCTGTCTCAAAGGCTGTGTTCTAACCAGCTTTGGTAGTTAACTTGGGCCTGATATACCTTGGGCATCACCCAATAAGTACTTAGGTCATAATGTCAAAGTTTTCAGCCTGTTAACTTCATATGTGTTCAAAACGTCTATTTATCCGTGTCTGTCTTGTACATTTTCAAACACGCTTTTTATTATTTTCATTTTATTTTAGTATAAACTTTTTTTTAAAGATTTGTTTATTTATATGTGAACTGGGGTACATGTCAGAGGCGCAGGAGGGCGAGAGAATCACCAGGGACATATTGGGAAGCAGAACAGGTGGATTGACTGAAAAACACTGTTGAGGGAGGCAGCGGGCGAGGCAGGAAAGTCTGCTGCACCATGTGGCTAGCTCCCTGGCCGGCCGTCGAACTCGCGCTGCAGAGGCTGCGGATAGCTTCACAGCGCTGCGCCTAACCCGCGGAGCCACCAAGAGGCCCTAATTCTGTATTGATTTTTGACGCTGTATACTGCTCTATTTAAGGAGTGTTTACCCGTCCATTCACCTGAACATTCAGGTTATTGATTCTTAGAATGTTTGCCAAGACGTCCGTAGTTCATATGAAAATTTTTAACAATATTCTTAGCACTGGTATTTCTAGATCACCTGGAAGGAGAAAGCTACGTTGGTTGTGCAGAATACCCGGATGGTCTGGTAAAGGGGCCCCCGTCGGCTCCTCGGCTCCCCCACCTCCCTGGCACGCCCGAGCAGCTGGTGTTTCTGTGTTTCTTGTGTCCTTGGGGCTGGTGCAGACCAGACACCGCGCTGCTGGGCGTTTCCTCACTGGGGGTGTCCTGTGTCTTCCAGGGGATGTTCACCCACCCTGAAGCCTGACCCCGCCTCCCTAGCAGAGGGCCCCGCACCTGCTCCAGACCCTCACGCCCGCCCCCGCCGCTGGCCCCGCCCCATCCAACGGGCTCCGCCCCCGCCGCTGGCCCCGCCCCTCCCAACTGGCTCAGCCCCGCTGCTGGACCCGCCCATTCCAACGAGCTCCGCCCTCGCCGCAGGCCCCGCCACTTCCACAGGCTCCGCCCTGCCTCTGACCCCGCCCCTCCCAACGGGCTCCGCCCCGCCGCTGGCCCCGCCCCCTAACGGGCTCCGCCCCGCCGCCGGCTCCGCCTCATCTCACTCAAGGCAGCGCCCCTTCCAACCTGCCTTGGCCCCGCCGCTCCCAACGGGCTCCACCGTGTCAGGAGCACGACCGCGCGCACCTCCGCCCCCGCCCCCGCCGCTGCGAACGCGCCGGAACCAGCGACCGCCTGGGGTCTGTTCTCTCCGGCCGTCGCCGCCCCTGTCGTCCCGGCGCCCACCGTGTCCATGGGGCGACCAGGGCTCCCGCCCTCGGACCCGGCTCCTGCTCGCGGCCCTGACTCCTGTGAGGCGCGGCCGCGGCGCCGCCCTCTGTGGCACAGGCTGAGCGGGACGGCGTCGGCTGCGGCCCGGCTCCCGCGGCCTTGCCGGGCCCGGTGCTGCGGCCCACGTCGAGGAGGGAAGGCGGTCCGGTTCCAGGACGTGATTTCGAGTCACGCCTTGAGCGGATGTGGGGGTGGGGGTGGGGCGCGGTGGGCGTGGTCACGTGACGTCACGGAGCCAGCATCCCCAGAACCCGAACCCCGGGATTCACTGCCCTGACCCAGCCCGACCAGGAGCGACCCTGGCTACAGCCCTTGAGGGCCTTGGGAGGAGGGTGGGCCCTGGGACGTCTTTCTGCCTTCGCCTTCGCGGGGAAGCTCTGGGGGAGGGGTGCTGGCCCCAGTGATGGACTGCGGTCTGGGGGTTCTGGGGCCGGTCACCGGGGGCCCCGGGTCGGTGGAGTTGAAGGTCACGAGATGAACGACCCCTTGTCTGGCTTTGGCGCTGGCCTGAATGATCCTGCTTGGCGGCTCGTATGCATCACTGGGTCTGTCAACTGGGCGTCTTATCCAGCTTCGCGGTTACCTTGGGGCGCACCGTGGAGAAGGGGTGTGTGTGTGTCTGGGGGCGGAGGATGTTATTGAAGGAGACTTGCTGGATCAGAGTTTAGATGGAACTTGGAGTCGTGTTATTGTTGGATTACGGGGGTGTGGATGCTTGTGTGTAGGCGCGAGGCCCGGGACTGAGCTTTGGAGACCAGGGTCTGGGAGGAGGGGGGTAGTGGTTGAGGTCCTGACTACTGGACTCGATGATACGACACCCACCAGGTCCCAATCTCCTTTCAAGTCCTTGCCCGCCTCAGGTACTAGGTAAACACTGGGTTCCACTTTTTAAAAGCTAAATACATTTTGGGCCTCCCCGGTGGCGCAGCGGTTGAGCGCTGGGTTGCGAAGCTGCGCGCGGCCTCTGCGGTGCCGGTTCGATCCCCAGCAGCTCCCCGGCCACCGGAGGAGGGTCCCACATGGCGCGCAGACCTCTCCTGCCGCCCACTGCTCCCCTCAGCAGTGTACTTCGGTCCTTCTGCCTGCTCTGCTCCCCGCTCTGGCTCTGGTGAATTCTCTCACCCTCCCGCACTTCTGACTGTACCCAGTGCATGTATAAACAAAAAACAAACAAACAAACCAGTAAAACAAGTAAATAAAGCATGCCTCTATTAAAAAAAAAAAAAAAAAAAAAAAAAAAAAAAAAAAGCTAAATACATTTTAATAAAGATACTTACATTTTAAAGGTTGCAGATTCGGAGTGCAACTTAAATTTTAGATTATTGAGCAATCTTTTGGGCTGGGTGTTTAATGGCCATCATACAAATCATTGACCTCAAGTCAAAATCGAAGGCCACTATAAACGCTGTACATTTTTCTCTCCAAAGGAAATCTGCAATTTTACAAACCTAGAAAAGCAGCTTTGTGGTGGCATCAGAAACTGGCTGTGCTGATGTCACTGGAAGAATCTACTGGATGTCAATCAGGAGGTGAAAGATCCAACTTTTGCCTCGTCCTCCTTGCCCATAGCGCTTATTTGGGGGGCACCCTTGCCAGCATAAGGGTGTCAGCACGTGGTTCCCACCCAGTGGGGCCAGGTGAGGAGCAGCAGTGTTCTCCCTGTCTGCAGGGGCTCTGTTCACAGAAATGCGGGAGGCCAGACTCAGAACCCAGGGCTTCAGGGTCCTTCCAGCTTGATTACTTTTTATTTATTTATTTATTTATTTATTTATTTATTTATTTATTTTCTTATTTAAATTTATTTTTCATACATACAAGAAATGGGGTACATCCTGCCAGATGTATGGGAGGGTGAAAGAGTTCATCAGAGACAGAGGGGGAAGAGAACAGACAGACTGACTGAAATACACTGCTGACGGGAGTAGTGGGCCAGGCAGGAGAGGTCTGCTGCGCCATGTGGGTATCTCCCTGGCTTGCAGGGATTTAACCTGCACTGAAGAGGCTGCGGACAGCTTCACAGCAGTGCGCTCAACCGCCTACGCCACCAGGGAGGCCTTGTCCAGCTTCATTTCTATAAATTTAAATCTTCTGTGTCTGTAAAATGGTGTCCTGAGTTCAGACTCTTATCACTCCTGGTGACCAGTGGTGTCGACTGCTGGCTAGTGCTGTCCAGCTCTATTGACAGGTGACTGGCACTTTGTACTCTAGGTGGACACTGTCTGGGTTTGCAGCCGCCATGTGTGGCTCTAGTGAGCTCTTTGTTTCCCCTGTTTGTAAAACCCTGTGGTGGTTGTTCTTGGAGCCCAAGCTCTCTTGGCGTTGAGCATGGGTGACAACCCAGTGCGCCGTCCTCTTTTGGGCACTGTGCTGTGATCGGTCGTGGCCCCCTGTTGTTTGGCTATTACCATAGTCCTTAGTTTTGCCTTTTGGCCTTCTGGTGGCTCTCTTGTCTAGAGTCCAGGTGGGCAGCCATTCGGCCATTCCAGCATCAATCCTCCCTCTCTGACCGCCCCGATTTCAAGAACACTGACCTTGCAGTGACCTTGGTCTCACTAGCCTGCTAAAGTGCATGCCCCTGGGTGGGCACAGATGCTAGTAAACCTTGGATGTATGAAGGCACGTGTAACCAGCTGCACATGCCCGCGTCTCATCCAGCTTACAGAGTGCTATGGCACTGTCCGCCCCACCGAGGTAACCCCATAGAACCCCACTGCTGTCAGGGAGAGAGCCTGGCTCAAGGGTACATGCGGCCCTTCTCCCCTAGTGTGGCCCACAGCAAACACTCCTGGCTTGGCAGCCAGTGGCTCTCTCAAAACATGGGGGGAGTCATTGGTGAAAGTCAAACAGAGGCCCTGGTATCTGTGACACATTCAACCAGCTGAGGATATCCCAGCCCGTCTGGTGCCTCAGGGAGACATGTGGTTTCTCAAGTTTCTGTGTGGACTTTTTGAGAGTGACAGGTGAATAAACCACCAAATATTGTGCCCAAATATACAACCTACATATTTCCGGTAAGACTTGGGCATCTTCTAAACCTGACCCACGCAAAGCAGAGCCTGGAAACACTACAGTCACAGCTCATGAGCAGAAAAGGGCTGACAGTTGGAAAACACATAGCGAGAAAGGTGGCGATGTTCTCTAGCCACCAGCTGTGATTGTAAAAATGAGCGACACAGACGTGGATGATGGAGGAGACAGTATGAAACAACAAGAAGCTGCTAGCCAGGACGAGGATGCTGTGGGTGGCTCTGGCCTCGGGGGAGGATCTGGGGCGGACACTCGTCCTGTGAAGGTGCCGGACCCTCTGCCTGTGCCTGTGCAGGAAGAGGACCATGGAGCTGCTGGCCCAGATGATGAGCACAGAAAACGAAAGTTCAGGGAAGACGACAAGCGCAGAGTAGAGTATGTCCGTGGTTCTGTCATGGCCCTTGGAGGAACAGTACCCAAAGTCCCTTTCCCTGGTCAGGTTTTCACTGCTCCATTTGCTGGACACATACACCAAAGAAGGCAAGAGGCTGTGTACCAACAGGCACAGGACCCAGCAGAGGAGGATGAGGATCCCAAGGTACGTGGGGGATTTTGTTTTCCAAGTCTTCCAGCAGGACCTCTCGGGGCTGATGGTGATAGCCTGGAACATACTCAAGAGGCAGGTGGTGTTGATGGACATGCCCCTGCCCACCCGCTGCACATACAGAAGAAGTTTGCACCCCGAATCATCCGTGAAGTGTTTCCATCCAAGAGCTGAGGTCATCTGGGGGACCCCTTCAGAGAGAATGACCAAGGAGTTGGAGAGAACCGCATGCTTGAGAATTAAGTCTATGGACCTCGGCCGACAGCCAGGGAGGTGAAGGAAGAGTTGATGAAGAAGGGAGAAATTTCCCAGGACGCCCACTACCGTGTGCGCTAAGAAGATGACACCTATTGTCAGGTCTCTGGAGGTCAGTCTATCATTCGTCACGTTTCCCTTTGAATTATGAGAGCGGTCGTTCCTGGGGAGAGGGGCCCACAGAAGCTCGTTGACACCAGGCGTGATTTCTGCTGTGTGTTCCCATGGGGTTGCCAGAGGCATCGGGAAGATTGCCGGATGGAGACAGTGATCAGTGTATTTCACAGGAAAATCAGCTTTAAAGATGAGGTAGGACTCACCTTGGGGAAGCAATGACAGGAAATGGAGAGAAAGCAGGATCCAAATTCTCAGACTAGGAGGGAGATTTAGGTCCCATTGGAACAAGCAGACCACCTGAGCCATTACCTGTGCCAGGCAGGGAAGCAACACTAAATCAGAGGCATGTCTACGTGTTAAAGTGGTTTTTAGAAGAACAAGAAATATTTCGGTGGCCTCAGGATGAGAGAATATTTGAGAAGCTTAACAAAACACACTGTATGGGCTGGCAAATTGGCATTTATTAAGATGAGGAGCTGGTGTCATCAAAAGACACAGAGGAAGATGTTATTATAGAGTGGCTTGTACATAGTGGCGCTACTCACTCTCATGATACCCCCCAGACTCAGATCTCCCCATTATCAGCAGAATGATTCCATTCATTGTTGGGTATATACAGTTCTATGTAGCAGCGTAATGACCTGCAGCAGCAGTACCGCGGGGGACTGATACACTCACAAAACTACATGGAATTGGGAAAAAGGAGCCAACATTGAAAGTTTATACGTATGGGTCTATTTACATACATTTACATACACAGCCAGTAAAAGGGAGCTCATCTCTTCAATGTCAGACTAGTGGCAAACCTACTCCCCCTATTCCCAAGTGTCCGCTTCCCACAGTTAGTGCCCCAGAATTTCGCTCTTGGAGCCCTGACTTACGGGGGGCTCAGGAGGGCTGTGGGCAACTGAGGATATTCTGTTTCTTGATCTGGGTTTATGTTTGCAGTGATTGGAAGTCCCACGGAGTGCTGCATTCGTAACGTGGACGTGTCTCTACATTTAAAAAAATACAACCACCAAAAAGAAAGACGCAGGATGGGAGGGTGGGCTGGGACTAGTGACTGACCTGCTGCCTTGGTCTGGGGGATGAAACTGCAGAGCTAGAGGCCCCCAGGAGCCCACAAGGAAACATCCAGGGATTGCGACTGTGCCGCCTATCGCGACCTCGGTGGTGCTGGGCCCTAAAGCCTTCTTTTCTTTAGGATGTTTTTGCGGCTGCATCTGGCAAACACACACATAGGGGAAATGATATGAACTCACCACTCAGGGTCTAGCAAAGGAAAGGAAACCCCCAAACCTTCATAACCTTTGAGTCCTACCCACCTGAGGTTCCTGGTGCGGGCGGAGGTGGGAGAGATGTTGGAGAGGTGGGGTGTGGGGTGGCCACTGGGTGAGGCCAGGACACAAGTTAACATTCTAAACCATCCAAGGAATAAAGGAACTCAGCGGCGGCCATTGGTTAGGGGTGGTGGCCTAGATGCAGCTGCAATCCGGTGCTTGAGAATCAAATGTAAGGTCTTCAACTAACACTCAGAGCCTAAAGAAAGAGAAAATGGCAAAGAAATTGGTAAATCCCCAGGATCCCAACTACATTCTAGGATAATGAACATTGCTATCGCCAAGTCCTTAGAGGTTGTTCGGGCACGCCCCGGGTCCACAGTGGAGCTGTGGGCTACCCGAGCACAGGCACGCACTAGACTCACAGGATATTTATTTAGCATATTGTCTTGTCAAATGTATAAGCTTTATTTTATTTTAAAAATAATTTATTTTTTACGCAAAGAACTGCCTGTAGGCCAGAGATGCGGGTGGTGAGAGGACTCACCAGAGACAGAGTGGGGAGCAGAACAGGTGGATCCACTGACAACCGGGGATCCAACTCGTGCTACAGTGGCTGTGGTCAGCCTCATAAGTGCTGAGACACAGTCCCTTGTGGCACCAGGAGGCCCCTGAATGTATAAACTTTAGGTTGTGCTCACAGTAGGCAGAACCTTGGTGTCCGTGTCATACCAGCCTCTTCTGACCTTATCCGTGTTTGCTGGCGGTGCCGGCATTGTGGACCCTGTCAAGGCAAGGGGAGGTTCGGCTCAGGCAGGTCACCCGATCCTTCTAAAGTCACACAAGCCGGACCTGGCTGGGCTGGTTGCCAGGCAGGGGTCCTAACCCAGCAGCACCCTGGCAACCACTGGTCGCTCTTCACACATTCGGTTGGCTCGCATACCCGGCTGCTGTACTTCACATTGTTAGTATTTGATCATTTTGGTTGTAAGCAGTTTCCATTTGGGTGTCAAGCTTTATTCTCTAGAGCAACAGCAAAGAAAGCTTTCAAGAGCCCCAATAAGAGACAGCTGCCCACACTACAGTTTGATCCTCAGTGGCCTCAAGTACAAGTTAGATTTAGTGACACAGACTGGTTTCTCAGCAGAGAGCCCCATCTGCTGGCGTGCCAGGAACAAGAATCCCCTGGTATTTATAAAATAAATGCATATTTAATGAATTAAATTATGGGATAATGTTATTTTATCCCTCAAGTGTGAAACATTAATACATGATCAGATAGGGTAGGATAGAATCTAAGTTTTTATAATTTAGGTTGCGTGCTTATTTTTTTATTAATAGTTAACGTAAGTGAAGTTATTAGTAATGAGGCAAGATCTGTGAAGAATAAGATACAAGAGCTATGGAAATGGAGTTGGGAGCTGGGAAACCTTGTGCATTGTGCAAATGAAAATAGGGAACTGAGCCTCAAGCGTGGGACTGAGGCTAGGACATTATTAACCCAGAAGAATTGTACATGACATGTTTGGTTCTATCGTCTATTATTTACAATTGTGTTATTTCCTTTCTCCTCAATGGTGCTTCCCCAACATCCAGAGGAAAAGTGTCTCTGCATAATCATTAGTCTTTTTCAGTGGAGACATAATATTAGACTGTCTCCAGTCATGGCCACATAAACCCAGAGTTCTAGAAAAGCATTTTTATTCCAGAAACAACTTCAGACACCTGATTTCTGCACAAGATTAGGTCGTTGTTACACTGCTCCATCCTATTCTTTTTTCTTTTTTTTAAGGATTTATTTATTTATGCAAGCACTGGGTACAGTCAGAAGCGCAGGAGGGTGAGAGAACTCACAATAGCCAGAGCGGGGAGTGCTCCATCCTACTCTTTAAGCCTCGAGCTACTAGAAGCATCCTTACACTATATGGAAAAAATTTACGCAGTGATTTGTGTAAGGAAATGTGAACAATAGTTTGCTTTCATGATGACAATCCTTAAGTGCCTTAAAAATCAAGTTTCACTATTTACCAATGTGCTTCCCCTGAGAGGATTTAATTAGATTACATGGAGGTCAGCAAGGTTGCCCAGGGTCCCGGCCCTTGATTCTTTTCACTAGGTCATCTCATAGCAGAGGAATCATGCCTCCTCTTGTGATTCTGCCAGTGGATCAACCGCCTCCACCCCAGAAGAGACACAAGCACTGTCTCAGACTTCCTGTACAGAGTCTGCCTTAGGCTGCAACAGAAAGTACTCACTGGATTCCTTCCCTCTGCCAGGACGTTTGGCTCAAGGCGATGGTCGGGGCGCCCAGCAGGTTGTGGGAGACAGTCAGACCCCAAGATAAAGGCTTGTGATGCGGTGACCTCACCTCCCCTCAGAGCTGCGATTATCATTTCTCCTGGAGCAGTGATGACAGGGCGGCTTGGAGAACTGAGAACATGGCAGAAAAACTTTTTTCCCAGTTGCCAGCTGTCAGAGGCAATTATGAGTGTCTTGTGAGAATCTTCGGGGAGACCAGCAATGTGCCCGGGAGTGATTCCTACTTTTTCATGATCTCTGAAGGCGGCCTGGGTCTCAGGTGAGCAGAGACTGTCAGTCTCGATCCCACCAAGTTCTACCCAAAATAAAAATTAATTCTTAATTTTCAGCCTGCAGAGTTGTGTTGTTATTGAAACATTTGACAGAGAAGTGGAAAGTAATTGAAAAGGGTTTTCATGAGCTACAAGTCAGAGTACATGATGTTAATAATTTAACATTAGAATGTAATGAAATTGGGGCTCCCCGGCGGCGCAGCGGTTGAGCGCTGGGTTGCGAAGCTGCCCACAGCCTCTGAAGCACTGGTTCGATCCCCGGCTGCTCCCCAGCCACCGGAGGAGGGTCCCACTTGGCGCGCAGACCTCTCCTGCCGCCTGCTGCTCCCCTCAGCAGTGTACTCGACCCTTCTGCCTGCTCTGCTCCCCGCTCTGGCTCTGGTGAATTCTCTCACCCTCCCGTGCCTCTGACTGTACCCAGTGCTTGTATATATAAATAAATAAATCATTAAAAAAAAAAAAGAAAGTAATGGAATCACTTGTATAACTTGATGCAAATTAACTTGGAAATGAGATGATGAACATTTTTTTAAAGATTTATTTATGCACACAAGAACTGGGGTACAGGCCAGAGGTGTGGGGGGTGAGAGGATTCACCAGAGACAGAGTGGGGAACAGAACAGGCAGACTGACTGAGATACACTACTGAGGGGAGCAGTGGGCGATGCACGAGAGGTCTGCCTCGCCATGTGGGATTCTCCCTGGCCTGCGCCCTCAATCCATCCGGCACTGTGGCGGCTGCAGACAACTTCAGAGCGCTGTGCTCAACCCGCTCCGCCACCTGGGAGGCCCGAGATGAACATTTTTTAGGAAAATATATTTACCTATATTGACTTCAATAGTGATAGGAAATCTTAACAAAAATAAATCCCTAGAAGAATGAAAGATGTTTACAAAATGTCTGTGACAAGTAAAAGCACCCGCTTCCAGTAGTGTAGGAGGCGGATTCTACCATTATTTTGGCAGATAAGTCAGTGCTGCCTTCTCAATTCAACACCACTGAATGGTTACCAGGTTATACCCTAATGGGGTGTAAGCCTGAGGTGTGGGGGCGGGGTGACAGGACTCACCAGAGACAGACTAGGGAGCAGAGTACCAACAGACAAAATCCACAGTATAACCAAGATCTA
Source organism: Talpa europaea (assembly GCF_964194135.1). Lineage (NCBI taxonomy): Eukaryota > Metazoa > Chordata > Mammalia > Eulipotyphla > Talpidae > Talpa > Talpa europaea. The sequence goes on from NC_140084.1 coordinate 49,009,602, forward strand.
CTGTCCATCGCCCTTGAGAGTTTTATGCCAACTGAGAGGTTAGAGGGGAAGTAGTTCACACAAGACCACCCTCCTTTCGTATGCCAAGCACAGGGGTGGGCGCTCCCTACACCTTTGGGTGTACCCACTCTCTAGAAGGACTGAGACCCCACGGAAGTGTTATACTCGTGGTTGAGGGTTATTACAGGGAAAGCGTGCAGAGGGAAGTCAGCCAAGGTTAGGGACGCACGGGGCAGATCCATACGTGGGTGTTCCCATTGGTTCTCCTGGATGCGTTACTTCCCCACCATCAATATGTGACCACTCTCAGTCTGTCTCAAGCAGGGGCGCCCACCCAGGCCCTGGTGCCCAGAGTTTTTAATGGAGCTTAATTGCTTACTGTTGTGTTGGCTCCTTAGTCTGCAGCCTGTCTCGAGGTTGGGTACCACGATTAGCCTCAGGTTCCTCCAGAGACTGATCTGGTACTACTTGGTCCAAACACCATCGTAAATCATAACATTGGGATACTGTTCTGTGACGAAGCCCCCAGACAAGCAAAGACGCTCCTGTATTGTATGGAAGGGATTTCCACAGGCCTGGAGATCACTCCCCGGTCACCCCCCCAAAGCTGAGAGTAAAAGCCAGACGAGCCAGACCTCACTTTGGGGAAGATCACTTTTCTACACGGGACACCTCCTCACCCCTAGCCCAAGAGCTCTAACATCAGGTCATCGTATTCATCTGGCCACCTACTCTTAGCATAGCCTTTATAGCACAGGCAGAAAATGTATTCATGTGAATATTCCTCACATTTGGGGAGCCAGTGAGAAGTAGGGGGCAAAGAGGTGGCAAGAGAGGTAGAAACCAGATGAAGAGCATGAAGGTAGGGGATTGAGGCCTCTCACTCTCCCCTCCAGTCAATAATGCCCTCATTGCCCTGGATTCAGGGCATGTGAAATGGGAATGTGGAATGTTTCCACATTCAAGTCGTGACACAAAAACTTTGTTCATATGAACCCCCCGGAAATCTTTCAACTGTACTTACGGTAGAATTATAAGTAGGACGTCGCGTGAACAATACTCCACTTGTCTCTTAGAATTCCACGTGGAGGTGTTGACTACAGTGGGTCTACTAGGACAGCCTCATTCCTGCTACCTGCCAAGGGACCTGGGCTGGTCCCAGTACTTCTCTCTTGGAGAGCTTTCATGCCCACGTCTGACTGTAAGTCCCTGGACTTGTTGTGGTATTTCTAAAATGCATGGTTTAGAGAAGAAAGAAAACGTAACCAAATGGCACGTTGTAGGTCATGTTTTTCCTTCGTGTAAAAACCATGTGAAAAGGTCATCTCTGGTAATAGTTTTGTGGATATGATGACAGTGAGAAAAATATTTTTTTGTTGCCAAAAATGAACTGGTCTCATCGTGAGGTTGGCAGGCTTTGTCCCCTGGGGTATTCCCGAGATACTAGTGATTGGATTCCCTCTGGGGAGAGTGGTAGGGGCAGCAGTGCCTTGGGTCTGGTTCCAGCATTCTCCGAGGGGGCCCAGTGCTCAGCCCATGCCACTCAGCTCATCTGTTCAGGCCATCTCCACCTGGACTCTGGCTGGAAGGCACAAAGCGCCACCTGTTGGCATCTCACTGTGCAATATTGTCTTAGACCAAGCATTCCTGAAAATTACTGAGTGAAGAACAGTTTGGATCAGGGGTATTGAATCCTTTTAACCTTTTGAAACGGAGCGGATGTGGCCACAAAAGGGCAGCGGGCAGGAGGTCAGATGGAAGGATGTAATGGCCACTCACCTGCCCAGGCTCTGAGACCAGAGGGCTACCAAAAGCCCCCAAAAGGCCGAAAGGCCAAAAACCAAAGCCAAGAGCTGGAGCCTAACAAAGGACGTGCCCGATGAGAGGACAGGTCACTGTCTGTGGGGTCTTACGCGCGGGCACAAATGCAGGAGACCTCGGGCTCAGGGAACAACCACCATGGGGTTTATTTTACAAATAGGGGAAACAGAGCTCCCCGTAACTCCAGATGGAGGCTGCTGTCCCAGGTAGTATCAGTGATGGCTGCCACCAGTCACCAGGAGGGCTGGACAGCACCAGCCAGTAGTGATGGCCACTGCTGGTCCCTCAGAGGTGATGTCAGAGACACCCAGTGTTAACAGCCCTTTGTGAGTTGTTGGTTACACCAACAACAAACAGCTCTTTGAGACGCCAAGCCCAGGGCCTTTGGTGTTCCTTTCAGGCAATGTCAGAGACAGGACTGAGGCCCAGTCTGTGACAGAGTCCTTGGGCTTCTGTTCCCTCCTCAGGGGCTTGGCTGCTGGATGCTGCTTTTGTTTTTTTGGAAGCTGACTCTGTCTTCTTCAGGGGCTGGCATCATGTCCGGGCTGGTGTTGTCTTTCTCCTTCTTGCGGGGGCTGGTGTCATCTCTACCCTCAGCTCCCTCCGACCCTGCCTTTCATCCTTTTTCAGGGTATCCCATCCACAAGGATTGTTTTTTCATTTCTGTGGCTGATTAGACCATTTGCCTGTCAGCCCGTAGCACCTGATGGGTCCATTCCATAACCCAGGAAGAGTGCCTTACATAGAAGGACTGTGAGGAGCAACTGCCACAACTGACTTGTGGTGGGAGGCTGGGTCCCCGTAACAAAAGTCCAATTGGACCTTTAGCACCAGTCAGCTCACAGCTCACACTTGATTGGTCCATTGCACGATCCAGGAAGTACACTGTTACATAAAAGTTCTCTGAGGAGCAACTGCCACACCTGACTTGTGGTGGAGCAGCAGGTTAAAGAACCCGACTGCTCCTGACGCTCCCACCGCCGAGGTGGCTGGGGTCCCGTAACACTCTAACCTAAAATACTTAGCCTACCTTACTCTTACCGTGTTATGATTCAGCTGGAGCACCACAGGGAATGGAATACACTCTTTGATGTGACACTTCAGAAAGATGAAATGTTCTTTAAGATGTCTCAAAAATAGTGCCTCCCCGGTTGCGCAGTGGTTGAGTGCTGGGCTGCGAAGCTGTTCGCAGAATCTGTAGCGCGAGTTCGATCCCTGGCCGCCGGGTGAAGGTCCCACATGGTGCGCAGACCTCTCCTGCCACCCGCTGCTCCCCTCAGCAGTGTACTTCGGTCCTTCTGCCTGCTCTGCTCCCGACTCTGGCTCTGGTGAATTCTCTCCCCTTCCCGCGCTTCTGACTGTACCCAGTGCTTATATAAATGAATAGATAAATCTTTAAAAAAAGATATCTCAAAAATAGAATGATATACAGATGTAGATATTTTTTCCATCAAATTGAATTGATTTGCCACTTGCTTACTGAATATATACTCAGGGACCACAGCTTCAGGCCTCACCATGTGCACATGCCTCATAACCGCTCCCACAGAGCCCCAGCCCTCTGTCACCTCCCCTCTGCTGGCGGTCCCCTCTGCCCACCCCCTCCAGTCGGCGCCACCACAGCTTTCCCTGAGTCTAAACATTACTCATGTTGTGTTTTGGCAGTTTCTTTGGCTATTTATATTCCAAAAAGGAGAGGAACCATATAGTAATTGTCTTTTACAGACACGAGTATAGTTTTTAAGTCTTTTAATGCATTTTCCCAGAACAGGAAATTATAACTTCATAGAAGGAAGCAGACTGCACCCCATAACTCAGTCAAAAACACACTTAAGCCTTTCGATGTATGAGTATGTGCCCTTCACATTACCTTTTTATGCCTGACACACCCAGGATACACCTGTTGCTCCAAATGGTGGTCTGACTGTCTCGAAGGCTCTGTTCTAACCAGCTCTGGTAGTTAACTTGGGCCTGACATACCTTTGGGCATCACCCAATAAGCACTTAGGTCAACACTGACAAAGTTTTCAGCCTGTTAACTTCATATGTGTTCAAAACCTCAGTTTTTACATGTCTTGTTCATTTTCAAACACATTTTTTATTATTCTAATTTTTTTCAGTATAAACTTTTTTTAAAAAGATTTATTTATTTATATGTGAACTGGGGTACAGGTGAGAGGCGCAGGAGGGCGAGAGAATTCATCAGGGATAGAGTGGGGAGCAGAATATGTGGACTGACTAAAATACATTGCTTAGGGGAGAAGCGGGCGAGGCAGCACAGGTGTGCTGCACCATGTGGCTAGCTCCCTGGGCGGTCGGACATCGAACTCGCGCTGCAGAGGCCACAGATAGCTTCACAGCGCTGCGCCTCACACCCTGCGCCACCAGGGAGGCCCTAATTCTGTATTGATTTTTGACGCTGTATACTGCTCTATTTAAGGAGTGTTTACCCGTCCATTCACCAGAACATTCAGGTTATTGATTCTTAGAATGTTTGCCAAGATGTCCGTAGTTCATATAAAACTTTTTAACAATATTCTTAGCACTGGAATTTCTAGATCACCTGGAAGGAGAAAGCTACGTTGTGCAGAATACCCGGATGGTCTGGTAAAGGGGCCCCCGTCGGCTCCTCGGCTCCCCCACCTCCCTGGCACGCCCGAGCAGCTGGTGTTTCTGTGTTTCTTGTGTCCTTGGGGCTGGTGCAGACCAGACACCGCGCTGCTGGGCGTTTCCTCACTCGGGGGTGTCCTGTGTCTTCCAGGGGATGTTCACCCACCCTGAAGCCTGACCCCCGCCTCCCTAGCAGAGGGCCCCGCACCTGCTCCAGACCCTCACGCCCGCCCCCGCCGCTGGCCCCGCCCCATCCAACGGGCTCCGCCCCCGCCGCTGGCCCCGCCCCTCCCAAACGGGCTCCGCCCCGCCGGTGGACCCGCCCCTCCCAACAGGTACCTTTATCGGGCTGGCCCCGCCCCTTCCAGGTGCTCCGCCATGTCAGGAGCACGGCCGCGCGCACTCCCGCCCCCGCCGCTGCTACTGCCCAGGGCCCAGCGACCGCCTGGGGTCTGTTCTCTCCGGCCGTCGCCGCCCCTGTCGTCCCGGCGCCCACCGTGTCCATGGGGCGACCAGGGCTCCCGCCCTCGGACCCGGCTCCTGCTCGCGGCCCTGACTCCTGTGAGGCGCGGCCGCGGCGCCGCCCTCTGTGGCACAGGCTGAGCGGGACGGCGTCGGCTGCGGCCCGGCTCCCGCGGCCTTGCCGGGCCCGGTGCTGCGGCCCACGTCGAGGAGGGAAGGCGGTCCGGTTCCAGGACGTGATTTCGAGTCACGCCTTGAGCGGATGTGGGGGTGGGGGTGGGGCGCGGCGGGCGTGGTCACGTGACGTCACGGAGCCAGCATCCCCAGAACCCGAACCCCGGGATTCGCTGCCCTGACCCAGCCCGACCTGGAGCATCCCTGGCTACAGCCCGGAGGGCGTGGGGAGGAGGGTGGGCCCTGGGACGTCTTTCTGCCTTCGCCTTCGCGGGGAAGCTCTGGGGGGAGGGGTGCTGGCCCCAGTGATGGACTGCGGTCTGGGGGTTCTGGGGCCGGTCACCGGGGGCCCCGGGTCGGTGGAGTTGAAGGTCACGAGATGAACGACCCCTTGTCTGGCTTTGGCGCTGGCCTGAATGATCCTGCTTGGCGGCTCGTATGCATCACTGGGTCTGTCAACTGGGCGTCTTATCCAGCTTCGCGGTTACCTTGGGGCGCACCGTGGAGAAGGGGTGTGTGTGTGTGTGTGGGGGGGAGGATGTTATTGAAGGAGACTTGCTGGATCAGAGTTTAGATGGAACTTGGAGTCGTGTTATTGTTGGATTGCGGGGGTGTGGATGCTTGTGTGTAGGCGCGAGGCCCGGGACTGAGCTTTGGAGACCAGGGTCTGGGAGGAGGGGGGTAGTGGTTGAGGTCCTGACTACCGGTCGGGCTCCAGGATACAACACCCACCAGGTCCCAATCTCCTTTCAAGTCCTTGCCCGCCTCAGGTACTAGGTAAACACCGGGTACCACTTTTTAAAAGTTAAAGACATTTTAATAAAGATATTTACATTTTAGAGGTTGCAGATTCGGAGTGCAACTTAAATGTTAGTTTATTGAGCAATCTTTTGGGCTGGGTGTTTAATGGCCGTCATACAAATCATTGACCTCAAGTCAAAGTCGAAGGCCACTATAACCACTGTACATTTTTCTCTCCCAAGGAAATAACTCAAAGTTCTAAAAGTGCAGTTTTACAAACCTAGAAAAGCAGCTTCTGGCAGCATCAGAAACTGGCTGTGCCGATGTCACTGGATGAATCTACTGGAAGTCAATCAGGAGGTGAAAGCTCTAACTCTTGCCTTGTCCTCCTTGCCCATAGTGCTTATTTGGGGGGCACCCTTGCCAGCATAAGGGTGTCAGCACGTGGTTCCCACCCAGTGGGGCCAGGTGAGGAGCAGCAGTGTTCTCCCCATCTGCAGGGGCTCTGTTCACGGAAATGGGGAGGCCAGACTCAGAACCCAGGGCTTCGGGCTCCGTCCACATCATTTCTTTCTTTTCTTTATTTATTTAAATTTATTTTTCATACATGCAGTCACTGGAGTACATCCTGCCAGATGTATGGGAGGGTGAAAGAATTCATCAGAGACAAAGCGGGAACAGAACTGGCAGACTGACTGAAATACACTGCTGACGGGAGTAGTGGGCCAACCAGGAGAGGTCTGCAGTGCCTTGTGGGTATCTCCCCTGCTTGGGGGGATTTAACATGCAATGTAGAGGTGCAGACAGCTTCACAGCAGTGTGCTCAACTGCCTGCACCACCAGGGAGGCCCTGTCCAGGTTCATTTCTATAAATTTATATCTTCTGTGTCTGTAAAATGGTGTCCTGAGTTCAGACTCTTATCACTCCTGGTGACCAGTGGTGACGACTGCTGGCTAGTGCTGGCCAGCTCTGTTGACAGGTGACTGGCACTCTGTATCTAGGTGATTACTGTCTGGGTTTGGCCACCGCCAGGTATGGCTACAGTGAGCTGTTTATTCCCCCTGTTTGTAGAACCCCGTGGTGGTTGTTGTTGGAGCCCGAGGTCTCTTGGCGTTGAGCATGGGTGAGAACCCATAGTGCCCCGTCCTCTGTCAAGCACTGTGCTATGATCGGCTGTGGCCCCCTGTTGTGTAGCTATTACCATAGTCCTTAGTTTTGCCTTTTGGCCTTCTGGCGGCTCTCTTGTCTAGAGTCCAAATGGGCGGCCATTGGCCATTCCGGCATCAGTCCTCCCTCTCTGACAGCCCCTATTTCAAGAACACTGACCTTGCAGTGACCTTGTTCTCACTAGCCTGCTGAAGTGCACGCCCCAGGGTGGGCACAGATGCTAATGACACCTTGGATGTATGAAGGCACGTGTAACCAGCTGCACAATCCTGCGTCTCATCCAACCTACAGAGTGCTATGACACTGCCCCACCCACCGAGGTAACCCCATAGAACCAGAACCCTACTGCTGTCAGGGAGAGAGCCTGGCTCAAGGGCACATGCGGCCCTTCTCCCCTAGTGTGGCCCACAGAAAACACTCCTGGCTTGTCAGCCAGTGGCTCTCTCAAAACGTCGGGGGATTCATTGGTGAAAGTCAAACAGAGGCCCTGATATCTGTGACACATTCAACCAGCTGAGGATATCCCAGCCCGTCTGGTGCCTCAGGGAGACATGTGGTTTTTCAAGTTTCTGTGTGGACTTTTTGAGAGTGACAGGTGAATAAACCACCAAATATTGTGCCCAAATATACATCCTACATATTTCTGGTAAGATTAGGGCATCTTCTAAACCTGACCCACACAAAGCAGAGCCTGGAAACACTACAGTCACAGCTCATGAGCAGAAAAGGGCTGACACTTGGAAAACACATAGCGAGAAAGGTGGCGATGTTCTCCAGCCACCAGCTGTGATTGTAAAAATGAGCGACACAGACGTGGATGATGGAGGAGACGGTATGAAACAACAAGAAGCTGCTTGCCAGGACGAGGATGCTCTGGGTGGCTCTGGCCTCAGGGGAGGATCTGGGGCGGACACTCGTCCTGTGAAGGTGCCGGACCCTCTGCCTGTGCCTGTGCAGGAAGAGGACCATGGAGCTGCTGGCCCAGATGATGAGCACAGAAAACGAAAGTTCAGGGAAGACGACAAGCGCAGAGTAGAGTATATTTGTGGTACTGTCATGGCCCTTGGAGGAACAGTACCCAAAGTCCCTTTCCCTGGTCAGGTTTTCACTGATCCATTTGCTGGACACATACAACAAAGAAGGAAAGAGACTGTGTACCAACAGGCACAGGACCCAGCAGAGGAGGATGAGGATGCCAAGGTGTTTGGGGGATTTTGTTTTCTGAGTCTTCCAGCAGGTGCTCACGGGACTGATGGTGATGGCCTGGGACACACTCAAGAGGCAGGTGGTGCTGATGGACATGCCCCTGCCCACCCGCTGCACATACAGAAGAAGTTTGCACCCTGAATCATCCGTGAAGTGTTTCCATCCAAGAGCTGAGGTCATCTGGGGGACCCCTTCAGAGAGAATGACCAAGGAGTTGGAGAGAACCACATGCTTGAGAATTAAGTCTATGGACCTCGGCCGCCAGTCAGGGAGGTGAAGGAAGAGTTGATGAAGAAGGGAGAAATTGCCCAGGACGCCCACTACCGTGTGCGCTAAGAAGATGACACCTACTGTCAGGTCTCTGGAGGTCAGTCTGTCATTCGTCATGTTTCCCTTTGAATTATGAGAGCGGTCGTTCGTGGGGAGAGCGGCCCACAGAAGCTCGTTGACACCAGGCGTGATTTCTGCTGTGTGTTCCCGTGGGGTTGCCAGAGGCATCGGGAAGTTTGCCGGATGGAGACAGTGATCAGTGTATTTCACGGGAAAATCAGCTTTAAAGATGAGGTAGAAACACGTTCTATGAAGCCAACATTACACTAATACCAAAACCGAACAAGGACAACACAAAAAAGGAAAACTACAGGCCAATCTCCCTAATGAACACTGATGCAAAAATCCTCAATAAAATTTTAGCTATCAGAATCCAACAATGTATCCATAAGATAATTCACCACGACCAAGTTGGATTCATTCCAGGGGCACAAGGATGGTTTAACATCCGAAAATCAATCAACGTTATCCAACACATCAACAAAAAGAAATATAAAAACCATATGATAATATCAATAGATGCTGAGAAAGCTTTCGACAAAGTGCAACACCCATTCATGATAAAAGCCCTTGAAGTTCTTGGGATACAAGGAACATACCTCAACATCATAAAGGCCATCTATGACAAGCCAACAGCCAGTATCATTCTCAATGGTGAAAAGCTGAAAGCAATTCCATTAAGATCTGGAACAAGACAAGGATGTCCACTCTCACCATTGCTTTTCAATATAATACTGGAAGTCCTAGCCAGGGCAATAAGACAAGAGAAAGACATCCAAGGAATCCAAATAGGAAAAGAAGAAGTCAAACTATCACTATTTGCAGACGATATGATATTATACATAGAGAACCCCAAAAACTCCACAGAAAAGCTAATTCAACTCATCAATCAGTTCAGTAAAGTGGCAGGATACAAAATCAACACGCAAAAGTCAGTAGCCTTCCTATACACAAACAATAAATCTGAAGAAGAAGAAATCAAAAAGACCATCCCTTTTGTTATTGAAACAAAAAAAATCAAATATTTGGGAATAAATCTAACAAAAGAGGTAAAGGACCTATACAAAGAAAACTATAAAACACTGTTAAAAGAAATAGAAGAAGACACAAAGAAATGGAGAGACATCCCCTGCTCATGGATTGGAAGAATAAACATTATTAAAATGGCCATCCTTCCAAAAGCAATATACAGATTCAATGCTATTCCAATCAAAATTTCAATGTCATTCTTCAAAGAAATAGAACAATTATTGATGAAATTCATATGGAATCACAAAAAACCCCGAATAGCCAAAGCTCTCCTGAAAAAAAAAGAAGGGAATGGAGGCATCAGACTCCCAGACTTCAAACTATACTACAAAGCCATAATCATCAAAACTGCATGGTATTGGAACAAGAACAGACATACAGACCAATGGAATCGAATAGAAAATCCAGAAATAAACCCACAGATTTATGGTCAACTAATCTTTGACAAAGGAGCAAAGAATATGCATTGGAGCAAAGAAAGTTTGTTCAATAAATGGTGCTGGGAAAACTGGGTCGCTACATGCAAAAGAATGAAGCTTGACCACCACCTTACACCATACACAAAAATCAACTCAAAATGGATTAAAGAACTAGACATAAGACCTGAAACCATAAAATATATAGAAGGAAATATAGGCGAAACACTACGTGATTTGCACATCAAAGACATCTTTACAGACACATCACCCAAAGCAGTGATAGTGAAGGCAAAGATAAACAGCTGGGACTATATCAAATTAAAGAGCTTTTGCACAGCAAAAGAGACAATAACAAAAACAAAGAGAAACCCCACCAACTGGGAGAACATTTTTGCACCCAACACTAATGATAAAGGACTGATCACAAAAATCTGCAAAGAGCTGATGAGACTCAACAACAACAAAGAAAATAATCCAGTCAAAAAATGGGCAGAAGAGCTTAAAAGAAACTTCTCTGAAGAGGAAATGCAAATGGCCAACAGGCATATGAAAAAATGTTCAACATCACTTGTCATCAGGGAAATGCAAATCAAAACTACCATGAGATACCATCTTACACCAGTGAGAATGGCACATATTAAAAAAACTAGCAACAACAAATGTTGGCGAGGGTGTGGAGAAAAAGGAACTCTTCTGCACTGTTGGTGGGAGTGCAAACTGGTCCAACCACTGTGGAAAGCTGTGTGGAGATTTCTGGACCTACTAAACATAGAGCTTCCATATGACCCAGCAATTCCACTCCTAGGTATTTACCCAAAGGACACAGAAACATCAATTCCAAAGAACACCTGCACCCCTATGTTTATAGCAGCACTGTTTACAATAGCTAAGCTTTGGAAACAACCCAAATGCCCAAAAATAGATGACTGGATCAAGAAGATGTGGTACATATATACCATGGAATATTACTCAGCATTCAAAAAAGATAAACACATGCAATTTGCTGCAACATGGATGGCGCTGGAAGGGATCATGCTCAGCGAAATAAGCCAAAAAGAAAAAGAAAAATACCGGATGGTCTCACTCATAGCAGGAATCTAGAAAACTTAAATAATGGACCAGGAAAATGAATAACTATAAGAAAGTGAAAATCAAAATCAACAAAAAACTATGAACCAGAGACACTTTTAGGGGGGCGGGGGCGGGAGGGGAGGGATTGGGGTCAGAATGGGGGGCTGCAATTGTATGGGGTATATAACAATAAAATTTATAAAAAAAAATAATAAAAAAAATAAATAGGAAAAAAAAATAAAAAAAAAAAAAATAAAGATGAGGTAGGACTCACCTTGGGGAAGCAATGACAGGAAATGGAGAGAAAGCAGGATCCAAATTCTCAGACTAGGAGGGAGATTTAGGTCCCATTGGAACAAGCAGACCACCTGAGCTATTACCTGTGCCAGGCAGGGAAGCAACACTAAATCAGAGGCCTGTCTACATGTTAAAGTGGTTTTTAGAAGAACAAGAAATATTTCGGTGGCCTCAGGATGAGAGAATATTTGAGAAGCGTCACAAAACACACTGTATGGGCTGGCAAATTAAGGTATATTAAAATGAAGAGCTGGTGTCATGGAAAGACACAGAGGAAGATGTTACCACAGACTGGCTTGTACTTGGTGGCACTACTCACTCCTCATGAGACCCCCAGACTCAGAACTCCCCATTATCAGCAGAATGATTCCATTCATTGTTTGCTAATCACACAAGAATTCTATGTAGCAGCGTAATGACCTGCAGCAGTAGTTCCGTGGGAGACTGTTACACTCACAAAACTACATGGAATTGGGAAAAATGGGCCAATATGGAAAGTTTAATCCTTTGGCTCCATTTACATACATTTACATGCAGAGCCAGTAAAAGGGAGCTCATCTCTTCAATGTCAGACTAGTGGCAAACCTACTCCCCCTATTCCCAAGTGTCCCCCTCCCACATTTAGTGCCCCGGAATTTTGCTCTTGGAGCCCTGACTTACGGGGGGCTCAGGAGGGCTGTGGGCAACTGAGGACATTCTGTTTCTTGATCTGGGTGTTATGTTCGCAGTGGTTGAGAAATCCCACGGAGCGCTGCATTCGTAACGTGGACGTGTGTCTCTACATTAAAAAAAAATGCAACCACCAAAAAGAAAGACGGAAGGGTGGGAGGGTGGGCTGGGACCGAGGTCATTGCTGAGTGACCTGCTGGCTGTGGGGAATGAACCTGCAGAGCCAGAGGCCCCCCAGGAGCCCACAAGGAAACATCCAGGGATGGTGACTGTGCCACCTATCGCGACTTGGAGGTGCTGGGCCCTAAGGCCTTCTTTTCTTTAGGATGTTTTTGCAGCTGCATCTGGCAAACACATGCATAGGGGAAATGACATGAACCCACCACTCAGGGTTTAGCAAAGGAAAGGAAACCCCCGAACCCTCGGAACCTTTCAGTTCTACCCACCTGAGGCTCCTGGTGCAGGCGGTGGTGGGACAGATGTTGGAGAGGTGGGGTGCGGGGTGGCCACTGGGTGAGGCCAGGACACAAGTTTACATTCTAAACCATCCAAGGAATAAAGGAACCAAGCGGCGGCCATTGGTAAGGGGTGGTGTCCTAGATGCAGCTGCAACGGCTTGAGAATCAAATGTAAGGTCTTCAGCTTGCACTCAGAGCCTTAAAGAAAGAGAAAATGGCAAAGAAATTGGTAAATCCCCAAGATCCCAACTACATTTTAGGATAAGTGAACATTGCTATCGCCATGTCCTTAGAGGTTGTTCGGGAGGCCCCGGGGCCAGGGTGCAGCTGTGGTGGGCTACCCGAGCACTGGTACTCACTACACTCACAGGACATTTACTTAGCGTCTTGTCTTGTCAAATGTATAACTTTATTTTTTTTAAAAATATTTTATATATTTTTCCTAGAAGAACTGGGATGTGGAGCAGAGGTCCGGGTGGTGAGAGGACTCACCAGAGACAGAGTGGGGAGCAGAACAGGTGGATCCACTGACAACCGGGGATCCAGCTCGTGCTGCAGTGGCTGTGGACAGCCTCATAACTGCTGAGACACAGTCCCTGTGGCACCAGGAGGCCCCTGAATGTATAACCTTTAGGTTGTGCTCACAGTAGGCAGAACCTTGGTGTCCCTGTCATACCAGCCTCCTCTGACCTTATCCGTGTTTGCTGGCAGTGCCGGCATTGTGGACCCTGTCAAGGCAAGGGGAGGTTTGGCTCAGGCAGGTCACCCGATCCTTCTAAAGTCACACAGGGCGGACCTGGCTGGGCTGGTTGCCAGGCAGGGGTCCTAACCCAGCAGCACCCTGGCAACCACTGGTCGCTCTTCACACATTCGGTTGGCTGACATACCCGGCCGCTGTACTTCACATTGTTAGTATTTGATCATTTTGGTTGTAAGCAGTTTCCATTCGGGTGTCAAGCTTTATTCTCTAGAGCAACAGCAAAGAAAGCTTTCAAGAGCCCTAATAAGAGGCAGCTGCCCACAGTACAGTTTGAGCTTCAGTGGCCTCAAGTGCAAGTTAGATTTAGTGACACAGACTGGTTTCTCAGCAGAGAGCCCCATCTGCTGGCGTGCCAGGAACAAGAATCCCCTGGTATTTATAAAATAAATGCATATTTAATGAAATAAATTAGGGAATAATGTTATTTTATCCCTCAAGTGTGAAACATTAATACATGATCAGATAGGGTAGGATAGAATCTAAGTTTTTATAATTTAGGTTGCGTGCTTATTTTTTTATTAATAGTTAACGTAAGTGAAGGTATTAGTAATGAGGCAAGATCTGTGAAGAATAAGATACAAGAGCTATGGAAATGGAGTTGGGAGCTGGGAAACCTTGTGCATTGTGCAAATGAAAATAGGGAACTGAGCCTCAAGCGTGGGACTGAGGCTAGGACATTATTAACCCAGAAGAAATTGCACATGACATTTTGGTTCTATCGTCTATTATTTACAATTGTGTTATTTCCTTTCTCCTCAATGGTGCTTCCCCAACATCCAGAGGAAAAGTGTCTCTGCATAATCATTAGTCTGTTTCAGTGGAGACATAATGACTGTCTCCAGTCATGGCCATATAAACCCAGAGTTCTAGAAAAGCATTTTTATTCCAGAAACAACTTCAGGCACCTGATTTCTTCACAAAATTAGGTCGTTACACTGATCCATCCTACTCTTTAAGCTTCGAGCTACTGGAAGCATCCTTATACACTACATGGAAAAAATTTACGCAGTGATTTGTGTAAGGAAATGTGAACAATAGTTTGCTTTCATGATGACAATCCTTAAGTGCCTTAAAAATCAAGCTTCACTATTTACCAATGTGCTTCCCCCGAGAGGATTTAATTAGATTACATGGAGGTCAGCAAGGTTGCCCAGGGTCCCGGCCCTTGATTCTTTTCACTAGGTCATCTCATAGCAGAGGAATCATGCCTCCTCTTGTGATTCTGCCAGTGGATCAACCGCCTCCACCCCAGAAGAGACACAAGCACTGTCTCAGACTTCCCGTACAGAGTCTGCCTCAGGCTGCAACAGAAAGTACTCACTGGATTCCTTCCCTCTGCCAGGACGTTTGGCTCAAGGCGATGGTTGGGGCGCCCAGCAGGTAGTGGGAGAGAGAGTCAGACCCCAAGATAAAGGCTTGTGATGCGGTGACCTCACCTCCCCTCAGAGCTGCGATTATCATTTCTCCTGGAGCAGTGATGACAGGGCGGCTTGGAGAACTGAGAACATGGCAGAAAAACTTTTTTCCCAGTTGCCAGCTGTCAGAGGCAATTATGAGTGTCTTGTGAGAATCTTCAGGGAGACCAGCGATGTGCCGGGGAGCGATTCCTACTTTTTCATGATCTCTGAAGGCGGCCTGGGTCTCAGGTGAGCAGAGACTGTCAGACTCGATCCCACCAAGTTCTACCCCAAATAAAATTCATGCTTAATTTTCAACCTGGGAAGTTGTATCATTTCTGATGCACTTGCTAGAGAAATGGAAAGTAATTGAAAGGGGTTTATCATGAGCTAAAAGTCAGAGTACATGATATCAGTAATTGACCTTTAGAAAGTAATGGACTCACGTACACCTAGACCCAGATTAATTTGGAAATGATGATATGAACATTTTTTAAGATTTATTTATTTATGCATACAAGAGCCGGGTTATAGGCCAGAGGTGTGGGACGGGACCGGGGGAGGGGGTGTGTGAGAGGATTCACTGGACACAGATTGGGAATCAGAACAGGCAGATCTGCTGAAATACACCGCTGAGGGGAGCAGCGGGGGAGTTAGGAGAGGTCTGCTGCGCCATGTGGGTTGCTCCCTGGCTGGCCGGGGGATGGAACTCGGGCTGCAGAGGCTGTGGACTGTTCCTAGGTTGTGTCTTATCCCCTTGCGCCACCAGGGAGGCCTGAGATGAACATTTTTAAGGAAAATATATTTACTTATATTGACTTCAGTAGTGATAGGAAATCTTCACAAAAATAAATCCCTAGAAGAATGAAAGATGTTTGCAAAATGTCTGTGACAAGTAAAAGCACCAGCTTCCAATGTGTTGGAGCCGGATTCTACCATTCTTTTGGCAGATTAGTCAGTGCCGCCTTCTCAATTCAACACCACTGAATGGTTACCAGGTTACACCCTAATGGGGTGTAAGCCAGAGTTGTGGGGGCGGGGTGACAGGACTCAACAGAGTCAGACTAGGGGGCAGACCAGGAGGATCTACTGAAAAGCACTGCTGAGGGGAGCAGCGGGGAGACGGGAGAGGTCTGCTGTGCCATGCGGGTCAGCTCCCTGGCTGGGGATGGAAGTCAGCCCTGGAGGTGATAGCGCTGAGACTTAACCCCCGGGCCACCTGGCAGACCCTCTTTACACCTTTCATTGTGGAATTTTCAGTCAGGGACCACATTGGCTGTGTAGTTTTGGAGCACTATAAAAGACGGGCAAAAGTCAGTTCTTTGGATTTTCCAACAGACAAATCCACAATATAACCAAGATCTACTGTCCATCGCCCTTAAGAGTTTTTTTCCCCACATTTTATTTAAATTTTATTTTTTATATTCCCCGTGCAATTACAACCCCCTTATTTTGACCCCAAGCCCTCCTATCCCCGCCCCCACCCCGCATAGAGTGTCTCTGGTTCATAGTTGTTTGTTCATTTTGATATTTTCTTTCTTATTCCTTTTCCTGGTCCCTTACTTAAGTTTTCTAGATTCCTGCTGTGAGTGAGACCATCCGGTAGTTTTCTTTTTCTTTCTGGCTTATTTCGCTGAGTATGATCCCTTCCAGCGCCATCCATGTTGCTGCAAATTGCATGTGTTTATCCATTTTGAATGCTGAGTAATATTCCATGGTGTATATGGACCACCTCCTCTTGATCCAGTCATCTATTTTGGGCATTTGGGCTGTTTGCAAAGCTTAGCTATTGTAAATAGTGCTGCTGTAAACATAGGGGTGCAGGTGTTCTTTGGAATTGATGTTTCTGTGTTCTTTGGGTAAATACCTAGGAGTGGAATTGCTGGATCATATGGACGCTCTATGTTTAGTAGGTCCAGAAATCTCCACACAGCTCTCCATAGTGGTTGGACCAGTTTGCACTCCCACCAGCAGTGCAGGAGAGTTCCTTTTTCTCCACACCCTCGCCAACATTTGTTAGTGCTAGTGTTTTTTTTTTTTTTTTTAAGATATACTTATTTATTTATACATGCACTGGGTACAGTCAGAGGCACGGGAGGGTGAGAGAATTCACCAGAGCCAGAGCGGGGAGCAGAGCAGGCAGAAGGACCGAAGTACACTGCTGAGGGGAGCAGCGGGCGGCAGGAGAGGTCTGCGCGCCATGTGGGACCCTCCTCCAGTGGCCGGGGAGCAGCCGGGGATCGAAACGGTGCTGCAGAGGCCGCGGGGACCTTTGCAACCCAGCGCTCAACTGCTGCGCCACCAGAGAGGCCCTCTTGCTAGTTTTTTTAATATGTGCCATTCTCACTGGTGTAAGATGGTATCTCATTGTAGTTTTGATTTGCACTTCCCTGATTACAAGTGATCTTGAGAGTTTTATGCCAACTGAGAGGTTAGAGGGGACGTAGTTCACACAAGACCACCCTCCTTTCGTATGCCAAGCACAGGGGTGGGCGCTCCCTATACCTTTGGGTGTACCCACTCTCTAGAAGGACTGAGTCCCCACGGAAGTGTTATACTCATGGTTGAGGGTTATTACAGGGAAATCGTGCAGAGGGAAGTCAGCCAAGGTTAGGGACGCACGGGGCAGATCCATACGTGGGTGTTCCCATTGCTTCTCCTGGATGCGTTACTTCCCCACCATCAATATGTGACCACTCTCGGTCTGTCTCAAGCAGGGGCGCCCACCCAGGCCCTGGTGCCCAGAGTTTTTGATGGAGCTTAATTGCTTACTGTTGTGTTGGCTCCTTAGTCTGCAGCCTGTCTCGAGGTTGGGTACCACGTTTAGTCTCCAGTTCCTCCAGAGACTGATCTGATACTACTTGGCCCAAAGTCCCATCGTAAATCATAACATTATATAACATTGGGACTCCATTCTGTGACGAAGCCCCCAAACAAGCAAAGACGCTTCTATCTGGAAAGGCTTTCCACAGGCCTGGAGATCACTCCCCGGTCACCCCCCCAAAGCTGAGAGTAAAAGCCAGACGAGCCAGACCTCACTTTGGGGAAGATCACTTCTCTACACGGGACACCTCCTCTCCTCTGGCCCAAGAGCTCTAACATCAGGTCATCGTATTCATCGGGCCACCTACTCTTAGCATAGCCTTTATAGCACAGGCAGAAAATGTATTCATGTGAATATTCCTCACATTTGGGGAGCCAGTGAGAAGTAGGGGGCAAAGAGGTGGCAAGAGAGGTAGAAAGCAGATGAAGAGCATGAAGGTAGGGGATTGAGGCCTCTCACTCTCCCCTCCAGTCAATAATGCCCTCATTGCCCTGGATTCAGGGCATGTGAAATGGGAATGTGGAATGTTTCCACATTCAAGTCGTGACACAAAAACTTTGTTCATATGAACCCCCCGGAAACCTTTCACCTGTACTTCCGGTAGAATTGCAAGTAGGACGTCGCGTGAACAACACTCCACTTGTCTCTCAGAATTCCACATAGAGGTGGTGACTGCAGTGGGTCTACTAGGACAGCCTCATTCCTGCTACCTGCCAAGGGACCTGGGCTGGTCCCAGTACTTCTGTCTTGGAGAGCTTTCATGCCCACGTCTGACTGAAAGTCCCTGGACTTGTTGTGGTATTTCTAAAATGCATGGTTTAGAGAAGAAAGAAAATGTAACCAAATGGCACATTGTAGGTCATGTTTTTCCTTCGTGTAAAAACCATGTGAAAAGGTCATCTCTGGTAATAGTTTTGTGGATGATGACAATGAGAAAAATATTTTTGCATTGCAAAAAAATGAATTGGTCTCATCGTGAGGTTGGCAGATCTTTGTCCCCTGGGATATTCCCGAGATACTAGCGATTGGATTCCCTCTGGGGAGAGTGATAGGGGCAGCAGTGCCTTGGGTCTGGTTCCAGCATTCTCTGAGGGGCCCCAGTGCTCAGCCCATGCCACTCAGCTCATCTATTCAGGGCATCTTCACCTGGACTCTGGCTGGAAGGCACAACGTGCCACCTGTTGGCATCTCACTGTGCAATATTGTCTTAGAGCAAGCATTCCTGAAAATTACTGAGTGAAGAACTGTTTGAATCAGGGTATTGAATCCTGTTAACCTTTTGAAACAGGGATGGAGAGGGTCACAAAAGGGCAGTGGGCAGGAGGCCGGAAGGAAGGATGTAATGGCCACTCACCTGCCCAGGCTCTGAGACCAGAGGGCCACCAAAAAGCCCCCAAAAGGCCAAAAGTCCAAAAACCAAAGCCAAGAGCTAGAGCCTAACTAGGGACAGTGCCCCGATGAGAGGACAGGTCACTCTCTGTGGGGTCTTACGCGCGGGCACAACTGCAGGAGACCTCGGGCTCAGGAAACAACCACCATGGGGTTTATTTTACAAACAGAGGAAACAGAGTTCCCTTTATCCACAGGTGGAGGCTGCTGTCCCAGGTGGTATCAGTGATGGCTGCCAACCGTCACCAGGATGGCTGGACAGCACCAGCCAGTAGTGATGGCCACTGCTGGTCCCTCAGAAGCGATGTCAGAGACACCCAGTGTTAACAGCCCTTTGTGAGTTGTTGGTTACACCAACAACAAACAGGTCTTTGAGACGCCAAGCCCAGGGCCTTTGGTGTTCCTTTCAGGCAATGTCAGAGACAGGACTGAGGCCCAGTCTGTGACAGAGTCCTTGGGCTTCTGTTCCCTCCTCAGGGGCTTGGCTGCTGGATGCTGCTTTTTTTCTTTGGAGGCTGGATCTGTCTCTTCAGGGGCTGGCATCACCTCCAGGCTGGCGTTGTCTCTCTCCTTCTTGGGGGGGCTGTTGTCATCTCTCCCCTCAGCTCCCTCTGACCCTGGCTTACATCCTCTTTTGGGGTGCCACATCCACAAGGATTGTTTTTTCATTCCTGTGGCTGATTAGACCATTTGCCAATGAGCCCATAGCACCTGATGGGTCCATTCCACAACCCAGGAAGAGTGGCTTACATAGAAGGGCTCTGAGAAGCAACTACCACAACTGACTTGTGGTGGGAGGCTGGGTCCTGGTAACAAAAGTCAAATTGGACCATTTAGCACCAATCAGCTCACAGCTCACACTTGATTGGTCCATTGCACGATCCAGGAAGTACACTGTTACATAAAAGTTCTCTGAGGAGCAACTGCCACACCTGACTTGTGGTGGAGCAGCAGGTTAAAGGACACGACTGCTCCTGTCGCTCCCACCGCCGAGGTGGCTGGGGTCTTGTAACACTCGAAACTAAAATATTCAACCTACCTTACTCTTACCGTGTTATGATTCACCTGGAGCACCACAGGGAATGGAATTCACTCTTTGATGTGACACTTCAGAAAGATGAAATGTTCTTTAAAATATCTGGAAAATAGACAGGATGATATACAGATGTACGTATTTTTTCCATCACATTGAATTCATTTACCACTTTCTTACTAAATATGTACTCAGGGGCCACAGCTTCAGGCCTCACCATGTGCTCATGCCTCACGCCTTCTCCCGCAGAGCCCCAGCGCCAGCCCTCTGTCACCTCCCCTCCGCTGGCGGTCCCCTCTGCCCTCCCCCTCCCGTGGTTGCCACCACAGCTTTCACTGAGTCTAAATGTTACTCATGTTGTGTTTTGGCAGTTGCTTTGGCTATTTATATTCCAAAAAGGAGTGAAACCATACAGTAATTGTCTTTCACAGACACAACTATATTTTTTAAGTTTCTCTTAATGCAGTTCCCAAAACAGGAAATTATAATGTAATAGAAAAAAGCAGCCTGTGGCCCCATAACTCAGTGAAAAACTCACTCAGCCTTTCAATGTGTGAGTATGTGCCCTACACATTACTTTTTTCTGCCTGACACATCCAGGATACACCTCTTGCCTCCAAATGGTGTTCTGACTCTCTCGAAGGCTCTGTTCTAACCAGCTTTGGTAGTTAACTTGGGCCTGACAAACCTTTGGGCATCACCCAATAAGTACTTAGGTCATAATGTCAAAGTTTTCAGCCTGTTAACTTCACATGTGTTCAAAACATCTATTGTTAAATGTTTGTAATATGTCTGTGTTGTTCGTTTTCAAACACTTTTTTTAAAAGATTGTTTATGCGTACAAGAACTAGGGTGTAGGACAGAGATACAGGGGGTGAGAGGATTCACCAGAGACAGAGTGGGCAGCAGAACAGGCAGATTGATTGAAATATACTGCTAAGCAGCGGGTGAGGCAGGAGAGATCTGCTGTGCCATGTGGGTATCTCCCTGACCAGAGATCAAACTTTTGCTACAGAGGCTGCGAATAGCTCCACAGTGCTGTGCTTAACCTCTTGCGCCACCAGGGAGGCCCCGTTTTCAAACATGTTTGTGATGCAAACCCCTTCATGAGATGTGGGACTAACTTCCCTTGACAAGTCATGAAAAAATTACTAGGCAATGAGGAACATGGCTCTAAGTAAAGTGTCAGTCACCAGCGTGGGTGACCAAGGGGCAGAACAGAAAGTTCTGGCATCTGTGCAGGGCTGTCCACGCCTCCTCTAGCAGCTACTGGACCTGAGGTGGGAGGCTTGCTGTACAGAACGTGACTCTGAGAAAATTTCTTGCTCCCAGCGTGCACTGGGGCCTGTACCGAACCTATATTTCTTAATTTTAGCAACAAGTTCTCCTCAGTAAACATTCTGCAAGAAATATATGTGGAACATGATGCTAAGCATTTGATGCTCTTGGGTTAAGTGACTAGTGTTGGCTTACGTGGTTGTTATAAGAATCATAGATTTTTCCTGTGAAGCCACCTGCTCCTAGTGCTTTTCTTTGTGAGGGTCTCTGTCAGGGACTCCTTTGCATATTCCGTGACTACTGCTGTCACCAGAGGTCAACAGTGATAAAGGATACCATCCTACCTAGGATCCTACAATGGCATGGAATTGTGCAAACCAATCCGAGTTCATTGATGTGTGCAACTGTGTTCAATGATTTATAATATAAGTTAAATTATTAGCAATTTCATTTGTATCCCTTTGAAAAACCTGCCTGGATATTTCGTTTTATTCCATTTCCAGCAGATAACTAAAGTAGTTCAGCTCAGTGGCATGAAGATGGATGCCAGGCCCGCAGGCAGAGGGCAGGTTTACTGTTGATTCGGGCAGACCAATGAAGGGAGTCTTGGAGCCCCCTGTAGATCTGACAGGCCTTAATGTTGAATCCGGATACCCTGGCATTTTCTCTCAGCATTTCTCTGGGACTCTTGTCTTGTGGTCTCACCTCGCAGTGGTTGTCTCCGAGGGCTGCCCCTGCTGCCTTTATCACCCGCCTCCTGGCACAGGCGTGAGCATTTACACAGCTTATGCCGGTGCTCTCTGGCCCAGGTATCCCTAATCAGAGGCTTATGTGCCCTGTGCCTGCACCACTGAGGAGGTGTGCAAGACCACAAATGGCAGCCATAGTGGCTCACAGGGGAAGGGTGGAAAAAGCCTGCTAACTTCCTTTACCCTCCAATGGGGAGGGAACAGGACATAGCAGAAAGACTAGGGCAGCCGGGTTCCAGCGAGAAACACCCCCCAGCCTGGGCCTCGTGTTTTACGTCTCCGCATTTCCTTGCTCCTGCATCGGTTCCCCTGTTTGCTTCTGGGGATGGTGGAGAAAGGTGTCTCGAACTCGAGATGCCACAGTCCCTCTGTGTAAGGATGTGTTCACACACGCTTGGTGACTGGGTGTGATTGTGTGAAACACCGACCCCGTGATTGTGCTGTTGTCATCCGAGCTCACGGCTGTGTGACTTTGCACGCGGTGTGTGTGTGCAGGACTGAATGTGCAGCGGGCTCCTGTGAGTCCAGCGGTGGCCGTGTGTGCTTGTCTGCACAGAGGGTGTGACTTCCGGGGTGTGGGGACCTGCACGCACAGGGCTGTGGGACCTGCATGCTGTTGAGTGTGTGTTCATTCAGAGCGTGGTTTGTCCAGCAACCAGCGTTCTGGCTCCACACTGGGGATAGTGATGGATTCAGTTGTAGAGCTGTGAAAAGAAAAAATAATGTAGGAATTAAATTTGCCAGAGACACAGGGGGTGAGACAAAGACAGCCAGCGTCTGTCACTGAAGATGCAGTGCAGTGTGAGTGTGGAGGGCGGAGTGAGCCGCTGACGGTCACGAACCAGGCCACGGCATCTCTTCACCTGGTGGCTACCTGCGGGCTCCTCTATGGGGACACGCCTGACGCTGGTGCTTCCTGTCGGAGAGAATATTTTGGAACCATCTCTCTCTCTTTCCGCGGCTGTTAGTCACCCGCTGCATTCTGTCACGAGGGAGAATCCGTATCGGTGACGTATCTTGTCCAGTGTCTCCACAATCATTGATGAAGAGTTGAGCAGACGAAGACAGTGATAGAGGATGGCATTTATGTTACCCTGTTCATGTTGTTTCCTACCTTTTAAAACCTCCCTGGACATTTTGACTCATTGCAGATCTTTGCTCAGTGCTTGGGATGAAGTTAACAAGATCTCCCTTCAGGGCCAAACTTCCCAGCGAGCAGAGCCTCCCCGGACGCCATGCCCACTCAGCGCCCAGTCTGTCCTGATTACTCTGGGGCTCCTCCCGGGAGCTCTGTCTGCGCCCAGGGCCCAGGGAAACAGTCGCCCCATCGCCCCCCATCTCTGGACACCGCTGAGGACCCTGAAGTTGTTGTTGGCAATTAGCAGCAGGAAAAGTTTTCCCGACTCTTCTGAGCTCCCAGGCCTGCCACTGCCCGTGCATCTCCAGGGGACCCGATAATTGCAGCTCTGAGGGGGGTACCCAGCAGCACACACTATATCTCAGGGTGCACTGGGCCTGGCACACACACAGGCTGAGTCCTTGCCCTGAGCCCAGCACCTAGGAGGCAGGAAGCAGGTGAGTCTGCTCTATGCTCACGGGGCAGGTGTGGGAGGGAACAGGGGTGCAGAAGGGGATCTGCTCCTGGAGCCAAACCTGGGCAGGCACCTCCTGGGCGACTAAAGACAGCAGGTACGGACCCTCAACCCTGCGGGCTCCTTGTGCCCAGATCGGGCTCTTCAGGCCCAGGGACCTGCGGGTCCAGGCAGGCCAGGAGCACCCTGACTCGCCTGACCTCAGCGTGGTGGTTCTGGGGCTCCTGCTGCTCAGCCTCCTCAGGAGGAGCCCTGGCCTGATGCCCAGGGCCAAGCGGCATCGAGGGGCTCCCTGCTGGTGAGCCAGAGCCGGAGGCTCCACGAGGCTCTGGTACCAGCAGAAAGTCCGTCTGAGACCTGGTGGGGAGGAGACAGTGCAGCTCCTGGAGGGGCCCGAGGCTCTGCTGTGCTCCTGCCATCCTGCCGCTCTGCACCTGCCAGGCTCACAGAGAGCCCAGGGCACCCTGTAGCCCGTGCTGGGGGCTCCCTGGACTCCGTAGCTTTAGCAAAATGTAAAGCTGACTAAGATTATTGGGCATCCCTGGTGGCGCAGCTGTTGAGCGCTGGGTTGCGAGGCTGCCTGCAGCCTCTGCAGCGTCGGTTCAATACCCAGCCGCCGGTGAGGGTCCAAGGTGCACAGACCTCTCCTCTCTCCCTCTGCTCCCCTTAGCAGTGTATTTCATCAGTCTGCATGTTCTGCTCCCCGCTCTGGCTCTGGTGAATTCTCTCACCCTCCCCCGCTTCTGGCTGTACCCAGGGCTTCTATAAATAAATCTTTAAAAAAAAACTAAGATATTAGAACAAAAATAAGTGGAAATTTGGCAATACCAAAGTTAAATCAAGTGCCACGGCTCTCACCAGTTTCAAAATACACAGTCAAATCTAGTTGTGATTTACCTGGAGACCAGGCTGAGGGGCCCCTGTGAGTGTGGGTCCAGTGTCCTGTGTTGTCCCCGCCCAGCCAGGTGCAGCTCTCCTCTCGGCCCGAACCAAGGAATGAGTCTGGAGAACCAGGATCCCCTGTGTGCCTGTGCGCCCTCCTCTTCGCGGGGTCTGGAGAGGGCCGCCTCAGGAGTCGTGAGGAAGGAAGTTACCTTGCCTGGGGCCCTTCAGAGCCGTGAGTCCTGGTTGTCCATTCAGGCACTGAAAGTCTCGAAAGGATGAGCGCCTTGACGTGAACATGTCAGAGCGGGAGCTGTGCTGGGAGGGGAGGTCGGAGCTGCACCTGCCATGATCCAGGAGCCTGAGCCTCGGGTTCCTGGACAGGGTCCTCCTGCTCAGAAGGCCCACGTCAGCCTGGGAACTGGCAGGATGGACGCCAGGCATTTGGCCCTAGAAATGATTTTCTTCTTCCAAATTGTACTCGGGCTTCTGGGGAACCTCTCTCTCCTTTCCCATCACCTCTTTGTCTCTCTCATGGGCTGTCGGCCGAGGGCCACCGATTTCATTGTCAAGAACCTGATTGTGGCCAATTGCCTGGTCCTCATGTCGGGTGGAATCTGCTATCCAGCGACGTTCTCTGGGGAGATCCCCATCCTCAACGATTTTGGATGCAGATTTTGCCATTATGCGCGACAGGTGGGCAGGAGCGTGTCCATCAGCACCACCTGCCTCCTGAGTGTGGTCCAGGCGGTCTCCATCAGCCCCTGGCGCTGCAGGGGGGCAGGGCTGAGAGGGAAACCTCCCAAGTGCGTCCTGCCCTGCATTGCCCTGTGCTGGGTCCTGAGCCTGCTGGTAAATTCCATCTTTGCCATGTTCATGTCTAGCAATTCCAGTGACAAAAATGACACAAGCAGGAAAAGGTTTGGGCAGTGTTCCTCTGCTCGTCTCAACCCAGCCAGTGACATATTATCTGGCGCCCTGCTCTCCTTCCCCGATGTTGTGTTTTTTGTGACCATGGTCGGGTCCAGTGGCTCCATGGTCTACACCCTGTCCCGGCACAGGCAGCGGGTCCGGCACCTTCATGGGTTCGCCTCCTCCACATTCTCCCCCGAGTCTAGGGCCACTCACACCATCCTGCTCCTGGTGAGCACCTTCGTCTGCTTGAACATCATTTCCTCTGTGCTGAAGATGGTTGTGTCTGTTTTGTATAATCCCGACTGGTATGTTTATAACATCAATACAGTAGTCACCCTGTCTTTCCCGACTCTCTGTCCTTTTCTGCTCTTGAGCCGGGAGCCCAAGGTGTCCCAGCTGTGCTCTGCCCTGATCAGGAATAATAAATGTCAGAAATCCTTGAGAAATATGTAAACCGTGTGTGAGTGCACGGTCATTTATTCATTCGATAATTCATTCAACACCCCCAGTCCTATGTGCAGTCATGAGTGACTTATGGTTTATGGACAGGCTGAGCAACCTCTTCACAGCAAGCGTTTTGGGACCAGTCACTAAAACGAGGTCTGTACAGGGGTCCCTAATACTCCTGTGAGGAACATGGTCTTGCTCTACATGATCAGCAATGTGTGTGAGACAGCACGTGGTCCTGACACTCTCTGTGATGGTGGAGAGGCCTCAACTGTGTCACTTTAATTCTCACAGTAAATTCTTAGTAATATCTTGGCATGGATCTGAGGACACAAGGAAATGGCACGGTGGATGCAGGGCAGCCCTGGAGCTGGAGTCAGCTGTCCTGAGGGGAGACCCCGGCCTCGAGTCAGGCTTCGGGAGCAGTTTTCAGTTTTGCACATTCCACCCTCAGGGAGGCGGAGCCCGTATTTGAGAAGGGCGTGTGAAGGCGATTCCGTGCCGGAGCATCCTCTGGTAGACCTGCGGACGGATGAGCTGGGTCCAGCAGGCACAGAGGCACATCTTAGCTGGTTTCCAGTCACCAGAGGGTGACGGTGAGGATTCAAGGAGACGTGCTTTGCGTGGCCTGGGGTGTGCAGGAGCAAAATCTCTCCCACGGTGAAGAGGATGTGAGGGGCTTGCAAGACACAGACTGGAGGTGCCCAGTCGCTCAGGGTGGAGGCGCAGGAAACTCGGCACCTGGGGAGACGCACTTGGAAGGAAAGAGCTGGATCCCCTGTGTGTTCAAGGTGCCAAGGGCGTGTGTCCCCTTTCTCAGGAGGGGCATGTATAGAGCTTGCTCTGAATGTACAGCGTGGAGCTCACGCAAAATATGAAGCATTCAACAGTGTGCGACTCAAAGCACTTCTTGTGACAGACTTGTCTGTACATATCTGAGCTCACGTGACACACTTTCTCAGACCACAAAGCACAAAGAGGAGAAGCTCATGGATGCTCACATCGTACAACTGTATTTTGTTTCCATGTGTGCCCATGCAGATCTGCAGATGTGTGTCAGCGATCACATGTGTGGCCTGCGTGCTTGTAGTGTAGGCACCTGTATCCGTGTCCACCTACAGCAATCATGTCATTTATCGACGCATTAGAACTTCCTAATTTGAGAGAAATGACCCATCCTATTATCTAGAATAGTGACATTTCTTAAAGTGTGTTCTATCTGGTGTGTATATTGCTATACAATCGATTATTAAAAAAATACATGCTTTTCCTATTATCAATTTGTTGTTTAACCATAGCTCTTAAAAATAATCCAAAGTATATAGTAACATTTATTTGAACTTAAAAGTTGCAATTCACCTTTAACTGTAATATGGTATTTTCATTATTATATTAGATGTATAATTTTAGAATGTCTTTTCATATTTTGTCTATGCTAGCTTCTTTTCCTTTGGTGTTAAATGTGATCCTATATTAGAAATGCACTTGATATTTCTGCATTGTAATCACCGCATCTTTTTTGAAAGTTTTACACAAAGTATTGTTTTTTTTTTTAAGATTTATTTAAGCATACAAGAGCTGGGGTACAGGCCAGAGATGTGGGGGTTGAGAAGATTCACCAGAGACAGAGTGGGGAATGGAACAGGCAGACTGACTGAAACACATTGCTGACGGGAGCAGCGGGTGAGGCAGCTTATGTGGGTTGCTCCCTGACTAGCTGGGGATCAAACTCTTGGTGCAGAGGCTGTGGATTTCCTCACAGTGCGGTGCTTAACCCCTTGCACCACCAGGGAGGCCCAGTATTGTTTGAATTTAACCTAGAAATTTCATTCTGTTTCTAAGAGCTCACCACAGCGACATTTAGTCACTGAATCCACCTTTGCCACATCAGGATGTGGAAATATGAGTCTGTTTTCCTAATCCCACTTTCTAAGCCCTCTGGGATGGATTTTACATAATTAACGCCCCTCCCGGTGAGGCAGAGTAAGTCCCCATGAGCTCACCCTGTCCTCAGTCCTTGGATACCACAAACAGGGTCTTGTCTGACTCTGGCCTCGGGCTCCCCCCACAACCACCCCTCAGGCCACCCTGCTCTGCCACCTGCCCCAAGGTCACCACCCAGTTGGGCCCTTTTTGTGGAGGAGGTGGAGCGAGCACCTTCCTCTTTGGGTCTGTTTGATGCTGTCTATGCATTTTCTGCTGCCCTGATGTTGGTCCTTCCCTGGTACTACTGTCCAGGAACCTGTTGTGTGACCAGCAAACACCTGAACATACCTGGTTTTTTGCACAGGGAGCAGCCCACATCCCCCAACCCCAGTTCCTCCAGGTCCTAGGGGCTGAGGGAGAAGCTTTGTTTCTTGTAAAGAAATTCTGATTCAATAAATCTGCGCCTCCTGAGCGAGTGTCCTCACCACAGTTGGAGCCCTAGACCCTGCCACGTCTGGCTGTGTCCTTAAGGTCAAGTCCTGCCCACAGCCCACTGGAGGTGAGTTTGACACTTGTGTGTGCATTTCAGGCTTAACCGCTTCTCAGAAGCCCATGGTATCTTCTTCCAGCCAGCAGGAGGACTGTTCATGGAGATGCGATTTATCTTCTGATGTGTGGAAGCTTTGAGGGGGATGTGGCGCCAGTTGCTTCATTTTGCTTTTGTTTCCCTTGCTGGGATCGGTCCCAAACACATCTCTGAGCCTGATCGCGATGGCATCGATGTATGTTTTCTTCCCTGGAGTTTACGGTCTCAGGTCCTCCACCCAATGTTTATTCCATTTTGTGTTCATGTTCACGGTGGTGGGAGCGTGTGCGCCAGCTCCACTCTGCTGTGTGAGGTTGTCCAGTTTTCCCAACACTGTCTGTGGGAAACTGTCTCCCTGTCTTGTAAGCTATCGGTTTCTGTGCCGTAAATGTCCTCCACGTGAGTGTGCTCTCTTTCCAGACACAGACAAGACGTTTGTCCCTGAGCTGAATCTAGAGTCCACAGGCAGTACAAGTAGGTTCCTGTAGCGATTTCTGTATCGCAAGTTCACTGCAGCGATTGCAAGAGCCAAGAGGTGACAGAGCCCACAGCTGATGAACTGACCAAGAAGCCTCCAGGCCAAGGCCGAGAGCGCCATGTGGTTCCTGGGTGGGAAAAAGAGGGGTGAGTTCTGGGGGAACAGAAGCAGGTAGCCGGGGCTACCTAGACACTACTTGGGAACGTAGACAAGGGCGGATCCCACTCATGTGACTCCCTTAGCGCCCGGATCCTAATTTTGCAGCCTAATTTTGAGGGGAAGGGAGACCCTGGGCTGTGATGGCGGTGTAGACCCCGGGCCTTGTTGCATTGGGTTGGGGCCCAGACACCTGCTTTGGCCACAGCCCCCAGGGCGCGTGGCTGTGAGCAGTGAAGGGAGCTCCAGTGGCCGGGACGGGATCGTGCTGGGGAGGAGAGCTCTGCAGTGGAATCCATGGGCTCCCTCCCCTCATCATCTTGTCACCTGTCTATCCCACTTCTGCCATTTATTTATTTATTAAGATTTATTTATTTATGCATACAAGAGCTGGGGTATAGGCCAGAGATGCAGGGGTGAGAGGATCCGCCAGAGACAGAGCGGGGAACGAACGGGCACTGACTGCAATACACTGCTGAGGGGAGCAGCGGGTGAGTCAGGAGAGGGCTGCCTCGCCATGTAGGTTTCTCCCTGGCCGGCCAGGGATTGAACTCGTGCTGCAGAGGCTGTGGATCACTTCATAGTGCGGTGCATACCCCTTGTGCCACCAGGGGGGCCCTAAGTGAGTCTCAATTGTGTTCTCTTTGGATACCCGTAAAGTATCAGCCCCCATGTAGCCCCAGGCCTCTCCCCCAATTTCAACCCCAGACGCCACCGTGCTGCTCCCTCCATGATCTGCCCCTCATGTTCCCCCTCGCTCCTGAGCCTCCTGGTCTGTGTGCCTCAGCACCTGCACAGGTCACTAGGACTCCCTGCCTGGGCACCAGCCCCCAGGTCCCCAGAGCGCCCTCTCCGCCGCATGCTGCGCCCTCTCTGCCATCCGGCCTCCTGCCCACCACTCGGCCACCGCCAGCCCTCCTGCATCTGTGTCCATGCAGAGCCCACCGTCTGCCTCATCCCTGACCTGCTCTCCACCCAGTTCAGCAGCCCCAAGTCCACGGATCCTTACTCGGGCCTAGACTCCCTCGAGAACCCACTGAATCTTGGGCCTGCCACCCTGCAACCTTGACTCCGGGGGGTGAACCTCTCAGTGAGCAGAGCCTCCCTGGGCCGCCCCTCCTCTGCAGACTCCAGGCTGTCCTGTTTATTCTGGGGCTCCTCCCAGGAGCTCTGATGCCCCCAGTGCCCAGGGAATCAGAGTCTCCCCAATGCTCCAATCTCTGGACAGCCGCTGAGGACCCAGAAGTTGTTCTTGGCAATTAGCAGCAGAAACAATTTTCACGACTCTTCTGATCTCCCAGGCCTGTTGCTGCCCGGGCAGCTCCAGGGGACCCGATAATTGCGGGTCTGACGGGGGGGAGGGGGGGTCCCAGCGGCAGACACTATATTCTGGGGTGCACTGGGCCCAGCACAAGGACACAGGATGATCCTTTCCTGAGCCCAGCGCCCAGGCAGCAAGAAGCCGGTGAGTCTGCTCTGTGCTCCCGGGGGCAGGTGTGGGAGGAGGACAGGGGTGCAGGAGGGACACGGGCAGGAGGGACCCGCTCCTGGAGCACAGCCGGAGCAGATATCTCCCAGGCTAGTGAAGACAGCGGGGTGCAGGCCCCCACCCTGAGGGCGCCTGGTGTCTGGCTCGGGCTCCACAGGCCCAGGGGGCTGCGGGTGCAGGCAGCCCAGGAGCACCCTGACTCCCCTGACCTCAGCGTGGAGGATCTGGGGCTCCTGCTGCTCAGCCTCCTCAGGAGGAGCCCTGGCCTGATGCCCAGGGCCATGGGGCATCTAGGGGCCTCCCTGTTGGTGAGACAGAGCCGGGGGCTGCACGGGACTCTGGTCCCGGCAGGAAACCCGTCTGAGAATCGGTGGGGAGGCGACGGTCCCCTACCTGGTGGGTGAGGGACGCCTCGGGTGGCGTTCATGGGTCCCCACTGTGGAGAGACTTTCCTCCCTACATGTAGGGACAGCAGCACTGTAGGAAAATAAAGCTGCGGGCTGCAGACGTTTTCAGGCTGAAGAGTGTCCTGTCCCATCTCTGCCGCTGTCCATGTGATAACCCCGTCACTCTGGGCACCAGTCCCGCCTCGGCAGGTCTGTCTCTGCTCCTTCCCCTTCACGCACACTCTGGCCTCATGATCGGCCGTCCCGGGACCCAGCCCTGCAGCTCAGGTGCCAACAGCTCCTGGCTGAGGTTGGTGACCAGGAGCCGCGCCTCCCTGTGCTCTCTTCCGAGGCTGCACTTCCAGTCCTGGTGCTCGGGCGCGCAGCTCCTGGAGGGGCCTGAGGCTGCTGTGCTCCTGCCGTCCTGCCGCTCTGCACCTGCCAGGTTCACAGAGAGCCCAGGACACCCTGTAGCCCGTGCTGGGGGCTCCTTGGTCTCTGTAGCTTTAGCAAAGTGTAAAACTGACTAAGATATTGAGCCATCCTGGTGGCGCAGCGGTTGAGCGCTGGGTTGCGAAACTGCTCGCAGCCTCTGTAGCATCGGTTCGACACTGGCCGCAGGTGAGGGTCGCACATGGGGCTCAGACCTCTCCTCTCGCCCACTGTTCCCCTCAGCCGTGTGTTTTTTTCAGTCTGCTTGCTCTGCTCCCCGCTCTGGCTCTGGTGAATTCTCTCACCCTCCCCCGCTTCTGACTGTACCCAGTGCTTGTATAATAAATAGATAAATAAATCTTTAAAAAAAAATGAGTAAGATATTAGATCAAAAATAAGTGGAAAATTGTCACTAGCAAAGTTAAATCAAGTGCCACGGCTCTCACCAGTAGTGACAAAATACAAGGTCAAATCAAGTTGTGATTTACTGGAGACCCGGCTGAGGGGCCCCTGTGAGTGTGGGTCCAGTGTCCTGTGTTGTCCCCGCCCAGCCAGGTGCAGCTCTCCTCTCGGCCCGAACCAAGGAATGAGTCTGGAGAACCAGGATCCCCTGTGTGCCTGTGCGCCCTCCTCTTCACGGGGTCTGGAGAGGGCCGCCTCAGGAGTCGTGAGGAAGGAAGTACCTTGCCTGGGGCCCGTCAGAGCCGTGAGTCCTGGTTGTCCGTTCAGCCACTGAAAGTCTCGAATGCCTTGACGTGAACAAGTCAGAGCGGGAGCTGTGCTGGGAGGGGAGGTCAGGGCTGCACCTGCCGTGATCCAGGAGCCTGAGCCTCGGGTTCCTGGACAGGGTCCTCCTGCTCAGAAGGCCCACGTCAGCCTGGGAACTGACAGGATGGACGCCAGGCATTTGGCCGTACAAATGATTTTCTTCTTACAAATTGTACTCGGGCTTCTGGGGAACCTCTCTCTCCTTTCCCATCACCTCTTTGTCTCTCTCACGGGCTGTCCGCCGAGGGCCACTGATTTCATTGTCAGGAACCTGATTGTGGCCAATTTCCTGGTCCTCATGTCGGGTGGAATCTGCCATCCAGTGTCGTTCTCTGGGGAGATCCCCATCCTCAACGATTTTGGATGCAGATTTTGCCATTATGCGCGACAGGTGGGCAGGGGCATGTCCATCAGCACCACCTGCCTCCTGAGTGTGGTCCAGGCCGTCACCATCAGCCCCTGGCGCTGCAGGGGGGCAGGGCTGAGAGGGAAACCTCCCAAGTGCGTCCTGCCCTGCATTGCCCTGTGCTGGGTCCTGAGCCTACTGGTAAATTCCATCATTGCCATGTTCATGGCTAGCAATTTGAGTGACAAAAATGACACAAGCAGGAAAAGGTATGGACAGTGTTCTGCTGTTCGTCACGAAACAGCCAGTGACATCTTATACGGGGCTTTGCTCTCCTTCCCCGATGTTGCGTTTTTTGTGATCATGGTCGGGGCCAGCGGCTCCTTGGTCTACACCCTGTCCCGGCACAGGCAGCGGGTCCGGCACCTTCACGTGTTCGCCTCCTCCACGTCCTCCCCCGAGTCTAGGGCCACTCACACCATCCTGCTCCTGGTCAGCACCTTCATCTGCTCTAACATCATTTCCTTCATGCTGAAGATTGTTGTGGCTGTTATGTATAATCCCGACTGGTTCCTTTTTAACTTCAATGCAGTAGTCACACTGTCTTTCCCGACTCTCTGTCCTTTTCTGCTCTTGAGCTGGGAACCCAAAGTGTCCCTGCTGTGCTCTGCCCTGATCAGGAACAATAAATGCCCAAACCCTTGAGAAATATGTAAACCGCGTGCAGGGCACGGTCATTCATTCATTCGATAATTCATTCAACACCCCCAGTCCTATGTGCAGTCGTGAGTGACTTATGGTTTATGGACAAGCTGAGCAACCTCTTCACAGCAAGTGTTTTGGGTCCAGTCACCGTAACGAGGTCTGTGTAGGGGTCCCTAATACTCCTCCGGGAACATGGTCTTGCTCCAGATGGTTACAATGTGAGACAGCACGTGCTCCGGACACTCTTTGGCATAGTGGAGAGGCCTCAACTGTGTCACTTTAATTCTCACAGTAAATTCTTTGTAATATCTCGGCATGTATCTGAGGACACCAGAAATGGCACGGTGGGGGCAGGGTAGCCCTGGAGCTGGAGTCAGCTGTCCTGAGGCGAGACCCTGGCAGCGAGTCTGGCTTCAGGAGCGGTTTTCAGTTTTGCACATTCCACCCTCAGGGAGGCGGAGCCCTTATTTGAGAAGGGCGTGTGAAGGCGATTCCGTGCCGGAGCATCCTCTGGTAGACCTGCAGACGGATGGGCTGGGTCCAGCAGGCACAGAAGCACAGCTTCACTGGTTTCGAGCCACCAGAGGGTGAGGGTGACAGCGTCGATTCAAGAAGACGTGCTTTGCATGGCCTGAGGTGTACAGGAGTAAAATCTCTCTCACGGTGAAGGGGATATGTGCGGGTTTGCAAGACACAGACTGGAGGTGCCCTCTCTCGTCGATCAGGGTAGAGGCACAGGAATCTTGGCACTGGGGCACATGATCTTGGAAGGAAAGAGCTGGATCCCCTGTGTGTTCACGGTGCCAAGGACGTGTGTCCTCAGTCTCATTTGGGACATGTGTAGAGCTTGCTCTGAATTTACACTGTGGAGCTCTGCAAAATATGAAGCATTCAATAGTGTGCAACTCAAAGCACTTATTGTGACAGACTTGTCTGTACATATCTGAGCTCACGTGACACACTTTCTCAGACCACAAAGCACAAACAGGAGAAGCTCATGGACGCTCACATCGTACAACTGCATTTTGTTTCCATGTGTGCCCATGCAGATCTGCAGATGTGTGTCAGCGATCACATGTGTGGCCTGCGTGCTTGTAGTGTAGGCACCTGTATCCGTGTCCACCTACAGCAATCATGTCACTTATCGACGCATTAGAACTTCCTAATTTGAGAGAAATGACCAATCCTATTATCTAGAATAGTGACATTTCTTAAAGTGTGTTCTATCTGGTGTGTATATTGCTATACAATCGATTGTTAAAATAAATACATGCTTTTCCTATTATCAATTTATTGTTTAACCATAGCTCTTAAAAATAATCCAAAGTATATAGTAACATTTATTTGAACTTAAAAGTTGCAATTCACCTTTAACTGTAATATGGTATTTTCATTATTATATTAGATGTATAATTTTAGAATGTCTTTTCATATTTTGTCTATGCTAGCTTCTATTCCTTTGGTTTTAAATGTGATCCTATATTAGAAATGCACTCGATATTTCTGCATTATAATGACCGCATCTTCTTTGAAAGTCGTGCACAAAGTATTGTTTGATTTTTTTTTTAAAGATTTATTTATTTATACAAGAGCTGGGGTACAGGCCAGAGATGTGCGGGTTGAGAAGATTCACTAGTGACAGAGCTGGGAACAGAACAGGCAGACTGAAAGAAACACACTGCTGAGGGGAGCAGCAGGTAAGACAGGAGATATCTGCTGCGCCATGTGGGTTGCTCCCTGGCCAGCCAGGGATCAAACTCCTGCTGCAGAGGCTGTGGATCGCCTCATAGTGTGGCCCTTAACCCCTTTCCACCAGGGAGGCCCAGTATTGTTTGATTTTAACCTAGAAATTTTATTCTGTTTCTAAGAGCTCACCACAGTGACATTTAGTCATTGAATCCACCTTTGCCATATCAGGACATGAAAATATGAGTCTATTTTCCTCATCCCATCTTTCTAAGACCTGGTATGGTTTTTACATACTTAATGTCCTGCCCCTGTGAGTGCAGAGTAAGTCCCCATGAGCTCACCCTGTCCTCAGTCCCTGGATACCACAAACAGGGTCTTGTCCGTTCGCAGCCTCGGGCTTCCCCCACAAACACCCCCAGGCCACCTTGCTCTGCCACCTGCCCTAAGGTCACCACCAGGCGGGGCCCTTTCTATGAAGGAGGTGGAGCGAGCACCTTCCTCTTTGGGTCTGTTTGATGCTGTCTATGCATTTTCTGCTGCCCTGATGTTGGTCCTTCCCTGGTACTACTGTCCAGGAACCTGTTGTGTGACCAGCAAACACCTGATCATACCTGGTTACTTTGCCCAGGGAGTGCCCCACATCTCCAAGCCCAGTTCCTCCAGGTCCTAGGGGCTGACAGGAGAAGCTTTGTTCCTTGTAAAGAAATTCTAATTCGATAAATCTGCGCCTCCTGAGCGAGTGTCCTCACCACAATTGGAGCCCTAGACTCTACCACGTCTGGCTGTGTCCTTAGGATCAAGTCCTGTCCGCAACCCAATGGGTGAGTTTGATACTTCTGTGTGGTTTTAGGCTTAACTGCTTCTCAGAAGTATACGGTATCTTCTTCCAGCCAGCAGGAGGACTGTTCATGGAGACGTGATATTCTCCCTCTGTGTGGAGGCTTTTAGGTGGATGTGGCCCCAGTTGCTTCATTTTGCTTTTGTTTCCCTTGCTGGGATCGGTCCCCAAACACATCTCCGAGCCTGATCACAACGGCATCGATCTGTGTTTTCTTCCCTGGAGTTTACGGTCTCAGGTCCTCCACCCAATGTTTATTCTATTTTGTGTTCATGTTCACGGTGGTGGGAGCGTGTGCGCCAGCTCCACTCTGCTGTGTGAGGTTGTCCAGTTTCCCCAACTCTGTCTGTGGGAAACTGTCTCCCTGTCTTGTAAGCTATCGGTTTCTGTGCTGTAAATGTCCTGCACGTGAGTGTGCTCTCTTTCCAGACACTCACAGACAAGACGTTTGTCCCTGAGCTGAAACTTAAACGCCTAGGAAGTAAAATTAAGTTCCTGTAGCGATTTCTGTATCACAAG
This sequence comes from Talpa europaea, assembly GCF_964194135.1. Classification (NCBI taxonomy): domain Eukaryota; kingdom Metazoa; phylum Chordata; class Mammalia; order Eulipotyphla; family Talpidae; genus Talpa; species Talpa europaea. The sequence continues at coordinate 49,045,641 of NC_140084.1, forward strand.
TTCACTGCAGCGACTGCAAGAGCCAAGAGGTGACAGAGCCCACAGCTGATGAACTGACCAAGAAGCCGCCAGGCCAAGGCCGAGAGCGCCATGTGGTTCCCGGAGGCAGCATGGGAAAATGAGAGGTGATTTCTGTGGGAACAGACCGGCAGGTAGTCAGCAATTAGGCATGGAGGTGGGGCCAGGCCTGGAAACATAGACAAGGCTGGATTCCACTCATATGACAACCTAAGCCTCCAGATCCTAATTGTGCAGCCGCTGAGGGGAAGGGAGACCCTAGGCTATGTTGTCGGTGCAGGCCCCAAGCCTTGTTGCATTGGGTAGGGGCCCAGACACTGTAGTGGCCATACCCCGGGGCTCGTGGCTGTGAGCAGAGAAGGGAGCCTAATGGCCGCGACGGGATGGTGCTGGGGAGGAGAGCTCTGCAGTGGAATCCGTGGGCTCCCTGTTCTCCACCCCCCCCGTCACCTCATCACCTGTCTATCCCCTGCTGCCATTTATTTGTTTATTAAGATTAATTTCTTTATGCATACAAGAGCTGGGGTATAGGCCAGAGATACCGGAGTGAGAGGATCCACTAGAGACAGAGCGGGGAACAGAACACGCACTGACTGAAATACACTGCCGAGGGGAGCAGCGGGCGAGTCAGGAGAGGGCTGCCTCACCCTGTGGGTTTCTCCCTGGCCGGGAGGGATGGAACTCATGCTGCAGAGGCTGCGGATCACTTCATAGTGCGGTGCTTAACCCCTTGTGCCACCAGGGAGGCCCAACGTGAGTCTCTATTGTGTTCTCTTGGGATACCTGTGAAGTATCAGCACCATGTGTGCCCAAAACCACCCCCCCACGTTCCACCCTAGACCCCACCGTGCTGCTCCCTCCATGCTCTGCCCCTCACGCTCCTCCTCGCTCCGAGTGTCCCTGTCTGTGCCCTGGCGCCAGCACACGTCACCTGGACTCCCCGCCCGGGAACCAGCCCCCAAGACTCCAGAACATCCTCCCTGCACATGCTGTGCCCTCTCTGCCATCCGACCTCCTGGCATCGTGTCGGCAAACTCGCCCGCCTACCTCCATCTGTGTCCCTGCAGAGCCCACTGTCTACCTCCTCCCTGACCTGGTGTCCACCCAATTCCAGGATTCTCAAGGCCACAGGCCGGGCCTTCCCGGTCCCACACACCCATGCTCAGGCCTGGTCTCCCCCGAGAACCCACTGCACCTCGGGCACCATCACCGCCCTGCTGCCCTGATTCCTGTGTGTGACCCTCGCAGTGAGCAGAGCCTCCCCGGGCCGCCCCTCCTCTGCAGACTCCAGGCTGTCCTGTTTATTCTGGGGCTCCTCCCAGGAACTCTGCCTGCCCCAGCGCCCAGGGAATCAGAGTCTCCCCAACACCCCAATCTCTGGACAGCCACTGAGGACCCAGAAGTTGTTCTAGAGAATTAGCAGCAGAAACAGTTTTCCCGAATCTTTTGAGCTTCCAGGCCTGTCACTGCCCGGGCAGCTCGAGGGGACCCGATAATTATGGGTCTGACGGGGGGTCCCAGCGGCACACACTATATTCTGGGGTTCACTGGGCCCGGCACAAGGACACAGGTTGAGCCTTTCCCTGAGCCCAGCGCCCGGGCGGCAAGAAGCAGTGAGTCTGCTCTGTGCTCATGGGGGCGGGTGTGGGAATGGGAGGACAGGGGTGCAGGAGGGACACGGGCAGGAGGGGACCCGCTCCTGGAGCCAGACCCGGGCAGGCACCCCTTGAGCTAGTGAAGACAGCGGGGTGCAGGCCCCCATTCCTGAGGGTGCCTTGTGCTGTGCTCGGAACCTCAGGCCCAGGGGGCTGCGGGTCCCTGCAGCCCAGGAGCACCCTGACTCCCCTGACCTCAGCCTGGTGGTTCTGGGGCTCCTGCTGCTCAGCCTCCTCAGGCGGTGCCCTGGCCTGATGCCCGGGGCCATGGGGCGTCTCGGGGCCTCCCTGCTGGTGAGACAGGGCCGGGGTCTGCACGGGGCTCTGGTCCCGGCAGGACCCGTCTGAGAGCCGGGGTGGGGGGGAGGAGACGGTCCCCGACAGGGCGGGTGAGGCCGCCGCGGGCACGTTGTTCTGTCTCCTCCCCAGAGAACTGTCCCCTCACTGCTGCAAAGCGGCGCGCAGGAGGAAACAGAGCGGAGGCGATGTCGGGGCCTCTTTGACCACAGAGACAACGTGACCCTTGACCTGCCCTTTCAGAAGGAGCCTCGCGGGGCTGCTCGTGGCGGCGGGGGCAGAACCCGGGACGGTGCGTTTCCTCTCTGCTCCCCGGGCCGTGGCTTCCCCTCCCCGGCGCGTCTGCGGCCTGGACCCCTGTCCCGCGCCCGGCTCTCTGCTCACCGTGAGGTGAAGGTCAGACTCTCCTCAGCGGTTGGGCCCGAGATCTGACGTCGGGGCCGAGCTCGTCCCCACACGCTTATCACACGGGGTGTCGGGCCGTCGTCCCGGCTCAGGCCTTTGCCTCCGGCTTTGCCTGCGGCTCCCAGGGTGCAAGCAGACGGGCTGTTTCCAGGCTCCCTTCAGGGCCAAACTTGCCAGCGAGCAGAGCCTCCCCGGACGCCATGCCCACTCAGCGCCCAGTCTGTCCTGATTACTCTGGGGCTCCTTCCAGGAGCTCTGTCTGCGCCCAGGTCCCAGGGAAACAGTCCCCCCATCGCCCCCCATCTCTGGACACCGCTGAGGACCCTGAAGTTGTTCTTGGCAATTACCAGCAGGAAAAGTTTTCCCGACTCTTCTGAGCTCCCAGAGCTGCCACTGCCCGTGCATCTCCAGGGGACCCGATAATTGCAGCTCTGAGGGGGGGTCCCAGCAGCACACACTATATCTCAGGGTGCGTTGGGCCTGGCACACACACAGGCTGAGTCCTTGCCCTAAGCCCAGCGCCCGGGCGGCAGGAAGCCGGTGAGTCTGCTCCCCCCTCACAGGGGTGGGGGTGGGTGTGGAGGGGACAGGGGTGCGGGAGGGACATGGTCAGGAGGGGACCCGCTCCTGGAGCCAGACCTGGGCAGGCGCCTCCCGGCCTATTGAAGAGTGCACCTGGTGAGGGCACCTGGTGCCCGGCTTGGGCTCTTCGTGCCCAGGGGGCTGGGGGTCCATGCAGGCCACTCTCCTGACCTCAGCGTGGAAGATCTGGGGCTCCTGCTGCTCAGCCTCCTCAGGAGGAGTCCTGGCCTGATGCCCAGGGCCATGGGGTGTCTAGGGGCTTCCCTGATGGTGAGACAGAGCCGGGGGCTCCACGGGGCTCTGGTCCCGGCAGAAAGCCTGTCTGAGAGCCGGTGGGGAGGAGACGGTCCCCGACTGGGTGGGTGAGGGACACCGCGGATGGCGTTCATGGGTCCCCACTGTGGAGTGACTTTCCTCCCTACATGTAGGGACAGCAGCACTGTAGGAAAATAAAGCTGCGGGCTGCAGACGTTTTCAGGCTGAAGAGTGTCCTGTCCCATCTCTGCCGCTGTCCATGTGATAACCCCGTCACTCTGGGCACCTGTCCCGCCTCGGCAGGTCTGTGTCTGCTCCTTCCCCTTCACGCACGCTCTGGTCTCATGACCGGCCGTCCTGGGACCCAGCCCTGCAGCTCAGGTGCCAACAGCTCTGGCTGAGGTTGGTGACCAGGAGCCGCGCCTCCCTGTGCTCTCTTCTGAGGCTGGACTTCCGGTCCTGGTGTCGTGTGCGCAGCTCCTGGAGGGGCCCGAGGCTCTGCTGTGCTCCTGCCGTCCTGCCGCTCTGCACCTGCCAGGCTCACAGAGAGCCGAGGACACCCCGTAGCCCGTGCTGGGGGCTCCCTGGTCTCCGTAGCTTTAGCAAAGTGTAAAACTGACTTAGATATTGGGCCTCCCCTAGTGGTGCAGCGGTTGAGCACCTAGTTGCAAGCTGCCCTCAGCCTCTGCAGCATCGGTTCGATCCCCGGCTGCCGGCGAGGGTCCCACATGGCACACAGACCTCTCCAGCCGCCCGCTGCTCCCCTCAGCAGTGTATTTTTGTCATTCTGCCTGTTCTGCTCCCCACTCTGCTCTGGTGAATTCTCTCACCCTCCCCCGCTTCTGACTATACCCAGTGCTTGTATAATAAATAGATAAATAAATCTTTTAAAAAAATAAAATTGACTAAGATATTAGATCAAACTATGTGGAAATTTGTCACTACCAAAGTTAAATAAAGTGCATGGGTCTCACCACTACTGGTGACAAAATAATCAGTCAAATCAAGTTGTGATTTACCTGGAGACCCGGCTGAGGGGCCCCTGTGAGTGTGGGTCCAGTGTCCTGTGTTGTCCCCGCCCAGCCAGGTGCAGCTCTCCTCTCGGCCCGAACCAAGGAATGAGTCTGGAGAACCAGGATCCCCTGTGTGCCTGTGCGCCCTCCTCTTCGCGGGGTCTGGAGAGGGCCGCCTCAGGAGTCGTGAGGAAGGAAGTTACCTTGCCTGGGGCCCGTCAGAGCCGTGAGTCCTGGTTGTCCGTTCAGCCACTGAAAGTCTCGAAAGCCTTGACGTGAACATGTCAGAGCGGGAGCTGTGCTGGGAGGGGAGGTCAGGGCTGCACCTGCCGTGATCCAGGAGACTGAGCCTCGGGTTCCTGGACAGGGTCCTCCTGCTCAGAAGGCCCACGTCAGCCTGGGAACTGACAGGATGGACGCCAGGCATTTGGCCCTAGAAATGATTTTCTTCTTCCAAATTGTACTCGGGCTTCTGGGGAACCTCTCTCTCCTTTCCCATCACCTCTTTGTCTCTCTCGCGGGCTGTAGACCGAGGGCCACCGATTTCATTGTCAGGAACCTGATTGTGGCCAATTTCCTGGTCCTCATGTCGAGTGGATTCTGCTATCCACTGACGTTCTCTGGGGAGATCCCCATCCTCAACGATTTTGGATGCAGATGTTGCCATTATGCGCGACAAGTGGGCAGGAGCGTGTCCATCAGCACCACCTGCCTCCTGAGTGTGGTCCAGGCCGTCACCATCAGCCCCTGGCGCTGCAGGGAGGCAGGGCTGAGAGGGAAACCTCTCAAGTGCGTCCTGCCCTGCATTGCCCTGTGCTGGGTCCTGAACCTGCTGGTAAATTCCATCTTTGCCATGTTCATGTCTAGCAGTTTCAGTGACAAAAATGACACAAGCAGGAAAAGGTATGGACAGTGTTCCTCTGTTCGTCACGACCCAGCCAGTGACATCTTATACGGGTCTTTGCTCTCCTTCCCTGAGGTTGTGTTTTTTGTGACCATGGTCGGGGCCAGCGGCTCCATGGTCTACACCCTGTCCCGGCACAGGCAGCGGGTCCGTCACCTTCCCGGGTTCGCCTCCTCCACGTCCTCCCCCGAGTCTAGGGCCACGCACACCATCTTGATCCTGGTCAGCACCTTTGTCTGCTTTAACATCATTTCCTCCGTGCTGAAGATGGTTGTGGCTGTTATGTATAATCCCGACTGGTTCCTTGTGAACATGAATACAGTAATCATCCTGTGTTTCCCGACTCTCTCTCCTTTTCTGCTCTTGAGCCAGGAATACAAGGTGTCCCTGCCGCGCTCTGCCCGGATGAGGAATAGTAAATGCCACAAACCCTTGAGAAATATGTAAACCGCGTATGAGTTCACGGTCATTATTCCATAATTCGCTCAACATCCCCAGTGCTAACTGCAGTCATGAGTGACTTAGGTTTATGGACAGGCGGAGCAGCCTCTTCACAGCAAGTGTTTTTGGATCAGTCACCGTAACGAGGTCTGTACAGGGGTCCCTAATACTCCTGTGGGGAACATAGCCTTGCTCCCGATGGTTAGCAGTGTGTGGGAGACAGCACGCGGTTGGTACACTCTCTGGCATAGCGGAGAGGCTTCAGCTGTGTCACTTTAATTCTCACAGTAAGTTCTGAGATGGTCCTAAGGGAACATTAGGAATGTTCCGTCCTAATGGAATGGAGCTGAGGACTCAGGGAAATGGCCCGGTCGGGGCAGGGCAGCCCTGGAGCTGGAGTCAGCTGTCCTGAGGGAGACCCTGGCCGCGAGTCCGGCTTCAGGAGCAGTTTTCAGTCTTGCACATTCCACCCTCAGGGAGGCGGAGCCCGTATTTGAGAAGGGCGTGTGAAGGGATTCCGTGCCGGAGCATCCTCTGGTAGACCTGCGGACGGAAGGGCTGGGTCCAGCAGGCACAGATGCACAACTTAACTGGTTTTGGCAACCAGAGGGTGAGGGTGATGGTGAGGATTCAGGGAGACGAGCTTTGCGTGGCCTGGGTGTGCAGGAGCAAAATCTCTCTCACGGTGAAGGGGATTATGTGCGGGTTTGCAAGACACAGACTGGAGGTTCCCAGTTGCTCAGGGTGGAGGCGCAGGAAACTCGGTACCTGGGGAGATGCACTTGGAAGGAAAGAGCTGGATCCCCTGTGTGTTCACGGTGCCAAGGGCGTGTGTCCCCATTCTCAGGAGGGACATGTGTAGAGTTTGCTCTGAATGTACAGTGTGGAGCTCACGCTAATTATGAAGCATTCAACAGTGTGCGACTCAAAGCACTTATTGTGACAGACTTGTCTGTACATATCTGAGCTCACGTGACACACTTTCTCAGACCACAAAGCACAAACAGGAGAAGCTCATGCACACTTACATCGTACAACTGCATTTTGTTTCCATGTGTGCCCATGCAGATCTGCAGATGTGTGTCAGCGATCACATGTGTGGCCTGCGTGCTTGTAGTGTAGGCACCTGTATCCGTGTCCACCTACAGCAATCATGTCATTTATCGACGCATTAGAACTTCCTAATTTGAGAGAAATGACCCATCCTATTATCTAGAATAGTGATATTTCTTAAAGTGTGTTTTATCTGGTGGGTATATTGCTATATCATCGATTGTTAAAATAAATACATGCTTTTCCTATTATCAATTTATTGTTTAACCATAGCTCTTAAAAATAATCCAAAGTGTATGGTAACATTTATTTGAACTTAAAAGTTGCAATTCACCTTTAAGTGTTATATGGTATTTTTTTTATTATATTAGATGTATAATTTTATTATATTAGATGTATAATTAGATGTATAATTTTCATATTTTGTCTATGCTAGCTTGTTTTCCTTAGGTTTTAAATGTGATCCTATATTACAAATGCACTTGATATTTCTGCATTGTAATCACCGCATCTTCTTTGAAAGTTGTGTACAAAGTATTGTTTAATTTTTTTTTTAAGGAATATTTATTCATATAAGAACTGGCAGACTGACTTAAACGCACTGCTCATGGGAGCAGCGGGTGAGACACCCAAGGGGGTTGCAACCTGAAAGGCCTGGGTTCAAACTCCTGCTGCAGAGGCTGTGGATCGCCTCACAGTGCGGCGTTTAACCCCTTGCACCACCAGGGAGGCACAGTATTGTTTGATTTTAACCTAGAAATTTTATTCTGTTTCTAAGAGCTCACCACAGCGACGTTTAGTCACTGAATCCACCTGTGCCACATCGGAACGTGAAAATATAAGTCTATTTTCCTCATCCCATCTTTCTAAGCCCTCTGGTATGGTTTTTACATACTTAACGCCCCAGCCCGGTGAGGCAGAGTAAGTCCCCATGAGCTCACCCTGTCCTCAGTCCCTGGATACCACAAACAGGGTCTTGTCTGCCCCAGACTCGGTCTCCCCCCACAACCACCCATTAGGCCACCCTGCTCTGCCACCTGCCCCAAGGTCACCAACCAGCGGGGCCCTTTCTGTGGAGGAGGTGGAGCGAGCACCTTCTTCTTTGAGTCTGTTTGATGCTGTCTGTGCGTTTCTTGCTGCCCTGATGTTGGTCCTTCCCTGGTACTACTGTCCACGAACCTGTTGTGTGACCGGCAAACACCTGATCATACCTGGTTACTTTGCCGAGGGAGAGCCCCACATCCCCAAGTCCAGTGCCTCCATGTCCTAGAGCCTGACAGGAGAAGCTTTGTAAAGAAATGCTGATTCGATAAATCTGCACCTCCTGAGCGAGTGTCCTCACAACAATTGGAGCCCTTGACACTGCCACCTCTGGCTGTGTCCTTAAGGTCAAGTCCTGCCCACAGCCCACTGGTGAGTTTGACACTTGTGTGTGGATTTCAGGCTTAACTGCTTCTCAGAAGCCCATGGTATCTTCTTCCAGCCAGCAGGAGGACTGTTCATGGAGACGCGATTTTCTCCTGCTGTGGGGAAGCTTTGAGGGGGATGTGGCCCCAGTTGCTTCATTTTGCTTTTGTTTCCCTTGCTGGGATCGGTCCCCAAACACATCTCCGAGCCTGATCGCGATGGCATCGATCTGTGTTTTCTTCCCTGGAGTTTACGGTCTCAGGTCCTCCACCCAATGTTTATTCCATTTTGTGTTCATGTTCACGGTGGTGGGAGCGTGTGCGCCAGCTCCACTCTGCTGTGTGAGGTTGTCCAGGTTCCCCAACATTGTCTGTGGGAAACTGTCTCCCTGTCTATAAGCTATCGGTTTCTGTGCTGTAAATATCCTGCACGTGAGTGTGCTCTCTTTCCAGACACTCACAGGTGTTTGTCCCTGAGCAGAAACTAGAATCACTTCATAGTGCAGTGCTTAACCCCTTGTGCACCCTGGGAGGCCCTAAGTGAGTCTTAATTGTGTTCTCTTGGGAAACCGGTGAAGTATCAGCACCATGTGTGCCCAAAACCACCCCCCCACGTTCCACCCCAGATGCCACCGTGCTGCTCCCTCCATGCTCTGCCCCTCACGCTCCTCCTCGCTCCTGAGCATCCTCGTCTGTGTGCCCTGAAGCCCGCACACGTCACCTGGACTCCCCGCCTGGGAACCAGCCCCCAAGACCCCAAAACGCCCTCCCGGCACATGCTGTGCCCTCTCTGCCATCCGACCTCCTGGCATCGTCTCGGCAACTTGCCCGTCCTCCCCCATCTGTGTCCCTGCAGAGCCCACCGTCCGCTTCCTCCCCGACCTGGTGTCCACCCAATTCCAGCAGCCCCAAGGCCACGGGCGGGGCCTTCCCGGTCCCACACACCCATGCATGGGTCTGGTCTCCCCCGAGAACCCACTGCACCTCAGGCACCATCACCACCCTGCTGCCCTGATTCCTGTGTGTGACCCTCGCAGTGAGCAGAGCCTCCTCGGGCCGCACCTCCTCTGTAGACTCCAGGCTGTCCTGTTTATTCTGGGGCTCCTCCCAGGAACTCTGCCTGCCCCAGCACCCAGGGAATCAGAGTCTCCCCAACACCCCAATCTCTGGACAGCCGCTGAGGACCCAGAAGTTGTTCTAGGCAATTAGCAGCAGAAACAGTTTTCCCAACTCTTCTGAGCTCCCAGGTCTGTCACTGCCCGGGCAGCTCCAGGGGACCCGACAATTGCGGTTCTGGCGGGGGTCCTGGGCCCAGCACAAGGACACAGGTTGAGCCTTTCCCTGAGCCCAGCGCCCGGGCGGCAAGAAGCAGTGAGTCTGCTCTGTGCTCACGGGGGCGGGTGTGGGAGGAGGACAGGGGTGCAGGAGGGACATGGGAAGGAGAAGACTTGCTCCTGGAGCACATTTGGAGCAGAGATCTCCCAGGCTAGTGAAGACAGCGGGGTGCAGGCCCCACCCTGAGGACAGCTGGTGCTCTGCTCAGGCTCTAAGGCCCAGGGACTGGGGGTCCAGCGTGGTGGTTCTGACCTCAGCGTGGTGGTTCTGGGCTCCTGCTGCTCAGGCTCCTGAGGCGGGGCCCTGGCCTGATGCCCAGGACCATGGGGCGTCTAGGGGCCTCCCTGCTGGTGAGACAGGGCCGGGGGCTGCACGGGGCTCTGGTCCCGGCAGGACCCGTCTGAGAGCCGGGGGGGAGGAGACGGTCCCCGACACGGCGGGTGAGGCCGCCGCGGGCACGTTGTTCTGTCTCCTCCCCAGAGAACTGTCCACTCACTGCTGCAAAGCGGCGCGCAGGAGGAAACAGAGCGGAGGCGATGTCGGGGCCTGTTTGACCACAGAGACAACGTGACCCTTGACCTGCCCTTTCAGAAGGAGCCTCGCGGGGCTGCTGGTGGCGGCGGGGGCAGAACCCGGGACGGTGCGTTTCCTCTCTGCTCCCCGGGCCGTGGCTTCCCCTCCCCGGCGCGTCTGCGGCCTGGACCCCCGTCCCGCGCCCGGCTCTCTGCTCACCGTGAGGTGAAGGTCAGACTCTCCTCAGTGGTTGGGCCCGAGATCTGACGTCGGGGCCGAGCTCGTCCCCACAGGCTTATCACTCGGGGTGTCGGGCCCGTCATCCCGGCTCAGGCCTTTGCCTGCGGCTCCCGGGGTGAAAGCAGACGGGCTGTTTCCAGGCTCCTGGCGGCTCTGGGCTCCCAAGCCCGGGGTGGGGGGACGGCTCTGCCCTCCCTGCCCGCAGTGCTCCCAGTTTATCCACACCCCTGGAGCTTGAGTCCCAGCTTGAATCCGTCTAGAGAAAAACCTTACCAGTGAGTGGAACCTTGTCAGGACCCGTCTTGGGAAATGAATCTGCCCTGGAATGGCAGGACACACGCAGGGTCAGTCTGGACTGGCCTCTGTGGAGCCTTGCCTGAGGGGCCCCTGGTGTGTGTGGGGTCAGTGTCTTCTGTTGTCCCCCGCCCAGCCAGGTTCCGCAATCCCGTCGGCCTCAAACCTATAAGTGAATCTGATGAACCAGGAACCTCTGTGTGCCTGTGCACCCTCTTCTTCAAGGTCTGCAGTGTCGCCTCTGGAGTCTGTCAGGAAGAAAGGGGGTCCGATTGGTGGCCCTTGACTTTGTCATTCTGGTTGTACTTTCATCACCGAAAGTCTCAGTGGCATGAAGATGGATGCCAGGCCCGCAGGCAGAGGGCAGGTTTACTGTTGATTCGGGCAGACCAATGAAGGGAGTCTTGGAGCCCCCCGTAGATCTGACAGGCCTTAATGTTGAATCCGGATACCCTGGCGTTTTCTCTCAGCATTTCTCTGGGACTCTTCTCGTCCCGTGTCTCACCTCGGAGTGGTTGTCTCCGAGGGCTGCCCCTGCTGGCTTTATCGTCCGCCTCCTGGCACAAGCGTGAGCATTTACACTTGCTCATGCCTGTGCTCTTTGGCCCAGGTATCCCTAATCAGAGGCTTGTGTGCCCTGTGCCTGCACCACTGAGGAGGTGTGCAAGACCACAGATGGCAGCCATAGTGGCTCACAGGGGAAGGGTGGAAAAAGCCTGCTAACTTCCTTTACCCTCCAATGGGGAGGGAACAGGACATAGCAGAAAGACTAGGGCAGCCGGGTTCCAGCGAAAAACACCTCGCAGCCTGGGCCTCATGTTTTACGTCTCAGCATTTCCTTGCTCCTGCATCGGTTCTCCTGTTTGCTTCTGGGGATGGTGGAGAAAGGTGTCTCGAACTCGAGATGCCACAGTCCCTCCGTGTAAGGATGTGTTCACACACGCTTGGTGACTGGGTGTGATTGTGTGAAACACCGACCCTGTGATTGTGCTGTTGTCATCCGAGCTCACGGCTGTGTGAGTTTGCACGCGGTGTGTGTGTGCAGGGCTGAAGGGGCAGCGGGCCCCTGTGAGTCCAGCGGTGGCCATGTGTGCTTGCCTGCACAGAGGGTGTGACTAGCGGGGTGTGGGGACCTGCACGCACAGGGCTGTGGGACCTGCATGCTGTTGAGTGTGTGTTCATTCAGAGCGTGGTTTGTCCAGCAACCAGCGTTCTGGCTCCACACTGGGGATAGTGATGGATTCGGTTGTAGAGCTGTGACAAGAAAAATAATGTAGGAATTAAATTTGCCAGAGACACAGGGGGTGACACAAAGACAGCCAGCGTCTGTCACTGAAGATGCAGTGCAGTGTGAGTGTGGAGGGCGGAGTGAGCCGCTGACGGTCACGAACCAGGCCACGGCATCTCTTCACCTGGTGGCTACCTGCGGGCTCCTGTGTGGGGACACGCCTGACGCTGGTGCTTCCTGTCGGAGGGAATATTCTGGAACCATCTCTCTCTCTTTCCGCGGCTGTTAGTCACCTGCTGCATTCTGTCACGAGGGAGAATCCGTATCGGTGACGTATCTTGTCCAGTGTCTCCACAATCATTGATGAAGAGTTGAGCAGACGAAGACAGTGATAGAGGATGGCATTTATGTTACCCTGTTCATGTTGTTTCCTACCTTTTAAAACCTCCCTGGACGTTTTGACTCATTGCAGATCTTTGCTCAGTGCTTGGGATGAAGTTAACAAGATCTCCCTTCAGGGCCAAACTTGCCAGCGAGCAGAGCCTCCCCGGACGCCATGCCCACTCAGCGCCCAGTCTGTCCTGATTACTCTGGGGCTCCTCCCGGGAGCTCTGTCTGCGCCCAGGGCCGAGGGAAACAGTCCCCCCATCGCCCCCCACCTCTGAACACCGCTGAGGACCCTGAAGTTGTTGTTGGCAATTAGCAGCAGGAAAAGTTTTCCCGACTCTTCTGAGCTCCCAGGCCTGCCACTGCCCGTGCATCTCCAGGGGACCCGATAATTGCAGCTCTGAGGGGGGTACCCAGCAGCACACACTATATCTCAGGGTGCACTGGGCCTGGCACACACACAGGCTGAGTCCTTGCCCTGAGCCCAGCGCATAGGATGCAGGAAGCAGGTGATTCTGCTCTGTGCTCATGGGGCAGGTGTGGGAGGGAACAGGGGTGCAGAAGGGGATCTGCTCCTGGAGCCAAACCTGGGCAGGCACCTCCTGGGCGACTGAAGACAGCAGGTGCGGACCCCCAACCCTGCGGGCTCCTTGTGCCCAGATCGGGCTCTTCAGGCCCAGGGGCCTGCAGGTCAGCGCAGGCCAGGAGCACCCTGACTCGCCTGACCTCAGTGTGGTGGTTCTGGGGCTCCTGCTGCTCAGCCTCCTCAGGAGGAGCCCTGGCCTGATGCCCAGGGCCAAGGGGCATAGAGGGGCTCCGTGCTGGTGAGACAGAGCGGGGGGCTCCATGAGGCTCTGGTACCAGCAGAAAGCCCGTCTGAGAGCCGGTGGGGAGGAGACAGTACAGCTCCTCGAGGGGCCCGAGGCTCTGCTGTGCTCCTGCCGTCCTGCCGCTCTGCACCTGCCAGGCTCACAGAGAGCCCAGGGCACCCTGTAGCCCATACTGGGGGCTCCCTGGACTCCGTAGCTTTAGCAAACTGTAAAGCTGACTAAGATTATTGGGCATCCCTGGTGGCGCAGCTGTTGAGAGCTGAGTTGCGAAACTGCTCGTAGCCTCTGTAGCGTCGGTTCAATACCCAGCCGCCGGTGAGGGTCCAAGGTGCACAGACCTCTCCTCTCGCCCTCTGCTCCCCTTAGCAGTGTATTTCATCAGTCTGCATGTTCTGTTCCCCGCTCTGGCTCTGGTGAATTCTCTCACCCTCCCCCGCTTCTGGCTGTACCCAGGGCTTCTATAAATAAATCTTTTAAAAAAAACTAAGATAGTAGAACAAAAATAAGTGGAAATTTGTCACTACCAAAGTTAAATCAAGTGTCACGGCTCTCAGCAGTAGTTTCAAAATACACAGTCAAATCTAGCTGTGATTTACCCGGAGACCCGGCTGAGGGGCCCCTGTGAGTGTGGGTCCAGTGTCCTGTGTTGTCCCCGCCCAGCCAGGTGCAGCTCTCCTCTCGGCCCGAACCAAGGAATGAGTCTGGAGAACCAGGATCCCCTGTGTGCCTGTGCGCTCTCCTCTTCGCGGGGTCTGGAGAGGGCCACCTCAGGCGTCATGAGGAAGGAAGTTACCTTGCCTGGGGCACGTCAGAGCCGTGAGTCCTGGTTGTCTGTTCAGCCACTGAAAGTCTCGAAAGCCTTGACGTGAACATGTCAGAGCGGGAGCTGTGCTGGGAGGGGAGGTCAGGGCTGCACCTGCCGAGATCCAGGAGCCTGAGCCTCGGGTTCCTGGACAGGGTCCTCCTGCTCAGAAGGCCCACGTCAGCCTGGGAACTGGCAGGATGGACGCCAGGCATTTGGCCGTACAAATGATTTTCTTCTTACAAATTGTACTCGGGCTTCTGGGGAACCTCTCTCTCCTTTCCCATCACCTCTTTGTCTCTCTCACTGGATGTCGGCCGAAGGCCACCGATTTCATTGTCAGGAACCTGATTGTGGCCAATTGCCTGGTCCTCATGTCGAGTGGAATCTGCTATCCAGTGACGTTCTCTGGGGAGATCCCCATCCTCCACGACTTTGGATGCAGATTTTGCCATTATGCGCGACAGGTGGGCAGGGGCATGTCCATCAGCACCACCTGCCTCCTGAGTGTGGTCCAGGCCGTCACCATCAGCCCCTGGCGCTGCAGGGGGGCAGGGCTGAGAGGGAAACCTCCCAAGTGCGTCCTGCCCTGCTTTGCCCTGTGCTGGGTCCTGAGCCTGCTGGTCAATTCCATCTTTGCCATGTTCATGTCTAGCAATTCCAGTGACAAAAATGACACAAGCAGGAAAAGGTTTGGGCAGTGTTCCTCTGCTCGTCTCAACCCAGCCAGTGACATATTATCTGGCGCCCTGCTCTCCTTCCCCGATGTTGTGTTTTTTGTGACCATGGTCGGGTCCAGCGGCTCCATGGTCTACACCCTGTCCCGGCACAGGCGGCGGGTCCTGCACCTTCATGGGTTCGCCTCCTCCACATTCTCCCCCGAGTCTAGGGCCACTCACACCATCCTGCTCCTGGTGAGCACCTTCGTCTGCTTGAACATCATTTCCTCTGTGCTGAAGATGGTTGTGTCTGTTTTGTATAATCCCGACTGGTATGTTTATAACATCAATACAGTAGTCACGCTGTCTTTCCCGACTCTCTGTCCTTTTCTGCTCTTGAGCCGGGAGCCCAAGGTGTCCCAGCTGCGCTCTGCCCTGATCAGGAATAATAAATGCCACAAACCCTTGAGAAATATGTAAACCATGTGTGAGTGCACGGTCATTTATTCATTCGATAATTCATTCAACACCCCCAGTCCTATGTGCAGTCATGAGTGACTTATGGTTTATGGACAGGCTGAGCAACCTCTTCACAGCAAGCGTTTTGGGACCAGTCACTAAAACGAGGTCTGTACAGGGGTCCCTAATACTCCTGTGAGGAACATTGTGTTGCTCCACATGATCAGCAATGTGTGTGAGACAGCACGTGGTCCTGACACTCTCTGTGATGGTGGAGAGGCCTCAGCTGTGTCACTTTAATTCAGCTGTCCTGAGGGGAGACCCCGGCAGGCTTCAGGAGCAGTTTTCAGTTTTGCACATTCCACCCTCAGGGAGGCGGAGCCCTTATTTGAGAAGGGCGCGTGAAGGCGATTCCGTGCCGGAGCATCCTCTGGTAGACCTGCGGACGGATGGGCTGGGTCCAGCAGGCACAGACGCACAGCCTAGCTGGTTTCCAGGCACCAGAGGGTGACGGTGTGGATTCAAGGAGACGTTCTTTGCGTGGCCGGGGGTGTGCAGGAGCAAAATCTCTCTCACGGTGAAGGGGATGTGAGTGGGTTTGCAAGACACAGACTGGAGGTGCCCAGTTGCTCAGGGTGGAGGCGCAGGAAACTCGGCACCTGGGGAGACGCACTTGGAAGGAAAGAACTGGATCCCCTGTGTGTTCACGGTGCCAAGGGCGTGTGTCCTCAGTCTCAGGAGGGACATGTGTAGAGCTTGCTCTGAATGTACAGCGTGGAGCTCACGCTAATTATGAAGCATTCAACAGTGTGCGACTCAAAGCACTTCTTGTGACAGACTTGTCTGTACATATCTGAGCTCGCGTGACACACTTTCTCACACCACAAAGCACGAAGAGGAGAAGCTCATGGACGCTCACATCGTACAACTGCATTTTGTTTCCATGTGTGCCCATGCAGGTCTGCAGATGTGTGTCAGCGATCACATGTGTGGCCTGCGTGCTTGTAGTGTAGGCACCTGTATCCGTGTCCACCTACAGCGATTATGTCATTTATCGATGCATTAGAACTTCCTAATTTGAGAGAAATGACCCATCCTATTATCTAGAATAGTGACATTTCTTAAAGTGTGTTCTATCTGGTGTGTATATTGCTATACAATCGATTATTAAAAAAAATACATGCTTTTCCTATTATCAATTTGTTGTTTAACCATAGCTCTTAAAAATAATCCAAAGTATATAGTAACATTTATTTGAACTTAAAAGTTGCAATTCACCTTCGAGTGTAATATAGTATTTTCATTATTATATTAGATGTATAATTTTAGAATGTCTTTTCATATTTTGTCTATGCTAGCTTCTTTTCCTTTGGTGTTAAATGTGATCCTCTATTAGAAATGCACTTGATAGTTCTGCATTGTAATCACCCCATCTTCTTTGAAAGTTTTACACAAAGTATTGTTTGATTGTTTTTTAAAGATTTATTTAAGGATACAAGAGCTGGGGTACAGGCCAGAGATGTGGGGGTTGAGAAGATTCACCAGAGACAGAGTGAGGAATGGACAGGCAGACTGACTGAAACACATTGCTGAGGGGAGCAGCGGATGAGGCAGCTTATGTGGGTTTCTCCCTGACTAGCCGGGATCAAACTCTTGGTGCAGAGGCTGTGGATCGCCTCACAGTGCGGTGCTTAACCCCTTGCACCACAGGGAGGCCCAGTATTGTTTGAATTTAACCTAGAAATTTCATTCTGTTTCTAAGAGCTCACCACAGCGACATTCAGTCACTGAATCCACCTTTGCCACATCAGGATGTGGAAATATGAGTCTGTTTTCCTCATCCCATCTTTCTAAGCCCTCTGGGATGGATTTTACATACTTAACGCCCCTCCCGGTGAGGCAGAGTAAGTCCCCATGAGCTCACCCTGTCCTCAGTCCTTGGATACCACAAACAGGGTCTTGTCTGACTCTGGCCTCGGGCTCCCCCCACAACCACCCCTCAGGCCACCCTGCTCTGCCACCTGCCCCAAGGTCACCACCCAGCGGGGCCCTTTTTGTGGAGGAGGTGGAGCGAGCACCTTCCTCTTTGGGTCTGTTTGATGCTGTCTATGCATTTTCTGCTGCCCTGATGTTGGTCCTTCCCTGGTACTACTGTTCAGGAACATGTTGTGTGACCAGCAAACACCTGAACATACCTGGTTACTTTGCCCAGGGAGCACCCCACATCCCCCAACCCCAGTTCCTCCAAGTCCTAGGGGCTGAGGGAGAAGCTTTGTTTCTTGTAAAGAAATTCTGATTCAATAAATCTGCGCCTCCTGAGCGAGTGTCCTCACCACCATTGGAGCCCTAGACCCTGCCACGTCTGGCTGTGTCCTTAAGGTCAAGTCCTGCCCACAGCCCACTGGAGGTGAGTTTGATCACTTGTGTGTGCATTTCAGGCTTAACCGCTTCTCAGAAGCCCATGGTATCTTCTTCCAGCCAGCAGGAGGACTGTTCATGGAGACGCGATTTTCTTCTGCTGTGGGGAAGCTGTGAGGGGGATGTGGCCCCAGTTGCTTCATTTTGCTTTTGTTTCCCTTGCTGGGATCGGTCTCCAAACACATCTCTGAGTCTGATCGCGACGGCATCGATCTGTGTTTTCTTCCCTGGAGTTTACGGTCTCAGGTCCTCCACCCAATGTTTATTCCATTTTGTGTTCATGTTCCCGGTGGTGGGAGCGTGTGCGCCAGCTCCACTCTGCTGTGTGAGGTTGTCCAGTTTCCCAACACTGTCTGTGGGAAACTGTCTCCCTGTCTATAAGCTATCGGTTTCTGTGCTGTAAATATCCTGCACGTGAGTGTGCTCTCTTTCCAGACACTCACAGGTGTTTGTCCCTGAGCAGAAACTAGAATCACTTCATAGTGCGGTGCTTAACCCCTTGTGCACCCAGGGAGGCCCTAAGTGAGTCTTAATTGTGTTCTCTTGGGAAACCGGTGAAGTATCAGCACCATGTGTGCCCAAAACCACCCCCCCACGTTCCTCCCCAGACTCCACCGTGCTGCTCCCTCCATGCTCTGCCCCTCACGCTCCTCCTCGCTCCTGAGCATCCTCGTCTGTGTGCCCTGGCGCCCGCACACGTCACCTGGACTCCCCGCCCGGGAACCAGCCCCCAAGACCCCAAAACGCCCTCCCGGCACATGCTGTGCCCTCTCTGCCATCCGACCTCCTGGCATCGTCTCGGCAACTTGCCCGTCCTCCCCCATCTGTGTCCCTGCAGAGCCCACCGTCCGCTTCCTCCCCGACCTGGTGTCCACCCAATTTCAGCAGCCCGAAGGCCACGGGTCGGGCCTTCCCGGTCCCACACACCCATGCTCGGGCCTGGTCTCCCCCGAGAACCCACTGCACCTCGGGCACCATCACCACCCTGCTGCCCTGATTCCTGTGTGTGACCCCGCAGTGAGCAGAGCCTCCCCGGGCCGCCCCTCCTCTGCAGTCTCCAGGCTGTCCTGTTTATTCTGGGGCTCCTCCCAGGAACTCTGCCTGCCCCAGCGCCCAGGGAATCAGAGTCTCCCCAACACCCCAATCTCTGGACAGCCGCTGAGGACCCAGAAGTTGTTCTAGGCAATTAGCAGCAGAAACAGTTTTCCCAACTCTTCTGAGCTCCCAGGCCTGTCACTGCCCGGGCAGCTCCAGGGGACCCGATAATTGCGGTTCTGACGGGGGTCCTGGGCCCAGCACAAGGACACAGGTTGAGCCTTTCCCTGAGCCCAGCGCCCGGGCGGCAAGAAGCAGTGAGTCTGCTCTGTGCTCACGGGGGCGGGTGTGGGAGGAGGACAGGGGTGCAGGAGGGACATGGGCAGGAGAAGACTTGCTCCTGGAGCACATTTGGAGCAGAGATCTCCCAGGCTAGTGAAGACAGCGGGGTGCAGGCCCCCACCCTGAGGGCAGCTGGTGCTCTGCTCAGGCTCTAAGGCCCAGGGACTGGGGGTCCAGCGTGGTGGTTCTGACCTCAGCGTGGTGGATCTGGGGCTCCTGCTGCTCAGCCTCCTGAGGCGGGGCCCTGGCCTGATGCCCAGGACCATGGGGCGTCTAGGGGCCTCCCTGCTGGTGAGACAGGGCCGGGGGCTACACGGGGCTCTGGTCCCGGCAGGACCCGTCTGAGAGCCGGGGGGGGAGGAGACAGTCCCCGACATGGCGGGTGAGGCCGCCGCGGGCACGTTGTTCTGTCTCCTCCCCAGAGAACTGTCCCCTCACTGCGGGCAAAGCGGCGCGCAGGAGGAAACAGAGCGGAGGCGATGTCGGGCCTGTTTGACCACAGAGACAACGTGACCCTTGACCTGCCCTTTCAGAAGGAGCCTCGCGGGGCTGCTCGTGGCGGCGGGGGCAGCACCCGGGACGGTGCGTTTCCTCTCTGCTCCCCGGGCCGTGGCTTCCCCTCCCCGGCGCGTCTGCGGCCTGGACCCCTGTCCCGCGCCCGGCTCTCTGCTCACCGTGAGGTGAAGGTCAGACTCTCCTCAGCGGTTGGGCCCGAGATCTGACGTCGGGGCCGAGCTCGTCCCCACACGCTTATCACACGGGGTGTCGGGCCCGTCGTCCCGGCTCAGGCCTTTGCCTGCGGCTCCCGGGGTGAAAGCAGACGGGCTGTTTCCAGGCTCCTGGCGGCTCTGGGCTCCCAAGCCCGGGGTGGGGGGACGGCTCTGCCCTCCCTGCCCGCGGAGCTCCCAGTTTATTCACACCCCTGGAGCTTGAGTCCCAGCTTGAATCCGTCTAGAGAAAAACCTTACCAGTGAGTGGAACCTTGTCAGGACCCGTCTTGGGAAATGAATCTGCCCTGGAATGGCAGGACACACGCAGGGTCAGTCAGCTTCTGGTCTCTGTGGAGCCATTTCTGAGGGGCCCCTGGTGTGTGTGGGGTCAGTGTCTTCTGTTGTCCCCCGCCCAGCCAGGTTCAGCAATCCCGTCGCCCTCAAACCTATAAGTGAATCTGATGAACCAGGAACCTCTGTGTGCCTGTGCACCCTCTTCTTCAAGGTCTGCAGTGTCGCCTCTGGAGTCTGTCAGGAAGAAAGGGGGTCCGATTGGTGGCCCTTGACTTTGTCATTCTGGTTGTACATTCATCACCGAATGTCTCAGTGGCATGAAGATGGATGCCAGGCCCGCAGGCAGAGGGCAGGTTTACTGTTGATTCGGGCAGACCAATGAAGGGAGTCTTGGAGCCCCCTGTAGATCTGACAGGCCTTAATGTTGAATCCGGATACCCTGGCGTTTTCTCTCAGCATTTCTCTGGGACTCTTCTCGTCCCGTGTCTCACCTCGGAGTGGTTGTCTCCGAGGGCTGCCCCTGCTGGCTTTATCGTCCGCCTCCTGGCACAGGCGTGAGCATTTACACTTGCTCATACCTGTGCTCTTTGGCCCAGGTATCCCTAATCAGAGGCTTGTGTGCCCTGTGCCTGCACCACTGAGGAGGTGTGCAAGACCACAGATGGCAGCCATAGTGGCTGGCAGGGGAAGAGAGGAAAAAGCCTGCTAACTTCCTTTACCCTCCAATGGGGAGGGAACAGGACATAGCAGAAAGACTAGGGCAGCCGGGTTCCAGCGAGAAACACCCCCCAGCCTGGGCCTCGTGTTTTACGTCTCAGCATTTCCTTGCTCCTGCATCGGTTCCCCTGTTTGCTTCTGGGGATGGTGGAGAAAGGTGTCTCGAACTCGAGATGCCACAGTCCCTCCGTGTAAGGATGTGTTCACACATGCTTGGTGACTGGGTGTGATTGTGTGAAACACCGACCCTGTGTTTGTGCTGTTGTCATCCGAGCTCACGGCTGTGTGAGTTTGCACGCGGTGTGTGTGTGCAGGGCTGAAGGGGCAGCGGGCCCCTGTGAGTCCAGCGGTGGCCGTGTGTGCTTGCCTGCACAGAGGGTGTGACTAGCGGGGTGTGGGGACCTGCACGCACAGGGCTGTGGGACCTGCATGCTGTTGAGTGTGTGTTCATTCAGAGCGTGGTTTGTCCAGCAACCAGCGTTCTGGCTCCACACTGGGGATAGTGATGGATTCGGTTGTAGAGCTGTGACAAGAAAAATAATGTAGGAATTAAATTTGCCAGAGACACAGGGGGTGACACAAAGACAGCCAGCGTCTGTCACTGAAGATGCAGTGCAGTGTGAGTGTGGAGGGCGGAGTGAGCCGCTGACGGTCACGAACCAGGCCACGGCATCTCTTCACCTGGTGGCTACCTGCGGGCTCCTCTATGGGGACACGCCTGACGCTGGTGCTTCCTGTCGGAGGGAATATTCTGGAACCATCTCTCTCTCTTTCCGCGGCTGTTAGTCACCTGCTGCATTCTGTCACGAGGGAGAATCCGTATCGGTGACGTATCTTGTCCAGTGTCTCCACAATCATTGATGAAGAGTTGAGCAGACGAAGACAGTGATAGAGGATGGCATTTATGTTACCCTGTTCATGTTGTTTCCTACCTTTTAAAACCTCCCTGGACGTTTTGACTCATTGCAGATCTTTGCTCAGTGCTTGGGATGAAGTTCGTAAGATCTCCCTTCAGGGCCAAACTTCCCAGCGAGCAGAGCCTCCCCGGATGCCGCGCCCACTCAGCGCCCAGTCTGTCCTGATTACTCTGGGGCTCCTCCCGGGAGCTCTGTCTGCGCCCAGGGCCCAGGGAAACAGTCGCCCCATCGTCCCCCGTCTCTGAACACCGCTGAGGACCCTGAAGTTGTTGTTGGCAATTAGCAGCAGGAAAAGTTTTCCCGACTCTTCTGAGCTCCCAGGCCTGCCACTGCCCGTGCATCTCCAGGGACTCGATAATTGCAGCTCTGAGGGGGGGTCCCAGCAGCACACACTATATCTCAGGGTGCACTGGGCCTGGCACACACACAGGCTGAGTCCTTGCCCTGAGCCCAGCGCCCAGGCAGCAGGAAGCCGGTGAGTCTGCTCTGTGCTCACGGGGGCGGGTGTGGGAGGGGACAAGGGTGCAGGAGGGACATGGGCAGAAGGTGACCCGCTCCTGGAGCCAGACCTGGGCAGGCACCTCCCGGGCTGGTGAAGACAGCAGGTGCAGGCCCCCAACCCTGAGTGCTCCTGGTGCCGGCGCCGGCTCTTCAGGCCCAGGGGGCTGCGGGTCCAGGCATCCCAGGAGCACCCTGACTCCCCTGACCTCAGTGTGGTGGTTCTGGGGCTCCTGCTGCTCAGCCTCCTCAGGCGGTGCCCTGGCCTGATGCCCGGGGCCATGGGGCGTCTCGGGGCCTCCCTGCTGGTGAGACAGGGCCGGGGGCTGCACGGGGCTCTGGTCCCGGCAGGAAGCCCGTCTGAGAGCCGGTGGGGAGGAGACGGTCCCCGACATGGCAGGTGAGGGACGCCGCGGGCGGCGTTCATGGGTCCCCACTGTGGAGAGACTTTCCTCCCTAAATGTAGGGACAGCAGCACTTTAGGCGTATATCAGCATGAGAACTGGCAGGATGGACGCCAGGCATTTGGCCGTACAAATGATTTTCTTCTTACAAATTGTACTCGGGGTTCTGGGGAACCTCTCTCTCCTTTCCCATCACCTCTTTGTCTCTCTCACGGGCTGTCGGCCGAGGGCCACCGATTTCATTGTCAAGAACATGGTTGTGGCCAATTGCCTGGTCCTCATGTCGGGTGGAATCTGCTATCCAGTGACGTTCTTTGGGGAGATCCCCATCCTCAACGACTTTGGATGCAGATGTTGCCATTATGCTCGACAGGTGGGCAGGAGCATGTCCATCAGCACCACCTGCCTCCTGAGTGTGGTCCAGGCCGTCACCATCAGCCCCTGGCGCTGCAGGGGGGCAGGGCTGAGAGGGAAACCTCCCAAGTGCGTCCTGCCCTGCATTGCCCTGTGCTGGGTCCTGAGCCTGCTGGTAAATTCCATCATTGCCGTATTCATGTCTAGCAATTCCAGTGACAAAAATGACACAAGCAGGAAAAGGTTTGGACAGTGTTCCTCTGATCGTCTCGACACAGCCAGTGACATCTTACACGTGACTGTGCTCTCCTTCCCCGATGTTGTGTTTTTTGTGACCATGGTCGGTGCCAGCGGCTCCATGGTCTACACCCTGTCCCGGCACAGGCGGCGGGTCCGGCACCTTCACGGGTTCGCCTCCTCCACGTCCTCCCCCGAGTCTAGGGCCACTCACACCATCCTGCTCCTGGTCAGCACCTTCGTCTGCTTTAACATCATTTCCTCTGTGCTGAAGATGGTTGTGGCTGTTATGTATAATCCCGACTGGTATGTTTATAACATCAATATAGTAATCACACTGTGTTTCCCGACTCTCTGTCCTTTTCTGCTCTTGAGCTGGGAGCCCAAGGTGTCCCAGCTGTGCTCTGCCCTGATCAGGAATAGTAAATGCCACGAACCCTTGAGAAACATGTAAACCGCGTGTGAGTGCACGGTCATTTATTCATTCGATACGTCACTCAACACCCCCAGTGCTAAGTGCAATCTTGAGTGACTTATGGTTCATGGACAGCCAGAACAACCTCTTCAAAGCAAGTGTTTTGGGACCAGTCACTGTAACGAGGTCTGTACTGGGGTCCCTAATACTCCTGTGAGGAGCATGGTCTTGCTGCAGGTGATTAGCAGTGTGTGGGAGACAGCACGCGGTCCTGACACTCCCTGGCATGGTGGAGAGGCCTCAGCTGTGTCACTTTAATTCTCACAGTAAGTTCTGAGATGGTCCTAAGGGAACATTAGGAATGTTCCGTCCTAATGGAATGGAGCTGAGGACACAAGGAAATGGCCCGGTGGGGGCAGGGCAGCCCTGGAGCTGGAGTCAGCTGTCCTGAGGGAGACCCTGGCAGCGAGTCCGGCTTCGGGAGCAGTTTTCAGTCTTGCACATTCGACCCTCAGGGAGGCGGAGCCCTTATTTGAGAAGTCGTGTGATGGCGATTCCGTGCCGGAGCATCCTCTGGTAGACCTGCGGACGGATGGGCTGGGTCCAGCAGGCACAGACGCACATGTTAGCTGATTTCGAGCCACCAGAGGGTGAGGGTGATGGTGAGGATTCAAGGAGACGTGCTTTGCATGGCCTGGGATTTGCAGCAGCAAAACCTCTCCCACAGTGAAGGGGATGTGAGCGGATTTCCAAGACAGACTGGAGGTTCCCAATCTCGTCGCTCAGGGTGGAGGCTCAGGAAACTCGGCACCTGGGGAGACGCACTTGTAAGGAAAGAGCTGGATCTCCTGTGTGTTCACGGTGCCAAGGACGTGTGTCCTCAGTCTCAGGAGGGGCATGTATAGAGCTTGCTCTGAATGTACAGCGTGGAGTTCACGCAAAATATGAAGCATTCAACAGTGTGCGACTCAAAGCACTTATTGTGACAGACTTGTCTGTACATATCTGAGCTCACGTGACACACTTTCTCACACCACAAAGCACAAAGAGGAGAAGCTCATGGACGCTCACATCGTACAACTGCATTTTGTTTCCATGTGTGCCCATGCAGATCTGCAGATGTGTGTCAGCGATCACATGTGTGGCCTGCGTGCTTGTAGTGTAGGCACCTGTATCCGTGTCCACCTACAGCAATCATGTCACTTATCGACGCATTAGAACTTCCTACTTTGAGAGAAATGACCCATCCTATTATCTAGAATAGTGACATTTCTTAAAGTGTGTTTTATCTGGTGTGTATATTGCTATGGAATCGATTGTTAAAATAAATACATGCTTTTCCTATTATCAATTTATTGTTTAGCCATAGCTCTTAAAAATAATCCAAAGTGTATAGTAACATTTATTTGAACTTAAAAGTTGCTATTCACCTTTAAGTGTAATACGGTATTTTCAATATTATATTAGATGTATAATTTTAGAGTTTCTTTTCATATTTTGTCTATGCTAGCTTCCTTTCCTTTGGTTTTCAATGTGATCCTATAGTACAAATGCATTTGATATTTCTGCATTGTAATCACCGCATCTTCTTTGAAAGTTGTGTACAAAGTGTTGCTTGATTTTTTTTAAAGATTTGTTTATGCATACAAGAGCTGGGGTGCAGGCCAGAGATGGGGGCGGGTTGAGAAGATTCACCAGAGACAGAGTGGGGAACGGAACAGGCAGACTGACTGAAACACACTGCTGAGGGGAGCAGAGGGTGGGGCAGCCATGAGGGTTGCTCCCTGACTAACCTGGAATCAAACTCTTGGTGCAGAGGCTGTGGATCGCCTCACAGTGCGGCGCTTAACCCCTTCCACCACCGGGGAGGCCCAGTATTGTTTGATTTTAACCTAGAAACTTTATTCTGTTTCTAAGAGCTCACCACAGCGACATTTAGTCACTGATCCACCTTTGCCACATCAGGACTGGAAATATGAGTCTGTTTTCCTCATCCCATCTTTCTAAGCCCTCTGGTATGGTTTTACATACTTAACACCCCACCCCGGTGAGGCAGAGTAAGTCCCCATGAGCTCACCCTGTCCTCAGTCCCTCGATACCACAAACAGGGTCTTGTCCTCCCCAGCCTCGGGCTCCCCCCACAACAACCCCTCAGGCCACCCTCCTCTGCCACCTGCCCCAATGTCACCACCCAGCGGAACCCTTTTTGTGGAGGAGGTGGAGTGAGCACCTTCCTCTTTGGTCTGTTTGATGCTGATATGCATTTTCTGCTGCCCTGATGTTGGTCCTTCCCTGATGTTGCTGTCTAGCACCCTGTTGTGTGACCAGCAAACACCTGATCATACCTGATTACTTTGCCCAGGGAGCACCCCACATCCCCCAACCCCACTTCCTCCAGGTCCTAGGGGCTGACAGCAGAAGCTTTGTTCCTTGTAAAGAAATTCTAATTCGATAAATCTGCGCCTCCTGAGCGAGTGTCCTCACCACAATTGGAGCCCTAGACCCTGCCACGTCTGGCTGTGTCCTTAGGGTCAAGTCCTGCCCACAGCCCACTGGAGGTGAGTTTGACACTTCTGTGTGGATTTCAGGCTTAACTACTTCTCAGAAGCCCATGGTATCTTCTTCCAGCCAGCAGGAGGACTGTTCATGGAGACGTGATTTTCTGCTGCTGTGTGGAAGCTTTGATGGGGATGTGGCCCCAGTTGCTTCATTTTGCTTTTGTTTCCTTTGCTGAATTGCACGGAGTTGGGGTATGTAGCCACTCACATATTAGAATTGCATTAAGTTTCCTGATATACTTCTGGAAGATCAGTTAATTCCTGCTCTTCTTCACCTTCCAAAAAATAGAGACCTAGGAACTTAGAAATATATTATTTACATTTTTCACCTTTCTGACTTCCAGCAACGCCGATGGGTCCTGTGTGAGCAACACTGTATGGCAGATGTGACCATTTGCACATAACAGCATAGGGGGCTTAGGTCAGCAGTTGTTCAGCCTAATCATATTTCAGCTTTCTGTCTCTCCACTTGCCTGCCTGTGTATCCAGTCCCTTCTTCACCATTAAAGACATCGCAGACACAAGAAAGGCTCCAAGAGTCTTCTTCATTTCCAAATTAACAATGAATATGCCCGGCCCGGGATGGATGCGTAGCAATGGGCGTAGTTAGCAGGATTTGACCCAGATGGGTATGGAGCCATGTGACCCCATGGAGGGACTGAGGCTGGCAGTCATGAGAAGGTGGTACGTGGTGGCCACCCACCCTCTCTCTGTGGGCACCTCCCCTGAATGGCCTGAGGTAGACGGATCCCGGTTGCAGGTGGAATAGGCACTGTGCAAGGCAGACCTTGGGCTCGCAAGTGCCCATGAGGTGGCAGCAGGAGCTGTTGGATGGGTGTTGTTCTCAGCTCCTGGAGCGTCTATGAAGTGAGAGAAGGCCAAAGTGTGTGAGCTGCAGAATGACACCCAGGCCCTGAGAGGCCTCTTGAGTACTCTGGAGAAGATCCAGCGAGCCCCGAGTGTCAGATGTCAGCAGTATCTCGTCCTCCAAGATTTTTTCATTTGCACATTCAACAGTGAACCTGCCATGCCTGGGACTCTTGCACCAGCTATACCCACACAGATCAAGCAGACTCGTGGTGGGTATGATGTGTGTGATGTGCGGATATGGTGGGTGTCAATAACGTGCACACCTATATCCATGTCCCCTTAAAGTCAATCAGTGTATTTATCAGTATATTGGAAATTTGTCCCTTGGAACTAATGGCAAACAGTATTAACAAAAATAGTGACATTCTGCAAAAGATATGTTACGTGATATGTATCTAGCCAGAAAATTGTTTAATTGTTAAAATGTAAACCTGTTTTTACTATTATCATGATAATATTTAACCATAGCTCTTAAAAAATAATCCAGTGTCCATAGTAACATTTGTTTGATCTTAAAAGTGTGAATTCGTCTTTAGTTCATATAATATCGGTAATTTGGACATAGAATTTCTTTTCTTATTTAATCTGTGGGAACTTTTTCCCATTGTTTTTAAATGTAACTGCAAGAAATGCAGTTTTCTTTGCTACATTATTAGCTACATTTTCATTGAAAGTTATTTACATAGTATTGTTTGTTTTTAACTTAGAAATTTCTCTATTTCTGACAGCTCATCAGAGCTTTATTTAGTAACTTGGACCCAAATTTACCACACAACATGGAAATACGAGTCCATTTACTCCATCCCATCTTTATCAGCCCGCCGGCGTGTGTTTTATGTATTTAAATACCCACCCCTTGTGTGTGCAGAGTTCAGTTCCCATGAGCTCACCTTGTCCTCAGTCCTGGGATCCACAAAGAGGGTGTTATCTGCCCCCAACCTGTTTCCTCTCCCCACCCCATGCCTTAAGCCATTCTGCCCTGCCACCTGCCCCCGAACACCGCCAGGTGGGGCCCTTTCTGTGGAGGAGGTGGAGCAAGCACCTTCCTCTTTGGGTCTATTTGATGCTGTCTGCGTGTTTCCTACTGACCTGATGTTGGTCCTTCCCTGGCGATGCTGTCCAGGACCCTTTTTTGTGAATAGCAAACGCCTAATCATTGCGGTTATTTTTGCCCAGCGAGGCCCTGCAGATCCTTCCCATCCAGGGGGCAGGCAGGAGAGGCTTTGTTCTAATTCGATAAATATGTGCCTCTTGAGCGGGTGTTCTGACCACACTTGGAGCCCTACACCCTGCACATCTGGCTGTGTCCTTAGGGTGCAGTTCTGCCCACAACCCAATGGGGGTGTTCCAGCTGTCCCCAGCTGATGCTGACAGACCTGAGGGGCAACCCCAGGTCCAGGCTGGGGACTCAGGGGAGCCATCCCTGCCTGCTGGAGTAACAGACGCCTCCACTAGGGCTCGCCAGGTGAATGGATGGGATTGTTGTCATCACACCTGACACCAGGCATCATCAGGTGGGCGGGGCAGCCTGGCCTGGCACAGAAACCTCAGGGACAGACCGGCTAGGTTGGTCTCCCAGGACAGGTACCCTGGATATCTGATGTCCACTTTGCCTGTTGGGGGGGGTGGTTTGAAGTCCCCACTGTGCATTGGGCAAACCCAGCCTGAGATGGCCCCTGTGTGACACCTCCCTCCCCTCAGAGGAGGTCGGTGGGGGATCACCTGGTCCCTCTCACTGCCTCTGCTCAGCCTCGTCCTGACCCATGGCTGCTGCATGGGTGTGGGCATGAGGGGGCGATGCTCTTACCAGGACAGGAGGCCAGAGAGGTGAGCCCCCCACTCCATGTCTTGGTCACCTGACCCCATTCCTCCTGTGGTCTGGCCTCTACGGTTGCCCCTGGCCCAGGCACAAGCTGGCTTTTGTGTGGACTCCTTCCTGGGCCCTTGAATCGTCAGGCTGGGACTGGAGAGCAAAAGTCCTCAGGAGGGGGCACCTGGTTGGACTTGGGAGACCCCGAGAGGCTCCTACCTGGTGACCAAGAGCATTCAGGGCAGGGGCCCTGTGAAGGCACTGGACCCAAAGGTCGGGCTGTGTCTGATCCTGTAGTTCAAGGTGGGCAGTGCAATGGAGGTGGCTCCCCTTGACCTGGGCTCAGATCCCCCACAGCCCAGCCCACCCTCAGGGTACAGAGCTGGCGGCTCGGCCTCTGCTCAGCATGGTCCGGGATAAAGGGGCCCCACTAGACCAGAGGGTTGCAGCTCGATGGGGTACTCAGGCTATATGTGTGGGAGTCTTCTGTCCCTCCGTGGAAGGGTGTGGGGGGAAGCCCAGGGCTGTCGGTTCTGGGGAGGCTCAGGGTGGCTGTCCCAAGGGTGGCTCAGGGCTCGCTGTCCCCTTCCAGGTCGTGGCCAGTGACAGGCCACTTCTGTCTGTCTGTCCGTCCGTCTGTCTACCCTGTGTCCTCAATCTCTAGTTGGTCAGGAGATGGAGCAGAAAAAAATAGAGAGGCCCCACATTCTTGTAGGTCCTGTGCGTACATGCGTGCATTGGTGTCTGTACTTCTGCCCATTACGTCGTTTTCGTTATCATCCGTGTGTCGAAAAGTTGCACAGGAAGGAAAGTCTGCACGGTCGGTGATGGTACCCGTGGGTGCGTCCACTATGGGAGGCCGTGGAGAAGCCTCAGAAAATCAAATAAAGGAATTCCCCACGGGCAGCTGACCTCCGCCGCCACAACACAAAAGCACCAATGTGGGGAGATACACACGCCAGTGTTGGGCTGTCTTTACAGTGGGGGAGGAAGGAACCCGAGTGTCCGTGGAAGGATGCGTCGGGTGTGCGCGCGTACACACACCCACACACGCACACACTGTGTGTGTCCCCCGCCATAGTAAATACACAACCTGCCTTTGGCTGTGTCGGGTGGACCTAGGGGCTGTTATGCTTGGAGAAATGAGTCAGCCAGGGAGCGACCCGCAGGACAGGGCCTCACTCATCAGCGCTTTGGAGAGAAACCAGGAGGGAAAACCACCCCCTGTGGGACCAGGCGCCGCTCAGTAGTTGGTGGGGCAGGGAGTGGTAACGGGAAGACGCGATCGGCGCGGTGTGGGGTAGAGTTGGGCTTTGGGGACACCCTGGTGTCGTGGCGCAGGCCTGACTGTCCTGAGCGGCCCGGGCGGGTCGGCCTCACCCGGCTGGCCGAGCTCCCGCCTCGTCTCGCTCCATCCTCCGCCCTGAATCTGACCGGCTTCCCGCACTGGCTGCCCTGGAGCACCCACCGGTGAGAGGCCGGGTGTCCCCCTCTCTGGGAAAGGCACACCCCCTCTGTTCAGTTTGCAGTCCACAGGCCTGCTCTTCTGGACCAGGGGTCAGAGGCGCTTGCGCCCAAGGCGTGTGGCGTGTGCACGTTGGGGCGCAGGCCCTGACATGGCCGCCGGGTGGAGGTGGAGAGCACAGGCCTCCTGGGGGACCCCGTGAAGGCAGGGGGACCCTGGGGGACACCGGGCCTGCTTTTCTGTCTCCCGAATCCCCCTGGTCACTGCTCGGCAGGGCGTCCGGCCCAGGGCCCAGGTCCCCACCCACCTCCGGGGCCCAGAGGATATTGGCCACGAGGCTGATTCCAGAGGCTTGAGATCTAGTGGGAGTTTCCTTCCAAGGTTGTCACTCGCCTGGGGCAGGTGTCTCCTTCCTTCTTCCCAGTCGCGCCCGTGCAAAGGGGTCGCCTGATCTGTGTGCCCAGCTGGGTCCCCACGCATTGGGAAGGGCAGAGACGTGGTCAAGGGAAAGGTGACTTGTATGTGAGGACATGAATTTGGGGCCCAGTCTGAGTGTGGTGGGCTGAATGGTGTCGCTCCAAACCGAGAGATCAAAGCCGTGAAGTGCAGAAGCCCAGAAAGTGAGTATTTCAGGACAGGGCCGTTCAAAGGGACCCGTTCCCACGAGGCCTGACGGGTGTCGTTCTAGCAAGAGGGCGTTTGACACCAGAGAGACTGCAGCGCGATGACGAGGGAGCGTGGGAGGACGCAGGAGAAGGGGCGCTGCCGACGGAGAGGGCCCGGCTCTCCTTGACCTGGTCTCCACACCAGGACACCGGTATGTGTCCACTTCAGCTCTTGGACCTGTGCCCTAGAAAATGAGCGAAAGGGAAGGGCTTGCCCATTCCTTCCCGGGACCCCACCGGGCACCCAGTTCTCCCTCCCTACAGGTCTAGGTCTCTGGGGGTGGCAGCTGGCCGACCCTCTCAGACAGTAGAGCCCGGAGCGGAGGGCACGGGAAGGGGCAGAGCCGGGGACACTTCCTCCCTCTGTGACCTGCTCGCGGCGCGATGAGGAGGGAGGCCGGCGCCGGGCTGCGGCAGGGCTGGCGGGTTTCTGCTGGCAGAGCTGGCTGGCTGGTGTGGTTTGTTTTAGATTTATTTATTTACGCAAACAAGAGCTGGGGTGCAGGCCAGAGGTACGGGGGTGAGAGGAGTCGCCAGAGACAGAGTGGGGAGCAGAACAGGTGGATCGACGGAAACACACTGCTGAGGGGACAGCGGGGAGACAGGAGAGGTCTGCTGCGCCCTGTGGGTAGCTCCCTGGCCGGGGATGAAACTCCTGCTGCAGAGGCTGCGGCTCGCTGCACGGTGCCGTGCTTAACCCCCGGCGCCACCAGGGAAGCCTCCGCTCTTCATCGTCTACTCTAAGCTCCTGTCGTGTCCCAGCTTCCCTCTTCCTGGGCGCGGACTCTGGGCAGCTCAGGCCCATCCGTGGCAGGCTGGGGCTTCTTGGTCACGGGGATCAGTGGGGCGTCTTGTCGGGGCGGGGCATTCTTCCCTCCGAGTGGACCCCCAGTTCCACATTCACTCTCAGTGCGCCCTTATTTCCTTTTCTGAGGAAATCTCTCCCTCCACAGGGCGGGGGGAGATGGGGAGTTGCGCTGTCGTCTCATCCTTGAATAGGAAACTGGGGTTCTTTTGAACCTGCCCTTTGGGGGTTAGGCTTCCAGTCAACCCCAGCTGCATCCTCTGACCTCCCTGAGGACACACAGCACCCGAGAGGCTGCCTGTCGCCTCCAGCCCCGTTTGGCGTGAGCAGGGCCTCATGGGACGCCAGACTTCTGAAATCAGGCTCATCCTCAGCAGACATGAGTCCGCGTTGCTTTGTCTTCTCATTCCAGCTTTAGCTACACTCGCCCCAAAGGTGGTGTTGAAGGGCTGACCTCCCTAGTTTGCTAGACACCAGCATCGATGTTGGGCGAGGGGAGACGTGCGGGGGTTGTTGGAGCCCATGGGTGCCCCAAACAACCCTTGTGAGTTTTTCCAGCTCACTACTTCCCAGGGGCTATGGTGTTTGAGGACCACGGGACTTGTCTCTTAACCCCCCCCCCGCCGGCTCATACAACCTCCCCCGTTGCCGTCCCTTGACAACAGTCTCACGCTCACCCTACAGCGTTGTGTCTTGGCTGCTACCCCAAAGAGTGATGTTGTCCATAGCGTCCAAAGCACTTGTTAGACAAACCCTCACGTACAAGAGCCAGGGACAAATGTCAAGGCTCATCTGACAAGACAGACACACACACGGGAAGCCTGTGTGGATGCGTCTCGGTGCCCCCAGGACACACTTCCTGCCGCCTTCACGGGAGCCCACCACTTGGCCATCCAGGCTGACGAGGACGCACGATGTACACAACATACGGGAACCGTAGCCAGAGCTGCAGAGTGTTGAACCGTGGGCCCACTCAACAGTGAGCAGAGCGAAAGAACTTTATGAAGGAAATAGCCAGCCCCTGTGTTCACTGCCAGGTCTGAGGAGAGCTGAGCGAGGACAGATACGAAGCAGAAGAGCTTCCACACGGGAGAGGTCCCGAAAAGGGTTGCTGCCGGGCGGGAACAACATGAGGTTTGACAGTCACGCTCATGTCTGCGGCGAGGGCAACCGCAGTGGTGGCCACCCGGTGTCTTGATTGGCTGTTTGGGACTTTTGTCCTCCTGTAGGTGAACTGGCGATTTCTCAGCCCCATGCTTTGACTTCTCACTTGTTAGTCACGATTCCCTCCCATTATGTCCCTCAGGGGCCCAGGCCTCATCTGGCAAGATCTAACCCCTCAAATAGCATGAGGAGTATGGACCCAGTCGTTCAGCTTTCCTCGTGCAGCAGCGGGTGGGGCGCCTGGCGTCAGGACTTGAGGTGCGAGAATAGACCGGGCTGCTTGACTCGCCCCCACAAGACCATGAACACCCCCAACAGGTGAAAGAGCCCCCCACCTATCTGAGCCTCCCTCACTAAGCCCTAAATGGATTTGTGGACACGGCGAATGACTACACCACCGAATATTCTGCAGACACAGACAAATCACCTAATCCTGGTAAGGTTGGGGACTCTTCGCTTCCTCATCCAGGCAGAGCAGAGCCTGGAGACGGTGGTGTTGCGGCTCATGCGCAGAAAGGGGCTGATGGCAGGAAAACACGCAGAGACCAGGGCGGTGGTGTTCACCATCCACCACCCGGGCTGATGGAGCAGAGCCAAGCACGCGGGGAGGGCGGAGCACAGGGAGTGGGAGCACGCGAAAGTGCCCACCAAGAGGAGGACGTGGCGGGTGGCCCTGGACTCGGGGGACGACCCGGGGGATCCCCGACAGCTGTGGAGGTGCTGGGCCCGCTGCCTGTGCCTGTGCAGGAAGAGAACCATGGAGCCGCTGGCCCAGACGATGAGCAGGGAGAGGGAGAGCTCGGGGACGACGATCAGCAGCGCGAACACCGTCCCGATGACTTTCTCCTGCTCTGGGGGCGGACAGGACCCCCCGTCCCCATCTCTCACCATGCCGTGGCTCTCCCACAGGCCTGACATGTACAGCACATAGGCGGGAAAGATGAAGTTCACGCCCATGGACAGGACCCAGCACAGGGAAATGGAGAGGCTGACGCACCTTGGAGCTTGAAGCCCAAGGTTTCTCCAGCTCGAGCTCCTGGGGCTTATGGTGACAGCCTGGAAGACGCTGAGGAGGCAGGTGGTGCCAATGGACACGCTCCTGCCCACCCGCTGCACGTACAGAAGAAGTCTGCACCCCGACTCCCGGAAGGAATATTTCAACCCCAAAGCCGCCATTGCCTTGGGGACGCCTTTGGACAGAATGAACTAGGAGTTGGCTGTCGTAAGGTGCGAGAGGATCAAATCTGTGTCCCTCAACCTCCCTCGACTGCGGTCCAGGAGGAGGTAACGGTACAGGAGGGAGAGGTTGCCCAAGATCCCGATGAGAGCCTGGGAGACGGCGAGAATGCCGACCCCCAAATCCCTGGAGGTGATTCTGTGACTCGGCACCTGCTCCTTCATGCTGTGGCAGCCCTCGCACTTACTACCGAACAGCCTCATTACCGAGCAGTGACACAAAGGGGGACTGTGGTTTCTTGACTCCCAGGGAGTCCCAAAGACTTCAGGTGGCATGAAGAGGTGGAGAAACAGTCCTGACATGTTCATGGAAAAGTTGACCATTCAGAGGGACGAGCTCTTACGGGGCTGAGTCCTGACAAGCGACACCCCATGGGAAGAGAGCGTCGACACCATATTCACAGTAAAGCCCGGTCCCTAGATACTGGATGAGGGAAACACCTCAGACATCCACTCGTACAGTAAATCAACTCAGCACCGATGGCTGACCTAGATGTTAAAGATTGTTGGGGCCGGCTGCCCTGCAGGGAGCTGGAGTTTTGGAGAGCGCCTGTTTACTCTGCATGCGGGGTCCCAGGACATTACAAGTTCTGCAAACAGAACTTCTTCCCAGAACTGACTCCTGTTCTCTGAGGACGTGCTGGCTTGTGCGCATGTTCCCCAGTAACCAGGAAAGCTTGTTTTCAGCAGTAACTTATTCATCTTTATAAGAAAAACACAATTGCGTGCTATTTTCTTGTTCCTTTTTTCATCTCTTTAATAAAAGCTCGGGCTGGGAGAGGGAGAGGCAGAGCTGCTCTCGATGGCTCTCCCCAGCCTCCCCCTTGGGTCTAATCTTCGTTAATGGCAGAGAACTTCCTCGGCTGCCCTGTTTCCGCGACAAAGGACAAAAATGACTTACAGGAAAACACAAAGAGCCTGTTTCTGTGGTCCTAGAAGAAGGGAATATTTATGAGAAAACACAGAACAGTAAACCATATCCAGGAAATGATGAAATGAAGCAAAACTGAACAATGTACTCATCCAAAGACACACACACACACACACAGAGCGAGGGAGAAACCCAGAGAGTTTGACAGAGAAAGAAATGGAGGGAGGAAGGAGAAAAAGAGAAAGAGCAGGAGAGAGAGAGAGAGAGAGAGAGAGAGAGAGAGAGAGAGAGAGAGAGAGAGGACTTCTTTACTGGACAAGGAAATCTTACAGGCCACACAATTTCAAAAAAAAAGCAGGAAGCCCTCCCCCCAGAAGCCTCAAGAAGGAGCTAGTGCAGTGGATCATTTCTGAGAAACACTTAAAGGCCCAAACAACAGCAACAACCCCTTTGACCCACTGCACACCCAAACCGCCACCAGCAGCAGGTCAGCCCGAAGCCCACACCAAGGGCACGAAGCACCACCTTTGGGCAAGAAAGGGAAGGCGGTGCTCGGCCTCTGCCGCTGCTCTGTGCGTTCAAATTGGGCCGAACGTTTTGAAAACCCGCGTGGGGGGCTCCCCTGTGCACCCTGTGATCCCCTGAGCCAGCAGCTCCTCCCGGGGTGCCCGTGACAGACAGCGGGGCGCTGACCTTCTGGGCAGTGTTGCGGGATTTACTCGCCAGCATCACTCAGGACCCCCGACGCGACCCCCAGACCCAAAGTCCTCCGGCCCCAGCAGCGAAGCCATGAGCTAGAGTGGGGGGCTCCTCTCGCCATGCGCTTGCAGAGGGGCCAGCCGGCTTGCATGGTTCCGAAGGCGAGGTCTGGGGGTGGAGGGCCCGGCGCCAGCATTCAGAGTGGGTGACCCACTCCAGGGACAGCCAAAGTGCGCCCCCCGCCCCCACTCCCGCGCCCCGTGCAGACTCCCCAGGGGTCCCCGCACCTCCTGCAGCAGAGTGCCCCCGGCCCTGACAAGAGGGGCCCGGAGCGCGTCGGGGGAGAGGTGACAACCTCCTCTTTCTGGATCTGGGGTTTTGCGGGTGTTCTGTTGATGAGGTCCCGCCAGTGTGCGCGTCTCCTACCCCCCACCCCCACCGCGTGTCTTGATGTAACTGACTCACCTCCCAGGGCACGGGGCAGGGCCGGCCCGGGTCTGTAGGGGCGCCTGCGGGCAGCCAGGTCACGCCCGCCGTGGCTGTGGCGCCTGCGGGCCTGTCAGGAGTCACAGCCCTGCACCCCGATCTTCCCGCCTCCGCTGCGGCATTTATGACCGGACACGCCGGAGAGGGCACAGCGGGCCTGTGGCCGGGTGGCAGCGGCAGCCAGCCTGCCCTGGCGTCTCGGGCCCTGCGTGCGTCCGGCTCCCGGCTGAGGGCGGTGGCGAGACCCGCACCTGGTCCCCGGCGGCGTGGCCGGCAGACCCCTGAGGACAGAGGGAATGTCTCCACCCGCAGGGAGCCGCGTCTGCCGGGAGCTGCCCCCACACAGCGCGGCTGACTGCACAGCTCGGGGCCTGCCTCTGCCAGGAGTCCCGACAGTGACCCTGGACCCAGCTCGCCTGTGCTGCCCAGGCCGCCCGAGCCCAGCCTTACAAAGTGGCCGGCCTCTCCATCTTTAACCGGGATGCTTATTTATTTTTTATTTTTTATTTTCATTTTTATTTTATTAAAGATTTATTTATTCATGCATGCAAGAACCAGGTACAGGGCAGATGTGCGGGAGGGTGAGAGGATTCACCAGAGACGGAGCGGGGCCGACTGACTGAAATCCACTGCTGAGGGGAGCAGCGGGCGAGACAGGAGAGGTCTGCGGCGCCATGTAGGTAGCTCCCTGGCCAGCGGGGATCGAACCCGCTCTGCAGACAGCTTCACAGCGCTGCGCTCAAATACCTGTGCACCAGGGACGCCCTATTTTTATCATTGAGTTTGACATTTCTGTGTCTCAGACTTAACCGATTCCTTGTAAAGAAATTCTGATTCGATAAATCTGCGCCTCCTAAGCGAGTGTCCTCATCACCATTGGAGCCCTAGACCCTGCCACGTCTGGCTGTGTCCTTAAGGTCAAGTCCTGCCCACAGCCCACTGGAGGTGAGTTTGACACTTGTGTGTGCATTTCAGACTTAACCGCTTCTCAGAAGCCCATGGTATCTTCTTCCAGCCAGCAGGAGGACTGTTCATGGAGACGCGATTTTCTTCTGCTGTGGGGAAGCTTTGAGGGGGATGTGGCCCCAGTTGCTTCATTTTGCTTTTGTTTCCCTTGCTGGGATCGGTTTCCAAACACTTCTCCGAGCCTGATCGCAAAGGCATCCATCTGTGTTTTCTTCCTTGGAGTTTACGGTCTCAGGTCCTCCACCCAATGTTTATTCCATTTTGTGTTGCTGTTCACGGTGGTGGGAGCATGTGCGCCAGCTCCACTCTGCTGTGTGAGGTTGTCCAGTTTCCCCAACACTGTCTGTCGGAAACTATGTCCCTGTCTTGTAAGCTATCGGTTTCTGTGCCGTAAATGTCCTCCACGTGAGTGTGCTCTCTTTCCAGACACTCACAGACAAGACGTTTGTCCCTGAGCTGAAACTAGAGTCCACAGGCAGTAAAAGTAGGTTCCTGTAGCGATTTCTGTATCGCAAGTTCACTGCAGCGATTGCAAGAGCCAAGATGTGACAGAGCCCACAGGTGATGAACTGACCAAGAAGCCTCCAGGCCAAGGCCGAGAGCGCCATGTGGTTCCCGGGTGGGAAAAAGAGGGGTGAGTTTTGGGGGAACAGACCGGCAGACGCCGGGGCTACCTAGACACTACCTGGGAACATAGACAAGGTGGGATCCCACTCATGTGACCCCCTTAGCGTCCGGATGCTAATTTTGCAGCCGCTGAGGGGAAGGGAGACCCTGGGCTGTGATGGAGGTGCAGGCCGCGGGCCTTGTTGCATTGGGTTGGGGCCCGGACACCTGCTTTGGCCACAGCCCCCAGGGCTCGTGGCTGTGAGTAGTGAAGGGAGCTCTAGTGGCCGCACCGTGCTGGGGAGGAGAGCTCTGCAGTGGAATCCATGGGCTCCCTCCCCTCATCATCTTGTCGCCTGTCTATCCCGCTTCTGCCATTTATTTATTTATTAAGATTTATTTATTTATGAATACAATAGCTGGGGTATAGGCCAAAGATGCGGGGGTGAGAGGATCCACCAGAGACAGAGCAGGGAACAGAACAGGCACTGACTGCAATACACTGCTGAGGGGAGCAGCGGGTGAGTCAGGAGAGGGCTGCCTCGCGGTGTGGGTTTCTGCCTGGCCGACCAGAGTTTGAACTCGTGCTGCAGAGGCTGTGGATCACTTCATAGTGCGGTGCATACCCCTTATGCCACCAGGGAGGCCCTAAGTGAGTCTCAATTGTGTTCTCTTTGGATACCCTTAAAGTTTCAGCCCCCATGTAGCCCCAGGCCTCTCCCCCAGTTTCGACCCCAGACGCCACCGTGCTGCTCCCTCCATGATCTGCCCCTCATGTTCCCCCTCGCCCCTGAGCCTCCTGGTCTGTGTGCCTCAGCTCCTGCACAGGTCACTAGGACTCCCTGCCGGGGCACCAGCCCCCAGGTCCCCAGAGCGCCCTCTCCGCCGCATGCTGCGCCCTCTCTGCCATCCGGCCTCCTGCCCACCACTCGGCCACCGCCAGCCCTCCTGCATCTGTGTCCATGCAGAGCCCACCGTCTGCCTCCGCCCTGACCTGCTCTCCACCCAGTTCAGCCGCCCTAGTCCACGGATCCTTACTCGGGCCTAGACTCCCTCGAGAACCCACTGAATCTTGGGCCTGCCACCCTGCAACCTTGACTCCCAGGGGTGAACCTCTCAGTGAGCAGAGCCCCTCCGGGCTGCCCCTCCTCCTGCACACTCCAGGCTGTCCTGTTCATTCTGGGGCTCCTCCCATGAGCTCTTATGCCCCCAGCGCCCAGGGAATCAGAGTCTCCCCAACGCCCCAATCTCTGGACAGCCGCTAAGGACCCAGAAGTTGTTCTTGGCAATTAGCAGCAGAAACAATTTTCACGACTCTTCTGAGCTCCCAGGCCTGTCGCTGCCCGGGCAGCTCCAGGGGACCCGATAATTGCGGATCTGACGGGGAGTGGGTCCCAGCGGCAGACACTATATTCTGAGTGCACTGTGCCCGGCACAAGGACACAGGATGAGCCCTTCCTGAGCGCAGCGCCCGGGCGGCAAGAAGCCGGTGAGTCTGCTCTGTGCTCACGGGCGCGGATGTGGGAGGAGGTCAGGGGTGCAGGAGGGACACGGGCAGGAGGGGACCCGGTCCTGGAGCACAGCCGGAGCAGATATCTCCCAGGCTAGTGAAGACAGCGGGGTGCAGGCCCCCACCCTGAGGGCGCCTGGTGTCTGGCTCGGGCTCCACAGGCCCAGGAGGCTGCGGGTCCAGGCATCCCAGAGGCACCCTGACTCCCCACACCTAAGCGTGGAGGATCTGGGGCTCCTGCTGTTCAGCCTCCTCAGCAGGAGTCCTGGCCATGCCCAGGGCCATGGGGCATGTAGGGGCCTCCCTGCTGGTGAGACAGGGCCGGGGGCTCCACGGGGCTCTGGTCCTGGCAGAAAGCCCGTCTGAGAGCCAGTGGGGAGGAGACAGTCCCCGACACGGAGGGTGAGGGATGCAGCGGGCTGCGTCCATGGGTCCGCACTGTGCAGAGACTTTCCTCCTAAGTGTAGGGACAGCAGCACTGTAGGAAAATAAAGCTGCGGGCTGCAGACGTTTTCAGGCTGAAGAGTGTCCTGTCCCATCTCTGCCGCTGTCCATGTGATAACCCCGTCACTCTGGGCACCTGTCCCGCCTCGGCAGGTCTGTGTCTGCTCCTTCCCCTTCACGCACGCTCTGGCCTCATGACTGGCCGTCCCGGGACCAGCCCTGCAGCTCAGGTGCCAACAGCTCTGGCTGAGGTTGGTAACCAGAAGCCGCGCCTCCCTGTGCTCTCTTCCGAGGCTGCACTTCCAGTCCTGGTGCTCGGGTGCGCAGCTCCTGGAGGGGCCCGAGGCTGCTGTGCTCCTGCCGTCCTGCCGCTCTGCACCTGCCAGGCTCACAGAGAGCCCAGGACACCCTGTAGCCCATGCTGGGGGCTCCCTGGTCTCTGTAGCTTTAGCAAAGTGTAAAACTGACTAAGATATTGAGCCATCCCGGTGGCGCAGCGGTTGAGCGCTGAGTTGCGAAACTGCTCGCAGCCTCTGTAGCATCGGTTGGACAATGGCGGCCCGAGAGGGTCCCACATGGGGCTCAGACCTCTCCTCTCGCCCACTGTTCCCCTCAGCCGTGTGTTTCGTCAGTCTGCCTGTTCTGCTTCTCGCTCTGGCTCTGGTGAATTCTCTCACCCTCCCCCGCTTCTGACTGTACCCAGTGCTTGTATAATAAATAGATAAATAAATCTTTAAAAAAAAAGGAGTAAAATATTAGATCAAAAATAAGTGGAAAATTGTCACTAGCAAAGTGAAATCAAGTGCCACGGCTCTCACCAGTAGTTTCAAAATGCACAGTCAAATCAAGTTGTGATTTACCTGGAGACCCGGCTGAGGGGCCCCTGTGAGTGTGGGTCCAGTGTCCTGTGTTGTCCCCGCCCAGCCAGGTGCAGCTCTCCTCTCGGCCCGAACCGAGGAATGAGTCTGGAGAACCAGGATCCCCTGTGTGCCTGTGCGCCCTCCTCTTCGCGGGGTCTGGAGAGGGCCACCTCAGGAGTCGTGAGGAAGGAAGTTACCTTGCCTGGGGCACGTCAGAGCCGTGAGTCCTGGTTGTCTGTTCAGCCCCTGAAAGTCTCGAAAGGATGAGCGCCTTGACGTGAACATGTCAGAGCGGGAGCTGTGCTGGGAGGGGAGGTCAGGGCTGCACCTGCCGTGATCCAGGAGCCTGAGCCTCGGGTTCCTGGACAGGGTCCTCCTGCTCAGAAGGCCCACGTCAGCCTGGGAACTGGCAGGATGGACGCCAAGCATTTGGCCCTACAAATGATTTTCTTCTTCCAAATTGTACTCGGGCTTCTGGGGAACCTCTCTCTCCTTTCCCATCACCTCTTTGTCTCTCTCGCGGGCTGTCGGCCGAGGGCCACTGATTTCATTGTCAGGAACCTGATTGTGGCCAATTGCCTGGTCCTCATGTCGGGTGGAATCTGCTATCCAGTGACGTTCTCTGGGGAGATCCCCATCCTCAACGATTTTGGGTGCAGATTTTGTCATTATGGGCGACAAGTGGGCAGGGGCATGTCCATCAGCACCACCTGCCTCCTGAGTGTGGTCCAGGCCGTCACCATCAGCCCCTGGCGCTGCAGGGGGGCAGGGCTGAGAGGGAAACCTCCCAAGTGCGTCCTGCCCTGCATTGCCCTGTGCTGGGTCCTGAGCCTGCTGGTAAATTCCATCTTTGCCGTGTTCATGTCTAGCAGTTTCAGTGACAAAAATGACACAAGCAGGAAAAGGTATGGACAGTGTTCCGCTGTTCGTCACGACCCAGCCAGAGACTTCTTATATGGGGCTTTACTCTCCTTCCCTGAGGTTGTGTTTTTTGTGACCATGGGCGGGGCCAGCGGCTCCATGGTCTACACCCTGTCCCGGCACAGGCGGCGGGTCCGGCATCTTCACGGGTTCACCTCCTCCACGTCCTCCCCCGAATCTAGGGCCATTCACACCATCCTGCTCCTGGTCAGCACCTTCATCTGCTTTAACATCATTTCCTACGTGTTGAAGATTGTTGTGTTTCTTACGTATAATCCCGACTGGTTCCTTTTTAACATCAATCCAGTAGTCACGCTGTCTTTCCCGACTCTCTGTCCTTTTCTGCTCTTGAGCCAGGAATACAAGGTGTCCCTGCTGTGCTCTGCCCGGATGAGGAATAGTAAATGCCACAAACCCTTGAGAAACATGTAAATCGCGTGTCAGTGCTCGGTCATTTATTCATTATAAGTCACTCAACACCTCTAGTGCTAAGAGCAGTCGTGAGTGACTTCTGGTTTATGGACAGGCGGAGCAGCCTCTTCACAGCAAGTGTTTTTGGCTTCGTCACCGTAACGAGGTCTGTACAGGGGTCCCTAATACTCCTGTGGGGAGCATGGCCTTGCTCCCGATGATTAGCAGTGTGTGGGAGACAGCACGCGGTTGGTACACTCTCTGGCCTAGCGGAGAGGCCTCAACTGTGTCACTTTAATTCTCACAGTAAGTTCTGAGATGGTCCTAAGGGAACATTAGGAATGTTCCGTCCTAATGGAATGGAGCTGAGGACTCAAGGAAATGGCCCGGTGGGGGCAGGGCAGCCCTGGAGCTGGAGTCAGCTGTCCTGAGGGAGACCCTGGCAGCGAGTCCGGCTTCGGGAGCAGTTTTCAGTCTTGCACATTCCACCCTCAGGGAGGCGGAGCCCTTATTTGAGAAGGGCGTGTGAAGGCGATTCCGTGCCGGAGCATCCTCTGGTAGACCTGCGGACGGATGGGCTGGGTCCAGCAGGCACAGACGCACATGTTAGCTAGTATCGAGCCACCAGAGGGTGAGGGTGATGGTGAGGATTCAAGGAGACGTGCTTTGCCTGGCCTGGGGTGTGCAGGTGCAAAATCTCTCTCACGGTGAAGGGGATGTGAGCGGGTTTGCAAGACACAGACTGGAGGTGCCCAGTAGCTCAGGGTGGAGGCTCAGGAAACTCGGCACCTGGGGAGACGCACTTGGAAGGAAAGAGCTGGATCCCCTGTGTGTTCAAGGTGCCAAGGGCGTGTGTCCTCAGTCTCAGGAGGGACATGTGTAGAGCTTGCTCTGAATGTACAGCGTGGAGCTCACGCAAAATATGAAGCATTCAACAGTGTGCGACTCAAAGCACTTATTGTGACAGACTTGTCTGTACATATCTGAGCTCACGTGACACACTTTCTCAGACCACAAAGCACAAAGAGGAGAAGCTCATGGACGCTCACATCGTACAACTGCATTTTGTTTCCATGTGTGCCCATGCAGATCTGCAGATGTGTGTCAGCGATCACATGTGTGGCCTGCGTGCTTGTAGTGTAGGCACCTGTATCCGTGTCCACCTACAGCAATCATGTCATTTATCTACGCATTAG
This sequence comes from Talpa europaea, assembly GCF_964194135.1. Classification (NCBI taxonomy): domain Eukaryota; kingdom Metazoa; phylum Chordata; class Mammalia; order Eulipotyphla; family Talpidae; genus Talpa; species Talpa europaea. The sequence goes on from NC_140084.1 coordinate 49,088,301, forward strand.
AACTTCCTAATTTGAGAGAAATGACCCATCCTATTCACTAGAATAGTGACATTTCTTGCCGTGGACCAGCACAGCAGTAGACGGTGAGGCCACCTCAGGGTTGAGAGAAGCGTGCAGGGTGGTCAGGGCGTCGGTGAAAGAAATGACACACAGACACACTTCAAGAGTGAAAATCTGAGTGTCATTTTCTTTGAGTTTGTGACCAATATATATATATGTTTTCCAAAGGCACAGGGACAATGAATATCAATGAAATCAGCTTGCTCCTGGGCTCAGTCTATCACCATCAGGGAGGTGATCTACATAACAAGCAATGACTTTTATAGAAGAAAGAAGGAAGTTTAGAAAGATAAATAAGGGATTAAAGTTTGTAGTTCTAGAAAGAGGGGATAAGATTTTTAGCATTCTTGTAGTGGTTCCTGGTGGTCATTATCTTTTGATAAGCTTCTGCCTTTTCAGGGAACTTCTGCTGTACTTTCTCTGCTTCAGGGTGTTATGCTGTTCTCCCCCTGCACGCTGGTTGCCCAGTCAGACCTAGGGACGGTTAACCCTAAAGGTCACTGCAGGGGGAGGTGCAGCAATTTCTTAAAGTGTGTTTTATCTGGTGTGTGTGTTGCTATATAATCGATTGTTAAGAAAAATACATGCTTTTCCTATTATCAATTTACTGTTTAACCATAGCTCTTAAAAAAATACCAAAGTGTATAGTAACATTTATTTGAACTTAAAAGTTGCAATTCACCTTCAAGTGTAATATAGTATTTTCATTATTATATTAGATGTATAATTTTAGAATTTCTTTTCATGTTTTGTCTATGCTAGCTTCTTTTCCTTTGGTGTTAAATGTGATCCTATTGTTATAGGACAGGGAGAGGGGCAACCGAAACCCCGCAAACCTGCCTATTCTAAATGGGTTTTGCCATCCGCCGCATCAACAGAAAACATAGGAGACTTTAAGGGGAAGGAACTTTAACCATAGATACGGTGGAATAAAAATTAAAAGGGGGGATTGTAACAGGGTGGTCCCCAGGAAAGGGGGAGGTTCCCTGCCCCACCCAAGGGAGGGTGGAGCTGAGCAGGAAGAGGAGAAAATGCAGAAGAGACTAAGGAAGGAAGCAGGATGGAGCCAGAAGGAGACCTGGAGGAGGCGCATGGAGCCTAGAGACACGTGAAGAAACTGCGCTTGTCTTTTGCTGGTGGACTAGGTGACACAGATGTGGGTGAGACCCGTGAGGAGGTAACAATGGCAGCTTTTATCTTGATGTTGATTTTGCTCTTTTCCTTCCGGGCTTGTCCAGTTGTTTGTGACCTTTTCTGTGGGTCCCCACTGGAAGATGCTTTAGACTTGTGGCAGGCTTTGGGGCCTTGTTCTGGGCCGATCCCATTTGGATGGACTTTTATCCACGAGGGGACGGGTAACTCTGGATGCTTCATTTAGAAACTAGACTCTTTGCCTTACCTGTATTGTTTCCTAGTTTTATTAAAGTTCCTTCCCATTAAAGTCTCCTATGTTTTGTGTTGATGCGGCGGATGGCAGAACCCATTTAAAATAGGCAGGTTTGCGGGGTTTGGGCTGCCCCTCTCCCTGCCCTATAACACTATTAGAAATGCACTTAATATTTCTGCATTATGATCGCCACATCTTCTTTGAAGGTTGTGTACAAAGTATTGTTTGATTGTTTTTTAAAGATTAATTTATGTGTAGGAGAGTTGGGATACAGGCCGTGATGGGGGGGTTGAGAAGATTCACCAGAGACACAGTGGGGAACGGAACAGGCAGACTGACTGAAACACAATGCTGAGGGGAGCAGCGGTTGAGACAGCCATATGGGTTGCATCCTGGTTGATCTAGGATCGAACTCGAGCTGCAGAGGCTGTGGATCTCCTCACAGTGCGGCGTTTCAACCCTTGTGCCACCAGGGTGGCCCAGTATTGTTTGATTTTTACCTAGAAATTTCATTCTGTTTCTAAGAGCTCACCACAGCGACATTTAGTCGCTGAATCCACCTTTGCCACATCAGGACGTGGAAATATGAGTCTGTTTTCCTCATCCCACTTTCTAAGCCCTCTGGTATGGATTTTTCATACTCAACAGCCGACCCCGGTGAGGCAGAGTAAGTCCCCATGAGCTCACCCTGTCCTCAGTCCCTGGATACCACAAACAGGGTCTTGTCTGACCCTGGCCTCCGGCTCCCCCCACAACCATCCCCTCAGGCCACCCTGCTCTGCCACCTGACCCAAGGTCACCACCCAGCAGGGCCCTTTTTGTGGAGGAAGTGGAGCGAGCACCTTCCTCTTTGGGTCTGTTTGATGCTGTCTATGCATTTTCTGCTGCCCTGATGTTGGTCCTTCCCTGACTTTGCTGTCCAGCACCCTGTTGTGTGACCAGAAAACACCTGAACATACCTGGTTACTTTGCCCAGGGAGCACCCCACATCCCCCAACCCTAGTTCCTCCAGGTCCTAGGGGCTGAGGGAGAAGCTTTGTTTCTTGTAAAGAAATTCTGATTCGATAAATCTGCGCCTCCTGAGCGAGTGTCCTCACGACATTTGTAGCTCTAGACCCTGCCACGTCTACCTGTGTCCTTAGGGTCAAGTCCTGTCCACAGCACATTGGAGGTGAGTTTGACACTTCTGTGTGGATTTCAGGCTTAAGCGCTTCTAGAAGCCCATGGTATCTTCTTCCAGCCAGCAGGAGGACTGTTCATGGAGACGCAATTTTCTTCTGCTGTGGGGAAGCTTTGAGGGGGATATGGCGCCAGTTGCTTCATTTTGCTTTTGTTTCCCTTGCTGGGATCGGTCCCCAAACACATCTCCGAGCCTGATCGCAACGGCATCGATCTGTGTTTTCTTCCCTGGAGTTTACGGTCTCAGGTCCTCCACCCAAGGTTTATTCCATTTTGTGTTCATGTTCCCGGTGTTGGGAGCGTGTGCGCCAGCTCCACTCTGCTGTGTGAGGTTGTCCAGTTTCCCAACACTGTCTGTGGGAAACTGTCTCCCTGTCTTGTAAGCTATCGGTTTCTGTGCCGTAAATGTCCTCCACGTGAGTGTGCTCTCTTTCCAGACACTCACAGACAAGACGTTTGTCCCTGAGCTGAAACTGGAATCCACAGGCAGTAAAAGTAGGTTCCTGTAGCGATTTCTGTATCACAAGTTCACTTGCAAGAGCCAAGAGGTGACAGAGCCCACAGCTGACGAACTGACCAAGAAGCCGCCAGGCCAAGGCCGAGAGCGCCATGTGGTTGCTGGGTGGGAAAAAGAGGGGTGAGTTCTGGGGGAACAGACCGGCAGACGCCGGGGCCACCTAGACACTACCTGGGAACATAGACAAGGGGGGATCCCACTCATGTGACCCCCTTAGCGTCTGGATGCTAATGTTGCAGCCGCTGAGGGGAAGGGAGACCTTGGGCTGTGATGGCGGTGCAGGCCCCGGGCCTTGTTGCATTGGGTTGGGGCCCGGACATCTGCATTGGCCACAGCCCCCAGGGCTCGTGGCTGTGAGCAGTGAAGGGAGCTCCAGTAACCGCGACGGGATCGTGCTGGTGAGGAGAGCTCTGCAGTGGAATCCATGGACTCCCTCTCCTCATCATCTTGTCACCTGTCTATCCCGCTTCTGCCATTTATTTATTTATTAAGATTTATTTATTTATGCATACAAGAGCTGGGGTATAGGCCAGAGATGCGGGGTTGAGAGGATCCACCAGAGACAGAGCAGGAAATAGAACAGGCTCTGACTGCAATACACTGCTGAGGGGAGCAGCGGGTGAGTCAGGAGAGGGCTGCCTCACCCTGTGGGTTTCTCCCTGGCCGGCCAGGGATTGAACTCGTGCTGCAGAGGCTGTGGATCACTTCATAGTGCGGTGCTTAACCCCTTGTGCCACCAGGAGACCCTAAGTGAGTCTGAATTGTGTTCTCTTTGGATACCGGTAAAGTATCACCCCATGTAGCCCCAGGCCTCTCCCCCACTTTCGACCCCAGACACCACCGTGCTGCTCCCTCCATGATCTGTCCCTCATGTTCCCCCTCGCCCCTGAGCCTCCTGGTCTGTGTGCCTCAGCTCCTGCACAGGTCACTAGGACTCCCTGCCGGGGCACCAGCCCCCAAGTCCCCAGAGCGCCCTCTCCGCCGCATGCTGCGCCCTCTCTGCCATCCGGCCTCCTGCCCACCACTCGGCCACCGCCAGCCCTCTTGCATCTGTGTCCATGCAGAGCCCACCGTCTGCCTCCTCCCTGACCTGCTCTGCACCCAGTTCAGCCGCCCTAGTCCACGGATCCTTACTCGGGCCTAGACTCCCTCGAGAACCCACTGAATCTTGGGCCTGCCACCCTGCCACCCTGACTCCGGGGGGTGAACCTCTCAGTGAGCAGAGCCCCTCCGGGCTGCCCCTCCTCCTGCAGACTCCAGGCTGTCCTGTTCATTCTGGGGCTCCTCCCATGAGCTCTTATGCCCCCAGCGCCCAGGGAATCAGAGTCTCCCCAACGCCCCAATCTCTGGACAGCCGCTAAGGACCCAGAAGTTGTTCTTGGCAATTAGCAGCAGAAACAATTTTCACGACTCTTCTGAGCTCCCAGGCCTGTCGCTGCCCGGGCAGCTCCAGGGGACCCGATAATTGCGGGTCTGACGGGGAGTGGGTCCCAGCGGCAGACAGTATATTCTGGGGTGCACTGTGCCCGGCACAAGGACACAGGATGAGCCCTTCCTGAGCCCAGCGCCCGGGCGGCAAGAAGCCGGTGAGTCTGCTCTGTGCTCCCGGGCGCGGATGTGGGAGGAGGACAGGGGTGCAGGAGGGACACGGGCAGGAGGGGACCCGCTCCTGGAGCACAGCCGGAGCAGATATCTCCCAGGCTAGTGAAGACAGCGGGGTGCAGGCCCCCACCCTGTGTGCGCCTGGTGTCTGGCTCGGGCTCCACAGGCCCAGGAGGCTCTGGGTCCAGGCATCCCAGGAGCACCCTGACTCCTCTGACCTCAGTGTGGAGGATCTGGGGCTCCTGCTGTTCAGCCTCCTCAGCAGGAGTCCTGGCCTGATGCCCAGGGCCATGGGGCATTTCGGGGCCTCCCTGCTGGTGAGACAGGGCCGGGGGCTCCATGGGGCTCTGGTACTGGCAAAAAGCCCGTAGGAGAGCCGGTGGGGAGAAGACAGTCCCCGACACGGAGGGTGAGGGATGCAGCGGGCTGCGTCCATGGGTCTGCACTGTGCAGAGACTTTCCTCCTAAGTGTAGGGACAGCAGCACTGTAGGAAAATAATGCTGCGGGCTGCAGACGTTTTCAGGCTGAAGAGTGTCCTGTCCCATCTCTGCCGCTGTCCATGTGATAACCCCGTCACTCTGGGCACCAGTCCCGCCTCGGCAGGTCTGTGTCTGCTCCTTCCCCTTCACGCACGCTCTGGTCTCATGACTGGCCGTCCTGGGACCCAGCCCTGCAGCTCAGGTGCCAACAGCTGCTGCCTGAGGTTTCTGACCAGGAGCCGCGCCTCCCTGTGCTCTCTTCCGAGGCTGCACTTCCAGTCCTGGTGCTCGGGCGCGCAGCTCCTGGAGGGGCCCGAGGCTCTGCTGTGCTCCTGCCGTCCTGCCGCTCTGCACCTGCCAGGCTCACAGAGAGCCCAGGACACCCTGTATCCCATGCTGGGGGCTCCCTGGTCTCCGTAGCTTTAGCAAAGTGTAAAACTGACTAAGATATTGAGCCATCCCGGTGGCGCAGCGGTTGAGCGCTGAGTTGCGAAACTGCTCGCAGCCTCTGTAGCATCGGTTGGACACCGGCAGCTGGAGAGGGTCCTACATGGGGCTCAGACCTCTCCTCTCGCCCACTGTTCCCCTCAGCCGTGTGTTTCGTCAGTCTGCCTGTTCTGCTTCTCGCTCTGGCTCTGGTGAATTCTCTCACCCTCCCCCTCTTCTGACTGTACCCAGTGCTTGTATAATAAATAGATAAATAAATCTTTTGAAAAAATAAAATTGACTAAGATATTAGATCAAACTATGTGGAAATTTGTCACTACCAAAGTTAAATCAAGTGCATGGGTCTCACCACTACTGGTGACAAAGTAATCAGTCAAATCTAGTTGTGATTTACCTGGAGACCCGGCTGAGGGGCCCCTGTGAGTGTGGGTCCAGTGTCCTGTGTTGTCCCCGCCCAGCCAGGTGCAGCTCTCCTCTCGGCCCGAACCAAGGAATGAGTCTGGAGAACCAGGATCCCCTGTGTGCCTGTGCGCTCTCCTCTTCGCGGGGTCTGGAGAGGGCCGCCTCAGGAGTCGTGAGGAAGGAAGTTACCTTGCCTGGGGCACGTCAGAGCCGTGAGTCCTGGTTGTCCATTCAGGCACTGAAAGTCTCGAAAGGATGAGCGCCTTGACGTGAACATGTCAGAGCGGGAGCTGTGCTGGGAGGGGAGGTCAGGGCTGCACCTGCCGTGATCCAGGAGCCTGAGCCTCGGGTTCCTGGACAGGGTCCTCCTGCTCAGAAGGCCCACGTCAGCCTGGGAACTGGCAGGATGGACGCCAGGCATTTGGCCGTACAAATGATTTTCTTCTTACAAATTGCACTCGGGCTTCTGGGGAACCTCTCTCTCCTTTCCCATCACCTCTTTGTCTCTCTCGCGGGCTGTCGGCCGAGGGCCACCGATTTCATTGTCAAGAACCTGATTGTGGCCAATTGCCTGGTCCTCATGTCGGGTGGAATCTGCTATCCAGTGACCTTGTCTGGGGAGATCCCCATCCTCAACGACTTTGGATGCAGATGTTGCCATTATGTGCGACAGGTGGGCAGGGCCATGTCCATCAGCACCACCTGCCTCCTGAGTGTGGTCCAGGCCGTCACCATCAGCCCCTGGCGCTGCAGGGGGGCAGGGCTGAGAGGGAAACCTCCCAAGTGCGTCCTGCCCTGCTTTGCCCTGTGCTGGGTCCTGAGCCTGCTGGTAAATTCCATCATTGCCATGTTCATGTCTAGCAATTCCAGTGACAAAAATGACACAAGCAGGAAAAGGTATGGACAGTGTTCCTCTGTTCGTCTCGGCACAGCCAGAGACTTCTTATATGGGGCTTTACTCTCCTTCCCCGAGGTTGTGTTTTTTGTGACCATGGTCGGGGCCAGTGGCTCCATGGTCTACACCCTGTCCCGGCACAGGCGGCGGGTCCGGCACCTTCATGGGTTCACCTCCTCCACATCCTCCCCCGAGTCTAGGGCCACTCACACCATCTTCATCCTGGTCAGCACCTTCGTCTGCTTTAACATCATTTCCTCTGTGCTGAAGATGGTTGTGGCTGTTATGTATAATCCCGACTGGTATCTTTATAGCATCAATACAGTAATCACGCTGTCTTTCCCGACTCTCTGTCCTTTTTTGCTCTTGAGCCAGGAATACAAGGTGTCACTGCTGCGCTCTGCTCGGATGAGGAATAGTAAATGCCACAAACCCTTGAGAAATATGTAAACCGCGTGTGAGTGCACGGTCATTTATTCATTCGATAATTCGCTCAACATCCCCAGTGCTAACTGCAGTCGTGAGTGACTTAGGTTTATGGACAGGCGGAGCAGCCTCTTCACAGCAAGTGTTTTTGGATCAGTCACCGTAACGAGGTCTGTACAGGGGTCCCTAATACTCCTGTGGGAAGCATAGCCTTGCGCCAGATGGTTCGCAATGTGTGGGAGACAGCACGCGGTTGGTACACTCTCTGGCCTAGCGGAGAGGCCTCAGCTGTGTCACTTTAATTCTCACAGTAAGTTCTGAGATGTTCCTAAGGGAACATTAGGAATGTTCCGTCCTAATGGAATGGAGCTGCGGACACAGGGAAATTGCACGGTGGGTGCAGGGCAGCCCTGGAGCTGGAGTCAGCTGTCCTGAGGGAGACCCTGGCAGCGAGTCCGGCTTCGGGAGCAGTTTTCAGTCTTGCACATTCCACCCTCAGGGAGGCGGAGCCCTTATTTGAGAAGTCGTGTGATGGCGATTCCGTGCCAGTGCAGCCTCTGGTAGACCTGCGGACGGAAGGGCTGGGTCCAGCAGGCACAGACGCACATCTTAAGTGGTTTTGAGCACCAGAGGGTGAGTGTGATGGTGAGGATTCAAGGAGACGAGCTTTGCGTGGCCTGGAGTGTGCAGGAGCAAAATCTCTCTCACGGTGAAGGGGATGTGAGCGGGTTTGCAAGACACAGACTGGAGGTGCCCAGTCGCTCAGGGTGGAGGCTCAGGAAACTCGGCACCTGGGGAGACACACTTGGAAGGAAAGAGCTGGATCCCCTGTGTGTTCACGGTGCCAAGGACGTGTGTCCTCAGTCTCAGGAGGGACATGTCTAGAGCTTGCTCTGAATGTACAGCGTGGAGCTCACGCAAAATATGAAGCATTCAACAGTGTGCGACTCAAAGCACTTATTGTGACAGACTTGTCTGTACATATCTGAGCTCACGTGACACACTTTCTCAGACCACAAAGCACAAAGAGGAGAAGCTCATGGATGCTCACATCGTACAACTGCATTTTGTTTCCATGTGTGCCCATGCAGATCTGCAGATGTGTGTCAGCGATCACATGTGTGGCCTGCGTGCTTGTAGTGTAGGCACCTGTATCCGTGTCCACCTACAGCAATCATGTCATTTATCGACGCATTAGAACTTCCTACTTTGAGAGAAATGACCCATCCTATTATCTAGAATAGTGACATTTCTTAAAGTGTGTTTTATCTGGTGTGTATATTGCTATATCATCGATTGTAAAATAAATACATGCTTTTCCTATTATCAATTTATTGTTTAACCATAGCTCTTAAAAATAATCCAAAGTGTATGGTAACATTTGAACTTAAAAGTTGCAATTCACCTTTAAGTGTTATATGGTATTTTTTTTATTATATTAGATGTATAATTTTATTATATTAGATGTATAATTAGATGTATAATTTTCATATTTTGTCTATGCTAGCTTGTTTTCCTTAGGTTTTAAATGTGATCCTATATTACAAATGCACTTGATATTTCTGCATTGTAATCACCGCATCTTCTTTGAAAGTTGTGTACAAAGTATTGTTTAATTTTTTTTTAAGGAATATTTATTCATATAAGAACTGGCAGACTGACTTAAACGCACTGCTCATGGGAGCAGCGGGTGAGACACCCATGGGGGTTGCATCCTGGAAGGCCTGGGTTCAAACTCCTGCTGCAGAGGCTGTGGATCGCCTCACAGTGCGGCGTTTAACCCCTTGCACCACCAGGGAGGCCCAGTATTGTTTGATTTTAACCTAGAAATTTTATTCTGTTTCTAAGAGCTCACCACAGCGACGTTTAGTCACTGAATCCACCTGTGCCACATCGGAACGTGAAAATATGAGTCTATTTTCCTCATCCCATCTTTCTAAGCCCTCTGGTATGGTTTTTACATACTTAACGCCCCAGCCCGGTGAGGCAGAGTAAGTCCCCATGAGCTCACTCTGTCCTCAGTCCCTGGATACCACAAACAGGGTCTTGTCTGCCCCAGACTCGGTCTCCCCCCACAACCACCCATTATGCCACCCTGCTCTGCCACCTGCCCCAAGGTCACCAACCAGCGGGGCCCTTTCTGTGGAGGAGGTGGAGCGAGCACCTTCTTCTTTGAGTCTGTTTGATGCTGTCTGTGCGTTTCTTGCTGCCCTGATGTTGGTCCTTCCCTGGTACTACTGTCCACGAACCTGTTGTGTGACCGGCAAACACCTGATGATACCTGGTTACTGTGCCCAGGGAGCGCCCCACATCCCCAAGTCCAGTTTCTCCATGTCCTAGAGCCTGACAGGAGAAGCTTTGTTCCTTGTAAAGAATTTCTGATTCGATAAATCTGCACCTCCTGAGCGAGTGTCCTCACCACAATTGGAGCCCTAGACCCTGCCACGTCTGGCTGTGTCCTTAAGGTCAAGTCCTGCCCACAGCCCACTGGTGAGTTTGACACTTCTGTGTGGATTTCAGGCTTAAACGCTTCTCAGAAGTCCATGGTATCTTCTTCCAGCCAGCAGGAGGACTGTTCATGGAGACGCGATTTTCTCCTGCTGTGGGGAAGCTTTGAGGGGGATGTGGCCCCAGTTGCTTCATTTTGCTTTTGTTTCCCTTGCTGGGATTGGTCCCCAAACACATCTCTGAGTCTGATCGCGATGGCATCGATCTGTGTTTTCTTCCCTGGAGTTTACGGTCTCAGGTCCTCCACCCAATGTTTATTCCATTTTGTGTTCATGTTCACGGTGGTGGGAGCTTGTGCGCCAGCTCCACTCTGCTGTGTGAGGTTGTCCAGTTTCCCCAACACTGTCTGTGGGAAACTGTCTCCCTGTCTTGTAAGCTATCGGTTTCTGTGCTGTAAATGTCCTGCACGTGAGTGTGCTCTCTTTCCAGACACTCACAGAGAAGACGTTTGTCCCTGAGCTGAAACTGGAATCACTTCATAGTGCGGTGCTTAACCCCTTGTGCACCCAGGGAGGCCCTAAGTGAGTCTTAATTGTGTTCTCTTGGGAAACTGGTGAAGTATCAGCACCATGTGTGGCCAAAACCACCCCCCCACGTTCCACCCCAGACTCCACCGTGCTGCTCCCTCCATGCTCTGCCCCTCACGCTCCTCCTCGCTCCTGAGCGTCCTCGTCTGTGTGCCCTGGCGCCCGCACACGTCACCTGGACTCCCCGCCCGGGAACCAGCCCCCAAGACCCCAAAACGCCCTCCCGGCACATGCTGTGCCCTCTCTGCCATCCGACCTCCTGGCATCGTCTCGGCAACTTGCCCGTCCTCCCCCATCTGTGTCCCTGCAGAGCCCACCGTCCGCTTCCTCCCCGACCTGGTGTCCACCCAATTTCAGCAGCCCCAAGGCCACGGGTCGGGCCTTCCCGGTCCCACACACACATGCTCGGGCCTGGTCTCCCCCGAGAACCCACTGCACCTCGGGCACCATCACCACCCTGCTGCCCTGATTCCTGTGTGTGACCCCGCAGTGAGCAGAGCCTCCTCGGGCCGCACCTCCTCTGCAGACTCCAGGCTGTCCTGTTTATTCTGGGGCTCCTCCCAGGAACTCTGCCTGCCCCAGCGCCCAGGGAATCAGAGTCTCCCCAACACCCCAATCTCTGGACAGCCGCTGAGGACCCAGAAGTTGTTCTAGGCAATTAGCAGCAGAAACAGTTTTCCCAACTCTTCTGAGCTCCCAGGCCTGTCACTGCCCGGGCAGCTCCAGGGGACCCGATAATTGCGGTTCTGACGGGGGTCCTGGGCCCAGCACAAGGACACAGGTTGAGCCTTTCCCTGAGCCCAGCGCCCGGGCGGCAAGAAGCAGTGAGTCTGCTCTGTGCTCACGGCGGCAGGTGTGGGAGGAGGACAGGGGTGCAGGAGGGACACGGACAGGAGAGGACTTGCTCCTGGAGCACATTTGGAGCAGAGATCTCCCAGGCTAGTGAAGACAGCGGGGTGCAGGCCCCCACCCTGAGGGCAGCTGGTGCTCTGCTCAGGCTCTAAGGCCCAGGGACTGGGGGTCCAGCGTGGTGGTTCTGACCTCAGCCTGGTGGTTCTGGGGCTCCTGCTGCTCAGCCTCCTGAGGCGGGGCCCGGGCCTGATGCCCAGGACCATGGGGCGTCTAGGGGCCTCCCTGCTGGTGAGACAGGGCCGGGGTCTGCACGGGGCTCTGGTCCCGGCAGGACCCGTCTGAGAGCCGGGGGGGAGGAGACGGTCCCCGACACGTTGGGTGAGGCCGCCGCGGGCACGTTGTTCTGCCTCCTCCCCAGAGAACTGTCCCCTCACTGCGGGCAAAGCGGCGCGCAGGAGGAAACAGAGCGGAGGCGATGTCGGGGCCTGTTTGACCACAGAGACAACGTGACCCTTGACCTGCCCTTTCAGAAGGAGCCTCGCGGGGCTGCTGGTGGCGGCGGGGGCAGAACCCGGGACGGTGCGTTTCCTCTCTGCTCCCCGGGCCGTGGATTCCCCTCCCCGGCCCGTCTGCGGCCTGGACCCCTGTCCCGCGCCCGGCTCTCTGCTCACCGTGAGGTGAAGGTCAGACTCTCCTCAGCGGTTGGGCCCGAGATCTGACGTCGGGGCCGAGCTCGTCCCCACACGCTTATCACACGGGGTGTCGGGGCCCGTCGTCCCGGCTCAGGCCTTTGCCTCCGGCTCCCGGGGTGAAAGCAGACGGGCTGTTTCCAGGCTCCTGGCGGCTCTGGGCTCCCAAGCCCGGGGTGGGGGGACGGCTCTGCCCTCCCTGCCCGCGGAGCTCCCAGTTTATTCACACCCCTGGAGCTTGAGTCCCAGCTTGAATCCGTCTAGAGAAAAACCTTACCAGTGAGTGGAACCTTGTCAGGACCCGTCTTGGGAAATGAATCTGCCCTGGAATGGCAGGACACACGCAGGGTCAGTCAGCTTCTGGTCTCTGTGGAGCCATTTCTGAGGGGCCCCTGGTGTGTGTGGGGTCAGTGTCTTCTTTTGTCCCCCGCCCAGCCAGGTTCCGCAATCCCGTCGCCCTCAAACCTATAAGTGAATCTGATGAACCAGGAACCTCTGTGTGCCTGTGCACCCTCTTCTTCAAGGTCTGCAGTGTCGCCTCTGGAGTCTGTCAGGAAGAAAGGGGGTCCGATTGGTGGCCCTTGACTTTGTCATTCTGGTTGTACATTCATCACCGAATGTCTCAGTGGCATGAAGATGGATGCCAGGCCCGCAGGCAGAGGGCAGGTTTACTGATGATTCGGGCAGACCAATGAAGGGAGTCTTGGAGCCCCCTGTAGATCTGACAGGCCTTAATGTTGAATCCGGATACCCTGGCGTTTTCTCTCAGCATTTCTCTGGGACTCTTCTCGTCCCGTGTCTCACCTCGGAGTGGTTTTCTCCGAGGGCTGCCCCTGCTGGCTTTATCGTCCGCCTCCTGGCACAGGCGTGAGCATTTACACTTGCTCATGCCTGTGCTCTTTGGCCCAGGTATCCCTAATCAGAGGCTTGTGTGCCCTGTGCCTGCACCACTGAGGAGGTGTGCAAGACCACAGATGGCAGCCATAGTGGCTCACAGGGGAAGGGTGGAAAAAGCCTGCTAACTTCCTTTACCCTCCAATGGGGAGGGAACAGGACATAGCAGAAAGACTAGGGCAGCCGGATTCCAGCGAGAAACACCCCCCAGCCTGGGCCTCGTGTTTTACGTCTCAGCATATCCTTGCTCCTGCATCGGTTCTCCTGTTTGCTTCTGGGGAGGGTGGAGAAAGGTGTCTCGAACTCGAGATGCCACAGTCCCTCCGTGTAAGGATGTGTTCACACCCGCTTGGTGACTGGGTGTGATTGTGTGAAACACCGACCCTGTGATTGTGCTGTTGTCATCCGAGCTCACGGCTGTGTGACTTTGCACGCGGTGTGTGTGTGCAGGACTGAAGGGGCAGCGGGCCCCTGTGAGTCCAGCGGTGGCCGTGTGTGCTTGCCTGCACAGAGGGTGTGACTAGCGGGGTGTGGGAACCTGCACGCACAGGGCTGTGGGACCTGCATGCTGTTGAGTGTGTGTTCATTCAGAGCGTGGTTTGTCCAGCAACCAGCGTTCTGGCTCCACACTGGGGATAGTGATGGATTCGGTTGTAGAGCTGTGACAAGAAAAATAATGTAGGAATTAAATTTGCCAGAGACACAGGGGGTGACACAAAGACAGCCAGCATCTGTCACTGAAGATGCAGTGCAGTGTGAGTGTGGAGGGAGGAGTGAGCCGCTGACGGTCATGAACCAGGCCAACAGCATCTCTTCACCTGGTGGCTACCTGCGGGCTCCTCTATGGGGACACGCCTGACGCTGGTGCTTCCTGTCGGAGGGAATATTCTGGAACCATCTCTCTCTCTTTCCGCGGCTGTTAGTCACCTGCTGCATTCTGTCACGAGGGAGAATCCGTATCGGTGACGTATCTTGTCCAGTGTCTCCACAATCATTGATGAAGAGTTGAGCAGACGAAGACAGTGATAGAGGATGGCATTTATGTTACCCTGTTCATGTTGTTTCCTACCTTTTAAAACCTCCCTGGACGTTTTGACTCATTGCAGATCTTTGCTCAGTGCTTGGGATGAAGTTCGTAAGATCTCCCTTCAGGGCCAAACTTCCCAGCGAGCAGAGCCTCCCCGGATGCCGCGCCCACTCAGCGCCCAGTCTGTCCTGATTACTCTGGGGCTCCTCCCGGGAGCTCTGTCTGCGCCCAGGGCCCAGGGAAACAGTCGCCCCATCGTCCCCCGTCTCTGAACACCGCTGAGGACCCTGAAGTTGTTGTTGGCAATTAGCAGCAGGAAAAGTTTTCCCGACTCTTCTGAGCTCCCAGGCCTGCCACTGCCCGTGCATCTCCAGGGACTCGATAATTGCAGCTCTGAGGGGGGGTCCCAGCAGCACACACTATATCTCAGGGTGCACTGGGCCTGGCACACACACAGGCTGAGTCCTTGCCCTGAGCCCAGCGCCCAGGCAGCAGGAAGCCGGTGAGTCTGCTCTGTGCTCACGGGGGCGGGTGTGGGAGGGGACAAGGGTGCAGGAGGGACATGGGCAGAAGGTGACCCGCTCCTGGAGCCAGACCTGGGCAGGCACCTCCCGGGCTGGTGAAGACAGCAGGTGCAGGCCCCCAACCCTGAGTGCTCCTGGTGCCGGCGCCGGCTCTTCAGGCCCAGGGGGCTGCGGGTCCAGGCATCCCAGGAGCACCCTGACTCCCCTGACCTCAGTGTGGTGGTTCTGGGGCTCCTGCTGCTCAGCCTCCTCAGGCGGTGCCCTGGCCTGATGCCCGGGGCCATGGGGCGTCTCGGGGCCTCCCTGCTGGTGAGACAGGGCCGGGGGCTGCACGGGGCTCTGGTCCCGGCAGGAAGCCCGTCTGAGAGCCGGTGGGGAGGAGACGGTCCCCGACATGGCAGGTGAGGGACGCCGCGGGCGGCGTTCATGGGTCCCCACTGTGGAGAGACTTTCCTCCCTAAATGTAGGGACAGCAGCACTTTAGGTGTATATCAGCATGAGAACTGGCAGGATGGACGCCAGGCATTTGACCGTACAAATGATTTTCTTCTTACAAATTGTACTCGGGGTTCTGGGGAACCTCTCTCTCCTTTCCCATCACCTCTTTGTCTCTCTCACGGGCTGTCGGCCGAGGGCCACCGATTTCATTGTCAAGAACATGGTTGTGGCCAATTGCCTGGTCCTCATGTCGGGTGGAATCTGCTATCCAGTGACGTTCTTTGGGGAGATCCCCATCCTCAACGACTTTGGATGCAGATGTTGCCATTATGCTCGACAGGTGGGCAGGAGCATGTCCATCAGCACCACCTGCCTCCTGAGTGTGGTCCAGGCCGTCACCATCAGCCCCTGGCGCTGCAGGGGGACAGGGCTGAGAGGGAAACCTCCCAAGTGCGTCCTGCCCTGCATTGCCCTGTGCTGGGGCCTGAGCCTGCTGGTAAATTCCATCTTTGCCGTGTTCATGTCTAGCAATTCCAGTGACAAAAATGACACAAGCAGGAAAAGGTTTGGACAGTGTTCCTCTGATCGTCTCGACACAGCCAGTGACATCTTACACGTGACTGTGCTCTCCTTCCCCGATGTTGTG
Organism: Talpa europaea; assembly: GCF_964194135.1. NCBI lineage: Eukaryota > Metazoa > Chordata > Mammalia > Eulipotyphla > Talpidae > Talpa > Talpa europaea. The sequence continues at coordinate 49,103,801 of NC_140084.1, forward strand.
TTTTTTGTGACCATGGTCGGGTCCAGCGGCTCCATGGTCTACACCCTGTCCCGGCACAGGCGGCGGGTCCGGCACCTTCACGGGTTCGCCTCCTCCACGTCCTCCCCCGAGTCTAGGGCCACTCACACCATCCTGATCCTGGTCAGCACCTTCGTCTGCTTTAACATCATTTCCTCTGTGCTGAAGATGGTTGTGGCTGTTATGTATAATCCCGACTGGTATGTTTATAACATCAATATAGTAATCACACTGTGTTTCCCGACTCTCTGTCCTTTTCTGCTCTTGAGCTGGGAGCCCAAGGTGTCCCTGCTGTGCTCTGCCCTGATCAGGAATAGTAAATGCCACGAACCCTTGAGAAACATGTAAACCGCGTGTGAGTGCACGGTCATTTATTCATTCGATACGTCACTCAACACCCCCAGTGCTAAGTGCAATCTTGAGTGACTTATGGTTCATGGACAGGCAGAACAACCTCTTCAAAGCAAGTGTTTTGGGACCAGTCACTGTAACGAGGTCTGTACAGGGGTCCCTAATACTCCTGTGAGGAGCATGGTCTTGCTGCAGGTGATTAGCAGTGTGTGGGAGACAGCACGCAGTCCTGACACTCCCTGGCATGGTGGAGAGGCCTCAACTGTGTCACTTTAATTCTCACAGTAAATTCTGAGATGTTCCTAATGGAACATTAGGAATGTTCCCATCCTAATGGAATGGAGCTGAGGACACAAGGAAATGGCTCGGTGGGGGCAGGGCAGCCCTGGAGCTGGAGTCAGCTGTCCTGAGGCGAGACCCTGGCCGCGAGTCCAGCTTCGGGAGCAGTTTTCAGTCTTGCACATTCCACCCTCAGGGAGGCGGAGCCCTTATTTGAGAATGGAGTGCGAAGGCGATTCCGTGCCGGAGCATCCTCTGGTAGACCTGCGGACGGATGGGCTGGGTCCAGCAGGCACAGACGCACATGTTAGCTGATTTCGAGCCACCAGAGGGTGAGGGTGATGGTGAGGATTCAAGGAGACGTGCTTTGCATGGCCTGGGATTTGCAGCAGCAAAACCTCTCCCACAGTGAAGGGGATGTGAGCGGATTTCCAAGACAGACTGGAGGTTCCCAATCTCGTCGCTCAGGGTGGAGGCTCAGGAAACTCGGCACCTGGGGAGACGCACTTGTAAGGAAAGAGCTGGATCTCCTGTGTGTTCACGGTGCCAAGGACGTGTGTCCTCAGTCTCAGGAGGGGCATGTATAGAGCTTGCTCTGAATGTACAGCGTGGAGCTCACGCAAAATATGAAGCATTCAACAGTGTGCGACTCAAAGCACTTATTGTGACAGACTTGTCTGTACATATCTGAGCTCACGTGACACACTTTCTCAGACCACAAAGCACAAAGAGGAGAAGCTCATGGACGCTCACATCGTACAACTGCATTTTGTTTCCATGTGTGCCCATGCAGATCTGCAGATGTGTGTCAGCGATCACATGTGTGGCCTGCGTGCTTGTAGTGTAGGCACCTGTATCCGTGTCCACCTACAGCAATCATGTCATTTATCGACGCATTAGAACTTCCTAATTTGAGAGAAATGACCAATCCTATTATCTAGAATAGTGACATTTCTTAAAGTGTGTTTTATCTGGTGTGTATATTGCTATGGAATCGATTGTTAAAATAAATACATGCTTTTCCTATTATCAATTTATTGTTTAACCATAGCTCTTAAAAATAATCCAAAGTATATAGTAACATTTATTTGTACTTAAAAGTTGCTATTCACCTTTAAGTGTAATACGGTATTTTCAATATTATATTAGATGTATAATTTTAGAGTTTCTTTTCATATTTTGTCTATGCTAGCTTCCTTTCCTTTGGTTTTCAATGTGATCCTATATTACAAATGCACTTGATATTTCTGCATTGTAATCACCGCATCTTCTTTGAAAGTTGTGTACAAGTGTTGCTTGATTTTTTTTAAAGATTTGTTTATGCATACAAGAGCTGGGGTGCAGGCCAGAGATGGGGGGGGGTTGAGAAGATTCACCAGAGACAGAGTGAGGAATGGAACAGGCAGACTGACTGAAACACACTGCTGAGGGGAGCAGAGGGTGGGGCAGCCATGAGGGTTGCTCCCTGACTAACCTGGGATCAAACTCTTGGTGCAGAGGCTGTGGATCGCCTCACAGTGTGGCGCTTAACCCCTTCCACCACTAGGGAGGCCCAGTATTGTTTGATTTTAACCTAGAAACTTTATTCTGTTTCTAAGAGCTCACCACAGCGACGTTTAGTCACTGAATCCACCTGTGCCACATCAGGACGTGGAAATATGAGTCTGTTTTCCTAATCCCATCTTTCTAAGCCCTCTGGTATGGTTTTACATACTTAACGCCCCACCCCGGTGAGGCAGAGTAAGTTCCCATGAGCTCACCCTGTCCTCAGTCCCTGGATACCACAAACAGGGTCTTGTCCTCCCCAGCCTCGGGCTCCCCCCACAACCACCCCTCAGGCCACCCTCCTCTGCCACCTGCCCCAAGGTCACCACCCAGCGGGACCCTTTTTGTGGAGGAGGTGGAGCGAGCACCTTCCTCTTTGGTCTGTTTGATGCTGTCTATGCATTTTCTGCTGCCCTGATGTTGGTCCTTCCCTGATGTTGCTGTCTAGCACCCTGCTGTGTGACCAGCAAACACCTGATCATACCTGATTACTTTGCCCAGGGAGCACCCACATCCCCCAACCCCAGTTCCTCCAGGTCCTAGGGGCTGACAGCAGAAGCTTTGTTCCTTGTAAAGAAATTCTAATTCGATAAATCTGCGCCTCCTGAGCGAGTGTCCTCACCACAATTGGAGCCCTAGACCCTGCCATGTCTGGCTGTGTCCTTAGGGTCAAGTCCTGCCCACAGCCTACTGGAGGTGAGTTTGACACTTCTGTGTGGATTTCAGGCTTAACTACTTCTCAGAAGCCCATGGTATCTTCTTCCAGCCAGCAGGAGGACTGTTCATGGAGACGCGATTTTCTGGTGCTGTGTGGAAGCTTTGATGGGGATGTGGCCCCAGTTGCTTCATTTTGCTTTTGTTTCCTTTGCTGAATTGCATGGAGTTGGGGTATGTAGCCACTCACATATTAGAATTGCATTAAGTTTCCTGATATACTTCTGGAAGATCAGTTAATTCCTGCTCTTCTTCACCTTCCAAAAAATAGAGACCTAGGAACTTAGAAATATATTATTTACATTTTTCACCTTTCTGACTTCCAGCAACACCGATGGGTCCTGTGTGAGCAACACTGTATGGCAGATGTGACCATTTGCACATAACAGCATAGGGGGCTTAGGTCAGCAGTTGTTCAGCCTAATCATATTTCAGCTTTCTGTCTCTCCACTTGCCTGCCTGTGTATCCAGTCCCTTCTTCACCATTAAAGACATATCAGACACAAGAAAAGGCTCCAAGAGTCTTCTTCATTTCTGAATTAAGAATGAATATGCCCGGCCCGGGATGGATGCGTAGCAGTGGGCATAGTTAGCAGGATTTGACCCAGATGGGTATGGAGCCATCTGACCCCATGGAGGGACTGAGGCTGGCAGTAATGAGAAGGTGGTACGTGGTGGCCACCCACCCTCTCTCTGTGGGCACCTCCCCTGAATGGCCTGAGGTAGATGAATCCCGGTTGCAGGTGGAATAGGCACTGTGCAAGGCAGACCTTGGGCTCGCAAGTGCCCATGAGGTGGCAGCAGGAGCTGTTGGATGGGTGTTGTTCTCAGCTCCTGGAGCGTCTATGAAGTGAGAGAAGGCCAAAGTGTGTGAGCTGCAGAATGACACCCAGGCCCTGAGTGGCCTCTTGAGTACTCTGGAGAAGATCCAGCGAGCCCCGAGTGTCAGATGTCAGCAGTATCTCGTCCTCCAAGATTTTTTCATTTGCACATTCAACAGTGAACCTGCCATGCCTGGGACTCTTGCACCAGCTATACCCACACAGATCAAGCAGACTCGTGGTGGGTATGATGTGTGTGATGTGCGGATATGGTGGGTGTCAATAACGTGCACAGCTATATCCATGTCCCCTTAAAGTCAATCAATGTATTTATCAATATACTGGAAATTTGTCTGTTGGAACTAATGGCAAACAGTATTAATGAAAATAGTGACATTCCACAATAGATATGTTGTTATGCGATATGTATCTAGCCAGAAAAATTGTTTAATTGTTAAAATATAAACCTGTTTTTACTATTATCATTATAATATTCAACCATAGCTCTTAAAAAATAACTTGGACCCACCTTTACCACACAACATGGAAATACGTGTCCATTTACTCCATCCCATCTTTATCAGCCCGCCGGCGTGTGTTTTATATATTTAAATACCCACCCCTTGTGTGTGCAGAGTTCAGCTCCCATGAGCTCACCTTGTCCTCAGTCTGGGGATCCACAAAGAGGGTGTTATCTGCCCCCAACCTGTTTCCTCTCCCCACCCCATGCCTCAGGCCATCCTGCTCTGCCACCTGCCCCCGGGTCACCGCCAGGTGGGGCCCTTTCTGTGGAGGAGGTGATGGGAGCACCTTCCTCTTTGGGTCTGTTTGATGCTGTCTGTGCTTTTCCTGCTGCCCTGATGTTGGTCCTTCCCTGTGTTGCTGCCCAGGACCCTTTTTTTGAATAGCAAACGCCTAATCATTGCGGTTATTTTTGCCCAGCGAGGTCCTGCAGATCCTTCCCATCCAGGGGGCAGGCAGGAGAGGCTTTGTTCTAATTCGATAAATGTGTGCCTCCTGAGCCGGTGCTTTGACCACACTTGGAGCCCTACACCCTGCACATCTGGCTGTGTCCTTAGGGTGCAGTTCTGTCCACAACCCAATGGGGGTGTTCCAGGTGTCCCCAGCTGATGCTGACCTGAGGGGTGGCCTCAGGTCAGGGCTCGGGACTCAGGGGAGGCATCCCTGCCTGCGGGAGTCACAGCCACCTCCACTAGGCTTTGCCAGGTGAATGGATGGAATTGTTGTCATCACACCTGACACCAGGCCCCATCAGGAGGGCAGGGCAGCCTGGCACGGTTTGCTCAGGGACAGGGGCTAACCAGGCCGGTCTCCCAGGACAGGCACCCTGGCCGCCTGCCATCCACATGGCCTGTTGGGGGTGTGTGTGAGGTCCCTGCTGTGCAGGTGAGCAAACCCAGCCTGAGATGGCCTCTATGTGGACACCTCCCTCCCCTCAGAGGAGGAGGGTGGGGGCTCACCTGGTTCCCTCTCAGTGCCTCTGCTCAGCCTCATCCTGCCCCACGGCTGTGGCAGGGGAGGAGGCGTGAGGCGGTGATGCTCTTACCAGGACTGGAGCCCAGAGAGGGGAGCCCCCCAGTCCTTGCCCTGATCACCTGACCCCATCTCTTCTGTGGACTGGCCTCTGCGTCCGCCCTAGGCCCAGGCACAAGCTGGCATGTGCATTGAATCCATCCTGGGTCCTTGGATCCTCAGGGACTGGAGAGCGAAGGTCCTCAGGAGGGGGCTCCTGGCTGGGCTTGGGAGACCCTGAGAGGCTCCTACCTGGTGACCAAGACGGTTCAGGGCAGGGGCCCTGTGAAAGCGGAGGACCCGGAGGTCAGGCTGTGTCTGATCCTGTGGTTCAAGCAGGGCAGTGACAATGGAGGTGACTCCCCTTCACCTCAGCTCACCCCCTCCCTTCCCCATAGCCTAGCCCACCATTGCGGTTACAGCAAGGGCCTCATTGCTTAGTCTGCACGTACCCTCAGCATCACCCAGGGATAATAGGGTCCTATTAGGCCCCAGCCTGGGCCAGCCTGCAGAGGTACCCAGACTGAGGGAGGAGGACTCTCGTCCACCCGGGATGGAGGGATGGATACCGCAGTTGTCAAAGCCAGGGGCCTCCAAGGCGCCTTAGGGCTCCTCACCCCAGCAGGCGGTGAGGCAGGAGGATGCACAGGGCTGCTGAGTCCTCCAGGGATACAGGCCTGGGCTTCTGCTTTTCTGACCACCTTGGCTGGTTCTGAGCAGCTCCCACCTGGCCTGCCTGGTTCCACAGGTCCCCACCGGCTGTGCCCTGACCAGCTCCCAGCCATTCTGAGCCCTAATTAACCTGCTCCTGCTTCCTGGCACCAGGGAGAGTCTATGGTTAAAAGTATTTTATGAATATAATCTGTGTCATCACTTCCTCTGACCTGAGGTCTTTCAAGCCTTCCAGGGTCTGAGCCTCCAGGTCTCTGCCCGGTGCGCCCTGCAGGCTGCACTCAGTGTGTGACAAGAGTCAGATTCCCGAGGGTGACCCTCTCAGTGAGCACAGCCTCCCCGGGACGCCCCTCCCCCCCATCCCCAGTCTGTCCTGTTTATTCTGGGCACCCTCCCAGAGCTTTGTCTGCCCCTCAGGGCCCAAGGAAGCAGGGTCTCCCCTATACCCCACGTCTCCGGACAGCCACTGAGGACCCTGAAGTTGTTCTTGGCAATTAGCACCAGGAAATTTTCCTACTTTTCTGAGCCCAGGCCTGTCACTGCCCGGGCAGCTCCAGGGGACACGATAATTGTGTCTCCAAGGGCAGGTCCCAGTGGCACACACTATATCTCGGGGTGCGCTGGACCCTGCACAACGATGCAGGCTGAGCCCTTCCCTGAGCCCAGCGCCCGGGCAGCAGGAAGCCGGTGAATCTCCTCTGTGCTCACGGGGGCGGGTGTGGGAGGGGACAGGGGTGCAGGAGGGACACGGGCAGGAGGGAACCTGCTCCTGGAGCCAGACCCAGGCAGGCACCCTTTGAGCTAGTGAAGACAGCGGGGTGCAGGCCCCAACCCTGAGGGCGCCTGGTGCTCTGCTCAGGCCCTCAGGCCCAGGGGGCTGCAGGTCCAGGCAGCCCAGGAGCACCCTGACCCCCCTGACCTCAGCCTGGTGGTTCTGGGGCTCCTGCTGTTCAGCCTCCTCAGCAGGAGTCCTGGCCTGATGCCCAGGGCCATGGGGCATCTAGGGGCCTCCCTGCTGGCGAGACAGGGCCGGGGGCTCCACGGGGCTCTGGTCCCGGCAGAAAGCCCGTCTGAGAGCCGGTGGGGAGGAGACAGTCCCCAACCTGGTGGGTGAGGGACGCAGCAGGAGACGTTCATGGGTCCCCACTGTGGAGAGACTTTCCTCCCTACATGTAGGGACAGCAGCACTGTAGGAAAATAAAGCTGCGGGCTGCAGACGTTTTCAGGCTGAAGAGTGTCCTGTCCCATCTCTGCCCCTGTCCATGTGATAACCCCGTCACTCTGGGCACCTGTCCCGCCTCGGCAGGTCTGTGTCTGCTCCTTCCCCTTCACGCACGCTCTGGCCTCATGACTGGCCGTCCCGGGACCCAGCCCTGAAGCTCAGGTGCCAACAGGTCCTGGCTATGGTTTGGGACCAGGAGCCAGGTCTCCCTTTGCTCACGCCGGGTAGCTCCTCCAGCCAGGGTGGCCAGGTGCGGCTCCTGGAGGGGGCTGGAGGCTCCGCTGTGCTCCTGCCGTCCTGCCGCTCTGCATGCGCCGCAGGCTCACGGGAGAGCCCAGGACACTCTGTAGCCCGTGCTGGGGGCTCCCCGGTCTCCCTATCTTCAGCAAAGTGAAAATTTGCCTACAATTGAGACCAATAATAATTGGAAACTTGCCACTACCAAAGTTAAAGTGCTGTCACTAGTAATGACAAAATACAGATGAAATCTAGGGCCTCCCTGGTGGCACGCAGGTTGAGCGCCGGGCTATGAAGCTGTCCGGAGCCTCTGCAGCGCGGGTTCAATCCTGGCCAGCCGGTGAGATACCCATGTGGCACGGCAGACCTCTCCTGTCTTGCCTGCTGCTCCCCTCAGCAGTGTGTTTCGGTCAGTCTGTCTGTTCTGTTTCCCGCCCTGTCTCTGGTGAATCCTCTCACCCTCCCGCACATCTGGCCTGTACCCTGGTTCTTGAACGCATGAATTAATAAATCTTTTTTTTAAAAAAACAAAAAACAAAGTCAAATCTAGTTGTGATTTATCTGGAGACCGGTGAGGGGCCCCTGGTCAATGTGGGTTCAGTGTCCTGTGTTGTCCTCCGCCCAGCCAGGTGTTGTCCCCCGCCCAGCTCTCCTCTCTGCCCGAACCAGTGAGTGAATCTGATGAACAAGGAACTCTGTGTGCCTTTGCACCTGCTTCTTCATGAGGCCTGGGCAGGGCCGCCTCGGGAGTCTGTGAGGAAGGAAGTTATCCCACCTGGAGGTCCATGGAGCAGCAAGTCCTGATTTTACATTCAACCACTAAAATTGTCCAAAGGACTGAGAGTCTTTAAGTGAACATCCCAGAGCGGGAGCTGTGCTGGGAGGGGAGCACAGGGCTGCAGCTGACATGATCAGGGCAGCTGAGCCTCCTGTTCCCGGACAGGGTCCTCCTGCTGAGAAGGCCAAGGTATCTGCTGAGAGCTAAGAGGATGGACCCCCGGGATTTTGTGGCACAGGTTATTTTATTACAGAGTGTATTAGGGGTCCTGGGGAATCTCTCTCTCCTTTCCCATAACCTCTTCCTCTATTTCACTGCCTCTAGGCTGAGGATCACAGATTTGATTGTCAAGAACCTGACTGTGGCCAGTGTCTTGGTCCTGTCTTCCAGAGGAATCAGCTATGTAGTCACATATTTTGGTTGGTATCAAGAAAATGATTTGGGGTGCAGGTTTCAACCCTATGTTGGTGGAGTGGGCGGAGGCGTGTCCATCAGCACCACCTGCCTCCTGAGTGTGGTCCAGGCCATCACCATCAGCCCCCAGGGCTCCAGGTGGGCAGGGCTGAGAGAGAAAGCTCCCAGGTGCATCCGCCCTGCGTTGCCCTGTGCTGGGTCCTGAGCCTGCTGGTAAATGTCCTCTATCCCGTGTTCATGTCTGATATTCTGTCACCAAAATGACACAAGCAGGAAAAGGTTTGGACAATGTTCCTCTGTTCGTCACGACACAACCAGAGACTTCTTATACGGGGCCCTCCTCTCCTTCCCTGATAATTGTGTTTTTTGTGACCATGGTCGGGGCCAGCGGCTCCATGGTCTACACCCTGTCCCGGCACAGGCAGCGGGTCCGGCACCTTCACCGGTTCACCTCCTCCACGTCCTCCCCCATGTTCAGAGCCACCGGCACCATCCTGCTCCTGGTGAGCACCTTCATCTGTTTTAACATCATTTCCTCCATCATGAAGATGGTTGTGTCTGTTATTTATCATCCCGACCAGCTCATTTTAAACTTTAATACAGTAGTCACGCTGTCTTTCCCGACTCTCTGTCCTTTTCTGCTCTTGAGCCGGGAACTCAAAGTGTCCCTGCTGTGCTCTGCCTGGATGAGGAATAGTAAATGCCACAAACCCTTGAGAAATATGTAAAGCGCGTGTGAGTGCACGGTCATTTATTCATTCGATAATTCACTCAGCACCCCCAGCCCTAAGTGCAGTCGTGAGTGACTTATGGTTTACAGACAGGCTGAGCAGCCTCTTCACAGCAAGTGTTTCTGGACCAGTCACTGCAATGAGGTCTGTACAGGGGTCCCTAATACTCCTGTGGGGAACATAGTCTTGCTCCAAATGGTTTGCAATGTGTGCGAGACAGCACGCGGTCCTGACACTCCCTGGGATGGTGGAGAGGCCTCAACTGTGTCTCTTTAATTCTCACAGTAAAATTCTGAGAAATATCTCGGCATGGAGCTGAGGACACAGGGAAATGGCCCGGTGGGGGCAGGGCAGCCCTGGAGCTGCAGTCAGCCGTCCTGAGGGGCCATCCCCGCAGCGAGTCCGGCTCTGGGAGCAGTTTTGAATCTATCTCATTCCACCCTCAGGGAGGCGGAGCCCTTATTTGAGAAGGGCGAGTGAAGGCGATTCCGTGCCCGAGCATCCTCTGGGAGAGCAGCGGACAGTCTTGGCAATGTGGGTGAGAGGGACTGAGTCTACAGCAGTGGCCTTCGTGTGTTACAGAAGCAGAGGAAGCTGACTTGAGGTGCTTGGGGCGTCTCCAGCTGTCTGGGTTGCAAGGACAAGGCTGGAACCACTGGGTGGTCACACACAATCATTTTTGTGTCCAGGTGTTCTGGCAGGATGTTGGACATCCGCTGGGCCCTGTGATGCGTCTAGATCATTGTCTGGGTTCCAGACTGTTATTTGTCTTCACACAGTGGAATAGGGTCAGTGAGCTCTCCTAAGTATATCAGAGGCCCCAATCCCATTCCTAGGGGTTCAGCCCTCCTGAACCTAATCACTCTGGACAAGTTTCACCCCTAACTCCATCCCCTGGGGTGTTGTATTCAGTTGCAATATTTGAACGCTGAGGGGACACAAGCAGATCACAGCAGGGGCCTTTGGACAAATCCAACATCCTGGCATCTTTCTATGTCTGTTATAATACGAATTGTTGTGATATAGGCTTGTGCTTTCTGTCCCACAAGGACCAGAGGGGTGATCCCCCTTCATCCGGGTGAGAGGAAGCCGAGAAGCGTGTTGGTGGGACAACCCACCCTTTCACATGCCACCAGCAGTGGGTGAGGAGGTGGGTCAAGTCCCTCTTCCCTGGATACACGTTTCATTACATAAATGACACTCTGTTGGCTGTTGTTGGCCCCACAGCCCTGTGTCACGAGTCATCGGTGCTCTCCAGAGGGGTGTCTGCTGGAACCTGATCAAATTTCCCAGTGAAAGTTCCTCGGCTCTGCAACCCTCAATCCGCCCAGCAGTGAAAGAGAAACTCTTCTCTTTAGCCCTCCCCCTCAAAAAGCAGGCCCAGCCCTTCCTGAGCTCCCGGGACAGGGGAGACACACAGGTCTCCGTGACAGGTGAGCGGGTGGGGGACCTTTGGACAAATTCGCTTGGACGCTGCACAGCGAGTCTAGCTCAGCCTTGCGGGCCCTTTGCGTGGTGCAGTGAAGGGCAAAGAAACCTCCCAGGCCTGCAGGTGCCCACCCCTCAGGTACGGCCCGCGCCTGAACCTGGCGGAGTGGCTGCTTGATGGAGGTGAGGAGGCGCGACTAGCGAGCCCTGTGGGAGCGGACAGACCCAGGGGGACAGTCGCAGCCCGCCCCGGGGAGGAGACCGGGGGGCGGTGGAAGCAGGTCGAGGCTGTGTGCCCGGGACAGAGCCGACGCCGCGGCATCCGTGCAGACATCTGACAAGCGAGCGGAAACGCGGCCCGGGAGCAGGCCCAGTGGGGGCCAAGGGTCTCCGGCCAGAACGAGCAGAGGCGCTCGGATGGCGGCGGCTCTGGGGTCAACCGGGCGGCGGGAGGCGCGCCTGGGGGCCAGGAATCAGCCCAGAGGGACGCCCGCAGCCACCCTCCTCGGCTACGCGGATCACGGGCGCAGGATCTGACGCCCTCCCCCCGCGCCCGCGGCCGGCGCCGGGTCACCGCCGCACCCGCCGGCCCCGCAGGCAGCGCCCGCGCCGCACGACGTCACGCGTCCCTGTGGACGCACGCGCAGAAGCTCCCGGGGGGACTCGCAGAAGGACAGACTCCGCCACCGCCCACTCCTGCCCCTCATTGGCTAGAAGCTCTGCCCGTCTTGCCCGTTGCTAGTGGCGACGTGGGCGGGCCCAATCTCAGTACGCGCTAAGATACCGCGTACTTCCGTTGTCTTCCTCTTTCTCCTTGACTCCGGCCAGCCTAATCTAGGCCCTTCGACCAATGGCAAATGGGCGGTGGGCGGGGCTTCATTTGTCGGGCCAAAGAAACGCGGGCTCGGCCGGGCGTAGCGCGGCCAATGACGGCGGGGCGGCCCCTGTAAGGTGGCTCAGGCGTCCCCACGCTCCCCTTCCTCCTCCCCCCGGCTCGGCCCCGCCCTACCCCCGTTTCAGCACGGCGCTGGCCGCAGTCTGACAGGAAAGGGACGGAGCCAAGATGGCGGCGGCCGACGGCGACGACTCGCTCTACCCCATCGCGGTGCTCATAGACGAGCTCCGCAACGAGGATGTCCAGGTCCGGAGGCGCGGGCGACTCGGGGAGCCGGGGAGGGGGCCCGCGGGCACGGGCGGCGGCGGCGGCGAAGGCGCAGTGTTCTCGGGGAGTGGCGGAAGGGGCCGCGGCCAATCAGGGTCCAGCTCTCATCTCGCCGGGTCCCCGGGCCGGATAAGACGGCGCTGGGGGTTGGGTGTCGGCTGGGCTGCAGCGAGGTTGCGTCTGGGGGTCCCGGGCCTGCCCGGCGCGCGCGGCGGCCCGGGGCCTGGGAGGCGGCGGCCCGGGGCCTGGGGGTCGGCGGGCAGGGTGCGGAAGGGCAGCGCCCGCTGATGGGCGGCGGCCCCGACGGGCCCTTGGGGGTGGGAAGGCGCGGGGCTTGCTCCCCGGGGAGGGGCCGCCGGGCCCCGCGGAGCTGTTCTGCGTCCTGGGCGGCGGCGCCGGCGCCGGGACTCAGCGCCGTGGGGTAACCTCCCCGAAGGGCGGCCGAGCCCGAAGGCTGCCCGGCTAGTCCTGCCCGCCCTCCGCCCGCTCTTTGGCTGTCGACCCCCGAAGGGGAGGGCGGTGACGAGAACCCCCCAGTTCCGAGAACCCCCCAGTCCCGAGGCCGAGGGCTAGCTTCGTGGAGGAGCGAATCGCGAGTCCAGAGCCGCCCCCTTAGGGCCCTCCCATTGCCTGGGGGCGGAGGCATTTTCCTAAAGGGGCTGACAGCTGTGTGGCGAGCTGGGATGCGCCGGCGGCGAGGGGTCCGGAAGCGAGGTCTCCGGGCGGCCAGCCCAGCGCCACCTCCCACCCGCCTGTCACCTTGTGCGCGTCCCTTCCCCGCCTGGGCCTCCGTTTTCAGTCAAACGCGGGCTAACAGTAGCCCGGCCTCGTGGACGGGCTGAGGGACTGAACGGGTTAACGATACAAGTAGAATAGAACCGTGTCCGGCCTGGTGCCAGGGCCCTGATGTTCGGTGTAGTTGTTGGGCGTGGTGATTGAAGAGGTCCGGTCCCCCCCTTTTGGCCTCAGTTTCCCTATTTGTAAAGTGGAGCAGGGGGGAGCGCTGTCTCTGGGTTTCCGGTTAGTGCGCTTAAGCTCTGGAGACCCACGGGCTGCACCCCTGGCTCTTCTACTTCTCGCTGATGGATAAGAGCGAGTTTTCTCTCTAGCCCTCCGTTTTCTCTGCTCTGGAGTGGGGGTCATTACCTAGTTCACCAGGCTGCTGGGCGAAGTCATTTCTTCAGTAAACACCTGCTAGAATCAGGCCTGATGTTGAGGCCAGGAAGGTGACACCAATGTGATGCCCTGGACAGATGTGAAACAGCATGACTGCCTTGGTATGGCTGAGATGTAGGAAGGAAGCAACGCATGTTGTGATAGTGAGTCAGTCGGTATCTGGGCCTCTGCTCTGCCAAGGGCCCTCTTCTGGGCACAGGTATTCACCTGGCCTCGTGGGCCAACGGTCAACAAGTCTAGAAGTGAAGTGTGTGCGGGGTTGGTTGGGGATAAGCACTGAGGAGAATATGAAGAGGGGGGCAGTTTAAAGAATGGTCTGGGAAGACGGAGCCCATGTTGGCAAAGAGCCGGAGGCGGCAAGGATGGAGTCCAAAGATGCTGGGCAGGGGTACTCAGCAAACTGGAAGCTGGATGGGGAGGCTCCCCTGAGGCTGCAGAGTGGAGGATGAGACCAGAAGCAGCAGTTTCAGGAAGGAGGTGGGGTGGCCCTTGCAGGAAGAGAGGCACGCAGGTGTTGATGGGCCGTGTCAGGAGACGTCTATGAGTGTCACCACCAGGAACTTCTCCTGGCCTCCGTGGGTGAAGGTGGAACCCGCAGCATGCAGGGCAGCCCCGGCAGAGGGAATGCACTTTTCACAGAGATCGGCGGAGCTGGCTTCCGAGGGACTCCTGAGGCAAGTTTAGTGGCCTTAACAGCATCATTCTACGAGCTGCCGGTTCTGGGGGTTGGACTCTGAGTAGTCCTGCTGCACTGAAGTCAAGGTTTTGGCAGAATTACCTTCCTTCTAGAGGCTCGAGGGGAAAAGCTGTTCCCTGGCCTTTTCTACCTTCTAGAAGCGCCCACATTTCTTGGCTTGTGACCCCTACCCAGAGTTCTTCGTGGTCATGTCTTCCTCTCACCAGCCCAGAAAGGGTCTCCCATTAAGGATCCGTGTGACTCGATTGGAGCCGCCTGGTCATCCAGGCTCCTCTCCCCCCATCTCACTGAACCTTCACCACGTCTGCTGAGTCCTGTGTTCACAGGAACTGAGTTCTGTGTTCACAGGCTCTGGGTGTGGACATCTGTGGGGGGCTTGTATTTTGCCTCCCATAGTTTGGAGGTGGAGCTGGGAGGGTCAGTCACGGGAGGTGGCGGGCAGTGGCGAAGTGACTTTATTTTTCTTCTTACATTTCCAATTCAGTTAATTTTTCCTTTCATTACTTTTACTTCCCGTGCTTTGAAGTCTGAAGGGAAGCTGCTCTTTCACAGATATTTAAGGAGAGCCTGGTGTGTGCTAGGGGCTGCGTGCTGGTTGAGGAGGTTGACAGGAGAAACAATGTAAAGAAAGGCAGATGGAGGGGAAAAAAGCAGGAATGGGGAGGGCTTATAATTTTGAAGGAAATGCCTAAAGGAAGCCGGTGACGGTTAAGCCGAGAAGGGGAGGGAAGGAGCAGGCCCTGCTCCTCTCCGCGAACTAGCACTCCTGGAAACCAGTGCAAAGGTCCTGAGGCTGGAGTGTATAGAGTGTGTTCTGGGATCAGCAGAAAGGCCACTTAGGAGGTGAAGATGAGAAGGCCTGTGTCTTGAAAGATCTTCTGAGCTGTCACTTAAACCAGGAGTGACACCCAGCTGCTGTTGGCCTTTTGTTGTTTCTGGTTTTGTTTTTTCAAGTGTTATTGAAAACCCATTTGTTTCCATTATTATCTGTGGCTGTTTTCCTGCCACAGCAGAATAGAATATTTGTAACAGAGACAGGGTCTAAAATATTTACTACCTGGCCCCTCACAGGACAGAGATTGCCAATCCTTGATTTCAGCCTCTCTGTGTGAAAATCCCATATTCCAGCTGCCCACTGGGGTACCTCACTGTTAACAGGTGAGGTGACCTTGCTGGACTCGAGTTGTCAGGTTCGAAGCCACTCCTGTGCGTGGCTGTGGAGCACTTGACACGTGGCTCATTTGAAATGAGATGGGCTGGAAGTGAAACGCACGCCCATTTCAGACCCCGACAACGGGGAGACTAGAAAGCGTCTCAGCGAAGCTTCCCACTGCCTGCGTGTGGAATGGCATTTCTGACATAGTGAGTTAATTCCAACTGTTGTGAGTAATTTCACATGCTGTGTTACCTTTTTTTTTTTTTTTTTTTAAGATTTGTTTGTTTATGCATACAAGAGCCAGGGTACAGACCAGAGATGCGGGGGGTGGGGAGGGGGTGAGAGGATTCCCCAGAGACAGAGCGGGGCACAGAACAGGCAGACTGACTGAAATACGCTGCTGAGGGGGGCAGCGAGAGCTCTGCTGTGCCATGTGGGTTCCTCCAAGGCCCCTGTTGGTTACTTTTTCATAATGGTGCTAGAAAATGTAAATTTATGTAGCTTGCGTTTGTGTTAGATTTGCACTGGAGAGTGCTGAATGTTGATCCTGCCCCGTTCATATATAGCAAACCTTCATTCTGAAATTCTGCCCATTTGATGACTAAGGGTGAGAAGTTGCTCAGTCTGTGTCACACACCTCATAAATGGTGAAAGTAGGAATTAGCTTAAGGCAGTGGGTTTCAGGGCACACACTTGACCACCAAGCTGGGGTTCCCCTGCAACACACAGTCTGGGCCTGGAGGTAACACTGGGAGGAGACTGAGCCGTGGGTGGAGGCACACGAGGTTTCGGGCCCTGGTCTGACCACTTTGGGAGTTCCCAGCCCTTCTGGCCTTGACAGTCTTGTTGAGTGAAAAGGGGGTAGAAGACACACCCAGCCTGTGCTGCGGATGAATGTGATGGGTCACATGAAGCAGGACGGCCACTCCCACACCTGCCATGGCCGCATCTAGCCTCTGCTTTTTGTAGGGAGCCCAGGGTCTGGTGAGGCTGAGCTGAGGGCGAAGGTTGCCTTCTGAGAGTTTAAAAAATGGCGGTGGCGGTGAGCACAGGCTCAGTTTGAGGTTCTGCCCCGAATTCGGTGGAGACCCACGCTTCCCTCTGTGCCTCCGCTGCTTCCTGGAGAGGGCGCAGAGTTGGCAGCTGCCTCCTGAGTGTGTTCTAAGAATACAGGTGAGCACACCTGTGCAGTGGTACCTGGTTTTGTACCCGCCACACAGAAAGCACGCTTTAAAAGATAGTTGGACTTTTAAAAACTTACAAAATAAACATTTTTCTGACTTTTGCTGTGCCCAGCTTGTGTTCGGGACAAGAGGAGCAGCCAACACAGAGTGCTTGCTGCATGCCAGGCAACCTCTGTTCTCCTTATTGGATCATCCCAGTGATTCTATGAGGTAGGCACTGCTCCAGCACCTGGTGACTGAGGGAGCTACAGCTCTGGGATGCCGGAGACTTGCCAGGGGCCCTCAGCTCCTTGGTAGAGCCCTGCACACACCCATTCATTATGTCTAAAAAATTGACATGTTTCCCAACCCAAATGTCCCAAAATAGACAAATAGATCAAAAAGTTGTGTAGTCATACAATGGAATATTACTCAGCAGTAAAAAAAGACAGACTCATGCCATTTGTGGCAACATGGTTTGAGCTGGAAGGGATGATGCTAGCCGAAATTAGGCAGAAGAAAAAAGAGACCTACTGGTGGTCTCACTTATATGTGGAATATAGAGGGACCAAACAGAAGGTCAAGAGAAAGTCAAAGGGGGCCTCCCCTGATGGTGCAGAGGTTGAGCCCTGGGCTGTGAAGTTGCCCGCAGCTTCTGCAGAGCCGGTTTGATCCCTGGCCGCCAGCGAGGCTCCCACATGGCGCGCAGACCTCTCCTGCCGCGCCTACTGCTCCCCTCAGCAGTGTACTTTGTCGGTCTGCCTGTTCTGTTCCCTGTTCTGTCTCTGGTGAATCCTCTCACCCTCCCGTGCTTCTGACTGTACCCAGTGCTGGTATGTATGTATGTATGTATGTATGTATGTATGTATGTATGTATAAATAAATAAATAAATAAATCTTTGAGAAAAAAAGTCAAAGGTAGCATAGAACTATTCTGGTGAGGAGGGGAAATGAGGAACGAAGAAGGGTATGTGGGGAGAGAGGCTTTACTTGGACTAGTCAGGCAGTGGGGGCTCTGGGGACTGTGTCTCAGGCCAAGGAGGCAAGTGCAGACGTGGGGAGACTGGGTGCTTTTGTGTGTGTGCTCATCGGTCACTGCCCAGGAGACCCTTGTCACTGGACCCTGGGGAGCAAGCACAGGGAAAATGAGACTGGAGCAGTAGATGGGGAGCTGGGGAGTCTTGGGCCTTGGGGTTTCGCATGGCTGGGGAGAGAGGGCTGGCCACGGTGGGTCGGCTGCAGCTGTTCCTTGCAGGGCAGCGTCCCTGCGGGAGGCTGGGCTGTGTGCTGAGGGCGCAGGCAGCCCTGACCCCGGGTGTGGAGTGCCTGGAGGTGACAGGCACACTCGGGGGCACTGCGCGGGGCGGGGGGAGTCTCTTGTGGCCATGATGTCATTAGGGGACCACTTCCTTGCTGCGCTCTGTCAGAGAACCCAGCCCGCCATCGCTTAACAAGCGAGGGTTTGTTTTCCCATCTAACGGGTTCAGCAGCGCGGGGTCATCACAGACTGTCGCCGTCCAGGCCCGCCTTGCGCAGCCTCGGGCTGGCTGCGGCGTCTGTCCTGGCAGAGCTGACCCAGGGCAGGGAGGTTCTTTCCTTCTCCCTTCAGCAAGGGGAGAACCTTTCCTGAGCTCTCCGTCCACTTGCCTGTGTCTCTTTGTCTAGAACTGGGTCATGTGCTGAGTTAGTATTGAGTTTTGCTGCAAGCGGTAGGAAACTTTAAATGAGCTCAAAGTGTACTTGTGACTGAAGATCAAAAAGCCTAGTGGTCCCCCAAGCTGACAGGGCGTTCTGGCATGTCGGCCCCAGGCTCTCTGCCTCCCCCTCCCTCAAGGCCCCAAGATGGTTGCAAAAGCCAGGAAGAGAGGCGCGACCCCCATCTTGCCTTAAGGACACTTCTAGAAGTCGCCCATACAAATCCCCCGACCAGACGACCAGACGACCAGAACCCCATCACTTCTGGATGCAGAGACGCCTCGGGGGTGGGGTGGGTCACCACTGAAACTAGGGGTGCCTGACCAGCAGGGGAGCCAAGAGGGGGGGCACTCAACCGGGGCCTATCTGGAATTCTAGGGTAGACCCTGGAGTCAGCTGGGAGAAATAACGTCTTTGTGCTCACTGGCCTCTCGGCTCTGCTCCTCCCAGGGCGCCTGTGTTACCGAGCGGAGTAGAAACAGCGTTGGGGGGCCTGTGAGTGTCACCGTGGAAATCAGGACTGTCTGTGTCTAGTGTCAGCAAGTTCCACTAGTGTCATTAATGGCACCTCTTTCAAATTTGTGGTCATTGTCGGACCTGCTAAGGGGGTTTGTGGTGTACTTCCACCGCCCAGATTGAAATCCCAGAAGTCCGATCAGAGCCTCTGCTGAGAGCCGGGTGGCTGGGCTGCAGTCCTGAGCCTGCCATCGCGGACCGTGAGCTTCCTTGGCTTCCGGAGCCTTTGTTTTTTGGGTCATCAAACGGGGTCGGGTCATCCTGAATTTACCTCGTTGAGTGGTTGTGGGGTGCAGATGAGTTGAGGCGTGAGAGCCCTAGGCCCGTCCCCACCATGTCGCCGCCATGGATACGTCGGCCGATGCTGCTCTTTCGCCATGGGAGGAGGGGAGCCACCCCTCCCGCCTGGGGGGTGCCCAGACAGGCAGCAGGTGGGGGCTGCAGGCGCAGGGTGCTCCTGGGAGTGTCGCTTTGTGCTCCCAGGGACTCCCCACGATGGGTGCTGGTTTCACCCCAATTCTCAGGTGAGAAAACTGAGACTCAGAAAGCGGCTGCTGCTCCTGCATTCTGGGCCTGCCTCCTCCCGCCGGCATCACGTCCTCAGAGCTGCTGTGCCCCGTGGTGGCTGGCCCCGGGCACACCGCAGCAGAGGGCCTGCGTGGGAAGGAGGGAGAGGCGCCAAGTGGAGTGGCACGCTCGCGTCCGTGCCCTGTGTGGGCCCCGGGAAAGGGCTGTTGTCGCTTCCTGCCTCCTGCCAGCCGTGTGGCGTGTCTATGCGATCTGGGGCTTTCTGGGCCTGGCTGGGTCCAGCGCCGCCCCTCTCCCTTCATCCTGGACTTGCTCCCATCTCTCTCCTTTTCTTTCCTCTCTAGCTTCGCCTCAACAGCATCAAGAAGCTGTCCACCATCGCGCTGGCCCTCGGGGTCGAGAGGACCCGCAGTGAGCTCCTGCCCTTCCTCACAGGTGCGGTGCCCTGGGGGGAGGGGGGCGCCGTGGGGGCTCCTGCTGCACGAGAGCACTCTTGTTGGGGGTTTCGTGGCTATTTTCCAGTGTCTGTGGGGCTCAGAGCCGCGGGTGGGGATGGCCGTGGGAGGGAGTCTGCAAGGCAGGGGTTCTCGGGTGTGGACCCCAGGGTGGGGCCGTGCTCTACGCCCTTGCATTCTCTCATCGGCCGGGCTGGGCTGCTCTGGCAGGACCTGGACACAGAGAGGAGCCAGCCCTGGACTCGGGGGGTCAAGACCTGTCATGGGGTTTCTGTTGGAGGTGGCGTGGCAGCTGGGGCCTGAGCCTGCCCCTGGAGGAGGCTTCCAGGAAGTGGTAGCTGAGCTGAGGCTCACAGGATGGAGCACTTACTTCTCAGAGCAAAGAAAAGAGCAGAGAGAGCAGTCTTAGGGGAGACGTGCCCCCAGCCTCAAGCCCCCACGACCGTGCCCTCACTTCCCAGGCAGCTGCACTTGTGTCCCCGGTGGCCCCATCTCCCCTCCCCAGCCCAAGCCCTGATCTCCACCAGCCCGGGTGTCGGTGGGCAGCTGAATGCCGGGAGTCGGGAAGCTCGGTCTTGGGGGACTGACCCAGCCTGTCTGGTCCACAGACACCATCTACGATGAGGATGAGGTCCTCCTGGCCCTGGCGGAGCAACTGGGAGCCTTCACCACCCTGGTGGGTGGCCCCGAGTACGTGCACTGCCTGCTGGTGAGTCTGTGGGGCCGGCGGGAGGCCCTCTGCTGCCCCTGGGGCGGGGAGGGGAGCCGTAGGGGAGGCCGAGGTTACCGTCCCTGAAGAGGAGCCTCGGGCCTTCTGTTCGTGCAGCTCATTGGCAGTGAGGTCACCACACCACAGCTGCACTCGTCTCCCTTAGCAGTCGCGGGCCGGCCACCTGCCTGGCCGTGCCAGCCCCACCCGCACCCCACACCCTGTCACAGCCGGAGCTGTGGAGTCATTTGCTGTGTGACTTGGGAGTTTCTCACCTCTCTGTGCTACACTGTCCTCGTCTGTAAAGCGAGAGCCGTTGCAGCCTGTCCTGACGGCCGCCTGGGATCCTGTGGCCACGCTGGGCCTGCGGCACTCACTGAGCGTGGCTGCCCGCCCCTCAGGGCTTAGCTGCACCCGCAGGCCAGTGTTCCGCCTCTCTGGGCAGCACTGGTATTCCACCTGGTGCCTCCTCCTGGCTGTCCCCAGCCCCATGCCGCCACCACCTGGGGGCTCGGGCTAGTGATGGCTGGGCACAGGGGTGCGTCACAGGCTCCCAGGGCTGCTGTCTGGGAGATCGGGGAGGCGCCTGTCTTCTGGGGAGCGCCTTAGAGGTTGCCCAGTCCCTTGATTTTCATAGTTCTCGGAGCCCTGCTTCCGGCCCGCCTCTTCCTCCCCTCAGTCACTTGCTTTCACTGTTCCCAGGGTGCCCTTTGCTGCGGTGCCTGTACTTGATAGTGTTGCGCAGCTTTGTCGGTGGGGGCCCCCCAGGTGGTATGTGAGTGCCAGTACTGCTGCTAACGGGCGGCCTTTTGGGTTCGAGCACACACGGTCAGTGTTTTCTCCCAAGCAGCCTCAGGTCCAAGGCAATGTGATCGTTGCCTTGGAATTGCGGCGTCTCGGCTTGCCTCTGTGCTGGGTATAATTTGCGTGTGATACACTGAAACCAAGCATAAGTGTGATCCTTTTGCACAGCTCAGGGCTGTATACCAGGAATGTGGTGAGGTCACGGACCAACCTGAAGGGGCCGTGCCTCCCTGGAGCTTTCTGCAGCTCTGGCCCTGGCCAGCTTTGCTGAGGAGAGATTTCATAGCCTTCAGCAGCTTCTCGGAGCTCTGAGGACCAGAAAACCCTGTTGAGAACCCCTGGGGCCTGCAGCCAGAGGGCACTTGGCTGCTGGGGAGACAGGGTGGGATGAGGGGCATCGGCAGTGCCCCCACAGGATATTCGCAGCAAAGGAAATTCCTGTCATCCCACACTTCCTTTTGGGGAGCAGTCTCAGTGACCCCCAGGACAGGTGCCCATGGAGGTTCCATCAGAGAGCAGATGTCCTGCGGCCCTGTGGGCCAGCAGGCCGGGAACCCACACGCAAGTCAGGTCACTGTGTTCCAAGCCCAGAGCAGCCCTTAGGCTGGGGTGGGGCAGCTATCAAGGAAGGCCTCCTGGAGGAGGTGGCACATAGGTTGGTTTGTGACAAGTCATAGGGAATGGAGAATGCCTGCTGTATACTTTGTTCATCCCACAGATAGGAGCTAGGCCGTGGGTGTGGGAAGCCAGAGGTCTGGCCTAGCCCTGGTTCTCTAATGAAACAGAATTGATTTCTCGGGACCCATGTAATGATAGCAAGTGATGCTTCCGTGTCTTAGCCCTTTTGGAATTGGGGATCCCTTTGATCTCTGAGACTCTGACCAAAACTCTGGACTCAGAACAGCTCAGAAGACTTTAGGAGGACCCCCACCTACCCCTCCTTGGCCTTAGGTCTGAGAGTACACCCCCTGTCCTGAGGGGCCCTGGACGTTGTGAGAGCAGCCCTGGAACTCCCTGGCACCTCCTTCCTGGGCCTGGCCCTGAAGCCTGACTCCTCCGGGCTGTGCTGTGGGAGGCCTGGGTGGACCTGCCATGGGTGGTCCAGGCAGCACCCTGTAAGAGCCTGACTCTGTAGTCCCCCGCTGGGGAGGGCCTCTGGGAGAAGGACGGATTACCCTGAGCTCCACTTAGTCACTGGGGCAGCTGACTGGCTTCCTGCTGTATGCCAGCCGAGCGTGGGAGCCCAGTCCCTGCGGCAGTGGGTGACCCCCCCACACCTGCGGCCACACCCCGTGAGTCACTCCTAGCCTGAAACCTTGCCCAGGGTGACCCTATGACAGGTGTGCCCTGGCAGGCACAGTTTCCTTCAGGACCCATCATTGCCAGCCTTCTCCAAAGGAGACTTAAAATTTAAAAACAAAAATTTTTTTTAAAGATTTATTTATTTATTTATTTATACAAGCACTGGGTACAGTCAGAAGCACGGGAGGGTGAGAGAATTCACCAGAGCCAGAGCGGGGAGGAGAACAGACAGACAGAAGGAGGACACTGCTGAGGGGAGCAGCGGGCGCAGCAGGAGAGGTCTGTGTGCCATGTGGGACCCTCGCCGGCGGCCGGGGATTGAACCGGTGCTGCAGAGGCTGCGGGCAGCTTCGCAGCCCAGCGCTGCACCGCTGCACCGCTGCACCACCAGCGAGGCCCAAAATTTTTTTATTGCAAAATAAAATGCCGTTTTAACCATCTTTAAGTGCGTGGCTCTGCAGCCTACTGTGGGCACGTTGCGGCGCAGGCCCCTGCCCTTCATCTCCCCACTGCCCTCGAAGCTTCATCGAAGCTTCTCATGCTCCCTGCCCCTGTAAGCAGACTCTACGCCCCACTCCTACTTCTGTGAACCTGCCCCTCATGTGAGGGGTCCTGCACGGTGCCTCACAGGCTTGCCCACGAGGGAGTGGCATGGGTTAAAGGTGATTTTTCACCTGTGACACCCCGGCCCTCTTGGAAAGCCAGGCTGCTTTTGCGAGCTCCCCGTGGGGACAGCAGGTGTGTGGCCCATGCTCCCAGGCTGCCCCTGTCCAGTTTGCAGTCTCTGCCTTTCTCTGCTGTCCCCTCCTGTCACCTTTGCGCTTTGCTCCACCCTACTGCCTGCCTGGGCCCCGGAGGCCTTACCGTTTATGACCTCAGTTCGCCTTCTGTACCTGTCAGGCCAGGTTGGACTTCTGACTGTAGGCCTGCCCGCCTTTGTTTGAACAGCTTAGGAGAAAGTGAGTGTCCCCCTCATTTGGTTATTGAGTCCCGTGTGTGCTAGGAGCTCAGCGGGGGACACCCCTGAGCCAGCCAGCTGTCCCCAAGGAGCACAGCCACCCAGGCCTTGCAGTGACATAGTGAGCAGCCACGAGCCCCGGCCTGGATGGGCCAACGGGTGCTATGATGAGTCCCAGGCCGCAGCTGCTGTCCCGGCTGGGGCATCTCCAGGCCAGGGCCCACTGTCCCTTCTGCCTGCAGCTGTGCTGGCTCAGACAGGGAGCCCCGCCTTTGCTGGCGCAGTTTTCTCCTCTATGAACAGAGATAGCCGCGGGTGATGGGATGCGCCTGCTTCGTGGGATTTGGCTGGTCAGAGCAGGTCGCTGGAGTGGGCTGCCTCAGTGGCCCTGCGAGAGCACGCAGACATGGCGTCCCCCTGGGTCACTGCCTTAGCGCACTGGGGACAGCTGTGGCTCTCCCTAGAAAGTGACAGATGATGGGGGCACGTGCACCCTACCACACCCCTCCCAGAGCTGATAAATGGGGCTTTTCAGGGAAGGCACACCAGATGAAAGCTGGGAGGCTGATCAGGGAAGGCTTCTCGGTGGAGGTGTGCCTACAGGAAGCACACATGGTGACAGGTATTCTGTGCTGCAGCCGCCCCTGGAGTCGCTGGCCACGGTGGAAGAGACGGTGGTGCGGGACAAGGCGGTGGAGTCCCTGCGGGCCATCTCGCACGAGCACTCGCCCTCCGACCTCGAGGCCCACTTCGTGCCGCTGGTAAAGCGGCTGGCGGGCGGCGACTGGTTCACCTCCCGCACCTCGGCTTGCGGTCTCTTCTCCGTCTGCTACCCACGCGTGTCCAGTGCCGTCAAGGCAGAGCTGCGACAGTGAGTCCCCTGCTCTGGCCCCTGAGCAGCCCCCAGCCCCCTGCCTTAGCTCCGGTTAGGGGTCCCCTGAGCTCCCGCGGCCTTGGAGGGACCTGGCCTAGTGTCGTCCTGGCTGGCTCGTGCAGGGAGTGGAGCTGACTGTTCCCTCCTCCCGTGCGATGAGGGTTTAAGTGGATGGCTCCCTGCCGAAAGCAGAGGTGCCCACAGGCCCCTGGAAGTGCGGTGAGCCCTCAGCCAGCCCCCTCTGGCGAGGTACCCCAAGTTTCTCATAGGTGGGACTTGCCTTCCAGAAGAAGGCAATGGAAATGCACTTAATTGGATTAAAATTTCCCATTAATACGCTTGTCTTCCCCTCCCTCTGGACGTTGTCCCTCCACCAGTGGCACAATCTAGTGAGTTCTCCTGCCAGCACCCTGGTTCCCACTGCCCTCGGCCGGGAGGCCCCCATGGAGCAGGCTGCTGAGTGGCCAGGCTGCGTACCTGGGCTCCGAGGAGCTGTCAGCTCCCTGCTTGCCTGGACTTGGCGCACATGGGCTACTGAGTGTCAAACACACGGTCTCCTTGAACCTCACAGTGACCTTGGGCCAGGTTGGACTGGGGTGGGGGAGCACTTTATATCAGCTCCATTTCTAGCATGGGGAGACCCTTACTTGCTGCCTTGGAGTCCCAGGGAGCCTACTCCGTGCCCCATCCCATCCAGGTACTTCCGGAACCTGTGCTCAGATGACACCCCCATGGTGCGGCGGGCCGCAGCCTCCAAGCTGGGGGAGTTCGCCAAGGTGCTGGAGCTGGACAATGTCAAGAGTGAGATCATCCCCATGTTCTCCAACCTGGCCTCCGACGAGCAGGTGGGCTCTGCACCCCTCCCCTCCCTCTGCTGGGCCCCGCATCCTAGAGGGAGCCCGCTGCTCACCCGCCTGTGCCGCCCCCCAGGACTCGGTGCGGCTGCTGGCAGTGGAGGCATGCGTGAACATCGCCCAGCTCCTGCCCCAGGAGGACTTGGAGGCCCTGGTGATGCCCACCTTGCGCCAGGCTGCTGAGGACAAGTCCTGGCGCGTCCGGTACATGGTGGCCGACAAGTTCACGGAGGTGGGTCCACTGACAGCCTCTTGCAGCGGGGAGACTGAGGCCCCGAGGGGGTGGCTGGGCTGTGGGTTGTCGTCAGCCGGGTGGAGTCATGGGGGCGTGAGCAGTAGTCTGTGAGGACGAGGGCCGCCGACGTCTGGACTGAGAGTGAGCACCGCAGGCAGAGCGTGTCCCGGCCGCATCAGCTGCCCCTTCAGGAGGGCGGGGAGTCCACTGGTGTGTGGCGCGGCCAAAGGAAAGACCATACAGACTGACCCTTACTCCCCGCTGTTTGGGAGCCAGAAGGTAAAAGCAGGTGTGAATGGCAGCACTCCAGCCCCTCTCCCCAGTTGTCCACATGGCTCCTCCCTGTCCCGACGAGGTCTCAGTGGTCATCCCCTTCTTGGGGTTCACCAGTCGTGGCTGGGTCAACCTCCCTGGTGACTCGCTTCCCTCCGTCGCCTCTTTACATGTCCTGTCTTTAGTCACATCTAGAGTACTGGGGCGTCAGGACTTCCATGGATTTGGGGGAGGTGTAGGGATACTCTTCAGTGCATGGCTATTTGTTAGGAAGACTGAGGAGCCACAGGCCGCTGCGCAGCACCCCCATGCTCCCGTGGACACGGTGGCTCTGCCTGGCCTGGACTCGGGGCAACAAGCCCGCGCATGTGGGACTGCTGGGGTGTGCCAGTGCCCAGCACAGAAGCCCACGAGCGTCTTTCTCCTTCCCTAGAACCCCTGCCTCCCCGCCTGCTGCCGTGAGACGGGCTGGACCTGCCAGCCTTTTTCCCCTTAGTCTCTATTGTTTTACGTTAATCACAAAAGTAGCACTCGCTCTGGTGACCAGTCTTTAAAAGTACAGACATAGGTAACTCAAAAGCTTGGCTGGTCTCAGGTTGGGTAACAGAGAACCCTGACCGACCTGGTCAGCACGGCTATCGTCACGTCTAGCACAGACCACGGCACTGTGCCTCAGTGCCCTCAAGCTCCTCGTTGTGCCTCTCCAGGGTCACAAGAATCCAGCCGGGCACTCGGGCCCCAGCCTCACGCCCCTGTCCTGCAGTGCTCAGCCCTTACCGTCCCTCGGGCCCCTGGTGCTGGGGTAGACCCACTGCACGGGCCACATGTTTGGCCTGGATTCTGGAGCTTGTGACTTAAAATTTGGTGTCATTCAGCCAGTCCCTCCCTGCCCTCTCATCCCTCTGCCTTCCCACCTGCAGCTCCAGAAAGCAGTGGGGCCCGAGATCACCAAAACAGACCTGGTCCCCGCCTTCCAGAACCTGATGAAGGACTGTGAGGCCGAGGTGAGGGCCGCAGCCTCCCACAAGGTCAAAGGTTGGTGCTGGCAGCCAGAACACAGCAAGTGGGTGGGTGTTGGGCCAGGTGCAGAAACGGGCAATGCGTCTCATCTCCTGCCCCCTTCTTTGCCCCCAGAATTCTGTGAAAACCTCTCAGCTGACTGTCGGGAGAATGTGATCATGACCCAGATCTTGCCCTGCATCAAGGTAATGGGGGGTTTGGGCCAGGGAACAGAGCAGCCCTGAGCCTCTGAGAGAAGGGGTGGAGACGGGCTTTGAGGGTCAGCCAGAGGCAGCTGAGTGCCCGGCCTCCGGGACCAGGCAGTCTGGGGTTTGAAGCCCTTGGGGCTACAAGTGGAGATGACGTATAAGGCTCAGGGCTGACCGTGGAGGCAGAAGCGCTTCCCCCCTCCAAGGGGCTTGGGGATGGTTGCAAGGGCAGGGCCAGTGTTTCTGGAAGCAGGCTGGACACTCCGGGAGCCCAGCTGCCCTGGGCGCTCAGTGGCACGTGGGACTCGGGGCCAAGCCGGCCGTCCTCAGGGCTTCTTAGCCGTCAGGCCACGTGGCATTGGATCCCAGAGACTTCCCCCTCCCATCCCCCTCCCAGGAGCTGGTGTCAGATGCCAATCAGCATGTCAAGTCCGCCCTGGCGTCAGTCATCATGGGCCTCTCCCCCATCCTGGGCAAGGACAACACCATCGAGCACCTGCTGCCCCTCTTCCTGGCTCAGCTGAAGGATGAGGTAGGCCCGCGGGGGCTCTGAGCGCAGGTGGGCTGGCTGCCTTGCTGGGTTGCCTGTGACTGCTGGCCCCGTCAGCTGACACCTGGGCCCCGGGGGCTGTGCATTGTGGGTGAGGTGGCCCACATCCACTCACTCGTCTGTGACTCGTTTTGCCCGGTCCTTCCCCCGTGCTGCTGCTGTCCTGGCTTCCAGAGACCAGAGAACAAAGCAGACGGTTTTGGTCCTCAGAAACTGGCAGAGAGAGACAGGGCTGCCTGGATTCTGTGATCCAGGGGGCGCGCGTGTGTGTGTGTCTCCCTGTGCCCACGTGGAATCAGGCTGACTCTGCACCACAGGACCCTGGAGCCACAGGCTTAAATACTGGCATCCTTTCCTCACAACAGCCCAGAGGTGACTGGGCCTGCACTGGGACTGGCCTCTGCCGACCGCAGTACCCCCTGGGTCTGAGGTGGCCACTATGAGTTCCCCCATCTCTGTGTCCTGGACAGCAGCAGGCCTAATCCTCTCAGCCAGACCCCAAGGATGGTGCTCAGCACACCCGCCCTCACCCCACGCCCCTCACTGGCCAGAGCTGGTCATGTGACCATGCCTGTGTGTTTAGTGTTGGAGAAGCTTGGGCAGCCGGGGCCTTGGGAATGGTGGCCAGAGAAGGAGGGTGGACTGTCTGGGTGAGAGGGCTCCTTTTGCCAGTCCTGGGTTGCTGTGTGCTGGGCCCCCATCTGATCTCCATGCTCCCCTCAGTGCCCAGAGGTGCGGCTGAACATCATCTCCAACCTGGACTGCGTGAACGAGGTCATTGGCATCCGGCAGCTGTCACAGTCCCTGCTCCCTGCCATCGTGGAGCTGGCGGAGGACGCCAAGTGGCGGGTGCGACTGGCCATCATCGAGTACATGCCCCTGCTGGCTGGACAGCTGGTGAGCGTGATGCCGGGGCGGCAGTCGGCGCGGTGACGGCCACCTGGACTGGGAGGGCCGTGTAGGGAAGGAGGACGAGGAAATAGGGCCTTGAAAATGATCAGCGCTGAGGGAGGGAGGAGAGTCCACCGGGGAAGCTGAGGAACCCTCCTGGGGCAGCCTGGAAACCTCCTCCCTGCTTCCCTCCTGCAGGGGGTGGAGTTCTTTGATGAGAAACTCAACTCCTTGTGCATGGCCTGGCTGGTGGATCATGGTGAGTGCCTGCAGAGGCCGGGGAGAGTGGGGCTCTGGCGGGGTGTGGGTGGCACTGACAGATGCACGTAGCGACTGGGTTCCTTGCTCTCTAGAGCCTTGGACATGTGCAGGGTGGGGGGACAGGGCGGCTGCCCGGGGCTGCCTAGGTAGTGGGGCCTGAGCCCGCCCCTGGAAGCCAAGTGCAGCAGGCCAGGCTCAGCACTGAACCCACGTTCATGAGCCCCCGTTCGTGGCTGTCTCAGCCCATCTCCATCTCGGCCTGATCGGACACGGGCTTGTGGCTTTGTGGAGCGCGGTCAAGTGGCTGGGCCGTCTGTCAGGCACCAGAGCATGCGTGGAGTCGGGTGCTTCTGGAGCACCGGGGCTCCTCTGAAATGAGCCAGCATCCCGTGGGGGATGCCAAGGAGACACGCATGGGGAGCCCCATGTGGGGCATGCTGAGCCCTCTCCCCCAGGCTTGGTGGTCGCTGGCCTGGCCCAGGGCTGCGGTAGGCGCCCGTGAGTACACGTAGCCCCACCACATCGCCATCACACCCACCTCCCCTTCCCGCAGTCTATGCCATCCGCGAGGCGGCCACCAGCAACCTGAAGAAGCTGGTGGAGAAGTTTGGGAAGGAGTGGGCCCACGCCACTATCATCCCCAAGGTCTTGGCCATGTCTGGGGACCCCAACTACCTGCACCGCATGACCACACTCTTCTGCATCAACGTGAGCAGCCCGCCGGCCACTGGGAACTGGAGCCCCCGGGGAGGAGGGCTGGCGGAGAGAACAGACGCGGGAGCGGGGCGTGGCGGGCTATGGAGTCGCGGTCTGCCCCCTGGGGAACTCAGGCCCTGAGGCTGGACTGTCAGCCTCACGGGGCCTCTGGGGGTGTTGCCTGTGTGGCGGGGATCCAGGGCTGAGGAGAAGTGATGCCGCCGGGAGTGGCCTCCTTCTGCACGTGTGCATGTGTGTGCGTGGCGTGATGGCTGAGCGTGCAGGCCCCACAGGCAGACCTTAGTGCTCTGCCGTGCCGGCTGCAACTGTGGAGAACGAGCCAGGTAGTTGTGACCAGGTAGTTGGTTTCCCGGCCTGGAATCTGGTCATATGCTGCCTCCTCACGTGGCGAGGGTCGGCCTGGTTCTGTGGGCACAGGGCCAGGTCAGCGGAAGTCTTGTGCAAGTATGCTCCTGTCTGTCCCCTTGAAAAAAGTGTTCACGTGGCCGAAAATCAAAGGACAGGATTTAAAAACCAGTGTAACTCAGAGTTCTGATCATTCCTTCCCAGGCCTCCCCTCGGGGACCCTGGGGATCAGGAGCCAAGTCCCACCCCCAGGAGTGAAGGGAAGGCTGTGGACAGGCAGGGACGGGAAGACAGTGAGCGGCGGGTGAGGGGGGACTCAGGAGAGTGCCTTGCCCCAGTGGGCTCAGCTTCCTCTAGGCCCGAGGGCGGGTGATCAGCCTGTGCTGCCCTGGCTCCCAGGTGCTGTCGGAGGTCTGCGGGCAGGACATCACCACCAAGCACATGCTGCCCACCGTGCTGCGGATGGCCGGGGACCCTGTGGCCAACGTCCGCTTCAACGTGGCCAAGTCCCTGCAGAAGATCGGGCCCATCCTGGACAACAGGTGAGGTGGCATCCGCACTCACCAGCAGGCCCCCGGGCATGTTGTCTGAGCTCTGCAGGGAGAGCCTCGGGTGAGGCGGGCACTGCCCTTTGCCTGCTGCGTGACCTTGGCCCATCTGTAACCCCTCTGCTCCTCAGCTCAGTTGTGGGTTGAGAGGCCACGTGGCCTCCCGCACATAGGGGAGTGCTGCCAAGGCGGCACTTCTGTGCGAGCAGCAAAGTGCTAGAAAACGGAGAGGCTCACGTGTTTGTGTGTGTGATTTATAATTCCACCAGGGTCATCATCCACCCAGGAGAAGGTTCACTGAAAACTGCAATGTCTCTAGTGAGAACTATAACATTTGCTTTGAGAAATGAAAGCGCTACATGGTGTTCACGGATGGGACAAATACCAGCCCGTCTCACCATGTTCTTTAATGGAAGTTCTGCCAGTTAATTCTGGAGTTAACATGAATATGCAAAGATCTGAAGCAGCCAAGGTGACCCTAAAGAGCAAAGGCGGTAGACTCGGGCCTGTGACGCCAGGACAGGTGATGTCTGTGGCAAGAGAAAAGTGGGCGTCAGCACAACAGAGTTCAGATCACTCGGTGGAGTAGAACGAGGGCACAGAAACCAGCCCCAAGTCTGCAGCAGGCGCCACAGCAGTCAGCGGGGGTGGAGTGGGTGGGCGCCCACCAGAGCCAAGAACCTCCCACCTCAGTTCACGAGCAAATAAGGGATGAGAGACCAGAGAGTGAAAATTCTAGAAGGAAATGTAGGCCGATACCCTCAGGACTTACGGTGGACACAGCTTTGTTGAGTAGCCGCCAAAGGCGGATGAGTTGGTTTTCAGTAAATTGAAGACCCTGGTCCAGAGACCCTGTTATGAGAGTGGACACGCCGGCCTCCGGCAGGCAGGCGGCGCAGGCAGGCGGCACAGGCAGGACGCGCTGTGGCGGAGAACGCAGCCAGAGTGCTCTTCCGCAGATCAGTAGGACAGGAGGTGGGGGAAGCCTCGGACGGGTGATTCCAGGTCTGGGGTGGCAAGGCGCTCGGCACTAGCCGTCAGGAGAACGCACATCCCCCCACACACGCCCTCCCCAACTGAGCCTCCCGACTCCACCATGGTGTGAGCACAGGTGTCGTGGGCCCTGGCGCCCTGCTCCCCGGGCGGGGCTGTGAGAGGCAGGCCATCCAGTCACCCCGGAAGTGAGTAGATGGGCGCAACACTTCCCCTCCTGGCGCCCGCCCAGGAACAAACAGGCTGTGCTCATGTCTGAGGCCCTTGTGGTGGCCGCCATTGTGGAAACCGCAAACATCTGTCTGCGGGCCCTGCTTTGCTCCACCTCGAGTTGGGCTGTGAAGAAGAATGCCTGCAGTTTGCGCCCGCACGGTGACGCTCTCACTCAGAGGACACCTTGGTGCTTCCTTTTATGCCCCATGCTCAAAGGAGGACACGCAGCTGTGATGGGAGCGAGCGCAGCGGTGCTTGGGAGCCTCTGTCAGCCGAGGGGAGAGGCTTAAATTGCGCTTGTGATGCCTCTCTCTGTGTCTCTTTGCAGACACAACTTCCCCCCTGTAGTTTCAGCAGACACTCGGCTCCCCCTGGGAATGGGCTTTCGGTGCAGACAGGTTCCCTGGGCCCCTTCCGCAAGAGCAGAGGGCTCCTCAGCGCCGCGGGGCCGCGGCTGGCACAGCTGCTCTTGGGCTGGGCTCGCCCCCCTCCACCGGCAGTGAGTGGGCTGGCTGATGCCTCGACGAGGCCTGGCTCACTGAAGCAGCACTGGAAAGTCCAGGGCTGTATGCTGTATTGTTGGACAGCGAGCGACGTGCTGCACGCAGCATGGTGGGGTTCTCCTGGTCACCGGGAACCAGTGACGTGTGCGGCTCCCATTGTGCCAGGTCTGGGGGCTGAAGCCACACACTTCCAGTATTTCCCTTCGGCACTTGCCACGCCTTCCCAGACTGTGCGTGGCGGGAACCCAGACCCATACCCGGCAGCCTCTGAGGGGCGAGTGATGAGTGTTCAACTGCCCAACCCCTGAACTTGGGGACCGGTCCAGACGGCCTGACCCTCCTGTGCCTCTCTGCGCTTGAATCCACGAGGGTGTCTGTGTCCGGGCCCCAGACCCCGCGCCACCCGCTCACCCTGCCCTCCACTTGCAGCACACTGCAGAGTGAGGTCAAACCCATCCTGGAGAAGCTGACCCAGGACCAGGACGTGGACGTCAAGTACTTTGCCCAGGAGGCTCTGACTGGTGAGGCATGGAGGCTGCGGAGACCCTGAGAGGGCGGTCTGGGCCGTGCCTGGGCGGGGAGGGGTGGGAGCAGGTGTGGGGCTCACTGTGCTGCTCACTCTGCTGTTCTGTCCCCAGTTCTGTCTCTTGCCTGATGTTGAAGTGGAGCTGCCACCCGCCATCCGCGGCGTCCAGCCCCCCTCGGGGAGACGGTGGGGCTTGGCTGTCACTCCCGGTGCATGGTCTGACCCGGGCCCTCCCCGCACGGTTCCTCCTCTGCAGCCTCACCGCCCACCTCCCTGGGGCGGGGCACTCGGCGCCATAGGGCGGCGACCCTTGGGAGGGCCCTGCCTGCATCCGGCGGGGGGAGAAGTGTGACCATCAGGTCACTTGGTCCTGCTGCTGTTGTGGACCCCTCCTCTTGCCTTCTCCGCCTCCCTGTCCCCTCAGTGGGTTTTTTGTGTCAACTGTGTCGTTTTTATTTTATTCCTTCCCTCCCCCCTTTTCACAGAGAAATAAAGGTCTAGAAACAGCTGGTGCTCTGGTCGCATCACTGGTACAGAGGAGGCACCCCAGCAGGGCTGAGGTCCACCGTTCCCTCTGGGAGACCTGAGGTCCGGAGGATGCTCTAGAGACCTCCAGGGCGGGGTGTCCCAGGTCCACGGCCAGCATTGCAGCCCCCGGCGCCTCCTGCGCTGGTGAGAGCAGGGGCCTTGGGGCGGCCGCCGGGGCCTGAAGCTGGCCCCCCAGTCAGTCTCTGTGAGCTTGAGCAGGCGGCCGAGCCTCTGCCATAGCTGGTCCCTGGCAGGACGTCTAGGTCATGGGGCTGCTTGTGAAGACGAAGTGGGTTAACACATGTAAAGTGGGTCACTGTGTGTGGCAGACATGGTTCTAACTCACTGAAGGAGACGGACCTGGGGCCATCAGGCTCTGATGGGGAGGAGCCAGCAACTTTGCCCCACCCCCCCCCGTGTCTGTTCCTGCCCACTCCTCCCCCCACCCCCCACCCCAAACACAGGCACCGATGCTTCGCTGGAGTGGGCTGCCCAGACTCAAGGTTCTTCCCAGGGCGGTCACCTGACCAGCTAGGTGACCAAATAACACGTGGACAGAAGCACAGACACAGCTTCTGGGACACATTCCTAGGTGGGGAGACAGGGAGACTGTCGAGGCAACGGTCTGGGCTCATCACTCAGCAGGTCGCCTGGATTCTAGCTGAGCCGAGGAGCCCCGGGAGGTGCAGGAGCCACCACGATGGCCGTGCGTGTGGGTGGCTCTGGGGACTCTGGAGTGAGGTCAGGCTCTGTGGGCAGGAGGGGGCTTGGCGGCAAGTGGCGAGGTGACTTCACCAGCCGAGCCCTCGTGTCACCACGGGCCTGTTACCCTGCTGGGAGCTGGGGGTGAGGTGAAGGGGACTCAGCACTTCCTCGGTAATTCAGTGCTGTCACGGGGCAGGGCCTATGACTTAAACCCAGCCCCTCCTGGCGCACCCGCCCCCCCCACAAGAAACATGCACCTTTCCTAGGATACGCATTTCTGAAGGACTGAAAAAGATGTGAGCTGGTGAGGCGGGGTCGGGGTTGGGACACCCTCCCTCAGCAGACGGTGAATGTACAGCCCTAGGAGGCAACCTTCCAGGAGCTGCGGAGGAACGTTCCAGCCAGCGGTCACAGGGCGGTGGGCTTGCGTCTCTACAGCGCATGTCCTCTAAGAGCAGGGCTAAGAAAAGAACATCCTCTCACCACTTCCGTCAACCATGTGCTGGATGTCCTAGTCTCGGTAATTAGGCCAGAAGAAGAAAGGAACTCTGGGGAAAGAAGGATCACTCTTTGCAGATGACACAATAATATATCAAAACCCTGAAGACTCCACTGAAAAACCATTAAAAATAATGGCCTTCCCTGGTGGCGCAGGTGGTTGAGCGCCGCACTGCGAAGCTGTCTGCAGCCTGTAGCACCGGTTCGATCCCGGCCACTGGCGAGGGTCCCACATGGTGTGGCAGACCTCTCCTGTCTCGCCCGCTGCTCCCCTCAGCAGTGTACTTCATCATCACTCTGTCCTCTCACCTTCCCACGCATCTGGCCTGTACTCCGGTTCTTGTATAAAATGAATAAATCTTTAAAAAAAAAAAAAAAGAAGTATCAGGCCCCAAAATCAATAGGCAAAACTTGTATTTCTATAAACAATAAACTAGAAGAAAGACAAAGTGGGAAAACAGTCCCATTTACAATCAGTCAAGGGGAGAAAGTACCAAGAATAAAGATGAAAGACGTGGACACTGAAAACTCTTAAGGCATTGTTAAGAGAAATAGAAGATACCAAAAAACCAGGAGGATTTTTTTGATCATGTTCATGGGTTGAAAGAACTAGCATTGTGAAAATGGCCATTTTACAAAAAATATTAAATACAATTCCTATCTCAGCCCCTAGCAATTTTTCACGCACCCCTGAAAAGCCGGTTAGCTGTGTTCATCAGATAATCCAGATTTACACTGAGTTGCTTTTTGTCCCCTTGTCATTTTGTTTAAGACTTTCGTTATGGTACAATTCTGGTTTTATTTTTTTTTAATGTTTATTTATGCATATAAGAAATGGGGTACAGGCCAGAGGTGCAGGGGGTGAGAGGATTCACCAAAGACAGAGTAGGGAGCGGAACAGGCGGATCTATTGAAATCCACTGCTGAGGGGAGCAGCGTGGAGTCAGGAGAGGTCTGCTGTGCCATGTGGGTAGCTCCCTGGCTGGGGATTGAACTCGTGCTGCAGTGGCTGCAGACAGCTTCATAGTGCTGACGCTTAACCCCTCGCACCACCAGGGAGGCCCCAATTTTGGTTTTAACAAGATTCCACTTGTTAAGATTTATTCTGCAGGCCGATCTCGATGAATAAAGCTTTAGCTGTCTTAATAAATGGAGACGCACTACTGGCAGGAAGATTCCCGCGGAGAGGCAGCTATGGGCACGAGAACTGGAGTACACCACAGCACGGGCTTGTCATGTGTGGGGGATCAGGTATAAAGGCGTCTCCCACAGATACTGGCGGAAGATCACAGCATGCCCGCAGTTTCGGGACATATCCATATATGATAGAACAATGTAGAAACAAAATGATTAATTTCAGATCACAGGCCTACCTATTAACACTAGAGCTGAGTAATAATTCCCTGTGATGAAATACACACATACGTCATTGAAAGGGTGTGTATCTAGAACACATCCAGATGCCATTTGGATAGTTATGAGAAAATAGCCATATTGTGTATACTTGAAAAGGATTTCTTTTTTTAGGTCAGTTTTGGAGTCAGTGAAATTGACTGTACCACACCCCTTGGGCCAGTCTCCCTGCCTATCACAGCTCTACACTAGGATGGTACCTGGCTTACAACCAATGAGAAACTTTTTTAACCAGGTAGAAACAATATGATCTTCACACTTGTCGTGAGAAATGGAAAACGACGGCAGTTTTCCCTTTACAGTTAAACTGAAGAGGGAAAATAGCCTCTTCTCCGTTACTGTCCCCATCAGATCCAACATGTTCCCAGAGTGAACGCCTTTCTGTTCAACGGTCACCGCTGGAATGGTTTCTGCCCAGGAGACAGGAGTTCCGTAGAGGCATCCACGGCTGTTAGAGATGCACCTCTGGCCAGGCTGAGGTGTCCTGTGGCTCCCAGTGGTTCGTGAAGCACAACAGCACACTGATTCCAGCACCACATCTGGAAGCACCTTCAAACGAGGTTCAGTTATCACTTGCATTAAACACCGAAAGCTCCTGTTGGTGAGGACAAGACATTGAGGACACACCCACTTTGTTCTTTGAAAACACAATGAATACAAGTCATGCCCTTCCGAGGTGCCTATTCACGGAGTCTCACCTTGAAAGACCCAAGCGGACATCTCCAATCGCAGAAACACATTTGCATCACCTTCACCGGAGAGGTGCACACACCTGAACCCGCCACACAAGCCGCTGAAAACTTCAGCACATGATGACAACGTGGTAGCTCTACACGGTACCAAGTGACCCGATGGCGGCCTTTGAAGTAGTCCCGCTGTCCTGGCACCTGCTCCTGGCGTGAGCACGCTCACACTTCTGTCCTGCACAGTTTATCTCTCTCTCCACAGGGGAAGGGGCTCTGGATTCCTCGTGCAGCCGGAGCAGAGACGGGGCGCCCCCAGGTCCTGGGGCATGAGCACAAGGGGGCTGACGGTCGGGAAGCACGCAGCGATGATGGAGCTGGTTCTCACCAGGACCATGTCAGGGTTGGGGAGGAAAGTCAAGCACACCTGGCAGGTGGAGGAGAGGGTGGAAAAGCAGACGAAGGTGCTCACCAGGAGCAGGATGGTGCGGGTGGCTCTGGACTCCGGGGAGCACGTGGAGGAGGCGCTGCTCCTGTGAAGGTGCCGGACCCGCTGCCTGTGCCGGTACAGGGTGCACACCATGGAGCCGCTGGCCCCGACCATGAGCCCCACACACAGGACGTCCGGGGGCGAGTGTAATGCTGCGAATAATGAGTCTGTGGTTCTGTCAGGAAGAACAGAATGACACTGTCCAAAGCTTTTCCTGTTTGAGGAGTTGGTGGTGCTCAAACCACTGCTTATAAACATAGGATACAAGACTCTTAAGACCATGTTAAGGACCCAGCACAGGACAACACAGGGCAGGACCCACCCTCTCAGCCCTGCCCACCTGCAGCGGCAGAGGCTGATGGTGACAGCCTGGACCACACTCAGGAGGCAGGTGGTGCCCATGGACACGCCCCTGCCCACCTGACGGCCATAATGGCAAAATTTGCATGCGAAATCATTGAGGGCGGGGGACTCCCCCAAGGATGTCACTGGATAGCAGATTCCACTTGAGATCAGGACCAAAAAATTGCCCACAATGAGGTTCTTGATGATGAAATCTGTGTCCCTCCACCCAGAGCCGGTGAAATAGAGCAAGAGCTGATGGCAAAGGAGAGAGAGATTCCCCAGGATCCCCAACACAGCTTGTAGTAAGAAAATCATTTCTACGGCCAGTTCCCAGGGGTCCATCTTGTCAGCTGTTAGCAGCTGACACCGGCTTCCTGAGCAGGACGACCCTGCCCGGGAACCTGAGGCTCAGCCACCCGGATCATGTCATCTGCAGCCCGTCCTCCCCAGGTCCCGGGCATCCATCTTCATGCCACTGAGACATTCGGTGATGAATGTACAACCAGAATGACAAAGTCAAGGGCCACCAATCGGACCCCCTTTCTTCCTGACAGACTCCAGAGGCGACACTGCAGACTCAGGAAGAAGAGGGTGCACAGGCACACAGAGGTTCCTGGTTCATCAGATTCACTTATAGGTTTGAGGCCGACGGGATTGCTGAACCTGGCTGGGCGGGGGACAACAGAAGACACTGACCCCACACACACCAGGGGCCCCTCAGGCAAGGCTCCACAGAGGCCAGTCCAGACTGACCCTGCGTGTGTCCTGCCATTCCAGGGCAGATTCATTTCCCAAGACGGGTCCTGACAAGGTTCCACTCACTGGTAAGGTTTTTCTCTAGACGGATTCAAGCTGGGACTCAAGCTCCAGGGGTGTGAATAAACTGGGAGCACCGCGGGCAGGGAGGGCAGAGCCGTCCCCCCACCCCGGGCTTGGGAGCCCAGAGCCGCCAGGAGCCTGGAAACAGCCCGTCTGCTTTCACCCCGGGAGCCGCAGGCAAAGGCCTGAGCCGGGACGACGGGCCCGACACCCCGTGTGATAAGCCTGTGGGGACGAGCTCGGCCCCGACGTCAGATCTCGGGCCCAACCGCTGAGGAGAGTCTGACCTTCACCTCACGGTGAGCAGAGAGCCGGGCGCGGGACAGGGGTCCAGGCCGCAGACGCGCCGGGGAGGGGAAGCCACGGCCCGGGGAGCAGAGAGGAAACGCACCGTCCCGGGTTCTGCCCCCGCCGCCACCAGCAGCCCCGCGAGGCTCCTTCTGAAAGGGCAGGTCAAGGGTCACGTCGTCTCTGTGGTCAAACAGGCCCCGACATCGCCTCCGCTCTGTTTCCTCCTGCGCGCCGCTTTGCAGCAGTGAGTGGACAGTTCTCTGGGCAGGAGACAGAACAACGTGCCCGCGGCGGCCTCACCCGCCGTGTCGGGGACCGTCTCCTCCCCCCCGGCT
The DNA here is from genome assembly GCF_964194135.1 of Talpa europaea. Classification (NCBI taxonomy): domain Eukaryota; kingdom Metazoa; phylum Chordata; class Mammalia; order Eulipotyphla; family Talpidae; genus Talpa; species Talpa europaea. The sequence goes on from NC_140084.1 coordinate 49,141,963, forward strand.
CTCAGACGGGTCCTGCCGGGACCAGAGCCCCGTGCAGACCCCGGCCCTGTCTCACCAGCAGGGAGGCCCCGAGACGCCCCATGGCCCGTGGAATCAGGCCAGGACCCCTCCTGAGGAGGCTGAGCAGCAGGAGCCCAGAACCACCACGCTGAGGTCAGGGGAGTCAGGGTGCTCCTGGGCTGCAGGGACCCGCAGCCTCCTGGGCCTGAGGGTCCGAGCACAGCACAAGGCACCCTCAGGAATGGGGGCCTGCACCCCGCTGTCTTCAGTAGATCAAGGCGTGCCTGCCCGGGTCTGGCTCCAGGAGCGGGTGCCCTCCTGCCCGTGTCCCTCCTGCACCCCTGTCCCCTCCCACTCCCGCCCCCGTGAGCACAGAGCCGACTCACCGGCTTCCTGCCGCCCGGGCGCTGGGCTCAGGGAAGGACTCAGCCTGCATCCTTCCGCAGGGTCCAGCGCACCCCGAGATATAGTGCGTGCCCCTGGGACTCTACCTCAGAGCTGCAATTATCGTGTCCCAGGAGCTGCCCGGGCAGTGACAGGCCTGGGAGCTCAGAAGAGTCGGGAAAACTTTTCCTGCTGCTAATTGCCAAGAACAACTTCAGGGTCCTCAGCGGCTGTCCTGAGACGTGGGGCGTTGGGGAGACCCTGCTTCCCTGGGCCTGGGGCAGATGGAGGTCCTGGGAGGAGCCCCAGAGTAAACAGCACAGACTGGGGGCCTATGGGACAAGGGGCGTCCGGGGAAGGCTGTGCCACTGAGAGGGTCACCCTCGGGAGTCTGACTCTCGACACCCGCGGAGTGCAGCCTGCAGGGCCTGCTGGGCAGAGACCGGGAGGCCCAGACCCCAGGACGCTGAGCGCCCTCAGGTCCCTGGCAGTGATGACACTGATTACATTCATGGGATCGCCCTGTTGCCTCTATTCAATACCGTCACACCTAAGGTATTCAGAAATGTAAGGATTTTCTCCAGGGCAGCTGGTTCACAGGCGACTGCGCCGTCTGGGGACTGTCGGGGCAGCCAGGCCACGTCCTTCCCGACACCCGAGGGCAACGCTCTCCTCTGAGTGTGCAAGTTTGCCAGTTCCAGTCGGGGCTACCATTGCTTTTCTGTTCAGGGGGATTTTTGTGGTGGGTGAAAGAAAATCCCCTTCCTTGTGGGAGGGGTTGGCGGCTCTTGACCTGGTTCCTGAGCCATCCCACTCCTGGGCAGAGGCTGAGGGAGAAGGTGGACACACCCTCTACAGGCATTGACAGCGAGACGTCCACCCCCAGAGCCTCCCACCTCCGTCCACACGTCACACATCTGTGCACCCCAGGGCACCCTGCGCACACTGACCCGCTGCACAGCACACACTTGCCCCGGGACCCAGAGCTCTCGTCATGAGGAGATGCTCGTCTTCACACCCATGAACCAGAGGCCTCCTGAGTCTTTATCTCAATCCCGTGTGACTCACGACCTGGCTGTGGCTCCGGGCTGTTCTCCCTATGAGGGGTCTGGTGGACACACCGCTCCGGGCCAGGGAGTCGCCAGAGGAGTTGGGTTAGCCTGGGGGATGCCCAGGGTGGGCAGGACCCCCAAGGCTGAGGGTGGGTGGGAGGAGGGGCAGGACAGCAGCGTGGTAATAGTGCCTGAGGTGCAGGGGCTCTCGGGGGACACCAGGCCCGGCCCGTGGCCTTGGGGCTGCTGGAATTGGGTGGAGACCAGGTCAGGGAGGAGGCGGATGGTGGGCTCTGCAGGGACACAGGTGGAGGACGATGAGCAAGTTGCCGAGTGGTTGGCAGGAGGCCTGATGACAGAGATGGCACAGCATGTGCCAAGAGGGCGCTCTGGGTGTTCGGGGGTTGGTGCCCATGTAGGGCGTCCTAGTGACATGTGCAGGCACCAGGGCACACAGACCAGGAGGCTCAGAAGCGAGGTGGAGCGTGAGGGGCAGAGCATGGAACAGCACAGTGGGGTCTAGGGTGGAATGTGGGGGAGAGGCATGGGGCACACGTGGGAGCTGATACCTCATGGACATCCAAAGAGAACACAATTAAGACACGCTAGGGACTCCCTTGTGGCACAGGGGGTTGAGACACAGGCTGTGGAGCTGTCCCCAACCTCTGCAGCATGAGTTCGATCCCCAGCCGGCAAGGGAGCTACCCACACGGCGCAGCAGACCTCACCTGTTTCCCCTCTGCTCCCCTCAGCAGTGTACTTCAGTCCATCTGCCTGTTCTGTTCCCTGCTCTGTCTGTGTTGAATCCTCTTACTCCCCATACTTCTGGCCTAATCCGCACCACTTGTGTGCATAAATAAATAAATCTTAGGGCCTCATGGTGGTGCAGGGTGTTGGGAACCGCACTGTGGGGTAGTCCACACACTCTGCAGCACGAGTTCGGTCCTCGGCCGGCCAGGGAGAAACCCACATGGCGCAGCAGACTTCTCCTGACTCACCCACTGCTCCCCTCAGCAGTGTGCTTTGGTCGATCTGCCTGTTCTGGTATGTGCTCTGTCTTTGGTGGGTCCTCTTGACCCACAATCCTCTGGCCTGTGCCCCAGCTCTTGTATGAATGAGGGAAACACCTGAAATAAAACAATGTTAATGAAAAAAAATCTTAAAAAAACTTAATTTTTTTAAATGGCAGCAGCAGGATAGACATGTGATGAGGTGATGGGGGGGTGGCAGCACAGGAATCCCACAGATGCTCCTGCGGAGCTGTCCTCTCTAGCACAATCTGGTTGGGGCCACTCAAGCTCCCTTAATTCCTCATAACCATGAGCCCCAGGGGTGTGGCCACTGCAGGTGTCTGGGCCCCCATCCAATGTAACGAGTCGCGGGGTCTGCACCGCCAAGGCAGCCCAGGGTCTTCCTCTCAGTGGCTGCAAAATTAGGATCCAGACTCTTAGCGTGTTGCATGGGTGGGATCCAGCCTTGTCTGTGTTCAGGCGCGACTGCATCGCAACGGCCCAGGCCCGGAGTGGGTCTGCAGAGAGAGGAGGCAGCGGGGAGTGCAGGTGTAAGAGGGGACACAGAGCAGGAACCGTTGGGAGCTCCTCCCTGGAGCTGAGCTGTGAGGAAGTAGGGTCTGGCCAGCCAGAGGCACAGCTGTGCTCTAGGCCATCCTTGTCCTCGTCTTCCCTGGGCCCTCCTGGTGGGGCAGGGGCAGAGTGTGGAGGTCGCGCCACCCCTGCTCATTCCTGCAGGGTCACAGGGGACCTGCACCCTTTGGGGGCACCTGACACCTCCAGGCTCAGGGCAGGAGATGCGGGAAGTGCGGGCTGGGGGAGTCCCTCTCTTCCGCCTGTCATTCACCATCCACCATTTGTCTTTCGCCCTGACGTCGTCCCGGAGCACGGTCCCCTCCGCCTCCAGGCACGTTGCTGCAACTGGCCCGAGTGTGTGTTCCGATGGCTGAATCGTAAGTGCTCGCGCGTGCACAGACCTCCTGCTCTTGATCCGTCCCTGTGCTGGGGGCGTCGAGGGCGTTTCCGCGTCGGGGCCGTCGTCGTCGCTGCGGAGCCAGCGTTGAGGACAGTGCGCGGCGGTGCTGCTGCTTCCCAGACTCCTGACTGAGCAGCGCCTGGGGGCACCGCCCCCTCCCCGAGCGCCTTAACCGCGGTGCTGGCCGCTCACGCCGCCCTCCCCGCATTCAGCCGCGGGCGCCCGTGGACGGCCACACCTGAGCCAGGAACGGGGCTGCGGGGCAGGAGCCGCCCCGGCCGCATCTGCAGGCCCAGCGCGGGCGCCGCCCCCTCCTGGCGACTCCGCCCCGGGCCCGGCTCCGCCCACCGCGGGGCGTGGCCTCCGCGTGCGCATGCGCGCTGGGCGCGGCCTGGCACCTGTGCTCGCGCCCTTCAGGCGACGCCCTCGCGGCGGAGAGTCCGGCGGCGGCCGCGCTGCCCCGCGAGGGCTCCGGGTGCGCGTGCGGGGCTCCGTGCTCGGGTGCGCTGGGCCGCGCCGCAGGTCCCGTGGTCCGGCGCCGTGTGGGGTGAGTGGGGGCGCGTGTGGGGTGCGCGGGTGTGTGGGTTGTGGGGGGCTGTGCGCGTGTGGGGTGCGGGGGCCCCGTCGGGCGGCGGGTGCTGACCGCGCGGGGAGCGCTGAGGGGACGAGCCCGGGCCCGGCGGCTGGTCGTGCGGCCCGGGGCGCGGACCTCCCTGCGGGAAACCCCGGCTGTGGCGCGCACGGTGGGCGAGAGAGCGACGCGGCGCGGGTGGGGCCCCGGGAGGACGCTGGTCCGCGGCCAGAGGCCTCCTGCCCGTCCACGGCCCGCTGAGGTGAGGGACGCCCTTGCTGCCGAGCCCGGTCACCCGCCGACCGAGGAGAGCACGAGCTCGCCCAGCGGCTGCCTGGCGAGGAGGCTGACTGACTCCCGGGGCAGCCGCTCCGGCTCCCTGGCTGGCCCCCCGGGCAGCTCACCGGCGGAGGCGGCGTGCGCGGAGGCCACCGCCCGCCTGTGTCGCTGCCTCCCTCGGGAACCAGTGGTCCCGAGCCCTCTGTGCCCTCCGCCTTCCCAGGATTCCTGCCCTGAGGGTCCTTGCGCAGCACACTAGGGGGCCTCCCGGGCCTCCCAAGCCCCGCCAGGCGCCCCTCCCGAGGACCTTCCCTCTGCGTTCCCAGCGGGAATATCCTAGGGCCCGGGATGGACTCCACGCCATGCCAGCTTGTGCCTGGCCAGGGGCGGCCGCACAGGCCAGCGCACAGGAGGGACCGAATGGTGAGCAGAACATGGCCTGGGGAGCTACACTCTCTGGGCTCAGTCCTGGTAAGGCCTCACCCCCTGATGCTCCCCCACGCCCCAGCCATGGGGCAGGATGAAGCTGAGCAGAGGCATTTCCGCAGACCCGGGCGATCCCCCCACTCTCCTCTGAGGGGAGGGAGGTGTCTACACAGGGGCCATCTGTGGCCGGGTTTGCTCACCTGCGCAGCAGAGACCTCAAACACACCCCACATAGGCCATGTGGACAGAAGGCGGCTCCAGAGACTGTCCAGAGAGACCAGTCTGCCTGGACCCGAGTCCCTGAAAGTCCTATGCCAGGCCAGGATGCCCCGCCCACCTGATGATGCCTGGTGTCAGGTGTGAGGACAACAATCCCATCCATTCAACCTGGGACCCCTAGTGGAGGCAGCTGTGACTCCAACAGGCAGGGATGGCTCCTCTGTGTCCAGAGCCCTGACCTGGGACTGCCACTGCATCAGCTGGGAGCGGCTAGAACACCCCTCTGGGTTGCGGGCAGGGCGACCCTCAGGACACAGCCTAAGGACGAGGCAGGGGCTAGGGCTCCAATGGTGGTCAGGACACTGGCTCAGCAGGCACAGATTTACCAAATTAGAATTTCCTTACAAGGATCAAAGCTGTTCCTGTCTGCCCCTAGGACCAGGGGAACTGGGGTTGGGGTCGGCCTGTCTGGGCCAAGTAACCAGGAATGATCAGGTGTTTCCTGGTTACACGACAGGGTCCTGGACAGCAGTGCCAGGGAAGGACCAAAGTTCTGGGCAGCAGGAAACACACAGACAGCATCAGAGAGACCCAAATGAGGAAGGTGCTTGCTCCCCCTCCTCCACTGAGAGGGCCCCTCTGGGTGGTGACCCCCGGGGGAAGATGGCCGAGCAGGGTGGTTGAGGGGGAGTTGTGGGGGAGGAGCCTGAGGAAGGAACTGACAAGACCCTGTTTGTGGTATTGGGAACTGAAGACAGGGTGAGCTCACTGGGAACTACTCTGCCTCACAGGGGCTGGAATTAAAAAATGAAAAATACACACCTGCAGGGCTTTTACAGGTGGGATGTAGTAAACTCTCATTTTTTGTGCCTTAGGTGGTAAATGTTCTGGGAAGACCATCAGTCGAGGCCAAAGGCTTTGGGGGTGAAAGGACGCACCAGAGACAGAGTGGATAACACAACAGGTAGATGTGTGGAAATGCTTCGCTAAGAGAAGCAGCGGCGAGAGGGGAGACTTCTGGGTCTCAGTTTGATTTCTGACTTCAGTAGGCTTTGTCTGATTTGGGGAGTCGGTCCTTGCTGGTTGTTATCCATTTTGGCATCAGGCTTTCAGTCAGCTTCTCCTTTAGGCCACGTCGGGGTTTGTTTGCCCTGATTCCACCTCCTCTGGAGCTCTGGCAGCCTTTGGCGTGTGTGCACTTGATCTGGCTCCCTACTTGCATGTATCTCACTCCCTTTCTGATCTCCTTTATTTTCCCCAGCAGTGTTCGGCTGAGATGATGCAGAGACTAGCTTTTAATTTTATCAAATGTACCCCAATAGTAAGGGGGGTGCGAGTGCCTAAATGTGGCTGTGGTGAGCTCTGAGAATAGAATGAGGGCCTCCCGGGTGGCCCAGTGGGCTGAGCGCAGCGCTGTGACGCTGTCTCCAGCCTCTGTAGCGCGGGTCCTATTGCCGGCCGGCCAGGGAGAAACCCATATGGCGCCGCAGACCTCTCCTGACTCACCCGCTGCTCCCCTCAGCAGTATCTTCGCTCCTTCTGCCTGGTCTGCTTCCCGCTCTGTTTCTGGTGAATTCTCTCACCATCCCACCCCTCTGCCTGTACCCCAATTCTTGTATAAATAAATAAATCTTAAAAAAAAAGGAAAAGAATGACATTTCCAGGTTAAAACAGCAATGTTGTGTAAACAAATTTCAAAAAAGATGGAGCAATTGTAATGGAGAAATGTAAAGTGCATTTCTAATGCAGGATTACTGTTTACATCAATGGAAAAGAAGGTAGCATATATGAAATAAGGAAAGCAATTCTGTTCTGCTCAAATTATAGATATTATATTAAGCTGAAAGACGAATACAACTTTTAAGATCAAGTAATGTTATTTTGGACATTGGATTTTTGTGAAGACTTATGGTGAGATAATAAAATGATAGTGATAAAAATATGTACTTATTTTAACAATTAAACAATTGTATGGCATATCCACACCTCAGACAATATAAACTTTATGAAATGTCACCGTTTTCGTGAATGTCATAAGTACTGTTTGTCATTTCTCTGAAATTACAATTTCTAATACATAAATAAATGACGTGATTGCCTTTAGGTGAACACTGATACAGGTGTGTACATTACACCTGCCGAGGCCACACATGGCACGTCACACACATCATACCAGACACACATCATACCAGACACACATCCAAGATCCGCCTGGGCACATATGGGAACATAATACAGTTGTAAGAATGTAAGCATCAGGAGCTTTTCTTCTTCCTTTGTGGCCGAATTTGTGCAAGTAAGAAAGTGTGCCACGTGAGCTCAGATATGTACAGACAAGTCTGTCACAATAATTGCTTTGAGTCACATATTGTTGAATGCTTCATATTTTGCGTGAGCTCCACATTGTACATTCAGAGCAAGCTCTATACATGTCCCTCCTGAGACAGGACACATGCCCTTGGCACCGTGAACACACAGGGGATCCGGCTCTTTCCTTCCAAGTGCATCTGCCCTGGTGCCAAGTTTCCTGGCACCTCCACCCTGAGAGACAAGAGTGGACACCTCCAGTCTGTGTGTTGCAAAAACGCTCACATCCCTTCACCGTGGGAGAAATCTTATTCCTGCACACCCCAGGCCACGCAAAGCATGTCTCCTTGAATTGTCACCATCACCGTCACCCTCTGGTGGCTCGAAACCATCTAAGCGTTGCTTCTGTGCCTGCTGGACGCAGCCCATCTGTCTGTAGGTCTACCAGAGTATGCTCCGGCACGGAATCGCCTTCACGTGCCATTCTCAAGTAAGGTCTTCGCCTCCCTGAGGGTGGAATGTGCAAGACTGAAAACTGCTCCCGAAGCCTGACTTGCTGCCGGGATCTCCCCTCAGGACAGCTGACTCCAGCTCCAGGGCTGCCCTGCACCCACCGTGCCATTTTCCTGTGAACTAAGCTCTATGCCCAGATGTTCCTAGACTTTCTGTGAGAATTAAAGTGACACAGTTGAGGCCTTTCCACCATCCCAGAGAGTGTCAGGCCCACATGCGCTCTCGCACACATTGCGAACCATCTGGAGCAAGACTGTGTTCCTCACACGACTATTAGGGACCCATGTACAGACCTCGTTACATTGACTTATCCCAGAAACACTTGCTGTGAAGAGGTTGCTCATCCTGTCCCTAAACCATATGTCACTCACGACTGCAGTTAGCACTGGGGGTGTAGAGTGAATTATCGAATGAATAAATGACCGTGCACTCACACACCGTTTACATGTTTCTCAAGGGATTGTGGCATTTACTACTCCTGATCAGGGCAGAGCACAGCAGGGACACCTTGGGTTCCCGGCTCAAGAGCAGAAAAGGACAGAGAGTCGGGAAAGACAGCGTGACTACTGTATTGATGTTATAAACATACCAGTTGGGATTATACATAACAGACACAACCATCTTCAGCACAGAGGAAATGATGTTACAGCAGACGAAGGTGCTCACCAGGATCAGGATGGTGTGGGTGGCCCTAGACACAGGGGAGGACGTGGAGGAGGCGAACCCGTGAAGGTGCCAGACCCGCTGCCTGTGCCGGGACAGAGTGTAGACCATGGAGCTGCTGGCCCCGACCATGGTCACAAAAAACACAACATCAGGGAAGGAGAGCAAAGCCCCGTATAAGATGTCACTGGCTGGGTCGTGACGAACAGAGGAACACTGCCCAAACCTTTTCCTGCCTGTGTCATTTTTGTCACTCAAATTACCCCCAATGAACACGGCAAAGATGGAATTTACCAGCAGGCTCAGGACCCAGCACAGGGCAATGCAGGGCAGGACGCACCTGGGAGCTTTCTCTCTCAGCCCTGCCCACCTAGCACCCCGGGCGCTGATGGTTATGGCCTGGACCACACTCAGGAGGCAGGTGGTGCTGATGGACACACCTCTGCCCACTCCAGAAACATAAAGGAGAAACTTGCAGCTCAAATCACTGCCTGGATACCACCCAGCAGATGTCAGTGGATAGGAGATACTGCTGGAGCACAGGACCAACAAATTGACCATAATCAAGTTCTTGACAATCAAAGCTGTGGCCCTCGGCCTACACCCATGGAAAGAGAGGAAGAGCTGATGGGAAAGAAGACAGAAATTCCCCAGGATCCCGAGTCCAGCTACTAAGAAGACGACTGTCACCGCCACCCAATCCCGGGCTTGCATCCTGTCAGTTCTCAGCAGCTGGCACGGGCCTCCTGAGCAGGAGGACCCTGCTGGGCAACCTGTCAGCTGCTGCCCTGTCCTCCCTCCCCGCACAGCTCCCCCTCCTGGGTGTTCACTGAAAGGCTCTCAGTTATTCAGAGACTTTCGGGGGCTGAACGTACACCCAGGACTCCCCGTTGCGGGGATAGCTCAGGGAGGCTGACTGCCTTCCTCACAGACTGCCGAGGCGGCGCTGTCCCGTCCTCAGGGAGCAGAGGGCGCACAGGCACGGAGAGGATCCGGGTCCCTCAGATTCACTCAGTGGTTCCGGGTGGAGTGGCGAGCTGACCTGGCTGGGCGGGGGACGACACAGGCCACTGAGCCCACACTCACCAGGGGGCCCTCCGCTGAGTCCTCAGCTCGACCAGAAGCTGACTGACCCTGCGTGTGTCCTGCCATTCCAGGGCAGATTCATTTCCCAAGACGGGTCCTGACAAGGTGGCACTGGCATCCGCTTGTGCGCACAGGCTTCTGGGGCCGGCTCTGTGGCTTTCATTCCTGGGCCAGGAGGGAAGGGTCCCCTCTCTTTCCTCATCTCTGGCCCTCCCTCGCCCTCCCCGTTCGGGGACACCTGCACCTCCTCCCTCTTGGAAGAGATCCCAGCCCGTCTGTGAGACTCAGTCTTAGCAGCCCTGCCACCCTCATGCCCTCTCCCCAGCTCCGGGGACACTCAGGGTGTCTCTGTGAAGGTATTCTTCAGGCAGAGCCAAGCTCCAGGGGTGTGAATAAACTGGGAGCACCGCGGGCAGGGAGGGCAGAGCCGTCCCCCCACCCCGGGCTTGGGAGCCCAGAGCCGCCAGGAGCCTGGAAACAGCCCGTCTGCTTTCACCCCGAGAGCCGCAGGCAAAGGCCTGAGCCGGGACGACGGGCCCGACACCCCGTGTGATAAGCCTGTGGGGACGAGCTCGGCCCCGACGTCAGATCTCGGGCCCAACCGCTGAGGAGAGTCTGACCTTCACCTCACGGTGAGCAGAGAGCCGGGCGCGGGACAGGGGTCCAGGCCGCAGACGCGCCGGGGAGGGGAAGCCACGGCCCGGGGAGCAGAGAGGAAACGCACCGTCCCGGGTTCTGCCCCCGCCGCCACCAGCAGCCCCGCGAGGCTCCTTCTGAAAGGGCAGGTCAAGGGTCACGTCGTCTCTGTGGTCAAACAGGCCCCGACATCGCCTCCGCTCTGTTTCCTCCTGCGCGCCGCTTTGCAGCAGTGAGGGGACAGTTCTCTGGGCAGGAGACAGAACAACGTGCCCGCGGCGGCCTCACCCGCCGTGTCGGGGACCGTCTCCTCCCCCCCGGCGCTCAGACGGGTCCTGCCGGGACCAGAGCCCCGTGTAGCCCCCGGCCCTGTCTCACCAGCAGGGAGGCTCCGAGATGCCCCATGGCCCGGGGAATCAGGCCAGGGCCCTTCCTGAGGAGGCTGAGCAGCAGGAGCCCCAGAACCACCACACTGAGGTCAGGGGAGTCAGGGTGCTCCTGGGCTGCAGGGACCCGCAGCCTCCTGGGCCTGAGGTCCAAGCAGAGCACCAGGCACTCTCAGGAATGGAGGCCCGCACCCCACTGTCTCACCTGATCATGGAAAGCCTGCCCGGGTCTGGGTCCAGGAGCGGGTCCCCTCCTGCCCGTGTCCCTCCTGCACCCCTGTCCTCCTCCCACACCTGCCCCTGTGAGCACAGAGGAGACTCACCGGCTTCCTGACGCCCAGGCACTGGGCTCAGGGAAGGGCTCAGCCTGCATCCTTCCGCAGGGTCCAGTGCACCCCGAGATATAGTGTGTGCCGCTGGGACTCCACCTCAGAGCTGCAATTATCGTGTCCCAGGAGCTGCCCGGGCAGTGACAGGCCTGGGAGCTCAGAAGAGTCGGGAAAACTTTTCCTGCTGGTAATTGCCAAGAACAACTTCAGGGTCCTCAGCGGCTGTCCTGAGACGTGGGGCGTTGGGGAGACCCTGCTTCCCTGGGCCTGGGGCAGACGGAGGTCCTGGGAGGAGCCCAGAGTAAACAGCACACCTAGGGGCTGGGGAATGAGAGGCGTCCAGGCGAGGCTGTGCCACTGAGAGGGTCACCCTCGGGAGTCTGACTCTCGACACCCGCGGAGTGCAGCCTGCAGGGCCTGCTGGGCAGAGACCGGGAGGCCCAGACCCCAGGACGCTGAGCGCCCTCAGGTCCCTGGCAGTGATGACACTGATTACATTCATGGGATCGCCCTGTTGCCTCTATTCAATACCGTCACACCTAAGGTATTCAGAAATGTAAGGATTTTCTCCAGGGCAGCTGGTTCACAGGCGACTGCGCTGTCTGGGGACTGTCGGGGCAGCCAGGCCACGTCCTTCCCGACACCCGAGGCCAGCGCTCTCCTCTGAGTGTGCAAGTTTGCCAGTTCCAGTCGGGGCTACCATTGCTTTTCTGTTCAGGCAGATTTTTGTGATGTGTGAAAGAAAATCCCCTTCCCTGTGGGAGGGGTTGGCGGCTCTGGACCTGGTTCCTGAGCCATCCCACTCCTGGGCAGAGGCTGAGGGAGAAGGTGGACACACCCTCTACAGGCATTGACAGCGAGACGTCCACCCCCAGAGCCTCCCACCTCTATCCACACGTCACATATCTGTGCACCCCAGGGCACCCGGCGCACACTGACCCGCTGCACAGCACACACTCGTCCCCGGACCCAGAGCTCTCTTCACGAGGAGACGCTCATCTTCACAGGCACCCCAAGTCTTTATCTCAATCCCGTGTGACTCAACACCTGGCTTTGGTCCGGGCTGTTCTCCCTGTAAGGGGTCTGGTAGACACACCGCCCCGGTCCAGTGAGTTGCCAGAGGAGTCGGGTTAGCCCAGGGGATGCCCAGGGTGGGCAGGACCGACAAGGTTGAGGGTGGGTGGGAGAAGGAGAGGTCGGCATGTTGGTGATGGTGCCCGAGGTGCAGAGGCTCAGGGGGGACTCCAGTCCTGAGCAAGGGTGTGTTGTACCAGGAAGACCTGGCCTGTGGGCCTGGGGCTGCTGAATTGGGTGGAGACCAGGTCAGGGAGGAGGTGGACAGTGGGCTGTGCAGACACAATGATGTTGGAGGGCGGGCAAGTTGCCGAGTGATTGGCAGGTGCCGGATGGCAGAGAGGACACAGCATGTGCAGGGAGGGTGCTCTTGGGGCTCAGGTGTGGTGCCCGGGTAGCGAGTCCTAGTGTCGCGTGCAGGTCCGGGGCACACAGATCAGGAGGCTCAGGAGCGAGAAGAAGCATGAGGGGCAGAGCATGGACGGAATAGCATGGTGGATTTTGGGGTGGAACGTGGAGGAGTGGCTTGGGGCACCCGGGGAGACCTGATACCTCATGGGCATCCAAAAAGAACAAAATTAACACTCACTTTGGGCCTCCCTGGCGGCACAGGGGCTTGAGACACAGCAGAGGAGCTGTCCGCAGCCTCTGCCATATGAGTTCGATCCCCGGGAGGTCAGGGAGCAGCCCACATGGCGCAGAAGGCCTCACCTGTCTCCCCGCTGCTCCCGTTAGCAGTGGATTTCTGTAGATATGCTGTTCCGTTCTATCTCTGGTGAATCCTCTCACCACCCACTTCTCTGGTCTATATCCCAGCTCTGGTATGGGTAAATGAATGTATCTTTAAAAAAAACAAAAAACAAAAAACAAAACCGTGCTCGCTTCAGCAGCACATATACTAAAATTGGAACAATACAGAGAGGATTAGCATGGTCCCTGCGCAATTTTTCTCAGTATTCAAAAAAGATAAACACATGCAATTTGCAGCTACATGGCTGGAGCTGGAAGGGATCATGCTCAGCGAAATAAGCCAGAAAGAAAAAGAAAAATACCGGATGGTCTCACTCACAGCAGGAATCTAGAAAACTTAAATAAGGGACCAGGAAAATGAATAACTAAGAAAGTGAAAATCAAAATCAACAAAAAACTATGAACCAGAGACACTCTATGGGGGGTAGGGGGTGGGAGGGGAGCGATTGGGGCCAAAATAAGGGGGTTGCAATTGTATGGGGAATATAAAAATAAAATTTATTTAAAAAAAGAATAAATAAGCAAGCCAGGGGAAAAAAAAAGCAACCCTCACTTTATTTTTTCAAATGGTGGCAGCAGAATACAAAGGCTATGAGTTGAAGGGGGAGCTGGAGCATGGCGATCCCACGATTGCCACTGAGGAGCTGTCCTCCCCAGCAAGATTCCGTTCCGGCCACTCCAGCGCCCTTCACTTCTCACAGCCACAAGCTCTGGGGCTTGGCCACTGCAGGTGTCCGGGCCCCAACCCAATGCAACAAGGCCAGCGGCCTGTACTGTCGTCGCAGCCCAGGATCTCCCTTCCACTCAGTGGCTGCAAAATTAGGACCCGGATGCTTAGCGTGTTGCATGGGTGGGATCCAGCCTTGTCTGTGTTCCCAGGCGCGACTGCATGGGAACAGCCCAGGCCTGGAGTGGGTCTGCAGAGAGAGGAGACAGCAGGGAGTGCAGGTGGAAGAGGGGACCCAGAGCAGGCACTGTTGGTGGGCTCTTCCCTGATAGCTGAGCCGGTGAGAGAGAGGGGCCAGGCCAACCGAGGCAGAGCCGTGCTGAGGGAGCTTCTCATCCTTGTCCTCGTCCTCCCTGGGCCCTCCTGGTGGGGCAGGAGCACAGTGTGGAGGTCGCGCCACACCTGCTCATTCCTGCAGGGTCACAGGGGGACCTGCACCCTTTGGGGGCACCTGACACCTCCAGGCTCAGGGCAGGAGATGCGGGAAGTGCGGGCTGGGGGAGTCCCTCTCTTCCGCCTGTCATTCACCATCCACCATTTGTCTTTCGCCCTGACGTCGTCACGGAGCACGGTCCCCTCCGCCTCCAGGCACGTTGCTGCAACTGGCCCGAGTGTGTGTTCCGATGGCTGAATCGTAAGTGCTCGCGCGTGCACAGACCTCCTGCTCTTGATCCGTCCCTGTGCTGGGGGCGTCGAGGGCGTTTCCGCGTCGGGGCCGTCGTCGTCGCTGCGGAGCCAGCGTTGAGGACGGTGCGCGGCGGTGCTGCTGCTTCCCAGACTCCTGACTGAGCAGCGCCTGCGGGCACCGCCCCCTCCCCGAGCGCCTTAACCGCGGTGCTGGCCGCTCACGCCGCCCTCTCCGCATTCAGCGCGGGCGCCCGTGGACGGCCTCAGCTGAGCCAGGAACGGGCTGCGGGGCAGGAGCCGCCCCGGCCGCATCTGCAGCCCCAGCGCGGGCGCCGCCCCCTCCTGGCGACTCCGCCCCGGGCCCGGCTCCGCCCACCGCGGGGCGTGGCCTCTGCGTGCGCATGCGCGCTGGGCGCGGCCTGGCACCTGTGCTCGCGCCCTTCAGGCGACGCCCTCGCGGCGGAGAGTCCGGCGGCGGCCGCGCTGCCCCGCGAGGGCTCCGGGTGCGCGTGCCGGGCCGGGCGCGGCCTGTGCGGTGCTGGCGGGACGGTCGCGCCCGCCACGCGGGGAGCCCCGGGTTTGGGAGCGCCAGGCCGAAGTCCCCGTCACCCCGTCACCCCGTCACCCCATCATCCCGCCCCCCGTGGTCCGGCGGCGTGTGGGTTCCGGGAAGGTTTGCGCGTGTTGGGTGTGGGGGTTCCATGTGGGGTGCGGGGGGCGCGTGTGGGGTGCGGGGCGCCTTCCCCGGGGTGGCGGCGCTCACGCCGGTTCCGGGGCTCGCCGCCCGACGCGGGGGCCCGGGGTGGCCAGACGCCCGGCCTGGGCTGTGCCGCCGCCGCGGGCGCGGTCCCTTGAGCCCCGGGCCGGGCTGCTGTGCGCGGGCGGCGGGGCCGAGCGGGCGGGGCCGGGCCTCAGGTCCCGCGGAGACGCGGCGGGGCCGCCTCGGGGCCCGGCCGGGCGCTGTCCCGTCGGCAGCCCATGGACAGAGGCCGGCGGCGGGTGCTGACCGCGCGGGGAGCGCTGAGGGGACGAGCCGGGCCTGGCGGCTGGTCGTGCGGCCCGGGGCGCGGACCTCCCTGCGGGAAACCCCGGCTGTGGCGCGCACGGTGGGCGAGAGAGCGACGCGGCGCGGGTGGGGCCCCGGGAGGACGCTGGTCCGCGGCCAGAGGCCTCCTGCCCGTCCACGGCCCGCTGAGGTGAGGGACGCCCTTGCTGCCGAGCCCGGTCACCCGCCGACCGAGGAGAGCACGAGCTCGCCCAGCGGCTGCCTGGCGAGGAGGCTGACTGACTCCCGGGGCAGCCGCTCCGGCTCCCTGGCTGGCCCCCGGGCAGCTCACCGGCGGAGGCGGCGTGCGCGGAGGCCACCGCCCGCCTGTGTCGCTGCCTCCCTCGGGAACCAGTGGTCCCGAGCCCTCTGTGCCCTCCGCCTTCCCAGGATTCCTGCCCTGAGGGTCCTTGCGCAGCACACTAGGGGGCCTCCCGGGCCTCCCAAGCCCCGCCAGGCGCCCCTCCCGAGGACCTTCCCTCTGCGTTCCCAGCGGGAATATCCTAGGGCCCGGGATGGACTCCACGCCATGCCAGCTTGTGCCTGGCCAGGGGCGGCCGCACAGGCCAGCGCACAGGAGGGACCGAATGGTGAGCAGAACATGGCCTGGGGAGCTACACTCTCTGGGTTCAGTCCTGGTAAGGCCTCACCCCCTGATGCTCCCCCACGCCTCAGCCATGGGGCAGGATGCAGCTGAACAGAGGCAGTTCGGAGGACCTGGGTGATCCCCCCCACACTCCTCTGAGGGGAGGGAGATGTCTACACAGGGGCCATCTGTGGCCGGGTTTCCTCACCTGCGCAGCGGGGACCTCACACACCCCACACATAGGCCATGTGGACAGAAGGCGGCTCCAGAGGCTGTCCAGAGAGACCAGTCTGCCTGGACCTGAGTCCCTGAAAGTCCTATGCCAGGCCAGGATGCCCCGCCCACCTGATGATGCCTGGTGTCAGGTGTGAGGACAACAATCCCATCCATTCAACCTGGGACCTGTAGTGGAGGCGGCTGTGAGTCCTACAGGCAGGGATGGCTCCCCTGTGTCCAGAGCCTTGACCTGGGACTGTGGCTGCATCAGCTGGGGGCGGCTAGAACACCCCTCTGGGTTGCGGGCAGGACGACCCTCAGGACACAGCCTAAGGACGAGGCAGGGGCTAGGGCTCCAATGGTGGTCAGGACACTGGCTCAGCAGGCACAGATTTACCAAATTAGAATTTCCTTACAAGGATCAAAGCTGTTCCTGTCTGCCCCTAGGACCAGGGGAACTGGGGTTGGGGTCGGCCTGTCTGGGCCAAGTAACCAGGAATGATCAGGTGTTTCCTGGTTACACGACAGGGTCCTGGACAGCAGTGCCAGGGAAGGACCAAAGTCCCGGGCAGCAGGAAACACACAGACAGCATCAGAGAGACCCAAATGAGGAAGGTGCTTGCTCCCCCTCCTCCACTGAGAGGGCCCCGCTGGGTGGTGACCCCCCCTGGGGAAGATGGCAGAGCAGGGTGGGTTGAGGGGTGGTTGTGGGGGAGGAGCCTGAGGCAGGAACTGACAAGACCCTGTTTGTGGTATCAGGGACTGAGGACACGGTGAGCTCACTGGGAACTACTCTGCCTCACAGGGGCTGGAATTAAAAAATGGATAATACACACCTGCAGGGCTTTTACAGACGGGATGTAGTAAACTCTCATTTTTTGTGCCTTAGGTATAAATGTTCTGGGAAGACCATCATGCGAGGCCAAAGGCTTTGGGGGTGAAAGGACGCACCAGAGACAGAGTGGATAACACAACAGGTAGATGTGTGGAAATGCTTCGCTAAGAGAAGCAGCGGCGAGAGGGGAGACTTCTGGGTCTCAGTTTGATTTCTGACTTCAGTAGGCTTTGTCTGACTTGGGGAGTCGGTCCTTGCTGGTTGTTATCCATTGTGGCATCAGGCTTTCAGTCAGCTTCTCCTTTAGGCCACGTCTGGGGTTTTTTTTGCCCTGATTCCACCTTCTCTGGAGCTCTGGCAGCCTTTGGCGTGTGTGCACTTGATCTGGCTCCCTACTTGATGTATCTCACTCCCTTTCTTATCTCCTTTATTTTCCCCAGCAGTGTTCGGCTGAGCATGATGCAGAGACTAGCTTTTAATTTTATCAAATGTACCCCAATAGTAAGGGGGGGTGCCTTGCCTAAATGTGGCTGTGGTGAGCTCTGAGAAATAGAGGGAAAAATCTAGGTGAAAAATAATCAAGTTGTATAAACAAATTTCAAAGAAGATGGAGCATTTATAATCGAGAAATGTAAAGTTCATTTCTAATGTAGGATTACTATTTAAATCAATGGAAAAGAAGCTAGCATAGATTAAGAAAAGAAAGCAATTCTGTTCTGCTCAAATTACCAATATTATATTAAACTGAAAGATGAATTACAACTTTTAACATCAAGTAATGTTATTTTGGACATTGGATTATTGGAAACTTATTATTAGATAATAAAATGATAGTGGTGAAATATGTACTTTCTGTAAAAAGATTTATTTATTTTTTTCACAAGAAACGGGGTATAGGCCAGATGCGTGGGACAGTGAGAGGATTCACCAGAGACAGAGCGGGGAACAGAACAGTCAGACTGAAGAAATACACTGTTAAGGAGCAGCAGGCACAACAGGAGAGGTCTACGACGCCATGTGGGACCCTCGCTGGCCGGCCGGATTGAACCAGCAGTGCAGAGGCTGTGGACAGCTTCACAGCACTGCGCTCAATCACCTGCTCCACCAGGGAGGCCCAAAAATATGTACTTATTTTAACAATTAAACAATTGTGTGGCAGTATCCACACCTCAGACAATATAAACTTTATGAAATGTCACTGTTTTCATGAATGTCATAAGTACTATTTGTCGTTTTTCTGAAATGACAAATTTCTAATACATAAATAAATGACGTGATTGCCTTTAGGTGAACACTGATACAGGTGGGTACATTACACCTGCCCAGGTCACACACGGCACGTGACACACATCATACTAGACACACATCCGAGATCCGCCTGGGAACATATGGAAACATAATTCAGTTGTAAGAATGTAAGCATCAAGAGCTTTTCTTCTTCCTTTGTGGCCGAATTTGTGCAAGTAAGAAAGTGTATCACGTGAGTTCAGATATGTACAGACAAGTCTGTCACAATAAGTGCTTTTGTTATAGGACAGGGAGAGGGGCAGCCCAAACCCCGCAAACCTGCCTATTCTAAATGGGTTCTGCCATCCGCCGCATCAACACAAAACATAGGAGACTTTAATGGGAAGGAACTTTAATAAAACTAGGAAACAATACAGGTAAGGCAAAGAGTCTAGTTTCTAAGTGAAGCACCCAGAGTTACCCGTCCCCTCGTGGGTAAAAGTCCATCCAAATGGGATTGGCCCAGAGCAAGGCCCCAAAGCCTGCCTCAAGTCTAAAGCATCTTCCAGTGGGGACCCACAGAAAAGGGTCACAAACAACCGGACAAGCCCGGAAGGAAAAGAGCAAAATCAACATCCAGATAAAAGCTGCCATTGTCACCTCCCCACAGGTCTCACCCACATCTGTGTCACCCAGTCCACGACCAAAAGACAAGCGCAGTTTCTTTACGTGTCTCTAGGCTCCTCCAGGTCTCCTGGCTCCATCCTGTTTCCTTCCTCAGTCTCTTCTGCAGCTTCTCCTCTTCCTGCTCAGCTCCACCCTCCCTTGGGTGGGGCAGGGAACCTCCCCCTTTCCTGGGGACCACCCTGTTACACTTTGAGTCGCACACTGTTGAATGCTTCATATTTTGCGTCAGCTCCACACTGTAAACTCAGAGCAAGCTCTATACACGTCCCTCCCGAGACTTGAGGACACACGCAGTTGGCACTCTGAACACTCAGTGGATCCATATCTTTCCTTCCAAGTGCGTCTCCCCAGGTGCCGAGTTTCCTGGTGCATCCACCCTGAGAGACGAGAGTGGGCATCTACAGTCTCTGTCTTGCAAACAAGCTCACATCCCTTTCACCGTGGGAGAGATCTTACTCCTCCACACCGCAGCCATGTAAAGCACGTCTCCTTGAATCGTCACCGTCACCCTGTGGTGGCTCGAAACCAGCTAAGGTGTGTTTCTGTGCCTGCTGGACCTAGCCCATACGTCCGCAGGTCTACCAGAGGATGCTCCAGCACGGAATCACCTTCACACACCCTTTTCAAATACGGGATCCGCCTCCCTGAAGGTGGAATGTGCAAGACTGAAAACTGCTCTAGAAGCCTGACTCGCTGGGGGATCTCCCCTCAGGACAGCTGACTCCAGCTCCGGGGCTGCCCTGCACTCACCGTGCCATTTTCCTGTGTGCCGTCGGCCAGCGCAGTGGCAGATTAGCAAGGCTGACCCAGGGATGAGAGACTGAGCTAGGCGGTCAAGGATTCGGCGCAGAAATGACAGACAGACAGACTTCAAGAGTGAAGATCTGAATGTAATGTGCTCAAATCATTATGCATTTTTATCCATTTTCAAAAGGCATTAGGTCACACAAAATCTATTTTCCCAGCATAACAATGTTTCTTGTTACCTAGGCATAGAATACAATTTTCTAGCTAATGATTACAAGTTGCTAAGTTGCTACTTATTCAGGAACAATGACTATCTGATTAATGGTTAAACTGTTTTGTTGGTGACTCCATCAGGCTTGTTTGTAGGTGAAGCTCTTAGCAGCCTTGTTCTCAAGCAAAGGAGGGTTTTTTTTTACTGCGGGCTTATTGTCTAGATTGGGCTTACAGCCATTTAGACATTTGCCTGAATTGAACGCCAAAGATTTTCATGATGAAGCCCCTCGGGGACTGCGCCTGTCTTAGGTCGTCAGGAGTCACAGACATGAGGCTGGCCAGTGCCTTCTTTAGTCTGCCCCTGATCTTACCCGTCATTGACTGTCCAGTCCAGCGCACAGGGGAAGGGGGTCTTATTCACTTGGATGTACTGTGTGTCTGAGTGAAAGCCTTCCTCTTTCCAGTAAGTTCACTGGCGTTCAGCGGCAGAGGCTGCCGCACCTGTGAACTGAGCTGCATGCCCACATGTTCCTTAGACTTTCTGTGAGAATTAAAGTGACACAGTTGAGGCCTTTCCACCATCCCAGAGAGTGTCAGGCCCTCGTGCTGTCTCGCACACATTACAAACCATGTGGAGTAGACTATATTCCTCACAGGAGTATTACGGACCCCTGGAGAGACCTCGTTACAGTGACTGGTGCAGAAACACTTTCTGTGAAGAGGCTGCTCCGCCTGTCCGTAAACCATGTGTCACTCACGACTGCACTTAGGACTGGGGGTGTAGAGTATTATCGAATGAATAAATGACCGTGCACTCACACACAGTTTACATGTTTCTCAAGGGCTTGTGGCATTTACTATTCCTCATCCGGGCAGAGCAAAGCAGGAACACCTTGGATTCCCGGCTCAAGAGCAGAAAAGGACAGAGAGTCGGGAAACACAGTTCGATTACTTTGGTGAAGTTAAAAACGAACCAGTCGACATTATAAGTAACAGCCACACCAATCTTCAGCATGGAGGAAATGATGTTCAAGCAGACGAAGGTGCTCACCAGGATCAGGATGGTGTGAGTGGCCCTAGACTCGGGGGAGCACGTGGAGGAGGCGAACCCGTGAAGGTGTTGGACCCGCCTCCTGTGCTGGGACAGGGTGTAGACCATGGAGCCGCTGGCCCCGACCATGATCAAAAAAAACACAACATCGGGGAAGGAGATCAAAGACCCATATAAGAAGGCCATAGCTGGGGCATGACGAACAGAGGAACACTCCCCAAACTTTTTCCTGCTTGTGTCATTTTTGTCACTCAAATTGCTAGACATGAACATGGGATAGATGTAATTTACAAGCAAGCTCGGGACCCAGCACAGGGCAATGCAGGGAATAACGTACCTGGGAACTTTCTCTCTCAGCCATGCCCACCTGGAGCCCCGGGCACCAATGGTGATGGCCTGGACCACACTCAGGTGGCAGGTGGTGCTGATGGACACGCCTCTGCCCACTCCAGAAACATAAGGGAGGAACTTGCAGATAAAATCATTGCCTTGATACCACCCAAAAGATGTCAGTGGATAGGAGATACTGCTGGAGAACAGGACCAAGAAATTGATCAAAATCAGGTGCTTGACAATCAAAGCTGTGGACCTCGGCCTACAACCATGGAAAGAGAGGAAGAGCTGATGGGAAAGAAGGGAGAAATTTCCCAAGATCCCGAGTCCAGCTAGTAAGAAGATGATGGTCACCACGACCAAATCCCGGGTGTCCATCCTGTCAGTTCTCAGCAGCTGGCACGGGCCTCCTGAGCAGGAGGACCCTGCTGGGCAACCTGTCAGCTGCTGCCCCGTCCTCCCTCCCCGCACAGCTCCCCCTCCGGGGTGTTCACTGAAAGGCTCTCAGTTATTCAGAGACTTTCGGGGGCTGAACGTACACCCAGGACTCCCTGTTGCGGGGATAGCTCAGGGAGGCTGACTGCCTTCCTCACAGACTGCCGAGGCGGCGCTGTCCCGTCCTCATGGAGCAGAAGGCGCACAGGCACGGAGAGGATCCGGGTCCCTCAGATTCACTCAGTGGTTCCGGGTGGAGTGGCGAGCTGACCTGGCTGGGCGGGGGACGACACAGGCCACTGAGCCCACACTCACCAGGGGGCCCTCCGCTGAGTCCTCAGCTCGACCAGAAGCTGACTGACCCTGCGTGTGTCCTGCCATTCCAGGGCAGATTCATTTCCCAAGACGGGTCCTGACAAGGTGGCACTGGCATCCGCTTGTGCGCACAGGCTTCTGGGGCCGGCTCTGTGGCTTTCATTCCTGGGCCAGGAGGGAAGGGTCCCCTCTCTTTCCTCATCTCTGGCCCTCCCTCGCCATCCCCGTTCGGGGACACCTGCACCTCCTCCCTCTTGGAAGAGATCCCAGCCCGTCTGTGAGACTCAGTCTTAGCAGCCCTGCCACCCTCAGCCCCTCTCCCCAGCTCCGGGGACACTCAGGGTGTCTCTGTGAAGGTATTCTTCAGGCAGAGCCAAGCTCCAGGGGTGTGAATAAACTGGGAGCACCGCGGGCAGGGAGGGCAGAGCCGTCCCCCCACCCCGGGCTTGGGAGCCCAGAGCCGCCAGGAGCCTGGAAACAGCCCGTCTGCTTTCACCCCGGGAGCCGCAGGCAAAGGCCTGAGCCGGGACGACGGGCCCGACACCCCGTGTGATAAGCGTGTGGGGACGAGCTCGGCCCCGACGTCAGATCTCGGGCCCAACCGCTGAGGAGAGTCTGACCTTCACCTCACGGTGAGCAGAGAGCCGGGCGCGGGACAGGGGTCCAGGCCGCAGACGCGCCGGGGAGGGGAAGCCACGGCCCGGGGAGCAGAGAGGAAACGCACCGTCCCGGGTTCTGCCCCCGCCGCCACGAGCAGCCCCGCGAGGCTCCTTCTGAAAGGGCAGGTCAAGGGTCACGTTGTCTCTGTGGTCAAACAGGCCCCGACATCGCCTCCGCTCTGTTTCCTCCTGCGCGCCGCTTTGCCCGCAGTGAGTGGACAGTTCTCTGGGGAGGAGACAGAACAATGTGCCCGCGGCGGCCTCACCCGCTGTGTCGGGGACCGTCTCCTCCCCCCCCCCCCCCCCGGCTCTCAGACAGGCTTTCTGCCGGGACCTGAGCCCCGTGTAGCCCCCGGCCCTGTCTCACCAGCAGGGAGACCCCGAGACGCCCCATGGTCCTGGGCATGTGGTCAGGGCCCCTCCTGAGGAGGCTGAGCAGCAGGAGCCCCAGAACCACCACCCTGAGGTCAGGGGAGTCAGGGTGCTCCTGGGCTGCAGGGACCCGCAGCCTCCTGGGCCTGAGGTCCAAGCAGAGCAACAGGCGCTCTCAGGAATGGAGGCCCGCACCCCACTGTCTCACCTGCTCATGGAAAGCCTGCCCGGGTCTGGGTCCAGGAGCGGGTCTCCTCCTGCCCGTGTCCCTCCTGCACCCCTGTCTCCTCCGACACCCGCCCCTGTGAGCACAGAGCAGACTCACCGGCTTCCTGCCGCCCAGGCGCTGGGCTCAGGGAAGGGCTCAGCCTGCATCCTTCCGCAGGGTCCAGCGCACCCCGAGATAGAGTGTGTGCCGCTGGGACTCTACCTCACAGCTGCAATTATCGGGTCCCAGGAGCTGCCCGGGCAGTGACAGGCCTGGGAGCTCAGAAGAGTCGGGAAAACTTTTCCTTCTGCTAATTGCCAAGAACAACTTCAGGGTCCTCAGCGGTGTCAAGAGATGTGGGGCGTTGGGGAGACCCTGCTTCCCTGGGCCTGGGGCAGACGAAGGTCCTGGGAGGAGCCCCAGAGTTAATGGCACAGACTGGGGGCTGGGGAATGAGAGGCGTCCAGGGGAGGTGGTGCTCACTGAGAGGGTCACCCGCGGAGTGCAGCCTGCAGGGCCTGCTGGGCAGAGACCGGGAGGCCCAGACCCCAGGACGCTGAGCGCCCTCAGGTCCCTGGCAGTGATGACACTGATTACATTCATGGGATCGCCCTGTTGCCTCTATTCAATACCGTCACACCTAAGGTATTCAGAAATGTAAGGATTTTCTCCAGGGCAGCTGGTTCACAGGCGACTCCACCGTCTGGGCAGTGTCGGGGCAGCCAGGCCACGTCCTTCCCGACACCCGAGGCCAGCGCTCTCCTCTGAGTGTGCAAGTTTGCCAGTTCCAGTCGGGGCTACCATTGCTTTTCTGTTCAGGGGGATTTTTGTGGTGGGTGAAAGAAAATCCCCTTCCTTGTGGGAGGGGTTGGCGGCTCTTGACCTGGTTCCTGAGCCATCCCACTCCTGGGCAGAGGCTGAGAAAGTAAGACAAATCTTCACACTCATTGCATAGTGAGAAGAACACCCCCAGAGACTCCTACCTCCATTCAGATGTCACACCTCTGTGCAACCCAGGGCACCCCGTGCACAATGGCCCGCTGCACGGCACACACTCACCCAGGATCCAGAGCTCTCCTCCAGAGGGGACGCTCGTCTTCATACCCGTGAACCACAGGCATCCTGAGTCTTTATCTCAATCCCGTGTGACTCAAGACCTGGCTGTGGCTGCCGGCTGTTCTCCCTGTGAGTGATCCGGTGGAGACGCAGCCAGAGGAGTGGCGTTAGCCTGGGGTATGCCCCGGGTGGGCAGGATCTCCAAGGCTGAGGATGGGTGGGAGGAGGGGCAGGCCGGCAGGGCTGTGATGGTGCCCGCTGTGCAGTGGGCTCTCGGGGACACCAGGCCGGAGCAAGGGTGGTTGGAAGGGAAGACCCAGCCCATGGGCATGGGGTGCTGAATTGGATGGAGACCAGGTCAGGGAGAGGGTGACGGTGGGCTGTGCAGGGGCACATGGAGGACGGTGGGTGAGTTCTGAGTGGTTGGCAGGAGGCCGGATGGCAGAGAGGGCACAGCATGTGCTGTGAGGGCGCTAGGGGCCTCAGGGGTTGGTGACCGGGTGGTGAGTCCTAGAGATATGTGCAGGCGCCGGGGCACACAGACAGGGGGCTCAGGAACGAGGAGGAACATGAAGGGCAGAGCATGGGGGGAACGGGACGGTGGATTTTGGGGTTCCGGCCACTCAAGCACCCTTCACATCTAACAGCTACAAGCACTGGGGCTGTGGTCATTGCCAGTGTCCGGCCCCCAACCCAATGCAACAAGACCCGGGGCCTACATAGCCATCACAGTCCAGGGTCTCCCTTCCTCTTGGCTGCTGCAAAATTAGGATCCGGACGCTTAGCGTGTTGCATGAGTGGGATCCAGCCTTGTCTATGTTCCCAGGCGCGACTGCATTGGAAGAGCCCAGGCCTGGAGTGGGTCTGCAGAGAGAGGATGCAGTGGGGAGCACAGCAGATGGGAACAGGAGGCAGAGCAGCCAAAGTTTTGGGACTGGTGGGGGGGCTGGCGCCTGGCCAACCCGAGGCACAGCTGTGCTGAGGGAGCTTCTCATCCTTGTCCTCGTCCTCCCTGGGCCCACCTGGTGGGGCAGGGGCAGAGTGTGGAGGTCGCGCCACCCCTGTTGATTCCTGCAGGGTCACAGGGGACCTGCACCCTTTGGGGGCACCTGACACCTCCAGGCTCAGGGCAGGAGATGCGGGAAGTGCGGGCTGGGGGAGTCCCTCTCTTCCGCCTGTCATTCACCATCCACCATTTGTCTTTTCGCCCTGACGTCGTCCCGGAGCACGGTCCCCTCCGCCTCCAGGCACGTTGCTGCAACTGGCCCGAGTGTGTGTTCCGATGGCTGAATCGTAAGTGCTCGCGCGTGCACAGACCTCCTGCTCTTGATCCGTCCCTGTGCTGGGGGCGTCGAGGGCGTTTCCGCGTCGGGGCCGTCGTCGTCGCTGCGGAGCCAGCGTTGAGGACAGTGCGCGGCGGTGCTGCTGCTTCCCAGACTCCTGACTGAGCAGCGCCTGCGGGCACCGCCCCCTCCCCGAGCGCCTTAACCGCGGTGCTGGCCGCTCACGCCGCCCTCCCCGCATTCAGCGCGGGCGCCCGTGGACGGCCACACCTGAGCCAGGAACGGGGCTGCGGGGCAGGAACCGGCCCGGCCGCATCTGCAGGCCCAGCGCGGGCTCCGCCCCCTCCTGGCGACTCCGCCCCGGGCCCGGCTCCGCCCACCGCGGGGCGTGGCCTCTGCGTGCGCATGCGCGGCCTGGCACCTGTGCTCGCGCCCTTCAGGCGACGCCCTCGCGGCGGAGAGTCCGGCGGCGGCCGCGCTGCCCCGCGAGGGCTCCGGGTGCGCGTGCGGGGCTCCGTGCTCGGGTGCGCTGGGCCGCGCCGCAGGTCCCGTGGTCCGGCGCCGTGTGGGGTGAGTGGGGCGCGTGTGGGGTGCGGGGGTGTGTGGGTTGTGGGGGGCTGTGCGCGTGTGGGGTGCGGGGGCCCCGTCGGGCGGCGGGTGCTGACCGCGCGGGGAGCGCTGAGGGGACGAGCCGGGCCTGGCGGCTGGTCGTGCGGCCCGGGGCGCGGACCTCCCTGCGGGAAACCCCGGCTGTGGCGCGCACGGTGGGCGAGAGAGCGACGCGGCGCGGGTGGGGCCCCGGGAGGACGCTGGTCCGCGGCCAGAGGCCTCCTGCCCGTCCACGGCCCGCTGAGGTGAGGGACGCCCTTGCTGCCGAGCCCGGTCACCCGCCGACCGAGGAGAGCACGAGCTCGCCCAGCGGCTGCCTGGCGAGGAGGCTGACTGACTCCCGGGGCAGCCGCTCCGGCTCCCTGGCTGGCCCCCGGGCAGCTCACCGGCGGAGGCGGCGTGCGCGGAGGCCACCGCCCGCCTGTGTCGCTGCCTCCCTCGGGAACCAGTGGTCCCGAGCCCTCTGTGCCCTCCGCCTTCCCAGGATTCCTGCCCTGAGGGTCCTTGCGCAGCACACTAGGGGGCCTCCCGGGCCTCCCAAGCCCCGCCAGGCGCCCCTCCCGAGGACCTTCCCTCTGCGTTCCCAGCGGGAATATCCTAGGGCCCGGGATGGACTCCACGCCATGCCAGCTTGTGCCTGGCCAGGGGCGGCCGCACAGGCCAGCGCACAGGAGGGACGGGATTGGTGAGCAGAACATGGCCTGGGGAGCTACACTCTCTGGGCTCAGTCCTGGTAAACCCTCACCCCTTCAAGCCCTGCCATGCCGCAGACATGGGCAGGATGAGGCCTAGCACAGGCAGTTCCGGGGACCGGGGTGATCCCCCCACTCTCCTCTGAGAGGAGGGCGGTGTCCACACGGGCCGTCTCCAGCGGGGTTTACTTACATGCAGAATAGGGACCTCACACACACCCCAAATAGGCTATGTAGACAGCAGGTGGCCAGGGTGCGTGTCCAGGGATACTGGCTTTCCTGGGCAGGTGTCCCTGAAAGACCTAGGCCAGGCCAGGCTGCCCCGCCCTCCTGATTGGGCCCTGGTGTCAGGTGTGATGACAGTGCAATCCATTTACCTGGCCACACCTTGTGAAGGCGGCTGGGACTCCCACAGGCAGGGATGGCTCCCCTGTGTCCAGAGCCCTGACCTCCGGCTGCCCCTGCATCAGCTGGGGGTGGCTGGAACACCCCATTGGGTGTGGGCAGAACTTGACCCTCAGGACACAGCCAGACATGGCAGGGGCTAGGGCTCCAATGGTGGTCAGGACACTGGCTCAGCAGGCACAGATTTACCAAATTAGAATTTCCTTACAAGGAACAAAGCTGTTCCTGTCTGCCCCTAGGACCAGGGGAACTGGGGTTGGGGTCGGCCTGCCTGGGCCAAGTAACCAGGAATGATCAGGTGTTTCCTGCTTACACAACAGGGTCCTGGACAGCAGTGCCAGGGAAGGACCAAAGTCCCAGGCAGCAGGAAACGCACAGACAGTGTCAAACAGACCCAAATAGGAAGGTGCTTGCTCCCCCTCCTGCACAGAGAGGGCCCCGCTGGGTGGTGACTCTCCTGGGGAAGATGGCAGAGCAGGGTGGCTTGAGGGGTGGTTGTGGGGGAGGAGCCTGAGGCCGGAACTGACAGACCCTGTTTGTGGTATCAGGGACTGAGGACAGGGTGAGCTCACTGGGAACTTACTCTGCACTCACAGGGGCTGGAATTGAAATACAGAAAATACACACCTTCAGGGCTTTCAAAGATGGGATGTAGTAAACTCTCTTTTTTTTGTGCCTTATGTGGTAAATGTTCTGGGAAGATCATCAGGTGAGGCCAAAGGCTTGGGGGTGAATGGATGCACACGAGACATAGTGGATAACACAATAGGTAGATGTGTGGAAATGCTTTGCTAAGAGAATCAGCGGGCGAGAGGGGAGAATTCTGGGTCTAAGCTGGATTTCTGGCTTTTTTACAGGCTTTGTCTGACTTTGGGAGTCGGTCCTTGCTGGTTGTTACCCATTTTGGCATCAGGCTTTCAGTCAGCTTCTCCCTTTAGGCCATGTCTGGGGTTTGTTTGCCCTGATTCCACCTCCTCTGGAGCTCTGACAGCCTTTGGCGTGTGTGCACTTGATCTGGCTCCCTACTTGCATGTATCTCACTTCCTTTCTTATCTCCTTTATTTCCCCAGCAGTGTTCTGCTGAGCATGATGCGGAGACTAGATTTTAATTTCATCAACTGTACCCCAATAGTAAGGGTGGGTGCAATTGACTAAATTACTCTGTGGTGTGGTGAGCTCTTAGAAATAGAATGAAATTTCCGGGTTAAAAATAATGAAGTTGGCCTCCCCTGGTGGCGCAGCGGTTCAGTGCTGGGCTGCGAAGGTGCCTGCAGCCTCTGCAGCACCGGTTCAATCCCCGGCCACTGGCGAGGGTCCCACATGGCGCGACAGACCTCTCCTGCTGCGCCCGCTGCTCCCCTCAGCAGTGTATTTCGATAGTCTGCCTGTTCTGTTCCCCGCTCTGGCTCTGGTGAATTCTCTCCCTACCGCGCTTCTGACTATACCGAGTGCTTGTATAAATTAAGTAATTAAAAAAATAATAAAGTTGTGTAAACAAATTTCAAAGAAGATGAGGCATGTGTAATGTAGAAAATAAAGTGCATTTCCTTTTTTTTTTTAAGGATTTATTTATTTATACAAGCACTGGGTACAGTCAGAAGCACGGGAAGGTGAGAGAACTCACCAGATTCAGAGTGGAGAACAGAACAGGCAGACTGACAAAGTACACTGCTGAGGGGAGCAGTGGGCAGGGCAGGAGAGGTCTGTCATGCCATGTGGGACCCTCACTGGCGGCCCGCGATCGAACCAGCGCTGTAGAGGCTGCGAGCAGCTTCGTAGCCAAGCACTCAAATGCAGAGGCCTGTAAAGTGCATTTCTAATGTAGGATTACTATTTAAATCAATGGAAAAAAAGCTAGCATAGATAAAATAAAGCAATTCTCTTCTGCTCAAATTATCAATATTATATTAAATTGACAGACGAATTACAACTTTTAACATCAAGTAATTTATTTTGGACATTGGATTATTGTGAAGACTTATGGTTACATAAAAAATGAGAGTGGTAAAATAGTACCTTTTTTTAAAAGATTTATTTTTTTTATACAAGAACCGGGGTATAGGCCAGATGTGAGGGAGGGTGAGAAGATTCACCAAAGACAGAGCGGGGTGCAGAACAGGCAGAATGACAAAATACACTGCTGAGGGGAGCAGCGGGCACGACAGGAGAGGTCTGCCGCGCATGTGGGACACTCGCTGGCCGGCCAGAATCGAATGAGCGCTGCAGAGGCTGTGGACAGCTTCACAGCTCTGCACTGAACGCCTGCGCTACCAGGGGAGGCCCAAAAATATGTACTTATTTTAACAATTAAACAATTGTGTGGCAGTATCCACACATCAGACAATATAAGCTTTATGAAATGTCACCGTTTTCACAAATGTCGTAAGTACTATTTGTCATTTTTCTGAAATTATAAATTTCTAATACATAAATAAATGACGATTGCCTTTAGGTGAACTATGATACAGGTGTGTACATTATATCAGCCCAGGTCACACACGGCACGTCACATCATACCAGACACACATCACACCAGACACACATCTGAGATCTGTGTGGACACATGGAAACATAATACAGTTGTAAGAATGTAAGCATCAGGAGCTTTACTTCTTCCTTTGTGGACTAATTTGTGACAAGTAAGAAAGTGTATCGCGTGAGCTCACATATGACAGACAAGTCTGTCACAGTGTTTGAGTTGCACACTGTTGAATCCTTCATATTTTGCGTCAGCTCCACACTGTAAATACAGAGCAAGCTCTATACATGCCCCTCCTGAGACTGAGGACACACGCACTTGGTGCCTTGAACACACAGGGCATCCAGCTCTCTCCTTCCCAGTGCGTCTCCCCAGGTGCCGAGTTTCCTGGTGCCTCCACCCTGAGCGACGAGAGAGGGCACCTCCACTTTGTGTCTTGCAAACCCGCTCACATCCCCTTCACTGTGGGAGAGAGCTTGCTCCTGCACACCTCAGGCCACACGAAGCATGTCACCCAAACTCTGGTGGCTCGAAACCAGCTAAGATGTGCGTCTGTGCCTCCTGGACCCAGCCCATCAGTCCACAGTCTACCAGAGGGGACCCAGGCACAGAATCACTTTCACACGCCCTTCTCAAATACGGGATCTGCCTCCCTGAAGGTGTAATGTGCAAAACTGAAAACTGCTCCTGAAGCCTGACTCGCTGCCGGGATCTCCCCTCAGGACAGCTGACTCCGGCTCCAGGGCTGCCCTGCACCCAATGTGCCATTTTCCTATGATCTAAGCTCCATGCCCAGATGTTCCTAAGAATTTCTGTGAGAATTAAATCGACACATTTGAGGCCTTTCCACCATCCCAGACAGTGTCAGGCCCACGGGCTGTCTCACACAAATTGCGAACCATCTGGAGCAAGACTGTGTTCCTCACAGGAGTAGTAGGGACCCATGTACAGACCTCGTTACAGTGACTGGTCCAGAAACACTTGCTTTGAAGCGGTTGCTCAGCTTATCTGTAAACCATATGTCATTCACAACTGCACTTAGGACTGGGGGTGTGAGTGAATTATCGAATGAATAAATGACCGTGCACTCACACGCAGTTTACATATTTCTCAAGGATTTCTGACATTTATTATTCCTGATCAGGGCAGAGCACAGCAGGGACACCTTGGGCTCCCGGCTCAGGAGCAGAAAAGGACAGAGAGTCGGGAAAGACAGCGTGACTACTGTATTGATGTTATAAACATACCAGTCGGGATGATAAGTAACAGCCACAACAACCTTCAGCATGGAGGAAATGATGTTAAAGCAGACGAAGGTGCTCACCAGGAGCAGGATGGTGTGAGTGGCCCTAGACTCGGGGGAGGACGTGGAGGAGGCGAACCCGTGAAGGTGCCGGACCCGCTGCCTGTGCCGGGACAGGGTGTAGACCATGGAGCCGCTGGCCCCGACCATGGTCACAAAAAACACAACATCGGGGAAGGAGAGCAAAGCCCCGTATAAGATGTCACTGGCTGGGTCGTGACGAACAGCGGAACACTGTCCAAACCTTTTCCTGCTTGTGTCATTTGTGTCATTTAAATTACCCCCAATGAACACGGCAAAGATGGAATTTACCAGCATGCTCAGGACCCAGCACAGGGCAATGCAGGGCAGGACGCACCTGAGAACTTTCTCTCTCAGCCCTGTCCACCTGGAGCCCCGGGCGCTGATGGTTATGGCCTGGACCACACTCAGGAGGCAGGTGGTGCTGATGGACACGCCTCTGCCCACTCCAGAAACATAAAGGAGAAACTTGCAGCTCAAATCACTGCCTGGATACCACCCAGCAGATGTCAGTGGATAGGAGATACTGCTGGAGCACAGGACCAACAAATTGACCATAATCAAGTTCTTGACAATCAAAGCCGTGGCCCTCGGCCTACACCCATGGAAAGAGAGGAAGAGCTGATGGGAAAGAAGACAGAAATTCCCCAGGATCCCGAGTCCAGCTAGTAAGAACACGACTATCACCGCCACCCAATCCCGGAAGTCCATCCTGTCAGTTCTCAGCAGCTGGCACGGGCCTCCTGAGCAGGAGGACCCTGCTGGGCAACCTGTCAGCTGCTGCCTCGTCCTCCCTCCCCGCACAGCTCCCCCTCCTGGGTGTTCACTGAAAGGCTCTCAGTTATTCAGAGACTTTCGGGGGCTGAATGTACACCCAGGACTCCCTGTTGCGGGGATAGCTCAGGGAGGCTGACTGCCTTCCTCACAGACTGCTGAGGCGGCGCTGTCCCGTCCTCAGGGAGCAGAGGGCGCACAGGCACGGAGAGGATCCGGGTCCCTCAGATTCACTCAGTGGTTCCGTCGGGGTGGAGTGGCGAGCTGACCTGGCTGGGCGGGGGACGACACAGGCCACTGAGCCCACACTCACCAGGGGGCCCTCCGCTGAGTCCTCAGCTCGACCAGAAGCTGACTGACCCTGCGTGTGTCCTGCCATTCCAGGGCAGATTCATTTCCCAAGACGGGTCCTGACAAGGTGGCACTGGCATCCGCTTGTGCGCACAGGCTTCTGGGGCCGGCTCTGTGGCTTTCATTCCTGGGCCAGGAGGGAAGGGTCCCCTCTCTTTCCTCATCTCTGGCCCTCCCTCGCCATCCCCGTTCAGGGACACCTGCACCTCCTCCCTCTTGGAAGAGATCCCAGCCCGTCTGTGAGACTCAGTCTTAGCAGCCCTGCCACCCTCAGCCCCTCTCCCCAGCTCCGGGGACACTCAGGGTGTCTCTGTGAAGGTATTCTTCAGGCAGAGCCAAGCTCCAGGGATGTGAATAAACTGGGAGCACCGCGGGCAGGGAGGGCAGAGCCGTCCCCCCACCCCGGGCTTGGGAGCCCAGAGCTGCCAGGAGCCTGGAAACAGCCCGTCTGCTTTCACCCCGGGAGCCGCAGGCAAAGGCCTGAGCCGGGACACCCCGTGTGATAAGCGTGTGGGGACGAGCTCGGCCCCGACGTCAGATCTCGGGCCCAACCGCTGAGGAGAGTCTGACCTTCACCTCACGGTGAGCAGAGAGCCGGGCGCGGGACAGGGGTCCAGGCCGCAGACGCGCCGGGGAGGGGAAGCCACGGCCCGGGGAGCAGAGAGGAAACGCACCGTCCCGGGTTCTGTCCCCGCCACCACGTTGTCTCTGTGGTCAAACAGGCCCCGACATCGCCTCCGCTCTGTTTCCTCCTGCGCGCCGCTTTGCCCGCAGTGAGTGGACAGTTCTCTGGGGAGACAGAACAACGTGCCCGTGGCGGCCTCACCCGCCGTGTTGGGGACCGTCTCCTCCCCCCCGGCTCTCAGACGGGTCCTGCCGGGACCAGAGCCCCGTGCAGCCCCCGGCCCTGTCTCACCTGCAGGGAGGCCCCGAGATGCCCCATGGCCCCGGGCATCAGGCCAGGGCCCCTCCTGAGGAGGCTGAGCAGCAGGAGCCCCAGAACCATCACGCTGAGGTCAGGGGAGTCAGGGTGCTCCTGGGCTGCAGGGACCCGCAGCCTCCTGGGCCTGAGGAGCTGGAGCCGGGCACCAGGCACGCTTATGGTGGGGACCTGCTCTCCGTTGTCGTCACTAGCTCAAGAGGTGCTTTCCCAGGTCTGGCTCCAGGAGCGGGTGTCCCCTCTGCCTGTGTCCCTCCTGCACCCCTGTCCTCCTCCCACACCCGCCCCCGTGAGCACAGAGCAGACTCACCGGCTTTTTGCCGCCCGGGCGCTGGGCTCAGGGAAGGGCTCAGCCTGCATCCTTCCGCAGGGTCCAGCGCACCCCGAGATATAGTGTGTGCCGCTGGGACTCCACCTCACAGCTGCAATTATCGTGTCCCAGGAGCTGCCCGGGCAGTGACAGGCCTGGGAGCTCAGAAGAGTCGGGAAAACTTTTCCTGCTGCTAATTGCCAAGAACAACTTCAGGGTCCTCAGCGGCTGTCCTGAGACGTGAGGCGTTGGGGAGACCCTGCTTCCCGGGCCTGGGGGCAGACGAGGGCCTGGGAGGAGCCCCAGAGTAAACAGCACAGACTGGGGGCCTATGGGACAAGGGGCATCGCGGGGAGGCTGTGCTCACTGAGAGGGTCACCCTCGGGATCTGACTCCCGTCACCCGCGGAGTGCAGCCTGCAGGGCGCGCCGGGCAGAGACCGGGAGGCTCAGACCCGTCAGGGTGGAAAGGCCTCAGGTCACAGGCAGTGACGACAGTGATTTCCTCTAACACATGGACCCGCGTGCTCCCTTAGTGACTGTTCGTCGTTCAGAGAGTTTCCCTGTATTCAGGGCTCCTTCGCTGCTGGGTGGGGTCTCGTGTGATTCATCTCCCTGGATGATGGTTTGCAGATTCCTCAAAAAAATTGAAAATGTCAACACCGTATAACCAACATTTCCAGTGTGTGGGGTCTCCAAGGCCTCACGTCTCCAGACAGCCACTGAGGTCCCTGAAGTTGTTCTTGGCACTTTTCTACTCATGTGCCAAAGCACATGAGAACAGTCCCGGAAGAGGCCACGGCAGGGAGAGTTCCAACAGCCCGGGCCAGAAGCCAGCTCAGGACCCCGCGAGGAAGAAAGGGTGGCGCCGACACCGGCCACAGGACAGCTTGAGCGGACCTTGAGGTGGTTTTGCTCAGTGAAAGAAGTCGGGTGTGAGGACAGTTCCTGGGGGATTTCACTCGTGCGTGGACTAGAAATACCAACGGAAACAAACTGGGAAAACAATCTCTGAAAAATATGCTGGCTAGCAGAAGCGCGTGGGGTGCAGGGGCAGACAAGGGTGTAAGGCCTTTTGGGGATGAGTAAAGCATGTGTAGGGATGAAGGTGTGAGCCGAGCTCCCTCCCGGGGCCCGGCCCTGCCTCTGTGGCGTCGTGTTTTCTCCTTTTCCTGATAAACCTGTCCTTTTAAAGGGAAGAAAAGAAAGCGGAACTCCCCCACATCTGTGTCTTATGGAAAAAACCGGCAAATCATTACAATTTGAAAAAGTATATTTTACCAATGCTGACTCTATTGGTGATATGAGAAGAAGCAACTGATATCAGCAGATGAAAAGAGAGAAAGTTCTCAGAGCCCCTCAAAGCAGGCCCTGGGAGCCGATGGCACCGGGGACTCATTCTCCTGTCCCGTCAGCCAGTACTGCTTCCTTCGCCAGGCCAGGCTGCTAGCGCCCACGTCCACGAGTGATTGTAGGTGACATCTGAGCAAGGCACGTTGGTGTCTTTAAGTTAATAAATACATGGCTGATAAGCCGTGGGGGGAGAAAAACATCCATTATGAGTTGAATTGAACTCTAGGTTTTCCTCCACTTAAATCAACTGATTGATCTGTTTTCATTCATTACCCACCCATGGAAAGCCATCCCCCTGCACAGACACGACTCACAGCTCTTCACACATATCTGCACAAACCTGACAGACTGAACCCTGCAGGATCGCGTGTTCACACACACACACACACACACACACACACACACACAGATGTCTTTACACAGAAGCTTTTAATGGCTGCGTAGTATTCCTGTGTGTATGTGCCATGTCGTCTTTATCCATTCATCCATCTGTGGCCATTAGGGCCTTCAGTATTGTAAATAATGCTGTGATACACACGTGTGTGCATGTTTTTATCAGATGAGTGTTTTCATATTCGGGCGAGTAAAAATCCAAAAGTGAGTAACTGGATTCTATGGAATGTCCATTTTTAATATTTGGAAGAATTTCCCTACAGTTTTCTATAATGGATACACCAGGTTTTCATTTACAGTAATGAACACTATTCACATTGTACAACTGACACATTGATTGATGGATAATATTGAATACAAAACACGCACACACGACAAATATACAAACTCCCAGATATGTGTAATTACACGTGTGTGTGTTCTCTGTCTATACATCTAATTTTCCTTTCCCCTCTTCATACCTCATCTAATTGGTGACAAATATCTAAGTTAAATTATGGGTTTCTCTTGCTGTGTAACCTTCAATAGATACAGATCGATGATAGCAGATCAGTGATAGATATCTGGACAGAGAGATCTTTTGGTCAAGTAAATTTTTCTGTTCTTCACATTGTTGGAAATCAGCAATTGCATCCATTTTAGAATATAAATACCAAGAACCTCTTTACATGTTGAGGAAGTGACTATGTTGCTCCTTGAAATCCAAGGGCCCCCTCAGTCCCGTGAGCACTGTGGGTCCGTCTGCCTCTCTGGGGATGAAATGTACAAATCTCATAAGCAGCCCCAAAATCTTGATCCCTGATGGAATCTGCCCTCCAGGCTGATGGCCCCTGGGCCCAGTGCTGACCTGCCATTTGCTGTCCCACGTCCACATGCCTGTCCTTAGCCCCCACCTAGGTCATCGCTGGGGATTGGGGGTCTCCACTGAATCCAGTGTTTCGTGATCATTGTTCTCGTTTCAGTCCGATCAACGTCCTGCCTGTTCCTTGCAGGGCTCAGCCTGCCGCGGGTCCCCTACTCCGGCAGACTCTGGGGACTGTACTTAGAAGGCTGAGGAGCAGAGGCCGTGGTCAAACTCACACTCGTGTGCAAACTTATGCAAGTGATCTGTTTCTCACAGATGAGGGGCCTTTAGGTTTCTTCTCCAGGCGGAGAAGAACCTGGACACGCTGGGGTCCTGGCTCATGAGCAAAAAGGGGCTGATGGCCGGGAAGGAGGTGCTGATGACTGCAGTAATAGTCACAAGCAACAAGTCAGGATTGTGGAAGAGAGTCAAGGACAGCTGGAAGATGGAGAAGACGGTGTAAAAGAAGACAAAGGTGCTCACCAGCAGCAGGATGGTGCGGGTGGCTCTGGACTCCGGGGAGCACGTGGAGGAGGCGCTGCTCCTGTGAAGGTGCCGGACCCGCTGCCTGTGCCGGTACAGGGTGCACACCATGGAGCCGCTGGCCCCGACCATGAGCCCCACACACAGGACTTTGGGGCTCGAGAGCAAAGCTGCAAATAAAGAGTCTGTGATTTGGTCAAAGCGAACCACAGAGCAGTGTCCAAAACTCTTAGTGTTTGAGATGTTCCCGTGACTCAAAGTGTTTGAGAAAAACACGGGATAGATGACATTAACCAGCAGGTTTACAACCCAGCACAGGGCGACACAGGGGAGGATGCACCTGGGAGCTTTCTCTCTCAGCCTTGCCCACCTGGAGCCCTGGGGGCTGATGGTGACGGCCTGGACCACACTCAGGAGGCAGGTGGTGCCCATGGACACGCCCATGCCCACTTGGCGAACATAGAGAAAAAATTTACAACCAAAGTTGGTGAAGATATGATACCATGCGAACAGTTCCACTGGATAGCAGATTCCACTGGAGAACAGGACCAAGAAATTGGCCACAATCAGGTTCTTGACAGCCAAATCTGTGGCCCTCGGCCTACAGCCGGTGAGGTAGAGGAAGAGCTGATGGGAAAGGAGAGAGAGATTCCCCAGAATCCCGATTATACTTTTTAATAACAGAACAGTCCCAACCACCAAATCCCGGGTGTCCATCCTGTCAGTTGTCAGCGGCTGAAAAGGCCTCCTGAGCCGGAGGAGCCTGCCCGAGAAGCCAAGTCACAGCCTCCGGATACTGTCAGCTGCAGCCCTGTCCTCCCCACAGCTCTGCCTCACGTCAAGGCGCTCATCCTTTAGAGACTTTCAGTGGCTGAAGGGACAACCAGGACTCACGGCTCTGACGTGCCCCAGGCAAGGTAACTTCCTTCCTCACGACTCCTGAGGCGGCCCTCTCCAGACCCCGTGAAGAGGAGGGTGCACAGGCACACAGGGGATCCTGGTTCTCCAGACTCATTCCTTGGTTCGGGCCGAGAGGAGAGCTGCACCTGGCTGGGCGGGGCCAACACAGGACACTGGACCCACACTCACAGGGGCCCCTCAGCCGGGTCTCCAGGTAAATCACAACTAGATTTGACTGTGTATTTTGTCACTACTGGTGAGAGTCGTGGCACTGGATTTAACTTAGGTAGTGACAAATTTCCACTTATTTTTATTGTAATATCTTAGTTTTTTTTTTAAAGATTTATTTATTTATTTATACAAGCACTGGGTACAGTCAGAAGTGTGGGAGGGTGAGAGAATTCACCAGAGCCAGAGCAGGGAGCAGAACAGGCAGACCGAGCGAAGACACTGCTGAGGGGAGCAGCGGCCGAGGCAGGAGAGGTCTGCCGCACCATGTGGGGTTCTCCCTGGTCGGCCGGGAATCGAACCGGTGCTGCAGAGGCTGCAGACAGCTTCACAGAGCGGCATTCAACCGCTGCGCCACCCGGGAGACCCGACAGTTTCACACATTTTTAAAGCTACGGAGACCAGGGAGCCCCCAGCACAGGCTACAGGGTGTCCTGGGCTCTCTGTGAGCCTGGCAGGTGCAGAGCGGCAGGACGGCAGGGCAGGAGCACAGCAGAGCCTCTGGCCCCCTCCAGGAGCTGCACGCCCGAGCACCAGGGCTGGAAGCACAGCCGATGGATAAAAGCACAAGGAGGTGCTGCTCCTGGTCACAAACCTTAGCCAGTTGCTGTTGGCACCTGAGCTGCAGGGCTGGGTCCCAGGACGGCCAGTCATGAGACAGAATAAAAGACAAGCATGGGGCCTCCCTGGTGGCCAAGGGGTTAAGCACAGCACTGAAGCTGTCCGCAGCCTCTGCAGCACAAGTTCCATCTCTAGCCAGGGAGCTACCCACATGGCACAGCAGACCTCTCCTGTCTCCCCGCTGCTCCTCTCAGCAGTGGATTTCAGTCAGTCTGCCTGTTCTGCTCCCCACTCTGTCTCTGGTGAATCCTCTCACCCCCCTGCACCTCTTGCCTGTACCCCAGCTCTTTTATGCCTAAATAAATAAATCTTTTTTGGAGAAAAAAAAAAGACGAAACCAAGTGTGAAGGGGAAGGTACAGGCACAGAGTAAATGATGCCAACCGAGTAAATGATGTTCATAGTGACTGGGAATATAACATGGAGAAGCAGCACAAACTTTCAAACTGAAAACATCTGCAACCCGCAGCTTTACTTTCCTTAAGTGCTGCTGTCCCAACATTAAGGGAGGAAAGTCTTTCTATAGCGGGGGCCCATGAATGCTGCCCGCGGCGTCCCTCACCCGCTGTGTCGGGGACCGTCTCCTCCCCACCGGCTCTCAGACGGGCTTTCTGCCAGGACCAGAGCCCCGTGCAGCCCCCGGCCCTGTCTCACCAGCAGGGAGGCCCCGAGACGCCCCATGGCCCCGGGCATCAGGCCAGGGCCCCTCCTGAGGAGGCTGAGCAGCAGGAGGCCCTGCCTCAACAGGACAGCAGAGGAAGTTCTCTGCCATTAAGGAAGACTGAAGTCTAAATGAATTTGCAGCAGGGGGAGGCAGGGGAGAGCCATCGAGAGCAGCTCTGCCTCTCACTCTGCCAGCCTGAGCTTCTGTAAAGATATGAACAAAGGAACAAGAACATAGCCCGCAACTGTGTTTTTGCTTAATAATTTACTAATAATTAAGATGAATAAGTTACTACTGAAAGCAAGCTTTCCTGGTTAGTGGGGAACATGCGCACAAGCCAGCACGTCCTCAGAGAATAGGAGTCAGTTCTGGGAAGTTCTGTTTGCAGAACTTCTGAAGTCCTGGGACTCCGCATGCAGAGTGAACAGGTGCTCTCCAAAACTCCAGCTCCCTGCAGGGCAGCCGGCCCCAACAAGGCCCCAGAACCACCGTGCTGAGGTCAGGAGAGTCAGGATCCTCCTGGGCTGCCTGGCCCCATAGCCCCTGTTGATGGAGAGCCCAAACCCGCACCAGGTGCCCTCAGGGGTGGGGGCCCCACACCCCGCTGTCATCACTAGCTCAGGGGATGCCTGGCCACATTTGGCTCCAGGAGTGGGTCCCCTCCTACCCGTGTCCCTCCTGCACCCCTGCCCCCGTGAACACAGAGCAGACTCACCGGCTTCCTGCCACCCGGGTGCTGGCTCAGGACAAGGACTCAGCCTCTGTGTGTGCCAGGCCCAGCGCAGCCCGAGATATAGTGTGTGCCTCTGGGACACCCCCCCCCAGAGCTGCAATTATCGTGTCCCCTGGAGCTGCCCGGGCAGTGACAGGCCTGGGAGCTCAGAAGAGTCGGGAAAAGTTTTCCTGCTGCTAATTGCCAAGAACAACTTCAGGGTCCTCAGCGGTGTCCAGAGACGCGGGGCGTTGGGGAGACCCTGCTTCCCTGGGCCCTGGGGGCAGACAGAGCTCCCGGGAAGGGCCCCAGAATAAACAGCAGGAGCTGCAGGAGCTGGGGCATCACGGGGAGGCTGTGCTCACTGAGAGGGTCACCCGCAGGAGTGACTCACACCACACACCGAGTGCAGCCTGCAAGGCACGCTGGGCAGAAGCCTGAGGGCTCAGGCCCTGGAATGAATGGTTGAAAGACCTCAAGTCATAGGCAGTGATGACATGGATTTACTCTAATACTTTACCCTCGTTCTCTCTGTCAGTGACTGTTAGTAGGTCAGAGAATTTACCTATACTCAGGGCGCTCCTTTACTACTGGGGAGAATGTAATTTGGTGCAGGCTGCCTGGATAATGGTTTCGAGATTCCTGAAAAAAACTGAAAATGGGAGCCTCCCGGGTGGCGCAAGGGGTTAAGTCTCAGCACTATGAAGCTGTCCGCAGCCTCTGCAGCAGGAGTTTGAGCCCAGCCAGGGAGCTACCCATATGGCGCGGCAAAACTTTCCTGTCTCCCCGCTGTCCCCTCAGCAGTGGATTTCAGTAGTTCCGCCTGTTCTGCTCCCCACTCCCTCTGGTGAGTCCTCTCACCCCCACCCCGCCTACATCTCAGCTCTTGTGTGCATAAATAAATGAATCTTAAAAAAATTGAAAATGGGAAACACCATATGAACCAGCATTACTACTGCCAGGTGTTGACCCAAAGCACCTGAGACCTGTTTGGTCTAGTTTCATTCATTACCTGCCCGGAAGGTGACACATCGCTGCACACACACAACGCACAGCTGTTCAGACACATGAACGCCTCTGACGGACTGAAATCTGCAGTCCCGCGTGTGCGCGCGCACACAAACACTGAGAGACATTTGCACAGGGTCAGTCGCACCCCCAAGGAATGCATGCGAATAGTATTTGCATCTGCGTTCACACCCACCATCACGCGTGTAAAGGTCAACGCACACCTGTATGAACGTTCACACACGCTGGCGTTTATAACCACGTTCACGTGCACTCACGCCCCCACCCTCATCACGCCGTTCTTCCCATGCTGTGGGGTCTCCGGACATGAGTGGATGGGGAGCGGGTGCAGCCCAGGCTCCTCTAAGCCTCAGGTGGCGATTCTGTATTCTCTGGTCGGCGCCCCCAGCACGGGCAGTGTTTATAGGACGCGCAGCCCTTAATTCCGCTGGGAGCATCGCCCCCAAGGGAGGGCGCGTGCTGGGGAGTCAGGGCTTGTGGGCGGGATAGAGGTGTGGCGGGGTGAGGGGGGAGGGCATGAGGGGGCGCGGAGAGCTGGGGTCGCGGTTTCATCAGGAGTGCGGGGAGGAGAGCGGGCTGGGAGGTC
This sequence comes from Talpa europaea, assembly GCF_964194135.1. Taxonomy (NCBI): domain Eukaryota; kingdom Metazoa; phylum Chordata; class Mammalia; order Eulipotyphla; family Talpidae; genus Talpa; species Talpa europaea. The sequence goes on from NC_140084.1 coordinate 49,182,941, forward strand.
AGAGGCCAAGGGCTGTTGATGTCGCTGAAGCTCAGGTGCCGGGGTCTGAGGAGACCCTGCTGAGGGGCCGAGCGTCTGAGGCCTGGCCAGGCAGCTTCCGGCCGACGCCGTTTCTGCGCATCTCAGTTCCCAACAGGAGGGCCCCCAACGACTCTAGCTTGTACCCCCAAAAGTTTGGAAATATTAACTTGACGTGAGCGGAAATCACGGTGCTCCAGCAGCCCCCAAATGCCCCTCCAGTCTTTGCAAACCCGGAAGAAGAAACGGCCTGGCCTGACGTGCGTGGGGTGCTCAGGCCCCGCCCCTTCGCGCTCCGCCCCTTGCGGCCCCGGTGCCGCCCAGGCGTCCTCAAGCCCCGCCCCCGGGGTTGGGCTCCGCCCGGGCTTCCCCAAGCCCCGCCCCTTGGGCGGAGAACGGTCCGCTCAGGCCCCGCCTCCCCGCCCGCGCACGCGCCGTCCCCGGCAGACCCGGAAGCGGAGAGCGCGGAGCGGAGGCCCGGGGCCGCGCGCGAGCCTCGGTCTCCGGCGCAGCTCGGTGCTCGCGCGCGCGGCCGGCGTTCGCGGCCTTAGAAGCCCCGCGCCGCCCCGTCACCCCGAGAAGCTTCGGGCGATGCGGTGAGAGGCCCGCGACCCGCGTTGCTCTGGGTTGAAAATGGCTCTCGGCCGCGCCGCGCCGCCATCCTCCCCGCCCGGCCCCTGCCGCGCCCGCCGGGCTGGCGACCTGGGAGCGGGGCCCCCCGCGTTCTTCCGCGCCCCACCCGGGGAAACGGTGCTGCCCCGGCTTCTTCCTGCACCCCACGCCTTCCAGCTGTGTGGGCGGGGCCGCGAGCTGGGGAGGCGGGGGAGCAGGCCGCGGGGGGCGGGGGGTTGCAGACCGCCCGAGCGGGAGAGCGGGCCGGCGCGGGGCGCGGGGCGGCCCCGAGGGTGCGTGGGGGAGGGTAGGCGCCGAGGGCGCCACCGGGCGCGGGTGAGGACCCGGCGGTGACTGGTGTCCGGTGTGTGGACTCGGCCCCCGCCCGGGGCTCGGACCTGGATGTGGGGGATCCTCCGCGCTTGGTGGCCTCGAGTCACAGAAGTGAAGTGTTTTGTGTGAGTCGTAGAGTCACGAGGTAGGAGCAACTGGGTTATTCCCTACAGTGGAAGAAATAACAGGCTTTTCCTTTTAATGAGCCAATCGTTTAAATTTTGCTTCAACTGCAGTTGCGCCCCACCCCCCCCAACCCCTTACCCGGAAAAGATACATTCCAAGGCCCTCCACCCCCAAGTCTGAAACCAAGGACGGGCACCCATTATTACCTTATCCACTCTACAGAGTATTTCTATCTCATATGTCGTCACTTTTGTTACACACGCATGGCCAGGCTAACGTTAATTTATAAATTAGGCACAGTAAAAGATTGACAGCAACAACTAATGATAGAACAGTTATAGCAATATACTGCAGTCAGGTCAGTGGAATGGCCACTTGCGCACACTCTGTCTCCTGAAGCATCTTGCTGTGCTCCCCTGGCCCTTGGGTGACTGAGCTGAGGCAGCGCCTGTGGCCTGTGTGGTGAGGTGAAGGAGGTGCATAGCAGGCAGGCCCACCTGCTCTAGGCTGCTTTGACCTTCTGACCCACATCTCAGTTTTCCCTTTGATACTTCCAACCTTCATGATCAAGAAACCACAGAAAGCAAATCTGACTGCTGTACACAGGTGAGGGAGAGAATGGCAGCCATCCTGTCTGTAATCACTTGTACCTGAAGAGACCTTGCATTTGCACTTCTTCTTCAGCCAGGGCACAGTGACTGGTCTCTGTGAGTGTTGGGTCACCCCTCTTCCTTTCTCTTGGGCAGGGGTGAGGGCTGGAGTGGGGAGGACTCTGTCACTAGAGGGTGCCATTTATTTTAATATTTATTTGTAGAAGAACTAGGGTATAGGCCAGAGGTGCAGAGGTGAGAGGACTCACCAGAGACAGAGTGGGGAGCAGAACAGGCAGACTGGCTGAAATACACTGCTGAGCTGAGAGGTGGAGAAGCAGGGAGATCCTGTGGGTCAGCTCCCTGACCTGGGATCAGACTCAGGCTCCCTGGTCATAATGCTGCAGAGACTTAACCCCTAGGCCACCAGGGAGGCCCCTAGAGGCCGCCATTTAAAAGGAACATTGTGTGGAATTTTTGCTGTACAATAACTTAACTCTTTGCACTTTTTTGTGCGTTGATGACTCCTCATTCTATTTCTGCTCTCCTTCGCACATTCACCAGGCGAAGGGCCCTTGGCTCTACCCTCAGCGACTGCTCCTGCTCAGCCCCTTTTCCCCATCCCAGTGTGGCGGACCCCTGCACATCAGTCCCTCAGAGTGAAGCCCCTGCTCGCGGGGTGCTCTCTGTTGACTTTGTGTTTTATTCACTTAGCGGCCTCTGTCATGTCGGCCGTGCTGTCTGCGCCGGGGCTAGGAGTGGCGGACCATTGGGAGAAACTCCCCTAATTTTCCAGATTATTTTTCACTGACTGAGTCAGACGGCCTTCCCATGCGGCCTTCCCATGCACATCCGGTGCCCGCAGCACGGGGCTGACGTGCCATTCTCTGTGTACCCCCTGCCTCCTTGCAGCCCCAGAGCCAACCGTCCCTGTCCCCGTGGCAGATGACAGCTGGAGGCCCGCGAGCCCCACACCGACCTGACTCCTGTCGAATCCCTTCCTCTGCTCCTCTCATTCGCTGTCTGTCCTCTCCAAACTCGCCTCTGCAGCCCCTCGGAAGTCTAACTCATCCTCTTCCATTTTTTCTCAATGACCTTGAGTCTCTTCCCGCTGAGTCCCTGCAAGAAAGGGACGAGAGCTCCTCTGGCTGGCCTCCCTCAGCCCCAGGGCCTGGGGTCTCTGCTCACTGTGACAGCCTCCTCCCCAGGCCTTTGTTGTGACATCACAGCTCCTGGAGACTTTCTCACCCCCTCCCATTACAGTGCAGCTGCACCCTCTCGCCCACCTCTGCCCGGTCATGTCTGCTCGCCTGTGTCTGCTCCTTCCTCTTCCAACTCCTGGGCTGTGGTGACAGGTCTGCGGGGGGGGGGGGGGGGGGCAGTGCCGGAATGCGTGTGGCATCGCACCTGTGAAGCTGGCTGTGAGCAAAAGACATGAGAAGTGTCAGTCGGGGTGTGGAAAAAAGGAACCCTGTGTGCCATTGATGGGAATGAAAACCGGCGCATTCTTTATGGAAAACACCATGGAGGGGCCTCAAAATATTACCCGTAGTGGTGAGGGCCTCCCAGTGTGTGCAGCAGCTCCGGAAGGGGGTACAGCAACTCTGGACACTAAACAGCTTCTTTCTAACTCTCAGGATTGACTGTGAAAGACCCTCGTTGCCCAGAGAGGAGGCAGTGACAGGGATGGACCCTTCTCAGGTGAGGTTGTGTTCCTGAAAAGCCCTTTGTCCTCTCGAATACGCTGGTCTGTGTCTGCACACTGTCGCCTGCGTCGTTGTTGGTTTATGTGTCCGCGTTTCTGCCAGCACCACGCCATCTCGATGACTCTTGTTTTGTAGTATGTTTTGAAATCTAAAGACGTGAGGTCTCTCAATTCCTTTTTTATTTTTTTAAGTGTTATGGCTGTTTTGGGTCCAGCCCCGTGAGAGGGCATGTGAATTTTGTCATGTATTTTTCTCTTTCTGTAAGCATTGCCCTTTAGAATTTGCATAGGGATTCAGTTTTGTCTCTAGAACATTGTGGTTACAGATTTAAGTTTCCATTTCATGCTACAGGATGTCTTTCTATTTATTTTAATTTCTTTTGATGACATTTTGTAGTTTTCAGTGTACTAGTCTTTCACCTCCTTAGCTCAGTTTATTCCCAAGTATTTCATCCTTGGTGTCCTAGTAAACAAAATTGTTTGCTTTCATTTCCTCTTCAGATTGTTCACAGTTCGTATATGGAAACACCACTGTTTTTTATGAGCTGATTTCATATTCTGAAACTTGTCTAAAATCATATTTGAGTTGTAACAGTTTTCTCGTGGAATCTATTTGGTTTTGTATGAGAGTTTGTCATCTGGGGAAAACAGAGGATCTTACTTCTTTGCCAATTTGACTGATTTTCCTTTCCTTTTCTTGTCTGATTACTTGGGGTAGGACTGCCCATACTCCGTTAAATAGTAATAGTAGTGCAGAGAGTGCCTCCTTACGCCTTCTGGGTCTTAGAAGAAAAGCTTGCCATCTGTCACTACGGAGATTCATATTAACTCCGTGCTTTTCATAGATGGTTTTTATTATGTTGAGGTAGTTAACTCTTACACCTTTCTTGAAAGGTCACTGAACTTTATCAAATGTTTTCTTCTTCTGTCTTTTTCTGTATTGGTTATCAGAATCACGAAACTTCTATAAAATGTTTTTGCAAGTTTCCCCCCTTCAGTTCATTGGAAGATTAGTGTTGACTCTTCTGTAAATGTTTGGCATCTCTCTCTCTTCAGTGACATCATCAGGTTCTGAGATGTTCTTTGTGGAAGGTTTTTGATTACCACTTGGATCTCTTTCTAATTTTCCTCACATTTTTCTTTCTTCATGATTAGATCTTATATGTTGCTAGGAATATACCTGTATCGTCTAGTTTATGATCATAGTAGTCTCTCCTATTCCTGGTTTAAGAATTTCTGTGATATCACAGTATCCTCTTTTCTATTTCTGGTCTTATTTGTTGAATTATCTGTCTGTTTTTCTTAGTCTACATAAGGGTTTCTCAGTTTAACCTTTACAAAAAGATAGCTCTTGGTTTGTTGACTTTTATATTCTTTTTCTATTCTCTGTTTCTTAAATCTCTGCTATAATCTTTCTCAATTTTATGTGTTGAATTTAGGTTTGGTTTGTTCTTTATCTTCTTGAGATTTAAAATCAGATTTCTGATTTGAAAGCTTTCCTCTTTTAATGTATTTATCACTGTATGCTCTTTTTTTTTTAAAGATTTTTATTTATTTATACAAGAACTGGGTTACAGGTCAGAGGTACAGGAGGGTGAGAGAATTCATCAGAGACAGAGCGGGGAGCAGAACAGGCAGATGGACCGAAGACACGAAGACACTGCTGAGGGGAGCAGTTGGGAGACAGGAGAGGTCTGCTGCGCCATGTAGGTCACCTCCCTGGCTAGGGATCAAAATCAGGCCACAGTGGCTGGCAATAGCTTGATGGCACTGAAACTTTAACCCCTGCACCACCAGGGAGGCCCTACCTCTTGTTTGCTTTTGTCGTTATTTCTTTTTTAAAGATTTATTTATTTATTTATACAAGCACTGGGTACAGTCAGAAGTGCGGGAGGGTGAGAGAATTCACCAGAGCCAGAAAGGAGAGCAGAGCAGGCAGACTGACGAAGTACACTGCTGAGGGGAGCAGCGGACAGCAGGAGAGGTCCGCACGCCATGTGGGACCCTTGCCGGCAGCCAGGGATCGAACTGGTGCTGCAGAGGCTTCAGGGCAGCTTCACAACCCAGTGTTCAATAGCTGCACCACTGGGGAGGCCCTTGTCATGATTTTTAATGATTCAATAATTTTTTAGGTATCTAGCACTCTGATAATTTTTTGATCTTCATCTGCAAAATTATGCCTACTACTAGTAGCTTTTGTAATCTTGAATCACTGCTATTGAAATAAACTTTTCAATATGTTTGGCTTTATTAATGCCTGCATATCTAAGCTTAATGGATGGGATTAGATGTTCATCAATTGTATGTGTTTTATAGGAATTTGAATTAAGATATCCTATATGTTCTTCATGTGTGTACTTTTTTTTACTATAGCCTTTTTTTTGCTATAGTTATTGATATAGATTAGGCATAATTTATACATTTCCATTGTCCCAGACATGCTAAGATACGTGTATAAAAATGACAGTGAAAACCATCCAACCAATACGTAATTGAGAGAAAACCTTTGTCTCACTTGAATTCTGTATGTGCGTATATGAAGACATACATGTGCAAATCCATGGTTTTTATTAAGACATCATCTCATAAGTACGTTTTATATTATTTCACAAATGAAATCATATTTAAATATTTTCTATGGCATAAAATCCTTTCTACACATGAATAATCTAAATAGTAGTAACTGTAGTACATACTATGCCCCTGCATCTGTAACGAGTGCCTTTTTTTTTTTTAAATATTGATTTATTTTTATACAAGAACTGGGGTACAGGCCAAATGCACGGGAGTGTGAGAGGATTCACCAGAGACAGAGTGGGGAACAGAACAGGCAGAGTGACGAAACACACTGCTGAGGGGAGCAGCAGGTGAGACGAGAGGTCTGCTGCACCATGTGGGATTCTCACCGGCTGGCTGGGATCGAACCTATGCTGCAGAGGCTGTGGAAGCTTCACAGTGCGGTGCTCAACCACCTGTGCCACCAGGAAGGCCCTGTAACGAGTGCCCTTTTAGGCAATTCCATGTGACTAATATTTTTGAAAAATATGACACAAGTCTTTGCTCGAGTACATGTTTGCCTTGTTCATAAATTTACCTTATTCATAAATCCAGCTTTTCAAATTGCCTTTGGACCCACACAGGCAGACATGCTTACCCTAGCAGCTCATCTGGACCTTTTCTAGAGGCCTCTGCTCTGCAATGGGGAGAGAGCCATTCCTGAATCATTGGAGAAGTGAATCACGCTGTTGTGAGAAACCCTCTCAGGAATACCTTGTTCTTCCCCCTCGAGTCTGTTCTCATGTCCACACATTTTCCCGTGCCATTTTGCGGGCTCCCTCCTGCATGGTCCTTTTTCCTCACGACTCTCCGCCTTCCTGCCCACCTGCCTTCCACGGGAGCCTCCCCCTAAGTCCCTGTGACTGACCTTGAACTTGTTCATGTCTGTGGGCAAGGCAGCCCTCTTTTTCTGTGGGTTATGTCACCATTTCATTCTTTAAGTTCCATCCTGAAACTGGACCACCCAGGTTCTGGTGCTCGCAGGGCCCCTGCTGAGCTCTCACTGAGCCGAGTTCCTGAGAGTGTCTGTGGCGGTTTCCTCCTACATGCGGAGGGAGCAGGTCTTGCCTAGGGAGCCATCGACCACATTTAGGGTCAAAGCTTAACGGAGGGGCACGTTGCTGTTCTCAGAGACATAGCTTACTCAAAATACTTATATTTACTTATGTTTTACAGTCTAAAAGGGCGTGTTTATTAGGAAAAGGAGAAAGAAAGAGTCAAAACACCTGTAAGTGGCTCTGCCAGAGGACTCACGGCCATTTCCCATCACACACATCTCCTTTTCCATGATGTGAAGACCTCATGGTCCCTCTTTCATGAGAGTGTGTGTGTTTTTCAGGGACTGTTAATCTTTAAGGACGTGGCCATCGACTTCTCCGAGGAGGAGTGGGCATGCCTGGGGCCTGCTCAGCGGGCGCTGTACAGGGACGTGATGCTGGAGACCTGCAGGAACCTGCTCTCCCTGGGTGAGGAGACCCCACCTTGGGTAACTTTGCTTCTGCCCTCCTGTGCCTCTTCAGAGCCCCTGGCTTGCTTGCTTGCTGCTAAGGCCCTACTGACTCAGACTCACAGCTTCATGGGTGGCATCTGGACATTAAACTTAACCTTTCTTCAGAGGACCTGCCCTCTACATGCTACATCAGGGGTTGCCCTGGATTCTGCTTGTTTCTAGAGCCCTGTGGCACTCTCAAAATATCCAGTTTCCTGTTTTCTCCTCTGTACATTTTTTTAAAAAATATTTATTTATGCATACAAGAACTGGGGTGTAGGCCAGAGGTGGAGGGGTGAAAGGACTCACCAGAGACAGAGTGGGGCCGAATAGGTGGATCTACTGAAATCCACTGCTGAGGGGAGCAGCAGGGAGACAGGAGGGATCTGCTGTGCCCTGTGGGTCAGCGCCCTGGCCGGGGATTGAATTCGTGCTGCAGAGGCTGCAGACAGCCTGATAGCGCTGAGACTTAACCCCTCCGCCACCAGGGCGGCCCCTCCCCTGTACTTTTGCTTCAGTGATCTTGGCAGAGAGCTGCCATATCTATTCCCCCATCCATTCAGGAGGTACGTAGTGCAGTGATTTGTTCAGTATTTTTTTTTTGTGGGACCCTCACCGGCGGCCGGGGAACCAACCCACGCTGCAGAGGCTGCGGGCAGCCTCACAGCCCAGTGTTCAACCACTGCGCCACCAGGGGAGGCCCGATTTGTTCAGTACTTTTTTTAGAGCTATCTGTAATGTCCTCTCCCCTCAGCAGAACAAAGAATGAGAATTCTGGAAAAGCCACCGTGTCATGTTCCTTTCTTCCTACCAGCAGGAATGTCTGTCTGTGATCTGAGTATTGTCTCTTTTGTGGATCAAGGGAAGGAGCTCTGCACTCTGGAGAGCGAAATGAAAATAGTGAGCAAACCAGATGTGTGGGAAAACAAGGAAGGCATGAGCCCAGGTAAGAGCTCAGAAAGGCAGAGAAGAAGCTGCACTGTTAATGGCATATGGGAAGCTCCTGTGTGGGATAATTCTGTGAGAAACAAGTTTTGTACAGAATTCTCACAGGAAACTACTGTTCTCCTCTTAGCTTATCCCTCTTGTTCCTCAGAACTTTACCCTGGCGCCCAGAGGCACTGCCACTGCCCCAAGAGGAGGGCAAGGTCTTTAGCCAGATCCACGGCTCTGTTACCCGGTGTCTTGACTCCACGCCGGCTGTGGTCATGTGTGGAGGCCCCATCAGGAGGTGGGAAAATGTGCCGCCCTTCCTTTCCTCCTCATGCCCCAGAAACTGAAGGGAGCTCTCTCCAGGCCAGTCTCCCATCCTGGTCCCTCGGCCACTGATTTCTTCTGTCCTCCCCTTGCCTCACGTGGGGTGTGTGTGTAACAGTGCTGTGACGAAACTGCAGACGGGGCAAAAGAGAGCTGGTCTTCTGTCTCGGTCTTACTGGGAAGCAGCTCCTGCTCTTTCGGGGTGTGGCTTCCTCCCCAGAGGGTAGACCCAGGCCCTCATCTTGTCTTGCTGCTTTTTTGATCCCTCTGCCTTTTCTGGGAATATAGACTTCCTGTTTTCATGCTTTTTGCCTTTGAAACTTGCTTTGGAAATACACACTCCTCGCTTCTGAGCTTGTGTCCCACATTTTGGCTATGTTCATCCACTGTTGAGTGGGTGTAGTAACTCAAGTTGATACAGAATACCGTGGCTAATCCATTGTAATGTTATCCAGCTGCACCCAGACACAACTGGAAGCTTCTCAGAGAGTGGTCAGCGTGGCCCAGGATGGGAAACAGAAAGCATCATCACAGCGTGCAGTTTTACCGGTTTTGACAAGTGTCACAAAATCATTTCTCAAGGGACCTTGAAGGTGTTGATCCCAGATGCTGACGATCACCCCCTTGGGCCACAGTAATGGGAAGGGCGCGTCTGCCTGGGGGAGACTCCCAGTTCGCGTCCTCCCTCTCCACGGCTGCTGACCAGACTATTGCCCGAGCCTCCGTGTGCCCTGTTCATCCTGCTGCGGTGGGTGCGGCTTTGAAGCACCCTAATGAGGGAGCTTGTGAAGTTGGGGGGTGCCACGAGTGACGTCTGCGGCTGTCCTGGGCCTTGTTTAAGTCACTGCTTCTTTCACTGTGTACATTTCTGTGCTTTCTAATTGAGTCTGGTTTCCCTCTCTTCCATCTTCAGCGCCATCATTGGTTGATACTCTTAGTGTTCTGCTTAGTGATGATACTCTTAGTGTTCTTAGATGATACCCTTTCGTGTTCTACTGCTTTGCATTCACAGAGTATCAGACTGTTGGTTGGGGACCAGATGTTTCCTTCTTTCGTGTAGGGAGTGCAACTCCATGATCGTTTCCCTAAATCCTACACAACTCCAGAATATTTTGTAAAGATAATATTAATTTCTCATTCTATTTCTTTTTCAGCTTTTAAAGTACATAATATTAAATTGCACTTTTGTCATAATTTTTATAGTTTAAAATTGGTAATGTTTGATTTCTTGGGAACATTGAATTTACTGCCTGTATGAGTTATACCAACTAGGCTAATAAAACCATTAAATTCTTTTGCCATGATTTGTTCGTAAGATTCATTACTTTTTCTGGGGCCTCCCCGGTGGTGCAGTGGTTGAGCGCTGGGTTGTGAAGCTGCTTCAGCCTCTGCAGCGCTGGTTCAATCCCCAGCTGCTCCCCGGCCACCGGAGGAGGGTCCCATATGGCACGCAGACCTCTCCTGCTGCCCGCTGCTCCCCTCAGCAGTGTACTTCGTCTGTCTGTCTGCTCTGTCCCCACTCTGGCTCTGGTGAATTCTCTCACTCTCCTGCGCTCTGACTGTACCCAGTGCTTGTATAAATAAATAAAAATAAATCTTTAAAAAAAAAAAAAGATTCATTACTTTTTCTGCAGTACGTTTTCTGTTTCCTGCACATGATTACCTGTGTTTTGTGTGGATTTCACTCAGTTTTTATTTCTTGGATAACTGCTGTCTTCTAATAATTGCTCTCCCTGTCTAGGTTCATCATATCTGTGTTGGTATAGTGAATTAATAACAGAATATCTCTTTCTATTATACAGGAAAGTTAGCCTATTTCTTGCACGTCTAGGCTTCTCTGCTTTTTTGGTAACATCTGTAATTTCTGCAAGGTCTAAGGTTCTGGAAATTCCATACTTTAGGGCAAACAGAACTATTTTGTTCCCAGCTTTTCTTTCCATCTGAACTTCCTAGGAAATGCACCAGGTCCTCGGCGTCCACTGACTGGATCAGTCCTGTGTCTTTACTGCCGAATGGAATGTAGTTTCAGGTCATGCTTGATGAAGGCCTTTCCCTAAGAGCTGACATGAATTTGTGTAATACAAGTGTTTTGCGCAAATAAGATGATCAATCCCAGGCTACCCTAAGTTAGTTTGGGTAATGTGATGACTCTCTCTTGTTCGTGAAGAATTTTCTTCTGTTAGTTTACTTAAAAACTTGAAGATTAGGGGCCTCCCCGGTGGCGCAGCGGTTGAGCTCTGGGTTGCGAAGCTGCCTGAAGCCTCTGCAGTGCTGGTTCGATCCCTGGCTGCTCCCCGGCCACTGGAGGAGGGTCCCACATGGTGCGCAGACCTCTCCTGCCGCCCACTGCTCCCCTCAGCAGTGTACTTTGGTCCTTCTGCCTGTTCTGTTCCCTTTCTGGCTCTGGTGAATTCTCTCACCCTCCCGCACTTCTGACTGTACCCAGTGCTTGCATAAATAAATAAATAAATCTTTAAAAAAACAAAAAACAAAAAAAAAACCCTTGAAGATTAGGTTGGGAAGTTTCATTAGTCTGCTGAGTCAAGAATTACCTTTTTTTGTCATGTTTTCAGTATGAAAATTTAATTTACAAACTAATAGCATATCTATGCTTTTTATATCTTACAGCTATCTCTCAAGATAACGCTCATGCATATGGGATAAAGAAATCGCAAACAAAAGAGCACAGTAATACGGGACAAGTATTCTGCACACTGATGTTGGAAAGCTACAAAAGCAATGAAGTCAAAGATTTTTACTTCCGACAAATCTGGAAAAATATACATGACTTTCACTATCAGTGGCAAGATGATGAAATAAATTACAGAGGCCCTGTGACCCACGGAAACAATCTAATGTGTGAAAAGGAGCAGCATGAGGGGATGGATGCAGGAAATGAGCCTACTGAGAATGGGCTTAGGGTAAGATCTCGGGACGATCTGCAAATATTTCACCTTGAAGGGAAATTTTATGAGTGTAATCAAGCTGAGCTTACCAACAACAATTCCTCAGTCTCACCATTTCAAAGTATTCCTCCTACTGTCCAAACCAACATTTGTAATATGTATGGGAATGATTTAACACCACCTTCAGGACAGACACGAGTCCAGAATGCACAGAGGAAAAACCTTTACAAATGGAACAAGTGTGGCAAAACTTACCAGTACTCCCACCTCAGTAGACCGGGAACCCATCCAGAAGAGAATCCACATGAGTGGAATGAATATAGCAAGGCCTTTAGGGAGTGGACTAACATCAGGATTAACCAAAGAATTCGTGCTGGAGAGAAACCTTTTGCATGTAATGCGTGTGGCAAAGCTTTTACTAAGGCATCACACCTCACTCGACATCAGGTAATCCACACAGGAGAGAAACCATATAAATGTGATGTGTGTGGCAAAGTCTTCAGTCAGAATTCAAGTCTTGCAAAGCACCAGAGAGTCCACACTGGAGAAAAACCTTACAAATGTCTTGAGTGTGGCAAGGCCTTTAGTCAAAATTCAGACCTTGAAAGTCATCGGAGAATTCATACTGGGGAGAAGCCATACAAATGTGAGTGTGGCAAAGTCTTTAGTCGAAATTCCCACCTTGCAAAGCATCGGAGAATTCATACTGGAGAGAAACCTTTTAAATGTCATGAGTGTGGTAAAGCCTTTATTCGGGGCACAGAACTCAGTACACATCAGATTATCCACACGGGAGAAAAACCATATAAATGTGATGTATGTGGCAAGGTCTTTAGTAGGAATTCAGACCTTACAAATCATCTAAGAGTTCATATTGGGGAGGAATCTTACAAATGTAGCAAGTATGGCCAAGTATTCACTGAAGATTCATTCCTTGTGAGTCATCAGAGAGCGCATACTGGAGAAAAACCATACAAGTGTAATGACTGTGGCAAAGTCTACACTCAGAATTTTAACCTTGCGATTCACCGGAGAATTCACACTGGAGAGAAGCCTTTCAAATGTAATGATTGTGGCAAAGTATTTAGGCGCAATTCACTCCTTACAAATCACCAGAGAATTCACACAGGAGAGAAACCTTACAAGTGTAGTGAGTGCGACAAGGTCTTTAGTCAGAATTCAAGCCTTGCAAAGCATCGGCGAATTCATAATGGAGAGAAGCCATACAAATGTAATGAGTGTGGCAAAGACTTTAGTCAAAATTTCAACCTTGCAATTCATCAGAGAATACACACTGGAGAGAAGCCCTTCAAGTGTACTGACTGTGGCAAAGTGTTTCGGTTGAATGCAGTCCTTACAAAGCACAGGAGAATTCACACAGGAGAGAAACCTTACAAATGTGATGAGTGTGGCAAGGTCTTTAGTCAAAATTCAAGTTTAGCAAAGCATCGGAGAACACATACTGGGGAGAAACCATACAAATATAATGTGGATATAGCTTTTATACAAAGAGCAAATCTGTTTGAACATCCAAAGATTCATACTAGAGAGAAACCTTGTGACTGGAATCAGTGCGACAAAGGCTTTAGTTGAAACACGAGTCTCGCAAGTTGCCAGTCTTGTAGGAGAGGCGTAAGAGTGTGGTAAAGCCTTCACTTGGGGCTCACCAGTAAGTGCACATCAGGTAATCCATGTGGAGAGAAATCGCGTGACGGGTGGCAAAGTCTTGACTGAAATTCACACTTTGTAATTCACTGGAGAGTTCATAATGGCGAGAAACCTTCCAAATGCAATGATTGTGGGAAATCCTGCAGTGAGCGTTCACGCTTAAGTAAACACGTGATCCTACTGGCAAGAGACTTTAGAAACATAGTGAATGTTCCACAGCCTCTAGCAGGTTATTCTTTGTGAACTGATTTATATGGGGAGAAACCACACAAATGTGGCAAGGCCTTTTAGCAATGGGATGACCTCATGGCTCACCAAAGAGTTCATTCTGGAGTGAAGCATTTCACTCCAGGAGTGTGATACAACCTTTACTTAGGTTCACACCACACCGATGTTCAGGTTGCTCATAGTGGAGAGAAGCCTTCAAATGTATTGGGTGACTTGAGGCTTCTAGGTATTGTCTTAAACTCAAGGCTCACCTAATCATTCATACAGATGTGACGGATATAGCAAAGTTTGCTCACTCCTCACTGGATAAAAGTGAATCATCTGGGAGAGGAATCACACAAATAATGTGTGTGGCAAAGAGTCTGCACAAAGATCAAAAGTTGGGCACATTCTGGAGAGAGACTTTACAGATGCAGTGAGTGTGGCCTTTACTGTCCTGACCCCCGGGAATCAGAGGCACGAGAAGAGAAGGGCTGAGGATTAAAATGAGGGACAACGAGACAAAATGCAGCTAGCGAATTCAATTCTTTTTTTTATTATCCCGCTCTCTAACCCACACTCCAATTTATACATGCGGTAGCTCCTTCCAGCCTACTTCCTATGCACACGTGATTTATGAGAAATGCAATGGTTCTCAGAAAACGAAACTGTAAAGTGAAACCTAAGTGCCGCACGACACTGTGCATGCTCTGGACATGTCCCCCTTTTTTCTTTTAAATGAGACACCCGGCCTGTCTTAGGTTGGCATATCCCGTGACCAGCCTTACCTGTCATCGCTAATCCAGCACACTTGGTCCGGACCGCTGTCTTAGGTTGGTCTGGACGGTGTACACTCTTACCCGTCTTTGGCTCACAGGTTCTCTAGGGTTAAGTTGACCTATCCGGGTGCCACTGGGGAGTCCTGATCAAGTACCATGGCGCCAAGTACTTGCCTGACCGCAATAGCACGTTTTTTTGTTTCACTTCTGTAGTCGACGGAGAAACCATATGCCGAATGCACAAACAGCAAAAAAGCCAAGAGCTAAGGCTACCACCCCGCCCCAAGCTTGCAACTCTGGGAGGAGTCCTCTAAACCAGGCAATGAGACCCTCACCCGTAACAGGGGTAACCTGAGTATTGTTAACAGTTATGAGCTGTCTCGCCATTTGAGTAGTCAGGTTCAGGAACTGGTGGTTACAAGGTCCTCTGATTACATTATTTAACCTATTTACTTCCATAGACATATTTTTCACTGCAACAGGAGTTACACAAATAAAGCGGTACAGAGGGTTACAAGGCATGTGAGCAGTTAACAAAAGTGTGTCTATCTCTTCTTGCATTAGAGCTATCTGCTGATTGAGCATCAAAAGTCCATTTTGTAAATGTTCGTTCATATCTTGCTGTTAACGCAAAAGCAACATTGGCAGCTAAATTGTATATAGTGTCAGCATTTGCAGCAGCTTGAGTGACAGCGACGGCGGCAGCAGCCACAGCTACGGCCACCGCTGTTGAAACAGCGACAACAGCTGCAGTGATGCCAAAATCACGTCTCCTAAATAGAACAGGGGAAAGATGTGCAGAAGCATCCACAGGCATGATTAAAGTAGAAGGCAGACGAACGATCACCACCCTCTCTGCACTCCAGGTCCAGCAGGCAGAGTGGGCGCAGGGCTCCGCTGAACAGTTCAATACAGTTGAATTTCCTGTATTATTGGAGAGGACAAAAAAGAAGGGAGGGGACAGGCAGACAGCAGTAGACAAACTCTTATCTGTTAGTCTGGATACTAATGGATTGTTCAAAGGTAGAGCTACTGTTTGTAGAGTAAGTGCCATTAAATAATTTCACCTCACCCTGGCCCAACAGAGCAAAAGCGCGCCGGTCCAGACATGAATGGTTATTACATAAAAACCATCCCGTAAATGTATGTGCCATGTTCTAGTTAGGTCCTCTAAAGGCCCAAGAAAGTGGGGGTTGAGAAGTATTGGAAGAGGGAGGCCGGGGACCCCAGAATATAAGACCTTCCCTTTGCGATATTGGCTCCCAGGAAAGGTACCCGATGGCCATGGCAAGGGAATTTGCAAAAGGGTGTGTCGGGACTCAGTGCCCCAACATGGATCTGATGGGGAGAACACAACAACTCTGTGATTCTTTGCTTTGAGCGGCATAAGCAGACCTGTAAGACCTGTCATGTGTCCAGTGGATCCATTTCCTTGGAAATCCCCTATGCTAGCATTAACTAGCGCCAAGCATGGGGATGTGATCATGTCTTCAGTATCCCATGAACTACTATTTTGCAGGTCAAAGTATAGCGATTGAGTCAAGAATACTGTACCTGAAAAATTACCATACCTTCTATCCAATGGCTTGGAAGCCAGACCAAAAGTAAAATTAGTGGCAAATACTTGCGGAAAAGTGGAATCATGATGATCACTGGGGAGCAAAAAAGGCGTGTCATCAAGGTTAGCCGGCTCAGGTATATCGACAAATAGAACCAATCGAGCAGGAACCCATCGGGGCGCTTCCGCATTCTGTGGGAAAAGACAAATGATGCCAGGCGGCCGTATTAATACTGGCGCGGTGGTTACCACTCATTATTGACTGGGTGCTTCCATCTTGCTTGCAGCATCGTGACCTGCTGAGGGTCTGGTGACCAGTGCAGATCAGCAGCTGACCGCCCATGGGCATCCAGGGTCAAAAAATTAAGGGTAAAGAGAGCTGTAGTCAAACGATCCCTGGGGGAGTGTTCTCCCCCTGTTTGTTTTAAAAGCATAGTCTTCAGAGAACCGTGGGCACATTCAACTATACCCTGCCCCTGTGGGTTTTATGGAATTCCCGTTTAGTGTACAATGCGATGGACCGCACAAAAGGAGGCAAAAGCCTTACTGGTATAACCAGGACCGTTATCGCAAACGCTTGTAGCAAATGTGAGTGGACATCAGAAGTCTTTTCACCGCAATGTGGGGAGGCGAAAAGAAAACCAGAGAATGTGTCAATGGAGACATGGACCAGGCTCTTGTCCAAAAGAGGGTACATGAGTCACATTGGTTTGCCAAATATGGTTAGGGGGGATACCCCAGGGATTAACTCCTGGTGGCGGCACAGCAGCTGGAGCAAATGGTGCACATTTGTGACAGGCACGAACAATATTACGAGCTTGACGAGTCAATCCGTACCGACCCTTAAGTGACGTGGTGTTGGTGTGCAAGACTGCGTGTTCTTCCATAGCACTCTGAAGTGCTGGACAAATTAGATGTCCCCTAGTAAGAGAATCAGCCGTGGCATTGCCAGCCGCTAAAGGTCCTGGCAATGGGAGATGACCTCTGATATGACCCACAAAAAGGTGATGAGTTCTTTTACAAATCAGTGTTTGCAACTGATGAAGGAGGGGTGCGATGGAGCTATGAACAGAAATATGAGCAACAGTTTCCAAGACATTTAAAGCATGTACCAGATATTTGCTGTCAGAGTACAAATTGATAGGTTCTTGTGAGCAGGTCTCAAGAGCCGAGGGGACAGCGGTCCCCTCGACGACTTTGGCTGAACCACTGGGCACCGAGACCACCTTCCGATCCCCTTCAGAGACAAAAGAGGCTGTACCATTAGTGGAGCCATCCGTAAACACTGTCCGCGCCCCCGCAATAGGTTCAGTAACGAGGATCCTGGGGAAACAGACTGGATGATTTTGTAAAAATTTGCATAAAGGGTTGCTAGGATAATGCAAATCAAATAGCACTGAAGTGGTAAAATAAAGGATACTCCATGTTTCATCGTGGCGTATTAACCACTGAATTTGTTCTTTGTTATAAGGGAGAATCACCGCTCACGGGTGAGTACCTGAAAGATGTAGACCGGAGTCCAGAGCCGTTTGTACAATTCTGACAGCCGAATGAAAATAAGGCTCTAAGACTCATTTTGGACAGATGTTAAGGTGGATCCAATAAACGGGACCATCTTGCCATATAAGCGCTGTGGGAGTAAAGTTACTACACAATACCAAGACATCAAAAGAGCGAGAGACAGACAACCTATTTAAGGTCATCTGGGCTACAGCCTTTTCGACTCTAGTGATCGCTTCACGAGCCTCCTGCGTAATGGCTCTAGGAGAAGTGGGGTCTGCATTTCCTTTCAACATGTCAAAAAGGGGCTTCAGCTCTCCCGATGTAATAGAGAGTGAAGAGCGTATCCATGCTAGATCGCCGCATAGGCGTTGAAAATCATGCAAGGTGCAAAGGTGAGCTACTGACAGTTTTGGTACTGCTGGAGCATAACTGCCTTTACTCATGGTATCCTAAATACTGAAAAGGCTCGGCCATTTGTAACTTCTCAGGAGAAATCTTTAGACCTGACATCAGTAAATGATTCTCCAGGTCCTGGAAACAGGCATATAGCAGGTTGGACGTAGGAGCTGCCAGTAACAAATCATCCATATAATGATATACATGCACCTGCGAATGTTTGACTCTAACAGGAGCAATGGCTCTGGAGACATAAATTTGGCAAATAGTGGGACTGTTTGCCATACCCTGAGGAAGGCATACCCATTGATATCTATCATGCGGGGCAGCAGCATTAATGGCCGGGATAGAAAATGCAAAGCGGGGCCTCCCCTGGTGGCACAGCGGTTGAGCACTGGGCTGAGAAGCTGCCCGCAGCCTCTGCAGTGCCGGTTCAATCTCTGGCCACCGGTGAGTGTCCCACATGGCGCGCAGACCTCTCCTGCCGCCTGCTGCTCCCCTCAGCAGTGTATTTCGTCAATCTGCCTGTTCTGATCCCTGCTCTGGCTCTGGTGAATTCTCTCACCCTCTGCGCTTCTGGCTGTACCCAGTGCTTGTATAAATAAATAAATAAAATTTTTTTAAAAGAAAAAATGAAAAGCGTTTGGAATCTTGATCATGGAATGGAATGGAATAGTGACTTAAGATACTTAAGATCTAGGATCAAGATATAATGATCTCGCGGAATGGCACTGGGAGAGGGAATGCCAGGTTGTACAGGTCCCATGACTTCCATGGTTGCATTCACTGCCCTAAGATCCTGTAACAGTCTCCATTTTCCAGACCTTTTTTTGATAACAAAGATGGGAGTATTCCAGGGGGGAGGTAGACGGGACTATGTGTCTGGCCTGTACTTCCACTAACATTCTTGTGGCCTCTAACTTCTCTTTCGGCAGGGGCCACTGTGGTACCGACACAGCTGTGTCCGATTTCCAGGTGATAGGAATGGGCATGGGTGGAGGCCTAGTCACAGTGGCCCCTAGAAAAAAGGGTAACCGAGCCCTCGTCTATCCCCCGATTCCCTTGTCACTTCCTGTAGATTAAAAGAAGGAGGCCCTTGCTGTTGTTTACCCAAACCTTGTCCACGCATGTAGCCCTGATTAATCATCATTTGGCCATCCGGACTATCCGTGACTAATGAAGCCCCCATCTCCACCAGAACATCTCGTCCCCAGAGGTTCATGGGGATTCCGGGGGGGACATAAGGTTGAAATTGCCCACTATGGCCCTCATTGTCCCTCCAGCAGAGCACAGTAGTACTCCTGGAAGGATTTTGGGATATTCCCAGACCCTGCAAGGAGCTGTACGCGGTAGCCACAGGCCACTGTGAAGGCCCATGCTCCTTGGATATAATGGAAGTGTCTGCCCAGTATCTAAAAGGCTCTTAAATGTTCTGCCATTAATTATCAATTCAATTACAGGCCTCTTATCCAATGTCAGAGCCAAATTCACAAGAGGGTTGCCTGAAGAGCCAAACCTTCAGCACCGCGAATTACACAGTGGACTTTTCCACCACTGGCTAATCTTGGTAATGGTATAATTTGAGCTATTCTGTCACCAGGGGATATAGAGATAACTCTGCGAGCGATAGACGCAAGAATCTTAATTTCGCCAGTGTAATCAGTATCAACGAGGCCTGGGGTGACCTGAAGGCACTGGAGCTGCGGCCAATTATTAGCCCCACAATTCCATTGGGGAGAGGACCATACTGGCCCATAGGTAAGCACTGCACTCCCATGCTAGCAGTAAGAACAGTGTATGTGGAGACACTCAAATCGAATCCCCCACTTCCTGGGGAGGTGCGGAAGAGGTGAGAGAAAAACTTTGTCTTATTTGGGGATTGTTCTGAACTGCCCCTATGATTGGCTGAGAGGGTTGCCGGGGCTGCGCCCTCCCCCACGAGTTTCCTGGCTGCCCTCCCATGGGGGGGTGGGTGTCAGCAGATTTCCCTGATAATCTGTCTTAGACCGACACTTGTTCGCCCAATGGCTACCCTTTCGGCACCGTGGAGCCATAGTGCTCCCGCTCCGCCCCAAAGATGGGCAGGAGGCCTTTATATGCCCCTGCTGACCACAAGCAAAACAGGCACTGTTTCATGGTCCAGTGACTGGACCACACAAAGCCTGAGCAATCACCGCACCGGTAACTTGAGCTTCACAAATATCCTTACAAAGTCTCACATAATCATCCAAACTAGCTCGAGCTTTCCAGGGTCTAATAGCTTCCTGACACCACTTATCAGCATTTTCAAATGCAAGCTGTTTAACTATCCGTAGGGAGGCATCAGTGTTACCTGGAATTCGGCCAGGTGCAGTCATCAATCTTGCTAGGAACTCCACATAAGGTTCTGTCGGTCCTTGAAGGACCTTTGTTAATTGAATGTCAGCGCCTCCTCTATCTCCTATTGCTTTCCAGGCTGACCTTCCTGCTGCCGCGACTTGGGCGAATACAGCCGAATCATAATCCTTTTGTCGGTCGTTACTGTCGTATTGCCCTTCTCCTGCTAACATATCCTTGTTTCTACCCGGAAATCCAGCATCAGCATTGAGGTTAGCTGTATGGGTGCAGTTCTCTAAAAATATACCCTTCCATACCAAATAATCCCCTGGGGAAGTCACCGCTCTGACCAGCGCCTTCTAGTCGTTTGGAGTAGGATTCATGCCGATCCAGCTATCCATTAAGGTATGAGTAAAAGCGCTCTGGAGGCCATTCTGAGTAACTGCTTCCTTTAATGCCTTCAAATCTTTAAAAGCTGTGGAGACATGTACTCTAGTACGCACCCCTTGAGGATCTGTCTCTTCCAAGACTGGGTAAGCATAATTAGGGGCCTGGGAAACCAGGACTCTTTCCATCATAGAGCACAGTCTTTCCATTAACGGAAGATCAACCCTGTCGAGTGTTCTACCTGCCTCAGGAGGTGGCTCCCCAAGTGTTTTCCACTTCTTTTTACGCTTCCCTGGCTTATAACAACCGTGGCCTTGTCATCCTGTTCCTCCTCTCCTCCCGACTCATCAGTAGAATAATCCGGGGGAGGGGCCTTTGGTATTTTTTGAGTAGAGGAAGGGGGATTTACCAGTGTAGAACCCACAATGGAACTTTTACCTTCTTCCTCCAATTGTTTAGCGGTCCTGACAGCTTCAGCAGCTAACTGAGTGGCAGCAGTTCCACCGGCATTAAGAGCATCTCCCACCACTCCCCAGACCGTCAAAGTAGTGCCAGGAAGAGACTCAAGACCATATAATTGCTGATGTAAGACGATTATCTCCTTTCACCTTATTCCAGTTGGCACTATCGACCCGATCCTGCTCCAGAAACCAACTTACTAGTGATACTAAGGGTCTCTACAAATATAAGAATCTTTTTGCTAAGGGGAACTCCAAACTCTTTTAGGAGAGCATCTAGAGAAATAACTAACTGCCCCTTGGACATCGAATTGTCCATGATCCCAGCTACTTACCTTAATTCTTTGCCAGCTCACCACAGCTGGTCCTTCAGCAATTCCCTCATTCTTCTTCGTGCCCCACATTTGGCGCCAACTGTCCCGACCCGCGGGAATCGGAGGCACGAGAAGAGAAGGGCTGAGGATTAAAATGAGGGACAACGAGACAAAATGCAGCTAGCGAATTCAATTCTTTTTTTTTTATTATCCGTCTCTCTAACCCAACACTCCAATTTATACATGCGGTAGTTCCTCCCAGCCTACTTCCTGTGCACACGTGATTTATGAGAAATGCAATGGTTCTCAGAAAACGAAACTGTAAAGCGAAACCTAAGTGCCGCACAACACTGCGCATGCTCCGGACACTTTACCCTGGGCTCAAATATGCAAAAACTGGATATATAGAAGAGAAACCCTGTAAAGGTTTGTGTCAAAGGGTTTACCCAGGATGCAATGCATGAGACATCAGGATCTGGGCATCTTTCAGAAAAATCACAGGAAAATAATGTGCCTGTTAAGGCTTTTGTCCAAAGATCAAGGTCATGAAATATCTGAGGACTTACACTGGAAAGCATTTTTACAAGAGTAACGAATATCTGAAAGCTTATTGAATGCCTTTGTCTTTTGAGTAATGAGAATTCAAACGAGAGAATTCTCATGTTGGACCAGATATTTTATACTACTAATCTAAATGTCTGTTCTCTAAGGTAGAGAATAATTGTAATCCTGAATGTGTTAAAATTCACGATATGTTGCTGCATATCACAGGGACCAATGATATGTGTGAAAGTAATCATTCAGTCTATAGAATATTTATCTTGACTTTTCCTAAAGAGGCACCATTAGTATTTCTGATTTTGTACCTGAACTACCTGTTGACTTTCTGCCTTCCTCACAGACCTTCTGTAATACCTGGGAAGGTATCATACGATGAAACAACCTACATCATTTGATGTGGTTCGTTTTCTCACCTGTTCCCTGGGAAAACAAGGACTCTGAATCATCAAATTCAGTCTTGTGTGAATTAACTTCAGGACAACATAAAACTATGAAATAAGTCATTCTTATGTTCATGGCACCCTTCTCTAGAGAGATCACTGTGGGTGATAGGAAAGAATGTTCTACCAAATGACCATGAATGAGAGCTGCCAGTACATTTAGTGGGTGGAATTTTCATTGGAGGAGAGGGGTATGTTACTAGCTTCTGATTATTTGGTAGAAATAGTGCAGGGGAAATGGCCACTTTCTCCATTGAATGGCAATAGCTTGGTATTATCATAGATTCATGAAAAATAGTCTTATTCTTGGAAGTTGGAGAGCAGTTATCTGGGAAGGGAGTTTACTGGAAAGAACCAGAATAGTATGTGATTGTATACGACTCCCATTTAACTGCTGGCAGTGCATTTACTTCTCTTTTACTCAGTTAATAAAATCTAATGATTTTTTTCATAACACTGAATTACTCTTTCTACCAATTGAGTTTTATTGCACTTCTTTAAGGTCCTCCATCATAAAAACTAACAATCCACCAATCTCAAGGTTGAAGGGAGGTATTGCAATTTCTTTCAATGGTGGGATCAAAGACCATCCAGTGCTTGTCCTGAAAATGTCTGGAACTGAGCAGCATGTTTTGGTCTTTGGGTCAAAAGTACCATAGAAACGGATGTGTTCTGTTGGGGGTCGGTATTAAACTGTCTAGTGTTCCCAGTTTTGTATCTCACGTACTAGCTTATGACCTCCCTTTCTTGTTTAACTGCTTAAATTAGTCATAATTGCAGGAAACATTCCTGGGTCCCTCCAGTGCCTTACATCACCCTCTGCCAAGATCCCAGTTCCCAGATGCCTGAATGGCTTCAACTTCACTAAACGGATTGTGTGTAACCAAGTGCCAAAATCAGTTTCTTTTGTAATGATAACAACGTAGACTGCTACTTGAGGTGCCAAGGTAGAAATTCTTTTTTTTTTTTTAACCTTACCACCGTCCTTTATACCCTTTTGACACTACCTGCCCCCTTCACTCGTATCCTCAGAACCCACTCTTTATATGCTGGTTCTTGTGTTGTGCTTTGTTGAGTCATCTGCCACATAAACTTCTTGTTTTTCTCATTCTGATTTGCTTCACAACATAGAATTCTCTTAAACTCCGATTGCTTTAAATGGTAACATGACATCTTCCCTTGCGACTGGAGTAGTATCGGGTGTGGCCCAACCCCATCTTTACCCATTTCTCTACAGAGGGCACGTAGACTGTTACAAGAACCCGCTACTGTAAATGATGCTGCGACAAATATTGTAGAGCATAAATTTTCTTTATCTCAGGGCTTCATGCCCTTCAGATAAATGCCCAGATTGGGACTGCCCGGTCCTGTGCCAGCCCCATGTTAAGTTTCTTCAAGGGCGAGCGCGTTCCAAAATGGTGGCTCCGTTTCCACATTCCCACCACAGTGTAGGGGGCTCGTCCTCTCATCACCTCCAGCACTTGTGGGGGGTCCTTCTTAGTACGTGCCGTTTTCACGGGTGTGAGATGGGACCTCACGATGGTTTCCATCCGCATTTCCCTTATGAAGAGCAACGCGGAACGTCTTCCCAGGTACCTCCTGCCGGGTGGAGATCGTTGGTGACGACATCTGCTGACCACTGACTGGGTTGTTGGCTTATTGTCGTTAAATCGAGTAAGTTTTCTTTTTTCTGTACATCTTGGATGTTAACCCTTCCCTATTGCGACTGAAGCAGTTTTTAAACTTATTTTGAGGAAGGCAGTTTAGTTTACAGCCCAAGTGCCCACACAACGTTAAGCGTTCCCTTAAAAGTCTTAGAAACATGAACGCAGAATGGGTAGGAAGCAACTGCTCCTAACACTGAGAGGTTTGTGGAATCTTCGCGAACGCAGGAAACAAGGACGAAGCGAGTCTCTCACAGGCCCCCTGTCGGCCCCGCCTCCGCTCAGCCAGGCCCCGCCCCTCCCGCCAGGCCCCGCCCCCAGCGCTGGCCGCTCCGCGCACGCGCAGTTTTGAAGGCGGAGAGGTGGGGTCAAGGGTCGCACCGGCGGCGCCTGAGGTTTTATCCTTCCGCGGGGAGCGCGCGCTTCGCCGCCCACACGCCCTCGGTGCTCAGGGTCGGGGTCCCTTACGGACTTCACCCCCCGCCCCGGGAATCCGTGCGTCGCCGGGAGCGGCTCCTGTGCCGTCGTCGTCGTCGACACCGCGTCTCGCTTCAGCTCCGGTACCGACCTCGGGCGGCCGCGTGTAGGCCCCGCCGCCCCTCCCCCCACTCCCCCTGCCCCCTCCCTCCCCGGCGACCGGCCCGCGTCCCAGCCCCGGCCGCGTCCCCTGCACCCCAGTCCCCTGCACCCCACTCCTTCCTTCGGGTGGGAAGATGCCGGGCCAGAGGGAGCGGAGCGGGGAGGAGGACTGGGGGAGCGCAGGGGGCGGGGTGGGGCGGGAGGCTGGAGGGCGCCGGAGGGGGCTGTGGTGGGGCTTAAAGAATTCACCTGAGGCTGAAGGGGGAACCGAAAAGGCGCGTTTATTGAACACCCTGCGAGGGAGCAGGGGGCAAAATGGGGAGCTGGCCTCTATGTTGAGGAGGGGGCTCCAGGCATTTTTCTGCTGTTTCTGAGAACCTCACTTCAGGGCACGTGGCGGCCCCGTTGGGGGGGGGAGTAGGGGGGCGGGTGTTGGCTTCAGGCGTTGACCTTTGGCACAGAGGGAATCACAGTCGTGAAGAAAGGGGGGCCCCTCCAGGAGTGGTGCATTAGGAGGTGCACCTTTTCTCTCCCTTGTTTTCCTTGCGGATGGTGGCAGAGGCCTCCTCTCCTCCCGGGACAGCGCGGCCCTTCCTGGGGGTGTGCTCTGAGGGGAGACCTGAGCTTCCGCGCATCTGTGGTCTGCTCATGCTCTGCTCATGCATGGGTGCCTGTTGACAAAATGGTATTCAGCCTTAACCCTTTGCACTCCGCTGTCCCCTCTTAGGGAACATTGGTAGCCAATGTCCAGAATGGTTCGGAGTGCCAAGGGTTAAAAATGAAGGGAACCCCGCCTTTTTACAACATACAAAAACAGGAGGACCGAGCGAAACAAGCCAGACTGGCAAAGACAGGATCTGGCTTAAATGGGGGACCTCGAAATGTCACGTTCATCCAACCAGAGAGCAGAATGGCAGTTGACCCGGTCCTGGGAGGTGGGGGGGTGTTGGTCAGAGCACATCAACTTCCTGTGGTAGAATGAGTGGCCCTTGGGGACCGATTTGCGGTGTGGGGACTGTAGTGAATGCTGTAGTGTGGACTTGACATAGGCCAAGAGCACATCTGTGTTCTCAGCTCACAGAAGCTGGTAATTGAGGGGTGCTAAATGTGACGACTTGATGGTGATGGTTATTTCTCAGTATTTGTGTCATTCAGTGGACCAGGCTGTTCGCCTTCCACTTGTCAATTAATTATAAGACTGGAAAAAAGTGTGAGCAGTGTGCTGGGCTGACCACACCCCTCCACCCCATTTTCTCAGCTCTAGTGTCCAGTGAGGGTGCAGAGACATTTTGCAGATGCATCTTTTTTTGCTCTGACCAGAGATTCTCCTTCAAATAGTTGGGATTGGGTCGTCCCTGTTATATTTCAAGTGTGTCTGGTGCTTGGAATCTACATCTGCCCTGAGACACCAGCTCTGCCCTCCAGCCTGGGCTGAGGTCTGGGTGGGGGTGACAGGCCCTGCTTCACCTGGGACTGCGTCTGGGCCTGGGCCGCAGGGCAGGTCAGGGCTTCCCCAGAAAGGGGTGAGACTCAATGGGTGGTCCCTGAGTCCCTCCTGTGACAGGGGCAGCCAAGGGTCTGCTCCCCATGGGAGGCTGCCCTGCGGAGGGGGGCACAGTGAGCTGTGGTGATTGTGAGCATGAAATGGCCCTTTTTTCTCTTTCAGGATGGACCGTTCGAGACTTAGGGTGCCTGGGGAGGAGAGCCCCAAGAGGAGGGAGAGACAAGGACAGGAGCCAGGAGAGGTGCTCTCTCAGGTGAAGTCCTCAGCTGACTGCTGTGGCTCTTGAAAGGCCTTGTCTGGACTTGCTGGTCGCTACTCTGAACCTGCTGGGGGACACTGTGGGTTCACATGCCCAGGGCTCCCCCACAATGCCCCTCACACACCCTAGGTACCAGCTCACCCTTACCCAGGGACACGAGCTGGTGAGGAAGCCCTTCTGGGCACCATGCCGGAGGAGGCCACACCCTGGGTGGGCTGGGGATGGGGCACAGGCGCTGTGGGGTCAGTGTGGTGGGGAGCGGGGTGTTAGGGGCCCATCTGGGTGCACTGTGTTCTCCTTCAATCAGGATAAAGGCAGCTGCACGGGCAGATATGAATATGTAGAAATTCCTGGTCGATTCTGGGAAAGAGCCTGGAGGGGGCATCAGTTCTGACTTTCACGTAGGCTTGAAACTTAATGACCGAGTCACTGGCTTCAAAATCTCCCTGATTGGAAATGCAGTGGGCAGTCCAGAAACGGACGTCAGTGCTAGCGGGTGTTTATTCCATCAGCTTTAACATAAAACGTGTTTGGCTTTTGTTCATACCTACGTACGTGCAAGTAGGTAAAGCACTAGCGTATTTGAATATAGACACTTTATTGATGTTGCATTTCAAGTGTTTGGTGTTTTTTTCATATTTCTGCAATAGTTTTTACTAACCACCTCTGGAATAGTATTGATAGAGCAACTTAAATAATTGATACAGCGTCAATGCTCAGGCACAGGTGAAGGGGAAGGGGAGTGGGGAAGACTCTAGAACACGTCATCTGAGGTAACACGCCTGTCACCTCCTCCCTTCAGTTGCACACTCTCCTGGCTTTTGTGAACGAGAGCACCGTTTTCGTATATAAACTTCATGGTGTAGCAGCTGAAACAATATGTGAATACCTTCCGTTCCCTCAGCTGTGCTCTACAGGCCTGCTTGGGGACTCTGGCTAGTTGGGTGCTGCAGCCTGCCCCTGCTTCCATCTGTGGTGGCCTCTCACGCAGTGTGCGAGGCCCCTTGGGGAGCCCTCTGTGGGCTGGTCACGCGAGGCCGCTGGGTATCCTTTTGGTTCTTTGGATTCAGCCTGAAAGTAGCCCTCTGGGTTCAGGTGCAGCTTCTCAACTGTTCGACCTGAGGCCAGTTCCTTGGCGTGTCTGTGCCTCTGTTATCTCTGCAAGCTAGGGTGGACTGTTCTCTGTTGGGTTTGGGGCCAACAGCGGGCAGGTCGTGGGTGGCACATCTGCTCACAGGAAGGGGGTTCACGCTCTTTGGTCAGTGCTGCTGTCACCAGCCTCATGATTTTTAAGACACGGTGGATCTTGGCTCTGAAGACACGGCAGAGGCTCCGGGTCATTCGCTGCTAAAAATTCTTGGTGTGTAGAATACGGAACCTTACGGTCAGGGTAGCTGCCCATGGTTTACATAGTGAAGTGTGTGTTTCCCCTCCTGTCCCCCGGTACACAGAAACCACAGTGATTGGAGGAGGCCATGTTCTGTGGAAAGCAAAAGAGTATTTTGAACAAATAACGGAGAGCTGATGTGCTCCAAAGACCTTTAATGCATCTGTCACCACGCAGACTTCAGCCAGATTCATCCTCACTTGCTCTCCTGTGTTCGTGAGAGGATGAGAATTGTCCCTGTGGCCCTTTGGTCAACTCTGCTTTCCTTTCAGGCACAGCTGATGCTTGAGGACGTGGCCGTCGAATTCTCCGAGGAGGAGTGGGAGCGCCTGGAGCCTGCTCAGCAGGCCCTGTACAGGGAGGTGATGCTGGAGACCCGCAGGAGCCTGATCTTTCTGGGTGAGGGAGCGCAGCCGGGGTCTGCCTTGAGTGACTTTGCTTTTTCCCTGTGTGACACCTGAGAGCACCTGTATTGCTCAGCCATGACCAGAGCCCCACTGAGGGAGACGTGTTGAACGTTGCCGTGTGGCATCTGCCCCTTCTTCACATGACCTGCTCCCTCCATGGCACATGGGGGCCTGTTCCCCAGCATAAGGATTTCCAAAGCTCCAGGGCCCGCTGTTAAGGTAGCCAGTGCCCTGTTTCCTCCTCCTGTGCTTTTGACTCCGCCATCTGGCCGAGAGCTAGGCCTCTGCACATTACGCTGATCCCTCTTCATTCAGGGGCAGGCAGGCAATAGAGATACTAGTGAAATATTTTTCTAGAAATATCTGTGTCATCCTTTGCTGAGCGAACAAGCAGCTGGGATTGTAGAAAAGACACAGCCACCCATGTTTTTCTTACTGGCAAAAATGTCTGCTTGTGGTCCGCATACTCTCCATTGTGGTTGAGGGCAAGGCACCCCAGACTCTGGAGAGGGAAGTGAAGAGGGACCAAGCCAAAAAAGGTGCTCGTGTCAAAGCTGTGGAGACAGAGAGGCAGGGAAAAAACAGCACGTGTGTGGTGGGCGGGAATGCGCCCCGGTGGGAGAGTTCTGTGGGCAGAGAAACTTCCTATTGAGCTCTGAGTTTTCCTTCCTCCCAGCTTATCGCTCTACGTTTCTGCGTGTGAACTCGATCCTTCACCCTCCACTGATGCTGCAGCTGAACAGAGGCAACGGCCGAGGTCCTCGTGGTGATCCGCAGCGCCCTGCTGTGTCCTTATGAGCCCTTGAGCACCAGGGCCGCAGGACCCGGCAATGTTAAAACTCACCGTCCCCTTTAGTCTCTTTCTGTTCTTGGCTTTTCAGGTGTTTGCTTCTCAGTTCATGTAGGTTAGAGCTGAGGGCTCTGTGTTCCTCACCCCTGGACTTGTTCTCCTCA
The DNA here is from genome assembly GCF_964194135.1 of Talpa europaea. NCBI lineage: Eukaryota > Metazoa > Chordata > Mammalia > Eulipotyphla > Talpidae > Talpa > Talpa europaea. The sequence continues at coordinate 49,211,874 of NC_140084.1, forward strand.
GTCTCCGTTTGCTGTATTTGGAAGACCTAATCAGGATCTGGGGAGACTGGCTGCCGGCCTGTCTCATCGGCACCCCAGATGCTAGGAGAGCTCTCAAGCCTGCCCATTGTTTAGGCCTGTCAGTCACCACAGCTCTTCTGCTCTTGCCACACTTGAGGGATGCTCCGAGGGATGCTCGTGACTGTTACTTAGGAAGAGTGTAGTGACAGACAGTGATCCCCTGTAATCCACATTGAGTTAATTTTTGTATCTGAGCTAAGGTGGTGGCATAACTTCGGTCTTACACATGGTATCCAGTTTTCTCAGCACATTTAGAAAGAGACTCTCCTTCTTCCCTAATTGAGGCATCTGGGCAATCTCTTTAAATGTCAGTTGACCAGATACGCAAGAATATCCGTTCTTTTGTCTGTCCTGCTCCACTGGACCCATGTCTTATTTATGCCTGTTTTGACTAGATATGTAATAAATTTGAAATAAGGAAGTGCAAGCCTCCAGCTTTGTTCTTTGTCAAGTTTGCTTTGCTACTCAGGGTTCCTTACATTTCCATATGATGCTTCAGATGGAGTCATCTGTTTCTTCAAAAACTGTTACTATCACTTTGCTAGTCAAGCATAGGAGGAGGTATTCTGGAGAGAAACCATATTAGGTGCAATGAGTGTGACAAGTTATACTGAAAATTTTTACCTTACTATTCATCAGAGAATTCATACTGGAGAGAAACGTCCTTGCTGTAATGTCTATGGCAAAATGTTTACTATAGAATCACCCCTTTGTAGTCATCAGCTGACCCTTCCATGAGAGAAATTCAAATGTATGTGGCAAGGTCTTAAGTACAAACTCACAAAGCATGAGAGGATTCATACTGTAAAGAAACCTTACAGATATGAGTGTGGCAAGCGCTTTTGTCAGAATTCAAGCCTTGTCATCCAAAGGACTGCATAGTGGGAGAAGCGGTTCAAATGTAATGAGTGTGGTAAGTGCTTTCGTCGAAGTTCAAGTCTTAGAGTGCATAGAAGAATACATAATGGAGAGAAACCATACAGATGTAACGAGTGAGGCAAAGTCTATGGTAGGTATTCACACCTTTATCATCAGAGAGTTCATTCTGGAGAGAGGCCTTTTAAGTGCAACCACTGTGATAAAGCCTTCACTGTGAGCGCATACCTCAGTAGACACCAGACCACACCAGAGCAAGCCCATATAAATGCAGTGTGTGTGGTGAGGTCTTTCATGTAAATTCAAGCCTTGCAGTCATCAAATTCATACTAGAGAAAAGCCTCACAGATGTAACGAGTGTGGCAAGCACTTTAGGAGACGCGGAAACCCAGAAAGACATCCAGGAGTTGAAGGAGAGAAAGTGTACAAATACTAATCAGTGTGGCAGTCTTTAGTCATAGTTCACTTCCTTGTAAATCATCAGGATTCATACTGGAGAGAAAACATACAAATTTATGTGACAAAGTCTTTAGTCAAATGTCACTCCCTGTTATCATCAGAAAATACATGCTAAAGAGAAACCCTTGAAATGAAAGGGCTGGTAAAGCCTTTTTTTTTGAAATTTCAGTTTGCAAATCAGAAGAGAAACCATTCTCAAAAGTAACTATACAAATGTGATTGTGCAAAGTTAAGGAAAATCAACTTTGTAATTCCTATAATGTGACAAAACCTGTAATGTAAATTCACACCTTGTGAGTCATGAAATTCTTACAGGCAGAAACTCTACTGATGTAAAGGATTTTGTAGTTGATTTTTCAGTATCTTTAAGCCCTTTTCTTCACTCTCCTCACCCTCACCTCATTTTTATTAGTTTGAGTGTTTTGATTGCTGTTTTGAATTGTCTGCTGTGCAGGCGTCCTACATTGTCATTCTGTCTTCTGACTTGCTTCACTACACACAATTTCTCTAATGTCTTCGTCTTCCAATTTGCCGTAAATGGTAGCATTTTGTCTTTCCTTATGGCTGAACAGTATTCCATTGTGTGGATATACCACATCCTCTTCTTCCAGTGCTTGATGACTAGGTGTGTGGGCAGCTTACATGTCCTGGAAATGCCTTAATAAATGCCAGGGTTAGCTCCCTGGATGGGAATCAAACTCAGGCCATATCTGTGATAGTGCTGAGACTCAATCCTTAGGCCACCAGGGAGGCCCTAGGGTTCTTAGATCACATGCTCCCTAGAACTTATTGGAAGTGTTTCTTTCATATTTGCCATCCATATATATGGGCGTGAGATACTGTGGTTTTGACTTGCTTCTCCCTTACTAAAAATGACATTTTCCCTTCTAGCTATTACCTTTTTTGTTTTTTTTGGGGGGGTGATGTCCTTTTTGGTGACTTGCCTCTTGAGATCTGTTGACCCTCTAGTAAATGAATTTATATTAGTAAATTGAATATTTTTTAAAAATATCTTGTATGTTTACCTTTCAGTTATGTCATGTGTGACTATTTTCTCCAAATCTGTACGATGTCCTTTTCGTCTACTTACGTATCTTTGCATTGTTTCAAAGCATTTTGAGATAATTCTCCAACAGGACAAAACTGAGGGACCAGGGTTGACTGAGCTGGTAGGTTTCCATCCGTGTACACAGGACTGCAGGACATGACGGGGAAGCAGACACGTTGTGAGACAATCATTTACGGAATTTATTTGCACAGGGAGAGAGGAAGTTTACCTGCTGGCAGGCGCCCCGATGCCCTGTGCTAGCTCAGATAGCGTCCGCTGGGCAGACCCCGGAATGCAAACGGAAGCCATACACGGCACTGGTGGCTTCTCCACAGACATCCCCTCCTCACCAGCGTTTCAACCGCCAAAAACAATTCTGGCAGAATTTTTCCAATTCAGGAGTTCCATTGTGGGTTGGGAGCGGGGGTGGGGGGGGTGCCAAGGACCATCGGAAGCGTCTGGAAAGGAGTCGTCTCTCAAGGGCAGGGCAGACCAGCACAGGGCGGGACCAACTGGCATATTTTAACCCAAAGAGAAGTTTCCCCCGGTCTGTCATGGCGACGTCTGAAAATACCTGGGCAGTGGGGCGGGTGCGAGGAGTGGCAGGCTCGGGGCGGCCGCTCCCCACGCCATGACACCAGTCCAGACTGCAAGTAACCAGAGGGAACTGCGCACGCGCGGGGAGGTGCCTGCCCGGCTGGGGGCGGGGCCTGGGCGGGGCGCGGAGAGGCGGGGCTTGCGCGGCATCGCGAGAAGTGTCGGACGGGACTCGCGTCTCCCTCCTCCCAGAGCGCTGGTTGGTTCTCCCTTCCGGCTTCGAGAGCCCTGAGGGGCAGAGCAGCGGAGGCGGAAGTCGCCCGTCTGGAGCGCAGGGCCGCGCCTCCCGGCTCCTCGCTCCCGGCTCCCTGGTCCCGGCGGGCGGGACGAGGACCGTGCCCGCCGGAGGGTCCGGGACACGGCGCCGCGGTTGGCGTGAGCGGCGGCTGTGGCCGCACCACCGGGAAGGACGCCCGGGAGCATGGGCTTGTACCGCGCGTCGCCTGCCTTCCGCCATTGCCGCATTTGAGGGGTGCGGGGGGGGGCTAGTAGGGGCGTCTGTAATCGTGACTTAGCAAAACCGCACTCAGCAGCGTCGAGGACCGTCTGTCTTTGCCCCCCAGTCCAGTCTTTCGGCGCTCAGCGTAAACCGCATCCTCCCTCGTCAGGGTCCTGCAGTGGCTTGGCCCCTCGTCTAGTATTTTCCTCTCTTGCTCCCTCCAGCCGGGTCTAGGAACGCCTCTCCAACTGGCTTTGCTAACACACATTCCTAGCGTCTGAAATTTCATGTGGTTTTGCTCTTTCAGTTCACCTTTAGGTGAGGCGCAGCTTCTGGTGGACTTTCCCACGTGTTGGTTTACTTGGCAACTGAAATTCCTGAGGCAGGACTCATTAGATCACCGGCCTGTCCCAGGAGGCTGAGATAGACGGTATCAGGAAAGACTAAGTGTATCTGGCTATAACTGATTCCGAAAATCTCTACACTAGTGACCGTCCCTCTGTGCCACAATAAACGTAACAGGTATTTCTCCTAGGGAGGCCTTTGCCCAAGTTCAGTTGCTCATAGCTCTGAGGCTTGTAAATAACTATTGTTCATACTGCATTTTTCATCTCGTGTGCTCTTGAAACACATTACTGCTGTTAGAGATTTCAGATTGCATGCAATGTAGTCAAGATCACAGTTACTTTTATTTATACAACTTAGTAACTTTCTGTCATGTTTATTCAATGTCCTTTTGGATGTTTTTGCTTGGAAACACCCAGTACCCTGTTTTGGATGTTTTTATTTTGGGATTTTGTTGAAAAGTGTTGTCTCCTGGCTGTAGTTAATACATTTTCAAAGCACGCACTCTGTTGTATGTACATTTTGAGATCTTGAGCTGGATAGTTGAGGGCACTGCATAGGTAGGGATTTGCTTTATTTAATGTCACTGTTCTGATATCATACTTGTGACTTCTTTCTTTAAAACTAGGTATTTTTCTGTACTGATATTTCAGAACTCAGTGATTTCAACATATTTTGCAGCTCTTATATTGTGTGCTCTTTGTAGAGGATAAGTGTTTTCTTCGTATTGGTAGATATTTCACGTTTTAAAAAATATTTTTTATAATATGGTTATATGTTATTTACTGCTGGTTTTATCATAGTTTACTAGAATGTTTTATTAACCCTTATGGTTTACGGATGGTCTTTCAGTAAGGCAATAGAATTGATACGATAATTTTGTGAAAATCATATTCTTCTTGAGTCTAAAACAGTTGAGTTTAAAACAGTTTTGTTTTAAAGATTTATTTTTTATTTATGCATACAAGAACTAGGGTACAGGCCAGAGGTGCAGGGGGGTGAGAGGATTCACCAGAGACAGAGTGGGGAGCAGAACAGGTGGATCCACTGAAATGCATTGCTGAGGGGAGCAGCGGGAGACAGGAGAGGTCCACTGCGCCATGTGGGTCAGCTCCCTGGCCAGGCATCAAACTCATGTTGCAATGGCTACTGATAGCTTCATAGTGCTGAAACTTAACCCCTTGCGCCACCAGGGAGGCCCTGAGTCTACAGTTTTTTACAAGTATTTAGAAAAATATTTTTTGGCAATTTTTAAAATTCTTCTAAATGGTGTGATTACAATTCTCATTTGCCATTTTTATGAGTTTGTTTTGTATTATTTACCATTAGTGTGTTGTGTGTTATATGCCAAAAGTACACACTTCCTTTCCCCTCAGATATGAGACAGTAAGATGTTCACTATCAGTTTATTTGTGCTTTGGAGTCCATATAGAAGAATACCTCTGATTTCAGAGCTAACATGTTTGCACAGCATGTTATTGTCATAGCATGTTTGAAACTAGATGTCCCTACAATTAATTGAATGGTAAGTGATTACTTTTCTTTAGGGAAGAATCCTGTTCTTTAGAATTCTAAAAATGTCAAGATCATGGTTGGGAATGTTCACAGCTATGTTCAGTATAAGTTACTTTTGATGTCCCATTGTTTTCGCTATGAAACATTTCTTTCCTAGCTGTAAATAACAGGATACCTATGATTGTTTGTATTTTATAGATATCTCTGCCGTGTATATGATCAAGAAATGATAAGCAAAAGAGAACAGTACTACAGAAGAAATATTACAAATATTGATGTTGGGAAGACATGAAAGCTGCGAAATCAAGGATTTTTCTTCAAAGATGTCCTGGAAAATATGCATGACTTTGAGTGTCTGTGGAGAGATGGTGAAAGAAACCACATAGAAAGGCCTGTAACCTACAAAAAAGTCTCCCTGGAAAAAACAGATCAAGTGGTAGCTGGTATGGGAGGGGGACAATGCTACTGAAAATAGAACGGAGCTCTGGAGATGGATGAACTGCAGATACTTGAAGCTGAGTGGAAATTTATGAATGAAATGAAAATAGGAATACAGTAAAAAAAAACCACAAAGGAAGTAAATGAAATTTTGAGTAAGTGTAAAAATAATGGTTTCATTGTTTGGATCTTAGAGGAACCTAAATAATTTCAGAACAATATACACTTAGTAGATAAACTTGACATTTCACATGGGTTTGCTTTTTTCCCTTGGAGCTTCTACAGAATACAGCTACCCTGCTACCTGTGTGTGGGAGGTGGGGCGGATAGAAGGAGCCCCTGGCCTTAGCAGCATTGGCAGGTGCTGGCTCCTGTTAACTGTTTTCTTTTTTGCTGCTCCAAAGGCCCTTTTGTTTGCATTTGTGATGGCGGGTGGCCAGATCCAGAACTGGTGAGACTCACCAGTTTTTTGTTGTTTTTTTTAAAAGATTTTTTTATTTATACAAGCACTGGGTACAGTCAAAAGCACAGGAGGGTGAGAGAATTCACCAGAGCCAGAGCGAGGAGCAGAACAGGCAGACAGATGGAGGACACTGCTGTGGGGAGCAGCGGGCACAAGTGGCTCCTTAACTGGCAGGAGAAATAGTTTGTGCTACATTTACTATGGCAGCTGTCCAATAACCCCCCCCCCCTTAGAATTTGCTCGTATCTCAAAATACATCTCCCTTTAATGTTGTTCCACATTTATATTTCCATCATACTTCGAGTGTTAATACTGTTTTAGGTGTCGTTACTGATTAAATCTTCAGCTCTGAAGTAAGGACTGATGTCATTCTCATTTTACAGGTAAAGGAATTTAGGACAGAAAGAGGCTTAAGGACTTAATCCCATCAGGTAAGTGGCCAAATGAGGACTAGAGTCCACGTCATCTGGTGTCAGCCACAAGTCTCCGAACTGCTCTTAACAAGGCAAATTACTTCAATCCTTCAACTACTCAACATCTGTACTTAAATTCATGTTTATTGCTTGTCTTTTTTACATGTTATATTTAAATATTTTTATTTCATAACGCAGTATTACCAGTGACTGGATATTTAAATAAGATGTTGAAACACTGATTCTCCTCACAACCTACAAGAAAGATTCTGCAAGATGGGGCTGGATTTCTCGAGGTAAGGATGGTTCACTTTTAAGGTGAATACAGAAACACATTTCACATTAATCATCAGCTGTACTGCAACTACTAAAGTAATCATAACAATGTTGTGACTAGCTAAATAGAGAAATAAGAAAACTTTTATGGTAGAGACTTAATTATTATTGATTGCAGATCATATAATTATTAATAGAGGGCTACAATTAGATATAATGTCATGAAATAGAGGCAAAAGACATGTAAAATTGTATCCAAAAGCTATGCAAACTGTAAATGAAGTTGAAATAATAGATTTGTTGTGAGTCTAGAATGAAACTGAATTAAAAAGTAGGTTTGAGATATAATTTGCATATCATAAAATTGTTAACTGTAGAATTTATTAATTTTTAGTACATTTACAGAGATGTGAAACCATCCCCAGAGTCTGATTTTAGAACATTTCTACAGGCTCTTTAGGAACTAATGTTTTCAACAAAAAATAAAAAAGAGAAAATGATGTATGTGAAAGGCAGGAACTACAGAAACACCTATTGTCCATGCTTGCCCTGCTCCCACTCCCTCCCACCCCCACCCCAATTTGGCATGAAACCCACATTGATGACGACTTTTCCTGAACAGGTATGCTGTTTGGTTTTCTAGTATTTGGAGAGGTCCCTTTTTGCTACTTTTGGTTTGTAGTTGGGTCCGTTGTAGGCCAAGAATGTGTTCTGTGTTGTTCCCAGTCTTCTAAATTTGTTGAGGGCTATTATATGGCAGAGGGTATGACCTAGCTTGCTAATGTCAGTGAAAAGCATATGTAATCTGCTATTTTTTGTGCGGTGTTCTAAAAATGTTGATCGGACCCTGTGTTGTTGAATTATCCATGCCCTGCTGATTTTCTGTGTTCTTTCAGTTATCGAGATGCATTAAAGTACAAACTGCAGTTATGAAATCGTCTATTTTTCCCATGAGTTTTATGAACTGTTTCTTCAGAAATGGTGGACATGTGTTCTTTAGTGCATAGCCACTTAGGGTTTCTACGTCATCTTGGCAGATGATCCATTTATCATATTGTAATTTCCCTCAGTAATTTTATTTCCTCTGAAAACAATTACATCTGACATAATATAGACATTCTTGCTTTCTTTTGATTGCTGTGTTACATATGTCATGTATGTTCATGCTGCAGATCGGACATTTCTTTGCTGTTATTAACATGATGACATTTCAGCTGTTATTAGCATGATGAAAACTAGTTTTTCCCAACCAGTAAGTCAGGAGTTTCGAGAGTAAGCATTATGTTTTAAAGAATCTTCAAATGTGATGATGACATTTTAAGCCTCAACACAACTTCGTTCTGCTCTGCCCATGTGACAGGCACCTTGATAATAAAGCCGAAATGCTCTTTCCCTTCCTCCAGTCAGTTGACAAGTTCCACCACTCTGTCCCCATCTGGTCTCTGCCATAACACGGCGGTCACACATCAGTCATTTTTGGAACAACTTGGAAAGTCCTGAAAGTAATAAACACTCTGAACACTTGAGCGAATGGCACTATCAGCTCTGACATCACGTGGAGCTCTGAGTGGGGCTCCATCCTGTCTATTGAGTGTAAACTAACAAAACAACATCTCGGAGGGTGAATCCATGAGAGTTCTAGTTCACCAGCAATATTTTCAAGTTCCCATTGTGATCATTTTATTCTCATGAATACTGGTCTTTTCAAATCGTGTCCCAGGGCAAAGCAGGCACATAATTTCTCCCCCTCATTTCTGACATTTAAAAAAAAAAAATTTCTATGTGTATTTCATGTAAGGGTGAAAATGATAGGTCTTACTTTACCACAAATAAGGGTTCACATAAATCTAAGCAGGTAGCATATATTCACAACTGGGGAGGCAGAAATTGAACTGCTGTGGTAATGTCATTCTAGCCACAAATAATCTGGGATATGCTGTGGAGTGACAGTTCAAATGCTAGTTAGAAATACATATTTTCAGATGCAAACTGTTCATATTTAATGTGGAAATTATTACAGATACCATTGTTATAGAGAACAATCTAGAGAACCATACGATTTACTCTTGTTCAGTAAGTACCCCCAATGAAGTAGGATATTTTTAGATTAATAGAAGGGACATGATCATCCAGTTACAAAAAAGTATTTACTTATTTAGACATGACATGTATATTCAAGTAAAATGGTGTCAAAATGCATTTCAGTTGTCAGCATTGAATCCCTTGCAAGCACCATCCTGTATTAACTGTGTATTCAGCTTCCAAAAAGCTACTTTTCACTAATCTTTGATTCTATAGCAGCTATTACCTTTTAATACTATCATTCCTCTTTGTTTTTTTCCCCTACCAAACATGCTATACCTAGTAATCCACACTAGCTAGTCCGTCTACTCACATGAAAACCTCTTTCTCTGAATGTCCTGATCATCTGGCAGAGTAATCCTTTCCTGTGACTGGCAGCAGAAGTGCTCAGTCACACTGCAACTCTAGAGCTGGGGCCATAACCACAGAAAACATTCATTTATATTGTAATTTTACATCTATTGTCTGCTACACCCTAAGGCCTCAGATTTAGACCTTTGTCTGTCTACAAGCTAGTGTTCTATTCTTGAGGTTACATTGGTGTGAGCAACCCCATTACTGAGTTAGGTCCTTTCCTCTTACCAGTCCCTTCCCACCAGTGGCATATGGGAAGCATGCAGTGAGTATAACATCAGATTTAAAACTTCAAGCTGTGAGTTGTCAGTACAGCATTTTCAAGAAGACTCAAGTAACTGAGTGAAAACAAACTGAATATTAGACCTTTCTACAGATGTCCTTGTTCCATTAGCGATGTTACCTAATGTGTTTTCACTAGTTTTAATGCTGCTTTGTGGAATTTAACATCTGAGGTGGGTTGAATCTTCGAATGTACTAGATTTAGTTTCCCTTAATATGAATTTTCTCGTGTTGTCTACTGACAGAATTAATGTCACTTTCATTATGCTTCTGTCCAGAATCAATTAAGCGTATCCTGAGTTCACTCCCTAAAGGTCTTGACACATTTGTCCGCTTCCCATTTTACGTGAATTTTTCAGTGACTGAAAGTTGTACAGTTGTGCAAAGGCAGATCATGTTCATTGTATATGTGAAGCTTCTCTCCAGGGTGAATTTTGTTACATTCCACAATGTGTAAATTTGGCATAAGCCTTGCCATTCATTATGCCTGTGTGGTTTCTCTCAAATATGTATATGCTGATTTCTAGTGAGGTGGCGCCCTGGGGATAAGCCTTACCACGTGTATGGTCTTGTGGGGCTTCTCTCTGCTGGGGACGTTCAGCTTGAGCCTGAATACGTAAGTGTTGTCTCAATCATTCTGTTTGAAGTTTCTCCCTGCCATGAATTCTGTTGATGCCCAAAGTTTCCATTTTGCAGGAAAACAAGGCCATGTATTTTAACGTTTCTTTTTATTATGTATTTTCTGATGCTTTGTAACATTTCTGAATTGAGCGAAAGCTTTGCCACACTCATCACATTTGTATGGTTTCTCTCCAGTGTGGATGTTCTTATGAGCCGTGAGGACTGACTGATCTGTAAAGCCTTTGCCACATTCAACACATTTGTAAGGTTTCCCTCCAGCGTGTATCTTCTGGTGACTCACGAGGTGAGAATTTCGACTACAGACTTTTCCGCACACATTACATTTGTACGGCTTCTCTCCCGTGTGGATTCTGTGGTGTCGGATAAGGTTGGAGTCGTGACTGAAGGCTTTGCCACACTCCTTACATTTGTAAGGCTTCTCTCCGGTGTGTGTTCTCTCGTGGCTACAGAGTTGTGAGCGTTTGATAAAAGCCTTATCACATCGACTGCACTTGTAAGGTTTCTCTCCCGTGTGAATTCGGTGATGCTCCATCAGCCTTGAACTCTGGATGAAAGCCTTGCCACACACGTTGCATTTGTGCGGCTTCTCCTCAGAATGTGTGCTTTCATGGTTAGTGAGGTGCGACCTCTGTTTGAAGCCCTTGCCACACTCGATACATATGTAGGGTTTCTCTCCAGTGTGGACTCTTACGTGGGTAGTGAGGGTTGAGCGTTTCGCAAAGGTCTTGCCACATTCATTGCATTTGTAAGGCTTGTCTCCAGCATGGGTCTTCTCCTGACTCCAAAGGCTCGGATTTTGGGGAAGAGCTTTACCCAACTTACTACCTTTGTGAGATTTCCCACCTGAGTGGCTTCTCTGATGTCGTACAAGGTGTGACTTCCGACTACAGACTTTGCCGCACACAGGGCATTTGTACACTTTCTCTCCAGCTTGGGTGCTCTGGTGTCTAGTAAGGTTTGAGCGGTGACTTGTGTCCTTGTTGCTCTCGTCGGGTTTGTGAGGCTTTTGTCCCGTGTGGCTCATCTTGTGTTGCGCGAGATGTGACTGATGCAGGAAGCTTTGGCCACAGCCGGCCTCACTGCACTTGTAAGGCTTCGCAGTATGCGTTCTCTCATGCCCCCAAAGTTGCGATCGCATGATGAAAGCGTCACCACACTTACTACATTTGAAGGGTTTTTCTCCTGTGTGAATCCTGTGATGCTCTGTCAGTCGTGCACACTGGAGAAAAGCCTTACCACACACGCTACATTTGTGTGGCTTCTCTCCAGGACGTAATGTTTGATGACTCGTGAGGTCTGACTTGTGCTTGAAAGCTTTGCCACACTCTAAGCACAGGTAAGGTTTCTCTCCAGAGTGGACTTTCATGTGCTTCACGAGGTTTGAATGGATAGCAAAGGCTTTGCCACATTCCTCACACTTGTTAAGATTCTCACCAGTGTGGATTCTCTGATGGCGAGTAAAATTCGAAGACTGGGTAAAAGCTTTTCCACACTCTCCGCATTTGTAAGGTTTCTCCGTCCCATGCATTTGCTGATGCCTTCTAAGGTGTGAATTTCGACTGTAGACTTTGGCACAGATGTTACATTTGTACGGTTTTTCTCCTGTGTGGACACTTTGATGTCTCGTAAGGTGTGAGCCTTGGATAAAGGCTTTGCCACACTCCTTACATTTGTAAGGCCTCTGTCCAGAATGGATCCTCTTATGATTTGTGAGGTTGGAGCTTTTGCTGAAAGTCTTTCCACAGTCATTACACTTGTAACATTTTTCTCTAGCATGTGTTCGCCTGTATTTTGCAGGTAAGAAAGGATATTTTAACATCTTCTTGTATTTATTACAAATGTTTTTGACACTTGGAGGAATCCTTTGAGGGGACAGAACTGAGGGGCCATTGCTCTTAGGCTTCTCAGCTTCGCTGCAGTCAGAAATTTTCTCCTTACTCGGACAGCTTGGCAGTTCAGTCAGGTGTGCCTGCAAACTTGATCCAATTCTCGTTTCCAAACATTTTATATACTTGTTTCGAGTATCATTTACACTATTGTTCACTTTTAATAAATTCCTTACAAGTGGCTTGTCCTCAAAACATTGGTCTGTACTGTCTCCAGCAGGAACACTCTGGTTTTGAGCAACATCAGCTGATGATTTGTCATGCTGTTCTTCCCTATGGGGGCAACTGTTAGGGGTCAAAGGCACTGTTTTATCATCTCTTCCATTATATTCCCATGCACTCTCAGACGCATCCATATTTTCCCAGATTTCCATGAGGTCCAAATCCTTGAGGCCATGGCTTTTATTTTCCAACATCAACAGATGATGTAATTTTCCTTTGATAATGTCCTGTGATAGTTCCTTGATTAAAGATCCCGCAGAAAGGCTTCCTGTTAAATAGAATCAGAAGGTAGCTTATAATGAAATATGAAGTACATAAAAATTACTTATATGCACATCATAATGAATTTCCTGAAGCATCATCTTCAAACATTATAGTGATAAATAATTTTTGTGTATATAATATTTTCTTAGGTAGTAAAATTTCCATAGTGTGCACTACGTATTACACATTTTTTGGTCTATATAAGTGGGTTAGTCAATGATACTTCATAGTTTAGGATCTGTATAATTGCAGACATGACATCATAATTGAAATTTCAGACTGCCTCCCCTAATTCTGAGTCTTTTTAGTAATGTGTGAGGCTATGATGCGTGAAAAAAGTTACTTAAAAAATCTGCATATAATAATAAAATCACTTCAAAAACGCATGATAAATGTAGCAGGTAAGTTTTCACCAGTTACAGAAAATAATGGTCTCTGGAATTCTAAAGAATTATTAAGAAGTAGAGGAAAATTTATAGTTCAGAAAGAATGCAATAGGAAAAAGGAAAACTATGTTGAGAATCACTGGATTTTGAAACCTCAAGTTCAGATAAACAGAACTAAAGGCTATATTTTAACTATACAGCAGATAAAGAGGCTCACACTTCAGACCCTTTAAATCTGTATTTTAAAAACAAGCTTTTGTAGGCAAACTCTAAGAAAAGCATAAGAAATCAGGAGAGCTAGAAGAGGGAGACAATACATGACAGGGAATAAGAGTTCAATTTAATAGCATTCTTGCCAAGGGACAGAGAGGTCAACCCATGCAGACTGACACTCTGGGGAGCGCCTGAAATGAGATCATGCTTCCATGCGGCCATGGGGAGCCAGTATGGGTCGCCGTGTCAGGTCTTTATATCACTACTGGGTAACAACCTCAAAACTTCCACTTCATTCCTTTGACGGATGTAACAAAACAACAACAACAAAAAAACCCAAAGATAGGGCTTAGGGACCTGAACAGGGGAAAAAAGGCCTAACGTTCCCATGAAGTTTCATGGAACCCCACCTGCAATGGGAAAACAGCCATTTTGTTTTTCCATTCCCGAGACGTTCTCCCAAGAACACAAAATGGGAATGGAAACCGAATAGGTCCTGGGGTGATATCTGCACAGGATTTAGTTCTGTGGAGTGAGAGTGGGTGAAAGAGGACTCCTTAAAAGCCATCATCTTGTCTCTCAAGTCCAGCAGCAAACTGGTCAGAGTCGAGGCAGGGTGTTGTATGGCATGGTGAAGTCTCCCTGGGCTCTGAATGAGCTGGGGCACAGGGTGGAGGACAAGTGTAGATATTTACATATTTGAAATAGAAGGAATATGAATTCCCACTAGAGCTGATGAGAAATACACATGTGTTTCCCCACAGAGCTCTCCCTTTGAGGTGTTTCCCAATCAGTATTTCATGGAGCGGCTCACTCTGGACTTGGCTTGACACATGCTATGTACCTGCATTTCCCCTGATTTGCACTTCAATTTCCATGGTTCAGGGTTCTTCGCCCCGCCCCAAAGTGGAAATGTTCTGCTCAAGAGAGATTTCAACTTACAACCAAAAATGGAATAGGCCATACTTTTCCAGAATAAACTCCCAGACATTCACTGAGCTAAAGGGGGGACAGAATGAGTCTAGAAAAGTATTTCAAAAATCAGTCCACTGATGGCCTCTTTATGAATGGTATTACTTTAAGCGAGCAGATACCCAGTTTCCCTTCCGGAACTACTGAATCAGGAGCACAAGGGTAAAACAACAGAGGCTCACAAGAGACTTGCAAAGATACAACATGACCAACCCTCACCCAGGGCCAGCAGGCTCCTGCAGGTCTCCAGCATCACGTCCCTGTACAGGGCCCGCTGAGCAGGCCCCAGGCACGCCCACTCCTCCTCGGAGAAGTCGATGGCCACGTCCTCCAATGTCAGCTGTCCCTGAAAGGAAAGCAGATTTCACCACGTGGACGGGGAGAGTTTTTTGAACACAAAATAAAAACTGCTTCGGCTGTGTGAGAATTAACTTTGCTGGAGTATTCTGACCAAGGTAAGATAATTTTGAACAAGTGTTCCCTAATTTTGTAAAACTAAAGCAAAATTCACCACATGTGAAGTCATTCACCGCATGGGAAGTCAGCCATTTTCCGGGACTGGCGTTTACATTCAGAGTTGAAAGGACATTACTTCCATTGAGGTCAAAAACAATTTTAACCACAAAGATACTCCTTTATCCATGAAGCAGTGGCTTCCCATTTCCCCTCTTTTGGATAGTGCCATGTTAGGTATGATCTTTTATGTCTGGGTTTCCCCTCACAATGTGGATTGTCCATGATGCAGTTTGTAGCAACTAAAATCCTTTTTTTTTTTTTTTTTATGTTTGAACTGTGGAAGCATTTAATTAACTGAGTTTCTAAACAGACCAAACAATGTTTAATTTCTATTTTTAATTTTATTTTTATATTCCCCATACAATTGCGACTCCCTTACTTTCACCCCAATCCCTCCTTCCCCCCCGCCCCCATAGTGTGTTTCTGGCTCATAGTTGTTTGTTGATTTTGATTTTTTTCTTTCTTACAGTTATTTTTCCTGGTCTCTTATTTAGCTTTTCTAGATTCCTGCTATGAGTGATAAATTCCTTTCTTACAGCAGAATAACATCCCCCTGTGTGACTGTATCATTGTACTGATTCACTCATCTCTTACTGGGTGTTGGGGCTGTTTTGTCTGATGTCAGTCGTGCTGCTGTGTTTGGGTGGAAGTGTGTTTCTGAATACCTGTTTTCAGGACTTTTCACTGTATACCTAGGAGTGAAATGACTGAGTCATGTGCTTTAATTCTTTAAGGATTTGCCACTTTCCCAGTGGCCTTATCAGCGGCATATCAGGATTCTGATTTCTTGGTGTCTACCAGTGTTGCTTGTTTCTTTCTTTACTTTTTTTTTTTTTTTTTACTTTTTTAAACTTTTTTTTAAAGATTTATTTATTTATACAAGAACTGGGGTATAGTCAGAGGCACGGGAGGCTGAGAGAATTCACCAGAGATAAAGCAGGGAGCAGAACAGGCAGATGGACCAATGACACTGCTAAGGGGAGCAGCGTGCACGACAGGAGCGGTCTGCTGAGCCATATGGGAATCTCCCTGGCCGACCGGGATCGAACCCACGCTGCAGAGGCTGCGGGACAGCTTCATAGTGTGGCGCTCAACTTGCTGTGCCCCTGGAAAGGCCCTGTTTCTTACTTTATTAGTCATCCTACTGGATGGGAAATGGTATCTAGTTAAAATTTTGCTTTGCATTTTAACTAATGAGTAATTTCACTGAACATCTTCTTATGTGCTCGTTGCTGTTTGTTCTATTCTCTGGAGAAATGTCCATCAGAGTTCTTTGATGACTTTTTCATTGGAATCTTTGTTTTTGGTTGAGTTGTAGAACTTCATATATTCTAGATACCACACCCTTACCAGATGTGTGATTTACAAATACTGACTCACACTGGTAGATGTCACTTATGGAAAAGAGTGTCCTACAGTGCACATTTATCTTGATGAACACCAATTTATTTTGTATTCTGTCATATCTAAAAGTCCACTGCCAAACTCAAGGGGATAAATATGTATCCTATTTTTATCTAGGAGTGTTACATATTTAGCCTTTTATTTTTTATTTATTTATACATACAAGAGCTGGGATGTAGGCTAGAGGTGCAGGGTGATTTACCAGAGGATTTACCAAAGTCAAAGTGGGGAGTAGAACAGGTGGATGTACTGAAATCCACTGCTGAGGGGAGCAGCAGATGAGACATGAGAAGTCTGCTGCGTTCTCTGGGTCAGCTTCCTGACCAGGGATCAAATTCAGGCCTCAGCAGTGACAGCGCTGAGACTAAACCCCTAGGCCACCAGGGAGGCCCCATAGTTAGTCTTTGATTCATTTTGAATTTATTTATAGGATGACAAGTAGAGAGGTTCAAATTCATTTTCCTTCACGTGGATTTCCAGTTGTCACAGTGCCGTTTCAGTGTTCATTTCAGTGTTTTGAGCCCTTGGTGAACAGGAATGGACTGTAAATGAATGGGTGTGTATATGTGCTAGCTCTATGTTAATCTCTTCCTATCCCAGAGTTCTAACAGAGTTAGAACTACAGTTTTGATGACTCCAGGTTTGATGTTGGGAACTTTAAGCTCTCCAAGTTTGTTCTTATGTTTCCTTTGAGTATTTGGGCTCATTACCAGTTCGTTGTTAATTTTAGTATCAGTTTTCCTACTTGTTTCCTTGATCTTTACGATAAGCTTTTCCCAAAAAGGAATGTTGAGATTTTGCTGTTGGGGTATGTATCTGACCTACACACTTGGGCTATCTTGACATTTACTTGGTTTTCTTTGTTTTTTTCCCAGTTATATTTTGTAGTTTTAAATGTGTAAATCTGTCATTTCCTTGGTTAAATTTATTTTTTTTTTAAAGAAGTTTAGTAAGAATTTTTTTTTTAAAGATTTATTTATATAAGAACTGGGGTACAAGGAGAGGCACAGGAGGGTGAGAGAATTCACTAGAGGCAGAACAGGCAGACGGACTGAAGACACTGCTGAGGGGAGCAGTGGGCGAGGCAGGAGAGGTCTGCTGCGTCATGTGGGTTTCTCCCTGGCAGGCTGGGAATCAAACTCACGCTGTAGAGACTGCTAACAGCTTCACAGCGTGGCGCTCAACCTGCTGCAATACTGGGGAGGCTCTAAATTTATTTTTTTTAATGCTGTATAAGTGTTCGCTTAAATTTAATTTCAATGTATTCATTGCTAGTGCATCTGAATACAACTGATTTTTGAGTGTTTCTATTATATACTATAACTGGTAGATTTATTATTACTAAGTTTTTTTTTTTTTTACAGTATTGGTTAGGTATTTCTAAATATTAGTTCAAGACTAGAGACAGTCTGACTTCTTTTCCAGTTTTGATACCTTTTATTTTATTTTCTGGTGTGTATTTTTCTCCTGATAGAAAGTATATGATAGTGGAAGACACTACAGGGAAGGGGGTATTTTACTTCTCACTCTATACATTGCATCACTTGTGTGGAGTTGACCTCAAAAATATACACAGGAGATGCTTAATAGAAAAAATACTTAACTAGTAGAGTCAGAATTTGACTCTAGTCTGACAACAGAAAGTTCTCCTATAATTTACCAAAACTGTAACCATCTTTTTCCAACATTCCTGCTGCGCACCAGTCCCTAACAGAACACACCGGTATGTACTCTGAGAGGGATGTGCAGTGAATTTAAAGCATCCTTGCTGTTAGACAGTTGGGTCGGATCTGTATCTCAAAAAAACAAATGGTAAAATAAAATTCCCTCTTTATTCCTTGTTTTGTTTCTAAACTTCCCATCTGTGTCAATGTTCGTATTTTGGAGTCAGAAATAACGACTCACTTATTTTAACTTCAGATGCATTTATAAAATCATACAAAGCAAGTGTCCTCTGACAGTTTTCTTTCCAGAGTGATGGGGCAACTCCGGCACATCAGCACATCTCACAGGCTCTATTCCCGGCTGCCATGGGGCCCACCCGGGGCTGTGTCTGGCCTGCCCACCGGTCTCTGACACCACAGCGCCACACCGACCACTCGTTCATCCCAAGGACGATCCCCTCCCAGGACAATTCCCTCAGAGGAGCTTCTTCCTGGGCTGCATGTCACTGGTCACAGTGAGAGCAATCTGCACGCAGATGAGAGGAGCCCGGGGGAGGCCTGTGTGTGAATGGACACTTCAGGCGGGGCCCTTCAGAGACAGACGGGTAGCAAGTCCAGTTCAGGACACTGTTTTAGGAGAACAGAGCAACTAAGAATAGTTATTTTACCTGGGAAAGAGCCATTCTTCTTTCCTTCCTCTTCCTCTGGGCTTCTTTCTTAGGTGAGATTATTCTGTGTGACAGAAACACTCATTTTAATGCTGAGAACACCCTCCCCCGCCCCCCCACCTCAAGTGCACAGAAGGGAGCGCTAGGATACAGGAAGACAGACCTCTGCTTTCACCACAACAGGAGGGGCGCAGGGACACCCACTGAATGTGGAGAACCAGTGAGTGCTGCTGCTCCTTCAGGGAGCCTGCTCTGCCCCCTGGCACACAGCCAAGGAAAGTGCCTCATCCAGCTCCTGGCTCCTCCCTCAGCAGCCAGTGATTGGTCTGGTGGCCTGTCCTCTCTTCAGTTTCGACCAACTAGGAAGGGCCACCCTGGCTGCAGTGCTCCCTACTGTGGCTCCACTGCTTTTGGCTTTGGGCCCAGGGTGTGGTGGGAGCCATGAGAGGATCAAATGCCAGGAGCTGACTCAACTAAACCTGAAGTTCACCCAGGATACAGAGAGCGCAGCTGGAAGTGGCATGTCCGTGTCTCTCACCAGTTTTCATTATTTCGGGAGGACTGGGACACATTCCAAATTCTTGCCGTAACTGGGCAGTCTCTCGCAGAAAACTGCCCGACAAACATATGCCCAATTTTTAATATCATTTCAGGGATCCCATCTGCTTAGCCTCAGACCTCTTGGGCTACTCTCTAGTACCTGTGTCACAAGTGGGCACGGTGGGGTGGGGGGTAGATATTACCAAGAAACCCTCGAAGCAGCAAAAGATGAATGAGCAGAAACTGGGTCTAAGTGGATTCTGAAATTTTGGCCTGGACAAGTTTGAGCAGAAAAGGTTTGTCTGATTCCACATTACTTTTCACAGTCCTGAGCAAGAGAAGCTTCTCTTTCATGGGTTTAATTAACCCACGTATTTAACTCCTCTTCCAGAAAAAAATAAAACAAAATGAGAAAAAGTAAGGTGGTCCTGGAAACCATGGAAGTGGGCTGCCTGTGGAGAGCAGAGCTGCGCAGTCTCTTTAGCAACAGCTGAGGGGCCAAAATCCCACAGCAATCTAGCCCGCCCTGGCTGCACCAGGAATGACAACAGGGACTTGAGGGACAACCCCCTTTCTGGAGACTTCAGTTAAGCGCACCAAACTTAACAAGCCACTAAAAGGAAGACAAGCTACTGAATAGTCAACTGTTTAGACAAGTTGTGAATGTTGGACTCTATTCATTTTTTTTTTTTAAAGATTATTTATTTATACAAGCACTGGGTACAGTCAGAAGCGCAGGAGGGTGAGAGAATTCACCAGAGCCAAAGCAGTGAGCAGAACAGGCAGACTGACGAAATACACTGCTGAGGGGAGCAGCAAGTGCAGCAGGAGAGGTCTGTGCGCCATGTGGGACCCTCACTGGCGGCCGGGATCGAACCAGCGCTGCAGAGGCTGCTAGCAGCTTTGCAGCCCAGCGCTCAACCGCTGCACCACCGGGGAGGCCCTCTGTTCATTTTCAAAAGCCCCATTTTTGTCAGAAGATTGTCCCCCATTTCTTGAAAGGGAAGAGGATGACCTGGTATTGAGTAACCTGTTTCTGCCCTCTTGATGACAGGGGTTGCAAATGGAAGTATCTTCTCATGCAATAATTAGAAAATACTGATGTCTCAATCCCTTGTTTTACCATTTATAAACCAAGTTTTTAATTAATTAGATTACAGGCCCCAAATTAGTGCTTCACAGTGTAACAAACCATATCCAGTCAACTCAATACTCACCCAGGACCTCTGCCTGGTCCACCACTGGGTTTATTCTCCGTTTGTCTTTCTCTGTCCTGTTTCTCTACTGTCTTCTTGTCCTGTTAAACCAGAATCCAACCAAGTAAATTTCAGGAGTTGACAGGCTTTTGACTGGCAGCATCACATCTAGTAAGTGGAAGGCAACTTCAAGGAGTTTTGCCAGAAACAGAAGACAGAAGGGTGCAGGAGCAGTAGTGGGGTGATAGACCTCAAACTGAATCACTTGTGCCAAGCCCAACCCCAGTCAACCAAGACTTACAATTGTGTCTTCAGCCTCTCCCTCAAACAGCCTCTGATCTGCACTATGAGATAATCTACAAGATAAAGCCCTGCACTTCCCCATGTCAGCCTAAAAATTCAGGAGGCAGTTAAAAATACAAGCACATTTACTTAGGATCAAAGATCTGCAATTTGAGGACACAGATTCTGGTAGAAAATCCAAAGTGCCCCAAAGTGGGGCGGGGGTGGGGGGGATTAGGATTTTTCATGGGAGGAAACGAGAAAGTGGTTAGAAAATAGAACTGATTAAGACTAGATAAGGCTCAACTATTTTTGGCCATACCTAGTTGGTTACTGATTCCTCCTCTGACAAAAAGGCCACAATCATTAGTCCTCAAGAACCAGTGGATTTCAACAGCTGTTTAGAAGTTTCTTGAAACAGTTGTTTCTGGCCCAGTCCAAAGATCTTAGTTCAAACAGGACAGGTAATGCGGTTTCTCTGCAAAGGCTGCCTGGCTCCATTTTCAAAATGGCTCCACAATGTCAAATTTTCACCCCCCAGAGGTAGGTGACCTTGCCTAAAACAATCCTTCCTTTTGGTCATATGTTCCTTTCTCGACCTACCTCACCCCACCCCACCCCCCCCTTTTGTCTATGAAACCCTTCCATTTTGTTCAACCCCCGAAAGAGCCTTTTTTACTTGCCAGTAGGGATGATGCCGGACTTACGAATTCATTGATCAATCAGATCCTGAGTTCTGAAAGTCAACCAAGTCCATTTCTTGCCCGCCCCTCCGCTTCCCCGTCATTTTGTTTCCCTGCCTTCCGCTCCTCTCCCCGGACAGAGTCCTGGGCACTGCTCGGGGAAGCGCAGACACGGCGCCCGCTAAGCAAAGGTGCCGACTAGGCCGCGGTGGAGGCGGCAGCTCCGGGCTCCGCTGCGGCGAGGCCGCCGGGCTCCCCCGCCCCCCCAGACCCTCCGCTCCCCTCCGGCCGGGCCCGCGCGCCCCCACCCCAGCCCTCGCCCCTCCTCCGTCGCTCCAGCTGGGCGAGGCCCGAGCCGGCCCGCCGCAGGGGCAGGGTCCGCGGGCGCGGCGACCGGCCTCGGCGACCCGCAGGGCGTCTCCGGGGGAACAACGGGCAGGGGCGTCCCCGCGCCGTCGGGCGGCGCCCACCGCAGGGGGGCGCGGGGGCGCCATGGCGGCCGGCGCCGCGCGAAGACCAGCTCGCCGCCGGCGGGGCGGGCGGCGACACGGAGCTTAACTTACGGGGCGGCCCGCGCGCTGGGCGTGGAGGTGGGGCCTGGAGGCCGCGAGCGGGCCGGCTGCACCAGAAGGACCGGGACGCGCCCGCGCCCGCGCCCGCGCCGCGGCGACCCCGCTCCCGCCGCCGCCGCCGCCTCTGCAGGGACCTGCGCGTGCGCATGCGCGCCGGCGCGGCCGGCCTGCGGGCGGGGCTTGTGCGGGGACTCGGCCACTGGGGGGCGGGGCCCTGGGGCGCTGCGAGGAGAGGGACGCTGGGTGGGCCCGGGCTAGGCTCGTGAGGGCGAAAAACGGGCTTTGATGCGGGGGCGGAGCTTGGAAGGGGCGGACGCGGCCATTGACTCGGGGGGGCGGGAGTCGGACATTTATGTGGGGCCGGGGCCGCTGGCGACCGGGACGTGGCAGCGCGGGGCGGGCGCGGGGCGGGCGCGGGGCGGGCGCGGGGCGGGCGCGGGGCGGGCGCGGGGCGGGCGCGGGGCGGGCGCGGGGCGGGCGCGGGGCGGGCGCGGGGCGGGCGCGGGGCGGGCGCGGGGGCGGAGCTTGGGAGGGGCGTGGTGCATTGTCGCGGGGCGGGGCTTGTGAGAGGGCGGGACGAGGACACTGACGCGGGGCGGGAGTGGGACACTGACGTGGGGGCGGGGCTTGTGAGGAGCGAGACGAGGACACTGACGCGGGGGCGGGGCTTGTGAGGGGCGGGACGAGGACGCCGACGCAGGGGCGGGGCTTGTGGGGGCCGCGGCCCGTGCGTTGGCGTCGTCTGACTGGAGGTTTTCGGGCCTGTGGACCCTCGCGGCTCCCCGACTCGCTCTGGGACTAGGTGGTGTCCTCTGTAGCAAGGCCCGGTCCCTACATCAGGAAACAGCAAATGAGCTTCCTCTGCACCAATGTGAACGGTTAATGTGGAAAACGCTTCTTGGTGTTTTGTTAGTTTGTGTCGTCGCGAGGAGAGAGGTGCCAGTTCAGGCCGCGCGGGCGGGAGGGGCGTTGGGACCCCCCCGGGAGTGGGGGCGCGGCCATGGAGTCCTGCTCCCCGGAGCCCCTGGTCCTGACAAGTTTCTGTTTGTTTACACGAAAGAAGAACGTCCGTGTAGACTGTGAAAACTAGGGTGTGAGAAGAGATGCAAAACCCAACCGCGACTTTATAGTAACTTTGCGCCTCTCTGCGCTGTGTGCCTGGGCCGGTGCCTGGCTGCGGGTGGGTCTGAGGCTCTGTGGATCTGAGGCCGCGTTTCAGGAACAAAAACGGCTGTTTGTCTGCATGGATTATTTTTCCTTCCTTAAAATTGGTTCCTGTTACAAGACAGGGGCAGGGGCACCCCAGAGCCCCCAAACCAGCCCGTTCTGGCTGTTTATAATCCCCCCTTCAAATTTCTTTGGTGTTTTGCTGTTCATTTGTCAGTCACATAACAGGGGAAAGTGATATTTACCAGGCTGTTAGGAGGCCCGGGGGAGCCTTTATTATAATCTGTATCATCTCGCAGCTCCTGGGGCCAATCCACAGGTCCCTGAAGATACTCCAGGAGAGGAGGCAGTATTCATTCACCGTTGGACATTCTGTGAACACACAAAGCAAGCCTGCGTTAAAAACCCCTGAGAGGCGGGCCTCCCCGGTGGCGCAGCGGTTGAGCGCTGGGTTGTGAAGCTGCCCGCAGCCTCTGCAGCGCCGGTTCGATCCCCGGCTGCTCCCCAGCCACCGGAGGAGGGTCCCACATGGCGCGCAGACCTCTCCTGCCGCCCGCTGCTCCCCTCAGCAGTGTGCTTCGGTCCTTCTGCCTGCTCTGCTCCCCGCTCTGGCTCTGGTGAATTCTCTCACCCCCCTGGGCTTCTGACTATACCCAGTGCTTGTAAAAATAAATAAATAAATAAAGTTCAATGTACTTTCTCTCCTTAAAAACAAATAAATAAATAAATAAAAATTGTTAAAAAAAAAAAAAAAAATCCCTGAGAGGCAGTGCCTCCCTGGTGGCTCCCGAGTTAAAGTCCCAACGCTATCAAGGTATCCCAGGCCGGGGAGCTGACCCACATGTCGCAGCAGCCCTCTCCTGTCTCCCTGCCGCTCCCCTCAGCAGTGTATTTCAGCGGATCTGCCTGTTCTGCTCCCCACTCTGTCTCTGGAGAATCTTCTCACCGGGTCACACCTCTGGCCAATTCCCAGGGCCTCCTTGGAGACAATGACTGAGGAGTGTGTACAGTCAGGAGCCTGAGGAACAGCCCTCACAGAGGGCTTCACCCCTATTTTAACATTATTTTGGCGCATCAGTTTTTCTTTCGTTAGACCTTTAACTTGCTACACATGTGAAGAATAAGCCCATATATGTGATCTTTGATAGGAATTTTCATTTCTCAGATATCAAGTATTAATAATGTCTGCATAGTAGGTTTTGCTGTTTTTAGTTTATGCACGTTGACATTGTTCTGACTTTTTAACTTCACTGATCTCTCATGAGTAAGCTTCTCTCCTAGAGATAGCCACCCCACATTTTATTTGGTTTGTTTTCTTTCCCCATTTTCTTCCTTTCTACCATTAGGAACAGTTAACATGAGCTCTTAACAGACCTTTAAGTGTCCAAAGTATTGATAACTGTGGACGCATGTTATACTATAGATCTCAGAATAATTTTCATTTTACTTACGGGAAATTGCTTTTCTTTTTTTGTTTTGTCCTCTCTGCTGCACCTCCCCCTGCAGTGACCTTTAGGGCTAATGGCTTTCGCCAATTCAGAGTTGTCTTAACTCTCTGTATTCCTGTTTGCACCTATAGGATTTTATCTTTTGTGGTAGCTCACCTGGCTCCAATCGTGAGCCAACAGTACCTGTATCAAGAGCAAACTGAATCTGAAATTAGCTTAAGGATACTTGATGGTTTGATACCGAAGTATATTTTTATATTTTCATTTATATTTTTTGGTTTTTTTATTCGGCCCTAACATGCCAGGCTCCAATAATGAACTGATAATGTCACATTAACAAATCACATTAACAAGTCAGCTTAGGGATTTGATGGCTTGAGACACAAATGTTGTACCCAAGAGGAGACAAGATTTTATATTTGTCTCTCTTCATATAATGCTAGCAAGTCTGTTTTTCTTATATACTCTACATTCCTGGGTATTTTATTTTCATGGTTGTATTTCATTTTTATTCTACTGGAATTGTACCCCAGCCGCAGTGCAGCTTGTATATTGCATCTTTGTGCATTTGTAGACACTGGTTTTGTGTAGTTTGAAGCCCCATCCCTGGGGTGGAGTGATTTATGATGTTTCATCATTGAATTGACCCTGTTCTGTGGAATGTTCATCTGCCCTCCCACATGCAACAATGCTTGGTGTAGGAAAGTCAAGGTGGATTGAAATAAAAGTGAAAAGGATTTAGTCTCCTGACCCAGCCCTGCATTCAAACAATTCTGTAGGACGAGACACGTATTTATCTAAACATACAGGGCGTGAATGTGGTAGTGTTTATCTCATCACTATTGATGTTGAAATAAGAGGATAACACAATATCCGAAAGCTTTACCTTTAATTTTTCTCTCATAAAAATTACATATTTCTGTGTTAACAGTTCATGTCCCCGGTATAAATGACCTGGGGAAAACCATAAAAGATCAAATATCGCAGTATACACACAAATGAAATTATCCTATTAGACTTGGTATCTGCTAGTAAACTGGAATGAGGTGAAATTCATAATTACACTGAATACAGTAGAAAATTTAAAAACAGGCATAAAATCTAAGTCAGCTAATGAATAAATACATATAGACTATCAACAAGCACTTCATGTATCTTGACACAGGGTTTCTATAAAATAAGAACAAACAACCAGAATGGTCATTTCAGCAGGATGTCAAACTGAAAAAAACACGTTTCGCAATATAGGAGGCTACAAAAGTGTGTGGATCTGGTTCCTCCATGGGCTGGGAGCACGGGGGAGACGTGCAGCCTGCACAGACTAAAGGGAACATCCCATTGTGCCTGCTCTGCTGTTCTGCAGAACATATAGACTTGAAGGACACCCCGTATTTGCCTCATGATAAAGTCACGCTGCCCTGCGTCCAGCGTTCAACACAGTCTCATAAGAGGTTGACATTTCATGCTCCTGGTCGTCAAGGAAAGCCTGGGTTCCCCATCATCCTGAGTCTGTGTGTCCGCTTGCTTTCTTGTGACCCCTCCCCCAGTTCTCTGGTTCACCCTTGCAGCAAATCGGTGCTGCTGCAGGTCATCTAGAGGAATGTGGGGAGCAGCCAGGCTTTGTTCTCGCTGGCAGAGCCCAGTCCTGTGCAGAATGGGGCCCGGTCCCTTCAGCGGGTGCTCAGTATTCCCCACTGACAGCTTCAGCTTCTCCTGTCCTGGGGAGGAGGTGGACTCCTCTCCCTTCCGGGGGACACCTTGGCCTTATCCTCCATCCTCTGCTGGCCCAGGGCGCCAGGTTGAGGTGCCGGGGCAAGCCAGCCCTCCGCAGGGATGGCATAGGCTGCCTGGGAGGCCATGGCATAGACGCTCTGCACCAGGGCGTTCAGGGGTGCCCGCAGCTGGGCCAGCACTGCCAGGTCCTCCCAGGCCAGTGGGGCCTGGACCTGCTGCCTCTGCATCTGGACCACGTCCTGGTAAATGGCCTCGGACACCGAGCGCAGCGAGGTCACCAGGCTTTTTCGGAGTGGCGGTGGCTGGTCCCCCGGGGACCTGGGCCTCTTGCTGCGCCCAGCATGCCGCCTCCTCTGGGGTCTCCTGCGGTGGGAATCCCGGGTCCCCTTGCTGTCGCTGCTGTCCCTGCTATTACCAGCTTTGGGGACCTTTCCTTCCTCCCCGTGTGGCGCCTCAGTGCGCTCATCCTCTAAGGAGGGCCCTGTTGAGGAAGCACGTGAGTGAGACACCTGCCAGGTCACTGCAGCCCTGGACCCCTTCCTGAGCCTGTAACCTGACCCACCTCCTTCCCTGCCCTGCTCCTCAGGAGGCCCCACTGCGTGCATCCTGGGTCCTGGCAGCCTGGATCCCTGTAGCTCACACTGGCTTCAGCAGCCAACACCACCCTTGGTGACACCAACCCCCTTCCCCGGCACCAAATTCTGTCCTGCTGTGCTGTCTGACCAGAGGAAAGCAAACCCTACCTGCACCATCCAGGGAGCGGTCCCTGGGGCTGACTTGCCGCTTCCTGGAGCTGTGAGCCTCGGAATTGCCTTCAGATTCTGTGAAGGAAGGGGGAGTTGTAGAGACTGGGGCACCAGGAAATCCCGCTGTGTCCCCCCACCCTCCCCTCTCAACACAGTCAGAGCTGGGGTCGCGACCCACTGGGTTCCCAGCAGTCCTGGGGGCCAGGATCTGGAAGGCCCCGGCACACAGATCCCTGTGCCCGAGAGACTGAGTCACCCATGTCCCGGGCAACTTTCCCAGGAGAACGAAGTCTCACCTGATCTTTCCACCGACCCGTTTCTATCTTTGAGTTCAGTTTCCTTGGAATTCTGTTCACAAGTCTTGGCTGACCCTGGAGAAAAAAGAGGGAGTTTAGGGGACCTGCAGGGGCAGCAAACCAGACGGGGCTGGTCAAAAGGGAGGGGCTCTCAGGAGTGTCAGGTGTGAGGCGAACACCGGGGTTCCAGGGGATCATCGCCACGTTTCTCACTCCCTAGGCCGCCACCCCAGCCTCCCCGCCGGCCAGGGTGGTGCCCCCTCCGAGCCTGCCACTCGTCTCTCACCTTCTTCCAAAGCTGTCGCCTCCACCTCTGGGCTCCGCTCCTCAAGGGCGTTCTGCTGGGCGGGGGGCATGTCCGGTGAGCATGGGCTAGGGGGGCCGGGGGGTCCTACTTGTTCAGCACCAGGTTCCATCCTGACCTCCCCGGCAGAGGTGTGGCCGGGACAGGCCCAGGTTCCGAGTGAGGAGAGGCCGCCTGGCGCTGCCTTTTATAGCCCCCGAGAGGGCGGCGCCCACGCCGAGGGGCGTGGCCTCAGAGGGCCGCCCCCGCTTGGGGGGGTCTTCACCTTGGGGGGCGGGGTGGGGCCGCTCCCTGGCTCTCCTCCGAGGGTCTAATCCCACCCACCAGGCGCTGCCTCCTCCTCCAGCCACCTGCCGAAGGCCCACCTCCTGCCCTGGGGAACGGGTTTAGGATTCCAACGCTCGCATTTGGGGGCTTGTAAATACCCGTTTTAACCACCGGCTGAGTGTGAACCCCTGAGATTCAGGGAATAGTGTCTGTTTTTCTCCGGGTGACCACTGATTAGAACAGCTGCCGACAGATTCAAGAGCTCGGCGCGGGAGGGGGAAGGACCGAGAACGCGAACATTCTGGCAAAGCAAAGGTCAAAGTGACTCTAAGGAGCTTCTGGGCTGAAAACGTAGCTCTGTTTCAAGAACCTGCTGCCCTTTATTAAAAGAAATCCCTGTTTGGTTCTGGGTGTCCTTTCTGGCCCAGAATTTGAAATCCCTGGGAACTGCATGAGGGGTGAGAGAAGGGGGTGTCTTTTGTTATGCTAATGAGGGATTATCTCTCGCTGGGCCCTGAGCAGAGGGTGGGTCATCGGGCCATGATGGGATTAGCGGCTGGGAAGTGGAAAACCGAACACCTCCCCCTCCCCCCCACCCACCCACCCACCAGCTCGCAGACCCACCAGGGCTGGAGATTGAGTTCACTGCGCTCGCCGGTGGAATCAACCTTAATAATGAAAAAAAAATGGGGGACAGGGAAACTTCGGGTTCCTCGGTGATTTGGGTAGAGCTTTGTGCCTGGAGAGGACTTTGAAGCTGAGCTCTCCTTTCCCCAGTCTTGCCCCCTGCAAATCTCTTCCCTCTGGCTGTTCAGGGGTCATTTCCCTCTCTACAGCAAACTGCTCCTCTGCTGTGGACACGTTTTTCTTAGTCCCTTGAGCCCGGTAGCACATAACCCTCGGGTGAGCCGCTTGGTCAGGCCCAGGGTGACAGCTGTCCTGGGAGCTGGCATCTGAAGGAGCCCGGGGGTCAGTCCGGCTGGTGGCGTCCCAGGGAAACTAGTGTCAGAATTGCCTTGAATTAGGGGACACACAGCTGGTACTGGAACATCATTTACTATTTTGGGTTTGTTATGAGGGTCTTTTTGATGAACATTTCACTCAATAGTCGAGTATTTTCTCATGAAGCCTGAAGCAAAAGAATGAGTCACGAGAAGTGGGTCTGTTTCCACGATTGTGGCTCCAATCCCTGACTGGATTTGGGGAAGTGTTTGCTCCTGGATCTAGCCATTGTGTGTCTGTGTGTAGGAAAAAAACAATGGATCCGTGGAGACTTATGTTTTAGTTTTCTTCATTAAATATAAAAACAGCCCTAGTCCTAGCTGATAACTGAAAATTTCAGCATAAAAAAAAATGGCAGCTGGGCCTCTCTGGTGGCATAAGGGGTTAAGACTCAGCACTATGAAGCTATCGCCCACCACTGCAGCCTCAGTTCGATCCCTGGCTAGGGAGCTGACCCACGTGGCGCAGCAGACCTCTCCTGTCTCCCCACCGCTCCCCTCAAGCAGTGTATCTCAGTAGATCCGCCTGTTCTGCTCCCCGCTCTGTCTCTGGTGGATGCTCTCAACCCCGCCCTCGCACCTCTGCCCTATACCCCAGCTCTTGTATGCATAAATAAAATAAATCTTTAAAAAAACTGGTGACTGTCCAATGCTCTTTAAATGACTAAGCAACATAAATGTATGAGATTAAATGGAATTGCAGAATTTGCCTTTTTAATTCTCTCATCCTGGCAGGTCTATTTGTGAGAAATTCTTATAAACTCCTCTTTTGCAGATAATGGTCTGTTTTCACTTCCAGTCAGCACTGGGGCGTGGACACTGATCAAACACACACACATATATACATACACATGCACACATATATATGTTCATATACATTACACATATATATGATAGTTGTATGATATATATTAACATAAGTACATATATATTATATATTTTCATAAATATAAGCCAGATATTACACATCTACACACAAACACACAGGCAAGGTCCTGGGGTGATGTCATTTTGATATAATGCCCACTAGAAAATAGCACTGGGTTGCAGGCTGCCATCGTCTTTGTGGATTTTGCTTGTTCTCTCCATGTCTGCATGGATTTTCTCTGTAAATTCCAGTTCCTCCCACACACCAAAGGTGGTTGACTGGCAGGGCTCCCCAAAACGGTCTCAGAGTTCCCAAACTCCATCCCCAACCCCGAGTGCTCCCTGGCTTCCAGGATCCCTGCGTCCCCCTGACCAGGCGCTTGCTCCAGGCACCCGGGGCTGAAGAGCAACATTCCCCTGTGCTTTCCAGCCATCATGTCACGTCCCAGCCCTGAAGTCCGGGCCCCTGGCATTTTCTGCCTCTGAGCTGCACTTTGACACCAACAATGCCGATCAGGGCACCAAGGGCGAGGCCTGACCCGGCTCAGTCAACTCCTAGTTCATCCCTGGACACACAGCCAGGCCCATTTCAGCTTGATTTTCACCCACCCCGAGAAGGTCAGCATTTCCAAGCCTGCACGCCTTGCCCTGGGGATTCGGCGTTAGGACATCCCCAAGGTGCAGAATGAGTCGGTGTGTTGGCATATGCTGCAGTGATTTTTACAAATGGACTTCTTTTTTTTAAATATGGCAGGTTTTGGCTCACAAACAATTGAGCAGAAGGCGCAGAGATGCCCATCCTGGCCCTCCCCCCCCGCCCCCCACCGTGGAAACCTAGGTAGGACTACCTTAGACACAGTGGGTATTGCCACAACTGTAATCGTGTGTGAACCTTTGTAAATCCTTAGGAATGGGTTGTTTCAGCCGTGTGGGCAGCAAATGAAACGGAAGTGCAAAGGAAAGGGAAGATGGCACCCAGTCTGCAGAGCAGAGGGGATTAGGATTAGGACACCAGTGGTCAGGGATTAGTGTAGGTGTGGGCGTTACCGGAAGGAAGAGAGGCCTGGGGGAGGGGGCGTCTAACCAGTATAAAGGCCAGCAGCAGCCCACTTGTCCTCAGTCCCCTCTCCTCAGTCTCCCTGGACGGTTCTCTCCCAGGTGCCTTCGCCAGCCTCCGCCTATCAAAAGGGCAACCACAGGCACCCCAACCTCAGGTTTGTTTCCATTAGCTGTTCGGACAGAGGCTGTTTTTCCTTCAGATAAATAAGAGATGGGGGAGTCTGTACTCAGCGGTTTGGGTTGTGAGGGAAGCTGAGGTCCTGGTTTCATCGTATTTCTTAGCAGAAACGCTGATTCAAAAACGTTTCGAAATCCAAATTCCTGTGGAAGGACGGATCCCCAACACCCGTTCTGGGAGCGGGGTGCCTCAGACCAGGGCCTTTAAAAAGTGGGCTTGAGTCGTTGAATTAACTTGTGCTCCAGCGGACTCATGAGGTGTTGTGAGCAGCGGCTGGAACTTCAGGCTCCTCTGTCCGCCACCAGGAAGAGGGAGCAGGACGTCAGTCCAGCTCTGCTTCATCTGTAGTCGGGGAAATACTCAGTACTGGACTCCGGTCACTTGACCTTGGGGGAGGAAGACATATTTGAGTCTAGATTTTCTGCGTGTCTGGCCCAGGATGAAGTAGTGTTGCTTGGCTCTCTCCTGCTTCTGCTGTAAAACTGTCTTTTTTCTAGTGGAATTTAAGATAAAGTTTATTATGTCTCTAGACTGCCCTTCTCAATGGACAGTCACGCGCTCCATAGTGACGCTTGGGCCAAGGAGGACCATGTAGAATATGGTGGGTGGCCAAGTTCCTCTCGCCCGCTGCCTGTCACCAGCCGTGTTAGGTCAAAACCTTTGCAATTGCAAGCTTGCACACCTGGCCCTGGGGATTCGGCCTTCGGACACCCCCAGGGTGCAGAATGAGTCAGAGTGCTGGCATATGCTGCAGTGATTTTTACGACTGGGCTTCTTATTCTTAAATATGGCAGGTTTTGGCTCACAAACAGTTGAGCAGAAGGCGCAGAGATGACCCTCCGGCAATTTCAGCCTCCGTTTAGGGCCTCCGGGCAGCCTCAGCCTCCCTTGTGCCTGGTGTCATGGCGCCCTGCAAAGCTCACTGCTCAGGGTGCCTTTTCCTAGAAACAAACGCATGTTCCCGCCGGTGTGCCTGGCCCCCTCGTTTGGGGCCTGCCGAGTTTCCATCAGCCAGTGACACCTCTTTTCTCCTCTCTAGTCTTCAGGCCGCTGCCCCTCATTTGCACGCATTTTGTTTATTTCGTAGCCTGTTCACTTACATGAGGAACTTCTCTGCACCCAGACTCTGGCCTGCTGGATAGATGGAGTTTTATCTTCCATTTTCTTCTCGATCATTCTCATTTGAAGTTCATTTTTGATTTTAAGGAGAGGATTGCGAGAATTTCTGGGGATGCATTTCCTAGTTTTAAAAATACTTTATATCCCCTTTGTTAATAAGCCCTATTGTTGCTGCACCCTGAGAATAAATAAATACATAAAAATACTTCGTGTAGATATTTCAGATTTTGTTAAAACTGAAGGAGGGGGGACATGGGCTGTCAAATAGCCTGTTTTCTAATATGTTGACTTTTCTCTGAGGTCGGTCATGGCGCCAGTTTTCCCAGTAAGTGATGGCGGTTCTATAAGGTCTTTAAGTCAGGAATCTGCATTTCATACACTGAGGCATCTCAGGTGTAGTGGAGAAACTATTCTTTCTTTCTTTTAACACTTTCCCATTGTGGTTGGTGTCGCCTTTTTAGTGGAAGCACAGGAACTTGTAGCCGGAACAAGCGTGAAACATGGGAGTGTGAGTGGGGCTGATCGCATCCCCCTGTGGGAGACGCCAGGATGAGGAGCCCTCACTGGCCTCATTTTCCACCCTCATAGGGCCAGCGCCTCCCTCGGACTCTCCGAAGCCGATGGACCCCAACAAGCTTTCAATGCAAGAGGGCAAAGCCTTCTTAAGGCAGCTCGGGATTCCACAGAGAGATGTGAGTGTGGGGGGTGGGGTGCTGGACAGTTATGGGGGTGGGGGTGAGATGGGGAGGGAGGAGGTAGACACCATGTCAGGCTGAGGCCGGCTCCCCCGGGGGTGGAACTCAGTGGCTGACATAGTGGATCGCCCTAGGGCCCACTGACCTTCCCGAACCTTCCCTTGGTGCTACCCAGAGCTCATCCAAGCTCACTGTGGGGTTGGAGCAAAGGAAGTTTCTGCTCCGCCAGGTGGGCGTGAAGGGCTCAAGAAGGGAGATGGTTCATCCTCGGCTGCTGCGGGGTCCCTGTTGTGTGCACACCCTAGGGATCCCAGCTCCTCTCTTCCTCGCAGGTTGATATGATGACAGAGAAGTGGGTTGTCATTGCCTCGGTGGAGGTTCTGCTGCGGTTTCCTCTGAGGCCAGGAGAGGACCCAAGCGTCCGCTGTGTCTCCAGGGAGAAGTTCCAGCCATTGCGACCCCACGTGGCCTCACAGAGACCAGGAGATCAAAACAGGAGGTGAGAGGCTCGGGGAGTCCTGTGGGGAGGGCAACGGGGCACTGTAGATTTCTGCCTGGGTCTTCTGTCTCACTGGACTCTCACCTTAACACAGGCTTTTGTTTTGAGTGCTTGGTGTGAATTTGCACACACGCGTGAGCCGGCCCTGGCCTCCCCTGATGGCCTGGGTGTTCTGCTGTGGACAGGTGCCCGACCTGGGGTCCTGCATGAAATGTTACAGGCGGGGCCTCCCTGGTGGTGCAGGGTTTAAGTCTCAGCGCTATCAAGCTATCGCCCGCCACTGCAGCCTGAGATGAATCCCTGGCCAGGGAGGTGACCCACAGGGCACAGCAGCCCTCTCCTGTCTGCCCGCTGCTCCCCTCAGCAGTGTGTTTCAGTGGATCTGCCTGTTCTGCTCCCCGCTCTGTCTCTGGGGAATTCTCTCACAGCTACCTCCCACACCTCTGGCCTACACCCCAGTTCTTATATGCATAAATAAATAAATCTTTAAAAAGAGAGTGAGAGAGAAATGGCAAAGTGCTTGTCAGCTTAATGCCAGTCTGTGCGAAGGGAACTCTCAGCTCTTCCCACTAAGAGACTGTTCTGTGGGAATGGTGACTTCCTGGAAATACGTGGGGAGAAAAATCAGTACATTGGGATGCCTGTGTATAGACTCTTTTTTTAAAAAAAATCTTTAAAGATTTATTTATTTATGCATACAAGAGCTGGGGTGCAGGTCAGAGATGCTGTGGGTGCGAGGATTCACCAGAGACAGAGTGGGGAGCAGAGCAGGCAGATCTACCGAAATCCACTGCTGAGGGGAGCAGCGGGGAGACAGGAGAGGTCTGCTGCGCCATGTGGGTCAGCTCCCTGGCCAGGGATCGAACTCGTGCTGCGGTGGCTGCGGATAGCTTTACAGTGCTGTGTCTTAACCCCTTGCGCCACCAGGGAGGCCCCTGTGTGTAGACTCTTAAAGGGATCACAGAAACTTGGAGGTTGGAGGGATGGCGGGAGAAAAATCTAGAACACAGGTGCCCTCTACGTTTAACCTTTCAGGGGGTGGGACCTGTAACAGGACCAGCCCCTCAAGGGGGCAGCTGGGACCACCCCCTCGCAGGGGGTCTCTCCTCGGGCCTGTCCTGTCCTGGGAGCAGGACATGACGGTCCGAGACGGCGGATTCGCGAGTCCCCTCGGGTGGCTGCTGGCCTGAGCGCCCTTCCCTTCTTCCAGGAGGCAGGGGTACGAGGGCGTCTGCTCTGCGTCTACAGCAGGTTTTCTCCTTGTCCTTTTCTTGTGACCAGGAAGCCCCACGAGCTGCTGCCGAGGGAGAAGGCAAGCCTCAGAGCACGCGCCGGCAGCGGCCAGGCCCTCACGCGCCCGGTCAGCCCTGCAGGCCCCCGACAGCCCAGAGCCCGAGGCGGCGGGCAGCCAAGGCGGGGCAGCCGGCGGCTCCCCGTGCGGAGGAGAGCAGGGTGAGTGGGACTCGCATGTCTCAGATCCAAGGGTCCGCGCGCCCCCCGAGAGTGGGCTTGCCGGGGCCCCGGCCTGTCCCTCGGGGCCTTCCGTCTCCACGTCTGTCGCTCTGTCGTGCTCCCCCTTCGGAGCCGCCCTGTCGCCCGACTCTGAGCAGCAGCCTGAGCTGCTCCTTCGAGGCTTGGGCAACAAGTTGGTTTGTTTTCACCAACTTCAGACCTTCAATTCCCCCCTCTTCGGCCCTCCTCACGCCGTCTCTGGGGGGCTGCCATCTGGAATTTCCTGGAAATACTGGCTCGCTAGCAAAAGTCCCCTCCCCACGCCCACCCCCAGCGGTCTCCCCAAATCTACCCCATCTCCCCAAATCTACCATTACCTTACACCTGGGAAAGCCGACCCCACCCCCCACCCCGGACCTGGCCCCTTCCTGAACATCCTTCTCTGCCCCCCACAGGTCAGCTGCAGGAACTCCCCAGCCTTTGGGCGCCTGGCCAGCAGCAGGAGGTGCCCCACGAAGAGCGGGAATGGGACCCTGGCCCCCCAGCCCTTGAGTGCCTGTGAACAGAAGGAGAACGTGGAGAGCAGGACCCAGGAGAAGCTGGGGTGCAGAGAGACCCCTGGCCTCCGGCCCACAGGGTCCTTCCGCAGGGCCGGCGGGGAGGGGGACCCGGCACAGAGGTAAGCGGGGCAGCGGAACCCCAGGCAACTGGGTCCCCTGCTTTTTTCTGTCCTGCCTTCTCAGGCACAGACAGGAAAACTCTGGAGACATAAACAAGCTCTCCAGGGTGGTCAATGGTCGAGAGGTGCTCCGGGGGCGGGGCTGGGGAACATTCTGGAACGTTGCACCTGGCCGGCAGGTACTGCAGCGCCCAGGGGAGGGCAGCTAACTCTGCGTCCCCAGGGGCACGGGCTGCCTCGTGGGAGCCGGGCGCCCCCACTCACGGACGCGGATGTGTGTGGCTGGTTCACAGGGCTCAGTCTCCCGGGCACCAGCGTGGGCAGGACGTTGGGGTTCAGGGCTCCCAGCGTTCATCGTTAACATGATCTGTGCACAGGCAAGAAGAGCAGCAGAGGAAGGCCCCCCCACAGAAATGTCCTGGGAGGCCCCAAGAGAGGAAGCAGAGCGCTGGGAGGGAGCCCCCGGAGCTGGAGGTCTGCCTGAGGGTAAGTCTGCCTGGGCTTGGGCTCCCTGGCTCTCGTGTCCAGCCGGGTCTGTTCTTTGTCAGTGTGTGGCAGGCGCCTCTGAGCCTCACTCCAGGCGTCAGAGATACCCCCCCCCCCCCCCCCCCCCCCGCCCTGCTGGGAGTGCTTGCTACTTGCACCTTCTAGACGGTGAGAGGAAGTGGTTTCCTCCCTTGGCCTTAACAGTAGCCTCCGGGGCTTGTCAGGGCTGATAGGCACCGACAGGGGGCGCGTCGGGATTATTCGCCCTGCCCCCTGTGAAATTTAATTTCCCGTGTATTATGTGTGTGTGTGGCAGGGGTTCCTCATTTTCCTCCTGGTGGGGGGAAAATCCCGACGTGTAGTTGTTATTCCCACTATTTTATTTCCCGGCCACCTTCCCGTCGTCCCGAGCAGCTTCATGTCATGGTGATGTACCAAGGGCCTGGGTGCCCATGACACGGTTTGACCAGTCTGACGCCTGAGGTGTCAAAGATGAGTTTCCTTTTCCCACAGCGACCCACCAGGCCCATGCCGGTCCCAACGACCAAGAATAGAGCCGTCCTGGGTCCTCTTCTCACGGCTCAGCCACCTGCCAAGACGCCCAGCAAGGGGCCATGCTGTCCTTCACAGCCGCTTGAGAAAGTTCCCGGACTGAGCGCTTGTGGATCAGCCGTCAGACTGGACGTCGCTGAGTCGGCCCCCCGAGCTGGAAAGGGCTTCAGCCAAGACCCACGCACCCGCTTTGAGTCGACAGCCGGCAGGCCTGGCCTCTTCGCCCAGGGGCTTCCCCAGCCTGCTAGGAGCGCCCTGGCCCCAGGGCGTGTCTGCCGCTACCAGACACAGGTCAAATGTCCTGAGGAGGGCTCCAAGGCCAGCCAGCTGCCTGCCCCCGCCAAATGCGGCCAGAACTCTCTATTCAGCATCCAGGCAGGAGGCAAGAGGCCTGCCCCGGTGTCCATCCAAACTGTCCAGGACCCGTCAAAGAAAGCAAGACTGAGCCGCTTCTAGTCCCCGGGACCTGGCCTGGGCATCTTCCAGGGTCCTCAGCTTCTCCCCAGGATGCCTGCACTGGGGTCTAAAGAGACACCCATGCAGCCAGCGAGACAGCAGCCCTTGGGTCAGGCTTGTCTTTCAGCCACCTCGCCTCACCTGGATCCGTTCGAGCCTGCACTGACCCCAGCTCCAACCCTCCAGGCCTTCCAGATACTGAAGACAGTATCTTCACTGGTGGGGCGGAGATGGGCTCCAGCTTCTCGAATTCCCCTGCCTGCCCCTCCAGAGACCTGCCCTGCTCAGCCCCCCAGCTCAGAGGAATCTGGGGTCAGGTTCCCAGGTCTCCGTCAGTGTCCACTGTGTGGACCTTCTGGGCTTTTCCTGCCCGCTGGAGAGTGACTTGAGTGTGCCCTCCCCGCCCCAGAAGAGGATGCCTCTCAGGTCAGCTGACCTGGGAGTGACAGGAGGAGGAGGGGCAAAGAGCCCGCAGCAGGTGTGTCTGTGAATCAAAAATTCCCAGGGGGTACAGTGCAAATGCGGGGGCTCCAGATGATTTCGGGGGTCCAAGGGTAGACTCTCCCTTTACCTTGTGGAAATTTTATACTATCTTGAAAGCGGGACTTATGACATTATGGTATGGCATCCTTTGTGATTTAGATGTAATTGTATAAGACAGCGATGAAATTCATCTGAGTGTGAATAAATGACAGAAATTTGCATCTCCGGGTGTGGGAACGGCCTGCCTCTTTTCCTGAGAGCAGAATTTTGACCCTGAGGGACAGTTTCAGTGAGAAACTCCCTTAGCCTTACATGTTTTATATGTATATCTTGGACATCTTGTTATTCAAAACCCATTGTCCTTTATATGTGGTTAATGTCTTCCAGTATTAATAAAAGCCTCTGAAAAATTAAAGGTGTTTTGATTTATCAACTCGGTAACTGAAATTTTTTTTTCTTTATCAAATTTTATTTACCCTTATCCTATGTTTCAGTCCAGGGACCTGTAGCTTGTAAGTTAGACCAACTTTTAGGCACAAAAGTTTACTACCAAACCAGTATCTGCATCCTCAATAGCAACTGTAAGCGTTTCTTATGTACCCGAAAGTGTGCAAGCGCAAAACCAGGCTGATTCTCTGTCTGCACATCACGGCCACCTGGTGAGCTTTAAAAATTGTTACAACTGGCTCCTGACTCTCCTGACTCTGCACATACCCACAAACCCGCTAATGGGGTTTGGTTGGAGACACAGACCCAGGAATGGCTGAACCTTGTGCAGTTCTTTGTTAAAAAACACCGCAGGAAAAGGGAACACTATTGCCTCACTAGCATGTGATAAATAAAATAAAATAAAAGCAATCCTCCAGGTG
Source organism: Talpa europaea (assembly GCF_964194135.1). Classification (NCBI taxonomy): domain Eukaryota; kingdom Metazoa; phylum Chordata; class Mammalia; order Eulipotyphla; family Talpidae; genus Talpa; species Talpa europaea. The sequence goes on from NC_140084.1 coordinate 49,249,988, forward strand.
GCTGGAGTCCAGCAGGCAACCAGACAGGCAGGAGGTGAGGTCCCAGGTACCTGCAGGTCCAGACACGTGGGCACAGGCGCAGACGTTTCCGTGCAGGCCAAGCCACACCCAGTGGTTAAGGTGTCCAATGACCTCATGACAAACTTTTCACCCATCAGAACTGCACTGACTGAAGCCCTCATTTGCAGAGAGCAGGCCAAACCCCACCCCATTTGCCTATAAGAGCACATGGCCAAGTTGCTCCTGAAGCACGGAGGGGAGGGCTTCTTTGAATATGTGTGTGTTTTTTTTTTTTTTTTTAAACCCCTCTCCAGTCCACAACAGTTTGTTGTGATGCCTGAGCTATGCGGGGTGTCTAACCCCAGACTTGTGTGTTCTGGTAGGCACTAGTCTTCTCCCTTGTCAATGTGGGGGAGAAACTCCTGCTTCAAGACGACAGCTGTCTGTCGTCACAGTGGGGCTTTCCTGGGAGAAGCAAAGCAGATGTGCGCGCCTCTCTGAGATCCTGTCTCTCCAGCGTGCGAACCTCTGTCAGCAACACGATAGGAGCTTCCAGGCTGCTTGCTGCTTTGGGGGGGGGGGGCAGGGACGGGGAAGCACTGAGTCGTGAAAAGATAGAAAAAAAAAACTTCACAAAGTGAAGTTGGGCTACTCAAGTGGACCTTAATCTGGATTTTTTTAAAAAAATGTGTATTTATGCATACAACAGCTGGCGTACAGGCCAGAGATGGCGGGGGGGGGGGGGGATTCACCAGAGACAGAGTGGGGAGCAGAACAGGCAGATTGACTGAAATCCCCTGCTGAGGGGAGCAGCGGGAGAGACAGGAGAGGTCTGCTGCGCCCTGTGGGTATCTCCCTGGCCGGGGATCGAACTCGTGCTGCAGAGGCTGCGGACAGCTTTAAAGGCTGCGTTTTAACACCTTGCGCCACCAGGGAGGCCCAATCTGGGGGCTTAAAAGTACAACATAGGAAGAGGAAAACGGGGCCAGCCCAGCGTGGGTGAAAACCAAACGGAGGAGGGAGGGAACGCGGGCCGGACCCCGGGCAGGCTCCGAGTCCAGGTACTCGGCGATGACACCCGCCCGCCGGACTGCCCGGGAGTCACACTTGGCCAATCAGGGCCTGACACGCTCCCCACCAATCAGAAGTGCGCTGACCGGGCCCCTTATTTGCATACGGCGGACCTGGGTGAGAACCAGCCGTTCCTGGCGCGCGGGCAACCGCCTCGGCGCCTGCGCGGGGCCGGCCGCCGGCCGCTGGCCTCCCCGGGAGGCTCGGGCGGGCCCGGGCTTCTTCCTCTGGCCCCGCGGGGCTCCCGGGCTCGCTTCCAGCGGGGTTTGGCGGGAGCAACCAGCGTCCCTAGAGCCCCGCCCGGCAAATCGGGGGATTCCTCACGCTGGTGGAGTCGCACCTCCCGCCCTCCCGCCGCGTGCTCGTGCCAACGGGGGCAACGCGGGGCGCGAGGCGGAGCCCCGGAGGGGCCTGCGGGGAGCGCACACCGGGCGTCAGCATCCGAGCCTCCGGGTGGGAATTTCATGTCTGTGGCGGTCCTGCCTCATGTTGTTCTTTTTTTTTTTTTTTTACATTTATTTATTTATGCTACAAGAGCTGGGGTACAGGCCAGAGGTGGGGGGGGGTGTGGGAGGTGAGAGGATTCACCAGAGACAGACAGTTTCAGACTGACTGAAACACCCTCCCTGGGGGAGCAGCGGGCGAGTCAGGTGAGGTCCGCCGCGCCATGTGGGTAGCTCCCTGGCCGGGGATGGAACTCGTGCTGCAGAGGCTGCGGACAGCTTCACAGGTTGCGTCTTAACCCCTTGCGCCACCAGGGAGGCCCCTGGTCTTGTTCTTGCTGACGGTTACCCAGTTGGGTTAATGTGGCACAACCGGGAGTGGATGTTCCTGAAAGGGGAGTCCATGTCCATCCGTTGTCTGCACTTCGACGACTTCTGTGTGGGGATACTTGTATTTAGTGATCCCACCCCCGGCATGGTCAGACCCTGTTGTTTAAGGAACGCTGGCTGATCTCCTTCCAACATGAGGATAGTCTCCTCCTTGCTGCTGGCGCCCGGCCCACGTTTTAACTGAACCAAGTGTCTCTCACGCTTTATCTCATTTTTTCTTCCCAGCAGCCCTTTCTGCGGGTGTAGACGCCCTGGTGTGCGTGCTCAGAGAGGAAGCAGGTGGGATGTGGATCCCGCAACTTGGGTTTTGGAGCTCCTCGGTTGTCGCCAGTTGGGTGGGTTTTCTGATGTGTCCCCTATGGGACGCGGTCAGGTTCTAGATCTACAAGTGATCTGAGTGGAGAATTCAGATCCCCTGGGCATAGGGGCAGGTGTTCTAGTCGAAACAGTTTTCATAGCTGCGTAGACAGAGCCTCAGTCTTTTCCTTGAGAGTAGTGACCTGAAACTTGGGCAAACAGACAGGCTCTGGACTGTGACTCCCTCCGCCCCCTCCCTCTTAATGCTCCATAAACCTTTTGAAAGGTTGGGGGTGCCTTAAAGAAAAGAAGAGACAGGCTAAGCTTTCTTAAAGGAATGGAAAAGTTATTGTGCTCGGGAATGGAATTCACGGACCCAAGGTGGGGTCCATGAAGTTGCGCACTTGCCAGGCGGAGGCAGGCTTCTATAGGGTGAGGAGAGGGCAGGTGGGAAACAGGGTTTGTACGGTGGGAAAAAGTTTGTAGGGTGTGAAAAGATTTGTAGGTTGGGGAGAGGCTTATTGTCTGAATTTTCTAGGTGGGCTTCCACATTTCTGGCCCCAGGTGGGCTTCCTGGTGGGCCTTTGCATTCCCGCCTCCTGCATTGACTTTTCACACTTCGTTTGTCTGAGCTTTCTAGAACATTCCAAATGCACTGCATTAATAGTGCGGGATATCCCATGCCACGCTAGATAGAGCGCGGCTGTTCTGTGTGAACATATCGCACATGGCACGTGGGAGACATCAGCTAACTTTTTAAATCAAGAACAGGTTTTATGTGCCACCAGCACTGTGAGAACGACAACAAACAGAACTCTGAAGTGAAAGGAGGGCACAGGGAAAGTTACTCAGGACACGCTGGGCCCCGTCCGGGTGGTTTGTCCCGGGAAACTGCATTTCCTGGGAGAGCAGACGGACTTAGGAAGTGCAGGGGGAGGGTGGGGCTGCAGGCGCCTCACAGTTGGTCTTTTCACTCATTTCTTGGGTAATCGATTGCTGCAGCTTCTTTCCATTCCCAGAAGCCTGGGACTTTGCTTCTCCTGGACGCGCCAGCAGGAGTCCATTAGGTTTTCACTGTGGTCACTGGCAACGTGAAGACTTGACTTGCAAGCTCAAGAGGTGCCGCCGTTTGCTGAGAGCACAACCTCTGCTCACCCCGCCCCGGCTGGTGGGTGATGCTCGCCTTCCTGTTTACCTGAAGTTCTCTGAGCTCTGCTTTTCAGTATGCTTGAGGACAGTGTTTCTGGAAAGCTGTTGGTGATGTGACCTCAGAAGTGCCACGGGGGCCTGTTGGCATTTTCCATCCCTGTGAATTCCACACAGACAAGAGCCATTTAGTTTAGTCTGTGTCCGTTTTGCATTTGTTTGTTTTGTTTTTTGCACAGAGACCAGGAGTTGAGCTCTTGTGTGTGTCAAGGGCAGGAGCAAGAAGAGGCCTGAACAGAAGCATCTCAGATGCCAGGGCCGCGGTGGATGGAGTGCGCAGCCAGGGTGGGGAGGGGCTTCTCCCTTCTCGCCCCAGGGCTGTGCCGCCTGCTACTCTGGCAGCTCTGGGCTCTTGCCAATTCACAGTGTGGGCTTCCTTCTCTCCCTGCCTCTCGCTAAGCTTGCCCCCCCCCGCCCCCCAGCTCTGCCAGCACCTCACTCTGGAAGCTCCCAGCCCAAGGACCTCAGGGGGTGATGCCTGGGGTCCCTGTGTGTCGTGTCCACAGCACTGTAGCATCTGAGGCTTTCCCTCCTCAGAACTCCCTTTTATCCCGCTTTTTCCTCAAACTGCTGGTAGCGGAGGATCAGGAGTTACCGGGGAGGGAGCTTCACCACTCAGCAGGCAGCACAGACAGGATTCCTTTCCCTTCTCAGTGGCCTTTTGGTTGACTGTGGTGTAGTACAAGCTGACGCTGTTTTTCATTCACTCCAAGTTCTGTATCAATGTTGAGGCCTCCTAGGCCTTCCCTCCTGCCTGGAGGTGAGCGGAGAACAAAGCACACACCCTTACACACACACACACACCACCACCACCACCACCACCACCACCACCCCCCCCCCCCCCCCCCCGCCCCCAGCCGCCCCTCATCCCCAGCCTCTTTCACATGCCTGACAATGGAGGCCCTGCCTGCAGCCCACTTCTCGGGCCAGAGCATTTGCCCTGTTTCAGGAGACTTTCTCACCCCCTCCCAACCTCACCAAGCGGCTTTTCTCATCCAGAAATTCGGCCCTCTCCCGCTGGTGGGCCTGGTGCTCCGGGAGTGCGGAGAGCGTGCAGTTTCATGCCGTCTCCACCCAGCCTCGCACCCTCCTCGCCAGCAGGACCCTCCTCACGAGCAGGGAGTCCCCCACTAAGAACAGCGACAGCCTCACCCCTCTGTCCCCTTTAGGGCAGTTGCTTTGCAAATGCTAGTTTACTAGCTCCCTTTCCTGTCACAAGGACATAGGGGCCCCTTGTGCCGCCACCTTGGGGAGTCTTGGTCCAGCCCCGGCCGGGCTTGGTCACAGTTGCTCCTGTGAATGTCAGACGCACCTTAGTATATCCCGTCGGATGCTTTTCCCAAATGCCTTGGAAAAAACAACGCATGCCGCGTGCTTTTACCCAACCGCGGGAGAGGCTGGCGGTGCCTGCGCAGCCCGGGTCGGCCTGTGCGGCCGGGACTGTACGAAACGCCCCCTGGGGCCTCCTCCCGGCCGGCACGGAGCTCCCGCCGCCCCTGGAATTTCCTCGGCGCGGAGAGCAACAGGGAGCCTTTTGTTCAGCACCAAGTGACTTTGAAAAGGAAAAGGTCGCGGGCTGGTTGCCAGGGGAACCGAGGGCCTGGGACCGGGGCTTGGAATGCTCGCACCCCAGCCCCGCAGGGGCTTGACTCTGCAATCCGGCCTCGGTAAACAAAGGAGGGGTTTGGGAGCCCACCGGCTGCCTGGAAGGCCCCCCCTTTGGTAACGCTTCTACCTGTACCTCCATCTGCATCTTTCATCGCATCCTTTTATACCAAACCGGTGATGAGTGAAACGTTTCTGCTCTAGCGAGTTAATCAAGCCCGCGGGGTGGGGGTGGGGGTCGGGGTCGGGGTGGGGGTGGGGGGTGGGGGTGGAGTGGGGGGGGTGGGGGTAGAGGTGGGGGTGGGGGGTGGGGAACCTCTGGGTTACGGCCGCTCAGAAGCACAGGCCACAGCCTGGACCCTGAAGCGGGGTGGCCAGGCGGAGAATGTCAGAACCTAGTTCAAGTAACAGGACAGCCAGCTGGTGGCCAGGCATGGCCTACGTCAGCGCGGGGAACCCCTGCCCCGCATTGGAAATTGGTGCCCAAACCCCTTTAGTCTACCCGGAGCTGCAGGGGCGGCTTCGCTGCGCGCACTTCCCGGGGGAGGAGCCCCGGGACCGCCTGCGGCCGGCAGAGGGCGCCGTCCCCGCCGCGTCCGCTCGGCTCCCCCCGCCGGTCCCGTGGGGACGCGGCTTGCTGGGCCGGGGGTCAGCTCCGTGGCCCCCTCTCGCCGGAACTGCCTTTCCGAGTCCAGTCGCGGCACGAGTCTGGGGACCCAGCTTAGTCCCATCACACACTTCACCCTCTAAGCGAGTTGTTATTATCGTTAGTGTGGTTTGATTCCATAGTTTGCTCTTCCAGAAATGGTGACTGATGGAAAAGAGACGCCATTTGATCGATTTCCTCTGTACGCCTGTTGTGTACGTATGCACACACATGCCGATGTGAAGAGACACCATTTTATTGGCTGTATGATGTAATACGCAAAAAAATAGCTAACATAATGTGTACTGGAAGATACTGTTAGGGGGAAAAGGCTGTCCCAAAGCAAATTCCATGCAGGCTTTGTGGACTCCACCCCCACCCCAGGCCAAAGCCAAAGCCACTGGGAACTCCAAATCCCATCACCACCCAAGGGAAGGTGGCTGGGACCTGAGGGTGGGGTGAAGCAGCCAGGTGGATACAAAAGGCAGACACGTGGGCTTTGGGGCGCTCTCCATTTTGGGGCTCTCGGCCAGCTCGCAGCATCCGGCCAGCTCTGAGAGTGACTTTGGGTTTCCAGGTCGTCGGATCGGGTAGGACGCATGAAAGACTTTATTTCCCTATTTTCTCCCTGAGTTGTACCTTTTCCTTATTTTCTTTTTCTCTTGTAAATAAACCTTTTATTAACCCTTTTGTGTGTGTCTGTAGTAGAGTATTCATAAGTCCCTTTAAAGCGCGCGGGTGAGGACCCACAGCCAGGAACCCGTTTAATATCGGGGCTGCTCTATAACAGCTTGGCGCCCAACGTGATTTGCAATTTCACCCGTGGTTGACCAGCCCAAAGTAATTTTTCTTGCGTTGGTCACCATAAAAGCGCATTAGGTCTGCAGGACTCGCAGTGAAACTCTTTGTTTCATGTCCATGCTTTCCTGTTTTGTGGCCTAAGACTCGATATATATCCAGTAGTTCCAACTTACCCTGTTTTTCAACTGTGATTCCTTAATGCAGTGCATCAGTTTTAAGTATAAATACGGAACAGCTATGTTAAAATATTTGTTAAAATCAAAGAAATCTCTAGTTCATCCCTTCTGAAATGACACAAGCCAAATGACGCCACATAAACAAAATGAATTCATGACTCCCCCACTCCCATGCCTGCTCCCCCACTGCCCTAAGATTGGGTGGCTCCACCATAAACTTCCTGCCCCCACCCAGAGACATAAGAGGGAGCCAGGAAGCCAGTGTCTCGCGAACGTGCCCACCTGACATCTTCACAGAATAGGAAAAACAACCTTTCACAGGTCCCCAAATTTATGTCACTTTATGCCCTAGAGCATGCATTTTTATTTTTTTATTTTTATTTATTTATTTATTTTATTTGTTTGTTTTGTTTATACATGTACTGGGTACAGTCGGAAGCGCAGGAGGGTGAGAGAATTCACCAGAGCCAGAGCGGGGAGCAGAACAGGCAGAAGGACCGAAGGACACTGCTGAGGGGAGCAGCGGGCGGCAGGAGAGGTCTGCGCGCCATGTGGGACCCTCCTCCGGTGGCCGGGGAGCAGCCGGGGATCGAACCGGCGCCGCAGAGGCTGCGGGCAGCTTCGCAACCCAGCGCTCAACCGCTGCGCCACGGGGGAGGCCCAGAGCATGCATTTTTAAAGGCTCATTTGAGGTCTCTTAACAATGGGCAAAAACATACTTTTGTTCTCTCCGTTTTCTCACCCTTTATATTTCCGAATCTCCCTTCAAAATATATTTAAAACATAACTCATGTTTGACCTCAGCCCCTCCGCCTGAGCCTGAACCTGCTTACTCTCCAGTGGAAATCCGTGTTAGTCATTATCCTCTGGAAGAATCTTGCTTTCTTCAGTTTCTTAAGTGAACCTCCTATGTGATCTCTCCAGCTTTTGGAACACATCCTAGGAAACCACCGATAAAGTCAGGGGAAATTGTCTGATTGAAAGTTATGCTCTCGGGCCTCTCCTGGTGGCACAGGTGGTTGAGTGCAGCACTGTGAAGCTGTCCACAGCCTCTGCAGTGCCGGTTTGGTCCTGGCCAGCCGGCGAGGGTCCCACATGGCGCGGCAGACCTCTCCTGTCTCTCCCGCTGCTCCCCTCAGCAGTGTATTTCCTCAGTCTGCCTGTTCTGTTCCCACCTGTCTCTGGTAAATCCTCTCATCCTCGCGCGCATCTGGCATGTACCCCGGTTCTGGTATAAATAAATAATAAATCTTTAAAAAAAAAAAAAGAAAGTTACACTCTCAAGGACTTCTCCATTGCCTCCAGGCTGTTTCCAGAGCCACGGCTTAAATGCAGCAAGGACACGGCACTCTTACACTGAAAACACCAGCTCAGCTACCTCAGCAGCCAAGTGGCAGTTACACCCCATTTCATCATATACGATGGAGATCTTATTATTTTGATACAGAAGAACAATGTCTTGTCACACACTCTTGTGTGAATGTTTCGTAGATGTGCTTCGTTGCAAGGGGAATGGATGAATGAGCCGTGAACAGTTGCAGATATGTGCCATTTACAAACTTAGGATAAGTGTGGGGGAGGTTCATGTTCATCATGCTCATTTTCTTGGAGAGCAGAGCCCCGGTACTCTGGAGTCGTGGCCCATGAGGATGTAGGGGCTGGCAGTGGGGAAGCAGGCTGCGAGCAGTACAGAGGTCACCACCAGCCACGTGCTGGGATTTTTAGAAATAGTCATACAGGTCTGAAAGGCAGAAGAGAGAGTGCACAGCAATGCGAATGTGCTCACCAGGACCAGGATGCTCCGGGTGGCTCTGGTCTCGGGGTGGGGGGGGTGCCGGGGGTCCCCTACGCTGCTCCTATGAAGGTGCCGGACCCGTTGCCTGTGCCGGTGCAGGGTGCACACCATGGAGCCGCTGGCCCAGACCATAAGCCCCACACACAGCACGTCATGGGACGATGCCAGTATTAAATATGGAGACTCTATAATTTTATAGTGAGTGACTGCATGACAGTACCCATAATCTCTTGTCCTTGTCACGTTTGTGCCACCCGATCTATCTGTCACGAACACAGGGACTATGAGATTTAGTGACATGTTCAGGACCCAGCAGAGGACGCTGGTGGTTCCCAGGTACCTGGGAGCTTTGTCCTTCAGCCCTGCCCACCAGGAGCCCCGGGGGCTGATGGTGACGGCCTGGAAGGCGCTCAGGAGGCAGGTGGTGCCCATGGACACGCCTCTGCCCACCTTGTGAGCACAGAAAACAAGTTTGCAGCCAAAAGCACCGAGGAAGTCCTTTAGTCCCAAAGCTGCCATCGTCTGGGGGATGCCTTTTGAGAGAATGACTAAGAGGTTGGCAACTGTCATGTGCTTGAGGATCGGATCTGTGGATCTCAACCTGCTTCCCGTCAAGGAAAAGAAGAGATAGTGATAAAGAAGGTAGAAATTGCCCAGAATTCCAACTAACGTCTGCACTAGAAAGATCACTCCCACCGCCAGGTCTCCGGTGGCCATTCCAGCAGGCCCGTGACCGGGGTTTCCATCAAAATGGATCTGTGTATTTGTGTAAGACTTCAGAGTACTAGCAGTAGGGAAGATTTGTGAAATTTGTCAAAATATAAGACCTAGAGAGGAAGCAGAACATTTAGCGTGAGAGACACAATTATTACCGAACTTGAGACAGGCGAGACTGACTTGAGAGTCAGTGGAAGCCAGACAAGTAAGCACAGGATGTGCCAGTGCCTGACGGCAGCTCTCAGAGGCCCACTGTGACATGACTGTTTCCTTAAAGGCCGCCTCCCCAACTTAGACATGGAAAACGGCCCCTTCACAATCAAACCAACCATGGGTGTTTGCAGTAGAAAACAAGGACTAAGCACTGAGCACTTCCTACACCCAGATTCAGTGAAAATATTTCAGTTGCACTCAAGTCTCAGGCATTAGTCCTTCCCGTGTGTCTTTAACACTGGACGTGTTTCAGACCCAGAAGAATCACATTTCCTCATGCGCATGTAACCCGGACTCCTGACAGAGCTCCTTCCCTGCAGACACCTCCTCTTTCACAGTAAAAACACTCACCTGACACCTTGGCTGCTGGGGGAGCGAAGGGGGCTTAGCATGATGGAAGTGTCATCATGTGGTGTGTGCTTGGGAGGTGGTGAGGCCCCTAGATGTAGGTTGGGGATTCTGTAACCTCACCTCCCCGCAGAACTACAATTATCTTCTCACCTATAATAGCAATGAGAAGACAGGCTTGGGAAGCTGAGAATATTTGTGGAAAAGTTTTTGCTGATGTTAATTATCCCCCAAACAATTATAAGTTTCTAGTTATCGCTAAGGAGGTCACTGCAGTATTTGGGGGGGTTCCGAGGCCCAGCGTGATGAAAGAGCAGCTCATGTGTCCTCCGGATACTCTGCTCTCTGGAGACCTTTTTGATGGTGGTTGTTACCCAAAGTGAGTTGTTTTCCAATTTTCAGCCCACAGAACTGCACCATCCTTGAATTCACAGCAGAGCAGTGGGAACAGATAATAGGCATCAGAGGGAGAAGAGAATGACACAGTTCGTACAAGAAACCCCATAACTCCATGGCAACTGTTTTGGAAATCTAGGGAGACAGAAGCTTTGGGGGCACAGTTTCTGCAAAGGGCTAGATAATTCCTTAGCTTTATTCTGTCTTCATCACAAACGTGGGGGTATTACGATAGCCCCACTGTAATCCTTAAAATGTAGTTATGATTGATTTTACTACTGTGGTCCTTAAGCAAGCACTTAAAAATCAGGTTGATTATCCTTTCAATTAAATGCCCCAAGTCACTGCCCTTCGGGATCACACTAAAGTGTATTAGGAGGCATCATGGATTTGTCTAAGAGTCCAGCTCTCTTTCCTAACTCAGCTCAAGCCTCCTAATTAACTCTTCCTGTGACTTTGACACTGAATCCAGGTCAAACCCCTAAGTCCCTTTTTCTGTATAATCGCTTATCCGCATTCTTGAACTCCTTCCTTGGAGACTGTGCCTCTGTATTTTTTCACTGTGCCTGTTTTTCATGACCTTATTAGCTACCAGTGATCCGGGAGAAAGGCAGTTAAAACACAGTCATACCAAGGGCCCTCCCTGGTGGTATAGGGGTTTAGTCTCAGCACTATGAAGCTGTCGGCAGCCACTGCAGCACAAGTTCCATCTCACATGGCGCAGCAGACTTGTCCTGTCTCCCTGCTGCTCCCCTCAGCAGTGTATTTCAGTGGATCCCCCTGTTCTGCTCCCTACTCTGTCTCTAGTGGATCTTCTCACCCCACTTCACATCTCTGGCCCACACCCCACCCCTTGTATGCATAAATAAATAAAAAAATCTTTTTTTAAAACACAATTGGGATTCTTCTGATACTGCAAATTTGTCATCTCATATATAGCAGTTTCCTTTAAATGTCTGAACACTGAGAATCAGGATCGTGTAAATGAGCTTCCTTCTGTATCGGTGCACCTCCTTTGAAATCAAATCACAGGACTTGCCTTTTTTTCCCTTTTCAGTACATCCTGCCCCTCCCACATTTGAATGGAGAGCATCTTTGAGGCTGGAAAGACTTCATGAGATGAATATACAAATTCTTAATGACAGTAATCCGTCCACTTTGTGGTACTAAGAGGGGCCCACAGCTTTTTACGCATCATACATGTTTTATACCCAGGAATGTGTGTTCACCATACCGAGAGTTAAATGAGTAGCAGCTACACCTAGAGGAAGTCTAGTTTGAGTATGTAGCCTGCCTTGTCTGAGGGTGGAGCAGTTTTTCACTAAGCGATGACTACTGGCTATCAGAAACCCATAATATTCTCCTCTTTAATAGCTTCCTGCAAAAACAAGTGGCAGTAGGTTCTGGCAGTCCCTGGGGCTTCCACAGAGTCTGCGCTTGTGTATATCACGACTGACTCCTTGCATTCTCCTGTAGCTTTCTCCTGTACAAGAGGTCTCCATTTTATTACATGCACTGAATTTCTGACATCCCAAATATGGGTATTTCATCTTTCAATATTATCTGAATATCCTCCGGGCATAGAGGCAGTCTCAGGTGGGGTATCCTGTCAGCGTCCAGAAATTTTCTGACCGGAAATCCCAGCAGTCGCCACGAGGCGGCGCTCCAAGGCTGTTGCCACAAAGTCTGATCTGCGTGGCTGTGCGTGGCTGCTGCATGTGCGTTGCTGCTTCGGGGAGGAAGGGGGGAGGGAGGAAGGGGGGAGGGAGGAAGGGGGGAGGGAGGAAGGGGGGAGGGAGGAAGGGGGGAGGGGGGGAGGGAGGAAGGGGGGAGGGAGGAAGGGGGGAGGGAGGGAGGGGAGAAATGTCTTGCCTCTGTACCTCAAAGTAATATGGGGCAAATGAGAACGAAGAAGAGGCTATGAAATCTATTCAGGGATATTTTATGGTACTTTTTAAAAACCAGAAATAGGCCTTCCATTGGCGGGACCTGGGAGAAGGGGTGGCCAGGAAGATGGCCAGAAGCCCCTGAAGCAGCCCAAGAAGCAGACCAAGGACGTGGACGAGGACGCTCAGGCCTTCAGGCAGAAACAGAAGCGGGGCAGGAGCTCAAGTAAAGGCCGCACAGAAGGGACCCCTGGCCACGGGGAATCAGGAAGCCCGGGAGAGGTTGGCTGGGCCCTGCCCCGGAGTCCCTGGCGCCCTCATCGGATTCCTATTTAAACGCCCGGGTCCTTGCCACAGCAGCTACTGCCACAGTAGCTAGAACAGAGCTTCTTGGAGTCTGTTGTGCATTCGGGAATAAACGTTTGTAAGTCAGCACACATTTGAAGCTTAAGGCATCGATCAAGAACATTTTGGAAAAACAGGAACCAATTGCTGGGTTCATTGTTCTGATCTGTTCACCTGTCATGCACTGTTAGTGAGCTACACCCGCCGTGTGTGTCTGGGTAGACTGGAGGGCCGCTCCTCTGTCAGCTGAGTTTTCTTTTGGCCAGATGTTAGCTCTGCGGGTGGGTGGCCCTTGTACGTTGGAGTGGAGTGAGGGCTACTTTTTGGTTAACACTTAGTCGGTGTTTAGTAATTTGCACAGACTGCGTGCTCCGTGTGGGCCCCCCTGCAAGATTACAAGAAAACTCCCACAGGGTACCTGGACCCAAAGAACGTTGGGCCCCGTTTACTTCCTCAGCGCCAGCACTTGTGCTTATGCTCGCCCACTGAATGGGAATTCATCTAGAACTTTCTTTCCCAGCTTTTCTCGTTTTAATAAGGAAAAGTTTACGTCTCATCTGTTCCCTGACTTAAACTGTTGTTTTTCTCCCAAAGGAAAAGTTTCTAGGGCAACCACACAGGGATGCTTATCTCCTTAGAGCTATTTTATTGTAAGCACTTAAGCCAGAATCTGTTTCATTCAGTTACACTGACAATATCACTTTCCTATTAACACGCAATAATTACCAGCATGTGTGACAGAGTTTTTATCACTGTATATATTGTTTATATTAACTCAATTAATAATGGTTGGGAACCTGGACATTGGATGCTTTCAAGTTTAAGATGAAATAGTCTTTCAATATTTACATGTGTCTTGTACAAAGAGTTCTCACAGGGTATTAAAACTAATTATAATGAAATCTTCCTGTACCTTAGCAGAGTGAAAAATGAGTACACCATTTTATGGTGAAAGAAATCTTTTCCCAACACCAGACAGAAAAGGGCACCTTAGTCATCCATTCCACTGAAAAGAAACCCAGTAATCTTTCATTTTAAAGTCTCCCACGAGTTTTCTCACAATCGGGTGAAATGTGACCGTGTTAAGTGCCTTTAAGTGAAAACTCTGCTTAAACGACAGCAGTGTCTCGGCCAGCAGGAAGGCCTGACACAGGCCGGCACCCGGGCGCCTTTGGATGGTCTCTTGACCGGCCCCACCGCAGTACCCGCCACGGGACTTTTCCGACTTCAGGGGTCCAGGGGCTGCCTCCCCAGGAGCCCGTGACGGCGGAGGGGTGACTCAGCTTTGGGGGGCCCGGCTGCATCTCTGAGGAGCCCCCGGGGCCGGTCGGCAGGGCGGGGAGCTGCCTGACCGGAGGGTGTGCCCGATCGCCGGAGCAGCTGTTGTCCGAGCAGGCGGACGAGGTGCTGGAAACGAGATGGGTCGGACATGGGCTGATCCCAGAGGGCCGCGCCCCGCAGGACCCCACTTAGGAGAAAGACGGTCAAGGGGTTCCGAACTCGGGAAGTGAGTCCCTGGGAGCCCGCAGAGGGGCAGCCCCGCCCACGGCTGGCCCCGCCCACGGCTGGCCCCGCCCACGGCTGGCCCCGCCCCGCTGCTTCGCTGACGCCCCTCACGCCGCGCCCACTTCCGGAAGCTCCAGCCCGAGGCGCCGCCCCCAGCGCGTCCATCCAGCGCGCCGCGTTTTCTGGCGGACCCGGAAGCGCCCGCGCGGAGCGAGGGTCACACGCGCCCGGCGAGCTTCTGTCTCCGCGGTTCGCCCGGAGCGGCTCGGCCCCGGGGCGCCGCACGGCCGGCGGCCCGCTCCTCGCGCTCGCGGTGAGCCCCGGCGGAGGCGGCCGGGCGGGGTCGCCCCGCGGCTGCGCGGGCCTGGGGCCTCCACCCCGCGCCGGACGGGCCGGCGGGGCTTCGGGCGCGCGTGGAAATCTCCCGGCTCGCTCCCTCGCCCCGGCGTTCCGCCGACCCCGAGTCCCCACCGCCTCCCGCGACCCCCGCGCCTGGAGGGCACACTTTTCGGGGGGCGGGATTGAGGCCAGAGCGGGCGAGTCCCTGAGCCGGCAGGCCCCGCGCGGCGCGAGGAGCCGGGGGGACAGGCAGAAAGGGAGACTGAGGCAGAAATGGCCGGGGGGGCGTCCGGCGAGGGCGTCGGGTAGAGGCAGGGGGGAGACTAACGCGGGGCAGACGCCAGAGGAAAAAGGAAATGGGGAAACTGAGCAGAGAGAGGAAGTTCAGAGACGAAGGGGGCAGCAGACAGGGAGAGGGGCCCTTGCTTAGCTGCAGCAGGGGCGACGGGGCGAAGCACTCCCCACGGAGCGGCAAGGAGGGGAGCTTTTCCTTCTGGGACAGAAAGGGGTGAACCCGCTGCACGAGTTTAGCCAGCTGGGGGCGCGCTGAGCAGACAGGACTCTGGTGGGGGAGAGAAGGAAACATCAGGAGATGGGGACAAGGGATTGGGGAGAAAGAGCAGCAGAGGTGAAAGGGGGTTCAAGAGTTGGAGCAGAATAGGTGGTGGAGAACTAGGGGGGCGGGGACCCAGATGCACATGAGGGGTGAGTGGATGGGATGTGGGTGATGAAGTTGGGATGACTCGTGATCAGTGTAATTTGGAGGCAGCTTCATCAGGCCCCTGTGCGGAGAGTGCGGGCAACACTCCTGTTTATTAGGCTTGACCTTTCCTCATCTTGGCGCCCGGGGTTCCCTTCCCTGTCTGCAGGCCTTCTCCTCCAGAAGAGGGAGACACCCCCCCCCCCAGCCGGTTATGGCTCACTCACTTCTATTTTCGGGTAGGGGGTGCTGACCTGAGGGAGGTGAAATGAGACCGGAAGTTGCTGTGTCAGCCCCTGCTGCCTTTTAACATGAATTTCCACTGTTTAGTTTTCTTTCCTTTGTAATGGCTTTATTTTTTTCTAAGTTTCACATCTCATTTTTTTAAAGTACATTGAGATAAGTTAGTGTCTTGAATTTACACCTCTGTAAATGATCACCAGCTTGTGAATTGAGCTTAGTGACATCGTGTAACCAGGCCTTAGCTGGTGGGTGCTGACTGCCCCTCCGGCCCTCCTGTGACTGGGGCCTGCTCTGCATGTGTCACAGGCGGGCCTGTGACTTGGTGCTCTCTGTGTTCTCCACGCTCAGGATCGAGGCCTCGAGACTCATTTTGCTGAGACAGGACCTGGAGGAGGGAAAGAAGGCAGGAGCAAGGAGTGAGGAATGGTTCTTTCCCAGGTAAAGTTGTCTTCTCAGTTAATGGTTCTGTCCTCCCCATGAGCCCCCCTTCTCCTGGAAAGTCTCTCAGGCTGACACAACCTACAGGCAGCCAGCCCCTTCTCTGCATGACGTGTAGGGATGAGCACTGGCTCAGTCACATCTAACTCCTGCACGTGCCTCCCACGGGCCTTCTACCCAGAGCCACCCTTTCAACCTTGCACCTGTCACAGGTTTTCTCGGTGAGGAAGCCATGTCTCCGCACTCAGCTGTGGCTGCTGCAGGCTCCGTGCGAAGCCCTGTGGCCGCCTGACTCAGGCGCTGGCCCTGCACCAACGGGTCCTGTGACCTGAAGTGAGTTTCCTCAAGTGACTGGAGGCAGCCAGTTCCTCTGTCAGGCAGGAACGAGTCCTTCTGCCGGGTGGCAGAGTTTGTACTTGGAAAGCGTCCAGGATGCCCACCCTGGGGAAGTGTTTGTGCTTTTAGCTGTTACTGTTGTCCTTCCTTTAGTCAGCTCTCATCTTCCCCCGAGGCGCCTGTGGGCTTCGTTCTGCCTGAAAACACTGCGCATGCCCAGCTCACCTGGACCTCGGCGCCCCCGGTGTGTAGAACATCAAGTCCTGTCTTGCTTTATCTTGCACAAGGTCCTAACACCCGCAGGGATTTCGCGGATCCCTTCCGCCGGGGTGGTGGCAAAGTGAGCTCAGGGTCCTAGGATTTGCTCCCGTCAAGTGCTGGAGGTAGAGAAGTCGCGTTTCTGCCTCGCTCACCCTCACCCCTACCTCCTCTTCTCGTCGGTGTGAAGACAAGTCCTGTCCCGGTGGCCGCTTGGGGAAACGTGTTTTCATTTTAGGAGCTCTTGACTTTCGAGGACGTGGCCATTGACTTCTCCGAGGAGGAGAGGGAGCGCCTGCGGCCTGCTCAGCGGGCCCTGTACAGGGACGTGATGCTGGAGGCCTGCACGAGCCTGCTCTTTCTGGGGGAGGTGGGCTTCCCGCTAGCCCCTGCCCCGGGGTAGCTGTGTTTCCTCTTTGGAGTCTTGCCAGGCTGCCTTGTGTGGCTAACGTTGAAGCCTTAATGATTCAGAAATGGAAGCTTCGCAGTTTGGTAGGTGGATTTCAAACTCCTCCTTCTTCAGAGGGTCTGTGCTCTTCATACTGAGTGAGAAGTTGAGTAGAAGGAAACCTCTGGAAGACTAAAATACCAGACTGCCTGAGTGGGCAGTCCCTCCTGTGTATGTCTCAGCCTTTCCTGCACTGACGCCAGGGCCCTCTGCAGACAACATCCACAGTGACCTGGGCGTGTTCTCCATTCCTCCCAGAAAGGGTCTTGGAATTTTCACCGTTTTCACATTGACTTTATTGATCCCTTGGTAAAACTCACCATCTTAGAAACATGAAATCTTCTCGTATTCTTAGTGTTGCTTTACTGCTTTTTTAGAACGAAAATTCAGTGATTAGCTTTCATTTTTTTTTAACTGTGAGACACCCATATGTGTCCAGCATGTCGGGCTTCCTGTGGGAAAGCCCCCCCAGTTTCAGGACCGTGGTAACTGTTGATCACTGAGCATTTGAAAAGCGCCTTCCCCAGAGATCATTTGAATTCCATGTGGTGGTCTCCCTTTCTTTCCTGAGGAACCTGATTTCCTTTCTGTGTCTGAGCTTTTGCAGACCATGGTTGAGGGGCTTGACGACTCTCCATCATGAGTCACGCATTTTCTGTGATGTTACATTTTCCAATAGAAAAGAGCCCTCTCCTGTCTCCGCCTGAGAAAGCCTGTGATGTTTCTATCTTACAGATATCGCTGCTAGATGTGTGATCAAAGAGCTGTCACTGAAAGAGTCACCCCAGACGCCGATTGTGGAAAGACACCTGAGTCATGATTGCGAAGATTTTAATTTAAGGGACGTGCAGTCAGACAAGCACACATTTGAGAGCCAGTGGGGATGTGAAGAAAATGGTGATAGAGGAGGGGCCGCCGCCTGGCCCAGAGATCCCAGGAGTAGGGGAGAGCGGCAGCTTCACGGGTCCTGGGGCCGCCTCCTCACCGAGCCTAACACCCCTTTGGGAAGTCTGGCTGCGTATTACACGCAGGACAAGCCCTACATGAGGAACGAGGACCTGAAAGATAACGTCGACTCTTCGGGAAGCGAGCAGGTGAGCTGCTGGGACAGCAGGCTGGGGTTCAGCTTGCATTCACACCTGGCTGCGCTGCAGGCCTCGCGGACTGAAGACGGAGCTGGTGGATGTGACCCCGGTGAGCAGCCCAGCAGGAGCGGCTGCTCGGGTTCCCCCCTTCAAGGAATTCCTCCTTGGGGCCGCCCCACCCCGGGCCGTAAGTACGGTAAAGTCCTGGTTCCTCCCTCGTTGCTCGCAAGACACCAGAAAACGTGTATCCGAGAAAAACCTTACAGGTGTAAGGACTGTGGGAAGCTTTCAGCTACTGCTCAGTCTTAGCTAATCACCAGAGGATTCACCCTGAGCAGAGGCCGCACGAGTGTGACGAGTGTGGTTAAGCCATTAACCGGGTCTCAAACCTCACGAGGCATCAGAGGATCCACACAGGGGAGAAACCGTCCAAGTGTCACATGTGCGGCAAGGACGTCACGATATGGTCACACCTGTGGGGTCATGCACGGATCCACACCAGGGAGAAGCCTGTCAGGAGTGTGGCAAGGCCTCCTCCGAGCGCTCCACCCTCGTTCAGCACGAGAGAATCCACCCTGGAGGGAAGCCTCACAAGGGTAGAGAATGTGGGAAGGCCTTCACCACACGGTCATCCCTGTGGGGTCATGAGCGGATCTGCCCCTGGGAGAAGCCTTACACATGTCAGGAGTGTGGCAAGGCCTTCGCTGGACGTTCCAACCTTACTCAGCATAAGACAATCCACACGGGAGAGAAACCGTATACATGCAGCGTGTGCAGCAAGGCCTTCCGTCAGGACGGGAGCCTCACGGTCAGTCAGAGGGTTCACACCGGGGAGGAGCCTTCCAGCTGTGGAGAGCGCGGCAAGGCCTTCAAGCAGTACTCCAGCCTCAGCCGACACCGGAATGTGCATGGAGGAAAGAGACACACGTGAACCGTCCATGTGCACGTCTTTGCGGACATGAGAAGGTTCACACAGCCAAGGGACCTCAGAGTCTTGAATGTAGCATGGCCTGGCCTTGCTGTTCAGCACAGCCGCCCTGATGGGGAGACCTGTAGGCGCACACCGTGTGGCCAGTGGTTTACAGTGGCCTGTGCATCGGAGAACTCTGTGTGGTCCTGGGAGAGAAATGCAGTCAATTGTTACACTCTGCAGAGGAATTGATAGCCAGAACAATTGAAAATCCATTAGCTGATGGTGTCCAGGGAGCAGGGATATCTGTGGAGAGGCTCATTTCATTAGTTTGTAAATTATTTTCATTGCTTTAGATTTCTGGATGAGACTGTTTTATAGACTTTCCGCCGGAGACTCAGGGTCTACTGATGCTGTAATGTCTTCACAGACCTTCGTGTGTCCTACAATGGCACCAGTGAAGGAACCTTCCTGGGGTGGAGGGGTGTCCTAATGTCCATGATATTTAGTTTCTAATTTTCAGTTCCTTTTGTCCACTGCTGGGACATAGAAAGGCCGTTCATTTTTGTACGTTAGTCTTGTATCCTGCAACGTTGCTGTTATTTCGTGGTACTATGTGATCTCATACCGCAGGGTGTCATGTGTGATTGTTCCATGAACCTGAGACATGCCTGTAAATTTAAAAGGGCCTGCCTTCTTCTCAGGTCAGGTGACAAGTTATGAAAGCAACCAAACGTGGGTCAGATCACTGGGGCACACAGCTCTCCGGCTCTGTGAAATACGGTACTTTGTTACCAGCCCGGATCTGTCTACCGGGGTGTGAATGGGGTGCACTTACCACTCTGTGCCTGCTTGGTTCTCCTGCCTTAGCATGAAAATAGTACTCCCCCACCCCCACTTGTGAAGAAGAAAGTTACTGGCTTCACAGCAGGCCACTTGCATTTAAGGGCTCTTCCAGGTGACACATCCAACTCTCGGAAGCTCCTAGTGACAATGCGATCTCAGCGGGGACCTGGGTTTCAGTTGCGGATGGGCCGGGGCCCTGCTGCCTGTTCTGGTGCCCGCAGAGGCAAGTTCTGGGCATCGGTCACTGGGGGTTGGAGTCATCTCACCACACTGACCTGCCGCCTAGGGTAGTTCTCCTGAACCAGCACGTCTTTGTTCCTTCACAGGATGAAGGTGAAGACATGAGACATGAGCGCCTGTCCTTAGGCTGACAGATGTCACTGATGCCTAAGGGACAGAGGAGCCGTAGTCGTAGAAGTACTGCATGTAAGGCTAGTGTTCGATTTGCAGGAGGCAAAACCAGTAAAATTGAAGGTAGAACAGTAAGAATCAGGCAAGATAAGTCAGGAGGAAAAAATAGGTGTGACTGTCCAACGCCTGCTCGAGCCAGCTCCGTAGTCGTCACTCTTCCAGGAGTCTGCAGGGCTGGGGTGGTTTGGGGTAGAAACATTTTCTTAATGACGTTTGGGTGCAGATGTGCTGCACCCTTCCAGTGTTCACAGAGTCACGCCGAGCTGTATCAATGGGAGATAGAACTTTGGGGAGAAGGTGGGCCAAGGCGGCAGGAACTCTTGTATCTTCACACCTCACTCGCTGTAATTAGTTGCAAATAAAGTCTTCACAAAAGGAATCTGAGGTGCTGTGGTCTTTATACGAAATTCAAGTCCAGAACATAAGTGACACCTTTTGGTATTTGTGTTTCTCCTCCTTCCTTACTTCACTTTGCAGCATCCCCTCCAGCTCCATCCACGATGCTGCAGATGACATGCGTTTAGCTTTCTTGACTGCTGGGTACTCCTCCATCGTGTGTGTGCTCGCCTTTCTGATCCTCTCTGTCCCCGGGCACGTAGGCTGTTGGGTCGCTTGGCCGTGGTAAATAGGGCTGTGATGACCCGTCCACCCTGGGTTTTCCAGTATCTCACTGCTCTCGCTTTCATTATCATGCCTTATTTTTTCCTCCTGACTTATCTCGCATGATTCTTACTGTTCTACCTTCAATTTTACTGGTTTTGCCTCCTGCAAATCGACCACTAGCCTCACATGTGGTACTTTTCAGCTGCGGCTCCTCTGTCCCTTAGACATCAGTGACACCTGTCAGCCTAAGGACAAGTGCTCATGTCTCTCTGTCATTATCACCTGTACAAATAGCTTTGCTCACCGGTGTGCATGCGGTCACAGAGCTTTCTCCGAACGTCTAATAGGTGATTGTGTCTCATCTGCAGTACAGCCGCTGCTTTCCTGAGAAAGCTGCACTTGATTTTGCTACTGTTTGGAGGAGAAATACTTGCAAATATTCCCATTTTTGAATCCATGGCCACAGGTGAAATTTGTCAATGGAAATCTGCGTAAGATTTTGAGGAATCATTTGGATGCCTTATTTCTCAAGACTACCGGGTGGCCAAAGTGGCATGGGATTATCTAGTCCTTATGGATCATAGAATGTCACTGATCAACCAGAGCAGGCGCTGTCCCTGTGAGGGAGTTACTTTCTATATATTGATGCTTCTGTAGTAATTGTCAGCATGGAATTTGTACCTTTTCTTGAATCAGTATTGATAACACTTACTAGAAAGCATTCACTCGGTGTAGACCTTATTTGCACCTACTTGTACAAACCTCTAAAGATTTCCAGTTTAAGTTCATTGCCTTAGAGGGTTCCTTTAATGCTGCTTTTATTCAGTTTCCTCTCGTCCTTTGTATCTTTCCATCTTTTTCATTTTGTAGTTCAGAGCATAAAAGAATAATATTTTGGGTGCAGGAGACTTTCAGGGAAGCACAAGGTCCAAGTGGGTACATGTGTCTCATTGTCCACTACTCATCTGACAAGTCTCAGACGTCCCAGCCGCCTCTGGAGGTTACGGAAAGTGAAGAGCCCTGGACCTAGGTCTGTCTCTTCAGTGAGGCCCAGTACAAACTTCTGGTCATTTCTGGGAATTAGGAACTGGGTGAAACTTAAAGATACAGCCCCCACTGCCCACTGATTTCAGTGTTGTTGAAATCATGAGTGAAGTGATTGCATTTCTGTTGGGAGATGAGGTCAGAGGCTCCCTATCCTTTAGGGTCTGGCTGCCCCCCTCCCACACAAGCAGAGGGTGCTGTGTCTGTCACTCTGAACCCCCCACTGTCCAGACAGAAGAAAGGAATCAGGTGAGGTGTTTACATTTGCACTAAGACACAGAATCTCTAACAGAATGAGGCCTGTCGGCACCCGTATCTGGGTGCAACCGCCTGTTCTGGAAAAGCGGTTGTTCTGAAGTAGAAATTGAGCGTCCAAGCTCCCCAGGAAGGAGGCAGCATTCCTGAGGCAGGCCAAGCCTGTGGAGAGGTCCGGTTGAGGTCCTGCCCCATCTCTGCTCCATTTATTAGTAGAATCTTCTGTGGGTGGGTGGTTGATTTGTTGCAAGCACAAATGAAGTCTGATGTTCATGGTGTTAAGGCCCTTCAGAAGCTATTCTGCTGTTTGGTCTGCTCTACGGAACCACAGGGCAACGTCCACGATTCTTGTGGTGGTTTCGGGAAAAGTTCTGCGCTGTAGACGAGGGCGCACAGCCCCTCCACCCGAGTGGCTTTTGCTGAAGTATTGCGATTTTTCTCTGACGGGGTTTCGATTTTCTTGTGTTTAATGAAGGTTGCAGCTTTCCTGGAAATACGCTTCCGCTGCTAATCAAGGTAGGCCAGTTTTCATTCACGAAGTTAGGAGAAGAAACTTGAAGGAAAAAAGTGAGCTTCACACCCCGGGACGCAGCGGGAAAATTCAGAACTTCAGCATTTCTCAGGCCCACGTGTGTCCTGGGATTTTCTCTGGCTTGTGAAATGCTAATGCCATTTTCAAAGTCAAACCTGTGTTGCTCTTCCATATGAAATGCACGAAATCGCAAGACTCCAGATTCCATCTTGCACACTTCTGGGTTTTATTATGGTTCTCAAGTCTCATGAAGTAGGATTTCGGTTAGCAGAGAATGTTACACGTTTAGGAGGAAGTAATTTAGATCCTACAGTAACGTACACAGTAATTTCTGTGGTGGGTCCCATTGTGGGGAACATGAAACGAGGATTATTTCTGCTGATGGCACAGAACCAGTCCCTACCTTGGAATTTTCTACCTCCCCGCGCACGAGCAGGGAGCGTCTGTGTCACCCGACCCCACCTCGCAGCCTGGCAGCGGAAAAACAGTTGAGTGTTTTCCTGTTTCCATCGGAGACACAGTTTACGTGTGCCTGCAGCTTATCAGGCTGGGTAAAAGCTGCTGTGTGGGGAGGGGGTCCTTCTGGGGCAGACACTGGTTTAGCGGCAAACACCCACAGGAAGGAGGAGGCACAGGCTGGGCTTGTGGAGACTGGAGGCCCCGCACCGTCCACGACTCTCTGGCGCTCCTGATGGATTCCGGTGGAATCCTCACCAAGGAACTGAGCCATCCCCGCGGGCGCCTTTCTGGTCATTTCTAAACAAAGCTGTGATGAAAACACCTCCACGTTGGCTCCTGCCACAGTGACCTGGCCACAGCCTGATTGCCGAAGGAGGCGCGCAGCGCAGATGGGGACACGCGGGCCAGGCTGGCAGGGCCTGCCCTGGGGGCGACTGGGGGAGTCCTTGCTCACCTGCATCCAGACCTTCCTACTAGGGATCATCCTGTAATTCCTTGCCTCTCCCCGCCAGCCCCCCCACCCCCACACTTGGGTCCTGAGCTGTCAGGCCCCCTCCCCTCCCACCTGCTTCCCAAACTCCTGATCTGGGTCTGCGGCCTGCCCCCCTGCGTGCTGAAAGCAGCCCCGCCTCTTGCCGCCCAAATCCTGCCCTGTACGGGGGAATCCTGGGCACGTCCCAAGCCCGGCCTGGGGTCCTAGAGCCGCGACGACTCGGGTTCGCGCGTTCAAGCTGGGCGCGGGGGCCCGGGACCCACCGGGGAGCCGGGTCAGGGCGCCCTCGGGCCCGCGCTGGTGGGACCAAGCCCCGGGGGGCCGGACCGGCTCAGGGGCGTCTGAACCGCGGCGGGGTGCGGGGGAGCCGGGCCGGGGTGAATGAGAGCCGAGCGCAGCCCACGGGCCCGGGGGCGCAGGCCTGCGGACCCCGAGTCTGTAGGTCAGACGGGGCGCCCACACCCCCATCTGCAGCAGTTTGTGGCCCCGCGAAACCACCGTCTGTCTCCACAGGGGCGCTGGGGTCCCGGGGCCCTCGGGGCGCCCTTCGGGCGAGTCCAGGCCCTTCCCAGGCGGGGCGCGCCCAGGTGCGGGCGCCGAGGACGCGCCAGGGCTTCCGGTGGAAGCTGCGCGGGCGGCCGGGACCCGCGGCCCGCGGCGGGAGCGGAGGCGCGGCCGGGGTGAGTGTCCGGCCCGCCGGGGCCGCGCCCTCCTTTCGTGCACGCGCTGGGCTCGGCCCGCGGACGCCCCCCCCCCGTGCGCGTCTGTCCACGCGACCCCCGCGGACGCCCGCCCGCGCCCCTCTGCCCGTCCTCCCCGTCCAGGCCCCGCGGGCGGGGCGTCCGCTCTGAGCCCCGACGGGCAGGGGCCGAACGCGCCCCCGCGGGAGCCCCCGTGGGCCGTGTCGCCCCAAGTTGCGCGTCCGTGGGGTGGGCCGGGAAGTCGGGGGAGCGGGAGGACGGGGAGCCTCGGGTCGGGCCAGAGGCGGGGTCCGGGCTGGGGACACGCGGGGTGGAGGGGGGGGCCCGGCGGCCGGCTGCTCCCCGCGCCCGAGTCCCCGGCGCCGCCGCCCGCGCCGAGCCGCGCGCCCAGCCCGGGCCTGGGCCCCGACGCTGGGGGCGGCGCCCGGGATGTGGCGGCGCCCGGGATGTGGCGGCTCCCCGCCCTGCTTGGCCCGCCGGGCTCGCTGGAAGCTTCCTTTAGAAAATGAAGGTTTCCCCTTTGATAATAGAAATTCAGGCTTTTCTGGAAACAGTTCTTAGTTTTTTTTTTTTTTTTTTAAATCATGTTTCAGAATTTTTTTTAAAGATTTCTTTATTTATGCACTCCAGAGCTGGGGTACAGGCCAGAGGTCCCAGGGGAGTGAGAGGATCCCCCAGAGACAGAGTGGGGAGCAGAACAGGCAGACTGACTGAAATCCACCGCTGAGGGGAGCAGCGGGAGACAGGAGAGGTCTGCTGCGCCATGCGGGTCAGCTCCCTGGCCGGGGATCGAACTCATGCTGCAGTGGCTGCAGTGGCTGCCACTTCTCCCCTTGCGCCACCAGGGAGGTCCCTCTTAGTTGGTTCTTGACCTTGAAATATTTCATTTATTCCACAGTCATCGGGCTGTTGTTTTCATTTACCGAAGTGGAAACAAGTCGTACAGATGTCCCAGTGTCTGGAAATTCTTAATATAGCAGTGCAAGTGACAGTTGTTATAAGGAAGTAATTCAGGGTTTGATGGTGTAATAAAAATCTTTCCACCGGGTCATCTTGCTCTTCACCTTAGTTCTTGAGATGATTTGCATTGTTCACTGTAGGTTCCAGATAACTGTAGACATGCGATGGCAAAAAATGTTGTTGCCCTTGTATCAAAATCCCATGGGATGTCATGATTGACGCGGAGTAAAGGATCTTAAAAGGAACAAACGTCCTAAATGTCCTGCAGGGGCGCCCAGCCAAAGGGTTGGGACGATAACATCTGTCCCTTCTCTGATGTTCTCTCCTCTCCTGGGTTGCAAAGGTAGAAACCCCCAAAGTCAAGCTCCCTTCTCTGCTCAGCGGGGCTCCTCGTCTCAGCTGAACCCGGCACCCTTGGGAGCAGCGGACAGAGCGAGGGGTGTGCCGGGAGAGACAGCAGCCGCACCCCAGGTAGGTGGGATGAGGGCGCTGGGGCTGGGGAGGGTCCAGGTGTGGACGGAGCCAGACCGGAACTAGTGGGTTGCGGTTCTGCTTCGGAAAATGAAGGGGGGCCTGGGTTGGCCTTTCTGACTGTCGGGGTGCTCTCCTGTCCCATTCATGGCATGCATGGTCCTCAGCCCCAGTGGAGGCTCCACCCTGCTCCACTGTCTTCTCTCACCACAGTGAGAGCCTCCGGCCCCCAGGGCCTGTGCGGGTGCCCAGGATCTGCCTGCTCTTCCGTTTGCTCATGTGGATGGACAAACACACACACACACACACACACACACACACGCCACATGGAGTTCCTGGGTGGAGCCCACAATGTGTGTTTCCTCTCCCTCTTTGGGTGTCCTTGCCTCCTGCAGTCACCTACAAACTTTGCCCCATAAATGGGGACGTGGGCTAGTAAAGCTCGTTAAGAGCAGACTTGTCCATGGAGGCCTCCCATGGCCAGACCCCGAGCTCAGTCCTCAGCACAGACTGGGGCCTCACAGCAATCCCCTCAGTTCACGGAGAACAACCCAGACCCCCACATAGAATGTGGGTGTGATGCCCCAAAACTATAGGGGATAGGCGGGTGGCCTGGGATGGGGGGGGAGGGTGGGTCAGTGGTTCTGAGGGAGCTTGGGTGGGTTGTTTGTGTGCATTTTGCTCATTTCCAATGTGGGTAGTGGGGGCGCACCCCAGACAGGGTGTGTGGGCTGCTTGCCAAGGTCACTTTAGCCACAGAGAAAGTGACTCACTGATTGTCAGCTCCCTGTCTTGTGTCAGAGCTCCAAGAAGGCAGAAATGCAGCTCTGGGCAGTGTTGGGGAGCCCTGGCTTCTGGTCTGGGTGGGGGGGGGGGGTGGGCCAGGGTAGGGTGAGGAGCCGGGCCTTGGTGTCAGGTCATGCAGGGAGAACGGTGTCTGGATGTGAATTCTGGGGCCCTTCAGCCCAGGTGTTAGACGTGAGCTCTGGAACAAACCTGGCAGCCTCCAGGTCCCTCATGGAGGTGGGCCCGACAGGTGCCCTGTGCACCTGGGGCGTTTGGTGGACTGTCCACCCCCGTGGGCACTCTGGAGCCACCTGCACTGAGGGGCGGTGCCGAGGACCGTGGGGAACCTGCGTTCTCTGTGCGCTTGGGTGAGCGTCTGAGCAAAAGACAGATGCTCGGCCCGGGTCCCCCATGTGCGACCTCAGGTGTGGGCCCGGCCGACGTGCGGTCAGGCTGGGGCCCGCCGGATGGTCAGCGCTGCCCCGAGAGCATGTGGCTGCAGGTGACGCCCTGGAGGGGCCGGGGCCGGACTGTTCTATGTGCACGAGCAGCCTTGGGCGCCTCTCAGTGCGCAGGCTCCAGGTGAGCCATTACCACGGAGCCCCTGGCCGGGAATCGGGGGTGGGAGTGAGGGGGGAGGCGCGCGTGGGTAGGTGAGGCGGGTCGTCCACAGAGGCCCCTTCCTCCCAAACCCCCTCCCGTGCTGCCCTGCCCCGGGCTGGAGGATTGTTGCTTGTGGGACGTTTACAGGTAAACTGAGGCACGTTCCACTACTCTGTCGTCCATGGGGCCATCAGTTCACGGGGTGGCACTGGGCCCCAAGTGGGGGGCTCGCTGCCGGAGCGGGGAGAAGCGTCCACACGAAAGACACGGAGGCGTGGAGGGAAGCAACTGTTGGGTGCAGCTGAGCAGTTGTCGCATTTTGGGGGACACTTGGAGGCCTTTGGTGTGGGAGACTTTAAAGACTCCTTTTGAGAGGCTGGGGGCCCTGGGCCTGCTGAACACTTCAGGGGGGCTGCACCTGGTTTGTGCGGGCGGTGCAGGCGCTTCTCTTCAAAGCGAGAACCATGACCCCAGCGCATGGCACCCCCGCCCAGGCCCCAGGTCACAGTCGCTCACCTGGCTCGCAGGTCAGCGGGTGTTTTCACAAAGGTGCCGCCTCGCCTGGGCCCTGAGATCCGCCGCGTGTTGGGGCTGCGCGGTGCGTCCCTGCGCTGGCGGCAGCGTCGCTTTCCCCTCTCATGGCTGAGAGCATTGACAGGAGATTGGCTCTGAGGTTCGCTTAACACTGAACAAGTACAAAGGATTTTGGTGTTTGCGTGTTACCCGATTTCAAAGACAGTTTGGGATGGTGTAAGAATATTTCATCTAGAGATCACTCTGCTCGTGGGGGTTGGGGATTTTTTAAAATACATTTTTTAAAGATTTATTTATGCATACAAGAGCTGGGGTGCAGGCCAGAGGTGTGGGGGGTGAGAGGACTCCCCAGAGACAGAGTGGGGAGCAGAACAGGCAGACTGACTGAAACACACTGCTGAGGGGAGCAGCGGGGAGACAGGAGAGGTCTGCTGCGCCATCTGGTTAGCTCCCTGGCTGAGGATTGAACTTGTGCTGCAGAGGCTGCGGACAGCTTCATCGGTTCATAGACTCAACCTATGAAGCCATGGGGGAGGCCCGGGAAATGGGGATCTTGACTTGAATGGAATATTTATTTTTCGTGCTTGTCTTCACATCCAGCGTGTCCCGTGTGTCGGGGCTTCTCCGCAGCCATAACTTTCCACCCAAAGACATTCGGCTCCTAAGTCAGAATCCCAGTGGGCTTGGCTTTCTGCTGAGGGCCCCCAAGGTCACGGAGGGGTGTCAGCAGGCAGGGCTGTTGTCACAGCCTCCAGGCGCCATCTCCCCCCTGTGGCCCCTGGAATTGAGGTTGGGAAACAGCGCCTTGTGCAGTGAGAGCTTCTTGTTTGGAGAGAGGACAGAGAGAGGACAGGGACGGGTCAGGCCGCTGAGCAGAGGCAGCTCCGACGCCGCCCTTTACTGGCCCCCCCCCCACACAAGCTCAGACCAGCTCAGCCAAGTGAGTGGCAGCTGGAGGGAGGGGAGGGCGCTCAGCCCAGGGCCTAGGCAGCCTTTGTGCAGGGCCCAGGCGCCCCAGGGCCCCCTGCACTCCTTTCTGCTGGTGAGGGTGGTGGGTGCCGGCGAGAGCAGGGGCCTGACCCGGGCTCTCCACACCCCTGGGCCCGGGGCCTGACCAGGAGAAAGGAGGTCCGGGGCCTTGGCGTGTGGGCCCAGCAGCCCACCCCTGGGTGGGGACCTGCCCTTGACTGTGTCTTCGGGGTCTCCTCTCAGAACTGTGGGGTTCCCCTGTCAGGGAGGGCCGGGGTGCGGGCTTGGGGATCAGAAGTCCCTGCCCTGCCGCCCACACTGGGACCCTGGGGGAGGGAGGAGGGTGCAGGCGGGAGCTGGGGTGTCCTGTCATGCAGGGGAGACCCTCAGCTGCTCGGGCGGGGCCAGGGCTGTGGTCCCCGAGCCTTTCTCTTATTTCTCTCATAACTCCTGCTTCACGGGGGGCACGAGATACGACCCTCACTTTCTTTTCTTTTTCTTTTTTTTTTTTTATAGAGGCATGCTTTATTTATTTGTTTGCTGGTTTGTTTGTTTGTTTTGTTTACACAAGCACTGGGTACAGTCAGAAGCGCGGGAGGGCGAGAGAATTCACCAGAGCCAGAGCGGGGAGCAGAGCAGGCAGAAGGACCGAAGGACACTGCTGAGGGCAGCAGCGGGCGGCAGGAGAGGTCTGCGCGCCATGTGGGACCCTCCGGGGGCCGGGGAGCAGCCGGGGATCGAACTGGCGCCGCAGAGGCCGCGCGCAGTTTCGCAACCCAGCGCTCAACCGCTGCGCCACCGGGGAGGCCCACGACCCTCACTTTCTCACGGGAACGTCTTGGGGTCCTGACCTCCGCCGTCCGTCCTGTGCGCCTGCGTCGGGGTCTCTGGCCTGTCCTCGCCCTCGGCCCAGCCCTCCCTTGGCACCTCCCCTGGCTGGGGGTCTGGGGGGCAGGTGGCCTCAGGAGACAGTCTGGGGCTCGTGCATGAGGGGCAGGGGCTGGGACCCGGGTCGCTCTGAGCTCAGCCTCCTGGTGCTGAGGGGTCCCTGGAGTCCCCGCTGGCCCGGAAAGGTCCCGTCTGTGGAGGGGGAGGCGGCCGTGGACAGAGACACTCAGGTGCAACCCCTCCGGGCTCAGGGCTGTGTCTGCTGTCGTGCGCCACGCTGGCCCCCCGCACCCACGCCTTCCCTGGGTGCTGGGTGGGGGACCCTGAACTTCCTGCGTGACGAGGGTCCCCTGTTCAGTGAGGACGTGACTCCCACACCTGCGCAGGGACCCGGCCGGGTCAGCCCCGTCCCTCCCAGGCTGGGTGACCAGACCCACCTGGAGTCAGGGAGCAGGCCTGGAACCCCGCCAGGAGCACCCCGAGGAGGGCAGTGATGCGCCAGGCTGTGTCGGGCTCATGGGAAGAGCCTGGGCTGTGCTCAGTGGACAGTGAGGGGGCAGCCAGCGCTCAGGGCGGGCTCAGAGACCGCGCTGCCCCAGCCAGAACCCGGCCCTTGGCATGTCCAGGCCTCCCGGGCAGGAGACCCTCGTGTCTGGGGGCGCGGCCTCGCCTCTGTGTCCCCGTGAGGAGTCTTGGGGCTCTCGGGTCCGCAGCCGGAATCCGCGGCTCTGAGCCTCTGTCTGGTGTTTCAGCTCCGGCTGCTGCTGACCCGGCGCCGGGAGGACGCAGCCGGCGCGCGTGGCCTGTCCTGTGCTCACCCGAGCTCTGCCGAGTCTCCCTCTCCGTGTGTCGTTCTCTGGTCCCCAAGAGCGGGTCCAGGGTCAGGTTCTGGGGGAGTCGGGATGGAGACAGCGGCAGGAGTGACGTGAGAGGGTGACGTCCAGCCGGCGTCCATCCCGGAGGGAAACCAGCCATCAGAGTCCACGCTCCAGGACATGCCCTGTAACTCGAGGGTCCTCATGTCGGGGTCCTCTGCGCCTGCCCTCACCCGGGACAAACCACGGCCCTCTCCCCATCTCCCTAGTGCCCTGCCCTGGGCCCCGCAGCAGCACAGGCCCTGACGTGGCTCTTCCTCCTCCAGGCGGGCGTGGGGACGCTGGCCAGTACTGTCTGCTTTGTCCATGACGTTCCCATTGTTTGTGGGCCCCGGCAGACGCCCCCCAGCACCGTGCTCCCCACCTCGCCGTGGCCAACGTCTTGGTTCTCCTCTGCACCAGTGTTCCGCACCTGATGGCCGCCTGGGTGTCCAGGACGCCCCTGTCCACGCTTGCGTGGAAATTGATAACCTTTCTTCACAGGATGGCCCGGAGCACCACGCTGTGCTCCCCCTGCCTCCTGAGCACCTCCCCGCTCCTCACGCTCCGCCCCGGGAGACGGGTGGACGGTGCTCCCGGGGGGACTCCCCAAGGCCCTGGGTTGTCCTGCTGCACCTGCTGGCTGCTCAGTGCATTCATCAACGTCTCCATCCCTGTTGCAGTCAGTGGTCCAGGGCGCATGAGCAATGGCTCCGAGCCCCAGGGGAGGTGGTTCTGCTCGTCCTCAGGCCACAATGCCGCCGTCCTGGTCCTGTGTTTGGTGCCGGATGCCGTCTTCATCGGCCTCATGGGCTGGGCCAGTGTCTCCATGGCCCTCCTCCTGCGCAGACACCAGCAGAGGGTGCGGCATCCGCACACCGCCAGGACCAGCCGGGGGTGCCCCCCAGAGAGCAGGGCCACCCGCACCATCCTCAGGCTGACGGTCACCTTCATCAGCTTCTACCTGCTGAATTCTATGCTCACCTTTTACATGTCTGCCTTCAGAGACACCCACCTGTGGCTGATGCAGGTGTCCAAGCTCCTGCTGTCCTGTTTTCCCAAACTCTGCCCCTTCCTGATGAGCCTCAGGGGTTCCAGACAGGGAAGGCTCTGCTCCTGAGCTGTTAGGAGCAGCCTCGGCTTCGACAGTCACCCATTTCCTAACCATTTCCTGTACCCGCGTGTCCCATCCGTGCAGTGTTGGTTTACACACTGTGGAGGGCTGGGCATAAACCCCTGCATCATCCTCACAGAATTCGGGTGTCCCGTCATGCTGTGTCAGTGCTCTGCTTCTCCGCGCCCGCTTCCCTTCTGGTGGCCACTATTGTGTATTTGTTGTCTGAGGGGATGTTTTCAGTTATTTAGCCCATGTATGTGCTCGCACTCCACGTAAGGTGAAATCATACGGTGTTTCTCTCCACCTGACGTTTTGTACTGAGCACCTATTTTCCAGTTTTATCCATGCATTGTATATGCCGGGGTCTTACCATCTTCCCAGGTGCATAGTATGCAAAAAGTAACCTCGTAAGTCAAAATAAATAGGAATATGTGAGTCCACCCTGAGACGGGTCCATCCATGACAGCTGCTCATAGAAAGATGGTCACCTCCTGTGATCGCATCTGGGAGGTAGGCCTGGAACAGCAGAAGTGACAGAAACGCTGTTGTCCTTCCATCTACCTGCTATTGAGACCCACAAGAGATGGGGCCTCCTTCCCTAGTGACCGTGGCTTGCGCTGCCGCAGTGGTGACCACCCTCCTCCTTGATGCTGCTTAAGCCCACTTATTTTTTGACCAGATTTTAAGTTTTAAATATTTATTCATGTGCAGAAGAACTTGGGTGCAGGGAAGAGGTGTGTGGGGTAAGAGAACTCACCAGAGACAGAGTGGGGAGCAGAACAGGTGGATTCACGGAAACACTGCTGTGGGGAGCAGCGGGGAGAGAGGAGAGGTCAGCTGGGCCATGTGGGTCAGCTCCCTGGCTGGGATCAAACTGGTGCTGCAGCGGTGACAGCCTGAGACTCAGCCCCCAGCCCATGGAGGTGGTGACCAGTATCTAAGGAGAGATCGCCCTAGCTCAGATGGGTGATGCGCCTGCGGCAGGAGATCTGAGGAGGGTTCAGTGTACCCCGAGAAGGAGCTGGAGCCCCAGATGGGGACCCTTCCGTCAGGACACCTATGGCAGGGAAGCAGTCCTACCCAAGGAGGCCACCCGCCGCTGTGCCTCTCCCTGCCAGGCCTCTGTCCTCCTAGGTCTGGGGCAGGAGAAGGGCGCAGGTGCCCAATCGGGTGTAGAAAAGGACCTTCATAGCTGAACAGACCCGACCCTGCAGCAATTACACGGTGACATGGCACCACCAGGTGGGGCCGTCCAGTGATGTCTGTTTCTCTACCTCGTTCTTTTCCCAAATCAGACACTCCAAGGAAAATTGTTAATGCCCCCCCCTCCTTCCTGACAGATGACCTGATAGTTTCAGAAACCAGGTCAGGGCCCCAGTCAGAGGCAGGTCCTGAGGGGCCCTGGGTGGACAGTGGATGGGGCATCTTCTCTGTTCTCACTGGGCCCAGGCGGAGAGACAGTTTACTGGACGGATCTGGGCCCCACAGTCCTGCCCCCAACCCACATGGACCCCACTGCAGGTCCCCAGCTTCAGCTTGGAAGCCTCCTGAAAGGTGACGAGGCTGGTGCTTCCCCCGAATTGTATTCAAGGGGTGTGGAAGGGGTTTCTGGGGGCAGGTTGACCTGTGCTTGCATGTGGACACGATCTCACACACCCACCCACACACATGCAGGAAGTGAGAGCTGCACCGTTTCTGGCTATGAAAGAAAGTCGGTGTAAACTGAGTCCAGCAAACTCCAATCCAAATACGTCAGCCTTTTGCAAGAATCAGCCAGGCCATGCAATAAGGAAATAAAATAGCGCATGACCGAGAAACGGGATGACTGGAAGCCCAGCAGAAACGGCTGTGGGGAGACGTGAGGATTTGGTGCGACCTGCGCATCCGCACCCTGTGGCGAGATGCGCTTCTGGCGCCTGCAGCCAAAACTCTCCAGGGATCTCTGTTAAACAGGAGGACGACAAAAGCTGCAGGAAGTCACGAGTGATTTTATTTCTTTATCTTTCACATTTTAAAAGGACAGTGTCTAGGTCAAAGGAGAGAGAGAAGGAGGCACCTGCACATCCCAGGCGGTGAGAGCTGCTCGCCGGCCATTGCCAAGGCTTAAGTGCTCACCTGAATCGCCCCCAGCACTGTTCACTGAGTTCAGATATGGGACAGAGGCTTCAGCACCACGGCAGGGGCACTGTGAGCGCAAGTGTTAATTTGCCAGTTGCCTTGTTGTAAAACCACAGTCCATCAAAAACGTTCTGAGAGGGAGGTGGGCAGTCAGTGTCACTTACAATGGCGCCAGGTGGGAGCACCCAGGAGGGACCTGGGGAAGGTGGGTGTCAGGACTGCAAGGCGGGGACCCCATAGTTGAACAAGTGTCCAAGTGTGGGGAAAATGCTTAATCACCACGGCAGGGACAGGGAGCCGAGATCAGTGCCCTCTCCCGGCGGGCCCACTGGGGGTGTGCTGGGCGTGTCACTGCAGGTTCTGCAGTCAGCGGTCACCACCTGGTCACCAGGTGCCAGAATTGAGCTGATGCTGTCGTAAGGAGCCTGCAAGTGGCTTCTCCCGGTCCGTTTCAGTCTGGGCCTCAGCTTGAAACTCCTCCCACGAGGGTCCATCTGGAGAGAAGTGTTAGCACAGGCTTTAAGCTAAATACAGTTGAGATGATTTATCCATAGCAGGTCCGCATGGCCATTACTGTCCTTCAGGTGGACTCATTATAAACATAATTAAATATAAATATATTTATTTATATAATGTAATATATATATGCCATCTTATATATAACATATAAAATATATTAGAGCAACATGAAAATAGTTCCAACAAACACTATGTTGGAAATCACAGGACTATTATTTCAAGTCTTCACTTTGGTAGAGAAATCTGAATGTAAAAGCAAAAACATGTTCTGCACAGGTGGAATGTGGAATTTAATATAGACAATCAGGGTAAAGCTGGTGAGAGGGTGTGTGGAAAATTTCTATATAAGGTTCAGTAATATTCTGTGAAGTAATAAGCAGTTTTAATTGGAGCATAAACTGAGGGCTGCATCTTAGGATGGTCCAGCAGTCACAGATAAACGTGATTATTAGTAACATTTGTGTATCTAAGAAAGCACCTGGATATACAAAGAGAGTAACAGAGCCAGAGAGAGAAATAGCACTACAAGATGCAGGGAACTGTGTCATCCACTGTGAAATGGGAAGATCGTCCAGACATGGAATCAGTAAGGGCACACTGGACTTACACTTTAGACCATGGGCTCAATAGACATTGATGGTTCCTCCTAACACAGGGGACATCGTCCAGGATCGATCCCCTGTTAGGTCCACCAGCATGTTTTAACACATTGAAGACAACTGAAGTCATATCCCATATCATTTCCTACACGGGATATAAAACTAGATCACTGACTGCAGCTAAGTCAGAAAAGTCACAGAGAGTGGGGATGAGCAACTGCCGATGAGCAGTGGGTAGAAGGAAGACAAGTGTAAGTGAAGATCCAACATGCTACAAGTGGGGTCTCAGCTCTCTGTTCAGGAGGCGTGTTCACAGTCACAGGCCCCTACATTAAGAAGAGAACATCGCAAACCACCTAACGTGATGCCTCAAGGAACCTAAAAGAAACAAGAGCCCAATGTCAGATCACTAGGCAGACAGAACCAGGACCAGAGAGAGAGGAAAGGACAGAGACGAGGAAGACACCGGAAAAGTCAGCAGAACTGAGTTTGCTTTTTTGGAAAGCTGAGTGTTTCCTTCCTACTTGCCGCTTGCCCGGCAGAGTGAGCCAGTCCTCGGCCTCCAGCTCCCAGAACTTCCCCTGCTCGCAGGGACCCGAGTACCGTCCTCAGCACAGCCTGCTGCTGTCTCTCCATCTCCAAATGAGCCGTTCGCTCTGTGTGGTTGATGGCGCCTTATTTTCTCTCTTCCCCACACACGGGAGAGGCAGGAAGTATTGTCCACAGGAATGTAGCCACCCGGTCTCCAGTGTCTGCCTCAGGGAGGTGGTGGGTCCATCACTTCCAACCCATGCCCCATGTTAACAGGAGGAGCAGAGACCCATCCTGCCCCCTCTCCTGTGCATTACATAGCACCAGCGTCCCTGGCGCTCCAGGGTCATCGAGTCCACGTGGGCCCACCCATCACTTCCCCTGGAGACCACCATTTTGGGAGAGGAGAGGGCCCGCTGAGCCCCACATCCCGCTCTGGCCTGATGACCCAGCTCTGCTTCTGCTGGAACACCCGCCCAGGACCTCTTGATCCAGTATCTTCCTCATCTGGTTTTTTTTTTAAAGATTTATTTATTCGTGCATACAAGAGCTGGGGTACAGGCCAGAGATGCGGGGATGAGAGTATTCACCAGAGACAGTACCAGGAATAGAATAGGCAGACTGACCAAAGTACACTGCTGAGGGGAGCTGCTGGAGAATCAGGAGAGGTCGGCTGCGCCACGTGGGCTGCTCCCAGGCTGGCCAGGGATCAAACTCGTGTTGCTGAGGCTGCGGATCGCTTCATAGTGCGGTGCTTAACCCCTTGCGCCACCAGGGAGGCCCTATCTTCCTCATGTTTTTAGGGCTTTATAACCTCTGTTTATAATTTCCAAGAACAATATTCGTGATTGCTCTTGAAATACAACTTTAAGGGATGCTTTCAGCATAGACCAGAATTTAATGGGCCTGCGTGAGGGGACCTATATTGGGAAGAAGGACTGTGAATTGGCAACATCCCCCGCTGACCCCGATGACAAGGATGCAGAGAGCTGTTGTCCTAGTCATGTGTGTGACCCAGAGGAGCCCAGAAATAAGCCCTCTGGGCCGGGGCCCATGACGTAGTTGGCTCTTTCATAGCAAAGCAATTCTGTGTCTCTCAGAGAGGGCTTGTCAAGGTCTGTCAAAAATCTGGGAGTGGTGTCACCATCCTAAGTGCGGGTTTGCATGGAACAAGAAGTGAAGTGGCACAGATGTAGCAAGTCGTGTCATTCCTGGGGACAGTGCAGACGGCACTGCCCACCGAAGACCACCCTCAGGGCCACCCCTTCCCCCAGCACGACATCCACCATGGCTGATGAGGGCTGTGGAGGGACCCTGGTGGTCTGCTGTCATATCCATACCTGCACGTTGGACACAGCAGAGTGTGAAATTTCACCTATACGCAGAGTGGGGAGGCTGAATCAACATGGCTTCTCCTTTTCTAATATGTGGGGAATCAGGAGGGAGGGAGGCACACATCTGTGGGCTCAGACAAACCGAGGACAAAACATAGGCATTCTCGGGACCCTGAGGATCACCAGGAAGGGACAGAGAACAGGGAAACATGACCCCAGGACATTGGAGACCTGTATCAGCAACAGAGGGGTGTCCAAGAAGATGGTCATGTAGAACACAATGCTAGAATTCAGCAGGTAGAAGCTGACAAACATGACCATGAGCATCAGGACAGTGCGGGTGGCCCTGGTCTCTGGGGGGCATCCCCGGTCGGCCCTGGGGGTGTGGAGGTGCCGCACCCTCCACTGGTGTCTGTGCAGGAGGAGGGCCATGGAGACGCTGGCCCAGCCCATAAGGCCGATGAAGATGGCGTCCAGCACCAACCACAGGACTACAGAAGCAGCACTGGAGCCTGATTCTGAGCAGAACCAGGACTCCCGTGGCTCGGAGCCATTGCCTACGCTCCGTGGACCAGTGACTTTCACAGGAACGTAGGCATTGATGAGGACACCGAGCAGCCAGCAGGTGCTGCAGGAAGGACCCAGGGCCTTGGGGAAAACTTCCGGGAGCACCGTCCACCCCAGTCTTCCAGGGCTGAGAGTGAAGAGCTGGGAGGTGCTCAGGAGGCAGGTGGAGCACAGCGTAGTGGTCCTGGCTGTCCTGTGAATAAAGATTAAAAACTTACACCCAAGAGAGGACAGGGGCCACCTGGACACAAAAGCTACCATTGTGTTTGAGATCCCAGTGGAAAGAAGAACCAAGATGTTGGCCACGGCCATGTGGGAGAGAATCGTGTTGGGGAGCTTCTGCCTGCATCCTGAAATGATTGGGGAGAAGTTTTGCAAGAAGAGGAGAACATTGGCTAGGGTCCCCACCCCCATCAATAAAAGACAAGTGATGTGTATGGTCAGTTCTCCCGTGGTTTGATGGTGGTGGTTCTGGAAGGACTTGGAGAGCCCCTCAGCGGGGTTGAAGGGGGTGTGGGCTCTGCTGGCGTCCTCGTTCCTCATCCTTGTGCAACGATCTCGGCCATCCTTCCCTGCAAAGGCAGCCAAAGTTGTGTCCCCAGAGGAGCTGAGCCTGGGGAGCACATCATTGACCCCAGTGTCACATCCAACATCCTTTTTTGTATTGACTCCTTTTTCCACTCAGTTTCTCACTGCCCAGCAGTGTGGGTTTGTAAGCTCAGGACACTTGCTGCCCCTGCAGAGCCACCCGCTGTGGGTCCACATGTGGACAGACGGGTCTCTGGTAGCTGAGGCACCCAGACCAGCCCCTGCTGGGCAGACAAGGGCGCACAGCCTTGCCAACAGAGGCAGAGGGGGATGAAGGGACTCTTTATTCAGGGGCTTCTAATCTAGCGGGGAGAGAACTCTGGCAAAGGAAAGCCAAGCTTCTCGCCTGGACAACAAATCTGGGCTCCCACCTACCCACTGATGAGGCATCAGGGGTGATGGGCAGAACCTTACTTGGAAGAGTGTGTGCACCCTGTAAATGAGGTGGCACAGGCTCTTATCCGTGTGGTGAGAAAGCATTAATGTCATCACTTGATGAGACTATCCCAGCAGCTAACCAGGACGCCAGGAATCTGTGCTCACCAGGTTAAAGGGTGCAAGACAGCTGTGATGAGGAAATTCACAGAGCCTCAGAAACGCAGAGGGTGATGTGGGGACCTTGGGAATCATATCGTCGAGCAGAGGAGGCTCTCCCCAAGGACTGAAGTGAAAAAATAAGGAAATTCTGGAGCAGAAAAGTATCAATTTGAGAGAGAACTTACTAAGCAGCGTTGAAGAAGCAGTTCACATGGAGGAGCACGTGAACACCATGGCAGGCCTGAAAGGATGACTGTGCAGAGCAGGAGAACAGGAGGCCGTTCGAGGACATGACAGTCAGAACTTCTTGCCTTTCAGAATGTAGCTGGACGTCCAGGCTCAGAATCTAAGCGAACACAATAACTTAATGTGAGAAGACCTTCAATAGGGCCTTCCTGGTGTTGCAAGGGGTTAAGATGTAACCTTGAAGCTGACCACAGCCACTGAAGCACCACTTCGAATCCCCGGTCATCCAGGGAGATACCCACATGGTGCAGCAGACCTCTCCTGGCTCACCCGCTGCTCCCCTCTGCATTGTATTTGGGACAATCTGCCTGTTCTGTTCCCTGCACTGTTGCTGGTGAATCCTCTCACCCTCGGCTCCACACACACCTCTGGCCTGTACCCCAGCTCTTGTATGCATAAATGAATAATCTTTTCAAAGAAAGAGAAGACCTTCGATAAATGGGGTAGTGCAGGAGTGAGCGATAAAGAACTTTAGAGGCAGCCTTTGGAAAAGGAGCGTGACCTCCAAGGTGCCTCCACAGGCTTCTGGGATGAAGCCAAAGCTGTTGTAGAAAGAAAGTTTGTAGCAACAAATGCGCATGGTAGGACATTTTTAAAGTTTCAAATAAATAATATCTCAAGGATAGAGAACAAACTAAGCCCAAAGGAAGCAAAAGGAACCGAGGGGAAAACATGCACAGAAATGAGTGCAGTAGAGGTGAGGACAACATGGAAATGCAACAGGTAAACTGAGGTCTGGGACTTCAAAAGAGCAAGAAACATGGACAGATCTCTTGCGAGAATAACAAGAGAGGAGATGCAAAGAAATGCAGTCAGTAGTGAAAGGGGCACCGCCCTCGCTCTGCAGAAAAACAGAATCCTAAGACACCACCTTGAAGGGGACCAGCCAGGAGCAGCACAGCCGACAGGACGTGGACACATTCTAGACACC
The DNA here is from genome assembly GCF_964194135.1 of Talpa europaea. NCBI lineage: Eukaryota > Metazoa > Chordata > Mammalia > Eulipotyphla > Talpidae > Talpa > Talpa europaea. The sequence continues at coordinate 49,289,082 of NC_140084.1, forward strand.
CACGACACACCAGACGCTTCAGGAAGACAGAGGAAATCGAAACAGCTGATAAGTGAAGAGATTCAGTCACTCATCACAAACCTCTGAAAGCAGAGAATCCAGATTCTTGCAAAACAGAAGGAATCACCCACTTCCTGCAACTCTTACAACATACTGAGAAAGAGCAAAACTTCCAAGCTGGTGTTTGAAGCCAGCTTTACCTTGACGAGAAACCCGGTTGGGACACACAGGAGGAGCCAACCGTGTCCAGCGTCTGGTGGGGAGACGGGCAACACGCTCACAGACACGAGGACACACCCTCATGGGCACGTTAAAAGGATTTAGCACCATGACCCACCGGGGTCCATTCTTGAGACACAAGCACTCAGCACACGCCGGCCAGCAGAGGTGCCCGGGTACTAATGCTGGGAAGCCACAGGGTCGCTTAGGACAGGCAGAAAAGGCTGTCACAGTCACAGCCTCCTCTCGTGATCGAAGAAACAGCAGCCCCAGAGACTGGGCATAAGAGGAACGTAACTCAACATGGTGAGCACCCGCATTCCAGGGGCTGCTCAGCGGAGAGGCTCCACGCACCTGCTCTAATGCCCACCATGGGACAGGACTCCCTCGTGCCCGGGAACACAGGGTGCCAGCTGGGTGCGGGCAAGACTAAGAGACACGGGACAGCCAATCGATAAAGCCAGTTGGCAGCTGTGACGGGAACCCAAATAGTCACTTTCCCCCCCTGAAACATCTGAAGGAGAAAGGAAGAAACTGCCCCGTTCACATGAATATCAACAGAGCAAACACTTAGAGTGAATCCAGCCCCAGCCTGCTGAGTCCTGCACAACCCCAGGCTGAGCCTTCCCCTCTCCCGGAGACCCCAACAGGGCGCAGGGGAGCACTCACCTGGCCAGGCGCCCTCCCAGCACTGTGCAGGGAGAGCTCAGCAGGCCTGGCCTGTTATAGAGACAGTGATCCCTGCCCTGCCCTCCCCACAGACACCCTGTCAGCACGTCACCTGCCCTCACACTCACTGTCTGCGTGGAGAGTCTGAGAGGATCCAGGCGGGTCTCCCCCAGTCCCTCACCGTCAGTTACCTCAGCTGATGGGGGACAGCTCTGGGCAATTACTGGGGTGACCTAATGAGCAGCTGAGCACAGAAAGTTTCCCACGTTCCCTGCGGGAGGAACTAAGTTCAGAATCAAAGTGTAATCAAGGGGGAATGAGCGTCAAGAGTGCACCACGGTCCTTCACACTCGTCCCCAGACAGGGACACGCACGTCCCGATGGCCGTCCCCACAGTCCCGGGGTGTCCAGCTCAGGCTGACGCTGTGTCGGTGCAAACTGACTGTGCATTTGATCTGGCGTCTCCCTTGGATTAAATTCCTCCTGTGACGTTTGGCCCCGAGTCTTGTATCCTAGAGGGGATGAGGATGGCAGGTGAGACTTTTATTGCGAGGGGGTCTTGGTTAAACGCTACTCAGGATCTCGGAAAGACAAGCTTCATCGAATCTTTTTGGTCCAGCTCCCAATCCAAACCGGGTCACGCCTGCCCATGACCCCAGAGAGACCCAGTAATCCTCAGAGGGGTTAGGCTGGCCTGAGGCAGCTCAGAGCGACGTTCAAGTTGAGACTAAGTGGGAACTTCCCCACTGCAGCCCCATGCTCGATGGCCCTAAGTGCCCTTTACCAGGGAGGGATAGCCCCGTCTCCAGGGGTGAAGGACGTCAGGGTCACGGGAAACACCCTGAGCTGTAGGACTTTCATCATGGTCGCGAATGACATTTAACATGAGGGGGGCAACTCTGGCAGGTATGGCTGGGAGTGTGACCAGCATAAAGATGGGAGAAGGTGACAAGGTCAGTGAAGATTCAGGGGTGTTAGCTGACTCTGGGGTGGAATAGTATTCAGTCTTGCAAATGGGAGAAAATCCTGCCCTGTCAACCTCATGGTTGAACCTTGGGACCTTGTCCTTCCTGATACAGCCCAGTCTCAGGGACAGACCCTGCCTGACCGCACATATGGGAGGCCTCTGAAAGCATCAGGTGTGCAGAGGTGGAGAGAGAACATGGTGCTGTCCAGGGCCAGGAGGGGCCCGTGAGGATGGGGTGAGCCCTAGAGTGGTGTACACGCCAGAATGCACATTAACACTTGCAGGTGCTGTGAGGCCCTCGCGGCTGTTCTCATCAGCAACGAGAAGCTGAAACCTTGAGACTGGGCAAAACACATAAGGACGCTCATGTCTGGCACCTGTGTGACGCACTGAAGCATCCGAACTGCAAATTGGAGACTCTGGGCGAGTGTCCTCCATTCCCTGCTTGGGAGACATCACTGTCTCAAGAGCGGGGAAAGCTGTCGGGCAGGTGGGGCTAAAAGGGAGCAGTTTACAAGCAGGTGTGGATGGACCCGTGATGGGGCTCAGCCCCGGGGATGTGGAGGCTGGGTGGTTCTTCCCTCTGCTGGGCGTGTCCCCTCCCTGCTCCCTGTGGGGTCTGCCATGACCTTGTCCCTTCTCCCTCCACGAGCTGCCAGAGCCCCACCCGGGGTGCCACGGGTCCAGGGCACACAGGCTGTAGTGGAGACATGTCACTCAGGACTCTGCAGTCTCCGGCTAGAGATAACATGTCATGGAGTGTCCTCTGCCCACTCGTTACAGGTCAGCACCCCCTCCTCCCATCGTGATGAAGGGAAATGGCTCTGGAAATGGCCAAGGACGGCTCAGCTAGAAACAATGGTCTGCAGAAACCCGACTGTGACTTTGGTTGTGTGTAAAGGTGTCGGCCAGGCTCTGAGTGTGAGGGGCTCTGTAAGGTTGAGCCCCACCAGCCCAGAGGGTCAGCCTGAGAGTGGTGTCAGCCTTGCCCAGCAGCGAGTGGGTCTCACAGCCACTCACTGGACAGCTGAGTGTCCGCTGGACCATGTCCCCCTTCTCTGCAGGTTTCCACCCTCTGGGAAACTGTCAAGCTTTCTCTTCACATTTAGCATAACTCCCCCAGTTGTTCATAGGGATGAAGAGAGAAAGCAGCAAAACAGGAAGGGCTGCTCTCCTTCACCATGCAGGTGCCTTTTTCTTTGTCCTTTCCTAATACACCTGTCCCGGTATAAAGTGGGGAAGGAGACATGGGATTCAGCGAGGCTAACAGTCATGTGTACAGTCAGAAAAGTTACTCCGTTTTCTGGTCTGGATAAGTGTTTATATGATGAGGAGACGCAGACGCTGCTGATGACCATGGAAGAGAAAATCCCCACCTGACCATTCCCATCACTCCTGAGCTGCCATGGAGTGCAGGCTCAGGTGCGTGATCATCTCATGGAGCACACCCTGCAGTAACCTTCTCAGAATGGCCTCTTCTCTCTCAGATGTGTTTCTCCTGTTTACACACCATCTTGTGGATTGTACCCTGCACATCATGGTGCTGGGGTTGTGACCTCAGGCTGCTCCCTCACGGTGTGCTGGCTAAGTGATTGTGGGATGACACTCAGGTGTTTGTGCTCTCTGCCAGGTCCTCTGTCCCCCACAGGTGAAATACCCAACCTACCTTGCAGTATTTAGAGATAAGTACATTAAATGGCTGACACTTTGGAAAGGTCACTTGATTCTCTTAAAGGACGTCTTAGCCTGCGTGAGCTGGCAGTCGAAGGGCCACGAGCACTTGCCCTCTGAGGCAGACCTGATGCCGTTGTTGTTTTATGTGGTTGTCATCACGACATCTATCTCCACTTTCACCGTGTCTGCTTTCTGAGTTGCTCAGGTTCCTTCTCCAGAGCGCATCTCCAAGCTCCACTTAGGCCTCTGCAACATCCTTCAATAATTCAGTGAGATCTTTTCCAAATAGGCCTACACAGTTAATGTTTTATTTTTCAAATATGTAGAAACGCCTCTATCATAATGAATATGGCCTGATCAGTTGCCTTGACAATACATGACTCATGCTCATTAGCCTGAAATAGAAGTGCATGTTTCTGTTTTTAACTTTGAAATTTTCAGTGGACTTTGTTATAGAGAAGTTGTAAATGCACAACCGAATGGAGAGTCAGGTGCAGCGATGTCCCACTTAGCCCCAGCCCTACACCCGACCCCGGTTATCCGGCCTGGTGACAAATGGTCGTTCCATTCTCCTCGCGTGTTCTCCGTGGCTGCCACTGCTCGAGTGAGAATTTATGATAAATGCAATATGGACATGCAAGTGTGTCGCTCCCAAACCAACTGGAAAAGTCCCCACTGGTGGGACTGGTCACAGCTTCCACGTATGGAATGCAGGATTAGACATTCAACTCTTTTGTGAAGTTTCTTTTTTATTCAATTGAGTTTTATATTTTGGCTTTGACTCGTTCTGAATTTAAAGAAAGCAGATGTGATCCTGCTCTTTGTCCAGTCATTTCTCCCCCTCATTCCTGTCGTTGCGTCCTGGGGTCCCATTCCCAGGGCAGATTGTGCAGGGGAAGGGCGGCAGGTCCATCCAGAGAGGGACAAGGGACCCGAGCTTCTTGGGGGGTGGGGGGGAGGCTGTCATCACTTGTGGGTCCTGGAGACACTCTCGGGATCTAGGGTGGGTCAGATGAGCTTCAAAAGGGCTGTTCTCAGGCCAGAAGACCTGGGGCCTGAATCAGGGTTTGTGGAATTTAATCCAAGGGAGACGCCAGATCCCAGGGCCAGCTTCAGTTTGCACCGACACAGCGTCCGCCTGAGCTGGACACCCCGGGACTGCGGGGACGGCCATCGGGACCTGCGTGTCCCTGTCGGGGATGGGTGTGAAGGACCCCGGCGTGGCCTTGATGCTCATTTTCCCTTGGATTTCACGTTGATTCTGAACTTAGTTCCTCCCACAGGGAACATGGGAAACTTTCTGTGCTCAGCTGCTCATTAGGTGGCCCTAGTATTGCCCAGAGCTGTCCCCCATCAGCCGAGGTGACTGACAGTGAGGGACTGGGGTGAGACCCCCCAATCCTCTCAGACTCTCAACGCAGTGTGTCTGCGGGCAGGTGACATGATGTCGGGGTGTCTGGGGAGGGCGGGGCAGGGATCACTGTCCAAATAACTGCCTCAGCCCTCGGGCTCTCGAGCAGCGGGGTGGAGGGGTGGGCACAGGCCTGGCCGTGACCCACTGAGACACTCCTCAGGACGCAGGGCACCCGTGTCTCCCAGGTGTCCTGTGGGTCCCTGCATGGTGTCCTGTTGTCTCAGCAGGTGGATAGGGCTGCGCTGCCCTGTGTGTCTTTGGCTTTGTGGCGTTTGGGTTGAATTTCGGCTCATTGGGTGAGTTTTGATGTCTGTCTGTGGCCTCAGCCCCCACATTCCCCCCGAGCCCAACGTCCCTGAGCTTCCCTCTGCGGCCGTGGGCGTCTGGGGTCGGGTCAGGGAGTCTCAGCGCCGCTGTGGTGTGGGGTGTGGGTGTTGCTGGCGGGTCCACTTCACTGTCCCCGTTTTCTCCCCCTCCCCAGGCCCGTGTGTTGAGTGACATCTTCTCCCTCTGCGCCCTGGGGTCCTTCCTGAGTGCCAATCGGTGTCCATGTCATCTTTTATCCCTGGACATCTGCCCGTCCCGTGGCTGGTGTCTGTCTTGGCCAGTGCCTTGAGGTGTCACTACAGTTTGCGGGACAATTTGAAATCGGGAAGGAGACGCACCCCTGTTCTGTTTGCCTCGACTCCTCCGGCCCTGTGGCGTGCTCTGTGGTTTCATCCAAATTTTAGTTCGTTTCTGCTGTTATTGAGAAGAAGGTCGTTTTTATGTGGGTGGCGATGGCAGAGCACGGACATGTTCGCGGTCTGGAACCTTCTGACCCGTGTGCCTGGGCGTCTTCTGCTCGTGGGTCTCACGCCATGTCTTTCAGCAGAGCCCGCGGGTTCCTGGCGTCCACTCTCATGCCCTGCGTGACACTGACTCAAAGTATTTTATCGCCGTGATGCCGCTGTCGGAGGGATGGTTTTCTTTCCTCATCGGATGCTTCATGCTGAGTGTGAGGAAACGCAGCTGCATTCCTGGTGCCCACTGGGTGCCCGCCTCCCGCCCCATGGGCCGATCATCCAACTGACAGTGGATCGACTCAGGAGTGTCCGTGTATGAATCATCGCCTTTGCAAAGAGCCCCTTGTTTACTGCTCTTCAGCTTGGGTTCCTTTCATTTCTCTGGCCCCTGTGTGCAAGCTGGGACACCCCGCCTCTGCTGATACGGGGTGGGGAGAGCCGCTCCCTGGATGTCATTGACATCGGAGGAAACACTTTCCATTTCTCTCCATTGAACATGTCGCAGAGGGCCTGTCATCTGTGGCTTCTGCCCTGTTGAGTTATATTCCCTCTCTGCCCGGTCTGTTTGTTTTTAGATCTAATGAAAGGTCGCTGTGCTCACACGTGCGTGTGTTTATTGCATTCTGTCACCGTGCGGGTCCCTGACGTTGACCTGAGCATGTGGATCATTCTTGCACCCGCTCGGGGCCGGTGCCTGGTCTGTCATGTGCTCTTGAATTTGGTTTGGAGATGTTGTGAGGAGAAATACTGCTTATGTGACTTGGAGGTACAGGGTTAGTCTTTGATGTCTTCAGTTTCAGGGGTTTAATACTGCATGTTCTATTTCATTCGGGTTTGTTGGCTTTTTTGGTTTCCTTCTTTGGCAGTTTCCACACTGGTGTGATCTGTCTTTTATGTTTCATGTCTCTGCTCTAGACTTGTGCAGCGGATTCCACCATCGTTCACCAACACCTGAGAGAATAGTCATTTGTTTTAGCAATTCTTTCATTGCGCTTAAGTAGTTCTGTCCTCCCATCGTTCTCCTTTTATATTTTTGATTGTTTTTTGCCTTTTGTAGTAGGTACCGTTGTTTTAATACTTATTTTCTTCTAATACTACAACCAAATGTTACAGTGAAAATTTGGAGCGTAACCTGGAGAAGAGGTCCTGGGTTCTAATTCTGGCTGTGTGTTACCTTCATCAGAGTTTTGTTCGTTCCTTTTGTTTGTTTGTTTGTTTGTTTGAAGAGTTATTTTCAGCATAATTTGGGAAAGTCAAATTCAGGCAGGTGTGTCTTTTAACACTTTGAATATGTCACTTCCCTCCGGCATGGCCTGTAGAGCTCCTCTGAGAAATCACCGTAGAGTCTAGTGCGGCTTCCCTGCTAGTCCTGTCCTTTCACACTTGTCCTTGACTGCTGACAGCTGCAAGACCATGTTTCTTAAAGAAGGTCCTTTGCAGTAGATACTTAGTTCTCTTAGCTCTCAGACTTGGAAGTCAAGTTCTTTTTGCAGTTTTGGGGAGTTTTCAGCTACTTTATCTGTTAATAATTTCGTGACAATTCGCTCTCCTCTCCTGCCCGTGCACTGATTAGAGTTAGGTTGGCGTTTCTAATGGAGCCTGCCGAATCCCAGATCTCATAAGGGTTCCTCCCTTTTAAGAACTCTGAATTCTTTCTCTACTCTGTCTGAGTCATTTCTAAATTCCCACCCTCCTGTTCACATTTTCTTTATTCCATGTGATCTGCTCTACGTTGTTCAAGGCCTTTGTCATCTCACTGAAATTTTCAGCTGTAGAAATTCTGCTTGGCTCCTACTAGAATTTCTGTGTTGTTGGGCAGTACTGGGGCTCATTAATGTCCTTCCAGGTGTACTCCCTTCCTGAGTTTTATTCAGCACCTAGATTTTGTCGTTGGAGCTCTTTTGAATTATTCATCAGTTGGATCACAGTGTCTAACTCTGGGTTAGTGTCTTGGGTTCCATCACTGCCAAATCGTCCTTTACTTTTTGTGACACCCCATAAGATGATTATCGTAGAATTTATGAAAAGTGCCTCAACTCCCACTTTATTAAAAAAATTATTTATTTAAACATCCTTCTTTATTTTTTTCATATTGTAGAATTTTTCCCCTCTGCTGTGTCATGTTAGCCTCCCACCACCAAATGGCCCACAGCCCTCCACTCCCCTCTAACATGCTCTCCTACCCTCTGTTATCTGCTGCCCCCCCTTCTCTCCCCCTCCCTTCTGAATGTCTTACATCTGTGATCTGCTTTCAAGGATCCTTCTTACAGTTTGACTTCGTCTGATCCTTTGGATGGTTATACTAGTTTCCACATGGAAGTGAAATGATCCAGTATTGATCTTTTTCCTTCTGACTCACTTCACTTAGAATAAGCCCTTCTTGTTCCATCCATGTTTAAATGGCGTGTTTATCTACCTTGATGGCTGAGTGTATATTCCACTGTGTATATAAAACACTTCTTCTTGATCCAGTCATCTGTTCTGGGGCATTAGGCTCCACATCTCAGGTATTGTGAGCATCGCTGCTATGAACACAGGGGTGCAGGTGTTCTTTCGATATAGCTTTTTTGTGTCCTTTGGGCAGGTTCCTAGGGAGGAATAACTGGGTTACAGTTGATCCATTTTTGGTTTTTTGAGCAATCTCCACACTTCTTTCCATTAAGGCTTTGTTTAATTTGTTTCCAAATGTTCAACAGGTTGGAAATTAGGAAGCTTCATTTGTTTTGCAGAAGGTGAGGTAATAGCAAGTTTACAGGTTTATTATTATTATTGTTGTTGTTGTTTTATGTGCCAGTACTGAGTCCCTGCTGAGGCCGGCAGCCTATTGGTAAATAATGTGCCTTCACCCTCCTGTGCCTCAGTCAGAAGCTCTCCCACGTGGTCCCGTGCCAGGATCCACAGTCATCCCAGGATCCTCTTGGATGCTTGGATGGATGCTTCTCAGGGGATGCCTGTGGTTCTCCCTCAGCCATACCTTAGACAACACTGCATGGTTCCAGAGTTCATGGTGTACATTCATGAGCTATCATAGAGTAGATACAGGACACAAACGGTAGACGCGAAACTGGTATCAGTGGTATGTCCCCAAGTGGAGCCTCCCCGCGGAACATGACAGTGTCTGCCTTCTCAGGAGATGAATGGCTCAGGATCACTTTACTCTGATCCAAAACTGCGAAGAATCTGGTCACATCACGGGGCAGAATCCAGTCACACCACGGGCAGAGCTTGCTCTGCATTGGGCCCAGCAGGGAGCCGTCACCATGCTTGTTCAGCACAATTTCCTAAGTCTGCAGGGGGCGGCCCTGCACTCCATCTTCCTTTTTCATATTGGGGTGGCGGCCCTGGGCAACATCATCCTCTTCTTCCATAACATCTGCCCACTAATTTTCGGATATAGGCAGTAGTTCACACACACGATTCTCACCCACCTGGCTATGGCCTGTGTCTTGGTGATTCCTTCTATTTCGATTCCCCAAACAATGGCCACTTTGGTTCAAGGAGCCCCCTCTTGCTCTTAGGTGTAAAATTGCATGTTATGCGCACACTGTCCCGGAGCACGCTGTACTCCACCTGCTTCCTGAATGCCTCCCTGTTTTCCACTCACCCCAGGGAGAGTAGGGTGGATGATGCTCTGGGGAGGACTCCCCAAGTTCCCAGGTCCTTTCTGCTGCATCTGCTGGATATTCAGTTTCTTAATTAATGTCTATACACCTGTGAAAGCCACTGGTCCAAGGAGTATGATCAATGACACTGACCCCATGGCGAGGTGGTACTGCTCGTCCTCAGGGGTCAGCCATGCCAGTGTGGTCCTGTGGTCAATGCCTGATGCCGTCTTCATCGGCCTCATGGCCTGGACCAGCATCTCCATGGCCCTCCTCCTGCGCAGACAATGGCAGAGGATGCAGTGCCTCCAACCCGCAGACCAGGGCCACCCCGCCCGGAGACCAGGGCCACCCTCACCATCACAGGCTGACGGTCCTCTTTGTCAGCTTCTACCTCTGATTACTACTTTCGTGCTATGTGTGGCTGCCTTCTAAGACACTAGTCTGCGGTTGATATAGGTGTCCAATTCCCTACTCTCTGCCCCTTCCTCATGGACCTTGAGGTCTCCAGATGGGAAGGCTCTGCTCCTGAACTGTTAGGAATGGGCTCAGCATCATATCACCCCTAAACCTAACCATTTTTCCTGTACCCGTTACACCCATGTACAGGACTGTGCATAAACACCTGCATCATCCTCACAGAATTCAGGTGTCCCTTCATCCCTGTACCGCTGACCTGCTTAACTACCAGTCCCTTCCCTTCTGGTGGCCCTGATGAATGTTTATTGTCTGAGAGCGTGGTTTAGATTAGTCAGTTCATGAATGTGCTTGCATTCCGCATGGAGTAAGATCACACAGTGTTTTTTTCATGTGACTTTCTGTAATGAGACCTGTGGTCCAGTTCTGTTCATTAGTTGCAGATGTCAGGGTTTTACTATCTTCAGAGCGGTGTAGTAGTCCCCCGAGTGTGGTGTCTCAGCTTCTTTTTTTTTTTTTTTTAAAAAGATTTATTTATTTATTTATTTATACAAGCACTGGGTACAGTCAGAAGTGTAGGAGGGGAAGTGGGCGGAGCAACATGGCGGCGAGGAGACACTGCGAGTAAGATCTCCCATTAAAAAAAGTTAATAGGGAGGAAAAGCGGCAGGTCCCAGTGAGAAGTGGGACACGGAAGATAAACGGGTGACTCCAGCAAACTGCCCGAAGAAGAAAGTTGCCATAAAAGAGGACCAGAAGGGAGGGAAGCGCAGAACCCTGCTCCCCTCCCCCGCCCACAAAGTCGGCACTCTCCGACCGGCAGAGAGGAGGGAAACAACAAACCAAAACGGCCAACAAGAAAAACGGACGCAACAAGTGGGACTGTGAGTGGAAAGGAACTATTTCAGCCACCACACCCCGTGAACGGGAGCTGTGGAGAACCCTGCAGGATCCGCCGCGGAGGTGAGCTCCAGGCGCCATTAAAGAGAGCCCCGCCCCCCAGGAGGAGACCAGCACCAGCACACAGCCCCGGCCGCCCGGTAAGCTTGCTCGGAAAGCGGCGCGCTGGAAAAGCAGACACGGATCCGGATCGGATCGCAGCTGCCCAGGTCCCCGCGCCTGCGACCTAGGCTTGCGGGGAGACGGCGGAGGCCCTCCCTGAGTGAGCAGGAACAAGGCGCCCAGGCAGGGGAGTGGGATTCAAAAGGCGCCATTCCCGCGCCACTGATCTGGGCTACAGCCCGCGTCCTGGAACTGAGGGCTTTGGAACTGAGACCCGGGGCACAAAATTAGGGGCGTGGGTTCCCCACGACGGTGGGGCACAAGGCAGACACAGCACCCCAAAGCCGTTGAGGTGTACCCAACCATCCCCGCTCTGCTCCCTGTCCCACGGGGTGGAAAATCAGCTCCCCAAGGGCTCTAGGAGAGATCTCTGGCGCCACCTAGCGACTTGAAGCCAGCACAGGCTCCTGAAGGAGCTAGTGGCCAGCTGGGGAGTTAGCCCACACCGGGCCCCTTCCGAACAAGTAGTCTGAGCCCACAGGGAGAGCGAGCACCCACAGCCAGGGCAGACCAGGCGCGCAGAAGAGTGTGCCTGAGACCGGACGCGCAGGGAGTGTGTCCCACATCACCATTATAGAACAGGGACATTTCTTCAGTAAAGACTACCTGCAGAAGGCTTCCTCAGGAGCCAGAGGTGAGCGGGGGAAGTTCGCCCACGCCAGACCCCCTCTGGCCTGCAGTCCAAGCCCAGAGGGGGAGCAGGAACCCACCGCCGGGGCAGACCAGGTGCACAGGGGAGTGTGTCCCCACATCGGCATTTTAGAACAGGGACCTTTCTCCAGTAAAGACTGCTTGAAACTGACAGATGACTCCTGGAGGAACCAGAGGGGAGCAGAGAAGCCCACCCAAGATGCCGGCCAGTCCCAACAACACAGTGTCCCAACGCATACGGCAAATTAGAAAACAGACAGTAGGGAGGAGAAGAACCACACGCAACCTAGCAACTCTCCAGAGAAAAAGCACACCACAAAAAGAAAACCAGCCCCCAGATTGCAACGACAGTAACTTGGAAGAACTTCTGAGCCTTCCAGAAAGAGAATTTAAAATTGCCGTGATTAAAAAACTGACAGAAGTCATAAAGGAAAACAATGATAAGGGAAAAATAATCAACGATCAGAAGAATGAAATTGAGTCCCTAAAGAGGGAAGTAAAAGAAATGCAGGAGATCAAAGAATTAATGGAAGAACTAAAGAATTCTGGGAAAAGCAATGAAAGAAGAATTGATGAAATGGAAGAACGAATAAGTACTCTTGAAGACACAGAAATAAAAAGAACCAAAACAGAAAAGGAAAGAGAAGTACGAAGGAATAAGAATGAAGAAAGACTTCAGGAACTATCTGACTCCATGAGGAAAGGAAATATAAGAGTTATAGGAATACCAGAAGGAGAGGAGAGAGAAGTAGGAACAGAGAAAATATTCAAAGAAATAATTGAAGAGAACTTCCTAAATGTGAAGAAGGAGCTGAAAATTGATATACAAGAAGCAAGTAGAACACCAAACTTCCACGGCGAAAGGAAAAATACAGCAAGACACATAATAGTAAAGCTCCCAAGAATCCAGGACAAGGAAAAAATAATGAAGCTGGCAAGAGGGAAGAAACAGATAACATTCAAAGGAAAGCCAATCAGGCTGACATCAGACTTCTCCGAAGAAACACTACGGGCAAGGAGAGAGTGGAGGGACATAGTCAACAGACTCCAAGAAAACAGATGCCAACCAAGAATACTCTATCCCGCAAAGCTCTCCTTCCTCTTTGAAGAAAGAATATGGACCTTCCCAGACAAAGAGAAACTCCGGAATTTCATTGCAACTAAACCCCCACTCCAAAAAATACTACAAGGAGTCCTAAAGCCAGAACCTCAGAGGGACGAATAACAATGAAAGAAGGCCAAAAAAAAAGTTATTAAAAGAATAAATAAATAAAATCAAAGGAAAGACAAACACAATGGCAAATACAGATGTTAACATATCAATATTAACTCTAAATGTAAATGGACTAAACTCTTCAATAAAAAGACACAGAGTTGCAGCCTGGATTAAGAAACAAAACCCAACCTTTTTGCTGTCTCCAGGAAACACATTTAGCTACAAAAGATAAAAATAGGCTCAAAGTTAAAGGATGGAAAACAATCCTACAAGCAAATGGACCAAAAAAGAAAGCAGGAACAGCTATACTTATATCAGATAAAACAGATTTCAAACTCAAAAAGATAAAAAGAGACCCCAATGGTCACTACATTATGATCAAGGGGACAATACTTCAAGAAGAAATAACACTCATTAACATATACTCACCAAACGAAGGAGCACCAAAATATATCAGACAACTGTTGTCCTCTCTGAAAACAGACATCAGAGAAAACACATACGTAGTGGGAGACTTCAACACACCACTATCAACAATGGATAGATCAACAAGACAAAAAATAAGTAAAGAAACCAAAGCTCTAAATAAGGACCTAGAGCAATTGGGCTTAACAGACATCTATAGAACACTAAACCCCAAAGAAACGGAGTAACATTTTTCTCAAGCGCACACGGATCATTCTCCAGGATCGATCACATACTGGGGCACAAGACAAACATCAACAGATACACCAAGATTGAAATCATATCAACCATCTTTTCTGACCATGAAGGCATCAAACTAGAAATAAACCATAAAAAGAAGGCAAGGAACTTTCCTACCTCATGGAGATTAAAAACCACACTACTGGAAGACCACTGGACTAATGAAGAGATCAAAGAAGAAATTAAAAAATTTTTTGAATTGAACGACAAGGAGGACACCAATATCCTAAATGTATGGGATGCAGCAAAAGCAGTAATAAGAGGAAAATATATAGCAATAGAAGCTCACATCAAGAAACAAGAAAGAACTCAAAGAAACAACCTAATCTCGAAGCTCAAAGATCTAGAAAAAGAACAACAAAAAAACCCCAAAACCAGTAGAAGAAAAGAAATAATAAAAACCAAAGCAGAAATAAATGAAATTGAAACTAAAAAAACAATCCAAAAGATCAATGAAACCAAGAGCTGGTTCTTTGAAAAAATCAATAAAATAGACAAACCCCTAGCCAGGCTCACAAAGGAAAAAAGGGAGAAAGCACAAATAAACAGGATCATCAATGAAAGAGGAGAAATCACAACGGACACAGCAGAAATCAAAAGAATAATCAGTAACTACTATGAACAGTTATATGGAAACAAGTTTAACAATCTAGAGGAGATGGACAAATTCCTACAACTCTACAATCACCCAAAGCTAGATAAAGAAGAAATAGAACACCTAAACAGACCAATTACAATTAGCGAAATTGAAATGGTAATCAAAAACCTCCCCAAAAACAAAAGCCCAGGACCTGATGGATTTACAAATGAATTCTACCAAACATTCAGAGACGAATTAGTGCCTATCCTTCACAAACTCTTCCAAAAAATTGAGAAGGAAGGGACAATACCAAACACGTTCTATGAAGCCAACATTACACTAATACCAAAACCGAACAAGGACAACACAAAAAAGGAAAACTACAGGCCAATCTCCCTAATGAACACTGATGCAAAAATCCTCAATAAAATTTTAGCCATCAGAATCCAACAATGTATCCATAAGATAATTCACCACGACCAAGTAGGATTCATTCCAGGGACACAAGGATGGTTTAACATCCGAAAATCAATCAACGTTATCCAACACATCAACAAAAAAATATAAAAACCATATGATAATATCAATAGATGCTGAGAAAGCTTTCGACAAAGTGCAACACCCATTCATGATAAAAGCCCTTGAAATTCTTGGGATACAAGGAACATACCTCAACATCATAAAGGCCATCTATGACAAGCCAACAGCCAGTATCATTCTCAATGGTGAAAAGCTGAAAGCAATTCCATTAAGATCTGGAACAAGACAAGGATGTCCACTCTCACCACTGCTTTTCAATATAATACTGGAAGTCCTAGCCAGGGCAATAAGACAAGAGAAAGACATCCAAGGAATCCAAATAGGAAAAGAAGAAGTCAAACTATCACTATTTGCAGACGATATGATATTATACATAGAGAACCCCAAAAACTCCACAGAAAAGCTAATTCAACTCATCAATCAGTTCAGTAAAGTGGCAGGATACAAAATCAACACGCAAAAGTCAGTAGCCTTCCTATACACAAACAATAAATCTGAAGAAGAAGAAATCAAAAAAACCATCCCTTTCGTTATTGAAACAAAAAAAATCAAATATTTGGGAATAAATCTAACAAAAGAGGTAAAGGACCTATACAAAGAAAACTATAAAACACTGTTAAAAGAAATAGAAGAAGACACAAAGAAATGGAGAGACATCCCCTGCTCATGGATTGGAAGAATAAACATTATTAAAATGGCCATCCTTCCAAAAGCAATATACAGATTCAATGCTATTCCAATCAAAATTTCAATGTCATTCTTCAAAGAAATAGAACAATTATTGATGAAATTCATATGGAATCACAAAAAACCCCGAATAGCCAAAGCTCTCCTGAAAAAAAAAGAAGGGAATGGAGGCATCACATTCCCAGACTTCAAACTATACTACAAAGCCATAATCATCAAAACTGCATGGTATTGGAACAAGAACAGACATACGGACCAATGGAATCGAATAGAAAATCCAGAAATAAACCCACAGATTTATGGTCAACTAATCTTTGACAAAGGAGCAAAGACTATGCATTGGAGCAAAGAAAGTTTGTTCAACAAATGGTGCTGGGAAAACTGGGTCGCTACATGCAAAAGAATGAAGCTTGACCACTGCCTCACACCATACACAAAAATCAACTCAAAATGGATTAAAGAACTAGACATAAGACCTGAAACCATAAAATATATAGAAGGAAATATAGGCGAAACACTACATGATTTGCACATCAAAGACATCTTTACAGACACATCACCCAAAGCAGTGATAGTGAAGACAAAGATAAACAGCTGGGACTACATCAAATTAAAGAGCTTCTGCACAGCAAAAGAGACAATAACAAAAACAAAGAGAAACCCCACCAACTGGGAGAACATTTTTGCACCCAACACTAATGATAAAGGACTGATCACAAAAATCTGCAAAGAGCTGATGAGACTCAACAACAACAAAGAAAATAATCCAGTCAAAAAATGGGCAGAAGAGCTAAAAAGAAACTTCTCTGAAGAGGAAATGCAAATGGCCAACAGACATATGAAAAAATGTTCAACATCACTTGTCATCAGGGAAATGCAAATCAAAACTACCATGAGATACCATCTTACACCAGTGAGAATGGCACTTATTAAAAAAACTAGCAACAACAAATGTTGGCGAGGGTGTGGAGAAAAAGGAACTCTTCTGCACTGTTGGTGGGAGTGCAAACTGGTCCAACCACTGTGGAAAGCTGTGTGGAGATTTCTGGACCTACTAAACATAGAGCTTCCATAGGATCCAGCAATTCCACTCCTAGGTATTTACCCAAAGGACACAGAAACATCCATTCCAAAGAACACCTGCACCTCTATGTTTATAGCAGCACTGTTTACAATAGCTAAGCTTTGGAAACAACCCAAATGCCCAAAAATATATGACTGGATCAAGAAGATGTGGTACATATATACCATGGAATATTACTCAGCATTCAAAAAAGATAAACACATGCAGTTTGCAGCGACATGGATGGCGCTGGAAGGGATCATGCTCAGCGAAATAAGCCAAAAAGAAAAAGAAAAATACCGGATGGTCTCACTCATAGCAGGAATCTAGAAAACTTAAATAAGGGACCAGGAAAATGAATAACTGTAAGAAAGTGAAAATCAAAATCAACAAAAAACTATGAACCAGAGACACTTTTAAGGGGGCGGGGGCGGGAGGGGAGGGATTGGGGTCAGAATGGGGGGGCTGCAATTGTATGGGGAATATAACAATAAAATTTATTATCTAATAAAAATAAAAAAAATAAAAAAGAAAAAAAAAGAAACGTCAAAAAAAAAAGAAGTGTAGGAGGGTGAGAGAATTCACCAGAGCCAGAGCAGGGAACAGAACAAGCAGACGGACGAAATACGCTGCTGAGGGGAGCAGCGGGTGGTAGGAGAGGTCTGCGCGCCTTGTGGGACCCTCGCCGGTGGCCGGGGATCGAACAGGCGCTGCAACAGCTGCAGACAGCTTCGCAACCCAGCGCTCAACCACTGTGCCACCAGGGGAGACCCCTGTCCCATCTTCTTTATCTGTCCATCTGTTGTGAGGACCTGGTTGCTTCTCACTCTGGGCTACTGCATGTCCTTGCAGGGAACCTGGAAGTGCTTCAATGTGTCTGCTTTTGTGTATTCATGTCCTTCAGATTTTCAGCAATGGTCGCTGGCTCTGCAGGAAATTCTATTGTTAGCACAAAGCAGCCTTTCCCAGCTTCTTCCGTGACAGTCCCCTCATTTCTGTTCCCACCAAAAATGTTTGAGGGTCTCTGCACATTATTGATAACTCCCCTTCCTGGACTTTCGTCACAGCCCACCTCACAGCATATTAAAATTTAGGAGATAAAAAGGGTGTAATCTTCTGAGAAGTTTCTTCTGAAGAAGCCTCCCGTTGGCCTCACCCCAAATTTGACCTGCCCACATGGTCCAAGTTGACCATCTTTTGAGTAAAACTGTCTGTTACCCAATGGAACAGTTTCCACAAAGGTCAAACCACTGAACTACTGCTGGAAGCAGATTTCACTCATACACACAGAGTTTCTTCACATTCCAAGCCAGTTTTTCAACAGCAAATCTACATTTAACATACACAAATACATTAAAAAACCAAAAAGTTCATTTGGGCTCATGGTAGCCAGAGCCCCAGAAGCCACCTTCCCCCTCGGGTGACTAACCACGGATGCTCCGTCTCCTGACTCACTCAACAAATGTGTTAGAAGCATGGGGAGGGACACCCCACAACCCGGAAATCAGCCATCTCTAAATAGCTTCTGCCACCTGCTGTATCAAGACAAAACATAGTGTAGTGCACAAGACTTTCAGTGGAAGGAACGTTAATCATTTGTGTGCAGCAGGAAGGACTAAGAATGCGTGTCCACATCAAGCACCTGACGTTGCCTGTAGCCTCACTGGAAGGCCCAGCCTAGCAGGGCTAGGCCAGAGAAGATGCCTGCGGCCTGAATGTCCATCCCAAGTCTACAGCACCTTCCGGTGGTTCCCACAGGAAAGGGAGGTAGGACCAGGCGAGTTGGAGGAAAAGACCAAACCCGATGGAGATGAAGGCTGCCCCTGTCACCTCCCCACCAGCCTCACGCCACGTCTGTGTCACGTGTCTTCTTCCAGGCCCCCGAGTCCCAGACCGAGAAGCAAGTGCAGCTTCTTCACGTCTCGGCACCACGTGCCTCCTTGGGGCTCCTCCTTCCTTCCTCTCCTGCCTCCTCTCCAGGCACCTCCTGCCTGCTCAGCTCCACACTTGCCTGGGTGGGGGCAGGGAACCTGGAATCTCCCCTTTCCCTGGGTCCCGCCTGTGACCCCTGGAATTGAGGCTGGGGAGCAGCACCCTTGTGCAGTGAGAACTTCTTGTTTGGAGAGAGAACAGGGAAGGAGTAGGCCCTGGGCACCCGCCAATCCCTGCATACACCTGAGCCTGCTGAGCAGAGGCAGCCCCGATGCCTCGCCCCCTTCACTGCGGGTGGGGGTATATGGGGGGAGGACATTGCCGGTGATGCTGGGCCCTGCAGACACGTCCCTGCGGGAAGTGACAGTGACGGGTCTGTGGGGAGGGCAGCAGGCCTGACCCTGTAACTCAGCGCCCGCGGATCCCTCCCCACAAGCTCAGAGCAGTGCGGCCAGGTGAGCAGCAGCCAGAGGGAGGGGAAGGGGCTTCGCCCTGGGGCTCGGCTGCCTTTGTGCAGGGCCCAGGCACCCCAGGGCCCACCACACCCCTCTGCTGGTGAGGGTGGTAGGTGCTGGCGAGAGCAGGGGCCCGACCCGGGCTCTCCACACCCCTGGGCCCGGGGCCAGCCCAGGAGAAAGGAGGTCTGGATCCCTTGGGGTGTGGGCCCAGCAGCCCAACCCTGGGTAGGGACCCGGGGTTGAGATGGGGTGTCCAGGGGAGCCCTGCCCTTGACTGTGGCTTCGGGGTCTTTTCTCAGAACTGTGGGGTCCCCCATCAGGGCATGCCGGGGTGTGGGCTCAGGGAGCAGAAGTCCCTGCCCTGCCGCCCCACACGGGAACCCTGGTGGGGGAGGGAGCAGGGTGCAGGTGGGAGCTGGGGTGTCCTGTCATGCAGGGGAGACCCTCAGCTGCTCGGGCGGGGCCAGGGCTGTGGTCCCCGAGCCTTTCTCTTATTTCTCCCATAACTCCTGCTTCGAGAGGGACACGAGATACGACCCTCACTTTCTCACGGGAACGTCTTGGGGTCCTGACCTCCGCCGTCCGTCCTGTGCGCCTGCGTCGGGGTCTCTGGCCTGTCCTCGCCCTCGGCCCAGCCCTCCTTTGGCGCCTCCCCTGGCTGGGGGTCTGGGGGGCAGGTGGCCTCAGGAGACAGTCTGGGGCTCGTGCATGAGGGGCAGGGGCTGGGACCCGGGTCGCTCTGAGCTCAGCCTCCTGGTGCTGAGGGGTCCCTGGAGTCCCCGCTGGCCCGGAAAGGTCCCGTCCGCGGTGGGGGAGGCGGCCGTGGACAGAGACACTCAGGTGCAGCCCCTCCGGGCTCAGGGCTGTGTCTGCTGTCGTGCGCCACGCTGGCCCCCCGCATCCGCGCCTTCCCTGGGTGCTGGGGTGGGGGACCCTGAACTTCCTGCCTGATGAGGGTCCCCTGTTCAGTGAGGACGTGACTCCCACACCTGCGCAGGGACCCGGCCGTGTCGGCCCCGTCTCTCCCAGGCTGGGTGACCAGACCCACCTGGAGTCGGGGAGCAGGCCTGGAACCCCGCCAGGAGCACCCCGAGGAGGGCAGTGATGTGCCAGGCTGTGTCGGGCTCATGGGCGTGTGATGGGAAGAGCCTGGACTGTGGTCAGTGGACACTGCAGGGGCGGCCAGTGCGCAGGGCGGGGCCAGAGGCTGCGCTGCTCACCCAGATCCCGGCCCTTGGCCCGTCCAGGCCGCTGGGCAGGAGACCCTGGTGTCTGGGGGCGCGGCCTCGCCTGTGCGTCTGTGTGAGGAGTCTGGGGGCATCTCGGGTCCGCAGCCGGAATCCGCGGCTCTGAGCCTCTGTCTGGTGTTTCAGCTCCGGCTGCTGCTGACCCGGCGCCGGGAGGACGCAGCCGGCGCGCGTGGCCTGTCCTGTGCTCACCCGAGTCTCCCTCTCCATGTGTCTTTCTCTGGTCCCCAAGAGCGGTTCCAGGGTCAGGGACCTCATGTGCCGGGGGAGTCGAGATGGAGACAGCAGCAGGAGCAAGCTGAGTGGGCGATGTCCGGCCGAGGTCCCCTCCCCAAAGGGAAGCTAGAGCTCAGGGGACTCGCTCCAGGACATGCCCTGTGACAGAGGGGTCCTGATGTAGGGGTCCCGCGTGGCTGCCCTTGCCTGGGCACACCCCAGGCCCCTCTCCCCATCTCCCCAGTGCCCTGCCCTGGGCCCCGCAGGAGCACAGGCCCTGACGTGGCTCTTCCTCCTCCAGGCGGGGGTGGGGACGCTGGCCAGTACTGTCTGCTTTGTCCATGACGTTCCCATTGTTTGTGGGCCCCGGCAGACGCCCCCCAGCACCGTGCTCCCCACCTCGCCGTGGCCAACATCTTGGTTCTCCTCTGCACCAGTGTTCCGCACCTGATGGCCGCCTGGGTGTCCAGGACGCCCCTGTCCACGCATGCGTGGAAATTGGTAACCTTTCTTCACAGAACGGCCCGGAGCACCACGCTGTGCTCCCCCTGCCTCCTGAGCACCTCCCAGCTCCTCACGCTCCGCCCCGGGAGACTGGGGTGGACAGTGCTCCCAGGAGGGGGGTGGGGGTTTCCCAGGGGAATCATTCCTGGTGCACCTGCTGGCTGCTCAGTACGTTCATCATCATCTCTATCCCTATCACAGTTAGTGGTCCAGGGCACATGAGCTTGGCTCCAAGCCCCACGGGGGGTGGTTCTGCTCATCCTCAGGCCACAATGTCGCCATCGTGGTCCTGTGTTTGGTGCCGGATATTGTCTTCATCGTCCTCATGGGCTGGACCAGTGTCTCCATGACCCTCCTCCTGCACAGATACCAGCAGAGGGTGCGGCATCTCCATGCCACCAGGGGTGCCCCCCGGAGAGCAGGGCCACCTGCACTGTCCTCAGGCTCATGGTCACCTCGTCAGCTTCTACCTGCTGAATTCTATGCTCACCTTTTACATGTCTGCCTTCAGAGACACCCGCCTGTGGCTGATGCAGGTGTCCAAGCTCCTGCTGTCTTGTTTTCCCACACTCTGCCCCTTCCTGATGAGCCTCAGGGGTTCCAGACAGGGAAGGCTCTGCTCCTGAGCTGTTAGGAGCAGCCTCGGCTTCGACAGTCACCCATTTCCTAACCATTTCCTGTACCCGCGTGTCCCATCCGTGGAGTGTTGGTTTACACACTGTGGAGGGCTGGGCATAAACCCCTGCATCATCCTCACAGAATTCGGGTGTCCCGTCATGCTGTGTCAGTGCTCTGCTTCTCCGCGCCCGCTTCCCTTCTGGTGGCCACTATTGTGTATTTGTTGTCTGAGGGGATGTTTTCAGTTATTTAGCCCATGTATGTGCTCGCACTCCACGTAAGGTGAAATCATACGGTGTTTCTCTCCACCTGACGTTTTGTACTGAGCACCTAATTTCCAGTTTTATCCATGCATTGTATATGCCGGGGTCTTACCATCTTCCCGGCTGCATAGTATGCAGAAAGTAACCTCGTAAGTCAAAATAAATAGGAATATGTGAGTCCACCCTGAGACGGGTCCATCCATGACAGCTGCTCATAGAAAGATGGTCACCTCCTGTGATCGCATCTGGGCTGTAGGCCTGGAACAGCAGAAGTGACAAAAATGCAGTTGTCCTTCCGTGTACCTGTTATTGAGATCCCCAAGAGATGGGGCCTCCTTCCCTGGTGACCGTGGCTTGCGCTGCCGCAGTGGTGAGTGACCACCCTCCTCCTTGATACTGCTGAAACCCACTTACGTTGTGACCAGATTTTAAGTTTTAAATATTTATTTATGTGTAGAAGAACTTGGGTGCAGGGAAGAGGTGTGGGGGGTGAGAGGACTCACCGGAGACAGAGTGGGGAGCAGAACAGGTGGGTGCACTGAAACACTGCTGAGGGGAGCAGCAGGGAGAGAGGAGAGGTCTACTGCACCATGTGGGTCAGCTCCCTGGCTGGGGATCAAACTGGCGCTGCAGCAGTGACAGCCTGAGACTCAGCCCCCAGCCCCACAGACGTGGTGACCACTATCTAAGGAGAGATCGCCTGAGCTCAGATGTGTGATGCGCCTGAGGCAGGAGATCTGAGCAGGGGTCAGTGCACCCTGAGAAGGAGCAGGAGCCCCAGATGGGGACTCGCCTGTGAAGACACTTTGCCAGGGAAGCAGTCCTGCCTGTGGGGCTACCACTGCAGTGCCTCTCCCTACCAGGCCTCTGTCCTCCTGGGTCTGGGGCAGGAGAAGGGCGCAGGGGTTGAATCGGGTGTGGAAAGGGACCCTCGTGGCTGGACAGCCCCGACCCTGCAGCGATTAGATGTGACATAGCACTGCCAGGGAGAGGCCGTCCAGTGATGTCACGAGGACCAGAGAGAGGAAAGGACAGAGACGAGGAAGACACCGGAAAAGTCAGCAGAACTGAGTTTGCTTTTTTGGAAAGCTGAGTGTTCCCTTCCTACTTGCCGCTTGCCCGGCAGAGTGATCCAGTCCTCGGCCTCCAGCGCCCAGAACTTCACCTGCTCGCCGAGCACCGTCCCCAGCACAAGCTGCTGCTCTCTCCCCATCTCCAAATGAGCCCTTCGCACCTTGTGGTTGACGGCGCCGTATTTTCTCTCTTCCCCACACACGGGGGAGGCAGGAAGTATTTTCTACAGAAATGTAGACCCCTTGTCCCCAGTGCTGCCTCGGGGAAATGGAGGGACCATCACCTCCCACACATGCCTCATCTTAACAGGAGGAGCCGAGACCCATCCCGCCCCCTCTCCTGTGCATTACATAGCACCAGCGTCCCTGGCTCTCCCAGGTCATCGAGTCCACGAGGGGCCCACGCATTAGTTCCCCTGGAGACCAACCATTCTTGGGAGAGGAGAGGGCCTGCTGGCCCCACATCCCACTCTGGCCTGATGACCCAGCTCTGCTTCTGCTGGAACACCTGCCCGAGACCTCTTGATCCACTGTCTTCCTCATCTGTTTTTTTTTTTTTAAAGATTTATTTATTCATGCATACAAGAGCTGGGGTACTGGGAGAGATGTGGGGGGTTGAGAGGATTCACCGGAGACAGAGCCGGGAACAGAGTAGGCAGACTGACCAAAGTGGACTGCTGAGGGGAGCCACTGTCAAGTCAGAGAGGTCTGCTGCACCACGCGGGCTGCTCCCAGGCCGGCTTGGAATGGAACTTAGCAGCAGAGGTTGCGGATCGCTTCATAGTGTGGTGCTTTACCCCTTGAGCCACCAGGGAGGCCCTGTCTCCCTCATCTTTTTCAGACTGTAACCGCTGTTTAAAATTTCCGAGAACAATATTCATATCGCTCTTGAAATACAACGTTAAGGGATGCTTTCAGCACAGACCAGAATTAATGGGCCTGTGTGAGGGGATGTATATTTGGAAGAAAGGTTGTGAATTGGCAACATCCCCCACGGACCCCGATGACAAGGATGCCGAGAGCTGCTGTCCTAGCCTTGTGGGTGACCCAGAGGAGCCCAGGTATAAGCCCTCTGGGCTGGAGCCCATGACCTAGTTGGCTCCCTCATCGCAAAGCACTTCTGTATCTCTCAGAGAAGACTTGTCAAGATCTGTCAAAAATCTGGGAGTGGAGTCACCATCCAAAGTGCAGGTTTTGCATGGAACAAGAATTGAAGAGGCACAAACACAGCAAGTCGTGTCATTCCTGGCGACCATGCAGACTGCTGCCCACCGAAGACCACCCTCACGGCACCCCTTCCCCCAACAAGGCAGTCACCACGGCCAATGAGGGTTGTGGAGGGACCCTGGTGGTCTGCTGTCACATCCCTTCCTGCACGTTGGACACAGAGCAGAGCGTGATATTTCACCTGTACACAGAGTGGGGAGGCTGAATCAACATGGCTTCTCCTTTTCCATTGTGTGGGGAATCAGGAGGGAGGGAGGCACACCTGCGGGCTCAGAAAAATGGAGCACAAAATATAGGCATTCTTGGGTCCCTGAGGATCACCAAGAAGGGGCAGAGAGTGGGAAAAAATGACTCCAGGACATTAGAGACCTGTATCAGCAGCAGAGAGTTTTCTAAGGAGAGAGTCATGTAGAACACAATGCTAGAATTCAGCAGGTAGAAGCTGACAAATATCACCATGAGCATCAGGATGGTGCGGGTGGCTCTGGTCTCTGGGGGGCACCCCCGGCTGGCCCTGGGGGTGCGGAGGTGCCGCACCCTCTGCTGGTGTCTGCGCAGGAGGAGGGCCATGGAGACACTGGCCCAGCCCATGAGGCCAATGAAGATGGTGTCTGGCACCAACCACAGGACCACAGCAGCAGAGATGGAGACTGATCCGGAGCAGAACCAGGACCCCTGGGGCTCGGAGCCATTGCCTACGCTCCGTGGACCAGTGACTTTCACAGGAACGTAGGCATTGATGAGGACACCGAGCAGCCAGCAGGTGCTGCAGGAAGGACCCAGGGCCTTGGGGAACACTTCCGGGAGCACCGTCCATCCCAGTCTTCCAGGGCTGAGAGTGAAGAGCTGGGAGGTGCTCAGGAGGCAGGTGGAGCACAGCGTGGTGCTCCGGGCCATCCTGTGAATAAAGCCTAAAAACTTACACCCAAGAGAGGACAGGGGCTCCCTGGGCACAAAAGCTGCCATTGTGTTTGAGATCCCAATGCAAAGAAGAGCCAAGACATTGGCCACGGCGATGTGGGACAGAATTGTGTTGGGGAGCTTCTGCCTGCATCCTGAAATGATTGGGGAGACGTTTTGCAAGAAGAGGAGGATGTTGACTAGGGTCCCCACCCCCATCAATAAAAGACAAGTGATCAGAATGGTCAGTTCTCCCGCAGTTTGATGGTGGTGGTTCCGGAAGGAATTGGAGAGCGCCTCAGCGGGGCTGAAGGGGGTGCGGGCTCTGCTGTCATCCTTGTTCCTCATCCTTGTGCAATGATCTCAGCCATCCGTCCCTGGAAAGCAGCCACTGTCGTGTCCCCAGAGGAGCTGAGCCTGGGGAGCACATCACTGACCCCGGAATCACATCCAACATCTTTTTTCGTATTGACTCCTGTTTCTCCTCAGTTTCTCACCGCCCAGCAGTGTGGGTCTATGAGTTCAGGAAACTTGCTGCCCCTGCAGAGCCACCTGCTGTGGATCCACATGTGGACAGACTGGTCTCTGGTAGCTGAGGCACCCAGACCAGCCCCTGCTGGGCAGACAAGGGGGCACAGCCTTGCAGACAGAGGCAGAGGGGGATGAAGGGACTCTTTATTCAGGGGCTCCTAATCTAGCGGGGTGAGAACTCTGGCAAAGGAAAGTCAAGCTATTCCCATGGACAACAAATCTGGGCTCCCATCTACCCACTGATGAGGCATCAGAGGTGATGGGCAGAACCTTACTTGGAAGAGCGTGTGCACCCTGTAAATGCGGTGGCACAGGCACTTATCAGTGCGGTGAGAAAGCATTAATGTCATCTCTTGATGAGAATATCCCAGCCGCTAACCAGGACACCAGGAATCTGTGCTCACCAGGTTAAAGAGTGCAGGACAGCTGTGATGAGGAAATTCACAGAGCCTCAGAAATGCAGAGGGTGATGTGGGGACCTTGGGAATCATATCGTCGAGCAGAGGAGGCTCTCCCCAAGGACTGAAGTGAAAAAATAAGGAAATTCTGGAGCAGAAAAATATCAATTTGAGAGAGAACTTAGTAAGCAGTGTTGAAGAAGCAGTTCACATGGAGGAGCACGTGAACACCAGGGCAGGCCTGTAGGGATGACTGCAGAGAGCAGGAGAACAGGAGGCCTTTCGAGGTTATGACAGTCAGAACTATTTGCCCTTCAGAATGTAGCTGGACGTCCAGGCTCAGAATCTAAGCGAACACAATAACTTAATGTGAGAAGACCTTCAATAGGGCCTTCCTGGTGTTGCAAGGGGTTAAGATGTAACCTTGAAGCTGACCGCAGCCACTGAAGCACCACTTCGAATCCCCGGTCATCCAGGGAGATACCCACATGGTGCAGCAGACCTCTCCTGGCTCACCTGCTGCTCCCCTCTGCATTGTATTTGGGACAATCTGCCTGTTCTGTTCCCTCCACTGTTGTTGGTGAATCCTCTCACCCTCTGCTCCACACACACCTCTGGCCTGTACCCCAGCTCTTGTATGCATAAATGAATAATCATTTCAAAAAAAGAGAAGACCTTCGATAAATGGGGTAGTGCAGGAGTAAGCGATAAAGAACTTTAGAGGCAGCCTTTGGAAAAGGAGCGTGACCTCCAAGGTGCCTCCACAGGCTTCTGGGATGAAGCCAAAGCTGTTGTAGAAAGAAAGTTTGTAGCAACAAATGCACATGGTAGGACATTTTTAAAGTTTCAAATAAATAATATCTCAAGGATAGAGAACAAACTAAGCCCAAAGGAAGCAAAAGGAACCGAGGGGAAAACATGCACAGAAATGAGTGAAGTAGAGGTGAGGACAACATGGAAATGCCACAGGTAAACTGAGGTCTGGGACTTCAGAAAGCGCAAGAAACATGGACAGATCTCTCGCGAGAATAACGAGAGAGGAAATGCAAAGAAATGCAGTCAGTAGTGAAAGGGGCACCGCCCTCGCTCTGCAGAAAAACAGAATCCTAAGACACCACCTTGAAGGGGACCAGCCAGGAGCAGCACAGCCGACAGGACGTGGACACATTCTAGACACCCACGACACACCAGACGCTTCAGGAAGACAGAGGAAATCGAAACAGCTGATAAGTGAAGAGATTCAGTCACTCATCACAAACCTCTGAAAGCAGAGAATCCAGATTCTCACAAAACAGAAGGAATCACACACTTCCTGCAACTCTTACAACATACGGAGAAAGAGCAAAACTTCCAAGCTGATGTTTGAAGCCAGCTTTACCTTGACGAGAAACCCGGTTGGGACACACAGGAGGAGCCAACCGTGTCCAGCGTCTGGTGGGGAGACGGGCCACACACTCACAGACACGAGGACACACCCTCATGGGCACGTTAAAAGGATTTAGCACCATGACCCACCGGGTTCCATGCTTGAGACACAAGCGCTCAGGACACACAGGCCAGCCGAGGTGCCCGGGTACTAATGCTGGGAAGCCACAGGGTCGTCTTAGGACAGGCAGAAAAGGCTGTCACAGACACAGCCTCCTCTCGTGATCGAAGAAACAGCAGCTCCAGAGACTGGGCATAAGAGGAACGTAACTCAACATGGTGAGCACCCGCATTCCAGGGGCTGCTCAGCGGAGAGGCTCCACGCACCTGCTCTAATGCCCACCATGGGACAGGACTCCCTCGTGCCCCAGAACACAGGGTGCCAGCTGGGTGCGGGCAAGACTAAGAGACACCGGACAGCGTGGAGAAGGCAGAAGTAAAAGGAAGGAATGGTTTGGTAGAGAAATATCCAAAGTGTCACCAGAAAACTGCTGGAATCAATGAAGCCAGTTGGCAGCTGCGACGGGAACACAAATAGTCACTTTCCCCCCATGAAACATCTGAAGGAGAAAGGAAGAAACTGCCCCGTTCACATGAATATCAACAGAGCAAACACTTGGAGTGAATCCAGCCCCAGCCTGCTGAGTCCTGCACAACCCCAGGCTGAGCCTTCCCCCCTCCCGGAGACCCCAACAGGGCGCAGGGGAGCACTCACCTGGCCAGGCGCCCTCCCAGCACTGTGCAGGGAGAGCTCAGCAGGCCTGGCCTGTTATAGACACAGTGATCCCTGCCCTGCCCTCCCCACAGACACCCTGTCAGCACGTCACCTGCCCACACACTCACTGTCTGTGTTGAGAGTCTGAGAGGCTCCGGGGGGTCTCACCCCAGTCCCTCACCGTCAGTTAACTCGGCTGATGGGGGACAGCTCTGGGCAATTACTGGAGTGATCTAATGAGCAGCTGAGTTCAGAGAGTTTCCCACGTTCCCTGCGGGAGGACTAAGTTCAGAATCAAAGTGTAATCCGAGGGGGAATGAGTGTCAAGGCTGTGCCAGGGTCCTTCACACCCGTCCCCGGACGGGGACACACATGTCTCGATGGCCGTCCCCAGAGTTCTGGGGTTTCCAGCTCAGGCTGACGCTGTGTCGGTGCAAACTGACTGTGCATATGATCTGGCGTCTCCCTTGGATTAAATTCCTCCTGTGACGTTTGGCCCCGAGTCTTGTATCCTAGAGGGGATGAGGATGGCAGGTGAGACTTTTATTGCGAGGGGGTCTGGGTTAAGCACTACTCAGGATCTTGGAAAGACAAGCTTCATCAAATCTTTTTGGTCCAGCTCCAAATCCAAACCAGGTCACACCTGCCCATGACCCCAGAGAGACCCAGTAATCATCAGAGGGGTTAGGCTGGCCGGAGACAGCTCAGGGCAAGGTTCAAGTTGAGACTAAGTGGGAACTTCCCCAATGCAGCCCCATATCGATGGCCCTGAGTGCCCTTTTCCAGGGAGGAATAGCCCCGTTTCCAGGGGTGAAGGACGTCAGGGTCACGGGAAACAGCCTGAGCTGTAGGACTTTCATCATGGCCGTTAAAGACGTTTAACATGAGGTGGGCAACTCTGGCAGGTGTTGGTGGGAGTGTGACCAGCATAAAGATGGGAGAAGGTGACATAGGTCAGTGAGGATTTAGGATGTTAGCTGACTCTGGGGTGGAATATTATTCAGTCTTGAAAAAGGGAGAAAATCCTGCCCTGTCAACCTCATGGGTGAACCTGGGGGCCTTGTCCTTCCTGAGACAGTCCAGTCTCAGGGACAGACCCTGCCTGACCCCACGTGTGGGGGCCTCTGCAAGCATCAAGTGCACTGAGGTGGAGAGAGAACATGGTGCTGTCCAGGGCCAGGAGGGGCCCGTGAGGATGGGGTGAGCCCTAGAGTGGTGTACACGCCAGAATGCGCATAAATACTTCCAGGTGCTGTGAGGACCTCGCGGCTGTTCTCATCAGCAACGAGAAGATGAAACCTTGAGACTGGGCAAAACACATAGGGACGCTGGTGTCTGGTGCCTGTGTGACGCGCTGAAGCATCCCAACTGCAATTTGGAGACTCTGGGCGAGTGTCCTCCATTCCCCGCTTGGGGGACATGACTGTCTCAAGAGCGGGGAAAGCTGTCGGGCAGGTGGGGCTAAAAGGGAGCAGTTTACAAGCAAGTGTGGTTGAGCCTGGGCCTCAGCCCCGGGGATGTGGAGGCGGGTTCGTTCTTCCCTCTGCTGGGCGTGTCCCCTCCCTGCTCACTGTGGGGTCTTCCATGACCTTGTCCCTACTCCATCCACGAGCTGCCAGAGCCTGCCTGGGGGAGCCCTGAGTCCAGGGCACACGGGCTGTAGTGGAGACGCGCCACTCGGATCTCTGATGTCACCGGCTCAAAGAATACATGTCATGGAGTGTCCTCTGCCCACTCATTAGAGGACAATACCCCCTCCTCCCATCACAATGACGGGAAATGGTGAGGAAATGGCCTCAGATATCTCAGCTAGAAACAATGGTCTGCAGAAACCCGACTGTGACTTTGGTCGTGTGTAAAGTTGTCAGCCAGGCTCTGGGTGCGGAGGGGCTCTGTAAGGTTGGGCCCCACCGGCCCAGAGGGTCAGCCTGAGAGTGCTGTCAGCCTTGCCCAGCAGCGAGTGGGTCTCACAGCCACACACTGGACATCTGAGTGTCCGCTGGACCACGTCCCCCTTCTCTGCAGGTTTCCACCCTCTGGGAAAGTCTCAGGCTTTCTCTGCGCACTTAGCATGATTCCTCCAGTTGTTCATAGGGATGAAGAGAGAGAAAGCAGCAAAACAGGACAGGCTGCTCTCCTTCACCATGCAGGTGCCTTTTTCTTTGTCCTTTCCTAATAAACTGGTATAAAGTGGGAAGGAAACACTTGGGATTCAGAGAGGCTAACAGGCATGTGTACAGTCAGAAAAGTGTAGTCTGTTTTCCGGTCTGGACAAGTGTTTATGTGATGAGGAGACACAGACGCTGCTGATGACCACGGAAGAGAAAATCCCCACCTGACCATTCCCATCACTCCTGGGCTGCCATAGACTGCAGTCTCAGGTGCGTGATCATCACAGGGAGCACACCCTGCAGTAACTTTCTCAGAATGGCCTCTTCTTGGTCAGATGTATGTGTCTCCTGTTTACACATCATCTTAGAGATTCTACCCTGCAGGATATGGTACGTGGGTTGTGACCTCAGGCTGCTCTCTCATGGTGTGCTGGCCAAGTGATTGTGGGATGACACTCAGGTGTGTGTGCTCTAGGCCTCTGTCCCCCATAGGTAAATTACCCAACCTACCTTTCAGTAATTATGGAAAAGTACATTAAATGCCTGAACAATCTCTTAAAGGACGTCTTAGCATTAGAGAGTGGCAGTTGAAGGGCCACGAGTCCTGGCCCTTCTGAGGCAGACCTGATGCCGTTGTGGTTAGATGTGGTTGTCATCACGACATCTATCTCCACTTTCACCGTGTCCACTTTCTGAGTTGCTCAGGTTCCTTCTCCAAAAGCATCTCCAAGCTCCACTTAGGCCTCTACAGCAGCCTTCAATAATTCAGTGAGATCTTTTCCAAATGTGACTACACAGTTAATGTTTTATTTTTCAAATATGTAGAAACTCCTCTATCATAATGAATATGGGCCGCTTTGTTGCCTAGACCATACACAACTCATGCTCATTAGCCTGAAGTAGAAGTGCATGTTTCTCTTTTAACTTTGAAATTTTCAGTGGACTTTGTTATAGAGAAGTTGTAAATGCACAACCGAATGGAGAGTCGGTGCAGCGATGTCCCACTTAGCCCCAGCCCTACACCCGACCCCGGTTATCCGGCCTGGTGACAAATGGTCGTTCCATTCTCCTCGTGTGTTCTCCGTGGCTGCCACTGCTCGAGTGAGAATTTATGATAAATGCAATATGGACATGCAAGTCTGTCGCTCCCAAACCAACTGGAAAAGTCTCCACTGGTGGGACTGGTCACAGCTTCCACGTATGGAATGCAGGATTAGACGTTCAACTCTTTTGTGAAGTTTCTTTTTTATTCTGTTGAGTTTGATATTTTGATTTTGACTCGTTCTGAATTTTAAAGAAAGCTGACGCCATCCTGCTATTTGTCCAGTCATTTGTCCCCCTCATTCCTGTCGATGCGTCCTGGGGCCCCATTCCCAGGCAGATTGTGCAGGGGAAGGGCGGCAGGTCCATCCAGAGAGGGACAAGGGAGCCGAGGTTCTCTAGGTGTGGGAGGGCTGTCATCACTTGTGGGTCCTGAGGACACTCTCGGGATCTAGGGTGGGTCAGATGAGCTTCAAAAGGGCTGTTCTCAGGCCAGAAGACCTGGGGCCTGAATCTCAGGGTTTGTGGAATTTAATCCAAGGGAGACGCCAGATCCCAGGGCCAGCTTCAGTTTGTACTGCCACAGCGTCAGCCTGAGCTGGACACCCCGGGGCTGTGGGGACGGCCTTTGGGATCTGCATGTCCCTGTCCGGGGATGGGTGTGAAGAACCCTGGCGTGGCCTTGAAGCTCATTCCCCCTTGGATTTCACTTTGATTCCAAACTTAGTTCCTCCTACAGGGAACGTGGTTAACTTTCTGCGCTCAGCTGCTTGTTAGGTCACCCCTGTAACTGCCCAGAGCTGTCCCCCATCAGCAGAGGGACTGATGGGGAGGGATTGGAGTGAGACCCCCACCCCGGATCCTCTGAGACTCTCCATGCAGACAGTGTGTCTCTGGGCAATTGACCTGATGACGGGGTGTCTGTGGGGAGGGCGGGGCAGGGAACACTGTCCCTATAACCGCCCCAGCCTTCAGGCTCCCGAGCCGTGTGGTGGAGGGGAGGGCGCAGGCCTGGACAGGTCCCTCTGAGATGCTCCACGGGACGCAGGCGTTCCCATGTCTCCCAAGGAGCTTGTGGGTCCCTGCATGGCGCCCTCTGTTGTCTCAGCGGATGGATAGGGCCGCTCCCTGCCCTGTGTGTCTTTGGCTTTGTGGCGTTTGGGTTGAATTTCGGCTCATTGGGTGAGTTTTGATGTCTGTCTGTGGCCTCAGCCCCCACATTCCCCCCGAGCCCAACGTCCCTGAGCTTCCCTCTGCGGCCGTGGGCGTCTGGGGTCGGGTCAGGGAGTCTCAGCGCCGCTGTGGTGTGGGGTGTGGGTGTTGCTGGCGGGTCCACTTCACTGTCCGCTTTTTCTCCGCCTTCCCAGGCCCGTGTGTTGAGTGACATCTTCTCCCTATGCGCCCTGGGGCCCTTCCTGAGTGCCAGTCGGCGTCCAGGCCAGCTTTTATCCCGGGCCGTCTGCCCGTCCCGTGGCTGGTGTCTGTCTTGGCCAGTGCCCTGTGGTGTCGCTGCGGTTTACGGGACAATTTGAAATCGGGAAGGAGACGCACCCCTGTTCTGTTTGCCTCGACTCCTCTGGCCCTCTGGCGTGATCTGTGGTTTCATCCAAATTTTAGTTCGTTTCTGCTGTTGTTGAGAAGAAGGGCGTTTTTATGTGGGTGGCGATGGCACAGCACGGACACGTTCACAGTCTGGAACCTTCTGACCCGTGTGCCTGGGCGTCTTCTGCTCGTGGGTCTCACGCCATGTCTTTCAGCAGAGCCCGCGGGTTCCTGGCGTCCACTCTCATGCCCTGCGTGACACTGACTCAAAGTGTTTGATCGCCGTGATGCCGCTGTCGGAGGGATGGTTTTCTTTCCTCATCAGATGCTTCATCCTGAGTGTGAGGAAACGCAGCTGCATTCCTGGTGCCCACTGGGTGCCCGCCTCCCTGCCCCATGGGCCGATCATCCAACTGATAGAGGATCGACTCAGGAGTGTCCGTGTATGAATCATCGCCTTTGCAAAGAGCCCCTTGTTTACTGCTCTTCAGCTTGGGTTCCTTTCATTTCTCTGGCCCCTGTGTGCAAGCTGGGACACCCCGCCTCTGCTGATACGGGGTGAGGAGAGCCAGCACCGTGGATGTCATTGACATCGGAGGAAACACTTTCCATTTCTCTCCATTGAACATGTCGCAGAGGGCCTGTCATCTGTGGCTTCTACCCTGTTGAGTTATATTCCCTCTCTGCCCGGTCTCCTAAGATGCTTATTTTTAGTTCTAATGAAAGGACCCTGTGCTCACACGTGCGTGTGTTTATTGCATTCTGTCACCGTGCGGGTCCCTGACGTTTTCCTGAGCATGTGGAACATCCTTGCACCCGCTCGGGGCCGGTGCCTGGTCTGCCATGTGCTCTTGAATTTGGTGTAGAGATGTTGTGAGGAGAAATCCTGCTTATCTGACAGTAGGTACAGGGTTAGTCTTTGATGTCCTTCAGTTTCAGGGGTTTAATACTGCATGTTCTATTTCATTCTGTTTTTTTGGCTTTTTTGGTTTCCTACTTTGGCAGTTTTCGCACTGGTGTGATCTGTCTTTTATGTTTCATGTCTCTGCTTTGTGCAGTGGATTCCACCCTCTTACACCAACACCTGAGAGAATAATAGTCCATTTGTTCTTCGAGAAATTCTTTCCTTGCGCTTAAGTAGTTCTGTCCTCCCATCCGTTCTCCTTTTATGTTTTTGATACAATTTTTTTATTTTTTTGCCATTTGTAGGAGGTACCATTATTTTATTACTTATTTTCTTCTAATGCTACAACCAGATGTTACAATGAAAATTTGGAGCGTATCCTAGAGAAGAGGTCCTGGGTTCTGACTCTGGCTGTGTATTACCTTCATCAGAGTTTTGTTCGTTTTGTTTGTTTGTTTGTTTGTTTGTTTGTTTGAAGAGCTGCTTTCAGCATAATTTTTGTGAGAGAGGGATAGTGTTGGTGAACACCCTCAACTTTTATTTGCCTCGAAAGCCCCTTGTTTCCCCTTCATATCTGAAGGGTGACTTTGCCAAATGCGGTCTCCCCTTCAGGCAGGTGTGTCTTTTAACACTTTGAATATGTCACTTCCCTCCGCATGGCCTGTAGAGTTCCTCTGAGAATTCTACCTAGAGTCTAGTGAGGCTTCCCTGCCGAGTCCTGTCCTTTCACACTTGTCCTTGACTGCTGACAGTTGCAAGACCATGTTTCTTAAAGAAGGTCCTTTTGCAGTGAGATACTTAGTTCTCTTAGCTCTCAGACTTGGAAGTCAAGTTCTTTTTGCAGTTTTGGGGAGTTTTCAGCTACTTTATCTTTCAATAATTTCGTGACAATTCGCTCTCCTCTCCTGCCCGTGCACTGATTAGAGTTAGGTTGGCGTTTCTAATGGAGCCTGCCGAATCCCAGATCTCATAAGGGTTCCTCCCTTTTAAGAACTCTGAATTCTTTCTCTACTCTGTCTGAGTCATTTCTAAATTCCCACCCTCCTGTTCACATTTTCTTTATTCCATGTGATCTGCTCTACGTTGTTCAAGGCCTTTGTCATCTCACTGAAATTTTCAGCTGTAGAAATTCTGCTTGGCTCCTACTAGAATTTCTGTGTTGTTGGGCGGTACTGGGGCTCATTAATGTCCTTCCAGGTGTACTCCCTTCCTGAGTTTTATTCAGCACCTAGATTTTGTCGTTGGAGCTCTTTTGAATTATTCATCAGTTGGATCACAGTGTCTAACTCTGGGTTAGTGTCTTGGGTTCCATCACTGCCAAATTGTCCTTTACTTTTTGTGACACCCCATAAGATGATTATCGTAGAATTTATGAAAAGTGCCTCAACTCCCACTTTATTAAAAAAATTATTTATTTAAACATCCTTCTTTATTTTTTTCATATTGTAGAATTTTTCCCCTCTGCTGTGTCATGTTAGCCTCCCACCACCAAATGGCCCACAGCCCTCCACTCCCCTCTAACATGCTCTCCTACCCTCTGTTATCTGCTGCCCCCCCCTTCTCTCCCCCTCCCTTCTGAATGTCTTACATCTGTGATCTGCTTTCAAGGATCCTTCTTACAGTTTGACTTCGTCTGATCCTTTGGATGGTTATACTAGTTTCCACATGGAAGTGAAATGATCCAGTATTGATCTTTTTCCTTCTGACTCACTTCACTTAGAATAAGCCCTTCTTGTTCCATCCATGTTTAAATGGCGTGTTTATCTCCCTTGATGGCTGAGTGTATATTCCACTGTGTATATAAAACACTTCTTCTTGATCCAGTCATCTGTTCTGGGGCATTAGGCTCCGTATCTCGGGTACTGTGAGCATCGCTGCTATGAACACAGGGGTGCAGGTGTTCTTTCGATTTAGCTTTTTTGCATCCTTTGGGCAGATTCCTGAGATTGGAATTGCTGAGTTATGGTTAATCCATTTTTATTTTTTGAGCAGTCTCCACGTTTCTTTCCTTTAATGCTTTGTTTAATTAGCAATGGTCGCTGGCTCTCCCAGCAATTCTATTCTTAGCAAAATGCAGCCTTTCCCAGCTTTTTCCTTGACTGTCCCTCCCTTTCTGTTGCAGTCAATGGTTGGATTAGGAAACTTCATGTGTTCTGCAGAAGGTGAGGTAATACCAAGGTTACAGGTTTATTATTATTATTATTGTTGTTGTTGTTTTATGTGCCAGTACTTACTCCCTGCTGAGGCTGGCAGCCCATCGATAAATAATGTGCCTTCACCCTCCTGTGCCTCAGTCAGAAGCTCTCCCACGTGGTCCAGTGCCAGGATCCACAGTCATCCCAGGATCCTCTTGAATGCTTGGATGGATGCTTCTCAGGGGATTCCTATGGTTCTCCCTCAACCATCCTTTGGACAGCACTGCATGGTTCCAGAGTTCATGGTGTACATCCTGCCGGGAGGTCGAACATGAGCTAGCATAGAGTAGATACCAGACACAAACAGTGGAAGCGAAACTGGTGTTAGTAGTATGTCCCCCAAGTGGAGCCTCCCTGCGGAACATGACAGTGTCTCCCTTCTCAGGAGATGAATGGCTCAGGATACTTCACTGTGATCCAATAACTGCGAAGAATCCCGTCACACCATGGGGAGAGCTTGCTCTGCACTGGGCCCAGCTGGAAGCCATCGCCCTGCTGGTACATCACGAATCCCTACGTCTGCAGCGGGAGCGGCCCTGCACACCATCTTCTTTTTTATATCGGGGTGGGGGCCCTGGGCTATGTCATTCTCATCTTCCATAACAACGGCCCACTAATTTTTGGACACAGGCAGAAGTTCACACACACGATTCTACCCCACCTGGCCATGGCCAATGTCTTGGTGATTTATTTCGATTCCCCATCCAATGGCCACTTTTGTTTCAAGGAGACCCTGCCTTCTTTTGGGTGTAAAATGGTATGTTATGCACACAGAGTGTCCTGGAACACGACACTGTACTCCACCTGCTTCCTGATCGCCTGCCAGTTCTGCACTCTCACCCAGGGAGAGTAGAGTGGACGGTGCTCTGGGGAGGACTCCCCAAGTTCCCAGGTCCTTCCTGCTACATCTGCTGGATATTCGGTTTCTTAATTAATGTCTATATACCTCTGAAGGTCACTGGTTCAAGGAGTATGAGACTCACCCCCTGGCGAATTGGTCAGCTGCACCAGCGTGGTCCTGTGGTCAGTGCCTGACGCCGTCTTTATCGGCCTCATAGGCTAGGCCAGCATCTCCGTGGCCCTCCTCCTGTGCAGACACCGGCAGAGGGTGCGGCACCTCCACAACCCCAGGTCTGGCCAGGGGTTCGCACCGCACCAGGGCCACCCTCACCATCCTCAGGGCATCTTTGTCAGCTTCCGCATGCTGATCACTGCTTTTGTGTTATCGTGGCTGCTTAGACACTAGTCTGCGGTTGATACAGGTGTCCAATTCCCTACTCTCTGCCCCTTCCTCATGGACCTCGTGGCCTTCAGATGGTGAAGCCTCTGTTCCTGAACTCTTAGGAATGGGCTCAGCATCACATCACCCCATCTCCTCACCATTTTCCCTGTACCCTTTTGTTACATCCATGTACATCTCTGTGGAGGGCTGTGCGTGAACACCTGCATCATCCTCACAGAATTCAGGTGTCCCTTCATCCCTGTACCGCTGACCTGCTTCACTCCCAGCGCCTTCCCTTCATCCCTGATGAATGTTTATTGTCTGAGAGTATGTTTTAGATTAGTCCGTTCATGAATGTGCTTGCATTCCGCATAGAGTAAGATCATACAGTGTTTTTCTTCATGTGACTTTCTGTAATGAGACCTGTGGTCCAGTTCTGTTCATTAGTTGCCGATGTCAGGGTTTTACCAACTTCACAGCGACGTAGTAGTCCCCCGAGTGTTGTGTCCCCTCTTCTTTATCTGTCCATCGGGTGTGAGGACCTGGTTGTTTCTCACTCTGGGCTACTGCAGGGCCCTGCAGGGAACCTGGTGGGGCTTCAGGGTGTCTGCATTTGTGTGTTCATGTCCCTCATATTTTCAGCAATGGTCGCTGGCTCTCCTGGCAATTCTATTCTTAGCACAATGCAGCCTTTCCCAGCTTTTTCCTTGACTGTCCCTCCCTTTCTGTTGCAGCCAGAAATGTTTGAGGGTCTCTGCACATCATCGATAACTCCCCTTCCTGGACTTTCATCACAGCCCACCTCACAGCATATTAGAACTTAGGAGATAAAAGGGCGTAATCTTCTGAGAAGTTTCTTCTGGTGAATCCCCCCTTTGGCCTCACCCCATCTTTGACCTGCCCACATGGTCCAAGTTGACCATCTTTTGAGTAAAACTGTCTGTTACCAAATGGAACAATTTCCACAAAGGTCCAGCCACTGAACTACTGCTTGAAGCAGATTTCACTCATAAACACAGAATTTCCCCTCAACGCATGCCAGTTTTCAACAGCAAATCTACAAGTAACTTACACAAATATATTAAAAATCCAAAAATTACACTTGGGCTGAGAGTGGCCAGAGCCACAGAAGCCACCTTCCCCCTAGGGTCACTAAGCACAGATGCTCCATCTCCTGACTCACCTCCAAATCTATTACAAGCAAGGAGAGGGACACCCCACAACCCCAAAACAAGCCGTCTCTAGCTCTGCCATCTGCTGTGTCAAGAGAAAACATAGTGTAGTGCACAAGACCTTCAGTGGAAGGAACGTTAATCATTTGTGTACAGCACGAAGGACTAAGAATGCGTGTCCGCATCAAGCACCTGACGTTGCCTGTAGCCTCCTGGGGAAGGCCCAGCCTAGTGGGGCTGGACTAGAGCAGATGCCTGCGGCCTGTATGTCCGCCCCAAGTCTACCGCACCTTCCGGTGGGTCCCACAGGAAAGGGAGGTAGGACCAGGTGAATTGGGGGAAAAGACCAAACCTGATGGAGATGAAGGCTGCCCCGTCTCCTCCCCACCAGCCTCACGCCACGTCTGTGTCACGTGTCTTCTTCCAGGCCCCCGAGTCCCAGGTATAGAAGCAAGTGCAGCTTCTTCCCAGGTCTTTGTGCCTCGTGTCTCCTCGGGGCTCCTCCATCTTCTTCTTTTCTCCCCAGCCTCCTCTCCAGGCACCTCCTCCCTGCTCAGCGCCACACTTGCCTGGGGGGGGGGGGGCAGGGAACCTGGAATCTTGCCTTTCCCTTGGTCCCTCCTGTGACCCCTGGAATTGAGTCTGGGGAGCAGCCCCTTGTGCAGTGAGAGTTTCTTGTTTGGAGGGACAAGAGGACGGGGTCAGGCCCTGCCCCCGCCCCGCCCAGCACACACCTGAGCCTCTGAGCAAGTGTCCCAGCGGGTGGGGGTGTCCCGGGGGGGGACGCGGCCGGACATGCCTGCGCCCTCAGACGCGTCCCTGCGGTCGGTGACAGTGACGGGTCTGTGGGGAGGGCAGCAGGCCCGACCCTATAACTGGCGCCCACGGCTCCCCCCACACTGCTCGGGAGCGACGCGGCCAGGCGAGGGGCGGTCCAGGGGAAGGGGCTCCGCCCAGGGGGCTCGGCTGCCTTTGTGCAGGGCCTGGCGCCCCCGGGCCCGACCACACCCCTCTCTGCTGGTGCGGGCGGTGGGCACCGGCGAGGCAGTTACAGGCAGCCCCGATATAAAACGGGTGGCCTGGCCCTGGGTCCTCACCCGCGGGCTTCAAAGGGTCTTATTAACACTCCACGGCAGGCGCGCCCGGAAGGTTAGGAAGAGGCGGATTTCCCGGGGACGGGGATGAGGGAATGTCCAACGCGGGGAGACAAGAGGGAGATAAAGGCCTAAGGGCGTCCTCCCCGACCCGCCGACCCGGAGCCCCCCAGGAGCTGGCGAAGGGCCAAGAGCCCTGGCGCCGAGAGCGGCCCGAGGCCCTCGTGTCCGGTTTTCTGCCAAACCCTGCAGCTTCGCCCCACCCTCCGCTCCCAGCCCCCTCCCGTGGGTGATGGTGGGATTGTCATTGGCGGGGTCCTGACGGCCTGGTCTGGAGGGGGGTGGAGACCCCCGGGCCTGTGTGGAATGAGCTCGGGACATCTTCTCCCCCTAACAGGACCAGGGCCCCGACCCGGGCTCTCCACACCCCTGGGCCTGGGACCCGGCCAGGAGAAAGGAGGTCCAGGGCCTTGGCGTGTGGGCCCAGCGCCCACCCCTGGGTGGGCACCCGACTCTGGGATGGTGCATCCAGGGGAGACCTGCCCTCAACTGTCTGTGGCTTTGTGGTCTCTTCTCAGAACTGTGGGGTTCCCCTGTCAGGGAGGGCCTGGGTCCGGGCTCGGGGAGCAGAAGCCCCTGCCCTGCGCCCTACACGGAGACCCTGGGTGGGTGGGAGGAGGGTGCAGGCGGGAGCTGGGGTGTCCTGTCATGCAGGGGAGACCCTCAGCTGCTCGGGC
This sequence comes from Talpa europaea, assembly GCF_964194135.1. NCBI lineage: Eukaryota > Metazoa > Chordata > Mammalia > Eulipotyphla > Talpidae > Talpa > Talpa europaea. The sequence goes on from NC_140084.1 coordinate 49,328,858, forward strand.
GGGGCCAGGGCTGTGGTCCCCGAGCCTTTCTCTTAATTCTCCCAAAACTCCTGCTTCACGAGGAACACGAGATACGACCCTCACTTTTTCACAGGAGCAGCTTGGGGTCCTGACCTCCGCCGTCCGCCCTGGGAGCCTGTGTCGGGGTCTCTGGTCTGTGCTTGTCCTTGGTCCAGCCCTACCCTTGGCGCCTCCCCTGGCTGGGGCAGTGCGGGGACGAGTGGACTTGGGAGACAGGCTGGGGTTCGTGCGTGGGGGCCAGGGGCCGGGAACCCGGGTCACACGGTGCTCAGCCTCCTGGTGCTGAGGGGTCTCCCCCATTCCCTGCTGGCCTGGTAAGGCCCCGTACATACTAGGGGAGGCGGCAGTAGAGAAAGACTCTCAGGGGCAGCCCCTCTGGGCTCAGGGTTGTTTCTGCTGATACGTGCCCTGCTGGGCTCTCCCCAGGTGCCCACCCTGGGTACTGGGGTGGGAGACCCTGAACTTCCTGCATGACGAGGGTCCCCTGTTTAGTGAGAACGTGCTTCACACACCTGCGCAGGCACCCAGCCGTGTCGGCCCCGTCTCCCCCAGGCTGGGTGACCAGACCCACCTGGAGCTGGGGAGCAGGCCTAGAACCCCGCCAGGAGCGCCCCCAGGAGGGCAGTGATGAGCCAGGCTCTGTCGGGCTCATGGGCGTGTGATGGGAAGAGCCTGGGCTGTGGTCAGTGGACACTCTGGGTGTGGCCAGCGCTCAGGGCCGATCCAGAGGCCGCTCTGCCCAGCCAGGACCCGGCCCTCGGCCTGTCTGGGCGCCCGGGCAGGAGACCCTGGTGTCTGGGGGCGCAGCCTCGTGTCTGGAGTGGGGGCATCAGCATCCCCGCAAGGAGTCTGGGTGCATCTCCGGTCCACAGTTGGAATCCGCGGCTCTGAGCCTCTGTCTGGTGTTTCAGCTCCAGCTGCTGCTGACCCGGCGCCGGGAGGACTCAGCCGGCGCGCGTGGCCTGTTCTGTGCTCACCCGAGCTCCGCCGAGTCTCCCTCTCCCTGTGTCGTCGCTCTGGTCCCCAAGGCAGTGTCCAGGGTCAGGGACCTCAGGTTCTGGGGGAGTCAGGAAGGAGACAGCGGCAGGAGCAAAGTGAGTGGGTGATGTCCAGCCGGGCTAGACGTGCCCTCTGATGGGGCATCCTCATGCCCGGATCCCCCGCGCCAGTCCTCGCCTGGGCACGCCCCACGGCCCACTCTCTGTCTCCCCAGAGCCCTGCCCTGAGCCTGGCAGGGCCCTGACATGGCTCTTCCTTCTCCATAGGGGTGGGGACGCTGGCCAACGCCCGCTCTTCCTCCACCAAGTCCCTGTCCTGTGTGGGCCCAGTCAGACGTCCCCAGCACCGTGCTCCCCCAGCTGTCAGGGCCAATGTCTTGGTTCTCTCCGCTGGGACCCCACAGAGAAAGTGAATCACCAGATTGTGGGCTCCCTGTTCTGAGTCAGAGCTCCATGAAGCCAGAAATGCAGCTCTGGGTGCTGGGGAGTGCTGGGGAGCCCTGGCTTCTGGTCTCTTCTGAGGGGATTGGAGGAGGGGAGGGTGCGGAGCCGGGCCTTGGTGTCAGAGGTCATGCAGGGAGAAGGTGTCTGGATATGAATTCTGGGGCCCTTCAGCCCAGGTGTAAGACGTGAGCTCTGGAACAAACCTGGCAGCCTCGAGGTCCCTCGTAGAGGTGGGCCCGACGGGCGCCCCATGCATCTGGGGCGTTTGGTGGACTGTCCACCCCCGTGGGCGCTGTCGAGCCGCCTGCACTGAGGGGCGCTGCCGAGGCCCATGAGGAACCTGCGTTCTCTGTGCGCTTGTGTGACCGTCTGAGCAAAAGGCAGATGCTCGCCCAGGTCCCCCGTGTGCGACCTCAGGTGTGGGCCCGGCCGACGTGCGGTCAGGCTGGGGCCCGCCGGATGGTCAGTGCTGCCCCGGGAGCATGTGGCTGCAGGTGACACCCTGGAGGGGCCGGGGTCGGACTGTTCTATGCACACAAGCAGCCTTGGGCGCCTCTCAGTGCGCAGGCTCCAGGTGAGCCATTACCACGGAGGCCCTGGCCAGGAGCTGGGTGTGCCAGACCTGGGGGAGGAGGGGAGGGTAGGGAGTGAGGGGGGAGATGCCCTGGGGTAGGTGGGGTGAGTCGTCCAGAGAGGCCTGGATGCCCCCATCCCGGGCTGGGGGTTTGTTGCTGGTGGGATGCTTCAGTAAATGTAAGGCGGCGCCGTGTGAGTTTACAGGTAAACTGAGGCACCTTCCAGTACTTAATCGTCCATGGGGCTGTCTGTTCACATGGAGTGGCGCTGAACCCAAAGTGGGGGGCTCGCTGCAGGAGCAGGGAGAAGTGTCCACACAAAACACGTGTTTTGGAGGGACCCTGGTGGTCTGCTGTCACATCCCTACCTGCACGTTGGACACAAAGCAGAGCGAAATATTTCACCTGTACGCAGAGTGGGGAGGCTGAATCAACATGGCTTCTCCTTTTCCATTGTGTGGGGAATCAGGAGGGAGGGAGGCGCACCTGCGGACTCAGAAAAACCGAGGACAAAACATAGGCATTCTCGGGTCCCTGAGGATCATCAGGAAGGGGCAGAGAGTGGGGAAACACATCTCCAGGACATCAGAGACCTGTGTCAGCAACAGAGGGGTGTCTAAGAAGACTGTCACATAGAAAACAAAGCTAGAATTCAGCAGGTAGAAGCTGACAAACATGACCATGAACATCAGGACGGTGCGGGTAGCTCTGGTCTCTGGGGGGCACCCCCGGCCGGCCCTTGGGGTGTGGAGGTGCTGCACCCTCCGCTGGTGTCTGCGCAGAAGGAGGACCATGGAGACGCTGGCCCAGGCCATGAAGCAGAGGAAGATGGCGTCCGGCACCAACCACAGGACCACAGCAGCAGCGCTGGAGCCTGAGGCAGAGCAGAACCAGGACCCCCGGGACTCGGAGCCATTGCCTACGCTCCGTGGACCAGTGACTTTCACAGGAACGTAGGCATTGATGAGGACACCGAGCAGCCAGCAGGTGCTGCAGGAAGGACCCAGGGCCTTGGGGAACACTTCCGGGAGCACCGTCCACACCAGTCTTCCAGGGCTGAGAGTGAAGAGCTGGGAGGTGCTCAGGAGGCAGGTGGCGCACAGTGTGGTGCTCCGGGCCGCCCTGTGAATAAAGCCTAAAAACTTACACCCAAGAGAGGACAGGGGCCGCCTGGGCACGAAAGCTGCCATTGTGTTTGAGATCCCAATGGGAAGAAGAACGAAGACGTTGGCCACAGCCATGTGGGAGAGAATCGTGTTGGGGAGCTTCTGCCTGCATCCTGAAATGATTGGGGAGACGTTTTGCAAGAAGAGGAGGACGTTGGCTGGGGTCCCCACCCCCATCAATAAAAGAAAAGTGATCTGTATGGTCAGTTCTCCCGCGGCTTGATGGAAGGACTTGGCGAAGGCCTTATGGGGGCTGAAGGGGGCGTGGTCTCTGCTGGCGCCATGGCAGGGCTGATCCTCGTTCCTCATCCTTGTGCAATGATCTCTGCCATCCGTCCCTGCAAATGCAGCCACTATTGTGTCCCCAAAGGAGCTGAGCCTGGGGAGCACATCACTGACCCCAGTGCAACAGCCAACATCCTTTTTTGTATTGACTCCTGTTTCCACTCAATTTCTCACTGCCCAGCAGTGTGGGTCCATGAGCTCACAGGACATGCTGCCCATGCAGAGCCACCTGCTGTGGGTCTACAAGTGGACAGGCGGGTCTCTGGGGAGGTGAGGCACCCAGACCAGCCCCTGCTGGGCAGACAAGGGGACACAGCCTTGCTGACAGAGGCAGAGGGGGATGAAGGGACTCTTTATTCAGGGGCTCCCAATCAGGTGGGGAGTCATCTCTGGCAAATGAAAGTCAAGCCTCTCGCCACAGCAACCCCCCCCACCTGGACAAGAAATCTTGGCTCCCCTCCTTCCCGCTGATGAGGCATCAGGGGTGATGGGCAGAACCTCACCTAGAGGAGCTTGTTTTCCCCTGTAATGAGGTGAAAGAAGCGCTTATCAGCACTGTGAGAAAGCATTATTGTCACAAAGTGATGAGGGTTTCCAGGCAACTAACCAGGACGCCTGGAACCTGTGATCACTGGGATAAAGAGTGCAAGACAGCCGTGATGAGGAAATCCACAGAGCCCCAGAAACACATAGGGTGATAAGGGGACCTCAGGAAAATATCGTTGAGGAGAGGAGGCCCTCCCCGAGGTCTGAAGTGAAAAAATAAGGAAATTCAGGAGCACAAAGTATCAATTTGAGAGAGAACTTACTAAGCAGCATTGAAGCAGCAGTTCACATGGAAGAGCGAGCACGTAAACACCAGGACAGGCCTGAAGGGATGACTGTGCAGAGCAGGAGAACAGGAGGCCCTTCGAGGACATGACAGTCAGAACTTCTTGCCCTTCGGGATGTAGCTGGACGTCCAGATGCAGAATCTAAGCGAACACAATAACTTAATGAGAGAAGACCTTCAATTCTGCCTCCCTGGTGGTGCAAGGGGTTAAGATGTAACCCATGAAGCTGACCGCAGCCACTGAAGCACCACTTCGAATCCCCGGTCATTCAGGGAGATACCCACATGGTGCAGCAGACCTCTCCTGGCTCACCCGCTGCTCTCCTCTGCATTGTATTTGGGAAAATCTGCCTGTTCTGTTCCCTGCACTGTTTCTGGTGAATCCTCTCACCCTCTGCATAAGAGGAATGTAACTCAACATGGTGAGCACCCGCATTCCAGGGGCTACTCAGCGGAGAGGCTCCACGCACCTGCTCTAATGCCCACCATGGGACAGGACTCCCTCGTGCCCCAGAACACAGGGTGCCAGCTGGGTGCGGGCAAGACTAAAGAGACATGGGACAGCCGGTGGAGAAAGTAGAAGTAAAAGGATGGGATGGTTTGATAGAGAAATATCCAAAAGTCACAGAAAACTGCTGGAATCAATGAAGCCAGTTGGCAGCTGTGGCGGGAACACAAATAGTCACTTTCCCCCCATGAAACATCTGAAGGAGAAAGGAAGAAACAGAGCAAACACTTGGAGTGAATCCAGCCCCAGCCTGCTGAGTCCTGCACAACCCCAGGCTGAGCCCTCCTCCGCCCGGAGACCCCAACAGGGCGCAGGGGAGCACTCACCTGGCCTGGTGCCCTCCCAGCACTGTGCAGGGAGAGCACAGCAGGCCTGGCCTGTTATAGAGACAGTGATCCCTGCCCTGCCCTCCCCACAGACACCCTGTCATCACGTCACCTGCCGCAGACACACTGTCTGTGTGGAGAGTCTGAGAGGATCCAGGGGGGTCTCACCCCAGTCCCTCACCATCAGTTACCTCGGCTGATTGGGGACAGCTCTGGGCAATTACTGGGGCGACCTAATGAGCAGCTGAGCACAGAAAGTTTCCCATGTTCCCTGCGGGAGGAACAAAGTTCAGAATCAAAGTGTAATCAAGGGGGAATGAGCGTCAAGAGTGCACCACGGTCCTTCACACTCGTCCCCAGACAGGGACACGCACGTCCCGATGGCCGTCCCCACAGTCCCGGGGTGTCCGGCTCAGGCTGACGCTGTGTCGGTGCAAACTGACTGTGCATTTGATCTGGCGTCTCCCTTGGATTAAATTCCTCTAGTGCCTTTGGCCCCGAGTCTTGTATCCTAGGGAGGATGAAGACGGCAGGTGAGACTTTTATGGCGAAGGGTGTCTTGGTTAAGCACTACTCAGGATCTCGATATGGGAAGCTTCATCGAGTCTTTTTCGTCCAGCTCCAAATCCAAACCGAGTCCCATCAGTCCATGACCCCAAAGAGACCTGGTAATCCTTGGAGGGGTTAGGCTGGCCGGAGGCAGCACAGAGTGACGTTCAAGTTGATAGTACATGGGAGCTTCCCCACGCAGCCCCATACTTGATGGCCCTAAGTGCCCTTTGTGGGGAGGGATAGCCCCGTCTCCAGGGGTGAAGGACGTCAGGGTCACGGGAAACACCCTGAGCTGCAGGACTTTCATCATGGTCGCCAATGACATTTAACAGGAGGGGGCAACTCTGGCAGGTGTTGGTGGGAGTGTGACCAGCATAAAGATGGGAAAAGGTGACAAGGTCAGTGAAGATTCAGGGGTGTTAGCTGACTCTGGGGTGGAATATTATTCAGTCTTGAAAAGGGGAGAAAATCCTGGCCTGTCAACTTCATGGGTGAATCTGGGGGCCTTGTCCTTCCTGAGACCTCCCAGTCTCTAGGACAGACCCTGCCTGACCCCATGTATGCGGGGCCTTTGCAGGCATCGGGCACGCAGAGGTGGAGAGAGAACATGGTGCTGTCCAGGGCCAGGAGGGGCCCGTGAGGATGGGGTGAGCCCTAGAGTGGTGTACACGCCAGAATGCACATTAACACTTGCAGGTGCTGTGAGGACCTCGCGGCTGTTCTCATCAGCAACGAGAAGCTGAAACCTTGAGACTGGGCAAAACACATAAGGACGCTCATGTCTGGCACCTGTGTGACGCGCTGAAGCATCCGAACTGAAAATTGGAGTCTCTGGGCGAGTGTCCTCCGTTCCCTGCTTGGGGGACATGACTGTCTCAAGAGCGGGGAAAGCTGTTGGGCAGGTGGGGCTAAAAGGGAGTAGTTTACAAGCAGGTGTGGATGGACCCGTGATGGGGCTCAGCCCCGGGGATGTGGAGGCGGGGTCGTTCTTCCCTCTGCTGGGCGTGTCCCCTCCCTGCTCACTGTGGGGTCTGCCATGTCCTTGTTCCTTCTCCTTCCAAGAGCTGCCGGAGCCCCGCCCGGGGGGTGCCCCGAGTTCAGGGCATACGGACTGTAGCGAGACACACCACTCAGGACTCTGAAGTCACCGGCTCAGAGACAACATGTCATGGAGTGTCCTCTGCCCACTCGTTACAGGTCAGCACCCCCTCCACCCTTCGCGATGACAGGAAATGGCTCTGAAATGGCCTCAGACAGCTCAGCTAGAACGAATGGTCTGCCGAAACCTCTGCTTTTCACTTTGGTTGTGTGTAAAGGTGTCAGCCCAGCTGTGAGTGTGGAGGGGCCCTGTAAGGTTGGGCCCCACCAGCCCATAGGGTCAGCCTGAGAGAGGCGTCAGCCTTGCCCAGCATCAAGTGCGTCCCACAGCCACACACGGACATCTGAGTGTCTGCTGGACCACGTTCCGTTTCTCCACAGATTTCCATCGTCCTGCAAAGTCTCAGGTTTTCTTTTCACACTTAGCATGACTCCCCCAGTTGTTCATAGGGATGAAGACAGAGAAAGCAGCAAAACAGGAAGGGCTACTCTCCTTCACCATGGAGGTGCCTTTTTCTTTGTCCTTTCCTAATACACCTGTCCTGGTATTAAGTGGGGAAGGAGACATTGGGATTCAGAGACGCTAACAGTCATGTGTACAGTCAGAAAACTGCCCCATTTTCCAGTCTAGACAAGTGTTTATGTGATGAGGAGACGCAGACGCTGCTGATGACCACGGAAGAGAAAATCCCCACCTGACCATTCCCATCACTCCTGGGCTGCCTTTGAGTGCAGGCTCAGGTGCGTGATCATCTCATGGCGCACACCCTGCAGTAACCTTCTCAGAATGGCCTCTTCTCGGTCAGATATACGTTTCTCCTGTTTACACACCAACTTGTGGATTGTACCCTGCAGGCCATGGTGCTGGAGTTGTGACCTCAGGCTGCTCCCTCATGGTGTGCTGGCCAAGTGATTGTGGGATGACACTCAGGAGTGTTTCCTCTCTGCCAGGTCCTCTGTCCCCCACAGGTAAAATACCCAACCTACCTTGCAGTATTTAGAGAAAAGTACATTAAGGGCTGAACACTCTCTTAAAGGATGTCCCAGCCTGCAGGAGCTGGCAGTTGAAGGGCCATAATCCCTGGCCTTCTGAGGCAGACCTGATGTCATTGTGGTTAGATGTGGTTGTCATCACTACATCTATCTCCACTTCCACCGTGTCTGCTTTCTGAGTTGCTCAGGTTCCTTCTCCAAAAATGCATCTCGAAAGCTCCACTGAGGCCTCTGCAGCAGCCTTCAATAATTCATTGAGGTCTGCTGCACCTCCCCCTGCAGTGACCCTTAGGGCTAATGGCTTGCGCCACGGTCCCTAGGCCCGGCTGGGCAACCAGCGCGCAGGCGGAGAACAGCAAAACCCCCTGAAGATATACTTGCTGCACCTCCTCCTGCAGTGACCTCTAGGAATCCCTAGGTCCGGCTGGGCAACAGCGCGCAGGAGGAGAACAGCAAAAACCGCCTGAAGACATAGATAAGACGGAAGCCTGTTGAAAGATAACGACCACCAGGAGCCACTACAGGAATGCTGTCCGCACGGAAACTTATCTCACCTTCTCTAGACCCACAAACTTTATTCTAATACAACTGTCTCTCTAAAATCTTTTCTCTTTCTCTGTTTAAAAGGTCATTGGTTTGCCGATTAAAAAAGAACATACGAAATCTAATAACTAGGCTGATTCAAATGAAACGTTACTAAACTCTGTGTATTAATAGAACTGCTAGCTTAATAATTTCTCTGTTGTATACTTAGCCTAGTTTGTATTAATCTAAATGATAAAAATATTACATTGTGAAAAGTAAAATTCACCCGTGTTAATTAATAGTAATAGTGAGTAGTTAAAACAAAAAGTAATCATATAAAACAAAAAGAAAAATTAATAGCCTAACTACTTAGGACTGCGCCTGGGTCCAGATGTAAATCACTGCCCTGTCAATGATAAGCTAAACCTATAAGCAAGCTGATTTCTTCACTGATGTTCGCCATTCCTATGCTTTTAGAAAACATATATATACTGGTCACCAACTCAAATAAAATTACACTCAGATTTTCCCTCTTGAAGTGTGTCTGTTGGTCATTTCTTTAACCGAATCCCTGACCACCCTGCGCAGTCTCTCAACCCTGAGACGACCTCATCACTCACTGCTGTGCTGGTCCGCGGCAGAGGTCTTTTCCAAATGTGCCTACACGGTTAATATTTTATTTTTCAAATATGTAGAAACTCCTCTTGACAATGCATAACTCATGCTCATTAGCCTGAAACGGAAGTGTGCAATTCTCTTTTTAACTTTGAAATTTTCAGTGGACTTTGTTATAAAGAAGTTTTAAATTCACAACCGAATGGAGAGTCGGTGCAGCGATGTCCCACTTAGCCCCAGCCCTACACCCGACCCCAGTTATCCGGCCTGGTGACAAATGGTCGTTCCATTCTCCTCGCGTGTTCTCCGTGGCTGCCACTGCTCGAGTGAGAATTTATGATAAATGCAATATGGACATGCAAGTCTGTCGCTCCCCAAACCAGCTGGAAAAGTCCCCACTGGTGGGACTGGTCACAGCTTCCATGTATGGAATGCGGGATTAGACGTTCAACTCTTTTGTGAAGTTTCTTTTTTATTCTGTTGAGTTTTATATTTTGGTTTTGATCGTTCTGAATTTAAAGAAAGCTGATGTGATCCTGCTCTTTGTCCAGTCATTTCTCCCCCTCATTCCTGTCGTTGCGTCCGGGGGTCCCATTCCCAGGGCAGATTGTGCAGGGGAAGGGCGGCAGGTCCATCCAGAGAGGGACAAGGGACCCGAACTTCTTGGGACGGGGGGCCTTTAATCAGGACGTGGGTCCTGAGGACACTCTCGGGATCTAGGGTGGGTCAGATGAGCTTCAAAAGGCTGTTCTCAGGCCAGAAGTCCTGGGGCCAGAATCTCAGCATTTGTGGAATTTAATCCAAGGGAGACGCCAGATCCCAGGGACAGCTTCAGTTTGCACCGACACAGCGTCAGCCTGAGCTGGACACCCCGGGACTCTGGATGTGCTTGTCCCTGGCCAGTGACGGGTGTGAAGGACCCTGGCGCAGGCTTGACACTCATTCCCCCTAGGATTACACTTTGGTTCTGAACTTAGTTCCTCCCGCAGGAACGTTGGAAACGTCCTGTGTTCAGATGCTCATTAATTTGCAAAAGCTGTCCCCCGTCATCCAAGGTGACTGACGGCGAGGGACTGGGGTGAGACACCGCGGGATCCTCTCAGACTCTCCACGCAGACAGTGTGTCTGCGGGCAGGTGACGTGATGACGGGGTGTCTGTGGGGAGGGTGGGGCAGGGATCACTCTCCCTATACCAGCCCCAGCCCTCGGGTCTGAACAGAGAGGCGGAGGGGAGGGCGTGGACCAGGACGGGTCCCTCTGAGGACGACCATGGCAGCAGTGCCCCCGTGTCTCCCAGGGAGCTTGCGGGTCCCTGCGTGGCGCCCTGTTGTTGTCTCAGCAGGTGGATAGGGCTGCGCTGCCCTGTGTGTCTTTGGCTTTGTGGCGTTTGGGTTGAATTTCGGCTCATTGGGTGAGTTTTGATGTCTGTCTGTGGCCTCAGCCCCCACATTCCCCCCAAGCCCAACGTCCCTGAGCTTCCCTCTGCGGCCGTGGGCGTCTGGGGTCGGGTCAGGGAGTCTCAGCGCCGCTGTGGTGTGGGGTGTGGGTGTTGCTGGCGGGTCCACTTCACTGTCTGCGTTTTCTCTGCTTCCCCAGGCCCGTGTGTTGAGTGACATCTTCTCCCTCTGCGCCCTGGGGTCCTTCCTGAGTGCCAGTCGGCGTCCAGGCCAGCTTTTATCCCGGGCCGTCCGCCCGTCCCATGGCTGGTGTCTGTAGCTGCAGTTTGCGGGACAATTTGAAATCGGGAAGGAGACGCACCCCTGTTCTGTTTGCCTCGACTCCTCCGGCCCTCTGGCGTGCTCTGTGGTTTCATCTAAATTTTAGTTCGTTTCTGCTGTTGTTGAGAAGAAGGGCGTTTTTATGTGGGTGGCGATGGCAGAGCACGGACATGTTCGCGGTCTGGAACCTTCTGACCCGTGTGCCTGGGCGTCTTCTGCTCGTGGGTCTCACGCCATGACTTTCAGCAGAGCCCGCGGGTTCCTGGCGTCCACTCTCATGCCCCGCGTGACACTGACTCAAAGTGTTTGATCGCCGTGATGCCGCTGTCGGAGGGATGGTTTTCTTTCCTCATCGGATGCTTCATCCTGAGCGTGAGGAAACGCAGCTGCATTCCTGGTGCCCACTGGGTGCCCGCCTCCCGCCCCATGGGCCGATCATCCAACTGACAGTGGATCGACTCAGGAGTGTCCGTGTATGAATCATCGCCTTTGCAAAGAGCCCCTTGTTTACTGCTCTTCAGCTTGGGTTCCTTTCATTTCTCTGGCCCCTGTGTGCAAGCTGGGACACCCCGCCTCTGCTGATACGGGGTGGGGAGAGCCAGCACCGTGGATGTCATTGACATCGGAGGAAACACTTTCCATTTCTCTCCATTGAACATGTCGCAGAGGGCCTGTCATCTGTGGCTTCTACCCTGTTGAGTTATATTCCCTCTCTGCCCGGTCTGTTTGTTTTTAGATCTAATGAAAGGTCGCTGTGCTCACACGTGCGTGTGTTTATTGCATTCTGTCACCGTGCAGGTCCCTGACGTTGACCTGAGCATGTGGATCATTCTTGCACCCGCTCGGGGCCGGTGCCTGGTCTGCCATGTGCTCTTGAATTTGGTTTGGAGATGTTGTGAGGAGAAATCCTGCTTATGTGACTTGGAGGTACAGGGTTAGTCTTTGATGTCCTTCGGTTTCAGGGGTTTAATACTGCATGTTCTATTTCATTCGGATTTGTTGGCTTTTTTGGTTTCCTTCTTTGGCAGTTTCCACACTGGTGTGATCTGTCTTTTATGTTTCATGTGTCTGCTCTAGACTTGTGCAGCGGATTCCACCATCGTACACCAACACCTGAGAGAATAGTCATTTGTTTTAGCAATTCTTTCATTGCGCTTAAGTAGTTCTGTCCTCCCATCGTTCTCCTTTTATATTTTTGATTGTTTTTTGCCTTTGTAGTAGGTACCGTTGTTTTAATACTTACTTTCTTCTAATGCTGCAACCAAATGTTACAATGAAAATTTGGAGCGTAACCTGGAGAAGAGGTCCTGGGTTCTAATTCTGGGTGTGTGTTACCTTCATCAGAGTTTTGTTCGTTTCTTTTGTTTGTTTGTTTGAAGAGCTATTTTCAGCATAATTTGGCAAAGTCAGATTCGGGCAGGTGTGTCTTTTAACACTTTGAATATGTCACTTCCCTCCGGCATGGCCTGTAAAGCTCCTCTGAGAAATCAGCGTAGAGTCTAGTGCGGCTTCCCTGCCGAGTCCTGTCCTTTCACACTTGTCCTTGACTGCTGACAGCTGCAAGACCATGTTTCTTAAAGAAGGTCCTTTGCAGTGAGATACTTAGTTCTCTTAGCTCTCAGACTTGGAAGTCAAGTTCTTTTTGCAGTTTTGGGGAGTTTTCAGCTACTTTATCTTTCAATAAGTTCTATGACTTACTTTGCTCTCCTCTCCTGCCCGTGCACTGATTAGAGTTAGGTTGGCGTTTCTAATGGAGCCTGCCGAATCCCAGATCTCATAAGGGTTCCTCCCTTTTAAGAACTCTGAATTCTTTCTCTACTCTGTCTGAGTCATTTCTAAATTCCCACCCTCCTGTTCACATTTTCTTTATTCCATGTGATCTGCTCCATATTGTTCAAGGCCTTTGTCATCTCACTGAAATTTTCAGCTGTAGAAATTCCTCTTGGCTCCTATTAGAATTTCTGTGTTGTTGGGCAGTATTAGGGCTCATTAATGTCCTTCCTGGTGTACTCCCTTCCTGTGTTTTACTCAGCACCTAGAATTTTGTCATTGGAGCTCTTTTGAATTATTCGTTAGCTGCATCACAGTGTCTATCTTTGGGTTAGTGTCTTTGGGTTCCATCACTGTCAAATTGTCCTTTTTGTGACACCCCATAACATGATTATCATAGAATTTATGAAAAGTGCCTCAACTCCCACTTTATTTGAATAATAATTGATTTAAATACCCTTCTTTATTTTTTTCACATTGCAGAATTTCTCCCCTCTGTGGTGGACACCATGGCTTCCCACCACCAAATCACCCTCAGCCCTTAAATTCCCTCCAACATGCTCTCCCCCACTCTGTAATCTGCTGCCATCCCTTCTCTCCCCTTCCATTCTGAGTGTCTTCGATCCATGTTCGGCTTTCGTGAAACTTTCTTACAGTGTGTCTTTGTCTGATGCTTTGTGTGATTACTCTAGATTCCACATGGAAGTGAAATGATCCAGTATTGATCTTTTTCCTTGTGACTCTCTTCACTTACAATAAGCCCTTCTTGTTCCATCCATGTTTAAACGGCGTGTTTATCTCCCTTGATGGCTGAGTGTATATTCCACTGTGTATATAAACACATCTTCTTGATCCCGTCATCTGTTCTGGGGCATTTAGGCTCCGCATCTCAGGTATTGTGAGCAGCGCTGCTATGAACACAGGGGTGCAGGTGTTCTTTCGATATAGCTTTTTTGTGTCCTTTGGGCAGATTCCTAGGGTGGAATAACTGGGTTACAGTTGATCCATTTTTGGTTTTTTGAGCAATCTCCACACTTCTTTCCATTAAGGCTTTGTTTAATTTGTTTCCAAATGTTCAACAGGTTGGAAATTAGGAAGTTTCATTTGTTTTGCAGAAGGTGAGGTAATAGCAAGGTTACAGGTTTATTAGTATTGTTGTTGTTGTTGTTTTATGTGCCAGTACTGAGTCCCTGCTGAGGCTGGCAGCCTATTGGTAAATAATGTGCCTTCACCCTCCTGTGCCTCAGTCAGAAGCTCTCCCACGTGGTCCCGTGCCAGGATCCACAGTCATCCCAGGATCCTCTTGGATGCTTGGATGGATGCTTCTCAGGGGATGCGCCCAGGGGCTCGGCTGCCTTTGTGCAGGGCCCAGGCACCCCAGGGCCCACCACACACCTCTGCTGGTGAGGGTGGTAGGTGCTGGCGAGAGCAGGGGCCCGACCCGGGCTCTCTACACCCCTGGGCCTGGGGCCAGCCCAGGAGAAAGGAGGTCTGGATCCCTTGGGGTGTGGGCCCAGCAGCCCAACCCTGGGTAGGGACCCGGGGTTGAGATGGGGTGTCCAGGGGAGCCCTGCCCTTGACTGTGGCTTCGGGGTCTTTTCTCAGAACTGTGGGGTCCCCCATCAGGGCATGCCGGGGTGTGGGCTCAGGGAGCAGAAGTCCCTGCCCTGCCGCCCCACACGGGAACCCTGGTGGGGGAGGGAGCAGGGTGCAGGCGGGAGCTGGGGTGTCCTGTCATGCAGGGGAGACCCTCAGCTGCTTGGGCGGGGCCAGGGCTGTGGTCCCCGAGCCTTTCTCTTATTTCTCTCATAACTCCTGCTTCACGAAGGGCACGAGATACGACCCTCACTTTCTCACGGGAACGTCTTGGGGTCCTGACCTCCGCCGTCCGTCCTGTGCGCCTGCGTCGGGGTCTCTGGCCTGTCCTCGCCCTCGGCCCAGCCCTCCTTTGGCGCCTCCCCTGGCTGGGGGTCTGGGGGGCAGGTGGCCTCAGGAGACAGTCTGGGGCTCGTGCATGAGGGGCAGGGGCTGGGACCCGGGTCGCTCTGTGCTCAGCCTCCTGGTGCTGAGGGGTCCCTGGAGTCCCCGCTGGCCCGGAAAGGTCCCGTCTGTGGAGGGGGAGGCGGCCGTGGACAGAGACACTCAGGTGCAGCCCCTCCGGGCTCAGGGCTGTGTCTGCTGTCGTGCGCCACGCTGGCCCCCCGCATCCGCGCCTTCCCTGGGTGCTGGGGTGGGGGACCCTGAACTTCCTGCCTGATGAGGGTCCCCTGTTCAGTGAGGACGTGACTCCCACACCTGCGCAGGGACCCGGCCGTGTCGGCCCCGTCTCTCCCAGGCTGGGTGACCAGACCCACCTGGAGTCGGGGAGCAGGCCTGGAACCCCGCCAGGTCCGCCCCGAGGAGGGCAGTGGTGTGCCAGGCTGTGTCGGGCTCATGGGCGTGTGATGGGAAGAGCCTGGACTGTGGTCAGTGGACACTGCAGGGGCGGCCAGTGCGCAGGGCGGGGCCAGAGGCTGCGCTGCTCACCCAGATCCCGGCCCTTGGCATGTCCAGGCCGCCCGGGCAGGAGACACTGGTGTCTGGGGGCGCGGCCTCGCCTCTGTGTCCCCGTGAGGAGTCTTGGGGCTCTCGGGTCCGCAGCCGGAATCCGCGGCTCTGAGCCTCTGTCTGGTGTTTCAGCTCCGGCGGCTGCTGACCCGGCGCCGGGAGGACGCAGCCGGCGCGCGTGGCCTGTCCTGTGCTCACCCGAGCTCCGCCGAGTCTCCCTCTCCGTGTGTCATTCTCTGGTCCCCAAGAGCAGGTCAGGGTCAGGGACTTCCCGTGCCAGGGGAGTCGGGATGGAGACAGCAGCAGGAGCAAGCTGAGTGGGCGATGTCCGGCCGAGGTCCCCTCCCCAAAGGGAAGCTAGAGCTCAGGGGACTCGCTCCAGGACATGCCCTGTGACAGAGGGGTCCCGATGTAGGGGTCCCGCGTGGCTGCCCTCGCCTGGGCACACCCCAGGGCTCTCTCCCCGTCTCCCCAGACACGTGTCCTGGGCCCCGCAGGAGCACAGGCCCTGACGTGGCTCTTCCTCCTCCAGGCGGGGGTGGGGACGCTGGCCAGTACTGTCTGCTTTGTCCATGACATTCCCATTGTTTGTGGGCCCCGGCAGACGCCCCCCAGCACCGTGCTCCCCACCTCGCCGTGGCCAACGTCTTGGTTCTCCTCTGCACCAGTGTTCCGCACCTGATGGCCGCCTGGGTGTCCAGGACACCCCTGTCCACACTTGCATGCAAATTGGTAACCTTTCTTCACAGGATGGCCCGGAGCACCACGCTGTGCTCCCCCTGCCTCCTGAGCACCTCCCAGCTCCTCACGCTCAGCCCCGGGAGACCAGGGTGGACAGTGCTGGGGGGGGGGGTTTCCCCAGGGGGTGGTTCCTGCTGCACCTGCTGGCTGCACAGTGCGTTTGTCAATGTCTCCATCCCTGTCACAGTCAGTGGTCCAGGGCGCATGAGCAATGGCCCAAGCTCTACGGGGGGTGGTTCTGCTCGTCCTCAGGCCACAATGCCACCGTCGTGGTCCTATGTTTTGTGCCGGATATTGTCTTCATCGTCCTCATGGGCTGGACCAGTGTCTCCATGGCCCTCCTCCTGCACAGATACCAGCAGAGGGTGCGGCATCTCCATGCCCCCAGGGCCAGCCAGGGGTGCCCCCCGGAGAGCAGGGCCACCCGCACCATCCTCAGCCTGACGGTCGCCTTCATCAGCTTCTACCTGCTGAATTCTCTGCTCACTTTTTACATGTCTGCCTTCAGAGACACCCGCCTGTGGGTGATGCAGGTTGTGCAACCTCCTGCTGTCCTGTTTTCCCACACTCTGCCCCTTCCTGATGAGCCTCAGGGGTTCCAGACAGGGAAGGCTCTGCTCCTGAGCTGTTAGGAGCAGCCTCAGCTTGACAGTCGCCCATTTTCTAACCATTTCCTGTATCCGCGTGTCCCATCTTTGAAATGTTGGTTTACACACTGTGGAGGGCTGGGCATAAACCCCTGCATCATCCTTACAGAATTCGGGTGTCCCGTCATCCTGTGTCAGTGCTCTGTTTATCCCCGGCCCCTTCCCTTCTGGTGGCCATTCTTGTGTATTTGTTGTCTGAGGGGATGTTTTCAGTTATTTAGCCCATGTATGTGCTCGCACTCCACATAAAGTGAAATCATACAGTGTTTTTCTCCACCTGACGTTTTGTACTGAGCACCTATTTTCTATTTTATCCATTCATTGTATATGTCGGGGTCTTACCATATTCCCGGCTGCGTAGTATTCCACCAGCCACGAGCCTCATCTTCTTAGCTGGCCATCTGTTGCTGAGGACCTGGTTCTTTCTCACTCTGGGCTACTGCAGGGGACCTGGTGGTGCTTGTGTGTCAGAATTTGCTTTTCATGTCCTTCAGATTTTCACCCTCCTGTGTCTGTGTCCTCAGGCAATTCTGTTCATAACACAACGTGGGCTCTTCCCAGCATTGTCTATGATGGCCGCGACCATTGCCTTTCTTGACAACATTGTTTGAGGGGCCTCTGCACATCATCCACTCTCTGGTCATCCTGCTGTCGGTTCCCCCACCCCATCCCGGCGTGACAGTGTCTGCAGGGAGCGATGGTGAGCTCCTTCCGCCTGCGGGTCAGCTTCCATGTCTCCTTGGAGAGCGCTTTGCTCAGATTCAGAGTCTATCCCCACTTTTTGATTCTTTATTTCTTGATTTTGAGTCTTTCTGCATGTTGGATCAGTCCCTCCCCTTATAGGTGACCTGGCTTCTCTCTCACTCTTTCTGCCAACCGCCATCCTGTGGCCTTGAGCATGCAATGTGGCCCCCAGTTCCCTGTTAGGATGAGTAAGAGTATCCCCAGGATTTTTCTGTTATTTTCAGAGTTTTTAGGTGTAAAATATCTCCATCAAAAAGTAACCTCGTAAGTTTACAGTAAATAAGAATATGTGAGTCCACCCTGAGACGGGTCCATCCATGACAGCTGCTCATAAAAAGATGGTCACCTCCTGTGATCGCGTCTGGGCGGTAGGCCTGGAACAGCAGAAATTAAAAAATACTGTTGTCTTTCCATCTACCTATTGTTGAGCCCCCCAAGAATGGGGCCTCCTTCCCTGGTGACCATGGCTTGCGCTGCTACAGTGGTGACCACCCTCTTCCTTTATTTTGTTGGTGGCCACTTATTTCTGGGACCAGATTGTAAGTTTTAAAGATTTATTTATGTGCAGAAGAACTTGGGTTCAGGAAAGAGGTGTGGGGTGCGAGAGGACTCACTAGAGACAGAGTCGGGTGCAGAACAGGTGGGTGCACTGAAACACTGCTGAGGAGAGCAGCGGGGAGACAGGAGAGGTCAGCTGCGACATGTGGGTCAGCTCCCTGGCTGGGGATCAAACTGGTGCTGCAGCGGTGACAGCCTGAGACTCAGCCCTCAGCCCCACGGAGGCGGTGACCAGTATCTAAGGAGAGATCGCCTGAGCTCACATGCGTGATTCGCCTGCTGCAGGAGACCTGAGCAGGGGTCAGTGCACCCTGACAAGGAGCAGGAACCCCGCCTGTGAGGACCCGCCTGTGAGGACACCTGTGCCAGGGAAGCAGTCCTGCCCGCGGGACCGCCCTCTGCAGTGCCTCTCCCTGACCAGGCCTCTGTCCTCCTGGGTCTGGGGCAGGAGAAGGGCGCAGGGACCCTCTTGGGTGTGGAAAGGGACCCTCGTGGCTGGACAGACCTGACCCAGTAGCGATTTGACAGTGACATGGGACCGGCAGGGTGGGACCGTCCAGTGATGTCACATCATTCTGTTCTGTCTGTTTCTCCACCTTGTTCTTTTCCCAAATCAGACACTCCAAGGAAAATTGTTAATGCCCCCCCCCCTCTAGTTCCTGGCAGATGACCTGATGGTTTCAGAAACCACGTCAGGACCCCAGTCAGAGGGCAGGTCCTGAGGGGCCCTAGGTGGACAGTGGCCAGGGCGTCTTCTCTAGCCTCACTTGGCCCAGGCGGGGAGACAGTTCACTGGAAGGACCTGGGCCCCACAGTCCTGCCCCCGACCCACCCATCCACAACCCCCTGCAGGGCCCCAGCCTCCGCTTGGGAGCCTCCTGCTGGGTGACGAGGCTGGTGCTGCCCCCAACAGTGGATTCACAAGATGGGGTGGGGGTCCTTGGTGGCAGGTTGACCTGTGCTTGTACGTGGACACTGTCGTACACACCCACCCACACACATGCAGACACTTAAAGTGGGAGCTGCACAGTTTCCAGCTATAAAAGAAAGTCATTGTGGGCCTCTCCGGTGGTGCAGCCGTTGGGTGCTGGGCTGCGAAGCTGATCGCAGTCTCTGCAGCTCCAGTTCGATTCCTGGCCACCTGGTGAGGGTCCCATATGGCACACAGACCTCTCCTGCCGCCCGCTGCTCCCCTCAGCGGTGTACCTTGGTCCTTCTGCCTGTTCTGTCATTGTGAACTGAGTCCAGCAAACTCCAATCAAATACAACATCAGTCTTTACCGCAATGAAACAGCCAGGCCATCAAATAAGGAAATAAAATAGCACGTGACCGAGAAACGGGATGACTGGAAGCCCAGCAGAAACGGCTGTGGGGCGACGTGAGGATTGGGTGCGACCTGCACATCCGCAGCCTGTGGGAGATGCGCTCCTGGCGCCTGCAGCCAAAACTCTCCAGGGATCTCTGTTAAACAGGAGGACGACAAAAGCTGCAGGAAGTCACCGTGATTTTATTTCTTTATCTTTCACATGTTAAAAGGCCAGTGTCTAAGTCAAAGGAGAGAGAGAAGGAGGCACCTGCATGCTGCAGGTGGTGAGAGCAGCTCACCGGCCATTTTCAAGGCTTAAATGTTCACCTGAATCGCCCCCAGCACTGGCCCACCGAGTTTGGATATGGGACAGAGGCTTCTAGGCACGGCAGAGGGTGCTCTGAGTGCAAGTGTTAATTTGCCAGTTGCCTTATTGTAAAACTGCGGTACTTCAAAAATGTTCTCAGTGAGAGGTGGCCGGCCAGGGTCATTTACAATGGTGCCAGGGTCGAGCACCCGGGAGGAAACCAGGGGAGGGGGATGTCGGGTCTTTAAGGCAGGGGCCCCAAAGTTGAACAAGTGTCCCGAGTGCGGGAAAACATTTAATCACAGAGGGCAGGGGCTGGGGGCCATGACCCGGTCCAGATCAGCGCCCCCGCCCGGAAGGCCCACTGGGGGTGTGCTGGGAATGTCACTGCAGCTTCTGCAGTCAGCGGTCACCACCCGGTAACCAGGTGCCAGAATTGAGCTGATGCTGCCATAAGGAGACTGGAAGTGGCTTCTCCCGGTCCATTTCGGTCTGGGCCTCAGCTTAAAACTCCTCCCGCAAGGGTCCATCTGGAGAGAACTGTTAGCACAGGCTTTAAGCTTAAATACAGTTGAGATGATTTATCAAAAGCAGGTCCATGTGGCCATTACTGTCCTTCAGCTGGACTTATTATAAACGTAATTAAACATAAATATATTTATATACATAATATTAAATATATATGCCATCTTAAATGACATATAATTATAAAATTTAAAAATATATTAAAGCAACGTGAAAATATTTTCAACAAATCCAAAATTGGATACCACAGGACTATTATTTCTTTCTTTCTTTTTTTTTTTTAAAAAGGCATGTTTTATTTATTTATTTGTTTGTTTATACATGCACTGGGTACAGTCAGAAGCGCGGGAGGGTGAGAGAATTCACCAGAGCCAGAGCGGGGAGCAGAGCAGGCAGAAGGACCGAAGGACACTGCTGAGGGGAGCAGCGGGCGGCAGGAGAGGTCTGCGCGCCATGGGGGACCCTCCTCTGGTGGCCGGGGAGCAGCCGGGGATCGAACCGGCGCCGCAGAGGCCGCGGGCAGCTTCGCAACCCAGCACTCAACCGCTGCGCCACCGGGCAGGCCCAGGACTATTATTTCAAGTGTTCACTTTGCTGGAGAAATCTGAATGTAAAGGCAAAAACAGCATGCTCTGCACGGGTGGATTGTGGAATATTTAAATATAGAAAATCAGGGTAAAGCAGGGAGAGGGTGTGTGGAAGTTTTCTATTTAAGGTTCAGTAATATTCTGTGAAGTCAGAAACATTTTAATTGGAACAGAATCTGAGGGCTGCATCGTACAATGGGTGCAGCAATCACTGATTGAAGTGGTTATAGTAATGTTTGTGTACCTGTGACAGCACCAGGATATACAAATACAGAGTAACAGAGCCAGAGAGAGAAATAGTAATACAAGAAGCAGGAAATTGTGTCATCCACTGTGAAATGGGAAGATCATCCAGACATGGAATCGAAAAGGACACGATGGACTTGACTTACACTTTAGACCATGGGCTCAGTAGTTCCTCAATAGCTCAATGGTTCCTCCAAACACAGGAGACATAGTCCGTGATCAATCACCTATTAGTTCCACCACCATGTTTTAATACATTGAAGACAACTGAAGTCATACCCTGTTCTTTTCCTACACGGGATACAAAACTAGATCACTGACTGCAGGAGAGTCAGAGAAGTCAGAGAGAGTGGGGATGAGCCCCCCCCCCACAAACAGTGGGTAGAAGGGAGACAAGTGTAAGTGAAGATCCAACATGCTACAAGTGGGGTCTCAGCTCTCTGTTCAGGAGGCGTGTTCACAGTCACAGGCCCCTACATTAAGAAGAGAACATCTCAAACCACCTAACGTGATGTCTCAAGGAACTAAAAAGAAACAAGAGCCCAGTGTCAGATCACTAGGCAGACAGAACAGGACCAGCGAGAGAGGAAAGGACAGAGACGAAGAAGATACCGGAAAAGTCAACAGAACTGAGAGTTAGATTTTTTGGAAAGCTAAGTATTCACTTCCTACTTACCGCTTGCCCGGCAGAGTGATCCAGTCCTTGGCCTCCAGCGCCCAGAACTTCACCTGCTCACAGGCACCTGAGCGCCGTCCTTAGCACAACCTGCTCTTCTCTCTCCATCTCCAAATGAGACATTCGCTCTGTGTGGTTGACGGCACCGTATTTTCTCTCTTCCCCACACATGGGGGAGGCAGGAAGTATTCTCCACAGGAATGTAGATGCCCAGTCCCCAGTGTCTGCCTCAGGGAGGTGGTGGGACCGTCACCTCCCAACCATGCCCCATGTTAACAGGAGGAGCAGAGACCCATCCCGCCCCCTCTCCTGTGCATTACATAGCACCAGCATCCCTGGCGCTCCAAGGTCATCAAGTCCACGTGGGCCCACCCATCACTTCCCATGGAGAACAACCATTCTTGGGAAAGGAGAGGGCATGCTAAGCCCCACATCCGCTCTGGCCTGATGACCCAGCTCTGCTTCTGCTGGAACACCTGCCCAAGACCTCTTGATCCACTGTCTTCCCATCTTTTTAGGGCTTTGTAACCCCTGCTTATAATTTCCAACAACAATATTCATGATTGCTGTAGAAATAGAACTTTAAGGAATGCTTTCAGCATAGACCAGAACTTAATGGGCCTGCGTGAGGGGACGTATATTGGGAGGAAAGACTGTGAATTGGCAACATCCCCCACTGACCCCGATGACATGGATGCAGAGAACTGCTGTCCTAGCCATGGGGGTGACCCAGAGGAGCCCAGGAATAAGTCCTCTCATCCAGGGACCGTGACCTCTTTGGCTCCCTCATTGCATAGCACTTCTGTGTCTCTCGGAGAGGGCTTTTGAGATCTGTCAAAAATCTGGGAGTGGATGCCCGGGTTAGGCACAAACACAGCAAGTCGTGTCATTCCTGGGGACAGTACAGACTGCAGTGCCCACTGAACCACCCTCATGCTACCGCTTATGCAACAAGGCATCCGCAAATGCCAGTGAGGGTTTTGGAGGGACCCTAGTGGTCTGCTGTCACATCCCTACCTGCATGTTGGACACAGAGTATAGCGTGATATTTCACCGGTATGCAGAGTGGGGAGGCTGAATCAACATGGCTTCTCATCTTCCATTGTGTGGGGAATCAGGAGGGAGGGAGGCACACCTGCGGGCTCAGAAAATCCGAGGACAAAACATAGGCATTCTCGGGTCCCTGAGGATCGCCAGGAGGGCGCAGAGAGTGGGGAAACATGACTCCAGGACATCAGAGACCTGTACTAGCAACAGAGGGGTGTCTAAGGAGATAGTCATGTAGAACACAATGCTAGAATTCAGCAGGTAGAAGCTGACAAACATGACCATGAGCATCAGGACGGTGCGGGTAGCTCTGGTATCAGGGGGACACCCCCGGCTGGCCCTGGGGGTGCGGAGATGCCGCACCCTCTGCTGGTGTCTGTGCAGGAGGAGGGCCATGGAGATGCTGGCCCAGCCCATGAGGCCGAGGAAGATGGCGTCCGGCACCAACCACAGGACCACCACAGCAGCGCTGGAGCCTGATCCCGAGCAGAACCAGGAACCCCGAGACTCAGAGCCATTGCCTACGCTCCGTGGACCAGTGACTTTCACAGGAACGTAGGCATTGATGAGGACACCGAGCAGCCAGCAGGTGCTGCAGGAAGGACCCAGGGCCTTGGGGAACACTTCCGGGAGCACCGTCCACCCCAGTCTTCCAGGGCTGAGAGTGAAGAGCTGGGAGGTGCTCAGGAGGCAGGTGGAGCACAGCGTGGTGCTCCGGGCCGCCCTGTGAATAAAGCCGAAAAACTTACACCCAAGGGAGGACAGGGGCCGCCTGGGCACGAAAGCTGCCATTGTGTTTGAGATCCCAGTGGAAAGAAGAACCAAGATGTTGGCCACAGCCATGTGGGAGAGAATCGTGTTGGGGAGCTTCTGCCTGCATCCTGAAATGATTGGGGAGACATTTTGCAAGAAGAGGAGGATGTTGGCTGGGGTCCCCACCCCCATCAATAAAAGACAAGTGATCGGTATGGTCAGTTCTCCCGCGATTTGGTGGTGCTGTTTCTGGAAGGACTTGGAGAGAGCCTCAGCGGGGTTGAAGTGGGTGCGGGCTCTGCTGGCATCCTTGTTCCTCATCCTTGTGCAACAATCTCGGCCATCTGTCCCTGCAAAGGCAGCCACTGTCGTGTCCCCAGAGGAGCTGAGCCTGGGGAGCACATCACTGACCCCAGTTTCATACCCAACATCTTTTTTTGTATTGACTCGTTTCTCCTCAATTTCTCACTGCCCAGCATTGTGGATATGTAAGCTCAGGAGACACGCTGCCCCTGCAGAGCCACCCGCTGTGGGGCCACATGTGGACAGACGTGTCTCTGGTGTGCTGAGGCGCCCAGACCAGCCCCTGCTGGGCAGACAAGGGTGCACAGCCTTGCCAACAGAGGCAGAGGGGGGTGAAGGGACTCTTTATTCAGGGGCTCCTTATCTAGCAGGGAGTCAGCTCTGGCAAAGGAAAATCAAGCCTCTAGGCACAGCACCCCCCACCCCCGGACAACAAATCTGGGCTCCCATCTACCCGCTGATGAGGTATCAGGGGTGATGGGCAGAACCTCACCTAGAGGAGCAGGTTCACCCCTGAAATTAGGTGCACAGGCACTTATCAGCCCTGTGAGAAAGCATTAATGTCACAAAGTGGAGAGAGTATTCGGCAACTAATCAGGACTCCTGGTACCAGTGCTCACCGGGATAAAGAGTGCAAGGCAGCTGTGATGAGGAAATTCACAGAGCCCCAGAAACACAGAGGGTGATGCAGGGACCTCGGGAATCATATCATCGAGCAGAGGCTTTCCGCAATGACTGAAGTGAAAAAATAACAAATTCTGGAGTGAAAGTATCACTTTGAGAGAGAAGTTACTAAGCAGCGTTGAAGCAGCAGTTCACATGGAAGAGCGAGCACATGAACACCAGGACGGGACTGTAGGGAACACTGTGGAGAGCAGAACAGTAGCCCATCGAGGACATGACCGTCAGAACTTCCTGCCCTTGGGGCTGTATCTGGACACCCAGGCCCAGAATCTAAGCGAACACAATAACTTAATGTGAAAGGACCTTCAGTAGTGCCTCCCTGGTGGCGCAGGGGTTTAAAATGTAACCTGTAAAGCTGTCCGCAGCCAGTGCAGCACCAGTTCCATCCCCTGGTCAGCCAGGGAGATACCCACATGGTGCAGCAGACCTCTCCTGTCTTGCCTGCAACTCCCCTCAGCGGTGCGTTTCGCCCAGTCTGCCTCTTCTCCCTGCTCTCTCTCTGCTGAATCCTCTCACCACCACCGCACAGACACCACTGGCCTGTACCCCAGGTCTTATATGAATAAATGAATAAATCCTTTTTTAAAAAAATAGAAGACCTTCAATAAATGAGGTAATACAAGGGTCAGCAGAGGGCAAGAAAGAATTTTCGAGCAAGCCTTGGTAAAACAACTGTGACCTCCAAGGTGCCTCCACAGGCTTCTGGGATGTAGAAGGAAAGTATGTAGCAACCAATGCACACGGTAGGACATTTTTAAAATTTCATATAGGGCCTCCCCTGGTGGTGCAGCCGTTGAGCGCCCTGCTGCGAAGCTGCCCACAGCCTCTGCAGCCGTGGTTCGATCTGCGGCCACCGGCGAGGGTCCCACATGGCACGCAGACCTCTCCTGCCGCGCCCACTGCTCCCTCAGCAGTGTAGTTCATTGGTGCCACTCTGTTCCCAGCTCTGGCTCCGGTGAATTCTCTCACACTCCTGTTTTCAGGGGTGAACACCCTCTGTAGCCAGTGCTTGTATAATAAATAAATAAATCTTAAAAAAATAAGTTCCATATATATGATATATCATGGATAGAGAGAGGAGAACAAACTAAGCCCAAAGGAAGCAAAAGGAAGTGAGTGGAAATATGCGGCAGAAATGAGTGAAGTAGAGGTGAGGACAACATGGAAATGCAACGGGTAAACTGAGGTCTGGGACTTCAAAAGAGCAAGAAACGTGGACAGATCTCTCGCCAGAATAACAACGAGAGAGGAGATGCAAAGAAATGCAGTCAGAAGTGAAAGGGGCACCGCCCTCGCTCTGCAGAAAAACAAAATCCTAAGACACCACCTTGAAGGGGACCAGCCAGGAGCAGCACAGCCGACAGGACGTGGACACATTCTAGAAACGCACAACACACCAGACGCTTCAGGAAGACAGAGGAAATCGAAACAGCTGATAAAGTGAAGAGATTCAGTCTCTCATCACAAACCTCTGAAAGCAGAGAATCCAGATTCTTGCAAAACATAAAGAATTAACACTTCCTGCAACTCTTACAACATACGGAGAAAGAGCAAAACTTCCAAGCTGGTGTTTGAAGCCAGCTCTACCTTGATGCGAAACCTGGTTGGGACACACAGGAGGAGCCAACCGTGTCCAGCGTCTGGTGGGCAGACGGGCAACACGCTCACAGACACGAGGACACACCCTCAAGGGCACGTTAAAAGGATTTAGCACCGTGACCCACCAGGGTCCATGCTTGAGACACAAGCGCTCAGGACATGCTGGCCAGCGAGGTGCCCGGGTACTAATGCTGGGAAGCCACAGGGTCGCTTAGGACAGGCAGAAAAGGCTGTCCCAGTCCCAGCCTCCTCTCGTGATCGAAGAAACAGCAGCCCCAGAGACTGGGCATAAGAGGAACGTAACTCAACATGGTGAGCACCCGCATTCCAGGGGCTGCTCAGCGGAGAGGCTCCACGCACCTGCTCTAATGCCCACCATGGGACAGGACTCCCTCGTGCCCCAGAACACAGGGTGCCAGCTGGGTGCGGGCAAGACTAAGAGACACGGGACAGCCAATCGATAAAGCAAAACTAAAAGGATGGGATGGTTTGATAGAGAAATATCCAAAGAGTCACCAGAAAACTGCTGGAATCAATGAAGCCAGTTGTCAGGCTGTGACGGGAACACAAATAGTCACTTTCCCCCCATGAAACATCTGAAGGAGAAAGGAAGAAACTGCCCCGTTCACGTGAATATCAACAGAGCAAACACTTGGAGTGAATCCAGCTCCAGCCTGCTGAGTCCTGCACAACCCAGGCTGAGCCTTCCCCCCTCCCGGAGACCCCCAACAGGGCACAGGGGAGCACTCACCTGGCCAGGTGCCCTCCCAGCACTGTGCAGGGAGAGCTCAGCAGGCCTGGCCTGTTATAGAGACAGTGATCCCTGCCCTGCCCTCCCCACAGACACCCTGTCAGCACGTCACCTGCCTGAAGACGCACTGTCTGCGTGGAGAGTCTGAGAGGATCCGGGGTGTCTCACCCCAGTCCCTCTCCATCAGTCACCTCGACTCACAGGGGACAGCTCTGGGCAATTACTGGGGCCACCTAATGAGCAGCTGAGCACAGAAAGTTTCCCATGTTCCCTGTGGGAGGAACTAAGTTCAGAATCAAAGTGTAATCAAGGGGGAATAAACATCAAGGCTGCGCCAGGGTCCTTCACACCTGGCCCGGATGGGGACACACATATCCCGATAGTCGTCCCCAGAGTCCTGGGGTTTCCAGCTCAGGCTGACGCTGTGTCGGTGCAAACTGAAGCTGTCCCTGGGATCTGGCGTCTCCCTTGGATTAAATTGCTCTCGTGCCTTTGGCCCCAATCTTGCATCCTGGAGTGGATGGCGATGGCAGGTCAGACTTATATTGCGAGGGGGTCTGGGTTAAGCACTACTCAGGCTCTCGGAAAGGAAAGTGTCGTCGAGTCTTTCAGGTCCAGCTCCAAATCCAAACCAGGTCACATCTGCCCATGACCCCAGAGAGACCCAGTGATCCTCAGATGGGTTAGGCTGGCCGGAGGTAGCGCAGAGTGAGGTTCAAGTAGAAACCAAGTGGGAACTTCCCCATGGCAGCCCCATGCTCGATGGCCCTAAGTGCCCTTTACCAGGGAGGGATAGCACCGTCTCCAGGGGTGAAGGACGTCATGATCACGGGAAACACCTGAAGGATTTTCATCGTGCCCGCCAATGACATTTAACATGAGGGGGGCAACTCTGGCAGGTGTTGGTGGGAGTGTGACCAGCATAAAGATGGGGAAGGTGACAAGATCAGTGAAGATTCAGGGGTGTTAGCGGACTCTGGGGTGGAATATTATTCAGTCTTGAAAAGGGAAGAAAATCCTTCCCGGTCAACCTCATGGGTGAAGCTGGGGGCCTTGTCCTGCCTGAGATAGCTCAGTCTCGGGGACAGACCCCACATGTGGAGGCCTCTGAAAACATCAGGTGTGCAGAGGTGGAGAGAGAACATGGTGCTGCCCAGGGCCAGGAGGGGCCCGTGAGGATGGGGTGAGCCCTAGAGTGGTGTACTCGCCAGAATGCGCATAAACACTTCCAGGTGCTGTGAGGACCTCAAGGCTGTTCTCATCAGCAACGAGAAGCTGAAACCTTGAGACTGGGCAAAACACAGGGACACTGGTGCCTGCTTCCCTGCTTGGGGGACATGACTGTCTCAAGAGCGGGGAAAGCTGTCGGGCAGGTGGGGCTAAAGGGGAGCAGTTTACAAGCAGGTGTGGATGGACCCGTGATGGGGCTCAGCCCCGGGGATGTGGAGGCTGGGTGGTTCTTCCCTCTGCTGGGCGTGTCCCCTCCCTGCTCACTCTGGGGTCTGCCATGACCTTGTCCCTTCTCCATCCACGAGCTGCCCGGGGTTGCCCAGGGTCCAGGGCACATGGGCCGTAGTGGAGACGCGCCACTCGGGT
This sequence comes from Talpa europaea, assembly GCF_964194135.1. NCBI lineage: Eukaryota > Metazoa > Chordata > Mammalia > Eulipotyphla > Talpidae > Talpa > Talpa europaea. The sequence goes on from NC_140084.1 coordinate 49,356,902, forward strand.
CTCTGAACTCTCCACGCAGACCAGTGTGTCTGGTCATCTGATGGAGCACACCCTGCAGAATGACCTCTTCTCGCTCAGATGTATGTTTCTCCTGTTTTCACACCAGGAGTTATGAAATTGTATATTGTACCCTGCGTGTTATGGCGCTGGGGTTGTGACCTCAGGCTGCTCGCTCACGGTGTGCTGCCCAAGTGATTGTGGGATGACACTCAGGCGTGTGTGCTCTCTGCCAGGTCCTCTGTCCCCCACAGGTGAAATACCCAAACTACGTTGCAGTACTTAGAGAGAAGTACATTCAATGGCTGAACACTTTGGAAAGGTAACTTAATTCTCTTAAAGGACATCTTATCCTGCACGAGCCGGCAGTTGAAGGGCCACGAGTCCTGGCCCTTCTGAGGCAGACCTGATGCCGTTGTGGTTAGATGTGGTTAGATGTGGTTGTCATCACGACATCTATCTCCACTTTCACTGTGTCTGCTTTCTGAGTTGCTCAGGTTCCTTCTCCAAAAGCATCTCCAAAGCTCCACTTAGGCCTCTACAGCAGCCTTCGATAATTCAGTGAGATGTTCTCCAAATGTGGCTACACAGTTAATGTTTTATTTTCAAATATGTAGAAACGCCTCTATCATAATGAATATGGGCCGCTTTGTTGCCTTGACAATACACAACTCATGCTCATTAGCCTGAAATAGAAGTGCATGTGTCTCTTTTTAACATTGAAATTTTCAGTGGACTTTGTTATAGAGAAGTTGTAAATTCACAACCGAATGGAGAGTCAGGTGCAGCGATGTCCCACTTAGCCCCAGCCCTACACCCGACCCCGGTTATCCGGCCTGGTTACAAATGGTCGTTCCATTCTCCTCGCGTGTTCTCCGTGGCTGCCACTGCTCGAGTGAGAATTTATGATAAATGCAATATGGACATGCAAGTCTGTCGCTCCCCAAACCAGCTGGAAAAGTCCCCACTGGTGGGACTGGTCACAGCTTCCACGTATGGAATGCAGGATTAGACGTTCAACTCTTTTGTGAAGTTTCTTTTTTATTCTGTTGAGTTTGATATTTTGGCTTTGACTCGTTCTGAATTTAAAGAAAGCTGATGTGATCCTGCTCTTTGTCCAGTCATTTCTCCCCCTCATTCCTGTCGTTGCGTCCTGGGGTCCCATTCCCAGGGCAGATTGTGCAGGGGAAGGGCGGCAGGTCCATCCAGAGAGGGACAAGGGAGCCGACATTCTTGGGGTGGGGGGAAGCGGCTGTCATCACTTGTGGGTCCTGAGGACACTCTCGGGATCTAGGGTGGGTCAGATGAGCTTCAAAAGGGCTGTTCTCAGACCAGAAGACCTGGGGCCTGAATCAGGGTTTGTGGAATTTAATCCAAGGGAGACGCCAGATCCCAGGGCCAGCTTCAGTTTGCACCGACACAGCGTCCGCCTGAGCTGGACACCCCGGGACTGTGGGGACGGCCATCGGGACCTGCGTGTCCCTGTCGGGGACGGGTGTGAAGGACCCCGGCGCGGCCTTGATGCTCATTTTCCCTTGGATTTCACATTGATTCTGAACTTAGTTCCTCCCGCAGGGAACGTGGGAAACTTTCTGTGCTCAGCTGCTCATTAGGTGGCCCCAGTCATTGCCCAGGCTGTTCCCTGTGAGCCGATGTGCCTGACGGTGAGCGACTTGGGTGAGACCCCCCAGATCCTCTCAGACTCTCCACGCAGACACTGTGTCTACAGGCAGGTGACATGATGACGGGGTGTCTGTGGAGAGGGCAGGGCAGGGATCACTCTCCCTATACCAGCCCCAGCCCTCGGGCTCTCGAGCAGTGGGCGGAGAGGAGGGCGCGGGTTCAGACAGGTCCCTCTGAGATGCTCCACAGGAAGCATGGACCCCATGTCTCCCAGGGAGCTTGCAGGTCCCTGCGTGGCGCCGTTTGTGTCTCAGCAGGTGGATAGGGCCGCGCCCTGCCCTGTGTGTCTTTGGCTTTGTGGCGTTTGGGTTGAATTTCGGCTCATTGGTTGAGTTTGATGTCTCTCTCAGCCCCCACATTCCCCCCGAGCCCAACGTCCCTGAGCTTCCCTCTGCGGCCGTGGGCATCTGGGGTCGGGTCAGGGAGTCTCAGCGCCGCTGTGGTGTGGGGTGTGGGTGTTGCTGGCGGGTCCGCCTCACTGTCCGCGTTTTCTCCGCCTCCCCAGGCCCGTGTGTTGAGTGACATCTGCTCCCTCTGCGCCCTGGGGTCCTTCCTGAGTGCCAGTCGGCTTCCGGGCCAGCTTTTATCCTGGTCCGTCCGCCCGTCCCGTGGCCGGGTCTTGGGCAGTGCCCTGTGGTGTTGCTGCGGTTTGCAGGACAATTTGTAATCAGGAAGGAGACGCACCCCTTTCGTTAGCCTTGACTCCTCCTGCCCTCTAGCATGTTCTGTGGTTTCATCCAAAATTTAGATCGTTTCTGCTGTTGTTGAGAAGAAGGTCGTTTTTATGAGAGTGGCGATGGCAGAGCACGGGCACGTTCATGGTCTGACACCTTCTGACCTGTGTGCCTGGGCGTCTTCCTGCTCATGGGTCCCACGTCATGTCTTTCGGCCATGTCTTCGTCCTCAGGGGTGAGCCGTGCCAGCGTCGTCCTGTGGTCAGTGCCTGATGCCGTCTTCATCGGCCTCAAGCTGGGCCAGCATCTCCGTGGCCCTCCTCCTGTGCAGACACCAGCAGAGGGTGCGGCACCTCCACAACCCCAGGTCTGACCAGGGGTTCGCACCGCACCAGGGCCACCCTCACCATCCTCAGGGCATCTTTGTCAGCTTCCGCATGCTGATCACTGCTTTTGTGTTATCGTGGCTGCCTTACACACTAGTCTGAGGTTGATACAGGTGTCCAGTTCCCTACTCTCTGCCCCTTCCTCATGGACCTCGGGGCCTCCAGACGGCGAGGGCTCTGCTCCTGAACTCTTAGGAATGGGCTCAGCATCACACCATCCCGTTTCCTCACCATTTTCCCTGTACCTTTTTGTTGCATCCATGTGCATCCATGGAGGACTGTGCGTGAACACCTGCATCATCCTCACAGAATTCAGGTGTCCCTTCATCCCTGTACCGCTGACCTGCTTCACTCCCAGCGCCTTCCCTTCATCCCTGATGAATGTTTATTGTCTGAGAGCGTGGTTTAGATGAGTCCGTTCATGAATGTGCTTGCATTCCGCAGAGAGTAAGATCATACAGTGATTTTCTTCATGTGACTTTCTGTAATGAGACCTGTGGGCCAGTTCTGTTCATTAGTTGCCGATGTCAGGGTTTTACCAGCTTCACAGCGACGTAGTAGTCGCCCGAGTGTTGTGTCCCGTCTTCTTTATCTGTCCATCGGGTGTGAGGACCTGGTTGTTTCTCACTCTGGGCTACTGCAGGGCCCTGCAGGGAACCTGGTGGCGCTCCAGGGTGTCTGCATTTGTGTGTTCATGTCCCTCATATTTTCAGCAATGGTCGCTGGCTCTCCCGGCAATTCTATTCTTAGCACAACGCAGCCTTTCCCAGCTTTTTCCGTGACAGTCCCTCCCTTTCTGTTCCCGCCAAAAATGTTTGAGGGTCTCTGCACATCATCGATAACTCCCCTTCCTGGACTTTTGTCACAGCCCACCTCACAGCATATTAAATCTTAGGCGATAATAGGGCATAATCTTCTGAGAAGTTACTTCTGGAGAAGCCCCCCCCGTTGGCCTCGCCCCATCTTTGACCCGCCCACATGGTCCAAGTGACCAGCTTTTGAGTAAAACCGTCTGTTACCACATGGAACAGTTTCCACAAAGGTCCAGCCACTGAACTACTGCTGGAAGCAGATTTCACTCATACACACAGAATTTCCTCTCAACGCATGCCAGTTTTTCAACAGCAAATCTACAAGTAACTTACACAAATATATTAAAAAAACAAAAATTACACTTGGCCTTACGGTGGCCAGTCCCACGGAAGCCACCTTCCCCCTCGGTAGACTAAGTGTAGACGCTCCATCTCCTGGCTCACTCACCAACTGTATTGCAAGCAGGGGGAGGGACACCCCACAACCCCGAAACAAGCCGTCTCTAAATAGCTTCTGCCACCTGCTGTATCAAGACAAAACATAGTCTAGGTCAAAGACCTTCAGTGGAAGGAACGTTAATGCATCTGTGTGCAGTAAGGAAGGACTAAGAATGCGTGTCCACATGAAGCACCGGACGTGGCCTGTAGCCTCGTGGGTAAGGCCCAGCCTAGTGGGGCTAGACCAGAGCAGATGCCTGTGACCTGAACGTCCGCCCCAAGTCTGCAGCATCTTCCGGTGGGTCCCACAGAAAAGGGAGGTAGGGCCAGGCGAGTTGGAGGAAAAGACCAAACCCGATGGAGATGAAGGCTGCCCCTGTCACCTCCGCACGAGCCTCACGCCACGTCTGTGTCACGTGTCTTCTTCCAGGCCCCCGAGTCCCAGGTCTAGAAGCAAGTGCAGCTTCTTCCCAGGTCTTTGTGCCTCGTGTCTCCTCGGGGCTCCTCCATCTTCTTTTCTCCCCAGCCTCCTCTCCAGGCACCTCCTCCCTGCTCAGCGCCACACTTGCCTGGGGGGGGCAAGGAACATGGACTCTCCCCTTTCCCTGGGGACCCCCCTGTGACCCCTGGAATTGAGTCTGGGGAGCAGCCCCTTGGGCAGTGAGAGTTTCTTGTTTGGAGGGACAAGAGGACAGGGTCAGGCCCTGCCCCCGCCCCGCCCAGCACACACCTGAGCCTCTGAGCAAGTGTCCCAGTGGGTGGGGGTGTCCCGGGGGGGGGGACGCGGCCAGACATGCCTGCGCCCTCAGACGCGTCCCTGCGGTCGGTGACAGTGACGGGTCTGTGGGGAGGGCAGCAGGCCCGACCCTATAACTGGGCGCCCACGGCTCCCCCCACACTGCTCGGGAGCGACGTGGCCAGGCGAGGGGCGGTCGAGGGGAAGGGGCTCCGCCCAGGGGGCTCGGCTGCCTTTGTGCAGGGCCTGGCGCCCCAGGGCCCGACCACACCCCTCTCTGCTGGTGCGGGCGGTGGGTGCCGGCCAGGCAGTTACAGGCAGCCCCGATATAAAACGGGTGGCCTGGCCCTGGGTCCTCACCCGCGGGCTTCAAAGGGTCTTATTAACACTCCACGGCAGGCGCGCCCGGAAGGTTAGGAAGAGGCGGATTTCCCGGGGACGGGGATGAGGGAATGTCCAACGCGGGGAGACAAGAGGGAGATAAAGGCCTAAGGGCGTCCTCCCCGACCCGCCGACCCGGAGCCCCCCGGGAGCTGGTGAAGGGCCAAGAGCCGAGAGCGGCCCGAGGCCCTCGTGTCTGGTTTTCTGCCAAACCCGGCAGCTTCGCCCCACCCTCGGCTCCCAGCCCCCTCCCGTGGGTGACGGTGGGATTGTCATTGGCGGGGTCCTGACGGCCTGGTCTGGAGGGGGGTGGAGACCCCGGGCCTGTGTGGAATGAGCTCGGGACATCTTCTCCCCCTAACAGGACCAGGGCCCCGACCCGGGCTCTCCACACCCCTGGGCCTGGGGCCCGGCCAGGAGAAAGGAGGTCCGGGGCCCTTGGGGTGGGGGCCCAGCAGCCCATCCCTGGGTGGGGACCGGGCGCTGGGATGGTGCTTGCAGGGGAGACCTGCCCTCAACTGTCTGTGGCTTCGGGGTCTCCTCTGAGAACTTCGGGGTCTCCCTGTCAGGGCGGTCTGGCATCCAGGCTCAGGGAGCAGAAGCCCCTGCCCTGCGCCCCACACGGGGACCCTTGGGGGGATGGGAGGAGGGTCAGGCCGGAGCTGGGGTGTCCTGTCATGCAGGGGAGACCCTCAGCTGCTCGGGCGGGGCCAGGGCTGTGGTCCCCGAGCCTTTCTCTTATTTCTCCCATAACTCCTGCTTCACGGGGGGCACGAGATACGACCCTCACTTTCTCACAGGAGCAGCTTGGGGTCCTGACCTCCGCCGTCCGTCCTGGGAGCCTGTGTCGGGGTCTGTGGTCTGTCTGTGTTCTCGGCCCAGCCTTGCCCTTGGCGCCTCCCCTACCTGAGGGTTTTGGAGGGGGGTGAGTGTTCTTGGGAGACAGGCTGGGGTTCGTGCATGGGGGGCAGGGGCCAGGAACCCTCAGCCTCCTGGTGCTGAGGGGTCTTCCCGGGTCCCTGCTGGCCTGGTAAGGCCCCGTACAATATAGGGGAGTCCACTGTGGATAGCGACACTCAGGAGCAGCCCCTCTGGGTTCAGGGCTGTGTCTCCTGGGACACATCCCACTGGGCTCCCCCGGGTGCCCACTGTGGCTGCTGGGGTGGGGTACCCTAAACTGCCTGCATGATGAGGTCCCCTGTGCAGGGACCAGGACGCATTGGCCCCACCCCTCTCAGGGTGGGTGACCAGACCCACCTGGAGCGGGGGAGCAGGCCTAGGTCCCCACCAGGGGTGCCCCAAGGAGGGAGGTGACAGGCTGTGTCGGGCTCATGGGCATGTGATGGGAAGAGCTTGGTTGTGGTCAGTGCACAATGAGGGGGTGGCCAGCACTCGGGGTGTGGCACGGAGAACGTGCTCCCTAGCCAGGACCCGGCCGTTGGCCCGTCCAGGCTGCCCTGGCAGGAGACCCTGGTGTCTGGGGGCGCAGCCTCGCCTCTGCATCCCCGTGAGGAGTGTCGGGGCATCTCTGGTCCACAGTCAGAATCTGCGACTCTGAGCTTCTGTCTGGGGTTTCAGCTTCGGCTGCTGCTGACCCGGCGCGCGTGGCCTGTCCTGTGCTCACCCGAGCTCTGCCGAGTCTCCCTCTCTGTGTGTCGGTCTCTGGTCCCCAAGAGCGGGTCCAGGGTCAGGGACCTCACGTGCTGGGGGACTCGGGATAGAAACAATATCAGGAGTGACGTGAGAAGGTGACATACAGCTGGCGTCCCCTCCCCGGAGGGAAACCACAGCTCAGGGAACCCCGCTCCAGGACATGCCCTGTACCTGGGAGGTCCTCATGCCGGGGTCCCCTGTGCCTGCCCTCTCCCCGTCTCTCCAGAGCCCTGCCCTGGGCCCCGCAGGAGCACAGGCCCTGACGTGGCTCTTCCTCCTCCAGGCGGGCATGGGGACGCTGGCCAGTACTGTCTGCTTTGTCTATGACATTCCCATTGTTTGTGGGCCCCGGCAGACGCCCCCCAGCACCGTGCTCCCCACCTCGCCGTGGCCAACGTCTTGGTTCTCCTCTGCACCAGTGTTCCGCACCTGATGGCCGCCTTGGTGTCCAGGACGCCCCTGTCCACGCTTGCATGCAAATTGGTAACCTTTCTTCACAGGACGGCCCGGAGCACCACGCTGTGCTCCACCTGCCTCCTGAGCACCTCCCAGCTCCTCACCCTGAGCCCTGGGAGACCGGGGTGGACGGTGCTCTGGCGGGACTCCACAAGGCCCTGGGTCCTTCCTGCTGCACCTGCTGGCTGCTCAGTGCATTCATCAACGTCTCCATCCCTGTCACAGTCAGTGGTCCAGGGAATATGAGCAATGGCTCTGAGCTCCAGGGGAGGTGGTTCTGCTCGTCCTTAGGCCACAATGCCGCCGTCCTGGTCCTGTGTTTGGTGCCGGATGTCGTCTTCATCATCCTCAAGGGCAGGGCCAGTGTCCCCATGGCCCTCCTCCTGCGCAGACACCAGCAGAGGGTGTGGCATTTCCACACCCCCAGGGATGGCCAGGGGTGCCCCCCAGAGAGCAGGGCCACCCGCACCATCCTCAGGCTGACGGTCACCTTCGACAGCTTCTACCTGCTGAATTCTATGCTCACCTTTTACATGTCTGCCTTCAGAGGCACCCGCCTGTCCCGGAGGCCGCTCTGCCCAGACAGGATATGGCCTGTGGGTGATGCAGGTGTCAAACCTCCTGCTGTCCTGTTTTCCTCTGCCCCTTCCTGATGAGCCTCAGGGGTTCCAGACAGGGAAGGCTCTGCTCCTGAGCTGTTAGGTGAAGCCTCAGCTTCGACAGTCGCCCATTTCCTAACCATTTCCTGTACCCGCGTGTCCCATCCGTGCAGTGTTGGTTTACACACTGTGGAGGGCTGGGCATAAACCCCTGCATCATCTTCACAGAATTCGGGTGTCCCGTCATGCTGTGTCAGTGCTCTGCTTCTCCGCGCCCGCTTCCCTTCTGGTGGCCACTATTGTGTGTCTGTTGTCTGAGGGGATGTTTTCAGTTATTTAGCCCATGTATGTGCTCGCACTCCACGTAAGGTGAAATCATACGGTGTTTCTCTCCACCTGACGTTTTGTACTGAGCACCTATTTTCTATTTTATCCATTCATTGTATATGTGGGGGTCTTACCATCTTCCCGACTGCGTAGTATTCCACCAGTCACGCACGTCATCTTCTTCAGCTGCCCATCTGTTGCTGAGGACCTGGTTCTTTCTCACTCTGGGCTACTGCAGGGGACCTGGTGGCGCTTGTGTGTCAGAATTTGTCTTTTCATGGCCTTCAGATTTTCACCCTCCTGTGCCTGTGTCCTCCGGCAATTCTATTCTAACTCTTCCCGACATTGCCTGTGATGGCCACAACCATTGCCTTTCGTGACAGCAATGTTTGAGGGGCCTCTGCACATCATCCACTCCTCTGCTGTAGGTGCCCCCACCCCATCCCGGGCATGACCGCGTCTGCAGGGAGCGATGGTGAGCTCCTTCCGCCTGCGGGTCGGCTTCTGTGTCTCCTTGGAGAGCGCTTTGCTCAGATTCAGATTCAGGCCCCACTTTTTGATTCTTTTGCTTGATTGAGTTCTTACTGCATGTTGGATCAGTCCCTCCCCTTGTAGGTGACCTGGCTATGCTCTCACTCTTTCTGCCAACCGCCAGCCTGTGTCCTTGAGCCTGGAATGTGGCCCCCAGTTCTCTGTTAGGAGGTATAAGAGTATCCCCAGGATTTTCTCTGGTGTTTTCAGAGTTTTTATGTGTAAAATATCTCTATCAAAAACTATCTCTATCAAATATCTCTCTCATAAATTTATAATAAATTAAAATATGCGAGTCCACCCTGAGATGGGTCCATCCATGACAGCTGTTCATAAAAAGAGGGTGACCTCCTGCGATTGTGTCTGGGCGTAGGCCTGGAATAGCAAAAGTGACAAATATCCTGTTGACCTTCCATCTTCGTGTTATTGAGCCCCCCAGAAAAGAGGTGTGGGGGTGAGAAGACTCACCAGAGACAGAGTGGGGAACAGAATGGGTGGATCCATGAAAAACTGCTGAGGGGAGCAGAAGGGAGACAGGAGAGGTCAGCTGCATGATGTGGGTCAGCTCCCTGGCTGGGGATCAAACTTCTGCTGCAGCGGTGACAGCCTGAGACTCAGCCCCCAGCCCCACGGAGGCGGTGACCATATCTAAGGAGATATTGCCGGAGCTCAGATGGGTGATGCGCCTGCGGCAGGAGATCTGAACAGGGGTCAGTGCACCCTGACTAGGAACAGGAAACCCAGATGGGGACCCACCCATGAGGACGCCTGTGCCAGGGAAGCAGTCCTGCCCACAAGGCCGCCCGCTGTGGCATCTTTCCCTGACCAGGCCTCTGTCCTCCTGGGTCTGGGGCAGGAGAAGGGTGCAGGGGCCCTCTCGGGTGTGGAAAGGGACTCTCCTGGCTCAACAGTCCTGACCCTGCAGCAATTAGACGCTGACTTGGAACCACCAGGGTGGGGCCGTCCAGTGATATCACATCATTCTGTTCTGTCTGTTTCTCCACCTCGTTCTTTTCCCAAATCAGACACTCCAAGGAAAATTGTTAATGACCCCCCCCCTCGTTCATGACAGATGACCTGATGGTTTCAGAAACCAGGTCAGGACCCCATTAGAGGGCAGGTCGTGAGGGGCCCTGGGTGGACAGTGGCCGGGGCATCTTTGCAGGCCCAGGCGGGGAGACAGTTCACTGGAAGGACCCTGGGTCCCACAGTCCTGCCTCCAGCACACACAGACGCCCCTGCAGGGCCCAAGCTTCGGCTGGTGCTCTCCCCTACAGTGGATTCACCGGGCAGGGAGGGAGGGGTTCTTATGGGCAGGTTGACCTGTGCTTGCACGTGGACACAGTCTCACAAACCCACCCTCACACACGCAGACACTTAAAAGTGGGAGCTGCACCATTCACGGCTATAAAAAAAGTCATTGTGAACTGAGCCCAGCAAACTTCAATCCAACTACGACATCAGCAGTTACCATAATGAAGCAGCCAGGCCGTGCAATAAGGAAATCAAATAGCGCGTGACCGAGAAACGGGATGACTGGAAGCCCAGCAGAAACGGCTGTGGGGAGACGTGAGGATTGGGTGCGACCTGCGCATCCGCAGCCTGTGGGGAGATGCGCTCCTGGCGCCTGCAGCCAAACCTCTCCAGGGATCTCTGTTAAACAGGAGGACGACAAAAAGCTGCAGGAAGTCACCATGATTTTATTTCTGTATCTTTCACATGTTAAAAGGACAGTGTCTAGGTCAAAGGAGAGAGAGAAGGAGGCACCTGAACATCCCAGGCGGTGAGAGCTGCTCGCCGGCCATTTCCAAGGCTTAAGTTCCCCTGAATCGCCCCGAGCACTGTTCACCGAGTTCAGATTGGAGACAGAGGCGTCTGCGCACCGCAGGGGGTGCTGTGAGTGCAAGTGTTAATTTGCCAGTTGTGTTGTTGTAAACCCACAGCACATCAAAAACGTTCTCAGAGGGAAGTGGTCAGTCAGTGTCAAACAATGGCGCCAGGTCAGAGCACCCGGGTGATAGTTGGGGAATGTGGGTGTCGGGTCTACAACACAGGGACCCCACAGTGTTCTGAGTGCGGGAAAACGCTTAATCATAGAGGGCAGGGGTGGTGGCAGGGGGCCGTGACTCAATCGAGAACAGCACGCTCTCCCGGCAGGCCCACTGGAGGTGTGCTGGGCATGTCACTGCAGGTTCTGCAGTCACCAGTCACCACCCGGTTCCCGGGTGCCAGAATTGAGCTGATGCCGCCATAAGGACTGGAAGTGGCTTTTCCAGGGTTTTTGGGTCTGGGCTTCAGCTTGAAACTACTCCCACAAGATCCATCTGGAGACAACTGTTAGCACCGGTTTTAACTAAATAAAGTTGAGATGATTTCTTAAAAGCAGGTCTGCATGGCCATTACTGTCCTTCAGCTGGACTCATTATAAACATAATTAAATATAAACGTTTATATACATAATATAAAATAAATATGCCATCTTATATTGCATATAACTATGAAAAATAAAAATAAAGCAACATATGAAAATATTTCCAGCAAATCCAATATTGGATACCGCAGGACTATTATTTCAAGTGTTCACTTTGGTAGAGAACTCTGAATGTGAAAGCAAAAACAACATGCTCTGCACAGGTGGAATGTGGAATTTAAATATAGAAAATCAGGGTAAAGCAGGTGGAAAGGTGTGGAAAATTTCTGTATAAGGTTCAGTAATACTCTGGAGAGCAATAAACAGTTTTAATTGGAACAGAAACTATGAGGCCTGCATTGTAGGATGGGTACAGCAGTCACTGTAAAAGTGGTTATAGTAATGTTTGTGTATCTATGACAGCACCAGGCTATACACAGACAGAGTAACAGAGCCAGAGAGAGAAATAGTAATTCAAAAAGCAGGGAACTGTATCATCCACTGTGAAATGGGAAGATCGTCCAGACATGGAATCAGTAAGGATACGATGGACTTGACTTACACTTTAGACCACTGGGCTCAATAGACATATTGATGGTTCCTCCTAACACAGGGGACATCGTCCAGGGTCGGTCACCTGTTCGGTCCAAGAGCACATTTTAACACATTGAAGACAACTGAAGTCATATCCGGTGTTCTTTCCTACACTGGATACAAAACTAGATCACTGACTGCAGAAAAGTCAGAGAAGTCACAGAGAGTGGGGATGAGCCACCTCACGAGCAGTGGGTAGAAGGGAGACAAGTGTAAATGAAGATCCAACATGCTACAAGTGGGGTCTCAGCTCTCTGTTCAGGAGGCGTGTTCACAGTCACAGGCCCCTACATTAAGAAGAGAACATCTCAAACCACCTAACATGATGTCTCAAGGAGCTAAAAGGAAACAAGAGCCCAGTGTCATGATCACTAGGCAGACAGAACCAGGTCCAGAGAGAGGAAAGGACAGAGACAAGGAAGACACTAGAAAAGTCAGCAGAACTGAGTTTGCTTTTTTGGAAAGCTGAGTATTCCCTTCCTACTTGCTGCTTGTTCGGCAGAGTGATCCAGTCCTTGGACAACAACACCCAGAACTTCCCCTGCTGGCAGGCACCCGAGCACCGTCCTCAGCACAACCTGCTGCTCTCTCTCCATCTCCAAAAGAGACGTTCGCTGTGTGGTTGATGTTGCCGTATTTTCTCGCTTCCCCACCCATGGGGGAGGCAGGAAGTATTCTCAACATGAATGTAGACACCTAGTCCCCAGTGTCTGACTTGGAGAGGTAGGGGGACTGTGGTCACCTCCCACCCATGCCCCATGTCAACAGGAGGAGCAGAGACCCATCCCGCCCCCTCTCCTGTGCATTACATAGCAGCAGCATCCCTGGCACTCCAAGGTCATCAAGTCCACGTGGGCCCACGCATCACTTTCCCTGGAGACCAACCATTCTTGGGAGAGAAGAGGGCCCGCTGAGCCCCACATCCCGCTCTGGCCTGATGACCCAGCTCTGCTTGTGCTGGAACACCCGCCCGAGACCTCTTGATCCACTGTCTTCCTCATCTTTTGTTTTTTTAAAGATTTATTTATTCATGCATACAATAGCTGGGGAACAGGCAGAGATGCGGGGGTTGAGAGGATTCACCAGAGACAGAGCCGGGAATAGAATAGGCAGACTGACCAAAGTACACTGCTGAGGGGAGCTGCTGGAGAATCAGGAGAGGTCTGCTGCGCCACGTGGGCTGCTCCCAGGCTGGCCAGGGATCGAACTCGTGCTGCCGAGGCTGTGGATCGCTTCATGGTGTGGTGCTTAACCCCTTGCGCCACCAGGGAGGCCCTATCTTCCTCATCTTTTTAGGGTTTTGTAATCTCTGTTTTTAATTTCCAAGAACAATATTCATGATTGCTCTTGAAATACAATGTTAAGGGATGCTTTCAGCATAGACCAGAACTTAACGGGCCAGTGTGATGGGACGTACTTTGGGAAGAAGGACTGTGAATTGGCAACATCCCGCTGACCCTGATGACAAGGATGCACAGACCTGCTGTCCTAGACATGTGGTTGACCAAGAGGAGCCCAGAAATAAGCTCTCTGGGCCAGGGCCCATGACCTAGTTGACTCCCTCATCGCAAAGCACATCTGTGTCTCTCAGAGAAGACTTGTCAAGATCTGTCAAAATTCTGGGAGTGGTGTCCCATCCAAAGTGCAGGTTTGAATGGAACAAGAGTTGAAGAGGCACAAACACAGCAAGTCGTGTTATTCCTGGGGAGTGTGCAGAATGCAGTGCCCACCGAAGACCAACCTCATGGCACCCAGTCCCCCAACAAGGCATCCACCACTTCCAATGAAGGTTTTGGAGGAACCCTGGTGGTCTGCTGTCACATCCCTTCCTGCACATTGGACAGAGCAGAACGTGATATTTCACCTTCTCAGAGTGGGGAGGCTGAATCAACATGGCTTCTTATCTTCCATTGTTGGGGAATCAGGAGGGAGGGAGGCACACCTGTGGGCTCAGAAAAACCGATGACAAAACATAGGCATTCTTGGGTCCCTGAGGATCACCAGGAAGGGGCTGAAAGCAGGAAAACATGACACCAGGACATTGGAGACCTGTGTCAGCAATAGAGGCATGTCTAAGGAGATGGTCATGTAGAACACAATGCTAGAATTCAGCAGGTAGAAGCTGACAAACATGACCATGAGCATCAGGACAGTGCGAGTGGCTCTCGTCTCAGGGGGGCACCCCCGGCCAGCCCTGGGGGTGTGGAGGTGCCGCACCCTCTGCTGGTGTCTGCGCAGGAGGAGGGCCATGGAGACACTGGCCCAGCCCATGAGGACGATGAAGATGGTGTCTGGCACCAACCACAGGACCACAGCAGCAGCGCTGGAGCCTGAGGCAGAGCAGAACCAGGACCCCCGGGGCTCGGAGCCATTGCCTACGCTCCGTGGACCAGTGACTTTCACAGGAACGTAGGCATTGATGAGAACACCGAGCAGCCAGCAGGTGCTGCAGGAAGGACCCAGGGCCTTGGGGAACACTTCCGGGAGCACCGTCCACCCCAGTCTTCCGGGGTTGACAGTGAAGAGCTGGGAGGTGCTCAGGAGGCAGGTGGAGCACAGCGTGGTGCTCCGGGCCGTCCTTTGAATAAAGCTTAAAAACTTACACCCAAGACAGGACACGGGCCACCTGAACACAAAAGCTGCCATTGTGTTTGAGATCCCAATGCAAAGAAGAACCAAGACATTGGCCACAGCCATGTGGGAGAGAATCGTGTTGCGGATCTTCTGCCTGCATCCTGAAATGATTGTGGAGACATTTTGCAAGAAGAGGAGGATGTTGGCTGGGGTCCCCACCCCTAACAATAAAAGACAAGTGATGTGTATGGTCAGTTCTCCCGTGGTTTGATGGTGGTGGTTCTGGAAGGACTTGGAGAACGCCTCAGTGGGCCTGAAGGGGGTGCGGGCTCTGCTGGTGTCCTCGTTCCTCATCCTTGTGCAACGATCTCGGCCATCGGTCCCTGCAAAGGCAGCCACCGTCGTGTCCCCAAAGGAGCTGAGGCAGGGAGCACATCACTGACCCCGGTGTCATATCCAGTATCCTTTTTTGTGTTGACTCCTGTTTCTCATCAATTTCTCAAGGCCCAGCAGTGTGGGTCCATGAGCTCAGGGGCCTGCTGCCCCTGCAGAGCCACCTGCTGTGGGTCCACATGTGGACAGGCGGGTCTCTGGTGTGCTGAGGCGCTCACCAGCCCCTGCCAGGCAGACAAGGGAGCACAGCCTTGCCGACAGAGGCAGAGGGAAATGAAGGGACTTTTTAAACTAGGGATGGGCCTCCCAAAGTAGTGGACAGTGAACTCTGGCAAAGGAAAGTTCAGCCTCTTTCCACAGTCCCCTTCCCACCTGGCAACCAATCTGGGCTCCCACCTACCCACTGATGAGGCATCAGGGATGATGGGCAGAACCTCACCTAGAGGAGCGTGTTCACCCTGTAAATGACGTGGCACAGGCGCTTATCAGCACTGTGAGAAAACATTAATGTCAGAAAGTGATGAGAGTATCCCGGCAACTAACCAGGACGCCTGGAACCTGTGCTCACTGGGATAAAGTGTGCAAGACAGCTGTGATGAGGAATTTCACAAAGCCCCAGAATCGCAGAGGGTGATGCGGGGACCTGGGGAATCAATCATCGAGCAGAGGAGGCTCTCCCCAAGGACAGAAGTGAAAAAAAATAACCAAAATTCTGGAGCAGAAAAGTACCAGTTTGAGAGAGAACTTACTAAGCAGCATTGAAGTAGGAGGTCACATGGAAGAGCGAGCACATGAACACCAGGACAGGCCTGTAGGGATGACTGTGGAGAGCAGGAGAGCAGGAGAACAGGAGGCCGTTCGAGGACATGACAGTCAGAACTTCCTGCCCTTGGGGCTGTACTTGGATGTCCAGGACCAGAATCTAAGCGAACACAGTTAAAATGTGAAAAGACCTTCACTAGGGCCTGCCTGGTGCCTCAAGGGGTTAAGATGCAACCTATAAAGCTGTCCGCTGCCATTGTAGCACCTGTTTGATTCTTCGGTCAGCCAAGGAGATACCCACATGGTGCAGCAGACCTCTCCTGTAGCCCTCTGCTCCCCTCAGCCATGTGTTTCGGTGAGTCTGCCTGTTCTGTTCCCCACTCTGTCTCTGAGGAATACTCTCACCGCCTCCCACAGACACCGCTGGCCTGTACACCTGTGCTTGTATGCATAAATGAATAAAACTTTTTTAAAAAAGAAAGAACTTCAATAAATGAGGCAGTACAGAGGTCAGCAAGGGGCAATAAAGAACTTTAGAGTAAGCCTTGGGAAAAGGAGGATGCCCTCGAAGGTGCTCCACAGGCTTCTGGGATGAAGCCAAAGCCATTGTGGAAGGAAAGTTTGCAGCAATAAATGCACAGGGTAGCACATTTTTAAAGTTCAAAATAAAAAATATTTCAAGGATAGAGAGAGGAGAAAAAACTAAGCCCAGAGGAAGCAAAAGGGAGCGAGAGGAAAACATGCACAGAAATGAGTGAAGTAGAGGTGAGGACAACATGGAAATGCAACAGGTAAACTGGGGTCTGGGACTTCAAAAAGAGCAAGAAACGTGGACAGATCTCTCCCGAGAATAACAAGAGAGGAGATGCAAAGAAATGCAGCCAGAAGTGAAAGGGGCACCGCCCTCGCTCTGCAGAAAAACAGAATCCTAAGACACCACCTTGAAGGGGACCAGCCAGGAGCAGCACAGCCGACAGGACGTGGACACATTCTAGAAACCCACGACACACCAGACTCTTCAGGAAGACAGAGGAAATCGAAACAGCTGATAAAGTGAAGAGATTCAATCACTCATCACAAACCTCTGAATGCAGAGAATCCAGGTTCTTGCAAAACATAAATAATTAACACTTCCTGCAACTCTTACAACATACAGAGAAAGAGCAAAACTTCCAAGCTGGTGTTTGAAGCCAGCTTTACCTTGATGCGAAACCTGGTTGGGACACACAGGAGGAGCCAACCGTGTCCAGCATCTGGTGGGGAGACGGGCAACACGCTCACAGACA
Organism: Talpa europaea; assembly: GCF_964194135.1. Taxonomy (NCBI): domain Eukaryota; kingdom Metazoa; phylum Chordata; class Mammalia; order Eulipotyphla; family Talpidae; genus Talpa; species Talpa europaea. The sequence goes on from NC_140084.1 coordinate 49,373,594, forward strand.
CGAGGACACACCCTCATGGGCATGTTAAAAGGATTTAGCACCCTGACCCAGCGGGGTCCATGCTTGAGACACAAGCACTCAGCACACGCCGGCCAGCAGAGGTGCCCGGGTACTAATGCTCGGAAGCCGCACGGTCGTCTTAGGACAGGCAGAAAAGGCTGTCCCAGTCCCAGCCTCCTCTCGTGATCGAAGAAACAGCAGCCCCAGAGACTGGGCATAAGAGGAACGTAACTCAACATGGTGAGCACCCGCATTCCAGGGGCTGCTCAGCGGAGAGGCTCCACGCACCTGCTCTAATGCCCACCATGGGACAGGACTCCCTCGTGCCCCAGAACACAGGGTGCCAGCTGGGTGCGGGCAAGACTAAGAGACACGGGACAGCCAATCGATAAAGCAAAACTAAAAGGATGGGATGGTTTGATAGAGAAATATCCAAAGAGTCACCAGAAAACTGCTGGAATCAATGAAGCCAGTTGGCAGCTGTGACGGGAACACAAATAATCACTTTCCCCCCCTGAAACATCTGAAGGAGAAAGGAAGAAACTGCCCCGTTCACGTGAATATCAACAGAGCAAACACTTGGAGTGAATCCAGCTCCAGCCTGCTGAGTCCTGCACAACCCCAGGCGGAGCCTTCCCCCCTCCCGGAGACCCCAAAAGGGCGCAGGGGAGCACTCACCTGGCCAGGCGCCCTCCCAGCACTGTGCAGGGAGAGCTCAGCAGGCCTAGCCTGTTATAGAGACAGTGATCCCTGCCCTGCCCTCCCCACAGACACCCTGTCATCACGTCACCTGCCGCAGACACACTGTCTGCGTGGAGAGTCTGAGAGGATCCGGGGGGTCTCACCCCAGTCCCTCACTGTCAGTCACCTCAGCTCACAGGGGACAGCTCTGGGCAATTACTGGGGTGACCTAATGAGCAGCTGAGCACAGAAAGTTTCCCATGTTCCCTGCGGGAGGAAAAAGTTCAGAATCAAAGTGTAATCAAGGGGGAATGAGCATCAAGGCTGTGCAGGGTCCTTCACACCCGTCCCCGGACGGGGACACACACGTCCCGATGGCCGTCCCCACAGTCCCGGCGTGTCCAGCTCAGGCTGACGCGGTGTTGGTGCAAACTGAAGCTGTCCCTGGGATCTGGCGTCTCCCTTGGATTAAATTCCTCTTGTGACCTTTGGCTCCGAGTCCTGTATCCTAGAGAGGATGAGGATGGCAGGTGAGACTTTTATTGCGAGGGGGTCTTGGTTAAATGCTACTCAGGATCTCGGAAAGAAAAACTTCGAGTCTTTTTGGTCCAGCTCCTAATCCAAACCGGGTCACGCCTGCCCATGACCCCAGAGAGACCCAGTAATCCTCAGAGGGGTTAGGCTGGCCTGAGGCAGCTCAGAGCGACGTTCAAGTTGAGACTAAGTGGGAACTTCCCCACTGCAGCCCCATGCTCGATGGCCCTAAGTGCCCTTTATGGGGAGGGATAGCAGCATCTCCAGGGGTGAAGGACGTCAGGGTCACGGGAAACACCCTGAGCTGTAGGACTTTCATCATGGTCGCCAATGACAATTAACATGAGGGGGGCAACTCTGGCAGGTGTTGGTGGGAGTGTGACCAGCATAAAGATGGGAGAAGGTGACAAGGTCAGTGAAGATTCAGGGGTGTTAGCGGACTCTGGGGTGGAATATTATTCAGTCATGAAAAAGGGAGAAAATCCTGCCCTGTCAACCTGATGGGTGAACCTGGGGGCCTTGTCCTTCCTGAGACAGCCCAGTCTCGGGGACAGACCCTGCCTGACCGCACATATCAGAGGCCTCTGAAAGCATCAGGCGCGCAGAGGTGGAGAGAGAACATGGTGCTGTCCAGGGCCAGGAGGGGCCCATGAGGATGGTGTGAGCCCCAGAGTGGTGTACACGCCACAATGTGCATAAACACTTCCAGGTGCTGTGAAGACCTCGCAGCTGTTCTCATCAGCAACGAGAAGCTGAAACCTTGAGACTGGGCAAAATACGTAGGCACGCTGATGCCTTGTGCTTGTGTGATGCTGAAGCATCCCAACTGCAAAATGGAGACTCTGGGCGAGTGTCCTCCATTCCCTGCTTGGGAGACATCACTGTCTCAAGAGCGGGAAAGCTGTCGGGCAGGTGGGGCTAAAGGGAAGCAGTTTACAAGCAGGTGTGGATGGACCCGTGATGGGGCTCAGCCCCGGGGATGTGGAGGCGGGGTGGTTCTTCCCTCTGCTGGGTGTGTCCCCTCCCTGCTCCCTGTGGGGTCTGCCATGACCTTGTCCCTTCTCCCTCCACGAGCTGCCAGAGCCCCACCCCGGGTGCCACGGGTCCAGGGCACCCAGGCTGTAGTGGAGACGCGCCACTCGGATCTCTGAAGTCACCGGCTCAAAGAATACATGTCATGGAGTGTCCTCTGCCCACTAGTTACGGGTCAGCACCCCCTCCTCCCATCACAATGATGGGAAATGGCTCTGGAAATGGCCACCGACTCCTCAGCTAGAAACAATGGTCTGCAGAAACCCGACTGTGACTTTGGTTGTGTGTAAAGTTGTCAGCCAGGCTCTGAGTGCGGAGGGGCTCTGTAAGGTTGGGCCCCACCAGCCCAGAGGGTCAGCCTGAGAGTGGCGTCAGCCTTGCCCAGCAGCGAGTGGGTCTCACAGCCACTCACTGGACAGCTGAGTGTCCGCTGGACCACGTCCCCCTTCTCTGCAGAATTGCACCCTCTGGGAAACTGTCAAGCCCTCTCTTTACATTTAGCATGAGTCCCCCAGTTGTTCATAGGGATGAAGAGAGAGAAAGCAGCAAAACAGGAAGGGCTACTGTCCTTCACCATGCAGGTGCCTTTTTCTTTGTCCTTTCCTAATACACCTGTCCTGGTATAAAGTGGGGAAGGAGACATGGGATTCAGCGAGGCTAACAGTCATGTGTACAGTCAGAAAAGTTACTCCGTTTTCTGGTCTGGACAAGTGTTTATATGATGAGGAGACGCAGACGCTGCTGCTGACCACGGAAGAGAAAATCCCCACCTGACCATTCCCATCACTCCCGAGCTGCCATGGAGTGCAGGCTCAGGTGTGTGATCATCTCATGGAGCACACCCTGCAGTAACCTTCTCAGAATGGCCTCTTCTCGCTGAGATGTATGTTTCTCCTGTTTACACACCATCTTGTGGATTGTACCCTGCACGTCATGGTGCTGGGGTTGTGACCTCAGGCTGCTCCCTCACGGTGTGCTGGCCAAGTGATTGTGGGATGACACTCAGGTGTGTGTGCTCTCTGCCAGGTCCTCTGTCCCCCACAGGTAAAATACCCAACCTACCTTGCAGTATTTAGAGAAAAGTACATTAAATGGCTGACACTTTGGAAAGGTCACTTGATTCTCTTAAAGGACATCTTAGCCTGCGGGAACTGGCAGTTGAAGGGCCACGAGCCCTGGCCCTCTGAGGCAGACCTGATGCCGTTGTAGTTAGATGTGGTTGTCATCACTACATCTATCCCCAATTTCACCGTGTCTGCTCTCTGAGTTGCTCAGGTTCCTTCTCCAGAGCGCATCTCCAAAGCTCCACTTAGGCCTCTGCAGCAGCCTTCAATAATTCAGTGAGATCTTTTCCAAATGTGGCTACACGGTTAATGTTTTATTTTTCAAATATGTAGAAACGCCTCTGTCATAATGAATATGATCTGCTCAGTTGCCTTGACAATATGTTATTCATGCTCATTAGCCTGAAATAGAAGTGCATGTGTCTCTTTTTAACATTGAAATTTTCAGTGGACTTTGTTATAGAGAAGTTGTAAATGCACAACCGAATGGAGAGTCAGGTGCAGCGATGTCCCACTTAGCCCCAGCCCTACACCCGACCCCGGTTATCCGGCCTGGTGACAAATGGTCGTTCCATTCTCCTCGCGTGTTCTCCGTGGCTGCCACTGCTCAAGTGAGAATTTATGATAAATGCAATATGGACATGCAAGTCTGTCGCTCCCAAACCAACTGGAAAAGTCCCCACTGGTGGGACTGGTCACAGCTTCCATGTGTGGAATGCAGGATTAGACGTTCAACTCTTTTGTGGAGTTTCTTTTTTATTCTGTTGAGTTTTATATTTTGGCTTTGACTCGTTCTGAATTTAAAGAAAGCAGATGTGATTCTGCTCTTTGTCCAGTCATTTCTCCCCCTCATTCCTGTCGTTGCGTCCTGGGGTCCCATTCCCAGGGCAGATTGTGCAGGGGAAGGGCGGCAGGTCCATCCAGAGAGGGACAAGGGACCCGAGCTTCCGGGGGTTGGAGGGCTATAATCACTTATGGGGTTCTGAGGACACACTGGGATCTAGGGTGGGTCAGATGAGCTTCAAAAGGGCTGTTCTCAGGCCAGAAGACCTGGGGCCCGAATCTCAGGGTCTCTGGAATTTAATCCAAGGGAGACGGCAGGTGACGTGATGTCGGGGTGTCTGTGGGGAGGGCGGGGCAGGGATCACTGTTCCTATAACTGCCCCAGCCCTCAGGCTCTTGAGAATTGGGGCGGAGGGGAGGGCATAGGCCTGGCTGGGTCCCTCTGAGACGCTCCTCAGGACTCAGTGCCCCCGTGTCTCCCAGTGGCCTGCGGGTCCCTGTGTGGCACCATGTTGTTGTCTCAGCAGGTGGATAGGGCCGCACCCTGCCTTGTGTGTCTTTTGCTTTGTGGCGTTTGGGTTGAATTTCGGCTCATTGGGTGAGTTTTGATGTCTGTCTGTGGCCTCAGCCCCCACATTCCCCCCGAGCCCAACGTCCCTGAGCTTCCCTCTGCGGCCGTGGGCGTCTGGGGTCGGGTCAGGGAGTCTCAGCGCTGCTGTGGTGTGGGGTGTGGGTGTTGCTGGCGGGTACACTTCACTGTCCGCGTGTTCTCCGCCTCCCCAGGCCCGTGTGTTGAGTGACATCTTCTCTCTCTGCGCCCTGGGGTCCTTCCTGAGTGCCAGTCGGCTTCCGGGCCTGCTTTTATCCCGGGCCGTCTGCCCGTCCCGTGGCTGGTGTCTGTCTTGGCCAGTGCCCTGTGGTTTCGCTGCAGTTTGCAGGACAATTTGAAATCGGGAAGGAGACGCACCCCTGTTCTGTTTGCCTCGACTCCTCCGGCCCTGTGACGTGATCTGTGGTTTCATCCAAATTTTAGTTCGTTTCTGCTGTTGTTGAGGAGATGGTCGTTTTTATGTGGGTGGCGATGGTAGAGCAAGGACATGTCCACAGTCTGGAACTTTCTGACCCGTGTGCCTGGGCGTCTTCTGCTCGTGGGTCTCACGCCATGTCTTTCAGCCGAGCCCGCGGGTTCCTGGCGTCCACTCTCATGCCCTGCGTGACACTGACTCAAAGTGTTTGATCGCCGTGATGCCGCTGTCGGAGGGATGGTTTTCTTTCCTCATCGGATGCTTCATCCTGAGCGTGAGGAAACGCAGCTGCATTCCTGGTGCCCACTGGGTGCCCGCCTCCCTGCCCCATGGGCCATTATTCCAGCTGCAAGTGGATCGACTCAGGAGTGTCCGTGTATGAATCATCGCCTTTGCAAAGAGCCCCTTGTTTACTGCTCTTCAGCTTGGGTTCCTTTCATTTCTCTGGCCCCTGTGTGCAAGCTGGGACACCCTGCCTCTCCTGTTGCGGGGTGGGGAGAGCCGCTCCCTGGATGTCGTTGATAGGGGAGGAAATACTTTCCATTTCTCCCCATGGAGTATGTCCCAGAGGGCCTGTCATCGTGGTTTCCGTCCTGTTGAGTTATATTCCCTCTCTGCCCGGTGTGTCAAGATGCTTATGTTCAGTTCTAATGAAAGGTCGCTGTGCTCACACGTGCGTGTGTTTATTGCATTCTGTCACCGTGCGGGTCCCTGACGTTGACCTGAGCGTGTGGAACATTCTTGCACCCGCTCGGGGCCGGTGCCTGGTCTGTCATGTGCTCTTGAATTTGGTTTAGAGATGTTGTGAGGAGAAATACTGCTTATGTGACACTGGAGGTACAGGGTTAGTCTTTGATGTCCTTCAGTTTCAGGGTTTTAATAATTCATGTTCTATTTCATTCTGGTTTTTTGGCTTCTTTGGTTTCCTTCTTTGGCTCTCGGGGCTCACCCACCGGGGGCGCTGTGTCCTCCCCAGCCCCCACATGGCAAGACAGCCCCAGGGCGCTGCCACCCCTGCCTGTGGGCAGGACTACAAGTGGATGGGCTGTGCTTCTAGATGACCCCAAGGCCTCCACCTGGCCCCAAACATCGCAACAAAGAAATTAATTAAATTAATGAAAAGGAGGGCCCTAGCAGGACACAAACCCCCAGGGCCCACAGCCCCTCCGGGATAATGACAGGAGCTGAGTCTACAGAGGCCGGACCTCCCCCACCCATGGCTTCTCTGCTCAGCCCCTTCTACAGATGGGGGCACAAGGCGAAGAGCATGCTCGTGTTCTCAGCCCCAGTGCGTGGGGTGTTAAGAAGGGAACCCGCCGTGTTGTCTCCCAAGTGGGTCATGAATTAAATTGCGATGATATTAAACTCCTCACACCCCCGAAGTTTCCATCTCCCGGGTGGGTGCATTGTGCGGATGGGCTGATGTCGACTCTTGCTTTGCTTTCCACCTTGCTGTTGTCACGTGACAGGGACACGGCAGTTTTCTTGCTGAGGGGAACGTCTTGGTTCTCCCCTCTGCCGGGATCCCGTACCTGATGGCTGCCCTGGAGGACTCCCCATGTCCCTGCGTCCTTCCTGCTGCACCTGCTGGCTGCTCAGTGCGTTCATCAATGTCTAAATCCCTGTCCCATTCAGTGGTCCAGGGTGCATGAGCAATGGCTCCGAGCCCCACGGGAGTTGGTTCTGCTTGTCCTCAGGCCACAATGCCGCCATCGTGGTCCTGTGTTTGGTGCCGGATGCCGTCTCATCGGCCTCATGGGATGGGCCAACGTCTCCATGGCCCTCCTCCTATGCATACACAAGCAGAGGGTGTAGCATCCCCAACACCCCCAGGGCTGGCCAGGGGTGCCCCCTGGAGACCAGGGCCACCCGCACCACCTCAGGCTGATGGTCAACTTCGTCAGCTTCTACCTGCTGAATTCTATGCTCACCTTTTACATGTCTGCCTTCAGAGACACCCGCCTGTGGGTGATGCAGGTGTCCAACCTCCTGCTGTCCTGTTTTCCCACACTGTGCTCCTTCCTGATGAGCCTCAGGGGTTCCAGACAGGGAAGGCTCTGCTCCTGAGCTGTTAGGAGCAGCCTCAGCTTCGACAGTCACCCATTTCCTAACCATTTCCTGTACCCGCGTGTCCCATCCGTGCAGTGTTGGTTTACACACTGTGGAGGGCTGGGCATAAACCCCTGCATCATCCTCACAGAATTCGTGTGTCCCGTCATGCTGTGTCAGTGCTCTGCTTCTCCGCGCCCGCTTCCCTTCTGGTGGCCACTATTGTGTATTTGTTGTCTGAGGGGATGTTTTCAGTTATTTAGCCCATGTATGTGCTCGCACTCCACGTAAGGTGAAATCATACGGTGTTTCTCTCCACCTGACGTTTTGTACTGAGCACCTAATTTCCAGTTTTATCCATGCATTGTATATGCCGGGGTCTTACCATCTTCCCAGGTGCATAGTATGCAAAAAGTAACCTCGTAAGTCAAAATAAATAGGAATATGTGAGTCCACCCTGAGACGGGTCCATCCATGACAGCTGCTCATGGAAAGATGGTCACCTCCTGTGATCGCAGTCACATCATTCTGTTCTGTCTGTTTTTCCACCTGTTCTTTTCCCAAATCAGACACTCCAAGGAAAATTGTTAATGCCCCCCCCTCCTTCCTGACAGATGACCTGATGGTTTCAGAAACCAGGTCAGGACCCCAGTCAGAGGGCAGGTCTTGAGGGGCCCTGGATAAACAGTGGGCGGGGCGTCCACTGGCCCAGGCGGGGTGACAGTTCACTGGAAGGACCCTGGGCCCCACAGTCCTGCCCCCAGCACACACAGACTCCCCTGCAGGGCCCCAGTCTCAGCTCAGGAGCTTCCTGCAGGGTGACAGGAGGCTGATGCTGTCCCCAACAGTAGATAAACCAGGCGAGAAGGGAGGGGTTCCTGCGGGCAGTTTGACCTGTGCTTGCTCACCCATCCTCACACACCCAGACACTTAAAAGTGGGAGCTGCACCGTTTCCGGCTATAAAAGAAAGTGTGAACTGAGTCCAGCAAACTCCAATCCAAATACAATATCAGCCGTTACCACAATGAAACAGCCAGACCATGCAATAAGGAAATAAAATAGTGCGTGACCGAGAAACTGGATGACTGGAAGCCCAGCAGAACCGGCTGTGGGGAGACGTGAGGATTGGGTGCGACCTGCGCATCCACAGCCTGTGGGGAGATGCGCTCCTGGCGCCTGCAGCCAAAACTCTCCAGGGATCTCTGTTAAACAGGAGGACGACAAAAGCTGCAGGAAGTCATGAGCGATTTTATTTCTATATCTTTCACATGTTAAAAAGACAGTGTCTAGGTCAAAGGAGAGAGAGAAGGAGGCACCTGCACATCCCAGGCGGTGAGAGCTGCTCGCTGGCCATTTCCAAGGCTTAAATTCCCCGAATCTCCCCCAGCACTGTTCACCAAGTTCAGATAGGAGACAGAGGCTTCTGCACACCGCAGAGATGCGAGGGATGAGAGGATTCACCAGAGATAGAGCCAGGAATAGAATAGGCAGACTGACCAAAGTACACTGCTGAGGGGAGCTGCTGGAGAATCAGGAGAGGTCTGCTGCGCCACGTGGGCTGCTCCCAGGCTGGCCAGGGATCAAACTCGTGCTGCTGAGGCTGTGGATCGCTTCATAGTGCGGTGCTTAACCCCTTGCACCACCAGGGAGGCCCTATCTTCCTCATCTCTTTATGGCTTTGTAACCCCTGTTTATAATTTCCAAGAACAATATTCATGATTGCTCTTGAAATAAAACGTTAAGGGATGCTTTCAGCATAGACCAGAACTTAATGGGCCTGTGTGATGGGACGTACATTGGGAAGAAGGACTGTGAATTGGCAACATCCCCCACTGACCCCAATGACAAGGATGCAGAGAGCTGTTGTCCTAGTCATGTGCGTGACCCAGAGGAGCCCAGAAATAAGCTCTCTGGGCCAGGGCCCATGACCTGGTTGGCTCCCTCATCACAAAGCACATCTGTGTCTCTCAGAGAAGACTTGTCAAGATCTTTCAAAATTCTGGGAGTGGTGTCCCCTCTAAAGTGCAGGTTTGCATGGAACAAGAGTTGAAGAGGCACAAACACAGCAAGTCGTGTCATTCCTGGCGACCGTGCAGACTGCTGCCCACTGAAGACCACCCTCACGGCACCCCTTCCCCCAACAAGGCATCCACCACGGCCGATGAGGGTTTTGGAGGGACCCTGGTGGTCTGCTGTCACATCCCTTCCTGCACGTTGGACACAGAGCACATCGTGATAGTTCACCTTCTCAGAGTGGGGAGGCTGAATCAACATGGCTTCTCATCTTCCACTGTGTGGGGAATCAGGAGTGAGGGAGGCACTCATGCGGGCTCAGAAAAACCGAGGACAAAACATAGGCATTCTTGGGTCCCTGAGGATCACCAGGAAGGGGCAGAGAGCAGGGAAACATGACACCAGGACATTGGAGACCTGTGTCAGCAACAGAGGGGTGTCCAAGAAGATTGTCATGTAGAACACAATGCTAGAATTCAGCAGGTAGAAGCTGACAAACATGACCATGACCATCAGGACGGTGCGAGTGGCTCTGGTCTCAGGGGGGCACCCCCGAGCGGACCTTGGGGTGCGGAGGTGCAGCACCCTCTGCTGGTGTCTGTGCAGGAGGAGGGCCATGGAGACGCTGGCCCAGCCCATGAGGCCGATGAAGATGGCGTCCGGCACCAACCACAGGACCACAGCAGCAGCGCTGGAGCCTGAGGCAGAGCAGAACCAGGACCCCCAGGGCTCGGAGCCATTGCCTACGCTCTGTGGACCAGTGACTTTCACAGGAATGTAGGCATTGATGAGGACACCGAGCAGCCAGCAGGTGCTGCAGGAAGGACCCAGGGCCTTGGGGAACACTTCCGGGAGCACCGTCCACCCCAGTCTTCCAGGACTGAGAGTGAAGAGCTGGGAGGTGGTCAGGAGGCAGGTGGAGCACAGTGTGGTGCTCCGGGCCGTCCTTTGAATAAAGCCTAAAATCTTACACCCAAGAGAGGACAGGGGCCGCCTGGACAGGAAAGCTGCCATTGTGTTTGTGATCCCAATGGAAAGAAGAACGAAGACGTTAGCCACGGCCATGTGGGAGAGAATCGTGTTGGGGAGCTTCTGCCTGCATCCTGAAATGATTGGGGAGACGTTTTGCAAGAAGAGGAGGACATTAGCTAGGGTCCCCACCCCCATCAATAAAAGAAAAGTAATCTGTATGGTCAGTTCTCCTGTGGTTTGATTGTGGTGCTTCTGGAAGGACTTGGAGAGCGCCTCAACGGTGCTGAAGGGGGTGCAGGCTCTGCTGGCGTCCTCGTTCCTCATCCTTGTGCAACAATCTCCGCTATCGGTCCCTGCAAAGGCAGCCACTGTCGTGTCGCCAAAGGAGCTGAGCTGGGGGAGCACATCACTGACCCCAGTGTCCTATCCAGTATCCTTTTTCTTATTGACTCCTGTTTCTCATCAATTTCTCAAGGCCCAGCAGTGTGGGTCCATGAGCTCAGGAGCCTGCTGCCCCTGCAGAGCCACCTGCTGTGGGTCTACATGTGGACAGGCGGGTCTCTGGTGTGCTGAGGCGCTCAGACCAGCCCCTGCCAGGCAGACAAGAGGGCACAGCCTTGCCGACAGAGGCAGAAGGGAATGAAGGGACTCTTTCAACTAGAGGTGGGCCTACCAAACTAGCAGAGAATGAACCCTGCAAAGAAAAGTGTAGCCTCTTGCCACAGTGCCCTTCCCACCTGGACAACCAATCTGGGCTCCCACCTACCCACCTGAGGCATCAGGGGTGATAGGCAGAACCTCACCTAGGGGAGCGTGTTCACCCTGTAAATGAGGTGGCACAGTGTAGTGTAAGGTACAAGGTATCAGGCTTTTCTGCCCTTCCGCCATCAGGATAGATGAGGGAGCCCTGTGATCCTGGGTGCATGCCTGATGGCGGGCACCTGAAGTGGGTCCACCTGAGCTAAGAGACTGATTTATAAGGGTGGTGCAGCAGAGTGCGGTGTGGTGGTAGTGCGGTGTTAACGGTGGAGGAGTGGAGTGTACGGAGGAGTGTTGGAGCGACTACAAACCACGGCGAAGAGCATGTGGCTGCTAGAACCGTTCATAAACCTGCTCAGAATGGGTTGGTTGCTTTACAACTGGCGTAGACAGCAGGACGGTTCGAGGCAGGACAGCTCTACGCAGAGGAAACCCTTTGAAATATGGAGAGGGATCCCTGGATGGCCGGCCACGAGCAGATGGTACCCGGTGGCCGACCTCCTCGCCCAGTGGGCACCTCCCCAGGAATGTCCAGAGGTAGATGGATCCCCAGGGCAGTTGGAACAGGCCCTGTATGAAACAGAAGAAACCCTGAGTGGACGCAGGGCCCGCGAGGCGGCAGGAGCCGTGGGATGGGTGTTTCTCACAGCTCTGCGAGAGTCCAGGCGGAAAGAGCAATCTAGGATCCAGCAAGTACTGGATGAGATGCGGGGAGAGATGCGAGAAGAGATGCGGATCCAGCAACAACATTTGAGGATTCTGGAGGAAGAAGTTCGGAGAAACCGACCCACCCCTCCGGAGATGCCAGACTCCGTCTCAGGAAGGAAGGAGAGGGAGGCTGGCCCTTTGCCCGAATCACAGCCGGTGGTGGCAAACCAGCCTGCGACTCCAGAGATGCCAGACCCCTGCTCAGGAGAGGAGGAGAGGGAGGCTAAACCTTTGTCTGAGTCCCAACCGGCCGTGGTAAACCAACCCGCCACCCCGGAGATGCCGGACTCCTCTGGAGAGGAGGAGGAGGCTGGGCCCATGCTCCGGGCCCGCCCGGGAGTGACTCAGAAAATGAAGCGGCAGCGACCCATGGCCCCAGGGGGTCTGGCTGCGGGACCACCACAGATGACGGAATTTACTACCTACCGACCTTACACCCAGGCGGAACGGGTGGACTTGGGCAAACAGTTCCGCCAGAAACCGGGGGAACCCTTGGCAGCCTGGCTGCTACGTTTATGGGACCTGGGGGTGGAGGGGATTATTTGCACAGCGCAAGAGATGGAGAGACTGGCCTCCGTGACTTCACACCCATCCTTGCGACAGAGGCTGCGGAACAGCCGGCGGTATGGCCAGGGCGACCCCACCCTCCTGGAGTGGATAATGGCTGCCATACGGACAGTGACAGTCTGGGCTGATGCGGGAGACGTGCCGGAGACAGTAAGTGGATGGCAGACGGACGCCGAGCTGGTGCAGGTACTTCGGGAATTGGGGATGCGGCAGGCCATGTTTAATGTGAATATGCAGGGTCCTGACGATGAGCGTTTCACAGCAGGAACGAGAGACTTGGTATTAAAGAATGCCCCCTCATCTACATTTGGATCCCTCATGGCAGTACTAGCACCCTATGTGGGACGTCAGATACATGACGTCACCACAATGATAGCCAGCTTGGGAGAAGTTGAGAGCCGGCGCTCTCAGAAAGGAATACGGGTAGTTTCAGAAAGGTCAAAAGGAATGCCAAGGAGGGCAAGGAGGCCTCTTGGCATCACAGAACCTATAAAAGTCACCCGTAAACAAATGTGGATGGATTTAATAAGAGCAGGGGTAGATGGCACTAAAATAGACGCGCAGCCCAATGCATATTTATTGGAATCATGGCAGCAGCTGCGAGAAGACCAGAGGTTCACACGCATGAGAAGGACTGCTGCTCAAGGGGAGCCTGGAAGCCCCAGGCCTCAGGCGCGCGCCCTGCGGCTGGAAGACCACTTGCTGCCAGCCCCGTCCTCGGGGGGATGGCCTGATAGCCTTTGAATAGGGTGAGGGCCAAGGAACCCGTGCACAGGGGACGGGCAGGGACCGGAGGCCACATGTGGAGCTTGCCATCCCCTGGTCCCCGACTAACGTACAAAGGGTTTTAGCGCTAGTAGACACAGGAGCAGAATGTACTCTGCTCTATGGAAATCCGGAAAGATTTCATGGGCCTACTTGTTATATTGATGGCTATGGAGGCCAGAGTGTCAAGGTGACAGCAGTAAAACTATCTCTGGGGATTGGGCGATGACCCCCTAAAGAGTATAAAGTGTATGTATCGTCCGTCCCGGAGTACATCCTGGGGGTGGATGTACTACGTGGCTTATGGCTAGAGACCACAGTCGGAGAGTTTCGCCTTAGGGTGCGTGTGGTAAAGGCAGTGGTGAGAGGACACGCTAAGCATCCGCCCCTACAACTGCCAGTCCCTAGGCGAGTGACTAATACCAAGCAATATCGGTTGCCCGGAGGCTACAAAGAAATTACAGGCACAATATCAGAGCTGGAGAAAGTGGGCATTGTGCGTACTGCCCACAGCCCCTACAATTCGCCAGTGTGGCCGGTGAAGAAGCCCGATGGCTCTTGGCGCATGACAGTAGATTATCGTGAATTGAATAAGGTAGGTCCCCCCTTGCATGCTGCAGTGCCTTCAGTGGCAGATTTGATGGATCGTCTGAGCCACGAGCTGAGAATGTACCATTTTGTAGCCGATCTGGCAAATGCTTTTTTTTCGATAGATAGAGCCCCAGGAAGTCAAGACCAATTCGCCTTCACCTGGGAAGGCCGGCAACGGACATTCACTGTGCTGCCACAGGGTTACCTGCACAGCCCGACTCTGTGTCACGGGCTGGTGGCAGCAGATTTGGCCCGGTGGGAAAGGCCATCTTCAGTGCGTTTATACCATTATATTGATGATATTTTATTGACAAGTGACTCTCTTACAGATCTGGAAAAGGCAGTACCTCTCTTATTAACACACCTGAAAACATGCGGCTGGGCAATCAACGAAAGCAAACTGCAGGGGCCTGGACTGTCAGTTAAGTTCCTGGGAGCTGTTTGGTCTGGTAAGACAAAGGTTATCCCTGAAGCTGTGATAGATACAGTTCAAGCTTACCCCACTCCAACCACAGTGAAGCAGCTGCAAGCCTTTCTGGGTTTGCTGGGTTACTGGAGGGCATTTATACCTCACATGGCCCAGCTCTTACGACCCTTGTATATGTTAATACGTAAGGGAGGCAGGTGGGATTGGTCAGCTGAGACAGACACAGCATTTGCCACGGCCAAACGAACTATAAAGACTGCTCAGGCCTTGCAGGTTTTTGACCCAGCCCGACCCTGTGAGCTCGATGTGCATGTTACTCAGGAAGGGCTCGGGTGGGGACTCTGGCAGAAATCAGAGAGGCTACGACAGCCTATTGGGTTCTGGTCCCAACTCTGGAAGGGGGCTGAGGTTAGGTATTCTTTAATTGAGAAACAGTTAGCTGCGGTATATGCAGCCTTACTAGCCACAGAAAGTATAACTGCCACAGCCCCTGTCTCAGTGAGAACCACTTACCCAATAGCTGGATGGGTACGGGACTGGACAACAAAGCCCCATAGTGGCACTGCTCAAACGCCCACTTTGGCGAAGTGGGGGGCATACTTAGAACAGCGCTGCACCCTGTCAACTAGCCCCTTAAGGGTGGAGTTGCAGGAGGTTCTTGGTCCTGTGACATATACTAGTATGGAACCAAATTCAGAAGCCTGTATAGAAGCCGAACCTGAAGCTAGTCCCTACAAGGAGGGTCGAGCACCGATTCCAGCAGAGGCCTGGTATACAGATGGCTCCAGCCGGGGCCAGCCAGCCTCTTGGACAGCGGTGGCTGTACACCCAGAAACAGACACTATCTGGTTCGAAACCGGGACGGGACAGAGCAGCCAATGGGCTGAACTGCAAGCAGTATGGATGGTCGTGGCCCATGAGCCTTCCCCTCTAGTAATCTGTACTGACAGGTGGGCTGTGTACAGGGGTCTGACACTGGATTTCCACATGGAATTTAAATGACTGGACAGTTATGCATCGGCCATTGTGGGGCCAGGCCCTATGGAAAGATCTATGGGATCTGGGGCATCAGATGCAGGTGACTGTTTATCATGTCACAGGACATGCCCCATTAGCCTCACCAGGCAACGATGAGGCAGATACCCTAGCCCGGGTTCGATGGCTTGAAACTGCTCCAGGGCGGGATGTTGCGCAGTGGCTACACAGACGCTTGCTCCACGCAGGGCAGAAGACAATGTGGGCCACTGTGCGTGCCTGGGGTCTACCTGTAACTTTAAAAGAAATCCAGACTGCATGTGAAACATGTGTAGTATGTTCTAGAACTTACCCCCGGAGACCTTTTGCATCTATAGGCCAGGTGTTGCGGGGGCAGGTACCCCTGACACGCTGGCAGATTGACATCATTGGACCACTACCTCGCTCCGATGGACAACAATATGCTGTCACCTGTGTGGACACTGCTACCGGGTTATTGGCAGCTTACCCTGCTCCACATGCGGACCAAAAGGCAGTTTTGGCAGCACTGGCACGCCTATGTGCTGCATATGGACGTCCGCTGGTAGTGGAGAGCGATCAAGGGACTCATTTTACAGGAGCCCGGGTGCAGCAGTGGGCCAAGAACATGGGTGTTGAATGGAAGTTTCACACTCCCTATAATCCCAAAGCTGCAGGGATTATAGAGAGGTATAATGGCCTACTGAAGCAAGGACTAAGAGCCACTGCCCCCACTCAGACGCTGGCCGGGTGGAGCCAACGTCTATGGGAGGCATTGCAGACATTGAATGAGAGGAGCAGGAGAGGCGGCCTGGCTCCAGTGGAGGCATTGCTACATCGTGCCGCTGCTCCCATCCAATTACAAATAAAGACGTCAGACGTCTTATTAAAACCGGGACTTGGACAGCAGGGCAACATCCTATTGCCAGCCCCAACTGGAGTGGACCCAGGGCAGACTGTGGACTGGGAATGGCCCTGGACAGTGAAGGCTCCCCATATGTGGTGGGTGGCTCTGATAGCCCCTTGGGGTCGTGGCCTGGAGGCCGATTTACAGATAAAACCATGGGTGAGTGCGCAGTGGCCGCCACGGGTGTGTGTTACCCACCCTGGAGTGGCAGATCAGCGGGCAATCCTCAAGGGGACATTTGTAATAACTCTGTGGCCCATTATGAGCTCTCCACTCCTGCTGCATGTAGAACCCACTGATGCCTCTTCACTGGCAAAGCGAGTGTGGTATTCATGCCCTGGAAGGCCACTGATGCCAGCAACAATATTGTCTTCGGATGCCAAATTGGCATGTATATTGCCCGATGGGAGGGATCTCCCATTGCTGGTACCGGTAACTTCTCTGTCTTTCCGCCCCTAGGAAAATTAAGTTTAGTCATTTTGTGATGTATTTGCTTTTGTGGTCCATGGCTACACTATTTATGTTTGCTTAAAAAATTGTATATACGTGGACTATATGGCAGAAAACCCTGAGGGGGTGGACTGTAGGGTAAGGTACAAGGTATCAGGCTTTTCTGCCCTTCCGCCATCAGGATAGATGAGGGAGCCCTGTGATCCTGGGTGCATGCCTGATGGCGGGCACCTGAAGTGGGTCCACCTGAGCTAAGAGACTGATTTATAAGGGTGGTGCAGCAGAGTGCGGTGTGGTGGTAGTGCGGTGTTAAGGGTGGAGGAGTGGAGTGTACGGAGGAGTGTTGGAGCGACTACAAACCATGGCGAAGGGCATGTGGCTGCTAGAACCGTTCATAAACCTGCTCAGAATGGGTTGGTTGCTTTACACACAGGCACTTGTCAGCACTGTGAGAATGCATTGATGTCACAAAGTGATGAGAGTATCCCGGCAACTAACCAGGACGCCTGGAACCTGTGCTCACCGGGATAAAGAATGCAAGACAGCTGTGATGAGGAAATCCACAAAGCCCAGAATCGCAGAGGGTGATGCAGGGACCTGGGGAATCAATCATCGAGCAGAGGAGGTTCTCCCCAGGACTGAAGTGAAAAAAATAACCAAAATTCTGGAGCAGAAAAGTATCAGTTTGAGAGAGAACTTACTAAGCAGCACTGAAGCAGCAGTTCACATGGAAGAGCGAGCACATGAACACCAGGACAGGCCTGTAGGGATGACTGCGGAGAGCAGGAGAACAGGAGGCCGTTCGAGGACATGACAGTCAGAACTTCCTGCCCTTGGGGCTGTACTTAGACATCCAGGCCCAGAATCTAAGCGAACATAGTAACAATGTGAACAGATCTTCACTAGGGCCTCCCTGGTGCCTCAAGGGGTTAAGATACAACCTATAAAACTGTCCACTGCCATTGTAGCACCTGTTAGATTCCTCAGTCAGCCAAGGAGATACCCACATGGCGCAACAGACCTCTCCTGTAGCCCTCTGCTCCCCTCAGCCATGTGTTTCGGTGAGTCTGCCTGTTTTGTTCCCCACTCTGTCTCTGAGGAATACTCTCACCGCCTCCCACAGACACCGCTGGCCTGTACCCCTGTGCTTGTATGCATAAATGAATAAAACTTTTTTAAAAAAGAAAGAACTTCAATAAATGAGGCAGTACAGAGGTCAGCAAGGGGCAATAAAGAACTTTAGAGTAAGCCTTGGGAAAAGGAGGATGCCCTGAAGGTGCTCCACAGGCTTCTGGGATGAAGCCAAAGCCATTGTAGAAGGAAAGTTTGCAGCAATAAATGCACAGGGTAGCACATTTTTAAAGTTCAAAATAAAAAATATCTCAAGGTAAGAGAGAGGAGAGCAAACTAAGCCCAGAGGAAGCAAAAGGAAGCAAAATGGAAAATATGCGGCAGAAATGAATGAAGTAGAGGTGAGGACAACATGGAAATGTAACAGGTAAACTGGGGTCTGGGACTTCAAAAAGAGCAAGAAACGTGGACAGATTTCTTGCGAGAATAACAACGAGAGAGGAGATGCAAAGAAATGCAGTCAGTAGTGAAAGGGGGCACCGCCCTCGCTCTGCAGAAAAACAGAATCCTAAGAGACCACCTTGAAGGGGACCAGCCAGGAGCAGCACAGCCGACAGGACGTGGACACATTCTAGAAACCCACAACACACCAGACGCTTCAGGAAGACAGAGGAAATCAAAACAGCTGATAAGTGAAGAGATTCAGTCACTCATCACAAACCTCTGAAAGCAGAGAATCCAGGTTCTCACAAAACAGAAGGAATCACCCACTTCCTGCAACTCTTACAACAGAATGAGAAAGAGCAAAACTTCCAAGCTGGTGTTTGAAGCCAGCTTTACCTTGACGAGAAACCCGGTTGGGACACACAGGAGGAGCCAACCGTGTCCAGCGTCTGGTGGGGAGACGGGCAACACGCTCACAGACACGTGGACACCACTCTCTTGGGCACGAAGAAATGATTTTGCGCCGTGGCCCAGCGGGGTCCGTGCTTGAGACACAAGCGCTGAGCACACGCTGGCCAGCAGAGGTGCCCGGGTACTAATGCTGGGAAGCCACAGGGTCGTCTTAGGACAGGCAGAAAAGGCTGTCACAGACACAGCCTCCTCTCGTGATCGAAGAAACAGCAGCCCCAGAGACTGGGCATAAGAGGAACGTAACTCAACATGGTGAGCACCCGCATTCCAGGGGCTGCTCAGCAGGGAGGCTCCACGCACCTGCTCTAATGCCCACCATGGGACAGGACTCCCTCGTGCCCCAGAACACTGGGTGCCAGCTGGGTGCGGGCAAGACTAAGAGACACGGGACAGCGTGGAGAAGGCAGAAGTAAAAGGAAGGAATGGTTTGGTAGAGAAATATCCAAAGAGTCACCAGAAAACTGCTGGAATAGATAAAGCCAGTTGGCAGCTGTCACTCGAACACAAATAGTCACTTTCCCCCATGAAACATCTGAAGGAGAAAGGAAGAAACTGCCCCGTTCACATGAATATCAACAGAGCAAACACTTGGAGTGAATCCAGCCCCAGCCTGCTGAGTCCTGCACAACCCCAGGCGGAGCCTTCCCCCCTCCCGGAGACCCCCAACAGGGCACAGGGGAGCACTCACCCGGCCAGGTGCCCTCCCAGCACTGTGCAGGGAGAGCTCAGCAGGCCTGGCCTGTTATAGAGACAGCGATCCCTGCCCTGCCGTCCCCACAGACACCCCGTCAGCACATCACCTGCCCGCAGACACACTCTCTGGAGAGTCTGAGAGGATCCAGGGGGGGTCGACCCCAGTCCCTCACCGTCAGTCACCTGGGCTGCTGAGGGACAGCTCTTGGCTATTACTGGAGCGACCTAATGAGCAGCTGAGCACAGAAAGTTTCCCATGTTCCCAGCGGAAGGAACAAAGTTCAGAGTCAAAGTGTAATCCGAGGGGGAATGAGCGTCAAGCCTGTGCCAGGGTCCTTCACACCCGTCCCTGACAGGGACACACACGTCCCGATGGCCGTCCCCACAGTCCCGGGGTTTCCAGCTCAGGGTGACGCTGTGTCAGTGCAAACTGACTGTGCATTTGATCTGGAGTCTCCCTTGGATTAAATTCTTCCAGTCACATTTGGCCCCGAGTCTTGTATCCTAGAGAGGATGAGGATGGCAGGTAAGACTTTTATTGCAAAGGGGGACCTGGGTCAAGCACTAATCCGGATCTCGGAAAGGAAAGCTTCATCCAGTCTTTTTGGTCGGGCTCCAAATCCAAACTGGATCACGCCTGCCCATGACCCAAAAGAGACCTTTTGGGTCAGTCATCCTCAGAGGGGTTAGGCTGGCCGGAGGCAGCTCAGAGTGACGTTCAAGTTGAGACTAAGTGGGAACTTCCCCACTGCAGCCCCATACTCCATGGCCCTGAGTGCCCTTTTCCAGGGAGGGATAGCCCCGTCTCCAGGGGTGAAGGATGTCAGGGTCACGGGAAACACCCTGAGCTGTAGGACTTTCATCATGCTCGCCAATGATGTTTAACAGGAGGGGGCAACTCTGGCAGGTGTTGGTGGGAGTGTTACCAGCATAAAGATGGGAGAAGGTGACAAGGTCAGTGAAGATTCAGGGGTGTTAGCTGTCTCTGGGGTGGAATATTATTCAGTCTTGAAAAGGGGAGAAAATCCTGGCCTGTCAACCTCAGGGTGAACCTGGGGGCCTTGTCCTTCCTGAGACAACCCAGTCTCGGGGACAG
This sequence comes from Talpa europaea, assembly GCF_964194135.1. Lineage (NCBI taxonomy): Eukaryota > Metazoa > Chordata > Mammalia > Eulipotyphla > Talpidae > Talpa > Talpa europaea. The sequence continues at coordinate 49,393,690 of NC_140084.1, forward strand.
ACCCTGCCTGACCCCACGTTTGTGGCCTCTGCAAGCATCAGGTGCGCAGAGGTGGAGAGAGAACATGGTGCTGTCCAGGCCCAGGAGGGCCCCGTGAGGATGGTGTGAGCCCTAGAGTGGTGTACACGCCACAATGTGCATAAACACTTCCAGGTGCTGTGAGGACCTCGCGGCTGTTCTCATCAGCAAGGAGAAGCTGAAACCTTGAGACTGGGCAAAACACATAGGGACACTGGTGTCTGGCGCCTGTGTGATGTGCTGAAGCATCCGAAATGCAAATTGGAGACACTGGGCGAGTGTCCTCCGTTCCCTGCTTGGGGGACATCACTGTCTCAAGAGCGGGGAAAGCTGTCGGGCAGGTGGGGCTAAAAGGGAGCAGTTTACAAGCAGGTGTGGATGGACCCGTGATGGGGCTCAGCCCCGGGGATGTGGAGGCGGGGTCGTTCCTCCCTCTGCTGGGCGTGTCCCCTCCCTGATCACTGTGGGGTCTGCCATGACCTTGTCCCTTCTCCCTCCACGAGCTGCCAGAGCCCCGCTCAGGGGTGCCACGGGTCCAGGGCACATGGGTTTTAGTGGAGACGCGCCTCTCAGGACTCTCAGGGTCCACCACACAGACAGTATGTCATGATGTGTTCTCTGAGCTATCGTTAGAGGTCAGCACCCCCTCCTCCCATCGTGCTGATGGGAAATGGCCACAGACTGCTCAGCTCGAACCAGTGGTCTGCTGAAACCTCCACCTTTGACTTTGGTTGTGTGTAAATGTGTGAGCCCAGCTCTGAGTACGGAGGTGCTATGCCTAGAGGGTCAGCCTGAGAGCAGCCTCAGCCTTGCCCAGCAGCGAGTGGGTCTCACAGCCACTCACTGGACAGCTGAGTGTCCACTGGACCATGTTCCCCTTCTCTGCAGAATTCCACCCTCTGGGAAAGTCTCAGGATTTCTCTTCACACTTAGCATGATTCCCCCAGTTCTTTACAGGGATGAAGAAAGAGAAAGCTGCAAAACAGTAAGGGCTGCTCTCTTCACCAGGCAGGTGCCTTTTTCTTTCTCTTCTCCTGATAAACCTGTCCTGGTATAAAGTGAGGAAAGAGACATTGGGATGCAGAGAGGCTAACAGTCATGTGTACAGTCAGAAAACTGTACCCCGTTTTCCACTCTGGACAAGTGTTTATGTGATGAGGAGACGCCGATGTTGGTGATGACCACGGATGAGAAAATCCCCACCTGACCATTCCCATCACTCCTGAGCTGCCATGGAATGCAGGCTCAGGTGCGTGATCATTTCATGAAGCACACCCTGCAGTAACTTTCTCAGAATGGCCTCTTCTCACTCAGATGTATGTTTGTCCTCTTTACACGCCATCTTGTGGATTGTACCCTGCAGGTCATGGGGCTGGGGTTGTGACCTCAGGCTGCTCCCTCTCGGTGTGCTGGCCAAGTGATTGTGGGATGACACTCAGGTATGTGTGCTCTCTGCCAGGTCCTCTGTCCCCCACAGGTAAAATACCCAACCTACCTTGCAGTATTTAGAGAAAAGTACATTAAATGGCTGAACACTCTCTTCAAGGAAGTCTTAGCCTGCAGGAGCTGGCAGTTGAAGGGCCTTGAGCCCTGGCCCTTCTGAGGCAGTCCATGCCGTTGTGGTTAGATGCGGTTGTCATCACGACATCTATCTCCACTTTCCCTGTGTCTGATTTCTGAGTTGCTCAGGTTCCTTCTCCAGAAATGCATCTCCAAAGCTCCACTTAGGCCTCTGCAGCAGCCTTCAATAATTCAGTAAGATCTTTTCCAAATGTGTCTACATGGTTAATGTTTTATTTTTCAAATATGTAGAAAGGCCTCTATTAATTAATGTGGCCTGCTCTGTTGCCTTGACAATACATGACTCATGCTCATTAGCCTGAAATAAAAGTGCATGTTTCTATTTTTAACTTTAAAATTTTCAGTGGACTTTGTTATAGAGAAGTTGTAAATGCACAACCGAATGGAGAGTCAGGTGCAGCGATGTCCCACTTAGCCCCAGCCCTACACCCGACCCCGGTTATCCGGCCTGGTGACAAATGGTCGTTCCATTCTCCTCGCGTGTTCTCCGTGGCTGCCACTGCTCACGTGAGAATTTATGATAAATGCAATATGGACATGCAAGTCTGTAGCTCCCAAACCAACTGGAAAAGTCCCCACTGGTGGGACTGGTCACAGCTTCCATGTATGGAATGCAGGATTAGACGTTCAACTCTTTTGTGGAGTTTCTTTTTTATTCTGTTGAGTTTGATATTTTGGCTTTGACTCGTTCTGAATTTAAAGAAAGCTGATGTGATCCTGCTCTTTGTCCAGTCATTTCTCCCCCTCATTCCTGTCGTTGAGTCCGGGGGTCCCATTCCCAGGGCAGATTGTGCAGGGGAAGGGCGGCAGGTCCATCCAGAGAGGGACAAGGGACCCGAGCTTCTTGGGGGGTGGGGGGGAGGCTGTCATCCCTTGTGGGTCCTGAGGACACTCTCGGGATCTAGGGAGGGTCAGATGAGCTTCAAAAGGGCTGTTCTCAGGCCAGAAGACCTGGGGCCAGAATCTCAGGGTTTGTGGAATTTAATCCAAGGGAGATGCCAGATCCCAGGGACAGCTTCAGTTTGCACCGACACAGCGTCAGCCTGAGCTGGACACCCCGGGACTGTGGGGACGGCCATCGGGACCTGCGTGTCCCTGTCGGGGACGGGTGTGAATGTCCCTGGCGCGGCCTTGATGCTCATTCCCCCTCGATTACACTTTGATTCTGAACTTAGTTCCTCCCGCAGGGAACGTCGGAAACTTTCTGTGCTCAGCTGCTCATTAGGTTTCCGCAGTAATTGCCCAGAATTGTCCCCCGTCAGCACAGGGACTTATGGTGAGGGACTGGGGTGAGACCCCGGATCCTCTCAGACTCTCCACGCAGTGTGTCTACAGGCAGGTGACATGATGACAGGGTGTCTGTGGGGAGGGCAGGGCAGGGATCACTCTCTCTATACGAGCCCCAGCCCTCGGGCTCTCGAGCAGTGGGCGGAGAGGAGGGCGCGGGTTCAGACAGGTCCCTCTGAGATGCTCCACAGGAAGCATGGACCCCATGTCTCCCAGGGAGCTTGTGGGTCCCTGTGTGTGCCCTGTTTTTGTCTTAGCAGGTGGATAGGGCCTTAGTCTGCACTGAGTATCTTTTGCTTTGTGGCGTTTGGGTTGAATTTCGGCTCATTGGGTGAGTTTTGATGTCTGTCTGTGGCCTCAGCCCCCACATTGCCCCCGAGCCCAATGTCCTGAGCTTCCCTCTGCAGCCGTGGGCATCTGGGGTCTGGTCGGGGAGTCTCAGCGCCGCTGTGGTGTGGGGTGTGGGTGTTGCTGGCGGGTCCGCCTCACTGTCCGTGTTTTCTCCGCTTCCCCAGGCCCGTGTGTTGAGTGACATCTGCTCCCTCTGCGCCCTGGGGTCCTTCCTGAGTGCCAGTCGGCTTCCGGGCTAGCTTTTATCCTGGGCCGTCTGCCCGTCCCGTGGCTGGGTCTTGGCCAGTGCCCTGTGGTGTTGCTGCAGTTTGCAGGACAATTTGTAATCAGGAAGGAGACGCACCCCTTTCGTTAGCCTTGACTCCTCCTGCCCTCTGGCATGTTCTGTGGTTTCATCCAAAATTTAGATCGTTTCTGCTGTTGTTGAGAAGAAGGTCGTTTTTATGAGAGTGGCGATGGCAGAGCACGGGCACGTTCAGGGTCTGACACCTTCTGACCTGTGTGCCTGGGCGTCTTCCTGCTCATGGGTCCCACGCCATGTCTTTCGGCCATGTCTTCGTCCTCAGGGGTGAGCCGTGCCAGCGTCGTCCTGTGGTCAGTGCCTGACGCCGTCTTCATCGGCCTCAAGCTGGGCCAGCATCTCCGTGGCCCTCCTCCTGCGCAGACACCAGCAGAGGGTGCGGCACCTCCACAACCCCAGGTCTGGCCAGGGGGTCGCACCGCACCAGGGCCACCCTCACCATCCTCAGGGCATCTTTGTCAGCTTCCGCATGCTGATCACTGCTTTTGTGTTATCGTGGCTGCCTTAGACACTAGTCTGAGGTTGATACAGGTGTCCGGTTCCCTACTCTCTGCCCCTTCCTCATGGACCTCGGGGCCTCCAGACGGCGAGGGCTCTGATCCTGAACTCTTAGGAATGGGCTCAGCATCACACCATCCCGTTTCCTCACCATTTTCCCTGTACCCTTTTGTTGCATCCATGTGCATCCATGGAGGACTGTGCGTAAACACCTGCATCATCCTCGCAGAATTCACTGTCCCTTCATCCCTGTACCGCTGACCTGCTTCACTCCCAGCCCCTTCCCTCTGGTGGCCCTGATGAATGTTTATTGTCTGAGAGCGTGGTTTAGATGAGTCCGTTCATGAATGTGCTTGCATTCCGCAGAGAGTAAGATCATACAGTGGTTTTTTTTTTTTTTTTAAAGATTTATTTATTTATTTATTTGTTTATACAAGCACTGGGTACAGTCAGAAGCGCGGGAGGGTGAGAGAATTCACCAGAGCCAGAGCGGGGAGCAGAGCAGGCAGAAGGACCGAAGGACACTGCTGAGGGGAGCAGCAGGCGGCAGGAGAGGTCTGCGCGCCATGTGGGACCCTCCTCCGGTGGCCGGGGAGCAGCCGGGGATCGAACGGGCGCTGCAGAGGCTGCGGGCAGCTTCGCAACCCAGCGCTCAACCGCTGCGCCACCGGGGAGGCCCATACAGTGTTTTTTTCATGTGACTTTCTGTAATGAGACCTGTGGGCCAGTTCTGTTCATTAGTTGCAGATGTCAGGGTTTTACCATCTTCACAGCGGCGTAGTAGTCCCCCGAGTGTGGTGTCCGTCGTCTTTATCTGTTTTATCTTTATGTGTTTTTCTGTGTAAAATATCTCCAGCAAAAAGTAACCTCATAAGTTTACAGTAAATAAGAATATGTGAGTCCACCCTGAGACGGGTCCATCCATGACAGCTGCTCATAGAAAGATGGTCACCTCCTGTGATCGCGTCTGGGAGGTAGGCCTGGAACAGCAGAAATTAAAAAATGCCGTTGTCTTTCCATCTACCTGTTGTTGAGCCCCCCAAGAATGGGGCCTCCTTCCCTGGTGACCATGGCTTGCGCTGCTACAGTGGTGACCACCCTCTTCCTTATTTTGTTGGTGGCCACTTATTTCTGGGACCAGATTTTAAGTTTTAAAGATTTATTTATGTGCAGAAGAACTTGGGTTCAGGAAAGAGGTGTGGGGTGCGAGAGGACTCACTAGAGACAGAGTCGGGTGCAGAACAGGTGGGTGCACTGAAACACTGCTGAGGAGAGCAGCGGGGAGACAGGAGAGGTCAGCTGCGACATGTGGGTCAGCTCCCTGGCTGGGGATCAAACGTGCTGCAGCGGTGACAGCCTGAGACTCAGCCCTCAGCCCCACGGAGGCGGTGACCAGTATCTAAGGAGAGATCGCCTGAGCTCACATGCGTGATGCGCCTGCTGCAGGAGACCTGAGCAGGGGTCAGTGCACCCTGACAAGGAGCAGGAACCCCGCCTGTGAGGACCCGCCTGTGAGGACACCTGTGCCAGGGAAGCAGTCCTGCCCGCGGGACCGCCCTCTGCGGTGCCTCTCCCTGACCAGGCCTCTGTCCTCCTGGGTCCGGGGCAGGAGAAGGGCGCAGGGACCCTCTTGGGTGTGGAAAGGGACCCTCATGGCTGGACAGACCTGACCCAGTAGCGATTTGACAGTGACATGGGACCGGCAGGGTGGGACCGTCCAGTGATGTCACATCATTCTGTTCTGTCTGTTTCTCCACCTCGTTCTTTTCCCAAATCAGACACTCCAAGGAAAATTGTTAATGCCCCCCCCTCTAGTACCTGGCAGATGACCTGATGGTTTCAGAAACCACGTCAGGACCCCAGTCAGAGGGCAGGTCCTGAGGGGCCCTAGGTGGACAGTGGCCAGGGCGTCTTCTCTAGCCTCACTTGGCCCAGGCAGGGAGACAGTTCACTGGAAGGACCTGGGCCCCACAGTCCTGCCCCCGACCCACCCATCCACAACCCCCTGCAGGGCCCCAGCCTCCAGTTGGGAGCCTCCTGCTGGGTGACGAGGCTGGTGCTGCCCCCAACAGTGGATTCACAAGATAGGGTGGGGGTCCTTGGTGGCAGGTTGACCTGTGCTTGTACGTGGACACTGTCGTACACACCCACCCACACACATGCAGACACTTAAAGTGGGAGCTGCACAGTTTCCGGCTATAGAAGAAAGTCATTGTGGGCCTCCCTGCTGGCGCAGCGGTTAGGCGCTGGCCTGCGAAGCTGCCCACAGTCTCTGCAGCTCCAGTTCGATTCCTGGCCACCGGGGGAGGGTCCCACATGGCGCGCAGACCTCTCCTGCCGCCCGCTGCTCCCCTCAGCAGTGTACCTTGGTCCTTCTGCCTGTTCTGTCATTGTGAACTGAGTCTAGCAAACTCCAATCGAAATACAACATCAGCCTTTACCGCAATGAAACAGCCAGGCCGTGCAATAAGGAAATAAAATAGCACGTGACCGAGAAACGGGATGACTGGAAGCCCAGCAGAAACGGCTGTGGGGAGACGTGAGGATTGGGTGCGACCTGCGCATCCTCAGCCTGTGGCGAGATGCGCTCCTGGCGCCTGCAGCCAAAACTCTCCAGGGATCTCTGTTAAACAGGAGGACGACAAAAGCTGCAGGAAGTCACGAGCGATTTTATTTCTTTATCTTTCACATGTTAAAAGGAAGTGTCTAGTTCAGAGGGGAGAGAGAAGGAGGCACCTGCATGTTGTAGGTGGTGAGAGCTGCTCACTGGCCATTTTCAAGGCTTAAATGTTCACCTGAATCGCCCCCAGCACTGGCCCACCGAGTTTAGATATGGGACAGAGCACCCGGGAGGAAACCAGGGGAGGGGGGTGTCGGGTCTGTAAGTCAGGGACCCCAAAGTTGAACAAGTGTCCCGAGTGCGGGAAAACGCTTAATCACAGAGGACAGGTACTGGGGGCCATGACCCGGTCCAGATCAGCGCCCCCGCCCGGCAGGCCCACTGGGGGTGTGCTGGGCGCGTCACTGCAGGTTCTGCAGTCAGCGGTCACCACCCGGTCACCAGGTGCCAGAATTGAGCTGATGCTGCCATAAGGAGACTGGAAGTGGCTTCTCCCGGTCCATTTCGGTCTGGGCCTCAGCTTAAAACTCCTCCCGCAAGGGTCCATCTGGAGAGAACTGTTAGCACAGGCTTTAAGCTTAAATACAGTTGAGATGATTTATCAAAAGCAGGTCCATGTGGCCATTACTGTCCTTCAGCTGGACTTATTATAAACGTAATTAAACATAAATATATTTATATACATAATATTAAATATATATGCCATCTTAAATGACATATAATTATAAAATATAAAAATATATTAAAGCAACATGAAAATATTTTCAACAAATCCAAAATTGGATACCACAGGACTATTATTTCAAGTGTTCACTTTGGTAGAGAAATCTGAATGTAAAGGCAAAAACAGCATGCTCTGCACGGGTGGATTGTGGAATACTTAAATATAGAAAATCAGGGTAAAGCAGGGAGAGGGTGTGTGGAAATTTTCTATTTAAGGTTCAGTAATATTCTGTGAAGTCAGAAACATTTTAATTGGAACAGAATCTGAGGGCTGCATCGTACAATGGGTGCAGCAATCACTGATTGAAGTGGTTATAGTAATGTTTGTGTACCTGTGACAGCACCAGGATATACAAATACAGAGTAACAGAGCCAGAGAGAGAAATAGTAATACAAGAAGCAGGAAATTGTGTCATCCACTGTGAAATGGGAAGATCATCCAGACATGGAATCGAAAAGGACACGATGGACTTGACTTACACTTTAGACCATGGGCTCAGTAGTTCCTCAATAGCTCAATGGTTCCTCCAAACACAGGAGACATAGTCCGTGATCAATCACCTATTAGTTCCACCACCATGTTTTAATACATTGAAGACAACTGAAGTCATATCCTGTTCTTTCCCTACAAGGGATACAAAACTAGATCACTGACTGCAGAAAAGTCAGAGAAGTCACAGAGAGTGGGGATTAGCCACCCCCACGAACAGTGGGTAGAAGGGAGACAAGTGTAAGTGAAGATCCAACATGCTACAAGTGGGGTCTCAGCTCTCTGTTCAGGAGGCGTGTTCACAGTCACAGGCACCTACATTAAAAAGAGAACATCTCAAACCACCTAACGTGATGTCTCAAGGAACTAAAAAGAAACAAGAGCCCAGTGTCAGATCACTAGGCAGACAGAACAGGACCAGCGAGAGAGGAAAGGACAGAGACGAGGAAGATACCGGAAAAGTCAGCAGAACCGAGAGTTAGATTTTTTGGAAAGCTAAGTATTCACTTCCTACTTACCGCTTGCCCAGCAGAGTGATCCCGTCCTTGGCCTCCAGCGCCCAGAAATTCACCTGCTCACAGGTATCTGAGCGCCATACTCAGCACAACCTGCTCTTCTCTCTCCATCTCCAAATGAGAATTTCGCTCTGTGTGGTTGACGGCACCGTATTTTCTCTCTTCCCCACACATGGGGGAGGCAGGAAGTATTATCCACAGGAATGTAGATGCCCAGTCCCCAGTGTCTGCCTCAGGGAGGTGGTGGGACCATCACCTCCCAACCATGCCCCATGTTAACAGGATGAGCAGAGACCCATCCCGCCCCCTCTCCTGTGCATTACATAGCACCAGCATCCCTGGCGCTCCAGGGTCATTGAGTACACGTGGGCCCACCCATCACTTCCCATGGAGAACAACCATAATTGGGAGAGGAGAGGGCACGCTGAGCCCCACATGCCGCCCTGGCCTGATGACCCAGCTCTGCTTCTGCTGGAACACCTGCCCAAGACCTCTTGATCCACTATCTTCCCATCTTTTTAGGGCTTTGTAAACCCTGCTTATAATTTCCAAGAACAATATTCATGATTGCTGTAGAAATAGAACTCTAAGGAATTTTTTCAGCATAGACCAGAACTTAATGGGTCTGCGTGAGGGGACGTTTATTGGGAGGAAAGACTGTGAATTAGCAACATCCCCCACTGACCCCCGATGACATGGATGCAGAGAACTGCTGTCCTAGCCATGGGGGTGACCCAGAGGAGCCCAGGAATAAGTCCTCTCATCCAGGGACCGTGACCTCTTTGGCTCCCTCATTGCATAGCACTTCTGTGTCTCTCAGAGAGGGCTTTCGAGATCTGTCAAAAATCTGGGAGTGGATGCGCGGGTTTGGCACAAGCACAGCAAGTCGTGTCATTCCTGGGGACAGTGCAGACTGCAGTGCCCACTGAACCACCCTCATGCTACCCCTTACCCAACAAGGCATCCACGGGGCCAGTGAGGGTTTTGGAGGGACCCTGGTGGTCTGCTGTCACATCCCTACCTGCATGTTGAACACAGAGCAGAGCATGGTATTTCACAAATACGCAGAGTGGGGAGGCCGAATCAACATGGCTTTTCATTTTCCATTGTGTGGGGAATCAGGAGGGAGGGAGGCACACCTGTGGGCTCAGAAAAACTGAGGACAAAACATAGGCATTCTCGGGTCCCTGTGGATCGCCAGGAGGGCGCAGAGAGTGGGGAAACATGACTCCAGGACATCAGAGACCTGTATCAGCAACAGAGGGGTGTCTAAGGAGATAGTCATGTAGAACACAATGCTAGAATTCAGCAGGTAGAAGCTGACAAACATGACCATGAGCATCAGGACGGTGCGGGTAGCTCTGGTCTCTGGGGGACACCCCCGGCCGGCCCTTGGATTGTGGAGGTGCCGTACCCTCTGCTGGTGTCTGCGCAGGAGGAGTGCCATGGAGACGCTGGCCCAGGCCATGAGGCCGAGGAAGATGGCGTCCGGCACCAACCACAGGACCACAACAGCAGTGCTGGAGCCTGATCCCGAGCAGAACCAGGAACCCCGAGACTCAGAGCCATTGCCTACGCTCCGTGGACCAGTGACTTTCACAGGAACGTAGGCATTGATGAGGACGCCGAGCAGCCAGCAGGTGCTGCAGGAAGGACCCAGGGCCTTGGGGAACACTTCCGGGAGCACCGTCCACCCCAGTCTTCCAGGGCTGAGAGTGAAGAGCTGGGAGGTGCTCAGGAGGCAGGTGGAGCACAGTGTGGTGCTCCGGGCCATCCTGTGAATAAAGCTTAAAAACTTACACCCTTGGCAGGACAGGGGCCGCCTGGGCACGAAAGCTGCCATTGTGTTTGAGATCCCAATGCAAAGAAGAACCAAGACGTTGGCCACGGCCATGTGGGAGAGAATCGTGTTGGGGAGCTTCTGCCTGCATCCTGAAATGATTGGGGAGACATTTTGCAAGAAGAGGAGGATGTTGGCTGGGGTCCCCACCCCCATCAATAAAAGACAAGTGATCGGTATTGTCAGTTCTCCCACGATTTGGTGGTGCTGTTTCTGGAAGGACTTGGAGAGCACCTCAGCAGGGCTGAAGGGGGTGCAGGCTCTGCTGGCGTCCTCGTTCCTCATCCTTGTGCAACAATCTCGGCCATCCGTCCCTGCAAAGGCAGCCACTGTCGTGTCCCCAGAGGAGCTGAGCCTGGGGAGCACATCACTGAGCCCAGTTTCACATCCAACATCTTTTTTTGTATTGACTCGTTTTTCCTCAGTTTTTCACTTCCCAGCAGTGTGGATCTGTAAGCTCAGGAGACACGCTGCCCCTGCAGAGCCACCCGCTGTGGGGCCACCTGTGGACAGGCGTGTCTTTGGTGTGCTGAGGCACCCAGACCAGCCCCTGCTGGGCAGACAAGCGTGCACAGCCTTGCCAACAGAGGCAGAGGGGGGTGAAGGGACTCTTTATTCAGGGGCTCCTAATCTAGCGGGGAGTCAACTCTGGAAAAGGAAAATCAAGCCTCTAGCCACAGCACCCCCCACTCCCGGACAACAAATCTGAGCTCCCATCTACCCGCTGATGAGGTATCAGGGGTGATGGGCAGAACCTCACCTAGAGGAGCAGGTTCACCCCTGAAATTAGGTGCACAGGCACTTATCAGCCCTGTGAGAAAGCATTAATGTCACAAAGTGGAGAGAGTATTCGGCAGCTAATCAGGACTCCTGGTACCAGTGCTCACCGGGATAAAGAGTGCAAGGCAGCTGTGATGAGGAAATTCACAGAGCCCCAGAAACACAGAGGGTGATGCGGGGACCTCGGGAATCATATCATCGAGCAGAGGCTTTCCCCAATGACTGAAGTGAAAAAATAACAAATTCTGGAGTGAAAGTATCACTTTGAGAGAGAAGTTACTAAGCAGCGTTGAAGCAGCAGTTCACATGGAAGAGCGAGCACATGAACACCAGGACGGGACTGTAGGGAACACTGTGGAGAGCAGAACAGTAGCCCATCGAGGACATGACCGTCAGAACTTCCTGCCCTTGGGGCTGTATCTGGACACCCAGGCCCAGAATCTAAGCGAACACAATAACTTAATGTGAAAGGACCTTCAGTAGGGCCTCCCTGGTGGCGCAGGGGTTTAAAATGTAACCTGTAAAGCTGTCCGCAGCCAGTGCAGCACCAGTTCCATCCCCTGGTCAGCCAGGGAGATACCCACATGGTGCAGCAGACCTCTCCTGTCTTGCCTGCAACTCCCCTCAGCAGTGCATTTCGCCCAGTCTGCCTCTTCTCCCTGCTCTCTCTCTGCTGAATCCTCTCACCACCACCGCACAGACACCACTGGCCTGTACCCCAGGTCTTATATGAATAAATGAATAAATCCTTTTTTAAAAAAATAGAAGACCTTCAATAAATGAGGTAATACAAGGGTCAGCAGAGGGCAAGAAAGAATTTTCGAGCAAGCCTTGGTAAAACAACTGTGACCTCCAAGGTGCCTCCACAGGCTTCTGGGATGTAGAAGGCAAGTATGTAGCAACCAATGCACACGGTAGGACATTTTTAAAATTTCATATAGGGCCTCCCCTGGTGGTGCAGCCGTTGAGCGCCCTGCTGCGAAGCTGCCCACAGCCTCTGCAGCCGTGGTTCGATCTGCGGCCACCGGCGAGGGTCCCACATGGCACGCAGACCTCTCCTGCCGCGCCCACTGCTCCCTCAGCAGTGTAGTTCATTGGTGCCACTCTGTTCCCAGCTCTGGCTCCGGTGAATTCTCTCACACTCCTGTTTTCAGGGGTGAACACCCTCTGTAGCCAGTGCTTGTATAATAAATAAATAAATCTTAAAAAAATAAGTTCCATATATATGATATATCATGGATAGAGAGAGGAGAACAAACTAAGCCCAAAGGAAGCAAAAGGAAGTGAGTGGAAATATGCGGCAGAAATGAGTGAAGTAGAGGTGAGGACAACATGGAAATGCAACGGGTAAACTGAGGTCTGGGACTTCAAAAGAGCAAGAAACGTGGACAGATCTCTCGCCAGAATAACAACGAGAGAGGAGATGCAAAGAAATGCAGTCAGAAGTGAAAGGGGCACCGCCCTCGCTCTGCAGAAAAACAAAATCCTAAGACACCACCTTGAAGGGGACCAGCCAGGAGCAGCACAGCCGACAGGACGTGGACACATTCTAGAAACGCACAACACACCAGACGCTTCAGGAAGACAGAGGAAATCGAAACAGCTGATAAAGTGAAGAGATTCAGTCACTCATCACAAACCTCTGAAAGCAGAGAATCCAGATTCTTGCAAAACATAAAGAATTAACACTTCCTGCAACTCTTACAACATACTGAGAAAGAGCAAAACTTCCAAGCTGGTGTTTGAAGCCAGCTCTACCTTGATGCGAAACCTGGTTGGGACACACAGGAGGAGCCAACCGTGTCCAGCGTCTGGTGGGCAGACGGGCAACACGCTCACAGACACGAGGACACACCCTCAAGGGCACGTTAAAAGGATTTAGCACCGTGACCCACCAGGGTCCATGCTTGAGACACAAGCGCTCAGGACATGCTGGCCAGCGAGGTGCCCGGGTACTAATGCTGGGAAGCCACAGGGTCGCTTAGGACAGGCAGAAAAGGCTGTCCCAGTCCCAGCCTCCTCTCGTGATCGAAGAAACAGCAGCCCCAGAGACTGGGCATAAGAGGAACGTAACTCAACATGGTGAGCACCCGCATTCCAGGGGCTGCTCAGCGGAGAGGCTCCACGCACCTGCTCTAATGCCCACCATGGGACAGGACTCCCTCGTGCCCCAGAACACAGGGTGCCAGCTGGGTGCGGGCAAGACTAAGAGACACGGGACAGCCAATCGATAAAGCAAAACTAAAAGGATGGGATGGTTTGATAGAGAAATATCCAAAGAGTCACCAGAAAACTGCTGGAATCAATGAAGCCAGTTGTCAGGCTGTGACGGGAACACAAATAGTCACTTTCCCCCCATGAAACATCTGAAGGAGAAAGGAAGAAACTGCCCCGTTCACGTGAATATCAACAGAGCAAACACTTGGAGTGAATCCAGCTCCAGCCTGCTGAGTCCTGCACAACCCAGGCTGAGCCTTCCCCCCTCCCGGAGACCCCCAACAGGGCACAGGGGAGCACTCACCTGGCCAGGTGCCCTCCCAGCACTGTGCAGGGAGAGCTCAGCAGGCCTGGCCTGTTATAGAGACAGTGATCCCTGCCCTGCCCTCCCCACAGACACCCTGTCAGCACGTCACCTGCCTGAAGACGCACTGTCTGCGTGGAGAGTCTGAGAGGATCCGGGGGGTCTCACCCCAGTCCCTCTCCATCAGTCACCTCGACTCACAGGGGACAGCTCTGGGCAATTACTGGGGCCACCTAATGAGCAGCTGAGCACAGAAAGTTTCCCATGTTCCCTGTGGGAGGAACTAAGTTCAGAATCAAAGTGTAATCAAGGGGGAATAAACATCAAGGCTGCGCCAGGGTCCTTCACACCTGGCCCGGATGGGGACACACATATCCCGATAGTCGTCCCCAGAGTCCTGGGGTTTCCAGCTCAGGCTGACGCTGTGTCGGTGCAAACTGAAGCTGTCCCTGGGATCTGGCGTCTCCCTTGGATTAAATTGCTCTCGTGCCTTTGGCCCCAATCTTGCATCCTGGAGTGGATGGCGATGGCAGGTCAGACTTATATTGCGAGGGGGTCTGGGTTAAGCACTACTCAGGCTCTCGGAAAGGAAAGTGTCGTCGAGTCTTTCAGGTCCAGCTCCAAATCCAAACCAGGTCACATCTGCCCATGACCCCAGAGAGACCCAGTGATCCTCAGATGGGTTAGGCTGGCCGGAGGTAGCACAGAGTGAGGTTCAAGTAGAAACCAAGTGGGAACTTCCCCATGGCAGCCCCATGCTCGATGGCCCTAAGTGCCCTTTACCAGGGAGGGATAGCACCGTCTCCAGGGGTGAAGGACGTCATGATCACGGGAAACACCTGAAGGATTTTCATCGTGCCCGCCAATGACATTTAACATGAGGGGGGCAACTCTGGCAGGTGTTGGTGGGAGTGTGACCAGCATAAAGATGGGAGAAGGTGACAAGATCAGTGAAGATTCAGGGGTGTTAGCGGACTCTGGGGTGGAATATTATTCAGTCTTGAAAAGGGAAGAAAATCCTTCCCGGTCAACCTCATGGGTGAAGCTGGGGGCCTTGTCCTGCCTGAGATAGCTCAGTCTCGGGGACAGACCCCACATGTGGAGGCCTCTGAAAACATCAGGCGTGCAGAGGTGGAGAGAGAACATGGTGCTGCCCAGGGCCAGGAGGGGCCCGTGAGGATGGGGTGAGCCCTAGAGTGGTGTACTCGCCAGAATGCGCATAAACACTTCCAGGTGCTGTGAGGACCTCGCGGCTGTTCTCATCAGCAACGAGAAGCTGAAACCTTGAGACTGGGCAAAACACAGGGACACTGGTGCCTGCTTCCCTGCTTGGGGGACATGACTGTCTCAAGAGCGGGGAAAGCTGTCGGGCAGGTGGGGCTAAAGGGGAGCAGTTTACAAGCAGGTGTGGATGGACCCGTGATGGGGCTCAGCCCCGGGGATGTGGAGGCGGGGTCGTTCTTCCCTCTGCTGGGCGTGTCCCCTCCCTGCTCACTGTGGGGTCTGCCATGACCTTGTCCCTTCTCCATCCACGAGCTGCCCGGGGGTGCCCAGGGTCCAGGGCACATGGGCCGTAGTGGAGACACGCCACTAGGGTCTCTGAACTCTCCACGCAGACCAGTGTGTCTGGTCATCTGATGGAGCACACCCTGCAGAATGGCCTCTTCTTGCTCAGATGTATGTTTCTCCTGTTTTCACACCAGGAGTTATGAAATTGTATATTATACCCTGCGTGTTATGGCGCTGGGGTTGTGACCTCAGGCTGCTCGCCACGGTGTGCTGCCCAAGTGATTGTGGGATGACACTCAGGCGTGTGTGCTCTCTGCCAGGTCCTCTGTCCCCCACAGGTGAAATACCCAACCTACGTTGCAGTACTTAGAGAGAAGTACATTCAATGGCTGAACACTTTGGAAAGGTAACTTAATTCTCTTAAAGGACGTCTTATCCTGCACGAGCCGGCAGTTGAAGGGCCACGAGTCCTGGCCCTTCTGAGGCAGACCTGATGCCGTTGTGGTTAGATGTGGTTGTCATCACGACATCTATCTCCAATTTCACCGTGTCTGCTTTCTGATTTGCTCAGGTTCCTTCTCCAGAGCGCATCTCCAAGCTCCACTTAGGCCTCTGCAGCAGCCTTCAATAATTCAGTGAGATCTTTTCCAAATAGGCCTACACGGTTAATGTTTTATTTTTCAAATATGTAGAAACGCCTCTATCATAATGAATGTGGGCCGCTTTGTTGCCTAGACCATACACAACTCATGCTCATTAGCCTGAAATAGAAGTGCATGTGTCTCTTTTTAACATTGAAATTTTCAGTGGACTTTGTTATAGAGAAGTTGTACATGCACAACCGAATGGAGAGTCAGGTGCAGCGATGTCCCACTTAGCCCCAGCCCTACACCCGACCCCGGTTATCCGGCCTGGTGACAAATGGTCGTTCCATTCTCCTCGCGTGTTCTCCGTGGCTGCCACTGCTCGAGTGAGAATTTATGATAAATGCAATATGGACATGCAAGTCTGTCGCTCCCCAAACCAGCTGGAAAAGTCCCCACTGGTGGGACTGGTCACAGCTTACATGTATGGAATGCAGGGTTAGATATTCAACTCTTTTGTGAAGTTTCTTTTTTATTCTGTTGAGTTTTATATTTTGGCTTTGACTCATTCTGAATTTTAAAGAAAGCTGATGTGATCCTGCTCTTTGTCCAGTCATTTCTCCCCCTCATTCCTGTCGTTGCGTCCTGGGGTCCCATTCCCAGGGCAGATTGTGCAGGAGAAGGGCGGCAGGTCCATCCAGAGAGGGACAAGGGACCCGAGCTTCTTGGGGTGGGGGGAAGCGGCTATAATCACTTGTGGGTCCTGAGGACACTCTCGGGATATAGGGTGGGTCAGATGAGCTTCAAAAGGGCTGTTCTCAGGCCAGAAGACCTGGGGCCAGAATCTCAGCATTTGTGGAATTTAATCCAAGGGAGACGCCAGATCCCAGGGCCAGCTTCAGTTTGCACCGACACAGCGTCCGCCTGAGCTGGACACCCCGGGACTGCGGGGACGGCCATCGGGACCTGCGTGTCCCTGTCGGGGACGGGTGTGAAGGACCCCGGCGTGGCCTTGATGCTCATTTTCCCTTTGATTTCACGTTGATTCTGAACTTAGTTCCTCCCGCAGGGAACGTGGGAAACTTTCTGTGCTCAGCTGCTCATTAGGTCGCCCCAGTCATTGCCCAGTCTGTTCCCCATGAGCCGATGTGCCTGACGGTGAGCAACTTGGGTGAGACCCCCCAGATCCTCTCAGACTCTCCATGCAGACAGTGAGTCTGGGGGCAGGTGACGTGATGACCGGGTGTCTGTGGGGAGGGGAGGGCAGGGATCACTCTCCCTATACCAGCCCCAGCCCTCGGGCTCTCGAGCAGCGGGGCGGAGGGGAGGGCGCAGGCCTGGCCAGGTCCCTCTGAGACGCTCCTCGGTTCGCAGGTGCCCCCCTGTCTCCCAGGTGGCCTGTGGGTCCCTGCGTGGCGCCCTGTTGTTGTCTCAGCGGGTGGAAAGGGCCGCGCCCTGCCCTGTGTGTCTTTGGCTTTGTGGCGTTTGGGTTGAATTTCGGCTCATTGGGTGAGTTTTGATGTCTGTCTGTGGCCTCAGCCCCCACATTCCCCCCGAGCCCAACGTCCCTGAGCTTCCCTCTGCGGCCGTGGGCGTCTGGGGTCGGGTCAGGGAGTCTCAGCGCCGCTGTGGTGTGGGTTGTGGGTGTTGCTGGCGGGTCCGCCTCACTGTCCGCGTTTTCTCCGCCTCCCCAGGCCCGTGTGTTGAGTGACATCTTCTCCCTCTGCGCCCTGGGGTCCTTCCTGAGTGCCAGTCAGCGTCCGGGCAAGCTTTTATCCTGGGCCGTCCGCCCGTCCTGTGGCCGGGTCTTGGGCAGTGGCCTATGGTTTCGCTGCGGTTTGCAGGACAATTTGTAATCGGGAAGGAGACGCACCCCTTTCGTTAGCCTTGACTCCTCCTGCCCTCTAGCATGTTCTGTGGTTTCATCCAAATTTTAGATCGTTTCTGCTGTTGTTGAGAAGAAGGTCGTTTTTATGAGAGTGGCGATGGCAGAGCACGGGCACGTTCAGGGTCTGACACCTTCTGACCTGTGTGCCTGGGCGTCTTCCTGCTCATGGGTCCCACGCCATGTCTTTCGGCCATGTCTTCGTCCTCAGGGGTGAGCCGTGCCAGCGTCGTCCTGTGGTCAGTGCCTGACGCCGTCTTCATCGGCCTCATAGGCTAGGCCAGCATCTCTGTGGCCCTCCTCCTGTGCAGACACCAGCAGAGGGTGCGGCACCTCCACAACCCCAGGTCTGGCCAGGGGTTCGCACCGCACCAGGGCCACCCTCACCATCCTCAGGGCATCTTTGTCAGCTTCCGCATGCTGATCACTGCTTTTGTGTTATCGTGGCTGCCTTACACACTAGTCTGAGGTTGATACAGGTGTCCGGTTCCCTACTCTCTGCCCCTTCCTCATGGACCTCGGGGCCTCCAGACGGCGAGGGCTCTGCTCCTGAACTCTTAGGAATGGGCTCAGCATCACATCACCCCATCTCCTCACCATTTTCCCTGTACCTTTTTGTTGCATCCATGTGCATCCATGGAGGACTGTGCGTAAACACCTGCATCATCCTCACAGAATTCAGGTGTCCCTTCATCCCTGTACCGCTGACCTGCTTCACTCTCAGCGCCTTCCCTTCATCCCTGATGAATGTTTATTGTCTGAGAGCGTGGTTTAGATGAGTCCGTTCATGAATGTGCTTGCATTCCGCAGAGAGTAAGATCATACAGTGATTTTCTTCATGTGACTTTCTGTAATGAGACCTGTGGGCCAGTTCTGTTCATTAGTTGCCGATGTCAGGGTTTTACCAGCTTCACAACGACGTAGTAGTCGCCCGAGTGTTGTGTCCCGTCTTCTTTATCTGTCCATCGGGTGTGAGGACCTGGTTGTTTCTCACTCTGGGCTACTGCAGGGCCCTGCAGGGAACCTGGTGGCGCTCCAGGGTGTCTGCATTTGTGTGTTCATGTCCCTCATATTTTCAGCAATGGTCGCTGGCTCTCCCGGCAATTCTATTCTTAGCACAACGCAGCCTTTCCCAGCTTTTTCCGTGACAGTCCCTCCCTTTCTGTTCCCGCCAAAAATGTTTGAGGGTCTCTGCACATCATCGATAACTCCCCTTCCTGGACTTTTGTCACAGCCCACCTCACAGCATATTAAATCTTAGGTGATAATAGGGCATAATCTTCTGAGAAGTTACTTCTGGAGAAGCCCCCCCCCCCCCGTTGGCCTCGCCCCATCTTTGACCCGCCCACATGGTCCAAGTGACCAGCTTTTGAGTAAAATTGTCTGTTACCACATGGAACAGTTTCCACAAAGGTCCAGCCACTGAACTACTGCTGGAAGCAGATTTCACTCATACACACAGAATTTCCTCTCAACGCATGCCAGTTTTTCAACAGCAAATCTACAAGTAACTTACACAAATATATTAAAAAAACAAAAATTACACTTGGCCTTACGGTGGCCAGTCCCACGGAAGCCACCTTCCCCCTCGGTAGACTAAGTGTAGACGCTCCATCTCCTGGCTCACTCACCAACTGTATTGCAAGCAGGGGGAGGGACACCCCACAACCCCGAAACAAGCCGTCTCTAAATAGCTTCTGCCACCTGCTGTATCAAGACAAAACATAGTCTAGGTCAAAGACCTTCAGTGGAAGGAACGTTAATGCATCTGTGTGCAGTAAGGAAGGACTAAGAATGCGTGTCCACATGAAGCACCGGACGTGGCCTGTAGCCTCGTGGGTAAGGCCCAGCCTAGTGGGGCTAGACCAGAGCAGATGCCTGTGACCTGAACGTCCGCCCCAAGTCTGCAGCATCTTCCGGTGGGTCCCACAGAAAAGGGAGGTAGGGCCAGGCGAGTTGGAGGAAAAGACCAAACCCGATGGAGATGAAGGCTGCCCCTGTCACCTCCGCACGAGCCTCACGCCACGTCTGTGTCACGTGTCTTCTTCCAGGCCCCCGAGTCCCAGGTCTAGAAGCAAGTGCAGCTTCTTCCCAGGTCTTTGTGCCTCGTGTCTCCTCGGGGCTCCTCCATCTTCTTTTCTCCCCAGCCTCCTCTCCAGGCACCTCCTCCCTGCTCAGCGCCACACTTGCCTGGGGGGGGCAAGGAACATGGACTCTCCCCTTTCCCTGGGGACCCCCCTGTGACCCCTGGAATTGAGTCTGGGGAGCAGCCCCTTGGGCAGTGAGAGTTTCTTGTTTGGAGGGACAAGAGGACAGGGTCAGGCCCTGCCCCCGCCCCGCCCAGCACACACCTGAGCCTCTGAGCAAGTGTCCCAGTGGGTGGGGGTGTCCCGGGGGGGGGGACGCGGCCAGACATGCCTGCGCCCTCAGACGCGTCCCTGCGGTCGGTGACAGTGACGGGTCTGTGGGGAGGGCAGCAGGCCCGACCCTATAACTGGGCGCCCACGGCTCCCCCCACACTGCTCGGGAGCGACGTGGCCAGGCGAGGGGCGGTCGAGGGGAAGGGGCTCCGCCCAGGGGGCTCGGCTGCCTTTGTGCAGGGCCTGGCGCCCCAGGGCCCGACCACACCCCTCTCTGCTGGTGCGGGCGGTGGGTGCCGGCCAGGCAGTTACAGGCAGCCCCGATATAAAACGGGTGGCCTGGCCCTGGGTCCTCACCCGCGGGCTTCAAAGGGTCTTATTAACACTCCACGGCAGGCGCGCCCGGAAGGTTAGGAAGAGGCGGATTTCCCGGGGACGGGGATGAGGGAATGTCCAACGCGGGGAGACAAGAGGGAGATAAAGGCCTAAGGGCGTCCTCCCCGACCCGCCGACCCGGAGCCCCCCGGGAGCTGGTGAAGGGCCAAGAGCCGAGAGCGGCCCGAGGCCCTCGTGTCTGGTTTTCTGCCAAACCCGGCAGCTTCGCCCCACCCTCGGCTCCCAGCCCCCTCCCGTGGGTGACGGTGGGATTGTCATTGGCGGGGTCCTGACGGCCTGGTCTGGAGGGGGGTGGAGACCCCGGGCCTGTGTGGAATGAGCTCGGGACATCTTCTCCCCCTAACAGGACCAGGGCCCCGACCCGGGCTCTCCACACCCCTGGGCCTGGGGCCCGGCCAGGAGAAAGGAGGTCCGGGGCCCTTGGGGTGGGGGCCCAGCAGCCCATCCCTGGGTGGGGACCGGGCGCTGGGATGGTGCTTGCAGGGGAGACCTGCCCTCAACTGTCTGTGGCTTCGGGGTCTCCTCTGAGAACTTCGGGGTCTCCCTGTCAGGGCGGTCTGGCATCCAGGCTCAGGGAGCAGAAGCCCCTGCCCTGCGCCCCACACGGGGACCCTTGGGGGGATGGGAGGAGGGTCAGGCCGGAGCTGGGGTGTCCTGTCATGCAGGGGAGACCCTCAGCTGCTCGGGCGGGGCCAGGGCTGTGGTCCCCGAGCCTTTCTCTTATTTCTCCCATAACTCCTGCTTCACGGGGGGCACGAGATACGACCCTCACTTTCTCACAGGAGCAGCTTGGGGTCCTGACCTCCGCCGTCCGTCCTGGGAGCCTGTGTCGGGGTCTGTGGTCTGTCTGTGTTCTCGGCCCAGCCTTGCCCTTGGCGCCTCCCCTACCTGAGGGTTTTGGAGGGGGGTGAGTGTTCTTGGGAGACAGGCTGGGGTTCGTGCATGGGGGGCAGGGGCCAGGAACCCTCAGCCTCCTGGTGCTGAGGGGTCTTCCCGGGTCCCTGCTGGCCTGGTAAGGCCCCGTACAATATAGGGGAGTCCACTGTGGATAGCGACACTCAGGAGCAGCCCCTCTGGGTTCAGGGCTGTGTCTCCTGGGACACATCCCACTGGGCTCCCCCGGGTGCCCACTGTGGCTGCTGGGGTGGGGTACCCTAAACTGCCTGCATGATGAGGTCCCCTGTGCAGGGACCAGGACGCATTGGCCCCACCCCTCTCAGGGTGGGTGACCAGACCCACCTGGAGCGGGGGAGCAGGCCTAGGTCCCCACCAGGGGTGCCCCAAGGAGGGAGGTGACAGGCTGTGTCGGGCTCATGGGCATGTGATGGGAAGAGCTTGGTTGTGGTCAGTGCACAATGAGGGGGTGGCCAGCACTCGGGGTGTGGCACGGAGAACGTGCTCCCTAGCCAGGACCCGGCCGTTGGCCCGTCCAGGCTGCCCTGGCAGGAGACCCTGGTGTCTGGGGGCGCAGCCTCGCCTCTGCATCCCCGTGAGGAGTGTTGGGGCATCTCTGGTCCACAGTCAGAATCTGCGACTCTGAGCTTCTGTCTGGGGTTTCAGCTTCGGCTGCTGCTGACCCGGCGCGCGTGGCCTGTCCTGTGCTCACCCGAGCTCTGCCGAGTCTCCCTCTCTGTGTGTCGGTCTCTGGTCCCCAAGAGCGGGTCCAGGGTCAGGGACCTCACGTGCTGGGGGACTCGGGATAGAAACAATATCAGGAGTGACGTGAGAAGGTGACATACAGCTGGCGTCCCCTCCCCGGAGGGAAACCACAGCTCAGGGAACCCCGCTCCAGGACATGCCCTGTACCTGGGAGGTCCTCATGCCGGGGTCCCCTGTGCCTGCCCTCTCCCCGTCTCTCCAGAGCCCTGCCCTGGGCCCCGCAGGAGCACAGGCCCTGACGTGGCTCTTCCTCCTCCAGGCGGGCATGGGGACGCTGGCCAGTACTGTCTGCTTTGTCTATGACATTCCCATTGTTTGTGGGCCCCGGCAGACGCCCCCCAGCACCGTGCTCCCCACCTCGCCGTGGCCAACGTCTTGGTTCTCCTCTGCACCAGTGTTCCGCACCTGATGGCCGCCTTGGTGTCCAGGACGCCCCTGTCCACGCTTGCATGCAAATTGGTAACCTTTCTTCACAGGACGGCCCGGAGCACCACGCTGTGCTCCACCTGCCTCCTGAGCACCTCCCAGCTCCTCACCCTGAGCCCTGGGAGACCGGGGTGGACGGTGCTCTGGCGGGACTCCACAAGGCCCTGGGTCCTTCCTGCTGCACCTGCTGGCTGCTCAGTGCATTCATCAACGTCTCCATCCCTGTCACAGTCAGTGGTCCAGGGAATATGAGCAATGGCTCTGAGCTCCAGGGGAGGTGGTTCTGCTCGTCCTTAGGCCACAATGCCGCCGTCCTGGTCCTGTGTTTGGTGCCGGATGTCGTCTTCATCATCCTCAAGGGCAGGGCCAGTGTCCCCATGGCCCTCCTCCTGCGCAGACACCAGCAGAGGGTGTGGCATTTCCACACCCCCAGGGATGGCCAGGGGTGCCCCCCAGAGAGCAGGGCCACCCGCACCATCCTCAGGCTGACGGTCACCTTCGACAGCTTCTACCTGCTGAATTCTATGCTCACCTTTTACATGTCTGCCTTCAGAGGCACCCGCCTGTCCCGGAGGCCGCTCTGCCCAGACAGGATATGGCCTGTGGGTGATGCAGGTGTCAAACCTCCTGCTGTCCTGTTTTCCTCTGCCCCTTCCTGATGAGCCTCAGGGGTTCCAGACAGGGAAGGCTCTGCTCCTGAGCTGTTAGGTGAAGCCTCAGCTTCGACAGTCGCCCATTTCCTAACCATTTCCTGTACCCGCGTGTCCCATCCGTGCAGTGTTGGTTTACACACTGTGGAGGGCTGGGCATAAACCCCTGCATCATCTTCACAGAATTCGGGTGTCCCGTCATGCTGTGTCAGTGCTCTGCTTCTCCGCGCCCGCTTCCCTTCTGGTGGCCACTATTGTGTGTCTGTTGTCTGAGGGGATGTTTTCAGTTATTTAGCCCATGTATGTGCTCGCACTCCACGTAAGGTGAAATCATACGGTGTTTCTCTCCACCTGACGTTTTGTACTGAGCACCTATTTTCTATTTTATCCATTCATTGTATATGTGGGGGTCTTACCATCTTCCCGACTGCGTAGTATTCCACCAGTCACGCACGTCATCTTCTTCAGCTGCCCATCTGTTGCTGAGGACCTGGTTCTTTCTCACTCTGGGCTACTGCAGGGGACCTGGTGGCGCTTGTGTGTCAGAATTTGTCTTTTCATGGCCTTCAGATTTTCACCCTCCTGTGCCTGTGTCCTCCGGCAATTCTATTCTAACTCTTCCCGACATTGCCTGTGATGGCCACAACCATTGCCTTTCGTGACAGCAATGTTTGAGGGGCCTCTGCACATCATCCACTCCTCTGCTGTAGGTGCCCCCACCCCATCCCGGGCATGACCGCGTCTGCAGGGAGCGATGGTGAGCTCCTTCCGCCTGCGGGTCGGCTTCTGTGTCTCCTTGGAGAGCGCTTTGCTCAGATTCAGATTCAGGCCCCACTTTTTGATTCTTTTGCTTGATTGAGTTCTTACTGCATGTTGGATCAGTCCCTCCCCTTGTAGGTGACCTGGCTATGCTCTCACTCTTTCTGCCAACCGCCAGCCTGTGTCCTTGAGCCTGGAATGTGGCCCCCAGTTCTCTGTTAGGAGGTATAAGAGTATCCCCAGGATTTTCTCTGGTGTTTTCAGAGTTTTTATGTGTAAAATATCTCTATCAAAAACTATCTCTATCAAATATCTCTCTCATAAATTTATAATAAATTAAAATATGCGAGTCCACCCTGAGATGGGTCCATCCATGACAGCTGTTCATAAAAAGAGGGTGACCTCCTGCGATTGTGTCTGGGCGTAGGCCTGGAATAGCAAAAGTGACAAATATCCTGTTGACCTTCCATCTTCGTGTTATTGAGCCCCCCAGAAAAGAGGTGTGGGGGTGAGAAGACTCACCAGAGACAGAGTGGGGAACAGAATGGGTGGATCCATGAAAAACTGCTGAGGGGAGCAGAAGGGAGACAGGAGAGGTCAGCTGCATGATGTGGGTCAGCTCCCTGGCTGGGGATCAAACTTCTGCTGCAGCGGTGACAGCCTGAGACTCAGCCCCCAGCCCCACGGAGGCGGTGACCATATCTAAGGAGATATTGCCGGAGCTCAGATGGGTGATGCGCCTGCGGCAGGAGATCTGAACAGGGGTCAGTGCACCCTGACTAGGAACAGGAAACCCAGATGGGGACCCACCCATGAGGACGCCTGTGCCAGGGAAGCAGTCCTGCCCACAAGGCCGCCCGCTGTGGCATCTTTCCCTGACCAGGCCTCTGTCCTCCTGGGTCTGGGGCAGGAGAAGGGTGCAGGGGCCCTCTCGGGTGTGGAAAGGGACTCTCCTGGCTCAACAGTCCTGACCCTGCAGCAATTAGACGCTGACTTGGAACCACCAGGGTGGGGCCGTCCAGTGATATCACATCATTCTGTTCTGTCTGTTTCTCCACCTCGTTCTTTTCCCAAATCAGACACTCCAAGGAAAATTGT
The DNA here is from genome assembly GCF_964194135.1 of Talpa europaea. Classification (NCBI taxonomy): domain Eukaryota; kingdom Metazoa; phylum Chordata; class Mammalia; order Eulipotyphla; family Talpidae; genus Talpa; species Talpa europaea. The sequence goes on from NC_140084.1 coordinate 49,418,541, forward strand.
TAATGACCCCCCCCCTCGTTCATGACAGATGACCTGATGGTTTCAGAAACCAGGTCAGGACCCCATTAGAGGGCAGGTCGTGAGGGGCCCTGGGTGGACAGTGGCCGGGGCATCTTTGCAGGCCCAGGCGGGGAGACAGTTCACTGGAAGGACCCTGGGTCCCACAGTCCTGCCTCCAGCACACACAGACGCCCCTGCAGGGCCCAAGCTTCGGCTGGTGCTCTCCCCTACAGTGGATTCACCGGGCAGGGAGGGAGGGGTTCTTATGGGCAGGTTGACCTGTGCTTGCACGTGGACACAGTCTCACAAACCCACCCTCACACACGCAGACACTTAAAAGTGGGAGCTGCACCATTCACGGCTATAAAAAAAGTCATTGTGAACTGAGCCCAGCAAACTTCAATCCAACTACGACATCAGCAGTTACCATAATGAAGCAGCCAGGCCGTGCAATAAGGAAATCAAATAGCGCGTGACCGAGAAACGGGATGACTGGAAGCCCAGCAGAAACGGCTGTGGGGAGACGTGAGGATTGGGTGCGACCTGCGCATCCGCAGCCTGTGGGGAGATGCGCTCCTGGCGCCTGCAGCCAAACCTCTCCAGGGATCTCTGTTAAACAGGAGGACGACAAAAAGCTGCAGGAAGTCACCATGATTTTATTTCTGTATCTTTCACATGTTAAAAGGACAGTGTCTAGGTCAAAGGAGAGAGAGAAGGAGGCACCTGAACATCCCAGGCGGTGAGAGCTGCTCGCCGGCCATTTCCAAGGCTTAAGTTCCCCTGAATCGCCCCGAGCACTGTTCACCGAGTTCAGATTGGAGACAGAGGCGTCTGCGCACCGCAGGGGGTGCTGTGAGTGCAAGTGTTAATTTGCCAGTTGTGTTGTTGTAAACCCACAGCACATCAAAAACGTTCTCAGAGGGAAGTGGTCAGTCAGTGTCAAACAATGGCGCCAGGTCAGAGCACCCGGGTGATAGTTGGGGAATGTGGGTGTCGGGTCTACAACACAGGGACCCCACAGTGTTCTGAGTGCGGGAAAACGCTTAATCATAGAGGGCAGGGGTGGTGGCAGGGGGCCGTGACTCAATCGAGAACAGCACGCTCTCCCGGCAGGCCCACTGGAGGTGTGCTGGGCATGTCACTGCAGGTTCTGCAGTCACCAGTCACCACCCGGTTCCCGGGTGCCAGAATTGAGCTGATGCTGCCATAAGGACTGGAAGTGGCTTTTCCAGGGTTTTTGGGTCTGGGCTTCAGCTTGAAACTACTCCCACAAGATCCATCTGGAGACAACTGTTAGCACCGGTTTTAACTAAATAAAGTTGAGATGATTTCTTAAAAGCAGGTCTGCATGGCCATTACTGTCCTTCAGCTGGACTCATTATAAACATAATTAAATATAAACGTTTATATACATAATATAAAATAAATATGCCATCTTATATTGCATATAACTATGAAAAATAAAAATAAAGCAACATATGAAAATATTTCCAGCAAATCCAATATTGGATACCGCAGGACTATTATTTCAAGTGTTCACTTTGGTAGAGAACTCTGAATGTGAAAGCAAAAACAACATGCTCTGCACAGGTGGAATGTGGAATTTAAATATAGAAAATCAGGGTAAAGCAGGTGGAAAGGTGTGGAAAATTTCTGTATAAGGTTCAGTAATACTCTGGAGAGCAATAAACAGTTTTAATTGGAACAGAAACTATGAGGCCTGCATTGTAGGATGGGTACAGCAGTCACTGTAAAAGTGGTTATAGTAATGTTTGTGTATCTATGACAGCACCAGGCTATACACAGACAGAGTAACAGAGCCAGAGAGAGAAATAGTAATTCAAAAAGCAGGGAACTGTATCATCCACTGTGAAATGGGAAGATCGTCCAGACATGGAATCAGTAAGGATACGATGGACTTGACTTACACTTTAGACCACTGGGCTCAATAGACATATTGATGGTTCCTCCTAACACAGGGGACATCGTCCAGGGTCGGTCACCTGTTCGGTCCAAGAGCACATTTTAACACATTGAAGACAACTGAAGTCATATCCGGTGTTCTTTCCTACACTGGATACAAAACTAGATCACTGACTGCAGAAAAGTCAGAGAAGTCACAGAGAGTGGGGATGAGCCACCTCACGAGCAGTGGGTAGAAGGGAGACAAGTGTAAATGAAGATCCAACATGCTACAAGTGGGGTCTCAGCTCTCTGTTCAGGAGGCGTGTTCACAGTCACAGGCCCCTACATTAAGAAGAGAACATCTCAAACCACCTAACATGATGTCTCAAGGAGCTAAAAGGAAACAAGAGCCCAGTGTCATGATCACTAGGCAGACAGAACCAGGTCCAGAGAGAGGAAAGGACAGAGACAAGGAAGACACTAGAAAAGTCAGCAGAACTGAGTTTGCTTTTTTGGAAAGCTGAGTATTCCCTTCCTACTTGCTGCTTGTTCGGCAGAGTGATCCAGTCCTTGGACAACAACACCCAGAACTTCCCCTGCTGGCAGGCACCCGAGCACCGTCCTCAGCACAACCTGCTGCTCTCTCTCCATCTCCAAAAGAGACGTTCGCTGTGTGGTTGATGTTGCCGTATTTTCTCGCTTCCCCACCCATGGGGGAGGCAGGAAGTATTCTCAACATGAATGTAGACACCTAGTCCCCAGTGTCTGACTTGGAGAGGTAGGGGGACTGTGGTCACCTCCCACCCATGCCCCATGTCAACAGGAGGAGCAGAGACCCATCCCGCCCCCTCTCCTGTGCATTACATAGCAGCAGCATCCCTGGCACTCCAAGGTCATCAAGTCCACGTGGGCCCACGCATCACTTTCCCTGGAGACCAACCATTCTTGGGAGAGAAGAGGGCCCGCTGAGCCCCACATCCCGCTCTGGCCTGATGACCCAGCTCTGCTTGTGCTGGAACACCCGCCCGAGACCTCTTGATCCACGGTCTTCCTCATCTTTTGTTTTTTTAAAGATTTATTTATTCATGCATACAATAGCTGGGGAACAGGCAGAGATGCGGGGGTTGAGAGGATTCACCAGAGACAGAGCCGGGAATAGAATAGGCAGACTGACCAAAGTACACTGCTGAGGGGAGCTGCTGGAGAATCAGGAGAGGTCTGCTGCGCCACGTGGGCTGCTCCCAGGCTGGCCAGGGATCGAACTCGTGCTGCCGAGGCTGTGGATCGCTTCATGGTGTGGTGCTTAACCCCTTGCGCCACCAGGGAGGCCCTATCTTCCTCATCTTTTTAGGGTTTTGTAATCTCTGTTTTTAATTTCCAAGAACAATATTCATGATTGCTCTTGAAATACAATGTTAAGGGATGCTTTCAGCATAGACCAGAACTTAACGGGCCAGTGTGATGGGACGTACTTTGGGAAGAAGGACTGTGAATTGGCAACATCCCGCTGACCCTGATGACAAGGATGCACAGACCTGCTGTCCTAGACATGTGGTTGACCAAGAGGAGCCCAGAAATAAGCTCTCTGGGCCAGGGCCCATGACCTAGTTGACTCCCTCATCGCAAAGCACATCTGTGTCTCTCAGAGAAGACTTGTCAAGATCTGTCAAAATTCTGGGAGTGGTGTCCCATCCAAAGTGCAGGTTTGAATGGAACAAGAGTTGAAGAGGCACAAACACAGCAAGTCGTGTTATTCCTGGGGAGTGTGCAGAATGCAGTGCCCACCGAAGACCAACCTCATGGCACCCAGTCCCCCAACAAGGCATCCACCACTTCCAATGAAGGTTTTGGAGGAACCCTGGTGGTCTGCTGTCACATCCCTTCCTGCACATTGGACAGAGCAGAACGTGATATTTCACCTTCTCAGAGTGGGGAGGCTGAATCAACATGGCTTCTTATCTTCCATTGTTGGGGAATCAGGAGGGAGGGAGGCACACCTGTGGGCTCAGAAAAACCGATGACAAAACATAGGCATTCTTGGGTCCCTGAGGATCACCAGGAAGGGGCTGAAAGCAGGAAAACATGACACCAGGACATTGGAGACCTGTGTCAGCAATAGAGGCATGTCTAAGGAGATGGTCATGTAGAACACAATGCTAGAATTCAGCAGGTAGAAGCTGACAAACATGACCATGAGCATCAGGACAGTGCGAGTGGCTCTCGTCTCAGGGGGGCACCCCCGGCCAGCCCTGGGGGTGTGGAGGTGCCGCACCCTCTGCTGGTGTCTGCGCAGGAGGAGGGCCATGGAGACACTGGCCCAGCCCATGAGGACGATGAAGATGGTGTCTGGCACCAACCACAGGACCACAGCAGCAGCGCTGGAGCCTGAGGCAGAGCAGAACCAGGACCCCCGGGGCTCGGAGCCATTGCCTACGCTCCGTGGACCAGTGACTTTCACAGGAACGTAGGCATTGATGAGGACACCGAGCAGCCAGCAGGTGCTGCAGGAAGGACCCAGGGCCTTGGGGAACACTTCCGGGAGCACCGTCCACCCCAGTCTTCCGGGGTTGACAGTGAAGAGCTGGGAGGTGCTCAGGAGGCAGGTGGAGCACAGCGTGGTGCTCCGGGCCGTCCTTTGAATAAAGCTTAAAAACTTACACCCAAGACAGGACACGGGCCACCTGAACACAAAAGCTGCCATTGTGTTTGAGATCCCAATGCAAAGAAGAACCAAGACATTGGCCACAGCCATGTGGGAGAGAATCGTGTTGCGGATCTTCTGCCTGCATCCTGAAATGATTGTGGAGACATTTTGCAAGAAGAGGAGGATGTTGGCTGGGGTCCCCACCCCTAACAATAAAAGACAAGTGATGTGTATGGTCAGTTCTCCCGTGGTTTGATGGTGGTGGTTCTGGAAGGACTTGGAGAACGCCTCAGTGGGCCTGAAGGGGGTGCGGGCTCTGCTGGTGTCCTCGTTCCTCATCCTTGTGCAACGATCTCGGCCATCGGTCCCTGCAAAGGCAGCCACCGTCGTGTCCCCAAAGGAGCTGAGGCAGGGAGCACATCACTGACCCCGGTGTCATATCCAGTATCCTTTTTTGTGTTGACTCCTGTTTCTCATCAATTTCTCAAGGCCCAGCAGTGTGGGTCCATGAGCTCAGGGGCCTGCTGCCCCTGCAGAGCCACCTGCTGTGGGTCCACATGTGGACAGGCGGGTCTCTGGTGTGCTGAGGCGCTCACCAGCCCCTGCCAGGCAGACAAGGGAGCACAGCCTTGCCGACAGAGGCAGAGGGAAATGAAGGGACTTTTTAAACTAGGGATGGGCCTCCCAAAGTAGTGGACAGTGAACTCTGGCAAAGGAAAGTTCAGCCTCTTTCCACAGTCCCCTTCCCACCTGGCAACCAATCTGGGCTCCCACCTACCCACTGATGAGGCATCAGGGATGATGGGCAGAACCTCACCTAGAGGAGCGTGTTCACCCTGTAAATGACGTGGCACAGGCGCTTATCAGCACTGTGAGAAAACATTAATGTCAGAAAGTGATGAGAGTATCCCGGCAACTAACCAGGACGCCTGGAACCTGTGCTCACTGGGATAAAGTGTGCAAGACAGCTGTGATGAGGAATTTCACAAAGCCCCAGAATCGCAGAGGGTGATGCGGGGACCTGGGGAATCAATCATCGAGCAGAGGAGGCTCTCCCCAAGGACAGAAGTGAAAAAAAATAACCAAAATTCTGGAGCAGAAAAGTACCAGTTTGAGAGAGAACTTACTAAGCAGCATTGAAGTAGGAGGTCACATGGAAGAGCGAGCACATGAACACCAGGACAGGCCTGTAGGGATGACTGTGGAGAGCAGGAGAGCAGGAGAACAGGAGGCCGTTCGAGGACATGACAGTCAGAACTTCCTGCCCTTGGGGCTGTACTTGGATGTCCAGGACCAGAATCTAAGCGAACACAGTTAAAATGTGAAAAGACCTTCACTAGGGCCTGCCTGGTGCCTCAAGGGGTTAAGATGCAACCTATAAAGCTGTCCGCTGCCATTGTAGCACCTGTTTGATTCTTCGGTCAGCCAAGGAGATACCCACATGGTGCAGCAGACCTCTCCTGTAGCCCTCTGCTCCCCTCAGCCATGTGTTTCGGTGAGTCTGCCTGTTCTGTTCCCCACTCTGTCTCTGAGGAATACTCTCACCGCCTCCCACAGACACCGCTGGCCTGTACACCTGTGCTTGTATGCATAAATGAATAAAACTTTTTTAAAAAAGAAAGAACTTCAATAAATGAGGCAGTACAGAGGTCAGCAAGGGGCAATAAAGAACTTTAGAGTAAGCCTTGGGAAAAGGAGGATGCCCTCGAAGGTGCTCCACAGGCTTCTGGGATGAAGCCAAAGCCATTGTGGAAGGAAAGTTTGCAGCAATAAATGCACAGGGTAGCACATTTTTAAAGTTCAAAATAAAAAATATTTCAAGGATAGAGAGAGGAGAAAAAACTAAGCCCAGAGGAAGCAAAAGGGAGCGAGAGGAAAACATGCACAGAAATGAGTGAAGTAGAGGTGAGGACAACATGGAAATGCAACAGGTAAACTGGGGTCTGGGACTTCAAAAAGAGCAAGAAACGTGGACAGATCTCTCCCGAGAATAACAAGAGAGGAGATGCAAAGAAATGCAGTCAGTAGTGAAAGGGGCACCGCCCTCGCTCTGCAGAAAAACAGAATCCTAAGACACCACCTTGAAGGGGACCAGCCAGGAGCAGCACAGCCGACAGGACGTGGACACATTCTAGAAACCCACGACACACCAGACGCTTCAGGAAGACAGAGGAAATCGAAACAGCTGATAAAGTGAAGAGATTCAATCACTCATCACAAACCTCTGAATGCAGAGAATCCAGGTTCTTGCAAAACATAAATAATTAACACTTCCTGCAACTCTTACAACATACAGAGAAAGAGCAAAACTTCCAAGCTGGTGTTTGAAGCCAGCTTTACCTTGATGCGAAACCTGGTTGGGACACACAGGAGGAGCCAACCGTGTCCAGCGTCTGGTGGGCAGACGGGCAACACGCTCACAGACACGAGGACACACCCTCATGGGCATGTTAAAAGGATTTAGCACCCTGACCCAGCGGGGTCCATGCTTGAGACACAAGCACTCAGCACACGCCGGCCAGCAGAGGTGCCCGGGTACTAATGCTCGGAAGCCGCACGGTCGTCTTAGGACAGGCAGAAAAGGCTGTCCCAGTCCCAGCCTCCTCTCGTGATCGAAGAAACAGCAGCCCCAGAGACTGGGCATAAGAGGAACGTAACTCAACATGGTGAGCACCCGCATTCCAGGGGCTGCTCAGCGGAGAGGCTCCACGCACCTGCTCTAATGCCCACCATGGGACAGGACTCCCTCGTGCCCCAGAACACAGGGTGCCAGCTGGGTGCGGGCAAGACTAAGAGACACGGGACAGCCAATCGATAAAGCAAAACTAAAAGGATGGGATGGTTTGATAGAGAAATATCCAAAGAGTCACCAGAAAACTGCTGGAATCAATGAAGCCAGTTGGCAGCTGTGACGGGAACACAAATAATCACTTTCCCCCCCTGAAACATCTGAAGGAGAAAGGAAGAAACTGCCCCGTTCACGTGAATATCAACAGAGCAAACACTTGGAGTGAATCCAGCTCCAGCCTGCTGAGTCCTGCACAACCCCAGGCGGAGCCTTCCCCCCTCCCGGAGACCCCAAAAGGGCGCAGGGGAGCACTCACCTGGCCAGGCGCCCTCCCAGCACTGTGCAGGGAGAGCTCAGCAGGCCTGGCCTGTTATAGAGACAGTGATCCCTGCCCTGCCCTCCCCACAGACACCCTGTCATCACGTCACCTGCCGCAGACACACTGTCTGCGTGGAGAGTCTGAGAGGATCCGGGGGGTCTCACCCCAGTCCCTCACTGTCAGTCACCTCAGCTCACAGGGGACAGCTCTGGGCAATTACTGGGGTGACCTAATGAGCAGCTGAGCACAGAAAGTTTCCCATGTTCCCTGCGGGAGGAAAAAGTTCAGAATCAAAGTGTAATCAAGGGGGAATGAGCATCAAGGCTGTGCAGGGTCCTTCACACCCGTCCCCGGACGGGGACACACACGTCCCGATGGCCGTCCCCACAGTCCCGGCGTGTCCAGCTCAGGCTGACGCGGTGTTGGTGCAAACTGAAGCTGTCCCTGGGATCTGGCGTCTCCCTTGGATTAAATTCCTCTTGTGACCTTTGGCTCCGAGTCCTGTATCCTAGAGAGGATGAGGATGGCAGGTGAGACTTTTATTGCGAGGGGGTCTTGGTTAAATGCTACTCAGGATCTCGGAAAGAAAAACTTCGAGTCTTTTTGGTCCAGCTCCTAATCCAAACCGGGTCACGCCTGCCCATGACCCCAGAGAGACCCAGTAATCCTCAGAGGGGTTAGGCTGGCCTGAGGCAGCTCAGAGCGACGTTCAAGTTGAGACTAAGTGGGAACTTCCCCACTGCAGCCCCATGCTCGATGGCCCTAAGTGCCCTTTATGGGGAGGGATAGCAGCATCTCCAGGGGTGAAGGACGTCAGGGTCACGGGAAACACCCTGAGCTGTAGGACTTTCATCATGGTCGCCAATGACAATTAACATGAGGGGGGCAACTCTGGCAGGTGTTGGTGGGAGTGTGACCAGCATAAAGATGGGAGAAGGTGACAAGGTCAGTGAAGATTCAGGGGTGTTAGCGGACTCTGGGGTGGAATATTATTCAGTCATGAAAAAGGGAGAAAATCCTGCCCTGTCAACCTGATGGGTGAACCTGGGGGCCTTGTCCTTCCTGAGACAGCCCAGTCTCGGGGACAGACCCTGCCTGACCGCACATATCAGAGGCCTCTGAAAGCATCAGGCGCGCAGAGGTGGAGAGAGAACATGGTGCTGTCCAGGGCCAGGAGGGGCCCATGAGGATGGTGTGAGCCCCAGAGTGGTGTACACGCCACAATGTGCATAAACACTTCCAGGTGCTGTGAAGACCTCGCAGCTGTTCTCATCAGCAACGAGAAGCTGAAACCTTGAGACTGGGCAAAATACGTAGGCACGCTGATGCCTTGTGCTTGTGTGATGCTGAAGCATCCCAACTGCAAAATGGAGACTCTGGGCGAGTGTCCTCCATTCCCTGCTTGGGAGACATCACTGTCTCAAGAGCGGGAAAGCTGTCGGGCAGGTGGGGCTAAAGGGAAGCAGTTTACAAGCAGGTGTGGATGGACCCGTGATGGGGCTCAGCCCCGGGGATGTGGAGGCGGGGTGGTTCTTCCCTCTGCTGGGTGTGTCCCCTCCCTGCTCCCTGTGGGGTCTGCCATGACCTTGTCCCTTCTCCCTCCACGAGCTGCCAGAGCCCCACCCCGGGTGCCACGGGTCCAGGGCACCCAGGCTGTAGTGGAGACGCGCCACTCGGATCTCTGAAGTCACCGGCTCAAAGAATACATGTCATGGAGTGTCCTCTGCCCACTAGTTACGGGTCAGCACCCCCTCCTCCCATCACAATGATGGGAAATGGCTCTGGAAATGGCCACCGACTCCTCAGCTAGAAACAATGGTCTGCAGAAACCCGACTGTGACTTTGGTTGTGTGTAAAGTTGTCAGCCAGGCTCTGAGTGCGGAGGGGCTCTGTAAGGTTGGGCCCCACCAGCCCAGAGGGTCAGCCTGAGAGTGGCGTCAGCCTTGCCCAGCAGCGAGTGGGTCTCACAGCCACTCACTGGACAGCTGAGTGTCCGCTGGACCACGTCCCCCTTCTCTGCAGAATTGCACCCTCTGGGAAACTGTCAAGCCCTCTCTTTACATTTAGCATGAGTCCCCCAGTTGTTCATAGGGATGAAGAGAGAGAAAGCAGCAAAACAGGAAGGGCTACTGTCCTTCACCATGCAGGTGCCTTTTTCTTTGTCCTTTCCTAATACACCTGTCCTGGTATAAAGTGGGGAAGGAGACATGGGATTCAGCGAGGCTAACAGTCATGTGTACAGTCAGAAAAGTTACTCCGTTTTCTGGTCTGGACAAGTGTTTATATGATGAGGAGACGCAGACGCTGCTGCTGACCACGGAAGAGAAAATCCCCACCTGACCATTCCCATCACTCCCGAGCTGCCATGGAGTGCAGGCTCAGGTGTGTGATCATCTCATGGAGCACACCCTGCAGTAACCTTCTCAGAATGGCCTCTTCTCGCTGAGATGTATGTTTCTCCTGTTTACACACCATCTTGTGGATTGTACCCTGCACGTCATGGTGCTGGGGTTGTGACCTCAGGCTGCTCCCTCACGGTGTGCTGGCCAAGTGATTGTGGGATGACACTCAGGTGTGTGTGCTCTCTGCCAGGTCCTCTGTCCCCCACAGGTAAAATACCCAACCTACCTTGCAGTATTTAGAGAAAAGTACATTAAATGGCTGACACTTTGGAAAGGTCACTTGATTCTCTTAAAGGACATCTTAGCCTGCGGGAACTGGCAGTTGAAGGGCCACGAGCCCTGGCCCTCTGAGGCAGACCTGATGCCGTTGTAGTTAGATGTGGTTGTCATCACTACATCTATCCCCAATTTCACCGTGTCTGCTCTCTGAGTTGCTCAGGTTCCTTCTCCAGAGCGCATCTCCAAAGCTCCACTTAGGCCTCTGCAGCAGCCTTCAATAATTCAGTGAGATCTTTTCCAAATGTGGCTACACGGTTAATGTTTTATTTTTCAAATATGTAGAAACGCCTCTGTCATAATGAATATGATCTGCTCAGTTGCCTTGACAATATGTTATTCATGCTCATTAGCCTGAAATAGAAGTGCATGTGTCTCTTTTTAACATTGAAATTTTCAGTGGACTTTGTTATAGAGAAGTTGTAAATGCACAACCGAATGGAGAGTCAGGTGCAGCGATGTCCCACTTAGCCCCAGCCCTACACCCGACCCCGGTTATCCGGCCTGGTGACAAATGGTCGTTCCATTCTCCTCGCGTGTTCTCCGTGGCTGCCACTGCTCAAGTGAGAATTTATGATAAATGCAATATGGACATGCAAGTCTGTCGCTCCCAAACCAACTGGAAAAGTCCCCACTGGTGGGACTGGTCACAGCTTCCATGTGTGGAATGCAGGATTAGACGTTCAACTCTTTTGTGGAGTTTCTTTTTTATTCTGTTGAGTTTTATATTTTGGCTTTGACTCGTTCTGAATTTAAAGAAAGCAGATGTGATTCTGCTCTTTGTCCAGTCATTTCTCCCCCTCATTCCTGTCGTTGCGTCCTGGGGTCCCATTCCCAGGGCAGATTGTGCAGGGGAAGGGCGGCAGGTCCATCCAGAGAGGGACAAGGGACCCGAGCTTCCGGGGGTTGGAGGGCTATAATCACTTATGGGGTTCTGAGGACACACTGGGATCTAGGGTGGGTCAGATGAGCTTCAAAAGGGCTGTTCTCAGGCCAGAAGACCTGGGGCCCGAATCTCAGGGTCTCTGGAATTTAATCCAAGGGAGACGGCAGGTGACGTGATGTCGGGGTGTCTGTGGGGAGGGCGGGGCAGGGATCACTGTTCCTATAACTGCCCCAGCCCTCAGGCTCTTGAGAATTGGGGCGGAGGGGAGGGCATAGGCCTGGCTGGGTCCCTCTGAGACGCTCCTCAGGACTCAGTGCCCCCGTGTCTCCCAGTGGCCTGCGGGTCCCTGTGTGGCACCATGTTGTTGTCTCAGCAGGTGGATAGGGCCGCACCCTGCCTTGTGTGTCTTTTGCTTTGTGGCGTTTGGGTTGAATTTCGGCTCATTGGGTGAGTTTTGATGTCTGTCTGTGGCCTCAGCCCCCACATTCCCCCCGAGCCCAACGTCCCTGAGCTTCCCTCTGCGGCCGTGGGCGTCTGGGGTCGGGTCAGGGAGTCTCAGCGCTGCTGTGGTGTGGGGTGTGGGTGTTGCTGGCGGGTACACTTCACTGTCCGCGTGTTCTCCGCCTCCCCAGGCCCGTGTGTTGAGTGACATCTTCTCTCTCTGCGCCCTGGGGTCCTTCCTGAGTGCCAGTCGGCTTCCGGGCCTGCTTTTATCCCGGGCCGTCTGCCCGTCCCGTGGCTGGTGTCTGTCTTGGCCAGTGCCCTGTGGTTTCGCTGCAGTTTGCAGGACAATTTGAAATCGGGAAGGAGACGCACCCCTGTTCTGTTTGCCTCGACTCCTCCGGCCCTGTGACGTGATCTGTGGTTTCATCCAAATTTTAGTTCGTTTCTGCTGTTGTTGAGGAGATGGTCGTTTTTATGTGGGTGGCGATGGTAGAGCAAGGACATGTCCACAGTCTGGAACTTTCTGACCCGTGTGCCTGGGCGTCTTCTGCTCGTGGGTCTCACGCCATGTCTTTCAGCCGAGCCCGCGGGTTCCTGGCGTCCACTCTCATGCCCTGCGTGACACTGACTCAAAGTGTTTGATCGCCGTGATGCCGCTGTCGGAGGGATGGTTTTCTTTCCTCATCGGATGCTTCATCCTGAGCGTGAGGAAACGCAGCTGCATTCCTGGTGCCCACTGGGTGCCCGCCTCCCTGCCCCATGGGCCATTATTCCAGCTGCAAGTGGATCGACTCAGGAGTGTCCGTGTATGAATCATCGCCTTTGCAAAGAGCCCCTTGTTTACTGCTCTTCAGCTTGGGTTCCTTTCATTTCTCTGGCCCCTGTGTGCAAGCTGGGACACCCTGCCTCTCCTGTTGCGGGGTGGGGAGAGCCGCTCCCTGGATGTCGTTGATAGGGGAGGAAATACTTTCCATTTCTCCCCATGGAGTATGTCCCAGAGGGCCTGTCATCGTGGTTTCCGTCCTGTTGAGTTATATTCCCTCTCTGCCCGGTGTGTCAAGATGCTTATGTTCAGTTCTAATGAAAGGTCGCTGTGCTCACACGTGCGTGTGTTTATTGCATTCTGTCACCGTGCGGGTCCCTGACGTTGACCTGAGCGTGTGGAACATTCTTGCACCCGCTCGGGGCCGGTGCCTGGTCTGTCATGTGCTCTTGAATTTGGTTTAGAGATGTTGTGAGGAGAAATACTGCTTATGTGACACTGGAGGTACAGGGTTAGTCTTTGATGTCCTTCAGTTTCAGGGTTTTAATAATTCATGTTCTATTTCATTCTGGTTTTTTGGCTTCTTTGGTTTCCTTCTTTGGCTCTCGGGGCTCACCCACCGGGGGCGCTGTGTCCTCCCCAGCCCCCACATGGCAAGACAGCCCCAGGGCGCTGCCACCCCTGCCTGTGGGCAGGACTACAAGTGGATGGGCTGTGCTTCTAGATGACCCCAAGGCCTCCACCTGGCCCCAAACATCGCAACAAAGAAATTAATTAAATTAATGAAAAGGAGGGCCCTAGCAGGACACAAACCCCCAGGGCCCACAGCCCCTCCGGGATAATGACAGGAGCTGAGTCTACAGAGGCCGGACCTCCCCCACCCATGGCTTCTCTGCTCAGCCCCTTCTACAGATGGGGGCACAAGGCGAAGAGCATGCTCGTGTTCTCAGCCCCAGTGCGTGGGGTGTTAAGAAGGGAACCCGCCGTGTTGTCTCCCAAGTGGGTCATGAATTAAATTGCGATGATATTAAACTCCTCACACCCCCGAAGTTTCCATCTCCCGGGTGGGTGCATTGTGCGGATGGGCTGATGTCGACTCTTGCTTTGCTTTCCACCTTGCTGTTGTCACGTGACAGGGACACGGCAGTTTTCTTGCTGAGGGGAACGTCTTGGTTCTCCCCTCTGCCGGGATCCCGTACCTGATGGCTGCCCTGGAGGACTCCCCATGTCCCTGCGTCCTTCCTGCTGCACCTGCTGGCTGCTCAGTGCGTTCATCAATGTCTAAATCCCTGTCCCATTCAGTGGTCCAGGGTGCATGAGCAATGGCTCCGAGCCCCACGGGAGTTGGTTCTGCTTGTCCTCAGGCCACAATGCCGCCATCGTGGTCCTGTGTTTGGTGCCGGATGCCGTCTCATCGGCCTCATGGGATGGGCCAACGTCTCCATGGCCCTCCTCCTATGCATACACAAGCAGAGGGTGTAGCATCCCCAACACCCCCAGGGCTGGCCAGGGGTGCCCCCTGGAGACCAGGGCCACCCGCACCACCTCAGGCTGATGGTCAACTTCGTCAGCTTCTACCTGCTGAATTCTATGCTCACCTTTTACATGTCTGCCTTCAGAGACACCCGCCTGTGGGTGATGCAGGTGTCCAACCTCCTGCTGTCCTGTTTTCCCACACTGTGCTCCTTCCTGATGAGCCTCAGGGGTTCCAGACAGGGAAGGCTCTGCTCCTGAGCTGTTAGGAGCAGCCTCAGCTTCGACAGTCACCCATTTCCTAACCATTTCCTGTACCCGCGTGTCCCATCCGTGCAGTGTTGGTTTACACACTGTGGAGGGCTGGGCATAAACCCCTGCATCATCCTCACAGAATTCGTGTGTCCCGTCATGCTGTGTCAGTGCTCTGCTTCTCCGCGCCCGCTTCCCTTCTGGTGGCCACTATTGTGTATTTGTTGTCTGAGGGGATGTTTTCAGTTATTTAGCCCATGTATGTGCTCGCACTCCACGTAAGGTGAAATCATACGGTGTTTCTCTCCACCTGACGTTTTGTACTGAGCACCTAATTTCCAGTTTTATCCATGCATTGTATATGCCGGGGTCTTACCATCTTCCCAGGTGCATAGTATGCAAAAAGTAACCTCGTAAGTCAAAATAAATAGGAATATGTGAGTCCACCCTGAGACGGGTCCATCCATGACAGCTGCTCATGGAAAGATGGTCACCTCCTGTGATCGCAGTCACATCATTCTGTTCTGTCTGTTTTTCCACCTGTTCTTTTCCCAAATCAGACACTCCAAGGAAAATTGTTAATGCCCCCCCCTCCTTCCTGACAGATGACCTGATGGTTTCAGAAACCAGGTCAGGACCCCAGTCAGAGGGCAGGTCTTGAGGGGCCCTGGATAAACAGTGGGCGGGGCGTCCACTGGCCCAGGCGGGGTGACAGTTCACTGGAAGGACCCTGGGCCCCACAGTCCTGCCCCCAGCACACACAGACTCCCCTGCAGGGCCCCAGTCTCAGCTCAGGAGCTTCCTGCAGGGTGACAGGAGGCTGATGCTGTCCCCAACAGTAGATAAACCAGGCGAGAAGGGAGGGGTTCCTGCGGGCAGTTTGACCTGTGCTTGCTCACCCATCCTCACACACCCAGACACTTAAAAGTGGGAGCTGCACCGTTTCCGGCTATAAAAGAAAGTGTGAACTGAGTCCAGCAAACTCCAATCCAAATACAATATCAGCCGTTACCACAATGAAACAGCCAGACCATGCAATAAGGAAATAAAATAGTGCGTGACCGAGAAACTGGATGACTGGAAGCCCAGCAGAACCGGCTGTGGGGAGACGTGAGGATTGGGTGCGACCTGCGCATCCACAGCCTGTGGGGAGATGCGCTCCTGGCGCCTGCAGCCAAAACTCTCCAGGGATCTCTGTTAAACAGGAGGACGACAAAAGCTGCAGGAAGTCATGAGCGATTTTATTTCTATATCTTTCACATGTTAAAAAGACAGTGTCTAGGTCAAAGGAGAGAGAGAAGGAGGCACCTGCACATCCCAGGCGGTGAGAGCTGCTCGCTGGCCATTTCCAAGGCTTAAATTCCCCGAATCTCCCCCAGCACTGTTCACCAAGTTCAGATAGGAGACAGAGGCTTCTGCACACCGCAGAGATGCGAGGGATGAGAGGATTCACCAGAGATAGAGCCAGGAATAGAATAGGCAGACTGACCAAAGTACACTGCTGAGGGGAGCTGCTGGAGAATCAGGAGAGGTCTGCTGCGCCACGTGGGCTGCTCCCAGGCTGGCCAGGGATCAAACTCGTGCTGCTGAGGCTGTGGATCGCTTCATAGTGCGGTGCTTAACCCCTTGCACCACCAGGGAGGCCCTATCTTCCTCATCTCTTTATGGCTTTGTAACCCCTGTTTATAATTTCCAAGAACAATATTCATGATTGCTCTTGAAATAAAACGTTAAGGGATGCTTTCAGCATAGACCAGAACTTAATGGGCCTGTGTGATGGGACGTACATTGGGAAGAAGGACTGTGAATTGGCAACATCCCCCACTGACCCCAATGACAAGGATGCAGAGAGCTGTTGTCCTAGTCATGTGCGTGACCCAGAGGAGCCCAGAAATAAGCTCTCTGGGCCAGGGCCCATGACCTGGTTGGCTCCCTCATCACAAAGCACATCTGTGTCTCTCAGAGAAGACTTGTCAAGATCTTTCAAAATTCTGGGAGTGGTGTCCCCTCTAAAGTGCAGGTTTGCATGGAACAAGAGTTGAAGAGGCACAAACACAGCAAGTCGTGTCATTCCTGGCGACCGTGCAGACTGCTGCCCACTGAAGACCACCCTCACGGCACCCCTTCCCCCAACAAGGCATCCACCACGGCCGATGAGGGTTTTGGAGGGACCCTGGTGGTCTGCTGTCACATCCCTTCCTGCACGTTGGACACAGAGCACATCGTGATAGTTCACCTTCTCAGAGTGGGGAGGCTGAATCAACATGGCTTCTCATCTTCCACTGTGTGGGGAATCAGGAGTGAGGGAGGCACTCATGCGGGCTCAGAAAAACCGAGGACAAAACATAGGCATTCTTGGGTCCCTGAGGATCACCAGGAAGGGGCAGAGAGCAGGGAAACATGACACCAGGACATTGGAGACCTGTGTCAGCAACAGAGGGGTGTCCAAGAAGATTGTCATGTAGAACACAATGCTAGAATTCAGCAGGTAGAAGCTGACAAACATGACCATGACCATCAGGACGGTGCGAGTGGCTCTGGTCTCAGGGGGGCACCCCCGAGCGGACCTTGGGGTGCGGAGGTGCAGCACCCTCTGCTGGTGTCTGTGCAGGAGGAGGGCCATGGAGACGCTGGCCCAGCCCATGAGGCCGATGAAGATGGCGTCCGGCACCAACCACAGGACCACAGCAGCAGCGCTGGAGCCTGAGGCAGAGCAGAACCAGGACCCCCAGGGCTCGGAGCCATTGCCTACGCTCTGTGGACCAGTGACTTTCACAGGAATGTAGGCATTGATGAGGACACCGAGCAGCCAGCAGGTGCTGCAGGAAGGACCCAGGGCCTTGGGGAACACTTCCGGGAGCACCGTCCACCCCAGTCTTCCAGGACTGAGAGTGAAGAGCTGGGAGGTGGTCAGGAGGCAGGTGGAGCACAGTGTGGTGCTCCGGGCCGTCCTTTGAATAAAGCCTAAAATCTTACACCCAAGAGAGGACAGGGGCCGCCTGGACAGGAAAGCTGCCATTGTGTTTGTGATCCCAATGGAAAGAAGAACGAAGACGTTAGCCACGGCCATGTGGGAGAGAATCGTGTTGGGGAGCTTCTGCCTGCATCCTGAAATGATTGGGGAGACGTTTTGCAAGAAGAGGAGGACATTAGCTAGGGTCCCCACCCCCATCAATAAAAGAAAAGTAATCTGTATGGTCAGTTCTCCTGTGGTTTGATTGTGGTGCTTCTGGAAGGACTTGGAGAGCGCCTCAACGGTGCTGAAGGGGGTGCAGGCTCTGCTGGCGTCCTCGTTCCTCATCCTTGTGCAACAATCTCCGCTATCGGTCCCTGCAAAGGCAGCCACTGTCGTGTCGCCAAAGGAGCTGAGCTGGGGGAGCACATCACTGACCCCAGTGTCCTATCCAGTATCCTTTTTCTTATTGACTCCTGTTTCTCATCAATTCCTCAAGGCCCAGCAGTGTGGGTCCATGAGCTCAGGAGCCTGCTGCCCCTGCAGAGCCACCTGCTGTGGGTCTACATGTGGACAGGCGGGTCTCTGGTGTGCTGAGGCGCTCAGACCAGCCCCTGCCAGGCAGACAAGAGGGCACAGCCTTGCCGACAGAGGCAGAAGGGAATGAAGGGACTCTTTCAACTAGAGGTGGGCCTACCAAACTAGCAGAGAATGAACCCTGCAAAGAAAAGTGTAGCCTCTTGCCACAGTGCCCTTCCCACCTGGACAACCAATCTGGGCTCCCACCTACCCACCTGAGGCATCAGGGGTGATAGGCAGAACCTCACCTAGGGGAGCGTGTTCACCCTGTAAATGAGGTGGCACAGTGTAGTGTAAGGTACAAGGTATCAGGCTTTTCTGCCCTTCCGCCATCAGGATAGATGAGGGAGCCCTGTGATCCTGGGTGCATGCCTGATGGCGGGCACCTGAAGTGGGTCCACCTGAGCTAAGAGACTGATTTATAAGGGTGGTGCAGCAGAGTGCGGTGTGGTGGTAGTGCGGTGTTAACGGTGGAGGAGTGGAGTGTACGGAGGAGTGTTGGAGCGACTACAAACCACGGCGAAGAGCATGTGGCTGCTAGAACCGTTCATAAACCTGCTCAGAATGGGTTGGTTGCTTTACAACTGGCGTAGACAGCAGGACGGTTCGAGGCAGGACAGCTCTACGCAGAGGAAACCCTTTGAAATATGGAGAGGGATCCCTGGATGGCCGGCCACGAGCAGATGGTACCCGGTGGCCGACCTCCTCGCCCAGTGGGCACCTCCCCAGGAATGTCCAGAGGTAGATGGATCCCCAGGGCAGTTGGAACAGGCCCTGTATGAAACAGAAGAAACCCTGAGTGGACGCAGGGCCCGCGAGGCGGCAGGAGCCGTGGGATGGGTGTTTCTCACAGCTCTGCGAGAGTCCAGGCGGAAAGAGCAATCTAGGATCCAGCAAGTACTGGATGAGATGCGGGGAGAGATGCGAGAAGAGATGCGGATCCAGCAACAACATTTGAGGATTCTGGAGGAAGAAGTTCGGAGAAACCGACCCACCCCTCCGGAGATGCCAGACTCCGTCTCAGGAAGGAAGGAGAGGGAGGCTGGCCCTTTGCCCGAATCACAGCCGGTGGTGGCAAACCAGCCTGCGACTCCAGAGATGCCAGACCCCTGCTCAGGAGAGGAGGAGAGGGAGGCTAAACCTTTGTCTGAGTCCCAACCGGCGGTGGTAAACCAACCCGCCACCCCGGAGATGCCGGACTCCTCTGGAGAGGAGGAGGAGGCTGGGCCCATGCTCCGGGCCCGCCCGGGAGTGACTCAGAAAATGAAGCGGCAGCGACCCATGGCCCCAGGGGGTCTGGCTGCGGGACCACCACAGATGACGGAATTTACTACCTACCGACCTTACACCCAGGCGGAACGGGTGGACTTGGGCAAACAGTTCCGCCAGAAACCGGGGGAACCCTTGGCAGCCTGGCTGCTACGTTTATGGGACCTGGGGGTGGAGGGGATTATTTGCACAGCGCAAGAGATGGAGAGACTGGCCTCCGTGACTTCACACCCATCCTTGCGACAGAGGCTGCGGAACAGCCGGCGGTATGGCCAGGGCGACCCCACCCTCCTGGAGTGGATAATGGCTGCCATACGGACAGTGACAGTCTGGGCTGATGCGGGAGACGTGCCGGAGACAGTAAGTGGATGGCAGACGGACGCCGAGCTGGTGCAGGTACTTCGGGAATTGGGGATGCGGCAGGCCATGTTTAATGTGAATATGCAGGGTCCTGACGATGAGCGTTTCACAGCAGGAACGAGAGACTTGGTATTAAAGAATGCCCCCTCATCTACATTTGGATCCCTCATGGCAGTACTAGCACCCTATGTGGGACGTCAGATACATGACGTCACCACAATGATAGCCAGCTTGGGAGAAGTTGAGAGCCGGCGCTCTCAGAAAGGAATACGGGTAGTTTCAGAAAGGTCAAAAGGAATGCCAAGGAGGGCAAGGAGGCCTCTTGGCATCACAGAACCTATAAAAGTCACCCGTAAACAAATGTGGATGGATTTAATAAGAGCAGGGGTAGATGGCACTAAAATAGACGCGCAGCCCAATGCATATTTATTGGAATCATGGCAGCAGCTGCGAGAAGACCAGAGGTTCACACGCATGAGAAGGACTGCTGCTCAAGGGGAGCCTGGAAGCCCCAGGCCTCAGGCGCGCGCCCTGCGGCTGGAAGACCACTTGCTGCCAGCCCCGTCCTCGGGGGGATGGCCTGATAGCCTTTGAATAGGGTGAGGGCCAAGGAACCCGTGCACAGGGGACGGGCAGGGACCGGAGGCCACATGTGGAGCTTGCCATCCCCTGGTCCCCGACTAACGTACAAAGGGTTTTAGCGCTAGTAGACACAGGAGCAGAATGTACTCTGCTCTATGGAAATCCGGAAAGATTTCATGGGCCTACTTGTTATATTGATGGCTATGGAGGCCAGAGTGTCAAGGTGACAGCAGTAAAACTATCTCTGGGGATTGGGCGATGACCCCCTAAAGAGTATAAAGTGTATGTATCGTCCGTCCCGGAGTACATCCTGGGGGTGGATGTACTACGTGGCTTATGGCTAGAGACCACAGTCGGAGAGTTTCGCCTTAGGGTGCGTGTGGTAAAGGCAGTGGTGAGAGGACACGCTAAGCATCCGCCCCTACAACTGCCAGTCCCTAGGCGAGTGACTAATACCAAGCAATATCGGTTGCCCGGAGGCTACAAAGAAATTACAGGCACAATATCAGAGCTGGAGAAAGTGGGCATTGTGCGTACTGCCCACAGCCCCTACAATTCGCCAGTGTGGCCGGTGAAGAAGCCCGATGGCTCTTGGCGCATGACAGTAGATTATCGTGAATTGAATAAGGTAGGTCCCCCCTTGCATGCTGCAGTGCCTTCAGTGGCAGATTTGATGGATCGTCTGAGCCACGAGCTGAGAATGTACCATTTTGTAGCCGATCTGGCAAATGCTTTTTTTTCGATAGATAGAGCCCCAGGAAGTCAAGACCAATTCGCCTTCACCTGGGAAGGCCGGCAACGGACATTCACTGTGCTGCCACAGGGTTACCTGCACAGCCCGACTCTGTGTCACGGGCTGGTGGCAGCAGATTTGGCCCGGTGGGAAAGGCCATCTTCAGTGCGTTTATACCATTATATTGATGATATTTTATTGACAAGTGACTCTCTTACAGATCTGGAAAAGGCAGTACCTCTCTTATTAACACACCTGAAAACATGCGGCTGGGCAATCAACGAAAGCAAACTGCAGGGGCCTGGACTGTCAGTTAAGTTCCTGGGAGCTGTTTGGTCTGGTAAGACAAAGGTTATCCCTGAAGCTGTGATAGATACAGTTCAAGCTTACCCCACTCCAACCACAGTGAAGCAGCTGCAAGCCTTTCTGGGTTTGCTGGGTTACTGGAGGGCATTTATACCTCACATGGCCCAGCTCTTACGACCCTTGTATATGTTAATACGTAAGGGAGGCAGGTGGGATTGGTCAGCTGAGACAGACACAGCATTTGCCACGGCCAAACGAACTATAAAGACTGCTCAGGCCTTGCAGGTTTTTGACCCAGCCCGACCCTGTGAGCTCGATGTGCATGTTACTCAGGAAGGGCTCGGGTGGGGACTCTGGCAGAAATCAGAGAGGCTACGACAGCCTATTGGGTTCTGGTCCCAACTCTGGAAGGGGGCTGAGGTTAGGTATTCTTTAATTGAGAAACAGTTAGCTGCGGTATATGCAGCCTTACTAGCCACAGAAAGTATAACTGCCACAGCCCCTGTCTCAGTGAGAACCACTTACCCAATAGCTGGATGGGTACGGGACTGGACAACAAAGCCCCATAGTGGCACTGCTCAAACGCCCACTTTGGCGAAGTGGGGGGCATACTTAGAACAGCGCTGCACCCTGTCAACTAGCCCCTTAAGGGTGGAGTTGCAGGAGGTTCTTGGTCCTGTGACATATACTAGTATGGAACCAAATTCAGAAGCCTGTATAGAAGCCGAACCTGAAGCTAGTCCCTACAAGGAGGGTCGAGCACCGATTCCAGCAGAGGCCTGGTATACAGATGGCTCCAGCCGGGGCCAGCCAGCCTCTTGGACAGCGGTGGCTGTACACCCAGAAACAGACACTATCTGGTTCGAAACCGGGACGGGACAGAGCAGCCAATGGGCTGAACTGCAAGCAGTATGGATGGTCGTGGCCCATGAGCCTTCCCCTCTAGTAATCTGTACTGACAGGTGGGCTGTGTACAGGGGTCTGACACTGGATTTCCACATGGAATTTAAATGACTGGACAGTTATGCATCGGCCATTGTGGGGCCAGGCCCTATGGAAAGATCTATGGGATCTGGGGCATCAGATGCAGGTGACTGTTTATCATGTCACAGGACATGCCCCATTAGCCTCACCAGGCAACGATGAGGCAGATACCCTAGCCCGGGTTCGATGGCTTGAAACTGCTCCAGGGCGGGATGTTGCGCAGTGGCTACACAGACGCTTGCTCCACGCAGGGCAGAAGACAATGTGGGCCACTGTGCGTGCCTGGGGTCTACCTGTAACTTTAAAAGAAATCCAGACTGCATGTGAAACATGTGTAGTATGTTCTAGAACTTACCCCCGGAGACCTTTTGCATCTATAGGCCAGGTGTTGCGGGGGCAGGTACCCCTGACACGCTGGCAGATTGACATCATTGGACCACTACCTCGCTCCGATGGACAACAATATGCTGTCACCTGTGTGGACACTGCTACCGGGTTATTGGCAGCTTACCCTGCTCCACATGCGGACCAAAAGGCAGTTTTGGCAGCACTGGCACGCCTATGTGCTGCATATGGACGTCCGCTGGTAGTGGAGAGCGATCAAGGGACTCATTTTACAGGAGCCCGGGTGCAGCAGTGGGCCAAGAACATGGGTGTTGAATGGAAGTTTCACACTCCCTATAATCCCAAAGCTGCAGGGATTATAGAGAGGTATAATGGCCTACTGAAGCAAGGACTAAGAGCCACTGCCCCCACTCAGACGCTGGCCGGGTGGAGCCAACGTCTATGGGAGGCATTGCAGACATTGAATGAGAGGAGCAGGAGAGGCGGCCTGGCTCCAGTGGAGGCATTGCTACATCGTGCCGCTGCTCCCATCCAATTACAAATAAAGACGTCAGACGTCTTATTAAAACCGGGACTTGGACAGCAGGGCAACATCCTATTGCCAGCCCCAACTGGAGTGGACCCAGGGCAGACTGTGGACTGGGAATGGCCCTGGACAGTGAAGGCTCCCCATATGTGGTGGGTGGCTCTGATAGCCCCTTGGGGTCGTGGCCTGGAGGCCGATTTACAGATAAAACCATGGGTGAGTGCGCAGTGGCCGCCACGGGTGTGTGTTACCCACCCTGGAGTGGCAGATCAGCGGGCAATCCTCAAGGGGACATTTGTAATAACTCTGTGGCCCATTATGAGCTCTCCACTCCTGCTGCATGTAGAACCCACTGATGCCTCTTCACTGGCAAAGCGAGTGTGGTATTCATGCCCTGGAAGGCCACTGATGCCAGCAACAATATTGTCTTCGGATGCCAAATTGGCATGTATATTGCCCGATGGGAGGGATCTCCCATTGCTGGTACCGGTAACTTCTCTGTCTTTCCGCCCCTAGGAAAATTAAGTTTAGTCATTTTGTGATGTATTTGCTTTTGTGGTCCATGGCTACACTATTTATGTTTGCTTAAAAAATTGTATATACGTGGACTATATGGCAGAAAACCCTGAGGGGGTGGACTGTAGGGTAAGGTACAAGGTATCAGGCTTTTCTGCCCTTCCGCCATCAGGATAGATGAGGGAGCCCTGTGATCCTGGGTGCATGCCTGATGGCGGGCACCTGAAGTGGGTCCACCTGAGCTAAGAGACTGATTTATAAGGGTGGTGCAGCAGAGTGCGGTGTGGTGGTAGTGCGGTGTTAAGGGTGGAGGAGTGGAGTGTACGGAGGAGTGTTGGAGCGACTACAAACCATGGCGAAGGGCATGTGGCTGCTAGAACCGTTCATAAACCTGCTCAGAATGGGTTGGTTGCTTTACACACAGGCACTTGTCAGCACTGTGAGAATGCATTGATGTCACAAAGTGATGAGAGTATCCCGGCAACTAACCAGGACGCCTGGAACCTGTGCTCACCGGGATAAAGAATGCAAGACAGCTGTGATGAGGAAATCCACAAAGCCCAGAATCGCAGAGGGTGATGCAGGGACCTGGGGAATCAATCATCGAGCAGAGGAGGTTCTCCCCAGGACTGAAGTGAAAAAAATAACCAAAATTCTGGAGCAGAAAAGTATCAGTTTGAGAGAGAACTTACTAAGCAGCACTGAAGCAGCAGTTCACATGGAAGAGCGAGCACATGAACACCAGGACAGGCCTGTAGGGATGACTGCGGAGAGCAGGAGAACAGGAGGCCGTTCGAGGACATGACAGTCAGAACTTCCTGCCCTTGGGGCTGTACTTAGACATCCAGGCCCAGAATCTAAGCGAACATAGTAACAATGTGAACAGATCTTCACTAGGGCCTCCCTGGTGCCTCAAGGGGTTAAGATACAACCTATAAAACTGTCCACTGCCATTGTAGCACCTGTTAGATTCCTCAGTCAGCCAAGGAGATACCCACATGGCGCAACAGACCTCTCCTGTAGCCCTCTGCTCCCCTCAGCCATGTGTTTCGGTGAGTCTGCCTGTTTTGTTCCCCACTCTGTCTCTGAGGAATACTCTCACCGCCTCCCACAGACACCGCTGGCCTGTACCCCTGTGCTTGTATGCATAAATGAATAAAACTTTTTTAAAAAAGAAAGAACTTCAATAAATGAGGCAGTACAGAGGTCAGCAAGGGGCAATAAAGAACTTTAGAGTAAGCCTTGGGAAAAGGAGGATGCCCTGAAGGTGCTCCACAGGCTTCTGGGATGAAGCCAAAGCCATTGTAGAAGGAAAGTTTGCAGCAATAAATGCACAGGGTAGCACATTTTTAAAGTTCAAAATAAAAAATATCTCAAGGTAAGAGAGAGGAGAGCAAACTAAGCCCAGAGGAAGCAAAAGGAAGCAAAATGGAAAATATGCGGCAGAAATGAATGAAGTAGAGGTGAGGACAACATGGAAATGTAACAGGTAAACTGGGGTCTGGGACTTCAAAAAGAGCAAGAAACGTGGACAGATTTCTTGCGAGAATAACAACGAGAGAGGAGATGCAAAGAAATGCAGTCAGTAGTGAAAGGGGGCACCGCCCTCGCTCTGCAGAAAAACAGAATCCTAAGAGACCACCTTGAAGGGGACCAGCCAGGAGCAGCACAGCCGACAGGACGTGGACACATTCTAGAAACCCACAACACACCAGACGCTTCAGGAAGACAGAGGAAATCAAAACAGCTGATAAGTGAAGAGATTCAGTCACTCATCACAAACCTCTGAAAGCAGAGAATCCAGGTTCTCACAAAACAGAAGGAATCACCCACTTCCTGCAACTCTTACAACAGAATGAAAAAGAGCAAAACTTCCAAGCTGGTGTTTGAAGCCAGCTTTACCTTGACGAGAAACCCGGTTGGGACACACAGGAGGAGCCAACCGTGTCCAGCGTCTGGTGGGGAGACGGGCAACACGCTCACAGACACGTGGACACCACTCTCTTGGGCACGAAGAAATGATTTTGCGCCGTGGCCCAGCGGGGTCCGTGCTTGAGACACAAGCGCTGAGCACACGCTGGCCAGCAGAGGTGCCCGGGTACTAATGCTGGGAAGCCACAGGGTCGTCTTAGGACAGGCAGAAAAGGCTGTCACAGACACAGCCTCCTCTCGTGATCGAAGAAACAGCAGCCCCAGAGACTGGGCATAAGAGGAACGTAACTCAACATGGTGAGCACCCGCATTCCAGGGGCTGCTCAGCAGGGAGGCTCCACGCACCTGCTCTAATGCCCACCATGGGACAGGACTCCCTCGTGCCCCAGAACACTGGGTGCCAGCTGGGTGCGGGCAAGACTAAGAGACACGGGACAGCGTGGAGAAGGCAGAAGTAAAAGGAAGGAATGGTTTGGTAGAGAAATATCCAAAGAGTCACCAGAAAACTGCTGGAATAGATAAAGCCAGTTGGCAGCTGTCACTCGAACACAAATAGTCACTTTCCCCCATGAAACATCTGAAGGAGAAAGGAAGAAACTGCCCCGTTCACATGAATATCAACAGAGCAAACACTTGGAGTGAATCCAGCCCCAGCCTGCTGAGTCCTGCACAACCCCAGGCGGAGCCTTCCCCCCTCCCGGAGACCCCCAACAGGGCACAGGGGAGCACTCACCCGGCCAGGTGCCCTCCCAGCACTGTGCAGGGAGAGCTCAGCAGGCCTGGCCTGTTATAGAGACAGCGATCCCTGCCCTGCCGTCCCCACAGACACCCCGTCAGCACATCACCTGCCCGCAGACACACTCTCTGGAGAGTCTGAGAGGATCCAGGGGGGGTCGACCCCAGTCCCTCACCGTCAGTCACCTGGGCTGCTGAGGGACAGCTCTTGGCTATTACTGGAGCGACCTAATGAGCAGCTGAGCACAGAAAGTTTCCCATGTTCCCAGCGGAAGGAACAAAGTTCAGAGTCAAAGTGTAATCCGAGGGGGAATGAGCGTCAAGCCTGTGCCAGGGTCCTTCACACCCGTCCCTGACAGGGACACACACGTCCCGATGGCCGTCCCCACAGTCCCGGGGTTTCCAGCTCAGGGTGACGCTGTGTCAGTGCAAACTGACTGTGCATTTGATCTGGAGTCTCCCTTGGATTAAATTCTTCCAGTCACATTTGGCCCCGAGTCTTGTATCCTAGAGAGGATGAGGATGGCAGGTAAGACTTTTATTGCAAAGGGGGACCTGGGTCAAGCACTAATCCGGATCTCGGAAAGGAAAGCTTCATCCAGTCTTTTTGGTCGGGCTCCAAATCCAAACTGGATCACGCCTGCCCATGACCCAAAAGAGACCTTTTGGGTCAGTCATCCTCAGAGGGGTTAGGCTGGCCGGAGGCAGCTCAGAGTGACGTTCAAGTTGAGACTAAGTGGGAACTTCCCCACTGCAGCCCCATACTCCATGGCCCTGAGTGCCCTTTTCCAGGGAGGGATAGCCCCGTCTCCAGGGGTGAAGGATGTCAGGGTCACGGGAAACACCCTGAGCTGTAGGACTTTCATCATGCTCGCCAATGATGTTTAACAGGAGGGGGCAACTCTGGCAGGTGTTGGTGGGAGTGTTACCAGCATAAAGATGGGAGAAGGTGACAAGGTCAGTGAAGATTCAGGGGTGTTAGCTGTCTCTGGGGTGGAATATTATTCAGTCTTGAAAAGGGGAGAAAATCCTGGCCTGTCAACCTCAGGGTGAACCTGGGGGCCTTGTCCTTCCTGAGACAACCCAGTCTCGGGGACAGACCCTGCCTGACCCCACGTTTGTGGCCTCTGCAAGCATCAGGTGCGCAGAGGTGGAGAGAGAACATGGTGCTGTCCAGGCCCAGGAGGGCCCCGTGAGGATGGTGTGAGCCCTAGAGTGGTGTACACGCCACAATGTGCATAAACACTTCCAGGTGCTGTGAGGACCTCGCGGCTGTTCTCATCAGCAAGGAGAAGCTGAAACCTTGAGACTGGGCAAAACACATAGGGACACTGGTGTCTGGCGCCTGTGTGATGTGCTGAAGCATCCGAAATGCAAATTGGAGACACTGGGCGAGTGTCCTCCGTTCCCTGCTTGGGGGACATCACTGTCTCAAGAGCGGGGAAAGCT
Source organism: Talpa europaea (assembly GCF_964194135.1). Lineage (NCBI taxonomy): Eukaryota > Metazoa > Chordata > Mammalia > Eulipotyphla > Talpidae > Talpa > Talpa europaea. The sequence continues at coordinate 49,445,962 of NC_140084.1, forward strand.
GTCGGGCAGGTGGGGCTAAAAGGGAGCAGTTTACAAGCAGGTGTGGATGGACCCGTGATGGGGCTCAGCCCCGGGGATGTGGAGGCGGGGTCGTTCCTCCCTCTGCTGGGCGTGTCCCCTCCCTGATCACTGTGGGGTCTGCCATGACCTTGTCCCTTCTCCCTCCACGAGCTGCCAGAGCCCCGCTCAGGGGTGCCACGGGTCCAGGGCACATGGGTTTTAGTGGAGACGCGCCTCTCAGGACTCTCAGGGTCCACCACACAGACAGTATGTCATGATGTGTTCTCTGAGCTATCGTTAGAGGTCAGCACCCCCTCCTCCCATCGTGCTGATGGGAAATGGCCACAGACTGCTCAGCTCGAACCAGTGGTCTGCTGAAACCTCCACCTTTGACTTTGGTTGTGTGTAAATGTGTGAGCCCAGCTCTGAGTACGGAGGTGCTATGCCTAGAGGGTCAGCCTGAGAGCAGCCTCAGCCTTGCCCAGCAGCGAGTGGGTCTCACAGCCACTCACTGGACAGCTGAGTGTCCACTGGACCATGTTCCCCTTCTCTGCAGAATTCCACCCTCTGGGAAAGTCTCAGGATTTCTCTTCACACTTAGCATGATTCCCCCAGTTCTTTACAGGGATGAAGAAAGAGAAAGCTGCAAAACAGTAAGGGCTGCTCTCTTCACCAGGCAGGTGCCTTTTTCTTTCTCTTCTCCTGATAAACCTGTCCTGGTATAAAGTGAGGAAAGAGACATTGGGATGCAGAGAGGCTAACAGTCATGTGTACAGTCAGAAAACTGTACCCCGTTTTCCACTCTGGACAAGTGTTTATGTGATGAGGAGACGCCGATGTTGGTGATGACCACGGATGAGAAAATCCCCACCTGACCATTCCCATCACTCCTGAGCTGCCATGGAATGCAGGCTCAGGTGCGTGATCATTTCATGAAGCACACCCTGCAGTAACTTTCTCAGAATGGCCTCTTCTCACTCAGATGTATGTTTGTCCTCTTTACACGCCATCTTGTGGATTGTACCCTGCAGGTCATGGGGCTGGGGTTGTGACCTCAGGCTGCTCCCTCTCGGTGTGCTGGCCAAGTGATTGTGGGATGACACTCAGGTATGTGTGCTCTCTGCCAGGTCCTCTGTCCCCCACAGGTAAAATACCCAACCTACCTTGCAGTATTTAGAGAAAAGTACATTAAATGGCTGAACACTCTCTTCAAGGAAGTCTTAGCCTGCAGGAGCTGGCAGTTGAAGGGCCTTGAGCCCTGGCCCTTCTGAGGCAGTCCATGCCGTTGTGGTTAGATGCGGTTGTCATCACGACATCTATCTCCACTTTCCCTGTGTCTGATTTCTGAGTTGCTCAGGTTCCTTCTCCAGAAATGCATCTCCAAAGCTCCACTTAGGCCTCTGCAGCAGCCTTCAATAATTCAGTAAGATCTTTTCCAAATGTGTCTACATGGTTAATGTTTTATTTTTCAAATATGTAGAAAGGCCTCTATTAATTAATGTGGCCTGCTCTGTTGCCTTGACAATACATGACTCATGCTCATTAGCCTGAAATAAAAGTGCATGTTTCTATTTTTAACTTTAAAATTTTCAGTGGACTTTGTTATAGAGAAGTTGTAAATGCACAACCGAATGGAGAGTCAGGTGCAGCGATGTCCCACTTAGCCCCAGCCCTACACCCGACCCCGGTTATCCGGCCTGGTGACAAATGGTCGTTCCATTCTCCTCGCGTGTTCTCCGTGGCTGCCACTGCTCACGTGAGAATTTATGATAAATGCAATATGGACATGCAAGTCTGTAGCTCCCAAACCAACTGGAAAAGTCCCCACTGGTGGGACTGGTCACAGCTTCCATGTATGGAATGCAGGATTAGACGTTCAACTCTTTTGTGGAGTTTCTTTTTTATTCTGTTGAGTTTGATATTTTGGCTTTGACTCGTTCTGAATTTAAAGAAAGCTGATGTGATCCTGCTCTTTGTCCAGTCATTTCTCCCCCTCATTCCTGTCGTTGAGTCCGGGGGTCCCATTCCCAGGGCAGATTGTGCAGGGGAAGGGCGGCAGGTCCATCCAGAGAGGGACAAGGGACCCGAGCTTCTTGGGGGGTGGGGGGGAGGCTGTCATCCCTTGTGGGTCCTGAGGACACTCTCGGGATCTAGGGAGGGTCAGATGAGCTTCAAAAGGGCTGTTCTCAGGCCAGAAGACCTGGGGCCAGAATCTCAGGGTTTGTGGAATTTAATCCAAGGGAGATGCCAGATCCCAGGGACAGCTTCAGTTTGCACCGACACAGCGTCAGCCTGAGCTGGACACCCCGGGACTGTGGGGACGGCCATCGGGACCTGCGTGTCCCTGTCGGGGACGGGTGTGAATGTCCCTGGCGCGGCCTTGATGCTCATTCCCCCTCGATTACACTTTGATTCTGAACTTAGTTCCTCCCGCAGGGAACGTCGGAAACTTTCTGTGCTCAGCTGCTCATTAGGTTTCCGCAGTAATTGCCCAGAATTGTCCCCCGTCAGCACAGGGACTTATGGTGAGGGACTGGGGTGAGACCCCGGATCCTCTCAGACTCTCCACGCAGTGTGTCTACAGGCAGGTGACATGATGACAGGGTGTCTGTGGGGAGGGCAGGGCAGGGATCACTCTCTCTATACGAGCCCCAGCCCTCGGGCTCTCGAGCAGTGGGCGGAGAGGAGGGCGCGGGTTCAGACAGGTCCCTCTGAGATGCTCCACAGGAAGCATGGACCCCATGTCTCCCAGGGAGCTTGTGGGTCCCTGTGTGTGCCCTGTTTTTGTCTTAGCAGGTGGATAGGGCCTTAGTCTGCACTGAGTATCTTTTGCTTTGTGGCGTTTGGGTTGAATTTCGGCTCATTGGGTGAGTTTTGATGTCTGTCTGTGGCCTCAGCCCCCACATTGCCCCCGAGCCCAATGTCCTGAGCTTCCCTCTGCAGCCGTGGGCATCTGGGGTCTGGTCGGGGAGTCTCAGCGCCGCTGTGGTGTGGGGTGTGGGTGTTGCTGGCGGGTCCGCCTCACTGTCCGTGTTTTCTCCGCTTCCCCAGGCCCGTGTGTTGAGTGACATCTGCTCCCTCTGCGCCCTGGGGTCCTTCCTGAGTGCCAGTCGGCTTCCGGGCTAGCTTTTATCCTGGGCCGTCTGCCCGTCCCGTGGCTGGGTCTTGGCCAGTGCCCTGTGGTGTTGCTGCAGTTTGCAGGACAATTTGTAATCAGGAAGGAGACGCACCCCTTTCGTTAGCCTTGACTCCTCCTGCCCTCTGGCATGTTCTGTGGTTTCATCCAAAATTTAGATCGTTTCTGCTGTTGTTGAGAAGAAGGTCGTTTTTATGAGAGTGGCGATGGCAGAGCACGGGCACGTTCAGGGTCTGACACCTTCTGACCTGTGTGCCTGGGCGTCTTCCTGCTCATGGGTCCCACGCCATGTCTTTCGGCCATGTCTTCGTCCTCAGGGGTGAGCCGTGCCAGCGTCGTCCTGTGGTCAGTGCCTGACGCCGTCTTCATCGGCCTCAAGCTGGGCCAGCATCTCCGTGGCCCTCCTCCTGCGCAGACACCAGCAGAGGGTGCGGCACCTCCACAACCCCAGGTCTGGCCAGGGGGTCGCACCGCACCAGGGCCACCCTCACCATCCTCAGGGCATCTTTGTCAGCTTCCGCATGCTGATCACTGCTTTTGTGTTATCGTGGCTGCCTTAGACACTAGTCTGAGGTTGATACAGGTGTCCGGTTCCCTACTCTCTGCCCCTTCCTCATGGACCTCGGGGCCTCCAGACGGCGAGGGCTCTGATCCTGAACTCTTAGGAATGGGCTCAGCATCACACCATCCCGTTTCCTCACCATTTTCCCTGTACCCTTTTGTTGCATCCATGTGCATCCATGGAGGACTGTGCGTAAACACCTGCATCATCCTCGCAGAATTCACTGTCCCTTCATCCCTGTACCGCTGACCTGCTTCACTCCCAGCCCCTTCCCTCTGGTGGCCCTGATGAATGTTTATTGTCTGAGAGCGTGGTTTAGATTAGTCCGTTCATGAATGTGCTTGCATTCCGCAGAGAGTAAGATCATACAGTGGTTTTTTTTTTTTTTTTAAAGATTTATTTATTTATTTATTTGTTTATACAAGCACTGGGTACAGTCAGAAGCGCGGGAGGGTGAGAGAATTCACCAGAGCCAGAGCGGGGAGCAGAGCAGGCAGAAGGACCGAAGGACACTGCTGAGGGGAGCAGCAGGCGGCAGGAGAGGTCTGCGCGCCATGTGGGACCCTCCTCCGGTGGCCGGGGAGCAGCCGGGGATCGAACGGGCGCTGCAGAGGCTGCGGGCAGCTTCGCAACCCAGCGCTCAACCGCTGCGCCACCGGGGAGGCCCATACAGTGTTTTTTTCATGTGACTTTCTGTAATGAGACCTGTGGGCCAGTTCTGTTCATTAGTTGCAGATGTCAGGGTTTTACCATCTTCACAGCGGCGTAGTAGTCCCCCGAGTGTGGTGTCCGTCGTCTTTATCTGTTTTATCTTTATGTGTTTTTCTGTGTAAAATATCTCCAGCAAAAAGTAACCTCATAAGTTTACAGTAAATAAGAATATGTGAGTCCACCCTGAGACGGGTCCATCCATGACAGCTGCTCATAGAAAGATGGTCACCTCCTGTGATCGCGTCTGGGCGGTAGGCCTGGAACAGCAGAAATTAAAAAATGCCGTTGTCTTTCCATCTACCTGTTGTTGAGCCCCCCAAGAATGGGGCCTCCTTCCCTGGTGACCATGGCTTGCGCTGCTACAGTGGTGACCACCCTCTTCCTTATTTTGTTGGTGGCCACTTATTTCTGGGACCAGATTTTAAGTTTTAAAGATTTATTTATGTGCAGAAGAACTTGGGTTCAGGAAAGAGGTGTGGGGTGCGAGAGGACTCACTAGAGACAGAGTCGGGTGCAGAACAGGTGGGTGCACTGAAACACTGCTGAGGAGAGCAGCGGGGAGACAGGAGAGGTCAGCTGCGACATGTGGGTCAGCTCCCTGGCTGGGGATCAAACGTGCTGCAGCGGTGACAGCCTGAGACTCAGCCCTCAGCCCCACGGAGGCGGTGACCAGTATCTAAGGAGAGATCGCCTGAGCTCACATGCGTGATGCGCCTGCTGCAGGAGACCTGAGCAGGGGTCAGTGCACCCTGACAAGGAGCAGGAACCCCGCCTGTGAGGACCCGCCTGTGAGGACACCTGTGCCAGGGAAGCAGTCCTGCCCGCGGGACCGCCCTCTGCGGTGCCTCTCCCTGACCAGGCCTCTGTCCTCCTGGGTCCGGGGCAGGAGAAGGGCGCAGGGACCCTCTTGGGTGTGGAAAGGGACCCTCATGGCTGGACAGACCTGACCCAGTAGCGATTTGACAGTGACATGGGACCGGCAGGGTGGGACCGTCCAGTGATGTCACATCATTCTGTTCTGTCTGTTTCTCCACCTCGTTCTTTTCCCAAATCAGACACTCCAAGGAAAATTGTTAATGCCCCCCCCTCTAGTACCTGGCAGATGACCTGATGGTTTCAGAAACCACGTCAGGACCCCAGTCAGAGGGCAGGTCCTGAGGGGCCCTAGGTGGACAGTGGCCAGGGCGTCTTCTCTAGCCTCACTTGGCCCAGGCAGGGAGACAGTTCACTGGAAGGACCTGGGCCCCACAGTCCTGCCCCCGACCCACCCATCCACAACCCCCTGCAGGGCCCCAGCCTCCAGTTGGGAGCCTCCTGCTGGGTGACGAGGCTGGTGCTGCCCCCAACAGTGGATTCACAAGATAGGGTGGGGGTCCTTGGTGGCAGGTTGACCTGTGCTTGTACGTGGACACTGTCGTACACACCCACCCACACACATGCAGACACTTAAAGTGGGAGCTGCACAGTTTCCGGCTATAGAAGAAAGTCATTGTGGGCCTCCCTGCTGGCGCAGCGGTTAGGCGCTGGCCTGCGAAGCTGCCCACAGTCTCTGCAGCTCCAGTTCGATTCCTGGCCACCGGGGGAGGGTCCCACATGGCGCGCAGACCTCTCCTGCCGCCCGCTGCTCCCCTCAGCAGTGTACCTTGGTCCTTCTGCCTGTTCTGTCATTGTGAACTGAGTCTAGCAAACTCCAATCGAAATACAACATCAGCCTTTACCGCAATGAAACAGCCAGGCCGTGCAATAAGGAAATAAAATAGCACGTGACCGAGAAACGGGATGACTGGAAGCCCAGCAGAAACGGCTGTGGGGCGACGTGAGGATTGGGTGCGACCTGCGCATCCTCAGCCTGTGGCGAGATGCGCTCCTGGCGCCTGCAGCCAAAACTCTCCAGGGATCTCTGTTAAACAGGAGGACGACAAAAGCTGCAGGAAGTCACGAGCGATTTTATTTCTTTATCTTTCACATGTTAAAAGGAAGTGTCTAGTTCAGAGGGGAGAGAGAAGGAGGCACCTGCATGTTGTAGGTGGTGAGAGCTGCTCACTGGCCATTTTCAAGGCTTAAATGTTCACCTGAATCGCCCCCAGCACTGGCCCACCGAGTTTAGATATGGGACAGAGCACCCGGGAGGAAACCAGGGGAGGGGGGTGTCGGGTCTGTAAGTCAGGGACCCCAAAGTTGAACAAGTGTCCCGAGTGCGGGAAAACGCTTAATCACAGAGGACAGGTACTGGGGGCCATGACCCGGTCCAGATCAGCGCCCCCGCCCGGCAGGCCCACTGGGGGTGTGCTGGGCGCGTCACTGCAGGTTCTGCAGTCAGCGGTCACCACCCGGTCACCAGGTGCCAGAATTGAGCTGATGCTGCCATAAGGAGACTGGAAGTGGCTTCTCCCGGTCCATTTCGGTCTGGGCCTCAGCTTAAAACTCCTCCCGCAAGGGTCCATCTGGAGAGAACTGTTAGCACAGGCTTTAAGCTTAAATACAGTTGAGATGATTTATCAAAAGCAGGTCCATGTGGCCATTACTGTCCTTCAGCTGGACTTATTATAAACGTAATTAAACATAAATATATTTATATACATAATATTAAATATATATGCCATCTTAAATGACATATAATTATAAAATATAAAAATATATTAAAGCAACATGAAAATATTTTCAACAAATCCAAAATTGGATACCACAGGACTATTATTTCAAGTGTTCACTTTGGTAGAGAAATCTGAATGTAAAGGCAAAAACAGCATGCTCTGCACGGGTGGATTGTGGAATACTTAAATATAGAAAATCAGGGTAAAGCAGGGAGAGGGTGTGTGGAAATTTTCTATTTAAGGTTCAGTAATATTCTGTGAAGTCAGAAACATTTTAATTGGAACAGAATCTGAGGGCTGCATCGTACAATGGGTGCAGCAATCACTGATTGAAGTGGTTATAGTAATGTTTGTGTACCTGTGACAGCACCAGGATATACAAATACAGAGTAACAGAGCCAGAGAGAGAAATAGTAATACAAGAAGCAGGAAATTGTGTCATCCACTGTGAAATGGGAAGATCATCCAGACATGGAATCGAAAAGGACACGATGGACTTGACTTACACTTTAGACCATGGGCTCAGTAGTTCCTCAATAGCTCAATGGTTCCTCCAAACACAGGAGACATAGTCCGTGATCAATCACCTATTAGTTCCACCACCATGTTTTAATACATTGAAGACAACTGAAGTCATATCCTGTTCTTTCCCTACAAGGGATACAAAACTAGATCACTGACTGCAGAAAAGTCAGAGAAGTCACAGAGAGTGGGGATTAGCCACCCCCACGAACAGTGGGTAGAAGGGAGACAAGTGTAAGTGAAGATCCAACATGCTACAAGTGGGGTCTCAGCTCTCTGTTCAGGAGGCGTGTTCACAGTCACAGGCACCTACATTAAAAAGAGAACATCTCAAACCACCTAACGTGATGTCTCAAGGAACTAAAAAGAAACAAGAGCCCAGTGTCAGATCACTAGGCAGACAGAACAGGACCAGCGAGAGAGGAAAGGACAGAGACGAGGAAGATACCGGAAAAGTCAGCAGAACCGAGAGTTAGATTTTTTGGAAAGCTAAGTATTCACTTCCTACTTACCGCTTGCCCAGCAGAGTGATCCCGTCCTTGGCCTCCAGCGCCCAGAAATTCACCTGCTCACAGGTATCTGAGCGCCATACTCAGCACAACCTGCTCTTCTCTCTCCATCTCCAAATGAGAATTTCGCTCTGTGTGGTTGACGGCACCGTATTTTCTCTCTTCCCCACACATGGGGGAGGCAGGAAGTATTATCCACAGGAATGTAGATGCCCAGTCCCCAGTGTCTGCCTCAGGGAGGTGGTGGGACCATCACCTCCCAACCATGCCCCATGTTAACAGGATGAGCAGAGACCCATCCCGCCCCCTCTCCTGTGCATTACATAGCACCAGCATCCCTGGCGCTCCAGGGTCATTGAGTACACGTGGGCCCACCCATCACTTCCCATGGAGAACAACCATAATTGGGAGAGGAGAGGGCACGCTGAGCCCCACATGCCGCCCTGGCCTGATGACCCAGCTCTGCTTCTGCTGGAACACCTGCCCAAGACCTCTTGATCCACTATCTTCCCATCTTTTTAGGGCTTTGTAAACCCTGCTTATAATTTCCAAGAACAATATTCATGATTGCTGTAGAAATAGAACTCTAAGGAATTTTTTCAGCATAGACCAGAACTTAATGGGTCTGCGTGAGGGGACGTTTATTGGGAGGAAAGACTGTGAATTAGCAACATCCCCCACTGACCCCCGATGACATGGATGCAGAGAACTGCTGTCCTAGCCATGGGGGTGACCCAGAGGAGCCCAGGAATAAGTCCTCTCATCCAGGGACCGTGACCTCTTTGGCTCCCTCATTGCATAGCACTTCTGTGTCTCTCAGAGAGGGCTTTCGAGATCTGTCAAAAATCTGGGAGTGGATGCGCGGGTTTGGCACAAGCACAGCAAGTCGTGTCATTCCTGGGGACAGTGCAGACTGCAGTGCCCACTGAACCACCCTCATGCTACCCCTTACCCAACAAGGCATCCACGGGGCCAGTGAGGGTTTTGGAGGGACCCTGGTGGTCTGCTGTCACATCCCTACCTGCATGTTGAACACAGAGCAGAGCATGGTATTTCACAAATACGCAGAGTGGGGAGGCCGAATCAACATGGCTTTTCATTTTCCATTGTGTGGGGAATCAGGAGGGAGGGAGGCACACCTGTGGGCTCAGAAAAACTGAGGACAAAACATAGGCATTCTCGGGTCCCTGTGGATCGCCAGGAGGGCGCAGAGAGTGGGGAAACATGACTCCAGGACATCAGAGACCTGTATCAGCAACAGAGGGGTGTCTAAGGAGATAGTCATGTAGAACACAATGCTAGAATTCAGCAGGTAGAAGCTGACAAACATGACCATGAGCATCAGGACGGTGCGGGTAGCTCTGGTCTCTGGGGGACACCCCCGGCCGGCCCTTGGATTGTGGAGGTGCCGTACCCTCTGCTGGTGTCTGCGCAGGAGGAGTGCCATGGAGACGCTGGCCCAGGCCATGAGGCCGAGGAAGATGGCGTCCGGCACCAACCACAGGACCACAACAGCAGTGCTGGAGCCTGATCCCGAGCAGAACCAGGAACCCCGAGACTCAGAGCCATTGCCTACGCTCCGTGGACCAGTGACTTTCACAGGAACGTAGGCATTGATGAGGACGCCGAGCAGCCAGCAGGTGCTGCAGGAAGGACCCAGGGCCTTGGGGAACACTTCCGGGAGCACCGTCCACCCCAGTCTTCCAGGGCTGAGAGTGAAGAGCTGGGAGGTGCTCAGGAGGCAGGTGGAGCACAGTGTGGTGCTCCGGGCCATCCTGTGAATAAAGCTTAAAAACTTACACCCTTGGCAGGACAGGGGCCGCCTGGGCACGAAAGCTGCCATTGTGTTTGAGATCCCAATGCAAAGAAGAACCAAGACGTTGGCCACGGCCATGTGGGAGAGAATCGTGTTGGGGAGCTTCTGCCTGCATCCTGAAATGATTGGGGAGACATTTTGCAAGAAGAGGAGGATGTTGGCTGGGGTCCCCACCCCCATCAATAAAAGACAAGTGATCGGTATTGTCAGTTCTCCCACGATTTGGTGGTGCTGTTTCTGGAAGGACTTGGAGAGCACCTCAGCAGGGCTGAAGGGGGTGCAGGCTCTGCTGGCGTCCTCGTTCCTCATCCTTGTGCAACAATCTCGGCCATCCGTCCCTGCAAAGGCAGCCACTGTCGTGTCCCCAGAGGAGCTGAGCCTGGGGAGCACATCACTGAGCCCAGTTTCACATCCAACATCTTTTTTTGTATTGACTCGTTTTTCCTCAGTTTTTCACTTCCCAGCAGTGTGGATCTGTAAGCTCAGGAGACACGCTGCCCCTGCAGAGCCACCCGCTGTGGGGCCACCTGTGGACAGGCGTGTCTTTGGTGTGCTGAGGCACCCAGACCAGCCCCTGCTGGGCAGACAAGCGTGCACAGCCTTGCCAACAGAGGCAGAGGGGGGTGAAGGGACTCTTTATTCAGGGGCTCCTAATCTAGCGGGGAGTCAACTCTGGAAAAGGAAAATCAAGCCTCTAGCCACAGCACCCCCCACTCCCGGACAACAAATCTGAGCTCCCATCTACCCGCTGATGAGGTATCAGGGGTGATGGGCAGAACCTCACCTAGAGGAGCAGGTTCACCCCTGAAATTAGGTGCACAGGCACTTATCAGCCCTGTGAGAAAGCATTAATGTCACAAAGTGGAGAGAGTATTCGGCAGCTAATCAGGACTCCTGGTACCAGTGCTCACCGGGATAAAGAGTGCAAGGCAGCTGTGATGAGGAAATTCACAGAGCCCCAGAAACACAGAGGGTGATGCGGGGACCTCGGGAATCATATCATCGAGCAGAGGCTTTCCCCAATGACTGAAGTGAAAAAATAACAAATTCTGGAGTGAAAGTATCACTTTGAGAGAGAAGTTACTAAGCAGCGTTGAAGCAGCAGTTCACATGGAAGAGCGAGCACATGAACACCAGGACGGGACTGTAGGGAACACTGTGGAGAGCAGAACAGTAGCCCATCGAGGACATGACCGTCAGAACTTCCTGCCCTTGGGGCTGTATCTGGACACCCAGGCCCAGAATCTAAGCGAACACAATAACTTAATGTGAAAGGACCTTCAGTAGGGCCTCCCTGGTGGCGCAGGGGTTTAAAATGTAACCTGTAAAGCTGTCCGCAGCCAGTGCAGCACCAGTTCCATCCCCTGGTCAGCCAGGGAGATACCCACATGGTGCAGCAGACCTCTCCTGTCTTGCCTGCAACTCCCCTCAGCAGTGCATTTCGCCCAGTCTGCCTCTTCTCCCTGCTCTCTCTCTGCTGAATCCTCTCACCACCACCGCACAGACACCACTGGCCTGTACCCCAGGTCTTATATGAATAAATGAATAAATCCTTTTTTAAAAAAATAGAAGACCTTCAATAAATGAGGTAATACAAGGGTCAGCAGAGGGCAAGAAAGAATTTTCGAGCAAGCCTTGGTAAAACAACTGTGACCTCCAAGGTGCCTCCACAGGCTTCTGGGATGTAGAAGGCAAGTATGTAGCAACCAATGCACACGGTAGGACATTTTTAAAATTTCATATAGGGCCTCCCCTGGTGGTGCAGCCGTTGAGCGCCCTGCTGCGAAGCTGCCCACAGCCTCTGCAGCCGTGGTTCGATCTGCGGCCACCGGCGAGGGTCCCACATGGCACGCAGACCTCTCCTGCCGCGCCCACTGCTCCCTCAGCAGTGTAGTTCATTGGTGCCACTCTGTTCCCAGCTCTGGCTCCGGTGAATTCTCTCACACTCCTGTTTTCAGGGGTGAACACCCTCTGTAGCCAGTGCTTGTATAATAAATAAATAAATCTTAAAAAAATAAGTTCCATATATATGATATATCATGGATAGAGAGAGGAGAACAAACTAAGCCCAAAGGAAGCAAAAGGAAGTGAGTGGAAATATGCGGCAGAAATGAGTGAAGTAGAGGTGAGGACAACATGGAAATGCAACGGGTAAACTGAGGTCTGGGACTTCAAAAGAGCAAGAAACGTGGACAGATCTCTCGCCAGAATAACAACGAGAGAGGAGATGCAAAGAAATGCAGTCAGAAGTGAAAGGGGCACCGCCCTCGCTCTGCAGAAAAACAAAATCCTAAGACACCACCTTGAAGGGGACCAGCCAGGAGCAGCACAGCCGACAGGACGTGGACACATTCTAGAAACGCACAACACACCAGACGCTTCAGGAAGACAGAGGAAATCGAAACAGCTGATAAAGTGAAGAGATTCAGTCACTCATCACAAACCTCTGAAAGCAGAGAATCCAGATTCTTGCAAAACATAAAGAATTAACACTTCCTGCAACTCTTACAACATACTGAGAAAGAGCAAAACTTCCAAGCTGGTGTTTGAAGCCAGCTCTACCTTGATGCGAAACCTGGTTGGGACACACAGGAGGAGCCAACCGTGTCCAGCGTCTGGTGGGCAGACGGGCAACACGCTCACAGACACGAGGACACACCCTCAAGGGCACGTTAAAAGGATTTAGCACCGTGACCCACCAGGGTCCATGCTTGAGACACAAGCGCTCAGGACATGCTGGCCAGCGAGGTGCCCGGGTACTAATGCTGGGAAGCCACAGGGTCGCTTAGGACAGGCAGAAAAGGCTGTCCCAGTCCCAGCCTCCTCTCGTGATCGAAGAAACAGCAGCCCCAGAGACTGGGCATAAGAGGAACGTAACTCAACATGGTGAGCACCCGCATTCCAGGGGCTGCTCAGCGGAGAGGCTCCACGCACCTGCTCTAATGCCCACCATGGGACAGGACTCCCTCGTGCCCCAGAACACAGGGTGCCAGCTGGGTGCGGGCAAGACTAAGAGACACGGGACAGCCAATCGATAAAGCAAAACTAAAAGGATGGGATGGTTTGATAGAGAAATATCCAAAGAGTCACCAGAAAACTGCTGGAATCAATGAAGCCAGTTGTCAGGCTGTGACGGGAACACAAATAGTCACTTTCCCCCCATGAAACATCTGAAGGAGAAAGGAAGAAACTGCCCCGTTCACGTGAATATCAACAGAGCAAACACTTGGAGTGAATCCAGCTCCAGCCTGCTGAGTCCTGCACAACCCAGGCTGAGCCTTCCCCCCTCCCGGAGACCCCCAACAGGGCACAGGGGAGCACTCACCTGGCCAGGTGCCCTCCCAGCACTGTGCAGGGAGAGCTCAGCAGGCCTGGCCTGTTATAGAGACAGTGATCCCTGCCCTGCCCTCCCCACAGACACCCTGTCAGCACGTCACCTGCCTGAAGACGCACTGTCTGCGTGGAGAGTCTGAGAGGATCCGGGGGGTCTCACCCCAGTCCCTCTCCATCAGTCACCTCGACTCACAGGGGACAGCTCTGGGCAATTACTGGGGCCACCTAATGAGCAGCTGAGCACAGAAAGTTTCCCATGTTCCCTGTGGGAGGAACTAAGTTCAGAATCAAAGTGTAATCAAGGGGGAATAAACATCAAGGCTGCGCCAGGGTCCTTCACACCTGGCCCGGATGGGGACACACATATCCCGATAGTCGTCCCCAGAGTCCTGGGGTTTCCAGCTCAGGCTGACGCTGTGTCGGTGCAAACTGAAGCTGTCCCTGGGATCTGGCGTCTCCCTTGGATTAAATTGCTCTCGTGCCTTTGGCCCCAATCTTGCATCCTGGAGTGGATGGCGATGGCAGGTCAGACTTATATTGCGAGGGGGTCTGGGTTAAGCACTACTCAGGCTCTCGGAAAGGAAAGTGTCGTCGAGTCTTTCAGGTCCAGCTCCAAATCCAAACCAGGTCACATCTGCCCATGACCCCAGAGAGACCCAGTGATCCTCAGATGGGTTAGGCTGGCCGGAGGTAGCACAGAGTGAGGTTCAAGTAGAAACCAAGTGGGAACTTCCCCATGGCAGCCCCATGCTCGATGGCCCTAAGTGCCCTTTACCAGGGAGGGATAGCACCGTCTCCAGGGGTGAAGGACGTCATGATCACGGGAAACACCTGAAGGATTTTCATCGTGCCCGCCAATGACATTTAACATGAGGGGGGCAACTCTGGCAGGTGTTGGTGGGAGTGTGACCAGCATAAAGATGGGAGAAGGTGACAAGATCAGTGAAGATTCAGGGGTGTTAGCGGACTCTGGGGTGGAATATTATTCAGTCTTGAAAAGGGAAGAAAATCCTTCCCGGTCAACCTCATGGGTGAAGCTGGGGGCCTTGTCCTGCCTGAGATAGCTCAGTCTCGGGGACAGACCCCACATGTGGAGGCCTCTGAAAACATCAGGCGTGCAGAGGTGGAGAGAGAACATGGTGCTGCCCAGGGCCAGGAGGGGCCCGTGAGGATGGGGTGAGCCCTAGAGTGGTGTACTCGCCAGAATGCGCATAAACACTTCCAGGTGCTGTGAGGACCTCGCGGCTGTTCTCATCAGCAACGAGAAGCTGAAACCTTGAGACTGGGCAAAACACAGGGACACTGGTGCCTGCTTCCCTGCTTGGGGGACATCACTGTCTCAAGAGCGGGGAAAGCTGTCGGGCAGGTGGGGCTAAAGGGGAGCAGTTTACAAGCAGGTGTGGATGGACCCGTGATGGGGCTCAGCCCCGGGGATGTGGAGGCGGGGTCGTTCTTCCCTCTGCTGGGCGTGTCCCCTCCCTGCTCACTGTGGGGTCTGCCATGACCTTGTCCCTTCTCCATCCACGAGCTGCCCGGGGGTGCCCAGGGTCCAGGGCACATGGGCCGTAGTGGAGACACGCCACTAGGGTCTCTGAACTCTCCACGCAGACCAGTGTGTCTGGTCATCTGATGGAGCACACCCTGCAGAATGGCCTCTTCTTGCTCAGATGTATGTTTCTCCTGTTTTCACACCAGGAGTTATGAAATTGTATATTATACCCTGCGTGTTATGGCGCTGGGGTTGTGACCTCAGGCTGCTCGCCACGGTGTGCTGCCCAAGTGATTGTGGGATGACACTCAGGCGTGTGTGCTCTCTGCCAGGTCCTCTGTCCCCCACAGGTGAAATACCCAACCTACGTTGCAGTACTTAGAGAGAAGTACATTCAATGGCTGAACACTTTGGAAAGGTAACTTAATTCTCTTAAAGGACGTCTTATCCTGCACGAGCCGGCAGTTGAAGGGCCACGAGTCCTGGCCCTTCTGAGGCAGACCTGATGCCGTTGTGGTTAGATGTGGTTGTCATCACGACATCTATCTCCAATTTCACCGTGTCTGCTTTCTGATTTGCTCAGGTTCCTTCTCCAGAGCGCATCTCCAAGCTCCACTTAGGCCTCTGCAGCAGCCTTCAATAATTCAGTGAGATCTTTTCCAAATAGGCCTACACGGTTAATGTTTTATTTTTCAAATATGTAGAAACGCCTCTATCATAATGAATGTGGGCCGCTTTGTTGCCTAGACCATACACAACTCATGCTCATTAGCCTGAAATAGAAGTGCATGTGTCTCTTTTTAACATTGAAATTTTCAGTGGACTTTGTTATAGAGAAGTTGTACATGCACAACCGAATGGAGAGTCAGGTGCAGCGATGTCCCACTTAGCCCCAGCCCTACACCCGACCCCGGTTATCCGGCCTGGTGACAAATGGTCGTTCCATTCTCCTCGCGTGTTCTCCGTGGCTGCCACTGCTCGAGTGAGAATTTATGATAAATGCAATATGGACATGCAAGTCTGTCGCTCCCCAAACCAGCTGGAAAAGTCCCCACTGGTGGGACTGGTCACAGCTTACATGTATGGAATGCAGGGTTAGATATTCAACTCTTTTGTGAAGTTTCTTTTTTATTCTGTTGAGTTTTATATTTTGGCTTTGACTCATTCTGAATTTTAAAGAAAGCTGATGTGATCCTGCTCTTTGTCCAGTCATTTCTCCCCCTCATTCCTGTCGTTGCGTCCTGGGGTCCCATTCCCAGGGCAGATTGTGCAGGAGAAGGGCGGCAGGTCCATCCAGAGAGGGACAAGGGACCCGAGCTTCTTGGGGTGGGGGGAAGCGGCTATAATCACTTGTGGGTCCTGAGGACACTCTCGGGATATAGGGTGGGTCAGATGAGCTTCAAAAGGGCTGTTCTCAGGCCAGAAGACCTGGGGCCAGAATCTCAGCATTTGTGGAATTTAATCCAAGGGAGACGCCAGATCCCAGGGCCAGCTTCAGTTTGCACCGACACAGCGTCCGCCTGAGCTGGACACCCCGGGACTGCGGGGACGGCCATCGGGACCTGCGTGTCCCTGTCGGGGACGGGTGTGAAGGACCCCGGCGTGGCCTTGATGCTCATTTTCCCTTTGATTTCACGTTGATTCTGAACTTAGTTCCTCCCGCAGGGAACGTGGGAAACTTTCTGTGCTCAGCTGCTCATTAGGTCGCCCCAGTCATTGCCCAGTCTGTTCCCCATGAGCCGATGTGCCTGACGGTGAGCAACTTGGGTGAGACCCCCCAGATCCTCTCAGACTCTCCATGCAGACAGTGAGTCTGGGGGCAGGTGACGTGATGACCGGGTGTCTGTGGGGAGGGGAGGGCAGGGATCACTCTCCCTATACCAGCCCCAGCCCTCGGGCTCTCGAGCAGCGGGGCGGAGGGGAGGGCGCAGGCCTGGCCAGGTCCCTCTGAGACGCTCCTCGGTTCGCAGGTGCCCCCCTGTCTCCCAGGTGGCCTGTGGGTCCCTGCGTGGCGCCCTGTTGTTGTCTCAGCGGGTGGAAAGGGCCGCGCCCTGCCCTGTGTGTCTTTGGCTTTGTGGCGTTTGGGTTGAATTTCGGCTCATTGGGTGAGTTTTGATGTCTGTCTGTGGCCTCAGCCCCCACATTCCCCCCGAGCCCAACGTCCCTGAGCTTCCCTCTGCGGCCGTGGGCGTCTGGGGTCGGGTCAGGGAGTCTCAGCGCCGCTGTGGTGTGGGTTGTGGGTGTTGCTGGCGGGTCCGCCTCACTGTCCGCGTTTTCTCCGCCTCCCCAGGCCCGTGTGTTGAGTGACATCTTCTCCCTCTGCGCCCTGGGGTCCTTCCTGAGTGCCAGTCAGCGTCCGGGCAAGCTTTTATCCTGGGCCGTCCGCCCGTCCTGTGGCCGGGTCTTGGGCAGTGGCCTATGGTTTCGCTGCGGTTTGCAGGACAATTTGTAATCAGGAAGGAGACGCACCCCTTTCGTTAGCCTTGACTCCTCCTGCCCTCTAGCATGTTCTGTGGTTTCATCCAAATTTTAGATCGTTTCTGCTGTTGTTGAGAAGAAGGTCGTTTTTATGAGAGTGGCGATGGCAGAGCACGGGCACGTTCATGGTCTGACACCTTCTGACCTGTGTGCCTGGGCGTCTTCCTGCTCATGGGTCCCACGCCATGTCTTTCGGCCATGTCTTCGTCCTCAGGGGTGAGCCGTGCCAGCGTCGTCCTGTGGTCAGTGCCTGACGCCGTCTTCATCGGCCTCATAGGCTAGGCCAGCATCTCTGTGGCCCTCCTCCTGTGCAGACACCAGCAGAGGGTGCGGCACCTCCACAACCCCAGGTCTGGCCAGGGGTTCGCACCGCACCAGGGCCACCCTCACCATCCTCAGGGCATCTTTGTCAGCTTCCGCATGCTGATCACTGCTTTTGTGTTATCGTGGCTGCCTTACACACTAGTCTGAGGTTGATACAGGTGTCCGGTTCCCTACTCTCTGCCCCTTCCTCATGGACCTCGGGGCCTCCAGACGGCGAGGGCTCTGCTCCTGAACTCTTAGGAATGGGCTCAGCATCACATCACCCCATCTCCTCACCATTTTCCCTGTACCTTTTTGTTGCATCCATGTGCATCCATGGAGGACTGTGCGTAAACACCTGCATCATCCTCACAGAATTCAGGTGTCCCTTCATCCCTGTACCGCTGACCTGCTTCACTCTCAGCGCCTTCCCTTCATCCCTGATGAATGTTTATTGTCTGAGAGCGTGGTTTAGATGAGTCCGTTCATGAATGTGCTTGCATTCCGCAGAGAGTAAGATCATACAGTGATTTTCTTCATGTGACTTTCTGTAATGAGACCTGTGGGCCAGTTCTGTTCATTAGTTGCCGATGTCAGGGTTTTACCAGCTTCACAACGACGTAGTAGTCGCCCGAGTGTTGTGTCCCGTCTTCTTTATCTGTCCATCGGGTGTGAGGACCTGGTTGTTTCTCACTCTGGGCTACTGCAGGGCCCTGCAGGGAACCTGGTGGCGCTCCAGGGTGTCTGCATTTGTGTGTTCATGTCCCTCATATTTTCAGCAATGGTCGCTGGCTCTCCCGGCAATTCTATTCTTAGCACAACGCAGCCTTTCCCAGCTTTTTCCGTGACAGTCCCTCCCTTTCTGTTCCCGCCAAAAATGTTTGAGGGTCTCTGCACATCATCGATAACTCCCCTTCCTGGACTTTTGTCACAGCCCACCTCACAGCATATTAAATCTTAGGTGATAATAGGGCATAATCTTCTGAGAAGTTACTTCTGGAGAAGCCCCCCCCCCCCCGTTGGCCTCGCCCCATCTTTGACCCGCCCACATGGTCCAAGTGACCAGCTTTTGAGTAAAATTGTCTGTTACCACATGGAACAGTTTCCACAAAGGTCCAGCCACTGAACTACTGCTGGAAGCAGATTTCACTCATACACACAGAATTTCCTCTCAACGCATGCCAGTTTTTCAACAGCAAATCTACAAGTAACTTACACAAATATATTAAAAAAACAAAAATTACACTTGGCCTTACGGTGGCCAGTCCCACGGAAGCCACCTTCCCCCTCGGTAGACTAAGTGTAGACGCTCCATCTCCTGGCTCACTCACCAACTGTATTGCAAGCAGGGGGAGGGACACCCCACAACCCCGAAACAAGCCGTCTCTAAATAGCTTCTGCCACCTGCTGTATCAAGACAAAACATAGTCTAGGTCAAAGACCTTCAGTGGAAGGAACGTTAATGCATCTGTGTGCAGTAAGGAAGGACTAAGAATGCGTGTCCACATGAAGCACCGGACGTGGCCTGTAGCCTCGTGGGTAAGGCCCAGCCTAGTGGGGCTAGACCAGAGCAGATGCCTGTGACCTGAACGTCCGCCCCAAGTCTGCAGCATCTTCCGGTGGGTCCCACAGAAAAGGGAGGTAGGGCCAGGCGAGTTGGAGGAAAAGACCAAACCCGATGGAGATGAAGGCTGCCCCTGTCACCTCCGCACGAGCCTCACGCCACGTCTGTGTCACGTGTCTTCTTCCAGGCCCCCGAGTCCCAGGTCTAGAAGCAAGTGCAGCTTCTTCCCAGGTCTTTGTGCCTCGTGTCTCCTCGGGGCTCCTCCATCTTCTTTTCTCCCCAGCCTCCTCTCCAGGCACCTCCTCCCTGCTCAGCGCCACACTTGCCTGGGGGGGGCAAGGAACATGGACTCTCCCCTTTCCCTGGGGACCCCCCTGTGACCCCTGGAATTGAGTCTGGGGAGCAGCCCCTTGGGCAGTGAGAGTTTCTTGTTTGGAGGGACAAGAGGACAGGGTCAGGCCCTGCCCCCGCCCCGCCCAGCACACACCTGAGCCTCTGAGCAAGTGTCCCAGTGGGTGGGGGTGTCCCGGGGGGGGGGACGCGGCCAGACATGCCTGCGCCCTCAGACGCGTCCCTGCGGTCGGTGACAGTGACGGGTCTGTGGGGAGGGCAGCAGGCCCGACCCTATAACTGGGCGCCCACGGCTCCCCCCACACTGCTCGGGAGCGACGTGGCCAGGCGAGGGGCGGTCGAGGGGAAGGGGCTCCGCCCAGGGGGCTCGGCTGCCTTTGTGCAGGGCCTGGCGCCCCAGGGCCCGACCACACCCCTCTCTGCTGGTGCGGGCGGTGGGTGCCGGCCAGGCAGTTACAGGCAGCCCCGATATAAAACGGGTGGCCTGGCCCTGGGTCCTCACCCGCGGGCTTCAAAGGGTCTTATTAACACTCCACGGCAGGCGCGCCCGGAAGGTTAGGAAGAGGCGGATTTCCCGGGGACGGGGATGAGGGAATGTCCAACGCGGGGAGACAAGAGGGAGATAAAGGCCTAAGGGCGTCCTCCCCGACCCGCCGACCCGGAGCCCCCCGGGAGCTGGTGAAGGGCCAAGAGCCGAGAGCGGCCCGAGGCCCTCGTGTCTGGTTTTCTGCCAAACCCGGCAGCTTCGCCCCACCCTCGGCTCCCAGCCCCCTCCCGTGGGTGACGGTGGGATTGTCATTGGCGGGGTCCTGACGGCCTGGTCTGGAGGGGGGTGGAGACCCCGGGCCTGTGTGGAATGAGCTCGGGACATCTTCTCCCCCTAACAGGACCAGGGCCCCGACCCGGGCTCTCCACACCCCTGGGCCTGGGGCCCGGCCAGGAGAAAGGAGGTCCGGGGCCCTTGGGGTGGGGGCCCAGCAGCCCATCCCTGGGTGGGGACCGGGCGCTGGGATGGTGCTTGCAGGGGAGACCTGCCCTCAACTGTCTGTGGCTTCGGGGTCTCCTCTGAGAACTTCGGGGTCTCCCTGTCAGGGCGGTCTGGCATCCAGGCTCAGGGAGCAGAAGCCCCTGCCCTGCGCCCCACACGGGGACCCTTGGGGGGATGGGAGGAGGGTCAGGCCGGAGCTGGGGTGTCCTGTCATGCAGGGGAGACCCTCAGCTGCTCGGGCGGGGCCAGGGCTGTGGTCCCCGAGCCTTTCTCTTATTTCTCCCATAACTCCTGCTTCACGGGGGGCACGAGATACGACCCTCACTTTCTCACAGGAGCAGCTTGGGGTCCTGACCTCCGCCGTCCGTCCTGGGAGCCTGTGTCGGGGTCTGTGGTCTGTCTGTGTTCTCGGCCCAGCCTTGCCCTTGGCGCCTCCCCTACCTGAGGGTTTTGGAGGGGGGTGAGTGTTCTTGGGAGACAGGCTGGGGTTCGTGCATGGGGGGCAGGGGCCAGGAACCCTCAGCCTCCTGGTGCTGAGGGGTCTTCCCGGGTCCCTGCTGGCCTGGTAAGGCCCCATACAATATAGGGGAGTCCACTGTGGATAGCGACACTCAGGAGCAGCCCCTCTGGGTTCAGGGCTGTGTCTCCTGGGACACATCCCACTGGGCTCCCCCGGGTGCCCACTGTGGCTGCTGGGGTGGGGTACCCTAAACTGCCTGCATGATGAGGTCCCCTGTGCAGGGACCAGGACGCATTGGCCCCACCCCTCTCAGGGTGGGTGACCAGACCCACCTGGAGCGGGGGAGCAGGCCTAGGTCCCCACCAGGGGTGCCCCAAGGAGGGAGGTGACAGGCTGTGTCGGGCTCATGGGCATGTGATGGGAAGAGCTTGGTTGTGGTCAGTGCACAATGAGGGGGTGGCCAGCACTCGGGGTGTGGCACGGAGAACGTGCTCCCTAGCCAGGACCCGGCCGTTGGCCCGTCCAGGCTGCCCTGGCAGGAGACCCTGGTGTCTGGGGGCGCAGCCTCGCCTCTGCATCCCCGTGAGGAGTGTCGGGGCATCTCTGGTCCACAGTCAGAATCTGCGACTCTGAGCTTCTGTCTGGGGTTTCAGCTTCGGCTGCTGCTGACCCGGCGCGCGTGGCCTGTCCTGTGCTCACCCGAGCTCTGCCGAGTCTCCCTCTCTGTGTGTCGGTCTCTGGTCCCCAAGAGCGGGTCCAGGGTCAGGGACCTCACGTGCTGGGGGACTCGGGATAGAAACAATATCAGGAGTGACGTGAGAAGGTGACATACAGCTGGCGTCCCCTCCCCGGAGGGAAACCACAGCTCAGGGAACCCCGCTCCAGGACATGCCCTGTACCTGGGAGGTCCTCA
Organism: Talpa europaea; assembly: GCF_964194135.1. Classification (NCBI taxonomy): domain Eukaryota; kingdom Metazoa; phylum Chordata; class Mammalia; order Eulipotyphla; family Talpidae; genus Talpa; species Talpa europaea. The sequence continues at coordinate 49,467,691 of NC_140084.1, forward strand.
TGCCGGGGTCCCCTGTGCCTGCCCTCTCCCCGTCTCTCCAGAGCCCTGCCCTGGGCCCCGCAGGAGCACAGGCCCTGACGTGGCTCTTCCTCCTCCAGGCGGGCATGGGGACGCTGGCCAGTACTGTCTGCTTTGTCTATGACATTCCCATTGTTTGTGGGCCCCGGCAGACGCCCCCCAGCACCGTGCTCCCCACCTCGCCGTGGCCAACGTCTTGGTTCTCCTCTGCACCAGTGTTCCGCACCTGATGGCCGCCTTGGTGTCCAGGACGCCCCTGTCCACGCTTGCATGCAAATTGGTAACCTTTCTTCACAGGACGGCCCGGAGCACCACGCTGTGCTCCACCTGCCTCCTGAGCACCTCCCAGCTCCTCACCCTGAGCCCTGGGAGACCGGGGTGGACGGTGCTCTGGCGGGACTCCACAAGGCCCTGGGTCCTTCCTGCTGCACCTGCTGGCTGCTCAGTGCATTCATCAACGTCTCCATCCCTGTCACAGTCAGTGGTCCAGGGAATATGAGCAATGGCTCTGAGCTCCAGGGGAGGTGGTTCTGCTCGTCCTTAGGCCACAATGCCGCCGTCCTGGTCCTGTGTTTGGTGCCGGATGTCGTCTTCATCATCCTCAAGGGCAGGGCCAGTGTCCCCATGGCCCTCCTCCTGCGCAGACACCAGCAGAGGGTGTGGCATTTCCACACCCCCAGGGATGGCCAGGGGTGCCCCCCAGAGAGCAGGGCCACCCGCACCATCCTCAGGCTGACGGTCACCTTCGACAGCTTCTACCTGCTGAATTCTATGCTCACCTTTTACATGTCTGCCTTCAGAGGCACCCGCCTGTCCCGGAGGCCGCTCTGCCCAGACAGGATATGGCCTGTGGGTGATGCAGGTGTCAAACCTCCTGCTGTCCTGTTTTCCTCTGCCCCTTCCTGATGAGCCTCAGGGGTTCCAGACAGGGAAGGCTCTGCTCCTGAGCTGTTAGGTGAAGCCTCAGCTTCGACAGTCGCCCATTTCCTAACCATTTCCTGTACCCGCGTGTCCCATCCGTGCAGTGTTGGTTTACACACTGTGGAGGGCTGGGCATAAACCCCTGCATCATCTTCACAGAATTCGGGTGTCCCGTCATGCTGTGTCAGTGCTCTGCTTCTCCGCGCCCGCTTCCCTTCTGGTGGCCACTATTGTGTGTCTGTTGTCTGAGGGGATGTTTTCAGTTATTTAGCCCATGTATGTGCTCGCACTCCACGTAAGGTGAAATCATACGGTGTTTCTCTCCACCTGACGTTTTGTACTGAGCACCTATTTTCTATTTTATCCATTCATTGTATATGTGGGGGTCTTACCATCTTCCCGACTGCGTAGTATTCCACCAGTCACGCACGTCATCTTCTTCAGCTGCCCATCTGTTGCTGAGGACCTGGTTCTTTCTCACTCTGGGCTACTGCAGGGGACCTGGTGGCGCTTGTGTGTCAGAATTTGTCTTTTCATGGCCTTCAGATTTTCACCCTCCTGTGCCTGTGTCCTCCGGCAATTCTATTCTAACTCTTCCCGACATTGCCTGTGATGGCCACAACCATTGCCTTTCGTGACAGCAATGTTTGAGGGGCCTCTGCACATCATCCACTCCTCTGCTGTAGGTGCCCCCACCCCATCCCGGGCATGACCGCGTCTGCAGGGAGCGATGGTGAGCTCCTTCCGCCTGCGGGTCGGCTTCTGTGTCTCCTTGGAGAGCGCTTTGCTCAGATTCAGATTCAGGCCCCACTTTTTGATTCTTTTGCTTGATTGAGTTCTTACTGCATGTTGGATCAGTCCCTCCCCTTGTAGGTGACCTGGCTATGCTCTCACTCTTTCTGCCAACCGCCAGCCTGTGTCCTTGAGCCTGGAATGTGGCCCCCAGTTCTCTGTTAGGAGGTATAAGAGTATCCCCAGGATTTTCTCTGGTGTTTTCAGAGTTTTTATGTGTAAAATATCTCTATCAAAAACTATCTCTATCAAATATCTCTCTCATAAATTTATAATAAATTAAAATATGCGAGTCCACCCTGAGATGGGTCCATCCATGACAGCTGTTCATAAAAAGAGGGTGACCTCCTGCGATTGTGTCTGGGCGTAGGCCTGGAATAGCAAAAGTGACAAATATCCTGTTGACCTTCCATCTTCGTGTTATTGAGCCCCCCAGAAAAGAGGTGTGGGGGTGAGAAGACTCACCAGAGACAGAGTGGGGAACAGAATGGGTGGATCCATGAAAAACTGCTGAGGGGAGCAGAAGGGAGACAGGAGAGGTCAGCTGCATGATGTGGGTCAGCTCCCTGGCTGGGGATCAAACTTCTGCTGCAGCGGTGACAGCCTGAGACTCAGCCCCCAGCCCCACGGAGGCGGTGACCATATCTAAGGAGATATTGCCGGAGCTCAGATGGGTGATGCGCCTGCGGCAGGAGATCTGAACAGGGGTCAGTGCACCCTGACTAGGAACAGGAAACCCAGATGGGGACCCACCCATGAGGACGCCTGTGCCAGGGAAGCAGTCCTGCCCACAAGGCCGCCCGCTGTGGCATCTTTCCCTGACCAGGCCTCTGTCCTCCTGGGTCTGGGGCAGGAGAAGGGTGCAGGGGCCCTCTCGGGTGTGGAAAGGGACTCTCCTGGCTCAACAGTCCTGACCCTGCAGCAATTAGACGCTGACTTGGAACCACCAGGGTGGGGCCGTCCAGTGATATCACATCATTCTGTTCTGTCTGTTTCTCCACCTCGTTCTTTTCCCAAATCAGACACTCCAAGGAAAATTGTTAATGACCCCCCCCCTCGTTCATGACAGATGACCTGATGGTTTCAGAAACCAGGTCAGGACCCCATTAGAGGGCAGGTCGTGAGGGGCCCTGGGTGGACAGTGGCCGGGGCATCTTTGCAGGCCCAGGCGGGGAGACAGTTCACTGGAAGGACCCTGGGTCCCACAGTCCTGCCTCCAGCACACACAGACGCCCCTGCAGGGCCCAAGCTTCGGCTGGTGCTCTCCCCTACAGTGGATTCACCGGGCAGGGAGGGAGGGGTTCTTATGGGCAGGTTGACCTGTGCTTGCACGTGGACACAGTCTCACAAACCCACCCTCACACACGCAGACACTTAAAAGTGGGAGCTGCACCATTCACGGCTATAAAAAAAGTCATTGTGAACTGAGCCCAGCAAACTTCAATCCAACTACGACATCAGCAGTTACCATAATGAAGCAGCCAGGCCGTGCAATAAGGAAATCAAATAGCGCGTGACCGAGAAACGGGATGACTGGAAGCCCAGCAGAAACGGCTGTGGGGAGACGTGAGGATTGGGTGCGACCTGCGCATCCGCAGCCTGTGGGGAGATGCGCTCCTGGCGCCTGCAGCCAAACCTCTCCAGGGATCTCTGTTAAACAGGAGGACGACAAAAAGCTGCAGGAAGTCACCATGATTTTATTTCTGTATCTTTCACATGTTAAAAGGACAGTGTCTAGGTCAAAGGAGAGAGAGAAGGAGGCACCTGAACATCCCAGGCGGTGAGAGCTGCTCGCCGGCCATTTCCAAGGCTTAAGTTCCCCTGAATCGCCCCGAGCACTGTTCACCGAGTTCAGATTGGAGACAGAGGCGTCTGCGCACCGCAGGGGGTGCTGTGAGTGCAAGTGTTAATTTGCCAGTTGTGTTGTTGTAAACCCACAGCACATCAAAAACGTTCTCAGAGGGAAGTGGTCAGTCAGTGTCAAACAATGGCGCCAGGTCAGAGCACCCGGGTGATAGTTGGGGAATGTGGGTGTCGGGTCTACAACACAGGGACCCCACAGTGTTCTGAGTGCGGGAAAACGCTTAATCATAGAGGGCAGGGGTGGTGGCAGGGGGCCGTGACTCAATCGAGAACAGCACGCTCTCCCGGCAGGCCCACTGGAGGTGTGCTGGGCATGTCACTGCAGGTTCTGCAGTCACCAGTCACCACCCGGTTCCCGGGTGCCAGAATTGAGCTGATGCTGCCATAAGGACTGGAAGTGGCTTTTCCAGGGTTTTTGGGTCTGGGCTTCAGCTTGAAACTACTCCCACAAGATCCATCTGGAGACAACTGTTAGCACCGGTTTTAACTAAATAAAGTTGAGATGATTTCTTAAAAGCAGGTCTGCATGGCCATTACTGTCCTTCAGCTGGACTCATTATAAACATAATTAAATATAAACGTTTATATACATAATATAAAATAAATATGCCATCTTATATTGCATATAACTATGAAAAATAAAAATAAAGCAACATATGAAAATATTTCCAGCAAATCCAATATTGGATACCGCAGGACTATTATTTCAAGTGTTCACTTTGGTAGAGAACTCTGAATGTGAAAGCAAAAACAACATGCTCTGCACAGGTGGAATGTGGAATTTAAATATAGAAAATCAGGGTAAAGCAGGTGGAAAGGTGTGGAAAATTTCTGTATAAGGTTCAGTAATACTCTGGAGAGCAATAAACAGTTTTAATTGGAACAGAAACTATGAGGCCTGCATTGTAGGATGGGTACAGCAGTCACTGTAAAAGTGGTTATAGTAATGTTTGTGTATCTATGACAGCACCAGGCTATACACAGACAGAGTAACAGAGCCAGAGAGAGAAATAGTAATTCAAAAAGCAGGGAACTGTATCATCCACTGTGAAATGGGAAGATCGTCCAGACATGGAATCAGTAAGGATACGATGGACTTGACTTACACTTTAGACCACTGGGCTCAATAGACATATTGATGGTTCCTCCTAACACAGGGGACATCGTCCAGGGTCGGTCACCTGTTCGGTCCAAGAGCACATTTTAACACATTGAAGACAACTGAAGTCATATCCGGTGTTCTTTCCTACACTGGATACAAAACTAGATCACTGACTGCAGAAAAGTCAGAGAAGTCACAGAGAGTGGGGATGAGCCACCTCACGAGCAGTGGGTAGAAGGGAGACAAGTGTAAATGAAGATCCAACATGCTACAAGTGGGGTCTCAGCTCTCTGTTCAGGAGGCGTGTTCACAGTCACAGGCCCCTACATTAAGAAGAGAACATCTCAAACCACCTAACATGATGTCTCAAGGAGCTAAAAGGAAACAAGAGCCCAGTGTCATGATCACTAGGCAGACAGAACCAGGTCCAGAGAGAGGAAAGGACAGAGACAAGGAAGACACTAGAAAAGTCAGCAGAACTGAGTTTGCTTTTTTGGAAAGCTGAGTATTCCCTTCCTACTTGCTGCTTGTTCGGCAGAGTGATCCAGTCCTTGGACAACAACACCCAGAACTTCCCCTGCTGGCAGGCACCCGAGCACCGTCCTCAGCACAACCTGCTGCTCTCTCTCCATCTCCAAAAGAGACGTTCGCTGTGTGGTTGATGTTGCCGTATTTTCTCGCTTCCCCACCCATGGGGGAGGCAGGAAGTATTCTCAACATGAATGTAGACACCTAGTCCCCAGTGTCTGACTTGGAGAGGTAGGGGGACTGTGGTCACCTCCCACCCATGCCCCATGTCAACAGGAGGAGCAGAGACCCATCCCGCCCCCTCTCCTGTGCATTACATAGCAGCAGCATCCCTGGCACTCCAAGGTCATCAAGTCCACGTGGGCCCACGCATCACTTTCCCTGGAGACCAACCATTCTTGGGAGAGAAGAGGGCCCGCTGAGCCCCACATCCCGCTCTGGCCTGATGACCCAGCTCTGCTTGTGCTGGAACACCCGCCCGAGACCTCTTGATCCACGGTCTTCCTCATCTTTTGTTTTTTTAAAGATTTATTTATTCATGCATACAATAGCTGGGGAACAGGCAGAGATGCGGGGGTTGAGAGGATTCACCAGAGACAGAGCCGGGAATAGAATAGGCAGACTGACCAAAGTACACTGCTGAGGGGAGCTGCTGGAGAATCAGGAGAGGTCTGCTGCGCCACGTGGGCTGCTCCCAGGCTGGCCAGGGATCGAACTCGTGCTGCCGAGGCTGTGGATCGCTTCATGGTGTGGTGCTTAACCCCTTGCGCCACCAGGGAGGCCCTATCTTCCTCATCTTTTTAGGGTTTTGTAATCTCTGTTTTTAATTTCCAAGAACAATATTCATGATTGCTCTTGAAATACAATGTTAAGGGATGCTTTCAGCATAGACCAGAACTTAACGGGCCAGTGTGATGGGACGTACTTTGGGAAGAAGGACTGTGAATTGGCAACATCCCGCTGACCCTGATGACAAGGATGCACAGACCTGCTGTCCTAGACATGTGGTTGACCAAGAGGAGCCCAGAAATAAGCTCTCTGGGCCAGGGCCCATGACCTAGTTGACTCCCTCATCGCAAAGCACATCTGTGTCTCTCAGAGAAGACTTGTCAAGATCTGTCAAAATTCTGGGAGTGGTGTCCCATCCAAAGTGCAGGTTTGAATGGAACAAGAGTTGAAGAGGCACAAACACAGCAAGTCGTGTTATTCCTGGGGAGTGTGCAGAATGCAGTGCCCACCGAAGACCAACCTCATGGCACCCAGTCCCCCAACAAGGCATCCACCACTTCCAATGAAGGTTTTGGAGGAACCCTGGTGGTCTGCTGTCACATCCCTTCCTGCACATTGGACAGAGCAGAACGTGATATTTCACCTTCTCAGAGTGGGGAGGCTGAATCAACATGGCTTCTTATCTTCCATTGTTGGGGAATCAGGAGGGAGGGAGGCACACCTGTGGGCTCAGAAAAACCGATGACAAAACATAGGCATTCTTGGGTCCCTGAGGATCACCAGGAAGGGGCTGAAAGCAGGAAAACATGACACCAGGACATTGGAGACCTGTGTCAGCAATAGAGGCATGTCTAAGGAGATGGTCATGTAGAACACAATGCTAGAATTCAGCAGGTAGAAGCTGACAAACATGACCATGAGCATCAGGACAGTGCGAGTGGCTCTCGTCTCAGGGGGGCACCCCCGGCCAGCCCTGGGGGTGTGGAGGTGCCGCACCCTCTGCTGGTGTCTGCGCAGGAGGAGGGCCATGGAGACACTGGCCCAGCCCATGAGGACGATGAAGATGGTGTCTGGCACCAACCACAGGACCACAGCAGCAGCGCTGGAGCCTGAGGCAGAGCAGAACCAGGACCCCCGGGGCTCGGAGCCATTGCCTACGCTCCGTGGACCAGTGACTTTCACAGGAACGTAGGCATTGATGAGAACACCGAGCAGCCAGCAGGTGCTGCAGGAAGGACCCAGGGCCTTGGGGAACACTTCCGGGAGCACCGTCCACCCCAGTCTTCCGGGGTTGACAGTGAAGAGCTGGGAGGTGCTCAGGAGGCAGGTGGAGCACAGCGTGGTGCTCCGGGCCGTCCTTTGAATAAAGCTTAAAAACTTACACCCAAGACAGGACACGGGCCACCTGAACACAAAAGCTGCCATTGTGTTTGAGATCCCAATGCAAAGAAGAACCAAGACATTGGCCACAGCCATGTGGGAGAGAATCGTGTTGCGGATCTTCTGCCTGCATCCTGAAATGATTGTGGAGACATTTTGCAAGAAGAGGAGGATGTTGGCTGGGGTCCCCACCCCTAACAATAAAAGACAAGTGATGTGTATGGTCAGTTCTCCCGTGGTTTGATGGTGGTGGTTCTGGAAGGACTTGGAGAACGCCTCAGTGGGCCTGAAGGGGGTGCGGGCTCTGCTGGTGTCCTCGTTCCTCATCCTTGTGCAACGATCTCGGCCATCGGTCCCTGCAAAGGCAGCCACCGTCGTGTCCCCAAAGGAGCTGAGGCAGGGAGCACATCACTGACCCCGGTGTCATATCCAGTATCCTTTTTTGTGTTGACTCCTGTTTCTCATCAATTTCTCAAGGCCCAGCAGTGTGGGTCCATGAGCTCAGGGGCCTGCTGCCCCTGCAGAGCCACCTGCTGTGGGTCCACATGTGGACAGGCGGGTCTCTGGTGTGCTGAGGCGCTCACCAGCCCCTGCCAGGCAGACAAGGGAGCACAGCCTTGCCGACAGAGGCAGAGGGAAATGAAGGGACTTTTTAAACTAGGGATGGGCCTCCCAAAGTAGTGGACAGTGAACTCTGGCAAAGGAAAGTTCAGCCTCTTTCCACAGTCCCCTTCCCACCTGGCAACCAATCTGGGCTCCCACCTACCCACTGATGAGGCATCAGGGATGATGGGCAGAACCTCACCTAGAGGAGCGTGTTCACCCTGTAAATGACGTGGCACAGGCGCTTATCAGCACTGTGAGAAAACATTAATGTCAGAAAGTGATGAGAGTATCCCGGCAACTAACCAGGACGCCTGGAACCTGTGCTCACTGGGATAAAGTGTGCAAGACAGCTGTGATGAGGAATTTCACAAAGCCCCAGAATCGCAGAGGGTGATGCGGGGACCTGGGGAATCAATCATCGAGCAGAGGAGGCTCTCCCCAAGGACAGAAGTGAAAAAAAATAACCAAAATTCTGGAGCAGAAAAGTACCAGTTTGAGAGAGAACTTACTAAGCAGCATTGAAGTAGGAGGTCACATGGAAGAGCGAGCACATGAACACCAGGACAGGCCTGTAGGGATGACTGTGGAGAGCAGGAGAGCAGGAGAACAGGAGGCCGTTCGAGGACATGACAGTCAGAACTTCCTGCCCTTGGGGCTGTACTTGGATGTCCAGGACCAGAATCTAAGCGAACACAGTTAAAATGTGAAAAGACCTTCACTAGGGCCTGCCTGGTGCCTCAAGGGGTTAAGATGCAACCTATAAAGCTGTCCGCTGCCATTGTAGCACCTGTTTGATTCTTCGGTCAGCCAAGGAGATACCCACATGGTGCAGCAGACCTCTCCTGTAGCCCTCTGCTCCCCTCAGCCATGTGTTTCGGTGAGTCTGCCTGTTCTGTTCCCCACTCTGTCTCTGAGGAATACTCTCACCGCCTCCCACAGACACCGCTGGCCTGTACACCTGTGCTTGTATGCATAAATGAATAAAACTTTTTTAAAAAAGAAAGAACTTCAATAAATGAGGCAGTACAGAGGTCAGCAAGGGGCAATAAAGAACTTTAGAGTAAGCCTTGGGAAAAGGAGGATGCCCTCGAAGGTGCTCCACAGGCTTCTGGGATGAAGCCAAAGCCATTGTGGAAGGAAAGTTTGCAGCAATAAATGCACAGGGTAGCACATTTTTAAAGTTCAAAATAAAAAATATTTCAAGGATAGAGAGAGGAGAAAAAACTAAGCCCAGAGGAAGCAAAAGGGAGCGAGAGGAAAACATGCACAGAAATGAGTGAAGTAGAGGTGAGGACAACATGGAAATGCAACAGGTAAACTGGGGTCTGGGACTTCAAAAAGAGCAAGAAACGTGGACAGATCTCTCCCGAGAATAACAAGAGAGGAGATGCAAAGAAATGCAGTCAGTAGTGAAAGGGGCACCGCCCTCGCTCTGCAGAAAAACAGAATCCTAAGACACCACCTTGAAGGGGACCAGCCAGGAGCAGCACAGCCGACAGGACGTGGACACATTCTAGAAACCCACGACACACCAGACGCTTCAGGAAGACAGAGGAAATCGAAACAGCTGATAAAGTGAAGAGATTCAATCACTCATCACAAACCTCTGAATGCAGAGAATCCAGGTTCTTGCAAAACATAAATAATTAACACTTCCTGCAACTCTTACAACATACAGAGAAAGAGCAAAACTTCCAAGCTGGTGTTTGAAGCCAGCTTTACCTTGATGCGAAACCTGGTTGGGACACACAGGAGGAGCCAACCGTGTCCAGCGTCTGGTGGGCAGACGGGCAACACGCTCACAGACACGAGGACACACCCTCATGGGCATGTTAAAAGGATTTAGCACCCTGACCCAGCGGGGTCCATGCTTGAGACACAAGCACTCAGCACACGCCGGCCAGCAGAGGTGCCCGGGTACTAATGCTCGGAAGCCGCACGGTCGTCTTAGGACAGGCAGAAAAGGCTGTCCCAGTCCCAGCCTCCTCTCGTGATCGAAGAAACAGCAGCCCCAGAGACTGGGCATAAGAGGAACGTAACTCAACATGGTGAGCACCCGCATTCCAGGGGCTGCTCAGCGGAGAGGCTCCACGCACCTGCTCTAATGCCCACCATGGGACAGGACTCCCTCGTGCCCCAGAACACAGGGTGCCAGCTGGGTGCGGGCAAGACTAAGAGACACGGGACAGCCAATCGATAAAGCAAAACTAAAAGGATGGGATGGTTTGATAGAGAAATATCCAAAGAGTCACCAGAAAACTGCTGGAATCAATGAAGCCAGTTGGCAGCTGTGACGGGAACACAAATAATCACTTTCCCCCCCTGAAACATCTGAAGGAGAAAGGAAGAAACTGCCCCGTTCACGTGAATATCAACAGAGCAAACACTTGGAGTGAATCCAGCTCCAGCCTGCTGAGTCCTGCACAACCCCAGGCGGAGCCTTCCCCCCTCCCGGAGACCCCAAAAGGGCGCAGGGGAGCACTCACCTGGCCAGGCGCCCTCCCAGCACTGTGCAGGGAGAGCTCAGCAGGCCTGGCCTGTTATAGAGACAGTGATCCCTGCCCTGCCCTCCCCACAGACACCCTGTCATCACGTCACCTGCCGCAGACACACTGTCTGCGTGGAGAGTCTGAGAGGATCCGGGGGGTCTCACCCCAGTCCCTCACTGTCAGTCACCTCAGCTCACAGGGGACAGCTCTGGGCAATTACTGGGGTGACCTAATGAGCAGCTGAGCACAGAAAGTTTCCCATGTTCCCTGCGGGAGGAAAAAGTTCAGAATCAAAGTGTAATCAAGGGGGAATGAGCATCAAGGCTGTGCAGGGTCCTTCACACCCGTCCCCGGACGGGGACACACACGTCCCGATGGCCGTCCCCACAGTCCCGGCGTGTCCAGCTCAGGCTGACGCGGTGTTGGTGCAAACTGAAGCTGTCCCTGGGATCTGGCGTCTCCCTTGGATTAAATTCCTCTTGTGACCTTTGGCTCCGAGTCCTGTATCCTAGAGAGGATGAGGATGGCAGGTGAGACTTTTATTGCGAGGGGGTCTTGGTTAAATGCTACTCAGGATCTCGGAAAGAAAAACTTCGAGTCTTTTTGGTCCAGCTCCTAATCCAAACCGGGTCACGCCTGCCCATGACCCCAGAGAGACCCAGTAATCCTCAGAGGGGTTAGGCTGGCCTGAGGCAGCTCAGAGCGACGTTCAAGTTGAGACTAAGTGGGAACTTCCCCACTGCAGCCCCATGCTCGATGGCCCTAAGTGCCCTTTATGGGGAGGGATAGCAGCATCTCCAGGGGTGAAGGACGTCAGGGTCACGGGAAACACCCTGAGCTGTAGGACTTTCATCATGGTCGCCAATGACAATTAACATGAGGGGGGCAACTCTGGCAGGTGTTGGTGGGAGTGTGACCAGCATAAAGATGGGAGAAGGTGACAAGGTCAGTGAAGATTCAGGGGTGTTAGCGGACTCTGGGGTGGAATATTATTCAGTCATGAAAAAGGGAGAAAATCCTGCCCTGTCAACCTGATGGGTGAACCTGGGGGCCTTGTCCTTCCTGAGACAGCCCAGTCTCGGGGACAGACCCTGCCTGACCGCACATATCAGAGGCCTCTGAAAGCATCAGGCGCGCAGAGGTGGAGAGAGAACATGGTGCTGTCCAGGGCCAGGAGGGGCCCATGAGGATGGTGTGAGCCCCAGAGTGGTGTACACGCCACAATGTGCATAAACACTTCCAGGTGCTGTGAAGACCTCGCAGCTGTTCTCATCAGCAACGAGAAGCTGAAACCTTGAGACTGGGCAAAATACGTAGGCACGCTGATGCCTTGTGCTTGTGTGATGCTGAAGCATCCCAACTGCAAAATGGAGACTCTGGGCGAGTGTCCTCCATTCCCTGCTTGGGAGACATCACTGTCTCAAGAGCGGGAAAGCTGTCGGGCAGGTGGGGCTAAAGGGAAGCAGTTTACAAGCAGGTGTGGATGGACCCGTGATGGGGCTCAGCCCCGGGGATGTGGAGGCGGGGTGGTTCTTCCCTCTGCTGGGTGTGTCCCCTCCCTGCTCCCTGTGGGGTCTGCCATGACCTTGTCCCTTCTCCCTCCACGAGCTGCCAGAGCCCCACCCCGGGTGCCACGGGTCCAGGGCACCCAGGCTGTAGTGGAGACGCGCCACTCGGATCTCTGAAGTCACCGGCTCAAAGAATACATGTCATGGAGTGTCCTCTGCCCACTAGTTACGGGTCAGCACCCCCTCCTCCCATCACAATGATGGGAAATGGCTCTGGAAATGGCCACCGACTCCTCAGCTAGAAACAATGGTCTGCAGAAACCCGACTGTGACTTTGGTTGTGTGTAAAGTTGTCAGCCAGGCTCTGAGTGCGGAGGGGCTCTGTAAGGTTGGGCCCCACCAGCCCAGAGGGTCAGCCTGAGAGTGGCGTCAGCCTTGCCCAGCAGCGAGTGGGTCTCACAGCCACTCACTGGACAGCTGAGTGTCCGCTGGACCACGTCCCCCTTCTCTGCAGAATTGCACCCTCTGGGAAACTGTCAAGCCCTCTCTTTACATTTAGCATGAGTCCCCCAGTTGTTCATAGGGATGAAGAGAGAGAAAGCAGCAAAACAGGAAGGGCTACTGTCCTTCACCATGCAGGTGCCTTTTTCTTTGTCCTTTCCTAATACACCTGTCCTGGTATAAAGTGGGGAAGGAGACATGGGATTCAGCGAGGCTAACAGTCATGTGTACAGTCAGAAAAGTTACTCCGTTTTCTGGTCTGGACAAGTGTTTATATGATGAGGAGACGCAGACGCTGCTGCTGACCACGGAAGAGAAAATCCCCACCTGACCATTCCCATCACTCCCGAGCTGCCATGGAGTGCAGGCTCAGGTGTGTGATCATCTCATGGAGCACACCCTGCAGTAACCTTCTCAGAATGGCCTCTTCTCGCTGAGATGTATGTTTCTCCTGTTTACACACCATCTTGTGGATTGTACCCTGCACGTCATGGTGCTGGGGTTGTGACCTCAGGCTGCTCCCTCACGGTGTGCTGGCCAAGTGATTGTGGGATGACACTCAGGTGTGTGTGCTCTCTGCCAGGTCCTCTGTCCCCCACAGGTAAAATACCCAACCTACCTTGCAGTATTTAGAGAAAAGTACATTAAATGGCTGACACTTTGGAAAGGTCACTTGATTCTCTTAAAGGACATCTTAGCCTGCGGGAACTGGCAGTTGAAGGGCCACGAGCCCTGGCCCTCTGAGGCAGACCTGATGCCGTTGTAGTTAGATGTGGTTGTCATCACTACATCTATCCCCAATTTCACCGTGTCTGCTCTCTGAGTTGCTCAGGTTCCTTCTCCAGAGCGCATCTCCAAAGCTCCACTTAGGCCTCTGCAGCAGCCTTCAATAATTCAGTGAGATCTTTTCCAAATGTGGCTACACGGTTAATGTTTTATTTTTCAAATATGTAGAAACGCCTCTGTCATAATGAATATGATCTGCTCAGTTGCCTTGACAATATGTTATTCATGCTCATTAGCCTGAAATAGAAGTGCATGTGTCTCTTTTTAACATTGAAATTTTCAGTGGACTTTGTTATAGAGAAGTTGTAAATGCACAACCGAATGGAGAGTCAGGTGCAGCGATGTCCCACTTAGCCCCAGCCCTACACCCGACCCCGGTTATCCGGCCTGGTGACAAATGGTCGTTCCATTCTCCTCGCGTGTTCTCCGTGGCTGCCACTGCTCAAGTGAGAATTTATGATAAATGCAATATGGACATGCAAGTCTGTCGCTCCCAAACCAACTGGAAAAGTCCCCACTGGTGGGACTGGTCACAGCTTCCATGTGTGGAATGCAGGATTAGACGTTCAACTCTTTTGTGGAGTTTCTTTTTTATTCTGTTGAGTTTTATATTTTGGCTTTGACTCGTTCTGAATTTAAAGAAAGCAGATGTGATTCTGCTCTTTGTCCAGTCATTTCTCCCCCTCATTCCTGTCGTTGCGTCCTGGGGTCCCATTCCCAGGGCAGATTGTGCAGGGGAAGGGCGGCAGGTCCATCCAGAGAGGGACAAGGGACCCGAGCTTCCGGGGGTTGGAGGGCTATAATCACTTATGGGGTTCTGAGGACACACTGGGATCTAGGGTGGGTCAGATGAGCTTCAAAAGGGCTGTTCTCAGGCCAGAAGACCTGGGGCCCGAATCTCAGGGTCTCTGGAATTTAATCCAAGGGAGACGGCAGGTGACGTGATGTCGGGGTGTCTGTGGGGAGGGCGGGGCAGGGATCACTGTTCCTATAACTGCCCCAGCCCTCAGGCTCTTGAGAATTGGGGCGGAGGGGAGGGCATAGGCCTGGCTGGGTCCCTCTGAGACGCTCCTCAGGACTCAGTGCCCCCGTGTCTCCCAGTGGCCTGCGGGTCCCTGTGTGGCACCATGTTGTTGTCTCAGCAGGTGGATAGGGCCGCACCCTGCCTTGTGTGTCTTTTGCTTTGTGGCGTTTGGGTTGAATTTCGGCTCATTGGGTGAGTTTTGATGTCTGTCTGTGGCCTCAGCCCCCACATTCCCCCCGAGCCCAACGTCCCTGAGCTTCCCTCTGCGGCCGTGGGCGTCTGGGGTCGGGTCAGGGAGTCTCAGCGCTGCTGTGGTGTGGGGTGTGGGTGTTGCTGGCGGGTACACTTCACTGTCCGCGTGTTCTCCGCCTCCCCAGGCCCGTGTGTTGAGTGACATCTTCTCTCTCTGCGCCCTGGGGTCCTTCCTGAGTGCCAGTCGGCTTCCGGGCCTGCTTTTATCCCGGGCCGTCTGCCCGTCCCGTGGCTGGTGTCTGTCTTGGCCAGTGCCCTGTGGTTTCGCTGCAGTTTGCAGGACAATTTGAAATCGGGAAGGAGACGCACCCCTGTTCTGTTTGCCTCGACTCCTCCGGCCCTGTGACGTGATCTGTGGTTTCATCCAAATTTTAGTTCGTTTCTGCTGTTGTTGAGGAGATGGTCGTTTTTATGTGGGTGGCGATGGTAGAGCAAGGACATGTCCACAGTCTGGAACTTTCTGACCCGTGTGCCTGGGCGTCTTCTGCTCGTGGGTCTCACGCCATGTCTTTCAGCCGAGCCCGCGGGTTCCTGGCGTCCACTCTCATGCCCTGCGTGACACTGACTCAAAGTGTTTGATCGCCGTGATGCCGCTGTCGGAGGGATGGTTTTCTTTCCTCATCGGATGCTTCATCCTGAGCGTGAGGAAACGCAGCTGCATTCCTGGTGCCCACTGGGTGCCCGCCTCCCTGCCCCATGGGCCATTATTCCAGCTGCAAGTGGATCGACTCAGGAGTGTCCGTGTATGAATCATCGCCTTTGCAAAGAGCCCCTTGTTTACTGCTCTTCAGCTTGGGTTCCTTTCATTTCTCTGGCCCCTGTGTGCAAGCTGGGACACCCTGCCTCTCCTGTTGCGGGGTGGGGAGAGCCGCTCCCTGGATGTCGTTGATAGGGGAGGAAATACTTTCCATTTCTCCCCATGGAGTATGTCCCAGAGGGCCTGTCATCGTGGTTTCCGTCCTGTTGAGTTATATTCCCTCTCTGCCCGGTGTGTCAAGATGCTTATGTTCAGTTCTAATGAAAGGTCGCTGTGCTCACACGTGCGTGTGTTTATTGCATTCTGTCACCGTGCGGGTCCCTGACGTTGACCTGAGCGTGTGGAACATTCTTGCACCCGCTCGGGGCCGGTGCCTGGTCTGTCATGTGCTCTTGAATTTGGTTTAGAGATGTTGTGAGGAGAAATACTGCTTATGTGACACTGGAGGTACAGGGTTAGTCTTTGATGTCCTTCAGTTTCAGGGTTTTAATAATTCATGTTCTATTTCATTCTGGTTTTTTGGCTTCTTTGGTTTCCTTCTTTGGCTCTCGGGGCTCACCCACCGGGGGCGCTGTGTCCTCCCCAGCCCCCACATGGCAAGACAGCCCCAGGGCGCTGCCACCCCTGCCTGTGGGCAGGACTACAAGTGGATGGGCTGTGCTTCTAGATGACCCCAAGGCCTCCACCTGGCCCCAAACATCGCAACAAAGAAATTAATTAAATTAATGAAAAGGAGGGCCCTAGCAGGACACAAACCCCCAGGGCCCACAGCCCCTCCGGGATAATGACAGGAGCTGAGTCTACAGAGGCCGGACCTCCCCCACCCATGGCTTCTCTGCTCAGCCCCTTCTACAGATGGGGGCACAAGGCGAAGAGCATGCTCGTGTTCTCAGCCCCAGTGCGTGGGGTGTTAAGAAGGGAACCCGCCGTGTTGTCTCCCAAGTGGGTCATGAATTAAATTGCGATGATATTAAACTCCTCACACCCCCGAAGTTTCCATCTCCCGGGTGGGTGCATTGTGCGGATGGGCTGATGTCGACTCTTGCTTTGCTTTCCACCTTGCTGTTGTCACGTGACAGGGACACGGCAGTTTTCTTGCTGAGGGGAACGTCTTGGTTCTCCCCTCTGCCGGGATCCCGTACCTGATGGCTGCCCTGGAGGACTCCCCATGTCCCTGCGTCCTTCCTGCTGCACCTGCTGGCTGCTCAGTGCGTTCATCAATGTCTAAATCCCTGTCCCATTCAGTGGTCCAGGGTGCATGAGCAATGGCTCCGAGCCCCACGGGAGTTGGTTCTGCTTGTCCTCAGGCCACAATGCCGCCATCGTGGTCCTGTGTTTGGTGCCGGATGCCGTCTCATCGGCCTCATGGGATGGGCCAACGTCTCCATGGCCCTCCTCCTATGCATACACAAGCAGAGGGTGTAGCATCCCCAACACCCCCAGGGCTGGCCAGGGGTGCCCCCTGGAGACCAGGGCCACCCGCACCACCTCAGGCTGATGGTCAACTTCGTCAGCTTCTACCTGCTGAATTCTATGCTCACCTTTTACATGTCTGCCTTCAGAGACACCCGCCTGTGGGTGATGCAGGTGTCCAACCTCCTGCTGTCCTGTTTTCCCACACTGTGCTCCTTCCTGATGAGCCTCAGGGGTTCCAGACAGGGAAGGCTCTGCTCCTGAGCTGTTAGGAGCAGCCTCAGCTTCGACAGTCACCCATTTCCTAACCATTTCCTGTACCCGCGTGTCCCATCCGTGCAGTGTTGGTTTACACACTGTGGAGGGCTGGGCATAAACCCCTGCATCATCCTCACAGAATTCGTGTGTCCCGTCATGCTGTGTCAGTGCTCTGCTTCTCCGCGCCCGCTTCCCTTCTGGTGGCCACTATTGTGTATTTGTTGTCTGAGGGGATGTTTTCAGTTATTTAGCCCATGTATGTGCTCGCACTCCACGTAAGGTGAAATCATACGGTGTTTCTCTCCACCTGACGTTTTGTACTGAGCACCTAATTTCCAGTTTTATCCATGCATTGTATATGCCGGGGTCTTACCATCTTCCCAGGTGCATAGTATGCAAAAAGTAACCTCGTAAGTCAAAATAAATAGGAATATGTGAGTCCACCCTGAGACGGGTCCATCCATGACAGCTGCTCATAGAAAGATGGTCACCTCCTGTGATCGCAGTCACATCATTCTGTTCTGTCTGTTTTTCCACCTGTTCTTTTCCCAAATCAGACACTCCAAGGAAAATTGTTAATGCCCCCCCCTCCTTCCTGACAGATGACCTGATGGTTTCAGAAACCAGGTCAGGACCCCAGTCAGAGGGCAGGTCTTGAGGGGCCCTGGATAAACAGTGGGCGGGGCGTCCACTGGCCCAGGCGGGGTGACAGTTCACTGGAAGGACCCTGGGCCCCACAGTCCTGCCCCCAGCACACACAGACTCCCCTGCAGGGCCCCAGTCTCAGCTCAGGAGCTTCCTGCAGGGTGACAGGAGGCTGATGCTGTCCCCAACAGTAGATAAACCAGGCGAGAAGGGAGGGGTTCCTGCGGGCAGTTTGACCTGTGCTTGCTCACCCATCCTCACACACCCAGACACTTAAAAGTGGGAGCTGCACCGTTTCCGGCTATAAAAGAAAGTGTGAACTGAGTCCAGCAAACTCCAATCCAAATACAATATCAGCCGTTACCACAATGAAACAGCCAGACCATGCAATAAGGAAATAAAATAGTGCGTGACCGAGAAACTGGATGACTGGAAGCCCAGCAGAACCGGCTGTGGGGAGACGTGAGGATTGGGTGCGACCTGCGCATCCACAGCCTGTGGGGAGATGCGCTCCTGGCGCCTGCAGCCAAAACTCTCCAGGGATCTCTGTTAAACAGGAGGACGACAAAAGCTGCAGGAAGTCATGAGCGATTTTATTTCTATATCTTTCACATGTTAAAAAGACAGTGTCTAGGTCAAAGGAGAGAGAGAAGGAGGCACCTGCACATCCCAGGCGGTGAGAGCTGCTCGCTGGCCATTTCCAAGGCTTAAATTCCCCGAATCTCCCCCAGCACTGTTCACCAAGTTCAGATAGGAGACAGAGGCTTCTGCACACCGCAGAGATGCGAGGGATGAGAGGATTCACCAGAGATAGAGCCAGGAATAGAATAGGCAGACTGACCAAAGTACACTGCTGAGGGGAGCTGCTGGAGAATCAGGAGAGGTCTGCTGCGCCACGTGGGCTGCTCCCAGGCTGGCCAGGGATCAAACTCGTGCTGCTGAGGCTGTGGATCGCTTCATAGTGCGGTGCTTAACCCCTTGCACCACCAGGGAGGCCCTATCTTCCTCATCTCTTTATGGCTTTGTAACCCCTGTTTATAATTTCCAAGAACAATATTCATGATTGCTCTTGAAATAAAACGTTAAGGGATGCTTTCAGCATAGACCAGAACTTAATGGGCCTGTGTGATGGGACGTACATTGGGAAGAAGGACTGTGAATTGGCAACATCCCCCACTGACCCCAATGACAAGGATGCAGAGAGCTGTTGTCCTAGTCATGTGCGTGACCCAGAGGAGCCCAGAAATAAGCTCTCTGGGCCAGGGCCCATGACCTGGTTGGCTCCCTCATCACAAAGCACATCTGTGTCTCTCAGAGAAGACTTGTCAAGATCTTTCAAAATTCTGGGAGTGGTGTCCCCTCTAAAGTGCAGGTTTGCATGGAACAAGAGTTGAAGAGGCACAAACACAGCAAGTCGTGTCATTCCTGGCGACCGTGCAGACTGCTGCCCACTGAAGACCACCCTCACGGCACCCCTTCCCCCAACAAGGCATCCACCACGGCCGATGAGGGTTTTGGAGGGACCCTGGTGGTCTGCTGTCACATCCCTTCCTGCACGTTGGACACAGAGCACATCGTGATAGTTCACCTTCTCAGAGTGGGGAGGCTGAATCAACATGGCTTCTCATCTTCCACTGTGTGGGGAATCAGGAGTGAGGGAGGCACTCATGCGGGCTCAGAAAAACCGAGGACAAAACATAGGCATTCTTGGGTCCCTGAGGATCACCAGGAAGGGGCAGAGAGCAGGGAAACATGACACCAGGACATTGGAGACCTGTGTCAGCAACAGAGGGGTGTCCAAGAAGATTGTCATGTAGAACACAATGCTAGAATTCAGCAGGTAGAAGCTGACAAACATGACCATGACCATCAGGACGGTGCGAGTGGCTCTGGTCTCAGGGGGGCACCCCCGAGCGGACCTTGGGGTGCGGAGGTGCAGCACCCTCTGCTGGTGTCTGTGCAGGAGGAGGGCCATGGAGACGCTGGCCCAGCCCATGAGGCCGATGAAGATGGCGTCCGGCACCAACCACAGGACCACAGCAGCAGCGCTGGAGCCTGAGGCAGAGCAGAACCAGGACCCCCAGGGCTCGGAGCCATTGCCTACGCTCTGTGGACCAGTGACTTTCACAGGAATGTAGGCATTGATGAGGACACCGAGCAGCCAGCAGGTGCTGCAGGAAGGACCCAGGGCCTTGGGGAACACTTCCGGGAGCACCGTCCACCCCAGTCTTCCAGGACTGAGAGTGAAGAGCTGGGAGGTGGTCAGGAGGCAGGTGGAGCACAGTGTGGTGCTCCGGGCCGTCCTTTGAATAAAGCCTAAAATCTTACACCCAAGAGAGGACAGGGGCCGCCTGGACAGGAAAGCTGCCATTGTGTTTGTGATCCCAATGGAAAGAAGAACGAAGACGTTAGCCACGGCCATGTGGGAGAGAATCGTGTTGGGGAGCTTCTGCCTGCATCCTGAAATGATTGGGGAGACGTTTTGCAAGAAGAGGAGGACATTAGCTAGGGTCCCCACCCCCATCAATAAAAGAAAAGTAATCTGTATGGTCAGTTCTCCTGTGGTTTGATTGTGGTGCTTCTGGAAGGACTTGGAGAGCGCCTCAACGGTGCTGAAGGGGGTGCAGGCTCTGCTGGCGTCCTCGTTCCTCATCCTTGTGCAACAATCTCCGCTATCGGTCCCTGCAAAGGCAGCCACTGTCGTGTCGCCAAAGGAGCTGAGCTGGGGGAGCACATCACTGACCCCAGTGTCCTATCCAGTATCCTTTTTCTTATTGACTCCTGTTTCTCATCAATTTCTCAAGGCCCAGCAGTGTGGGTCCATGAGCTCAGGAGCCTGCTGCCCCTGCAGAGCCACCTGCTGTGGGTCTACATGTGGACAGGCGGGTCTCTGGTGTGCTGAGGCGCTCAGACCAGCCCCTGCCAGGCAGACAAGAGGGCACAGCCTTGCCGACAGAGGCAGAAGGGAATGAAGGGACTCTTTCAACTAGAGGTGGGCCTACCAAACTAGCAGAGAATGAACCCTGCAAAGAAAAGTGTAGCCTCTTGCCACAGTGCCCTTCCCACCTGGACAACCAATCTGGGCTCCCACCTACCCACCTGAGGCATCAGGGGTGATAGGCAGAACCTCACCTAGGGGAGCGTGTTCACCCTGTAAATGAGGTGGCACAGTGTAGTGTAAGGTACAAGGTATCAGGCTTTTCTGCCCTTCCGCCATCAGGATAGATGAGGGAGCCCTGTGATCCTGGGTGCATGCCTGATGGCGGGCACCTGAAGTGGGTCCACCTGAGCTAAGAGACTGATTTATAAGGGTGGTGCAGCAGAGTGCGGTGTGGTGGTAGTGCGGTGTTAACGGTGGAGGAGTGGAGTGTACGGAGGAGTGTTGGAGCGACTACAAACCACGGCGAAGAGCATGTGGCTGCTAGAACCGTTCATAAACCTGCTCAGAATGGGTTGGTTGCTTTACAACTGGCGTAGACAGCAGGACGGTTCGAGGCAGGACAGCTCTACGCAGAGGAAACCCTTTGAAATATGGAGAGGGATCCCTGGATGGCCGGCCACGAGCAGATGGTACCCGGTGGCCGACCTCCTCGCCCAGTGGGCACCTCCCCAGGAATGTCCAGAGGTAGATGGATCCCCAGGGCAGTTGGAACAGGCCCTGTATGAAACAGAAGAAACCCTGAGTGGACGCAGGGCCCGCGAGGCGGCAGGAGCCGTGGGATGGGTGTTTCTCACAGCTCTGCGAGAGTCCAGGCGGAAAGAGCAATCTAGGATCCAGCAAGTACTGGATGAGATGCGGGGAGAGATGCGAGAAGAGATGCGGATCCAGCAACAACATTTGAGGATTCTGGAGGAAGAAGTTCGGAGAAACCGACCCACCCCTCCGGAGATGCCAGACTCCGTCTCAGGAAGGAAGGAGAGGGAGGCTGGCCCTTTGCCCGAATCACAGCCGGTGGTGGCAAACCAGCCTGCGACTCCAGAGATGCCAGACCCCTGCTCAGGAGAGGAGGAGAGGGAGGCTAAACCTTTGTCTGAGTCCCAACCGGCGGTGGTAAACCAACCCGCCACCCCGGAGATGCCGGACTCCTCTGGAGAGGAGGAGGAGGCTGGGCCCATGCTCCGGGCCCGCCCGGGAGTGACTCAGAAAATGAAGCGGCAGCGACCCATGGCCCCAGGGGGTCTGGCTGCGGGACCACCACAGATGACGGAATTTACTACCTACCGACCTTACACCCAGGCGGAACGGGTGGACTTGGGCAAACAGTTCCGCCAGAAACCGGGGGAACCCTTGGCAGCCTGGCTGCTACGTTTATGGGACCTGGGGGTGGAGGGGATTATTTGCACAGCGCAAGAGATGGAGAGACTGGCCTCCGTGACTTCACACCCATCCTTGCGACAGAGGCTGCGGAACAGCCGGCGGTATGGCCAGGGCGACCCCACCCTCCTGGAGTGGATAATGGCTGCCATACGGACAGTGACAGTCTGGGCTGATGCGGGAGACGTGCCGGAGACAGTAAGTGGATGGCAGACGGACGCCGAGCTGGTGCAGGTACTTCGGGAATTGGGGATGCGGCAGGCCATGTTTAATGTGAATATGCAGGGTCCTGACGATGAGCGTTTCACAGCAGGAACGAGAGACTTGGTATTAAAGAATGCCCCCTCATCTACATTTGGATCCCTCATGGCAGTACTAGCACCCTATGTGGGACGTCAGATACATGACGTCACCACAATGATAGCCAGCTTGGGAGAAGTTGAGAGCCGGCGCTCTCAGAAAGGAATACGGGTAGTTTCAGAAAGGTCAAAAGGAATGCCAAGGAGGGCAAGGAGGCCTCTTGGCATCACAGAACCTATAAAAGTCACCCGTAAACAAATGTGGATGGATTTAATAAGAGCAGGGGTAGATGGCACTAAAATAGACGCGCAGCCCAATGCATATTTATTGGAATCATGGCAGCAGCTGCGAGAAGACCAGAGGTTCACACGCATGAGAAGGACTGCTGCTCAAGGGGAGCCTGGAAGCCCCAGGCCTCAGGCGCGCGCCCTGCGGCTGGAAGACCACTTGCTGCCAGCCCCGTCCTCGGGGGGATGGCCTGATAGCCTTTGAATAGGGTGAGGGCCAAGGAACCCGTGCACAGGGGACGGGCAGGGACCGGAGGCCACATGTGGAGCTTGCCATCCCCTGGTCCCCGACTAACGTACAAAGGGTTTTAGCGCTAGTAGACACAGGAGCAGAATGTACTCTGCTCTATGGAAATCCGGAAAGATTTCATGGGCCTACTTGTTATATTGATGGCTATGGAGGCCAGAGTGTCAAGGTGACAGCAGTAAAACTATCTCTGGGGATTGGGCGATGACCCCCTAAAGAGTATAAAGTGTATGTATCGTCCGTCCCGGAGTACATCCTGGGGGTGGATGTACTACGTGGCTTATGGCTAGAGACCACAGTCGGAGAGTTTCGCCTTAGGGTGCGTGTGGTAAAGGCAGTGGTGAGAGGACACGCTAAGCATCCGCCCCTACAACTGCCAGTCCCTAGGCGAGTGACTAATACCAAGCAATATCGGTTGCCCGGAGGCTACAAAGAAATTACAGGCACAATATCAGAGCTGGAGAAAGTGGGCATTGTGCGTACTGCCCACAGCCCCTACAATTCGCCAGTGTGGCCGGTGAAGAAGCCCGATGGCTCTTGGCGCATGACAGTAGATTATCGTGAATTGAATAAGGTAGGTCCCCCCTTGCATGCTGCAGTGCCTTCAGTGGCAGATTTGATGGATCGTCTGAGCCACGAGCTGAGAATGTACCATTTTGTAGCCGATCTGGCAAATGCTTTTTTTTCGATAGATAGAGCCCCAGGAAGTCAAGACCAATTCGCCTTCACCTGGGAAGGCCGGCAACGGACATTCACTGTGCTGCCACAGGGTTACCTGCACAGCCCGACTCTGTGTCACGGGCTGGTGGCAGCAGATTTGGCCCGGTGGGAAAGGCCATCTTCAGTGCGTTTATACCATTATATTGATGATATTTTATTGACAAGTGACTCTCTTACAGATCTGGAAAAGGCAGTACCTCTCTTATTAACACACCTGAAAACATGCGGCTGGGCAATCAACGAAAGCAAACTGCAGGGGCCTGGACTGTCAGTTAAGTTCCTGGGAGCTGTTTGGTCTGGTAAGACAAAGGTTATCCCTGAAGCTGTGATAGATACAGTTCAAGCTTACCCCACTCCAACCACAGTGAAGCAGCTGCAAGCCTTTCTGGGTTTGCTGGGTTACTGGAGGGCATTTATACCTCACATGGCCCAGCTCTTACGACCCTTGTATATGTTAATACGTAAGGGAGGCAGGTGGGATTGGTCAGCTGAGACAGACACAGCATTTGCCACGGCCAAACGAACTATAAAGACTGCTCAGGCCTTGCAGGTTTTTGACCCAGCCCGACCCTGTGAGCTCGATGTGCATGTTACTCAGGAAGGGCTCGGGTGGGGACTCTGGCAGAAATCAGAGAGGCTACGACAGCCTATTGGGTTCTGGTCCCAACTCTGGAAGGGGGCTGAGGTTAGGTATTCTTTAATTGAGAAACAGTTAGCTGCGGTATATGCAGCCTTACTAGCCACAGAAAGTATAACTGCCACAGCCCCTGTCTCAGTGAGAACCACTTACCCAATAGCTGGATGGGTACGGGACTGGACAACAAAGCCCCATAGTGGCACTGCTCAAACGCCCACTTTGGCGAAGTGGGGGGCATACTTAGAACAGCGCTGCACCCTGTCAACTAGCCCCTTAAGGGTGGAGTTGCAGGAGGTTCTTGGTCCTGTGACATATACTAGTATGGAACCAAATTCAGAAGCCTGTATAGAAGCCGAACCTGAAGCTAGTCCCTACAAGGAGGGTCGAGCACCGATTCCAGCAGAGGCCTGGTATACAGATGGCTCCAGCCGGGGCCAGCCAGCCTCTTGGACAGCGGTGGCTGTACACCCAGAAACAGACACTATCTGGTTCGAAACCGGGACGGGACAGAGCAGCCAATGGGCTGAACTGCAAGCAGTATGGATGGTCGTGGCCCATGAGCCTTCCCCTCTAGTAATCTGTACTGACAGGTGGGCTGTGTACAGGGGTCTGACACTGGATTTCCACATGGAATTTAAATGACTGGACAGTTATGCATCGGCCATTGTGGGGCCAGGCCCTATGGAAAGATCTATGGGATCTGGGGCATCAGATGCAGGTGACTGTTTATCATGTCACAGGACATGCCCCATTAGCCTCACCAGGCAACGATGAGGCAGATACCCTAGCCCGGGTTCGATGGCTTGAAACTGCTCCAGGGCGGGATGTTGCGCAGTGGCTACACAGACGCTTGCTCCACGCAGGGCAGAAGACAATGTGGGCCACTGTGCGTGCCTGGGGTCTACCTGTAACTTTAAAAGAAATCCAGACTGCATGTGAAACATGTGTAGTATGTTCTAGAACTTACCCCCGGAGACCTTTTGCATCTATAGGCCAGGTGTTGCGGGGGCAGGTACCCCTGACACGCTGGCAGATTGACATCATTGGACCACTACCTCGCTCCGATGGACAACAATATGCTGTCACCTGTGTGGACACTGCTACCGGGTTATTGGCAGCTTACCCTGCTCCACATGCGGACCAAAAGGCAGTTTTGGCAGCACTGGCACGCCTATGTGCTGCATATGGACGTCCGCTGGTAGTGGAGAGCGATCAAGGGACTCATTTTACAGGAGCCCGGGTGCAGCAGTGGGCCAAGAACATGGGTGTTGAATGGAAGTTTCACACTCCCTATAATCCCAAAGCTGCAGGGATTATAGAGAGGTATAATGGCCTACTGAAGCAAGGACTAAGAGCCACTGCCCCCACTCAGACGCTGGCCGGGTGGAGCCAACGTCTATGGGAGGCATTGCAGACATTGAATGAGAGGAGCAGGAGAGGCGGCCTGGCTCCAGTGGAGGCATTGCTACATCGTGCCGCTGCTCCCATCCAATTACAAATAAAGACGTCAGACGTCTTATTAAAACCGGGACTTGGACAGCAGGGCAACATCCTATTGCCAGCCCCAACTGGAGTGGACCCAGGGCAGACTGTGGACTGGGAATGGCCCTGGACAGTGAAGGCTCCCCATATGTGGTGGGTGGCTCTGATAGCCCCTTGGGGTCGTGGCCTGGAGGCCGATTTACAGATAAAACCATGGGTGAGTGCGCAGTGGCCGCCACGGGTGTGTGTTACCCACCCTGGAGTGGCAGATCAGCGGGCAATCCTCAAGGGGACATTTGTAATAACTCTGTGGCCCATTATGAGCTCTCCACTCCTGCTGCATGTAGAACCCACTGATGCCTCTTCACTGGCAAAGCGAGTGTGGTATTCATGCCCTGGAAGGCCACTGATGCCAGCAACAATATTGTCTTCGGATGCCAAATTGGCATGTATATTGCCCGATGGGAGGGATCTCCCATTGCTGGTACCGGTAACTTCTCTGTCTTTCCGCCCCTAGGAAAATTAAGTTTAGTCATTTTGTGATGTATTTGCTTTTGTGGTCCATGGCTACACTATTTATGTTTGCTTAAAAAATTGTATATACGTGGACTATATGGCAGAAAACCCTGAGGGGGTGGACTGTAGGGTAAGGTACAAGGTATCAGGCTTTTCTGCCCTTCCGCCATCAGGATAGATGAGGGAGCCCTGTGATCCTGGGTGCATGCCTGATGGCGGGCACCTGAAGTGGGTCCACCTGAGCTAAGAGACTGATTTATAAGGGTGGTGCAGCAGAGTGCGGTGTGGTGGTAGTGCGGTGTTAAGGGTGGAGGAGTGGAGTGTACGGAGGAGTGTTGGAGCGACTACAAACCATGGCGAAGGGCATGTGGCTGCTAGAACCGTTCATAAACCTGCTCAGAATGGGTTGGTTGCTTTACACACAGGCACTTGTCAGCACTGTGAGAATGCATTGATGTCACAAAGTGATGAGAGTATCCCGGCAACTAACCAGGACGCCTGGAACCTGTGCTCACCGGGATAAAGAATGCAAGACAGCTGTGATGAGGAAATCCACAAAGCCCAGAATCGCAGAGGGTGATGCAGGGACCTGGGGAATCAATCATCGAGCAGAGGAGGTTCTCCCCAGGACTGAAGTGAAAAAAATAACCAAAATTCTGGAGCAGAAAAGTATCAGTTTGAGAGAGAACTTACTAAGCAGCACTGAAGCAGCAGTTCACATGGAAGAGCGAGCACATGAACACCAGGACAGGCCTGTAGGGATGACTGCGGAGAGCAGGAGAACAGGAGGCCGTTCGAGGACATGACAGTCAGAACTTCCTGCCCTTGGGGCTGTACTTAGACATCCAGGCCCAGAATCTAAGCGAACATAGTAACAATGTGAACAGATCTTCACTAGGGCCTCCCTGGTGCCTCAAGGGGTTAAGATACAACCTATAAAACTGTCCACTGCCATTGTAGCACCTGTTAGATTCCTCAGTCAGCCAAGGAGATACCCACATGGCGCAACAGACCTCTCCTGTAGCCCTCTGCTCCCCTCAGCCATGTGTTTCGGTGAGTCTGCCTGTTTTGTTCCCCACTCTGTCTCTGAGGAATACTCTCACCGCCTCCCACAGACACCGCTGGCCTGTACCCCTGTGCTTGTATGCATAAATGAATAAAACTTTTTTAAAAAAGAAAGAACTTCAATAAATGAGGCAGTACAGAGGTCAGCAAGGGGCAATAAAGAACTTTAGAGTAAGCCTTGGGAAAAGGAGGATGCCCTGAAGGTGCTCCACAGGCTTCTGGGATGAAGCCAAAGCCATTGTAGAAGGAAAGTTTGCAGCAATAAATGCACAGGGTAGCACATTTTTAAAGTTCAAAATAAAAAATATCTCAAGGTAAGAGAGAGGAGAGCAAACTAAGCCCAGAGGAAGCAAAAGGAAGCAAAATGGAAAATATGCGGCAGAAATGAATGAAGTAGAGGTGAGGACAACATGGAAATGTAACAGGTAAACTGGGGTCTGGGACTTCAAAAAGAGCAAGAAACGTGGACAGATTTCTTGCGAGAATAACAACGAGAGAGGAGATGCAAAGAAATGCAGTCAGTAGTGAAAGGGGGCACCGCCCTCGCTCTGCAGAAAAACAGAATCCTAAGAGACCACCTTGAAGGGGACCAGCCAGGAGCAGCACAGCCGACAGGACGTGGACACATTCTAGAAACCCACAACACACCAGACGCTTCAGGAAGACAGAGGAAATCAAAACAGCTGATAAGTGAAGAGATTCAGTCACTCATCACAAACCTCTGAAAGCAGAGAATCCAGGTTCTCACAAAACAGAAGGAATCACCCACTTCCTGCAACTCTTACAACAGAATGAGAAAGAGCAAAACTTCCAAGCTGGTGTTTGAAGCCAGCTTTACCTTGACGAGAAACCCGGTTGGGACACACAGGAGGAGCCAACCGTGTCCAGCGTCTGGTGGGGAGACGGGCAACACGCTCACAGACACGTGGACACCACTCTCTTGGGCACGAAGAAATGATTTTGCGCCGTGGCCCAGCGGGGTCCGTGCTTGAGACACAAGCGCTGAGCACACGCTGGCCAGCAGAGGTGCCCGGGTACTAATGCTGGGAAGCCACAGGGTCGTCTTAGGACAGGCAGAAAAGGCTGTCACAGACACAGCCTCCTCTCGTGATCGAAGAAACAGCAGCCCCAGAGACTGGGCATAAGAGGAACGTAACTCAACATGGTGAGCACCCGCATTCCAGGGGCTGCTCAGCAGGGAGGCTCCACGCACCTGCTCTAATGCCCACCATGGGACAGGACTCCCTCGTGCCCCAGAACACTGGGTGCCAGCTGGGTGCGGGCAAGACTAAGAGACACGGGACAGCGTGGAGAAGGCAGAAGTAAAAGGAAGGAATGGTTTGGTAGAGAAATATCCAAAGAGTCACCAGAAAACTGCTGGAATAGATAAAGCCAGTTGGCAGCTGTCACTCGAACACAAATAGTCACTTTCCCCCATGAAACATCTGAAGGAGAAAGGAAGAAACTGCCCCGTTCACATGAATATCAACAGAGCAAACACTTGGAGTGAATCCAGCCCCAGCCTGCTGAGTCCTGCACAACCCCAGGCGGAGCCTTCCCCCCTCCCGGAGACCCCCAACAGGGCACAGGGGAGCACTCACCCGGCCAGGTGCCCTCCCAGCACTGTGCAGGGAGAGCTCAGCAGGCCTGGCCTGTTATAGAGACAGCGATCCCTGCCCTGCCGTCCCCACAGACACCCCGTCAGCACATCACCTGCCCGCAGACACACTCTCTGGAGAGTCTGAGAGGATCCAGGGGGGGTCGACCCCAGTCCCTCACCGTCAGTCACCTGGGCTGCTGAGGGACAGCTCTTGGCTATTACTGGAGCGACCTAATGAGCAGCTGAGCACAGAAAGTTTCCCATGTTCCCAGCGGAAGGAACAAAGTTCAGAGTCAAAGTGTAATCCGAGGGGGAATGAGCGTCAAGCCTGTGCCAGGGTCCTTCACACCCGTCCCTGACAGGGACACACACGTCCCGATGGCCGTCCCCACAGTCCCGGGGTTTCCAGCTCAGGGTGACGCTGTGTCAGTGCAAACTGACTGTGCATTTGATCTGGAGTCTCCCTTGGATTAAATTCTTCCAGTCACATTTGGCCCCGAGTCTTGTATCCTAGAGAGGATGAGGATGGCAGGTAAGACTTTTATTGCAAAGGGGGACCTGGGTCAAGCACTAATCCGGATCTCGGAAAGGAAAGCTTCATCCAGTCTTTTTGGTCGGGCTCCAAATCCAAACTGGATCACGCCTGCCCATGACCCAAAAGAGACCTTTTGGGTCAGTCATCCTCAGAGGGGTTAGGCTGGCCGGAGGCAGCTCAGAGTGACGTTCAAGTTGAGACTAAGTGGGAACTTCCCCACTGCAGCCCCATACTCCATGGCCCTGAGTGCCCTTTTCCAGGGAGGGATAGCCCCGTCTCCAGGGGTGAAGGATGTCAGGGTCACGGGAAACACCCTGAGCTGTAGGACTTTCATCATGCTCGCCAATGATGTTTAACAGGAGGGGGCAACTCTGGCAGGTGTTGGTGGGAGTGTTACCAGCATAAAGATGGGAGAAGGTGACAAGGTCAGTGAAGATTCAGGGGTGTTAGCTGTCTCTGGGGTGGAATATTATTCAGTCTTGAAAAGGGGAGAAAATCCTGGCCTGTCAACCTCAGGGTGAACCTGGGGGCCTTGTCCTTCCTGAGACAACCCAGTCTCGGGGACAGACCCTGCCTGACCCCACGTTTGTGGCCTCTGCAAGCATCAGGTGCGCAGAGGTGGAGAGAGAACATGGTGCTGTCCAGGCCCAGGAGGGCCCCGTGAGGATGGTGTGAGCCCTAGAGTGGTGTACACGCCACAATGTGCATAAACACTTCCAGGTGCTGTGAGGACCTCGCGGCTGTTCTCATCAGCAAGGAGAAGCTGAAACCTTGAGACTGGGCAAAACACATAGGGACACTGGTGTCTGGCGCCTGTGTGATGTGCTGAAGCATCCGAAATGCAAATTGGAGACACTGGGCGAGTGTCCTCCGTTCCCTGCTTGGGGGACATCACTGTCTCAAGAGCGGGGAAAGCTGTCGGGCAGGTGGGGCTAAAAGGGAGCAGTTTACAAGCAGGTGTGGATGGACCCGTGATGGGGCTCA
This sequence comes from Talpa europaea, assembly GCF_964194135.1. Taxonomy (NCBI): domain Eukaryota; kingdom Metazoa; phylum Chordata; class Mammalia; order Eulipotyphla; family Talpidae; genus Talpa; species Talpa europaea. The sequence continues at coordinate 49,497,951 of NC_140084.1, forward strand.
GCCCCGGGGATGTGGAGGCGGGGTCGTTCCTCCCTCTGCTGGGCGTGTCCCCTCCCTGATCACTGTGGGGTCTGCCATGACCTTGTCCCTTCTCCCTCCACGAGCTGCCAGAGCCCCGCTCAGGGGTGCCACGGGTCCAGGGCACATGGGTTTTAGTGGAGACGCGCCTCTCAGGACTCTCAGGGTCCACCACACAGACAGTATGTCATGATGTGTTCTCTGAGCTATCGTTAGAGGTCAGCACCCCCTCCTCCCATCGTGCTGATGGGAAATGGCCACAGACTGCTCAGCTCGAACCAGTGGTCTGCTGAAACCTCCACCTTTGACTTTGGTTGTGTGTAAATGTGTGAGCCCAGCTCTGAGTACGGAGGTGCTATGCCTAGAGGGTCAGCCTGAGAGCAGCCTCAGCCTTGCCCAGCAGCGAGTGGGTCTCACAGCCACTCACTGGACAGCTGAGTGTCCACTGGACCATGTTCCCCTTCTCTGCAGAATTCCACCCTCTGGGAAAGTCTCAGGATTTCTCTTCACACTTAGCATGATTCCCCCAGTTCTTTACAGGGATGAAGAAAGAGAAAGCTGCAAAACAGTAAGGGCTGCTCTCTTCACCAGGCAGGTGCCTTTTTCTTTCTCTTCTCCTGATAAACCTGTCCTGGTATAAAGTGAGGAAAGAGACATTGGGATGCAGAGAGGCTAACAGTCATGTGTACAGTCAGAAAACTGTACCCCGTTTTCCACTCTGGACAAGTGTTTATGTGATGAGGAGACGCCGATGTTGGTGATGACCACGGATGAGAAAATCCCCACCTGACCATTCCCATCACTCCTGAGCTGCCATGGAATGCAGGCTCAGGTGCGTGATCATTTCATGAAGCACACCCTGCAGTAACTTTCTCAGAATGGCCTCTTCTCACTCAGATGTATGTTTGTCCTCTTTACACGCCATCTTGTGGATTGTACCCTGCAGGTCATGGGGCTGGGGTTGTGACCTCAGGCTGCTCCCTCTCGGTGTGCTGGCCAAGTGATTGTGGGATGACACTCAGGTATGTGTGCTCTCTGCCAGGTCCTCTGTCCCCCACAGGTAAAATACCCAACCTACCTTGCAGTATTTAGAGAAAAGTACATTAAATGGCTGAACACTCTCTTCAAGGAAGTCTTAGCCTGCAGGAGCTGGCAGTTGAAGGGCCTTGAGCCCTGGCCCTTCTGAGGCAGTCCATGCCGTTGTGGTTAGATGCGGTTGTCATCACGACATCTATCTCCACTTTCCCTGTGTCTGATTTCTGAGTTGCTCAGGTTCCTTCTCCAGAAATGCATCTCCAAAGCTCCACTTAGGCCTCTGCAGCAGCCTTCAATAATTCAGTAAGATCTTTTCCAAATGTGTCTACATGGTTAATGTTTTATTTTTCAAATATGTAGAAAGGCCTCTATTAATTAATGTGGCCTGCTCTGTTGCCTTGACAATACATGACTCATGCTCATTAGCCTGAAATAAAAGTGCATGTTTCTATTTTTAACTTTAAAATTTTCAGTGGACTTTGTTATAGAGAAGTTGTAAATGCACAACCGAATGGAGAGTCAGGTGCAGCGATGTCCCACTTAGCCCCAGCCCTACACCCGACCCCGGTTATCCGGCCTGGTGACAAATGGTCGTTCCATTCTCCTCGCGTGTTCTCCGTGGCTGCCACTGCTCACGTGAGAATTTATGATAAATGCAATATGGACATGCAAGTCTGTAGCTCCCAAACCAACTGGAAAAGTCCCCACTGGTGGGACTGGTCACAGCTTCCATGTATGGAATGCAGGATTAGACGTTCAACTCTTTTGTGGAGTTTCTTTTTTATTCTGTTGAGTTTGATATTTTGGCTTTGACTCGTTCTGAATTTAAAGAAAGCTGATGTGATCCTGCTCTTTGTCCAGTCATTTCTCCCCCTCATTCCTGTCGTTGAGTCCGGGGGTCCCATTCCCAGGGCAGATTGTGCAGGGGAAGGGCGGCAGGTCCATCCAGAGAGGGACAAGGGACCCGAGCTTCTTGGGGGGTGGGGGGGAGGCTGTCATCCCTTGTGGGTCCTGAGGACACTCTCGGGATCTAGGGAGGGTCAGATGAGCTTCAAAAGGGCTGTTCTCAGGCCAGAAGACCTGGGGCCAGAATCTCAGGGTTTGTGGAATTTAATCCAAGGGAGATGCCAGATCCCAGGGACAGCTTCAGTTTGCACCGACACAGCGTCAGCCTGAGCTGGACACCCCGGGACTGTGGGGACGGCCATCGGGACCTGCGTGTCCCTGTCGGGGACGGGTGTGAATGTCCCTGGCGCGGCCTTGATGCTCATTCCCCCTCGATTACACTTTGATTCTGAACTTAGTTCCTCCCGCAGGGAACGTCGGAAACTTTCTGTGCTCAGCTGCTCATTAGGTTTCCGCAGTAATTGCCCAGAATTGTCCCCCGTCAGCACAGGGACTTATGGTGAGGGACTGGGGTGAGACCCCGGATCCTCTCAGACTCTCCACGCAGTGTGTCTACAGGCAGGTGACATGATGACAGGGTGTCTGTGGGGAGGGCAGGGCAGGGATCACTCTCTCTATACGAGCCCCAGCCCTCGGGCTCTCGAGCAGTGGGCGGAGAGGAGGGCGCGGGTTCAGACAGGTCCCTCTGAGATGCTCCACAGGAAGCATGGACCCCATGTCTCCCAGGGAGCTTGTGGGTCCCTGTGTGTGCCCTGTTTTTGTCTTAGCAGGTGGATAGGGCCTTAGTCTGCACTGAGTATCTTTTGCTTTGTGGCGTTTGGGTTGAATTTCGGCTCATTGGGTGAGTTTTGATGTCTGTCTGTGGCCTCAGCCCCCACATTGCCCCCGAGCCCAATGTCCTGAGCTTCCCTCTGCAGCCGTGGGCATCTGGGGTCTGGTCGGGGAGTCTCAGCGCCGCTGTGGTGTGGGGTGTGGGTGTTGCTGGCGGGTCCGCCTCACTGTCCGTGTTTTCTCCGCTTCCCCAGGCCCGTGTGTTGAGTGACATCTGCTCCCTCTGCGCCCTGGGGTCCTTCCTGAGTGCCAGTCGGCTTCCGGGCTAGCTTTTATCCTGGGCCGTCTGCCCGTCCCGTGGCTGGGTCTTGGCCAGTGCCCTGTGGTGTTGCTGCAGTTTGCAGGACAATTTGTAATCAGGAAGGAGACGCACCCCTTTCGTTAGCCTTGACTCCTCCTGCCCTCTGGCATGTTCTGTGGTTTCATCCAAAATTTAGATCGTTTCTGCTGTTGTTGAGAAGAAGGTCGTTTTTATGAGAGTGGCGATGGCAGAGCACGGGCACGTTCAGGGTCTGACACCTTCTGACCTGTGTGCCTGGGCGTCTTCCTGCTCATGGGTCCCACGCCATGTCTTTCGGCCATGTCTTCGTCCTCAGGGGTGAGCCGTGCCAGCGTCGTCCTGTGGTCAGTGCCTGACGCCGTCTTCATCGGCCTCAAGCTGGGCCAGCATCTCCGTGGCCCTCCTCCTGCGCAGACACCAGCAGAGGGTGCGGCACCTCCACAACCCCAGGTCTGGCCAGGGGGTCGCACCGCACCAGGGCCACCCTCACCATCCTCAGGGCATCTTTGTCAGCTTCCGCATGCTGATCACTGCTTTTGTGTTATCGTGGCTGCCTTAGACACTAGTCTGAGGTTGATACAGGTGTCCGGTTCCCTACTCTCTGCCCCTTCCTCATGGACCTCGGGGCCTCCAGACGGCGAGGGCTCTGATCCTGAACTCTTAGGAATGGGCTCAGCATCACACCATCCCGTTTCCTCACCATTTTCCCTGTACCCTTTTGTTGCATCCATGTGCATCCATGGAGGACTGTGCGTAAACACCTGCATCATCCTCGCAGAATTCACTGTCCCTTCATCCCTGTACCGCTGACCTGCTTCACTCCCAGCCCCTTCCCTCTGGTGGCCCTGATGAATGTTTATTGTCTGAGAGCGTGGTTTAGATTAGTCCGTTCATGAATGTGCTTGCATTCCGCAGAGAGTAAGATCATACAGTGGTTTTTTTTTTTTTTTTAAAGATTTATTTATTTATTTATTTGTTTATACAAGCACTGGGTACAGTCAGAAGCGCGGGAGGGTGAGAGAATTCACCAGAGCCAGAGCGGGGAGCAGAGCAGGCAGAAGGACCGAAGGACACTGCTGAGGGGAGCAGCAGGCGGCAGGAGAGGTCTGCGCGCCATGTGGGACCCTCCTCCGGTGGCCGGGGAGCAGCCGGGGATCGAACGGGCGCTGCAGAGGCTGCGGGCAGCTTCGCAACCCAGCGCTCAACCGCTGCGCCACCGGGGAGGCCCATACAGTGTTTTTTTCATGTGACTTTCTGTAATGAGACCTGTGGGCCAGTTCTGTTCATTAGTTGCAGATGTCAGGGTTTTACCATCTTCACAGCGGCGTAGTAGTCCCCCGAGTGTGGTGTCCGTCGTCTTTATCTGTTTTATCTTTATGTGTTTTTCTGTGTAAAATATCTCCAGCAAAAAGTAACCTCATAAGTTTACAGTAAATAAGAATATGTGAGTCCACCCTGAGACGGGTCCATCCATGACAGCTGCTCATAGAAAGATGGTCACCTCCTGTGATCGCGTCTGGGCGGTAGGCCTGGAACAGCAGAAATTAAAAAATGCCGTTGTCTTTCCATCTACCTGTTGTTGAGCCCCCCAAGAATGGGGCCTCCTTCCCTGGTGACCATGGCTTGCGCTGCTACAGTGGTGACCACCCTCTTCCTTATTTTGTTGGTGGCCACTTATTTCTGGGACCAGATTTTAAGTTTTAAAGATTTATTTATGTGCAGAAGAACTTGGGTTCAGGAAAGAGGTGTGGGGTGCGAGAGGACTCACTAGAGACAGAGTCGGGTGCAGAACAGGTGGGTGCACTGAAACACTGCTGAGGAGAGCAGCGGGGAGACAGGAGAGGTCAGCTGCGACATGTGGGTCAGCTCCCTGGCTGGGGATCAAACGTGCTGCAGCGGTGACAGCCTGAGACTCAGCCCTCAGCCCCACGGAGGCGGTGACCAGTATCTAAGGAGAGATCGCCTGAGCTCACATGCGTGATGCGCCTGCTGCAGGAGACCTGAGCAGGGGTCAGTGCACCCTGACAAGGAGCAGGAACCCCGCCTGTGAGGACCCGCCTGTGAGGACACCTGTGCCAGGGAAGCAGTCCTGCCCGCGGGACCGCCCTCTGCGGTGCCTCTCCCTGACCAGGCCTCTGTCCTCCTGGGTCCGGGGCAGGAGAAGGGCGCAGGGACCCTCTTGGGTGTGGAAAGGGACCCTCATGGCTGGACAGACCTGACCCAGTAGCGATTTGACAGTGACATGGGACCGGCAGGGTGGGACCGTCCAGTGATGTCACATCATTCTGTTCTGTCTGTTTCTCCACCTCGTTCTTTTCCCAAATCAGACACTCCAAGGAAAATTGTTAATGCCCCCCCCTCTAGTACCTGGCAGATGACCTGATGGTTTCAGAAACCACGTCAGGACCCCAGTCAGAGGGCAGGTCCTGAGGGGCCCTAGGTGGACAGTGGCCAGGGCGTCTTCTCTAGCCTCACTTGGCCCAGGCAGGGAGACAGTTCACTGGAAGGACCTGGGCCCCACAGTCCTGCCCCCGACCCACCCATCCACAACCCCCTGCAGGGCCCCAGCCTCCAGTTGGGAGCCTCCTGCTGGGTGACGAGGCTGGTGCTGCCCCCAACAGTGGATTCACAAGATAGGGTGGGGGTCCTTGGTGGCAGGTTGACCTGTGCTTGTACGTGGACACTGTCGTACACACCCACCCACACACATGCAGACACTTAAAGTGGGAGCTGCACAGTTTCCGGCTATAGAAGAAAGTCATTGTGGGCCTCCCTGCTGGCGCAGCGGTTAGGCGCTGGCCTGCGAAGCTGCCCACAGTCTCTGCAGCTCCAGTTCGATTCCTGGCCACCGGGGGAGGGTCCCACATGGCGCGCAGACCTCTCCTGCCGCCCGCTGCTCCCCTCAGCAGTGTACCTTGGTCCTTCTGCCTGTTCTGTCATTGTGAACTGAGTCTAGCAAACTCCAATCGAAATACAACATCAGCCTTTACCACAATGAAACAGCCAGGCCGTGCAATAAGGAAATAAAATAGCACGTGACCGAGAAACGGGATGACTGGAAGCCCAGCAGAAACGGCTGTGGGGAGACGTGAGGATTGGGTGCGACCTGCGCATCCTCAGCCTGTGGCGAGATGCGCTCCTGGCGCCTGCAGCCAAAACTCTCCAGGGATCTCTGTTAAACAGGAGGACGACAAAAGCTGCAGGAAGTCACGAGCGATTTTATTTCTTTATCTTTCACATGTTAAAAGGAAGTGTCTAGTTCAGAGGGGAGAGAGAAGGAGGCACCTGCATGTTGTAGGTGGTGAGAGCTGCTCACTGGCCATTTTCAAGGCTTAAATGTTCACCTGAATCGCCCCCAGCACTGGCCCACCGAGTTTAGATATGGGACAGAGCACCCGGGAGGAAACCAGGGGAGGGGGGTGTCGGGTCTGTAAGTCAGGGACCCCAAAGTTGAACAAGTGTCCCGAGTGCGGGAAAACGCTTAATCACAGAGGACAGGTACTGGGGGCCATGACCCGGTCCAGATCAGCGCCCCCGCCCGGCAGGCCCACTGGGGGTGTGCTGGGCGCGTCACTGCAGGTTCTGCAGTCAGCGGTCACCACCCGGTCACCAGGTGCCAGAATTGAGCTGATGCTGCCATAAGGAGACTGGAAGTGGCTTCTCCCGGTCCATTTCGGTCTGGGCCTCAGCTTAAAACTCCTCCCGCAAGGGTCCATCTGGAGAGAACTGTTAGCACAGGCTTTAAGCTTAAATACAGTTGAGATGATTTATCAAAAGCAGGTCCATGTGGCCATTACTGTCCTTCAGCTGGACTTATTATAAACGTAATTAAACATAAATATATTTATATACATAATATTAAATATATATGCCATCTTAAATGACATATAATTATAAAATATAAAAATATATTAAAGCAACATGAAAATATTTTCAACAAATCCAAAATTGGATACCACAGGACTATTATTTCAAGTGTTCACTTTGGTAGAGAAATCTGAATGTAAAGGCAAAAACAGCATGCTCTGCACGGGTGGATTGTGGAATACTTAAATATAGAAAATCAGGGTAAAGCAGGGAGAGGGTGTGTGGAAATTTTCTATTTAAGGTTCAGTAATATTCTGTGAAGTCAGAAACATTTTAATTGGAACAGAATCTGAGGGCTGCATCGTACAATGGGTGCAGCAATCACTGATTGAAGTGGTTATAGTAATGTTTGTGTACCTGTGACAGCACCAGGATATACAAATACAGAGTAACAGAGCCAGAGAGAGAAATAGTAATACAAGAAGCAGGAAATTGTGTCATCCACTGTGAAATGGGAAGATCATCCAGACATGGAATCGAAAAGGACACGATGGACTTGACTTACACTTTAGACCATGGGCTCAGTAGTTCCTCAATAGCTCAATGGTTCCTCCAAACACAGGAGACATAGTCCGTGATCAATCACCTATTAGTTCCACCACCATGTTTTAATACATTGAAGACAACTGAAGTCATATCCTGTTCTTTCCCTACAAGGGATACAAAACTAGATCACTGACTGCAGAAAAGTCAGAGAAGTCACAGAGAGTGGGGATTAGCCACCCCCACGAACAGTGGGTAGAAGGGAGACAAGTGTAAGTGAAGATCCAACATGCTACAAGTGGGGTCTCAGCTCTCTGTTCAGGAGGCGTGTTCACAGTCACAGGCACCTACATTAAAAAGAGAACATCTCAAACCACCTAACGTGATGTCTCAAGGAACTAAAAAGAAACAAGAGCCCAGTGTCAGATCACTAGGCAGACAGAACAGGACCAGCGAGAGAGGAAAGGACAGAGACGAGGAAGATACCGGAAAAGTCAGCAGAACCGAGAGTTAGATTTTTTGGAAAGCTAAGTATTCACTTCCTACTTACCGCTTGCCCAGCAGAGTGATCCCGTCCTTGGCCTCCAGCGCCCAGAAATTCACCTGCTCACAGGTATCTGAGCGCCATACTCAGCACAACCTGCTCTTCTCTCTCCATCTCCAAATGAGAATTTCGCTCTGTGTGGTTGACGGCACCGTATTTTCTCTCTTCCCCACACATGGGGGAGGCAGGAAGTATTATCCACAGGAATGTAGATGCCCAGTCCCCAGTGTCTGCCTCAGGGAGGTGGTGGGACCATCACCTCCCAACCATGCCCCATGTTAACAGGATGAGCAGAGACCCATCCCGCCCCCTCTCCTGTGCATTACATAGCACCAGCATCCCTGGCGCTCCAGGGTCATTGAGTACACGTGGGCCCACCCATCACTTCCCATGGAGAACAACCATAATTGGGAGAGGAGAGGGCACGCTGAGCCCCACATGCCGCCCTGGCCTGATGACCCAGCTCTGCTTCTGCTGGAACACCTGCCCAAGACCTCTTGATCCACTATCTTCCCATCTTTTTAGGGCTTTGTAAACCCTGCTTATAATTTCCAAGAACAATATTCATGATTGCTGTAGAAATAGAACTCTAAGGAATTTTTTCAGCATAGACCAGAACTTAATGGGTCTGCGTGAGGGGACGTTTATTGGGAGGAAAGACTGTGAATTAGCAACATCCCCCACTGACCCCCGATGACATGGATGCAGAGAACTGCTGTCCTAGCCATGGGGGTGACCCAGAGGAGCCCAGGAATAAGTCCTCTCATCCAGGGACCGTGACCTCTTTGGCTCCCTCATTGCATAGCACTTCTGTGTCTCTCAGAGAGGGCTTTCGAGATCTGTCAAAAATCTGGGAGTGGATGCGCGGGTTTGGCACAAGCACAGCAAGTCGTGTCATTCCTGGGGACAGTGCAGACTGCAGTGCCCACTGAACCACCCTCATGCTACCCCTTACCCAACAAGGCATCCACGGGGCCAGTGAGGGTTTTGGAGGGACCCTGGTGGTCTGCTGTCACATCCCTACCTGCATGTTGAACACAGAGCAGAGCATGGTATTTCACAAATACGCAGAGTGGGGAGGCCGAATCAACATGGCTTTTCATTTTCCATTGTGTGGGGAATCAGGAGGGAGGGAGGCACACCTGTGGGCTCAGAAAAACTGAGGACAAAACATAGGCATTCTCGGGTCCCTGTGGATCGCCAGGAGGGCGCAGAGAGTGGGGAAACATGACTCCAGGACATCAGAGACCTGTATCAGCAACAGAGGGGTGTCTAAGGAGATAGTCATGTAGAACACAATGCTAGAATTCAGCAGGTAGAAGCTGACAAACATGACCATGAGCATCAGGACGGTGCGGGTAGCTCTGGTCTCTGGGGGACACCCCCGGCCGGCCCTTGGATTGTGGAGGTGCCGTACCCTCTGCTGGTGTCTGCGCAGGAGGAGTGCCATGGAGACGCTGGCCCAGGCCATGAGGCCGAGGAAGATGGCGTCCGGCACCAACCACAGGACCACAACAGCAGTGCTGGAGCCTGATCCCGAGCAGAACCAGGAACCCCGAGACTCAGAGCCATTGCCTACGCTCCGTGGACCAGTGACTTTCACAGGAACGTAGGCATTGATGAGGACGCCGAGCAGCCAGCAGGTGCTGCAGGAAGGACCCAGGGCCTTGGGGAACACTTCCGGGAGCACCGTCCACCCCAGTCTTCCAGGGCTGAGAGTGAAGAGCTGGGAGGTGCTCAGGAGGCAGGTGGAGCACAGTGTGGTGCTCCGGGCCATCCTGTGAATAAAGCTTAAAAACTTACACCCTTGGCAGGACAGGGGCCGCCTGGGCACGAAAGCTGCCATTGTGTTTGAGATCCCAATGCAAAGAAGAACCAAGACGTTGGCCACGGCCATGTGGGAGAGAATCGTGTTGGGGAGCTTCTGCCTGCATCCTGAAATGATTGGGGAGACATTTTGCAAGAAGAGGAGGATGTTGGCTGGGGTCCCCACCCCCATCAATAAAAGACAAGTGATCGGTATTGTCAGTTCTCCCACGATTTGGTGGTGCTGTTTCTGGAAGGACTTGGAGAGCACCTCAGCAGGGCTGAAGGGGGTGCAGGCTCTGCTGGCGTCCTCGTTCCTCATCCTTGTGCAACAATCTCGGCCATCCGTCCCTGCAAAGGCAGCCACTGTCGTGTCCCCAGAGGAGCTGAGCCTGGGGAGCACATCACTGAGCCCAGTTTCACATCCAACATCTTTTTTTGTATTGACTCGTTTTTCCTCAGTTTTTCACTTCCCAGCAGTGTGGATCTGTAAGCTCAGGAGACACGCTGCCCCTGCAGAGCCACCCGCTGTGGGGCCACCTGTGGACAGGCGTGTCTTTGGTGTGCTGAGGCACCCAGACCAGCCCCTGCTGGGCAGACAAGCGTGCACAGCCTTGCCAACAGAGGCAGAGGGGGGTGAAGGGACTCTTTATTCAGGGGCTCCTAATCTAGCGGGGAGTCAACTCTGGAAAAGGAAAATCAAGCCTCTAGCCACAGCACCCCCCACTCCCGGACAACAAATCTGAGCTCCCATCTACCCGCTGATGAGGTATCAGGGGTGATGGGCAGAACCTCACCTAGAGGAGCAGGTTCACCCCTGAAATTAGGTGCACAGGCACTTATCAGCCCTGTGAGAAAGCATTAATGTCACAAAGTGGAGAGAGTATTCGGCAGCTAATCAGGACTCCTGGTACCAGTGCTCACCGGGATAAAGAGTGCAAGGCAGCTGTGATGAGGAAATTCACAGAGCCCCAGAAACACAGAGGGTGATGCGGGGACCTCGGGAATCATATCATCGAGCAGAGGCTTTCCCCAATGACTGAAGTGAAAAAATAACAAATTCTGGAGTGAAAGTATCACTTTGAGAGAGAAGTTACTAAGCAGCGTTGAAGCAGCAGTTCACATGGAAGAGCGAGCACATGAACACCAGGACGGGACTGTAGGGAACACTGTGGAGAGCAGAACAGTAGCCCATCGAGGACATGACCGTCAGAACTTCCTGCCCTTGGGGCTGTATCTGGACACCCAGGCCCAGAATCTAAGCGAACACAATAACTTAATGTGAAAGGACCTTCAGTAGGGCCTCCCTGGTGGCGCAGGGGTTTAAAATGTAACCTGTAAAGCTGTCCGCAGCCAGTGCAGCACCAGTTCCATCCCCTGGTCAGCCAGGGAGATACCCACATGGTGCAGCAGACCTCTCCTGTCTTGCCTGCAACTCCCCTCAGCAGTGCATTTCGCCCAGTCTGCCTCTTCTCCCTGCTCTCTCTCTGCTGAATCCTCTCACCACCACCGCACAGACACCACTGGCCTGTACCCCAGGTCTTATATGAATAAATGAATAAATCCTTTTTTAAAAAAATAGAAGACCTTCAATAAATGAGGTAATACAAGGGTCAGCAGAGGGCAAGAAAGAATTTTCGAGCAAGCCTTGGTAAAACAACTGTGACCTCCAAGGTGCCTCCACAGGCTTCTGGGATGTAGAAGGCAAGTATGTAGCAACCAATGCACACGGTAGGACATTTTTAAAATTTCATATAGGGCCTCCCCTGGTGGTGCAGCCGTTGAGCGCCCTGCTGCGAAGCTGCCCACAGCCTCTGCAGCCGTGGTTCGATCTGCGGCCACCGGCGAGGGTCCCACATGGCACGCAGACCTCTCCTGCCGCGCCCACTGCTCCCTCAGCAGTGTAGTTCATTGGTGCCACTCTGTTCCCAGCTCTGGCTCCGGTGAATTCTCTCACACTCCTGTTTTCAGGGGTGAACACCCTCTGTAGCCAGTGCTTGTATAATAAATAAATAAATCTTAAAAAAATAAGTTCCATATATATGATATATCATGGATAGAGAGAGGAGAACAAACTAAGCCCAAAGGAAGCAAAAGGAAGTGAGTGGAAATATGCGGCAGAAATGAGTGAAGTAGAGGTGAGGACAACATGGAAATGCAACGGGTAAACTGAGGTCTGGGACTTCAAAAGAGCAAGAAACGTGGACAGATCTCTCGCCAGAATAACAACGAGAGAGGAGATGCAAAGAAATGCAGTCAGAAGTGAAAGGGGCACCGCCCTCGCTCTGCAGAAAAACAAAATCCTAAGACACCACCTTGAAGGGGACCAGCCAGGAGCAGCACAGCCGACAGGACGTGGACACATTCTAGAAACGCACAACACACCAGACGCTTCAGGAAGACAGAGGAAATCGAAACAGCTGATAAAGTGAAGAGATTCAGTCACTCATCACAAACCTCTGAAAGCAGAGAATCCAGATTCTTGCAAAACATAAAGAATTAACACTTCCTGCAACTCTTACAACATACGGAGAAAGAGCAAAACTTCCAAGCTGGTGTTTGAAGCCAGCTCTACCTTGATGCGAAACCTGGTTGGGACACACAGGAGGAGCCAACCGTGTCCAGCGTCTGGTGGGCAGACGGGCAACACGCTCACAGACACGAGGACACACCCTCAAGGGCACGTTAAAAGGATTTAGCACCGTGACCCACCAGGGTCCATGCTTGAGACACAAGCGCTCAGGACATGCTGGCCAGCGAGGTGCCCGGGTACTAATGCTGGGAAGCCACAGGGTCGCTTAGGACAGGCAGAAAAGGCTGTCCCAGTCCCAGCCTCCTCTCGTGATCGAAGAAACAGCAGCCCCAGAGACTGGGCATAAGAGGAACGTAACTCAACATGGTGAGCACCCGCATTCCAGGGGCTGCTCAGCGGAGAGGCTCCACGCACCTGCTCTAATGCCCACCATGGGACAGGACTCCCTCGTGCCCCAGAACACAGGGTGCCAGCTGGGTGCGGGCAAGACTAAGAGACACGGGACAGCCAATCGATAAAGCAAAACTAAAAGGATGGGATGGTTTGATAGAGAAATATCCAAAGAGTCACCAGAAAACTGCTGGAATCAATGAAGCCAGTTGTCAGGCTGTGACGGGAACACAAATAGTCACTTTCCCCCCATGAAACATCTGAAGGAGAAAGGAAGAAACTGCCCCGTTCACGTGAATATCAACAGAGCAAACACTTGGAGTGAATCCAGCTCCAGCCTGCTGAGTCCTGCACAACCCAGGCTGAGCCTTCCCCCCTCCCGGAGACCCCCAACAGGGCACAGGGGAGCACTCACCTGGCCAGGTGCCCTCCCAGCACTGTGCAGGGAGAGCTCAGCAGGCCTGGCCTGTTATAGAGACAGTGATCCCTGCCCTGCCCTCCCCACAGACACCCTGTCAGCACGTCACCTGCCTGAAGACGCACTGTCTGCGTGGAGAGTCTGAGAGGATCCGGGGGGTCTCACCCCAGTCCCTCTCCATCAGTCACCTCGACTCACAGGGGACAGCTCTGGGCAATTACTGGGGCCACCTAATGAGCAGCTGAGCACAGAAAGTTTCCCATGTTCCCTGTGGGAGGAACTAAGTTCAGAATCAAAGTGTAATCAAGGGGGAATAAACATCAAGGCTGCGCCAGGGTCCTTCACACCTGGCCCGGATGGGGACACACATATCCCGATAGTCGTCCCCAGAGTCCTGGGGTTTCCAGCTCAGGCTGACGCTGTGTCGGTGCAAACTGAAGCTGTCCCTGGGATCTGGCGTCTCCCTTGGATTAAATTGCTCTCGTGCCTTTGGCCCCAATCTTGCATCCTGGAGTGGATGGCGATGGCAGGTCAGACTTATATTGCGAGGGGGTCTGGGTTAAGCACTACTCAGGCTCTCGGAAAGGAAAGTGTCGTCGAGTCTTTCAGGTCCAGCTCCAAATCCAAACCAGGTCACATCTGCCCATGACCCCAGAGAGACCCAGTGATCCTCAGATGGGTTAGGCTGGCCGGAGGTAGCACAGAGTGAGGTTCAAGTAGAAACCAAGTGGGAACTTCCCCATGGCAGCCCCATGCTCGATGGCCCTAAGTGCCCTTTACCAGGGAGGGATAGCACCGTCTCCAGGGGTGAAGGACGTCATGATCACGGGAAACACCTGAAGGATTTTCATCGTGCCCGCCAATGACATTTAACATGAGGGGGGCAACTCTGGCAGGTGTTGGTGGGAGTGTGACCAGCATAAAGATGGGAGAAGGTGACAAGATCAGTGAAGATTCAGGGGTGTTAGCGGACTCTGGGGTGGAATATTATTCAGTCTTGAAAAGGGAAGAAAATCCTTCCCGGTCAACCTCATGGGTGAAGCTGGGGGCCTTGTCCTGCCTGAGATAGCTCAGTCTCGGGGACAGACCCCACATGTGGAGGCCTCTGAAAACATCAGGCGTGCAGAGGTGGAGAGAGAACATGGTGCTGCCCAGGGCCAGGAGGGGCCCGTGAGGATGGGGTGAGCCCTAGAGTGGTGTACTCGCCAGAATGCGCATAAACACTTCCAGGTGCTGTGAGGACCTCGCGGCTGTTCTCATCAGCAACGAGAAGCTGAAACCTTGAGACTGGGCAAAACACAGGGACACTGGTGCCTGCTTCCCTGCTTGGGGGACATCACTGTCTCAAGAGCGGGGAAAGCTGTCGGGCAGGTGGGGCTAAAGGGGAGCAGTTTACAAGCAGGTGTGGATGGACCCGTGATGGGGCTCAGCCCCGGGGATGTGGAGGCGGGGTCGTTCTTCCCTCTGCTGGGCGTGTCCCCTCCCTGCTCACTCTGGGGTCTGCCATGACCTTGTCCCTTCTCCATCCACGAGCTGCCCGGGGGTGCCCAGGGTCCAGGGCACATGGGCCGTAGTGGAGACACGCCACTAGGGTCTCTGAACTCTCCACGCAGACCAGTGTGTCTGGTCATCTGATGGAGCACACCCTGCAGAATGGCCTCTTCTTGCTCAGATGTATGTTTCTCCTGTTTTCACACCAGGAGTTATGAAATTGTATATTATACCCTGCGTGTTATGGCGCTGGGGTTGTGACCTCAGGCTGCTCGCCACGGTGTGCTGCCCAAGTGATTGTGGGATGACACTCAGGCGTGTGTGCTCTCTGCCAGGTCCTCTGTCCCCCACAGGTGAAATACCCAACCTACGTTGCAGTACTTAGAGAGAAGTACATTCAATGGCTGAACACTTTGGAAAGGTAACTTAATTCTCTTAAAGGACGTCTTATCCTGCACGAGCCGGCAGTTGAAGGGCCACGAGTCCTGGCCCTTCTGAGGCAGACCTGATGCCGTTGTGGTTAGATGTGGTTGTCATCACGACATCTATCTCCAATTTCACCGTGTCTGCTTTCTGATTTGCTCAGGTTCCTTCTCCAGAGCGCATCTCCAAGCTCCACTTAGGCCTCTGCAGCAGCCTTCAATAATTCAGTGAGATCTTTTCCAAATAGGCCTACACGGTTAATGTTTTATTTTTCAAATATGTAGAAACGCCTCTATCATAATGAATGTGGGCCGCTTTGTTGCCTAGACCATACACAACTCATGCTCATTAGCCTGAAATAGAAGTGCATGTGTCTCTTTTTAACATTGAAATTTTCAGTGGACTTTGTTATAGAGAAGTTGTACATGCACAACCGAATGGAGAGTCAGGTGCAGCGATGTCCCACTTAGCCCCAGCCCTACACCCGACCCCGGTTATCCGGCCTGGTGACAAATGGTCGTTCCATTCTCCTCGCGTGTTCTCCGTGGCTGCCACTGCTCGAGTGAGAATTTATGATAAATGCAATATGGACATGCAAGTCTGTCGCTCCCCAAACCAGCTGGAAAAGTCCCCACTGGTGGGACTGGTCACAGCTTACATGTATGGAATGCAGGGTTAGATATTCAACTCTTTTGTGAAGTTTCTTTTTTATTCTGTTGAGTTTTATATTTTGGCTTTGACTCATTCTGAATTTTAAAGAAAGCTGATGTGATCCTGCTCTTTGTCCAGTCATTTCTCCCCCTCATTCCTGTCGTTGCGTCCTGGGGTCCCATTCCCAGGGCAGATTGTGCAGGAGAAGGGCGGCAGGTCCATCCAGAGAGGGACAAGGGACCCGAGCTTCTTGGGGTGGGGGGAAGCGGCTATAATCACTTGTGGGTCCTGAGGACACTCTCGGGATATAGGGTGGGTCAGATGAGCTTCAAAAGGGCTGTTCTCAGGCCAGAAGACCTGGGGCCAGAATCTCAGCATTTGTGGAATTTAATCCAAGGGAGACGCCAGATCCCAGGGCCAGCTTCAGTTTGCACCGACACAGCGTCCGCCTGAGCTGGACACCCCGGGACTGCGGGGACGGCCATCGGGACCTGCGTGTCCCTGTCGGGGACGGGTGTGAAGGACCCCGGCGTGGCCTTGATGCTCATTTT
Organism: Talpa europaea; assembly: GCF_964194135.1. Taxonomy (NCBI): domain Eukaryota; kingdom Metazoa; phylum Chordata; class Mammalia; order Eulipotyphla; family Talpidae; genus Talpa; species Talpa europaea. The sequence goes on from NC_140084.1 coordinate 49,514,178, forward strand.
CCCTTTGATTTCACGTTGATTCTGAACTTAGTTCCTCCCGCAGGGAACGTGGGAAACTTTCTGTGCTCAGCTGCTCATTAGGTCGCCCCAGTCATTGCCCAGTCTGTTCCCCATGAGCCGATGTGCCTGACGGTGAGCAACTTGGGTGAGACCCCCCAGATCCTCTCAGACTCTCCATGCAGACAGTGAGTCTGGGGGCAGGTGACGTGATGACCGGGTGTCTGTGGGGAGGGGAGGGCAGGGATCACTCTCCCTATACCAGCCCCAGCCCTCGGGCTCTCGAGCAGCGGGGCGGAGGGGAGGGCGCAGGCCTGGCCAGGTCCCTCTGAGACGCTCCTCGGTTCGCAGGTGCCCCCCTGTCTCCCAGGTGGCCTGTGGGTCCCTGCGTGGCGCCCTGTTGTTGTCTCAGCGGGTGGAAAGGGCCGCGCCCTGCCCTGTGTGTCTTTGGCTTTGTGGCGTTTGGGTTGAATTTCGGCTCATTGGGTGAGTTTTGATGTCTGTCTGTGGCCTCAGCCCCCACATTCCCCCCGAGCCCAACGTCCCTGAGCTTCCCTCTGCGGCCGTGGGCGTCTGGGGTCGGGTCAGGGAGTCTCAGCGCCGCTGTGGTGTGGGTTGTGGGTGTTGCTGGCGGGTCCGCCTCACTGTCCGCGTTTTCTCCGCCTCCCCAGGCCCGTGTGTTGAGTGACATCTTCTCCCTCTGCGCCCTGGGGTCCTTCCTGAGTGCCAGTCAGCGTCCGGGCAAGCTTTTATCCTGGGCCGTCCGCCCGTCCTGTGGCCGGGTCTTGGGCAGTGGCCTATGGTTTCGCTGCGGTTTGCAGGACAATTTGTAATCAGGAAGGAGACGCACCCCTTTCGTTAGCCTTGACTCCTCCTGCCCTCTAGCATGTTCTGTGGTTTCATCCAAATTTTAGATCGTTTCTGCTGTTGTTGAGAAGAAGGTCGTTTTTATGAGAGTGGCGATGGCAGAGCACGGGCACGTTCATGGTCTGACACCTTCTGACCTGTGTGCCTGGGCGTCTTCCTGCTCATGGGTCCCACGCCATGTCTTTCGGCCATGTCTTCGTCCTCAGGGGTGAGCCGTGCCAGCGTCGTCCTGTGGTCAGTGCCTGACGCCGTCTTCATCGGCCTCATAGGCTAGGCCAGCATCTCTGTGGCCCTCCTCCTGTGCAGACACCAGCAGAGGGTGCGGCACCTCCACAACCCCAGGTCTGGCCAGGGGTTCGCACCGCACCAGGGCCACCCTCACCATCCTCAGGGCATCTTTGTCAGCTTCCGCATGCTGATCACTGCTTTTGTGTTATCGTGGCTGCCTTACACACTAGTCTGAGGTTGATACAGGTGTCCGGTTCCCTACTCTCTGCCCCTTCCTCATGGACCTCGGGGCCTCCAGACGGCGAGGGCTCTGCTCCTGAACTCTTAGGAATGGGCTCAGCATCACATCACCCCATCTCCTCACCATTTTCCCTGTACCTTTTTGTTGCATCCATGTGCATCCATGGAGGACTGTGCGTAAACACCTGCATCATCCTCACAGAATTCAGGTGTCCCTTCATCCCTGTACCGCTGACCTGCTTCACTCTCAGCGCCTTCCCTTCATCCCTGATGAATGTTTATTGTCTGAGAGCGTGGTTTAGATGAGTCCGTTCATGAATGTGCTTGCATTCCGCAGAGAGTAAGATCATACAGTGATTTTCTTCATGTGACTTTCTGTAATGAGACCTGTGGGCCAGTTCTGTTCATTAGTTGCCGATGTCAGGGTTTTACCAGCTTCACAACGACGTAGTAGTCGCCCGAGTGTTGTGTCCCGTCTTCTTTATCTGTCCATCGGGTGTGAGGACCTGGTTGTTTCTCACTCTGGGCTACTGCAGGGCCCTGCAGGGAACCTGGTGGCGCTCCAGGGTGTCTGCATTTGTGTGTTCATGTCCCTCATATTTTCAGCAATGGTCGCTGGCTCTCCCGGCAATTCTATTCTTAGCACAACGCAGCCTTTCCCAGCTTTTTCCGTGACAGTCCCTCCCTTTCTGTTCCCGCCAAAAATGTTTGAGGGTCTCTGCACATCATCGATAACTCCCCTTCCTGGACTTTTGTCACAGCCCACCTCACAGCATATTAAATCTTAGGTGATAATAGGGCATAATCTTCTGAGAAGTTACTTCTGGAGAAGCCCCCCCCCCCCCGTTGGCCTCGCCCCATCTTTGACCCGCCCACATGGTCCAAGTGACCAGCTTTTGAGTAAAATTGTCTGTTACCACATGGAACAGTTTCCACAAAGGTCCAGCCACTGAACTACTGCTGGAAGCAGATTTCACTCATACACACAGAATTTCCTCTCAACGCATGCCAGTTTTTCAACAGCAAATCTACAAGTAACTTACACAAATATATTAAAAAAACAAAAATTACACTTGGCCTTACGGTGGCCAGTCCCACGGAAGCCACCTTCCCCCTCGGTAGACTAAGTGTAGACGCTCCATCTCCTGGCTCACTCACCAACTGTATTGCAAGCAGGGGGAGGGACACCCCACAACCCCGAAACAAGCCGTCTCTAAATAGCTTCTGCCACCTGCTGTATCAAGACAAAACATAGTCTAGGTCAAAGACCTTCAGTGGAAGGAACGTTAATGCATCTGTGTGCAGTAAGGAAGGACTAAGAATGCGTGTCCACATGAAGCACCGGACGTGGCCTGTAGCCTCGTGGGTAAGGCCCAGCCTAGTGGGGCTAGACCAGAGCAGATGCCTGTGACCTGAACGTCCGCCCCAAGTCTGCAGCATCTTCCGGTGGGTCCCACAGAAAAGGGAGGTAGGGCCAGGCGAGTTGGAGGAAAAGACCAAACCCGATGGAGATGAAGGCTGCCCCTGTCACCTCCGCACGAGCCTCACGCCACGTCTGTGTCACGTGTCTTCTTCCAGGCCCCCGAGTCCCAGGTCTAGAAGCAAGTGCAGCTTCTTCCCAGGTCTTTGTGCCTCGTGTCTCCTCGGGGCTCCTCCATCTTCTTTTCTCCCCAGCCTCCTCTCCAGGCACCTCCTCCCTGCTCAGCGCCACACTTGCCTGGGGGGGGCAAGGAACATGGACTCTCCCCTTTCCCTGGGGACCCCCCTGTGACCCCTGGAATTGAGTCTGGGGAGCAGCCCCTTGGGCAGTGAGAGTTTCTTGTTTGGAGGGACAAGAGGACAGGGTCAGGCCCTGCCCCCGCCCCGCCCAGCACACACCTGAGCCTCTGAGCAAGTGTCCCAGTGGGTGGGGGTGTCCCGGGGGGGGGGACGCGGCCAGACATGCCTGCGCCCTCAGACGCGTCCCTGCGGTCGGTGACAGTGACGGGTCTGTGGGGAGGGCAGCAGGCCCGACCCTATAACTGGGCGCCCACGGCTCCCCCCACACTGCTCGGGAGCGACGTGGCCAGGCGAGGGGCGGTCGAGGGGAAGGGGCTCCGCCCAGGGGGCTCGGCTGCCTTTGTGCAGGGCCTGGCGCCCCAGGGCCCGACCACACCCCTCTCTGCTGGTGCGGGCGGTGGGTGCCGGCCAGGCAGTTACAGGCAGCCCCGATATAAAACGGGTGGCCTGGCCCTGGGTCCTCACCCGCGGGCTTCAAAGGGTCTTATTAACACTCCACGGCAGGCGCGCCCGGAAGGTTAGGAAGAGGCGGATTTCCCGGGGACGGGGATGAGGGAATGTCCAACGCGGGGAGACAAGAGGGAGATAAAGGCCTAAGGGCGTCCTCCCCGACCCGCCGACCCGGAGCCCCCCGGGAGCTGGTGAAGGGCCAAGAGCCGAGAGCGGCCCGAGGCCCTCGTGTCTGGTTTTCTGCCAAACCCGGCAGCTTCGCCCCACCCTCGGCTCCCAGCCCCCTCCCGTGGGTGACGGTGGGATTGTCATTGGCGGGGTCCTGACGGCCTGGTCTGGAGGGGGGTGGAGACCCCGGGCCTGTGTGGAATGAGCTCGGGACATCTTCTCCCCCTAACAGGACCAGGGCCCCGACCCGGGCTCTCCACACCCCTGGGCCTGGGGCCCGGCCAGGAGAAAGGAGGTCCGGGGCCCTTGGGGTGGGGGCCCAGCAGCCCATCCCTGGGTGGGGACCGGGCGCTGGGATGGTGCTTGCAGGGGAGACCTGCCCTCAACTGTCTGTGGCTTCGGGGTCTCCTCTGAGAACTTCGGGGTCTCCCTGTCAGGGCGGTCTGGCATCCAGGCTCAGGGAGCAGAAGCCCCTGCCCTGCGCCCCACACGGGGACCCTTGGGGGGATGGGAGGAGGGTCAGGCCGGAGCTGGGGTGTCCTGTCATGCAGGGGAGACCCTCAGCTGCTCGGGCGGGGCCAGGGCTGTGGTCCCCGAGCCTTTCTCTTATTTCTCCCATAACTCCTGCTTCACGGGGGGCACGAGATACGACCCTCACTTTCTCACAGGAGCAGCTTGGGGTCCTGACCTCCGCCGTCCGTCCTGGGAGCCTGTGTCGGGGTCTGTGGTCTGTCTGTGTTCTCGGCCCAGCCTTGCCCTTGGCGCCTCCCCTACCTGAGGGTTTTGGAGGGGGGTGAGTGTTCTTGGGAGACAGGCTGGGGTTCGTGCATGGGGGGCAGGGGCCAGGAACCCTCAGCCTCCTGGTGCTGAGGGGTCTTCCCGGGTCCCTGCTGGCCTGGTAAGGCCCCGTACAATATAGGGGAGTCCACTGTGGATAGCGACACTCAGGAGCAGCCCCTCTGGGTTCAGGGCTGTGTCTCCTGGGACACATCCCACTGGGCTCCCCCGGGTGCCCACTGTGGCTGCTGGGGTGGGGTACCCTAAACTGCCTGCATGATGAGGTCCCCTGTGCAGGGACCAGGACGCATTGGCCCCACCCCTCTCAGGGTGGGTGACCAGACCCACCTGGAGCGGGGGAGCAGGCCTAGGTCCCCACCAGGGGTGCCCCAAGGAGGGAGGTGACAGGCTGTGTCGGGCTCATGGGCATGTGATGGGAAGAGCTTGGTTGTGGTCAGTGCACAATGAGGGGGTGGCCAGCACTCGGGGTGTGGCACGGAGAACGTGCTCCCTAGCCAGGACCCGGCCGTTGGCCCGTCCAGGCTGCCCTGGCAGGAGACCCTGGTGTCTGGGGGCGCAGCCTCGCCTCTGCATCCCCGTGAGGAGTGTCGGGGCATCTCTGGTCCACAGTCAGAATCTGCGACTCTGAGCTTCTGTCTGGGGTTTCAGCTTCGGCTGCTGCTGACCCGGCGCGCGTGGCCTGTCCTGTGCTCACCCGAGCTCTGCCGAGTCTCCCTCTCTGTGTGTCGGTCTCTGGTCCCCAAGAGCGGGTCCAGGGTCAGGGACCTCACGTGCTGGGGGACTCGGGATAGAAACAATATCAGGAGTGACGTGAGAAGGTGACATACAGCTGGCGTCCCCTCCCCGGAGGGAAACCACAGCTCAGGGAACCCCGCTCCAGGACATGCCCTGTACCTGGGAGGTCCTCATGCCGGGGTCCCCTGTGCCTGCCCTCTCCCCGTCTCTCCAGAGCCCTGCCCTGGGCCCCGCAGGAGCACAGGCCCTGACGTGGCTCTTCCTCCTCCAGGCGGGCATGGGGACGCTGGCCAGTACTGTCTGCTTTGTCTATGACATTCCCATTGTTTGTGGGCCCCGGCAGACGCCCCCCAGCACCGTGCTCCCCACCTCGCCGTGGCCAACGTCTTGGTTCTCCTCTGCACCAGTGTTCCGCACCTGATGGCCGCCTTGGTGTCCAGGACGCCCCTGTCCACGCTTGCATGCAAATTGGTAACCTTTCTTCACAGGACGGCCCGGAGCACCACGCTGTGCTCCACCTGCCTCCTGAGCACCTCCCAGCTCCTCACCCTGAGCCCTGGGAGACCGGGGTGGACGGTGCTCTGGCGGGACTCCACAAGGCCCTGGGTCCTTCCTGCTGCACCTGCTGGCTGCTCAGTGCATTCATCAACGTCTCCATCCCTGTCACAGTCAGTGGTCCAGGGAATATGAGCAATGGCTCTGAGCTCCAGGGGAGGTGGTTCTGCTCGTCCTTAGGCCACAATGCCGCCGTCCTGGTCCTGTGTTTGGTGCCGGATGTCGTCTTCATCATCCTCAAGGGCAGGGCCAGTGTCCCCATGGCCCTCCTCCTGCGCAGACACCAGCAGAGGGTGTGGCATTTCCACACCCCCAGGGATGGCCAGGGGTGCCCCCCAGAGAGCAGGGCCACCCGCACCATCCTCAGGCTGACGGTCACCTTCGACAGCTTCTACCTGCTGAATTCTATGCTCACCTTTTACATGTCTGCCTTCAGAGGCACCCGCCTGTCCCGGAGGCCGCTCTGCCCAGACAGGATATGGCCTGTGGGTGATGCAGGTGTCAAACCTCCTGCTGTCCTGTTTTCCTCTGCCCCTTCCTGATGAGCCTCAGGGGTTCCAGACAGGGAAGGCTCTGCTCCTGAGCTGTTAGGTGAAGCCTCAGCTTCGACAGTCGCCCATTTCCTAACCATTTCCTGTACCCGCGTGTCCCATCCGTGCAGTGTTGGTTTACACACTGTGGAGGGCTGGGCATAAACCCCTGCATCATCTTCACAGAATTCGGGTGTCCCGTCATGCTGTGTCAGTGCTCTGCTTCTCCGCGCCCGCTTCCCTTCTGGTGGCCACTATTGTGTGTCTGTTGTCTGAGGGGATGTTTTCAGTTATTTAGCCCATGTATGTGCTCGCACTCCACGTAAGGTGAAATCATACGGTGTTTCTCTCCACCTGACGTTTTGTACTGAGCACCTATTTTCTATTTTATCCATTCATTGTATATGTGGGGGTCTTACCATCTTCCCGACTGCGTAGTATTCCACCAGTCACGCACGTCATCTTCTTCAGCTGCCCATCTGTTGCTGAGGACCTGGTTCTTTCTCACTCTGGGCTACTGCAGGGGACCTGGTGGCGCTTGTGTGTCAGAATTTGTCTTTTCATGGCCTTCAGATTTTCACCCTCCTGTGCCTGTGTCCTCCGGCAATTCTATTCTAACTCTTCCCGACATTGCCTGTGATGGCCACAACCATTGCCTTTCGTGACAGCAATGTTTGAGGGGCCTCTGCACATCATCCACTCCTCTGCTGTAGGTGCCCCCACCCCATCCCGGGCATGACCGCGTCTGCAGGGAGCGATGGTGAGCTCCTTCCGCCTGCGGGTCGGCTTCTGTGTCTCCTTGGAGAGCGCTTTGCTCAGATTCAGATTCAGGCCCCACTTTTTGATTCTTTTGCTTGATTGAGTTCTTACTGCATGTTGGATCAGTCCCTCCCCTTGTAGGTGACCTGGCTATGCTCTCACTCTTTCTGCCAACCGCCAGCCTGTGTCCTTGAGCCTGGAATGTGGCCCCCAGTTCTCTGTTAGGAGGTATAAGAGTATCCCCAGGATTTTCTCTGGTGTTTTCAGAGTTTTTATGTGTAAAATATCTCTATCAAAAACTATCTCTATCAAATATCTCTCTCATAAATTTATAATAAATTAAAATATGCGAGTCCACCCTGAGATGGGTCCATCCATGACAGCTGTTCATAAAAAGAGGGTGACCTCCTGCGATTGTGTCTGGGCGTAGGCCTGGAATAGCAAAAGTGACAAATATCCTGTTGACCTTCCATCTTCGTGTTATTGAGCCCCCCAGAAAAGAGGTGTGGGGGTGAGAAGACTCACCAGAGACAGAGTGGGGAACAGAATGGGTGGATCCATGAAAAACTGCTGAGGGGAGCAGAAGGGAGACAGGAGAGGTCAGCTGCATGATGTGGGTCAGCTCCCTGGCTGGGGATCAAACTTCTGCTGCAGCGGTGACAGCCTGAGACTCAGCCCCCAGCCCCACGGAGGCGGTGACCATATCTAAGGAGATATTGCCGGAGCTCAGATGGGTGATGCGCCTGCGGCAGGAGATCTGAACAGGGGTCAGTGCACCCTGACTAGGAACAGGAAACCCAGATGGGGACCCACCCATGAGGACGCCTGTGCCAGGGAAGCAGTCCTGCCCACAAGGCCGCCCGCTGTGGCATCTTTCCCTGACCAGGCCTCTGTCCTCCTGGGTCTGGGGCAGGAGAAGGGTGCAGGGGCCCTCTCGGGTGTGGAAAGGGACTCTCCTGGCTCAACAGTCCTGACCCTGCAGCAATTAGACGCTGACTTGGAACCACCAGGGTGGGGCCGTCCAGTGATATCACATCATTCTGTTCTGTCTGTTTCTCCACCTCGTTCTTTTCCCAAATCAGACACTCCAAGGAAAATTGTTAATGACCCCCCCCCTCGTTCATGACAGATGACCTGATGGTTTCAGAAACCAGGTCAGGACCCCATTAGAGGGCAGGTCGTGAGGGGCCCTGGGTGGACAGTGGCCGGGGCATCTTTGCAGGCCCAGGCGGGGAGACAGTTCACTGGAAGGACCCTGGGTCCCACAGTCCTGCCTCCAGCACACACAGACGCCCCTGCAGGGCCCAAGCTTCGGCTGGTGCTCTCCCCTACAGTGGATTCACCGGGCAGGGAGGGAGGGGTTCTTATGGGCAGGTTGACCTGTGCTTGCACGTGGACACAGTCTCACAAACCCACCCTCACACACGCAGACACTTAAAAGTGGGAGCTGCACCATTCACGGCTATAAAAAAAGTCATTGTGAACTGAGCCCAGCAAACTTCAATCCAACTACGACATCAGCAGTTACCATAATGAAGCAGCCAGGCCGTGCAATAAGGAAATCAAATAGCGCGTGACCGAGAAACGGGATGACTGGAAGCCCAGCAGAAACGGCTGTGGGGAGACGTGAGGATTGGGTGCGACCTGCGCATCCGCAGCCTGTGGGGAGATGCGCTCCTGGCGCCTGCAGCCAAACCTCTCCAGGGATCTCTGTTAAACAGGAGGACGACAAAAAGCTGCAGGAAGTCACCATGATTTTATTTCTGTATCTTTCACATGTTAAAAGGACAGTGTCTAGGTCAAAGGAGAGAGAGAAGGAGGCACCTGAACATCCCAGGCGGTGAGAGCTGCTCGCCGGCCATTTCCAAGGCTTAAGTTCCCCTGAATCGCCCCGAGCACTGTTCACCGAGTTCAGATTGGAGACAGAGGCGTCTGCGCACCGCAGGGGGTGCTGTGAGTGCAAGTGTTAATTTGCCAGTTGTGTTGTTGTAAACCCACAGCACATCAAAAACGTTCTCAGAGGGAAGTGGTCAGTCAGTGTCAAACAATGGCGCCAGGTCAGAGCACCCGGGTGATAGTTGGGGAATGTGGGTGTCGGGTCTACAACACAGGGACCCCACAGTGTTCTGAGTGCGGGAAAACGCTTAATCATAGAGGGCAGGGGTGGTGGCAGGGGGCCGTGACTCAATCGAGAACAGCACGCTCTCCCGGCAGGCCCACTGGAGGTGTGCTGGGCATGTCACTGCAGGTTCTGCAGTCACCAGTCACCACCCGGTTCCCGGGTGCCAGAATTGAGCTGATGCTGCCATAAGGACTGGAAGTGGCTTTTCCAGGGTTTTTGGGTCTGGGCTTCAGCTTGAAACTACTCCCACAAGATCCATCTGGAGACAACTGTTAGCACCGGTTTTAACTAAATAAAGTTGAGATGATTTCTTAAAAGCAGGTCTGCATGGCCATTACTGTCCTTCAGCTGGACTCATTATAAACATAATTAAATATAAACGTTTATATACATAATATAAAATAAATATGCCATCTTATATTGCATATAACTATGAAAAATAAAAATAAAGCAACATATGAAAATATTTCCAGCAAATCCAATATTGGATACCGCAGGACTATTATTTCAAGTGTTCACTTTGGTAGAGAACTCTGAATGTGAAAGCAAAAACAACATGCTCTGCACAGGTGGAATGTGGAATTTAAATATAGAAAATCAGGGTAAAGCAGGTGGAAAGGTGTGGAAAATTTCTGTATAAGGTTCAGTAATACTCTGGAGAGCAATAAACAGTTTTAATTGGAACAGAAACTATGAGGCCTGCATTGTAGGATGGGTACAGCAGTCACTGTAAAAGTGGTTATAGTAATGTTTGTGTATCTATGACAGCACCAGGCTATACACAGACAGAGTAACAGAGCCAGAGAGAGAAATAGTAATTCAAAAAGCAGGGAACTGTATCATCCACTGTGAAATGGGAAGATCGTCCAGACATGGAATCAGTAAGGATACGATGGACTTGACTTACACTTTAGACCACTGGGCTCAATAGACATATTGATGGTTCCTCCTAACACAGGGGACATCGTCCAGGGTCGGTCACCTGTTCGGTCCAAGAGCACATTTTAACACATTGAAGACAACTGAAGTCATATCCGGTGTTCTTTCCTACACTGGATACAAAACTAGATCACTGACTGCAGAAAAGTCAGAGAAGTCACAGAGAGTGGGGATGAGCCACCTCACGAGCAGTGGGTAGAAGGGAGACAAGTGTAAATGAAGATCCAACATGCTACAAGTGGGGTCTCAGCTCTCTGTTCAGGAGGCGTGTTCACAGTCACAGGCCCCTACATTAAGAAGAGAACATCTCAAACCACCTAACATGATGTCTCAAGGAGCTAAAAGGAAACAAGAGCCCAGTGTCATGATCACTAGGCAGACAGAACCAGGTCCAGAGAGAGGAAAGGACAGAGACAAGGAAGACACTAGAAAAGTCAGCAGAACTGAGTTTGCTTTTTTGGAAAGCTGAGTATTCCCTTCCTACTTGCTGCTTGTTCGGCAGAGTGATCCAGTCCTTGGACAACAACACCCAGAACTTCCCCTGCTGGCAGGCACCCGAGCACCGTCCTCAGCACAACCTGCTGCTCTCTCTCCATCTCCAAAAGAGACGTTCGCTGTGTGGTTGATGTTGCCGTATTTTCTCGCTTCCCCACCCATGGGGGAGGCAGGAAGTATTCTCAACATGAATGTAGACACCTAGTCCCCAGTGTCTGACTTGGAGAGGTAGGGGGACTGTGGTCACCTCCCACCCATGCCCCATGTCAACAGGAGGAGCAGAGACCCATCCCGCCCCCTCTCCTGTGCATTACATAGCAGCAGCATCCCTGGCACTCCAAGGTCATCAAGTCCACGTGGGCCCACGCATCACTTTCCCTGGAGACCAACCATTCTTGGGAGAGAAGAGGGCCCGCTGAGCCCCACATCCCGCTCTGGCCTGATGACCCAGCTCTGCTTGTGCTGGAACACCCGCCCGAGACCTCTTGATCCACGGTCTTCCTCATCTTTTGTTTTTTTAAAGATTTATTTATTCATGCATACAATAGCTGGGGAACAGGCAGAGATGCGGGGGTTGAGAGGATTCACCAGAGACAGAGCCGGGAATAGAATAGGCAGACTGACCAAAGTACACTGCTGAGGGGAGCTGCTGGAGAATCAGGAGAGGTCTGCTGCGCCACGTGGGCTGCTCCCAGGCTGGCCAGGGATCGAACTCGTGCTGCCGAGGCTGTGGATCGCTTCATGGTGTGGTGCTTAACCCCTTGCGCCACCAGGGAGGCCCTATCTTCCTCATCTTTTTAGGGTTTTGTAATCTCTGTTTTTAATTTCCAAGAACAATATTCATGATTGCTCTTGAAATACAATGTTAAGGGATGCTTTCAGCATAGACCAGAACTTAACGGGCCAGTGTGATGGGACGTACTTTGGGAAGAAGGACTGTGAATTGGCAACATCCCGCTGACCCTGATGACAAGGATGCACAGACCTGCTGTCCTAGACATGTGGTTGACCAAGAGGAGCCCAGAAATAAGCTCTCTGGGCCAGGGCCCATGACCTAGTTGACTCCCTCATCGCAAAGCACATCTGTGTCTCTCAGAGAAGACTTGTCAAGATCTGTCAAAATTCTGGGAGTGGTGTCCCATCCAAAGTGCAGGTTTGAATGGAACAAGAGTTGAAGAGGCACAAACACAGCAAGTCGTGTTATTCCTGGGGAGTGTGCAGAATGCAGTGCCCACCGAAGACCAACCTCATGGCACCCAGTCCCCCAACAAGGCATCCACCACTTCCAATGAAGGTTTTGGAGGAACCCTGGTGGTCTGCTGTCACATCCCTTCCTGCACATTGGACAGAGCAGAACGTGATATTTCACCTTCTCAGAGTGGGGAGGCTGAATCAACATGGCTTCTTATCTTCCATTGTTGGGGAATCAGGAGGGAGGGAGGCACACCTGTGGGCTCAGAAAAACCGATGACAAAACATAGGCATTCTTGGGTCCCTGAGGATCACCAGGAAGGGGCTGAAAGCAGGAAAACATGACACCAGGACATTGGAGACCTGTGTCAGCAATAGAGGCATGTCTAAGGAGATGGTCATGTAGAACACAATGCTAGAATTCAGCAGGTAGAAGCTGACAAACATGACCATGAGCATCAGGACAGTGCGAGTGGCTCTCGTCTCAGGGGGGCACCCCCGGCCAGCCCTGGGGGTGTGGAGGTGCCGCACCCTCTGCTGGTGTCTGCGCAGGAGGAGGGCCATGGAGACACTGGCCCAGCCCATGAGGACGATGAAGATGGTGTCTGGCACCAACCACAGGACCACAGCAGCAGCGCTGGAGCCTGAGGCAGAGCAGAACCAGGACCCCCGGGGCTCGGAGCCATTGCCTACGCTCCGTGGACCAGTGACTTTCACAGGAACGTAGGCATTGATGAGAACACCGAGCAGCCAGCAGGTGCTGCAGGAAGGACCCAGGGCCTTGGGGAACACTTCCGGGAGCACCGTCCACCCCAGTCTTCCGGGGTTGACAGTGAAGAGCTGGGAGGTGCTCAGGAGGCAGGTGGAGCACAGCGTGGTGCTCCGGGCCGTCCTTTGAATAAAGCTTAAAAACTTACACCCAAGACAGGACACGGGCCACCTGAACACAAAAGCTGCCATTGTGTTTGAGATCCCAATGCAAAGAAGAACCAAGACATTGGCCACAGCCATGTGGGAGAGAATCGTGTTGCGGATCTTCTGCCTGCATCCTGAAATGATTGTGGAGACATTTTGCAAGAAGAGGAGGATGTTGGCTGGGGTCCCCACCCCTAACAATAAAAGACAAGTGATGTGTATGGTCAGTTCTCCCGTGGTTTGATGGTGGTGGTTCTGGAAGGACTTGGAGAACGCCTCAGTGGGCCTGAAGGGGGTGCGGGCTCTGCTGGTGTCCTCGTTCCTCATCCTTGTGCAACGATCTCGGCCATCGGTCCCTGCAAAGGCAGCCACCGTCGTGTCCCCAAAGGAGCTGAGGCAGGGAGCACATCACTGACCCCGGTGTCATATCCAGTATCCTTTTTTGTGTTGACTCCTGTTTCTCATCAATTTCTCAAGGCCCAGCAGTGTGGGTCCATGAGCTCAGGGGCCTGCTGCCCCTGCAGAGCCACCTGCTGTGGGTCCACATGTGGACAGGCGGGTCTCTGGTGTGCTGAGGCGCTCACCAGCCCCTGCCAGGCAGACAAGGGAGCACAGCCTTGCCGACAGAGGCAGAGGGAAATGAAGGGACTTTTTAAACTAGGGATGGGCCTCCCAAAGTAGTGGACAGTGAACTCTGGCAAAGGAAAGTTCAGCCTCTTTCCACAGTCCCCTTCCCACCTGGCAACCAATCTGGGCTCCCACCTACCCACTGATGAGGCATCAGGGATGATGGGCAGAACCTCACCTAGAGGAGCGTGTTCACCCTGTAAATGACGTGGCACAGGCGCTTATCAGCACTGTGAGAAAACATTAATGTCAGAAAGTGATGAGAGTATCCCGGCAACTAACCAGGACGCCTGGAACCTGTGCTCACTGGGATAAAGTGTGCAAGACAGCTGTGATGAGGAATTTCACAAAGCCCCAGAATCGCAGAGGGTGATGCGGGGACCTGGGGAATCAATCATCGAGCAGAGGAGGCTCTCCCCAAGGACAGAAGTGAAAAAAAATAACCAAAATTCTGGAGCAGAAAAGTACCAGTTTGAGAGAGAACTTACTAAGCAGCATTGAAGTAGGAGGTCACATGGAAGAGCGAGCACATGAACACCAGGACAGGCCTGTAGGGATGACTGTGGAGAGCAGGAGAGCAGGAGAACAGGAGGCCGTTCGAGGACATGACAGTCAGAACTTCCTGCCCTTGGGGCTGTACTTGGATGTCCAGGACCAGAATCTAAGCGAACACAGTTAAAATGTGAAAAGACCTTCACTAGGGCCTGCCTGGTGCCTCAAGGGGTTAAGATGCAACCTATAAAGCTGTCCGCTGCCATTGTAGCACCTGTTTGATTCTTCGGTCAGCCAAGGAGATACCCACATGGTGCAGCAGACCTCTCCTGTAGCCCTCTGCTCCCCTCAGCCATGTGTTTCGGTGAGTCTGCCTGTTCTGTTCCCCACTCTGTCTCTGAGGAATACTCTCACCGCCTCCCACAGACACCGCTGGCCTGTACACCTGTGCTTGTATGCATAAATGAATAAAACTTTTTTAAAAAAGAAAGAACTTCAATAAATGAGGCAGTACAGAGGTCAGCAAGGGGCAATAAAGAACTTTAGAGTAAGCCTTGGGAAAAGGAGGATGCCCTCGAAGGTGCTCCACAGGCTTCTGGGATGAAGCCAAAGCCATTGTGGAAGGAAAGTTTGCAGCAATAAATGCACAGGGTAGCACATTTTTAAAGTTCAAAATAAAAAATATTTCAAGGATAGAGAGAGGAGAAAAAACTAAGCCCAGAGGAAGCAAAAGGGAGCGAGAGGAAAACATGCACAGAAATGAGTGAAGTAGAGGTGAGGACAACATGGAAATGCAACAGGTAAACTGGGGTCTGGGACTTCAAAAAGAGCAAGAAACGTGGACAGATCTCTCCCGAGAATAACAAGAGAGGAGATGCAAAGAAATGCAGTCAGTAGTGAAAGGGGCACCGCCCTCGCTCTGCAGAAAAACAGAATCCTAAGACACCACCTTGAAGGGGACCAGCCAGGAGCAGCACAGCCGACAGGACGTGGACACATTCTAGAAACCCACGACACACCAGACGCTTCAGGAAGACAGAGGAAATCGAAACAGCTGATAAAGTGAAGAGATTCAATCACTCATCACAAACCTCTGAATGCAGAGAATCCAGGTTCTTGCAAAACATAAATAATTAACACTTCCTGCAACTCTTACAACATACAGAGAAAGAGCAAAACTTCCAAGCTGGTGTTTGAAGCCAGCTTTACCTTGATGCGAAACCTGGTTGGGACACACAGGAGGAGCCAACCGTGTCCAGCGTCTGGTGGGCAGACGGGCAACACGCTCACAGACACGAGGACACACCCTCATGGGCATGTTAAAAGGATTTAGCACCCTGACCCAGCGGGGTCCATGCTTGAGACACAAGCACTCAGCACACGCCGGCCAGCAGAGGTGCCCGGGTACTAATGCTCGGAAGCCGCACGGTCGTCTTAGGACAGGCAGAAAAGGCTGTCCCAGTCCCAGCCTCCTCTCGTGATCGAAGAAACAGCAGCCCCAGAGACTGGGCATAAGAGGAACGTAACTCAACATGGTGAGCACCCGCATTCCAGGGGCTGCTCAGCGGAGAGGCTCCACGCACCTGCTCTAATGCCCACCATGGGACAGGACTCCCTCGTGCCCCAGAACACAGGGTGCCAGCTGGGTGCGGGCAAGACTAAGAGACACGGGACAGCCAATCGATAAAGCAAAACTAAAAGGATGGGATGGTTTGATAGAGAAATATCCAAAGAGTCACCAGAAAACTGCTGGAATCAATGAAGCCAGTTGGCAGCTGTGACGGGAACACAAATAATCACTTTCCCCCCCTGAAACATCTGAAGGAGAAAGGAAGAAACTGCCCCGTTCACGTGAATATCAACAGAGCAAACACTTGGAGTGAATCCAGCTCCAGCCTGCTGAGTCCTGCACAACCCCAGGCGGAGCCTTCCCCCCTCCCGGAGACCCCAAAAGGGCGCAGGGGAGCACTCACCTGGCCAGGCGCCCTCCCAGCACTGTGCAGGGAGAGCTCAGCAGGCCTGGCCTGTTATAGAGACAGTGATCCCTGCCCTGCCCTCCCCACAGACACCCTGTCATCACGTCACCTGCCGCAGACACACTGTCTGCGTGGAGAGTCTGAGAGGATCCGGGGGGTCTCACCCCAGTCCCTCACTGTCAGTCACCTCAGCTCACAGGGGACAGCTCTGGGCAATTACTGGGGTGACCTAATGAGCAGCTGAGCACAGAAAGTTTCCCATGTTCCCTGCGGGAGGAAAAAGTTCAGAATCAAAGTGTAATCAAGGGGGAATGAGCATCAAGGCTGTGCAGGGTCCTTCACACCCGTCCCCGGACGGGGACACACACGTCCCGATGGCCGTCCCCACAGTCCCGGCGTGTCCAGCTCAGGCTGACGCGGTGTTGGTGCAAACTGAAGCTGTCCCTGGGATCTGGCGTCTCCCTTGGATTAAATTCCTCTTGTGACCTTTGGCTCCGAGTCCTGTATCCTAGAGAGGATGAGGATGGCAGGTGAGACTTTTATTGCGAGGGGGTCTTGGTTAAATGCTACTCAGGATCTCGGAAAGAAAAACTTCGAGTCTTTTTGGTCCAGCTCCTAATCCAAACCGGGTCACGCCTGCCCATGACCCCAGAGAGACCCAGTAATCCTCAGAGGGGTTAGGCTGGCCTGAGGCAGCTCAGAGCGACGTTCAAGTTGAGACTAAGTGGGAACTTCCCCACTGCAGCCCCATGCTCGATGGCCCTAAGTGCCCTTTATGGGGAGGGATAGCAGCATCTCCAGGGGTGAAGGACGTCAGGGTCACGGGAAACACCCTGAGCTGTAGGACTTTCATCATGGTCGCCAATGACAATTAACATGAGGGGGGCAACTCTGGCAGGTGTTGGTGGGAGTGTGACCAGCATAAAGATGGGAGAAGGTGACAAGGTCAGTGAAGATTCAGGGGTGTTAGCGGACTCTGGGGTGGAATATTATTCAGTCATGAAAAAGGGAGAAAATCCTGCCCTGTCAACCTGATGGGTGAACCTGGGGGCCTTGTCCTTCCTGAGACAGCCCAGTCTCGGGGACAGACCCTGCCTGACCGCACATATCAGAGGCCTCTGAAAGCATCAGGCGCGCAGAGGTGGAGAGAGAACATGGTGCTGTCCAGGGCCAGGAGGGGCCCATGAGGATGGTGTGAGCCCCAGAGTGGTGTACACGCCACAATGTGCATAAACACTTCCAGGTGCTGTGAAGACCTCGCAGCTGTTCTCATCAGCAACGAGAAGCTGAAACCTTGAGACTGGGCAAAATACGTAGGCACGCTGATGCCTTGTGCTTGTGTGATGCTGAAGCATCCCAACTGCAAAATGGAGACTCTGGGCGAGTGTCCTCCATTCCCTGCTTGGGAGACATCACTGTCTCAAGAGCGGGAAAGCTGTCGGGCAGGTGGGGCTAAAGGGAAGCAGTTTACAAGCAGGTGTGGATGGACCCGTGATGGGGCTCAGCCCCGGGGATGTGGAGGCGGGGTGGTTCTTCCCTCTGCTGGGTGTGTCCCCTCCCTGCTCCCTGTGGGGTCTGCCATGACCTTGTCCCTTCTCCCTCCACGAGCTGCCAGAGCCCCACCCCGGGTGCCACGGGTCCAGGGCACCCAGGCTGTAGTGGAGACGCGCCACTCGGATCTCTGAAGTCACCGGCTCAAAGAATACATGTCATGGAGTGTCCTCTGCCCACTAGTTACGGGTCAGCACCCCCTCCTCCCATCACAATGATGGGAAATGGCTCTGGAAATGGCCACCGACTCCTCAGCTAGAAACAATGGTCTGCAGAAACCCGACTGTGACTTTGGTTGTGTGTAAAGTTGTCAGCCAGGCTCTGAGTGCGGAGGGGCTCTGTAAGGTTGGGCCCCACCAGCCCAGAGGGTCAGCCTGAGAGTGGCGTCAGCCTTGCCCAGCAGCGAGTGGGTCTCACAGCCACTCACTGGACAGCTGAGTGTCCGCTGGACCACGTCCCCCTTCTCTGCAGAATTGCACCCTCTGGGAAACTGTCAAGCCCTCTCTTTACATTTAGCATGAGTCCCCCAGTTGTTCATAGGGATGAAGAGAGAGAAAGCAGCAAAACAGGAAGGGCTACTGTCCTTCACCATGCAGGTGCCTTTTTCTTTGTCCTTTCCTAATACACCTGTCCTGGTATAAAGTGGGGAAGGAGACATGGGATTCAGCGAGGCTAACAGTCATGTGTACAGTCAGAAAAGTTACTCCGTTTTCTGGTCTGGACAAGTGTTTATATGATGAGGAGACGCAGACGCTGCTGCTGACCACGGAAGAGAAAATCCCCACCTGACCATTCCCATCACTCCCGAGCTGCCATGGAGTGCAGGCTCAGGTGTGTGATCATCTCATGGAGCACACCCTGCAGTAACCTTCTCAGAATGGCCTCTTCTCGCTGAGATGTATGTTTCTCCTGTTTACACACCATCTTGTGGATTGTACCCTGCACGTCATGGTGCTGGGGTTGTGACCTCAGGCTGCTCCCTCACGGTGTGCTGGCCAAGTGATTGTGGGATGACACTCAGGTGTGTGTGCTCTCTGCCAGGTCCTCTGTCCCCCACAGGTAAAATACCCAACCTACCTTGCAGTATTTAGAGAAAAGTACATTAAATGGCTGACACTTTGGAAAGGTCACTTGATTCTCTTAAAGGACATCTTAGCCTGCGGGAACTGGCAGTTGAAGGGCCACGAGCCCTGGCCCTCTGAGGCAGACCTGATGCCGTTGTAGTTAGATGTGGTTGTCATCACTACATCTATCCCCAATTTCACCGTGTCTGCTCTCTGAGTTGCTCAGGTTCCTTCTCCAGAGCGCATCTCCAAAGCTCCACTTAGGCCTCTGCAGCAGCCTTCAATAATTCAGTGAGATCTTTTCCAAATGTGGCTACACGGTTAATGTTTTATTTTTCAAATATGTAGAAACGCCTCT
Organism: Talpa europaea; assembly: GCF_964194135.1. Classification (NCBI taxonomy): domain Eukaryota; kingdom Metazoa; phylum Chordata; class Mammalia; order Eulipotyphla; family Talpidae; genus Talpa; species Talpa europaea. Next base: position 49,533,014 of record NC_140084.1, read on the forward strand.
GTCATAATGAATATGATCTGCTCAGTTGCCTTGACAATATGTTATTCATGCTCATTAGCCTGAAATAGAAGTGCATGTGTCTCTTTTTAACATTGAAATTTTCAGTGGACTTTGTTATAGAGAAGTTGTAAATGCACAACCGAATGGAGAGTCAGGTGCAGCGATGTCCCACTTAGCCCCAGCCCTACACCCGACCCCGGTTATCCGGCCTGGTGACAAATGGTCGTTCCATTCTCCTCGCGTGTTCTCCGTGGCTGCCACTGCTCAAGTGAGAATTTATGATAAATGCAATATGGACATGCAAGTCTGTCGCTCCCAAACCAACTGGAAAAGTCCCCACTGGTGGGACTGGTCACAGCTTCCATGTGTGGAATGCAGGATTAGACGTTCAACTCTTTTGTGGAGTTTCTTTTTTATTCTGTTGAGTTTTATATTTTGGCTTTGACTCGTTCTGAATTTAAAGAAAGCAGATGTGATTCTGCTCTTTGTCCAGTCATTTCTCCCCCTCATTCCTGTCGTTGCGTCCTGGGGTCCCATTCCCAGGGCAGATTGTGCAGGGGAAGGGCGGCAGGTCCATCCAGAGAGGGACAAGGGACCCGAGCTTCCGGGGGTTGGAGGGCTATAATCACTTATGGGGTTCTGAGGACACACTGGGATCTAGGGTGGGTCAGATGAGCTTCAAAAGGGCTGTTCTCAGGCCAGAAGACCTGGGGCCCGAATCTCAGGGTCTCTGGAATTTAATCCAAGGGAGACGGCAGGTGACGTGATGTCGGGGTGTCTGTGGGGAGGGCGGGGCAGGGATCACTGTTCCTATAACTGCCCCAGCCCTCAGGCTCTTGAGAATTGGGGCGGAGGGGAGGGCATAGGCCTGGCTGGGTCCCTCTGAGACGCTCCTCAGGACTCAGTGCCCCCGTGTCTCCCAGTGGCCTGCGGGTCCCTGTGTGGCACCATGTTGTTGTCTCAGCAGGTGGATAGGGCCGCACCCTGCCTTGTGTGTCTTTTGCTTTGTGGCGTTTGGGTTGAATTTCGGCTCATTGGGTGAGTTTTGATGTCTGTCTGTGGCCTCAGCCCCCACATTCCCCCCGAGCCCAACGTCCCTGAGCTTCCCTCTGCGGCCGTGGGCGTCTGGGGTCGGGTCAGGGAGTCTCAGCGCTGCTGTGGTGTGGGGTGTGGGTGTTGCTGGCGGGTACACTTCACTGTCCGCGTGTTCTCCGCCTCCCCAGGCCCGTGTGTTGAGTGACATCTTCTCTCTCTGCGCCCTGGGGTCCTTCCTGAGTGCCAGTCGGCTTCCGGGCCTGCTTTTATCCCGGGCCGTCTGCCCGTCCCGTGGCTGGTGTCTGTCTTGGCCAGTGCCCTGTGGTTTCGCTGCAGTTTGCAGGACAATTTGAAATCGGGAAGGAGACGCACCCCTGTTCTGTTTGCCTCGACTCCTCCGGCCCTGTGACGTGATCTGTGGTTTCATCCAAATTTTAGTTCGTTTCTGCTGTTGTTGAGGAGATGGTCGTTTTTATGTGGGTGGCGATGGTAGAGCAAGGACATGTCCACAGTCTGGAACTTTCTGACCCGTGTGCCTGGGCGTCTTCTGCTCGTGGGTCTCACGCCATGTCTTTCAGCCGAGCCCGCGGGTTCCTGGCGTCCACTCTCATGCCCTGCGTGACACTGACTCAAAGTGTTTGATCGCCGTGATGCCGCTGTCGGAGGGATGGTTTTCTTTCCTCATCGGATGCTTCATCCTGAGCGTGAGGAAACGCAGCTGCATTCCTGGTGCCCACTGGGTGCCCGCCTCCCTGCCCCATGGGCCATTATTCCAGCTGCAAGTGGATCGACTCAGGAGTGTCCGTGTATGAATCATCGCCTTTGCAAAGAGCCCCTTGTTTACTGCTCTTCAGCTTGGGTTCCTTTCATTTCTCTGGCCCCTGTGTGCAAGCTGGGACACCCTGCCTCTCCTGTTGCGGGGTGGGGAGAGCCGCTCCCTGGATGTCGTTGATAGGGGAGGAAATACTTTCCATTTCTCCCCATGGAGTATGTCCCAGAGGGCCTGTCATCGTGGTTTCCGTCCTGTTGAGTTATATTCCCTCTCTGCCCGGTGTGTCAAGATGCTTATTTTCAGTTCTAATGAAAGGTCGCTGTGCTCACACGTGCGTGTGTTTATTGCATTCTGTCACCGTGCGGGTCCCTGACGTTGACCTGAGCGTGTGGAACATTCTTGCACCCGCTCGGGGCCGGTGCCTGGTCTGTCATGTGCTCTTGAATTTGGTTTAGAGATGTTGTGAGGAGAAATACTGCTTATGTGACACTGGAGGTACAGGGTTAGTCTTTGATGTCCTTCAGTTTCAGGGTTTTAATAATTCATGTTCTATTTCATTCTGGTTTTTTGGCTTCTTTGGTTTCCTTCTTTGGCTCTCGGGGCTCACCCACCGGGGGCGCTGTGTCCTCCCCAGCCCCCACATGGCAAGACAGCCCCAGGGCGCTGCCACCCCTGCCTGTGGGCAGGACTACAAGTGGATGGGCTGTGCTTCTAGATGACCCCAAGGCCTCCACCTGGCCCCAAACATCGCAACAAAGAAATTAATTAAATTAATGAAAAGGAGGGCCCTAGCAGGACACAAACCCCCAGGGCCCACAGCCCCTCCGGGATAATGACAGGAGCTGAGTCTACAGAGGCCGGACCTCCCCCACCCATGGCTTCTCTGCTCAGCCCCTTCTACAGATGGGGGCACAAGGCGAAGAGCATGCTCGTGTTCTCAGCCCCAGTGCGTGGGGTGTTAAGAAGGGAACCCGCCGTGTTGTCTCCCAAGTGGGTCATGAATTAAATTGCGATGATATTAAACTCCTCACACCCCCGAAGTTTCCATCTCCCGGGTGGGTGCATTGTGCGGATGGGCTGATGTCGACTCTTGCTTTGCTTTCCACCTTGCTGTTGTCACGTGACAGGGACACGGCAGTTTTCTTGCTGAGGGGAACGTCTTGGTTCTCCCCTCTGCCGGGATCCCGTACCTGATGGCTGCCCTGGAGGACTCCCCATGTCCCTGCGTCCTTCCTGCTGCACCTGCTGGCTGCTCAGTGCGTTCATCAATGTCTAAATCCCTGTCCCATTCAGTGGTCCAGGGTGCATGAGCAATGGCTCCGAGCCCCACGGGAGTTGGTTCTGCTTGTCCTCAGGCCACAATGCCGCCATCGTGGTCCTGTGTTTGGTGCCGGATGCCGTCTCATCGGCCTCATGGGATGGGCCAACGTCTCCATGGCCCTCCTCCTATGCATACACAAGCAGAGGGTGTAGCATCCCCAACACCCCCAGGGCTGGCCAGGGGTGCCCCCTGGAGACCAGGGCCACCCGCACCACCTCAGGCTGATGGTCAACTTCGTCAGCTTCTACCTGCTGAATTCTATGCTCACCTTTTACATGTCTGCCTTCAGAGACACCCGCCTGTGGGTGATGCAGGTGTCCAACCTCCTGCTGTCCTGTTTTCCCACACTGTGCTCCTTCCTGATGAGCCTCAGGGGTTCCAGACAGGGAAGGCTCTGCTCCTGAGCTGTTAGGAGCAGCCTCAGCTTCGACAGTCGCCCATTTCCTAACCATTTCCTGTACCCGCGTGTCCCATCCGTGGAGTGTTGGTTTACACACTGTGGAGGGCTGGGCATAAACCCCTGCATCATCCTCACAGAATTCGTGTGTCCCGTCATGCTGTGTCAGTGCTCTGCTTCTCCGCGCCCGCTTCCCTTCTGGTGGCCACTATTGTGTATTTGTTGTCTGAGGGGATGTTTTCAGTTATTTAGCCCATGTATGTGCTCGCACTCCACGTAAGGTGAAATCATACGGTGTTTCTCTCCACCTGACGTTTTGTACTGAGCACCTAATTTCCAGTTTTATCCATGCATTGTATATGCCGGGGTCTTACCATCTTCCCAGGTGCATAGTATGCAAAAAGTAACCTCGTAAGTCAAAATAAATAGGAATATGTGAGTCCACCCTGAGACGGGTCCATCCATGACAGCTGCTCATAGAAAGATGGTCACCTCCTGTGATCGCAGTCACATCATTCTGTTCTGTCTGTTTTTCCACCTGTTCTTTTCCCAAATCAGACACTCCAAGGAAAATTGTTAATGCCCCCCCCTCCTTCCTGACAGATGACCTGATGGTTTCAGAAACCAGGTCAGGACCCCAGTCAGAGGGCAGGTCTTGAGGGGCCCTGGATAAACAGTGGGCGGGGCGTCCACTGGCCCAGGCGGGGTGACAGTTCACTGGAAGGACCCTGGGCCCCACAGTCCTGCCCCCAGCACACACAGACTCCCCTGCAGGGCCCCAGTCTCAGCTCAGGAGCTTCCTGCAGGGTGACAGGAGGCTGATGCTGTCCCCAACAGTAGATAAACCAGGCGAGAAGGGAGGGGTTCCTGCGGGCAGTTTGACCTGTGCTTGCTCACCCATCCTCACACACCCAGACACTTAAAAGTGGGAGCTGCACCGTTTCCGGCTATAAAAGAAAGTGTGAACTGAGTCCAGCAAACTCCAATCCAAATACAATATCAGCCGTTACCACAATGAAACAGCCAGACCATGCAATAAGGAAATAAAATAGTGCGTGACCGAGAAACTGGATGACTGGAAGCCCAGCAGAACCGGCTGTGGGGAGACGTGAGGATTGGGTGCGACCTGCGCATCCACAGCCTGTGGGGAGATGCGCTCCTGGCGCCTGCAGCCAAAACTCTCCAGGGATCTCTGTTAAACAGGAGGACGACAAAAGCTGCAGGAAGTCATGAGCGATTTTATTTCTATATCTTTCACATGTTAAAAAGACAGTGTCTAGGTCAAAGGAGAGAGAGAAGGAGGCACCTGCACATCCCAGGCGGTGAGAGCTGCTCGCTGGCCATTTCCAAGGCTTAAATTCCCCGAATCTCCCCCAGCACTGTTCACCAAGTTCAGATAGGAGACAGAGGCTTCTGCACACCGCAGAGATGCGAGGGATGAGAGGATTCACCAGAGATAGAGCCAGGAATAGAATAGGCAGACTGACCAAAGTACACTGCTGAGGGGAGCTGCTGGAGAATCAGGAGAGGTCTGCTGCGCCACGTGGGCTGCTCCCAGGCTGGCCAGGGATCAAACTCGTGCTGCTGAGGCTGTGGATCGCTTCATAGTGCGGTGCTTAACCCCTTGCACCACCAGGGAGGCCCTATCTTCCTCATCTCTTTATGGCTTTGTAACCCCTGTTTATAATTTCCAAGAACAATATTCATGATTGCTCTTGAAATAAAACGTTAAGGGATGCTTTCAGCATAGACCAGAACTTAATGGGCCTGTGTGATGGGACGTACATTGGGAAGAAGGACTGTGAATTGGCAACATCCCCCACTGACCCCAATGACAAGGATGCAGAGAGCTGTTGTCCTAGTCATGTGCGTGACCCAGAGGAGCCCAGAAATAAGCTCTCTGGGCCAGGGCCCATGACCTGGTTGGCTCCCTCATCACAAAGCACATCTGTGTCTCTCAGAGAAGACTTGTCAAGATCTTTCAAAATTCTGGGAGTGGTGTCCCCTCTAAAGTGCAGGTTTGCATGGAACAAGAGTTGAAGAGGCACAAACACAGCAAGTCGTGTCATTCCTGGCGACCGTGCAGACTGCTGCCCACTGAAGACCACCCTCACGGCACCCCTTCCCCCAACAAGGCATCCACCACGGCTGATGAGGGTTTTGGAGGGACCCTGGTGGTCTGCTGTCACATCCCTTCCTGCACGTTGGACACAGAGCACATCGTGATAGTTCACCTTCTCAGAGTGGGGAGGCTGAATCAACATGGCTTCTCATCTTCCACTGTGTGGGGAATCAGGAGTGAGGGAGGCACTCATGCGGGCTCAGAAAAACCGAGGACAAAACATAGGCATTCTTGGGTCCCTGAGGATCACCAGGAAGGGGCAGAGAGCAGGGAAACATGACACCAGGACATTGGAGACCTGTGTCAGCAACAGAGGGGTGTCCAAGAAGATTGTCATGTAGAACACAATGCTAGAATTCAGCAGGTAGAAGCTGACAAACATGACCATGACCATCAGGACGGTGTGAGTGGCTCTGGTCTCAGGGGGGCACCCCCGAGCGGACCTTGGGGTGCGGAGGTGCAGCACCCTCTGCTGGTGTCTGTGCAGGAGGAGGGCCATGGAGACGCTGGCCCAGCCCATGAGGCCGATGAAGATGGCGTCCGGCACCAACCACAGGACCACAGCAGCAGCGCTGGAGCCTGAGGCAGAGCAGAACCAGGACCCCCAGGGCTCGGAGCCATTGCCTACGCTCTGTGGACCAGTGACTTTCACAGGAATGTAGGCATTGATGAGGACACCGAGCAGCCAGCAGGTGCTGCAGGAAGGACCCAGGGCCTTGGGGAACACTTCCGGGAGCACCGTCCACCCCAGTCTTCCAGGACTGAGAGTGAAGAGCTGGGAGGTGGTCAGGAGGCAGGTGGAGCACAGTGTGGTGCTCCGGGCCGTCCTTTGAATAAAGCCTAAAATCTTACACCCAAGAGAGGACAGGGGCCGCCTGGACAGGAAAGCTGCCATTGTGTTTGTGATCCCAATGGAAAGAAGAACGAAGACGTTAGCCACGGCCATGTGGGAGAGAATCGTGTTGGGGAGCTTCTGCCTGCATCCTGAAATGATTGGGGAGACGTTTTGCAAGAAGAGGAGGACATTAGCTAGGGTCCCCACCCCCATCAATAAAAGAAAAGTAATCTGTATGGTCAGTTCTCCTGTGGTTTGATTGTGGTGCTTCTGGAAGGACTTGGAGAGCGCCTCAACGGTGCTGAAGGGGGTGCAGGCTCTGCTGGCGTCCTCGTTCCTCATCCTTGTGCAACAATCTCCGCTATCGGTCCCTGCAAAGGCAGCCACTGTCGTGTCGCCAAAGGAGCTGAGCTGGGGGAGCACATCACTGACCCCAGTGTCCTATCCAGTATCCTTTTTCTTATTGACTCCTGTTTCTCATCAATTTCTCAAGGCCCAGCAGTGTGGGTCCATGAGCTCAGGAGCCTGCTGCCCCTGCAGAGCCACCTGCTGTGGGTCTACATGTGGACAGGCGGGTCTCTGGTGTGCTGAGGCGCTCAGACCAGCCCCTGCCAGGCAGACAAGAGGGCACAGCCTTGCCGACAGAGGCAGAAGGGAATGAAGGGACTCTTTCAACTAGAGGTGGGCCTACCAAACTAGCAGAGAATGAACCCTGCAAAGAAAAGTGTAGCCTCTTGCCACAGTGCCCTTCCCACCTGGACAACCAATCTGGGCTCCCACCTACCCACCTGAGGCATCAGGGGTGATAGGCAGAACCTCACCTAGGGGAGCGTGTTCACCCTGTAAATGAGGTGGCACAGTGTAGTGTAAGGTACAAGGTATCAGGCTTTTCTGCCCTTCCGCCATCAGGATAGATGAGGGAGCCCTGTGATCCTGGGTGCATGCCTGATGGCGGGCACCTGAAGTGGGTCCACCTGAGCTAAGAGACTGATTTATAAGGGTGGTGCAGCAGAGTGCGGTGTGGTGGTAGTGCGGTGTTAACGGTGGAGGAGTGGAGTGTACGGAGGAGTGTTGGAGCGACTACAAACCACGGCGAAGAGCATGTGGCTGCTAGAACCGTTCATAAACCTGCTCAGAATGGGTTGGTTGCTTTACAACTGGCGTAGACAGCAGGACGGTTCGAGGCAGGACAGCTCTACGCAGAGGAAACCCTTTGAAATATGGAGAGGGATCCCTGGATGGCCGGCCACGAGCAGATGGTACCCGGTGGCCGACCTCCTCGCCCAGTGGGCACCTCCCCAGGAATGTCCAGAGGTAGATGGATCCCCAGGGCAGTTGGAACAGGCCCTGTATGAAACAGAAGAAACCCTGAGTGGACGCAGGGCCCGCGAGGCGGCAGGAGCCGTGGGATGGGTGTTTCTCACAGCTCTGCGAGAGTCCAGGCGGAAAGAGCAATCTAGGATCCAGCAAGTACTGGATGAGATGCGGGGAGAGATGCGAGAAGAGATGCGGATCCAGCAACAACATTTGAGGATTCTGGAGGAAGAAGTTCGGAGAAACCGACCCACCCCTCCGGAGATGCCAGACTCCGTCTCAGGAAGGAAGGAGAGGGAGGCTGGCCCTTTGCCCGAATCACAGCCGGTGGTGGCAAACCAGCCTGCGACTCCAGAGATGCCAGACCCCTGCTCAGGAGAGGAGGAGAGGGAGGCTAAACCTTTGTCTGAGTCCCAACCGGCCGTGGTAAACCAACCCGCCACCCCGGAGATGCCGGACTCCTCTGGAGAGGAGGAGGAGGCTGGGCCCATGCTCCGGGCCCGCCCGGGAGTGACTCAGAAAATGAAGCGGCAGCGACCCATGGCCCCAGGGGGTCTGGCTGCGGGACCACCACAGATGACGGAATTTACTACCTACCGACCTTACACCCAGGCGGAACGGGTGGACTTGGGCAAACAGTTCCGCCAGAAACCGGGGGAACCCTTGGCAGCCTGGCTGCTACGTTTATGGGACCTGGGGGTGGAGGGGATTATTTGCACAGCGCAAGAGATGGAGAGACTGGCCTCCGTGACTTCACACCCATCCTTGCGACAGAGGCTGCGGAACAGCCGGCGGTATGGCCAGGGCGACCCCACCCTCCTGGAGTGGATAATGGCTGCCATACGGACAGTGACAGTCTGGGCTGATGCGGGAGACGTGCCGGAGACAGTAAGTGGATGGCAGACGGACGCCGAGCTGGTGCAGGTACTTCGGGCATTGGGGATGCGGCAGGCCATGTTTAATGTGAATATGCGGGGTCCTGACGATGAGCGTTTCACAGCAGGAACGAGAGACTTGGTATTAAAGAATGCCCCCTCATCTACATTTGGATCCCTCATGGCAGTACTAGCACCCTATGTGGGACGTCAGATACATGACGTCACCACAATGATAGCCAGCTTGGGAGAAGTTGAGAGCCGGCGCTCTCAGAAAGGAATACGGGTAGTTTCAGAAAGGTCAAAAGGAATGCCAAGGAGGGCAAGGAGGCCTCTTGGCATCACAGAACCTATAAAAGTCACCCGTAAACAAATGTGGATGGATTTAATAAGAGCAGGGGTAGATGGCACTAAAATAGACGCGCAGCCCAATGCATATTTATTGGAATCATGGCAGCAGCTGCGAGAAGACCAGAGGTTCACACGCATGAGAAGGACTGCTGCTCAAGGGGAGCCTGGAAGCCCCAGGCCTCAGGCGCGCGCCCTGCGGCTGGAAGACCACTTGCTGCCAGCCCCGTCCTCGGGGGATGGCCTGATAGCCTTTGAATAGGGTGAGGGCCAAGGAACCCGTTCACAGGGGACGGGCAGGGACCGGAGGCCACATGTGGAGCTTGCCATCCACTGGTCCCCGACTAACGTACAAAGGGTTTTAGCGCTAGTAGACACAGGAGCAGAATGTACTCTGCTCTATGGAAATCCGGAAAGATTTCATGGGCCTACTTGTTATATTGATGGCTATGGAGGCCAGAGTGTCAAGGTGACAGCAGTAAAACTATCTCTGGGGATTGGGCGATGACCCCCTAAAGAGTATAAAGTGTATGTATCGTCCGTCCCGGAGTACATCCTGGGGGTGGATGTACTACGTGGCTTATGGCTAGAGACCACAGTCGGAGAGTTTCGCCTTAGGGTGCGTGTGGTAAAGGCAGTGGTGAGAGGACACGCTAAGCATCCGCCCCTACAACTGCCAGTCCCTAGGCGAGTGACTAATACCAAGCAATATCGGTTGCCCGGAGGCTACAAAGAAATTACAGGCACAATATCAGAGCTGGAGAAAGTGGGCATTGTGCGTACTGCCCACAGCCCCTACAATTCGCCAGTGTGGCCGGTGAAGAAGCCCGATGGCTCTTGGCGCATGACAGTAGATTATCGTGAATTGAATAAGGTAGGTCCCCCCTTGCATGCTGCAGTGCCTTCAGTGGCAGATTTGATGGATCGTCTGAGCCACGAGCTGGGAATGTACCATTTTGTAGCCGATCTGGCAAATGCTTTTTTTTCGATAGATAGAGCCCCAGGAAGTCAAGACCAATTCGCCTTCACCTGGGAAGGCCGGCAACGGACATTCACTGTGCTGCCACAGGGTTACCTGCACTGCCCGACTCTGTGTCACGGGCTGGTGGCAGCAGATTTGGCCCGGTGGGAAAGGCCATCTTCAGTGCGTTTATACCATTATATTGATGATATTTTATTGACAAGTGACTCTCTTACAGATCTGGAAAAGGCAGTACCTCTCTTATTAACATACCTGAAAACATGCGGCTGGGCAATCAACGAAAGCAAACTGCAGGGGCCTGGACTGTCAGTTAAGTTCCTGGGAGCTGTTTGGTCGGGTAAGACAAAGGTTATCCCTGAAGCTGTGATAGATACAGTTCAAGCTTACCCCACTCCAACCACAGTGAAGCAGCTGCAAGCCTTTCTGGGTCTGCTGGGTTACTGGAGGGCATTTATACCTCACATGGCCCAGCTCTTACGACCCTTGTATATGTTAATACGTAAGGGAGGCAGGTGGGATTGGTCAGCTGAGGCAGACACAGCATTTGCCACAGCCAAACGAACTATAAAGACTGCTCAGGCCTTGCAGGTTTTTGACCCAGCCCGACCCTGTGAGCTCGATGTGCATGTTACTCAGGAAGGGCTCGGGTGGGGACTCTGGCAGAAATCAGAGAGGCTACGACAGCCTATTGGGTTCTGGTCCCAACTCTGGAAGGAGGCTGAGGTTAGGTATTCTTTAATTGAGAAACAGTTAGCTGCGGTATATGCAGCCTTACTAGCCACAGAAAGTATAACTGCCACAGCCCCTGTCTCAGTGAGAACCACTTACCCAATAGCTGGATGGGCACGGGACTGGACAACAAAGCCCCATAGTGGCACTGCTCAAACGCCCACTTGGGCGAAGTGGGGGGCATACTTAGAACAGCGCTGCACCCTGTCAACTAGCCCCTTAAGGGTGGAGTTGCAGGAGGTTCTTGGTCCTGTGACATATACTAGTATGGAACCAAATTCAGAAGCCTGTATAGAAGCCGAACCTGAAGCTAGTCCCTACAAGGAGGGTCGAGCACCGATTCCAGCAGAGGCCTGGTATACGGACGGCTCCAGCCGGGGCCAGCCAGCCTCTTGGACAGCGGTGGCTGTACACCCAGAAACAGACACTATCTGGTTCGAAACCGGGACGGGACAGAGCAGCCAATGGGCTGAACTGCAAGCAGTATGGATGGTGGTGGCCCATGAGCCTTCCCCTCTAGTAATCTGTACTGACAGGTGGGCTGTGTACAGGGGTCTGACACTGTGGATTTCCACATGGAATTTAAATGACTGGACAGTTATGCATCGGCCATTGTGGGGCCAGGCCCTATGGAAAGATCTATGGGATCTGGGGCATCAGAAGCAGGTGACTGTTTATCATGTCACAGGACATGCCCCATTAGCCTCACCAGGCAACGATGAGGCAGATACCCTAGCCCGGGTTCGATGGCTTGAAACTGCTCCAGGGCGGGATGTTGCACAGTGGCTACACAGACGCTTGCTCCACGCAGGGCAGAAGACAATGTGGGCCACTGTTCGTGCCTGGGGTCTACCTGTAACTTTAAAAGAAATCCAGACTGCATGTGAAACATGTGTAGTATGTTCTAGAACTTACCCCCGGAGACCTTTTGCATCTACAGGCCAGGTGTTGCGGGGGCAGGTACCCTGACACGCTGGCAGATTGACATCATTGGACCACTACCTCGCTCCGATGGACAACAATATGCTGTCACCTGTGTGGACACTGCTACCGGGTTATTGGCAGCTTACCCTGCTCCATATGTGGACCAAAAGGCAGTTTTGGCAGCACTGGCACGCCTATGTGCTGCATATGGACGTCCGCTGGTAGTGGAGAGCGATCAAGGGACTCATTTTACAGGAGCCCGGGTGCAGCAGTGGGCCAAGAACATGGGTGTTGAATGGAAGTTTCACACTCCCTATAATCCCAAAGCTGCAGGGATTATAGAGAGGTATAATGGCCTACTGAAGCAAGGACTAAGAGCCACTGCCCCCACTCAGACGCTGGCCGGGTGGAGCCAACGTCTATGGGAGGCATTGCAGACATTGAATGAGAGGAGCAGGAGAGGCGGCCTGGCTCCAGTGGAGGCATTGCTACATCGTGCCGCTGCTCCCATCCAATTACAAATAAAGACGTCAGACGTCTTATTAAAACCGGGACTTGGACAGCAGGGCAACATCCTATTGCCAGCCCCAACTGGAGTGGACCCAGGGCAGACTGTGGACTGGGAATGGCCCTGGACAGTGAAGGCTCCCCACATGTGGTGGGTGGCTCTGATAGCCCCTTGGGGTCGTGGCCTGGAGGCCGATTTACAGATAAAACCATGGGTGAGTGCGCAGTGGCCGCCACGGGTGTGTGTTACCCACCCTGGAGTGGCAGATCAGCGGGCAATCCTCAAGGGGACATTTGTAATAACTCTGTGGCCCATTATGAGCTCTCCACTCCTGCTGCATGTAGAACCCACTGATGCCTCTTCACTGGCAAAGCGAGTGTGGTATTCATGCCCTGGAAGGCCACTGATGCCAGCAACAATATTGTCTTCGGATGCCAAATTGGCATGTATATTGCCCGATGGGAGGGATCTCCCATTGCTGGTACCGGTAACTTCTCTGTCTTTCCGCCCCTAGGAAAATTAAGTTTAGTCATTTTGTGATGTATTTGCTTTTGTGGTCCATGGCTACACTGTTTATGTTTGCTTAAAAAATTGTATATACGTGGACTATATGGCAGAAAACCCTGAGGGGGTGGACTGTAGGGTAAGGTACAAGGTATCAGGCTTTTCTGCCCTTCCGCCATCAGGATAGATGAGGGAGCCCTGTGATCCTGGGTGCATGCCTGATGGCGGGCACCTGAAGTGGGTCCACCTGAGCTAAGAGACTGATTTATAAGGGTGGTGCAGCAGAGTGCGGTGTGGTGGTAGTGCGGTGTTAAGGGTGGAGGAGTGGAGTGTACGGAGGAGTGTTGGAGCGACTACAAACCATGGCGAAGGGCATGTGGCTGCTAGAACCGTTCATAAACCTGCTCAGAATGGGTTGGTTGCTTTACACACAGGCACTTGTCAGCACTGTGAGAATGCATTGATGTCACAAAGTGATGAGAGTATCCCGGCAACTAACCAGGACGCCTGGAACCTGTGCTCACCGGGATAAAGAATGCAAGACAGCTGTGATGAGGAAATCCACAAAGCCCAGAATCGCAGAGGGTGATGCAGGGACCTGGGGAATCAATCATCGAGCAGAGGAGGTTCTCCCCAGGACTGAAGTGAAAAAAATAACCAAAATTCTGGAGCAGAAAAGTATCAGTTTGAGAGAGAACTTACTAAGCAGCGTTGAAGCAGCAGTTCACATGGAAGAGCGAGCACATGAACACCAGGACAGGCCTGTAGGGATGACTGCGGAGAGCAGGAGAACAGGAGGCCGTTCGAGGACATGACAGTCAGAACTTCCTGCCCTTGGGGCTGTACTTAGACATCCAGGCCCAGAATCTAAGCGAACATAGTAACAATGTGAACAGATCTTCACTAGGGCCTCCCTGGTGCCTCAAGGGGTTAAGATACAACCTATAAAACTGTCCACTGCCATTGTAGCACCTGTTAGATTCCTCAGTCAGCCAAGGAGATACCCACATGGCGCAGCAGACCTCTCCTGTAGCCCTCTGCTCCCCTCAGCCATGTGTTTCAGTGAGTCTGCCTGTTTTGTTCCCCACTCTGTCTCTGAGGAATACTCTCACCGCCTCCCACAGACACCGCTGGCCTGTACACCTGTGCTTGTATGCATAAATGAATAAAACTTTTTTAAAAAAGAAAGAACTTCAATAAATGAGGCAGTACAGAGGTCAGCAAGGGGCAATAAAGAACTTTAGAGTAAGCCTTGGGAAAAGGAGGATGCCCTGAAGGTGCTCCACAGGCTTCTGGGATGAAGCCAAAGCCATTGTAGAAGGAAAGTTTGCAGCAATAAATGCACAGGGTAGCACATTTTTAAAGTTCAAAATAAAAAATATCTCAAGGTAAGAGAGAGGAGAGCAAACTAAGCCCAGAGGAAGCAAAAGGAAGCAAAATGGAAAATATGCGGCAGAAATGAATGAAGTAGAGGTGAGGACAACATGGAAATGTAACAGGTAAACTGGGGTCTGGGACTTCAAAAAGAGCAAGAAACGTGGACAGATTTCTTGCGAGAATAACAACGAGAGAGGAGATGCAAAGAAATGCAGTCAGAAGTGAAAGGGGGCACCGCCCTCGCTCTGCAGAAAAACAGAATCCTAAGACACCACCTTGAAGGGGACCAGCCAGGAGCAGCACAGCCGACAGGACGTGGACACATTCTAGAAACCCACAACACACCAGACGCTTCAGGAAGACAGAGGAAATCGAAACAGCTGATAAGTGAAGAGATTCAGTCACTCATCACAAACCTCTGAAAGCAGAGAATCCAGGTTCTCACAAAACAGAAGGAATCACCCACTTCCTGCAACTCTTACAACAGAATGAGAAAGAGCAAAACTTCCAAGCTGGTGTTTGAAGCCAGCTTTACCTTGACGAGAAACCCGGTTGGGACACACAGGAGGAGCCAACCGTGTCCAGCGTCTGGTGGGGAGACGGGCAACACGCTCACAGACTCGTGGACACCACTCTCTTGGGCACGAAGAAATGATTTTGCGCCGTGGCCCAGCGGGGTCCGTGCTTGAGACACAAGCGCTGAGCACACGCCGGCCAGCAGAGGTGCCCGGGTACTAATGCTGGGAAGCCACAGGGTCGTCTTAGGACAGGCAGAAAAGGCTGTCCCAGTCACAGCCTCCTCTCGTGATCGAAGAAACAGCAGCCCCAGAGACTGGGCATAAGAGGAACGTAACTCAACATGGTGAGCACCCGCATTCCAGGGGCTGCTCAGCAGGGAGGCTCCACGCACCTGCTCTAATGCCCACCATGGGACAGGACTCCCTCGTGCCCCAGAACACTGGGTGCCAGCTGGGTGCGGGCAAGACTAAGAGACACGGGACAGCGTGGAGAAGGCAGAAGTAAAAGGAAGGAATGGTTTGGTAGAGAAATATCCAAAGAGTCACCAGAAAACTGCTGGAATAGATAAAGCCAGTTGGCAGCTGTCACTCGAACACAAATAGTCACTTTCCCCCATGAAACATCTGAAGGAGAAAGGAAGAAACTGCCCCGTTCACATGAATATCAACAGAGCAAACACTTGGAGTGAATCCAGCCCCAGCCTGCTGAGTCCTGCACAACCCCAGGCGGAGCCTTCCCCCATCCCGGAGACCCCCAACAGGGCACAGGGGAGCACTCACCTGGCCAGGTGCCCTCCCAGCACTGTGCAGGGAGAGCTCAGCAGGCCTGGCCTGTTATAGAGACAGTGATCCCTGCCCTGCCGTCCCCACAGACACCCCGTCAGCACATCACCTGCCCGCAGACACACTCTCTGGAGAGTCTGAGAGGATCCAGGGGGGGTCGACCCCAGTCCCTCACCGTCAGTCACCTGGGCTGCTGAGGGACAGCTCTTGGCTATTACTGGAGCGACCTAATGAGCAGCTGAGCACAGAAAGTTTCCCATGTTCCCAGCGGAAGGAACAAAGTTCAGAGTCAAAGTGTAATCCGAGGGGGAATGAGCGTCAAGGCTGTGCCAGGGTCCTTCACACCCGTCCTGGGACGGGGACACACACGTCCCGATGGCTGTCCCCACAGTCCCGGGGTTTCCAGCTCAGGGTGACGCTGTGTCAGTGCAAACTGACTGTGCATTTGATCTGGAGTCTCCCTTGGATTAAATTCTTCCAGTCACATTTGGCCCCGAGTCTTGTATCCTAGAGAGGATGAGGATGGCAGGTAAGACTTTTATTGCAAAGGGGGACCTGGGTCAAGCACTAATCCGGATCTCGGAAAGGAAAGCTTCATCCAGTCTTTTTGGTCGGGCTCCAAATCCAAACTGGATCACGCCTGCCCATGACCCAAAAGAGACCTTTTGGGTCAGTCATCCTCAGAGGGGTTAGGCTGGCCGGAGGCAGCTCAGAGTGACGTTCAAGTTGAGACTAAGTGGGAACTTCCCCACTGCAGCCCCATACTCCATGGCCCTGAGTGCCCTTTTCCAGGGAGGGATAGCCCCGTCTCCAGGGGTGAAGGATGTCAGGGTCACGGGAAACACCCTGAGCTGTAGGACTTTCATCATGTTCGCCAATGATGTTTAACAGGAGGGGGCAACTCTGGCAGGTGTTGGTGGGAGTGTGACCAGCATAAAGATGGGAGAAGGTGGCAAGGTCAGTGAAGATTCAGGGGTGTTAGCTGACTCGGGGGTGGAATATTATTCAGTCTTGAAAAGGGGAGAAAATCCTGGCCTGTCAACCTCATGGGTGAACCTGCGGGCCTTGTCCTTCCTGAGACAACCCAGTCTCGGGGACAGACCCTGCCTGACCCCATGTTTGTGGCCTCTGCAAGCATCAGGTGCGCAGAGGTGGAGAGAGAACATGGTGCTGTCCAGGGCCAGGAGGGGCCCGTGAGGATGGGGTGAGCCCTAGAGTGGTGTACACGCCAGAATGCACATTAACACTTGCAGGTGCTGTGAGGACCTCGCGGCTGTTCTCATCAGCAACGAGAAGCTGAAACCTTGAGACTGGGCAAAACACATAGGGACACTGGTGTCTGGCGCCTGTGTGATGTGCTGAAGCATCCCAACTGCAAATTGGAGACACTGGGCGAGTGTCCTCCGTTCCCTGCTTGGGGGACATGACTGTCTCAAGAGCGGGGAAAGCTGTCGGGCAGGTGGGGCTAAAAGGGAGCAGTTTACAAGCAGGTGTGGATGGACCCGTGATGGGGCTCAGCCCCAGGGATGTGGAGGCGGGGTCGTTCCTCCCTCTGCTGGGTGTGTCCCCTCCCTGCTCACTGTGGGGTCTGCCATGACCTTGTCCCTTCTCCCTCCACGAGCTGCCAGAGCCCCGCTCAGGGGTGCCACGGGTCCAGAGCACACGGGTTTTAGTGGAGACGCGCCTCTCAGGACTCCCAGGGTCCACCACACAGACAGTATGTCATGATGTGTTCTCTGAGCTATCGTTAGAGGTCAGCACCCCCTCCTCCCATCGTGCTGATGGGAAATGGCCACAGACTGCTCAGCTCGAACCAGTGGTCTGCTGAAACCTCCACCTTTGACTTTGGTTGTGTGTAAATGTGTGAGCCCAGCTCTGAGTACGGAGGTGCTATGCCTAGAGGGTCAGCCTGAGAGCAGCCTCAGCCTTGCCCAGCAGCGAGTGGGTCTCACAGCCACTCACTGGACATCTGAGTGTCCACTGGACCATGTTCCCCTTCTCTGCAGAATTCCACCCTCTGGGAAAGTCTCAGGATTTCTCTTCACACTTAGCATGATTCCCCCAGTTCTTTACAGGGATGAAGAAAGAGAAAGCTGCAAAACAGTAAGGGCTGCTCTCTTCACCAGGCAGGTGCCTTTTTCTTTCTCTTCTCCTAATAAACCTGTCCTGGTATAAAGTGAGGAAAGAGACATTGGGATGCAGAGAGGCTAACAGTCATGTGTACAGTCAGAAAACTGTACCCCGTTTTCCACTCTGGACAAGTGTTTATGTGATGAGGAGACGCCGATGTTGGTGATGACCACGGATAAGAAAATCCCCACCTGACCATTCCCATCACTCCTGAGCTGCCATGGAATGCAGGCTCAGGTGCGTGATCATTTCATGAAGCACACCCTGCAGTAACTTTCTCAGAATGGCCTCTTCTCACTCAGATGTATGTTTGTCTTCTTTACACGCCATCTTGTGGATTGTACCCTGCAGGTCATGGGGCTGGGGTTGTGACCTCGGGCTGCTCCCTCTCGGTGTGCTGGCCAAGTGATTGTGGGATGACACTCAGGTATGTGTGCTCTCTGCCAGGTCCTCTGTCCCCCACAGGTAAAATACCCAACCTACCTTGCAGTATTTAGAGAAAAGTACATTAAATGGCTGAACACTCTCTTCAAGGAAGTCTTAGCCTGCAGGAGCTGGCAGTTGAAGGGCCTTGAGCCCTGGCCCTTCTGAGGCAGTCCATGCCGTTGTGGTTAGATGCGGTTGTCATCACGACATATATCTCCACTTTCCCTGTGTCTGATTTCTGAGTTGCTCAGGTTCCTTCTCCAGAGCGCATCTCCAAAGCTCCACTTAGGCCTCTGCAGCAGCCTTCAATAATTCAGTAAGATCTTTTCCAAATGTGTCTACATGGTTAATGTTTTATTTTTCAAATATGTAGAAAGGCCTCTATTAATTAATGTGGCCTGCTCTGTTGCCTTGACAATACATGACTCATGCTCATTAGCCTGAAATAAAAGTGCATGTTTCTATTTTTAACTTTAAAATTTTCAGTGGACTTTGTTATAGAGAAGTTGTAAATGCACAACCGAATGGAGAGTCAGGTGCAGCGATTTCCCACTTAGCCCCAGCCCTACACCCGACCGCGGTTATCCAGCCTGGTGACAAATGGTCGTTCCATTCTCCTCGCGTGTTCTCCGTGGCTGCCACTGCTCAAGTGAGAATTTATGATAAATGCAATATGGACATGCAAGTCTGTCGCTCCCCAAACCAGCTGGAAAAGTCCCCACTGGTGGGACTGGTCACAGCTTCCATGTGTGGAATGCAGGATTAGACATTCAACTCTTTTGTGAAGTTTCTTTTTTATTCTGTTGAGTTTTATATTTTGGTTTTGACTCGTTCTGAATTTAAAGAAAGCTGATGTGATCCTGCTCTTTGTCCAGTCATTTCTCCCCCTCATTCCTGTCGTTGCGTCCGGGGGTCCCATTCCCAGGCCAGATTGTGCAGGGGAAGGGCGGCAGGTCCATCCAGAGAGGGACAAGGGACCCGAGCTTCTTGGGGGGTGGGGGGGGCTGTCATCACTTGTGGGTCCTGAGGACACTCTCGGATCTGGGCTGGGTCAGATGAGCTTCAAAAGGCTGTTCTCAGGCCAGAAGTCCTGGGGCCAGAATCTCAGCATTTGTGGAATTTAATCCAAGGGAGACGCCAGATCCCAGGGACAGCTTCAGTTTGCACCGACACAGCGTCAGCCTGAACTGGACACCCCGGGACTGTGGGGACGGCCATCGGGACCTGCGTGTCCCTGTCGGGGACGGGTGTGAAGGTCCCTGGCGCGGCCTTGATGCTCATTCCCCCTCGATTACACTTTGATTCTGAACTTAGTTCCTCCCGCAGGGAACGTCGGAAACTTTCTGTGCTCAGCTGCTCATTAGGTTTCCGCAGTAATTGCCCAGAATTGTCCCCCGTCAGCACAGGGACTTATGGTGAGGGACTGGGGTGAGACACCCCCGGATCCTCTCAGACTCTCCACGCAGACAGTGAGTCTGGGGGCAGGTGACATGATGACGGGGTGTCTGTGGGGAGGGCAGGGCAGGGATCACTCTCCCTATACCAGCCCCAGCCCTCGGGCTCTCGAGCAGTGGGCAGAGGGGAGGGCGCAGGTTCAGACAGGTCCCTCTGAGATGCTCCACAGGACGCATGGACCCCATGTCTCCCAGGTGGCCTGTGGGTCCCTGCGTGGCGCCCTGTTTGTGTCTCAGCAGGTGGATAGGGCCGCGCCCTGCCCTGTGTGTCTTTTGCTTTGTGGCGTTTGGGTTGAATTTCGGCTCATTGGGTGAGTTTTGATGTCTGTCTGTGGCCTCAGCCCCCACATTGCCCCCGAGCCCAATGTCCTGAGCTTCCCTCTGCGGCCGTGGGCATCTGGGGTCTGGTCGGGGAGTCTCAGCGCCGCTGTGGTGTGGGGTGTGGGTGTTACTGGCGGGTCCGCCTCACTGTCCGTGTTTTCTCCGCTTCCCAGGCCCGTGTGTTGAGTGACATCTGCTCCCTCTGCGCCCTGGGGTCCTTCCTGAGTGCCAGTCGGCGTCCTGGCGAGCTTTTATTCTGGGCCGTCTGCCCGTCCCGTGGCTGGGTCTTGGCCAGTGCCCTGTGGTGTTGCTGCAGTTTGCAGGACAATTTGTAATCAGGAAGGAGACGCACCCCTGTTCTGTTTCCCTCAACTCTTCCTGCCCTCTGGCATGTTCTGTGGTTTCATCCAAAATTTAGATCGTTTCTGCTGTTGTTGAGAAGAAGGTCGTTTTTATGAGAGTGGCGATGGCAGAGCACGGGCACGTTCATGGTCTGACACCTTCTGACCTGTGTGCCCGGGCGTCTTCCTGCTCATGGGTCCCACGCCATGTCTTTCGGCCATGTCTTCGTCCTCAGGGGTGAGCCATGCCAGCGTCGTCCTGTGGTCAGTGCCTGACGCCGTCTTCATCGGCCTCAAGCTGGGCCAGCATCTCCGTGGCCCTCCTCCTGCGCAGACACCGGCAGAGGGTGCGGCACCTCCACAACCCCAGGTCTGGCCAGGGGTTCGCACCGCACCAGGGCCACCCTCACCATCCTCAGGGCATCTTTGTCAGCTTCCGCATGCTGATCACTGCTTTTGTGTTATCGTGGCTGCCTTACACACTAGTCTGAGGTTGATACAGGTGTCCAGTTCCCTACTCTCTGCCCCTTCCTCATGGACCTCGGGGCCTCCAGACGGTGAGGGCTCTGCTCCTGAACTCTTAGGAATGGGCTCAGCATCACACCATCCCGTTTCCTCACCATTTTCCCTGTACCCTTTTGTTGCATCCATGTGCATCCATGGAGGACTGTGCGTAAACACCTGCATCATCCTCGCAGAATTCACTGTCCCTTCATCCCTGTACCGCTGACCTGCTTCACTCCCAGCCCCTTCCCTTCTGGTGGCCCTGATGAATGTTTATTGTCTGAGAGCGTGGTTTAGATGAGTCAGTTCATGAATGTGCTTGCATTCCGCAGAGAGTAAGATCATACAGTGGTTTTTTTTTTTTTTTAAAGATTTATTTATTTATTTATTTGTTTATACAAGCACTGGGTACAGTCAGAAGCGCGGGAGGGTGAGAGAATTCACCAGAGCCAGAGCGGGGAGCAGAACAGGCAGAAGGACCGAAGGACACTGCTGAGGGGAGCAGCGGGTGGCAGGAGAGGTCTGCGCGCCATGCGGGACCCTCCTCCGGTGGCCGGGGAGCAGCCGGGGATCGAACGGGCACTGCAGAGGCCGCGGGCAGCTTCGCAACCCAGCGCTCAACCGCTGCGCCACCGGGGAGGCCCCATACAGTGTTTTTTTCATGTGACTTTCTGTAATGAGACCTGTGGGCCAGTTCTGTTCATTAGTTGCAGATGTCAGGGTTTTACCATCTTCACAGCGGCGTAGTAGTCCCCCGATGGTGGTGTCCGTCGTCTTTATCTGTTTTATCTTTATGTGTTTTTCTGTGTAAAATATCTCCAGCAAAAAGTAACCTCATAAGTTTACAGTAAATAAGAATATGTGAGTCCACCCTGAGACGGGTCCATCCATGACAGCTGCTCATGGAAAGATGGTCACCTCCTGTGATCGCTTCTGGGCGGTAGGCCTGGAACAGCAGAAATTAAAAAATGCTGTTGTCTTTCCATCTACCTGTTGTTGAGCCCCCCAAGAATGGGGCCTCCTTCCCTGGTGACCATGGCTTGCGCTGCTACAGTGGTGACCACCCTCTTCCTTATTTTGTTGGTGGCCACTTATTTCTGGGACCAGATTTTAAGTTTTAAAGATTTATTTATTTATTTATTTATGTGCAGAAGAACTTGGGTTCAGGAAAGAGGTGTGGGGTGCAAGAGGACTCACTAGAGACAGAGTCGGGTGCAGAACAGGTGGGTGCACTGAAACACTGCTGAGGAGAGCAGCGGGGAGACAGGAGAGGTCAGCTTCGACATGTGGGTCAGCGCCCTGGCTGGGGATCAAACGTGCTGCAGCGGTGACAGCCTGAGACTCAGCCCTCAGCCCCACGGAGGCGGTGACCAGTATCTAAGGAGAGATCGCCTGAGCTCACATGCGTGATGCGCCTGCTGCAGGAGACCTGAGCAGGGGTCAGTGCACCCTGACAAGGAGCAGGAACCCCGCCTGTGAGGACCCGCCTGTGAGGACACCTGTGCCAGGGAAGCAGTCCTGCCCGCGGGACCGCCCTCTGCGGTGCCTCTCCCTGACCAGGCCTCTGTCCTCCTGGGTCTGGGGCAGGAGAAGGGTGCAGGGACCCTCTTGGGTATGGAAAGGGACCCTCGTGGCTGGACAGACCTGACCCAGTAGCAATTTGACAGTGACATGGGACCGGTAGGGTGGGACCGTCCAGTGATGTCACATCATTCTGTTCTGTCTGTTTCTCCACCTCGTTCTTTTCCCAAATCAGACACTCCAAGGAAAATTGTTAATGCCCCCCCCCCCCAGTTCCTGGCAGATGACCTGATGGTTTCAGAAACCACGTCAGGACCCCAGTGAGAGGGCAGGTCCTGAGGGGCCCTAGGTGGACAGTGGCCAGGGCGTCTTCTCTAGCCTCACTTGGCCCAGGCGGGGAGACAGTTCACTGGAAGGACCTGGGCCCCACAGTCCTGCCCCCGACCCACCCATCCACAACCCCCTGCAGGGCCCCAGCCTCCGCTTGGGAGCCTCCTGCTGGGTGACGAGGCTGGTGCTGCCCCCAACAGTGGATTCACAAGATAGGGTGGGGGTCCTTGGTGGCAGGTTGACCTGTGCTTGTACGTGGACACTGTCGTACACACCCACCCACACACATGCAGACACTTAAAGTGGGAGCTGCACAGTTTCCGGCTATAGAAGAAAGTCATTGTGGGCCTCCCTGCTGGCGCAGCAGTTAGGCGCTGGCCTGCGAAGCTGCCCGCAGTCTCTGCAGCTCCAGTTCGATTCCTGGCCACCGGGGGAGGGTCCCACATGGCGCGCAGACCTCTCCTGCCGCCCGCTGCTCCCCTCAGCGGTGTACCTTGGTCCTTCTGCCTGTTCTGTCATTGTGAACTGAGTCCAGCAAACTCCAATCGAAATACAACATCAGCCTTTACCGCAATGAAACAGCCAGGCCGTGCAATAAGGAAATAAAATAGCACGTGACCGAGAAACGGGATGACTGGAAGCCCAGCAGAAACGGCTGTGGGGAGACGTGAGGATTCCGTGCGACCTGCGCATCCTCAGCCTGTGGGGAGATGCGCTCCTGGCGCCTGCAGCCAAAACTCTCCAGGGATCTCTGTTAAACAGGAGGACGACAAAAGCTGCAGGAAGTCACGAGCGATTTTATTTCTTTATCTTTCACATGTTAAAAGGAAGTGTCTAGTTCAGAGGGGAGAGAGAAGGAGGCACCTGCATGTTGTAGGTGGTGAGAGCTGCTCACTGGCCATTTTCAAGGCTTAAATGTTCACCTGAATCGCCCCCAGCACTGGCCCACCGAGTTTAGATATGGGACAGAGCACCGGGGAGGAAACCAGGGGAGGGGGGTGTCGGGTCTGTAAGTCAGGGACCCCAAAGTTGAACAAGTGTCCCGAGTGCGGGAAAACGCTTAATCACAGAGGACAGGTACTGGGGGCCATGACCCGGTCCAGATCAGCGCCCCCGCCCGGCAGGCCCACTGGGGGTGTGCTGGGCGCGTCACTGCAGGTTCTGCAGTCAGCGGTCACCACCCGGTCACCAGGTGCCAGAATTGAGCTGATGCTGCCATAAGGAGACTGGAAGTGGCTTCTCCCGGTCCATTTCGGTCTGGGCCTCAGCTTAAAACTCCTCCCGCAAGGGTCCATCTGGAGAGAACTGTTAGCACAGGCTTTAAGCTTAAATACAGTTGAGATGATTTATCAAAAGCAGGTCCATGTGGCCATTACTGTCCTTCAGCTGGACTTATTATAAACGTAATTAAACATAAATATATTTATATACATAATATTAAATATATATGCCATCTTAAATGACATATAATTATAAAATATAAAAATATATTAAAGCAACATGAAAATATTTTCAACAAATCCAAAATTGGATACCACAGGACTATTATTTCAAGTGTTCACTTTGGTAGAGAAATCTGAATGTAAAGGCAAAAACAGCATGCTCTGCACGGGTGGATTGTGGAATACTTAAATATAGAAAATCAGGGTAAAGCAGGGGAGAGGGTGTGTGGAAATTTTCTATTTAAGGTTCAGTAATATTCTGTGAAGTCAGAAACATTTTAATTGGAACAGAATCTGAGGGCTGCATCGTACAATGGGTGCAGCAATCACTGATTGAAGTGGTTATAGTAATGTTTGTGTACCTGTGACAGCACCAGGATATACAAATACAGAGTAACAGAGCCAGAGAGAGAAATAGTAATACAAGAAGCAGGAAATTGTGTCATCCACTGTGAAATGGGAAGATCATCCAGACATGGAATCGAAAAGGACACGATGGACTTGACTTACACTTTAGACCATGGGCTCAGTAGTTCCTCAATAGCTCAATGGTTCCTCCAAACACAGGAGACATAGTCCGTGATCAATCACCTATTAGTTCCACCACCATGTTTTAATACATTGAAGACAACTGAAGTCATATCCTGTTCTTTCCCTACAAGGGATACAAAACTAGATCACTGACTGCAGAAAAGTCAGAGAAGTCACAGAGAGTGGGGATTAGCCACCCCCACGAACAGTGGGTAGAAGGGAGACAAGTGTAAGTGAAGATCCAACATGCTACAAGTGGGGTCTCAGCTCTCTGTTCAGGAGGCGTGTTCACAGTCACAGGCACCTACATTAAAAAGAGAACATCTCAAACCACCTAACGTGATGTCTCAAGGAACTAAAAAGAAACAAGAGCCCAGTGTCAGATCACTAGGCAGACAGAACAGGACCAGCGAGAGAGGAAAGGACAGAGACGAGGAAGATACCGGAAAAGTCAGCAGAACCGAGAGTTAGATTTTTTGGAAAGCTAAGTATTCACTTCCTACTTACCGCTTGCCCAGCAGAGTAATCCCGTCCTTGGCCTCCAGCGCCCAGAAATTCACCTGCTCACAGGTATCTGAGCGCCATACTCAGCACAACCTGCTCTTCTCTCTCCATCTCCAAATGAGAATTTCGCTCTGTGTGGTTGACGGCACCGTATTTTCTCTCTTCCCCACACATGGGGGAGGCAGGAAGTATTATCCACAGGAATGTAGATGCCCAGTCCCCAGTGTCTGCCTCAGGGAGGTGGTGGGACCATCACCTCCCAACCATGCCCCATGTTAACAGGATGAGCAGAGACCCATCCCGCCCCCTCTCCTGTGCATTACATAGCACCAGCATCCCTGGCGCTCCAGGGTCATTGAGTACACGTGGGCCCACCCATCACTTCCCATGGAGAACAACCATAATTGGGAGAGGAGAGGGCACGCTGAGCCCCACATGCCGCCCTGGCCTGATGACCCAGCTCTGCTTCTGCTGGAACACCTGCCCAAGACCTCTTGATCCACTATCTTCCCATCTTTTTAGGGCTTTGTAAACCCTGCTTATAATTTCCAAGAACAATATTCATGATTGCTGTAGAAATAGAACTCTAAGGAATTTTTTCAGCATAGACCAGAACTTAATGGGTCTGCGTGAGGGGACGTTTATTGGGAGGAAAGACTGTGAATTAGCAACATCCCCCACTGACCCCCGATGACATGGATGCAGAGAACTGCTGTCCTAGCCATGGGGGTGACCCAGAGGAGCCCAGGAATAAGTCCTCTCATCCAGGGACCGTGACCTCTTTGGCTCCCTCATTGCATAGCACTTCTGTGTCTCTCAGAGAGGGCTTTCGAGATCTGTCAAAAATCTGGGAGTGGATGCGCGGGTTTGGCACAAGCACAGCAAGTCGTGTCATTCCTGGGGACAGTGCAGACTGCAGTGCCCACTGAACCACCCTCATGCTACCCCTTACCCAACAAGGCATCCACGGGGCCAGTGAGGGTTTTGGAGGGACCCTGGTGGTCTGCTGTCACATCCCTACCTGCATGTTGAACACAGAGCAGAGCATGGTATTTCACAAATACGCAGAGTGGGGAGGCCGAATCAACATGGCTTTTCATTTTCCATTGTGTGGGGAATCAGGAGGGAGGGAGGCACACCTGTGGGCTCAGAAAAACTGAGGACAAAACATAGGCATTCTCGGGTCCCTGTGGATCGCCAGGAGGGCGCAGAGAGTGGGGAAACATGACTCCAGGACATCAGAGACCTGTATCAGCAACAGAGGGGTGTCTAAGGAGATAGTCATGTAGAACACAATGCTAGAATTCAGCAGGTAGAAGCTGACAAACATGACCATGAGCATCAGGACGGTGCGGGTAGCTCTGGTCTCTGGGGGACACCCCCGGCCGGCCCTTGGATTGTGGAGGTGCCGTACCCTCTGCTGGTGTCTGCGCAGGAGGAGTGCCATGGAGACGCTGGCCCAGGCCATGAGGCCGAGGAAGATGGCGTCCGGCACCAACCACAGGACCACAACAGCAGTGCTGGAGCCTGATCCCGAGCAGAACCAGGAACCCCGAGACTCAGAGCCATTGCCTACGCTCCGTGGACCAGTGACTTTCACAGGAACGTAGGCATTGATGAGGACGCCGAGCAGCCAGCAGGTGCTGCAGGAAGGACCCAGGGCCTTGGGGAACACTTCCGGGAGCACCGTCCACCCCAGTCTTCCAGGGCTGAGAGTGAAGAGCTGGGAGGTGCTCAGGAG
Source organism: Talpa europaea (assembly GCF_964194135.1). NCBI lineage: Eukaryota > Metazoa > Chordata > Mammalia > Eulipotyphla > Talpidae > Talpa > Talpa europaea. The sequence goes on from NC_140084.1 coordinate 49,559,603, forward strand.
GCAGGTGGAGCACAGTGTGGTGCTCCGGGCCATCCTGTGAATAAAGCTTAAAAACTTACACCCTTGGCAGGACAGGGGCCGCCTGGGCACGAAAGCTGCCATTGTGTTTGAGATCCCAATGCAAAGAAGAACCAAGACGTTGGCCACGGCCATGTGGGAGAGAATCGTGTTGGGGAGCTTCTGCCTGCATCCTGAAATGATTGGGGAGACATTTTGCAAGAAGAGGAGGATGTTGGCTGGGGTCCCCACCCCCATCAATAAAAGACAAGTGATCGGTATTGTCAGTTCTCCCACGATTTGGTGGTGCTGTTTCTGGAAGGACTTGGAGAGCACCTCAGCAGGGCTGAAGGGGGTGCAGGCTCTGCTGGCGTCCTCGTTCCTCATCCTTGTGCAACAATCTCGGCCATCCGTCCCTGCAAAGGCAGCCACTGTCGTGTCCCCAGAGGAGCTGAGCCTGGGGAGCACATCACTGAGCCCAGTTTCACATCCAACATCTTTTTTTGTATTGACTCGTTTTTCCTCAGTTTTTCACTTCCCAGCAGTGTGGATCTGTAAGCTCAGGAGACACGCTGCCCCTGCAGAGCCACCCGCTGTGGGGCCACCTGTGGACAGGCGTGTCTTTGGTGTGCTGAGGCACCCAGACCAGCCCCTGCTGGGCAGACAAGGGTGCACAGCCTTGCCAACAGAGGCAGAGGGTGGTGAAGGGACTCTTGATTCAGGGGCTCCTAATCTAGCGGGGAGTCAACTCTGGAAAAGGAAAATCAAGCCTCTAGCCACAGCACCCCCCACTCCCGGACAACAAATCTGAGCTCCCATCTACCTGCTGATGAGGTATCAGGGGTGATGGGCAGAACCTCACCTAGAGGAGCAGGTTCACCCCTGAAATTAGGTGCACAGGCACTTATCAGCCCTGTGAGAAAGCATTAATGTCACAAAGTGGAGAGAGTATTCGGCAGCTAATCAGGACTCCTGGTACCAGTGCTCACCGGGATAAAGAGTGCAAGGCAGCTGTGATGAGGAAATTCACAGAGCCCCAGAAACACAGAGGGTGATGTGGGGACGTCGGGAATCATATCATCGAGCAGAGGCTTTCCCCAATGACTGAAGTGAAAAAATAACAAATTCTGGAGTGAAAGTATCACTTTGAGAGAGAAGTTACTAAGCAGCGTTGAAGCAGCAGTTCACATGGAAGAGCGAGCACATGAACACCAGGACGGGACTGTAGGGAACACTGTGGAGAGCAGAACAGTAGCCCATCGAGGACATGACCGTCAGAACTTCCTGCCCTTGGGGCTGTATCTGGACACCCAGGCCCAGAATCTAAGCGAACACAATAACTTAATGTGAAAGGACCTTCAGTAGGGCCTCCCTGGTGGCGCAGGGGTTTAAAATGTAACCTGTAAAGCTGTCCGCAGCCAGTGCAGCACCAGTTCCATCCCCTGGTCAGCCAGGGAGATACCCACATGGTGCAGCAGACCTCTCCTGTCTTGCCTGCAGCTCCCCTCAGCAGTGCGTTTCGCCCAGTCTGCCTCTTCTCCCTGCTCTCTCTCTGCTGAATCCTCTCACCACCACCGCACAGACACCACTGGCCTGTACCCCAGGTCTTATATGAATAAATGAATAAATCCTTTTTTAAAAAAATAGAAGACCTTCAATAAATGAGGTAATACAAGGGTCAGCAGAGGGCAAGAAAGAATTTTCGAGCAAGCCTTGGTAAAACAACTGTGACCTCCAAGGTGCCTCCACAGGCTTCTGGGATGTAGAAGGCAAGTATGTAGCAACCAATGCACACGGTAGGACATTTTTAAAATTTCATATAGGGCCTCCCCTGGTGGTGCAGCCGTTGAGCGCCCTGCTGCGAAGCTGCCCACAGCCTCTGCAGCCGTGGTTCGATCTGCGGCCACCGGCGAGGGTCCCACATGGCACGCAGACCTCTCCTGCTGCGCCCACTGCTCCCTTCAGCAGTGTACTTCATTGGTGCCACTCTGTTCCCAGCTCTGGCTCCGGTGAATTCTCTCACACTCCTGTTTTCAGGGGTGAACACCCTCTGTAGCCAGTGCTTGTATAATAAATAAATAAATCTTAAAAAAATAAGTTCCATATATATGATATATCATGGATAGAGAGAGGAGAACAAACTAAGCCCAAAGGAAGCAAAAGGAAGCGAGTGTAAAGTACGCAGTAGAAATGAGTGAAGTAGAGGTGAGGACACCATGGAAATGCAACAGGGAAACTGAGGTCTGGGACTTCAAAAGAGCAAGAAAAATGGACAGATCTCTAGAAAGAATAACACAAGAGAGGAGATTCAAAGAAATGCAGTCAGAAGTGAAAGGGGAACCGCCCTCACCCTGCAGTAAAACAAAATCCTAAGACACCACCTTGAAGGGGACCAGCCAGGAGCAGCACAGCCGACAGGACGTGGACACATTCTAGAAACGCACGACACACCAGACTCTTCAGGAAGACAGAGGAAATCAAAACAGCTGATAAAGTGAAGAGATTCAATCACTCATCACAAACCTCTGAAAGCAGAGAATCCAGGTTCTCCCAAAACAGAAGGAATCACACACTTCCTGCAACTCTTACAACATACTGAGAAGGAGCAAAATTTCCAAGCTGGTGTTTGAAGCCAGCTTTACCTTGACGAGAAACCCGGTTGGGACACACAGGAGGAGCCAACCGTGTCCAGCGTCTGGTGGGGAGACGGGCAACACGCTCACAGACACGAGGACACACCCTCATGGGCACAATTGAAAGGATTTAGCACCGTGACCCAGCGGGGTCCATGCTTGAGACGCAAGTGCTCAGCGCACGCCGGCCAGCAGAGGTGCCCGGGTACTAATGCTGGGAAGCCACAGGGTCGTCTTAGGACAGGCAGAAAAGGCTGTCACAGTCACAGCCTCCCCTCGTGATCGAAGAAACAGCAGCCCCAGAGACTGGGCATAAGAGGAACGTAACTCAACATGGTGAGCACCCGCATTCCAGGGGCTGCTCAGCGGAGAGGCTCCACGCACCTGCTCCAATGCCCACCATGGGACAGGACTCCCTCGTGCCCCAGAACACAGGGTGCCAGCTGGGTGTGGGCAAGACCAAGAGACACGGGGCAGCCGATGGAGAAGACAGAAGTAAAAGGATGCAATTGTGTTCGGTAGAGAAATATCCAAAGAGTCACCAGAAAACTGCTGGAATCAATGAAGCCAGTTGGCAGCTGTGACGGGAACACAAATAGTCACTTTCCCCCCATGAAACATCTGAAGGAGAAAGGAAGAAACTGCCCCGTTCACATGAATATCAACAGAGCAAACACTTGGAGTGAATCCAGCCCCAGCCTGCTGAGTCCTGCACAACCCCAGGCGGAGCCTTCCCCCCTCCCGGAGACCTCTAACAGGGCGCAGGGGAGCACTCACCTGGCCAAGCGCCCTCCCAGCACTGTGCAGGGAGAGCTCAGCAGGCCTGGCCTGTTATAGAGACAGTGATCCCTGCCCTGCCCTCCCCACAGACACCCTGTCATCACGTCACCTGCCGCAGACACACTGTCTGCGTGGAGAGTCTGAGATGATCCGGGGGGTCTCACCCCAGTCCCTCACCATCAATCACCTCGACTCACAGGGGACAGCTCTGGACAATTACTGGGGCCACCTAATGAGCAGCTGAGCACAGAAAGTTTCCCATGTTCCCTGCGGGAGGAACTAAGTTCAGAATCAAAGTATAATCGAGGGGGAATGAGCATCAAGGCTGCACCAGGGTCCTTCACACCCGTCCCCGGACAGGGACACACACGTCCCGATGGCCGTCCCCAGAGTCCCGGGGTGTCCAGCTCAGGCTGACGCTGTGTCAGTGGAAACTGAAGCTGTCCCTGTGATCTGGTGTCTCCCTTGGATTAAATTCCTCTTGTGACCTTTGGCTCCGAGTCTTGTATCCTAGAGAGGATGAGGATGGCAAGTGAGACTTTTATTGCGAGGGGGTCTGGGTTAAGCACTACTCAGGATCTTGGAAAGAAAAACTTCGAGTCTTTTTGGTCCAGCTCCTAATCTAAACCGGGTCACGCCTGCCCATGACCCCAGAGAGACCCAGTAATCCTCAGAGGGGTTAGGCTGGCCTGAGGCAGCTCAGAGCGACGTTCAAGTTGAGACTAAGTGGGAACTTGCCCACTGCAGCCCCATGCTCGATGGCCATAAGTGCCTTTTATGGGGAGGGATAGCATCATCTCCGGGGTGAAGGACATCAGGGTACGGGAAACACCCTGAGCTGTAGGACTTTCATCATGGTCGCGAATGACATTTAACATGAGAGGGCAACTCTGGCAGGTGTTGGTGGGAGTGTGACCAGCATAAAGATGGGAGAAGGTGACAAGGTCAGTGAAGATTCAGGAGTATTAGCTGACTCTGGGGTGGAATAGTATTCAGTCATGAAAAAGGGAGAAAATCCTGCCCTGTCAACCTCATGGGTGAACCTGGGGGCCTTGTCCTTCCTGAGACAGCCCAGTCTCGGGGACAGACCCTGCCTGACTGCACATATGGGGGCCTCTGAAAGCATCAGGCGCACAGAGGTGGAGAGAGAACATGGTGCTGTCCAGCGCCAGGAGGAGCCCGTGAGGATGGGGTGAGCCCTAGAGTGGTGTACACGCCAGAATGCACATTAACACTTGCAGGTGCTGTGAGGACCTCGCGGCTGTTCTCATCAGCAACGAGAAGCTGAAACCTTGAGACTGGGCAAAACACATAGGGACGCTGGTGTCTGGTGCCTGTGTGACGCGCTGAAGCATCCCAACTGCAAATTGGAGACTCTGGGCGAGTGTCCTCCGTTCCCTGCTTGGGAGACATGACTGTCTCAAGAGCGGGGAAAGCTGTCGTGCAGGTGGGGCTAAAAGGGAGCAGTTTACAAGCAGGTGTGGATGGACCCATGATGGGGCTCAGCCCCGGGGATGTGGAGGTGGGGTCGTTCTTCCCTCTGCTGGGCATGTCCCCTCCCTGCTCACTGTGGGGTCTGCCATGACCTTGTCCCTTCTCCCTCCATGAGCTGCCAGAGCCCCACCCGGGGTGCCACGGGTCCGGGGCACACAGACTGTAGTGGAGACATGCCACTCAGGACTCTGAAGTCTCCGGCTAGAGATAACATGTCATGGAGTGTCCTCTATCCCACTCGTTACAGGTCAGCACCCCCTCCTCCCATCACAATGATGGGAAATGGCTCTGGAAATGGCCACCGACTGCTCAGCTAGAAACAATGGTCTGCAGAAACCCGACTGTGACTTTGGTTGTGTGTAAAGTTGTCAGCCAGGCTCTGAGTGCGGAGGGGCTCTGTAAGGTTGGGCCCCACCAGCCCAGAGGGACAGCCTGAGAGTGGCGTCAGCCTTGCCCAGCAGCGAGTGGGTCTCACAGCCACTCACTGGACAGCTGAGTGTCCGCTGGACCACGTCCCCCTTCTCTGCAGAATTCCACCCTCTGGGAAACTGTCAAGCTTTCTCTTCACATTTAGCATGAGTCCCCAGTTGTTCATAGGGATGAAGACAGAGAAAGCAGCAAAACAGGAAGGGCTACTGTCCTTCACCATGCAGGTGCCTTTTTCTTTGTCCTTTCCTAATACACCTGTCCCGGTATAAAGTGGGGAAGGAGACATGGGATTCAGCGAGGCTAACAGTCATGTGTACAGTCAGAAAAGTTACTCCGTTTTCTGGTCTGGATAAGTGTTTATATGATGAGGAGACGCAGACGCTGCTGCAGACCACGGAAGAGAAAATCCCCACCTGACCTTTCCCATCACTCCTGAGCTGCCATGGAGTGCATGAAGCACACCCTGCAGTAACTTTCTCAGAATGGCCTCTTCTCCCTGAGATGTATGTTTCTCCTGTTTACACACCATCTTGTGAATTGTACCCTGCAAGTCACGGGGCTGGGGTTGTGACCTCAGGCTGCTCCCTCACGGTGTGCTGGCCAAGTGATTGTAGGATGACACTCAGGTGTGTGTGCTCTCTGCCAGGTCCTCTGTCCCCCACAGGTAAAATACCCAACCTACCTTGCAGTATTTAGAGAAAAGTACATTAAATGGCTGACACTTTGGAAAGGTCACTTATTCTCTTAAAGGACGTCTTAGCCTGCGGGAACTGGCAGTTGAAGGGCCACGAGCCCTGGCCCTCTGAGGCAGACCTGATGCCGTTGTAGTTAGATGTGGTTGTCATCACGACATCTATCTCCACTTTCACTGTGTCTGCTTTCTGAGTTGCTCAGTTTCCTTCTCCAGAGCGCATCTCCAAAGCTCCACTTAGGCCTCCGCAGCAGCCTTCAATAATTCAGTGAGATCTTTTCCAAATAGGCCTACACGGTTAATGTTTTATTTTTCAAATATGTAGAAATGTCTCTATCATAATGAATATGATCTGCTCAGTTGCCTTGACAATGTTATTCATGCTCATTAGCCTGAAATAGAAGTGCATGTGTCTCTTTTTAACATTGAAATTTTCAGTGGACTTTGTTATAGAGAAGTTGTAAATGCACAACCGAATGGAGAGTCGGTGCAGCGATGTCCCACTTAGCCCCAGCCCTACACCCGACCCCGGTTATCCGGCCTGGTGACAAATGGTCGTTCCATTCTCCTCGCGTGTTCTCCGTGGCTGCCACTGCTCAAGTGAGAATTTATGATAAATGCAATATGGACATGCAAGTCTGTCGCTCCCCAAACCAGCTGGAAAAGTCCCCACTGGTGGGACTGGTCACAGCTTCCATGTATGGAATGCAGGGTGAGACGTTCAACTCTTTTGTGAAGTTTCTTTTTTATTCTGTTGAGTTTTATATTTTGGTTTTGACTCGTTGTGAATTTAAAGAAAGCTGATGTGATCCTGCTCTTTCTCCAGTCATTTCTCCCCCTCATTCCTGTCGTTGCGTCCGGGGGTCCCATTCCCAGGGCAGATTGTGCAGGGGAAGGGCGGCAGGTCCATCCAGAGAGGGACAAGGGACCCGAGCTTCTGGGGGTTGGAGGGCTATAATCACGTATGGGGTTCTGAGGACACTCTCGGGATCTAGGGTGGGTCAGATGAGCTTCAAAAGGGCTGTTCTCAGGCCAGAAGACCTGGGGCCCGAATCTCAGGGTCTCTGGAATTTAATCCAAGGGAGACGGCAGGTGACGTGATGTCGGGGTGTCTGTGGGGAGGGCGGGGCAGGGATCACTGTTCCCATAACTGCCCCAGCCCTCAGGCTCTTGAGAATTGGGGCGGAGGGGAGGGCATAGGCCTGGCTGGGTCCCTCTGAGACGCTCCTCAGGACTCAGTGCCCCCGTGTCTCCCAGTGGCCTGCGGGTCCCTGCGTGGCACCATGTTGTTGTCTCAGCAGGTCGATAGGGCCGCGTCCTGCCCTGTGTGTCTTTTGCTTTGTGGCATTTGGGTTGAATTTTGGCTCATTGGGTGAGTTTTGATGTCTGTCTGTGGCCTCAGCCCCCACATTCCCCCCGAGCCCAACGTCCCTGAGCTTCCCTCTGCGGCCGTGGGCGTGTGTGATCGTGTCAGGGAGTCTCAGCGCCGCTGTGGTGTGGGTTGTGAGTGTTGCTGGCGGGTCCACTTCACTGTCTGCGTTTTCTCTGCCTCCCCAGGCCCGTGTGTTGAGTGACATCTTCTCCCTCTGCGCCCTGGGGCCCTTCCTGAGTGCCAGTCGGCTTCCGGGCCAGCTTTTATCCCGGGCCGTCTGCCCGTCCCGTGGCTGGTGTCTGTCTTGGCCAGTGCCCTGTGGTGTCGCTGCGGTTTGCGGGACAATTTGAAATCGGGAAGGAGACGCACCCCTGTTCTGTTTGCCTCGACTCCTCTGGCCCTCTGGCGTGCTCTGTGGTTTCATCCAAATTTTAGTTCGTTTCTGCTGTTGTTGAGAAGAAGGTCGTTTTTATGTGGGTGGCGATGGCAGAGCACGGATATGTTCGCGGTCTGGAACCTTCTGACCCGTGTGCCTGGGCGTCTTCTGCTCGTGGGTCTCACGCCATGACTTTCAGCAGAGCCCGCGGGTTCCTGGCGTCCACTCTCATGCCCTGCGTGACACTGACTCAAAGTGTTTGATCGCCGTGATGCCGCTGTCGGAGGGATGGTTTTCTTTCCTCATCGGATGCTTCATGCTGAGTGTGAGGAAACGCAGCTGCATTCCTGGTGCCCACTGGGTGCCCGCCTCCCTGCCCCATGGGCCATTATTCCAACTGACAGTGGATCGACTCAGGAGTGTCCGTGTATGAATCATCGCCTTTGCAAAGAGCCCCTTGTTTACTGCTCTTCAGCTTGGGTTCCTTTCACTTCTCTGGCCCCTGTGTGCAAGCTGGGACACCCCGCCTCTCCTGTTGCGGGGTGGGGAGAGCCGCTCCCTGGATGTCGTCAATAAGGGAGGAAACACTTTCCATTTCTCCCCATGGAGTATGTCCCAGAGGGCCTGTCATCGGTGGTTTCCGTCCTGTTGAGTTATATTCCCTCTCTGCCCGGTGTGTCAAGATGCTTATTTTCAGTTCTAATGAAAGGTCGCTGCGCTCACACGTGCGTGTGTTTATTGCATTCTGTCACCGTGCGGGTCCCTGACGTTGACCTGAGCGTGTGGAACATTCTTACACCCGCTCGGGGCCGGTGCCTGGTCGGTCATGTGCTCTTGAATTTGGTTTAGAGATGTTGTGAGGAGAAATCCTGCTTATGTGACACTGGAGGTACAGGGTTAGTCTTTGATGTCCTTCAGTTTCAGGGTTTTAATAATTCATGTTCTATTTCTTTCTGGTTTTTTGGCTTCTTTGGTTTCCTTCTTTGGCTCTCGGGGCTCACCCACCGGGGGCGCTGTGTCCTCTCCAGCCCCCACATGGCAAGACAGCCCCAGGGCGCTGCCACCCCTGCCTGTGGGCAGGACTACAAGTGGATGGGCTGTGCTTCTAGATGACCCCGGGGCATCCACCTGGCCCCAAACATCGCAAGGAAGAAATTAATTAAATTAATGAAAAGGAGGGCCCTAGCAGGACACAAACCCCCAGGGCCCCACAGCCCCTCTGGGATAATGACAAGAGCTGAGTCTCCAGAGGCCGGACCTCCCCCACCCATGGCTTCTCTACTCAGCCCCCTCTACAGATGGGGGCACAAGGCGAAGAGCATGCTCGTGTTCTCAGCCCCTGTGCATGGGGTGTTATGAAGGGAACCCGCCGTGTTGTCTCCCAAGTGGGTCATGAATTAAATTGCGATGATATTAAACTCCTCACACCCCTGAAGTTTCCATCTCCCGGGTGGGTGCATTGTGCGGATGGGCTGATGTCGGCTCTTGCTTTGCTTTCCACCTTGCTATTGTCACGTGACAGGGACACGGCACTTTTCTTTCTGAGGCGAACGTCTTGGTTCTCCCCTCTGCCAGGATCCCGTACCTGATGGCTGCCCTGGAGGACTCCCCAAGGCCCTGCGTCCTTCCTGCTGCACCTGCTGGCTGCTCAGTGCGTTCATCAATGTCTAAATCCCTGTCCCATTCAGTGGTCCAGGGCGCATGAGCAATGGCTCCGAGCCCCACGGGAGTTGGTTCTGCTCGTCCTCAGGCCACAATGCCGCCATTGTGGCCCTGTGTTTGGTGCCGGATGCCGTCTCATCGGCCTCATGGGATGGGCCAACGTCTCCATGGCCCTCCTCCTATGCATACACAAGCAGAGGGTGTAGCATCCCCAACACCCCCAGGGCTGGCCAGGGGTGCCCCCTGGAGACCAGGGCCACCCGCACCACCTCAGGCTGACAGTCACTTTCGCCAGCTTCTACCTGCTGAATTCTATGCTCACCTTTTACATGTCTGCCTTCAGAGACACCCGCCTGTGGGTGATGCAGGTGTCCAACCTCCTGCTGTCCTGTTTTCCCACACTGTGCTCCTTCCTGATGAGCCTCAGGGGTTCCAGACAGGGAAGGCTCTGCTCCTGAGCTGTTAGGAGCAGCCTCAGCTTCGACAGTCACCCATTTCCTAACCATTTCCTGTACTCGCGTGTCCCATCCGAGCAGTGTTGGTTTACACACTGTGGAGGGCTGGGCATAAACCCCTGCATCATCCTCACAGAATTCAGGTGTCCTGTCATGCTGTGTCAGTGCTCTGCTTCTCCGTGCCCGCTTCCCTTCTGGTGGCCACTATTGTGTATTTGTTGTCTGAGGGCATGTTTTCAGTTATTTAGCCCATGTATGTGCTCGCACTCCACGTAAGGTGAAATCATACGGTGTTTCTCTCCACCTGACGTTTTGTACTGAGCACCTATTTTCCAGTTTTATCCATTCATTGTATATGTCGGGGTCTTACCATCTTCCTGGCTGCCATCAGTATGCAAAAAGTAACCTCATAAGTCAAAATAAATAGGAATATGTGAGTCCACCCTGAGACGGGTCCATCCATGACAGCTGCTCATAGAAAGATGGTCACCTCCTGTGATCGCAGTCACATCATTCTGTTCTGTTTCTCCACCTTGTTCTTTTCCCAAATCAGACACTCCAAGGAAAATTGTTAATGCCCCCCCCCTCCTTCCTGACAGATGACCTGATGGTTTCAGAAACCAGGTCAGGACCCCAGTCAGAGGGTAGGTCTTGAGGGGCCCTGGATAAACAGTGGGCGGGGCGTCTTCACGGGCCCAGGCGGGGTGACAGTTCACTGGAAGGACCCTGGGCCCCACAGTCCTGCCCCCAGCACACACAGACTCCCCTGCAGGGCCCCAGTCTCAGCTCAGGAGCTTCCTGCAGGGTGACAGGAGGCTGATGCTGTCCCCAACAGTGGATAAACCAGGCGAGAAGGGAGGGGTTCCTGCGGGCAGGTTGACCTGTGCTTGCACACCCATCCTCACACACCCAGACACTTAAAAGTGGGAGCTGCACCGTTTCCGGCTATAAAAGAAAGTGTGAACTGAGTCCAGCAAACTCCAATCCAAATACAATATCAGCCGTTACCACAATGAAACAGCCAGACCATGCAATAAGGAAATAAAATAGTGCGTGACCGAGAAACGGGATGACTGGAAGCCCAGCAGAAACGGCTGTGGGGAGACGTGAGGATTCCGTGCGACCTGCGCATCCTCAGCCTGTGGGGAGATGCGCTCCTGGCGCCTGCAGACAAAACTCTCCAGGGATCTCTGTTAAACAGGAGGACGACAAAAGCTGCAGGAAGTCATGAGCGATTTTATTTCTATATCTTTCACATGTTAAAAGGACAGTGTCTAGGTCAAAGGAGAGAGAGAAGGAGGCACCTGCACATCCCAGGCGGTGAGAGCTGCTCGATGGCCATTTCCAAGGCTTAAATTCCCCGAATCGCCCCCAGCACTGTTCACCAAGTTCAGATAGGAGACAGAGGCGTCTGCGCACCACAGGGGGTGCAGTGAGTGCAAGTGTTAATTTGCCAGTTGTGTTGTTGTAAATTTGCCAGTTGTGTTGTTGTAAAACATCAAAAACGTTCTCAGGTGGAAGTGGTCAGTCACTGTCACTTACAGTGGCGCCAGGTCCGAGCACCCGGGAGATAGTTGGGGAAGGTGGCTGTCGGGTCTAAAACACAGGGACCCCACAGTGTCCCAAGTGCAGGAAAACGTTTAATCACAGAGGGCAGGGGTGGTGGCAGGGGGCCGTGAATCGGTCGAGAACAGCACGCTCTCCCGGCAGGCCCACTGGAGGTGTGCTGGGCATGTCACTGCAGGTTCTGCAGTCACCAGTCACCACCCGTTTCCCGGGTGCCAGAATTGAGCTGATGCTGCCGTAAGGACTGGAAGTGGCTTTTCCAGGGTTTTTGGGTCTGGGCTTCAGCTTGAAACTACTCCCACAAGATCCATCTGGAGACAACTGTTAGCACCGGTTTTAACTAAATAAAGTTGAGATGATTTCTTAAAAGCAGGTCTGCATGGCCATTACTGTCCTTCAGCTGGACTCATTATAAACATAATTAAATATAAACATTTATATACATAATATAAAATAAATATGCCATCTTATATTGCATATAACTATAAAAAATAAAAATAAAGCAACTTATGAAAATATTTCCAGCAAATCCAATATTGGATACCGCAGGACTATTATTTCAAGTGTTCACTTTGGTAGAGAACTCTGAAAGTGAAAGCAAAAATAACATGCTCTGCACAGGTGGAATGTGGAATTTAAATATAGAAAATCAGGATAAAGCAGGTGGAAAGGTGTGGAAAATTTCTGTATAAGGTTCAGTAATATTCTGTGAAGTAATAAACAGTTTTAATTGGAACAGAAACTATGAGGCCTGCATTGTAGGATGGGTACAGCAGTCACTGTAAAAGTGGTTATAATAATGTTTGTGTATCTGTGACAGCACCAGGCTATACAAAGACAGAAACAGATCAGAGAGAGAAATAGTAATTCAAGAAGCAGAGAACTGTATCATCCACTGTGAAATGGGAAGAACATCCAGACATGGAATCAGTAAGGATACGATGGACTTGACTTACACTTTAGACCACTGGGCTCAGTAGACATATTGATGGTTCCTCCTAACACAGGGGACATCGTCCAGGGTCGGTCACCTGTTGGGTCCACCAGCACGTTTTAACACATTGAAGACCACTGAAGTCATATCCGGTGTTCTTTCCTACACTGGATACAAAACTAGATCACTGACTGCAGGAAAGTCAGAGAAGTCACAGAGAGTGGGGATGAGCCACCTCACGAGCAGTGGGTAGAAGGGAGACAAGTGTAAGTGAAGATCCAACATGCTACAAGCGGGGGCTCAGCTCTCTGTTCAGGAGGCGTGTTCACAGTCACAGGCCCCTACATTAAGAAGAGAACATCTCAAACCACCTAACGTGATGCCTCAAGGAACTAAAAAGAAACAAGAGCCCAGTGTCAGATCACTAGGCAGACAGAACCAGGTCCACAGAGAGGAAAGGACAGAGACGAGGAAGACACCGGAAAAGCCAGCAGAACTGAGTTTGCTTTTTTGGAAAGCTGAGTATTCCCTTCCTACTTGCCGCTTGCCCGGCAGAGTGATCCAGTCCTTGGCCTCCAGCTCCCAGAACTTCCCCCGCTCGCAGGCACCCGAGTACCGTTCCCAGCACAACCTGCTGCTGTCTCTGCATCTCCAAATGTGACGTTCGCTCTGTGTGGTTGATGGCACTGTATTTTCTCTCTTCCCCACACATGGGGGAGGCAAGAAGTATTCTCAACAGGAATGTAGACACCCCGTACCCAGTGTCTGCCTCGGGGAGGTGGTGGGACTGTTGTCATCTCCCACCCATGCCCCATGTTAACAGGATGAGCAGAGACCATCCCGCCCCCTCTCCTGTGCATTACATAGCAGCAGCATCCCTGGCGCTCCAGGGTCATCAGTCCACGTGGGCCCACCCATCACTTCCCCTGGAGACCAACCATTCTTGGGAGAGAAGAGGGCCCGCTGAGCCCCACATCCGACTCTCGCCTGATGACCCAGCTCTGCTTCTGCTGGAACACGCACCCGAGACCTCTTGATACACTATCTTCCTCATCTTTTTTTTTTTTAATTTATTTATTCATGCATACAGGAGCTGGGGTATAGGCAGAGATGCGAGGGATGAGAGGATTCACCAGAGATAGAGCCAGGAATAGAATAGGCAGACTGACCAAATTACACTGCTGAGGGGGACTGCTGGAGAATCAGGAGAGGTCTGCTGTGCCACGTGGGCTGCTCCCTGGCTGGCCAGGGATCAAACTCGTGCTGCTGAGGCTGTGGATCACTTCATAGTGTGGTGCTAAACTCCTTGCGCCACAGGGAGGCCCTATCTTCCTCATCGTTTTAGGGCTTTGTAACCCCTGTTTATAATTTCCAAGAACAATATTCATGATTGCTCTTGAAATAAAACGTTAAGGGATGCTTTCAGCATAGACCAGAACTTAATGGGCCTGTGTGATGGGACGTACATTGGGAAGAAGGACTGTGAATTGGCAACATCCCCCGCTGACCCCGATGACAAGGATGCAGAGAGCTGCTGTCCTAGCCTTGTGGGTGACCCAGAGGAGCCCAGGAATAAGCCCTCTGGGCCGGAGCCCATGACCTAGTTGGCTCCCTCATGGCAAAGCACATCTGTGTCTCTCAGAGAAGACTTGTCAAGATCTGTCAAAATTCTGGGAGTGGTGTCCCATCCAAAGTGCAGGTTTGAATGGAACAAGAGTTGAAGAGGCACAAACACAGCAAGTCGTGTCATTCCTGGCGACCGTGCAGACTGCTGCCCACTGAAGACCACCGTCACGGCACCCCTTCCCCCAACAAGGCAGTCACCACGGCCGATGAGGGTTTTGGAGGGACCCTGGTGGTCTGCTGTCACATCCCTTCCTGCACGTTGGACACAGAGCAGATCGTGATAGTTCACCTTCTCAGAGTGGGGAGGCTGAATCAACATGGCTTCTCATCTTCCACTGTGTGGGGAATCAGGAGGGAGGGAGGCACCCCTGTGGGCTCAGAAAAACCGAGGAGAAAACATAGGCATTCTTGGGTCCCTGAGGATCACCAGGAAGGGGCAGAGAGCAGGGAAACATGACACCAGGACATTGGAAACCTGTATCAGCAACAGAGGGGTGTCTAAGAAGATTGTCATGTAGAACACAATGCTAGAATTCAGCAGGTAGAAGCTGACAAACATCATCATGAGCATCAGGACAGTGCGAGTGGCTCTGGCCTCAGGGGGACACCCCCGGCCGGATCTTGGGGTGCAGAGGTGCAGCACCCTCCGCTGGTGTCTGCGCAGGAGGAGTGCCATGGAGACGCTGGCCCAGCCCATGAGGCCGATGAAGATGGCATCCGGCACCAACCACAGGACCACTACAGCAGCGCTGGAGCCTGATCCCGAGCAGAACCAGGACCCCCGGGGCTCGGAGCCATTGCCTACGCTCCGTGGACCAGTGACTTTCACAGGAATGTAGGCATTGATGAGGACACCGAGCAGCCAGCAGGTGCTGCAGGAAGGACCTAGGGCCTTGGGGAAAACTTCCGGGAGCACCATCCACCCCAGTCTTCCAGGGCTGAGAGTGAAGAGCTGGGAGGTGCTCAGGAGGCAGGTGGAGCACAGCGTGGTGCTCCGGGCCGTCCTTTGAATAAAGCTTAAAATCTTACACCCAAGAGAGTGCAGGGGCCGCCTGGACAGGAAAGCTGCCATTGTGTTTGTGATCCCAATGCAAAGAAGAACCAAGACGTTGGCCACGGCCATGTGGGAGAGAATCGTGTTGGGGAGCTTCTGCCTGCATCCTGAAATGATTGGGGAGACATTTTTCATGAAGAGGAGGACATTAGCTAGGGTTCCCACCCCCATCAATAAAAGAATAGTAATCTGTATGGTCAGTTCTCCTGTGGTTTGATGGTGGTGGTTCTGGAAGGACTTGGACAGTGCCTCAACGGGGCTGAAGGGTGTGTGGGCTCTTTCCTCATCCTTGTGCAACAATCTCCGCTATCGGTCCCTGCAAAGGCAGCCACTGTCGTGTCGCCAAAGGAGCTGAGCCGGGGGAGCACATCACTGACCCCAGTGTCCTATCCAGTATCCTTTTTCTTATTGACTCCTGTTTCTCGTCAATTTCTCAAGGCCCAGCAGTGTGGGTCCATGAGCTCAGGAGCCTGCTGCCCCTGTAGAGCCACCTGCTGTGGGTCTACATGTGGACAGGCGGGTCTCTGGTGTGCTGAGGTGCTCAGACCAGCCCCTGCCAGGCAGACAAGAGGGCACAGCCTTGCCGACAGAGGCAGAAGGGAATGAAGAGACTCTTTAAACTAGGGGTGGGCCTCCCAAACTAGCGGCGAATGAACCCTGCAAAGAAAAGTGTAGCCTCTTGCCACAGTGCCCTTCCCACCTGGACAACCAATCTGGGCTCCACCTAATCACAGATGAGGCATCAGGGGTGATGGGCAGAACCTCACCTAGAGGAGTGTGTTCACCCTGTAAATGAGGTGGCACAGGCACTTGTCAGCACTGTGAGAAAGCATTGATGTCACAAAGTGATGAGAGTATCCCGGCAACTAAGCAGGACGCCTGGAACCTGTGCTCACCAGGATAAAGTGTGCAAGACAGCTGTGATGAGGAAATCCACAAAGCCCAGAAACACAGAGGGTGTTGCGGGGACCTGGGGAATCAATCATCGAGCAGTGGAGGTTCTCCCCAGGACTGAAGTGAAAAAAATAACCAAAATTCTGGAGCAGAAAACTATCAGTTTGAGAGAGAACTTACTATGCAGCGTTGAAGCAGCAGTTCACATGGAAGAGCGAGCACATGAACACCAGGACAGGCCTGTAGGGATGACTGCGGAGAGCAGGAGAACAGGAGGCCGTTCGAGGACATGACAGTCAGAACTTCCTGCCCTTGGGGCTGTACTTGGACGTCCATGCCCAGAATCTAAGCGAACATAGTAACAATGTGAACAGATCTTCACTAGGGCCTCCCTGGTGCCTCAAGGGGTTAAGATGCAACCTATAAAGCTGTCTGCTGCCATTGTAGCACCTGTTAGAGGTGCTACAGTCAGCCAAGGAGTTACCCACATGGCGCAACAGACCTCTCCTGTAGCCCTCTGCTCCCCTCAGCAGTGTGTTTCTGTGAGTCTGCCTGTTCTGTTCCCCACTCTGTCTCTGGGGAATACTCTCACCGCCCCTCACAGACACCTCTGGCCTGTACCCCTGTGCTTGTATGCATAAATGAATAAATCTTTTTTTAAAAAAGAAAGAACTTCAATAAATGAGGCAGTACAGAGGTCAGCAAGGGGCAATAAAGAACTTTAGAGTAAGCCTTGGGAAAAGGAGGATGCCCTGAAGGTGCTCCACAGGCTTCTGGGATGAAGCCAAAGCCATTGTAGAAGGAAAGTTTGCAGCAATAAATGCACAGGGTAGCACATTTTTAAAGTTCAAAATAAAAAATATCTCAAGGTAAGAGAGAGGAGAGCAAACTAAGCCCAGAGGAAGCAAAAGGAAGCAAAATGGAAAATATGCGGCAGAAATGAGTGAAGTAGAGGTGAGGACAACATGGAAATGTAACAGGTAAACTGAGGTCTGGGACTTCAAAAAGAGCAAGAAACGTGGACAGATCTCTCGCCAGAATAACAACGAGAGAGGAGATGCAAAGAAATGCAGCCAGAAGTGAAAGGGGGCACCGCCCTCGCTCTGCAGAAAAACAGAATCCTAAGAGACCACCTTGAAGGGGACCAGCCAGGAGCAGCACAGCCGACAGGACGTGGACACATTCTAGACACCCACAACACACCAGACGCTTCAGGAAGACAGAGGAAATCAAAACAGCTGATAAGTGAAGAGATTCAATCACTCATCACAAACCTCTGAAAGCAGAGAATCCAGATTCTTGCAAAACAGAAGGAATCACCCACTTCCTGCAACTCTTACAACATACAGAGAAAGAGCAAAACTTCCAAGCTGGTGTTTGAAGCCAGCTTTACCTTGAAGCGAAACCTGGTTGGGACACACAGGAGGAGCCAACCATGTCCAGCGTCTGGTGGGGAGAAGGGCAACACACTCACAGACACGAGGACACACCCTCATGGGCACATTGAGCAGATTTTGCACCATGGCCCAGCGGGGTCCATGCTTGAGACACAAGCGCTGAGCACACGCCAGCCAAGAGGTGCCCGGGTACAAATGCTGGGAAGCCACAGGGTCGTCTTAGGACAGGCAGAAAAGGCTGTCACAGTCACAGCCTCCTCTCGTGATCGAAGAAACAGCAGCCCCAGAGACTGGGCATAAGAGGAACGTAACTCAACATGGTGAGCACCCGCATTCCAGGGGCTACTCAACGGAGAGGCTCCACACACCTGCCCTAATGCCCACCATGGGACAGGCCTCCCTCGTGCCCCAGAACACAGGGTGTCAGCTGGGTGCGGGCAAGACTAAGAGACACGGGACAGCGTGGAGAAGGCAGAAGTAAAAGGAAGGAATGGTTTGGTAGAGAAATATCCAAAGAGTCACCAGAAAACTGCTGGAATAAATAAAGCCAGTTGGCAGCTGTGACTCGAACACAAATAGTCACTTTCCCCCCTGAAACATCTGAAGGAGAAAGGAAGAAACTGCCCCATTCACATGAATATCAACAGAGCAAACACTTGGAGTGAATCCAGCCCCAGCCTGCTGAGTCCTGCACAACCCCAGGCGGAGCCTTCCCCCCTCCCGGAGACCCCAACAGGGTGCAGGGGAGCACTCACCTGGCCAGGCTCGCTCCCAGCACTGTGCAGGGAGATCTCAGAAGGCCTGGCCTGTTATAGAGACAGTGATCCCTGCCCTGCCGTCCCCACAGACACCCTGTCAGCACGTCACCTGCCTGCAGACACACTGTCTGCGTGGAGACTGTGAGATGATCCAGGGGGGTCTCACCCCAGTCCCTCACCATCAGTCACCTCGGCTGATGGGGGACAGCTCTGGGCAATTACTGGGGCCACCTAATGAGCAGCTGAGCACAGAAAGTTTCTCATGTTCCCTGCGGGAGGAACTAAGTTTGGAATCAAAGTGTAATCCGAGGGGGAATGAGCATCAAGGCTGTGCCTGGGTCCTTCACACCTGTCCCTGGACGGGACACACACGTCCAGAATAGTCCCAAGGCTTCCAGCTCAGGCTGACACTGTATTGGTGCAAACTGAAGTCCCTGTGATCTGGGGTCTCCCTTGGATTAAATTCCTCTTGTGACCTATGGCTCCGAGTCTTGTATCCTAGAGGGGATGAAGATGGCAGGTGAGACTTTTATTGCAAGGGGGTCTGGGTTAAGCACTACTCAGGATCTCGTAAAGAAAAGCTTCAAGAGCGGCGTCAGCCTTGCCCAGCAGCGAGTGGGTCTCACAGCCTCTCACTGGACATCTGAGTGTCCGCTGGACCACGTCCCCCTTCTCTGCAGGTTTCCACCCTCTGGGAATGTCTCAGGCTTTCTCTGCACACTTAGCATGATTCCTCCAGTTGTTCATAGGGATGAAGAGAGAGAAAGAAGCAAAACAGGACAGGCTGCTCTCCTTCACCATGCAGGTGCCTTTTTCTTTGTCCTTTCCTAATAAACTGGTATAAAGTGGGGAAGGAAACATTGGGATTCAGCGAGGCTAACAGTCATGTGTACTGTCAGAAAAGTTACTCCGTTTTCCGGTCTGGACAAGTGTTTATGTGATGAGGAGACGCAGATGCTGCTGATGACCATGGAAGAGAAAATCCCCACCTGACCATTCCCATCACTCCTGAGCTGCCATGGAGTGCAGGCTCAGGTGTGTGATCATCTCATGGAGCACACCCTGCAGTTACCTTCTCAGAATGGCCTCTTCTCGCTCAGATGTGTTTCTCCTGTTTACAAACCAACTTGTGGATTGCACCCTGCACGTCATGGTGCTGGGGTTGTGACCTCAGGCTGCTCCTTCTCGGTGTGCTGGCCAAGTGATTGTGGGATGACACTCAGGTGTGTGTGCTCTCTGCCAGGTCCTCTGTCCCCCACAGGTGAAATACCCAACCTACCTTGCAGTATTTAGAGATAAGTACATTAAATGGCTGACACTTTGGAAAGGTCACTTGATTCTCTTAAAGGACATCTTAGCCTGCATGAGCTGGCAGTCGAAGGGCCACGAGCACTTGCCCTCTGAGGCAGACCTGATGCCGTTGTGGTTAGATGCGGTTGTCATCACGACATCTATCTCCACTTTCACCGTGTCTGCTTTCTGAGTTGCTCAGTTGCCTTCTCCAAAAAGCATCTCCAAGCTCCACTTAGGCCTCTGCAGCAGCCTTCAATAATTCAGTGAGATCTTTTCCAAATGTGGCTACACGGTTAATGTTTTATTTTTCAAATATGTAGAAACGCCTCTATCATAATGAATATGGGCCGCTTTGTTGCCTTGACAATACATGACTCATGCTCATTAGCCTGAAATAGAAGTGCATGTTTCTGTTTTTAACTTCGAAATTTTCAGTGGACTTTGTTATAGAGAAGTTGTAAATGCACAACCGAATGGAGAGTCAGGTGCAGCGATGTCCCACTTAGCCCCAGCCCTACACCCGACCCCGGTTATCCGGCCTGGTGACAAATGGTCGTTCCATTCTCCTCGCGTGTTCTCCGTGGCTGCCACTGCTCAAATGAGAATTTATGATAAATGCAATATGGACATGCAAGTCTGTCGCTCCCCAAACCAGCTGGAAAAGTCTCCACTGGTGGGACTGGTCACAGCTTACATGTATGGAATGCAGGGTTAGACGTTCAACTCTTTTGTGAAGTTTCTTTTTTATCCTGTTGAGTTTGATATTTTGGCTTTGACTCGTTCTGAATTTGAAAGAAAGCTGATGTGATCCTGCTCTTTGTCCAGTCATTTGTCCCCCTCATTCCTGTCATTGCGTCCGGGGGTCCCATTCCCAGGGCAGATTGTGCAGGGGAAGGGCGGCAGGTCCATCCAGAGAGAGACAAGGGAGCCGAGCTTCTGGGGGTTGGGGGACTGTAATCACTTGTGGGTCCTGAGGACTCTCTCGGGATCTAGGGTGGTCAGATGAGCTTCAAAAGGCTGTTCTCAGGCCAGAAGACCTGGGGCCAGAATCTCAGGGTTTGTGGAATTTAATCTAAGGGAGACGCCAGATCCCAGGGCCAGCTTCAGTTTGCACTGACACAGCGTCCGCCTGAGCTGGACACCCCGGGACTGTGGGGACGGCCTTCGGGACCTGCGTGTCCCTGTCCAGGGACGGGTGTGAAGGACCCCGGCGCGGCCTTGATGCTCATTTTCCCTTGGATTTCACGTTGATTCTGAACTTAGTTCCTCCCGCAGGGAACGTCGGAAACTTTCTGTGCTCAGCTGCTCATTAGGTGGCCCCAGTAATGCCCAGAGCTGTCCCCCATCAGCCCAGGTGACTGATGGCGAGGGACTGGGGTGAGACCCCCCGATCCTCTCAGACTCTCCACGCAGACACTGTGTCTGCGGGCAGGTGACGTGATGACGGGGTGTCTGTGGGGAGGGCGGGGCAGGGATCACAGTCCCAATAACTGCCTCAGCCCGAGGGCTCTCGAGCAGCGGGGCGGAGGGGAGGGCGCGGGCCAGGCCTGTTCCCACTGAGACGCTCCTCAGGATGTAGGACACCCCTGTCTCCCTGGGGCCTGCGGGTCCCTGCGTGGCGCCCTGTTGTCTCAGCATGTGGATAGGGCCGCGCCCTGCCCTGTGTGTCTTTTGCTTTGTGGTGTTTGGGTTGAATTTCAGCTCATTGGGTGAGTTTTGATGTCTGTCTGTGGCCTCAGCCCCCACATTCCCCCCGAGCCCAACGTCCCTGAGCTTCCCTCTGCGGCCGTGGGCGTCTGGGGTCGGGTCAGGGAGTCTCAGCGCCGCTGTGGTGTGGGGTGTGGGTGTTGCTGGCGGGTCCACTTCACTGTCTGCGTTTTCTCCGCCTCCCCAGGCCCGTGTGTTGAGTGACATCTTCTCCCTCTGCGCCCTGGGGTCCTTCCTGAGTGCCAGTCGGCGTCCATGTCATCTTTTATCCCGGGCCGTCTGCCCGTCCCGTGGCTGGTGTCTGTCTTGGCCAGTGCCCTGTGGTGTCGCTGCAGTTTGCGGGACAATTTGAAATCGGGAAGGAGACGCACCCCTGTTCTGTTTGCCTCGACTCCTCCGGCCCTCTGGCGTGATCTGTGGTTTCATCCAAAGTTTAGTTCGTTTCTGCTGTTGTTGAGAAGAAGGGCGTTTTTATGTGGGTGGCGATGGCAGAGCACGGACATGTCCACGGTCTGGAACCTTCTGACCCGTGTGCCTGGGCGTCTTCTGCTCGTGGGTCTCACGCCATGACTTTCAGCAGAGCCCGCGGGTTCCTGGCGTCCACTCTCATGCCCTGCGTGACACTGACTCAAAGTGTTTGATCGCCGTGATGCCGCTGTCGGAGGGATGGTTTTCTTTCCTCATCAGATGCTTCATCCTCAGTGTGAGGAAACGCAGCTGCATTCCTGGTGCCCACTGGGTGCCCGCCTCCCGCCCCATGGGCCGATCATCCAACTGATAGAGGATCGACTCAGGAGTGTCCGTGTATGAATCATCGCCTTTGCAAAGAGCCCCTTGTTTACTGCTCTTCAGCTTGGGTTCCTTTCATTTCTCTGGCCCCTGTGTGCAAGCTGGGACACCCCGCCTCTCCTGTTGCGGGCTGGGGAGAGCCGCTCCCTGGATGTCGTCAATATGGGAGGAAAGACTTTCCATTTCTCCCCATGGAGTATGTCCCAGAGGGCCTGTCATCGTGGTTTCCGTCCTGTTGAGTTATATTCCCTCTCTGCCCGGTGTGTCAAGATGCTTATTTTCAGTTCTAATGAAAGGTCGCTGTGCTCACACGTGCGTGTGTTTATTGCATTCTGTCACCGTGCGGGTCCCTGACGTTGACCTGAGCGTGTGGAACATTCTTGCACCCGCTCGGGGCTGGTGCCTGGTCTGTCATGTGCTCTTGAATTTGGTTTAGAGATGTTGTGAGGAGAAATACTGCTTATGTGACACTGGAGGTACAGGGTTAGTCTTTGATGTCTTCAGTTTCAGGGGTTTAATACTGCATGTTCTATTTCATTCTGGTTTTTTGGCTTCTTTGGCTCTAGGGGCTCACCTACCAGGGGCGCTGTGTCCTCTCCAGCCCCCACATGGCAAGACAGCCCCAGGGCGCTGCCACCCCTGCCTGTGGCAGGACTACAAGTGGATGGGCTGTGCTTCTAGATGACCCCGAGGCATCCACCTGGCCCCAAACATCGCAACGAAGAAATTAATTAAATTAATGAAAAGGAGGGCCCTAGCAGGACACAAACCCCCAGGGCCCCACAGCCCCTCTGGGATAATGACAAGAGCTGAGTCTCCAGAGGCCGGACCTCCCCCACCCACGGCTTCTCTGCTCAGCCCCCTCTACAGATGGGGGCACAAGGCGAGGAGTATGGGCGTGTTCTTAGCCCCAGTGCGTGGGGTGTTATGAAGGGAACCCGCTGTGTTGTCTCCCAGGTGGGTCATGAATTTAATTGCGATGATATTAAACTCCTCACACCCCTGAAGTTTCCATCTCCCGGGTGGGTGCATTGTGCGGATGGGCTGATGTCGACTCTTGCTTTGCTTTCCACCTTGCTGTTGTCACGTGACAGGGACTCGGCACTTTTCTTGCTGAGGCGAACGTCTTGGTTCTCCCCTCTGCCGGGATCCCGTACCTGATGGCTGCCCTGGAGGACTCCCCAAGGCCCTGCGTCCTTCCTGCTGGCTGCTCAGTGCGTTCATCAATGTCTAAATCCCTGTCCCATTCAGTGGTCCAGGGCGCATGGGCAATGGCTCCGAGTCCCACGGGAGTTGGTTCTGCTCGTCCTCAGGCCACAATGCCACCATCGTGGTCCTGTGTTTGGTGCCGGATGCCGTCTCATCGGCCTCATGGGATGGGCCAACGTCTCCATGGCCCTCCTCCTATGCATACACAAGCAGAGGGTGTAGCATCCCCACACGCCCAGGGCTGGCCAGGGGTGCCCCCTGGAGACCAGGGCCACCCGCACCATCTTCAGGCTGATGGTCACCTTCGTCAGC
Source organism: Talpa europaea (assembly GCF_964194135.1). Lineage (NCBI taxonomy): Eukaryota > Metazoa > Chordata > Mammalia > Eulipotyphla > Talpidae > Talpa > Talpa europaea. Next base: position 49,583,031 of record NC_140084.1, read on the forward strand.
TTCTACCTGCTGAATTCTATGCTCACCTTTTATGTGTCTGCCTTCAGACACACCCGCCTGTGGGTGATGCAGGTTTCCAGCCTCCTGCTGTCCTGTTTTCCCACACTGTGCTCCTTCCTGATGAGCCTCAGGGGTTCCAGACAGGGAAGGCTCTGCTCCTGAGCTGTTAGGAGCAGCCTCGGCTTCAACAGTCACCCATTTCCTAACCATTTCCTGTATTCGCGTGTCCCATCCGTGGAATGTTGGTTTACACACTGTGGAGGGCTGGGCATAAACCCCTGCATCATCCTCACAGAATTCAGGTGTCCTGTCATGCAGTGTCAGTGCTCTGCTTCTCCGCGCCCGCTTCCCTTCTGGTGGCCACTATTGTGTATTTGTTGTCTGAGGGGATGTTTTCAGTTATTTAGCCCATGTATGTGCTCGCACTCCACATAAAGTGAAATCATACAGTGTTTTTCTCCACCTGACGTTTTGTACTGAGCACCTATTTTCCAGTTTTATCCATTCATTGTATATGTCAGGGTCTTACCATCTTCCTGGCTGCGTAGTATTCCACCTGTCACGCGCCTCCTCTTCTTTAGCTGCCCATCTGTTGCTGAGGACCTGGTTCTTTCTCACTCTGGGCTACTGCAGGGGACCTGGTGGTGCTTGTGTGTCGGAATTTGTCTTTTCACGGCCTTCAGATTTTCACCCTCTTCTATCTGTGTCTTCCGGCAATTCTATTCATAACGCGACGTGGGCTCTTCCCAGCATTGTCTGTGACAGCCGCAACCATTGCCTTTCCCGGCAACAATGTTTGAGGGGCCTCCGAGCATCATCCACTCTCTGGTCATCCTGCTGTAGGTGCCCCCACCCCATCCCGGGCGTGATGGCGTCTGCAGGGAGCGATGGTGAGCGCCTTCCGCCTGCGGGTCGGCTTCTGTGTCTCCTTGGAGAGCACTTTGCTCAGATTCAGATTCTGTCCCCACTTTTTGATTCTTTTGCATGATTTTGAGTCTTTCTGCATGTTGGATCAGTCCCTCGCCTTGTAGGTGACCTGGCTTCTCTCTCACTCTTTCTGCCAACCGCCAGCCTGTGGCCTTGAGCCTGGAATGTGGCCCCAGTTCTCTGTTACGAAGAATAAGAGTCTCCCCAGGATTTTTCTGTTATTTTCAGAGTTTTTGTGTGTAAAATATCTCTATCAAAAAGTAACTTCATAAATTTACAATAAATAAAAGAACATGAGTCCACCCTGAGACGGGTCCATCCATGACAGCTGCTCATAGAAAGATGGTCACCTCCTGTGATCGCTTCTGGGCTGCAGGCCTGGAACAGCAGAAGTGACACGAATGCTAATGTCCTTTCATCTTCGTGTTATTGAGCCCCCAGGAAAGAGGTGTGGGGGGTCAGAAGACTTGCCAGAGACAGAGTTGGCTGCAGCACAGGTGGATCCACGAAAGACTGCTGAGGGGAGCAGCGGGGAGACAGGAGAGGTCTTCTGTGCCATGTGGGTCAGCTCCCTGGCTGGGGATCAAACTTCTGCTGCAGCGGTGACAGCCTGAGACTCAGCCCCCAGTCCCATGGAGGCGGTGACCAGTATCTAAGGAGAGATTGCCTGAGCTCAGATGGGTGATGCGCCTGCGGCAGGAGATCTGAGCAGGGGTCAGTGCACCCTGACAAGGAGCAGGAACCCCAGATGGTGACCTGTGTGAGGACACCTGTGCCAGGGAAGCAGCCCAGCTCATGGTGCTGCCTGCTGCGGTGCCTCTTCCTGACCAGGCCTCTGTCCTCCTGGGTCTGGGGCAGGAGAAGGGTGCAGGGGCCCTCTTGGGTGTGGAAAGGGACCCTCATGGCTGAACAGTCCCGACCCTGCAGCGATTAGACGGTGACATGGGACCGGCATGGTGGGGCCATCCAGTGATGTCGCATCATTCTGTTCTGTCTGTTTCTCCACCTCGTTCTTTTCCCAAATCAGACACTCCAAGGAAAATTGTTAATGCCCCCCCCCTCCTTCCTGACAGATGACCTGATGGTTTCAGAAACCAGGTCAGGACCCCAGTCAGAGGGCAGGTCTTGAGGGTCCCTGGATAAACAGTGGGCAGGGCGTCTTCACGGGCCCAAGCGGGGTGACAGTTCACTGGAGGACCCTGGGCCCCACAGTCCTGCCCCCAGCACACACGGACTCCCCTGCAGGGCCCCAGTCTCAGCTCAGGAGCTTCCTGCAGGGTGACAGGAGGCTGATGCTGTCCCCAACAGTGGATAAACCAGGCGAGAAGGGAGGGGTTCCTGCGGGCAGGTTGACCTGTGCTTGCACGTGGACATGGTCACACGCACACACCCTCACACAGCAGACACTTAAACGTGGGAGCTACAGCGTTTCCGGCTATAAAAGAAAGTGTGAACTGAGTCCAACAAACTCCAATCCAAATACAACATCAGCCGTTACCACAATGAAACAGCCAGGCCATGAAACAAGGAAATAAAATGGCACATGACCGAGAAACGGGATGACTGGAAGCCCAGCAGAACCGGCTGTGGGGAGACGTGAGGATTGGGTGCGACCTGCGCATCCGCAGCCTGTGGGGAGATGCGCTCCTGGCGCCTGCAGACAAAACTCTGCGGGGATCTCTGTTAAACAGGAGGACGACAAAAGCTGCAGGAAGTCACCATGATTTTATTTCTTTATCTTTCACATGTTAAAAGGACAGTGTCTAGGTCAAAGGAGAGAGAAGGAGGCACCTGCATGCTGCAGGCGATGAGCCGCTCGCCGGCCTTTTCCAAGGCTTAAGTTCACCCAAATCGCCCCCAGCACTGTCCACCGAGTTCAGATATGGGACGGGGGCTTCTGTGCACCGCAGGGGGTGCTGTGAGTGCAAGTGTTAACTTGCCAGTTGTGTTGTTGTAAAACCACAGCACATCAAAAACGTTCTCAGCAGGAGGTGGTCAGTCAGTGTCATTTACAGTGGCACCAGGTCCGAGCACCCTGGAGGGACTTGGGGAAGATGGGTGTCAGGACTGCAACGCGGAGACCCCAGTGTCCCAAGTGCTGGAAAACGCTTAATCACAGAGGACAGGGGTGGGGGCAGAGGGCCGTGATGTGGTGGAGATCAGCTGATGCTGCCCTAAGGAGACTGGAAGTGGATTCTCCCAGTCCGTTTCGGTCTGGGCCTCAGCCTGAAACTCCTCCCACAAGGGTCAATCTGGAGACAACTGTTGGCACAGGCTTTAAGCTAAACACAGTTGAGATGATTTACCAGTAGCAGGTCCGCATGGCCATTACTGTCCAGCTGGACTCATTATAAACATAATTAAATGTAAATATGTTTATATACATAATATAAAACATGTGCCATCTTATATGACATGTAACTATAAAATATAAAAATAAAGCAACATATGAAAATATTTCCAACAAATCCAGTATTGGATACCACAGGACCATTATTTCAAGTGTTCACTTTGGTAGAGAAATCTGAATGTAAAAGCAAAACAACATGCTCTGCACAGGTGGAATGTGGAATTTAAATATAGAAAATCAGGGTCAAGCAGGTGGAAAGGTATAGAAATTTTATATGTGAGGTACAGTAATATTCTGTGAAATAATAAACAGTTTTAAATGGAACAGAAACTCTGAAGGCTGCATCAGAGGATGGTACAGCAATCACTGTAAAAGTGGTTATAGTAATGTTTGTGTATCTATGACATCACCAGGCTATACACAGACAGAGTAACAGAGCCAGAGAGAGAAATAGTAATTCAAGAAGCAGGGAACTGTATCATCCACTGTGAAATGGGAAGATCGTCCAGACATGGAATCAGTAAGGATACGAGGGACTTGACTTACACTTTAGACCACGGGGCTCAATAGACATATTGATGGTTCCTCCTAACACAGGGGACATCGTCCAGGATCGATCCCGTTAGGTCCACCAGCATGTTTTAACACACTGAAGACAACTGAAGTCATATCCTGTGTTTTTACCTACATGGGATACAAAACTAGATCACTGACTGCAGCATAGTCAGAGAAGCCACAGAGAGTGGGGATGAGCCACCTCACGAGCAGTGGGTAGAAGGGAGACAAGTGTAAGTGAAGATCCAACATGCTACAAGCGGGGGCTCAGCTCTCTGTTCAGGAGGCGTGTTCACAGTCACAGGCCCCTACATTAAGAAGAGAACATCTCAAACCACCTAACGTGATGCCTCAAGGAACTAAAAAGAAACAAGAGCCCAGTGTCAGGATCACTAGGCAGACAGAACAGGACCAGAGAGAGAGGAAAGGACAGAGATGAGGAAGACATTGGAAAAGTCAGCAGAACTGAGTTTGCTTTTTTGGAAAGCTGAGTGTTCCCTTCTTACTTGCCGCTTGCCTGGCAGAGTGATCCAGTCCTCGGCCTCCAGCTCCCAGAATTCCCCTGCTCGCAGGGACCGGAATACCATCCTCAGCACAACCTGCTGCTCTCTCTGCATCTCCAAATGTGACGTTCGATTTGTGTGGTTGACAGCGCTGTATTTTCTCTCTTCCCCACACACAGGGGAGGCCGGAAGTATTCTCCACATGATGTAGATGCCCAGTCCCCAGTGTCTGCCTCAGGGAGGTGGAGGGACCGTCGTCACCTCCCACCCATGCCCCATGTTAACAGGAGGAGCAGAGACCCATCCTGCCCCCTCTCCTGTGCATTACATAGCACCGGCGTCCCTGGCACTCAGGATCATTGAGTCCACTTGGACCCACGCATCACTTCCCATGGAGAACAACCATTCTTGGGAGAGGAGAGGGCATGCTGAGCCCCACATCCGCTCTGGCCTGATGACTCAGCTCTGCTTCTGCTGGAACACCCGCCCGAGACCTCTTGATCCACTATCTTCCTCAACTTTTTTTCTTTTAAGATTTATTATTCATGCATACAGGAGCTGGGGTACAGACCAGAGATGGGGGGGTGGTGAGAGGATTCACCAGAGACAGAACCGGGAATAGAATAGGCAGACTGACCAAATTACACTGCTGAGGGGAGCTGCTGGAGAGTCAGGAGAGGTCTGCTGCACCATGTGGGCTGCTCCCAGGCCGGCCAGGGATGGAACTCGCGCTGCTGAGGCTGCGGATCGCTTCATAGTGCGGTGCTTAACCCCTTGCACCACCAGGGAGGCCCTATCTTCCTCATCTTTTTAGGGCTTTGTAACCCCTGTTTATAATTTCCAAGAACAATATTCATGATTGCTCTTGAAATAAAACGTTAAGGGATGCTTTCAGCATAGACCAGAATTTAATGGGCCTGCGTGAGGGGACATAGATTGGGAAGAAGGACTGTGAATTGGCAACATCCCCCGCTGACCCCGATGACAAGGATGCAGAGAGCTGTTGTCCTAGTCATGTGTGTGACCCAGAGGAGCCCAGAAATAAGCCCTCTGGGCCGGGGCCCATGACCTAGTTGGCTCCCTCATAGCAAAACACTTCTATTTTTTTTTTCCCCATAGCAAAGCACTTCTGTGGCTCTCGTAGAGGGCTTGTCAAGATCTGTCAAAAAACTGGGAGTGATGTCACCATCCCAAATGCAGGTTTGCATGGAACAAGAAGTGAATTGGCACAAACACAGCAATTTGTGTCATTCCTGGGAACAGGGCAGACTGCAGTGCCCACTGAGGACCACCCCCACGGCACCCCTTCCCCCAACAAGGCATCCACCACGGCCGGTGAGGGTTGTGGAGGGACCCTGGTGGTCTGCTGTCACATCCTACCAGCACATTGGACACAGAGCAGAGCGTGATATTTCACCGGTATGCAGAGTGGGGAGGCTGAATCAATATAACTTCTCATTTTCCATTGTGTGGGGAATCAGGAGTGAGAGAGGCACACACCTGCGGGCTCAGAAAAACTAAGCACAAAATACAGGCATTCTTGGGTCCCTTTGGATCACCAGGAAGGGGCAGAGTACAGGGAAACATGACCCCAGGACATTGGAGACCTGTGTCAGCAACAGAGGGGTGTCTAAGAAGATGGTCATGTAGAACACAATGCTAGAATTCAGCAGGTAGAAGCTGATAAACATGATCATGACCATCAGGACGGTGCGGGTGGCTCTGGTCTCTGGGGGGCACCCCCGGCCGGCCCTAGCGGTGTGGAGGTGCCGCACCCTCCGCTGGTGTCTGCGCAGAAGGAGGGCCATGGAGATGCTGGCCCAGCCCATGAGGCCGATGAAGATGGCGTCCGGCACCAACCACAGGACCACAGCAGCAGCGCTGGAGCCTGATCCCGAGCAGAACCAGGACCCCCGGGGCTCGGAGCCATTGCCTACGCTCCGTGGACCAGTGACTTTCACAGGAATGTCGGCATTGATGAGGACACCGAGCAGCCAGCAGGTGCTGCAGGAAGGACCCAGGGCCTTGGGGAACACTTCCGGGAGCACTGTCCACCCCAGTCTTCCAGGGCTGAGAGTGAAGAGCTGGGAGGTGCTCAGGAGGCAGGTGGAGCACAGCGTGGTGCTCCGGGCCGTCCTGTGAATAAAGCCTAAAAACTTACACCCAAGAGAGGACAGGGGCCGCCTGGACATGAAAGCTGCCATTGTGTTTGAGATCCCAATGCAAAGAAGAACCAAGACGTTGGCCACGGCCATGTGGGAGAGAATCGTGTTGGGGAGCTTCTGCCTGCATCCTGAAATGATTGGGGAGACGTTTTGCAGGAAGAGGAGGACATTAGCTAGGGTCCCCACCCCCATCAGTAAAAGAAAAGTAATCTGTATGGTCAGTTCTCCTGTGGTTTGATGGTGATGGTTCTGGAAGGACTTGGAGAGCGCCTCAGCGGGCCTGAAGGGGGTGCGGGCTCTGCTGGTGTCCTCGTTCCTCATCCTTGTGCAACGATCTCGGCCATCGGTCCCTGCAAAGGCAGCCACCGTCGTGTCCCCAAAGGAGGTGAGCCGGGGGAGCACATCACTGACCCCAGTATCACATCCAGTATCCCTTTTTGAATTGACTCCTGTTTCTCCTCAATTTCTCAAGGCCCAGCAGTGTGGGTCCATGAGCTCAGGAGCCCGCTGCCCCTGCAGAGCCACCTGCTGTGGGTCCACAGTGGACAGGCGGGTCTCTGGTGTGCTGAGGCGCCCAGACCAGCCCCTGCCAGGCAGACAAGGGGGCACAGCCTTGCCGACAGAGACAGAGGGGGATGAAGGGACTCTTTAAACTAGGGATGGGCCTCCCAAACTAGCGGAGAGTGAACTCTGTCAAAGGAAAATGAAGCCTCTTGCCACAGTCCGCTTCCCACCTGGACAACCAATCTGGGCTCCCACCTACCCACTGATGAGGCATCAGGGGTGATGGGCAGAACCTCACCTAGAGGAGTGTGTTCACCCTGTAAATGAGGTGGCACAGGCACTTGTCAGCACTGTGAGAAAGCACTGATGTCACAAAGTGATGAGAGTATCCCGGCAACTAAGCAGGACGCCTGGAACCTGTGCTCACCGGGATAAAGAGTGCAAGACAGCCGTGATGAGGAAATCCACAAACCCCAGAAACACAGAGGGTGTTGCGGGGACCTGGGGAATCATATCATCGAGCAGAGGTGGCTCTCCCCAAGGAGAGAAGTGAAAAAAATAACCAAAATTCTGGAGCAGAAAAGTACCAGTTTGAGAGAGAACTTACTAAGCAACGTTGAAGCAGCAGTTCACATGGAAGAGCGAGCACATGAACACCAGGACAGGCCTGTAGGGATGACTGTGGAGAGCAGGAGAACAGGAAGCCGTTCGAGGACATGACAGTCAGAACTTCCTGTCCTTGGGGCTGTACTTGGACATCCAGGCCCAGAATCTAAGCAAACACAATAACAACATGAAAATACCTTCACTAGGGCCTCCCTGGTGTCGCATGGGGTTAAGATGCAACCTATAAAGCTGTCCACTGCCATTGTAGCACCTGTTAGATCCCCCGGTCAGCCAGGGAGATACTCACATGGCGCAGCAGACCTCTCCTGTAGCCCTCTGCTCCCCTCAGCAGTGTGTTTCTGTGAGTCTGCCTGTTCTGTTCCCCACTCTGTCTCTGGGGAATACTCTCACACCCCCCCACACACAGACACCTCTGGCCTAGTTGGGACACACAGGAGGAGCCAATCATGGCCAGCGTCTATGGTGGGGAGACAGGTAACGCACTCACAGACACGAGGACACCACCCTCATGGGCATGTTAAAAGGATTTTGCACCATGGCCCAGCAGGGTCCATGCTTGAGACGCAAGTGCTCAGCACACGCCGGCCAGCAGAGGTGCCCGGGTACTAATGCTGGGAAGCCACAGGGTCGTCTTAGGACAGGCAGAAAAGGCTGTCACAGTCACAGCCTCCTCTCGTGATCGAAGAAACAGCAGCCCCAGAGACTGGGCATAAGAGGAACGTAACTCAACATGGTGAGCACCCGCATTCCAGGGGCTGCTCAGCGGAGAGGCTCCACGCACCTGCTCTAATGCCCACCATGGGACAGGACTCCCTCGTGCCCCAGAACACAGGGTGCCAGCTGGGTGCGGGCAAGACTAAAGAGACATGGGACACCCGGTGGAGAAAGTAGAAGTAAAAGGATGGAATGGTTTGATAGAGAAATATCCAAAAGTCACAGAAAACTGCTGGAATCAATGAAGCCAGTTGGCAGCTGTGATGGGAACACAAATAGTCACTTTCCCCCCATGAAACATCTGAAGGAGAAAGGAAGAAACTGCCCCGTTCACGTGAATATCAACAGAGCAAACACTTGGAGTGAATCCAGCCCCAGCCTGCTGAGTCCTGCACAACCCCAGGCTGAGCCTTCCCCCCTCCCGGAGACCCCAACAGGGCGCAGGGGAGCACTCACCGGGCCAGGCGCCCTCCCAGCACTGTGCAGGGAGAGCTCAGCAGGCCTGGCCTGTTATAGAGACAGCGATCCCTGCCCTGCCCTCCCCACAGACACCCTGTCAGCACGTCACCTGCCGCAGACACACTGTCTGTGTGGAGAGTCTGAGAGGATCCAGGGGGGTCTCACCCCAGTCCCTCACCATCAGTTACCTCGGCTGATTGGGGACAGCTCTGGGCAATTACTGGGGCGACCTAATGAGCAGCTGAGCACAGAAAGTTTCCCACGTTCCCTGCGGGAGGAACTAAGTTCAGAATCAAAGTGTAATCCGAGGGGGAATGAGCATCAAGGCTGCACCAGTGTCCTTTGCACCCGTCCCCGGATGGGGACACGCACATCCAGATGGCCGTCCCCACAGTCCCCGGGTTTCCAGCTCAGGGTCGTCCCCATGGAATTTCCTCCACCAGTGCACCTTGCACAGTGCTCTGTGCACAGTGCACGGTCCCCCATGTTGCTCCTGCCCTCCCTCTGATCCCTCTCCCTCCTCCTCCCATGCAGAATGTCTCTGGTTTATAATTGTTTATTTGTTTCTGTTTTGCTTGGTAGTGTTTTGTATTGTTTTATTTTTTTCCCCTGATGTCTCGTTTTGATCCTCTACATTCCTCATATAAGTGAAACCATCCTGTATTTTTTTTTCCTTCTGACTTATTTCACTGAGCATGATCCCGTCCATCTCCATCCATGTTGCTGCGAATGGCATGAGTTTATCCTTTTTGATTGCTGAGTAGTATTCCATTGTGTATATAGACACATCTTCTTGATCCAGTCATCTATTTGATGGCATTTGGGTTGTTTGCAGATCTTACCTATTGTAAATAGTGCTGCAGTAAATATAGGGGTGCTGGTGTCCTTTTGAATTAATGTTTTTTGTGTCCTTTGGGTAGATCCCTAGGAGTGGAGTTGCTGGATCCTATGGAAGCTCCATCTTTAGTAGCTGAGGAGCCTCCACACACTTTCCATAGTGGCTGGACCAGTTTGCACTGACACCAGCATTGCAGCAGAGTTTCTTTTTCTTCACATCTTCGCCAACATTTGTTGTTGTTAGTTGTTTTCTTTTTTTTTTAAGGATTTATTTATTTATGCATACAAGGACTGGGGTACAGGCCAGAGGTGCAGGGGTGAGAGGTTCACTGGGAACAGAAGGGTGGATATGCTGAAATCCACTGCTGAGGGGAGCAGGGGAGACAGGTGAGGTCTGTTGTGCCATGTGGGTAGGTGTGTGGCCGGGGATCGAACTCGTGCTGTGGATACTTTCATAGGTTGCATCTTAACTCCTTGTGCCACCAGGGAGGCCCTGCTTTTTTTTTTTTTTTGACACATTCCATTCTCACTGGTGTCAGATGGTATCTCATGGTGGTTTTGATTTGCATTTCCCTGATGAGAGTGATGTTGAACGTTTTTCCACATGCCTGCTGGCCATGTGGATTTCCTCTTTGGAGAATGGTCTTCGAAGTTCTTCTGCCGGTTGCTTCACAGGGTGTTTACTTTGTTCGTGTTGAGCGGTGGGAGTTCTCTCATGTCTGTGCTCAGTCAGCCGGGACATCTTCATGACCGTCCTCACTCATAACCCTGGGGTGTATCGCCGTTCGCGGTGTGTCCCCGAGTAGCCATTTCCACAGGCAGGTGGTTCATCTCACTGGGTGAATTTAATCCCGATTGTCGTCGAGGAGACAGTGTGAGGCCTCCGTGTTTGTATTTCTCGTGGGGAGCTGTTCTCCCCGCGTGGACACCCCCGTCCCTGCGTCGTGTCCGGGGCCGCGTCCGCAGCGAGTGGCCGGTCACCAGTCTCGGGGGTCTCCCGGGGCGCTCCGTCCCGGGGTGCCCCAGAACCTTCCTGCTCAGGAGTGCACCCCACGCCGTCATTTCCCGCCCGATGCCCTGGCTCGGGCCCTCGCGTGGCGCGTGTGTGAGAGGCCCGCGGGGCTGGGGAGCTCCTGGCCCCGGAGCCCGAGGCGAGACCCCGGCCTTGCCCTGCGCGGTGAGAGCTCCAGCCTCGCGCGCTGGACTCGGGGACGGTCCTTCCCGCCCGTCACGGGGAGGGGGGGGGGGCAGTTCTGCCGACGCCCTCCCCGCCCAGGGCGACGGGGCCGGGGCCTTCCCTCGGGGCCGCGGCCCCCATGGGGTGTCTGCGCGGGAAGCGTCTCCCACGCGGGGGCCGGCCCCGGCCCTCGGGCGACCCCCCCTTCCTGGACCGCTCTCCCCTGGCGGGGTGCCAGCTGCCCTGGCCCCCGTCATGAACCCGGGGGGCCCGAACCCCGGCGCTCCCGACGGGTCTGCTGGTGAGGAGCTGGTGCAGCGTGGCGGGTCCTGGGGGTCACGCCGGGAAAGGGGTGCCCAGAGCTCCCGGGCCAGTGTCTCCCCGAGGCAGAGACGCTGGTCCTGTGGAAAGGGCAGGATTTGGGGGACAGGGAGAGGGACAGGGTCGCCGAGAGGCCGGCGTGGCCTCCGCGGAGGGTCCGTGAGGAGCAGCCCCGGCAGGTGTAGGGCCGGGCAGGCAGGTGGCCGCTGCCCTGTGGGGAGAGCGGCGTGAGGAGAGGCCCCGCACGGGCACAGGGGGCGGAGGGGCGGCGGCCAGAGGCGGGCGGAGACGGCAGGACACGGGCCTCTCCGCCCTGGGGGTCGCGCCCCCGAGGAGAGGCTGCTGGGGGCTGATGTCGGCGACGGGGACCCTAGAAAGGGACCCGATCCCGGGGGGCCGTCTGCACGTCCTTCCCCTCGGCGGTGCCCGCCCTGCGCCCTGAGCCCGCCGGGCCTCCAGCCTTGAGGCGGGCGCGGCCCCGTCCGGCTTCCCCGCTGCGGGCGGCCGCGTCCTTCCCCGCGCCCCGCCTCCGTGGGCAGGGGTCGTCCCGCGCGGCCCTCTCGGGTCTGCCCAGGCCTGTCCTCGGCCACTGGGGACCCCTCCCCGTGTTGGGGGTGCCCCGGGGGAGCGCCGTGTCTCTGGCGGGGGGGGGGGGGCTGCCCGCCCCATCCCGTCTCCGTCCTTGTTTCCGGGTGTCGGGGTTTCCGCTCTTTGGGCGGGCGGGGGGCGGCGTGGCCGGGGTCGTGGGGTTGGGCGGAGGCTCCTCGCCGGCCGTCGGGCGTTCACGCGCCCCGCGGAGACAGCCGCCAGCGCCCCAGCCTCAGGGGGCCCCCCAGCCCGCCCAGGCCCTGGGGCTTCCCCTCCGCCCGGCCCTGGGGGCGGCCGCAGCTCGTGTCCCCACAGTGGAAGCCGCCCTGGGAGAACCCGCGGTCGCCCCAACCTTTGACGGCCGCCAGCCGGGGCGTCTCCGGGAGCTGCTCCCCGGCGCGGGCGGGGCCTCTCCCCGCCTCCCTCCCTGGTCGAGGCCAGAGGGTCCCCCGGAAGCTCCGGGGGCGTCGCCTGTCACAACCCCGCGTCTCTGGATTCGCGCGATGTTCGCCTTTTCCTCTCTGCTGGGGGGGGCGGGACCCCGTGAGCCCTCGCGGGCAGGACCTCTGTGGGAAGGAACGCCATGCAGGGTGGGACCCCCACGGGCCCATGACCCCACGAGACCCCCTCTTGTGGCGGGCGACCCCCCATGGATCGGTGACCCCCCCCCCGTGACTCTCCATAGGGCAGTGACCCCTTGTGGGGTGGGACCCCCATGAACAGGGACCCTCTGTGGGGCAGTGAAACCCCCCTTCATTCTCAGAATCTGCAGGCTCTTGCTCTGCCTACGGGGGTTCCCGAGACTCCCCCCAGAGGAGGTGGTCCCGCTAAGGACAGTAGAACCGCAGCCCAGCCAGCAGCTCCTCCCCCACCCACCGCAGGGGGTCCCCGGGGAGGGACAGTCCCCGCATCCCCCCCAGTCGCTGCGTTCTCAGGGGCCACTGTTCCCTCCTTCCCGCGCGAGGCTGTGGCTCCCCCAGTGGGGAGCGGCTGGGGGCACAAAGGCCACTGCACCCTCCCGGGTCCGCGTGGGGAGGCCTGTCCTGGAGGGTTCCGTTCCCCGGGCGCCGGCTGCTGTCCGTGGGCGCGTGTGTGGGCGTGTGGGGGGCTGCACCCCAGGACTGCCCTGTGCAGGGTGGGGCTTGGTCACGTGCAGTTTCAGGGGCTGCTTGGAGGCCCCGCCCCAGGCGGGGTCCCCACGTGCCCCGCCCCCAGCACCCGCGGCTCCACCCAGGCCCCGGGCCGCTCCCCCAGGCCTGTTTGTGGTGTTGGGGGGTTGACAGGGAGTCCTCGCGCCCGGGCTGGGTCGAGAGGCTCCCCCCGGAGTCCCCGCAGGCGTGGGCTCCTTCAGGGGGTGTTTTCCCAGAGGCAGTCCCCCGATGTCACGATGGGAGCAGGTTAGAGCTGGAGCGGGGAGAGAGAAAGGAGACAGGGCAAGGAGAGCATGGAGCCGGCAAGGACACGTGAGGGTGGGGAGAGAGAGGCAGCAGGATGGGGGGATGATGCAAGAGAGGCAGAGAGACAGCAGTGGGTGGGCAGGAGAGAGACAGACAACTCCGAGGATTTTATGATGCATTTTGTGTTGGCCGTGTCGCTTCTACCTTTTCTGTTGCTGGGTGCAGCTGCAGGGTCCTTGAACATTCTAAGCAGTGGAGAAATAGGAGTCGCCTCTCGATGGAAATGTTGTAGTGCCACACTGCAAAGACTGGGAGGAGATGTGTCAGGGTGGCCCTTTTTGGAAATGTGTTACAAGGATTTCCTCCCACTGTCTATGTGACATTCCCAGCACAGTGGACCATAAACCATTTATGAGCACAGAGTAGATGCTCACAAAACATGTTTTTGGTGAATGTTCTCATGATTTTCCAAATTGAGACTTGCTCAACCATGATTGCCTTTGCAGCCACGTGTACACTTTATTTTTTCTTAAGATTTATTTTTAATTTTTATGCATACAAGAACTGGGGTGTAGATCGGAGGTGTGTGTGTGTGGTGGGGGTGGTGGGAGTGAGGATTCACCAGAGGCAGAATGGGAATCAGAACAGGTAGATCGACTGAAATACACTGCTGGGGGGAGCAGTGGGTGAGACACGAGAGGTCTGCTATGCCATGTGGTTCAGCTCCCTGGCCAGCAGCTATACTCAGGCCACAACAGTGAGAGCATAGAGATTTGACCCCTAGGCCATCAGGGAGGCCTGAGACATTCTTCTGTCCATTCTCTCTGTCCAGGGTCCTACAGCAGAAAGAATTGTCTCTGAATTTATGGCCTGCAAGTACTGAAAAGTCCCCCTTGTGAGAGATCCCCATGGGATGTGTTGATCTTCCAGCTCTCCATGTGGACTGGGGTTAGGCCTGGGATGTCAGTGGAGATGGAGAATAGGGAATAATTAGGTCTTCTGTGGATGCAGAGTCCATGTTATGTAGACTAGGCTAGAGAAATACACAAATTAACTAGGGTGGGTGGAAGGACATCATGGGATGACTATATAATTTTGTTTTTGTGGGACCATCGCCGGTGGCCAGGAATCGAAATGGTGCTGCAGAGGCTGCAGGCAGCCTCGCAACCCAGCGCTCAACTGCTGCGCTACCAGGGGAGACCCTATAATTTCTTTTTCTTTCTTTTTTAATATTTATTTATTTATTTATTTATTTATACAAGCACTGGGAACAGTCAGAGGCGCGAGAGGGTGAGGGAAATCACCAGAGCCAGAGCGAAGAGTAGAACAGGCAGAGTGATGAAGTACACTGCTGAGGGGAGCAGCGGACGGCAGGAGATGTCTAAGCGCCATGTGGGATCCTCACCCAGCGGCCGGGGATCAAACCAGCACTGCAGAGGCTGCAGGCAGCTTCGCAACCCAACGCTCAACCGCTGTGCCACCGGGGAGGCCCCCTATAATTTCTTAATGATAGTTATCGTCAACTTGATGTGATGCTGAGGCCCACAGGTTTTTATGCATCATACGTGTTTTATATCCAAGAATGTGTGTTCACCATACTAGAGTTAAATGAGTAGTAGCTACACCTAGAGGAAGTCTAGTTTGAGTGTGTAGCCTGCCTTGTCTGAGGGTGGAGCAGTTTCCCACTATAAGATGACTACTGGTCATCAGAAACATATAATTCTCTCCTGTTTAATAGCTTTCCACAAAAGCAAGTGGCAGTACATTCTGGCAGCCCCTAAGGGGTTTCCACAGAGTCTGCGCTTGTGTATATGACAAGTGTCTCCTTGCGTTCACCTGTAGCTTCCTCCCGTAGAAAAGGTCTCCATTTTATTACAGGCCCAGAATTTCTGACATCCAAAACATGGGCATTTCAACTTTCAATATTATTTTAATATCCTCCGATCAGAGAGGCAGTCTCAACGCTAGTCAATACCTCTCAGATGGCGGTATCCTGCCACAGCATTCAAACATTTTCTGATCTGAAATCCTAGTAGTTACCACAAGGCGGTGCTGAAAGGCTGTTGCTGTGAATTCCCATGGACATAGCTGTGCGTCGCAGATATGTTCTGAACTGAAATCGCAGTAGTTGCTGCAAGGCAGTGCTCAAAAGCCGTTCCCATGAATTCTAGTCCACTTTGCTGTGGAAGAATTTTCTGATCTGACGTCCCAGTAGTGGCCACAAGGCGGCGCTCAAAAGCCATTGCCATGAATTCTATTCTGCTTTGCTGTGCAAAAACTCTCCGGGCTGAAGTCCCACTGGTGGCCACAAGGCGGCGCTGAAAAGCCATTGCCATGAATTTATTCCCCTTTGCTGAGCATAAATTCTCTGGTCTGAAGTCCCAGTAGTGACCACAAGGCAGCGCCGAAAAGCCATTTCCCGTGAATCCTATTCCGCTTTGCTGAGCAAAAATTCTCTGGTCTGAAGTCCCAGTGGTGGCCACAAGGCGGCGCTCAAAAGCCGTTGCCTGAACACCAATCTGCATAGCTGTACATTCTCTGAACGGAAGCCCCAGTATTCACCACAAGGTGGCGCACAAAGACAGTAAAAGAAATAATTTCGTTTGTATCTCAAAGTAATATGGGGCAAATGAGAAAGAACAAGAGATCATAAAATTTATTCAGAGGTATTTTATGATACTTTTGAAAGCCAGAAAGAGGCTTTCCACTGGCGGGATCTGGGGGAAGGGGCAGCCACGGAGAGGCCAGCAGCCCCTGAAGCAGCCCCTGAAGCAGGCCAAGGGCAGGGTCTCCTACTGGGTGTCACCGGCGCCAGGTAAGCGGGAGCAGGGGGAGAGCAGAGCAGAATCCGCCGCGGTTGAGCAGGGAGGCCTGACACAGGCCAGCGCGGGGGCGCCCGCACGCCCGGGAGCCGGCGCCTTATGATGGTCTCTTGACCGGCCCCACCGCAGTACCCGCCACGGGACTTTTCCAACCTCAGGGGTCCAGGGGCTGCCCCCCAGGAGCCCGTGACGGCGGAGGGGTGACTCAGCTTTGGGGGGCCCGGCTGCATCTCTGAGGAGCCCCCGGGGCCGGTCGGCAGGGCGGGGAGCTGCCTGACCGGAGGGTGTGCCCGATCGCCGGAGCAGCTGTTGTCCGAGCAGGCGGACGAGGTGCTGGAAACGAGATGGGTCGGACATGGGCTGATCCCAGAGGGCCGCGCCCCGCAGGACCCCACTTAGGAGAAAGACGGTCAAGAGGTTCCGAACTCGGGAAGCGAGTCCCTGGGAGCCCGCAGAGGGGCAGCCCCGCCCACGACAGGCCCCGCCCACGGCTGGCCCCGCCCACGGCTGGCCCCGCCCACGGCTGGCCCCGCCCGGCCTGGGCTCAGCCCGAACAGGCTCCACCCCGGCCCTCCTGGGCCCGCCCCGCTGACGTCATCGCCGAGCACACGACGCCCACTTCCGGAAAGCGCCCGGCCGAGGCCACGCCCCCAGCCCGTCCACCAGAGCGAGCCCCGCGGGTTTGGGGGATTCGGCGGCGGCGGGCGCTTCGGTCTCCGGCTTCGCCCCGACGCCGGCGCTGCGGTAACACTCAGGGCTCGCTTGGAGGCGAGGCCGGGGACACGCGGGAGCGAGAGGGGGCGGCGCGGGGCCCGGCGACTGCGGCCGAGCCCGGGGTAGAGCCGCGCGGGTCGCGCCCTAGGGCCGGGCTGCTCTGCGCGTCGTGCGGGCCCGGCTGCTCCCGCGCCCAGCCCGGGCCTGGGCCCCGACGCCGGCGGCCCCCGGGACGCGGCCTCTCCCCGCCCTGCTCGGCGCCCCCGGGCCGCGCCCGCCCGCGGGGCTCGCTGGACGCTCCCCCGGAAAACGAGGGTCTCCCCTTCGCTCGCGGAGACGGAGGCGACGAGTCGTTGGCCCCGGAGTTTCCGTTCTCCGCCGGGGCTCGGCCGTGGTTCGGCTTTTACTTTCCGGTTCACACCAGACGCGGGATGGCGGGGGCGCCCCGCAGCTCACCCTCCCGCGCCTCAGCACGACGGGGAGGCCGCGCCCCGGGGAGGGGGCCTCGCTGGCGGGTCGGGAGGTCGTCTCGGGGTGCCCCCTGCGCGTCCTCGCTTCCCGAGATGATCGGCGCCTTCCACGCGCGGCGGGAGGGAATCCGGACACTCAGGGACAACAAGTGCCGCCCTGGCCTCAGGATCACGGGGCGTCGGCGGCGGGAGCGGAGTGAAGGGTCTTACAAAGAACCCAGGAACGCGGGTGGCCCAGAAGCCCGTGTGGGGGACACAGCCTGTCGCCTTCTCCAGTGTCCTCTCCGCCCCTGGGTGGCGAATGTGGAAACCCCTTCTCTGCTCAGCGGGGCTCCCGGCCTCAGCCTGCACGCGGCACCCCTGGGAGCAGAGGGGTGTGCGGGGGAGACGGCAGCCGCACCCCAGGCGGGGGCCGAGGGCGCTGGGCCGGGCCCAGGAGGGGGCGCCAGAGCCCCCCTAGCGGGTTGCGGGTTCTGAGTGAGGAAACGAAGGGGCTGGGCTGGCCGTTGCGGCTGTCGGGTGCGCTCCCGGCCCGCCTGGGCGGATCCTCAGCGGGTGGAGGCCCCGCCCGCCCGCGTCTCCCTCCGGACACAGAAGGAGCCTCCGCGGAGACGAGAAACGCGGTTCCGGGCGAGCAGGGGCGCTTTGCGGGCGCCCTGGCCTCGGGGCTGCGGGGGTTGGGGAGGCCGGAGCCGTGGGGGTCAGTCTCCTGGTGTCGGGGGTCGTGGAGGCAGAACCGCGCCTGGACGTGACATCTGAGGCCGGTGAGCTCTGGGCCCCCCCCCGCCCCCCGCGTTGGGCCTGAGCTCTGGGACCAATGTCATGGCCTCCGAGGGCCCCCCGGGAGGTGGGACCCGCGGGCGCCCGTGCGTGCGGGTGACGCGGCGACTCTCAGGCTCGACGGAGCGTCACCCTGAGCTCTGGCCCGAGTCGAGAACGTGCGCGGCCCCTGCCGTCCCGCAGCGGCGGAAGCCCTGCTGCAGCCATGAGGCCCCAGGAGGATGCCGTTTCATTGGCCCAATTAAAAGTAAATTAATTGAATAAAACCAAAATAAGTTAAATTGAAAAATAAAGACTACAAAATAAATGGGAGAGAACTAAATTGGGAGAAGAGGCGCAGGCACCATTACCTGCGGGGGGGGGCCCCCCGTGTCCTGTCACGGGGCTCCCCAACTCGGGTCCGGCGGTGCCCGCGGCTCCTGTGCGCAGGCGTGTGAGCGTCGGGGTGGGGGGGGGAGGCCGACGGGGAGGACAGGACACCCCCAGGGCGCTGTGGTCGTGGCGGGGCGGGTCTGGGCCGCAGGGTCCGCGTCCCCCTTGTCTGGCCTCGCACGAGGGCCGGTTGGAGGTGCGGGTCCGGGGTGGTGCCCCATGAGAAGGGGACCCGGGCTGGGGCGCCGGGAGCGGCGTGGGAGGCGCACGCCCGCGGCACGAGGGGGCGCCTGGCCGCGGGGCTGAACCCTAGAAAGAGGCCGGGCAGGGTTCGGGGCCGGGTTGCGAATCGGGCGGTGAACGCAGTGCAGGGAGACCTCGCGCGGGCGCCTGAATAAACCCGGGTCTGCGGGGCCGTCCGGGACCCCTGCGGTGCCCAGACCCGGAGCTCTGAGCTCTCCTCCCGGGCGGGGCTTCTGGGGACCCCTGGGCTGGGACCCCACGGACTGCCCGGCCTCAGAGCTGTTCCCTGCAGCTGCGCCCGCCGCCTGGCCGCGACCCTTGAGCCGTCTTCGGTCATCAGCGGCGGCTTTCGGGCTCCCGGGTCCCCACGTGCGGTGACGCGCCCCCAGCCCCCACCTCACCCGCGGCCCCTGCGCCCCGCGCCTCCCCGTGGTCAGGGCGGGTCCTGCTCGGGGATCCCGCGCTTGTCCTCGTCCCCACCCCCCCCCCCCCCCGCACCCCGGGGTTTTATTCAGGCGCCAGGGCGGGGTCTCCCTGCGCCCTGTTCACCGCCCGATTCTCAACCCCGCCCGAAGCCCGCAGGAGTGTCTGCCATCCCCGAGGGGTCCGTGGTGCCTGCACCCCCACTCCTGGCCTGACGGCCCGCGGGCTTCCCCGTGAGCTGGCGTTTGTGTCCCGGGAGGAGCCGGCCTGCGGGGTCCGGGCGGGCCGGGTCTGCCTCTGGGGAGCGCGGCCACGTCCCCCCGCCACCCCCTAGCGGCGCGGGCGTGCGCGGGGGCCTCCTCGGGGTCCGGGTGTCTTCAGTGCTGCCTTCACCTGCAGCCGGCCAGAGCCCCCCGAGCCCTGGCCCCATGTGGGGTTCAGTTTACTGGCAGTTGAACAGGGTGGGTTTTACTTGAGGAGACGTTGGTTTACGGCCTCGCGTGCGTCCCTGGGGTGCGGCGTCTCCCCGGCAGGTGCTGCCGCCGTGCGCGCCCGCCTCCGCCCGCTGTGCCCCCACCTCTGCCCTCAGCGCTCCCCGCAGGGCGCCTCCGGGGGTGGCAGAGGCTCGGTGGGGACGGTGGTGGGGCTCCGGGCGGGCGCCCGCGGGTGTGGGGTGGCCGTCCCGCGCCCCGCCCTGGAGCCTCCGGGGCGCTGGGGAGACCACGGGGCCCGTGTCCGGCAGCTCCTGTTGCTCTCGGGGAGTTGAGGTCCCGCGTCCCCAGTCGGGGTGACCTGGACGCATCTGTGGCTGGTGTCTGCGGGGGGGGGGGGGTCCTGCGCGCGTCCCGTCGGGCGTGGGGGGCGGTGTCCGCTCTGGGCCGCTGCCTGCTCAGGGGGAGGCGGGAGCGGGCAGCGGGGGTCCTCGGGGTGACAGCCTGAACGCGGTCTTGCTGCTTTCTAAGCGCTGTGCGGATGGGAGCTGGCGCGGGGGTGCTGGGGGAGCCCCGTGTGTCTGGCCCGGCCTCCGCGTCAGGGAACGGGGACCAGACGCTCGCGGCGGTTTCCCCGCCAGAGGCCCGGCCCGCGGCGCCCGTCCCGGGGCTGAGGCTCTGGGGCCGCGCCCGTTCCCCGTGCGGGGGACGTGAAGAGCCTGTGCGGGGTCTGTAGGGTCAGGGGAGCGGCCCGGGGCCTCGGGGCATCAGCGCGGGGACCCCTTCTCGGGCGTCCACCCTCCGCGCGCCGGGAGGGAGGGGCGGGGTGGGCCGGGGAAGCTCCGCGGGGGCCGCTCCCTCCAGCCTCAGCCGCGCCTCGTCCTGCCCGCGGTGGGAGGGTCCGGCCCCGCCGGTCTCCAGCCTCCCGCGCCCGCCCGCGGTGGTCGGCGCCCTCCGGCGCTCGGTCTCCGTGCAGCGGTCGAGGCCGCAGGTCCAGCAGCCGCTGCTGCGCCCCCCACGCCCGCTCCCTGGGCCGCGGGGCCCCGACGAGGCCCGTTTTCCGCGGAGCTGCCCGGCCCCGACCCCGGAGAGGCCCCGGGCGCCCGCCGCGAGGGCGGGCGGAGCACGGCTTTGCTGGTGGGGGGCGGGCTGGAGCCCCTCTGGGCAGCAGAGCTGGGGGGGGGGCGGTGGAGGAGTTGGGGACCCCGCTGTGCAGCTTTCCGGGCGGGGGTGGGGGTGGGGGGGCGGCTTTCCTCCGCCATGGGCTCCAGGCCCTGGAGTCTCGGGGTCTCCCATCGTGGCTCCGCTTCCCCCCGCCGCCCGCGGGCTGTGGAGACAGAGACAGTCAGAGCCGCCCCAGGACCCTGAGCCACCCCGCGGCTGCGCGTGGGAAGGTGAGAGCAGGGGGGGGGCAGGGTGTCGGGGCAGAGTGGGGGTGGGGGATGAGGCCGGACCAGAGTGTGCAGACAGGAGGCGGGGAGAAAGGTCACACGGTGAAGAAAGGGAGAGAGATGAGGAGAAGGGGAGACAGAGATGGGGAGAGAGAGACGTGGAGAGACAGACGGAGAGATGGAGACTGAGGAGAGTCAGATGAAGGGGGGGAGGAAGAGACAGACGCATAGAGAGAAAGAGCTAGATGGGGAGGGGGAGAGAGACTGACAGATGGAGAGAGACAGAGAGACAGATGGAGAGAGACAGAGATAGGAGGCGAAGAGACAGGTGGAGAGAGACAGAGGGTGATGGAGAGATTTGAAGAGACACGGGGAGCCAGAGAAGACAGAAGCAGAGAGACACACGGAGAGAGACAGGTTAGAGAGACAGACGTAGATGCAGAGAGTTGTGGAGAGACACAGGGAGAGGAGGCAGGTGGAGAGAGACAGAAACAGGGAAGACGGAGGCAGACGGGGAGAGACACAGGGACAACTGGGGTGAGATACATGGAGAGAGACGGGGAGACAGACAGGTGGAGAGAGCGAGCGTAACGGAGGGTGAGACAGATGGAGAAGACAGAGGGAGAGACATGGAGAGAGACGGAGAGAGTTACAAGGAGAGAACGCACGGGGAGAGACGGGAGGGAGAGAAGGACGGAGTGGGAGAGACAGAGACAGAGAGAGATGGTCTCTCTCCGTCTCTCTCAGGTGTGTCTCTCCCTCTATTTCGCCCCCTCTCTCTCCACCTGTGCCTGTCCCTCTCCGTCTTTCTCCTTCTGGAGAGAGAGGCAGAGAGATGGAGAGAGAGAGAGGGAGAGACAGCATGGAGAGAGAGCGGGTGAGACAGAGCCACAGATGGAGAGACAGCCTGGTGGAAAGGGAGGTGCCGAGAGACAAAGGAAGGGAGACAGAGGGGACAGACGGAGAGACACGGGAGAGAGAGGGAAAGAGAGACAGATGGAGAGAGAGCCAGAGAGAGATGAAGATAGACGGAGAGAGAAAGGGAGAGAAACATAGAGAGAGAGAGAGAGAGAGAGAGAGACACAGACAGATGGAGAGAGACAAAAGACAGAGATACAAGGGAGAGAGAGACACAGAGAGAGAGACTGATGGAGAGATACACGGAGAGAGATGGAGGGAGACACAGCCATGGAGGAGGGAGAGCGAGTTACAGAGAGAGCAAGAGAAATAGACAGATGGGGAGAGAGACAGATGGAGAGATCGAGGTGGAGAGAGACCGTTGGAGAGTGAGAGGAGAGACAGGGAGAGAGTTTTGTGAGGGGGAGAGAGACATATGGAGAGACAGAGAGTGGGGAAAAAAAAGGGAGGCAGAAGAGCTAAAAAGAAATGCACGTGGCCCGCAGGCACATGCAAAAAGGTTCAACATCGCTGTCATCAGGGAACTGCAAATCCGAACCACCGGGAGGCACCATCTGACGCCGTGAGAAGGGCAAACACGAGCGGCAACCAACGTGGCGAGGGTGTGGAGAGACAGGAACGCCCCTGCGCTGCTGGTGGGGGAGCACACGGGCCCAAGCATGTGGAGGTTCCTCGACGGCTAAAAATGGAGCTTCCCTAGGATCCAGCCACTGCACTCCTAGGGATGTACCCAGAGGACGCCCGCACCCCTATGTTTACTGCAGCACTATTGACACTAGTACGCTATGGAAACACCCAGATGCCCCAAAAGAGGGCTGGATCGAGAAGAGATGTACACCATGCACGGTGTGTGAGCAGACGTGTGTGTGTATTTTTCATCAGCTGAAACCATGGGTTTCATGGAACCCAAACACTCCTCCGGGTCCACCTTAGCTGTCTGAGTTCTTGCTTCCTCGTTGCCAGGCTCATGCTAAGCTCCCCTCGGTTATCAGGTCTTTCAGAAGATTTAGCTGATGTTTCCAACAGGTTTCTCAGACCTGGGGGGCGGTGGGGGGACGGGACAGAGGGGGGGACGGGAGACACAGGGGGGGAGGGGAGACACAGGAAGGAAGAGCGAACATGACTGAAGGACACCACTAAGGGAAGCAGTGGGCGAGAGGGGAGGCCCCCTGCACCTTGCGTGGCTCGGCTCCCTGGGCCGGGTATCGAACTCAGGCCGTAGCAGCAGCAGCACTGAGCCTTAACCCGCTCGGCCACCAGGGAGGCCCTCCTCACCCCCTGGCTTTAAGGCTACTCGTACTTCTCCATAGGGAGCGCGTCTGCTCCGGCGAGGGTGCGCGCACGGACACGCCAAACTCGGCGTCGGCAGGTGCAGCCCATGTCCTGAGCGGGCAGGGAGGGGTCCACCCCGCGGTCTGGCACCCGCGCATCGGGAGCCTGCGCTCAGGCGGGCCTCGAGTGGACAGTCCGCGTGGCCCATCGCCGCCGTCACCGGCGGGTGCTGACATGCACGGCGGCTCCTGTCTGGGGGCGCCGACTCACGCGTCCAGCCAGGAACGACCGTCCAGTCTCCCTTCCGTGGCAGGGCCCCGAGACGAGCGCGGACGCCTTGCCGCGGCCGCACCGAAAGTCTCCAGCGCCACGATGCCGAGATTGTGCAGGGAAGCGCCTGGGAGGTGCACAGAGAGCTCTCCGGGGGCGTCCAGAGGCGGGAGGGAAGCTGGAGGCTCCTAGAGTTGGAGGCGCCGCCTGGCCGTCTCCCCTTGGCCGAGAATTCCAAAGACACTCACTTAGGTCCATGCCCTCCTGACCAGCCGGAAGGGCCCTGCAGGGAGTCCTCAGGCAAGGCCTTCCAGTCTGTGGAGGAAAGATTCACAGATACGGTGTGAGATTTCGCTTTTTTCCCAAAATCACTGTTTGGTTGGTTGGGTCTGGCGCCCGCCCCGGCGGCCTAGATGGCTGCTGGGGCCTCCAAGGTGCGGGCTGGGCCGGATGCCCAACGGCTGCAGGGGGCTGCGCCCACCCCTCCACAAAGGCCCCCTCCACAGAGGGGCGCCCTGGCACAGGCCCCGGGTCCCAAGGCCCGACGCGTGCAACAGCCACAATGGACTGGTCCTCAGCCATCCGGAAGAATGAACCCGTGCCCGTCACAGCGCCGTGGGTGAGCTGGAGGGGCCGTGCTCAGAGGAATAAGCCAGAAAGAAAAGGAAAATACCAGATGGTCTCACTTACAGGAGGAATGTAGAGGATCCAAATAAGGGGCGGGGAGGAAAAGTCAGGAGGATAAAGTGAAAATCAAAATGAAGCGGCAACTCGCCACCAGAGAGGCTGCGCCGCAGGGGCGAAGGGAAAAGGATCAGGAGGGGGGGACAAGCACCGGGATGGGGGTTGGGGGGGGGGTGGTGGGCGGGAATTCCACGGGACATCAGGCTTGCGCAGAAATGAAGGGTGATGTCATAAATAGATGAAAAATACAGATCGTTGACTTCATGGATGAAAAAAAAAAAAAGCAAAGCTCCTGCCCTGCGCGGCGACGTGGGGGGAGCCGGAGGGGGGAGCTCGACAGGACCTGGAGAAGGACAGAGACGAAGCCCCGAGGCGGGAGTGAGGAAACCGGCGCCCCCCGCAGCTGACCACAGACCGGGAGGGCGCGGGCAGCAGGGGGAGGGGTCCCACCGAGGGGGTCAGCCCAGGGCCAGGGCAGGGTCCCGGGGGCTGGGGCGGGGAGACGTCTGGGCCCAACGCCCGGAGACATCGAAGACTGTCCGAGATGGTGCAGAAGCAAGAGAACAAGGGGGGTGTTTAGAAAGGCGCGGGGCAGGAAGCGAGCAGGTGGGGTGGGGGGCGGGGGGCAGGCTATGCGCCAGGCCAAGTGTCTTCCAATAGGTCAGGCGGGAGGAGGCCCCTGGGGCAGAGGCCCTGAGGGACTTGCAGGGACTCGGGGCACGTGGATGGGGCTGTTCCTGGGCAGGGTGAGGGGCACCCCGACCCCCAAAGCATCCTGGTCTACGTGGGTCCCGCCATCCGCGGCACAAAGACTCGCGGTCTTGCGTGGACGTCTGCGGGAAGGGGCTGCGGGGCAGCCAGCGTGCGGGGGGGGGGGGGGGGGCAGGTTGTGGGGAAGGGAGGGAGGAGGGGAGTCTCCCCAGGACACACCGCTGTCACCCCTCCCTGCGTGGGCAGCTGCCTGACTGGATGGGGCTGGCCCCAAGCAGGGCCCCTGGGCCCCAAAGCCTGCATATATCTAAGGCCCCTGGGGGGCCCACAGAGGAGGGGCAGGGGGCGCGGGCAGGGCAGGCAGGACAGGAGCAAAATCAAACCCCAAGTCGAGACACCGGCCACACGCCTCGCTCCTTCTCCCCCCATGGCTCAGCTCCCCCCTCCCCTGGTGGGCAGGGGCCCTGGAGCCCCCCCTTTCTCAGGACACCGCAGAGTCACCAAGACACTCGAGCGCGACTGGACGAGAGGCCCGCGGGGAGGTGACCGGGCGGCCTGCCCCCCCCAGCCCTGCCGGGCCCCTTGCTCCGCCCCTGCGGGCCCCCAGGAGGAGCCTTAGACGTGGGCAGGCACTGGGTGCCCGCTTTGCAGAGGGGTGCCGCTGTGTTTCCTGGGGAGACGACTTTCCTCCCCCCCACGCCCCCCACTTCCCGGCAGGCTCGCTGCCCCGAAGCCCCTTCCCGCCAGCGGCCACGCCCCACAGCGAGCCCGGCTCGGTGCCGCGGAGGGCGGGACCCGCTCAGAGCAGGCGGGTTTGGGGGTCTGGGAGACCCTCATTCCGCCCGCTAACAGCCACGGCACTGAGGTGACCTAGGAAGAGGACCGTGGGGTTGGAGGGGGTGTGCGGACCCGGGAGGGACGCGCGCAGCTCGGGGAGCACCTCGGCGACGACCCACTCCGGTACACCGGGCCCCCCACGCCCCTGAACCCCGGGCCAGACGCCGCCCTCGGCGTCACCAAGGAGCCGGCGGGCCCGGCAGAGGCGCCCCCGGTGCGCGGGCGTCGGGAGGGGCCCCCTCCGGGGCCGCAGAGCAGGCTCCGCTCGGGGTTCCTCCTGTAGCCCCGACACCGAGATGTGGAACCAGAAATCAGTAACGGGGGACACTGAAAATGCACCACCAAGCGGGAGTAAACCCTCCCGAACAGCCGTCCCGCCGGACAGAACGTCGCTGAGGGAATCCCCCGGCGCGGGGCTCGGATGGGTCAGACCCGCCCTGAGGGAACTGGGGCGCCGGCGCCGGCCAAGGGGAAAGTCTCATAAAGCCTCACGGTGCATGTCACGGGTTTAGGAGAAGAACCGAGTCTCAGGGCAGCAGGACAGGAGGGCGGAGCCGAGGAGAAATCACCCAGGCCCCGTGGAGGACGAGGCTGGGAGCCGCGGGGGAGCGGCCGGGACGCCCCAGGAGGAGGAGACGCCCCGCGTCAGGAACTGTGTTCCCGGCCCGGGATGCTGGGAGCAGGACCCCAGTTCCCAGCCGAGCAGCAAACGTCTAAAGCTTAGAGAGGACACGCAGCGTGACCCGGGGGGCCGGTGGTGTCGCGCGGCCACAGAGCCCCGGCCCTGGGGTGTGGACGCGAGGGAGGGCGCGGCGCACGGAGCCCAGAGGGGTGTCTCGGAACAGCTACTATTGGTTCCCCTCTAACACGGCCCAGCAGCCATTCCAGACTCCACCAGGAAGCCACACGCCCCAGAGCCCCCGAGCGTGCTCGGGACCCACCTGCCCCTCCCTTCTGGAGGCAGAAAGGTCCTGACGGGAGGGGGCGGGCGGCGGGGGCCTGACAGCCAGGAAGGGGGGCCAGACCCGTGTGTCCCGGGTCTGTGTCCCCAAGACGCGCCGGCCTGAAATGGAGCTCTTCCCCAGCCTGCAGGCCGCTGAGCTCCCCCGGCACTGGCGAGCAGACGTGGCATCAGCTACGTGCGTCAGACAGTGAACCAAGAGGCTTTTCCGGGACCTCCCGTGAACATGATGGCGTGATAACACAATACAGCTGGCACAGCCCAATTCAAATAAGCTTGACATTCAATATAAATGCTTGATGGGAAACGATCATCTGAAAATACTCAGCCCAGGATTCACAGGCAATCTGAGCAGAGTAACACCTGAAGATACTGACACATCCCTAACACACACCAAAAGTCTCACTAAAAGAACCTGGATTAGGGCCTCCCCAGTGGTGCAGCGGTTGAGCGCTGGGCTGCAAAGCTGCCTGCAGCCTCTGCAGCGCCAGTTCGATCCCCGGCCACCAGCGAGGGTCCCACATGGCGCGCAGACCTCTCCTGCCGCACCTGCTGCTCCCCCTAGCAGTGTGCTTCGTCAGTCTGCCTGTTCTGCTCTCTGCTCTGGTTCTGGTGAATTCTCTCACCCTCCCACACTTCTGACAGTACCCAGTGCTTGTATAAATAAATAAATAAATCTTTAAAAATAAATATATAAATAAAAGAATCTGGATTAGTAGGGCTTTTTTTAAGATTATTTATTTACACAGAGAAGAACTGGGGTGCAGGCCAGAGATGTGAGGGGGTGGGTGATTCACCAGAGACAGAGTGGGGAGCAGGACAGATATTGACTGAAATGCACTGCTGCTGAGGGGAGCAGCGGAGAGACAGGAGAGGTCTGCTGAGCCAATGTGGGTCAGTTCCCTGGCCGGGAATCGAACTCAGGCCGGAGTGGCTGGTGATAGCTTGATAGCATTGAAACTAACTCCTGCGCCACCACGCAGGCTCTGGATTAGGAGGTTTAATAAGCAGATTCTACTTTTTTTTTTAAGATTTTATTTTATTTAAATAAGAACTGGGGTACAGGTCAGAGTGCAGGAGGGTGAGAGGATTCACCAGAGACAGAGTGGGGAACAGAACAGGCAGGCCGACCGAAAGCACTGCTGAGGGGAGCATCGGGTGTGACAGGAGAGGTCTGCCGTGCCATTTGGTATCTCCCTGGCTGGCCGGGAATCAAACCCACACTGCGGAGGCTGTGGACAGCTTCACAGCACTACGCTCAACCCGCTGCGCCACTGGGGAGGCCCTACCACGTTCTTACAACACTTTGCACGCCGGCTGTGCTCGGCTCCAGGAGCACTGAACGCGTGCCACAGGCCTCACGTCACTTACCAAACCACTGTATAGTCACCCCATAGTCATCAGGGAACTTAGAGCGGCAGATCAGTCTCCCCATTTCACACAGTCATCCCCATCTGACCTGTGGCCACCCCTCAGCACCCCGCATTTTCCAAGTTGTGGACCACAGTGGACACAGCGGGCAACTGGTTCGGGCACGTGTGCTCACACACGCAAGGCTGCACTCTCACATGCAGACACACACGCACGCTTGTCTAACACACAGTGGCACACACACTGTCACATGCACAGACCCACTCACTCTCTCCCAGTGACGCCCACGAGGACCAGCTCTCACACACACCGGTGTCCATGACCTCACTCTGGCCCCGCAAAGGGCGCATGTGCCCAGAGAGTTCTACAGAAATGGTAACAAGCCCAGTCCTCTGGGTGCCTCCAACACAAGCTCTTCCTGGTTTTCACAACTTCTCACACAGCCCAACTCTACCAGGGCCGCTCACACCAGGCAGCACTTAGGCACACACCAGCACTGGGCATCAGCCCCTACCCCCCAGGGGAGGGTGTGTGGTGGGAAGATGGGAGAGTTTGGACACCTCCCTGGTGGCGCAGGGGTAAAAGACAGCACTATCAAGCTATTGCCAGCCACCCTGGCCTGAGTTCTATCCCCAGCTAGGGAGCTATCCATGGGGCGCAGCAGACCTCTCCTGTCTCCCTGCTGCTCCCCTCAGCAGTGGATTTCAGTAGATCCACCTGTTCTGCTCCCCACTATCTCTGGAGAATCCTCTCATCCCCGCACCTCTGGTCTACACCCCCGGTCTTGTATGCATAAATAAATACATTTTTTTAAAAAAGGATGGGAGAGTTTGGAGAACTGACACTGAGTGAGGGAGTGACACGGGGCTGAGGGAGAAGACGCAGGGAAGAGGGTGAGGGTCTGGGAGGAAGCCGCGAGGGTCTGGGCACATGGGGTGGCAAAGGGCAGGGGCACTAAGGGGCTGCCTTCCTGGAGCCGCTGTCTCGTGATCACCCCCGGAGGCTCCACAATCAGAAATGTGTCTTCTCTGGTGCTGGAAGTCAGAAGCCTGAGGGGAAGCTGCATTTGGGCTAAATGCAGTCTCAGACCTGCTGGAATGACTGGACATAGACAAGGTTTTCTGTCCTCAAAGCAATCAATCCCTTCCTTCTCCAGTGTGCAGGGCACATTTTCAAGAACAGACCATATACTAGGACATAAAACAAGTCTCAGAAGAAACACCAAGCATCCTCACAGACCACGCTGCTGTAAAGCTAGACATTAACCACGACGTGAATCCTAGAACCAACCAAAATAGGCAGAGACTAAACAAAATGCTCTTGTGCAACTCTTGGGTCAGTGAAGATATCAAAGAAGAGATAAAGATTATCTAAAGACTAATGAAAACTGAGAGACACGCTACCAGGCCCGATGGGATGCCTTTTTTTTTTTTAAATTTATAAAAGCACTGGGTACAGTTAGAAGCACGGGAGGGTGACAGAATTCACCACAGCAAGAGAGGGGAACAGAACAGGCCAGGCAGACTGATGAAATACACTGCTGAGGGGAGCAGCGGGCGCGGCAGGAGAAGCCTCCTCACCATGTGGGACCCTCCCTGGTGGCGGGGGATGCTTTAGAAGCAGTACTGTGTGGGAGTTCACAGCCATGCCCGCCAGCAGAAAGTAACCAGGGAGATCTCCATGTAACAGTCTAAATCTGCCGCTGAAGGAACTACAAGAACAACAAAAGCATCCCAAAGTTAGAAGGCAAGAAGTAATAAAAATTAGAGAAGAAATAAATGCACTAATAGACAGCAGTTCAAAAGAACAGCAAAAGTAAGAGTTCTGTTTTTGAAAAAATAAAATTGACCATCCATTAGCTATGCTTATGAAGAAAAGGAGAAAACCTAAATGAATAGCGTCAGAAATGAAAGAGGTGAAATCACAACAGATACTACAGAAATACACAAGGTCCTAGGAGGGGAGAGGGGGCGAGAGGGAGGGGAGGGGGCGGGAGGGCGGCCCACAGGGGCTGAGGGGAAGGTGCGGGGCCCTGGGGAAGGAGGTTCTGTGGAGACTCATCCGAGGGGCTGGGGGGAAGCAAATACTGTCTAAAAAAATGTACAAGAGGATAAATGGTAAAAAAAAAAAAAAATGAGAAAGAAAACCCAAAATCCGAGCGGGCGGGATCCCCAGCCCCTCCCCGGGGCCACCCTCGCTCCGACCCAGAACCGCGCGGACCCGCGGCAGGAGCGGCCCTTCCCGGGCGCAGCGGGGACGCCCCGCCACAGCCCGCCGCCCCCCCCAGCCGCCACTCGGAGCCTCCCTGGGCCGCTGCCCGGCCTCCGCCCCCGGGCGCCCAGACAGCCTCGCCCACGCCCCACACCCCGCTGGGGTCACCCCCCCCAGCTCGGACACGAAGCGGGGGGTGGGACCCCCACGGGGAGATGCCGGACACCCCGCCCTCAGCGCCCCCCCCCCCCCGCGTCCCCACAGGCCGCCGGGCGGAGAGACGGGCGGAGCCGGGACCGGACCGTGGCGAGGACGGGCCCTTCGCGCCTCCCGGCGGCCGCGCCGTCCCGGGAGAAACCGCGGCCTCCGCGGACGCCCCAGAACCGCGCGGGACGCGGGCGGGGCGGGGGGCGACGTCCCGTCCGGAGGCGGATCCTGGGGCGGGAGGACGGGACCGACCCGAGACCCGGGCGGAGGCGCGGCCGGACCCGCACGCCGAGCCCGCGAGGGGCCGACGAGGCGCGGGCGCCCCAGAACCGCGAGGGGCCGACGAGGCGCGGGCGCCCCAGAACCGCGAGGGGCCGACGAGGCGCGGGCGCCCCAGAACCGCGAGGGGCCGACGAGGCGCGGGCGCCCCAGAACCGCGAGGGGCCGACGAGGCGCGGGCGCCCCAGAACCGCGAGGGGCCGACGAGGCGCGGGCGCCCCAGAACCGCGAGGGGCCGACGAGGCGCGGGCGCCCCAGAACCGCGAGGGGCCGACGAGGCGCGGGCGCCCCAGAACCGCGAGGGGCCGACGAGGCGCGGGCGCCCCAGAACCGCGAGGGGCCGACGGGGCGCGGGCGCGGGCCCGGCGGGAGCGGCCCGAAGCCCCGAGGTCCCGCCCGCGCGGCCCGGGAGAGGACGGCCGGCCGCGCTCGGCGCCCCACACGGGGGAGGGAAGGACAGCGAAGGCGGCGCCCCGACCCCGCGGCTCTCGGGCAGCAGGGACCCCGCGGCCCCGCGACACCACGGAGACGGCCCCGCGGGGACGGCAGCTCCGCTCCAGCCGCGGGGCGCGGCCGCCCGGGGACAGAGGGCTCGGGGGCGGGGCGGGGGGCGCAGGGAAGAGCCTGTTCCCCACACGCGGGGCGTCCACTCTCCAGGGGTCCAGGCGCCACGAAGACCCGAACCATGAAGTCCCGGGAAGAAAACGCAGGGGCAGGACACCCGCCCGGAGACGACCGGGACCCCGGCCCAGCCGCGAGGGAACCGGGCCAAGGTAAAAAGGGGACCCGGCCCGCGAAAAGCTCTCGTCACTCACGAGAACCACGACACACACCCCGGGCCGCTGCAGAAAGGGACACACGCGTGCACGGCCGCCGGCCCGGGCGTCCTCGGACACGCGTCCCGAGTCCTCACACGGAGAAGCAAAACGCCCCGTTAAAGACCCGGCCGAGGCCCTCCGCGACCTCCACAGACGCTTCTCTAAAAAAGACACTCCGGGTAATGCAAACTGGCCCAACCACTATGAAGAGCTGAGTGGAGATTCCTCAGCCTAGTAAAGAGGGAGCTTCCATTGGATCCAGCAACTCCACTCCTAGGTATTTACCCAAAGGACACAGAAACATGAATTCAAAGGGACACCTGCACCCCTGTGTTTATAGCAGCACTGTTTACACTAGCTAAGCTTTGGAAACAACCCAACTGCCCAAAAATAGATGCCTGGATCAAGAAGATGTGGTCCATATACACCATGGAATATTACTCAGCATTCAAAAAAGATAAACACATGCCATTTGCAGCAGCATGGATGGCGCTGGAAGGGATCCTGCTCAGCGAAATAAGCCAGAAAGAAAAAGAAAAATACCAGATGGTCTCTCTCTTAGCAGGAATTTAGAAAACCCAAATAAGGGACCACGAAAAAGACTAATTATAATAAAGTAAAAATCAAAATCAACAGGCAACTTTACCCCAGAGACACACTACTGGGGGGGGGCGGAGAGAGGAGGGATTAGGGTCAAAATAAAGGGGGTGGGAATTGTATGGCAAATATAACCAAAATGAAAATGCATACATTGTGTAAAAATGAAAAATGATGTAAGAATTATATAAAATAAAATATATTTAAAAAACAGAAGGCACTCAAGAGACTGGAGACTTTGAGGAAAGGTTCAGCAGCACACGGAAGAGGACTCTACACCGGTCAGCACAGTGTCCA
Organism: Talpa europaea; assembly: GCF_964194135.1. Lineage (NCBI taxonomy): Eukaryota > Metazoa > Chordata > Mammalia > Eulipotyphla > Talpidae > Talpa > Talpa europaea. Next base: position 49,615,234 of record NC_140084.1, read on the forward strand.
CACTGGCAAGAAGGTCTCCTGTCCACCGTGACGGAGCAGGTGCCTCTTGTATTCCTTTTCCTGACAAACCTGTCCTTTCCAAAACAAACAACAAAAACCTATAGTCACATACCACCTCACCCCTGTGAGAACAGCCCATCTAAAAAAGAACGGAAATAGGGCCTCCCTGGCGGCGCAAGGGTGGCGCCACAACCTATGAAGCTATCCATAGCCACTGCAGCACAAGTTCGATCTGCTGACATGGAGCTACCCACATGGTGCGGCAGACCTCTCCTGTCTCCCCGCTGTTCCCCTTAGCAGTGTATTTCAGTAGATCCACCTGTTCCATTCCCCACTCTGTCTCTGGTGAATCCTCTCACCCCCCCACACCTCTGGCTTGTACCCCAGTTCTTATATGCATAAATAAATAAATCTTAAAATAATATTTCACATGTCCACGAGGCTGTGGTGAACAAGGGACTCCCCTCTCTGCTGGTGGGGACACGAGCAGGCTCAGCCTCAGGGCAAGACGGTATGGAGAAGTCTCAAGAAAAAAAATGGAAATCCCACTGGCCCAGCAATGCTACTATTAGGTGTCTATCCAAATAGTGTGAAAAATGAACACACAACACTCGTCTCCAGCCAGGTACACAACAGCCCTGCTCACCATCACCCATCATGGAGCCAGCCCAGTGCCCTTCAACATGTGAATGGACAGAGAAACTGGAGCATCCGTCCTGTGGAATATTTCACGGCCATGAAGAAAGATGAAGTACGGGCATTTGGCACAGAATGGATGGGCCTTGAGGTGACTATGTTGAGCGAAATCAGCCAAAAAGTGAAAGATTTTGGATGGTTTCACTTGTGAATGTAAACACCCGAGAAGCACATATTTACACCTACACTATATACAAACCATAGAAGAAAAATTTGAACTTGGCAAAAAAAGATAATGGTTACCAGAGGGAATAGGGGAAAAGGGTGGAAGGCGTGGGGGAGAGAGGTAGGTGGGGTACAGGGATGGGTGGTTGATGGAGGGTATTAAAAAATAAAAATTAAAAATAAGCCGCAGGAGTAACTGTCAGATATCATTACTCAGGTTAAAATACTAAGCCCACTTCTTGCCCAGCAAAGGTTGGGAGGCTTGAACAGGACAAAGGACCAGGCTCAGAGAGATCACCTGGATCCTGGACACAGAAGCAGGCCCCATTGTGTGCCCAAGGTCACCGCCCAAGACCAGACCCCAGCAGGTAGGAGGTCAAAACAAGGCCTTCAGCCCTGTTCCCTGCAGACCTCTCCCGCCTCAGCCCCTGCTCCCCCGCAGGCCATTTCAATAAATCCACCTTTCCTGTTCTCCACTTGTCTCTGGTGAATTCTCTCACCCCTGCGCCTCCAACCCGCCCCAATATTTCTCCTCACTACAGCAACACGCTATTTTGGTAACAGTTAAATGCAGTCTAAAGTTATTGAGGAGGTGGGCCTCCCCGGTGGCACAGCGGTTGGGCACTGGGTTGCGAGGCTGCCCGCGGCCTCTGCAGCGCCGGTTCGATCCCCGGCTGCTCCCCGGCCACCGGAGGAGGGTCCCACATGGCGCGCAGACCTCTCCTGCCGCCCGCTGCTCCCCTCAGCAGTGTACTTCGGTCCTTCTGCCTGCTCTGCTCCCCGCTCTGGCTCTGGTGAATTCTCCCACCCTCCCGTGCTTCTGACTGTACCCAGTGCATGTATAAACAAAACAAATAAACAAATAAATAAATAAAAAAGCATGCCTCTATAACAAAAAAAAAAAATAAAGTTATTGAGGAGGTAGGCAGACGCGACTCTGAAGTAGGAGTCCGAGGCTGCAGATGGTATCACTTGGGTCGTGGTACGGAGGGCACTGAGAAGCCCCAGGTGTGGAGGTGAGCGCTGACAGAGGCGAGAACAAGCCATGGACTGAGCATGAGCCCCCCACATTATGAACCCCATCACCCAGCCAAGGTCAAGAATGAGCAGCATTAGGACAAAAACAAAATGGTAAGAGCAGTTTTTTGGGGAACGTTGTAAAATAAAAGGCAGAGAGCGGGCGGGAGAGCACTGCAGACCACACAGGGGCCCGGGGAGAGGGAGGAGTTCATGGCATCCACAGGTCACAGAGGCCAGAGATGGAGGCCACAGTCGGGGAGACATGGGGTGTGGGCTACTGAGTGTGCAGAGTATGGACTCGGGGTCACGACTCCATTCTCATCACTAACCCCCTGATTTGTGCCCACTTCACACCTACTTACAAGTGTCTAGTTTGAAATGAAGGGGACCCCAACTGTACCAACAACATGACCGGACCTCGAGGCGGCTTCTCCTCTGGAGGCTGCAGACAACAGCCCTGCCTGCTGACAGCCTGCTGTGACCTTGGGGCCCCTGAGCAGAAAGCCAAGCCCACTGGGATTCTGACTCAGGAGCCGAAAGTCTTTTAAGCCACTAAATGGGTGTAAAGTTATGGCAGCAACTAAACCACTACACACAGGACATACTGGATGTTAAATATAAACACAAAACATTGAGGTTAAAGAGTAAAAATGCGCCTGTGCCCCCATCAGCAGCGGGATCTCTAGACAAATGTTCTGAGGCCATTCCAGACTGTCTTTGAAACCGCGTAACACAAACAGTGAAATACTCTGTACTTGTTCAACATTAAACGTCACATCAAATTATCCTCTATTTGACAATATACACAAAACTGACATGCTCTGTACTTGGTTCAACATTTAACAAACCTCAGAGCAAATCTACCATCAATTGTTTAAGCCACAAAAGGTGACAGCCATGTTCCCACCAGTGCAACAGTGCGCTGCGGGGCCTCCACAAGTTAAACACCCGTTGACTCTCCCGACAGGTGAGTGCATGACCTGCTCTCACCAGGGACGGGTTGGGGCGGGACCTGGGGGCTGGGACCTGGGCGGTGCCTAGACCTGAGGTCCTGAGAGCTAGTTCTGGGAGAAGCATCTACACAGCCATCCCTGGGGGGCGGCCCCTGAAGGGCTTAGCCTGCTCGGAGGCCCCAGTCTGGGCAGCTGCAGCCCGACCCCCACGGCAGTGGCTCCAACTGACAAAACGGGTCTTTAAAGTCCTCACTTCAAAGGCCTCCGAGTTCCCCGCAAAAACGCCGACAACTGCCTGACTGCACCCAAAGGCTGCTCCTCTTAGCGCCTCCGTGTCTTCCGTATGGACGCCTCTCCCCGCGTAGGGCTCAGCGCAACCCCGTGTGAACAGATGGCCCCGTGGACGATAGCAAAGTGGAACGTGCCTCAGTTTACCTTGTAAACCCACATGGCTCACCTTTCATTTACAGAAACATCCCACAAAAAACAAACGCCCAGCCTGGGCTGGGGGAGAGCCAGGTCACTGTGGATGACCCGCTCCACCTGCCCCATAAGCGCCCCAGGTCCCGCACACCTGGCTCTGGCCAGGGTCTCCTTGGTAACCACTCACCTTGCGCCTGCGCAGTGAGAGTCACCCAGGGCTGCGCTTGCGCACAGAGTACATCAGGCCCTGCCCCCTCCCAGGGGGGTCGCCTGCAGCCACATGCTCCTGGGGCAGCACTGGCACACAGGGGACCCAGGCCGAGCGCAGACCTGCCTTTTGCTCAGACGCTCACACAAGCTCACAGAGAACGCAGGTGCCTCATGGGCCTCATCACCGCCCCCCAGTGCGGGTGACCCGACAGCGCCCGCGGGGGTGGACAGTCCACCAGCCGCCCCAGATGCATGGGGCGCCCGCCAGGCCCACCCCCACGAGGGACCTGGAGGCCACCAGGTCTGTTCCAGAGCTCACGTCTAACACCGGGGAGCACAGAGCTCAATGGCCCCAGAATTTACATGCAGGCACATCCATGACCTCTGACACCAAGACCCGAATCCGCACCTTCCCCCCCACCCCCAAAACAGACTAGAGGCCAGAGCTCCCCAGACTCCCCAGCGCCCAGAGCTGCATTTCTGACTTCATGGAGCTCTGTCTCAGGACAGGGAGCCCATAATCTGGTGAGTCACCTTCTCTGTGGCTAAAGTGACCCTGGCAAGCATCCCACGCACCCTGTCTGGGGTGTGACCCCACAATCCACATTGGAAATGAACAAAATGCACAAATGCACAGGAACAATCCATCCGAGCTCCCTCAGAACCACTGACCTGCTCTCCCCCCATCCCAGACCACACACCCTCTCCTCCCCCAACCCAGGAGACCCACCCTCCCCCCATCCCAGCCCACCTCCCCCCCATCCCAGGCCACCCGCCTAGTTTTGGGGGCCATCATACCCACATTCTATGAGCAGCCATCATCCGGCACGTGGGGGCCTGGGTTGTTCTCCATGAACTGAGGAGATTGCTCTGAGGCCCCCAGTCTGTGCTGAGGACTGAGCTTGGGGTCTGGACATGGGAGGCCTCCATGGACAAGTCAGCTCTTAACGAGCTTTACCCCGGAGGGTCCATCTATCGCACATCCCATTTATGGGGCAGAATTTGTGGGTGACTCCAGGAGGCAAAGGTACCCAAAGGAGAGCAAACTCATACTGTGGGTTCCACCCAGGAGTGGGTGTGTGTTGTGTGTATGTGTGTGTGTGTTTGTCCATCCACCCGAGCAAACGGAAGAGCAGACAGATCCTGGGGATCCTCACAGGTCCTGGGGGCCAGGGGCTCTCACTGTGGTGACAGAAGACAATGGAGCAGGGTGGAGCCTCCACTGGGGCTGAGGACCATGCCAAGAATAGGACGGAGAGCACCCCGACAGCCAGAAAGGCCAACCCAGGCCCCCCTTCATTTCCCGAAGCAGAACCCCAACCCACTAGTTCAGGTCTGGCTCCGCCCACACCTGGACTCTCCCCAGCCCCAGCTCCCTCATCCCACTACCTGGGGTGCAGCCACTGTCTCTCCCTGCACACCCCTCGCTCTGTCCTCTGCTCCCAAGGGTGCCGGGTTCAGCTGAGACGAGGAGCCCCGCTGAGCAGAGAAGGGAGCTTGACTCTGGGGGTTTCTACCTTTGCAACCCAGGAGAGGAGAGAACGTCAGAGAAGGGACAGATGTTATCATCCCAACCCTTTGGCTGGGCGCCCCTGCAGGACCTTTAGGACGTTTGTGCCTTTTTTTTTTTTTAACCACTGTTTATTCTTGGCAACGTCTAAGTTAAGACCCTCCTGCTTATCATTAATCTAAAGTTACAACACGTGCGACCCCTTCCTCCAGACTTTAAAAAAAAATCAAAATCAAAATGACTGGGTAGCTCTTCCTCCTCCCGGCCAGAAAAAGTGGGTCTGGCCTTGTGACTGCGAGCAACACGCTGAGGAGACGCCGCCCCGGAGAACAAGACCGGCCGCGGGTACAAACCAAAGCAAACCCCCTGCGGAGGCCGAGGGAGGCCTGAGGGGAAAGTGAACATAAAGCGCAGGAGACGTTACCAGGGCAAGGGAAACAAATTCACGAAACATGGTTTGCGCCTTCTAAGAGCCTTCACTGCGCTCCCGGTGAGTCCTGCCGGGAGCCCGGGAGGGGAGGGCAGACCCGCCGCGGGAGGGGATTTCGTGTCACTGAATTTCCAGGGCCGGCTCCCGCGGCGCCGCGGGGGAGCAGAAGCCCGGGTCGGGCGCGTCAGGGCCTACCTGGGCGGGCGCGGCCCGCGGCGGCCCCGGAGAGCCGCGGGCGCCGGCTCTGGGGGCGCCGAGCAGGGCGGGGAGACGCCGCGTCCCGGGCGGCGCGGGCGTCGGGGCCCAGGCCCGGGCTGGGCGCGCGGCTCGGCGCGGGCGGCGGCGCCGGGGACTCGGGCGCGGGGAGCAGCCGGGCCCGCGCGACGCGAGAGCAGCCCGGCCCGAGGGCGCGGCCCGCGCGGCTCCACCCCGGGCTCCGCCGCGGCCACCGCGCCCTGCGCTCCCCCCCACCCCCGCGTGTCCCCAGCCCGGACCCCGCCTCTGGCCCGACCCGAGGCTCCTCGTCCTCCCGCTTCCCCGACTTCCCGGCCCACCCCACGGACGCGCAACTTGGGGCGACACGGCCCACGGGGGCTCCCGCGGGGGCGCGTTCGGCCCCTGCCCGTCGGGGCTCAGAGCGGACGCCCCGCCCGCGGGGCCTGGACGGGGAGGACGGGCAGAGGGGCGCGGGCGGGCGTCCGCGGGGGTCGCGTGGACAGACGCGCACGGGGTGGGGGGGCTGCGAGCGTCCACGGTAAGGAAAGGGCGGCGGCCCCGACCGCGTGCGACCCCACCTGCGGCTGCGCCTCCTCCTCCCGCGGCGGCGCGCGGGGCCTGGGCTCCGGCCTCCATAGGGCCGCCCCTCGCGCGCGTCCTCAGCGTCAGCGGCGCCCGCACCTGCGCCTGCCCGGGGCGTGGAAGGATCTGGAAACGCAGGACACCCTGACTGACCCTGTAACCTGCGCGCCCCTGTGGAGACCCAAAGTGGTTTTCTCGGGCCCACAAACTCCGCTGCTGTGGTGGGTATGGGCGCCCCATCTGGCCCTACAGATTCGGGGGCGCAGGCCTGCTCTCCAGGGCCCACAGCCTGCGCCCTGCTCATTCACCCCGGTCCCCGCCTGGGGACACCCCTGAGCCGGAATCCTGGCCCGTTGGGGAGGGGGGACGGGTCCTCGCACCTCATCTTTAACGCGCACTGTCACTGCACAGCTTGATAGGGGACACTGCAGGCTGCGGCAGGTGCCGAAGCCCCTGGAAGAGCGTCCTGCGTGTGGATCGGCAGGTCCGAGCCTGAGGACGTGTGTGCTGCAGGGGAGACAGGGAGGTGGGTCAGGTGAGGGGGGCTGGCCCGGCCAGAGAGCAGTCACCCCCAGGAGTGCCCACAGCTGGAGAGGGAGGTGACCCGCTAAGGTATTAAATGCGCCGTGGGGGGGGGGCGCTGTGCTGGGGGTGTGGAGATGATGGGGTGACTCCATCGCTGAGCAGGAGACGGGGAGCACTGCGAGCCTCGAGGTGGCGGGTGAGATGAGCCTAGATCTGGGACAGGCTGCGGAGATGCTACCCACAGGGGTGCTGAGCACTGTGGCAGCAGCGCCTGAAGCCCTGCATGGGTCTCCCAAAAGCTGTCCCGCATCCACTCACCAGCCTGCTGCGGGGAAGGCAAGGCTCTGCCAGGGACCCTCTAGGTTTACCTGAAGAAACTTGTGAAATGTCCCTGAGGGTGATGGGGAGCCCTGCAGAGGGAACTAGGCTCATGTGATGGTGCAAGGGCGCCCAGCTCCCCAATGCCCCGACTCCCTGACCCAGTATTCCTGACAGTGGACAGCCTTTCTGTGGCCAAGCAACCGCCCCCTTTCTGACCTCAGGTCCTACCAGCCACCCCCTCCCATCTGTGGGGGAAATTCCCCAAACACCCTCAGGACACCCACATCAGGGCCTTTCCCAGGCTGTTTCCCCAGATAACAGGTTCCTATAACCTCAAGTCTTTACTCAGCTCAAATGTCCCCTTTGCAGACAGACTTGGAGTCACCCCATGGACTTCCTACTCCATCCCAATGTACACCCACCCCAGGGCCAGTCCACAAAAAAACACAGGGCCTCCCGGGTGGCGCAGCTGGTTGAGCACTGCGTTGTGAAGCTGTCTGCAGCCTTTGCAGCACGGGTTCGATTCCTGGCCGGCCAGGGAGCAACCCAAATGGCACAGCAGACCTCTCCTGTCTTGCCTGCTGCTCCCCTCAGCAGTGTCTTTGGTCTGTCTGCCTGTTCTGCTCCACGCTCTCTGGTGAATTCTCTCACCCTCCCGCGCCTCTGACCTGCATTCCAGTTCTTGTATAAATAAATAAATCTTTAAAACACACACACACTAAAGGAGCTGTCTGTGCCCTGGAGTCCTACAAGATTCCTCACAGTGGCAGTAAGTTGGTCTGTCCTGCCTGGCCCTGCCTGCTGAGCGCCCCTCTGCCTTGTCTTTCGCTGAGCAGTCCTGTAGACGTGCCGTTTCTCCCCACAAAACTGCAAAAACAAAACTTGTGTCCAGTTCCTTTCAGCATCTGTATCTACCCCATCAACCTCACCCAAGGGAACAGGGTTACAGCCAGGCTAGGGTGCTGGCAGGGAATAGGACCACAGTGCATACAGAGCTGGCAGTTTGACTTGCACGTGTAAGTGCTGCAAACTCTAGGGCCAGAGGTGGACCGTGTCATTCCACATCTTCCAAAGGGGGCCACATTACTGTACCCACCCCAAACACTCTGGGACGTGCCACTTGAAAACTTCCATCCAAAGCAAGACTGTTTCTACACACCATAGAATTTTAATGGAAACCTGCAATGTTTTGAGCAACAGAAAAAGGGAAAGCTGAACTCTGACAGCACCAGGAGTAGCACTTCAGAATTTCCTCCGGGGACAAAATATTCCCCAGAACCACTGGGTTGTAGTGAAGTAATTTTTTTTAAGATGTATTTATTTATGCATACAAGAGCTGGGGTATAGAGCAGAGACTGTGGGGGATGAGAGGATTCACCAGAGAGTGGGGAACAGAACAGGCAGACTGACTGAAATACACTGCTGAGGGGAGCAGCGGGTGAGACAGGAAAGGTCTGCTTCACCATGTGGGTTGCTCTCTGGCCGGCCAGGAATTGAACTTGTGCTGCAGAGGCTGCGGACAGCTTCACAGTGCAGTGCTTAACCCCTTGTGCCACCAGGGAGGTCCGTAGTGAAGTAATTTTAGAAAGTATTTCTTCAAAACAGTCTACATACGTATTTGAGATTTTTTATCCAAATTACCTAAATATTAGAAATGCTGATGAATTTGGAAGTTTTGTTAACAGTTGGGCACACTGCTATCTGTAATATTTTACTTAACACTCAGTATCCAATGAGCTGTCTCCCCCCGGCAAAGGTATTTCACTTTATTACACTGTTTCTTCCTGTATTTTTTATTTTTCCATCAAATAACTTGACAAAACATATTTTCTTTCCTGTTCAAATTCCCATAGGAGACTGTCCCACACGGAAACTTTACATTCTCTTTACATTCAAAGGATTTCCCTTCATGATGTTTTCACTGAAGTGCAAGTTGGCCCCAGGATAAATCCTGTTGTACACAGATCACACACATAAGAGCTTAAGACAACACATATTTATTTCCACTCAGGCAAAGTCTATATTGAGACTTACGGATAAAGCACAGAAGTTTCTGCGCTACCCAACAATCCCTGTGGTCCTTAATATGGTGTCTTCTTCACCCTATGGACTCCAAGGGAAACCCACAAGGTCATTAGCACCAAAGGACCACAGGAAGGGAAAATTCTGAGGGGAATTAAGGTTTTTTATGGCCTGGCTTGTAAGTAATATTCATTGCTTGTGTCCATATTCTGCTGGCCAGATCTAGATTACAGTGCCCCACATATGGTGAAGAATCACATGTTGTGTAGCCACAAAAAAGAGGGGGTTGTTACTATGTAATCAGACTGTGCCATACAGCATTGCATCCTTCGCGAGGTCTCTTATGTGTAAAGACAGCTGATATCAGTGAGAAAGTACTCCTACTTCTCACTTTACATTCATAGGATTTCCCTTCAGGATGATTTCACTGAAGTACAATGAGATTGATTATGGTAGTTTTCTAACAATCTTCAAATGAATGGGGCTTCTCTTCTTTGTTAGTTCTCTAGTGCACAGTTACCTATGACTTCTGCTATAATGATTTGCTACAATCTTAACATTCATAAGGATTTTCTCCTGTGTGAATTATTTGATCAAAGGTGAGGTGTGGCTTCTGGGAGAAAGATGTCCTCCACTCTTTATAATAGTAAGTATTTCTCACTTATGTAAAGTGAAGAATTCTCTGATGTTCAGAGAGATTTGACTTCCGTAAGAAAGTTTTCCCACATTTTTCACATTCATAAGGTTTCTCTCCTGCGTGAATTCTCTGATGGCCAATAAGAGCTGACACCTGGTAGAAAGATTTCTTACATTCTTTACATATGTAGGGTTTCTCTTCTGTGTGAATCTTCTGGTGTTTAGTCAGGTCTGACTTCTGGTAGAAAGATTTCGTACACTCTTTACATTCATACGGTTTCTCTCCTGTGTGAGTTCTCTGATGTTCCGTGAGGTTTGACTTCCGGTAGAAAGTTTTCTTACATTCCTTACATTCATAGGGTTTCTCCCCTGTGTGTGTTCTTTGATGTTTAGTGAGGTCAGACTTTTGATAGAAAGTTTTCTTACATTCTGCACATTCATATGGTTTCTCTCTTGTGTGAGACCTCTGATGTATAGTGAGGTGTGACTTCTGAGAGAAAGCTTTTCTACATTCTTCACATTCATACGGTTTCTCTCCTGTGTGTATTCTTTGATGTTTATTGAGGTTCGCCTTTTGGTAGAAAGATTTCCTACATTCTTTACATTCATAGTGTTTTTCTCCTGTGTGCGTTCTCTGATGTGTCGTGAGGTGTGCCTTCTGGTAGAATGATTTCCTACACTCTTTACATTCATACGGTTTCTCTCCTGTGTGAGTTCTCTGATGTATAATGAGGTGTGATTTCTGAGAGAAAGATTTCCCACATTTGTTATATTCATAGGGTTTCTCTCCTGTATGGGTTCTGTGATGTTTAGAGAGGGCTGATATGTTGTAGAAAGTTTTCCTACATTTTTCACATTCATAGGGCTTCTCTCCAGTGTGAATTCGCTGATGTTTGGCGAGGTTTGCCTTTTGGTAGAAAGATTTCCTACATTCATTACATTGATAGAGTTTCATTTCAGTGAAAGTTCTCCAATGACTCCTAAGTGTTGAATTCTCACAAGTTTTCAAACACTCAGTGTTCTTCCCTATTTCTATGCTCTGATGTTTAGTGAGGACAGACATTTTGTAGAAAGTTTTACCACATTTAGTATCTTCATTGTTTTTCTCTCCTAATTTAGTGGACAGATTCCGAGTGATGCGCAATTTCTTCCTGAAAATATCCCCACTTTGATTAGATTTACGGTGTTCATCCTCGAGATCTCCATGAAATATTAATTGTGCGGCCTTCTCAATCACGATTTCCCACCATCTATTATGTCCAAAGTGTGTCTCTCCTTTGTGAGCTCTTTCACTGCCCACAGCCGGCTTCTCACAGGCCCTTCCACACTCATTATATTTAGAGGGAGTTTCTCCCACAACAGCTGTCTTACGTGCAAAGACTACTGACCCCTTGTTCAAGGCTTTCTCTTGCCCACAGAGTTCAGGAGGCTGCTGAAATGGCTGAATCATCTGTTGCCCATTATGATGCTCAGGACAGTGGGCCAGTTGCCCACACAGGTGACGGTCCCCTGCTGTGTCTCCATCGGGCTCCTCACCAGGCTCACCAAGGGGAAATACAGTCTTATACGCACCATTAATGTCTTCTGCAATCCTTTCTGAATAATTTCGATTATTTATAAAGCATTCTGAAATATGGTTTGAGTTTAAATTGAATGGGTTTCTGAAGTTGATTCTTTCATTTGGCAATGTCCTGCTGTTGGTGACCACAACTTTCCATAAATGTTTGCCCTGATTTTCCTGGTAAACTGCAATCAAGTCATTCATAATCTGGACATCTATAATGAGAGTAAAATAACCACATCTTGAACAATAACTAAACATTTCCTGTGGAATGTTACTGTAAAGATGAAGAACTTAATTCTTACAATAGAACTCTAAGATTTTAGCAAAAATAAATAACTGGCACTGGTTATTTGTCATGCAGAAAAGTACGATTACCTCAATTAATACAAGTTACATGAAAATATTACCTAATAGCAAATCAAGGTTACACAAAATACAGAAGCAAAAAAAAAATTCTTGAATTATTTGGTCAATATTGTTACTTACTCTCTAGTTGCAGATATTGGCTACAGATTTTACACCAATCATCTGTTAACCTAGTTCTATTTCTCTGCATTGTTCTTTTAATAACTGAGTATTTTGTGATTAGGCTTTGAAGATGACAAGATTTTTTTTGCACCAGCTACTTAATGGCTTTGGTGGCGGGCCACCTGTCTGTTTAAGTAGAGATAGTTTTACTCCTCTATTTAATTTTTACTTCTCCCAAGGGAAAGAGTACAAGTACTGTGGGGTTTCCTCAAGGCACAGCAGAGACAGCTTTTTGCAAATTCCTAAATACTGTGTCCCTGGTTTCTCAGAACCTAGCAGAGAGGAACTTGTGGTTTATCTGTGCCACCCTTCCCTGAGGCCTAAAGGATTTGGGTTCTACAGCACAGGTTATGCCCACCATCTTTTAAAAAAGCTTTTCCACACCAACCTGCCATCAGCAGTGCTGGTATATACACTCCACCTCGTGGTAACAATGTCCCGATTCATAATTCAGTACATCTGAAGATGTTCGGTTTGGATTTTAGATATTCGACTATTGCCTACTTACACTGAAACTAAAGTCCACACATTTCTCACTTTCTATTAAAAAGTAATTTCCACAAGAGAAAGTGGAAATACTAACCTGCAGCTCCACTCCCAAAGTCTGAGATTGGAAACATCCAGCTGTACTGACTGCGCCCGCACCGTGCCTTTCCTTCCCCATGTCACAGCCGCCCCTTTCCATACTGAACAGTGTGCCAGGACCGCCCCAGGTGCACGGCTTCTAATGTGGATCCCGAGGTCTGTTCGTGAACCTCTTTACTCATTTATTTTTTAAAGATTTTATTTATTTATGCATACAAGAACTGGGGTACAGGCCAAAGGTGCGGGGGTGAGTGTGTAAGAGGATTCAACAGAGACAGAGTGGGGAACAGAACAGGCAGAGTGACTGAAATACACTGCTGAGGGGAGCAGCTGGTGGGACAGGAACTATCTGCTGCACCATGTGGGTCACCTCCCTGGCTTGGGATCGAATTAGTGATGCAGTGGCTACCAATAGCTTCATTGTGCTGATGCTTAAACCCTTGCGCCACCAGGGAGGCCCTCCTTTGTAATTCTTAATTCACTCTTTAACACATACATTTAATTTTTCTCTCTAAACAGATAACGAGCTGCAGAGAACAAAGGGTTTTCTTTGATTATTATTGTTATCCCAACAACTACAAAATATATCTGCTTTTAAAGTCACCCAATGAACACATTGAAAGAACAAACAACTGAGGAATAAACGCCTGAAAGAGAAAACAAGTCCAGAAAGATGGAAGAAGAGAGTAAGAAATTAAGATGCCAGGAAAGTGACAGCGCAAGATAAAGTTCCAAAAGCAGGCAATAGGTATTGGATTTTGGTTAAGTCTAAGAAAACTTACCATTTAATAAAAAAGAGTGGGGGAGGGGGGCTCCCTAGTGGCGCAAGGGATTAAGTCTCAGCACTGTCAAGCTATTGGCAGCCACTGCAGCACGAGTTCAGTCCCTGGCCAAGGAACAACCCACATGGCACAGCAGACCTCTCCTGTCTCCCAGCTGCTCCCCTTAGGAGTATATTTCAGTCAATTTGCCTGTTCTGCTCCCCATTCTTTCTCTGGTGAGTCCTCTGACCCCCTACACACCTCTGGCCTTCACCCCAGCTCTTGTATGCATAAATAAATAAATCTTTTAAAAAAAAAGTAAAAATTAAATAAAAAGAGTGGGAATGGGCGTGGGAGAGCTATAACTGTATACCAAATAACAAATGCGTCCAATACATGCAGACTAGCTCTCCTAACCCTGAACTTGGGGACAGGCTGAGCCTGTCACTGGTCCACAGTGACTGACCTGAGAGGCTCAGGTGTGGGGGTGCTCCTACAGTGCACAGCTCTGCTCCTTGCTCCAGCCTGACGATCACCTCAGGTGTGGTCACGCAGCACCCTGTTGATGAGAAATATATCGTTAAGTATCAAAGCTTTGAAGAATGACAACAGCAGAGCTTTAGCTTTTGACCAGTGAAGGGCTAATTTCACATATTTATTAGAGAGCTGAATAATTATAAAAAACTGTACATGTATCATTGAAGAAAACAAAGCTTGCACTTGGTGGTGACTGGGGAACTTTTCTCACCCAGGGACGCCAGACTCCTGTAGGTCTCCAGCATTACGTCCCTGTAGAGGGTCCTCTGAACATCATCCAGGTCCTACCACTCCTCCCAGGTGAAGCTCACGGCCACATCCTCAAAGGTCACCATCCCCTGTAACAGCACCATCTCCTCACTCAAGGTAGCATCCTGAGTTTGAATACCTAGAGGTCACTTTTGTGTGTCTTTTCTTATATAGGATTTATTGTGCTCCGTACACTGTGGCACATACAGACATCACAGCAGAAACTTCCTGTATATTAACTTACTAGTTCCCCCAAAATTATTAAACAGTTTGTCTTATAAATCTGGAAATGAACTTCATTCTAAGAACAAAAGAGTTTAATTCAGCTCCTCAAGTGTCTTCATAATCTGATTTGGAGATGTACAAAAGTACCTGGAATAATGTTCTTGAGGATTTGTCAAAAACATGCTCACTGCAGACTAGCGTGAAGTGACCACAAAATACCCCGCTGTGCCATCCATTGGCACTTCCCTGAAGAACATGTGGACCACCTGCTGTCATAGAGATGAGGCTATAGCAGAAATGAAGATGTGATGACATAAGGCTTCCCCGGTGGTGCAAGGGGCTAAGCGTCAGCACTATGAAGTTATCCGCAGCCTCTGCAGCATAAGTTCGATCCCTGGCCAGGGAGCTACCCACATGATGCAGCAGACCTCTCCTGTCTCCCTACTGCTCCCATCAGCAGCGGATTTCAGTTTGCCTGTTCTGTTCCCCACTCTGTCTGTGGTGAGTCCTCTCACCCCTGTATATCTGGTCTGTACACCAGTTCTTGTATGCATAAATAAATAAATCTTTTTTTAAAAAAAGTAAATTAAAAAAAAAAGATGTAATGACATGAAGCACAGTTTTCAATATCATGAAATTAATGAGAGCCCCATGTGCAGTGTGTGATTCTGAGCAGTAAGGAGATCAGTATATAAAGTGAGGTTTCATTTATATATGTGACCTAATTCCAACATGAAAAACCTTACTGATCACTTAGACGAGAAACATACGTCCTCATCCTGCCTGTGTCCACGGGTCTCCTTCATCCTGAGTATGTTGATTTCATGAAGTGCACATTTTCCATTTTCTTTTGCTCATTTCAGCTTATGAGCCCTCGTAAAGCTCCATACGAAACAAGCTGAGAAAAAGAAGTTACTCACCAGAGATTCATTCATTTTCTGATCTTCTTGGGAACACGTGGAAAACTCCGGAAGCAGAGCTGGGAGAGAAGAATGGAGTGAGTGGAGTCTCCAGCAGACTAGTGTTCCTCAGAGTCTCCCACCAAAACGTTGTACACACTTGGTAGAAATGACAATAAACCAGCACCTTCTGTGGACAACAGTCTGTGCCCTTCTGGAAGGGGCAGGAAGGGCCAAACAGTGCGTGGACAGAAGTTACATGCCCATTTACCCCTAAGGAATGAGAGAATGTATTTCCAACTCCATTACAACCACTTGAGGCTAACAATTTAAAATTTAAAGATCTTTACTACAACAAACTACATTTCCCCCTTGACTTTATAGAAAAGTCGCACCCTATGTGCATTCGTGGGGCTGCACTGTCCAGTAAATCTTCCAAAGACTTGCTGCCTGGATTCATTTCAGGGTGAAGTCCCATCCAACTTGACCAGGGCATGGCCAGTTCACAGGCCAACAGCGTCAATCACAGAACCCTGACTTCCCAGCACACTGATTTCTTGTTAAGACTCCTGGGGGGCCCCTCTTGGGTGGGTGCCGCCCAATGGCTCAGGTATAGGTCAGAACAACCCCCTGAAAAAGTGAGGTTGGATAAAACCAAACAGCGTCACTCAAGGCACCAGAAGACCACAGCCAAATTTGCAATACAGAAACACAAAGTTTTTCAAACTAAAGTAGCCCAAAAGTTTGAACTAAAGAAAAAAATAAATAAATAAAAAGCACAATGCTGAATTGCAGAATATTTAGAAAAAAAGAAACAGGTCCACGTGTTTTACTTTTAGAAAGTCAATGAATTCAGGTTGTTTATACAGCAAGTGCGAGGCTAACCCCATAAACACAGTATTTGTAACAAATTACAGGGAAGTCTTGAATTTACAGTAAGATAATTTCACAGCTACATGTAGAAACTTAGAAAAGCAAAAGGAATGTCATGTAGATGGACTCGGTGAGTTTGTGCTAAGGTAAACCACATAATCCTGTTTGCAGATCAGAAGGCCAGGTGTTACGTTTCCTGACATGTCAATTTGTGTCTTTTTAGTCAAGGAAGCTGTTAGGAAACCTGCAGGCTGCTGGCCTGTGTGGGAATCCTCCCTGAGGACAAACCCAGTGTCCTGTACCCGGTGATCAGCTCTTTAGAGCTGAAGCCAAAGAGTCACAGATAGCCGGGCTTTGCAAGGCCAACAACAGGATATTCAATCTTCTCTCTTACATCCTGGGAAGGAAATCGTCAGATTTAGATTTGAGGTTTCTCAAAAAGATCTTCAAAACTAATTTTACATATAGTCAAACTAAAATAGATTTCTTTATGTTGGCTTTCTCCCAGTTAAGAAAACAGTCCCTTTTTAACAGAAACAATCTAACGTGTAATAAAATATATATCTATTTTTCTTCACATTTTAATAATCTTTTTTTTTAAGTTTTTTTTTTTTTTAATTTATACAAGCACTGGGTACAGTCAGAATTGCGGGAAGGTGAGAGAATTCACCAGAGCCAGAGCGGGGAGCAGAGCAGGCAGAAGGGCTGAAGTACACTGCTGAGGGGAGCTGCAGGTGCTGCAGGAGAGGTCTGCGCGCCATGTGGGACCCTCCAACGGCAGCCAGGGATGGAACCTGCACTGCAGAGGCTGTGGGCAGCTTTGCAGTCCAGCGCTCAACCGCTGTGCCACCAGGGGAGTCCCTTAATAATCTTTTAATAATCTACATGGGAAGCAAAATTTTCCATTTCACGTTATCTTTATCATCACGTTTAATTAAGAAAATGCAGTTTCATCAACATAAAGCCAAGCAATGCTTAAAACCTATGTGAAACTTTTATACACACGACTTTTAAAATCTATAATAATTCCTTTGGTTACCTGGATAATCACCTTTACTTCATAATAACCTTATTTAAATGTTTGAGTCCCTCTTAATACTTCTGACAGGCTCCCTGGAAACAAACGCCAACCAAGTGTTCTGCTTAGAAGCTTAGTCACCAATCCTAAATGAGAATACACGACTGGACATCACCCTGGTGGTTTTGTCTTTACCAACGGTCCGCCCTTACTAAAGATCTGCAAGTGGTGGGCAGTACCCTAGGACCCCTAGGGAATGAGTCCTCGGGGCCGCCTGCCATCTTCAGCACCGTTTTCCCTGCTCTCCTAAAGCTCTGAAGGGTTCTCTCCCGTGACACAAAGCAGAGCACTCAAGGGCCCGGCCTTCAACGAAGGCTCCTTTCTGGACCCTTCTGCTGCAGCTCTGAACGGCGGGTCACAGGTCAGGACACTGGCTTGTGCCCGGGGAGGGCTCCCGACCCAGGGCCGCGGCCTTCAGGCTCCCTGACAGCTACCCCGAAGCCAAGGGAAAGGAACACCCTCCAGACCCCACAGCCCCCTAAAGCTCGCCCCCTGGAAAAGGTCGCAAATGACTGCGGGGGGAGCTACCCGGTGCAGGGGGGCCCCGACTCTCGGCCGCATCAGTCCCTCCAGCAAACCCCACGAGTGAGGCTGCCTCCCTGCAAGACGAGGCCGCGACGGCGAGCGCCGTTTCCTCCTGGCGTCGGGGCTCTCGGCCGGCACCGCGCCCGGGTTGCGGATGCCAGAGCTGGGGTCACACGGGCTGGTCCCCGCCCAGGTGCCTCCCCGCAGGGGGGCCCCCAGACCTGCACCTCGCGGCCCACGGCGCCACGTCCGGCGGAGGCGGGCACCGACCGCGCAGCCAGCGCCGCCCGCGCCCCCGCGGCCCCGCGGCCCGCACCCGCCTCCAGCACCCCGACACCCCGGCTGCCGCTCGCGCCCCCCCACCCCGGGCCGAGTCCGGGCTCCGCCTCCCCCTCGCACGTGCACGCGAGCGCCTCACGCACCTCGCCCCTCCGGCCGCCCCCACTCACCGCCGCTCACGGGCCTCGACCCCGCGACCGGCAACGCCCCCGGAGGATGGCGGGAGAGGGGCGGTCGCGCGGGGCGCGGAGAACGCGGAGGTCCGCGCGGACTCCATTTCCCATGAGCCTCTGCGCCCGCGCCCGGCGCCGGAGAACGCGGCGTTCGTTCCCGGCGACCCGCCCGCGGGCTGGAGCCTCGACGTGAGGGGGGGAAGGGGGAGGGGAGGGGGCGGAGTGGGGGAGTGGGCGGTGGCCCCTCCAGGAGCCTGAACGCAGGCGGGCATCTCCCCGCGGGCGGCGGGCCGGGCAGGGGCCTTTGACTGGGAAACGAGGCGGGCTTCGTGGACGCCTTCCCTCCTCGCGGCGCTCGAGACGCGGCAGCCTTGGGCGGGGGTTGACGGCGCTCGGGGCGAGGGACGCACGTCCTCCGGGCGAGGAGGCAGCTCTGGGGAGAAGTGGGCGAGAGGAGCTCCTGGGCTGATTGCGCCTGCGGCCCTTGCTAGAGGGTCTCTGGAGGCCGCTGCCCAGCAGCAGGAGCAGCTGCGGACCCGACCCGAAGAGCAGAGTTGGCAAGGACCCCTCCCCCAACCATGCAGGGGAGGGTGGCTCAGGAGTCCGCTCCCCAGCCTGTCTCTCCTCGCCCCTTCACGCCCCATCACTCCTTTTCTTCCCCCACTCCTGCCCCAGTCAGCTCCGAAGAGCTGGCAGTGTTCAAGTTCCTGCTGAAACCGAACCAGCAAGAGGGGCTGGAGGGCAGGAAGGCAAGGAAGGGTCTGCTGAACCCTCAGGGATGCTCTGGGAAGGGCCTCCTGGCGCAACAGCTGAACAGAGCTGCGTGGAGACTGGGCAAGAGCAGGCCACCTGAACCCCCTCCGCCCAGAGCTTTGAGGCGAAATAAATCATTTTGATAAGCTACTCAATATTGTAGATGGCTTATTTCAGAGCAAGTCAATTTGAAGATGTTTGGTACCTAACAGTGAGGTGTTACCTTAGCAAATCTAGACGTGGATGGTTTTGGGACCAGGTATCAGGGGAAGACAGAGGACATCTTCAATGGGAGTGTAAAGGACGGCTAGAAAACGGGAGGTTAAAGAAAATGACACCCTGAGTTTCGCACAGGTGAGAATTTTGGCAATTGCTGACTAGACTGTTGAATTTGGCCAGTAAATGTCCACGTGGAGTTGGAAAGTACCATCTATCTTTTACCCACTCGTCAGTGAGGGTGTATATAAGGCACAGAATCCACACGAGGCATCTGAGCTAGGAAATTTTAACATAAAGAATGAACTAGGATGGTTGAGATTGAAAAGCATAAGGCACAATTGTGAGGTCAGGGAGGGGTTTCTCCCTCAATAGCTGAGGGCAAGAACACGAGGAGGTCCCAGGAAAACTGGAATTGACTTGAGAGAGGCTTGGCTGTCTTAGGAAAATGGGTATGCTCTTCCCCCCCCCCCCCAACAATGTTAGGTGGAGGACTATGGCTCAGGGACATGTGACAGTTGCTGCCACTCGCTACAGCCCAAGCAACATGCCAGAAGATGCCAGTCACCACTGAGAACAAGGGTCAGCAGTACGGACAAAGGCCCTCTGGCTTTGCCTGTCTCCATCTCCCCTTCACACAGACACTGGCAAATGAAGTTCTTTCTGCTGAGCCTTGAAATCACCCTCCAGGTCTTCAACTGACAAAGTCAAAAACCATATCAGCAAGAAAAGGGCACCACACAGCAGAGCAAACCATGGTGGTCTCTTGTCTAGACATAACGAAACTCCTGAGTCACACCATAAGGTATGTGTCAAGGGAATTAGTTAAAAAACACAATTCTATCTCCCAGTGGCAGAGTGGATTAAACACAGAGCTGTGAGGCTGTCCGCAGCCTCTGCGGTGCAGGTTCAATTCCCGACCAGCCAGGGAGCTACCCACATGGCACAGCAGACCTCTCCTGTCTAACCCGCTGCTCCCCTCAACAGTGTTTTCAGTTTGTCTGCCTGTTCTGCTCCCCGCTCTGTCTCTGGTGAATTCTCTCACCCTCCCACACCTCTGGCCTGTATCGCAGTTCTTGTATAAATAAATAAATCTTTAAAAAAAAAATGACTAAGGCAAAACAGAAAGTAGATAAAAACCACCCAGGTTGGAAAACTTAAAACTTTCTCCTAAGCTGCTCAAGTCAGAATCTTAAAGTATGAAAATGACTTAGGTAAAGATTAGGTGAAGGGCCACCCTGATGGCGCAACGGTTGAGCACTGGGCTGTGAAAGCCTCTGCAGTGCCAGTTTGATCCCTGGCCACCGGATGAGGGTCCCACATGGCATGCAGACCTCCCCTGCAGCCCACTGCTCCCCTCAGCAGTATACTTCATCAGTGTGCCTGCTCTGCTCTCCCCTCTGACTCTGAATTCTCTCACCCTCCCGCGCTTCTGACTGTATCCAGTGCTTGTATGTATAAATAAATAAGATTAGGTGAAGATCAAATTCAGGACCCCAACTACCAGCAAAATACAGCCTGACAAAGGGTACTGTTGGACACCGAAGTCTCACAGACACCGTGTCCCCATTTTACTCTTAATCACAGATAAGGTGGATTCTGTTCAGATCTGGGGGCGTGGCGTCCACCAAGTAGAATTGATTCTAACCCAACCTAGCAGAAATTCAAAGTAATTTTTAAATGAGTTAAATCCTTTTACAATAAAAGGTTTAAAAACACTGAAATGAAGTCTCCTCGGGGCAAGAAGTTGAATTGAAGTTAACTGGTCAGTTACAGAATCAGGCTAAGTTTGAGGAAAAGAGAAGGCAACAATGGGTACAGAATGGAGCACGCTGTAAGACATTCCCAGAACCACCTCACCCGATCCCAAGCACTGGTGTGGTATGCTGGATTTCAGAGTGTCTACGGGCAAGTTACACTTCACAGCCCCCTAATTCCCTTCCCTGTTGATGAATCTGTACACATCGGTCACCATGTTACCATTTCTAGGTGAAACTTTTCATTCACATTACCTAAGCCACATTACAGATTCTGGTGAGAAACTAAAAAGCTGTTTAGAATTGTTTAAAACATTGCCATCTTCAAAATGTCAGGTTTTAATTTACTCTTCATCTTTAAAAGAGCTCTCTCCATCCAGCAAAAGCGTTTTCCTTTTGTTGAACTGTTTTTTCCTATTGACTGATTCTCCCATAAAATCAAGGGATGAGGGCCTCCCTGGTGGCGCAAGGGGTTGAGCACCACACTATGAAGCAGTCTGTGGCCTCTGCAATACGAGTTCGATCCCTAGCCAGGGAGCAACCCACATGGTGCGGCAGACCTCTCCTGTCTCGCACGATGCTCCCTTCAGCAGTGTATTTTGGTCGGTCTGCCTGTTCTGCTCCCATCTCTGTCTCTGGTGGATCCTCTCACCCCCCGCACCTCTGGCCGGTGCCCCGGCTCTTGTATGCATAAATAAATCTTAAAAAAAAAAAGAATTTTCCAAGAAAACATAAAAGCTGGACCCATGTACCATTAGCAAGTACATTAAAAAAAAAAAAATCACGGGATGAAAGACACCACCGCCTGGTATCTCCCAGGCTGGCTTCCTGCGCCTGGCCTGCAGTGTCTCATGGAGGGCGGCCCCACACCTAGACAGTGACTGTGGTCGCCAGTGCTGCAGAGATGACATATGCAAGCACGCAACAAAGCAAGTATTTATTTCTCTCAGGAGAAGCAGAAATGGAAACATTTGCTATAATGTTGGAAGACATTGCTATCACCCCAGAACCCCAACTGTCTTAAGTCATGATGCCTTCGTCCTGTGGCTTCCAAGGCAAACCAGGAAGTCCCTTGCACTCCAGGGTCACAGGACATGCCTGCAGACTTTGGTGGTTGTCTGAGGCCTGGCTTAAAAGCGGTCCTGTTCACCTGTGTACATATTCTCCCGGCCAGAGTTCAAGTACAAGGTCACACGTAGTTAAGGGAAGCTGCGAAATGCAGGATGTTCAACAGAAAAATGAGTTTCTATAAACAATGGCAAATCTCTATGATAAAGATCTACAGCCCTGTGCGGTTTCTCTCACTGATGTCTTACTTGAAGCTTATCCTACATTTTTTATGTTGATAGGCTTTCTCTCCTGTGTGGGTTCTCTGGTGTTTAGAGAGGGAGGACTTATAGAAGAACGTTTTCCTACAGTCTTTACATTCATAAGGCTTCTCTCCCGTGTGACCTCTCTGATGGATAGTGAGGGCGGACTTCAAGGAGAAAGCCTTCCTACACTCTTTACATTCATAGGGCTTCTCTCCTGTGTGAGTTCTCTGATGTACAGTGAGAGTTGACTTCCAGGAGAAAGTTTTTCCACATTCTTTACACTCATAGGGTCGCTCGCCTGTGTGAGTTCTGTGATGGACGGTGAGTAATGACTTTCGGGAGAACAACTTCCTACATTCTTTACATTCAAATGGTTTCTTTCCTGTGTGGGTTATCTGATGCAGACGAAGAGCTGACATCCAGGAGAAGGTTTTCGAACATAACTTACATTCATACGGTTTCTCTCCTGTGTGAGTTCGCTGATGTTTGCTGAGGTATGACTTGTAGCAGAACGTTTTCCTGCACACCTTACATGCGTAGGGTTTCTGTCCGCTGTGACTTCTCTGATGTACAATGAGATTTGCCTTCCGGGAGAAAGTTTTCCTACACTCTTTACATTCATAGGGTTTCTCTCCTGTGTGACTTCTTTGATGTTCTGTGAGAGCTGACAGCCAAGAGAAGGTTTTTGTACACAATTTGCATTCATAGGGCTTCTCTCCTGTGTGAGTGCTCTGATGTTTAGTCAGAGTTGACTTCATGTAGAACGTTTTCCTACATTCTTTACATTCATAGAGTTTCTCACCTGTGTGAATTCTCTCATGCTTAGTGAGGTCTGACTTCCAGGAGAAAGACTTCCTACACTCTTTACATTCATAGGGTTTCTCGCCTGTGTGAATTCTCTGGTGAGCAGTGAGGCCTGACTTCTGGGAGAATGTTTTTCTACAATCTTTACATTCATAAGGTTTCTCGCCTGTGTGAGTTCGCTGGTGTGCAGTAAGGTTTGACTTCTGGGAGAATGTTTTCCTACAATCTTTACACTCATAGGGTTTCTCTCCTGTGTGACTTCTCTGATGTCTAGTGAGGGCTGACTTGTAGTTGAAAGTTTTCCTACAATCTTTACATTCATAGGGTCTCTCTTCTGCAAGAGTTTCCTCGTGTCCCTTGAGGGTTGAGTTCTCAAAGGCGTTCTGACAGTTATACTCTTTCTCACCTGTGTGTATTTTCTGATGTTTACTAAGACTAGACATCTCATAGAACGTTTTACCACATATGTCACATTCAGCATTTTCCTTACCTAACCTAGTGCCCTGAAGCTCAGTGAGGTGCAATTTCTTATTGAAATAATCCCCATGTTGGCTACATTTAGGACATTTACCCCCAAAAATTCTACAGAGATTCAACTGTGTTGGTTTCTCAAAAAAGGTCTTCTCCCATGTGTTACACCTGCACTGAGTCTCCCCCAGGTGGGTTATATCTTGGGCAATGAGAGTTGACTCTTCACACGTTCTCCCAGAGTCGTCGTATTCACAGGCAGTCTCTCCCATGAGAGCCCTCCCATGTGTAAAGAGTAGCTCCTCCTTGTTGAGGGCTTTCCCTTGTCCACTAACCTCAAAAGGCTGCTGAAAAGGTCGAATCACCTGATGGAGCCCAGGATGCTTAGGGCGTCTGAGGGGTTTTCCAGGTGGATTACGGCTCTCCGGACTCTCTTCAGGCTCACCAGGGAGAAACATGTCTTCATGTACGTTAAAATCCCCAGGCATCATTCCTGAGCAATTTCCATTATTTATAATCAGGTCTGGAATATGAACTGTGCTCAAATTAAATGTTTGTCCTAAGTCAGTGTTCCCCTTACTTGATGTCTTGCTGTTGGTGACAACTTCCCACAAGTGTCTGCCCTGATCGTTCTGGCTGGCCTCAGTCTGGTCATCCAGAGTGTGGACATCTAATGTAAGATAAAAAAAAAAAAAAAATGACCATATATGTGAAGCACATCTAACCATTTCCTTTGAGATACTGATGTAAATATAAACAAATTTCCTTCCATTTAGTACCGTAAGATTTTAAATAATCAGTAATGGGTACTGATTTTATGATATATGATTTTACTCCTTGATAAATTAATGTCATAGTAATACAGCCTAATATCAAATAATTTTTTTGCTACATTTTTACTTATTTGATCATGAGCAAGTATCTGTCAATATGTTCAAACACACTCATATTGCAGTGCTTAGCAGAGAGATTCACTCCCACTATATGCTTTCCCTTTTATAGTCTCTATTCCCCCTGTTATATTAACTGTACCTTGTTCTGGCGCTCTCACCTTTTTTTTTAATCACTGAAGCTATGAATATGGCATGACTTGCCTTGAGCAGCTACTTACTGGGTGACGGGAGGTCCATTTCTATAACCTAAGGAGGCCCAGAGGACAAGGAGGTCAGGGGGACAAAGAGGTCAGGAGGATAAGGAGATCAGGGGAGCAAGGATCCCGGTATCTAGCTTATAGCTTTTTTGGTTTTGCTTTTTATTTATTTATTTTTTTAAAATAGAGGCATGTTTTATTTATTTATTTGTTTGTTTGTTTTGTTTATACATGCACTTGGTACAGTCAGAAGCGCGGGAGGGTGAGAGAATTCACCAGAGCCAGAGCGGGGAGCAGAGCAGGCAGAAGGGCCGAAGTACACTGCTGAGGGGAGCAGCGGGCGGCAGGGGAGGTCTGCGCGCCATGTGGGACCCTCCTCCGGTGGCCGGGGAGCAATTGGGGATCAAACCAGCGCCACAGAGGCCGCGGGCAGCTTCGCAACCCAGCACTCAACCGCTGCGCCACCAGGGAGGCACTGCTTTTGCTTTTTAAAGATTTATTTATTTATTTATACAAACACTGGGTACAGAGGCACAGGAGGGTGAGAGAATTCACCAGAGCCAGAGCGGAGAGTAGAACAGGCAGAGTAACGAAGTACACTGCTGAGGGGAGCAGCGGGCGGCAGGAGAGGTCTGCGCGTCATGTGGGACCTTCGCCCGGCAGCTGGGGATCGAACCGGCGCTGCAGAGGCTGCAGGCAGCTTCGCAACCCAGCGCTCAACCACTGCGCCACCGGGGAGGCCCTAGCTTATAGTTTTTACCCCTCAGCGGAGCATGATTATAGGCACTGGGGGATTTTTCCAAAGGCATCATCACCAACCCCATGCCATACAACAACAGTATTTTACAAATTCCTAATTAAACATGACATCGTGGGCTTCTCAGAACATAACAGGCTCTCATATTTGCAGCCCTTCACTGCTCCCCTGAGAGGTTCAGCTGTGAGACTCGGGCTGTGCCCACCATCTTTACAAAGCCTCTTTCCAGATTCCTGAGACAGACCCCAGTGTCCTCACCCGCTTCTTGGTACACATATTCATACTTGATAATTCATTGTTTATGAAACTTTTATCCTATATTTTTGAGTTCAGATGTCTCCTATGTAACCTGAAACAAGAGTCAGATACATGTTCCTCATTCTTTAGTTTGTGGGTTTCCTAGTTTTTCACTCATTCTCACAACAGAAAGAGAGGATACTAATGTGACCCTCCACTCCCAAAGACTGAGGCGCCAGACCCTGAACTCTGACCCCCTGCCCCAGGATCCTAACCATCTAGCTCCTGCTGCCCCCAACGACCACCCCTTCCTGTGGATCCCCCTGAGAGGCAAGTGTCTCATGCTGTGTCCCGGGGCCAGCACCTCAGCGAGCTCCCAGGCAAGCCCCTCTGATACTGCCAGCGTGAGCCACCACTTCCTGGCTGCACCTCTAACAGCGGAGCTCTCAGTTGTATACACGCCAGAGTGCAAAACAAGCACCTCAAGCCGAAGTTTTAGCAAATAAAAACACTTCATAATCTCCATAAATATGCTTTCTCAGCACCTTTCCTAAAAGATACCCTTCATTTCTTTCTCTCATCCTGGTTACTCATTCTTTGTGGCTCTTCATTTCACTATTTAACATGTATGTTTTATTTTTCCCCCGTCAATAGAATACAACGTCTGTAAGACTGCCTTTCTTTTACTACTTTATCTCACAACTACAAAAAAGACCAGTGACCAAGCCATCTTCCTAGTTAGCATGTTGACAGAATAACCAAATGTGTGATTAAATGATGGAGGAAAAAAATCAATAGTCTAGGCATAGAGAAATGGAGGGGACAGAGAGAATCTAGAGAAAGTAACCAAGCAAGAAAAAGTGTCCAGATTATGCATTCAGGAGTTAAATGCTGGATGAGAATAAGAAAATACATACAGCGGCTAAAAAAAAGAGGGGGAGGTTGACTAGGAAGAGCCATGTTGGGGACTTAATGCATCAGTCTGACACAGGCAGCCTGGGTT
The DNA here is from genome assembly GCF_964194135.1 of Talpa europaea. Lineage (NCBI taxonomy): Eukaryota > Metazoa > Chordata > Mammalia > Eulipotyphla > Talpidae > Talpa > Talpa europaea. Next base: position 49,641,617 of record NC_140084.1, read on the forward strand.
GTGCCTGGACTTGGAGAAAATCAATGGGAAAAACAGCACAATACGACCACCATCTACACCTCTGGGCCCCCCTCTTCCCAGCTCCCCTGCCCCATAGGCACTGACTGACCTGACAGCCTCTGCTTTGGGGGTCCTTCCACAGTCCACGGCTCTGCTCCTTCCTCCAACCTGGCAATCACCTCGGGCTTAGGAATGCAGTGCCCTGGTGATGCGAATGAACAGGTCTTTGGTCAAACTGTTAAGTTTCAGGGACTGTGAAGAGTAAGAGCTTATCTTTACAGGTTATGCAATAAACGGCTAGTTTGGATCTTTGATTAGAGAGGTGAATGTCCACATTCTTTTCTGACCTGGAATCTCAAACCTAAATAACAGGTATTTCATATAACCATCGAAAAGAGTGTCTACACTGACCAGTTACTATGGAGTTTGGCTCACCCAGGGACACCAGGCTCCCGTAGGTCTCCAGCATCACATCCCTGTAGAGGGTCCTCTGAACGTTGTCCAGGTCCTGCCACTCCTCCCAGGTGAAGCTCACGGCCACGTCCTCAAAGGTCACCATCCCCTAAAATGACACATTTATCCTTCATTCAAATCATCAGCCTGGATCAGAAAACAGTCTGGGAGTTCATTCTTTTGTGTGAGAAATATACCATTAACAATGAAGAACTTTTGGCCTCCCTGGTGGCGCAAGGGGTTAAACACCGCACTCTGAAGCAATCCGCAACCTCTACAGCACAAGTTCAATCCCTGGTCAGCCAGAGAGAACCCACATGTCGCAGCAGACCTCTCTTGTCTCCCTCGCTGCTCCCCTGAGCAGTGTATTACAGTCGTTCTGTCTGCTCTGTTCCCCACTCTGTCTCTGGTGAATCCTCTCACCCCCCTCCCACCCCCATCTCTGGCCTGTGTCCCAGCTCTTGTATGCATAAATAAATAAATCTTAAAAAAAAAAAAAAGAAGAACTTTTATAAAATGATGTCAGGAAGAAGGAAATCTCAGCAATAAATTGATTACTATATGACATCACATTACTTTATCTGGAAAAAAAAATCCTATGACCATCCACTTAAAGAGTGGCATCTATAAAAATACCCTATAATTTTTAATAACACAGAAAAGTGTTCAGGAGATTTTCCTTAACATGGTAAATGCTTCCCTGGTGGCAAAGAGGTTAAGTCTCAGCACTATGAAGCTATAGCCAGCCACTGCAGCATGAGGTCAAGTCCCAGGCAGGGAGCTGATCCAAGTGGCACAGGAGACCTCTCCTATCTCCCCGCTGCTCCCCTCAGCAGTGCATTTCAGTCCATCTGCCTGTTCTGCTCCCCCCAACCCCCGCCACGCCTCTGGCCTATACCCCAGCTATTGTTTAAAGAAAAAATGAATCTTTAAAAAAAGTTTGAGATTGTAACAGAGCATTTTCTGAGATGAACACACAATCACATAGTATTCAAAACTACAGCTAAAATCACACATGTGAATTTATAAAAGAAAACCCAAGAGTGATACAAATCTGTGACTACTGGATGCCAACGTGAGGTTCCTGTTTTTGTGCAAACACGTCTCACCGACTCCTGCGTGTGCCCCCCATCCCCCCGCCCGCTGGGCTCCTTCAGCTGGCACAGAGCCCAATCACTGAGCAAACACATCCTTCAGGTTTGCCGAAAATGACAATTCTCATGGGAAAAAGTTACTGTATTTCTTTCAGCACCAAACAAAATATCTGATAATATTAACTAAAGAACTGAAAGATAAAAGCGGTAGGATTTTTATTACTTAAGATTACTCCTGAGAGACAGGAGTCCAGGAGAAACGCCCATGTTGAGGCCTGAATCACTGGCTGGAAGGAAGTGATACTGTATGTAAGGACAGACACAAGAATGTGGGTTTTATTTTGGACTTCCTGAGCTCCAGGTGGCCCTTGGACACTAAGAGAAGCAATCAGAGTGTTGGGACGCTGATGGAAAGGGTAGGGAGGAGGTCCCAGCTGGGACTGCAAACCCAAGGGCCGACTCGGTTAGGAAGACCTGCACAGCGCTAAGAACGGGCCTGGGTTTGGACACCAGGATGAGCAGGATAAGCAGAAGCAACAAGAATTCAGGGAAACAGAAGAAATCACAACAGACTGTGACAGAAGCTAACATACAAGAATTTCCAGGAGAGGATCACGACTACAGTTTCATACATGGCAGGACACTGCATTGAAACGGTAGGGAACAGTCACTGATCAGACTAACCGAGGGCATTGTGAGCTTCGCAAGAAACAAAAGAGGACTAGACTGAGATGGTCAAAGAGCAAAACAGCAGCAGAAACCCTGCCAGAAACTCCAGCCTTGAACAGTCTGCCGTGCAACCTGCACGTACAGGCCCGCTAAGCACATAGTCCTCAAATGTCCCAAGTTTGCTCCCTGCGTCAAGTCGGGAGGTACAGGACCACACACTCCAGCATCTCCACAGAAACCTCACCTTGCTGGGCAGTGGCATGAGGGAACCATTGCCACCATCCAAGGCTGGTTTCCAGATTGGTAATGAGACACTGTCCAGGGATGTGCGTAGTCAGAGAGACAGTCTCCCACTGTGTGCCTGAGAATGAAGCGCGCAGCCCTCAGCAGCCCATTCTGTTCAGGTAACCAGTGCGTCTGTCTTCGGGCCCGGGTTTCGCACAGACCGGAGACAATAGGTGCTCACCCTGGATGCCTGTAAGGTCGATGGCCTGTAGGCTCTACATACCTTTATGTTCTTATGGAAAGACCCGTGAAAGGGGACTTATCCTATTTCTATTTTTCATTTTAATTTATAAAACTTCATAAAGTGCAACATAAAGAGAGCTGAGGAAAGTAATCATTGGAAAAAAAAATAATAATAATAAACATTGACTCACCACAGACTTAGTCATTGTCTCCTGGACTTAGAAGCACTGAGGACTGTGGAAGCTGAGCTGGGAGCAAAGGCAAATGGAGCAGAGCCACGAAGGACTGGAGCGCCTTGCTCCAAGGTGCTCGAGTGCAAAGCACCGCATACATTAGCTGGAAAAGAAGAGTCTTTCTGAGAGGCAAACATAGTCTTACACTCTCAGAAGCTGCAGGAAAGGACCCACAAGAACAATAACGGTTAGATTCTGGATTTAAGTTTACCCTTAATATAATGAAAGCACACATTTCCTACTGATTTATGAACATTTAATGGTAAGAACTGATTTAAAATTTTAAAAGTACTTACTTACAAGACCTCTGTGGCCCCAGATTTTAGAGAAAAGGCCCACATAATGCACATTTTTGGTGGTACGCTGTCATTGTACAGGTTCCCCAAAACTTGTGGCCCTGGATTCGTTTCCTGGGGACGTCTCCTCCAGCAATGAGCAGGTGTTGCCATCTGGCTTGCTTTAACTGAAGGGAAGTCAGCAGATGATGTATAGGATGGAAAGCGCTTTTCTCACTGGAGTCTGCGCTCTGGGGATGCTGCCATCTGGTGAGGACACCTGGGGGTAGCTGTTGGGGCACATGGATTAGGCAACAGCCAGAACAAACCAAGTTAATGCAGTCATCTTACACCAACAACCAGCCTCAGACAAGGTACTAGATGATCACAGCTGTACCTGTCATCCAGGCAACAGGGCTGACTAAGCCTGGCCGGGAAAGGGGAACCATAAAACTTCCAGCACATGAAATGGTTGGGTGTTTTGTTTCAATGAAAAGCAGAGAAGTTTAGTTGTACATCAAATGTTCAGTGACAGATCTAAATCCCTAACTCAATGTTTGTAACAAATGAAGTGGGGGGGGGGTGCGGGGAAGTCTTCAATCACACATTAGACATAATCAAGAGACCAGCACAACAGGATGAAATTTTAAAAAGCATCGAGAATGTCAACCAGATGGACTTCAGCGAGGTTGCTGGACTAAGCGAGACCACGGGAATCAATCAAGTGCCTTGTGTGCAGATCAAAAGTCAACATTTTAAGTTTTTCACAACACGCCACTATGAGCTGTTATTGTTCTGTGCTTGATCTGCATTTTGAGAAACTACTTAAAAGTCATGCAAAGCAGTCAAATTTTCCTATTTCAAATAAAGAATAGGTTCAATTGAGCAATTATGAGAAAAAATTAAAATTTAAGTGGGAAACATTTTACCATGAACCACTAGAGCTCACTAATCCACAGACAGCTACAGAGGGAAAAAGGACAGGCATGTTTAAGGCAAGGTCTACTAAGGCATGCTTGCCCTCAGAGGCTGCAGTTCTCAAAAAACAAACCAAACAGCCATCAAGAAACAAGTTTTGGTTACACTGCAGCAAGTGGTTAGTGTTAGCCAGAGTTCAAGCAGCCTGATGTAAGCAGGTCATGTAACCCGGCAGAGGCAGATTACTTCCAATTATTTTCATCTTTCCTATAAGGCAGAAACACCCTGACAGATCTGAATTACTAGGAAGAACATTCAAGACAGAGGGAGGTTCAGCATTATCTTTTCACACCAAATTTCATGATGGACTAGGTTTGAGAGAGGTCCAGTTCTGGAAACAGTGAGAATGAAGGAATAAGTGTGTGCTTAGAAAGGAAAGACAGGTGCCCCTCCACCCCAGAGGATGCCAGAGACCCTTCCAATAAGGAACATTTTCTAGATGTTTGCCTACCCCTCTCAACCCAGGCCTCCAGAAACTTGATCCAAACTTCAAATATCCCACAATCTTTCACAGCTTGTGAAGGAGGCAGCATCGCCCAAATCTTGTTCACTCTGGGCGGACACCGCAATAATTACTTAGCCATACTAAGGCAGGATCTCCTCTCTGCGATGCTTCTTCCTCTGCTCTGCAGTGCTAGACAGAGGGTTCAAGCCATTGGGTTTGACCTCCAGGTAGCTTATTCTTCACATGCCTGTGCTGCCATTCCATGCTTCCTAACAGCTACCTGTCAAAAGAAAACAGGAGCATCACGCAGAGGCCAAATATCCCTCCTAGAACTCAGTCTCTGGAATCCAGGTAGGTCTTGTAAAAAGTTTCAAAAATGAAAGTGGGAGTGGAAGGCAGGTACCCAGTGCATGAAGGGGCTGCCACACTCCAGGAGAGATGCCAAGAAACCTCACCAATACAACTTCACGCTAAGACTAGGATTCCCAAGGGCTTCACCTAGAATTCGGGCATCTCACTAGTCATTAATATTTTATCATACAGATGCCCAATATTGACACACAGGTTGATCACCTCGCCCAGGACGCTTCCTGGCAGAGCAGGAACTCAAAAGCAGACCAGGGTTCTCTCTGCAGGAACGTCCCACCCTGCCGGGCGCCTGCGCCTTGCTGGAGTCTCAATCTACGACTCCACACCAGACCTAGAAGCTTCGCAAAGCACAGCTGGCCCACTACTGCCCGTCTTCCTCGGAGGCAGCGTCAGTGAAAGCACCGCGAGGACTGGCCCTCCCCCTGCCCGGACCTGCGGCCCTTCGGTTCCAACCATCTCCCCCATCGGCCCCGGCACCCGCGCTCAGGAGCCCGACACGCACCGGGCTTCCTGCTCCACCCCTCACGCCCCCGGCTGCACTGAGGGCCCGCACTCACGACTCCGCAGCGTTTACCCTCCCTTCCACCCGGGGCCCCAGGCCAGGGCCTCCCCTTCACCCCCACACCAGCACGCACTTCCCCTCCCCCACCTTCCGGCGATCTCCCCCGCTCGTCCCGAGTGCCCGGGCGCCACTTCACTGCCGTCTGCACGCACATCACTCACGCACCTCGCCGCTTCCTCCGGGCAGGTTCCCAGCGCCCTGGGGCCACTCCCTCCCACCGCCCCCGACACACCTCCTGGGCTTGAACCGGGAGCCCAGGCAGCGCGAAGGCCGCACCGAATATGGCGGAAGAGGGGGTGGGGTCACGCCTGCGCGGAAGATGCCTTCCCAGAACCCCTTGCGGGAAGCGCCGCGGCAGCGAGGACTACATTTCCCACAAGCCTCTGCACCTGTGGGCCGTCAAGGTCTTTGGAGGCGCATCCTGGCGTCTTCAGCCGCGTCGAATTGGTGGGAGAGGGAGGGTAGGGGGGGGGGTGCCCTGGGGATTTGCAGGTGAGGGGTTGCGCCCGTGTTCAGGGCGGCGTGAAAAGGCTGGGACAGGTGTTATTTTCTCCAGAACACAGGAGCTTCTCAGACTGACTTCCCTGACTCGCTGCACTTTGAAAGCTCCCTGGCGCGGGTGGGGAGTTGATGACACGTCGGAGTTCAGGGGGAAGACGTCTTTCCCAGGCTAGTTCCAGACTCAGGTATGACCAGTTTCTGCATTTGAAGGATTGAATGAGGCCATTGGAAGGCGTCCAGCTGACCTCCCCTTGACACGGGCCGGGCCCCACTCACCGGGAGTGAGGGCTCTTGGACTTAGGCGGAATAGATAGATCCCAGACGCGAGTGTCAGAGTGAAACAAGGACAGTTTACTAGGCCAACCGGAGGGAAGCAGGCGACCCCCACGCAGGAAGTCCCCTAGGTCACAATATTGGGTACATTTATGGGGGCGAACGGGTGAATGAATAGTGAAGATGGACTACTCAGTTTTCTTCAGGGGAAGAGTAAGGGCTTTCTTGAAATCTGTGATCTGGGTATTCCTGTCATGGTTGCCTAGAGATGTATCCTTTAGTATTATAATGACACTATAATGACTTGTGGGTATTTTTAGGTCACTTCAGGGCCCTTCCTAGCTCCAGCCAGCTCAAAGAGGTTTGGGGTGGACAGTTGTCTGGAGAGACTGAATTGTGTCTGAAAGACTATGTCCTGCTCTTTGGCAGAAAGCAGGGATGCTTATCTAGAATTACAAAGAAATAGAAAGGGGGAGGGGCAAGGATCAGAGTGTCTGTCATTGGGACACAAGCATCTGTTCATTCCTTTTGATGCCGGCTTGATTTCGCCAGCATCTGGTGGTCAGCAATTCTGATGTTATCCTTTGTAATGAAGTTCTTTTCCCTTGGAATGTGAAAAAAGTAAGGGGGCAAAAAAGCAGTGGGATCCGTAGCCTCAAAGGAGGTACATCAGTGCATGTCCCGGCCAGTCAGAATCGGTCCAGGGCCTCCTGAAGGTTGCGGTGTCCAGAAAACGGCTGTCTCCAGAGAAGGCATCATGTCCAGCGCTGAACCCCTGGGCCAGGCAGTGCTCTCTGGCATGTGAGACTGGGGTGTCCTTTCTTTTTTTTTTTTTTTTTTGTGGGAACCTCACTGGTGGCTGGGGAACAAACCAGCGCTGCAGAGGCTGCGGGCAGCCTCACAGCCCAGCGCTCAACTACTGCGCCACCAGGGGAGGCCCTCTTTTTTTTTTTCTTTTTTAAGATTTATTTATTTTATACAAGAACTGGGGTACAGGTAAGAAGCGCAGGAGGGTGACAGAATTCACCATAACCAGAGTGGGGAACTGAACAGGTAAACAGACCAAAGACACCGCTGAGGGGAGCAGCACGCAAGGCAGGAAAGTTCTGCTGCACTATGTGGGGTTCTCCCTAGCCGGCGAGGAATCGAACCAGCACTGCAGAGGCTGTGGATAGCTTCGCAGCCTGGGGCTCAACCGCTGGGCCATGGGGAGGCCCCTGGGGTGTCCTTTCTAAGCAGATGTCCACTGGGGTGCTGGGAGCCCTGGTTTTCTTGCTCTGGTGTTCCAGCCAGGCTGAGCTACTTGAGCAACTTGAAGGCAGCTTTGGGCCTGGAGCTTGACTGGCAGATCTGCTCTGAGGTCCTGGGGCTGTCGGGGCTGGCATCCAGTTTCCTGTTGCACCCTCACGCCCTCAGATAAGATTGGCCACATCTCAGAATTTCCAAAACTCTAAAAACTGTCCAGGCTTCCCCAGACATGTGATGACTGGGGTTCTGTTATAATTAGGTATAAGTGGTCAGGCCCGATGTGGGTGTGGATTGTTAACAGGGTGTCAGCCTGATTGCCCTTTAATGTCTGTGCTCCAGCACTGGCCTGTTGGCAGACCCTCCGACTTGGCCAAGGATGGGGGTCCTTGATGGCATGAGGCCTGGCCCTTTACCAGGGTTTCTGCAATGGCTTACTTAGAAGTTTGGAACTCAGGTTTGCAACCCAATGAAAGGAATCCAATGGTGAGGTTAAATGGTGTTTCCACAGAAATACTGGATCCTACCCCAAGGAGGAGGTGAGGTAAGTAGAATAGTGTGAAGGGAGAGCCCTTAGTTTCCTTCAGTGTTACTTTCTGCTGGGATTAAAGCCAATGGAAAATTAACAACCCAGCACAGGCAGGACTATTGTGGGCCAGAGCATTCAGGAATCAAGTTTTGGGTCACTTTAGGCAAAGAAGTTGACAAAACTTCAGTGCCTGCTGAAAGCAAAGGTGACCACGAAGAGTGGGAGGGAACAGACAACTGTGACTTGGAGACCAGGTGGACATGATGACTCTGTCTTGACTGTCTCTTCCTCCTCCTTTTGTGGTTACATTTGTGTGTGATTATCTTCCCTGCAGTCTCCTGTTGTTACTTTTGGTTTTTGTTCTCCTCTTCTGTTACCATGTTTATTTTTTGTTCTTTGCTGTTAAATTGTGATGTAACATAGATACATTAACTTCATATCATAGTGTCTGAGTATTGCTAACTGCATCAGAGTGTTTAAGTTACAGGACTTCCAAGAGAAGAGTAAACACTGCTCAAGGACATGGTTTTGGTGGCATTTGACATTTGATTTTCTGTATTTAGACATTAAGATTTAAGAGGGTTATAGATGGATGGCTGGAGACAAGGGGTTGATTTTGTCAAATGTTGTGAGATAAACATACATTTCCTCCCCTAGGAGGTCTCATAGGATGAAGGTCTCATAGGATGAAGACATGAAATTTTTCTCAAGAATACATTTTGCACTTAGTTGTTTTTAAAGATTACTTCGTAGAAGAGCTGGGGTGTAGGCCAGAGATGAAGGGGGTGAGAGGAGTCCCCAGAGCCAGAGTGGGGAGCATAACAGGCAGATCCACTGAAATACACCGCTGAGGGGAGCAGCTGGGAGACAGGAGAGGTGCGCCATGTGGTCAGCTCCCTGGCCAGGGATTGAACTCAGACCATAGTGGTGATAGCGCTGAGACTTAACCCCTAGGCCACCAGGGAGGCCCTATATTTAACTCATTTTACAGCTCCAGCAAGATACTGTCACCAACCTTCACATTTCTAATGATTTCCAGGTATTTCCCATTTGGCTCCATGTCAAGTAGACACTTGCAGAAACTGACAGTCTGCAAGGACTCCTTATACTTCTATTCACTTTCCTTTTTTACTCTTTGGTGAGCTATGAACAGGCTAAGCTCCTTACAGGGGCAGGAGCGCGTTTCCTGGGACAGCAGCTCCTCGGCACAACCTCCAAGGTGTTTCCTCCCTCTTCTCTCGTTTTCCCACCCCCACAATTGTGTGTCGGGTGCGGCTATCCAAATGAGCTCCTGTCTTAGTTCTATGTTGAGGACAAACACCCAGGACAGAAGACACCCAAACACATCACAACAGCCCCTGCTCTGATCAAGCCAAAGAGCAACAGAACCATAGACAGAAAAATAAACCCCTGCTAAGGAGAACAGATGTCAAAGCAACAATCCCTCCAGCACACAGCACAAGCTGTTACAAAATGCCAACCACCAAGACATGCACTTCTGAACACACGGTAAGCAGGAGCCCCAAAGAGATTAATCAATTCCCAAATCATACAAAGAAAGGTTTGGGGACCATGACAACAATCCTCTCAGTGTCAGACAAGATTGGCAGCTTAAATGAGGGAGTATCATCCAACGAATGAGTGTCATCTAGTCCTCCTATTCCTTCGAGGAACCATCTGAGTATCTTATTTCTGTGCCAACGTCCACCTACAATTCAGGCCAGTAAACATTAATTTGGGATCAAAGTACATTAATTTTGGATCAAAGAAGTATAATCCAAGGTACTAGAAACTTAAAATTCGTTCCCAAGAAGGATAATGTCAAGAGGTTTTACGTGAGGAAAAGAGGAAGATGAGCCAAATGGTTTTTTTTTTTTAAGTTGATTAGTATTAACAGAATTAGTCTTAGTAATTGGTTATGGATTCTCCAGAAAAGAGGAAGAGGGAACGAAGACTTCTCGGATAATTGCTTAATATTTTTTTCTTTTTATTTAAAAAAATTTGTTTGATACAATTGGATCTGGTCCAGTCCAAAGATCTTTAACCTGGTGAACAGCTCTCAGCTCCATTTTAATGATTGGTTAACAGATGTCACCTTTTCAACCTGTGCCCAGGACCTGTGTCCAGGACAGGTAACTGGTCACTTCAGACCATGCCCCTTCCGATTGATATTCAGCACACAGAGGAGCTGTGCAGAGACTAACATATACACACACGATACAGATTAACAAGACACCGGATTCCAAGACGACATTTGTGACATTAGATGGTGGGGATACTTGGTACAGTTGCAAATGGAAGTCACGATCCTCGGTGGCCACAGAGTGGACAGTGTGTTTCTGTAACTGCCAAAGATGGTGACATGAATGCATCCCATCCCCACACTATTCGGTAATGTGCTCTCACAACAGTCACACTGAGACAAGACTATTCTCCACCCCTTACAACCTTTGAGGCCCTTCAACTGCCCTGAAAAATAGAAATGAAATTGACACTGGAGCTCAGAGCACTGTCCCCTGGACATCGAATCACCCCCAGAGGGGAACTACTGGTCTCTAGCCAAGGTTTAGAAATTTTTCAATTACTATTTAACATTTCTTTCTGAAAATTGTCATCTGAATTACCTAAAATTCACGAAGAAAACCTGACATATATAGAAATTTCTATAGATATGTAGATAAGCTTGGAACTTCGACACCTGAAATGTATTTGTAAGGCCTGGGATTATTCTCAGTGCTCAGTGAGCACGCCCTGCATGGTAAAGACATTCAGTCTTGTCCTGTGTCTCCTGACAATCATTCTGGACTTCCATCGATGGGCTATAGATGAAAGGTACCAACACAGGTTCTATCCCGTATGCATGTCCTACATGAGGGCTGGTAAATTGATACATAGGCAGTAAGAGCTCAATACAGCAAGCTCATCCCTCGGGCCTGGTAGTGCTATGAAAAGATCACACACGAAAGGACTAGACAGAGTAAATATTTCTCACTCAGGAAAAGTACAAGGGAGACGTCTGAGGTAGAGTGAGAGTGTGCTTCCCAATCCGTCCCCTCTGTTCCAGCCATGGAGGCATCTCATGTTTGGCTCCCAAGGGAAAGCCTGACAGCCATCTGCACTTCAGAGTCACATGGCATTAAAAACTTAGAAACACATCTTGGTAGAAATGTTCATCATTTGTGTTCATTTTCTTCTGGACCAGGCTCGGTCACAATGTCCCACCCAAGATAAATGAAGGATGAGAAATGCAGGCTGTTGTGGAACAAAAGCTGAATTTAGTGATCACTCACTCAGTCACACTCTGCCACATGGGACCGAGCCCCTCTGTGAGTTCTGAAACATAAAGTGAGGGCTCACTCATGAGAGAAATATTTCTTGCTTTATGCTCATAGGGTCTCTCTCCCGTGTGAATTCTTTGATGCCTGTCCAGGGAGGATTTCTGGTAGAAAGTTTTTCTACATTCGTAACATTCATAACATTTCTCTCCTGTGTGGATTCTCTGATGCCGACTGAGGGTTGATTTCTGATAGAAAGATTTCTTACATTGCGTACATTCATAAGGCTTCTCTCCTGTGTGAGTTCTTTGATGTATAGTGAGCTCTGACAAGTAGCAGAAAGTTTTCCTGCACACTTTACATTCATAGGGCTTCTCGCCTGTGTGCGATCTCTGATGCCTATTGAAGGATGACTTGAGGTAGAAAGTCTTCCTACACTCTTTACATTCATAGGGCTTCTCTCCCGTGTGAGTCTTCTCGTGGACAGTGAGGCCGGACTTCCAGTGGAAAGATTTCCTACACTCTTTACATTCATAGGGCTTCTCACCTGTGTGAATTCTCTGATGCTTAGTAAGTTCTGACTTGGAGTAGAAAGTTTTTGTACATTCTTCACATCCATACGGTTTCTCTCCTGTGTGAGTTCTGTGATGTACAGTGAGGGTTGATTTCTGGTAGAAAGATTTCCTACATACTTTACATTCATAGTGTTTCTCCCCTGTGTGTGTTCTCTGATGGACAGTGAGGGATGACTTATGATAGAAAGTTTTCCTACATTCTTTACATTCATAGGGTTTCTCGCCAGTGTGAATTCGCAGATGAACAGTGAGTTCTGACTTCTGAGAGAATGTTTTCCTACATTCTTTACACTCATAGGGCTTCTCTCCTGTATGAATTCTCTGATGTACAGTGAGTTCTGACACGTAGCAGAAAGTTTTCATACATTCATTGCATTCATAGGGTTTCTCTCCTGTGTGAATTCTCTGGTGTCTATTGAAGGATGACTTGTGGTAGAAACCTTTCCTACATTCTTCACATTCGTAAGGTTTCTCACTTCTGTGGCTCCTCTGATGTACCGTGAAGGCTGACTTCCAGTTGAAAGTTTTACTACATTCTTTACATTTATAGGGCTTTTCACTTGTGTGTATTATCTGATGCCTGGTGAGGGCTGACTTCCAGGAGAATGGTTTCCTACACTCTTTACATTCATAGGGTTTTACTCCCGTGTGAGTTTTCTGATGTCTTCTGATGGCTGACTTATGATAGAAACGTTTCCTACATTCTTCGCATTCGTAGACTTTCTCACCTATGTGTGTTTTCTGAGATTTACTGAGCTTAGGCAATTTATAGGGAGTATTAACAGATACATTATAGTCAGATTTCCCCCCTAACTGAGATCGCTGGAGGTGAACGAGGTGTAACTTTTTACTGACATCATTCCCACTCTGATTACATTTTTGATGGTCTTCAAGATGAACTCTATGAAGACTTGATTTTGTTGGTTTTTCCAAAAAGGTCTTTCCCCATTTATTACCTCTATCAGGAGTCTCCTCTATGGAGGCTCGCTCTTGGGCAGTGACAGCTGACCTGTCACAGTCTTTCCCAAATCCTTTACATTTATAGCGGGTCTCGCCCCGGAGACTCCTTCTAGGTGGGAATACTATGTTGTTGTTGAAGACTTTCCATTTTCCACTACCATCAAAAGGCCGCTGCCCACTTTGACTCCTGTGGTAAAGACCTGTAAGCTCCAGACACTGGAGGGGTTGCCCACTTACCTCATGGCCCTCAGCTTTCCCATCAGTGTGCACCTTAACAGGCTCCCAAGGGAGAGACATCTCACATGCCTGAATCTCTTCAGGTACCATCACTGAACAGCTTCCATTGCTATTTAAAATCAATTTTGAAACAAGCCCTGAGCTCAAATAAATTGCTGCTCCTAAGTCACTTCTTTCAAAATCGGATGTTTTGCTGTTGGTGAGGGCGACACGCCACAGATGTCTGCTCTGGTTTTCTGGGCTATTCTCAGGCAGGCCACCCACAGTCTGGACATCTGAAACGAGAAGAAAATAACCATTTCCATAAACAACAAAGCACTTCATGTGAACGCAAATATAAAAATAGACATCTCTTTCTTATACTAGTGCAGAAATTAAGAACTGATTTTATAATGCCAAAAAAAAAAGAATTGATTTTATGATGATTTTTCTCCCTATTCAGATAACATAAAAAAATTAAAATCAGGGCCTCCCCGGTGGCGCAGTGGTTGAGCGCTGGGTTGCGAGGCTGCCCGCAGCCTCTGCAGTGCTGGTTCGATTTCCGGCTGCTCCCCGGCCACCAGAGGAGGGTCCCCCATGGCGCGCAGACCTCTCCTGCTGCCCACTGCTCCCCTCAGCAATGTACTTCGGTCCTTCTGCCTGCTCTGCTCCCCGCTCTGGCTCTGGTGAATTCTCTCACCCTCCCGCGATTCTGACTGTACCCAGTGCTTGTATAAATAAATAAATAAATCTTTAAAAAAAATTAAAATCAAGACAAAATATTTGGCCAAAATACTTACTTCCTCTGTAATTTCAGATTTCAGCTGAGAGCTTTGCCCCTGGCTTTTCTTTTTCCAGTCTTTTTTACTTTTTTTTCCCTTATACTATCTGTGGAGCTCTTGTGATTAACTTTCCTGATGACACAATATTCAAAAATGGCACTATTTTCCTGGATCTGTAACACACTGACTCAGGGGCGGGACACTTGTCTGCCATCTAAGCAGGAATGCCGCAGAGGAATAAGGATTTTGTATCCGCATTTGTGGAGGGGTTTCTACACCCTGGGGGAAGCTGTGGGCATCGGTCGGCTTTCTCAGATACGAGTTAGCAACTCCACATTACAAAAGACAGCTCTCTGCAAATTCCAAATTCAATACTACATCACTAGCTTCTGGAAACACAGCAGAAACACGCCATTTTGTACATTTCCTTGCTGATTTTAGGTTCTGCAACCTATGCTGTGCCCACCACCTCTGAGAAGCCTTATTCTAGCTCATTCTGAAATCAGGATCCCTGACATGCCCCCCTCTACCCCGGCGTCCTGGTTGGTACCAGAGTCCCTACTTGATAATTCACTGATTCTGAAGACTTTTATATTGTATGGGGGAGTTTCTGGAGTCTTTCAGTTACATTGAAAGTAGAGTTCCTCAATAAATCTGAAGAAGAAGAAATCAAGAAAACCATCCCTTTTATAACTGAAACAAAAAAAAAATCAAATACTTGGGAATAAACCTAAGAAAAGAGGTAAAGGACCTATACAAAGAAAACTATAAAACACTGTTAAAAGAAATAGAAGAAGACACAAAGAAATAGAAAGGCATCCCCTGCTCATGGATTGGAAGAATTAACATGATCAAAATGGCCATCCTACCAAAAGCAATGTACAGATTCAATGCTATTCCAAAAAAATTTCAATGACATTCTTCAAAGAAATAGAACAAATATTGATGAAATTCATATGGAGCCACCAAAAACCCCAAATAGCCAAAGCTCTCCAGAAAAAAAAAAAGAAGGGAATGAAGGCATCACACTCCCAGATTCCAAACTACACTACAAAGCCATAACAATCAAAACTGCATGGTACTGGAACAAGAACAGACACAGAGACCCATGGAACTGAATAGAAAATCCAGAATAAATCCACAGATTTACGGTCAATTAATCTTTGACAAAGGAGCAAAGAATATGCAATGGAGCAAAGAAAGCTTGTTCAATAAATGGTGCTGGGAAAACTGGGTTGCTACATGCAAAAGAATGAAGCTTGACTACTACCTAACACCATGCACAAAAACCAACTCAAAATGGATTAAAGAACTAGACATAAGACCTGAAACCATATACTATATAGAAGGAAATATAGGCAAAACACTACATGACATACACCTCAGCAACATCTTTAAAAACTCATCACTCAAATCAGTGATAGCGAAGGCAAAGATAAACAGCTGGGATGATATCAAATTAAAGAGCTTCTGTACAGCAAAAGAGACAGTAACCAAAACAAAGAGACACCCCACCGACTGGAAGAAAATTTTTGCACACAACACTAATGATAAACGACTGATCACAAAAATCTGCAAACAGCTGATGAGACTCAACAAAAACAAAGTAAATAATCCAGTAAAAAAATGGGCAGAAGAGCTAAAAAAGAACTTCTCCAAAGAGGAAATGCAAATGGCCAACAGGCATATGAAAAAATGTTCAGCATCACTTGTAATCAGGGAAATGCAAATCAAAACCACAATGAGATACCATCTTACACCAGTGAGAATGGCACATGTTTAAAAAACTAGCAGCCCTCCCCTGGTGGCGCAGGCAGTTGAGCACAGCACTGTGAACCTGTCCGCAGCCTCTGCAGTACGGGTTCGATCCCAGCCAGTCAGCGAGAATCCCACATGGCGCGGCAGACCTCTCCTGATTTGCCCACTGCACCCTCAGCAGTGTATTTCAGTAGATCTGCTGTTCTGCTCCCCGCTCTGTCTCTGGTGAATCCTCTCACCCTCCTGCACATCTGGCCTATGCCTTGGTTCTTGTATGCATGAATAAAATAAATCTTTAAAAAATAAAATAAAAATAAATAAAAATTAAAAAGCTAGCTACAACATATGTTGGCGAGGCTGCAGACAAAAAGGAACTCTCCTGCACTGCTGGTGGGAGTGCAAACTGGTCCAACCACTATGGAAAGCTGTGTGGAGATGCCTCAACCTGCTAAAGAGGGAACTTCCATATGACCCAGCAATTCCACTCCTAGGTATTTACCCAAAGGACACAGAATCATTAGTTCAAAAGGGTACCTGCACCCCTATGTTTATAGCAGCACTATTTATAATAGGTAAGCTATGGAAACAACCCAAATGCCCCAAAATAGATGACTGGATCAAGAAGTAGTACATAGGGCCTCCCAGGAGGCACAGTGGTTGAGCGCGGGGTTGCGAAGCTGCCCACAGCCTCTGCAGTCTCTGCAGTGTCAGTTCGATCCCAAGCTGCTCCCCAGCTACCGGAGGAGGGTCCCACATGGCGCGCAGACCTCTCCTGCCGCCCGCTGCTCCCCTCAGCAGTGTACTTCGGTCTTTCTGCCTGCTCTGCTCCCCGCTCTGGCTCTGGTGAATTCTCTCACCCTCCCGCGCTTTCTGACGATACCCAGTGCTTGTATAAATAAATAAATAAACAAACAAACAAACAAATAAATAAATAAATAAATAAATAAATCTTAAAAAAAAAAAGTAGTACATATACACCATGGAATATGACTCAGCAAACAAAAAGATAAACTCATGCCATTTGCAGCAACTTGGATGGAGCTAGAAGGGATCATGCTCAGCGAAATAAGCCAGAAAGAAAAAGAAAAATACCAGATGGTCTCTCTCATAGCAGGAATTTAGAAAACCTAAATCAGGGACCAGGAAAAAGACTAATTATAATAAAGTAAAAATCAAAATCAACAATAAACCAGAGACACACTATGGGGCGGAGGGGGGGGGCAGCAGGGGGAGGAGGGATTAGTCAAAATAGGGGGTGGGAACTGTATGGGGAATATAACCAAGATGAAAATGCATACATTGTGCAAAAATGAAAAATGATGTAAAAAATATATAAAATAAAATATTAAAAAAAAAAGAAAGTAGAGTTCCTTCTATGTTTCTTATTATGTTGTGGCTTTTTTTTCCTTTTTATAATTTCCACAAAAGAAAGTGAAAACGCTAACTTGAAATTGCGCTCCCAAAATGTGAGTCCCCCAGTCTAAAGCTCTTGGCTCCAGAGGAGAAACAAACTTTCTCCCCCAGGTAACGCCTGCACCTTTCCCAGGTAAGCAGCTGGTTGAGTCCTGCTCAGCTTCTTGGAGGCTAAGCTTGGTCCACAGGCATGTCCCAGATGTCTCTGCCAGGCCCTAATTGCTGCCCAGGAACCTCCCTACTCCTTCACATCTGAGTGGAAGATTCCCTCACTGGGCCTCCCCCAGTGGTGATGCACACTCTATCCCAATTGGTATCTGCACCTAAAATTTATGTCAAAATGGAAAACACTCGTCTCCAAGTTAAGCTCTACTCAGGCAAACACTTCACATATTATCTCCCTAAAAGTGCCTCCTGAGGTCCATTATTAAAATAATGCCCCCATTGCTACCTCTCACTATGTTTAAACTTTAATTGTGGCTCTTCTTTCACTACTTAACATGTGTATTTACTTTCTCCACCAACAAATTTAAGCTCTCTAAAAAAAGAGATAAAGTAGTTTGATTACGGTTAACATCAGCAGAGGTATAGCAATAAGCAGCGTTGAAAACCTCCCAATTAGCACGTTGGAAGAATAAACAAATGTATGCACAAAGGGCTGGAGCAAACAGATTGAGAATGGAGGAACTGGGGGCAACTAAGAATCCAGAGGCAGGGACCAACACAGGATGAGAAGCTAGGTAGTGACTGGCTTTTGGTAAGTCTAAGAACATCTGCAGTCATTAAGAAAAAAGAGGGAGCGGGCCTCCCTAGTGGCCTGGGGGTTAAGTCTCAGTGCTATCAAGCTATTGGCAGCCACTGCACCCTGAGTTCGATCCCAGGCCAGGGAGCTGACCCACATGGCACAGCAGACCTCTCCTATCTCCCCGCTGCTCCCCTCAGCAATGGATTACAGTAGAGCTGGCTTGCTTCCCACTCTCTCTCTGGGGAATCCTCTCACCCTCTGCACCTCTGGCCTACACGCCAGTTCTTCTATGTAAAAATAAACAAAAAAAACTTTTAAAAGGCTTGAAAAGAATAAAGAGGGAGAAATTCATGAAAGGGAGCCTGTTGGAGCATAATAATGAATGAGGCTGGCACATGCAGGCTACCTGCCTAGGGGCTGGTCCTAGATGAAAACATGGTGACAGACAGCTCCACACGGACCATGCAGTGGCGCCCCTCTCCCCAGCCCCCATGCCCATCAGCCCTGACTGACCTGAGAGGCTCCCGTTTGGGGGTGCTCCAACAGTCCATGGCTCTGCTCCTTGCTCCAACCTGACGATCACCTCAGGTTTGGCAACACAACGCCCTGGTGATGAGAAATAATAATGGCTGCCTTAGATCCAGCTGCTGAAGCTTTCTGGCCTCTGAGGTTGGCAACAGCAGAGCTTTAGGTTGTAAAACCACCAGCCAGTTGGAACCTCTTTTTTTTTTTTTTTTTATAGAGGCATGTTTATTTATTTATTATATTTGTTTGTTTGTTTTGTTTATACATGCACTGGGTACAGTCAGAAGCGTGGGAGGGTGAGAGAATTCACCAGAGCCAGAGCGGGGAGCAGAGCAGGCAGAAGGACCAAAGTACACTGCTGAGGGGAGCAGCGGGCGGCAGGAGAGGTCTGCGCACCATGTGGGATCCTCCTCCGGTGGCCGGGGAGCAGCCGGGGATCAAACCGGCGCCGCAGAGGCCGCGGGCAGCTTCGCAACCCAGCGCTCAACCGCTGCGCCACCGGGAAGGCCCCAGTTGGAACCTCTTAAAGAGAGAGTTGAACAGTCATTTTTCTTGGCCTGGAATCTGAAATCTGCACAGCCGCTAATTACATGAAGAGTCGCACATCTACCCAGGAAGAGCACCGTTTTGCCTCTGGCCATGACCAGAGAGTTTGGCTCACCCAGGGACACCAGGCTCCCGTAGGTCTCCAGCATCACGTCCCTGTAGAGGGTCCTCTGAGCGTCGTCCAGGTCCTGCCACTCCTCCCAGGTGAAGCTCACGGCCACGTCCTCAAAGGTCACCATCTCCTGCAGTGGCACATTCCTTATCAATTCAAGGCATCTGGCAGGGTCAGAAGAACTGGATATGGAGGAGTTTATTCTTTAAGTGACTTTTATACTGTATAGAACGCACCAGGCCCTGTAGGCTATGCTGTGAGACATCGCAGTACATGCCAGTCCTCGCATCGACTGTTCCAAGAAGCGTTATTACAGTTATCACTGATAATCTGGAAATGTCCTCATAGCTAAGAATCAAAGAAAGCATAAAATTCTGCTCCTCATAGGGCTGGATAATCTGGTTTAGAGATGTAAGCGTAACGGGTCACAGAAGCGACCCAAATCACGGCCACGGCACGCTGTCAGCTGTGCTGCACTGAAGCCCCAAAGATGTTCAGTTCCTCCTCACGAACCAGTGTTCTCACGAACGCCACCACAGCAGAAGTTAAGGTGTGAGGAGATAAGGACTTGGCCCACCTGTGGCCCCAAGACATGCCACATCCCCCCTACACTTCCAGCAATGGATACATACAAGTAAGTGTGCCCTGACAGAGGGAAGCCAGCCCTCTTCTTACCCCACAGAGGATGGGGAGGGGGAGGGACAGACACAGGTGTCAGTCACATGATCAGATTTGCCTTTTCACAGCGATCCCCTGGTAGGAGGCTGAGGAAAGGCTTAAAAGAGAGAAGCCAGGGAGAGAGGATGACCCATGCTGAGGTGCTGGAGCAAGAGGAACATAGAACAGGAAACTAATCCTAAAACAGAAACGGAAAAATACCAAGGAGCAGAGCTCGCTGTCAGTAGGGTGAACAGGACTCATTGGCAGGTGCTCTGCGTGACCAGCTTGGCGGGCACTGGCCCATGGAACCAGGAAAAAGGACAAAGAATCTGGCAGCCAGAGTGAGATCCTGAACCTATCATCCCTGAAGCTTCGGTGGTCAAGCACACGAGAAAGGATCATCACAAAGTGGCTCCTGCATCTGCAAATCAGGAGAGGACTCTGCCGGCTGCAGGCACGGTTGGGGAAGCATGACAAGGCCGGAGGAAACCGAAGTCATCAGAGTGAGGGAAACAGCTGGAGGACACCTTAGATATTTATAGAAAAGGAACAAGTGGAGATTTGGAAGGAACACTCACATTTAAAGACACATGGAGTGTCTCTCTGCTCTTCCGGGTCCTATAACCGCCTCGTCCTGCGCGGGGCCGGCCCATCCCCGAGACACTTCAAGTCGGTGTGACCGGAGGTGGCTGGGTCAGGCACGGGGTCACCAGGCCTGCTTTCCACTGGCCGCCCTGCCTTGTACATACCATCAATAAAGCACACTGTACCAGCCAAAGAAAGAAAAAGAAACAGAAACAGACCGTAATGATAAAGAATTTTTGAAAAGATTATGCTAGAAATAAGAAAGCTTCAGTATTAATATTCATATTTCTGTGAAGAAAATCCTAAGACCATCCACATAGATGTTGAGTAGGAATCCATAAAGATAACGTCCCATGGGCCTCCCTAGTGGCTCAGGGGTTAAGTCTCTGATATCAAGCTATCGCTAGCCACTGCAGCCTGAGTTTGAACCCTGGCCAGGGAGATAATCCACATGGCGCAGCAGACCTCTCCTGTCTCCCCGCTCTTCCCCTCAGCAGTGTATTTCAGTAGATCTACCTGTCCTGCTCTCCAATCTCTCTGGGGAATCATCTCACTCCCTGCACCTCTGGCCTATACCCCAGTTCTTCTATGCATAAATAAATAAATCAAATCTTAAAAAAAAAGTTTCTTTAAAAAAAAAAAAACCTTCCCATCTGTAATGACTCAAATGTGACTATCCAGGGGTTTTTGTTTTGTTTTGTTTTGTTTTGAAGATTTATTTGTGCACAGAAGAAATGAGTATGGGCCCAAGGTGTAAGGGGATGACAGGATTTACCAGACACAGAGTGGGGAGCAGGAAAGGTGGCTCTACTGAAATCTACTGCTGAGGGGAGCAGTGGGGAGACAGGAGAGGTCTGCTGTGCAGTATGTGGGTCAGCTCCCTGGCCAGGGATCAATTCAGGCCTCAGCCACGAGGGAGGCTCAAGAGGGTGAATTCTTAACATAGGTAAATGTACGTCTTAACCATAAGTGAGAACCAGCTTATTCCTTTTTCCCCCGATTTAACAGAAATAATCTATTAACAATAAAGGTTCATTGGCTCAGGCAGCACAGTAAAAGCTCTCCCTGTCTTCAGGCAGAAAATTCTTTTATTGTCCCATTTGGGGAAAAAAATAACTGAAACCAAAAGAAA
This sequence comes from Talpa europaea, assembly GCF_964194135.1. Taxonomy (NCBI): domain Eukaryota; kingdom Metazoa; phylum Chordata; class Mammalia; order Eulipotyphla; family Talpidae; genus Talpa; species Talpa europaea. The sequence continues at coordinate 49,662,995 of NC_140084.1, forward strand.
TTGGAGGAATTTTTAAAGGTCAGAATTTAGGCCCGCTGAATGGAGCAGACGAAATCAGAAATCTGCAGTACTCTCTCCATTCCAATCAACTGTAGTGCATCCAGTATTTGTCAAAGGTCATATGATTAAAAACAGCACTTAATTCTTAGCTTAGCAAGTGGAATGTGATGAGATTAAAACATGAAGGATAATATTTTTAGTAGTTATGTTGTATTAGAAGTCTCGTATCCATGATTTATCTACATGCCATCATATTTAAGAAGATATCAAGTTATAAAGGACTACAGAGACAATCTAGAACAAAACTTTCTTCTGAAGATAACAGAAAGTGAATTCTGTGGACATTGGAAAAGCTTCCTCAGAATCCAGCTACCAAAAGCATAAGAAAGGAAACAATTTATACAATCACAGTAACTTTAAAGATAGGTTATTTTTTTAAAGACTTTTTATTTATTTTTAAAGATTTTATTTATTTATACAAGAACTGGGGTATGGGCCAGAGGCACGGGAGGGTGAGAGAATTCACCAGAGACAGAGCTGGGAGCAGAATAGGCAGAAGGACCAAAGTACACTGCTGAGGGGAGCAGAGGAGGAGACAGGAGATGTCTGCCTTGCCATGTGGGAATCTCCCTGGGAATCGAACCAGGGCTGCAGAGGCTGCAGAGGGCTTCACAGCCCTGCACTCAACCTGCTGCGCCACCAGGGAGGCCACTTATTTTTATTTATTTATGCATAGAAGAGCTGGTGTGCAGGCCAGAGGTGGGGGTGGGAGGGAGAGGATTCACCAGAGACAGAGTGGGGAGCAGAACAGACAGCTGTACTGAAATACACTGCTAAGGGGAGCAGCAGGGAGACAGGATAGGTCTGCTGCATCATGTGGGTCAGGTCCCTGGTCTAGCATTGAACTTAGGCTCTACTGGTGATAGCAGTACTGACTTAACCCCTAGGCCTCCAGGTAGGCCCCAGATGTTATTTAGAACTTCAGTAATTTCTGCAAGTTCAGATAATTGAAATGAAATTAAAAAAATCAGAAACAAAACTTTGAGATTTTTTTTTAGGTGAAAATAAAAATTTAGATGAAGTGGGGAATTTTTTTTTCCCAGATACTTAATGACAACACAACATCTGACCCTTAGTTTTACAGAAAAGTTGCACATAATGTACATTTTTGGTGCTATACTGTGGCAGGAAAGGTTTTCACAGACCTGTTAACTTGAATTCATTTCCTCATGGTTTGGCCTTTTAGCCATAAGGAAAACAGTATAAATTATGCAGGAATTCAAAGTACTTCTCCACAGGCGATTACCTACTTGCAATAATGTCATCTGGTGAAGCCCGTGGGTTAGTCTGACAGTTGCACATGGCTTTGCCAATAACCGGAACAAACCACCAAAAAAGTGAATGAAGTCATATTAAATCAAACAGCCTCAGTCAACACACTACATGACTACAGGCTCATCTGTGATCCAGGCAACACCAGAATAGGAACTTAGTGAATAAATCCACCCAGATTGCAGAACACTAAAATTTCAGCAAATAAGTGTCTGCCCTCTTTTCTTTGAAATCCAGAGGTTCTAGGTTGGTTCACCATTCAATAAAGCTAACTGATACATCTAAGCCCCCCAAGCTCAATGCTTGAAACAAATTAAGTGAGGGGAGAAAGGCTTGAATGACGCCCCAAATACAACAAAAAGCATCACAGCCACTGTAGAACTTTAGAAAAGCATAGGAATGTCAAGTGGTTACCCAGGGAGAGGTTACTGGAACAAAGGAGGACCGTGCAGATCATAACGCAACTGTCTGCAGGTCTGAACAAGATGCTTTCAGTTTTTAAAATCATAAATGCGTCCATGCACGCGTTGCACAGGGCTTTCTATTTTGAGAAATCAGTTAGCTGTAACAGTCTAATTTTCCTGCTAGAGAACAGCCTCAACTGATTGGAAGAAAACGATATTCAGCGGAAACCCTTGTATCACGAACCTCGTTTAATGTGTAATGAAATCAGAGCACGTACTGGCCTTGCCCCGACCTGGCCAGTGGCCCCGAAATTCCAACCACCTCCCCGCTGCGTCCAGGTCCAAGGCTCACACCTGCACCCGAGCGCTCGCTAGCACCCCGACACCCCTTTCCCTCCCACCCCGTGTCCCCACCAGCCCTCGAGCACCCCCTCTGCGCCCTGCACCCTGCACGCCCTGCACCCACGACTGAGCAGCACTTCCGCTCCCTCCCCGACTGTGTCCGAGCGTCGGGGCTCCCCCGTCACTCCGACCCGCACTCTAGTCCCTCGCCCATCTTCCCGCTCCCTCCCGCCCCGTTTCCGCCGGCCCGGGGCCGCCCCTTCACAGTCTCCCCGCGTAGACCTTCCGCGACGACCCGGCCCGAGCAGCGGCGGAGGCCCGCGGCGGCGCCGGATGTTGACGGAAGCGCGCGGCGCCGGGCTGCGCCTGCGCAGAAGGAGCGCAGAGCCGGCGCGGGGCAGTCGTCACCTCGGGGCTGCGCTTCCCACGGGCTTCTGCGCGCGCCCTGCGGACGCCAGCGAAGACGTTTTGTTTATTCCGTCTCATCACCCTTGTCCCGAGACCCGAAGTGATGTTGGGGGGGGGGGGGGCGGACCCATCGGGAAATATGGAAATGTATGACTGAGCGTAGGGAACAGACCCCCTCCTGCCGTTCCTCCCTCCCTGCCGCGCAAGGAAAGGGCTTCTAAGGCGGGGAGGATTGAACGAAGCTCATGGTTCAGAGAACTGCTTTCTGGGCCTGGACGGAAAGTGCATGAAAAGACTCAGCAAGGTCCGTTGGGGTGGACAGAGCTGACCCAACCTCCCCCTCCCCCCAGTACCCTCCTGTGAGCGTCCAGAGGAATTGGGTAGGGGTGCGGAGGACGATCCTAAAGACACCTAGCACAGACCAAGATGACAGGAGGGTCCTATTCAGATTATGTGGCATCTGGCAGCCCCCATTCCAGAGAAAGGAGCTGCTGACACTTCAGGGCCCAGGGTTGGCTGATGCTGGATCCAACATCCCAAGAACACCTGCCCTGGATGCATGTGCTTTGCATGTTTTATGATTGCCCCCACGGGGCCTCGCTGGTGGTGCAAGGGGTTAAGCACTGCACTATGAAGCAATTCGCAGCCTCTGCAGCACGAGTTCGATCCCAGCCAGCCAGGGAAAAACCCGCAGGGCAAGGCAGACCACTCCTGTCTTACCTGCTGCTCCTTTCAGCAGTGTATTTCAGTCGGTCTGCCTGTTCTGTTCCCCACTCTGTCTCTGGTGGATCCTATCACCCCCACATCTCTGGCCTGTATCCCAGCTCTCGTATGCATAAATAAATCTTTAAAAAAAAAAAAAGATTGCCCCCACGAATGATTTTATTTCTATGCCGAATAGGAAGACAAAGTCAATGACCCAACCATACCAAATACAAAGAATCGCTTAGGTACAGAGAACAGCTGGGGTGTGAGCAGAGTGGAAAGCATTTGGGATTTGGGTCAAATGGGAAACCTGGGGGTGGATGGAAACTACTTTTGGGGGTGATCACAATTTAATGTCTATAAGTATCAAATTAGAATGAGGGGGGCCTCCCCGCTGGCGCAGCGGTTGAACGCTGGGTTGCAAAGCTACCCGCAGCCTTGCGGCACTGGTTCGATCCCCGGCTGCTCCCCGGTCACCGGAGGAGGGTCCCGCATGGCGCGCAGACCTCTCCTGCCGCCCGCTGCTCCCCTCAGCAGTGTACTTTGGTCCTTCTGCCTGCTCTGCTCCCCACTCTGGCTCTGGTGAATTCTCTCACCCTCCCGCGCTTCTGACTGTACCCAGTGTTTGTATGAATAAATAAATAAGTAAATCTTTAAAAAAAAAATTAGAATGAGGGCCTGCCTAATGGCTAATGCTGGAGCTACAAGTTCACCCACAGATACTTCAATTAGTGCCCTAAAACACACTCAAATCAGGCCACAGCATATAAAGGTGCTAGCAACAGAAAGCCAATCATTACCTCCCTAAGGAAACCTTGAAGAGCTGCAGACTCTAACTTGGCCGGCTTTTAAGAGTGCCAGCCCTGTAGGACTGCATAAAGGAGGTCAACAAAGAGGTAGTGCCCAGCCCCCCACAACCATGCTTCCCAGATACTCAGTCAGACAAAGAAGCAGTGTAGCTTGATTCCCCATTTTTATTTATTGGAGCCAAAGGGGCTGGAGCAGCCCTGTATGTCATCAGTCTTGCTTTGTACAGTCCTCATGTCAGTTGGGACACAAAGAATAACCCAGAACATGAACAAGTGGGTCCCAATGAACAACACAAATTCTTCTCAGTGGATGCAGATGACAGCAAACTCAAGTATGAAGGTCCAGACTCCTAAATGAAACATCCCACTATAAAGCTGCTTAACATGAACATCTGCACGATTTTCCACTTGACTAAGTAGTATTTCCCTTTGTAATGCATGAAATCATGATGGTATATGATGCTGGGGTTTACACTGATTAATAAATACCTCAATTTTGAGGGAAAAAGGGGGGGGCAACATCACCTTAGCTAGCTCTGCACCCACACAACCCCTTGATTTAAAAGGTACTTGCAAGGCCTCCCCGGTGGCTCAAGGGGTTAAATCTCAACACTATGAAGCTGTCTGCAGCCACTGCAGCACGAGTTTGAGCCCTGGTGATGGAGTTGACCCACAAGCTGCAGCAGACCACTCCTCTCTCCCCACTGCTCCCCTCAGCAGTGTATTTCAGTATATCCGCCTGTTCTGTGCCCCCCTCCCACTCTGTCTCTGGTGAATCCTCTCACCCGCCGTACCTCTTGCCCACACCCCAGTTCTTATGTGCATAAATAAATAAAAAGTCTTTAAAAAGAAAAAAAGAGGACATTGTGCCTGTGGACTGTAGGACTGTAGGGTCAAAATCAACCTTTAAGCAAAATGAACATTCACATTCTCCTAGGCTTGGAACCTTAAACCTAAATTGCATTTTTGTTTTTTTTTTTTTTTTATTCAAGCACTGGGTATAGTCAGAAGTGCAGGAGGGTGAGAGAATTCACCAGAGCCAGAGCGGGGAACAGAACAGGCAGACTTACAAAATACACCGCTGAGGGGAGCAGTGGGCAGCAGGAGAAGTCTGCGCACCATGTGGGAACGCTCGCTGGCGACCGGGGATCGAACCGGTGCTGCAGATGCTGCGGGCAGCTTCTTCGTGACCCAGTGCTCAACTGCTGCTCCACAGGGGGAGGCCCTAAATTGCATATTGACATAAGCAATGAAGAGGTCAGTGCCTGACTCTAGCAGTGATAGGCGTTTCACTCACCCAGAGACGCCAGGCTTCCATAGGTCTCAGCATCACGTCCCTGTAGAGGGCCCTCTGAGTGTTGTCCAGGTCTTGCCACTCCTTCCAGGTCAAACTCACTACCACGTCCTCAAAGGTCACCACCTCCCGCAGTGGCACCATCTCTTCAAATGGAGGCAGTATCCAGAGTCAGAAGACCTAAAATCTGAAAGCTCCTTCTTTCGTGGCTGTTGTATCTTGTATGGGTTGCATCATGTTATTACAATGTACTGTGAGGTAAAGAGACATCACAGTAAACATAGCCTGTCTCTGTATTAGCACATCAGCTAATTTCCCTTCTATATAGAAATGGCCTTGTTGCTAAGAACAAAAGGATAAATAAAATTCTTTTCCTCTGAGGTTCTTATTATCTATGTTAGAAACATATATATGAAAAAATACTTGGAAGCCTAGGGGTTGAGTCAAGGCGCTATCACCGAGATGACCTAAGTTCGATGCCCAGCCAGGGAACTGACCCACAGAGTCAGCAGACCTCTCCTGTCTTCCTGCTGCTCCCCTCAGCAGTGGATTTCAGTAGATCTGCCTGTTCTGCTCCCCACTCTGTCTCTGGTGAGTCCTCTCACCCCCCACACCTCTGGCCTACACCCCAGTTCGTCTACACAAAAATAAAATTTTCTAAAAAAGAAAATACTTTTGGGCCTCCCCTCGTGGCGCAGGCGGTTGAGCGCTGCGCTGTGAAGCTGTCCAGAGCCTCTGCAGCTCCAGTTCGATCCCTGCCAGTCAGCGAGGGTCCCACATGGCGTGGCAGACCTCTCCTGTCTCGCCCGCTGCTCCCCTCAGCAGTGTATTTCAACAGTCTGCCTGTTCTGTTCCCCACTCTGTCTCTGGTGAATCCTCTTACCCTCTCGCACATCTGACCTGTACCCCGGTTCTTATATAAAATAAATAAATCTTTAAAAAAAAAAAGAAAAAAAATACTTTTATTAAAAAAAAAAAAGTACCTGAATGAAGTAAAAGATTTGTCAACAGCTGACTCAATGTTGACGGGGGTCAGAAAGGAGCAAATGTAGCTATTTGGGCCCTTTCCTGGTGACACATGGGTTAAAGTCTCAGTGCTATTTCATCTTTAAAACAAAAAAGGCAATGAAAACACAGATTTCCTACTGATATATCAACATGTAATGGTAAGAATTGAGTTTAAAAATTTTAGATTTATTTTTATTTATTTATGCATACAAGAACTGGAGTGTAGGCCAGAGGGGGGGGGGGCATGAGAAGATACACCAAAGACACAGTGGGGAGCAGAACAGGCGAATCTACTGAAATCCACTGCTGAGGGGAACAGCGGGGAGACAGGAGAGGTCTGTTGCGCCATGTGGGTCAGCTCCTAGCATGGGGTTGAACTCAGGCCATAGAGGTGATAGTGGTGAGTCTTAACTCCCTAGGCTACCAGGGAGGTCCAAATTCTATGAGATTTCTGTTGCAATCTGGGCATCTCACCAGTCGTTAACGTGCTCATTTTACAGATGCCCAATCCAAATGTCATACAGGTTGTTAACTTGCCCATGTTGCCTCCTGATCAAACAGGCACTGAAATGCAGATATTCATGCTCTACACAAACACCTTGGCCCCCTGACATCCCTGTGGTGTTGGACTCTCAGTATTAAGACTCCACACCACCCAGCTATGGAGGCTTTTGGAAACACAATGTTAGCACTACCTATCTAATTCTGAGGAAGTATTGTCACAGAGACATCTCCATAAAAGAGAGAGGTACCATTTCCCATCATCCCTAATTAACCAAAGGGGGAGCTGAGAAGCTCATAGAAGTTATGTAACACAGAAAGTAGTTGGGTTCTGGGGAGAGAGCTCTGGAACCCTTGGCCCAGCTTGCACCTGCTATTGCTTCTGAGATCAGACGAGATCGGGAGTGTTCAGGGTACACCTACTATTGCTAAGCAACATGTGGAGGAAACACAGGTAGAGACAATTGAAATAGACACTTGGGTGAGAGACATTGGGGAGCCTGACAAGGGCAGATGTTATCTTGACAGCTTATCTCCTTTTCCTCAGGTACAATTTAATAGGCTTCACTAGGTAAGGTGGATGCATAAGTTGCCATGGTAACAAAGCCATAAGACCAAGAGCAGAAAAACCAGCCAAGATCTAGGAACACAGTGACAGAGCCAGGACATGTTTCTGTGTCCGAAGCCACCATCCAAGACCAGACATCGCAGCTGGTAAACTGGTGCCCCAATTTAAAAAGGCTGGAAAACAGTATAAAATAGAGCGTCAAATACTCCTTCTGCAGACCTCTCCCGTCTCGCCAGCTGCTTCTCTCAGCAGTGGATTCAATAAATCCACATTTTCTGTTCTCCACTCTGTCTTGTGAGGTCTTTCTTCACATCCTTCCCCCTCCGGCCACACTCTGATAATCATCCCCACTATGCTTTTGTCCCAGATTTCTGGGACCTGGTTTTGAACTCCTTCCCTATGGATCCCTGCCAGAAGGTCCCTAAAACGTGCGGCACGCTTTAGGGCTTCCATCAGCCTTGCTTTGGTAAAATTTTGTTTGTCTGGACATTTACCCCAGAGAAGATGGGTACTTTGGGGTATTTTTTTGCAAAACTATTAGCCTTCCTTTTCCATACTCGCTAATTCTATTAAAATTCATTCTAAGAGTATGTTTTTCCTCTGTGTGCATGGATGGTTGGATACTTTCTCTTTTTTTAAAGATTTATTTCATTTGTTTATGAATGCAAGAAGTGGGGTGTAGGCCAGAGGTGTGTGTGTGGGGGTGAGAGCATTCCCCAGAGTGGGGAGCAGAACAGGCGGATCTACTGAGCTACACTGCTGGAGGAAGCAGCGGGGAGACAGGAGAGGTCTGCTGCGCCAGGTGGGTAGCTCCCTGGCCGGGGATCGAACTCAGGCTGCAGTGCTGGCGATAGTGTGATAGCGGGAGATTTCACCCCCGCGCCAACACGGACGCCCGAGGTGGGCTAGGGCCGGGAGTACCCCTTGGTGCCGCACCAACAGAGCCATGGGCATAGAGCAGGTACTGGCCCTACCCTGGCCTGACCCCGGCCCCAGTGCTCTACTCTCCCTCACCCGCCCTGGCCCACGGCGCCCCCGGCACCTACTGGGCTTTCAGCTCCTACCCCGCCCTATGAGCCCGGCGTCGGGGCATCTGCACCGAATTCCTAGCAGCACTGCGGCCCGCACACCCATTACGTCCAGCCTTTACTGTCGCTCCGTCCCAGAGCGCAGGCTCCTCCTTCACCTCCTCTCCTACACTCGCGTCCTCTCGCGCCTCTGCTCCCTCCCGCCCTGTGGTGACAGAGTTCAGGCTCCCCATCCACCCAAGAACCCAGCCTCCACGAAGCGACCGAGAGTTATGCCGGGGGGGGGGGGGGGGGGGGGCCGCAAACTTCCGGCCAAATATATGAGTGGGCGGGATCGCGCCTGCGCAGAAAGGACTCCTCGCGGTGTCGCCATTACAGCGCGACTACATTTCCCACAAGGCTCTGCGTCTTACGTCAGGCGCCCCAGAAAATGGCAATTTCACGGTGTTCCGCTTTGTTGGGTTAAGACCTGAGAGGAGGCTTGAGGGACTGCGGCTACCCACGCGACAGTCTGGTTCGTTGTTAAATCCTGTTAATACCAGTGTAATGTCCTTGAGTTGGAAAATTCGATTTGGGGAAGCTAGACCTTGGTAGGAGACACTCTCTCGCCGTTTGGGTTGGAATGGCGGCAGTCCCGTCCAAACTGCGCTCCCTGAAACCACGAATAGTGGCAGTCACGGCGACTGCGTTTTGTTAAGCTGGTGTGGCTCAGTTAAATTAACACAATTTAAGTACACGACTGGTGGGTTCAGCAAAAGAGCACAGGTTTCTGGGCCCGGGCACCCGAGCCTCGGGGTGCAGGCACAGGGCGCGCGCGGCAGGACCTGGAGTCCGCGCCTTACTGGGGTCCACTGCTGACGGGCCTCGGGAGTGCGGTGTTGGGAAGCTGTGAGGGCGGGGAGGGTGGGTGCAGTTGGGAGAAATTGCGGGGTGAGGCTGGAGGCGCGGGGATGGAAATTCACTAGAGACAGACTGGAGAACAGATAAGGCGCATTTATTGAAATACGCAGCAAGACAGGAGAAAACTATGGGTGAAACTAAAGACTGTCATTTAGGGCTTGGGGGGGACATGAGTCTGCTGACCACGTTATCAGCTTGACGACCAAGTGTTGTTATTGAAACCAGACCCCACACCCCCGGTCATGGTTCTAATCTTATCAACAAGGTTTCCACTGATCAGCTTGTGGGGTCCCTTGTCATACATCACCTGGGGGCCGAGATGGGAGAGGTCTGTGCGAGGAGGACTTGAGGCTCTCTTTTATACTGTTTTCCGGCCTGTCTAACTTGGGGCGCCAGTTTGCACCAGCTATCTGCTGGGATGTCTGGTCTCGGGTGCAGGCTCTGCTTCCACATTCCTGGATCTGGGCTAGTTTTTCTGGCCCTGGTGGTTGGTCTTGGGGCATTGTTTCCATAGCAACCTTATCCATCCGTTATCTATTACAAGCCTTCCAAACCTGCCACTGGGCAAGAAGTGGGAACTTAGTGTTTAAGCCTTATTAAATGGTACCCCAACAGAGGGTCTTGTCTGCTGAGCCCAGGTAGTGAAGGTCCTGGGAGGAAAGTGAGATTGATGATCACAAGGGAAGGCACAGCAGGAGGCTACCCGAATTGTGTTGTTTTTTTAAAAGAGTTATTTATTCATACAAGAAGCGGGGTACAGGCCAGATGTGTAGGAGGGTGAGAAGATTCACCAGAGACAGAGTGGGGAACAGATTAGGCAGACTGAAGTACACTGCTGAGGGGAGCAGCGGGTGACACAGGAGAGGTCTGTCGTGCCATGTGGGCATCTCTGCAGTAGGCCAGGATCGAACCCGCACTGCAGAGGCTGTAGAAAGCTTCACAGCGCTGTGCTCAACCACCTGCGCCACCAGGGAGGCCCTGTTTTGTTTTGTTTTTTTTTTTAAAGATTTATTTATTTATTTATTTATACAAGCACTGGGTACAGTCAGAAGCATGCGGGAGGGTAAGGGAATTCACCAGAGCCAGAGCGGGGAGCAGAGCAGGCAGAATGACCGAAGTACACTGCTGAGGGGAGCAGCGGGCAGCAGGAGAGGTCTGCACGCCATGCAGGACCCTTGCCCGGCGGCCGGGGATCAAACCGTCACTGCAGAGGCTCGGGCAGCTTCGCAACCCAGTGCTCAACCGCTGCGCCACCGGGGAGGCCCTATTTTTTTTTTTTTAAAGATTTTTTTTTATTGGGCTTTCCTGGTGGCACAAGGAGTTAAGTGTCAGCACCATGAAATTATCAGCAGCCACTGTGTTGCATGAGCAACACCACACTGGTAAAAGGGAGGCTTGGAGCTGCACAATGCAGGACACTGCTGAAGAGCAAGATCCTGGCCTTTTTATTGATAAAATAATCATATAGCATCAGTTACATGGGGTAGGAATACAGGAGAAAAATATAGGTGAAACTAAAGACTGTCATTTAGGGCTTGGAGGGACATGAGTCGGCTGACCACGTTATCAGCTTGACGACCAAGTGTTATCGAAACCAGACCCCAGACCCCTGGCCTTGGTTCTAATCTTATCAGCAAGGTTTCCACTGATCAGCTTGTGGGGTCCCTTGTCATACATCGATCCTCAGCCCCTTGGGCATTCCCAGTCATAACTCGTGATGCATAGCCTTCCCAGGGTGATTAAGCTTTCTGCTCTTGGTTAATTTGAAACCTTGTGAGGTTTGGCTCCTACAAATGATTGACTGGTTTCTGAAGAGCAGTTTTGACCTTGGTATAGGAACACAGAACTGCAGGTAACAATAATGGTGGCTGAACAGGCTGCTTAAGTCTAGCAGACCCACACCACTGCAGCACGAGTTCATTCCCCAATCAGGGAGCTGACCACATGGTGCAGCAGACCTCTCCTGTCTCACCCCCTTCTCCCCTCAGCAGTGTATTTCAGTAGATCTGTCTGTTCTGCTCTCCATTCTATGTCTGGTGAATCTGCTTATCCCCCCCACCTCTAGCCTGCACCTGTTCTCTATGCAATCTTTTTTTAAAAAGATTTTATTTATTTATGCATACAAGAGCTAGGGTGTATACCAGAGGCACAGGGGGGTGAGAGGATTCACTAGAGACAGAATGGGGAGCAGAAGAGGAGGATCTACTGTAATATACTGCTGACGGGAGCAGAGGGGAGTCAGGAGAGGTCTGCTGCACCAGGTGAGTTAGCTCCCTGGCCGAGGATTGAACTCAGGCCATCATGGTGGTAGCGCTGAGACAAGTCTACCAGGGAGGCCCAGCTACCCCTATTTTTTTTTAAGATTTATTTATTTATTTATACAAAAACCGGGGTACAGACCAGATGCACGGAGGGCGAGAGGATTCACCAGAGACAGAGCAGGGAAAAGAACAGGCAGACTGACAAAATACACTGCTGAGGGGAGCAGCGGGCGAGGCAGGAAAGGTCTGCCACGCCATGTGGGACCATCGCCGACCTCCCGGGGCCGGGATCAAACCGGCGCTGCAGAAGCTGTGGACAGCTTCACAGCACTGTGCTCAACTGCCTGCGCCACCAGGGGAGGCCCTACCCCTATTTTTGACTGTGTGTACTGTTGTCTAGGACACAGCTGTGGGAAGGAAAGTGTCTGTTCTGTGCAAGCTGAGGCAGCCAGATCATGGACAGCATCACTTGACAGCAACTCTCTTCAAACCCAGTAAGATGATGCTATTTCTGCCCCACTATAATTTTCTCTAAGCCATCAATAGGCAGTAAACCACTGTTGGAAAACATGTATGCACACAATTTGTGTACTATATTTGTAGTGTATTTGTGTACTCTATATATATACACACACACATACGCATGTGCTACCTGTGTGCTATAAACACATACTGTTATAGAGCAACCCCGATATTAAACGGGTTCCTGGCTGTGGGTCCTCACCCGCGCGCTTTAAAGGGACTTATGAATACTCTACTGCAGGCACACACAAAAGGGTTAATAAAAGGTTTATTTACAAGGGAAAAGGAAATAAGGAAAATGTACAACTCAGGGAGAAAATAGGGAAATAAAGTCTTTCATGCGTCCTACCCGATCCGCCGACCTGGAAACCCAAAGTCACTCTCAGAGCTGGCCGGACGCTGCGAGCTGGCCGAGAGCCAAAAATGGGGGATCCCCAAAGTCCATGTGTCTGCCTTTTATATCCACCTGGCTGCTGAACCCCACCCTCAGGTCCCAGCCACCTTCCCTTTGGTGGTGATGGGATTTGGAGTTCCCAGTGTCTTTGGCTTTGACCTGGGGTGGGGGTGGAGTCCACAAAGCCTGTATGGAATTAGCTTTGGGACAGCCTTTTCCCCCTAACAATACTTGTGAGATAAGGGGAAGAGGAAAGAAGGGTTAAAGTGGAGGTATTTGTGCAAGGCCTGACAGGATGTGAGGGTACCCATCAATTCCATTTACCAAGAAATCAGGAGAATCTGAGAGTAGATCAAATTCAGAGTTTAGCTCTGTCTTTACAACAGCTAGTCCCCCAGAAGTCACGGAAGGTACACAAAATGGAGCCCCAGAAGCCCGGGGCCCCTTCCCTCAGGCCAGCAGCCTCTCCATGTGCCAGCATCTTTCAGAGCTGTGTTTTCACTGCTCCGTTTCCAAGTACCTTGTGTCCAGAAGCTGAGTCGGGAGGGGCTGTGTGAGGAAGCAGCCCCTGGGCGCTCAGAAGCCAGTCAGCAGGGTGGATGAGGGATCTGAGTGCTGGTGTGGGGATAAAGGGGGGTCCTGAACATTGGGTCATGTCTGGGAGAGTAAAGGCTGTTGAGCAATCCATGGAATTGATGAGGTTCAGAAAGGTGTTCCTCAGATGTGATGTTGGGGTTCAGCGAGTGGTGTCCTTGGATTACCTCTGAGAAAAGTTTGGGCAGTTTCCCATTCAATGGCATGTTGCGAGTTTATTAAGGAAAAAAGAGGTTTGCATAGATACAAACAGGCAAAGGCTTCATTTTACCCGAAAAGGAGTATTAAAAAAAGGAAGGTAAAGAGGTACTTGCATGGGCACAAGCAGGCCGTCTCTGGGGTGTTGGGTGCCAGGCCCAGCTGAGAAGGCCTGTTTATGTTCCAGCCTAAGTTCATACTCACACCTTCATCCTCCCCCGTTTCCGGAATCACAGTTAAGCCGCCCCCAATGCTGACCCTCCCTCCTCCCTCCGCCTTAATGTTGCTCCTGGAGTTTCAGAAGGATTGTCCTCCTGACTTTTGCTTTATAGGAAACGTGCAATAATTTGACTTGAGAAATTATTTGCCAGGTCATATCAGGCTGTTTACATCAGGCTGCTTGACTTTTGGCTGATTTATCCCTATTGACACAGTGAAGCCCAAGCACGGAGGTTGGAGGTTTTTCTGGTTTTTGGTTTTCCCCTGAGAAACAGCACACGATCTCCCCATAAACACACCTGTTCTCCCGTGAGCCCAAGTGGTTCATGACACACATTTAATGTAAAATCTCTTGAAAATGACTAAGGGGCATGTTCTCTATTTAAAATTGGAACATGGGCCTCCCCGGTGGCACAGCGGTTGAGCGCTGGGCTGCGAAGCTGCCCGCAGCCTCTGCGGCGCCGGTTCGATCCCCAGCTGCTCTCCGGCCACCGGAGGAGGGTCCCTCATGGCACACAGACCTCTCCTGCAGCGCCCACTGCTCCCCTCAGCAGTGTACTTCGTTAAGTCTGCCTGTTCTATTCCCCGCTCTGGCTCTGGTGAATTCTCTCACCCTCCTGCGCTTCTGACTGTAGCCAGTGCTTGTATAAATAAACAAATAAACAAACAAACAAATAAATAAATCTTTAAAAAAATTAAAATGAAAAATAAAATCGGAACATTAGAATACACATGCCAGCTCCTAAGCTATTTTTTAAAATGAAAGCAAACTGCATTTTGAGTGCATGTCTCCTTAATGATGTAAACAATGGAAAACACAGTCTTGCGCTCTGCAGGCAGCGAGTGTGAGTGATTCCCATGCCCTCTGTTAATTCCCCTATTACTGAATCCATCTGCTTGACAGTCTTTATGGCTTAACATTTCTAGATGTCGTGGTGATGTTATCTTGATTGTATTTGATGTATAATTCAAGGCCCCCTTCCACACTTGACTTGTTACAAACATTGTGTTTAGGGGTTTAGCTATGTCACTTAGCATTTACTGTGTAAAGAACCAACCAAATTTCTCTGGCTTGCAGGGGAAATAAAAGACCCAAGCACTCTATTTGCGGATGTTTCCACATTGCTTTTTTTTTTGGTTTGTTTGGTTTTTGTTTTGCATAGAACTGGGGTATAGGCCAGAGGTGTGGGGGTAGGGGGCATTGAGAGGACTCACCAGAGACAGAGTGGGGAGCAGAACACGTGGATTGAATGAAATCCACTGCTGAGGGGAGCAGTAGGGAGACAGAAGAGGTCAGCCACACCATGTGGGTCAGCTCCCTGGCTGGGGAGCCAACTCAGGCCTTAGTTGTGATAGTGCTGAGACGTAACCCCCGAGCTACCAGGGAGGCCTTGGAAGTTCCCACGTTTTGGGCCTGCATCTAGTTTCATCAATTTTTATGCTTGTGTTGCCTGCATCCCAATGAGGCTAATCTTCTGGTTTCTTCCCTGTAAGCTGTTGGTTTAAAGTGACTTCATTTACTTTTCTGTTGGTTTGTTCTGGCTGTTGGCTAATCCATGTATCCCCAACACTATCCCCAGGTGTCCTCACAAGTGACAGCATCCCAAGAATGCAAATTCCAGAGATAAACCACTTTTCTGAAAAACTACTTTCCATCCTCTGCATCATATCCACTGATTGAATAAGTCTTTGGGAACCTGTACAAGGACAGCATACCACCAGGAATGTACAATATGTGCAACTTTCCTCTAAAATCTAGGCTCAAAAAAGTGTTGTAAGTGTCCTTAAATTTTTTAAATAAATTCTCAGCATTCTTTGTTGGTGAGTCAGTGGGAATTGTGTGGTTTAATTACCTTAAGGATAAATTTAAGTCTAAATTTTACTAACTAAAAGACTTCTGGGTTCCCTCCCTGCATCTTTGAAACATGTAAAATAGTACTATCCCCCAGAAGACTCTTCTTTTCCAGCTAATGTGTGGAGTTCTTTGCATAGGAGAATCTAGTGTAACAGGGTGGTCCCCAGGAAAGGGGGAGGTTCCCTGCCCCACCCAAGGGAGGGTGGAGCTGAGTAGGAAGAGGAGAAGCTGCAGAAGAGACTGAGGAAGGAAGGAGCAGGATGGAGCCAGGAGACCTGGAGGAGGCCCATGGAGCCTAGAGACACGTGAAGAAACTGCGCTTGTCTTTTGGTCGTGGACTGAGTGACACAGATGTGGGTGAGACCTGTGGGGAGGTGACCATGATACAGTTAACAAGTTTGTCTTTCCCCCATTTTTTGCAATTCCCCTTAT
Source organism: Talpa europaea (assembly GCF_964194135.1). Lineage (NCBI taxonomy): Eukaryota > Metazoa > Chordata > Mammalia > Eulipotyphla > Talpidae > Talpa > Talpa europaea. The sequence goes on from NC_140084.1 coordinate 49,678,769, forward strand.
CTAGCATTAACAGGATTGATGACTTGTCTTTCCCATTTGTTGCAGCTTCCCCTCCCCTTGGGAAGAAAAAATAAAGCTGGCGCCCACCGGTTTCCCTGTAGACCCTTCCCCCTCGCCCTAAGGAAAACAAGTTGGCGATCACCCTCTCTGTGCCTTGACACCTCCCCCTTCCCTTAAGATGAAGGAGCTGACACCCATCCATCTCCCTGTTGAGCTGGCGCCCACTTGTCTCTGTGCGGACCCCTTCCCCCTCCCCTTCGCGGATGCCTACCCATCTCCCCCTGTATAAATACCCCTGCCCACTGCCAAAGAGCAGGACGGTGGTTTTTCGGTCATGAGTCTGCCTCCCTCCTCATTTGTCGACAAATAAAACCGCTTTCCTTTTCCTCAAACTTAGTTTCCTTTTATTGGCTGAGGGAAACTGAGGCCGGCGTTCGGTAACAACCATGGCAACTTTTATCTTGATTTTGATTTTGCTCTTTTCCTTCCGGGTTTGTCTGGTTGTTTCTGACCCTTTTCTAAGGGTCCCCACTGGAAGATGCCTTAGACTTGTGGCAGGCTTTGGGGCCTTGCTCTGGGCCAATCCCATTTGGATGGACTTTTACCCACGAGGGGACGGATAACTTTGGGTGCTTCATTTAGAAACTGGACTCTGCCTTACCTGTATTGTTTCCTAGTTTTATTAAAGTTCCTAACCCCTTAAAGTCTCCTATGTTTTCTGTTGATGCGGCGGATGGCAGAACCCATTTAGAATAGGCAGGTTTGCGGGGGTTGGGCTGCCCCTCTCCCTGTCCTATAACACTAGGAGCAAGGAGCTCTAGTCATTTCATAACTTTACTCCATTCTCCTTCTCTTTCAGCTCAACTTCCACAGTCCTCTAAGTGTTTCTTAGATCAAGAGACAAGAGACATTAATCTTAGAAATGGTAAGTCTTTTTTTTTTTTTTTTTTTCAGCGACTTTGTCTTGAGCTTTGTGGGAGATAAATTAGCACAGAAAACTCAATACAAATGGAAATGTAGGTAAGACTGCCCTTCACGACATTTGCATAAAATAGATGAAGGTGGCCCCTGGGCACAGGCAAGTCATCTGACTGAGGGCTTCCAGGTGAGTGAACACTGTCTCTGGTCTCTCTCACACCACTGCTTTGAAAGACAGATGCGTTGGTTTCTGATCAGAAATCAGACCCTTTCTCGGAGGACCTGGACACTTGCAGGCACAGAAGTCTGAAACAGTCTGCAGGTCGGAGAGTTGATGCCGTGGACAGAGTCTCCTTCCCCATCAGAACTTAGCACTTCCTGCATGTAGCAGTGATGATGGTTTTCCACAGAAAGCACCAACTGATGAGGTTTGTCTGCAGAGACTAACAGTGCGGTGCAGACGACACTTGGAAGGCCTTACCTGAAGCAGTGAGGATGGAGTTGGCCACAGGTCCTTGAATAACTCCATGCATCTCTCTCCCCTGGTCTCCACATGCAGGTTGCACAGCAGACTGTTCAAAGTGTTATATATATGTGTGTGTGTGTGTGTATATAAAAAATAACATATTATATAACATTTATTATATATATAAACATATATATGTGTGTTTATTTTAAACATTTATTTTTATTTATGCATTCAGAAACTGGGGTACAGGCCAGAGGTGGGGCGGGGGAAGGAAAGGATTCCCCAGAGATGGAGTGGGGAGCAGAACAGGTAGATGTACTGAAATACACTGCTGAGGGGAGCAGCAGGAGACAGGAAATGTCTGCTGCGCCATGGTCAGCTACCTGGCTGGGGACCAAACTCCGACCACAATTGTTGGTGATAGCTTGATAGCACTGACTTTAACCCCTGTGCCACCATGGAGGCCCCAAAGTTATATTTTTTCACAGATGTTTCCACTGCTGTTTTGCTCTTATATCATTTCAATGTAGTCCTTCATTTCTTGTAAAGCTCACCTATGCCCTCGGTTATAGTCTGATCAGTGACTGTTCTCTACTGTGTTTCAGTGCAGTGTCCTGCCAGATATGAAACTGCAGTCGTGATCCACTCCTGGAAATTCTTGTCTGTTAGCTTCTGTCACAATCTGTTGTGATTTCTTCTGTTTCTCTGAATTCTTGTTTCTTCTGCTCATGCTGGTGTCTAAACCCAGGCCCGTTCTTAGCACTGTGCAGGTCTCCCTAACTGAGTCAGCCCTCGGGTTTGCAGATCTGACCTTTTTCCCACCCTTTCCACCAGCGTCCCAACACTCTGCTTGCTTCTGTTAGTGTCCAAGGGCCACCTGGAGCTCAGGAACTCCAAAGTAAAAACCACATCCTCAAGTCTGTCCTTATAGTGTCACTTCCTTCCAGCCAGTGACTCAGGCCTCCACATGGGCATGTTTGTTTATTTATTTATTTATTCATTCATTCATTCATTCATTCATACAAGAGCTGGGGTACAGGCCAGAGATGCGGGGTGAGACGATTCGCCAGAGACAGAGAGGGGAACAGAATAGGCAGACTGACCAAAATATACTGTTGAGGGGAGCAGCGGGCAAATCAGGAGAGGTCTGCTGCACCATGTGGGTTGCTCCCCAGCCAACTGGGGATTGAATTTGTGCTGCAGAGGCTGCGAATTGCTTCATAGTGCCTCTCCACCAGAGAGGCAACATGGGCATTTCTCCTGGACTCCTGCCTCTCAGGAGCAATCTCATGTATTACCGCTTTTTTTTTTTTTTGGTTCTTTAATATAATATGATATCTGCATTAGTGCTCACAAAGAAATACAGTAACTCTTCCTTCTCCATTAGAATTTTCTATACTCACTATTGCTACAAGATAGCCAGTGCCCCCAATCCCAGAGCCACTGTTGTTACCCAAGCATCAGTGTGCCAGTCCCCAGCTCTAGATGCCCCACAGGTGGCCAGCAGCACCCACTGGTGCCATCACCAGTGCCAGGCTGCATGGAAACCAGCCCAGCGCCAGGAGGTGTCCCCTTCGACCACACACTGTCCCACTACAGAAAAGGAGATTGTTCCCTGGCAGATGCTGAAAACAGGGACCCCTTCTGTAGCATCTGGAGAGGAAGGCTGTTGTGGCAGAGGCATTGCCCCCACAGGCTTGCTGGGCTGCCAGAAACCAGAAAACCAAGGAGCCGTGACATCCCTAAGGACGCACAACAGTTCTATTAACTGGCCCGCAGAAGTGTAGATGTAGGCCTCCAGTAACAAAGGATCGGAAAGAATCATTTTAAAGAAATTCCACAAACAAGAATATAGCTCATTCAGTGGAGTATGGGCTTAAGGGCACAGAGTGAAGTAAATATTTTACAAAAAGGTAAAAATGAAAAGACACAAAATCTGATGGTGCAGATTCTGTGCTGTTTCTCTGTTCAGTCTCTTCCTTTCTCTTTGAACCGTTCATTCACTTTCAGTCTCCAGCTACCACTGAAACGTGACCGCTTACGCATTTTATCTCGCCTCAGATGTCTCCGGTATGTATATGAGCCGTCCCCATGCTAGTGGGACATCCTCATGTTTGACCACAGATGCCTCAATTTCTCTCTGTCTCAACCATACCCATCCTAGTCTTTTACCCAGTTTCCATTTACAGTGCCATTATGTACCTGAATCATTCCAGAAGCCTGGGGTCAAATTCCCCTGTTAGCCTTCTTACAGGAATTTAGTTCTGGTCCTGTTTTTTTCACCCCGTGTTAGCAGCAGCCTCCGGTCTGTCGTTGCTGTGTAATCTCAATGTGGGTGGTCTCTTTTGGCCTCTTCTCTGAGTGTCCCTGAAGCCCGAGCCCATCTCTTAAGAGGGAGCTGATAAAAAGGTGTATACAATCATGTAAATTACTCTGTGGGGGCCTCGTTTTCCTTGTGATTTGGGGAATGGTTTCCACTCACTGTGGGGTAGAAATGGACGACCTTTTAGGAAACAGGATGGAAACAGGATGCCTACACACATAATTGACCATTTAGAAGTTGTGAAAAACACGGGGCCATGTAAGGTTTCTTATTGTTTTATATAGAAATGCAGAATGATGTCACTCCGTGTCTCGTGAATACCTTTATATATTTGTTTCTTCACAACCGAGGAACATTAACCTGGGCAGAGGGGTCTTGACTGTCTCATTTCACGAAAACTACTCGTCCTCTCCTTGCATCCTGCGTTCAGTTACTGCCTCACATGCATGAGAAACGTGGTTCATATGGAAGAGCTAATGGATGATAGAAAGTGCTGTTTCTTTCTCACTGTATCCCCACATTCTGTGTATACTGAGCATGTTTTTGACAAATACACATTGTTCCGTGTATTTGTTTATGATTATGTCGCCAATCCAGATGATGAGGTCCTTTCAGGAGCAGAGTTTTATTCTAAGAATGAAGTGCAGGGCCTCCCTGGTGGCCTAGGGGTAAAGTCTCAATGCTATCACCTGGTTGGCCTGAGTTCGAGCCCAGGCCAAGGAGCTCACCCACTTGCTCCCCTCAGCAGTGTATTTCAGTGGCTCTGCCTGTTCTGCTCCCTACTCTATCTCTGGTGAATCCTCTCAGTCCCCACAGCCCTGACCCATACCCCAATTCTATGCAAAAATAAATAAAATGTTTTTTTAAAAAATGAACTGCATTTTCAGATTTATAAGGCTAACTTTCAGATAGCATTTTGGGAAACTAATGTGTTAACGCACAGGACCTTTCTGTGGTGCTGTCTCTCTGTGTCACAATGTAGAGTACAGAGCATGACGTGTGTTACATGAGACACAAAGAATGAAATCTCAGACCTCTAGTTCTTCTGACTCGACTATAGATGCCTTGAGTTGAGGAGATGGTGTCGTTACAGGAGGCGGTGACCTTTGAGGACGTGGCTGTGGCCTTCACCTGGGAGGAGTGGCAGGACCTGGACGACGCTCAGAGGACCCTCTACAGGGACGTGATGCTGGAGACCTACAGGAGCTTGGCATCCCTTGGTGAGCCAGACTCCTTCACCACCAAGTGCAAACTCTCCTTCAGTGATACATGTGCAGCTTTTTCTAACTATGTACGTTACAGGTTTAAGACTTCAGGCCAACTAGATCGTTCACCACCCCAAGAATGTATACAATTAGCCCCTCATTGTGCAAAAGTTACAACTCAGCTATTGTCACTCTTCAAAGACTGAAGCCTAAACAGATATTTCTCATCACCAGGGCGTTGCATGATGAAACCTGAGGTGATCGTCAGGATGGAGCAAGGAGCAGAGCCGTGCACTGTAGGAGCACCCCCAAACAGGAGCCTCTCAGGTCAGTCGGTGCAGACCATGAGGAGAGCCCAGCAGTTGGCCAAACTATCCCCCAGTGGCTCCCTCTGGGTTCGGACCTTACGAGAGTTAGTCTGCGTGTATCAAACCCTGTCATTATTCAGTATCCAATTATGGCTCTCCCCTGTCTATTGCACCTTTTTTTTAAACTGTTGTGCATTTTCTTCATCTTAACCAAAATCTAATCATGCTTGCCTATTCTTGAAGGCTTATCTTGTCAGCCATGTTTCCCTCCATTTGTTCATTTTCATGGATTATTCTTTCAGACATGTATTCATTTCTTTCAACATACTCATTGTCACATTCTAGACATATGTATTTTTTTAGGTATAGGGATAGCAACAATAGTCAAAGCAGTGTTTTCTGCAGCTTATATTCTGTGGAAAGAAAAAATTAAAGAAAGGTAATAGATAAATAAGAGTCACATAATATTTCAGTAGGATGAGGGCCAAAAAATGGCATGTGTATTTTACACACATTCTTTCAAAAGAAGGTGTGCAGATGACAGTGGATTTTTCTGATGTGTTTACATTGAAGACATTCAGTTGGAGATGACAGTCAACCCACTTTGACGCTTCGTCTATAGAGAGACATACAATCTGGTATCGCTGTTCTCCACGAAGTTACTAAATCACTAGGAATGATTAGAGGAGGTTACCACGGGAGTTCTGAGAACATGAATGAAAGGTTCCCAGGAAACCTTGTCTACCTTTACAAATTGTGGATGCACAGAGGCCCAGCACATGGTTTAGCGTGAAGAGGAGTGTGACAGGGGTGGCGGTGGACAGGTGTGTGTCCCAAAGTGAGTGCAGCCACCAGCTTAGGTCAAGCAGTACCTGGCAGCCTCTCGGTTATGCCTACAGGAGAGTAGGCAGATATATTGACCAAGCATGTCTAGAATTTTTTTTCTTCCATATTTTGTGGCAACATGACTTGACATTAAAAGATATTTTAATGGGGCCTCCCCTGGTGGCGCGGTTGGTTGAGCACTGCACTGTGAAGCTGTTTATAGCCTCTGCAGCGCCAGTTCAATCCCAGCTGGCTGGCAAGGATCCCACATGGCGTGGCAGACCTCACCTTTTCGCCCACTGCTTCCCTCAGCAGTGTATTTCGTCAGTCTGCCTGTTCTGTTCCCTGTTCTGTCTCTGGTGAATCCTTTCACCCTCCCGCACATCTGGCCTGTACCCCGGTTCTTGAATAAATAAATCTTTAAAAAAAAAAAGATATTTTAATGTAATTTGTTGTGTTAGCTAGGGGAAACAGGTACTTCTTTGCCTAGCATAAAACCAGTGACCAATGTTGATGGTAGTTAAAATCTTGTGTGATAATAGAAAGTAAATTCAACCTTACCATAGCATTCAGAGGAAATGCTTAGATATTGATCATGGATGTGGTAATTTTACATTCATTGTAGATCTCCAGACTTTGGATGACCCAGAGGAGACTAACCTGAAAATTCAGGGCAGACATTTGCAACAAGGTAGAGTCACCAACAACAAAATATCACCAAATGAAAGGATTGACCTGAGGAAAACATTCAATTTAAGCACAATCCATAGTTCGGAGATGGTTAGAGATGGTGGAGCTCCTTCAGGAATGGTGTCTGAAGATGTTAGTGTATGTAAGAATGATCTTCACTGTGGCAAGCCTGGAAGCGTGCATGCTGGAAAGACTTCGCAGGGTCGGAGTGTAACCAGGGAATCTTTCCAGCGGCCCAAGCCTCCCGGTCTTCCTCAGATGGTTCCAGGTCTTCCTCAGATGGTTCCAGTTCTGCAGCAGCCTCTAAAATTTTATGGACAAGAAAGTACCATCCCTAAGAGGGCTCTTACAGGAGAGGCCACCTACAAACAAGGCGAAGGTGGGGAAGCCCGAGAGAAGTCAGCTGTCACTGTCAGAGAGACAGGTTACACAAGTGAGCATCGCTACAGATGTAAGAAATGGTGGGAAATCGTTATTAAGAAACCAACACAACTGATTCTTCGTAGACACACAGAGCACAAACACCCCCCGCCTTGTCAAAGTAGGAACATCTTTCACAAGAAATTACACCTCATTCAGCAGCAGCGTCCTCAGATAGGAGAGGCAAATATTAAAGACAGTAAATACGGTAAGTCTTCTGTCCTCAACAAACATCAGAACATAGAAGCAGGTGAGGAACCTTACGAATACGCGAAAACATGTGAAAATTCAACCATCAGCCGGCGCCAGAGACATTTCACAAAAGAGAAACCCTATAAATGTAAAGAAATCAGCAAAAATTTTTGCTGGAAGTCACCCCTCAGTACACATGAGAGACTCCTCACGGGGAACATATCCTATGAATGTGAGGATTGTAGGAAGTGCTTTTCAAAGAAAGCATACCTCATGAAACACTGTCTGACACACAAACGACTGAGACCCTATCAGTGTAAAGAATGTGGAAAATCTTTCTGCCGCAGGTCGTACCTCCCTAAGCACCACAGATTGCACACAGGTGAGAAACCATTTGAATGTCAAGAATGTAGGAAATCTTTCACCTGGAAATCAAGCCTCACTCTACATCAGAGAATTCACACAGGAGAGAGACCCTATGAATGTAAAGAGTGTAAGAAAACGTTCTACCGGAAGTCAAACCTCAGAACACATCAGAGAGGTCACACAGGAGAGAGATCATTTGAATGTAAAGATTGTGAAAAATCTTTCTATTGGCAGTCAAACCTTACAGCACATCGGAGAATTCACACGGGAGAAAGACCCTATAAATGTAAAGAATGTGGTAAAGCTTTCAAGCAGAAATCAGAAGTTATTAAACACCATACAACCCATATAGGAGACCAACCCTTTGAATGTAAGGAATGTAGAAAATCTTTCACCCGGAAATCAGACTTTACTAAACATCACAGAATTCACACAAGAGAGAAACCCCTATGAATGTAGAGACAATAGTAAGACTTTACCAGAAATCAAGTCTGATTCAGCATCACAACATTCACACAGGTTAGAAACCCTATGAATAGGAGGAATATGGACAACCTTTCAACCACAAACCAAATCTCACTGAGATCGGCAAGTTCACAATGGGTAGGAGGGTGTGAATGAGATGAATGTAGAACTTGATAACTGCAAGGAGATCACTGCACTTCAGAGCGCTCACTCAGGACGGGAACCCTAAGAATGTGAAGAATATAGGAAAGCTTTCTTGGAGTCTGCTCTCCCCACCCATGAGAGAGGTCCTGAAGCTAAAGGACCCCTTGGACTTTCCTCAGAATCCGTAAGGTGAAGAGGGCAGTGTATTTAAGACGGTACAGGTTGACCAGAGGGCAACTTCTGCACTTTATCCAAAAGTCTCCATGTGTTCTTTGCCTTAGTGCAGATACACATGTGCTCCCTTAAGAGCCTGTGTGTGTTTGTGTGATCTGTTTACAACCCAAGCAGTGCACTGTGGGCAGTTTATGAAAGTGGGACATGCTTCTATGAGAAGTTCCTGAGCCTGTTGTAGAAAATGCCCACAGAAAAGAACATGTGTCACTTTTTTTTCAAGTTAGATAATGGAAAAATTAACACAGGGAACAATGTAACACACATCGCATGCCTTTGCAAACTGAAAAGTAAAAGCTTGAAAATAACCACTAATGTGTCTAATTGCTCAACAAATCTTCCACCTTTCTAATGATCTTTAATGTCAGAGTTTTCAAAGAGAATTGTTGAGTGGTCTGAAGAAATAATTTAAAGATTACTTCACTATAGCACAGTGGTTCCCCACATGGGCTATTTTGTCACCAGAGGACATTGTGCAACCAATCACATAAAATTTTGCCTTTTTCTCTTGTTCAGAATGATAGAAATTTCTTGGGCATGGAAAAATAGACTACTTTCTGAGGGAAATGTTTGGGTAGCACACTGCAAAGAGTGTGGGAGGGAACATGCTAGTTTGCCATCTTTGGGGGTGAGAATGAGACTACTCTGATCACCCAGTTCACATGACTCTCCCATGCCAGTCAAATCCCAAGTCTCTGAAAGCTGTTGTCTCAAAATCTAGGGCGTTGGGCCTCCCTGGTGGCGCAGAGGTAAGTCTCAGCGCTGTCAAGCTTTATCTCCAGTCGCTGCAGCACGAGTTCCATCCCGGCCAGGGAGCCTCACACACAGCACAGCAGACCTCCTGTCTCCCTGCTGCTCCCCTCAGCAGTGCATTTCAGTAGATCTGCCTGTTCTATTCCCCACTCTGTCTCTGGGGAATCCTCTCACCCCCCACACATACACCTCTGGCCTATACCCCAGCTCTTGTATGCGTAAGTAAATAAAAGTAAAATCTTTAAAAACAAAAACAGGGCCTCATCTCTATGGCCTGTGTACAGATCCTGTGCTGGCTTGATGGTTGACCAGCCGGCAAAAGCTGAGTGTTGTCAACTCTCTCAAGGTTTTTGCCACCGAGGGGGTCAGAGAGGGCTCTTACACACGAGTGTTCGTGCCCTGTTCTGCTCCCCAACTGTGATGTGGCTCCTGCATTGGTCTATACACTGGCCCTCAAATTGGACCAAACTATAGTGCCCTCATCTTTGGTTGTCACACTGGAAGGGGACTGGTGAGGACCCAACACCTTGGTCCTCGTTGGAAGTTCTGGAGTTCTGTAATGCCAGGGTTGAATAAGGAGTTAACCACGAGGTGTGTTTTCAGAACCCCTGGGCTGGAGGGAGGGTGTCAGGCCTGCATCCCTTACAGGAGGCCCAGAACAGTGTGTCACTCATTGAAATGAGCAGACCAGACACTCGGGGTGGGGAAGCTGTTATGGGGAGTCCTGTGTGGACTCCCCGAGGCAGGAGGCACTGTGGCCATGGCTGCACCCCATCTCAGGCCAGCCCCCCTCCTGCTGCCTGTGGGCGTGAGCAGGATCCTGAGCACTTCCAGATCTTTCTTGGAGCTGACACGAGTGGGAAAGGGAGAGGGGAGGGGAGAAGGGACCAGGAGGCAGGCTGGGGAAAGGAGTAGAGGGTGGTGCACACTCCTCAGCCGACTTCACCTGGGCGTTGGGAGAGGGGCCCCGTGCCCACCTCTGCCTCTTGTGCTGCAGCTGCTTCAGGAGCGCCTGTGCCTCCCTGCCTCTCTCTGCCAGCGGCCTGAGGGGCCATCAGCTCTGGACTCCAAACCAGACTCTCGGTCCCCCAAAGCGCTGCCTCCTGATTGGGGAAGTAGCCCCTCAGCGATGGTCCAAAAGGTCGTTCTGAGGCCTCCAGCCTCAGCTGAGCCAGCTGCTCCATTAACTGTTCCTGCTCTCACCCATCCCACACCCAGGTCCTTGGTGACAGGCTTCCCCTCAGCTGCCTCTTGATTCTTCTCTCCCCTGGCTTGTTAGTTCAGGGAGTTCCCCCCTTGCTCCCAGCACACGCTGTGCTTCCGGGAAGGGGCCAAACAGCCATCAGCATGGTGTCCCCAGGTAGGGCTGCATGTTGCTTCTACCTGTTTGAAGCAACAGATAGGTTTGTTCTAGTCTCCGACGGGCCCCTGGGACAAAAAAAGGGGGAGAATGAGACCAAAGAGCCACTTCCAATGAGACTTGCTTTTGTGGCTCTGTGGCACTTTTAAGGGACTAATTTCCAATGGAATTTGAAGGACCTATTGGGCCTGGCACTTGACTTGCGGTTCTCTCTTAGGGGATTGTGTGGGTGCACAACCAGCAAAGGCAAGAGATTTTGAACCTGCAGGTTGAGTTGCGTTGCCCCAGTCCCATTTGAACATGTGGACCGAATCATGGATGGGAAGCTGTGTCCAAGCAAATACCCCCACTGCATGACCACGGAGCACCCTGAAAGGCAGTGTTAGACCCTGACTAAGGATCATCTCAGTCTCCTGTAGGGAGAAGGCAGCCCACAGGTGCAGCTGGAATGTGACTTACCTGAGCCCGCCTGGCATAGGCCAGGACAGGCTGGCACTGCCCTTCTCCCCCACCTCGTGAACTTCCCCTTTAAATGTCTCCTCCTAGCTCCCTTGGGAGACCCAGGTTATATTTTCCTTCCCCAAACTGGCCCTCTCATGCATGAGTCTCTAAGAAAACCTTGCCTGGCTCAACTACACCTTGTACTCCGGGAAATTCATTTCCTGGAGGGCAAGGGACCCTCTTTTAGGTTTGAGGCCTTATGACAGTTGTCTGCATGGTAGTGTCACAAGCAACCAAGTGCCAGGCCCAGCTGGGGCAGTTAGTGAAGTGATGCTGCCCAAATCTAAGGCTTTCCAGCTCCCCAGGGTTTGCGGTGAGGGGTCACTCATGTTTTGTACCCTGAAGAGTGAAATGGGTGCCTGGGTCAATGGCAGTACTGACAGTGACTCCAAGGGGACAAGGACGGGGTGCGTCTGGCTGGGACAGGCCTTCCCTGCACACAGCACTTCTGCCAATCTGCCCCTATGCACTTACAGGATGCATTCCGCACCGTCACGCCTGCACACAGCACAGCTTCTCATCAGGGAACCCCCGAACAGCAGCAGCAGGGCGGCCCTGGGCCCATGCTGGTGGCGGTCCCAGGTCTTGTCAGGTCCCAGCCTCCCTAGCAGCCTCCTTGACAGGATGGGGGCCACCTCTGCCCACTGAGTCACCAGGCCAGCGGGTGGCCATGCCCAAAGGGCTGGGGCAGTTTCTCCGGGAGGCTGGGCTGAGTTGTGGTCAGGACCTGCTACTGTCTCCACAGCCAGAAAACAAGGGTCCCATCACCAAGGGGTGGACATGTGGGTGACACTACTCCCTGTCCCATGGGCCTGCTGGGGAAGTGGGAGAATGTAAGAGCAGCTCAGTCTCGGGCCTTTTAGGAGACGGGGTGACTACTGCCATCACAACAGCCAGCCCCGGGCAGTCGCAGGAGGTTCTGAGAATTAATGCAGCCCCGCGCCCAGTGCCCCGCCAGCCTGAGCTGGCAGCAGCTTCTAGTCCCAAAGTCCAGGTCGGCTCCCCAGCCCCAGGCTCCCCATCCCCTTCCCTCCAGAGAGGGCCATGGGGGGGTTGCTCCCAAACAAGCTTCTTCTGATCCACAACGCAGCTCGCCACCTTGTTCCCACGGCTCTCGGCGCCAACTCAGCTTGCCCCCGAGGGTCATTCCTGCCAGCCTGGCCCCAGGCCGCCGTGCCCAACACATCTCTCCATTCCTCCCCACGGGAGCTGGGCTCTCCCTGGAGGGACTCGGGAGCACAGGTTGGCCATCTCCGCGGGCCACCCTCGATCCTTCAAGGGCAGAGAGCTGTGTGGTCAGGTCTGACTTAGACCGGGCCTAGAGGACGTCTGTCCACTCGCCCCTGCACGCCTTTAGCTCCCCGCCCACAGCTGCAGCGGGGAGGGAAGGAGCCCACGGGCCTCCTTTCCAAACAAGTTTTACTTTCCTTTTCCAAGCTCTCTTCTCATCAGAGTCAAATTCCTGGGGGGGGGGGGGGGCCCACCCACACCTCAGGACTCAGAACTTCCCAGCCTCACAAACAGTAAACAAAAACATCCTCAAAGGCTGCCCACTCGGGAGTGAGCCCGTGTGACCCCAGCTCTGGCTTCTGCAATCCGGGCACGGTGCCGGCCAAGAGCCCCGATGCCAGGAGAAAACGGCGCTTGCAGTCATGGCCTCGTCGTCCTGGGAGGCAGCCTCACTCATGGGGTTTGCTGGAGGGACTGATGCGGCCGAGAGTCGGGGCCCCCCTGTGCTCTGCAGCTCCCCACGCAGCGGCTGTGATTTTGAAACAGGGGTGGTAGGGGCAGGAGGATGGGATTCCAGGGTAGGCCAGAACGGCCACCCACCTGCCCAGGCGCTAAGAGAAGAGACCCCCAAAAGGCCAAAAATCAGAACCGATGGCTATAGCAATACAGTGCCACACAGCAGGGCTCTATGGGCCACAGCCGATCACAGGACAGTGCCCGACAGAGTACGGGGCACTGTGGGTTCTCACCCATGCTCAACTGTTCCCTTGGGCTCAGGGAACACCACCCATGGGGTTTATTTTACAAACAAGGTCAACAAAGTGCTGACTGTAGCCACAAGTGGTGGCTACCTCACCCACATAGTGCCCACCAGAAGTACAAGCAGAGTTTGTACTGTCTCCAGGAGTGCCGGGCAGCGCTGGCCAGTTGTGATGGTCACGAGCGGCTCCCCTGAGGCGGTGTCGCAGACACCAAGTGTTAATAACTCTGAGACACCAGGCCCGGGTCCTTTGGTGCTCCTTCCAGGCGGTGTTAGACACAGGACCGGGGCTCAGCCTCTGACAAAGGGTGGGCTTCTCTGCCTTCCTCCTTGGGGGTCTGCTGCTGGATGCTTCTTCTTTCAGCTTCTGGTCCTTCTTCTTTCTCCAAATGCCAGGAACAGTCTTCCCCTTTCCTGGGAACAGACTGTCTTGGGCGCCTCAACCCTGGCTTATATCCTCTTTCAAGGTGCCACGCTCACAAGTCTGATTGGATCGTTTTCCAATCCTGTGGCTGATTGGACCATTTAGCACCAATCAGCTCATAGCTCGTACCTGATTGGTCCAATCCATGATCCTGGAAGTAAAGGGTGGTTGCTGGGTGCTGAGGAGCAACTGCCACAACTGACACATGAGCAGTGCAGGCTGCCACCTCTGAGGCTGCTGGGTGCTGGTAACAATTTTACAGAAGTTTATACAAGACCTGGTTTCGGGTGATACTGGGCTCTGGATGGAGGTCCTTCCCTCTCCTGTAGCATCAGTGTAGCTATTAGGGAACCTGAAGGGCGGTGCCTCGGGGAGGGTTCCAGTATCCTGCACCCAGTGCCCTGACCTACAACCAGCCCTTCAGAGATACAGCAGAAGGGCCCAGAAAGGAGGCTTCTTTTTTTTAAAGATTTTTATTTATTTATGCATGCAGGAACTGGGGTGCAGGGCCTCTCTGGTGGCACAAGGGTTAAGCACAGCACTGTGAAGCTGTCCGCAGCCTCTGCAGCACAAGTTCGATCCCTAACAGCCCAGAGAGCTACCCACATGGCCCAGCAGACCTATCCTGTCTCCTCGCTGCTCCCCTCAGCAGTGTATTTCAGTGGATCTGCCTGTTCTGCTCCCCACTCTTCTCTAGTGAATCCTCTCACCGCCCCCCAGCACCTTTGGCCTGCACCCCAGTTCTTGTATGCATAAATCAATATTTAAATAATAATAATAATAATAATAATAATAATAAAGAGACAGGAGAGGTCTGCTGCACCATGTGGGTCCCCTGGCCGGGGATCGAACTCAGGCCGTAGCAGTAAGAGCACTGAGATTCAACCCTTAAGCCACCAGAGAGGCCCATGACTTTCTTTTTAAAATTTTACCTTCCATAATTCCCACTTCTTATTGAGATCTGTCCCTGGAGAGCATTGAGAGAGGCGTATATTTATATACACGATTAAGAGTCCCATGCACTGGGGTGTCAGAGGTTGTAACATCCAAATTTGAAGAGATACAGGAACACTGGGCAGTAACTTTAGTTTAAGGCCATGTTTAAGCATGAGGGACAGCCCTGGAAATGGGGTGTTAGGCAGTATCCTCTAAGTGAATGTTCAAAAGGTGGCCTCACAATGAATATTCAGTCAACAATTACTTGTTTGTTTCAAAGTTTGTTTCAAAGATTTTTGCAGAGAAAGTTCAGGAAAGCACCTGGTTAATTTGATGTTGTGTATTTATTGAGGGAAACAGGTGTGTAGTTAGAATTGAGCCCCTGTATTTAGAGCTTATCCTCTGGGATCTGGAAGCTTTAGCAGTGCCACAAACCTGGAAAGTCTGTCCTTTGGCAGTTGATGATTTGCTCAGAAACGACTTCTTGTTGCTGAAACAGCTTCTTCCCAGGGCCAGGCCAGCTGAGCCTGACTCTCCTTGTGCCCCTCAGTGGAGACCTGGAGAGGGGCGCAGCTTCATTGGTGACTTTAGTTTACAAGGGATTAGGTAGAAAAACTAAACATTCCATCCTTGTTCACCAGGGTATATTTTGAAAAATTATGTTCAAGTGAAGCGGTATTTTTAAAATTTTTATTTTAAAATCTGGCGCAGGGACTCCCTGATGGCCTAAGGGTTGAGTCTCAGCACTACCAGGCTATCACAGCTACAGCCTGAGTTCAATCCCCAGCCAGGGAGCTGACCCACAGGGTGCAGCAGACCTCTTCTGTCTCCCAGCTGCTCCCCTCAGCAGTGTATCTCAGTGGATCCACCTGTTCTGCTCCCCACTCTGTGTCTGGTCAATCCTTTCACTTCCCTCCCCCTGTACCCCTGGCCTGTACCCCAGTTCTACAGAGAAATAAATCTTTTTTTTTAATCTGGTTCAATTTTATGATCTTCAAATTATGGAGACCCATAATTTAGTGTTCCCATTCAGGTCCTTCCCATGAATTTTTTTAAAGATGAAACACACTAGTAACAAGTATCAGAATAAAACAATAATTGTCTGAGTGATGAAGACTGCAAATGCCCATAGATGAATATCAGATGGGAATTTTTTTTAAGATTTATTTATTTATGCTTACAAGAGCCAGGGTGCAGGCCAGAGGTGCAGGGGGTGAGAGGATTCACCAGAGACAGAATGGGGAGCAGAACAGGTAGATCTACTGAAATACACTGCTGCGGGGAGCAGCAGGGAGACAGGAGAGGTCTGCTGCACCCTGTGGGTCAGCTCCCTGGCCAGAGATTTAAAGATCTGATGATAAATACACATATGATGCAATTTTTCTATAAAATGAAGCGAGAAACATAGTGTGTTATACTAAATATCTTTAAATTTTAAATTGTTAGCCTCAAGTGTTGGTGTTAGCCTCAGCAAGCGTGTACAGCGTTTTGGTGGGAGACTATCAGGAACACGAGTCTGCTTGAGACTCCATTCTTTTCTCCCAGCTCTGCTTCCAGTGTTCTCCACGTGTTCCCAAGAAGATCACAAAATGAATGAATCTCTGGTGAGTCACTTATTTTTCTCAGCTTGTTTCATATTGAGCTTTATCAAGGGCTCGTAAGCTGAAATGAGCAAAAGAAAAAGGAAAACATGCACTTCATGAAATCAACATACGCAGGAGGAAGGAGACCAGTGGATGCAGACAGGTCATCCAACCTTAGGGCCCCCAGGCTTAGGGCATGTTGTGTCTGGTCGCCCTGAAACCATGACCAAGAGAGAAGCACATGGTTCCCTGATCAGAATGGACCCTTACAACGTAGCAGCCTGCATTTTCCTGGGACACGGACACTCGCGGGCACAGATGTACCAGAGTATGCAGGCTACAGAGATGATGATGGTGACCATGTCCTGTTACCAATGTGGAACAAAACACTTCCTGCCTGTAGCAGTGATTATGGTTTGCCCCAGAAAGCACACCTGATGAAGTTTGTCTGTGGGGGCTAAACTGTGTGGTGCAGACGACACTTGGAAGGCCCTGCTTGAGGCCACAGGCAATGTCTGAGGACCGAGGTGACTGCAGGGCCTGCAGTGACTCTCCGGAGACACTGCTCCTCTGTGTGTTTAGCTTGCTCAGCAGATGGTCCAGTGTTGTCTTTTTGACAGATGTTTCTACAGCTGTTTTCTCTTTCACTGCTCCATGTATCTAGATTCATTTCTTTTTTTTTTTTTAAAGATTTATGCATACAAGAACTGTGGTGCAAGCCAGAGGTTGTGGGGGTTGAGGATTCATCAGACGTAGAGTGGGGAGCAGAACAGGAAGATCTACTGAAAGACAGTGAGGGGAGCAGCGGTGAGACAGGAGAGGTCTGCTGCGCCATGTGGGTCTGCTCCCTGGCTGGAGATCACTTCAGAGTGCTGAGACTTAACCCCTGCCCCACCAGGGAGGCCTAGATTCATTTATCAAGCTCACTAATACTGTAATCTTCATCCACAGACTGTTGTCTAGGCTTTGCCTGCCTGGAATCTTCTGGCATTTTTTAACTATTATCCATGACCTCCTAGGAGTTTTTCTCTGTCACTTTCTCTCTTAGGTTCTCTGACAACATCTTGGCTGCTTCCCTGATTTCTGTGTCTTCTGCTCATGACTTGGTACAGCCCAGTGTTTGGTCTGGACATGCTGACACTCTGCTGTTCTGGTCTGATCTGTCACATATTCCACCCGCTTTTGGCTTCCTCCCAGCTTTCCAGCTCAGGTCCCCTCCCTGTTGCCTGCTTCTCTGTAGCTGTGCAGAGGGCACCTGAGGCTCAACAGACCCCATCCTCCTCCTTCCCTGGCCTATGGTGTGCCCTGGATTTTTGCTGGCTCCACCTCTCTTCAGGATTCCTCTCCTCTCCTACATGTTGCGCTTTCCTTGTTAGGCCTCTGACGTTCTCTGCTGGCTGCGTGGTGCTCACAACCAAACGCAACCTCTTCTGTTCCATTTCCAGTCGTCACTCAGGCAGAGCTGAGGGAGTGTTGCTCAGTGCTGAGGCTCCATCGCTCTCCAGCCATCCAGAGCCTCTGGCAGAGGGGACGCCTGGAAACCAGGGGAGGAAGCATTGGGAGCCCTCCCAGGAGCCCTCCCAGGATGAGGAGGAGAAGCACTGGGGAGGGACACAGGGAGCAGAGCTTGCCTCAGGGTATTCTTGGTGCTGGCTGCTCCCAGCGCCTGCTTCCCCAGAATGTCTCATGTGCCCCAGGGAGGCTGCCCTGTGATGACACATTCCTCCCTGTGTCCCTCCCTGTGTCACACATCCCTGGTGACTCTGTGTGACCTTCTGCCTCTGTGAACTTGTCTCCTCTAAACAGCTCCTGGTCTAGAAACACTCGATCTGCTCTTGTCTCTGTGGAGGCCTTGCTTCCTGGCACCAGCTGCAGGGTCCTGCCGCCTCATGACTTTTGTCAAGATTTGTGTCCCTTGTAGCTTCAGTTTGTTCTGGCACAACATGCTCATTTTTCTTCAAGCACTGGGTGGCCTCCTCCAGCTCTGGCCTCAGATCCTGGGAGTTCACTGAGCTGGGCCAAATGTAGTCATGTAGCTCCCTCTTTTATTTCCTTTCATTGTTTACACCCTATGGCTTAGGAAATGGATCTTGCTACCTCTACGGCGGACATAAATGTATTTCCCATAGCAGGATTCAGAAAGCGGGCTGAGTGCATGCATACTGTTCACATATAAGTAATTCGAAATGAGGTGATCACTAAGATGGATTATTGTTACAATTAGTTCTTATTTCCAAATGAAGAACAGCTTTAATGTGTTTATCTCTCCTCATGGCACAGAATCATTCCTTACATAGCGCTCTTGTCAGTTGCATGTTCATGAACCTATCTTGTATGTCATCGCATCTAAATTCTGCTGCAGAATCCTCAGGAGCACAGTGGCCCCAAGTGAGCTCAGCTGTGCAATGCGGGGAGGTGCAAATGCAGGTCACTAGTGCTGGGGGTTCTCACTAGATCACTCTCCACTGTTTCCATAAATCCTCACACTCATTTTTCCAGATATTTGTTGGGGCTTATTTATCAGGCCCCTTGACGACCAAAATTTTATTCATGCTTTTGTTCTTAGAGTGAAGTTCATTTCCACATTTGTAAGTCAAACCGTGTGACATTATTTTTATGGACTAATGACTTAACACACAGGTAGGGGGTTTCTGGTGATCTGTCTCCCCATGGAGAGTGCAGAGCATGATGTGTCCAATATAAGAGAAAACAGGTAGAAAAGAATGAGTTCCCAGGCCTCTAGGTGTTCAGACAAAACAATGTTACCTTGAGTGAGGAGATGGTGCCATTACAGGGGATGGTGACCTTTGAGGACGTGACTGTGAACATCACCTGGGAGGAGTGGCAGGACCTGGACGACGCTCAGAGGACCCTCTACAGGGACGTGATGCTGGAGACCTACGGGAGCCTGGTGTTCCTGGGTGAGTGAAGGTGTCCCGTAACAGTCTAATGAAATCAGTTTTCTTCACTGACACATGAACAGCTGTGAATGTAATGAAACAGAATTTAGATTTGAGATTTCAGAACAATGAGATATGAGTGCCCCCTTCTCTAATAAATGCTTAAATTGTCCCTTCATTACACAAAAGTGAAAGCGCTGGTAGTTCTCCCAGGACTGTGACATAAAGCATGTATTTCTCATCAGCAGGGCATTGTGTTATGAAGCCTGAGCTGATGATCAGAATGCAGCAAGGAGCAGAGCCGTGGACTGGGGAAGGACCCCCAGATCAGACCCTGTCAGGTCAGTGGGCTCATTCTAGGGAGGAAGACCTGGGAGAGCCTGCCTGAGCCCTTATCGTCCCTGGCCCTCCCAGGTATGCCCCTTGGAGAGTTAGTATGCACGTTCCTTACTCTGGGTGCAAAAATCGCTCCCCTACATCCACTCTCCACTTTTTATAAATAGCCATAAATCTTCTTAGACCACCAATATTCAGTCCCTGTGTCCTACGTTGGCACTTCATTTTGGTCTGACCTTTCCTGACACCTTAGTTTCCCTTCTCTCCTTTTTCATGGGGGTTTTTCTTTCAGGCATTTACTCACATAGTTGTTTATACTTGCAGCATTTTCACTGGGAGGTTTTAGAGGCAGGAGTATTTTGCAATTGTTGGGCAAACAACAATATTCACTTTAAATTCTATTTTCTGCACCTGAAATACTCTTGACTAATAGAAAAATATGAATTACACATATTAACTCGTGAAATAAGAGTCATAAAGTTTTTAACTAAGCTGAGAGAGATAATGATGGGACATTATTTTCAGAAATTGGGCTCAGATGGCATTTTTACACAGCTTCAGCATTTACACTGCAGACTTTTATTTAGAGATGGCAATTTTCAATGTGACATTTCGTAGACAAGTGTATGTCCCCTCTGGAGTGCAGGGTAGACATCACAATCATAGTTGGACGTTAGGAGATGGTTAAATCAAAAGTAGAAATATAGAGGCAGTTGCCCCTGGAGTTACTAAGGACAGAAATGACAAGGTTCAGGGCAAACCACATGACCCGCACTAGCAGTTGTGCACCTGGGTGTGTCCTTGCACACTGATCACCCTGCGAAGGGGTGGGTGTGACACAGGAAAGGAAGGGACATTGTGGGTCCAAAACCCACATGGCCAAGTGTTTTAGGGCTCAGACTTTGGGAGTGGAGTTTCAAGTTAGTATTTTCACTCTCTCTTGTGGAAATCTCTTTTTAAAGCTTAGGTGAGAAACATGTCTAGACTTTGGTTTCAGTGTAATTAGGAGACTGATGCATGTCTAACATGCAAAGAGAAAATCTTCAAATGCTGTGAATTCTCAACTTGAATATTGTTTCCAAGAAGTGGAGTGAGTGCACCAGGACTTTGGCTGTAACGGAGATCTGGAATAAATTGTTTTTCCCAGCCTGTGTTGCAGAATGTCCATCTTTACACCACAGGAAAGGGATGTACAAAGGAGAAATTGATCACAGTAGGTTCGGAGAAGCCAGTGAGGTAGGGTTCACAAATTCTAGAGAGCTGTCTTTGTCTACTGTGGAGAAGCTTCTGTCTTTGGGGAAAACCCCACTACATTTAGGCCATCCCTAGGGAGAAGCAAACATCAAACAAATATACAGCAAAAGTATCCCTGAGGTTTATTCCTACTTAAGTGCAGACACTTGATCCTCCAACAACCCTAGTAAGTAGCTGGTACAGGTAAATCTCGCCACCCTAACAGCTGGATCACAGGGAAACCAGCTCAGGAAACAACTATGGGAAGGATGCCGAGGAGTAGAACTGGGTTAACCACTGGTTGGTGAAAACCTCTTACTAGAGATCTACAGTTACAGAGGAGGTGACTCCACTGACCAAGTGTATGAAGAATTTTGTTTTTGCTTTTGTCTTTTGGGTACACTCGCTTGACATTATAATATACTTTAACTAATAATACCTGTGGGTAAATGTGCCTTCATGTATAGCATAAAACTTTAATGTGTAGCATAAAGCCAATGGTGATTATTGATTTCTCTTCAACTGTTGGAATTCTGTTATCTGAATTAAGTTCTTCACTTCTGCAGTAACTACCACAAGAAATGCATCAGTGTTGTTCAAGGCGTGCTTATCTTCCTCTCATTGTAGGAGCCCAGATGAGGCCGCACCCCCTTGTGACTCCCCAGGACATTCAGGGCAAACATTGGTGTAACTTTGTTTTTACCAGCCACAAAACAGCAACAAGCGAAAGAATCAACTGGAAAAAACCATTGAGTTTAAGCTCAACCCATTCTTTGGAAAGAAATCATCGAAATTATTCAGGAAGGATGCCTGAGGACAGCAATGGTATGTGTGAGATTGTATTTCCCCTTGGTGAACCTGCTGAGGAGCCTGATGGAGACACAGCAGGGGACTGTCACCTCTGTGGGCAACTGGCCCACTGTCCTGATCATCCTAATGGTCAACAGATGATTCAAACATTTCAGCAGCCTCCTGAACTCTGTGGGCAAGAGAAAGCCTTGAACAAGGGGTCAGCAGTCTTTGCACGTAACACAGCTGTTTTGGGAGGAGCTCCCCATAAAAATAATGAATATAGGAAATCCTTTAAGAACCTTGCTTTTACTGTCACTGAGACAACTCACACTGGAGAGTCCAAATACCGATGTGACAAAGGGTGTGAAATCATTGAAAAACCAACACAATTACTTCCTGATCGTGATGTTGACGGTGAACACAGTATATTTAATCAAAATGGGGATATTTTCAGTAGGGAATTGCACATTACTCAGAATCAGAGGACTGGGGTAGAGAAAAAGTTTGAAGATACTATATGTAGAAAAAGTCCCTGCAAAATATCTGTCCTCACTAAACATCAGAGCATAGAAATAGGGGCAAAATCTTCTGAGTGTTTGAAAACCTGTAAGAAATCAGTACTCAGTAGACATGAAAGAACTCTCACAGGAGAGAAACCCTATGAATGTACGGAATGTGGAAAAGCTTTCTCCAAGAAATCATCACTCACTACACATCAGAGAATTCACACAGGCGAGAAACCCTATGTATGTGAAACGTGCAGGAAGTCTTTCTCCCAGAAGTCACACCTCTCTCGACATCAAAGAATTCACACAGGAGAAAAACCCTATGAATGTGAACAATGTAGGGAATCTTTTAGAACTAAGGTTTGTCTGATTAAGCATCAGGAAATTCACAGAGGAGAAAAATCCTATAAATGTAAGGAATGTGGGAAATCTTTCTACCAGAAATCAGCACTGACTAATCATCACAGCATACACACTGGAGAGACATCTCAACAGCAAAGAATTCACACAGGAGAAAAACCCTATGAATGTGAACAATGTAAGAAGTCTTTTGGAAATAAGTGTTCTCTCACCAATCATCAGAGAATTCATACAGGAGAGAAACCCTATGAATGTAAAGAATGTGGGAAATCTTTCTGCTGGCTATCAAATTTCTCTCTTCACCAGAGAAGTCACACCGGAGAGAGACCCTACCAATGTAAAGAATGTAGAAAATCTTTCTCCCAGAAAACACACCTCTCTCAACATCAGGCAACTCACACAGGTGAAAAACCCTATGCATGTGAAACATGCTCGAAGTCTTTCTCCCAGAAGTCACACCTCTCTCGACATCAAAGAATTCACACAGGAGTGAAACCCTATGAATGTGAAGAGTGTAAGAAATCCTTCTACCAGAAGTCAAACCTCACTGCACACCAGCGAACTCACACAGGAGAGAAACCCCATGAAAATAAGGATTGTAGGAAATCTTTCAAGCACAAGTGATATCTCACTGACCTTCAGAGGTCACCCGGGATAGAAACTGGATGATTCCCCAGCGACTGGTATGCAATTGTCATTGTGGTAGCAGTGGTGGCCTAGGGTAGAAAAGTTGAGTATTTGAGTAATGCTCTTTCTTTTTTCTTTAAAAAAGAAACGAGCTGTATGAAAGTAAAGAATATGGAAAATATTTCTCGTGGAAGTCATTGCTTACTGCACAACAGAGAACTTACACAGGGTGTAACGTTATTTGGGAGATACTAACAATACATTATAGAAGTCCCTATTTTTTATATACTACAGCTGTGTAGATCTAACCCTTTATCTTGCACGGTGTCCTGTAATTTCACTACAGGTCATGTGAACATATATATTGAACAACACATTCAAGGAAGGTCACAAACAATCTTTGTTCCAGTTTTTTTATGCCCTATTCTCCTGAAATGCAAATGATCCCCAGTTGTGTCCTGAAATCCACAGGGTGAAATAGGAACCTTGACTTGTTTGTAGGTTTTGATTAGCTCAAGTCTCCCCCAGTGCACACCACACAAAGACATGTGTGAGAAATGTCTTCTCCTGAGCCCTTCCCTGTGTGAACTACACAGGCAGTGCATTGAGGGGAGTGAATTATAGGTGGGTGACTCTATGTGTGATTTTCCGTGAGCAGTTGCCAATCTTGTATATTAGATTCCCTGAGGAAAGAATGTGTATTAATATCTTTCACATTCAACTTAATTGTTAAAATCAAAAAGTAAGGAAGAAACCAAATCAAAGGCAGGATGCCTGTTCTGGCAGAGGCAGGAGAGGGAATGCTGAATGTAGAGTCCAGTCTTAGAAATGTCTTTAACATGTCCCACTGTTCACAACTTCCAACTTTTTAAATCACTTTGGAATTCCGATTGATGTGGCTGAAGATTTCCAGAAGGAAATGTTAACTATTTCAAAGAAAAAAATGTTTAATTACTTAAGTTGAGTCATTCTCTAGTGGGCTTATTTTGCATTCAGGAGGACATTTTGCCATCCTAAGCAGTGGAGAAATAGAACCTTCTCTTGGGCCTCCCCGGTGGCGCAGCGGTTGAGAGCTGGGTTGCGAAGCTGCCCGCGGCCTCTGCGGTGCCGGTTCGATCCCCAGCTGCTCCCCGGCCACCAGAGGAGGGTCCCACATGGCGCGCAGACCTCTCCTGCCGCCCGCTGCTCCCCTCAGCAGTGTACTTCGGTCCTTCTGCCTGCTCTGCTCCCCGCTCTGGCTCTAGTGAATTCTCTCACCCTCCCGCGCTTCTGACTGTACCCAGTGCATGTATAAACAAAACAAACAAACAAACAAATAAATAAATAAACATGCCTCTTAAAAAAAAAAAAAATAGAACCTTCTCTTCCTGGAAATCTTGCAGTGGTACATTAAAGTATACATGGGACGGGCTGTATCTGTGTGATTGGAAGATGCGGAATGACACCGTCTCTCTGGTCACAGAGTCCACAGTCCTTCCACACGCACGCCAGCCTCCAATAAGTCCCAGAAGATCCCATATTGAGCTGTTGTCTCAAAAATCTAGGATGTTGGGCCTCCCCTCGTGGCGCAGCGGTTGAGCGCTGGGTTGCGAGGCTGCCCGCAGCCTCTGCAGTGCCAGTTCGATCCCTGGCCACCGGCGCGGGTCCCACAAAAAAAAATCTAGGATGTCTATGTCTGTCTGAGCTTAGGCCTGTGACTCCTCATCAAGAATCTCCATGTGTCCTGCCTGAGGTTTCGCCTGGCCAGTGTCCCACTGTTGTGTTCTTCCATGGAACACTGCTCTCGGGGAGTCTGGGGGGTCCGTTCCACCCCACCGTATCACCATCCTACCTGGGTGTGGGAGCCTTTCAGCAGAAGGCACCCTGGATGGAACTCACTGCACTGTCACCCAGGGCACAGGCTAGACCCCCATCGTCCCCCTTGGCATCTTAGTGGGTTTGAGACTTGCCTTGGAGGCTCACAATCATCCTAGGAGATGGACTCCCAGCACTGAGGGCTTCTGATGTGTTCCTGGAACAAGGGGCTCAGTTACGTGCTAGGTCCATGAGAGCACAGTCTGCACACGGCCTCTAGTGCCAGTCCTTTCTGTCCACTAGTCAGTGGGAACTATGGACGTGGAATTGACTGGTGACGATCCAGCACCTTGGTTCTTATTATAATTTCTGTGGCTTCTTGGAGGTTAGGCTGCAGTAACTGAGAAAAATCACAACGTGGGTTCTTAGAACCCCTGGGCCTCTCAGGAGCGGGTCTTGGGCCTGCAGCCTTCTGCCTGGGGTCCCAGACCAGTGTGTTGGGTCAGAAGAGCAGACCAGGGCCTCCCTGGTGGTACAGTGGGTTGAGCGCCGTGCTGTGAAGCTGTCCACAGCCTCTGCAGCGCAGGTTTGATTTCTGGCTGGCCGGGGAGAAATCCACATGGCGCAGCAGACTTCTCCTGTCTCCCCTGCTGCTCACCTCAGCAGCATGTTTTGGTCTGTCTGCCTGTTCTGCTCCCCACTCTATCTCTGGTGAATTCTCTCATCCTCATGTGCCTCTGTCTGTACCCAGTTCTTGTATAAATAAATAAATCTTTAAAAAAAAAAAAAAGAGCAGACGAGAAGCTGAGGTTAGGGAAGCGGCTGCTGAGCTGAGTCCAGGTATACACCGCAGACAGCAGTACATCCCCTTGCAGGTGCTGCAGGTCTTGCTTCCAACCACTGCACCCCCACAGGGTTGACTCCTGTGTGTCACATGTGTTAAAATATCCTTATTACCCAAACCCATGGAATGAGCCCCAGGGCCTGTGAGCCCTCTCCTTACCTTGAGGAGGACCGCGGCTTGCTCGGTGGCCAGCTCTGGTCTTTCCCGACTCAGGGGCCTGGCACTGTCCTGAGGCACCAGTGTCCATACCTCACCCTACCCAGCCCTCAGGGCCTAGTCCTGGACCACTCCCAAACCAGGCAGCTGCCTTGGCCTTGGCAGTGCCCTCTGTGGAAATACACTTTCCTGAAGAATGTCCTGTGAGCACTTCAGGAAGCCTCCTTGTCCCCCACCCCCCCCACCCCACCCCCGCCCCCAACTCCTTCCAGGAGAGGACTCGGTTACCCCCCAGCCTCTCTGATTCCAGAACTCACAGGTTTTCCTACCTCCCCTTGCCTCTGGCAGACTGTGGACTTTGGCAGTGACCTGGACATTCCCAGCTCGTCCCTGGAGCTGAGTAGGTTGACAGGAAAAGTGTGAGGTAATAAGGTGAGATGAGACCAGAGACAGAGGGTGGGGTGGGGGTGTGCACAGACTCCCCAGCTGCCTTTCCTTGGGGCCTGTAGGCAGGGACTCCTTACCGCTTCTGCCTCTTGGGCTGCAACTGCTCCTGGGCCTGGACTTCCAGTTACCCTCTAGGAGATCCCTAAGGGAACATCAGCCCTGGGCGTCCTCCTCATCCTCCCCCAGACCCCCACATCTGAGAAACCTGACTCCTTTGCTAAAAAAACCTCTTCCGTGCTGCCCGGGGAAGAGATTTTTTTTTCCTCCCACCATCCCTCTGCCTGTCTGGCCGGGCAGGAGGTTTTGTGTTCAAATTCCTGGAGGTGGCCACCAGCCCCGGGAATAAAGCGCCCTTCCGCGACCCGGCGCTGGCCCCCAGCGAGGCCAGACGGCGTCTTCCGGGTTCCTGTGCGCACGCGCGGCCCGTCCCCTCCAGCTCCGCCATCAGCCGGCGCCGCCTCGCGTCTCCGCGGCTCCGACTCGGAGTCGTCGGCGCCCTGAGGTGCTTGTGGGGCGCTGGGAGGGAGCAGTTCCGGGGCGCTGAGAACTGGAGCGGGAGTCGGGGGGAAGCTGGGTCGCCTGAGTGCGGGCGTAGCGGTGTCGGGCAGCGGGTTCCGGCGCTCGGGACGCCGCTGGGGAGCGGGCAGAAGGCCCCGCGGGCGTCGGGGGGGCCTGCGTGCAGGGGTGTGGCCGGCTCCGGCGCGGGTCAGGGAGGTGGTGAGGCTGTGGGGGCCGCGGGGGCGCGGGCGGCGCTGGCTGTGCGGTCGGTGCCCGTCTCCGCCGGACGTGGCGCCGTGGGCCGCGAGGTGCAGGTCGCGGCTCTGCACCCCCCCCCTGCGGGGAGGCACCTGGGCGGGGGCCCGTGTGACCCCAGCTCTGGCATCCGCAACCCGGGCGCGGTGCCGGCCGAGAGCCCCGACGCCAGGAGGAAACGGCGCTCGCCGTCGTGGCCTCGTCTTGCAGGGAGGCAGCCTCACTCGTGGGGTTTGCTGGAGGGACTGATGCGGCCGAGAGTCGGGGCCCCCCTGCACCGGGTAGCTCCCCCCGCAGTCATTTGCGACCTTTTCCAGGGGGCGAGCTTTAGGGGGCTGTGGGGTCTGGAGGGTGTTCCTTTCCCTTGGCATCGGGGTAGCTGTAAGGGAGCCTGTGCCCCAGGGAGGCAACCCTGCGATGATACATTCCTCCCTGTGTCACACGGCCCTGGCGACTCCATGCGACCTTCTGCCTCTGTGAACTTGCCTCCTCTAAACAGCTCCTGGTCTAGAAACATTTGCTCTGCTCTTGTCTCTGTGGCGGCCTTGCTTCCTGGCACCGGGTCGGCAGGGTCCTGCCCACTCGCAACATTTGTCAAGATTTGTGTCCCTTGTAGCTTCATGCTGTTCCCTCACCACATGCTAGTGTTCCTTCATGCATTGGCTTCCTTGGGCTTCAGCTACGGACTCCACCTCCAGTTCCCACCTCAGTTCCTGAGCCAGGCCCCGGTCAGGTCCTATTTTAATTCTGGGTTTGGTCTCCTCAGGACCCACCTCACTTTTCTTCCCTGCTGCCGGGTAATGCAGGCATTCCATTCCCATGCCCACAGCCTGCCAGGTCTGTTCCTTTCTCGTGTGTGACTCTTTTGGTGCTTTAGATTTGCTTTTTATGACTTACCAGCCATTTGTGTTACCTCCTGGTAGAAATGTCTGTTTTAGCTGAATATACTTGCTCCCACAGGACTGTAATTTTCATGCACCTGGTGTGTGCTGTGAGGGCATCTTTAGGCTCTAGCTACTGAAAAGCACTTACTGAAAAACTACTGGTCCACCAAATGTGTCTCCTTTATCATAGAGGAAATATGTTTATTCTTTATAACTCCCTCCCCCAAGGATCCTTTTCTCTCGCCTGTAACAGTGTGTCATCTCTCTGTTTCCTTTTGTTGTTTGTATGCTGTGGTTTAGGAATTGCTCCCTCTGGGGTGGACATAAGAATCTTCCCTAGCAGGATGGAGAGAGCCTGCTGCGTTTATGCATACTGTTCATTTTTTTTTTAAAGCTTTATTTATTTATTTATACAAGCACTGGGTACAGTCAGAAGCGCGGGAGGGTGAGAGAATTCACCAGAGCCAGAGTGGGGAGCAGAGCATACTGTTCATGTATAAGTAATTCGAGACACGGTGATCACTAAGGTGGCTTATCGTTACAATTAGATCATGTTTCTAAAGGAAGAACAGCTTTAATGTGTTTGTCTCTCCTCACCACCCAGAATCACTCTCCACATAGCAACCACACAGGGACATAGGGTTCCTGTCAGTTGCATTTTAATGAACCTGTCTTGTGTGTCGTGGCATCTAAATTCTGCTGCAGCCTCATCCTCAGGAGCACAGTGACCCTGTCAGGAGCTCAGCTGTGCAACGCGAGGAGGTGCAAATGCAGTTCACTATATGCTGGGGTTCTTGCTAGATCACCCACCACTGTTTTCTATAAATCCTCGCACACATCTTTCCAGATATTTGTTGGGGTTTATTTATCAGGCCCCTTGACAACTAAAATTTTATTCATGCTCTTGTTCTTAGAGTGAAGTTCATTTCCACATTTGTAAGTCAAACTGTATAAAGTTATTTTTGTGGACTAAGGACTTAACACACAGGTAGGGTGTTTCTGGTGATCCGTCTCCCCGTGTACAGTGCAGAGCGTGATGTGTCTAATATAAGAGAAAACAGGTAGAAAAGAATGAATTCCCAGGCCTCT
The DNA here is from genome assembly GCF_964194135.1 of Talpa europaea. NCBI lineage: Eukaryota > Metazoa > Chordata > Mammalia > Eulipotyphla > Talpidae > Talpa > Talpa europaea. Next base: position 49,707,593 of record NC_140084.1, read on the forward strand.
AGGTGTTCAGACTTTGGATGCTACCTTGAGTGAGGAGATGGTGCCGTTACAGGGGATGGTGACCTTTGAGGCTGTGGCGGTGAGCTTCACCCGAGAGGAGTGGCAGGACCTGGACGACGCTCAGAGGACCCTCTACCGGGACGTCATGCTGGAGACCTACAGGAGCCTGGTGTCCCTGGGTGAGAAAAACTCCCCATTAAAACCTAGTGAAATCATTGGTTTTTCACTGACATATGAACAGCTATGAATGTAATGAAACACTATTTAGATTTGAGATTTGAGATCAACGAGATGTGACTGTCCCCTTCTCAATTGAATAATAGTTTATTACACAAAAGTGAAAGCTCTGGTGTTTCTTCCAGGGCTATGACATAAAGCATGTATTTCTCATTAATAGGTCGTTGCGTTATGAAGCCTGAGCTGATGATCAGAATGCAGCAAGGAGCAGCCGTGGGCTGGGGAAGGACCCCCAGATTAGACCCTGTCAGGTCAGTGAGCTCATTCTAGTGAGGAAGGCCTGGGAGAGCAGAGCCCCCCAATGAGCCCACCTGAACCATTATTGCCCCTGGCCCTCCCGGGTCAGCCCTTGGAGAGTTAGTGTGTACGTGTCACCACGTTCCTTACTCCGGGTGCCAACATCCCTGCCCCACATCTACTCTCCACTTTTTATAAATAGCCATAAATCTTCTTAGACTTCACCAATATGCAGTCCCTGTGTCCTACATTGGCACTTCATCTTGGTCTGTGACTTTACTGGCATCTTAGTTTCCCTCCTCTCCTCGTGGAGTATTTCATGGAGTATTTTCTTTCAGTCATTTACTCATATAGTCTTCTGTTCTCTCAACATGTTTACTAGGAGGTGTTAGAGGCAGGCATATTTTGTAGTTTTTGTTTTAACAATATTAATCAAAACAAGCCTATTTTTCTACAGCTTATAACTCTTGACAAATAAAAAATACAATATGCACATATTCTATAGTGAAATAACAGTCACAGATTTTAACTAAGCTGAGGGAGATAGAAATGTGTTATTATTTTTAGAAATTGGGCTCAGATGACACTTTTATAGAACTTCAGTATGTGTGTGTGGATATTAATTTAGAATATTGTGTTCTAATGTGATGGCTAAAATGCAAGTGTGTGTTCCCTCTGGAGTTCAGGGTGGACATCATGATCATAGATAGACATTAGAAGATGGTTAAATCAAAAGTAGAAGTAGGGCCTCCCTGGTGGCACAGCGGTTGAGCGCTGGGTTGCGAGGCTGCCCACGGCCTCTGCGGCACTGGTTCAATCCCCGGCTGCTCCCCGGCCACCAGGGGAGGGTCCCACATGGCGCGCAGACCTCTCCTGCCGCCTGCTGCTCCCCTCAGCAGTGTACTTCGGTCCTTCTGCCTGCTCTGCTCCCCGCTCTGGCTCTGGTGAATTCTCTCACCCTCCCGCGCTTCTGACTGTACCCAGTGCATGTACAAACAAACAAACAAACAAATAAATAAATAAATAATAAATAAATAAATAAATATACATGCCTCTTTTTAAAAAAAAAAAAAGTAGAAGTAGTTTTGCCCCTGGAGTTTACTAAGGGCAGAAATGACAAGGTTCAGGGCAAACCACGTGACCCGCACTAGCAGTTGTGCACCTGGGCATGTCCTTGCGCACTGATCACATTCCGAAGGGGTGGGTGTGACCCAGAGAAGGAAGGGACATTGTGGGTTCAAAACCAACATGGCCAAGTGTTTTAGGGCTCAGACTTTGGGAGTGGAGTTTCAAGTTAGTATTTTCTCTTTCTCTTGTGGAAAATACTTTTTAAAGGAAAGATGAGAAACATATCTGGAGTTTCATTTCTGTGTAACAAGGAGACTGATGAATGTCTCACATGCAAAGAGAAAATCTTCAACTGCCATGAATTATCCATTGGAATTTTTTACCAAAAAGAGGAGTGTACCTGAACTGTTCCTTTCAGGTAGATGTGGAAAAGGTTTTGTTAAACATAGAGGGCACAGCCTATGTTCCTGAATCTATATCCTGTACAGCACAGGGAAGAGTAGCACAAACAGGTTCAATAAGAAATTCTTCTCTATAGGTTCTCAGAAGCCAGTGAGGTAGTGTTTAGAAATTTCAGAAATTTCAGAAAGCTGGGTCTCCCTGGTGGCGCAAGGGGTTAAGACACAACCTATGAAGCGATCCACAGCCACTGCAGCATGAGTTTGATCCCCAGCCAGGGAGCTACCCCCATGACATGGCAGACCTCTCCTGCCTCGCCCACTGCTCGCCTCAGCAGTCTATTTCAGTCAGTCTGCCTATTCCACTCCCCACTCTATCTTTGGGAATCCTCTCTCTCCCCACAACTCTGACCTATACCCCAGTTCTTGTATGCATGAATGAATAAATCTTTTCTTAAAAAAAGAAATTTCAGAAAGCTGTCTATGAAGAGCTGCTGGCTTTGGAAGAAACCCACACTACATTTATGTGCTCCTTAGGGAGAGGAAAACACTAAATAAATGTACTAGCAAAATTATCCTTGACTTTTTTTTCCTACTTAGGCGTAGACACCTCACCCAGTAAATAGCAGGTTACGAAAGTCTCGCCACCCTAACAGCTGGATCACAGGGAAACCAGCTCAGGAAACAGCTATGGGAAGGATGCCAAGGAGTAGAACTGGGTTAACCACTGGTTGGTGAAAACCTCTTACTGAAGATCTACAGTTACGGAGGAGGTGACTCCATTGACCAAATGTATGAAGAATTTTGTTTTTGCTTTTGTCTTTTGGGTACACTTGCTTGACATTATAATATACTTTAATAATACCTATGGGTAAATGTGCCTTCGTGTATAGCATAAAATTTTAATGTGTAGCATAAAGCCAATGGTGATTATTGATTTCTCTTCAACTGTTGGAATTCTGTTATCTGAATTAAGTTCTTCACTTCTGCAGTAACTACCACAAGAAATGTGTCAGTGTTGTTCAAGGCGTGCTTATCTTCCTCTCATTGTAGGAGTCCAGATGAGGCCGCACCCTCTTGTGACTCCCCAGGACATTCAGGGCAAACATTGGTGTAACTTTGTTTTCACCAGCCACAAAACAGCAACAAGCGAAAGAATCAACTGGAGAAAACCATTGAGTTTAAGCTCAACCCATACTTTGGAAAGAAATCATCGAAATTATTCAGGAAGGATGCCTGAGGACACCAATGGTGTGTGTTAAGACTGTATTTCCCCTTGATGAGCCTGGTGAGAAGTGTGATGGAGACACAGTAGGGGACTGTCACCTCTGTGGGCAACTGGCCCACTGTCCTGATCATCCTAATGGTCAACAAATGATTCAAACATTTCAGCAGCCTCCTGAACTCTGTGGGCAAGAGAAAGCCTTGAACAAGGGGTCAGTAGTCTTTGCATGTAAGACAGCTGTTATGGGAGAAACTCCCTATAAAAAGAAGGAATACAGAAGAGCTTGTGATAATTATGCTCTTACTATCAATGAGACAACTCACACTGGAGAGACCTTATAGAGATGTGACGAAGGGTGGGCTGTGTTTGAGAAACCAACAGTTATTTCCTGATCATGATTTTTTTGATGAGCTCCTTAAATCTAATCAAAGTGTGGATATTTGCAGCAGGAAATTACACATCATTCACAATCAGTGGACCATGTCTGAGAAAAACTTTGAAGATACTATATATAGGAAAACTTATTGCAAAATATCTGTCCCCTTTATACCTCAGAGCATTGATACAGGCGGAAGGACTTCAGAGTTTTTGAAAACCTGTAAGAATTGAGTACTCTGTAAACCTCAGAGAATTCTCACAGGAGAGAAAAGCTGTAAAGTGTAAAGAATGTGGAAAAGCTTTTTCCTTGCAATCACCCTTACTATACAACAGAAAATTCACAGAGGAGAGAAACCCTATGAATGTAAAGAATGTGGGCCATCTTTCTGCCGGAAATCAGTCCTGACTCTCCACCAAAGAATTCACACCAGAGAGAAGCCCCACCAATGTAAACAATGTAGAAAATCTTTCACCTACAAATCATATCTTATTACACATCAAAGAATTCACACAGGAGAGAAACCCTATGAATGTAAAGAATGTCGAAAATCTTTTACCCACAAATCATCCCTCATTACACATCACAAAACTAACACAGGAGAGAAACCCTATGAATTGAAAGAATGTGGGAAATCTTTCTGCGGGAAATCAGACCTGACTCTTCCAACACAGAATTCATAGTGGAGAGAAGCCCTCCCAATGTAAAGAATGTCAAAAATCTTTCACCCACAAATCATCCCTCATCAAAGAACTCACACAGGAGAAAAACCCCGTGAATGTGAACAGTGTAGGAAGAGTTTTGCAGATAAATGTTCTCTGCTACCCATCACAGGATTCACATAGGAGAGAAACCCTATGATTACGAAAAATGTAAGAAAACTTTCTCTCAGAAGTCACACCTCACCAGACATCAGAAAAGTCACACAGGGGAGAAATCCTATGAATGTAAAGAGTATAGAACAACTTTTTCCCGGAAGTCAAACCTCACAGAACATGAGAGAATACACACAGGTGAGAAACCTTATGAATATAAAGAATGTAGAAAATATATTTTTCCAAGAAATCATCTCTTATTACACATCACAAAACTCACACAGGGGGGAAACCCTATGAATGTAAAGAATGTAGGAGAACTTTCTGCCAAAAACCAGACCTGACTCAACACCAGCTAATTCACTTAGAAGAGAAACCCCACAAATGCAAAGAATGTTGTAAATCTTTCTCCAGCAAAAAATCCCTCATTATACATCATAAAACTCATACAGGAGAGAGACCCTACAAATGTAATGAATGTGTGAAATCTTTCGGTATGAAGAAACTGCTCACTAGACATCCGAAAACTCACACAGGAGAGAAACCCTATGAATGTAAAGAATGTAGAAAATCTTTTTCCTGGAAGTCAGCGTTTACCACACATCACAGAACTCATGCAGGAGAGAAACCCTATGAATGTGAAGAATGTAAGAAAACTTTCTACCAGAAGTCAGACCTTACTATACATCACAGAATTCATGCAGGGGAGAAAGCCTATGAATGCAAAGAATGTGGGCAATCTTTTTACAGGCTAACAGGCCTGAATAGACACCAGCACATTCATACTGGAGAACAACCCTAAATTGTAAGGAATGTAGGAAAAATTTTAATGATAATATACAACTTCATTATACACCAGAGAACGCACAAAGGAGAGAAATTCTACAAACGTAAAGTATGTGGAAAGTCTTTCTCCAGAATTTCATCCCTGATTATACCTCAGAGAACTCACACAGGAGAGAAACCCTATGAACGTGCAACATGTAAGAAGTCTTTCTCCCAGAAGACACAACTCTCAGGACAGCAGAGTACATACACAGGGGAGAAATTCTATGAATGTAAAGTATATAGGAGACCTTTCTGTCAATATATAAGCCTCATGCATAAAAAATTCACACAGGAGAGAAGCCCTATGTATGTAAAGAATGTGTGAAATCTTTTTACAGTTTATCAGAACTGAATAGATACCATAGAATTCATACCAGAGAGAAAACCTAAAACTTAAGGTTTTGGGAAACTCTTTTACCAGAAAGCCATCCCTATTACACACCAAAGAACTCACACAGGAGAGTGTAAAACATGCAGGAAGTCTTTTTCCCAGGAAACAACCTCTCAAGACATCAGAGAATGTACACAGGAGAGAAAACCTATAAATGTTAAGAAGAACAGAAATTTTTTCTTCACAAGATAATTCTTATAGGAGAGAAATGCTAAAATGTAAAGAATGCTGCAAATCATTCTATGTGATGTCAGTACTCACTAAATTTCAGCAAACACACAACAGAGAAACAGTCTGAATATAAAGTACCCAGAGGAAATGTCTACCAAAAAACTCCCACAGGTTAGACCCTAAGAATGTAAGTGATGTAGGTGGTTGTTGACCCAGAAGTCAGAAGACATCAGGATTCACAGAGACTCGCTGTGATGCAAAGATGTTGGAAAAATACTTCACTGCAGGTGAAATTTCACTGCAGTTTGTTGAACTCACTTAAGATAGAAACACTATGAATGGATAAAAAGTGGGAAGTTTTGTCATGTCCACTCCAAGTACACATAAAAGACCTCACAAGGGTATAACACTGCACGGCAGAAACTACCTATAGTTTTGCAATATAGGTAACAGAACCCCACCTTTTGGGGGGTTTTGTTTTCTGTCTGGACATACATGTAATATTTACCCCCCTTTAGTGTGTGAAGGATGCAGTAATTTTGCTGTGGCAGAAGAATATAAACAATAATTTATAAGCCAGGTCACAAAAATTTTCATTTACAGATTTTCCCATGCCCTGTTGTTTTCCTTGCAATCTATAGGCTCAGAATGTCCATATTTTCATCAGTAAGAATTATTCAGGGAAAGCAGATTCTTCCCAACTTTATTCGAAATTGTCCATGTTTTTGAGTAAAAAATTAGCATTGACTCTGAAGCTTTTCTGCGTGGGATCTGTTCGCAACACAGCTGTGCATTGTGGGCAGTTATCTTTATGACTGTGGGACAACCTTAGATGGGTGTTACCTAATCTTTTTTTTTAAAGATTTATTTATGCATACAAGAACTGGGGTACAGGCAGGGGGGAGTAATGAGGGGTGGGGAGGGGATTCACTAGAGACGGAGTGGGAAGCAGAACAGGCAGATGGACTGAAATGCACTGCTGAGGGGAGCAGCAGGGACACAGGAGAGGTCTGCGCCATGTGGGTCAGCTCCTTGCCTGGGGATTGAACTCATGTCGCAGTGGCTGCAGATAGCTTTATAGTGCTTTGTCTTAACCCCTTGTGCTACCAGGGAGACCCTGGGTGTTACCTAATCTTGTGTAGAAAATTCACATAGGAAAGAACGTGTTATGTTTCATCAGGTTCATTGGTGGGAAAAGTAAAAGAATGCAACAAATGTCAAATAACTTTGTAGGTAGAGTCAGCTCTTTGATTACTGAGTGTGAAATAAAATATTACAGATACTATTGAAGTTCTAAATTGTTCCCCAGAACTTCTACCTTTTTTATTCATCTGAATATCCAGTGAAATTTAATGTCATCAAGATTTTTAGTTAGAAGGGACTATTTTGATAACATGTTGTAAAAAATGACCTCACTAGTGGCCAGCGTTTCCCTGGTGGGGATATGTGGCCTCCAAGAGGACCTTCTCCAGCGCCACTCCTGGTGCCGCCACAGCGCCTCTGTTGCACATACATTGCTCACAGCACATACATTGCTCACTGATCAGAGTGCTGGGGTGGGTTGGTAGGCACAATTGCAGGACACTTAGAAGTGTGGCAGGAGGTGAACTAGGGTGTGAGGTGAAAGGGGTGCAGAAAGCCTGGTGGGTGTTGGGGCACTGAGTGCTGGTGTGAGCTGTGCCAGGAGTTGTCCCGGGTGAGGGGATAATTGGGAGGCTGTGACATGAGTGTTCCGATGCTTAGTGAGTTATCTGCACCCCAGCAGAAACCGTTCATTGGCCAGTGTGGACTTGTCTTCATGTGGCAGTTGTATTGTGGGGTTTCTTGGCATCTGTTTGAAACAGCTCAGACCCCTGCATCTGTTGGCACATCCTCACCCACACACCTAAGAGAGGAGCCTAAAGCAGACATTCCTGGAGAAGCACCAGTAACAGGATTTATTGAGCTGGGAGTAAGACTAGGCGAGCTGAGAAAGAGTGTTTGCAAGCTGGCATGTGGCCTGGTGCCCTCTGTCCTAACATCAGCTGAGCAGAGACCAGAGCCAGGCCTTAAGACAAACTGGCAGCTTCTTTACAGATAACCCTCCTTGCCAGGGGTCAAGCTGCCAGAATTCTCAGCTCACCCCAGTTTCCCTTCATCCCTTCTCAGGTGGTAGAAATAGGAAAGTGCCACCTTCTAAGACTTAGTGATCTCTGAGCACCACCCAGTATCTCAGAAGTTGCTCCCTGTGGATCCTCTTTCATGTGTGGTAGGTCAAGGAAGCCGTTAGAGAGCAGAAGGGTGGTGCCCTATGTCTAGGAATCCTCCCTGAGGACCAGCCCAGTGTCCTGAACGCATGGCCACAGCTACACCTTAATTTTGCTTACTATCGACAAAACTAGGCAGATAATCTCAGACTCAGACATTTTTGTAAAGATTTATTTATTTGTGCATACAAGACCTGGGGTACAAGCCAGAGGTGAGGGTGGGAGTGAGAGGGTTCACCAGACTCAGAGTGGGGAGCAGAACCGGTGGATCTACTTAAATCCACCACTGAGGGGAGCAAGAGGGATACAGAAGAGGTCTGCTGTGCCCCGTGGGTCAGCTACCTGGCCAGGGATTGAACTCGTGCTGCAGTGGCTGTGGATAGCTTCACAGTACTGAGACTTAACCCCTTGGGCCACCAGGGAGGCCTTAGACATTTTAAAATATAGAGTTTTGGGCCTCCCGGTGGCACAGCGGGTTGAGCGCAGTGCTGTGAAAATGTCCGCAGCCTCTGCAGCGCTGGTTCGATTCCTGTCGTGCCCGCTGCTGCCATCAGCATTGTACGGTCGTCTGCCTGTTCTGTTCCCTGGCTATGTCTCTGGTGAATCCTGTCACCCTACAGCGCCTCTGGCCTGCACCCTAGCTCTTGTATTAAAAAGATACATAAATCTTAAAAAAAAAAAAAAAAAGAGTCTAGCTTTTGTCACCACAGCGACTAGCACAGCAGTCACTAGAAGGTACAGGAATGAATCAAGTCCAGGAGGCTGGTGCTGTGCGCACGCACCCCTATAACCTCTGCGGGGCAGAGGCTTTCCAGTTGTAGGGTCAGGACCTGCCTCCCTCTCTCTCCTCCGAAGAACAAGTCTCCCCCAGGCGGAAAAATCTGGCCACCTTGATCGCTTTCCCGGAGACAGCGGCTCAGCTTTGCCTGTAGTGGGGTTTTGCGGGCGGGTCACCACTTTGGCCAAAGCCCTCCGGCCCCATATCTGCTGGACGCTCACTGGAGGTGGGGAGCAGGTCAGCTCAGTCCACCCCAAAGGATCTTACTGAATCTTTTCAGGAACTTTCCGTCCAGGCCCGGAAGGCAGTTCTCTGAACCAGGGCTTTGTCCAGCTCCCGGCTCTTAGCAGCTGTTTCCTGGCGCGGCCGGGGAGGGGGGGCGGCAGGAGGGAGTCTGGGACACTCCCCTCGGCTCCCTACAGAAGCTGTTCCCGGCTCTTAATCATTCACAGCCCCGCTGGGGCCGCCCCAGCGCCCTCCCTCTGGCTTCCACGACGTCGGGACCGCAAGGCTGAGGACCTGCAATAAAAAAACGTCCTCCGGGACGCCGGGCGGGGGGCGCGGAGGCTTGTGGGAAATGTAGTGCCTCGAGGCGAGAGCCGTTCCAGTAAGCGGCTCCGGGACGACGTCTTCCTGGTTACTCCTGCGCAGGCGCCGCCCCGCCCCCGCCCGTCAACTTCCGGTGCCCCCGCCCGTCCGCGTCCGCCGCGCTCCGCTTCGCAGTTTCTGAAGGTCTGTGGGGTCCGGGGGCGGACGGCCCGCCCGGGGCGCCCGGGAACGAGGCGGGAGGGAGCGGGCCGGCGGCGAGGCCCGAGTGCGTGTGTCGGGTGAAGGGGGAGCCTGGACTCTCGGGACAAAGCGGGGAGGGAGCGGAAGTGCTGCGGGGTCCTGGGCGGGACCCGAGTGACCCCCTGGGGGTGCGGGGGAGCCTGCGGGCCGCGGGGGGACGAGGCGGCGCGGGCGGAAAGCCCCGCGGCTGTCGGGCGCCGGGCGCGGCGCGGGTGTGGGCCGGGGCCCCGGCGGGTCCAGGCCGGTGCGTGCGCCGCCGCCTCTGCGGGCTGCGGGGCTCGGGGGTCGCGGTCCTGGGTTTGCCCCGAGTGTTCCCTGAACGCAGAGTGTTTTCTTCCCAGTGGTCAGTTGAGGCCGTTCTCTGATGGGGAGATTAGGCGGCATCCCAGGGCCGCCTCTGACGCTTTCTGAAATGGAAAGTAAGCCCGGGACGGCTGCGGACAGACGCATTTTCGGTTTAATAACGGGAAGCGTCTTGTTGCCGGCTGTTGCTTCCTGGCTTGCACGGCCCCGCTGTGAGGGGACCTCTCTGAGGTGCCTCCGGCGACTTGCCTGCGCTTTTCCACAGTTCTGCATGTGACTATGGTGCTCCCTTGTTTAGGGTGTCATTCAAGACTTTCTCCCCGATACAGACTTGATTTGCTCCACTCATTCAGCTGGGGGGTTAGATGTTCACTTAGCATTTGCAGTATAATGAACCAATCTAAATTCTCTGGATAAAAAAAAACAAAACAAAACAAAACAGAATGAAACCTGGAGTTTCGTGTCTCTGCATGCTGGGATGGATTTACGCAGCTCCTTTGCCGGTGTTGTCTGGATAACAAATGAGGACGAGGTATCTGGTGTCTTGTCTGAGGCTGCTTGGTTTAACATGGCTTTATTTACCTTTTTGATGGTTCGTTCTGGTTATTGGCAAGGCCTTGTGCAGCTGTCAGGCTAACCCAGGATCTTCACCAGATGAGAGTGTTGCTAGTGGGGAATCGCCAGTGGAATTCCATACATTGTTTATTCTGATTTCCTTATGGCCAAAGCAAGCGAAACAGCACAGCCCAAATCATTGTTCCAAGTAATTTCATGAGGAAATACTCCAAGGAAATACGTTTGGGGGAAACTTTACTGGGACCTTGTGCCACCAAAAATGTACATTCTGTAAAACTGAGTGTCAAATGTTGTGTTTCAATAAAAACAGACCCCTGTCTTCACTAGTTTATTTTCACTTTAAAAGCCTCTAATAGGTTTTGTTTCTGGTTTTCTAGATTTCCAGACTCTAAATTTACAGACAATACTGAAGTCTTAAATAACATCTGTATTTCTTTAAAATTATAAGTTATTCCCCTTTCTTATGCTTTTCCTAGCTGTATTTTTTTAATATTTATTTATGCATACAAGAACTGGAGTACAGGCCAGAGGTGTGGGGATGAGAGGATTCCCCAGAGACAGAGTGGGGAGCAGAACAGGCAGATTGACTGAAAACACTGCTGAGGGGAGCAGCGGGCGAGTCAGGAGAAGTCTGCTGTGCCATGTGGGTAGCTCCCTGGTTGGAATTGAACTCATGATGCAGAGGCTGTGGATAGCTGTGTAGGTTGCATCTTACCCCTTGCACCACCAGGGAGGCCCCCCCCCCATTTTTTTAAAGATTTGTTTATGCAAGAACCAGGGTACGGGCCAGATGTGTGGGAGGGTGAGAGGATTCACCAGAGACAGAGCGGGGAACAGAACAGGCAGGCTGACTGAAATACACTGAGGGGAGCAGTGGGTGAGTCAGGAGAGGTCTGCTGCGCCATGTGGGTAGCTCCCTGGCTGGCCGGGATCAAACCCGGCACTGCAGAGGCTACAGACAGTTTCACAGTGTTGCGCTCAACTGCTTGCACCACCAGGGAGGCCCTCCTATCTGTATTCTGAGGAAGCTTTTTCACCTTCATTTTCTCCTATCTAAGAAAATGCTCGGACTAGAATTTCGCAATAATCCCTTATAATTACCTTATTAAATATTATGGCATATAGATCAATGATTGAGATGAGACTGTTCTAATACCATATAACTACTAAAAAGGTTATCCAACATATTTTCATTAAGCTCATTAGATTCAAGTGTATGTATAGGATGGCAAATACTAAACTACAAATTTAAATGTTGAATAATATGTTCTCCAACAAATACTAGATGCACTACAGTTGATTAGAATGGAAAGAATATTGCAGATTTCCACTTTCCTCTATTCCTTTTATCTACCAGGCATAAATTATAATTTTTAAAAATCCCTTTAATTTCTTTTGGCTTCAGTTGTTTTTTCCCCAAAGAGGATAATACAGGAAATTTTCTGTCTGAAAATAGAATAGTTGTTCCCTTGAGGTCACATTTAACTCTTATAACTGTAAACCTATAAATAAATATTTCCCTTGAGACATGAACATGTCTCTTTAATAAACTTCTAAATTTACTTCACAAGAGATGCACATTTTGAGAATCACTATTCCTGTGAGCAATGTGTAGTTATTACCATTTCTGACACTTGTGTATGAGTGCCTCTGCTAGGGCTCGATTTCTTTTCCTACCTTCAGAAGGGCTTTCTAGGGGCCTCCCAGGTGGCGCAAGGGGTTGAGATGCAGCACTATGAAGGTATCCGCAGCCACTGCATCATGAGTTCCTTCCCCGACCAGGGAGCTAGCTACCCACATGGCGCAGCAGACCTCTCCTGATTTGCCTGCTGTTCCCCTCAGCAGTGTTTTCAGAGTTCCATCCCCAGGCAGGGAGGACCCATAGGGCGGGGCAGACCTCTCCTGTCTTGCCTGCTGCTCCCCCTATCAATATATTTCAGTCGGCCTGTTCTGTTCCCCACTCTGTCTCTGGTAAATCCTCTCACCCTCCACATCTCTGGGCTGTACCCCAGTTCTTGTATGCATAAATAAATAAATCTTTAAAAAATAAAAAGAAGGGCCTTCTAGGCTTCCCATCTGTTTCTCCTATTAGTTCTTCTATTTTCCCCCAAAATACTTATTCAGCCATCATTCATTAACTTTATAGTATGCTGTTGGCATTGAAGATATGTGAGTGGAAGGCATTGCTTCATAGCTTTAGGAGATTATAATCTATACAGAGAAAGTTATATAAAGAGACTCTTATAATACTCTTTTTATTTGCATGGCATACTTTGTTATTTTTTAAAAACTTAGCAACTTTTTTCTATGTTGACTAAAGAGTGTACTTTTATTTCTTGCCCATTTGTCTCACATATATTATTTGCTGTTTTAATACAGGAGTAAGAAACTATCAGGAGGGCCCAATAGATCGTGACTTTTTCTGTTTTATTATTAAACGCGAAATCTCAAAATAGTCTTGTATGCAGTTCTCATGAGGTATATAAAAATTTTCAAAATAATAGATTTGACATAGCATGACTTTGCACTGTACATAAAGTTATAGAAGCTAGCTACACTTTATTTTATATTAATTAAATAGTCTGCTGATTGAGATATGTTTACATTCATTTTTTAATTTTGATTTTTTCATTAAGAAGTAACATTGGTTTACAATCCCATATATGATTTAGGGGACAGGTTCACACTTAGATATATAACATCACAACACACCTATCATCTAAACTCTCCTATCCCTTTACCACAGACCATTGGGCCCCTCTGCCCTTGTTCCCATCACCAATCTTGCTCTGGTAGCCTCAGTTTTATAGTCAGGCATAGGTTTGGTTTTGTCACTTCCATTATTTTGTTTCTCTATTTTCTAACCATCAGTGAAATCAGCCAGTATCTGTTTTTTTCCTGCTAACTCGTTGGACTGAGCATAATCCCCTCCGGTCCCATCCATATCTTCACAAATGGCAAGATTTGATCTTTTGTGTAGGTGACTAGTATTCATTGTGTATATATCTTATTAATTCACCATTTGTCTGTAGGCACTTAGGTTGTTTCATAACTTGGCTATTCTGAATAATGCTGCAGTAAAAATAGGAGAGAGATCCCGTTGAATGTATTTTTTCATTCTTTGGTTGAATACCAAGGAGTAGAATTTTTGGATTATATATAATTTTTCATGTTTTTTTTTTAAACATTTATTTATTTATACAAGAACCAGGGTACAGGCCAGATGTGCGGGAGGGTGAGAGGATTCACCAGACAGAGCGGGGAACAGAACAGGCAGACTGACGAAACACACTGCTGAGGGGAGCAGTGGGCGAGACAGGAGAGGTCTGCCTCACCATGTGGGATTCTCGCTGGCTGGCCGGGATCGAACCTGCGCTGCAGAGGCTGTGGACAGCTTCACAGTGCAGCGCTCAACCGCCTGCGCCACCAGGGGGGCCCATTATGTTAAAATCTTTAATCCATTTTGATTTAGCTTTTATATGTGATATGAGAGTTGTCTAGTTTCATTTTTCTGCATGTGGCTGTCCAATTTTTTCAACCATTTCTTTTTTTTGAACACCATTTGTTGAAAACATCCCTTTCTCCATTGTATACTCTTGGCTCCTTTGTCATAGCTTGTCTATATAAATGGATTTACTTCTGGACTCTCAATTTTATTCTGTTTGTGTATCTGTTATCATTCCAATACCGTTCTGTTTTGATAATTATGGACTTGTTTTATAGTTTGGAGTCTGAATGTGTTATACTCCATTCCTTTTCTTTTTTGTCAAGATTGCTTTGGCTGTTCGGGGTCATTTGTGGTTCCATATAAATTTCAGTAATGTTTGCTGTATTTCTTTAAAGAATGCCATCGAGACTTTGTATAGAGCTTGTGTTGAATTTATGTATGTTGTGTTTGCTAAGGTGGATATTTTAACTATCCTTGAGTATGAAATATCAGTTCTTGGCATTAGGTATTGGTAAATCAGTAGGAAATGTGTGCTTCACTAAATTTTAGTCTAAATTCTACCAATTATTGATTTTTAATGGTGTTTGGGGGGCATAAATAGCTAGAATGATGGGAGAAAAAAACAGTAATTAAAAAATAATAAAATAAATACTACCAATTAATGCACTTATTCATTTCTTGCCTCTTATCAAAGTGTAAAATACTATTTTCCTACAAAAGTCTCTCTTTTTTTCCCCCAGTTGTTACGTAGAGAGCTTTGGATGGGGATGTCAGGACCCATGAGCAAGTCCCGCCAGTCTTTTCATGTCTCTACTCCCCTCACATTCTCTCCAAGCTCCGCTTCCAGAGTCCTCTGTGTGTTACTGAGAGCAGCACATGATGAACAAACCTATGGTGAGTTAGTTTTTCCTCAGCTTGTTTTATATTCAACTTTATGAGCATTCATAAATTTAAATAAAAAATAATTACAGATAAAATTCCACTTCAGGGAGTTATATCCACCTTGGCTCTAAGATAAGAGAGCCACCAAAAGGCCAAAAACAAAAAGCAAGGACTATAGCAATACAATACCACACAACAGGGGCCTATGGACTGTAGCTGAACAAAGGACAGTGCCTGATAAGAGCACAGGTCACTGTGTGTGGGTTCTCACCCACGCACATGATTGCAAGAGACCTCGGGCTCAGGGAACAACCATGGGGTTTATTTTACAAACAAGGGAACCAAGAGCTTACTATAGCCATAAGTGGTGGCACCCTCACCCAGATGGTGTCCACCAGAAGTACAAGTAGAATGCCTGTCACCTGTCAACAGAGCTATACCACACTGGCCAGTAGTGATGGTCACTACTTGTCCCCCAGAGATGGTGTCAGAGACATTAAGTGTTAATAGCTCTTTGTGAGTTGTTGGGCTGTATCAACAACAAACAGCTCTTTGAGACACCAGGTCAAGAGCCCTTGGCGCTCCTTTCAGGCAATGGACCAGAGGCCCAGTCTCTGCAAAGGTCTTTGGCTTCTCTTTGCTCCTGGGAGGTTGGCTGCCCTATGCTGCTGCTCTCTTCTTTTAACTTCTGGTCCTTCTTCTTTCTTTGGAAGCCAGGAACAGAGTCTTCCTTCCCTCCTTCCCTCCTTCCCTCCCTCCCTCCCTCCCTCCCTCCCTTCTTCCCCCACCCTCTTTCTCCCCCCCCATCCCTCCCCCCTTCCCTCCCTCCCTCCCTCCTCAGAAGTGTGGGGGCGGTGAGAGGATCACCAGAGACAGAGTGGGGAGCAGAACAGGCGGATCGACTGACATACACTACTGAGGGAAGCAGTGGGGAGATAGGAGAGGTCTACTGTGCCATTTAGGTCAACTCCCTGGCTGGGGATTAAACTTGAGCTACAGTGGCTGCAGAGGGCTGACACTTAACCCCTTGCACCACCAGGAAGGCCCTTTCTTGGGAGACTGAAACAGTCTGTCCCTCAGCTCCTTCATACCCTGGCTTATGTACTCTTTCAGCGTGCTACACGCACAAGTCTGATTGGACCATTTTTCAGTCTTGAGGCTGATTGAACCATTTAGTACCATCAGCTCATAGCTCACACCTAATTGGTCCACTCCATAACCCAGGAAGTACACATAAAAGGGCAGTTGCTGGGCTCTGAAGAGCAACTGCCACAACTGACTTGTGGTGAAGCGGCAGGGGGAGAGACCAGCCGTGCTGCTGCTGGTGGCTCCTGCCACTGAGGCTGCCATGTTGTGGTAACAGTTATATTTTCAGGGAAATGTTTGTATTTTTAACCCACTTCATGTAGTTTTAACTCACTTGATGTAAACCACTAACCTGTGGTATGTTCAAATCCAGTGAATCTTTTTTTTTTTTTTAATAGAGGCATGTTTTTATTTATTTATTTGTTTGTTTGTTCGTTCGTTTTGTTTATACATGCACTGGGTACAGTCAGAAGCGCGGGAGGGTGAGAGAATTCACCAGAGCCAGAGCAGGGAGCAGAGCAGGCAGAAGGACCAAAGTACGCTGCTGAGGGGAGCAGCGGGCGGCAGGAGAGGTCTGGGCGCCATGCGGGACCCTCCTCTGGTGGCCGGGGAGCAGCCGGGGATCGAACCGGCGCCGCAGAGGTCGCCGGCAGCTTTGCAACCCAGTGCTCAACCGCTGCACCACCGGGGAGGCCCAAATCCAGTGAATCTTAACTTGTATTTGTCTTACTGGAATCTTCTGCCATATTTGAATCTATTGTCCATATTTGTCTTCTGGAAATTCTTGACTATCAGTCTGTCACCGTCTGTTTGATGATTTCTTCCCTGTTTCCCTGAATTAATGTGTTCCTTTTGACCTGCTCAGCCAACTTTTCAAATCTGGGACCATTCTTCCATGTTCTCCCTGACTGAATCAGCCCTCTGTGGTTTGACAGTCAAAACTGTTTCTTCGGCTGGGACATCTAGCCCTGGTGAAGGCTTTTTTCTACCTGTCCAGAGCAGTGTCAAACTCAGCAAATCCAAAATGAAAAGCAGATCTTCCTTGCTGTCCTTGCTTATATCCTTACATGGGAATAGTCTTTATAGCCAGAGAAGTCCTTTATAGCCAAAGCATCCCTCAGAAAGAAAGCAAAGCTGCAGACATTACACTGCACATGTCCTAGCTATATTACAGAGGGCTAACAAAACAATATGGTACTGAGAGTAAAAACTGGAATATAATAGAAAAGTCAGGAAAAACCCATGTGTCAGTTGCCAACTTATCTCAAACACAGATTTCAAGAAAACAAGGGAAAGAATAGTCTTCAGTTAGGGTGTTGGGAAAACTGGCTATCCACATGTAGAATAACGAAACTGTTCCCCTGTTTTACAGCAAATTGTTTAAATTACACAATCTGTGGTATTTTACAAGGCATTTTTTAAAAGATTTATTTATTTATGCATACAAGAACCGGGGTGCAGGTCAGAGGTACAAGGGGGTAAGAGGATTCACCAGAGACAGAGTGGGGAGAAGAACAGGCCAACTGAAATACACTGCTGAGGGGAGCAGCAGGTGAGACAGAAGAGGTCTGCCGCGCCATGTGGGTTGTTCCCTGGCTGGCTGGGGATCGAACTCGTGCTGCAGAGGCCGCTATTGCTTCATAATGCTGTGTTTAACCCCTTGCACCACCAGGGAGGCCTGGCACACTCAATTTGGATGGACAAATTAAACCACCCACCATCGGTCTACCCTTTTTTTATTTTTGACATGATCTTTTAAATCAATTTCCCTATATCTCAATGTATTTTTTCTTTAGAACAGTGTTGGCTTTTTTACATACTTACAGCTGATGTTTTTGTCATGCAGACTCTCCCCATCCATGAACATGACGTATATTTTCATTTGCTTTGTACTTTTTGGCATCCTTTAGGGTTATTTCCCCCTCATTGGGTTTTGTAGAATAATTTGTTGTATATATTGCTAGGTGTTTTGCCTTTTTTTTTCACTCTATGATTTCTTTCATAAATATGAACATATGCATGCATTGTTTTTGTACCTGCAAATTTATTGTATTTTGTTTCTCTTTGGAGTAATATCATGTGATTCTTTCTGGTTTCCAAGGATGAGTTGTATGCAATTTATCATCATTTTCACTTGTCTTTTTCTGTGTTCAGTTGTGTTGCCTGACACTAGTGCAGGGTCACTGTGGTGAGAGATGCCCTTGTCCTGAGGGGCTTCCCATAGATGTGACGCTGGCCCTCACTGTGGCCAAGGCAGCTATACCGAACTGTGTTGAGCAGTTCCCTGAATACTCAGATTTGGAGTCATTATAAATGTGAAGGCGTTTTTATAGCTTTCCATTCAATATCTGTGTGGATGGTCATAGGATTTTCTTCAGAGAAATATGAATGTGATGCAATAGTTTTGCCTAAAAATGCCTTCATTTTTTGTTTGTCATTATTTTTCTGTAAATGTTAGCATTTCTTTCAAATCTCTAATTATTCCCTTTTTTCCTTTCAGTATCTGAGGTCTCCTCTAGGCGTTTTATTCACTCTGATGGCTTTAGGTGCTTCCCCAATCTCTATCCTCAGCTGAGGCTCCTCTCCTGACCTGTAGGTCAAACATCTGGTTGGCAGTAGTTCTCTGTCACGTATTTGACCACAAAAACTTCAAGCTTATTATATCTAAAATGTGCCTTCCTTCTATTCATTATATTCTTCTTCCTTTTTCCCTAATTTCACTTTACAATGTCAGCATCGACCTAGCTGGTGAAGCAGACCGCCTGGTAATAAAACTCCATTCACGCTTCTGACAGCAAGTCATTACCACCATCTGTTTCATGGTCTTTTTTTTCTTCCTGTTTTAGGATTAGTTTGCTTTTTGTGTTCCTAAATGAAGGTGGTAATCGCCCTGACATCAGGGAGGTGATCTACATAACAAACAATGACCATTATAGAAGAAAGGAGGAAGTTTAGAAAGACAGATAAGGGATTAAAGTTTGTAGTTCTAGAAAGACAGGATAAGATTTTTAGCATTCTTGTAGTATAAGATTTTTAGCATTCTTGTAGTGGTTCTGTTATAGGACAGGGAGAGGGGCACCCCAGACCCCCACAAACCTGCCTATTCTAAATGGGTTCTGCTATCCACCGCATCAACACAAAACATATGACACTTTAATGGGAAGGAACTTTAATAAAAACTAGAAAACAATACAGGTAAGGCAAAGAGTCTAGTTTCTAAATGAAGCACCCAAAGTTACCCATCCCCTCGTGGGTAAAACTCCATCCATATGGGGTCGGCCCAGAGCAAGGCCCCAAAGCCTGCCACAAGTCTAAAACATCTTCCAGTGGGGACCCACAGAAAAGGGTCACAAACAACCAGACAAGCCCGGAAGGAAAAGAGCAAAATCAACATCAAGATAAAAGCTGCCATTGTCACCTCCCCACGGGTCTCACCCACATCTGTGTCACCTAGTCCATGACCAAAAGACAAGCGCAGTTTCTTCACGTGTCTCTAGGCTCCATGTGCCTCCTCCAGGTCTCCTTGCTCCATCCTGCTTCCTTCCTTAGTCTCTTCTTCAGCTTCTCCTCTTCCTGCTCAGCTCCACCCTCCCTTGGGTGGGGCAGGGAACCTCCCCCTTTCCTGGGGACCACCCTGTTGCAATCCCCCCTTTTAATTTTTATTCCACCATATCTATGGTGGCACAGATCTCGTGGTGTAATCTTAGGAGACAGTCTTTTTTCAGGGTTACAATGTGTGTAAGAGAAGCAACAATTAGTCAGCAGCATTGTCCATGAATGTCCAGTATGACAGTTTTACATTACTTGAAAATAGTCCGTTATCCAAGCCAAAAGAAAAAATTTGGAGCATTGGCTAAAACAAGATAGCAAATATATCAAAATCACAGGGAAAGAATGTTAAAATGGTTCAACTTATGCAAAAACGAATTCTCTCAACCTTGATCCCAAACTTTAACAGCATAGCAAAAGTTTGCAAATTAAATTTACTTTTAAACCATTTTCCCTATTTTTGCATAAAATCACAGGGCAGAAAATAACTAACAGCAATTTTTAGCTGGCTTTGTTGAAATACTCCACACAGGATCAGAGCGAACCGGTGGCATCCAGTCGATGTAGGCTTCAGGTATAAAGTTGGTCTCATCAGACTCCACCTGGGCTTTCCTCTTCTCGAGGGTACCAGGGCATTTTCGTTGGCCGGGTTGTCCAGTCCTGCCAATGGAGGCAAGCTTCCTCACCTTCTTTGGAGGTCTCTGGAACCCTACAAACAAGGCAAACAGGTTCTCCTCTTCTTGGTTCAGCTCTTTTTCAACTTTTTGGAAGAACTCCACACAAAGCCACACAATCAAACTCACGTCCAATTTTTTTTTAAAACAGACAAAATCCCTATGGAAGTTATGCAAAAACAGACTCTGAAATAAGTAGCAAAAATTACTACCACTATTTGTATGCTGTGTTGGTATCAAGGGGAGAGAAAATGTGACAAGTTAGCTTTGCTGGAAAAAAAATTACAACCTTTCTGCAGATCCTGGTTACTCAAAACAAAACAAAACAAAACAAAAATTTCGTGGATTCAGGACAGAATGCATAAAAAAAAAATTTCCAGTATTATGTCAAAGAAACCTTAGTAAATGTCAGGTGTATTTCCAGGTATATTCAGTCCTTTGTAGGAAAGTTTTTTTTTTTTACTCTCAACAGTTCCATCAATAGGAATCTGTTGAGACCTTTTCTCCCTATATTTCCGGAAACAATTTCTGTAGGTGTGAAACAATTGAATTATATAATATTACAAGGTGACAATCACCATTGACAATTTACATACATACCAGATACTACTGTTAACATTTTGTACATACCAAGGTTTTACCATTTTCCCAAGTGACAATGCTTCCCTTCCAGTTTTACTTCATTAGGTAAAATCCAAATAGAACAAATTCATCTAATGCCTTTCCCAGGAGGAAAGGGAGAAACTTTGTGGAGTGTCTCAGGAGCTCTACTGAGGTTCCACAAAATTTCCTTGCATCAGCCAAATGACAGGCTACCAAATTTGTACTTGAATTTAGATTTCTGGGAAGCTTTGCCATAAATATCAGAAAAATAACAGAAACAACAATGTTCAATCTCTATGAAGGCACCGGCTTAGTTCAGTAGCACAATGTTGACAATCAAACCATAACTTTTTGTTTTTCTCATAACTGGAGACTTTTTTTTTTTTTTTCAACATCTATGGGCACCATGTATACCAATTTTTCAACCTCTCTAGGCCAAGACAGACACAAGGACATACAACATAT
The DNA here is from genome assembly GCF_964194135.1 of Talpa europaea. Lineage (NCBI taxonomy): Eukaryota > Metazoa > Chordata > Mammalia > Eulipotyphla > Talpidae > Talpa > Talpa europaea. The sequence goes on from NC_140084.1 coordinate 49,728,738, forward strand.
AACGTATAGACAAAGACTTTTTTTTTTTTAGTTATGCCACGTAGAATGTTATGTAACTGCAGTTTTACTCCATAGGCTCAGAAAAAAATATCAAAGTCCAAAAAAAAATGTGGAGTGTTGCTGGCAGAAAAATTTCCAGTTGTCATCCTACCAACCTAAGACTTTGGAAATAGGAAGGAAAAGTTTTATTAATCACAAGAGTTACATGACCTTGTTTATCACCTTAGGGTTTTCAGTGTTGAAGACTTTATTAGAAGTCAATCCTGGGGTATTCTGTACAGCAACTGAAAGAATAAAAGTAACAGTTAACTTTTAAGCAAAAGGAGTCATCTCTTGTTAGCCACCAAGCAGGCACTCCTTGGGTTTCCTGGAATAGAACCTGAAAAAGCAAAATCAAATTATCAGTAATTAACTTTCAATTAAAAGGAGTCATCTCCTTACTTCTGTTAGCCACTCTGGGACAGAAGCTGAAAGAGCAGATTAAACATCTAAGCACAGATTACACCTCCCCCACACTAGGGAGGGACAACAACAACACAGGTATGAAAACCTGGTACAGTTACATGATGCACCCTAAAGAGTGCTTTCCATAACAGACCTTCCTCAGTAGGAAGCAGAAACTTAGAATCTTGTCTTACACCAGCAATTGAACAAATCCAGTATTCAAAATGGCAAACATGCCCAAAACAAATTGTGTAGACAAAATTCACAGCAGCAAATCCTTTCAGACTCAGACAAAATCTCGTTAATTTTTCTGATCCAGACTTTGCAAAAATTCAAGTTATCTCCAAGAATCCATCAAGGATACCAGCGATTACCAGTTACTGCTTAAGGCTACTCTTTCCTTAACACCCAGGCATACATTTGCTAATTAAAACACCACTGCTCCACAGTTGGCTTGCAAAACCTGAGGGACACAGGGCAGGAAGTAGTCAAAGACAAAGCAACATATTAATGAAGAACCATTATTGCCTTTAGAAATGCTAATGAGACAGCAGAGATTACAAAAAGAAAGAAAAAAAAAGTTCCAAAGTCCTAGCAACAAGAAGAGCACGCCAAGTGGCCTCAGACGCCATCTTTGATCTGGCCACATGGTCCAACGTACTGCCTAATCTTTTGAGTAAAACTGGCACAGAACAATTTCCACAAAATCAAATGTCTTAGCAAGTCACTACAAACAAATTACATACAGACACACAGATCTTCACAAAGCAAATCGACATATGAAACAAACACACCGGAGAAACCAAAAATCACATTTGCGCTTATGGTAGCCAGTGCCATAGGGAAGCCCAATTTCCCCATGGGGCTGACTAACCACGGATGGCTCTGTCCTAAATCACGTTGGACGCCAAATCTGTTATGGTGGAATAAAAATTAAAAGGGGGGATTGCAACAGGGTGGTCCCCAGGAAAGGGGGAGGTTCCCTGCCCCACCCAAGGGAGGGTGGAGCTGAGCAGGAAGAGGAGAAGCTGAAGAAGAGACTAAGGAAGGAAGCAGGATGGAGCCAGGAGACCTGGAGGAGGCGCATGGAGCCTAGAGACACGTGAAGAAGCTGCGCTTGTCTTTTGGTCGTGGACTGGGTGACACAGATGTGGGTGAGACCCGTGGGGAGGTGACAATGGCAGCTTTTATCTTGATGTTGATTTTGCTCTTTTCCTTCCGGGCTTGTCTGGTTGTTTGTGACCCTTTTCTGTGGGTCCCCACTGGAAGATGCTTTAGACTTGTAGCAGGCTTTGGGGCCTTGTTCTGGGCCAATCCCATTTGGATGGACTTTTACCCACGAGGGGACGGGTAACTCTGGATGCTTCATTTAGAAACTAGACTAGAAACTAGAAACTAGACTCTTTGCCTTACCTGTATTGTTTCCTAGTTTTATTAAAGTTCCTTCCCATTAAAGTCTCCTATGTTTTGTGTTGATGCGGCGGATGGCAGAACCCATTTAGAACAGGCAGGTTTGTGGGGTTTGGGCTGCCCCTCTCCCTGTCCTATAACAGTTCTTGGTGGTCGTTATCTTTTGATAAGCTTCTGCCTTTTCAGGGAACTTGCGCTGCACTTCCTCTGCTTCAGGCTGTTCCCCCCCCCACCCACCCCCCACCCCCGCGCCCAGCTAGGGACCTTGGTGAAAGCCATTCCTAAAGATCACTGCGGGGGTAGGTGCAGCAGGTAGGGTTTTGCTGTTCTTCCCCTGCGCGCTGGTTGTCCAGCCGGACCTAGGGCCGGTTAGCCCTAAAGGTCACTGCTGGGGGAGGTGCAGCATCACCCCACTGGTTACTTTCTGATTCTTCCTTTAGTCCATCTTCCTCCTGGGGGATTGATGTTAAAATGCAAATCTGATCATGTCACTGACCTCTCTGTATCTGGCCCTCATTATTTACACATTGTGGTTTAAGAAGAGGGTTGGTCCTCCCTGGTGGTGCAAGGTTAAGGTTAAGATGCAACCTATGAAGCTGGCTGCAGCCACTACAGCAGTTCGATCCCCAGCCAGGGAGCTACCCACATGGTGCAGCAGACCTCTCCTGTCAAGTAGAGGGTTGTGTTCACTACAGGGTAGAAATAAGCAAAGCATTAGGAAATGGGATATGAACATGTTAAGATGCATGTGTACACACTTTTAACTGATAAGTTATTATAAAACATGGGATCACCTAAGATTTTTCCCTGCTGGATTTAGGATATGAGTATCTATCATCTCTACCTTTCTGTCTGTCTGTCTGTCTGTCTACCCATGTGTATGCAGAATGCTGTCATATACAGTTCCTTGAACATCACCTTACTGTCCATCTCGCCTCCCAGCCCAGGTCTCATCTGGACACAGTGCTCTTCACAGTTGTCAATTGCTAACTATCTTCTCCCATATTGACTTCTGCTGTTGGCTGATGAGAACATGCAGTTAACATGGAAGAGTTAGACATCTTTGGGACTTCTGGGAAGGGTAACCTGTTAGTGCACAGTGCAATTTGTTTCTCCTCTTCTATGGCAGTATACGTTGACCATGACTGATTTAGCTTCAGTAGCACGTTATTATAGATATATGTTCATACTTATGTCTCCTCACCAGATTATGAGGATCTGAGAAGCAGAATTTTACACATTGTTTTATTTGTAGTAAGAAGGACATTGCTAGGTTTTCAACAGAGTACTAACAGAGTACTAACTCTGCAATAGTCCTTGGAGCCAATTAATCAATACAGTGGCAGGAGATTTCTATTATAGCTCTCTAACAATACAGAGTACAAACCATGGAGTGTTCTATACAGTATAAAACTCACACAAAAAAAAATGAACTTCCAAACTTCCAGGTCTTCTAACTCAGGCTGATTGAGGAGAAGCGAACCATTGCAGGAGATGGTGACCTTTGAGGATGTGGCCGTGTCTTTCACCTGGGAGGAGTGGCAAGACCTGGACGATGCTCAAAGGACCCTCTACAGGGATGTGATGCTGGAGACCTACAGGAGCCTGGCGTCCCTGGGTGAGCCAAACTGCCCAATCACTGCCAGGTGCAAGCACTGTGTTCTTCTTTGCAAAATGTGAAACTTAATGAAGTTAAATCCTTTTTGGCCTTAGATTCCAGGCCAAGATAAAGGTGAGTGTACAACAATTTAATCAAGGATTCAAATTGGCCCTGGATTTTACCACTGCTAAAGTTTTGTTATTGCCACATCGCAGAAGCCATGAGACTGCAGCAGCTTGACCTAAGGCAGACATTATTTTTCTCATGAATAGGGTGCTGCGTGACCAAACCTGAGGTGATCGTCAGGCTAGAGCAAGGAGCAGAGCCGTGGACTGTGGAAGCACTCCCACACCAGAGCCTCTCAGGTTAGTCAGTGTTACATGGCAGGGAGGCCAGGAAGAGTTGAGCTCAACAGGTGTTGGTCGTTGTTTTCACAGGCATTTTCCCTAGGTCCAGACCAAGACTTCATGTGTCAGACTCAGTCATTATTCCTTCTTCACCTACGGTTTCTTTCTTCACCCATGGTTCCCTGTCTTTAAATTTTTTTTTTTTTTTGCTTAGACTTAACCAAAAGCCAGTCACTACCTGCCTCCTCTTATAACTGGCTTTGGTTAGTTACTGTCTCTGTATCCTCAGTCACTATCCTTTCCTCCATTCTTCTTGACTGTGTTCTCTTAGACTTCTATTCATACCTTTGTTTTAATTCTTTAAACGTATTAATTTTGAAATTTTAAACACGGCACATGTACTTTTGCTAATATCAACAGTAATCACATAAATGTCCTTTTTTAATAGAGCTTACATTCTGCTAAGGGAGAAAAATAAAGCAAATAAATGTTTAACAGTGCAATAAGAGTCAAAAAAATTTTAAGAATAATAAGAGCTAACAAAGGAGGGCAATATTCCTAAAACAGGATTTATAACTTTAAGGTGGGTGTTTTCCATTTTGACATAAATTTTACGTGTAGATGCCAGTTGGGGTAGAGTGTGCATCACCACTGGGGGGCCCAGCGAGGGAATCATTTACTCAGGTGGGAAGAAGTAGGGGGTTGACCTCGGCAACATTTAGGGGCCTGGCAGAGACATCCAGGACATGCCTGCGGACCAAGCTTCAGCCACCGAGAAGCTGAGCAGGACTCAGCCGTCTGCTCACCTGGGAAAGGTGTAGGGCAAGAAATTAGAGCTTGTTTCTCCTGTGGAGCCAAGAGTTGTAGACTGCGGGGCTTACAGTTTGTGGGTGTAGTTTCAAGTTAGCATTTTCATTTTCTCTTGTGGAAATTATTTAAAAAAAACAAAGTAATAAACATAAAAGGAATTCTACTTTCACTCTAACTAGGTTACAGCTGAAATTCCTAAGTATAAGTCTTCAGAACCAGTGAATTATCAAGTAGGCACTTTTGTACCAGGCAGTTGGGGGGATGTTAGGGATCCTGATTTCAGAAGGAGCCAGAATAAGCCTTCTCAGAGGTGGTGGACACAGCCTGGGTTGCAGAACCTAAAATCAGCAGGGAAGTGTATGAAATGGTGAGTTAGAGTTTCCTGAACCTGCTGTATTTCTTGGAGGCCATTGATGTAGTACTCAATTTGGAACTTGCGAGCTGTGTTCTCTAGCTTGGAGATGCTGTTTTGTCTTTGGAACAGCCCAACAATGCTCACAGCATTTCCCAGGGTATAGAATTTGCTGCACAAATGTGGATACAAAATTCTTGTTCCTCTCCAATATTCCTGCTTAGATGGCAGACAAGTGTCCTACCCCTGAGTCAATGTGTAACAGATTCAGGAAAATCATGCCATTTTCCAAGCTTGAGTAATTAATAAAGGCAAGAACAAGATAGCTACATATAAGAGGAAAGAATAGTAAAAACAAATGGCTGTATCCTAGTGAAAACCTCTCAGTATAAACTACAAAGTAGAAATATTTTGGCCAAATTTTTGCTCATGAAATAAAATCTTAAGCAAAATTAAAAACTTGATTGAAATTAGAATCTATTAATTTTTTGTCACATTAATTGATTCTGGAGACAAATCACATGTATATCTTAAAACCATTATTTATCATTATAAGCCAGTATTTAAAAAAATGTACTAGTACAGAAAGAAACATCTTTATCTTTACATTAGCTTTCCATAAGAAATGCTAAGATGTTCGTATGTATGGTTATTTTCATATCATTTTAGATGTCCAAACTGGGGGTGACTTGATTGAGAAAAACGAGGAAAACCAGGGCAGACATTTCTGGAAAATTGACTTCACCCACAGCAACTCATCAAGTAAGGAGAATACAAGCATAGGAGCAACATTTAATTTGAGCTCAAGCCATGTTTCAAAACTGGTGATAAGTAACAGAAACTATTCTGGAATGACACCTGAGGAGTTTAATGTATGTAAGATGTTTCTCCCTGGTGAGTCTGATGAGATGCACACTGCAGAAAAACATGGGGGCCGAAATATATCTCGGAAACCCCTCAGATACCATGAGCATCGTGTTCTTCATCACGTGATTCAAACTATGCAGCAACCTTTTGAGTTTAGTGGACAAGGGAAAGCCTTCAATAAGAAGGAACGATTATTTGCACATAGAAGGACTGTAACAGGAGACACCACTTATAAGTATAATAAATTTGGGAAAGCTTATGATAAGTCAGCTCTCATTACCCAAGAGGAAATGCATGTAGGCGAGACTCCTGGTAGATATAACAGATGGGGAAAAATCTCTTCTGAAAAACCAACAAAGTTGAGTCTTCCTAGAGCTCATTTTGAAGACCACAGATGTAATCTAAGTGGGAATGATTTCAGCAAGAAATTGTGCTTCACTCAGTTTCAGAGGTCTCAAGGAGGAGAAACTGAGTATAATGTATGTAGTGATACTTTCTGTAAGATCATGAATCTCAAACAGAAAAAACATAGCAGTGACAAACTCTATGAATGTGAAGAATGTAGGAAAATTTTCTATCATAAGTCAGCCCTCAGTAGACATCATAGAACTCACACAAGAGTAAAACCCTATGAATGTAAAGAATGTAGGAAACCTTTCTACTGGAAGTCAGCCCTCACCAGGCATCAGATAATCCACACAGGCGAAAAACCCTATGAATGTAAAGAGTGCAGTAAAACTTTCAACTGGAAATCAGCCTTCACTGTACATCAGCAAACTCACAGAAGTGAGAAACCTTATGAATGTAAGGAATGTGGGAAAACTTTCTACCACAAGTCATCCTTCAATAGACACCAGCGAAATCACACAGGAGAGAAACCCTATGAATGCAATGAATGTATGAAAACTTTCTGCTACATGTCAGAACTCACTGTACATCAGAGAATTCATACAGGAGAGAAGCCCTATGAATGTAAAGAATGTAGGAAGATGTTCTCTCAGAAGGCAGAACTCACTGTTCATCAGAGAACGCACACAGGAGAGAAACCCTATGAATGTAAAGAGTGTAAGAAAACTTTCTCTCAAAAGTCATCTCTCACTGTCCATCAGAGAACTCACACAGGGGAGAGACCCTATGGATGTAAAGTATGTAGGAAAACTTTCTACCAGAAGTCAAACCTCACTGCACATCAGAGAACACACACAGGAGAGAAACCCTATGGATGTGAACAATGTTCGAAAACGTTCTACTCGAAGTCAGAGCTCACTAAACACCAGAGAATTCACACAGGTGAGAGGCCCTATGAATGTAAAGAGTGTAAAAAAGCTTTCCACTGGAAGTCAGGCCTCACTGTACATGAGAAGACTCACACAGGAGAGAAACCCTATGAATGTAACGAGTGTAGGAAAACTTTCTACGTGCTGTCATCCCTCAATATCCATCAGAGATCGCACACAGGCGAGAAACGCTACAAGTGTAAAGAATGTAGGAAAACATTCGACTGGAAGTCAAGTCTCACTATACATCAGAGAACACACACAGGAGAGAAGCCTTATGAATGTAAAGAATGCAGGAAAGCTTTCTACCAGAAATCAACCCTCAGTAGGCATGAGCGAATTCACACAGGAGAGAAATCTTATGAATGTAAGGAATGTAGGAAAACTTTCTACCAGAAATCAGCCCTCAACAGGCATCAGAGAACTCACTCAAGAGAGAAGCCCTATCAGTGTAAGGTAGGAAATCTCTCATGAGTGAGCACTCACTTTTACCTCAGCGAACTCTGAGGACTCGACCCCTTGTGGCAGTGTGGCTGTCTTCACAAAATGCTATATTTGTCTTTTGCACAAACATCCTGCATTTCTCAACCTTCGTTTACCAGGGGACCTTGTCACTGATGTCTAGAAGGGATGAGCATTTCTACCTAGATTGGCCACATACCAAAAAAAACGTTTCACATGTTCCTCCCTGATTTTTCCTACCTCGGTGTCCCAAAGTGCAAATGAATGCCAGGGTTTGTCTCATCACGTGGAGATGACTGCATGACTTAAGAGATTAAGAGGAGGGAGAGCACAGTCTTTCTCACTCTACCTCAGAAACCTCCCTTGAACTTTTCCTGAGTGAGAAATATTTACTCCTTTTTTGCCCTTCCATGTGTGATCTCTCTGTGACAATCACAGTCCCATGTGATCAGTTCACTTTATTAATTTTGTAGTCTTCTGTATGAATTGGCCCATTCTCGTGTTGAAATTTTAAACAGGATAGAACCTGTATTTTTACCTTTCATCCTCAGTCTGTGGAGAGAAGTTCAGAGAGATCATGGGAAGAACCAAAGAACACACAAAATGTAGAAAACGTAGGCAGAGCTTACTCATGGAATGCTCAGAATAACATCACACTTGAGAAATATCACTATTGTGTCCAAATATTCAACAAAACTTCCAAGTTTATATACATCCAAGAATTCTCCCTTAAGTTTAGGTAATTTGGATGAAAATTTCATATGTAAATGTTCAAAATCGTGTCAAAAAAAAAAATCGCTAAGTCTGAAGACCGTAGTTGGGCCCTGGGCACGGCCTCTCCTCTGGGCATGTTTCGCAGTGCTTGTCCTGGTGCAGGTCTTTGTTTCCGTCCTGTTGGGAGCAGTTGAAGGGTGTTGAAGATTGTCAGGGGTTGAGAGCAGACTGTCTCAGTGGGATGTGTGAGGACACATTATAGAACAGTGCGTCAAGTGGGACACATCAGTGGCTCCATCTTTGGAAGTTGCGCAATGGCATAGCCCACTCTGTCCAGAGTTGGCGCAGTTTCCCATGCAACTGTACCAAGTAGCTCCACAATTTTACTTCAAAATCGGGGACCTTGTGAATTTATATTGTGTCTGTACACATCAGCCTCTGCCTGTGCAGCTGGGGAGGGGAGCAGGAGGCCCTGGGCTATATCGTGCTCTCCTGGGAGGTGAGGACGTGATGGACATTAGGCAGGTGCCCCAGGAAAGCGATCCTGTCCATTAATGTCCAGAATGACACAGCGGGGATCACCCAAACCATATTTCTGTTCGGGGTATGTGTGTTCCTAGAGTAAGGAGGGCCAGCATCATGGGCCAAGTCATCTATCAGGACACTCAACAGGATCCCTGATCAAAGGAGGATCAGCAGTGTGTGTCCCGTCTGGCCTGCCCCAACCCTCAGAGAGTTAGGCCAGAGCCTCCCTGGAGGTTTCAATGTCCAGAAAACAGCTGTCTCCAAAGCAGGCGTCATATCCAGCGCTGAACTCCTGGGCCAGGCAGTGCCCTCTGGCACGTGAGCCTGGGGTGACCACAGACCCCAGATGCCTGCTGGGGTGCTGGGAGCCCTGGTTTTCTGGCTCTGGTGTCCAGCAAGGCTGGGCTACTTGAGTAACTTGACGGCAGCTTTGGGCCTGGAGTTTGACTGGCAGATCTGCTCTGAGGTCCTGGGGCTGTGGGGGCAGAGCAGCAAAGTCAGTGCTCATCTGAAACGCTGTCATCGTGGCCCAACCTTCCAGCCCCTGCTGCACACTCACACCTTCAGCTAGGTCTGGCCACATCTCAGAGTTTGTAACTGTCCAGGGTTTTTGCCAGATTCTGTTGTAATTAGTGGTCAGGCCTGACGTGTGGATTGTTCATTGTGGAACTGGAATTTGAAAGGGAGCTTTGTAGGTCATGATGTCTCTTGAAAACTAGTTATCTGGGAAGGATCAGGGAGATGAAGATGCTACTGACAAGCGTGGTATAATGTATGCTGAGAAGTGAAGTATGTGCCAATAATGACAGCAGCTCTGAGGGGTCACAGCCAGCGGTGTGTCTGGCTGGGGACAGGCCTTCCCTGCATACAGTGCTGCTGCCAGCACTGCCCACCCCGTGCACTCAGAATGCCTTCCACACCGTCACGGGGCCCACACCCCCACCAGCTCTTCCTAGACTCTGCTGTTGACCTCTTCCTGTCAGCACCACAGGGTCTTGCTGTCGCTTTGTAAAACGTTTTGATGTCCTACAGAGCTACCCCATGTGGCTCTTTTTCAACAGCATGTTAGAGATGCTTGGGCCTCTGCATTTCTGTGTCCAGTTTAGATTCCGCGTGTGTATTCACAGAAACCTCTCATATTGATATTACAATGGATTCATGTGCCACTGTGGGCCAAAATGGTATGTTTATAGTAAAGAGACTCTAATTCATGAACATTGTCTCCATTATTTAGCTCTTTCAGAATTTCTTTTTAATTGTTGGATGGTTACTAAATAAACCTTGCGGCGCATTACCTCCCCACACCTGAGTTGCCCCGTACCATTGAGTATCTGTACTGTTTGGCCTCCATTCTGTCTCCCATTCCCACAGCCAGCTCCTCGCAATCACATTTCTTCTCTGTTTTTATACATTTGACCTTATTAGGTTCCACATATAATATGATGTACAGTGTGTGCATTTCTCTGTTGGCTTGTTAACATAGTGCCAGGTTCATCCGAGTTGTCCCAGATGGAAGGATGGCCATTTTTGTGAAGGCTGCATTTGGATTGATCTATAGTTACCTCACAATTTCTGGGCTCATTCTTCCCTGTCACCTGGGAAACAGTAGTGAGATGCCACTTCATAGTTTGGAATGACTAAATAAAAACATGAAAGGCCAACTGGTAACACCAAATCTTAGGATAGAGATAAGTTAGAATCATCATAATGCATTTGGAATGTAAAAAGCACATCCGGTGAGGGTAACAGTGGCTTTAACATATAAGCTTGGGGCGGGGGGCTCCCGGGTGGCCTGTGGGGTAAGTCTCAGTGCTATCACTACTATGGCCTGAGTTCAATCCCTGGCCAAGGAGCTGACCCACATGGCGCAGCAGACCTCTCCTGTCTCCCCACTGCTTCCCTCAGCATTGGATTTCAGTAGATTCACCTGTTCTGCTCCCCACTCTGTCTCTGGTGTACTTCTGCACCATTGGTGCAGTGGTGGCTGTATCACCACTGCACCTCTGGCCTGCACCCCAGTCCTTCTATGTATAAATAAAAAAGTAAACTTGAACATTTAGCTACTCTCTGCAATAGAAAGTTAGAGTAAACAGCAATGAAAACTAATGCTGAGACTTAACCCCACCAGGGAGGCCCATAACATATATTCTCCGAATCCCTGGGCCAATCAGGAAAGGTTCTCAGTCTTGAATGCCTCTGGGGGCCGAGAACAGCATTTCAGCTCCTAGAGGTGAGCAGGTCATTGACAGTTTAGGGAAGCAGTTCTTGGGTGACCTTTGGCTGAGAAGAGGCGAATTTCAGCCACAGCTATATGTATGCACAGTCAGGGGCTGGGATTCTTGGGTCGGACCCCTCCACCTCCACACCACCAGCCAATCTGATTCAGTGTATCACAATATTACCTTCCTTTCACAATACCCATGGATAAGCTCCAGGGCCATGTCAGCCCTGTTTGCCTAGGACGCCTGGCCCTGTGGGTGAGTAGTTCTTGGTCTTTCCCCTCATTCACCTGAAGGTCTTGGAATTGGTTAAAGGAGGTCAGGGTCTGAGGCAGAAATCTGCAGACACCCCACTGCCCACAGCCAACCTGGACCTGGTCCTTCCTACCCCATGACCACCCTCTGGGCCTTGGCCTTCACTATTCCCCTGTGGGAATGTCCATCCCAGAAGAACTTCCTCTGACGCTGACTGCTCAGCAGACTCCTTGATCTCTAGCACCAGGTCCCATCAGAAGTCGCTTCCTGGCCCCTGACTACAGGGCTCACAGCTTCCAGGTCAGTCCCCTCCTCCTGCTGGTTGGGGCCTTCAGCTGGGACCTGAGCATCTCGGCTGCTCCTTGGAGCTAACAGAGGTGGGGATGTGTGCCTGGAGTGAGAATGGGTGTGTCTAAACACACTAAGGAAAGTGGGCAAACAGACCAGCTGAGACAAGAGCTCTTCAAAAGCAGATTATTTGTACAGGGATTAAAGTCCATTTACCATAGATCAGAATCTGAGAGTAATTCAGACTCGGGCCTTTCAAGAAACAGAGTTCAGCTTCTCTCATCTCAGCAATTAGTACCTCAGTAGTCACAAAGCGTTCATGAAATTAATGGAGTCTCAGAAATCGTGTCATGCCCCCTAAGTCCTATAGCCTCAGTTGCAACTATTCTAGTCCACTAGACTCATCTTCCCCAACCTTCACCTTCTCCCCTCCTCTCCAGGGCTCCTCTGTCTTCTCCCTCGTCAACTTTGGCACTTGGCCTGTGATAAAACAAATCTCCCTCATCAAGAATTTTTTTTTAAAGATTATGCATACCAGATCAGGGGTGTAGGCCAGAGGTGGGGGTGGGGGTGGAGAGAGTGTGAGGATTCACTAGAGACAAAGCCTGGCGCAGAACAGGCAAACTGAAATGCACTGCTGAGGGGAGCAGCAGGGAGACAGAAGAGGTCTGCTGAGCCATGTGGGTCAGCTCCCTGGCATGAAACTTAGGCTGCAGTGGCTGCAGATAGCTTCATAGTGCTGAGACTTTAACCCCTGCACTACCGGGGAGGCCACATTTTTTTTAAAAAGATGTATTTTTATTTAATACAAGAACTGGGGTGTCGGCTAGAAGGAGGGGCAGTATTCACCAAAGTGGGGGGCAGAACAGGCCAATCCACTGAAATCTGCTGAGGTGAGCAGCGGGGAGACAGGAGAGGTCTGCTGCGCCATGTGGGTCAGCTCCCTGGCCAAGGATGGACCACAGGCCGCAGTGGCTGCCCGCAGCTTGATAGAGCTGAGACTTTAACCCCTGCACACACACACACACACACACACACCCCGGGCATCTTGCAACTTTGGCACTTGGCCTGTGATAAGAACTCACTTTTCCCCAGCGCACTATTTCCCCGAGGCGACGCGGGGGTGGGGCTGATGCTAATTCGCCAGTTAGGATCGCGCCCTCGTCTTCCCTCCCTCCCCACAGGGGCTGGTCCCTCGGCCGGGCCGAGGGGCCCGAGGGTGGACGCCAGCGGGCCCCATTCACTCCTCGTTCAGACGCGGGCCGCGCGGGTGAGGGCGGCGCTCGGCCGAGCTCTCCAGGCCGCCGGGCAGGGGCCGTGGGCGCCACTCCGCGCTGCTCGGCAGACGGAGGCCCCGCGGCGCTCGGGAGGGGGAGGGAGGCCGCCTCACTAGCCTCCTCCGGCAACAAAGAGCGTTCCCGGGCGGTCCGCGCCGCCCCTCACCTTCCCCTCCCCGACGGGTCCGCCCACCTGCCCTCCCTCTCCCCATCACGTCAGCTTTCTGGACAACAAAGCTCTTCACCCGGAGTAAACCGAACGTCCTCTCAGGCTCCGGGCAGGCGGCGCGGAGGCTTCTGGGGAATGTAGTCCGCGCCGCGGGCGGCTCCCGCAAGGGGTTCTGGGAAGGCCTCCTCTGGGTTCCCTCTGCGCAGGCGCAGCCCTGCTCCTCCGCACTGTTCCGCCACCCTCCGCGCTGCTCAGTCGCCGCGGCCGCTGCTCCGCCGCCGTGTGGTCTGTGTCCCGAAGGTGCGTGGGGGCGGGTGAGAGGGAGTGGCCCCGGGGCGCTCAGAAACGGGCGCGAGGGAGCGGGAAGGTGGGTGAGGGACCCGACTGCCTATGAGGGGGTGAAGGGGGAGCCCGGATGCTCGGGCACGGTGGGGGAGGGGGCGGAAGTGCTCCGGAGTCCTGGATGCGGGGTCCCCAGAGCAGGCCGGGGGGCCAAAGGGGAGCCCGAACAATTGGGGGCGTCGGGCGGGCTGTGAGCGGGAAGCCGGGTGGGTGTTGGGATGCTGGCCCCGAGTGCGGCTCTGAGCCCTGCACCGGGGCGGGCGGGGAGGTGGTTGGAATATTGAGGCCCCAGGGCAGGGCAGGGGAAGGACCACTCTGTGGCCGCTGATGCGTCCTCAGAAGATGGGCGTTGCTAGGCCGGAGTCTGCTTTCAGAAGCTTCTAGAGCCAGGTGATGGAGATTGTGAGTCCAATGCTGAGAATCCCAGAAGGCAAGGGAAGCCAGGCGGGCGGGGGTTGTGCAGATGGGGGAGCTGGAGGTCTGTGTCTGCATGAGTCCTGTTCTGCCAGGAACAGTTGGGCGTCTGTGAGAGCGTGTTAATGACTGGTGATATACCAGAAATTGTCGGGAAGTGGGTGTGAAGCTGGTCTTATGGTGTCACTACTATTTGTGGGTTTTCTTGGGAGTCTCTTCGCAGACCCTTTCTGCCGTGTAAATGCCTCTACTCCAAATGCACTTATCCAGGTTTATTCAGAACCTTTTGCCCTTGACCTTGAGCTCTAGAAAGCTTCTTGGGCTCTGGATAATGGTTAGTGTCTTCCAATAAGTAAATCGTGTATGTCCTTTTTTTTTTTTTTTTAAGAAAAAAAGATGTATTTATTTATGTATGCAAGAACTGGATTATAGGCCAAAAAAAGGTGTGGAGGTGAGAGGATTCACCAGAGACAGAGTGGGGAGCAGAACAGGCGGACTGACTGAAATCCACTGCTGAGAGGAGCAGCAGGGCAACAGGAGAGGTCTGCTGGGCTATGTGGGTCAGCTCCCTGGCCAGGGATCTAACTCATGCTGCAGTGGCTGCTGATAGCTTGATAGCGCTAAGACTTAACCCCTGCGCCACCAGGGAGGCCATTTTTTTTTGTTTTCTTATGGCTAATTTATTTCACTTAGTTTAGTATCTTCAGGATTCTTCCATCTTTTAGCAAGTGGCAGAATTTATTTCCTTCTTAAGACTCAATAATGCCCCATTACATAGTCATAGCATATGCATTCATGAACATGTGGCTGGTGCCTGGGTGGATTCTACCTTTGACTCTAATGAAAAATGGTGCTATAAATATTTGTGCATAGTGAGATATATCATAATATACACATAATATAAGCTAACAGTTTAACTTTGGGTTGTATACAAAGAAGTATACTTCTTGGATCACATTGTAACTCTTTGTTTAGTTTTCTCCAGAATCACCACATTGCTACCTTTTCTGGATGCACCATTTTGTGTTCCCATTAACAGTGCACAGATGTTCAATATCTCTGTATCCTCGCTGACATCTGTCCTACTCTGATTTTTTTTTTCCCCCCTAATAGTCATCCTCGCTGTGCTTTTGATTTGCCAGTTTTTGAAATGTGCTCGTGGGCTACTTGTATACCGTCTGTAGAGAGTTCTATTAAAAACCCTTCCAGTTTTTTAAAATAGAACTTATTTTGGGCCTCCTTGGTGGTGCAGGGGTTAAAGTCTCAGCCCTATCAAGCTATTGCCAGCCACTGCGGCATGAGTTAGATCTGCTGCCAGGGAGCTAGGGAGCTAACCCACATGGCGCTGGCACAGCAGACCTCTCCTGTCTCGCCTGCTGCTCCCCTCAGTAGATCTGTCTTTTCTGCTCCCCACTCTGTCTCTGTAAATCCTCTCACCCCCCGCACCTCTGGCCTACACCCCAGTTCTTGTATGCATAAATAAATAAAAATAAATCTTTAAAAAAATAAATCTAACTTATTTTTATAGCACTGTTAGGTCACGACACAATGGAGCAGAAGTACAGTGATTTCCGGTATAATAGTTGCCAGCAAGTGTTGGCAGTGATTTGGTGTTTTTTTTTTTTTTAAAGATTTATTTTTTACTTATTTATGCATACAAGAACTGGGGTCTAGGCCAGAAGTGCGGGGGATGAGAGGATTCACCAGAGAGAGTGGGGAACAGAACAGACTGATCTATTGAAATCCACTGCTGAGGGGAGCTGCGGGGGAGACAGGAGAGGTCTGGTGCACCATATGTGGGTCAGCTCCCTTGCTGGGATCAAACTCAAGCTGCAGTGGCTGCAGATAGCTTGATAGCACTGAGACTTAACCCCTGAGCTGCATCAGGGAAGCCCAGTGATTTGGTGTTTTTTTTGTTTTTTGGTTTTTTTTTTATTTATTTTTTTTTTGATTTGGTGTTTTTTAGGGGGTTATGGAATCCTAGTTCCCTTTCCCCCATGCTCATCAATTTCTGTAGTGCTTTATTAAAGGCAGTGACTAGTACTGAGATATGCCATTCAGTTATCGTGTTTTATCTAAAATTATAAGTCTTGGGGCCTCCCTGGTGGCACAAGGGGTTAAGTCTCAGCACTATGAAGCTATCAGCAGCCACTGCGGCAGGACATTGATCCCCAGCTAGGGAGCCAGGACATTGATCCCCAGCTAGGGAGCCGACCCACATGGCGCAGCAGACCTCTCCTGTCTCCCCACTGCTCCCCTCAGCAGTGTGTTTCAGTCAGTCCGCCTGTTCTGTCCCCACTCTGTCTCTGGTGAATCCTCTTGTCCCCCCTCCACGTACACCTCTGGCCTGCACCCCAGCTCTTGTATGCATAAATAAATAAAATAAATCTTTAAAAAAAAAGAAATTGTAAGTCCATGAGCTAAACATGATTTGACTTAATGAGTGTCATGTTACTTAATTGGCATTAAGTATGTGTGTCACAGTGATCATGAGTTACACCGGCCTAATGATGGCTAATGTAGCCTCTGCACACCTTCCCATCAGTCTCCCAGCCCAGCTGCTGTTGCGGGTGACATTTGCTGTTTTGGTGACTTTGTCAATTCATTTGCAGTTACAGGGCTTTTCAGGGTGTTTCCTTTGTCTTGGAACTGCGTGTTGCATAGAATTTTCCTTTCTGTAATCTTGTTGAGAGAGAACAGCACAAAATAGACATACAGTTTTCACGTGAGTCTGGCTCTGCAGGTGTGATAGCTCCCATGCTTTTTGGCTCCTTGGTTGTGTTCCCTGACACAATTAGTGCAGCCTTACCTGGGATGGTGCATCCTTGGGGGTGACACTGTCTCCATCCATGTGCCACTGCCTTCCACACATGATTGACACACATCCACTGATCTGTGTCCATGGAGACTTGCCTGGCTTCTCAGTGTTGAGCGACAAGCGGGAAGGTATTTTGTCTTCTCAGTAACTGTGTACGTGGTCATAGGATTTTCTCCACAGAAATATGAATGTGGTGAGCTCTGGTAATGGAGTTGGTGAGACTGCGGGGTCCTGATTTACAGCATAGTCTTGTACAGGATGACTTTTTATTGTTGCGGCTGTTTCTCTATCAGTACATTGGAGCGTCCTTGCTCCTTTTCTCCCTTCAGTCTCGTTTTCTCTTTCAGTCACTTTGTTCACTGTCACGGCTTTCGTGGTCACCGATTCTCTGCTCTTCCTACTTTTTCCTCTTCTGCTTAGACTCGTCCCTGATCTCTAGATCTCAAGTCCTGTTGCAGGTGGGGCGTCCTCGCACAGTAAACTACGAGCCCGCAGACTTAGTGTGTGCAAGATGAGCCGGCCTCTGGCCCTCACGCTCGGGTCCCTTTTCCCAGCTTTCCTTTGCAGCGCCCATATCTGCCTCTGTGGTCAAACACACTGCATGGGAGTAAAACCTCCCTTTGCCCTGCCCACAAAATTATTACCTAGGTCTGTTCCTCTTTTTGAAACTTATTTCACCATTACCTCCTGTTGTAACACTATTTCCTCAAAAACAGGTGTTCATCATTTGTTTCTTCTCTGACTCCCCCGAACCCCTTGTCTGTCTCCTGTGGGGATTGACTGTGCAGATCCAGTCAAGTGGTTTCCCTTTTTTATTGGCCCGGCGTTATTTCCATATCATGTTTCAGTAAATGGCTTGTGTTCACTCTGCAGGGAAAACAAGCAGCCTTTTAGGTAATAGGAAGGAATACTGGGTTACATGTGTGCATTAATTTTCAGTTCATTTAAAACCTGGAAGTCATTTAAAGGCTTTTTTATTGCCTGGCTTACGCTACATATGTACCTGCAAAATGACCTAACCGTTCTTGGAATGTCTTGACCTGACTTGTCTCTCCTCACAGCCCAGCAGCCCCTCACCTGGAGAGTTACCTTGTCAGCTGCATTCTCCTGCCAGCTGCTCTTTTTGTCACCTCTTCAGTTCTGCTGTTGCCACATATTTGTAAGAACGTGTGGAGCTGAACGTCTTGGGTCTTCAGTGATATCCCCCTCATAGTAAACGTGCTGGTTTTTTTTTTTTTTTTCCTTTTTTTACCTGCGTCTGCAATGACTATATGTTTTTGGCAAATCCTTTTGCACATTATGGCATATATTTGTTTATGTTTCTACACAGGATTGTAAGGTCCTCGCATTAGCACAATTTATTAATCCTTTTATTCTTACAAACAAGGACATCATTTGTCCTTATGAAGAAAACTCTAGTGCTATTTTGCAGTATAATGAGCCAATACAGAGTGTAGGGTATTTCCACTGTGATAATCTAACTCACAGCATAGAATTGATGCATCCTATGTTATTAAAACACGCCTAGAGGATTCAACTACCAGATATCCAGGTTTTCAGAATGAGCTCGCTACCTGAGATGGTGCCATTTGAGGAGATGGTGACCTTTGAGGACGTGGCCGTGAGCTTCACCTGGGAGGAGTGGCAGTTCCTGGACGACACTCAGAGGACCCTCTACAGGGACGTGATGCTGGAGACCTACGGGAGCCTGGCGTCCCTGGGTGAGCCAAACTCCCTTCCATGCCAGGGCGAGCACTGTTTTCTTCACTGGCGAATGTACAGCTGTGTGTGTATAAATGCCGTTTAGGCTTATGACTCCAGGCCAAGGAGAATGTCAGTGGTCACTTCTCTGAGAAATGGTTCAGGTTGGCCCTTCATACACAAAATTTAAGCTTGGCTGTTGTCATTTGTCAAAGACTGTGACTCTTAAGCAGATATTTCTCAACAACAGGGTGTTGCGTGACCAGACCTGAGGTGATGGTCAAGTTAGAGGAAGGAGCAGAGCCGTGGACTGTGGAAGCACCTGCAAACGAGAGCCTCTCAGGTCAGTCACTGCATCCTGGGCAGGGAGCCCGGGAGGTGGGGAAGAGGAACATGAAACAGCTGTTGGCCTTGCTGAGCTGTTTCTTCAGTGACTTTCCCCAGACCCACATCCTAGGTCTGGGTCTGCACAAATAGACAAACTCCTCATGGAATGACCACACAGAGCTGTCACATGTGAGTCCCCCCTCCCCTTATTTTTTAATGGCTTTAAGTTTTCGTAGACTTAATCAAGATCTGATCCTTATTTCATACCTTCAGAACACTGTCTTGGTCTGTCACTGGATTCTGAGGGGCTCAACCCTTCCATGTTCATGGATTGTACAGTCAGGCAATCATTCACAGAGTTGCTTGTTCTTTCAGAATGTTAATTGGAACTTTTAGAAACTGGTGGTATATTTTGGGGAGGGGAGAAATAAAGCAGTAATCAAAGAAACGTCCTTTAAAAAGTCCTCCCTGTTTTTCGTAGTTTATTATCTATTGAGGGAGGCAAATGACAGAAATATAACTGCTAAATAGTAAAATGCTGACCTTAGGGGGGAGAGAGAAAAAGGAGGTGAGTTCTTTGAGACTGTTGACTCGGAGGGCACTGTAGGGAGACTGAGTGTTTACATTGTAGATCTGAAGTTTCAGATCAGGTTTCCACTTGGGCATGTAAAGTTCAGCTGCAGGCAGAGTCTGGAGTGTGGGGAGCACGTCACCTTCGCAGATGGGAATTAGGAAGCCAGGGAGTGAGAACCGGTCGGATTAGGGAAGTGGCCTTGAAAGCTGTTAAGAGTAGGAGCAAGCCCCACTCTGTCTCTGGTGAGTCCTCTCACCCCCCGCACGTCTGGCTTACACCCCAGTTCTTGTATGCATAAATAAATAAATTTTAGGAAAAAAATGAGTAGGAGCAAGGAGCATTGTTGCCCACAACATTTAGAACTGGGCGCTGAGGATGCGCCCACACAGAGTTCCGCAAGGAAAGGGGGCGTCTGTGCAGGAGAGGAGAAACTGAGGTTGTGCTTCCAGCCCCAGTGGAGCCAAGAATTTTTTTTTTTTAATTTTATTAGTGAGTGCCATTGTTTTACATCCTTGTAAATATGTATATATACACTTTAGTTTATTTTTGCGTAGAAGATCTCTGAGTGCAGGCCAGAGGTGCAGGGAGTGAGAGGGTTCACCAGAGACAGAGTGGGGAGAACAGGCGGATCTACTGAAATCCACTGCTGAGGGGAACAGTGGGGAGACAGGAGAGGTCTGCTGCGCCATGTGGGTCAGCTCCTTGGCCAGGGATCGAATTTAGGCCATCACAGTGATAACGCTGAGACTTAACCCCTTAGGCCACCAGGGAGGCCCTCCTTGATAATATTCTGACAGTACAGAATTTCGCTCCTCAGGTGTCAGCTTTCACCATAGCTCTCCCACCACCAAGGCACCCATAGTTCTCCACCATAGTCCATTGTGCTCTCCCTCCCCCTCGTGCTTCCTCCTCTCTCTATCCCTTCCCCTCCCCTCTTGGATGCCTCAGATCTGTAGTCCACTTTCAAGGGCTGGTTTCAAAGTGTGTCTTTGTTTGGTTTCTCTTTAATCCACTTATAAGCTACACTATCTGGTATTTGTCTTTCTCCTGACTTGTTTTGCTTAGCATAATCCCACCTCCATCCATGTTGCTGCAGATGGCAAGAGTTTATCTTTTATTGCTCCTTGTGTAGTATTTTATTGTATATCTTATATATACAGCACCTTCTTGATCAGCTCATGAGCCAAGGGCTTTGTTATTTCATTATTTATTTATTGAAGGTTATGTTTAAAAGGGCAGGTTCAGGGCCTCCCTGGTGGCACAGGGGTTAAGTCTTAGTGCTGTGAGGCTATCAACAGCCACTGCAGCACAAGTTCAATCCCCGCCCAGGATGCTGACCCATATAGTGCAGCAGACCTCTCCTGTCTCCCTACTGCTCCCCACTCTGTCTCTGGTGTGTCCTCTCACCCTCCACACCTCTGGCCTACACCCAGTTCTTGTATGCATAAATAAATAAAAGTAAATCTTTAAAAAATAAATAAATAAAAGGGCAGGTTTATTAGCAAAAGTAGTAAAGAAAATGAAGGCACCTAATAGGCACAGGGGGGAAGGAGCCAAGGGTTTTAGGTCATGGTCTCAGACACTGTTTTTGTTGTTAATCATTTTTTAAAACATATGAGAAACGTAAATGGGCCTCTAGTTTCAGTGTAACTGTGGAAGACAGCTGAAAGTCTAAACTACAAAATGAAATCTTCAAGTGCAGTCATTTATCAAGTGGGCCACTTATACAATAAGTCAAGTAAAAAATACCAGGAATCTGGGCTTCTCTCATAGTGCAAGGGGTTGAGTCTCAGCACTGGGAACTGTCGGCAGCCACTGTAGCACGAATTCAATCCCCAGCCAGGGAGCTGACCCACATGGCGCAGCAGACCTCTCCTGTCCCCCCGCTGCTCCCCTCACTAGTGGGTTTCAGTAGATCTACTTTTCTACTCCCCACTCTGTCGCTGGTGAGTCCTTTCACCCCCAACACCTCTCACCTGTACCCCAATTCTTGTATGCATCAATAAATAAGTCTTTTTTTTAATGTTTTACATCTTTGTTTTAATTTTTCTTAGGTTTGTAGATTATTTTTAAAAAAAGATTTATTTATTTTTATACAAGAGCTGGGTACAGGCCAGAGGCGCAGGAGGGTGAAAGGATTCACCAGAGATAGAGCGGGGAGGGAATAGGCAGATGGCTGAAATACGCTGCTGAGGGGAGCAGCGGGCAAGACAGGGGAGGTCTGCTGCACCATGTGGGAATCTCCCTGGCCAGCCGGGAATCGAACTTGCACTGCAGAGGCTGCGGACAGCTTCACAGCGCTGTGCTTAACCCGCTGTGCTACCGTGGAGGCCCATCATTGTTCATTTTTAAACAATAGTTGCTTCCCACCACCCCCTCAGCTGTAGTCCCCATAGAATTTCCTTCACCAGTGCGCCCATGCACCATCACCTCAGTCCCCTGTGCTCTTCCCTCTTTCCCTTTAATTCCTCTCTCGTCTCTTCCCCTGCAGGATGTCTCTGATTGATAATTGTCTGTTTTTGTTTTGTTGTGTTTTGTATTGTTGTTATTTTTTTACACTTGCATCAATTAATCAATTTTTTTAAGATTTAATTATTCATGCATACAAGAACTGGGGTACAGGCCAGAGACGCGGGAGGGTGAGAAGACCCACCAGAGACAGAGTGGGGGACAGAACAGGAAGACTGACTGAAATACACTGCTCAGGGGAGCAACGGGCGAGACAGGAGAGGTCTGCTGCACCATGTGAGCCTCTCCACCGCTGGCCAGGATCGAACCATGTGGCAGAGGCTGCGGACAACCCCACAATGCTGTGCTCAACCACCTACACCACCGGCGAGGCCCAATAAATAAATCTTAAAAAAAAAATCAGGAATCTGACCTTAGAAGGTGTGGGGAAAGTGGTGCAGCAATGGTAGGCACAGCTTGCATTGCAAGTAGACCCTTCAGGCCAGGAAGCGAGGGCTTTGCAGAGTGACCGCCCACTGCTTCCTTTACCTGCTGCGGGTTCAGAAGCCAGTGTGAAGGGTTTTATCAGGAATTTGCAGAAAACCCTTTTAGTCTAGGGTGGGAAGAATGTCCTGTGCCTTTGAAAAAACCCACACTAGCCATTGCACATTCCCCAAGAAAAAGGAAAAACTAAATAAATGTACAAGGAAAAGTCCTTCCCAAGCATTCCTATTGACGATGGCCCTCCCCCACATCAAGTTAGTGGCTGGTTGAGAAAAATCTTGCCGTTCTCAAAGCTTCAGTGGACATAAAAGAGAAGAGACAGTAATTGTTAGAAAGGTAGTTGCTTTTTTTTTTTTTTTAATTTATTTATTTTTACACAAGAACCGGGGTACAGGCCAGATGCACGGGAGGGTGAGAGGATTCACCGGAGACAGAGCAGGGAACAGAACAGGGAGACTGACGAAATACGCTGCTGAGGGGAGCAGCGGGCGAGACAGGAGAGGTCTGCTTCGCCATGTGGGATTCTTACCGGCCGGCCAGGATCGAATCCGCGCTGCAGAGGCTGTGGACAGCTTCACAGTGCGGTGCTCGACCTCCTGTGCCACCACGGAGGCCCAGTTGCTTTTTTTTTTAAAGTTTTACTTTTTTATGCATGTAAGAGCTGGGATTTAGACTAGAGGTATGGCGGGGGTGAGAGGGTTCACCAGAGACAGAGCGGGAAGCAGAACAGGTGGGTTGACTGAAATACACTGCTGAGGGGAGCAGCGGGGAAACAGGAGAGGTCTGCTGCACCATGTGGGTCACCTCCTTGGCCAGGGATTGAACTCGTGCTGCAGTGGCTGTGAATTGCTCCATAGTGCTGAGACTTAACCATTTTCTTTACGCCAGGGAGGCCCAGATGTAGTTATTGTTAAATGTAGAGGAAAGGAACTGGCTTCAGAGATGACAGGTGAAAGTTTTAGCTGGTATCTATGAGGATTGGTGTATGTCTTAAGCAATTATTTCTGATGAAATGAAAACAAATAGAAATTAGATTTTGGGGGGGGGGGGCGTGTGGTGGCTTTCATTTCATTTGATTTGACATTAGAAATCTGTTAGTGGGTCTCCCTGGAGGCGCAATCCATGAAGCTGTCCACAGCCACTGTAGTACGAGTTCGATCCCTGGCTCGGGAGCTACCCACATGGTGCAGCAGAACTCTCCTGACTCGCCCACTGCTCCCCTCAGTAGTGCATTTCAGTCAGTCTTCCTCTCACCTCCCGCCCACCGCCCCACACTTCTGGCCTGTATCCCCTCTTACGTGCATAAAGAAGTAAATCTTTAAAAAAAAGAAAGGCAGAAAGAAAGAAAGGAGGGAGGGAGGGAGGGAGGGAAGGAAGGAAGGAAGGAGAGAGATATCTGTTAGTGAAATTTCAGCAGTTTTGTGGGAAAAGTGCTTACATGTCTATCCATTTACTCATATATCCTTAATGTTATGGTACTGTCATTATAGTAGAATGAAACTTGTGTATATCAGCATTACACAAGAAACGCTTAGGTGGTGTTGGTACATTTTGGTTTTTTTGTCCCATTACAGGTATCGAGTGTGGGAGTGACCTTACTGACATCGATCAAGAAAACGATGACCGACATTTGTGGAATGCTTTCAACACTACCAGCGAAGACTCTACTGAAGAGAAACCTGATATGGAAGAAGCACTGAATTTAAGTCCAAACCATATTATGAAAGTGGTTATACAAGATGGACAGGATTCAGGAGTGGTGACTGAGCACTTTGCTATATATAAGAACATATTTCTCCCGGTAGACCCTGAAGAAAATAATGACGGAGAGAGTCCAGAGAGGGAGGAGACAACTGTGGAATCCCATAGGGAGCCTGAGCATCCTAGTTTTCATCAGAAGATGCTAGATTTGCAGCAGCCCGTGGTATTTAGTAGAGAAGACAAAACCTTCTATAAGGACGAGATGGTATTTACCCATGGGAGGGCCCTTATTGGAGAGGCTGCATGCGAATATAATGAGTATGGGGAGGCCTGTGATACGTCAGCTCTTTTTACTCAAGAGATGACTCACATAGATCAGACTCACTATGGATGTAACAATTGGGGGCAAATCTGTTTTGAGGATCCAACACAATTGATTCTTCAGACAGATTCTGAGTATGAGCACCATAAGTGGAATCAAAGTGGTGATGATTTTAGCAAGTTATTACATCTCACGGAACATCAGAGAAGTCAGTTGAGGGAGAAAATTGAAGAGAATATATGTGGTAAGACTTGCTTTAACTTCTCTGTTATGGCTGAGCATCAGAACATAGAACCAGGTGAGAAATCTTATGAATGTTGGCAAGCCTGTGGGAATTCAACCCTCAGCAACCAGAGAATTCTCAAGCAAGCAAAGCGCTATGAGTGTAAAGATTGTGAAAAAGTTTACAAGTGGA
This sequence comes from Talpa europaea, assembly GCF_964194135.1. Taxonomy (NCBI): domain Eukaryota; kingdom Metazoa; phylum Chordata; class Mammalia; order Eulipotyphla; family Talpidae; genus Talpa; species Talpa europaea. The sequence continues at coordinate 49,753,320 of NC_140084.1, forward strand.
AGTCAACCCTCACTAGACATCAGAGAACTCACACAGGAGAGAGGCCCTACGAATGTAAAGAGTGTCACAAATCTTACTACCTTAGGGCAGACCTCAATGTACACCAGAGAAGTCACAATAAAGAAAAACCCTATCAATGTAATGAATGTGGGAAAAAATTCACATATAAATCATATCTGAAGATACATCAGAAATCTCACACAGAAGAGAAACCCTATGAATGTGAAGAATGTGGGAAAATTTTCTACCGGAAGTCAGGACTCATTAATCATCAAAGAATTCACACAGGAGAGAAACGCTATGAATGTAAAGATTGTAAAAAAATGTTCTACTGGAAATCACAACTCGATATGCATCAGAGCTTGCACACAGTACAAAAACCCTATGAATGTAAAGAATGTAACAAATCATTCTGCCTGAAGTCATCATACACTCTACATCAGAGAATTCACACGGGACTCAGGCCCTATGAATGCCAAGAATGTAGTAGAACTTTCTGCTACAAATCAAATCTCACTGTTCATCAGAGGGCTCACACAGGAGAGAGACCCTATGAGTGTAGAGAATGTAGCAAAACTTTCTATCAGATGTCCCAGCTCAGTAGACATCAGGCAATTCACACAGGAGAGAAACGCTATGAATGTGAAGAATGTGGGAAAACTTTTTACTGGATGTTTGAATTGAATTACCATAAGAGAATTCACACAGGAGAGAAGCCCTATGAATGTGAAGAATGTAGGAAAACTTTCTACCATAGGTCAGACCTTACTGTACATCACAGAATTCATACAGGAGAGAGACCCTTTGAATGTAAAGAGTGTGGAAACACCTTTTGCCAGAAGTCACACCTTACTAGACATAATAGAATTCACAAACGACTTAAACCCTAGGAATGTAAAGATGTAGAAAATCTGTCGACCAGAAATCTCACCTCACTAAACATTGAGACCTCACTCAGGGTTTGATCCTGTGTGAGAGACAGCATATTCACAACATATTATTTGTTGATACGACATGGAATTCTATGTTGGGTTTCTATAACTTAACTGTGGCTATAAAAACAAACAGTACTTTCCAAGCCAGGTCACAAAGAAAACTCCATTCTCATATTTTTCATACCTCGTGTTCCTGAATGACACTCCTGGTTTTCCTAGGAATCCATGGGATGAACATGCAGTGTTTTCAGAAAGGAGGGATTGATTGGGAAGAGCAGCCTCTTCCGCACTTGACCCAGCAGTCTCCATGGGTGCTTTCCTGGGTGAAACTATGTGTTCTCCTTGGGCCCTTCCATGTGTGATGTCCTTAACCATCACGTTTCAGGCAGTTTTTGAATGGGACATTCTGCGAACAGTTACCTACACTTGTGTGTAAAATTCCTGGAGCAAAGAACTTCTGTCATGTTTTATCGCGTGTATTGATGGAAACTCAAAAAGAGGCGAAAAGATAGTTGACATAGTGTATCAAGTTTCAGCTGGAGTGTTTGGGTTATTGAGTGGCCTGAGCGGACTGTTCTAGAGAAGCGCTGAAGATGCCCTATGTGTTTTCTTATGAGAGGCCAAATGAGCAACTCAAGTACAACTGTAATTCCCTACGGACTGGCCTGTAAGTTTCCAGTTTATGTGGCATTAGCCAAGGGAACAGGTCTGAAAATTCCAGGTTTGTAACATCTTGGTGGAGTTTTCAAGGAAATAGTGTATGTTTTGAGAATAATATATTTCTAGGCTGAGGTGGTAGGTTTCACTGTTCACGTGAGTGCGAACTAATAGTATAGTAAAGTCCATGGAAAGTTCCAGTCTTTATGTGTAGCTGGTAAACGGCAGTTGTGTCACAGAGGTAACTCCTGGTAGGAGCTCCTCAGGAAACGCTTGGAGGGGAACTAGGGGAGACGACACACCGTGTTATCTTTCCCCAGGGATTTGAGGACTTGTCTCATAAGAGGTCGCAGTCTTCCTCAGAATTCAGTCTCCATTGATCCTTGGATCGGCACCGACAGCTGTGAGTCCTACCCGATCTCTAGGCCTGGGAGTGCGACCGTGTCCGGCTTAGAGCAAGCTGGAGGTGAGGGTCATGCACCAGGTGAATGGGGCCCAGGAAACTGCCAGCATTCCTCAGAGTCACGGAGGGAAGCGGCCCTTGCCTGGGGCTGCCAGCAGCTTAGCATCACCCACGGCGTCCCCGGGAGGGATAGAGGGTCCAGTACAAGGTGGCTTGGGTGCAGGGATCGTCATCCAGTTGTGAGACCAGGGTGTCATTGCTGTGTGGACACCCGCCCACGTGTGTGAGCCCTGCTGTGGAGGCTCCATGGCCTCCCGAGGAGGCAGAGCCTCTGTGCCTTGGAGGCTGTGCTGGGCCTGGGAGCTGGATTGGCAGGTGATGTGTGCATGGGGGAGGGTTGTGCGGGTGCGCAGCTCACAAGGCTGTGGTTCTGTCCTCAGACCAAGGTGCCCCTTTCAGTGACTGAGAGGCTCGGTGCTGCGAGGTCGACGTTTCGGTCTCTGATTGCGCCCACGTGGGTGGTAAGTGAGGTGGTGTTGTAAATAGATAGAAATGCCGTTGCCTGGTTCAGGTGTCCATTGATAGGTTCCATGGAAAGTATCTGGCCGAAGTGGGGGCTCCAACAGGACCCCGGGCCCAGGGCCTCCTATTTTTTTTTAACTTGTAGGGCCGCTTTCCTCCATTGTCACTTTGGATGGTGACAGGTAAGCCTGCATCCACTTTAGGGTTTATATTCGTAGAAATCATGTGGACCTCGGCATCTGCCTGTTGGTTCCAACCGTTGGCTACTTGGAGGGTGGGGCTCTGGCTTGGGAACCCATGCGAGCACCCAGGCCAGGAGCGGCAGCCCAGGGTAGATGGAGAGGTGCCACCTGCACCCCCTGCCTTTGGTTCGGCCTTGGCTTCCCTGTGGTGTGTGCTACTGAGGAGGTGTCTCATCCTTGGGGTGTGTGTTGGTTATATTACCTGCACGGCTGAGTAAGCCCCTGGGCAGCTCTTACTTGAGCCTCCCCTTCCTGCTCCCGGCTGAAGAGCTAGAGGACCCCAAGGTCTGCCGGAAAAGATGCCCCAGCATGAGCCTGGCAAGAGTTGGGTGTGGGCAGAGGTAAGAGGGCAGCTCCCGTGGGGTCTCCTGTTATTGATGGAGCTTTGTGATTTTTGGCAACTTGGGAAAGCCCCAGGGGGAGGCAAGCTAATCTCACCAGGTCTGAAAAGGCTTCTCGGCTCTGGAGAGAGCAGGCTTGTGCAGGGAGGGGACAGCTGAGACAGTGTCACTACAAGTACTTTGTTTTCTTCTCAAGTATCTTTCAGCTATGGTTTCAGGATCACATATCAGGCACCCCCTTGCACCCTCAGGGGCTGGGTGTTTCCTTGGTCACAGCCCCAAGGGTTGGGCTCCCCTCATGCTCCCACACTCCCCATGAGCACCACAGACTTTGAGTTGATAAAGCGTGGCCGTGAGGATGCGGAGGACACCAGTGGACAGGGAGGGATATCAGGGCTGTTAAACCTCAGGAAGGGTGTTAAACTGCAGGTAACAGGTGGGAGTGACGCCTCTGTCAGTCGGATGACTCGGGAAGGTCTCAGAAGGGAATATTTGAGCTGAGTGAGGGTGTGAGGTGACAGCAGTCTGTTATCTGGGGGAATAGCCTGTCATGGGTGTCCTGAGGGTGTTTGGGGAACACTCACCCTCAGATTGGGGGAGGGAGGCAGGTAGGACCTGAGGTCAGAAAAGGGGCAGTTCCTTGGCCTCAGAACGATGTCCAGTGTCATGAATACTGGTCACGGAGTCAGGGCATGGTCGGGGGAGCCCTGCACCATCACATGAGCCCAGTTCCCTCTGCAGGACTCCCCATCGCCCTCAGACATTTCACACGTGTCTTCAAACCTAGAAGGTCCCTGGCATGACAAAGCAGGGAGGGGTGTCAGAGCCCAGCCCTCTTGGGGACCCCCCTGCAGCAGCCTAGTAAGTAGACGTGGGACTGTGGGGCTGCGTTCAGGGGACCAGGGCTGGGCTCCAGGCTGTGCCTCTGCCGCGCTTGGTACCCCTGTGTGTTGCTTCTCCTCTTCCTGTCCCATGTCTAGCCTCATCTCCCCCGCCACCTCACAGCTTGTAGGGCTCCCCATCTCCTCTCACCATACTCTTGACGTAAACACACACACACAAGCTGTTCCCAGCACACCGAGCCCCTTGTGTTGTTTCTGGTGACCAGCATGCATTTCCACACCTGTCAGCGTCACGTGGTGCTCAGCCTACAGGTCTGGTTTCCGGGCAGCACCTCACTGACCTCCCTTCCGAACACCCTCTGCAAGACTCACTTGAGATGCATTTATTCAAGCAGTAAATTCATGTACCGTTGGGTTATTTTTTTAACCTTATTTGTCACTCTTTCCCCTTAAATTTCTTATTAAATATGAAAGTTCGCGGGCCTCCCTGGTGGCCTAGGGGTTGAGTCTCAGTGCTATCCCCACTGTGGCCTGAGTTTGATCCCCAGCCAGGGAGCTAACCCACATATGGTGCAGCAGACCTCTCTTTTCTTGTCTGCTGCTCCCCTTAGCAGTGTATTTCAGTAGATAACGCTTGTTCTGCTCCCCACTCTGTCTCTGGTGAATCCTCTCATCCCTCGCACCTCTGGCCTGCATCCCAGTTCTTCTATGCATAAATAAATAAATCTTTAAATATAAATAAATATGAAAGTTCGCAATAACATTTGTCCTTAGGATTTCTCTTTATTCTGAGTTTTGTTTTTTAAATAATGTGTTAATATGACCCACCTTTTAGCAACTAGTGACTTGGCCATGATAAAATGACTGCGCTGAAATTTAAAGAATGTTAGTTATTCATGGATGAAGAAGTATGTTCAGGTATGATATACTGAAATTAGAACTGTAAGAAAATTAAATGGTTTATAGTACTTGTATTTTGCGTCGTGTTCGTGATGAGTGATGATTCACTTTTCCCCTTTTACAGCCTGAACAAAGGGTGAGTTCACAAATAAAATGAAGTCACGAAATAAGTAAATAGATGAGAAAAGACCTCGAAGCGCAGGCATTTGTGCAAGGGGTTTGGCATGATGGGAGGGTGCTGATCATTTCCCTGGGAATCGGGTGAACCTAAGAGCATTCCACACTCTGGCCTTTTAAGAATTAGAAACGGAAGTTTAACTGTCATAGCAACTAACACCTCAGTAACTAAGAGAAGGTCCTAGAGGAGTCCCAGGACCCTGGTGCCATGGCACCCCTCAGCCCAGTACTTCATGCAGGCAGTATCCATGTTAGTCCACCGGGCCCAGTCCCCATCCCCCACCCTCGTCCACTGCTGCTCTGGCCCCTAGTCAGCCTGGACGTCCATGGGAGGGTGTGCCAGCATCACGTGCGGGGGGCGGGGGCGTGCCGGTGCGCAAGCACCAGTCAGAATCAAGCCTTCCTACTCCCTCCCCAAGCGGCAGGGGAGAGGGCGACCGAGGGTGGACTCCACCTGGCCCGATTCCATCTTCCTTCAGAGGCAGAAGCCCGGGCGAGGGCGGCGCCCGCACGAACTCTCCAGGGGCGTCTCGGAGTCACGCTGGGAGCTGCTCTCCCCGCCCAGGGCAGCAGGAGCGGGAGGGAAAGGGCCTGACACGCTCGCCTCTCGGCACAAAAACAACCTCCCCTCCTCCGCCAGCTTCGTTTAATCCCTCATCTGATTCCCAGTGGGCCCGCCCTCCGGCCCCCCGTGCCCCGCCACCACGTTGATGCTCCCGACGAGGCGGCCCGTCGGAGAGAGCGCCACGCTCTCCACTGGCTGGGGCGGCTGCCGCAAAGGCTCCTGGGAAACGTAGTCCCCCGGGTGAGCGGCCGTTCCCGCGGGGAGTTCCGGGTAGAGGGTCCGTGTTCCTACTGCGCAGGTGCGGCCCTGCTCCCCCGCCCACTTCCGCCCTCGCCCGGGGCTGCCTCGCCTCGGTCTCCGCACGTGGTCGTGGTCGGTGTCTCTGAGGTGAGTGGGGAGCGGTGGGAGGGCGCGACCCCGGGGCGCCCGGAAACTGGAGGAGCGGGAGGGGAAGGGGGTTCGTGTCTTCGCGTGGCTTCACATCCCTTAATGGAGTACCATCGCGTTGACTGGTTGTACCCCAGGACGTCAGGACACCAGGTGAGGCACCTGAGTGCAGGTGTGGAGGTGAAGGGAGAGCCTGGGTCACGTGACGTAAAGAGCTGTGAAATCGGCGCAGGGGGGAGAGTGGGTGGGGACACGTGATTATAGGTGGGAGGACGAAGCAGAGGAAGGATCCTGGTCCTTGGGGTCCCCAGGCCTGATGGGAGTAGAGACGTGCTTGGCTGTTGGGGTGCTGAGCCTGAGCGCAGGTGTGAGCCCGGCGCCTTGAGGGCCCAGAGCCGTGATTGGAATGTTGGGCCACAGGTCCGGACAGCCCCATTGCTTCCTCCAAAGATGGCAGTGCCAGAGCCGAGAGTGTGTACCTGTCGCGAGCGGGGAAGCGGACCACCTGGGCGGGCTTCCTCCGGGTCGGTGCCGCTAAGAAAGCTCCGACCATAAACGGTGCCTTTCAATCTGCTTTATTCACGCGAGTCGCACACAGTCAGACACCAGGCCTAGCACTACCCTGTCGCTGTGTCCCTCGAGCGATCGCTTACCGCAAGGTCACTTTTAGTTGCCAGGGAAGAGTCGTCCGTGATTCGGCAGTTCGCGTTCAGTCTCTTGAACTCGGCTGCTCGAATTCGGTCTCCGCTTTGCAGGGACGCCCTGCGGCCGCAGCCCATGAACAATGTTCCAGGTCTTCTCCGGTGGATCTCGAAGGGGCAAGGCGGCTCTCAGTATAACGGGCTGACCTTGAGCTCACCTCGAAGCCGAAGTACTTTGCGATCGCTCAGTTTATATACTTTATAAACTAGGTTACATCATTTATTTTTCTCAACATATTTTCCATAACATATTTACACCCAATATATTTACATAAATATTTGCATCTTACTTTCACCAAAATATTTTCTTCACTGCAAATTATCAAAACAAAAAATATTTACTTTCGCTCACCCTCGCACAGGTGGTGTCCGATAAGAATATATGTTTCATTACATCATTATCTACCAGCGTCTGCTGTGCGCCCTCTGCGTCTGCGAAAAGCTGGTATCCGATAGGGATGCAAGTGACATTTACAGTTTACTGCTCCCTACATGTAGGGAGCTTCCAGAGCAGCTTGCTGGAGTCCAAGATTGATGGGCCAAGGAGCCCAGGAAGCCAGGCGGACTCGGCCGGACTGCCTGTGAGTTCCTGCTCCCCAGGAAACATCCTGGTGAGGTGTTGTACTGGAACTTCACGTCGGGCATCTTTGATGAGAGCTTTAATCACCAGCGAGAAGCCCGAAGCCCGATTCCAGCCGAAATAGTTGGCAACTGTGTGTGGATTAGTCACATGTGGCAGTTGTTTTTGTGGGGATGTTTGGAGTCTCTTCACAGATGAGACTCCTAGACTTGCAACGTTTACAATGGACCGAGATTCTAGAGACTTTGACTCCTGGGTTGTTTCTTTGGCTGTGGGTGAGAGTCGTTGAATTACCACATGGCCCATTTCTAGCAGTATATGTGTTACAGTTTGGCAATCAACAATGACTCTTCTTTTCCTCCCAGATTCCACACTTTACATTGTGAATCGCTGCTGGTATTGTGCTTTCCTTGGAATTGGAATAATTTATGATACATAACCCGATGGCCCCACGGAGTAGGTTCACTGACCTAAAAGATCTGTGTTCTCTTCGTCTTCATTAGGGCATGGCCGCTGGCAACCGCTGGTATTTCACTGTCTCCATAGTTGTGCCTTTTATGGAGTGTTTTATATTTAGGATCATGGATCATGTAGTCTTTTTAGATTGACGTGTTTCACTTATTCAAGATAGCTTCATATCACTTAATGGGTTAAAAAGTCCTTTCTTTTGACCACTGAGTACCATCGCATTGACTGGTTGTACCCCAGGACATCCATCAAGTACCGAAGGACATTTGATTCTTGCAAGCTTGGGCAAGTGATGAGCAAAACCGCTCTCAGCATCTGTGTGTTGATTTTCACAGACATCAGTTTCATTTAAGATTTATTTATTTATCATAGAAGAACTGGGGTGTAGGCCATAGGTGCAGGGGTGAGAGGACTCACCAGAGACAGAGTGGGGAGCAGAACAGGCAGATCTACTGAGATACACTGCTGAGGGGAGCAGCGAGGAGACAGGAGAGGTCTGCTGCGCCATGTGGATCAGCTCCCTGGCCAGAATCGAACACAGGCCGTAATGGCTGGTTATAGCTTGATAGCGCTGAAACTTCACCCCTGCGCCACCAGGGAACTGAGTGATTTCAATGGCTTGCCCAGGAAGCAGGTGTGGCAGGTGAGCAGGAGGAGGACCGTGCATTTTGGGCGGAGCTCTGGGTCCTTGTGCTGGCCTGTGGAATCCTCCTGATTCCTCAGAATCATCCTGGGGGCTGATGGTGAGACATCTCCCAACTTAACCCAGCAGGGGCCTTTGTGCATAGACTGGGGAGAGGAAGGGCTTCCCAAAGCTCTTTGCTGCCTCAACTGAGCCAGCTTCTCCAGCCTGGTCCCTGCTATTTCTCCACCTAATTTCATCTCATCCCTTTCCCTGGTGAAGGGCTTCACCTCACCTCAGCTGCTTCTTATGTGTTGTTTTGTTTTTTTGTTTTTTTAGGGACTCCTGTTTTATTGTCAGTTTTACATTTTTTTCAAATACAAGGATGACCAGTTAAGATGGGTATGTTCTGGGTCTCCCCAGTGGCACAGGGGTTGAGCGCAATGCTGTGAAGCTGTCCATAGCCTTTGCAGCACCAGTTGGATTCCAGGCTGGCCGGGAACATTCCCACATGGCGTGGCAGACCTCTCCTGTCGTGCCCGCTGCTCTCCTCAGCAGTGTACTTTGGTCAGTCTGCTCCCTGCTCTGTCTCTGGTGAATCCTCTCACCCTCCTGCACCTCCGGCCTGTACCCTAGCACTTGTATAACGATAAAGAAATCTTAAAAAAAAAATGTGTACATTCCAATGATGATGGAAGTAGTAACTTCTGTTGGCATCTCTTCTCCTGAGTCTCCCTTTCTCCTACTGATCTTCACCCAAATAATAAAAGTAATAAAATTACAACTGAGTTTACTATGATCAATGGCACTCTCATCACAGTTCTTACAGATTGAATAAGGTTCATTAGCTGAGGCTTAATTCCTGTCTCCTCTCTGAATCTGCCAATTCCCTGGTCTCTTCCCCAGCCACTGTTTTTAAGGAAGCGTTCTTCGTGGAGCACGGCAGTGGCATTGACACAGAGCAGGGCCGCCTGCAGCAACGAGTACAGGGTAAAGGCCATAGTTACTGGAGCCGCTCCAAAGCCCAACAGATCGCGGTCCTGCCACCACAGGGGACGTGGCGCCGCCACCACTGGCCTTGTTAGCTCTTTGACCCGTGAGCCCAGGCAGATTCTTGCTTGCACCCCTGCAGAATGCTTCCTGCAAAGGGGCCAGGTCCTTTTCTCTGAGGTCTCCCCAAGCGGGTCTGGGTGGGGCTCCTATCTGCTTCTCTTGGGTAAGTTCCAACCTTGCAGATTTAGGTCCTTATCTGTAACAGTATTGGGGTCAGGCAGTGGACAATATCGCGCTCCCAGCATACCAAGAGGCTTCAGAGGGCAGTTGGGCTCAGTCAAAAGCACACGCACACACATACCCGTATCTGACATTTAATTGATAGCCTATCAATCCAATGGGACCCCACCAAGGGAGAGCACGACATCACCCCGCGTCGGGCCCTGTGATGCGGGAGCCCTTCACCTGGTGGTCTTTAGAGGGGGAGCTGATGCCCCTTACTGTCACCCCTACCAGAATGGGGGCGCTGAGAAACACGGGGAGTCTCTCATCTCTGAGGCTCCCCTTCCTGCTCCTGGCAGTGGAGCTGGAGGACCCCGGGGTGTCTACGGGGAGAGAAGCCTGGCAGGTGTCACGTGGGCAGAGGTGAGCGGGCAGAGACCCCGTGGGCTGGACTCTCGCGGGGCCGGGGGGGGGGGGCAAGTCCTTCCACTCCAACGGGCCTCATCGGCCGCACCACGGGCCTCCATCTAGTCCCCGAGGGCGGCTCCACTGATTTCGGAGCTTCGCTGCCCTCCCGCTCTTAGCTGATGGTCCAAGGAGCAGCGAAGAAGTGAGTCCGGAAACTCGCCTTCTTGGGGGGGAAAAAAAAATCCCCTCGTCTGCCACGCTGCCCTGGGGGAGGTGTAACCCTTCGTCTTCCAATCCGCCGCGGACGCGCCCGGCGGCCCCCGTCTCCCTCCAGCCCTTCAGGCGGCGGGGCCGGGGGCGGCCACCCGCGACGCCCAAAGCGTCCCCACCGCGGGCCGGCGGCGCAGAGGCTTGTGGGAGATGTAGTCCGTGCTGCCGGGTGGGGCCCGTAAGAAAGCCTGGGCGGGCGCCTTCCCGCTTCCCTCTGCGCAGGCGCGGCCCGCCCCCGCCCTGCTCCGCCATCTTTCGGCGCCGCTGCGCTGGCCGCGGCCGGGCTTCCGCGGGGTCCGCGTCCCGAAGGTGTGTGTAGGGGGCGGGGGAGGGAGCCGCCCCCGGCGCTCGGAAGCGGGGCGGGAGGGAGCGGGCCGGGGCGGGAGGGGCCTGCGCGCGGCTGCGTGGCGGGAGCCGGCGCGCCAGGGAGGCGGTGGGACCTTGGGCCCGCGGGCGGGCGGGCGGGGCAGGCCGGCCCTTGCTGCGCTTTTACTGATGGGCTTGCTCCGAAGGCGCTCGGCGCGGCCCGAGTGCTGGACGTGCCCGCTGCAGCGTCTGCAGCCGGCCGGTGGTGCCGAAGATTGCAGTCCAAGAAGGCAGGGACGCCTGCGAGGCGGTGTGGGTCTGCAGCGAGCGAGGTGCCGGTGGGCGCCTGCAGTGGGGGGTCTGCTCCGCCGGGGAGCGTCCTTGGCCCGGGGGGGTGGGGGGGACCCGCCGGGCCTGCAGGTCCGGCCGCTGTAAATCAGCGCGCTCGTAACTGGGGAGATGGCAGGATTCCTGCGGAGATCGCTGTGTGTGTGCGGACCTGCGCTTGCTACTGGCACTTGTGTTCATGTGATTTGGGGGTATCGCCTCAGGAGGTGAAGTGTGAGGACCCCTCGTGCACGGTGTGGCTGCCTCACACCCCCTGATTTCCTTTTTCAGAGTTTGTGCAAGACCTGTTTCCAGGCACCTTCAGTTCTAGGCGGGATATTTGGTGTCTGGATGGTGTTCTGCTTTCTTTGGACAGGTGCCTGTTAGGACGTGAGAAAGGGCAGTTCAGACGTTGGGATAAGCTGCTTGAAGAACATCTCTGTGGCCTGAAGCCTCTAGATAGTGCTTAAGAGAGCAGGCGCAGAAGAATCGTAGAAATTCTGGAGAGGTCCTCGCTTTGCATTGTCAAGCAGTTATTGATAATCTGCCCAGTGTGAACATGATTTAGGTAATATTATCTCCTCCACAAGCTGTGAACGACTTTGTGATAGTGGAAGTTTGGTCCAGCCCTCAGGAGACTTGAGCTGGGCTTAGAGGAGTAGGCAAAGTGCAAGGAAAAGTTTTGTGGGCGGGGTCTTAAGAGGGCGTGGTCTGGCTTGACAAGGAACCTGTCACAGCTAAGAACCTGTGGCCATTCTTTATTAAGTAGGCGCTTATTTCTTTATTCTCCCTCAGTGTTTCCAGGACCTGACCGCTCCAAACTATCTCCAGTTTGGTATTAACTCTTGTTCTGCTGTGAATTATCTTCCTGGTGGTTTTGGGTGGCTTTGTCCAGGTAGCTCTGCTTTATAAAGATTTAAAAAACAACGAACATGGTTTGAGGCCTTAGGAGACATGCCAGGGTCACAGGGTTTGTATACCTGACACATGTTTGTTCTTGACATCATTTTTTTGCAAACATTTTTTAGAAGGTCTTTCTTTAAACATGCCTATCCTTTAGCCCCAAATTTTTCAGTGAGTTAGGTAAATTATGTAAACTCAAGGGGTTCATGATATAACTGTTTCCCACCTAATGTAATAATCTTGAAAATGATCGCCTAAGTCTCTTCTCTATTTAAAACTGGAAGGTTAGATTGACTATGTATTCTGATCTGTGGGCAGTTGCTTAGTATGATTAGTACATGGTCTCTTAGTTCCAGCAACTTCATTGAAAAACTTGTTGTTTCTCAAAATTTCTACATGTGGGTGTGAAGTTTTGTTAATTGTGTTTGGAATGTAATTCCCTCACATAATTTGTTACACACAAATCCCCAAATTAGTATGGGGATTTAGATCACTAACATTTCCAAGCTTTAAAAAAAACAAACAAACAAAAAAACCAGCACATCTATTTGTTTTTCTGAAAGATCTATGGTTACCATTTTGGGTTGGGTTTAGTTGGTCACTTCCTCTGCTCCAGTTGCTTGGATCACAAATAAGGCTGTGGTCCTCAGATGCCTTTTCTGAGCTGACTGGTATAAGATGACTTCATGGGCTGTTTTGGTGGTTTGTGTGGGCTGTTGGCTAAGCCTGTGCTTCTAATAGACCAGCCTCAGGTATCTACACAAGCTGATGATGTACAAGAAGTTAAACTCATTTGCCTTCTCTCCCTGCTCCATTTCCAGAGTCCTGTATGTATTTCTGAGAGCAGCAGGCAATGAAAAAATCTTTGGTGAGTTATTAATTTGGTTTTTTTCTTAGTTTGTTTTTTATGAAGATTCATATATTAAATTGGAAAAATGTAAAATTCTGCTTCAGTAAATACACATAAAGAAGATGAATGTGGCTTACAGAGATAGTCAGCTCATCCCTAGTCCAGGGTACACACACATTGGAGGCTGGTCTTTCTGATGCCAGGGCAGGTCAGACATGTTTGTTTCCTGATCAGAACAGATCCTTAGAAGACAGCATGCTGCATTTTCAGGGGACAGGGACACTTGCAGACACAGAAGTGTGAAAAAACAGTGTCTCCGTCTTCACATGCAGTGTCTTCACATTATAGTCTGAAAATAAACCCTCCCATCACTTTGTGGTAATAATGATTATCTGAAGCTAAAGCACAACTTGGTAAGGGTTTTTTAGTATTGCTAAAATACTGTGATCTCAGGCAACTTTTGATTTTTTTTAAAGATTTATTTTTATTTATTGATACAAGTCAGAAGCGCGGAAGGGTGAGAAAATTCACCAGAGCCAGAGTGGGGAACAGAACAGGCAGACTGACGGAACATACTGCTTCAGGCAACTTTTGGAAGGCCATGGTTGATACAGGGAGCAGATGGGAGCAAACTTGGAATATCTGAGGCTTGGCTCAACCCCTGGTTCTGAAATCTACCTGTGCCGTTCTCAGCCAGTCTGTATATGCGTGTTGTGCAGGAGATTGCTCCGCTTTGTTTTAGAGCGATTGTTTCCAGTGCAGGTTTGTGCCTTCACCTACTCCGTGTTTCTTAAAGCACAGCATCAGCCCAAGCTACATCAGTGACTGTTGTCTCCACTTTGCTCCACTTTGTGTGCTTCATCATCTGCAAGTACTTCTCCTTTAACTTCTGTCTCTGCCTGTCTGATGATGTCTTGTTTCCCTTAGTTCTTGTGGTCTTCTGCTCCTGCGCCCAGAGCTCATCCTAGAGTCCAGGTCTGGGCTCCTTGCTCACACTGCGCTTCTCCCTGACTGATCACCCTCTGTGCTTTGCAGTCCCAAGTGTTTCCCTTTAGGTTGGGCTCCCTCCCCAACTTTTCTTTTTTTTATTCATGTAGAAGAACTGGGGTGCAGGCCAGAGGTGTGGGGGTAGGAGTGAGAGGATTCACCAGAGACAGGGTAGCAGAACAGGCGGATTGACCCAAGTACACTGCTGAGGAGAGCAGTGGGGAGAAAGGAGAGGTCTGCTATACCATGTGGGTCAGCTCCCTAGCCAGGGATCGAATTCAGGCCATAGTGGTGATAACGCTGACACTTAACCTCTAGGCCATCAGGGAGGGGCCCCGCTCCCCAGCTTTACCTTCACAGCTGTACCTCCCTATTGAGTGCTTCTCTGTACCTGTCCAGAAGGAACCTCAGCTGAACAGATGGAAAATGAAAACGCCTTTCCCTCCTTACATACAGTACTGCTTCCTACTAGCTAGTGGTTCAAACCACAAGAGGGGCTTTCTCCTGAACTCCTCGCTCTCTTTCCCTTAATGTGGTCTAATGAATGTTCTGCTGCTTTCTTTGTTCTTGAGTACTACATAATGTCTGCATTGGTGCTCACAGCAAATACAGTAACTTTCCCTTTTCCATTTGAATCCTCATTCTGGACAAATCTTAAGGATGTGGGGTTTGCTCAGTGATCAGGCTCTGTGCCTCCTAACCTGTCCTGCTCGTCAGTGGGATTAGGGACAGCTGCCAGCGGGAGTGGGGACAGTTGAAGGAGCCCAGGGGGAAGAGGCACTCAGGAGTTAAACATGTTTGCACAGGGCGAAGACAAAGATACATTGAGGATAAAAATAAGGAGCTCAGATTTGTATCATGTCTCGCTTTTATTATTTTAACATAGCATGTTATTTGGGGACCTCCCTGGTGGCCTAGGGATTAAAGTCTCAGTGCTATCAGGCTATCACCAGCCATTGCAGCGTGAGTTCGATTCCCATCCAGGGAGCTGACCGACGTGTCTCCCCACTGCTCCCCTCAGCAGTGTGTTTCAGTAGATCCTGCACCTCTGGCCAAGACTCCAGTTCTTGTATGCATAAATAAAAATAAATGTTTTTTTTTTTTTTTTAGATTTATTTGTTTTTATTTATTTATACAAGCACTGGGTACAGTCCGAAGCGCGGGAGGGTGAGAGAATTCACCAGAGCCAGGGCGGGGAGCAGAGCAGGCAGAAGGACCGAAGTACACTGCTGAGGGGAGCAGCGGGCGGCAGGAGAGGTCTGCGTGCCATGTGGGACCCTCCTCCAGTGGCCGGGGAGCAGCCGGGGATCGAACCGGCGCCGCAGAGGCTGCGGGCAGCTTCGCAACCCAGCGCTCAACCGCTGCGCCACCAGGGAGGCCTAATAAATGTTTTTTTTAAAAAAAACATGTTATTTGGCATTTATCATACACTTGTACATTGCATGTGTAAACTATATAATTAGGTCAGCAAGTCTGTCCTTATTTTTTAAAATACATTTATTTCTAGCTCTAAAATGCCTAGTAGTGTTTTCAGACTCTTTCATGTACTGTGTTTAATTTTTCTGCTCTTTGAACTAATCAGTTAAAATTTAATCAGGAAAAATGCATGGATGCATCAATCACAATGGTGATTTACGACTGGGATTCTGGTTAATAGTTATTTTTCATCATGAGAAAGTATAGACAGTCTGTAATTGTTCATCTTAATCATTTTCATACATAATTCATTGATGTTTAGTATGTTCACAGTGGTGTTTAAACATCACTACCATCTATCTTAATGTTTTTTCATCTTCCCAAATGAGGCTCTGTGCTCACTGAACACTGACTCTATTTTCTCTGCTCTCATGGCCCCTGACAACCACCGTTGTTCTTTCTGCCTCAGTGAATTTGACTGTTCTCAGGTGGAACCATGTAGAATCTTTTTCTTTTCTGACTGACCTGTTTCACTTAGCATGATGTCTTTAGTGTTCACCATGTTGCACGTGTGCCAAAATTTTATTTCCTTTTTATGTCTCCATATTCCATTCCATTTTCACACCACATTTCATCAGCAGCTGCCTGGCTTGCATCTAACTTTTGGCTGAAATGGATAGTGCTAGTGTGGGCATGTTTGTGCAGGTAACATTTTGAGTTCCCTCTTTCACTTGGGCGTATACCAAGAAGTGGAGTTATTGGCTCATGTTGTAATTCTATGCTGAGATTTTTTTAAGAAACTACCATATTATCTTCCCTGCTGGCTGTGCTGTTTTATGGTCCAACTAACAGTGCACAAGGGTTTGTTCTTTCTTTTTATTATTACAGCTATCCTCATGAGTATAAAATCTTATCTCACTGTGCTTTTGATTTACTTTTCTGAAATGACTAGCAGTGTTGAACAAAAGCAGTTATTACTTATGTGCCAATTAGTATATCTTCCATTTAGTAATGTCTATTCCAGTCCTTTACCCTTATTTATTTATTTATTTATTTATTTATTTATTTATTTATTTATTTTTTACATTTAAAGAGCAGGTTTATTAGGGAAACAGAAAGGGACAGGTTTTGCTAAGAGAGGCCTGCATGGTTGCAGGCGGGCGGCTTTGAGGAGAGTGACCTCTGCTGAGGGATGTCAGTGAAGAGAAGCCCCTGCAGGTACAGGTCACTGGCAGCCAGAAAGCTGCTTTCCTGCAGAGGGAGAGAGTTGGTAAGAAGAGGCACCTGCATAGTCACAGGTGGGCAGTGGGAGTGTTGCCTACCCTTTTTTAAAGGACACATTATACTAGTTTACTATTCTCAGCATGATTGAGTGGAAGGTACAGGGACTTCATTATCCTCCCTGCCACATACACATTTCCTCCCTCATATCGACATCATCCCAACCAGGGTGGTATGTCTGTTGCAATTCATGAACTGACATTTATGTTATTATAACCTCATGTCCATGGTTTACATTATGATTTACTATTGGTATTGTTTATTGGTTTGGAAAAATGTGCAGTGATACTTATCCTTCCCTGCCTGATCGCCCCTGGCAACAGTGATGTTTTCCTGTCTCTCTAGTTTTGCCTTTCCTGGCATGTCTTAGTTAGAATCATACATTATGTAGCCATTTCAAATTGGTGTCTTTGACTTATTAACATAACTTTAAGTGTCCTCCCTGTTTCTCTGATTTGACAGTTCATTTATTATTAGCAGTCAGTAATGTTTCATTGTCTGGATGAATTACACTTCACCCTTTCATTGATATATTAGAGGACATTGTGCTTGCTTCCAGTTTTGGCAGTCAAGAATAGAACTGCTTTTAACATCCATGTACTGGTTTTCATGTAGCTGTAAGTTTTCAAATCCTTTGGGTAAGTACCAGAAACATGGTATTATAATTGGGTCGTGAAGGAAAAGAGTATTAACTTTTGAAGATGGTACCAAATTGTCTTCTAAAGGGGCTCTACACAGTGATATTTTGCTTTGGTGTCTTAGCATTTTTATTGGTTCCTCAAGTGTTTACTAGTGTGTACTGCGATGCATTCAAGTAGTACTGGGCTAGTTCACTCAAAATATCGGGACCTTCCAGTGGAGAAATTCATTTTATGGCCCTGATCACTGGTCCTTTCTGATGCCTATATTTGCACATCAAGTCTACATACATTGGGTCCACTATATGTGTTATAGTTTTTTTTTTTTTTTTTTTTTGTGGGACCCTCGCCAGTGGCCGGGGATCGAACTGGTGCTGCAGAGGCTGTGGACAGCCTCACAACCCAGCGCTCAACTGCTGGGCCACCAGGGGAGGCCCATAGTTTTTTTTTTTTTTAAGCAATCATACTTGTTGTAAAAAAAAAATAAAGATAAATATATAATCCCTTATTTTTAACCACTATTGATTCTTTGTATACATCCTAATGACTGTCCTTCTGCTTAGAAAATGTCCTTTCGCCTGTTGTAGGACAGACTTCTGATGACAGTTATCTTAGTTTTTGCTTATCTGAAACTGTCTTGATTTTACCTTCCATTTTTAATGTGGTTTCTCAGTATGGGATCGTGGATTGAAAGATACTCCCTTTACAGATGTTTCTCCATTGTTTCTGGTATGAAGTCATCCATCATTCACATGTGGTTTACTCATATGTTCTCTCTTCCCTCCGGCTGCATTCAGGATCTTTTTTTCTCTGGACTGCGTTAGTTTGGGATATGGGTAGAATAGTTTACTAACCCTAAACCCTAAACCCTAACCCAGCGTCCGAGAGGCTTGCACAGCAGAGGCGTGCGTTATCCTTTTCTCTGGCCTCAGGGTGATGGAAGACCAGAAATAGTCCTGGTACTGTGACAAGAGGTGAAACTGCAATGAACCAAGTGCCAGCTCGTAAAGATTTTTCAGAAGGGATGGTCATCCCAGCCACTGACATCTGGGCAGATTCTGTCATCTCACTGCAGCGCTGAAAATGAGTGGCTATGGGCCCCCCCTGGTGGCGCAGCGGTTGAGTGCTGGGTTGCGAAGCTGCCCGCAACCTCTGCAGCGCCGGTTTGATCCCCGGCCGCCAGGCAAGGGTCCCACATGGTGCACAGACCTCTCCTGCCGCCCGCTGCTCCCCTCAGCAGTGTACCTCGTCAGTCAGCCTGCTCTGCTCTCCCCTCTGGCTCTGGTGAATTCTCTCACCCTCCCGTGCTTCTGACGGTACCCAGTCCTTGTATTAATAAATAAATAAATCTTTAAAAAAAAAAAAAATGAGTGGCCAGTGGTGCCTCCGTGTTTCTGTCTTTCCCACGTGTGCCTCAGTTCCCCATCCCTGGGGGGGGGGAGTTCCCTCTAGTTGGTACTTTCCTCTCAAAGGCCTGGATACCACTGTGGCTCCAGAGACCTGTGACCTTGGAAGACCAGTTTTCTGCCGTCTCCATACTCAGTATATAAGGGTAGAGCATGGGCAGGATAAGCACACAATTTTCTCATTTGAAAAAGGAAATAATAAGGAAAAGGATCACTGGGAGTATCCTTGCATGGCAATCTGGCAGTCCTGTAATTACCCGATGAGGTTTCTCAGAGGCTTCTATCTGGGAGTGGGAAACCTTTGAAAAGCCCTGCATTCTGCACCCTGCTAGAGCCCACCTTTTTCCCCGGACCATCCTTCCTTCCTTCTTGTCTACACTGGCCTCATTAGGTGAAAACCTTTTATAATGTACACTTTTCAGAAGGATGTCCACTCCAGGGCAGAGTAGGTTATACCAGCCTTTATTCCCCCCAGTTTGTCAGCTTCTAGGGGCAAAATGGTCCTGAAGGCCTCAAGAGTCCAGTTAAGAACCTAAAGAAAGCTGGATCAGAAGAATGGAGAAGAACCGCATGGAAAGGACAACCTGGGAGATCCCAAAATCCCCAGCAGCCGGCTCAGCAGAGGCCCACAGTTGGCTTTTCTGTTGAGGAGTCCGTGGCAGCTGGCAACTTCTCTCATGGTGGATCTCGTGGTGTTCATCAGGGCCACTCAAGCAGCCTGCTATGAAGCGAACACAGGAGTTTTCATCGCTGATGTAAGCAGTGGTGCCACTGCTGCAGGGCCCCTGGAGCAATGCTGTCATGCCCCTCTGCAAGAGGAGCTGTTTGTGTCCTGCCTGTGACCTGGCTGCCATCAGTCCTCCCAGCATCCATCCCACACCCAGCGCTTCACTGGGCCGTGGGTCCTGCAGTGCCTGACAAAGAATTCTGTTTCAAGGAAGTTCAGCAAGCTGCAAGAAAAAACAGACAATTCAGCAAAAGCAAGGAAAGTGCATTAACTAAACCCAGAGTCAGTGGAGATAGAAATTATAACAAACTATCAAGCAGATATGGAAACTACAGTAGAAATTATCAACAGCATACCTGATTCAGAGGAAAAGATCTGTAAACTCAAAGCTCCATCATTTCATTTTATTTATTTTTATTTTTTTAATTTAAATTTTATTTTTATATTCCCCATACAATTACATCATTTAAAAATAATACAGAGAAGGGCCTCCCCAGTGGTGCAGCGGTTGAGCGCTGGGTTGCGAAGCTGCCTGCAGCCTCTGCGGCGCCGGTTCGATCCCCGGCTGCTCCCCAGCCACTGGAGGAGGGTCCCACATGGCGCGCAGACCTCTCCTGCCGCCCGCTGCTCCCCTCAGCAGTGTGCTTCAGTCCTTCTGCCTGCTCTGCTCCCCGCTCTGGCTCTGGTGGATTCTCTCGCCCTCCCGCGCTTCTGACTGTACCCAGTGCTTGTATAAATAAATAAATGAATCTTTAAAAAAAATAATAATAATACAGAGAAGAATAAGGGATAACTGGGCCTCCCTGGTGGCCTAAAGGTTGTCTCAGTGCTCTCGTCTCTAGGGCCTCAGTTTGATCCCCGGCCAGGGAGCTGACCCACATGGCGCAGCAGACCTCTCCTGTCTCCCCGCTGCTCCCCTCAGTGGTGGATTGCAGTGGATCCACCTGTTCTGTTCCCCACTCTGTCTCGGTTGAATCCTCTCATCCCCTGCACTACTGGCTTGTATCCCAGATCTTCTACCCAAAAATAAAAATAAATAAAAACAAATTATAAAATTAAATAAAAATTAAAAGTAATTTAAAAAAAAAGAAAAAGGGAATACGAAAGAGTGAACATGTGAATTAAGGGCCACTGTCAAGTTTGACAATATTTGCATCATATTAATCCCTCAGAGAAAAAAGAAAGGGATGAGAACTTTCTGAATCAGAGGAGAGATGAGGATTTCCAGGTGCAATAACCTTTTAAGTTCCATTCAGAGTCAACCCCAATAAGATTCACTGAGAACTTTATTAACACTATGTATCAGTTGCTAGTTGGACATCCCCAGATAAGGGAGAGCAGAAACTTCAAACCGAACTGCAGCAACTTGTGCCCATCACACTTGGTCTGTTTTCCCAGTTTCAGATTGCAGTATCCACGCAGCTGGTCACTCAGACAGCTTGATAGTAAATCATGCCCTTCCCCCTTCTGGCACAAATTAGTACCAAATTCTGTTTCTCCTTTTTCTTTTTCTCTGTTTTAGAATTGGCCCCCTGTTCTGTTTTCCTTTTCTTCTGTTATCTCAGTGTAAGCGTTCATTCTCCTGGATTCTCCCAAAGCCCTTCTCAGCCTACGTGGAGTTGACTGTTGAATGCAGATTCATTCATGTAACATCTCAATTTAACTGACCCTCATTATTTACACCCTGTGGTTTAGGAAGTATGCTGTGTTAGCTCTGGGGTGGAAATACACAACATCCAGGAAATATTAGAATGCGTGTGTACATTTATTTTGTAGGTTATTATAAAATATGTCCATATATTTTTCATGGAATTAGGTAACATTAAATGCAGAATAACTTCATAATCAGTTATCTGCATAACTTTCATGTCTGTATTTCTCATCACATCCCAGGACCACTTAACTGGCACTGAGAATGATATTTGGGGTTCCAAATATAGCTGTTCTTCATGCCCTCACGTCTTGAATTCTTCTGTTGCCTCAAATTCATGAAAACACATGGTTCACATGGAGGATCTTAACATCTTTGCATCTTTAGGGAATTGCAATCTGAGAGTACAGAGTGCCATTTTCCCCATTTTAACATAGATCTACTATACTTTTCCAGTTATGTGTTCATACTTATGTCTCTAAAACCAAATTATTAGCTACTTACGGTGCAGGACTTTGTTCATTTTTTTATTGTTACTAGCTAGGCAATTTCAGATATATAAGGGAAAGTGTAATAGTTCTTTTAGGAACTAGTAAATTAATAGTGTTAGTATATTTCTTCCATGATGTCTCTTTTCCCCGAAATATAGAATAAAAAGCATGTTGTATTTTGTAAAACACACAGAGAAGAGTCTTGTTCTTCTGACTCAGGTTGGTATGTAGAGTTGAGGAGATGGTGCCATTACAGGGGATGGTGACCTTTGAGGACGTGGCCGTGGCCTTCACCTGGGAGGAGTGGCAGGACCTGGACGACGTTCAGAGGACCCTCTACAGGGACGTGATGCTGGAGACCTACAGTAGCCTGGCATCCCTAGGTGAGCCAAACGGCCCTGTCCCTGCCGAGTGCAAGCACTGTTTTCTTTATTGGCAACGATGCTACTGTTTATAAACTTAAGACTTTGGGTTTATGATTTCAGGCCAGGAATAATGTGAGTTTTTAACTCTCTAATAAAAGGTTCTAATTAGCCCTTCTATGTACAACTCTTAAACTCTGCTGCTGTTGTTGCTCTTCAAATGGCATGCTACATAAGCCATTGTTCTCATCAACAGGGCACTGCGTGACCAAACCTGAGGTGATCATCAGGTTGGAGCAAGGAGCAGAGCCATGGACTTTAGAAGGACCCCGACATGAGAGGCTGTCAGGTCAGTCAGTGCCTACGAGACATAAGTGGAAAGCCCAGCAGAGGCTCACTACATTGAGCAATTTTTCTTTTCTTTTTTTTTAAAAAAGATATATTTATTTATGCATACAAGAGTTGGGGTACAGGCCAGATGTGGGGGGGGATGAGAGGATTCACCAGAGACAGAGTGGGGAGCAGAACAGACAGATCTACTGAAGTACACTGCTGAGGGGAGCAGCAGGCGAGTCACGAGAGGTCTGCTGCACCATGTGGGTAGTTCCCTGGCCAGGGATCGAACTTGTGCTGCAGAGACTGTGGATAGTTTCAATTGTTGCGTCTAAACCCCTTGCACTACCAGGGAGGCCCAGGATGGAGCTATTTTTCAGCAATGTATTTCCTTAAGAACAAAGATTAGGACAGAAGCTAGTGATGTGTTTAATTGGGAATATGCCATGATTTGGCATTTCCATGTCTATTACATTTTTTTACATGATTAGACAGGAAAAATATCATAAAATCAATGCCATTTTGTTTTAGCTTATGTGCTGCTGAGCCAGAAAGAAAATTCTTTGCCTTTATATCAGCATTCCATGGAAATGCTTAGTTTTTTTTTTTTTTTTTTTTAAGATTTATTTTATTTATACAAGAGCCAGGGTACAGGCCAGATGCGCGGAAGGGTGAGAGGATTCGCCAGAGACAGAGTGGGGAACAGAACAGGCAGACTGACAAAATACACTGCTGTGGAGTGCAGCGGGTGAGACGGGAGAGGTCTGCTCACCATGTGGGTTGCTCTGAGGCTAGCAGGGATCGAACCTGCACTGCAGAGGCTGTGGACAGCGTCATAGCGCTGTGCTGAATTGCCTGCGCCACCTCCAGGAGGGAGGCCCGCTTAGATATTTTTTGATACATATGGTTATTTTTTATCTCACTTTAGATATCCAGGCTGTGGATGATGTGATTGAGATCAACCAGAAAAACCAGAGCAGACATTTGTGGCAAATTGAAGCCACCACCAACAAAACATCAACTAAGGAGAGAACTGACTTAGGAAAAACATTTAATTTGAGCTCAATCCATATTTCAAGACTGATGACAAATTATGAAACCTATTCGGGAATAACACCTCAGGAGTTGACTGCAAATGAGAACATATTTCTTCTTGGTGACCCTGATGTGATTCATGCTGGAGAGAAACCTGAGGGCCGGAATACAGCTGCAAAGTCCCTCCAATATCCTGAGAATCCTGGTTTTCATCGGGTGATTCAAACTCTACAACAGCCTTTTGAATTTATTGGACCAAAGAAAACCTTCAACAAGGATGCAATCTTTACACATAATGGGGCTCTTGTGGGAAACACTACCTGTAAATATAATGAATTTGGGAAAGTCTTTGATAAATCAGTCCTCATTGGCCAAGAGACAACTAATATTGGGGACACTCAGTACAGATGGAACAAATGGGGTAAAACCTTTTCTGAGAAACCAACACAGCTGAACCTTCATAGAGCTTTTTTCCTGGAGGAACACCATAAATCTAATCAAAGTGGGAATAATCTCAGTAAGAAGTTATACCTCACTCAGTTCCAGAGATCTCAGTTAGGAAAGAAACCTTTTGACTGTAACGTACTGGGCAAAACTTTCTATAAAATATCTAATCTTAATAAACATAAAATAAGTGCTAGAGAGAAATCCTACAAATGTGTAGATTGTAGGAAAACTTTCTACTGCAAGTCAGACCTCACTGTGCATCAGAGGACGCACACAGGAGAGAAACCTTATGAGTGCAAAGAATGTAGGAAAAGTTTCTCACAGAAGTCAGCTCTAACACTACATCAGAGAATTCACACAGGAGAGAAACCCTATGAATGTAAAGAGTGTAGGAAAAGTTTCTCGCAGAAGTCTGCACTCACTGTACATGAGCGAACTCACACAGGTCATAAACCCTATGAATGTAAAGAATGCAGGAAAACGTTCTACAATAAATCAGGCCTTACGGTACATGAAAGAACTCATACAGGCGAGAAACCCTATGAATGTAAAGAATGTAAGAAACCTTTCACCCAGAAGTCATCCCTCACTATACATCAGCGAATTCACACAGGAGAGAAACCTTATGAGTGTAAAGAATGTAGGAAAACTTTCTACTACAAGTCTGCCCTCAGTTATCATCAAAGAACTCACACAGGCGAGAAACCTTATGAGTGTAAAGAATGTGGGAAAACTTTCTACTGGAAGTCAGTCTTTAATAGACACAACAGAACTCACACAGGAGAGAAACCCTATGAATGTAAAGATTGTAGGAGATCTTTCTATCATAAGTCAGCTCTCACTGTACACCAGAGAATTCACACAGGAGAGAAACCATTTGAATGTAAAGAATGTATGAAATCTTTTTACCAGAAATCTGCCCTCACTGTACACCAGAGAATTCACACAGGAGAGAAACCCTATGAATGTGAAGAATGTAGGAAAAGTTTCTACCAGAAGTCAGACCTTAGTAAACATCAGAGAAGTCATATAGGAGTGAAACCCTATGAATGTAAAGAATGTAGAAAAACCTTCTCCTGTAAGACAAATCTCACTCTACATCAGGAAAGTCATACAGGAGAGAAAGTCCTATGCATGTAAAGAATGTAGGAAAACTTTCTCCCGGAACCAGTCCTTGAGAGTTTCCAGGAAATTCACACAGGAGTTTCACCTGTATCATCTATGATGATACAGAATAAAAATGTTCTTCACATGTCAGTCTAGTGTAAATTAGTAAATCATGCATGGGAATTATATGATAGAGACTTAACTTGTTCACAAAATGTATTCTTGTTGGTAAACTGCCTTTCTCAGCCTCCCTTTACCATGGTTAGGCCCTGGAACTTAGCTCTGACCAGGAGAATATGAAAACAAGGGATGGCAAAAAATATGTGCATTCTCCCAGCTTTTTTATTCCCTTTGGTTTGTCTTGGGAGCCATCAGATGAGGACTGTCCCCTAATGTAAGCCAGGATCAAGGATTAGGGAGAGCAGTTTTCCAGATTCTACCTCAACAATCTCCATTTATACTTTTCTTCTGACTGAGAAATAAATACTTGGTATGTTAAGCCCTTCCATGTGTGATTTGTTTACAACATAACCAGTTCGTTGTGGGCAATTTTCTTGATCAATTTGGGACAAACTTGTGTAGAAAATTCACCCAGGAAAGAGCTGTATTCACGTTTTTCACCCTCAAATTAATTGATGGAAAAGTCAAGTCTAAGCAAGAATTGAATGAGTATAAAGTGAAGCCTTATAAAGATCTTTGATTTGCCAGTTTCCAACATAGTGCTTCTTCATGCATTTCGGAGTCTATAATGAATCTTAATTTGGATGAAAATTTTCAGAAAGAAATATTTTCCATTCTGTTGAAATTTTTCTTAAAATCTTGAGTACATTTCTCAAAATCTTGATTTTGCCTCCAAGGGAACATGTTGTCCTGCTAGTAGTGTCATTTTTATGTTTCTGTTGTTCACAACAGTTCAAGGACCCTTGAAGATTCTAAGGGGTAGAGAAATAGACTCTATCGCAATGGGAGTATTGCAAGAGTACATTACGAAAAAGCATATGGATTGGAAAATATTATGTGACCCTTTTGGAAGTTACTGAATGACACACTACTTTATGACCATGGAGTTCACATAATTTCCACATGCAGCTATGCCCTCTTCTGTTGTATCGGTAACAAAAATGGTTGAGTTAGCAGACCCACACTCTACAAATACTCCCAAAGATCTCAATTTATAAGGCTGTTGTCTCAAAATCTAGTATCTTGTGACTTATGTCTGTGTACACATAAGGATCTTTGAGCTTAGTTACTTGTGTGTGGTTACTTTGAAGATGTGTTCCCCAAAGTGACCAGTTACCTAACTTGCCCACACTCAACCTGCAATGGTAGTATGCAAAGTTGACATCTGTGACACTGTCAAATGCAGCTAGAGAGCTTTCATAAAGATATTACATTAACTGTTTCCTATGAACCAGGCTAAAGACCTTTTGAATGACGGACCAAGCGCAATTGTATTAAGAAACCAATCAAGGGCCTCCCTGGTGGTGCAGGGTTAAAGTCTCAGCGCTATCAAGCTATCGCCAGCCCCTGCGGCCTGAATTCAATCCTGGCCAGGGAGCTGACCCACATAGCACAGTGGACCTCTCCTCTCTCCCCCGCAGCTCCCCTAAGCAGTGTATTTCAGTAGATCTGTGTGGTCTGTTCCCCACTCTGTCTCTGGTGAAGCCTCACCCTCTGGTGCCTCCTGCTTACATCCCAGTTCTTGTATGCATAAATAAATAATAAAGAAAACATCAAGAAAACAATTTTTTTTAGAAGTGTTTGGAGTCATGAGCAGTGAATGAGTCAGCAGAAGTTAGAACCAGTCAGTTGCATTTTGATCCTTTCTAGAGGACAAGCAACCAATTTTGTGTAGCAAAAAATCAGTTCAACTTGTTAACAGTGTTCAACTATTTATTTGCCTTATCTTTCTCTTCCTGCCATATAAACCCTCAACTTCATCCTTCCTTGGGGGGAGGCGGCACATTTTAGATTTCTACCTGAATCTGTATGCTAAATTGCAATTCCTTAATTTGAAATAAGCATGCCTGCCTTTAAATGTCCTGGATTTGGGGGTTAACAGTACCCCAAAGAAAGCATACGAACCGATAGTCCATTTAAGGGGGTAGGAAATTGGGAGGCATTCAAACACTACTGGTCGTTGAAACTCCGAAATGCAGTAAAGCAGCATGCGGGCACTAACAAGCCTGTCGTCATGGGCACACCAAAATCAGTAACAGTAAACAACATCAAGGAACATGTACCCCGATTCGAATTCTCCCGTTCACGCACATTTTCTTCCGATGGGTGAACCCAGCTATTAATGAACCAGCCTGGCCCCCCGACCAGGTCAGGGCTCAGGCCCAGGCTGTCCTGCCATGAAAACACCCTCACCCCCCACCCCTACCCCGGGCCCACTGGCTGGGCGCACAGGCTTGTGGGACATGTAGGCGGTGCTGGGATGGCGGCTCCGCAAGGGCTTCTGGGAAGGCCTCCCCGGCCCCTTCCGCTCCGCGCGAGCGCTCCCGCCGCCCCACGCCCCCGCGGGCCGGAAGTCATGGCGCCGCGGGCCGGAAGTCATGGCGCCGCGGTCCTTCCGCCTTCGCCGGGGCCCGCGTGCGCGCGCGCTGAGAGGCGGGCCTGAGCGCTCGTATCGCCGGCGGGAGGGAACAGGGACACCGGCGAGGGCCCCGGGTGCAGGCTCGGGGGCGAAGGGGGGCCGGGGCTGTGCGGGGGGGAGGTGCCGGCGGGGACCCGAGCGCGGGGGTGAAGGTGAGCGGCCCCGCGCGCGGGACTGGGCCGCAGCAGGGGAGGGCGGCGGAGGGAGGGCCCGGGCTCGGGGCCCCGGAGCGCGACGGGAGCGGAGAGCCGGCTGGCGGCTGGGGCGCCCCTCCTCGTCGGGGCCGGGGGGGATGTGGGGCCACGGGCGGGGGCGGAGGCAGGCCTGCGCCCCGCGACACTGCCCGGAGGCGGCACCTGCGCCTGCTCCCCGCGCGCCTCGAGCTGCCGGGTGGGAGGTGGAGACGAGAGGAGGCCGCGCTCGTCGGGGCGGAGCAGCCTTTGACGACGGCCTGCGAGGCGCGTCCCGGGGCTGCAGGGTGGGCGCGGCCCCTTGAAGCGGGGACAGCGGGTCTGCCTGGGGTCAGGCCGCTGCGGCGGGTTTGGGCGCGGGCGGTGGGGTCTCTCCTGCCGGAGGGTCTGCTGGAGTTACCTGCTGCCGGGCAGGGGTCTCTCCTGCCGGGAGGGGGTGCTGGGATTTCCTGCCCGGGCAGCTGCTGTCCTGCTGGAGGCGTCTGCGGGAGTCTTTACTGCGTCAGCTTAGCTTCCTGTGGCTTCTCTCCGGTGCCCGGGATCTGGCGGGGACCGTCTCATGACTCGGCAGAGCCGTGGATTCCAGCAGAAATACCTGGAAGCGGGTGTGGACGTTATATGTGAGGGTGCATTTGTGGACTTTACGAGATCCTCTCCTCTGGGAGCGTCGGGCCGCGCTGTTCCCGGTGGTGCCTCCCTCCTGGCACAACTCTGCAGAAACGTCTACAAGACCTAGTTCCTAGGGACTGAGTGTGAGTAGCAGTACTTCGGTTCAGGATGGTGGTCCTGCGCTGTTTGGAACAGGCAGCTGTTGGGGAGAATGAAGGGTTGTTCCTGTGAGTAGGAATTCGCCCCCCCCCCCCCACAGCACTGTGACCTGAACCCCAGTGGGGAGCCTGTCAGAGCAGAGAGAGAAGCCACAGGAAGGACCTCCTAGCTTTGCTTGGTCAAGTAACTGTTGGTGCTTCTGCCCAGGGTGAAGGAGTCCGGGTGACAGTACCTCCTCCCGAAGCTGTCGGAGACTGATATACAGAGGTAGGTAGAGGACAACAAAATGTCCCTCCTTAGAGGTTTCTGGAAGGTGTGGTCTGGGGTGGAGGGTGCTCTGTCACAACTGGGAGAACTGGTGCTTTCCTGTGTGAGCACACACGCATTCTCCCTCACGGTTTCCATTATCTCACCTTCCTCAAAACTGGTCTGACACCAGCCAAATTTGGTATGTAAAGATGTACTGAACCTCCGTCTCAAATGTTCTTGGTTATTGGGTATGATTTTGTCAGTGTATCTCTGGCTTCTAAGAACAATAGGAAAAATTGACTTGCCGACTCTAGTGATTTGCCAAGGTCACTTGACGTGCCGCAGTTTAGCCCAACCACAAGTTTCTTCTTGACAGCATTTTTTTTTCCCAGAAATTGCATCAACTTAGAACACATGTTTTAAAATCTTACCTTAATCATGCCCCATAATTGCTTTCAGTGGAGTATGTAAATTCAAAAATTCATAATAAGTGTTTCCTGTGTATGTATTTCCACAATCTTCTTGGGAATGATCATTGATCTTATTTATTAAAAAAAGATAAGGTGGACTGCACCACAGAGGAGCTTGTCTTTTGATCTGCCAACGGTGGCATTTTATGCTTCACCCCATATAATTTGTTACAAAAAAGCATTGAGCTTGGGGATTTTGACTTACTGGGACATGATAGATGTGTTTAGAAATTTGTAGTGATTGTTTAAGAATGCTAACCTGTATGACATCCTCAGGTGATACACTTTCTATAATTTTATATCTCATTCTTACTCAACACAAGAATAAAATGAAATAAAATAAAATTCAGAAGGCCCCTCCCTGGTGGCACAAGGGGTTAAGTCTCAGCACTATGAAGCCCGCAGCCACTGCAACACGAGTTCGATCGCTGGCCAGGGAGCTGACCCACATGGCACAGCAGACCTCTCCTATCTCCTCGCTGCTCCCCTCGGCAGTGGATTTCAGTAGATCTGCCTGTTCTGCTCCCCATTCTGTCTCTGGTAAATCCTCTCACCCCCTACACCTCTGACCTGCACCCCAGTTCTTGTATGCATAAAGAAATAAATCTTTAAAAAATAAGAAAATTGAAAAATAAGAAAAATGATTTCTTAGGATAAAAAATGCTAACCGTGCCTTCCTTGACTGGACTTGACTGCTCTTTTGATAAGGCTGGTGTGCATAGATTACCACCCAGTCTAAACCCAAAACTGTCAGAACTTTCTAGGCTAGTGTTACTTGCTTTTGAAAGTACAGCCCTAAATAATGTAGTTGCCTTTGTTTTTTTGTTTGCTTGTTTGTTTTTTTGATCCCATGTTCTTCTACACAAAAATAAATACATAAAATCTTTAAAAAAAGAACAGCTTCTGGACAGGGTAGTTTTTCCTTTTGTAATATCGTGGGAGAACAAGATGCAGGTTGTTTTTGAGTGTTTCTCTCTAGTTTCCCCAGGTGTGAGTCACATAGTGTATGCACTTCCTCACTGCTGCTTTTCTCTCTTCAGTTGTCTTGGCTGACGCTACCAGGCCCAGCTGCTGGCTGTGGGGAGGGAGCGTCCTTGTCCTGAAGGCTTTTCCTTCAAGTGTGATGCTGCCGGTCACATGACTAAGACACAGGCATAGAGTTGTGTTATCCAAGAATTCCTTGAATCCACGTATTTTAGTTACTACAAAGGTGAAAGTACATGTGTGGATGATAGTAGGGTTTTCTGCACAGGAAAAGAATATGATGGACTTATTAATTGGTCTCTCAGTGCTGGGCTTTCCTATTGCTAGCACAATCTTTTGACAAATCTCTTCTTCATTATTATGGCATGTTACTCATTTTCTATCAGTTAAAATTCGTATTTCTTCTACTTTTGTTTTTGTTCTCTTTTATTTTATTTTATTTTTTTTTTGCTTAGAAGAACTGGGGTGCAGGCCAGAGGTATGGGGAGTGAGAGGATTCACCAGAGACAGAGTTGGGAGCCAGATAGGCAGATCAACTGAAAATACACTGCTGAGAGGAGCAGCGGGAGATAGGAGAAGTCTGCTGCGCCATGTGGGTCAGCTCCCTGGCCCAGATCAAACTCAGTCAGACCGCAGCGGTATTAGCACTGATACTTAACCCCTAGGCCATCAGGGAGTCCCCCATATAAAATTTTTTTGCTGTATTAGGTCATATATAAAAAATAACTTCATAGCCAGTTTCTTGAATACGCTTACTGTTGCTATCTGTCTCAAGGCCAGGAACACCCACCTACACAGAGTGGCTTTTTGCACTTCCAGTCACATGGCAAATGCTCTTAACTTCCTCCAGTTCATTTCTGTGCTTGCCTCTTATTCATGAAAAATGTGGTTCGTGTGGAATTGCGGGAAATCTCTGGTCTTCAGTGAAGTGTGCAGCTTAATGGCACAAGTTTGCTACTTCGTTCCCCTTATTTTACCCATTCTACATCGAACATGTTTTTGAGAAATCCTAAAATATGTTATTCCAGGTATTTTCTATGCTTATCCTTCCAAACCAGATTATAAAAACATGTGAGGGTCAGTGTTTTATTCATCCTTCTATTCTTAGCAAAAAGAATAATTGCAGATCTGTGAGGGAAAGTAGTAGTATTTTTTCACAACTAATGATTTAATACAGAGGTAGGATACTTGTATGTTTATCTCACAACATAGAGAATATGACATGATGCCACTGAGGTAAGAGAAAAAGTACAAAAGTGAACTCCTAGCTGCTAGTTCTGACTCACGCTGATGTGTTGAATTGAGGGGGAAAGGTGTCATTACAGGAGATGATTTTTCTTTTCTAAGATTTATTTATTTAATATGCATATAAGAACTGGGGTACAGGCCAGAGGTATGGGGAGTGAGAGGATTCAGCAGAGACAGAGTGAGGAACAGAACAGGTGGAGTGACTGAAATATACTGCTGAGGGGAGCAGTGGGTGAGTCAGGAGAGGTCTGCTGCGCCATATGGGTAGCTCCCTGGCTGGGGATCAAACTCGTGCTGCAGTGGCTGTGGATAGCTTCATAGATTGTGTCTTAACCCCTTGCGTCATCAAAAAGGCCCAGGAGATGGTGACTTTTGAGGGCGTAGCTGTGAGCTTCACCTGGGAGGAGTGGCAGGACCTGAACAACACTCAGAGGACCCTCTACAGGGACCGTGGGAGACTGGCCTCCCTGGGTGAGTGAAGGTGCCCAGTCACTGCCAAGTGTAAGCTCTGTGCTCTTCATTGATGAATGTACAACTGTGCACAAAATTAAGTGCAACTTATATTTAGATTCTGGGCCATCGGGAATGACTGTCTACCTCTTCATTTAAGATTCATATTCTCCCCTCATTGTGCACCACTTGAAGTTCTGCTATTGTCTTTCAGAGACAGCAAGCCTCATGCAGGTTGTCCAAAGTTCTGCTTTATTTCTCACCAACAGGGTGTTGTGTCACCAAGCCTGAGGTGATTGTGAGGATGGAGCAAGGAACACAACTGTAGACTGTGGAAGAGCCTCCAACCCAGAGCTTCTCAGGTCAGTCTGCATCCTAGGCGGGAAGCCTGGAAGAGGAGAGCCCGGCAGGTGTTGGGCATCCTGAACTGTTTTCTCCAAAGGCTTTCCCCAGGTCCAAACTCAGGCACCTGATCTGCATGTATCTGACATGTTCATTAATATGTCTCCAAATGTGCCTCTGACATAGAAATTCCTTTTACCCTCTGCCCCCCTTTTTAAATGAAGATAAACTTTCTTAGACTTAGCCAAAATCCAATGCAGATTGAATCCTCTTATAATGTTGTGGTCAGTCACTTTCTCTGGATTCTCCATTTCCCTGTTGTTGTTTTTTTTAAGGCATTTATTTATATGTCTACTTATTCTTTGATCATGTTAACTGGGGACTGTTCAACACCAGTGTATTCTGCCACATCAGGATAATAAGGGATCCAGGAACTTCTCATCATTTTATGGAGCTCATTTTTTGTTAAAATAGAAAAATGAAGGCTATATACATATTAACTAGTGAAGTAAGAGCCACAGAGTGTTTAACTTATATGAGGGAGAGAAAAATGGGCTGTTACTTTAGAAAATGTGCTCAGATGGCCCTTTTAGGAGAGTTAAGTATTTGCATTGTAGATACCGAGTTTGACATAATAGATTTCCACTTTGCCATTTGAATGTGCAATATATAAACAATCTAGGACTGGGCATTTATCACTGTTACGGATGGGAATTAGGAAATCAGAAGCTCAGAGCTGGTGGCATTAGAGAACGAGGTCTAGGGAGTCAATTCAGAACATGATGTCTGGGGACAAGCTTTGTGACCAACAGCATCAGCAGTTGTGATGCTGACTCCTTCCCAGCAAATTGTTCATTTGGGAGAGGAGTTAGTGGTAACATGGGAGGAAAATAGTATAAGATAGTGAATCCCAAATCCAGTAGTGCCAAAAGTGTTAGGTTATGGGGCTGGGGCTTTGGGAGTGGGCCTTCAAAATAGCTGGTTTCACTTTCTCTTGTGGAAATCATGTTCTAAAACAGAAAAAGTAGGAGATACATGGACTGTAGGTACAGTATAACTTGGAGACGGCAGAAGTCTCAAACAGTGAACTCTGATGTCTTTAGAGGCAGTGAATTATTCTCTGGAAAAGGGCTTCCTAAAGGCAGTTGCACAGTGTGGGCTGTGTACCCTAAATATTTTAGCTTAACAGGACAGTTGTACAAAATGATGATCCATAGTTTCCTGTGCTTCTTAGGTTCTGAGAAGCCAGTAATAGTTTTATTAGGAAAATTGCAGAAAGCTGTCTTTGTCAAGTATGGGAAAGAAGATGTTATGCTCTTTTTTAAAAAAAAAAAAAAAAAAAAGATTTATTTATGCATACAAGAACTGGGGTACAGGCCAGAGGTGTGGGGGTGAGAGGATCCACCAGAGATAGAGTGGGGAACACCAGAAGAGGCAGACCAACTGAAATACGCTGTTGAGGGGAGCAACGGGCCAGAGAGAAGTCTACTGTGCCATGTGGGTTACCTCCCCGGCTAGGGATTGAACCTGTGCTGCAGTGGCTGCACGTAGCTTCATAGTGCTGCGTCTTAACCTCTTGCACCACCAGAGGCCCCAAGATGTTGTGCCTTGAAGAGAAAACCCAGAGCTGTCTGTGGACATTCCCCTAAGTGTTGTTCATTGTAAAATGACAGACGAATGGCCTCCTCCACATCCAGTAAGTAGCTGATGCAGAACATCCTGCCATTTTTCAAAGGTTGAGTTAACATCAAAGAGCCATGGTTAGACACTCCTTTAATACAGACAGAAATACAGAGAAAGGGCAGAGTAAACAAGTATTAGGTGTAAATCTCTGAGCTGAAAGCTATGGCTAGAAAGTAGGTGAGTTTATTGACCAAAATTTCTTCATGAATTAAAACAGTAAAACAAACTTAAGATTTTTTTTTGCTTCTGTTTTTTGTGAACTTGATTTGAATTCAGAAAATCTATTAATGAAATTTGTTATACGAATAGCGAGGAAAACATTTCTATGTATTATGTCAACAGCCACTTAATGACCTTTAAAGTCTTGTTTTATTGGCATAAATATTACGTTATGTTTGTATTCCACAAGGAATGTTAAGATGTTAATAGATAGGGTTATTTTTATCTCATTTTAGAGGCTCAGATTCTCATGACCTGATTGAAACCAACCTGGAAAATCAGGGCAGGTGTTTCTGTAAAGTTGTATTGGCCAGGAGCAGAATCAACTGATGAGGTAAGAGACTTAGGAAAAACACGCAGCTTGACCTCTAATGTTTTGAAACATCCTAAATAATGGTGATTATTCAGCAGTGATGCCCAGGGACTTTACCATGTGTGAGGTGCTTTGCCCTTGCAGGCCTGAGGCCTTGGCTCTAACCTGGGGATCCCTGCAGTGTCCTCAGTATTCTACACTTCATGAGGTAGTTCATACTTCGCAGCAGGCTTTTGGATTTAGTAGAGGTGAGAAAGCTTCAACAAGGAGGTAATAATGGTCTCTAGACATAGGAGGGCTTTTCCAGAAGAGACTCCCTGTAAGTATAAGAAATATGGGAAGCGTAGGAAAGGCCATCCTCCTTGTCTAAGAGACGGCTTACAGAGGGGAGATTGGTGACAGCTCTAACAAAAGGGGGCAACTTTTTTGAGAAACCAACACAGTTCATTTTTTGTAGAAGTTTTGAGGTTGATCCCCATCAGCGTGTCCAGTGTGGAGAAAATGCCAGCAAGAAATTATCCCTTTCTCAGCATGAGAGAACAGAAAAGATAGAGAAAAACATTGACGATAACAGATGTGGTAAAACTTTGTATAAAATGTTTCTTCTCACTAAGCATCCATACATAGAAAAGGTTAGATGCCTGATGAATGGTGTGAAACTTGCAAGAATTCAGCCCTCAGTGGCCATCAGGAATGTCTTACAAGTCAGAGATGGTGTGAATGTAAAGAGCACAAGAAAACATTCCCCTGGGTGTCAGCACCCGGTGTACATCAGAGACAGCAGACAGGACAGAACCCTTATGAGTATCAAGAATATGGGAAAATTCTCACATTGAAGTCAGTCCTTATTAAGTATGGGAAGACTCACAGAGAGGACAAATGCTGTGAATGTAGAAAACCTTACAAGCGGAGGGCAGGTTTCGCTGTTCGTCAGAGAAATCACAAAGGAAAGAAGCCCTTTGAATAATGTAAAGAATGTAGGAAAACTTTCTCCCAGAAATCAGTCTTCAGTGTCCATCAGAGAAAGCACACTGGAGAGAGGCCCTATGAATGTGAAAAATTTTTTCACATTCATTTTTTTCACATTCAAAAAAATTTTTCACATTTTTTCTGCACAAAGTCAGACTTCAATATTCATCAGAGAAGGCACACTGGAGCGAAGCCCTATGAGTGTAGAAAATGTTCTCTCCGAAGTCAGAACTCACTGTTCATCTGCGAATTCACACAGGAGAGAAACCCTATGAATGTAAAGAGTGTAACAAAAGTTTCTCCCGAAAGTCACACCTCACTAACCGTGAGAGGAGGCACGCTGGAGAGAGGCTCAATGAATGTAAAGTGTGTAGGAAAACTTTCTCCCAAAAGTCAAGCCTCATCATCCATGAGAGAAGGCGCACTGGAGAGAGGCCCTATGAATGTGAAAAATGTGGGAAAACTTTATACACAAAGTCAGACTTCAGTATTCATCAGAGAAGGCACACTGGAGGAAGCCCTATGAATATAGAGAATGTAAGAAGCTGTCCTGTAAGTCATCCCTTACTTGACATTGGTGACTTCACACAGGAGAGAAACCCTGTGCATATAAAGGATGTGGAATACTTTCTCCTTTAAGTTACCCCTCATTGAATTTAGAAGTCACACTGGACAGAAAAACTTGGAATTCAGGCTTTAAATGTACAAAAACTTTCACCCAGGAGTCATCCCTCCTCACATTTAAACTCCACAGTGTTGTAATTTTGTGTGATTGGGCTTGGCCATGTGTTCACAAACATACTCTTTTTTTTTTTTTTTTTAAGATTTATCTTTTTGTGCATACAAGAACTGGGGTACAGGCCAGCGGTATGGGAGGTGAGAGGATTCACCAGAGACAGAGTGGGGAACAGAACAGGCAGACTGACTGAAATACACTGCTGAGGTGGGCAGCGGCCGAGACAGGTGAGGTCTGCAGAGCCCTGTGAGTAGCTCCCTGGCAGGGGATCGAACTCAGTGGCTGTGGATAGCTTCATAGGTTGTATCTTAACCCCTTGCACCACCAGGGAGGCCCAATACTTCCCCTTTGGTGTGAGTCCTGGGCATGTTAGTCAGGCGGTCTGGATGTGTCTCATTCATGAATTAAAAAAAAAAAGGAATTGAACCAAATAAAAACCACAATCAGTTGTAGAGGCGAACCAACAAGTCAACGGAATTGTTTGGGGTCTGGACATGAGTCACTGGGGAGCCAGGTCTGTCCTCGG
Source organism: Talpa europaea (assembly GCF_964194135.1). Lineage (NCBI taxonomy): Eukaryota > Metazoa > Chordata > Mammalia > Eulipotyphla > Talpidae > Talpa > Talpa europaea. The sequence goes on from NC_140084.1 coordinate 49,789,569, forward strand.
TGGTGCTGCAGGTGCTGGCACCCTTGACTGCCTCCAAGCTGTCTCCCCGAATCTGCAGAACGGGTGGTTTTCAGACGCCTCGTGGGTTTCTGCTGTCTTTAGCTCCCGCTGATACCGCTTTTCCTGAGCAAAATTAAGAACAACTCCCGGCTTGACCCTTCCGTGCCCTGAGCCAGGGGATGCCGGGTCCGCAGCTGCCGAAGGGCGGGCGGGTGAGCACCAGGCAGTCGGGCGACCCGGCGCGTTCTGGATCTTCAAGTCCAAGAACCGGCGGGAGCCCAAGCCCGGGCCCGTCCGGCGTCCCCGGCGGTGCGGCGGGTATGGTCCCTGGCTGCCCGCGCAGCCCCTTTCCAGCCGGGCCCCGGCCGCGCACCCGGGAGGGCGGCGCCGAGCTGGGTGGATGCGGCTGCGGCGTTGGCGCGGAGGGCGCCGCGCTCTCTGCAGGGGTCGCGGCCGGCCCAGACCCACGCTGGGCACGACGTGCGGCAGCCGCGCGCGATGCCGCGCTCTGGGGCACACGGGGCTGTGGGGAGAGCGCGGGGAGGGGTGGGCGGCAAGGGACAGGGTGGCTTCTGAGTGGAGGGGCTGTGAGCTCCGGCCAGGGGGCCCTGATGTGTGTGTCCCGGCCCGTCCCCCCCTTCCCCCGGCCTCTGGCGCCTGCGTGCGCTGCGAGCACCGTGCCCCGCGCGGGTGGGCCTGAGCACAAGCCCGCTGGCCACTCGGCGGGCACCCCTTGTCCTCCGGGCCCCACCCGCCCACCCAGCCTGCCGCGGGTGTGAAGGGTGCGCTTGGGGGCCCGGCGCCCTGAGGTTTCCGCTCCCGCCCCACTGGCTTCGGCTCAGCCTCCGAGCCCGACGCGGTGGCCCTGCGGGCCCAGGGGCTGCTGCCGACTGATGCTCGGTGGGAGGGGGCGGCTGTCCCCCCACGAAGCGGGCGCGGGAGCAGCGAGGGGCGGGCGGAGGGCGGACATGGGCGGCCTTGAGCGCGTGGTCCGAGGAGCCGGCGGCCCGAAGCCCTGCTGCGGCGCGGCGCAGACCCGGGAGCCTCCGCGCCCCCGGGAGCGACAGCGCCGTCTCGGAGCCGCTTCTGCGCGGGCGCCGGGAGGTAGGACCGCGCCGGGCACCTCCTCAGAGCGCGGTCTTTGGCCTCCGGGCTTCCGCGGCCAGTCAGCCCTGCTGTGGGGGCCGCCCGGGCTCTCGGCGGGGTGTGACACACGAGCCCGAGTTTGCTGCCCTGGCTACCTGGGCAGCACGGTCTGTCACCGGCTGCGTTGCCCAAAATGGCGACTCGACCGCGGGGCCTGGGGGCGCCCGCCCCGCAGGACGCTGGCCACACTGCAGCCCCGGCCTCATGCCACCCCCCAGCCCCCCCTTCTCCCCCCTCCCAATCACCTCCGTGCTCTTTCCTGTGACAGCTTTTCCGGGGGGGGGGGGGTTGCTTTTTTTTTTTTTTTCATTCAAACGGTTTTTTTTTTTCTACCTCCTTCCAACATGCTATTTTACCTATTTTGAAAATCATTTATGTCCTCCCCTTACCCCAAGAAAAAATACTCTTGAGATTAGGTAACTGGTTTGGGTCCTTTTCCCCCAAAACATATCCGGAGGCGCAGTCGTGTTACATACCTGTTTGTCTGCCCGCAGGTGCGGCCATCTTTGGCCACCTGATTGGAAGCCACATCTCCAGGGCCCTGGAGGGAAGCCTTTCTCTGCAGTTACCTCACCCCCTGGCCAAGTACCCAGAGTTTTTTGCCCTGGGCCTGGTGCTGCTGCTCACTAGTGAGGCAGGGGTCTGCGCCAGGCTGGGGACTTGGGGTGTGGAAGGGAGTAGGGTGGGGGTGGTTTGGAGGTGGCCACCGTGGATTGGAGACAGAGAAAGGGTCTGTGGTGGGAGAGATGGAAGACGAGACAGGGCCCCTTGTTTGCACTGGTAGCTCTGGTGACATTCTCGGTTGGATTCGACTGTGTGGGCAGCTGCTGTGGGCATTGCAGTTGTTTTTTTTTAAATCATTGTAGGACGCTGAGCATCATCCCTGGTCTCTACCCAGTAGATGCCGGCTGCACCCACCACCCTAGTGACAGACTGTTTCTAGTCATAACCAAATGCCATGTGGGAGGCGATTTTGCCTCTAGTGAGAAATGACGAGTTAGAATGACAAGATCTTCCTCTGTATTGGGACCAAAGATGTTTTTAATTGTGTGAACAGTCACATAAAACCATGTTCTTGACATTTTGTGTGGTGTGAATTGTAGGGGATACAGTGATTATTTGATATATGTAAGGTGTACAACTTAGTGGTACTTAGGAGATTCACATTGTGTGAACATCACCTTTGTCTGGTTCCAGACCATTCTCATCAACTCACAGGTAACCCTGTACTCAACATTCACTGCTCATTCCCACTTTTCCTGGTAACCACCTGCTTAGTTCTTGCCCTGCCCCTTCATCTCCAGTTATGCAGAAAGGCCTGGAGGGGCAGTGCCCACCCACACCTGCAGTCTGAAGTAGCAGGGGGTCCTGGGACTGTTCTGCTAATATTGGCGTAGGAGCCACAGGAGAAGATGGTGCTAAGAAGTAACTTTTTTAAAAAGATTTATTTATACAAGAGCTGGGGTACAGGCCAGAGGTGCGGGAGGGTGAGAGGATTCACCAGAGACAGAGTGGGGAGAACAGGCAGACGGAGTGAAAGCACTGCTAAGGGGAGCAGCGGGTAAGACAGGAGAGGTCTGCTGCACCATGTGGGTGGCTCCTTGGTTGGCTGGGATCGAACCTGCACTGCAGAGGCTGCAGACAGCTTCACAGCGCTGTGCTCAACCCGCTGTGCCACCAGGGAGGCCCTAAGAAGTAACTCTTATTAGGAGGATTACTAATGCTGTAGGAAACCGGTTCTGAAGACTCAGCTCTGAAACGTAGGTTGGCACCCTCCACTGCATGTCTTCCTTACTCTCTCCACCCCCTGCCCAGAGGGGTCAAATCCCTAACCTCATCCTAATTCTGAGGTACAAATATAAGAACTAAGACGTTTTAATTGAAATGTAAGCCCCACCAAAGTAAATAAGTTAAGTCCTACTTAAAACCAATTTGGTACCCTCTGACAGCCTTTATTGGACACTCCTTTGGGCTTTCCCCAAACAGCCTTACCCTGTGTCCAGGGTCTCCCGTTGGCTTTAGCACCTACCTGGATCTCTCCCAGGTTGTTCCTGTGAGCACTCAAAGCCTCTGGTTTCAAAAGCACCCTGCAGACTCCTTTTCTTCCCAGGACCTAAGCTCTGTCTATTTTCCCCTTCCCCCTGACATGTACCACACTTATTAGTCCCTCCTCCAGCTTTTCAAGTTCACTGCCATGGGCCCTAGTCCTCTCCCACCCATAATCTCAGATACCCGTTACTGGCTGTAGTACTTTCCCTTAAGACAGTCCATTTCTTTCCAGGACAGGGCAGAGGTTCAATTGTGCTAGTCCAGTTCCTCCCTGATCAGGACATATTGAACATCTAACAACGATCAGTTTGTATGCAGTTTTAGTATTAGCCTTCCTTGTGTCTAGTGACCTGTAGTGGTTTCTCATTGCATTTCCTTGATGAGAAATGATGTTGAATGTAATTCAGTTACTTACTGGCCTTCTGGTAGTCTCCTGTGAAGTGCTTGCTCAAGCCCCCCTTGTTTTTCCCCTCTTAATTGGTTTGTCTTTATTTTCTATGTGGATCCTGTGTCAGGTTATGTAAATATCTTTCCCCTGTCTGTTTCTTGCTTTTTTACCACTTCCATGGTATCATTTGAAGAAGAGAACTTTGTACTTTTGATTATTTTTATTTAATTGTTAATTTTGTTTGTGTCTTCTGTGTACTAAGAAATTCTGACAGTAATCTACACTTTCTTCTAGAAATCTGATAGTCTTTTCTAAACTCGTTACACCTATGGGAGTCTTGTAATAATGCATTAAAAGCAGCACTCATGGTAATAATAAAAACAGCTAATGATCTTTATTGAACTTACACAGTATTCCACATACACTTTCAAGGAGTTTACATGTATCAGACTCAATCACCACCACAGCAGTTTTAGGTAGGTGTGGTAATCCTACTTCACAAATGCACAGGAGAGTAGGTGACAGTCCCAGTGTCTCATGAGGAGTAAGGAGGTGGGATGCTGATGGTAACAGGTAGGGGAGGTACCATGATGAAAGGCTTTCCCACGTTGCATTACACTAGCACAGTATTCTCTAGAATGAATCTGAAATGTGACAGGGATTGAATGGCACTGGAAGGTTTCTGTGTACTCATTAAACTAACCTGTCCAGTGACAAACTTGTCTCCACCAAGTACGATGTGATCACTACAAAAAAGTGATTTCTCCAGTCTCCCAAGTTTGTCCGCAGCCTGACTGTTCTGATATCCATCAGCCAGAGTGACCGTGAAGGCTTCTGTCTGTTAAATAATATCATACTGTTCTTTCTGTTATATGGAGACTTCCACAGATTTTTTGTCACATTCAAAAGTTGCTTCAGCCATATGCATTTTCTGATGGTCTCTGTGAGGCTTTACAGGATCACAGGCCTTTCCGCCTTCCTTACATTCAAGAGGTTTCTCACCCATATGAATTTTCTGATGCTGTGTAAGCTGATGGCCATGGCTGAAGGCCTTTCCACATTCTTTACATTCATAGGGCTTCACCCCCGTGTGAATTCTCTCATGCTTAACAAGGCTCGACCCATAAATAAAGGCCTTTCCACATACCTTACATTTATAAGGCGTCTCACCAGTGTGAATTCTCTCGTGTTGAGTAAGGTGATAGCCACAATTAAAAGCCTTCCCGCATTCTGTACACTTATATGGCTTTTCGCCTGTATGAATCCTCTCGTGTTTAACGAGGCTCGAACCCCAACGAAAGGCCTTCCCGCATTCCTTACATTCGTGAGGCTTCTCACCAGTGTGGATTTTCTGATGTTGAGTAAGATAATTGACGCGAGTGAAGGCCTTCCCACATTCTTGACATTCATAGGGCTTCTCACCGGTGTGAACTCTCTTATGTTGAACGAGGCTTGAGCCACAAATGAAGGCCTTTCCACAGTCTTTACATTCATAGGGCTTCTCACCACTATGGATTCGCTTGTGTTGAATTAACTTATACACACGGCTAAAGGTCTTCCCACAGTCTTTGCATTCATAGTCTTTCTCGCCGGTGTGAAATCTCTGATGCTGAGTGAGTTCATCGCCACGTCTAAAGGCTTTTCCACAGTCTTTACATTCATAGGGCTTCTCACCCGTGTGGATTCTCCGATGAATAACGAGGCTTGAGCCCCACCGGAAGGCTTTCCCACAGTCCTTACATTCATAAGGTTTCTCACCTGTATGGATTTTCTGGTGCTGAGTAAGCTGATTACCCCAACGAAAGGCCTTTTTACATTCTTTACATTCATAGGGTTTCTCACCAGTGTGAATTTTCTGGTGTTGGGTAAGCTGATAGCTGCGACTGAAGGCCTTCCCACACTCCTTGCATTCATAGGAATTCTCCCTGTTGTGTCTCTGATGTGGTCTTGTAGATGGACTTTCCCTGCAAGTGGGCGTTTTCCCACAGTTGATTATCACTTGATTGAAATAGCCCTCTCGAGGGCCCTGTGGGCCGTCAAACTCACCTTCACACATCCAGTCAAAGCCAGGGGCTTTCCTTTTTCCATTTGAGTTCCATTTGGGAAATTTTCTTTCACAGATGCCCTTTTCTGTAGGTAAATTCTTGGTCTCATATGGGGACTCCAAATCTGGAAGAAAATGAACATTTTTGTTTCCTCTTAAGGAAAACAAAATAAACAAGAAAACCCAAACCTTACCACGAACTGAAAACTTCTCTGGTAGAAACAAAACTCTAGTAGAGTATATATGTGTCACCCAGGCTCGTATTCAAATGCAGATCCCACCGCCAGCACTGTGATGCCTGATGAGGAAATTATGGAGATGCTCCTGCTAATGTCACACCAGAGGGGAGGCTCAATACTGGCCCTGCTATGTCCTATCAGCTGGCACGATTCAGCAAAAGAACAGAAACGAAGATGGAAAAGAACAGAAATGAAGACAGAAAAGATAATGTGATGACACACCTGGGAAATCAAATACAGAATTGCTATAAAAATAAAGATACATAGTTGGATAGTTACATTGAAATTAATGTTCTGAAATATATGTCTATACATGTATAAAAGTAACATAACTAAAAATAACTCAGGATAAAAGACCCAGCACTCAAGCAGTAAGAAAGACAACATGGAGGATTAAATTCTATAAGACATGTGAGACAACTATGAGGAGGAAATGTTTAGAAAAAATCCGAACACTAATTAGAATGCCAGCTGAAGAGACGGCACATCAAACCTGTTTAAATGTGTGAATTCATAATGATACTAAAACATGGAAAATGACCAATTTTGGAGCATGTTAGGAAGGCAGCCCTGTATTATAATTTTTCTCTAATATATGACTAGTAGTTTTTTCTTCAAAGAATACAACATTTTAATGCTTTTTATCCAGTATAAGCAATGCTACTACAGAACCAATTAGCAGATGGCACATTTTCTCTTTCAAAAATACTACAGCAAGAAGCAAGATGGAAAATGGCTATTTGGAGCCTCCAATAAAACAGTGAGTCCAGGCACTAAGCGACAATGACTGCCAGCAGCAGAGAGACATCACCAGACACTGCCTCGTGATGGGAGAACATGGCAGCACCCAAGAAGCAGTGCAGCCAGAAATAAAAGGAAGAAAAAAAGGCATGTGCAGCCAGGATCACCTCCAACATTTGGGAATCACAGTGGGCAAAGTTCAGGCTATCTACACCCTTGATACTTGAGCCTGCACCACGGCCGTCTACGAAATAAACTGTAACTTAGACTTTATTACCAGCAACGCATGAAGTGGGAGTAAGTAACTATGACAAGAAAAACAAGAGGGAAAGGAGATAAAGAGGAACTCCAGGTGGTCATTTTTTTCTCCAGAGGCCTTGGATCTTTGTAGGGAGCGTTCCCGGGGGTTCAGGGACATGCCTGCTCCTTGCCAGCCGGCTGCTTGCTGGGATGATGATGTGCTGAGTGTGGCTGGCTCTCGCTCTCCGCTGCACTGTGTCTTTTCTCTCACAACTATCAAGGTTCTTTCCTTTGCTCTCACAAGACAATCACATCTGGCTTAGAAATGAAGGAAACTGCTTTCAAAAAAGAAGTGGCACATGACAGCGAAGGAAAATTTTTTTTGATGGAGCTTGTTTCAGATATCTAACAACCTAAAAGACAAAATTGCCAAGACTTCAAAAAGAGAAAGGATTAAAGTATGAAAAGGTGAGTCAGAATAGGCAGGGAATAGGCCTTATTTTCAACTTCTGAAGGCGGGGCCTCCCTGGTGGTACAAAGGGTTAAGTCTCACCACTATCACCAGCCACTGCAGCATGAGTTCGGTCCCGACCAGGGAGCTGTCCCACAGCGCGCAGCAGACCTGTCTTCCTGCTGCTCCCCTCAGCAGTGGATTTCAGTGGATCCGCCTGTTCTCCTTCCTGCTCTCTCTCTGGTGAATCCTCTTACCTCCCGCACCTCTGGCCTGCACCCCAGCTCTTGTATGCATAAATAAGTAAAACAAATCTTTAAAACAAAAACAGAAACTTTTGGAGGCAAGCTCCCTGGAGGCAAGCAGGAGGTGGTAGTTGAGAGAGGATGGATTCTGTGACCACAGTTCCTAGGTTCACTTCTCATTGCTGTCGCCTGCTATGTCCTGCTACACTCATCTATAAACTAGACATCCTAACCTGGCCACCCCACAAACTTGGAAGAATGAAATGAAATGTATTTCCACATCCACAGAGAGCTTAGAACAATTCCTGCTACAAAGGAAGCACTGTTTCAGTGATTAATAATATTGTTGCTATTTTGCTAAAGAAAACTAATGAGTTTCCTGAGATGTTTACATGATTGTGACATTCTAAGCTAAAAGTTGATGAGCATCACTTTCATTTTAGGTGAATGAGCACGAAATGGGATGTGCTGGCATGGATTCTGTCTTCAGTGAACCCTGGCATAAAACGAGCTGACTTACTAGAGAAAAATCAAGTCACTCTTGGGCCATTTTCCCTAAAAATGGATCTCCAAGGTCACACAGGTCAACAGCAGTTTGGGTGTAAATGTAATCATATAATGAACCTTGGTTTCTTTGAAGATGATCGTGAAATAAGTATTCCAGAACTGGAATTCATCCTTTGGTCATTAAGGAAGCTGAAGCTACTGGCGAGGCCAAAGGATGAGAGCAGGGAGGCAGGGCCAGTCCACTGCCAACTCAACAAAGCACTCCTTGGAGACAGAAGAAGAAACTCACCAGTGTCTTTTTTGCTCTTTTTTAAGATTTTTTTTTTTTAATACAAGAACCGGGGTGTAGGCCAGAGATGCGGGAGGGTGAGAGGATTCACCAGAGACAAGAGTGCAGAACAGAACAGACAGAATGACTGAAATACACTGCTGAGGGGAGCAGCGGGTGAGACAGGAGAGGGCTGCCACGCCGTGTGGGTTTCTCCATGGCTGGCAGGGATCAGACACTGCAGAGGCTGCGGACAGCTTCACAGTGCTGTGCTCAACCCACTGCGCCTCCAGGAAGGCCCTCACCTGGTGTCTTGAAAGGGGAGGGAGCTTGCGTTCCAGGGAGTTGTTTGAAGCAGGCAACTCACCCAGTGAGACCAAGTTACTGTAGTTCTCCAGCATCACGTCCCAGTACAGGTCCCTCTGCGCAGAGTCCAGACATGCCCACTCCTCCTGAGAGAAGTCGATCGCCACATCGGAGAAGGTCACCAGACCCTGAGAACACAAACCCACATGTCGCTGATGAAACGTAGAGACGCAGATTCAAGGTGAAGGACGAGTGAGGGGGTTACACTCGGTTGGGGTGGATGCGGCTCATGGACTGGCCTTGTGACGGGGGGCATTGGGGCTGCGTGGAGGCTGGAGCACGAGGCTCCCGTTACTGCCAAGCCTGGCTGCTGCGAGGAGCCCCACCCTGTGGCACCCACTACTGTGCTGTCAGAATGGATGAAACAAGCCAATTTGTCTTCCCCTGACAGTCTGCCGTGTGCCAGTGTGGATTCCTGTGCCCCTTTTCCCTTTAAGGGAACAGAAAACTCCTAGGGTTTTGTTTCCTAAATGTAATGTAGGATCTTTCATCTTTGAAAATAGGGTGTGCATGTTTAAGCATCTGCAGGTCTCAGGTTCATCAAGGTCATCATTGGCCAATTTATCTTTTGTCTTCCTCTGTAACGACAAAAGCATTTTTTGTCTCCTCGTATCTCTAGATTTGACTGAATTATAATAGTTAAACTTGTGGGAAGAACAGAGCATGGAAGGTCTTTCCTGGCTCCAGGAGTATATGAGCATCTGTTACTTCTATATGGGATACTCTTCCCTGACTTACAAAATCAAAATCACTTGGTAATCAAATGATTTAGAAGCACACAGAGGTCTGGTCAACCACAAAATTTCTCTCATGCTCCCTGCTAAGGACGTGATCTGAGTGCACCGGCCTTGATGACCATTTTCTCTAGTCCTCAAGAAGCGTGTGTTCTCGCCACACACTAACACAGAGCCTCGCAAGTATGGAGATTCCCTTGTATCTGCCTAGAAAAAAGATAAGTAGAGACTTCTGGTTTCCTCCTATGGGCAAATGGGACTGCCATGGCTAACTCCTCAGGCCAGAGATGTGACATGCTCGCCTCTCAAGGGACCGTCTTCTGGCACTGCCCCAGCATTACTGTTGATGATAAAGCAGGCACGCGGGAGACACTGAATAGTTAGCTCAGTGGTTCAGTAACCCTGTCAGCTGCAAAGTGGGCACAGGGTGGAACAGGACACCCTGGAAGGAGGGGGCTAGCCTCACTGGACAGCAGACTTCAGGAAAATTCACTTTTAAAACAGGCCACAGGCAGAGCCACTGCCTGCCTGTCACTGTGCAGGCGTTCTCCTCACAGACCTCTCCCTTTACAAAGCGGTGGCGGCTCTTTCTGCCCTCTTGTGGGTCCTCTTTTTTTTTTCCCTAATAAGCTTGTCCTTTGAAAATGTACCAAAAAAAAAAAAAAAAAGCCAACAGGATCTACATATAATGGTACATTTCATGAAAAGAGAAATTTATACTTACGTGGGCCATAGTTTCCCAGTCAAGAACTGATCAGGGTTCTTGGGGTCCCCTTCACCGAAGAGACAAAATCCAGAGGACCCAGAGCTGGGAAGAAAAGCCTGCATTAAAGTAAGCGACCCTAGGGCCTCCCCAGTGGTGCAGCAGGTTGAGCGCCGCGCTGTGAAGCTGTCCACAGCCTCTGCAGCATGGGTTTGAGCCCGGCCGGCCGCGGAGATACCTACATGGCGTGGTAGACCTCTCCTGTCTCCCCGCTGCTCCCCTCAGCAGTGGATTTCAGTCAGTCTGCCTATTCTTGCTCTGTCTCTGGTGAATCCTCTCACCCTCCTGTGCCTCTGGCCTGTACCCCAGTTCTTATATAAATATATCTTAAAAAAAAAAAAAAGTAAGTGACCCTGGGCTCCCAAAATACAGCGTTTTCCCTCCTCCACCTTTACCGCCACAGAACCTCAGGCTCCCCTCCCTACAACACCCACATATAAATGAGACCCATCTGAGGAAAATTAAGAGGTTTATGGGGGGAAAGTAAACAAGATCACCCTGAAGCCCCAGGAAACCTAATTGTACAGAGCTAACTGGAGGGGCTTTTTTTTTTTTTTTTTTTTTTTTTGCCTTGACATTTTAGATTTCCAGCCAGCTCCCTGTTGGGGTATACATAGTGAAGAATTTGGCGTTGACCAGAGGTCTAACCTTTGCCTGTGGCCTCCGAGAGCAATCTGCATCACCTAATCCGAATGTCTTCTTTGGTGCAGGGGCTGGCCACCCCCAGGTGATTCCAGGGGTACAGCTGACCTGGAGACTGGGTAATCCGCTGCAGTGAGCCTGCCAAGCTCACATAAAGCCCCAGGGAATGCTGCATAGGGAAGCTCAGTTGTGCCTGCCTGGGGGCCGACCCCAGCATCGCAGCTGGCGCAGTGCTGGGTCTGCCCTCCCTGGAGCGGGCTCTGGCCTTCCCCTTCCGTACTGTTTTCCTGTCAGGTCCTCCTGTCATAAATCATGACCTGGCAGGACAGTACTCTGCAGGGCCTGTGGGTCCTTCCTCTGAGGGTGGTTTTGAGACACATCTGAGTTTTGCAGTTGGTGTCAGAACTGCGACTTGGACCTGAACTGGGCGCTCAGGGCATTTAGTGTGCCCGGAGCACCTCATGCTCCCTCCAGCCACCCCATCCAGGGGGGCATCTGCCTCTGCCAAACTGAGACCTGGTGGCCTCGAGGTCAGGCCATGTAGGTTGAGACAGGGCGGAGGAGGATCTGTGGGGGCAGCAATCAGCACCGAGCCCATAGCACGTGGCATATCGGTGAGAAAGCATTAAGTGGTCACTGAATACTAAGCTGGAAGAGATACTTCAAGTTAGGAAAAAAATAGTTCAGACCTGTTGAAAAAAAATCAGGCTACCGAACCAGGACACAATAACACATTTATAAAATTCTTATGCAATTTGTAGTATAGAAAATGCACATATGCTTTTATGTGCATACATACAGGGTACTCACACACACACAGAGAGAGAGAGAGAGAGAGAGAGAAACCAACCACAAGACAATGATTGAAAGAAATAATAGAAATAGACATAAAGACCCCCCGTGCAGGCGTTAGCAGGGCAGGTCTCAGACTGCTGTCCTGAGGACGGCTTGCCGGACAGGCCTCGGCTGGACTCCTAAGTGTCCCAACTGTCCCTCAGCTGAGAAGCACAGCTCACAGTTCTGGAACTTTTAATGGTGTGGTTTGTGCTGAGCACTTGCTTCCTCTGGGAATCCATGGTTTTGGTGTGTGCAAGACTGGGCTTACAGAAACTCTGGGCCCTTGGCTTGGGGAGCATCCCTGTTAGACACATGTCCTCCACGCAGCCACCATGGCTGCTGTGGGGATTGTGGGTCCACCCAGGAGAGAGCTCTGGGAAGCCTGTGCCTGGGCTCCCCCAGATGCTGGCCCATGAGCCTGCCTGTCATTGACTTTGCTGTGTGATCTGTCAGTGGGAGGCTGCCTTAGCCACAGCAGGCCTAGAGGGTGATGACCTGAGTGTGTGTAGAGAGTGACTGAAGCAGACTCCAGACCTGGCCTCGGTTTTCTTTGCTTAATTACATATGTGTAACAGGCAGCATCAGGTTGACAGATACAGATAAGAAAATGTCTGGCAGCTCCTTCTGCCCTTGTCTGTGCAAGCATCATCTTCTCCCTGCCTTTTCCTAAGAAACCTGTCCTTTTAAAATGTAACAAGAAAAAATTATGTGGGTGTATCTATTTCTTTCAAACTTATTAAGAGGCAGACTTAAATTTTCTTTTTAAAAAGTCTACTCTTGAACTTGCAGAAAAAGCTCAGACTATATTATCTTTGGAATTTTTTTTTTTTTTTTGAATAATGTTTCTCTCTTTTCACTTCTAACACCGAAGCCAACTCTTTGATAGAGTTGGAGAACTGGCTGGAAAAAAAAATGGCTAAGATTCTATAAAAGATTCTAAGATTGCATAGAAGTTCTATAGATACCGAGCTTAAAACTGTTGCTCAGTTTTATGTCCTGATGGGAGGGTGATTTTACTTCTGAACTTTTGCTTTGAGTCACGATGTCCTACCTGACTTATCTTATGCGAGTGTTAGGGGGAAAGGATGTCCTGAGCAAACTCCATACGGGCTTTGTGGACTCCACCCCCACTCCATCAAGACACTGGAACTACAAATGCCATGATCACCAAGGGAAGGCTGTGAGGACCTGGGCAGAGTTAAGCAACTAGGCTCTTGGTTTGCGTATTTAACTGGCCATGTGGCCAGGGGTTGCCCTCTTAGCCACACGGAGTGCTCGTTTTTTTTTTTTTTTTTTTTTTTTTTTTGCTTGGGGGGTCACTGGGATTCCAGGTCAGCGGAACGGGTAGGACGCATTTACGAACTTGTCTCCCTCTTTTTCTCCCTGAGTTACTCATTTTCCCATTTACCGTTACCTTGTAAATACATCTTTTATCAACCTTTTTTGTGTGTCTGCAGTTTAGCATTCAAAGTTTAGCGCTTAAAGTCCTCTTTAAGTGTGTGGGTGAGGACCCACAGTCAGGCAACCTGTTTTATATCTGGGTTGCTCTGCAACACTAGCAGTTTTCACTTTGCAGCAAACATTTAAAAAAAAAATGGAAAGTATAAAATTTAGAAAACAAATTCCATTTATTTCCACAGAAAGCCTGTGTTTAGACTTACTAACATGAGAATGAGGACCCTCCCCAGCCCCTCTCAGGACACACTGACTGGAACCTTTTGGGTGTTGACCACAGGCTGCCTTACACTTCTATTCAGCTTCCCTTCCCTGTTGGGCTATAAGCAATGCAGTGTCCCTTCAGTCATTCTGTAATTCCAGGGTCAAGCATATGGTAGCCACTTAACAAAAATTGCGCTTGTGAAATGCCCCCCAGAGAAACAGCTATAGTAGTACATAAATATATGCATAAGAATGTTCAGGGATTTTTTATGGGGTATCTTTTTTAAAAATTGAGATAATTGTTGATTCACATGCAGTTATAAGAAATATAGGCGAATCCTGTGTATTCTTAACCCAGCTTACCAAACTAGAGTATAACTTTACAATCAAGAGGGAGACTGAACCAATGCATCAATTTTATTCAGACATTCCAGAAACTCATTTTAAAGAGTGAACCATGAAAAACATCAATGTCTTGTGGTAGAAGACAGATTAAGTAGTGAGTGGCTTGTGTGAGGCCATTTTTTTTTTAAAGATTTATTTATGCATACAAGAACTGGGGTGCAGGCCAGAGGTGTGGGGAGTGAGAGGATTCAGCAGAGACAGAGTAGAGAACAGAGCAGGCAGATCTGAAATACACTGCTGACAGGAGCAGCAGGCGAGTCAGGAGAGGTCTGCTGCACCATGTGGGTCAGCTCCCTGGCCGGGGATGGAACTCGTGCTGCAGTGGCTGTGGATAGTTTCACAGTGCTGGTCTTAACCCCATGCACCACCAGGGAGGTCCTACAATGTATGTATTAACGATACTGATTTATAGGGGCCTCCCCGGTGGCGCAGTGGATTGAGCGCTGTGCTGTAACACTGTCTGCAGCCTCTGTAACACGAGTTCGATTGCTGTCCGGACAGGGAGAAACCCAAATGGCATGGCAGACCTCTCTGTCTCGCCCGCTGCTCCCCTCAGCAGTGTCCGTCCATCTACCTGTTCTTCTGCCTGCTCTCTCTGGTGAATTCTTTCACCCTCGCGTGCCTCTGATCTTGTATAAATAAATAAATCTTTAAAAACAAAGGTACTGATTTATATTGAGAAAGGACTTTAAGATGAATCCCCACGTGAAGAAGGGAGGTTTAAAAGGCAAGAGAGGGGCACAGGCTCTGTGGGATGAGTTTCAGATGTGAACGTGCGCTGACAGCTGCTAACCTGACAGAGGCTGGCTCCCCACTGGTAAGACAGGATAAAAACAACACCTACCAGGTTTGACTGTCTTAACTGTGGAGTAGCTGACCTACATAAAACACAGTAATATGCAACAGTAATTTAAGTAGTTATTCAAGATCAACAGTGTCACACATCTTTTAATCCATTTTAATAGAAGAAACTGCACTCTTTCCTTTTTCTTATGTTAAATGGGTGTGTCTGAAACCTGCTGTCTAGGTAACACTAACTGAAAACTTCCAGAGCCTCATAAAAATAAAGTTCATTTCCAATAACAATACTAGCAAAAAAAAAAAAAAAAATGGGCTTCCCTGGTGGCGCAAGGAGTTAAGTATCAGCACTATCAAGCTATTGCCAGCCACTGCGGCATGAATTCAATCCCTGGCCAGGGAGCTGACCCATATGGTGGAGCAGACCTCTCCTGTCTCCCCACTGCTTCCCTCAGCAGTGTATTTCAATAGATCTGACTGTTCTGCTCCCCACGCTGTCTCTGGTTAATCCTCTCACCCCTGCACCTCTGGCCTATATCCCAGTTATTGTATGCATAAATAAATAAAATAAATCTTAAAAAAAAATACTAGCAAAAAAAGATTCTAAGGAGGAAATGCTCATTCCCCACCAGCAACAAAAGGGACAGACAAGACTCTATAATAAAATTCCAGATCTAAGAACAAACTAAGAAGAGTCAAATTAAGAACATTAGCAAGAGGGCCTCCCTGGTGGCGCAGCGGTTGAGCGCTGGGTTGCGAAGCTGCCCGCAGCCTCTGCAGCGCCGATTCGATCCCCGGCTGCTCCCCAGCCACCGGAGGGTGGGGGGTCCCACATGGTGCGCAGACCTCTCCTGCTGCCTGCTGCTCCCCTCAGCAGTGTACTTCTGTCCTTCTGCCTGCTCTGCCCTCTGCTCTGGCTCTGGTGAATTCTCTCACCCTCCCGCGCTTCTGACTGTACCCAGTGCTTAAATAAATAAATCTTTAAAAAAAAAAGAACATTAGCAAGAGACCTCTCCTGTCTTGCCTGCTGCTCCCCTCAGCAGTGTTTTCAGTCCATCTACCTCACCCTTCCGCACTTCTGGCCTGTACCCCAGTTCTAGTATAAATAAATCTTAAAAAAGGGGGGGCTCCCCTGGTGGTGCAGGTGGTTGAGAACAGTGCTATGAAGCTATCCACAGCCTCTGCAGCGCAGATTCTATCCCTTCTGGCCAGCGAGGGCCCCATATGGCGTGGTAGACCTCTCCAGTCTCGCCCGCTGCTCCCCTCAGCAGTGTATTTTGTCAGTCTGCCTGTTCTGCTCCCCTCTGTCTCTGGTGAATCCTCTCACCCTCCGTGCATCTGGTCTGTACCCCGGTTCTTGTATAAATAAATAAATCTTTTTTTTTTAGAAAAAAGAACATTAGCAAGAGACTGAATCTCTTCAGTGTGATGGGGGAGACTTATTAGAACATTTGTAAGTGTTGCCACCTCATGCTTGTTTTATAGATCTGTCCTTGGAAATATTATTTTACAGTCCACGCTTGTAATATGCCAGTGATCACTGTCATGTCCTGTGAGAGAAATATCAGAATCCTCAACAATATAACTCTGAAAGGCTGT
This sequence comes from Talpa europaea, assembly GCF_964194135.1. NCBI lineage: Eukaryota > Metazoa > Chordata > Mammalia > Eulipotyphla > Talpidae > Talpa > Talpa europaea. The sequence goes on from NC_140084.1 coordinate 49,805,690, forward strand.
ACTCCTTAATCGTTTGTTGTCATGGGATTAGTTTCAAATGATGTAGCTTAATCCTAGCAGTGAGATTTTCTCAAAGCAAGATGAATCCTGGAGAGCCTCTCCCCTTGCACAAGCACATGGTTATAGTGGCGAAATTAGTTCCCTCTGTAAACTAAGATCTGAAGAGTCTTTGGTTCATTTGCACTATTCGGATTTAATGCTTTGAAACCAAAACCATACACACAGGCTGAGGAAAGGGGGAGAGTGGACACATACATACCAAATTTCAATAGTAATTTGTCTTTGGATGGTGCATTTACAGGTAATTTCCAGTTTCTTTATGAGCTACTTAGGGGATTGATTTTCTTTTTTTTTTTTTTTTTCCTTTGCATTGATTTTAAGAAGCATAATAATTCTTCCTTCTACAGATGCTTTTTCTGGAGGACAGCTGGCCTGGGGGGAAGAAGACAGAGTGAGACTCTAGGGCTGTTCTGAAGCACAGTTTACATCAGAAAACACCCTCCAAGGCCACACCTGTCCCCAAGTCACATCTAAAAACCATACGGAAAACAGACAGCACTGGGATCTAATTATTAGTGACTTTAGTAATGGGGTTCTGAAATAGGTAGCTTTTCTCTACCCCACCTTCTAAATAAGGAACCTGTCTTCTTCAAAAAAGTAATCTTAAGGCTCTCCCGTCCTGTCAGTCAGGTAACCTGTACGGAAAGCAATTTTAGCTCTAAAATTGCCATTTTTAAGATTATATCTGTGCCGTCTTGCTGGTAATTTTCATGACAGGGTCCGGGCTCTGCAGCCCCTGCGTGAAGCCAGGCGCCGGCGAGTTGGAGGGGAAGGCAGAGACGCAGCGGGCGCCGGCGCGGCTGGAGGCACCCGCGCACACCCGGCCCGCAGGCGGCCACGCGGCCCGTCGCGGCCCCGCACCAGTCAGCGCCGCCAGCGCCCGCTCAGACGCGCGGCCCCGGCCCCACCCAGCGGCACCCTGGCCAGAGACAGCGCCCGCTCCGCAGCCCCGGGCAGGCAGAGCGCAGCGGCGGCGAGTCCCAACCCGGGCCGCCCCCCGCCCCGCTCGCCGCGCCGCGCGGGTAACTCCCAGGGCGCCGCGCCGAGACGCCTCGCGCGCCCCCGCAGCCGTGCGCGCGCGCGCGTGCCAGCGGGACGCGGTCTGGCCGAGCGGCGCGCGCACGAGCGAGGGCGTCACCGCCCCCCGATGACGCGCTCACGCGCGCCTCAGCCCCGGGGCCGCGGCCCGGCCGCGCCATTCACGCGGGCGCCCACAGGGGCGCCACGGCCCCCGGCGCCCCGCGAGGTCCGAGCGCCCTTCCTCCCCCTCGCTTCCAGCCGCTCCGCGGCCACAGGCCTCGGCTCCTTCCCGGGCCTCCGCGCCCCAGGCACCCGCCCCGCTCGCCTCCCCACGCCGCACCCCGCCCGGGTCCCCCCGGGGACGCGACCAGCTCACCGCGGGCACCCAGCCACCTACCGGGCGCCGGGACGTCGCGGGGAAGCAGAACCTGGAAAACGCGAGCGTTGGCAGCGCGTCTGCCCGCAGGCACTTCGGGGCGCTCGTGGGGGGCGGGGCTGCGGAGGCCTCTGGGAAATGTAGTTCAGCGACCTGGGGCCGCGCCGGAGCCTGACGCGCGCCGTTGCTTCCCCAGAGGCAGCGCTCCTTGGCCCTCGGCGAGCGGCGCCGCAGAGGCCGCTGGGAGATGTAGTTTACACGGCGGGACGCCTCAGAACAAGAAGCGTGGCCTTCGCAAGGCGTCTTCTCCGGGCCCCAAAGAAGATGCGCCCGGATTGGGAGAAAGCACGTTTCGGGGTCGTAGAGACTAGTCTGCAAATGCTGGGAACCCTGCCGGCTGTTCAGATTTCTCTTAGCATTAAATTCGGGCCGCTGCCAAGGACTGCGCCACAGACTCCTGGGAAATGTAGTTCAGAGTCATGGAATGTAAACTGTTACCTCATTAAAAATAACACAATTTTTAAAAATAAAAAGAAACGCAATGCTTTTTCTTTTTAAAAAAATATTGAAATATTGGCTTATAATGTTATCTAGATTTCAGGCGTACAGCATTATATTTCAACGTCTACATATGCCACATCTCTAGCAAAAGTCTAGTTCCTGTCCACAAAAGTCTCAATTATAGGATGTGTGGGAAATTAAAATTAAAACAAAATTATATGTGTACCTAAAAAAATTAAAGTTTGGGCAGAAATGTGTAGTTAGCAAATCTGAAAACAGAGATATTCTCTCTTTCTCTCTCTCTCTCAGTCACACACACACACTCCCAAACATAATGGTTGAATTAATCTGAAACTAATAGAGGCAAAACAAATTCTCTTATGTAATCACTCATTACCAAGGACTTGCTCCCTTCAACAGAGGAATATTGCATTTCAGCCAGTGTCTTCAGATCTGATGTTTATACTTATGGTTTCCAGATAAAGGCAGCATGGAGGAAGTAACCCCTCAAAGTCGGAGGTCTCTGAGAACTTAGGAATGCAGCATGGGCCCCTGCAGTGCAAGAACACAGGAGGGCCCGTGAAGTCATCATGTGCCACCTATACTCTATCCAGAGGGCAAGAAGAGATCAGAAAGGAAATCCTTGTTCTGGAAAAATGGTAAGTCTTGGGGAGGGTCACTGTGATGAGCAGAGGTGGGGACATGTCGTTTGATCAGATTTGGGATCTCTAGAGTTCTAACTTCAGAAAAATGGGAAAGTTTCATTCAGAATTTGAGCCAAATGCATACAATCAGAAAATGAATCCATGGGGAGGGTTCTCTCATTATGACAGTATAGACATACAATTCAATTGGAAGCAAAAGTGGGGAAAGTAATGAACCTCCTGGCAGTTTGGGAGACTGGTCATGCATTGGGTGAGAACTGGTCCAGAGAGCTCCAAGAATCTCCAGGAGGAGTAGGAAGACAAGGGAGACGGGGCAGGGGGAGAAGGGAGAAGAGAAGAAGTGTGGAGCCACTTCTCAGGGTAAGAGTCCCTGGGGAAGGCTTCGGGACCACAGGCCTGGAGTCCTTAAGCACCTCAAATTTGGTGCCTACATTTTTACTACCTTGTAAAGTCATCTTATCAGGGCGCCTGTTAATTTTGATGTAGGTGTGGCCCCAACAGCCGGGTTTTTAGCCTTGCATTTCTCACAGCTGTTTGTGAATAGCTTGGTAAACAAATGCTTGATAAATGATCTGTTGCAGTTGCTCCAAATTATCCTTCAGTCAAGGACATTGCAATATTGATATATATAATATTTCGATCACTCAGGGTCTCTACAGTATTAATACATATGTCACAGGTAGGAGAGGGCAAGATCTGGGGTTTCAATGGAGCAGCAGGGGAGGAAAAGCAAAGCGGGGAGCCAGAGTTTGCAGTGGAGAAGTAAGAGCAGGCAGAATGCGACGTCTCCACTCCCTGGGTCATGTCTAACTCCTGAAGCCTCACTGGAACACAGGGAAAGCCACTTCATCTTTATTTTGTGACTTCTAAGTTGTATGATGTGCACAACATGCCAAGCCAGACATATTTTAGGATTGGTAATTGGGTTTTGCAAATTAGCCCAGTGATTTCCACTATTGATTATTGGAGGCATGTTCCCTCTGTTACTGAACTTTGGCTTCATGAGCTGAGACTAGAAAGAATCGGTATTTGGTAATACCCAGCTTCCTAATGTATCTGTTGTGTATGTGCACCCTGTTAGTCTAATAATCCTTTCCCTTTCCTTTGCTTTAAGGTTTTGGTAGCTGACTGAGGCTCAAGAGCTCCTAGTGGACCTGCTGAGCCTTACAGGGCTGTACAGAAGGTGGGACAGTCCACTTGGGATTGTGCTTCTGATGACTGTGGTCTGGCTCCTTCCCTGCCCTCACGGGTCTGCCCCAGGGTTCCCAGGTCTCTCCCTTGGAACCGGTTCTTCCCCAGTAACCAGGAAGAGTCACAGCGTCTCCTAAGAGCTCTTTCTAGATGTTCGCTGGCTATTTGTGATTTCTGGCACCTGGGGCGGCGCTTTTCAAAAACTATTCTCAGCTCCCCAAGAAGGTCATCGCTGTCATAGCTGCTATGGGTGAAAAGATAGCAAGGCAACAGCATCACAGACCCTCTTTCCCACGCGAAAGTCAGCGGTTAGAACATTCCACTCAGCCCAGAGTGCTGGTGGTAGGAAGGAACTGGGGGAATACTTTACACTTCATTCTAAGGGGCAGTCTATTTAGGGAAGAATCATGGGGAGACTGGGTGCTAATGTCTCAAAAACCTTCCCTCCAGGCAGAAAAAGTCCAGCACCAAAGCCCACTGGAAGGAAGCTGGCTCTTGAGGGGCCAGCTGAGCCTGTGGAGACTGAGGATGGTTCTAGACTTTATTTCACCTGAACTGCTTCCAAGGTAATTTTTGGCGATTTGTGTGGACTACGGATATTCTTTTTTTTTTTTTAAGATTTATTTATTTATTTATTTATACAAGCACTGGGTACAGTCAGAAGCACAGGAGGGTGAAAGAATTCACCAGAGCCAGAGCGGGGAGCAGAGCAGGCAGAAGGACCGAAGTACACTGCTGAGGGGAGCAGCAGGCAGCAGGAGAGGTCTGTGCGCCATGTGGGACCCTCCTCCGGTGGCTGGGGAGCAGCCGGGGATCGAACCGGCACTGCACAGGCTGCGGGCAGCTTCACAACCCAGCGCTCAACCTCTGTGCCACCGGGGAGGCCTCGGATATTCATTTTTCATCTAGACAGCAATGTGGTACATATGATTAAATCACATAAAAACCCCATACCATAGTACTGTCATTTGGAAATGGAAGACTGGTAACAAAACTTCAGTGAGAATGTGGAGAAATGAAAGTAATCATGTTGTTAATGGAAATGTAAAAAGTACCTCCAGTGAAGAAAACTGTGGGCTTTTACTTTTGAACTTGCCAATGACTATCCTGTCCAAAAGTAAATGAACACACAGCAATGGAAACTCTGGAACGTTCTCGTGGGCCTTCCTTCCTGACTCCTCCGTCTGCTAGGATTCCTGCCTGTTGTTTGCAAACATTTTTCTAAATCAATGCAGGGGAAACAAGAAGCTCTGGGAGGCCCCTCCACACGCTCTGGGTTAGGAGGGCCAGCCCGGGTCCCCTCCCAGCTGAGGGCCACCCCATCTATGTGGGCCCCAGCCCCAGTCCAGGCCCTTGCTAACACAGAGCAGGTGCCCATGGACTCCCCTTGCGCGGGTTCCCTGGTTCTGCACCGAGACTTGGCCTTGACCCCCTAGCCTGTGCACCCTGGAAAGTGCCAGCAAAGCCCCCGACACTGGGGCACCAAAAGTGGTCTTCCCTGGGGACCCACATTGGTTGTGCTGAGACAGAAGGGGAGGGAGAGGGGTACCTTACACTCTCTCCGGGGTGCCCCCCCCACCCCCGCTGCGCTTGGGTCTGGGGGCCATGTTGGCTTTACAGGAAGCTCCCAGGAGAGGTCTGATCCTAGCTGGCCCTTCAACCTGCAGGGGTTCTGCATGAGCTGGGGAGCCAGTCCCGAGCCCTGGGTCCCGCACTAGTTCGAACCAAGCCCCAACGGGGCCGGATTCGGGCTCAGAGGCGTCTAAGCCGAGGCTGGAGGCTGGGATGAATGAGAGCCGAGCGCAGGCTGTGGGCCCTGGGGAGCAGGCCTGCGGACCCCGACTCTGTAGGGTCAGATGGGGCGCCCACACCCGCAATGGCAGCAGAGTTTGTGGACCCGAGAAAACCACCTTCTGTCTCCACAGGGGCGCGCAGGTTACAGGGTCAGTCAGGGTGTCCTTCTGCGTTTCCAGATCCTTCCCCGCCCAGGGCGGGCGCAGGTGCGGGCGCCGCTGACGCTGAGGACGCGCGCGAGGGGCGGCCCTATGGAGGCCGGAGCCCAGGCCCCGCGCGCCGCCGCGGGAGGAGGAGGCGCAGCCGCAGGTGGGGTCGCACGCGGTCGGGGCCGCCGCCCTTTCCTTACCGTGGACGCTCGCAGCCCCCCCCCCGTGCGCGTCTGTCCACGCGACCCCCGCGGACGCCCGCCCGCGCCCCTCTGCCCGTCCTCCCCGTCCAGGCCCCGCGGGCGGGGCGTCCGCTCTGAGCCCCGACGGGCAGGGGCCGAACGCGCCCCCGCGGGAGCCCCCGTGGGCCGTGTCGCCCCAAGTTGCGCGTCCGTGGGGTGGGCCGGGAAGTCGGGGGAGCGGGAGGACGGGGAGCCTCGGGTCGGGCCAGAGGCGGGGTCCGGGCTGGGGACACGCGGGGGTGGGGGGGGAGCGCAGGGCGCGGCGGCCGCGGCGGAGCCCGGGGTGGAGCCGCGCGGGCCGCGCCCTCGGGCCGGGCTGCTCTCGCGTCGCGCGGGCCCGGCTGCTCCCCGCGCCCGAGTCCCCGGCGCCGCCGCCCGCGCCGAGCCGCGCGCCCAGCCCGGGCCTGGGCCCCGACGCCCGCGCCGCCCGGGACGCGGCGTCTCCCCGCCCTGCTCGGCGCCCCCAGAGCCGGCGCCCGCGGCTCTCCGGGGCCGCCGCGGGCCGCGCCCGCCCAGGTAGGCCCTGACGCGCCCGACCCGGGCTTCTGCTCCCCCGCGGCGCCGCGGGAGCCGGCCCTGGAAATTCAGTGACACGAAATCCCCTCCCGCGGCGGGTCCGCCCTCCCCTCCCGGGCTCCCGGCAGGACTCACCGGGAGCGCAGTGAAGGCTCTTAGAAGGCGCAAACCATGTTTCGTGAATTTGTTTCCCTTGCCCTGGTAACGTCTCCTGCGCTTTATGTTCACTTTCCCCTCAGGCCTCCCTCGGCCTCCGCAGGGGGTTTGCTTTGGTTTGTACCCGCGGCCGGTCTTGTTCTCGGGGCGGCGTCTCCTCAGCGTGTTGCTCGCAGTCACAAGGCCAGACCCACTTTTTCTGGCCGGGAGGAGGAAGAGCTACCCAGTCATTTTGATTTTGATTTTTTTTTAAAGTCTGGAGGAAGGGGTCGCACGTGTTGTAACTTTTTTTTTATTTAAATATTTTACATAATTCTTACATCTTTTTTCATCTTTGCACAATGTGTGTATTATCATTTTGGTTATATTCCTCATACAATTGCACCCCCCCCCTTATTTTGACTCTAGTCCTTCCTTTCCCCACCCCTCCCTCCCACCCCCCCCAGTGTGTTTCTGGTTTATAGTTGCTTGTTGATTTTGGTTTTTACTTTGTATTGATTAGTCTCTTTCCTGGTCTCTTATTTAGGTTTCCTAAATTCCTGCTATGAGTGAGACCATCCAGTATTTTTCTTTTTCTTTCTGACTTATTTCGCTGAGCATGATCCCTTCTAGCTCCATCCATGTTGCTGCAAACTGGATGTGTTTATCTTTTTTGATTTCTGAGTAATATTCCATGGTGTATATGTACCACATACGTGTTGTAACTTTAGATTAATGATAAGCAGGAGGGTCTTAACTTAGACGTTGCCAAGAATAAATAGTGGTTAAAAAAAAAAAAAAAAGGCACAAACGTCCTAAATGTCCTGCAGGGGCGCCCAGCCAAAGGGTTGGGATGATAACATCTGTCCCTTCTCTGATGTTCTCTCCTCTCCTGGGTTGCAAAGGTAGAAACCCCCAAAGTCAAGCTCCCTTCTCTGCTCAGCGGGGCTGCCCGTCTCAGCTGAACCCGGCACCCTTGGGAGCAGAGGACAGAGCGAGGAGTGTGCAGGGAGAGACAGCAGCCGCACCCCAGGTAGGTGGGATGAGGGAGCTGGGGCTGGGGAGGGTCCAGGTGTGGGCGGAGCCAGACCTGAACTAGTGGGTTGCGGTTCTGCTTCAGGAAATGAAGGGGGGCCTGGTTTGGCCTTTCTGGCTGTCGGGGTGCTCTCCCGTCCCACTCTTGGCAAGTTCCTCAGCCCCAGTGGAGACTCCACCCTGATCCATTGTCTTCTGTCACCACAGTGAGAGCCCCTGGCCCCCAGGACCTGTGAGGGTCCCCAGGATCTGCCTGCTCTTCCATTTGCTTGGGTGGATGGAAACACACGCGCACACACACACACACACACACACACGGAGCTCCTGGGTGGGTGGAACCCACAGTATGAGTTTGCTCTCCTTTGGGTACCTTTGCCTCCTGGAGTCACCCACAAATTCTGCCCCATAAATGGGATGTGCGATAGATGGACCCTCCCGGGTAAAGCTCGTTAAGAGCTGACTTGTCCATGGAGGCCTCCCATGTCCAGACCCCGAGCTCAGTCCTCAGCACAGACTGGGTGCCTCACAGCAATCCCCTCAGTTCATGGAGAACAACCCAGGCCCCCACGTGCTAAGTGATGGCTGCTCATAGAATGTGGGTGTGATGGCCCAAAACTAGAGGGGGTAGGCGGGTGACCTGGGATTGGGGGGACAGGTGGCCTGGGATGGGGGGAGGGTGGGTCTGTTGGGTTGGGGGAGGAGAGGTTGTGTGGCCTGGGATGGGGTGGAGGGCAGGTCAGTGGTTCTGAGGGAGCTCGGACGGGTTGTTCCTGTGCATTTGTGCATTTTGTTCATTTCCAATGTGGATTGTGGGGTCACACCCCAGACAGGGTGCGTGGGGTGCTTGCCAAGGTCACTTTAACCACAGAGAAGGTGACTCACCAGATTATGGGCGCCCTGTCCTGAGTCAGAGCTCCATGCAGTCAGAAATGCAGCTCTGGGCACTGGGGAGTGTGGGGAGACCTGGCCTCTAGTCTGTCTTGGGGGTGGGTTGGGTGGGAGAAGGTGCCGAGTTGCGTCTTGGTGTCAGAGGTCATGCATGTGCCTGCATGTGAATTCTGGGGCCATTGAGCTCTGTGCTCCCCGGTGTTAGACGTGAGCTCTGGAACAGACCTGGTGGCCTCCAGGTCCCTCGTGGGGGTGTGGCTGACGGGCGCCCCATGTATCTGGGGCGACTGGTGGACTGTCCACCCCCGCGGGCGCTGTCGGGTCACCCGCACTGGGGGGCGGTGTTGAGGCCCATGAGGCACCTGCGTTCTCTGTGAGCTTGTGTGAGCGTCTGAGCAAAAGGCAGGTCTGCGCTCGGCCTGGGTCCCCTGTGTGCCAGTGCTGCCCCAGGAGCATGTGGCTGCAGGCGACCCCCCTGGGAGGGGGCAGGGCCTGATGTACTCTGTGCGCAAGCGCAGTCCTGGGTGACTCACTGCGCAGGCGCAAGGTGAGTGGTTACCAAGGAGACCCCGGCCAGAGCCAGGTGTGCGGGACCTGGGGCGTGTATGGGGCAGGTGGAGCGGGTCATCCACAGTGACCTGGCTCTCCCCCAGCCCAGGCTGGGCGTTTGTTGCTTGTGGGACGTTTCTGTAAATGAAAGGCGGCGCCGTGTGGGTTTACAAGGTAAACTGAGGCACGTTCCGCTTCTCTATCGTCCACGAGCCGTCTGTTCACACGGGGTGGCGCTGAGCCCCACGTGGGGGGCTCCCCTGCAGGAGCGGGGAGAGGCGTCCACACGGAAGACACGGAGGCGCTAAGAGGAGCAGCCTTTGGGTGCAGTCAGGCAGTTGTCGGCGTTTTGGGGGGAACTCGGAGGCCTTTGAAGTGAGGACTTTAAAGACCCGTTTTGTCAGTTGGAGCCACTGCCGTGGGGGTCGGGCTGCAGCTGCCCAGACTGGGGCCTCCGAGCAGGCTAAGCCCTTTAGGGGCCGCCCCCCAGGGATGGCTGTGTAGATGCTTCTCCCAAAAGGAGCTCTCAGGACCCCAGGTCTAGGCACCGCCCAGATCCCAGCTCCCCAGGTCCCAGCGCCAACCCGTCCCCGGTGAGAGCAGGTCATGCACTCACCTGTCGGGAGAGTCAATGGGTGTTTAACGTGTGGAGGCCGCGCGGCGCACTGTTGCACTGGTGGGAATGTGGCTGTCACCTTTCGTGGCTTAAACAATTGATGGTAGATTTGCTCTGAAGTTTGTTAAATGTTGAACCAAGTACAGAGCATGTCAGTTTTGTGTATATTGTCAAATAGAGGATAATTTGATGTGACGTTTAATGTTGAACAAGTACAAAGTATTTCACTGTTTGTGTTCCGCGGTTTCAAAGACAGTCTGGAATGGCCTCAGAACATCTTGTCTAGAGATCCCGCTGCTGATCGGGGCACAGGCAGACTTTTACTTTGTTTACGTCAATGTTTTAGTTTTTCTTTGTTTTTTTTTTAAATTAATTAATTTATTTATATATGCACTAGGTACAGTCAGAAACACGGGAGGGTGAGAGAAGTCACCAGAGCGAGGAACAGAACAGGCAAACCAACGAAATACACTGCTGAGGGGAGCAGTGGGTGCAGCAGGAGAGGTTTGCGCGCCATGTGGGCCCCTCGCCGGCGGCCAGGGTTCGAACCATCTACAGAGGCTGTGGGCAGCATCCCTCCCAGTCTCAACGGCTGTGCCACCAGGGGAGGCCCTCTCAATGTTTCGTTTTTATACTTAACATCCAGCATGTCCTGTGTGTAGTGGTTCACTCGCTGCCATAACTTTCCACCCATTTAGTGGCTTAAAAAGACTTTTGGCTCCTGAGTCAGAATCCCAGTGGGCTTGGCTTTCTGCTCAGGGGCCCCAAGGTCACGGCAGGCTGTCAGCAGGCAGGGCTGTTGTCTGCAGCCTCCAGAGGAGAAGCCGCCTCGAGGTCGGGTCATGTTGTTGGTACAGTTGGGGTCCCCTTCATTTCAAACTAGACACTTGTTGTAAGTAGGTGTGAAGTGGGCACAAATCAGGGGGTTAGTGATGAGAATGGAGTCGTGACCCCGAGTCCATACTCTGCACGCTCAGTAGCCCACACCCCATGTCTCCCCAACTGTGGCCTCCATCTCTGGCCTCTGTGACCTGCGGATGCCGTGAACTCCTCCCTCTCCCCAGGCCCCTGTGTGGTCTGCAGTGCTCTCCCGCCCGCTCTCTGCCTTTTATTTTACAACGTTCCCCAAAAAACTGCTCTTACCATTTTGTTTTTGTCCTAATGCTGCTCATTCTTGACCTTGGCTGGGTGATGGGGTTCATAATGTGGGGGGCTCATGCTCAGTCCATGGCTTGTTCTCGCCTCTGTCAGCGCTCACCTCCACACCTGGGGCTTCTCAGTGCCCTCCGTACCACGACCCAAGTGATACCATCTGCAGCCTCGGACTCCTACTTCAGAGTCGCGTCTGCCTACCTCCTCAATAACTTTAGACTGCATTTAACTGTTACCAAAATAGCGTGTTGCTGTAGTGAGGAGAAATATTGGGGCGGGTTGGAGGCGCAGGGGTGAGAGAATTCACCAGAGACAAGTGGAGAACAGGAAAGGTGGATTTATTGAAATGGCCTGCGGGGGAGCAGGGGCTGAGGCGGGAGAGGTCTGCAGGGAACAGGGCTGAAGGCCTTGTTTTGACCTCCTGCCTGCTGGGGTCTGGTCTTGGGCGGTGACCTTGGGCACACAATGGGGCCAGGCCCTGCTTCTGCGTCCGGGATCCAGGTGATCTCTCTGAGTCTGGTCCTTTGTCCTGTTCAAGCCTCCCAACCTTTGCTGGGCAAGAAGTGGGCTTAGTGTTTTAACCTGAGTAATGATATCTGACAGTTACTCCTGCGGCTTATTTTTAATTTTTATTTTTTAATACCCTCCATCAACCACCCATCCCTGTACCCCATCTGCCTCTCTCCCCCACGCCCTCCACCCTTTCCCCTATTCCCTCTGGTAACCATTATCTTTTTTTGCCAAGTTCAAATTTTTCTTCTATGGTTTGTATATAGTGTAGGTGTAAATATGTGCTTCTCGGGTGTTTACATTCACAAGTGAAACCATCCAAAATCTTTCACTTTTTGGCTGATTTCACTCAACATAGTCACCTCAAGGCGCATCCATTCTGTGCCAAATGCCCGTACTTCATCTTTCTTCATGGCCGTGTAATATTCCACGGGACGGATGCTCCAGTTTCTCTGTCCATTCACATGTTGAAGGGCACTGGGCTGGCTCCATGATGGGTGATGGTGAGCAGGGCTGTTGTGTACCTGGCTGGAGACGAGTGTTGTGTGTTCATTTTTCACACTATTTGGATAGACACCTAATAGTAGCATTGCTGGGTCAGTGGGATTTCCATTTTTTTTCTTGAGACTTCTCCATACCGTGTTGCCCTGGGGCTGAGCCTGCTCGTGTCCCCACCAGCAGAGAGGGGAGTCCCTTGTTCACTACAGCCTCGTGGACATGTGCTATTTCTGATTATTTTAAGATTTATTTATTTATGCATATAAGAACTGGGGTACAAGCCAGAGGTGTGGGGGGTGAGAGGATTCACCAGAGACAGAGTGGGGAATGGAACAGGTGGATCTACTGAAATACACTGCTAAGGGGAACAGCGGGGAGACAGGAGAGGTCTGCCGCACCATGTGGGTAGCTCCATGTCCACGGATTGAACTTGTGCTGCAGTGGCTATGGATAGCTTCATAGGTTGTGGCGCCACCCTTGCGCCGCCAGGGAGGCCCTATTTCTGTTCTTTTTTAGATGGCCTGTTCTCACAGGGGTGAGGTGGTATGTGACTATAGGTTTTTGTTGTTTGTTTTGGAAAGGACAGGTTTGTCAGGAAAAGGAATACAAGAGGCACCTGCTCTGTCACGGTGGACAGAAGACCTTCTTGCCAGTGTGGACACTGTGCTGACCGGTGTAGAGTCCTCTTCCGTGTGCTGCTGAACCTTTCCTCAAAGTCTCCAGTCTCTTGAGTGCCTTCTGTTTTTTTTAATATATTTTATTTTATAGAATTCTTACATCATTTTTCATTTTTGCACAATGTATGCATTTTCATTTTGGTTATATTTGCCATACAATTCCCACCCCCTTTATTTTGACCCTAATCCCTCCTCTCTCCGCCCCCCCCCCCCAGTAGTGTGTCTCTGGGGTAAAGTTGCCTGTTGATTTTGATTTTTACTTTATTATAATTAGTCTTTTTCGTGGTCCCTTATTTGGGTTTTCTAAATTCCTGCTATGAGGGAGACCATCTGGTATTTTTCTTTTTCTTTCTGGCTTATTTCGCTGAGCATGATCCCTTCCAGCGCCATCCATGTTGCTGCAAATTGCATGTGTTTATCTTTTTTGAATGCTGAGTAATAGTCCATGGTGTATATGGACCACCTCCTCTTGATCCAGGCATCTATTTTTGGGCAGTTGGGCTGTTTCCAAAGCTTAGCTAGTGTAAACAGTGCTGCTATAAACACAGGGGTGCAGGTGCCCCTTTGAATTCATGTTTCTGTGTCCTTTGGGTAAATACCTACGAATGGAGTTGCTGGATCCAGTGGAAGCTCCCTCTTTACTAGGCTGAGGAATCTCCACTCAGCTCTTCATAGTGGTTGGGCCAGTTTGCATTACCCGGAGTGTCCTTTTTAGAGAAGCGTCTGTGGAGGTCCCGGAGGGCCTCGGCCCGGTCTTTAACGGGGCGTTTCGCTTCTCCGTGTGAGGACTCGGGACGCGTGTCCGAGGACGCCCGGGCCGGCGCCCGTGCACGCGTGTGTCCCTTTCTGCAGCGGCCCGGGGTGTGTGTCGTGGTTCCCGTGAGTGACGAGAGCTTTTCGCGGGCCGGGTCCCCTTTTTACCTTGGCCCGGTTCCCTCGCGGCTGGGCCGGGGTCCCGGTCGTCTCCGGGCGGGTGTCCTGCCCCTGCGTTTTCTTCGGGGACTTCATGGTTCGGGTCTTCGGTGGCGCCTGGACCCCTGGAGAGTGGACGCCCCGCGTGTGGGGAACAGGCTCTTCCCTGCGCCCCCCGCCCCGCCCCCGAGCCCTCTGTCCCCGGGCGGATTTTGGTTTTTCTTTTAACATTTATCCTTTTGTACATTTTTTAGACAGTATTTGCTTCCCCCCAGCCCCTCGGATGAGTCTCCACAGAATCTCCTTCCCCAGGGCCCCCGCACCTTCCCCTCGGCCCCTGTGGGCCGCCCTACCGCCCCCTCCCCTCACCCCTCCCCCTCCCCCTGCCCCTCCCCCCTGCAGGCTGTCTCTGGTTCATAACTGGCAGTTTTTGCTTTGCCGGGTTTTGTACTGTTATTATTACTTTTTTACACGGATGTTTTATTTGGTTCCCCTCTGGATTGTTTTTTTTTTTGCGGGGTGGCGCGGTGGGTGTGAGATCTCTGGGGGCGCTCGCGGGTGACCCCATCTGTCCTGCTCCTTTGTTCTGGGGGGGCTCCTTGTTACTCTCTCAGGCTCGGTGCTCCTGGCTGATTGTTGAAGCCATTTCATCTTGATTCAGCCTTGGAGGTTTATGAGAGTCTGAGAATGTGTCCACGTCTTCTAGGTTGTCCACTCTGTTTACATCGTTTTAAAGTAGGTTCCTAGGACCTTGTGTATTTCTGTAGTATCTGTTGTGATTTCACCTCTTTCATTTCTGATGCTATTCATTTAGGTTTTCTCCTTTTCTTCATAAGCATAGCTAATGGATGGTCAATTTTATTTTTTCCAAAACAGAACTCTTACTTTTGCTGTTCTTTTGAACTGCTGTCTATTAGTGCATTTATTTCTTCTCTAATTTTTATTACTTCTTGCCTTCTAACTTTGGGATGCTTTTGTTGTTCTTGTAGTTCCTTCAGCGGCAGATTTAGACTGTTACATGGAGATCTCCCTGGTTACTTTCTGCTGGCCGGCATGGCTGTGAACTCCCACACAGTACTGCTTCTAAAGCATCCCCCGCCACCAGGGAGGGTCCCACATGGTGCGCAGGCTTCTCCTGCCGCGCCCGCTGCTCCCCTCAGCAGTGTATTTCATCAATCTGCCTGTTCTGTTCCCCGCTCTTGCTGTGGTGAATTCTGTCACCCTCCCGTGCTTCTAACTGTACCCAGTGCTTGTATAAATTAAAAAAAAAAAAAGGCATCCCATCGGGCCTGGTAGCATGTCTCTCCGTTTTCATTAGTCTTTAGATAATCTTTATCTCTTCTTTGATATCTTCACTGACCCAAGAGTTGCACAAGAGCATTTTGTTTAGTCTCTGCCTATTTTGGTTGGTTCTAGGATTCACGTCGTGGTTAATGTCTAGCTTTACAGCAGCGTGGTCTGTGAGGATGCTTGGTGTTTCTTCTGAGACTTGTTTTATGTCCTAGTATATGGTCTGTTCTTGAAAATGTGCCCTGCACACTGGAGAAGGAAGGGATTGATTGCTTTGAGGACAGAAAACCTTGTCTATGTCCAGTCATTCCAGCAGGTCTGAGACTGCATTTAGCCCAAATGCAGCTTCCCCTCAGGCCTCTGACTTCCAGCACCAGAGAAGACACATTTCTGATTGTGGAGCCTCCGGGGGTGATCACGAGACAGCGGCTCCAGGAAGGCAGCCCCTTAGTGCCCCTGCCCTCTGCCACCCCATGTGCCCAGACCCTCGCGGCTTCCTCCCGGACCCTCACCCTCTTCCCTGCGTCTTCTCCCTCAGCCCCGCGTCACTCCCTCTCTCAGTGTCAGTTCTCCAAACTCTCCCGTCCTTTTTTAAAAAAATGTATTTATTTATGCATACAAGACCGGGGGTGTAGACCAGAGGTGCGGGGATGAGAGGATTCTCCAGAGATAGTGGGGAGCAGAACAGGTGGATCTACTGAAATCCACTGCTGAGGGGAGCAGCAGGGAGACAGGAGAGGTCTGCTGCGCCCCATGGAGCGCTCCCTAGCTGGGGATAGAACTCAGGCCAGGGTGGCTGGCAATAGCTTGATAGTGCTGTCTTTTACCCCTGCGCCACCAGGGAGGTGTCCAAACTCTCCCATCTTCCCAGCACACACCCTCCCCTGGGGGGTAGGGGCTGACCCCGGGTGCTGGTGTGTGCCTAAGTGCTGCCTGGTGTGAGCGGCCCTGGTAGATTTGGGCTGTGTGGGAAGTTGTGAAAAGCAGGGAGAGCCTGTGTTGGAGGCACCCAGCGGATTGGGCTTGTCACCGTTTCTGTAGAACTTTCTGGGCACACGCGCCCTTTGCGGGGCCAGAGTGAGGTCATGGACACGGGTGTGTGTGAGAGCTGGTCCTCGTGGGCGTCACTGGGAGAGAGTGAGTGGGTCTGTGCATGTGACAGTGTGTGTGCCACTGTGTGTTAGACAAGCGTGCGTGTGTGTCTGCATGTGAGAGTGCAGCCTTGCGTGTGCGAGCACACGTGCCCGAACCCGTTGCCCACTGTGTCCACTGTGGTCCACAACTTGGAAAATGCGGGGTGCTGAGGGGTGGCCACGGGTCAGATGGGGATGACTGAGTGAAATGGGGAGACTGATCTGCCGCTCTAAGTTCCCTAATGACTACGGGGTGACTATACAGTGGTTTGGCAAGTGACGTGAGGCCTGTGGCACGCGTTCAGTGCTCCTGGAGCCGAGCACAGCCGGCGTGCAAAGTGTTGTAAGAACGTGGTAGGGCCTCCCCAGTGGCGCGGCGGGTTGAGCGTAGTGCTGTGAAGCTGTCCACAGCCTCTGCAGTGTGGGTTTGATTCCCGGCCAGCCAGGGAGATACCAAATGGCACGGCAGACCTCTCCTGTCACACCCGATGCTCCCCTCAGCAGTGCTTTCGGTCTGCCTGCCTGTTCTGTTCCCCACTCTGTCTCTGGTGAATCCTCTCACCCTCCTGCACTCTGACCTGTACCCCAGTTCTTATTTAAATAAAATAAAATCTTAAAAAAAAAAGTAGAATCTGCTTATTAAACCTCCTAATCCAGGGCCTGCCTGGTGGCGCAGGAGTTAGTTTCAATGCTATCAAGCTATCACCAGCCACTCCGGCCTGAGTTCGATTCCCGGCCAGGGAACTGACCCACATTGGCTCAGCCGACCTCTCCTGTCTCTCCGCTGCTCCCCTCAGCAGTGCATTTCAGTCAATATCTGTCCTGCTCCCCACTCTGTCTCTGGTGAATCACCCACCCCCTCACATCTCTGGCCTGCACCCCAGTTCTTCTATGTGTAAATAAATAAATCTTAAAAAAAGCCCTACTAATCCAGATTCTTTTATTTATATATTTATTTTTTAAGATTTATTTATTTATACAAGCACTGGGTACTGTCAGAAGTGTGGGAGGGTGAGAGAATTCACCAGAACCAGAGCAGAGAGCAGAACAGGCAGACTGACAAGCACACTGCTAGGGGGAGCAGCAGGTGCGGCAGGAGAGGTCTGCGCGCCATGCGGGACCCTTGCTGGTGGCCGGGGATCGAACTGGCGCTGCAGAGGCTGCAGGCAGCTTTGCAGCCCAGCGCTCAACCGCTGCAGCACTGGGGAGGCCCTAATCCAGGTTCTTTTAGTGAGACTTTTGGTGTGTGTTAGGGATGTGTCAGTATCGTCAGGTGTTACTCTGCTCAGATTGCCTGTGAATCCTGGGCTGAGTATTTTCAGATGATCGTTTCCCATCAAGCGTTTATATTGAATGTCAAGCTTATTTGAATTGGGCTGTGCCAGCTGTATTGTGTTATCACGCCATCATGTTCACGGGAGGTCCCGGAAAAGCCTCTTGGTTCACTGTCTGACTCATGTAGCTGATGCCACGTCTGCTCACCAGTGCGGGGGGAGCTCAGCGGCCTGCAGGCTGGGGAAGAGCTCCATTTCAGGCCGGCGCGTCTTGGGGACACAGACCCGGGACACACGGGTCTGGCCCCCCTTCCTGGCTGTCAGGCCCCCGCCGCCCGCCCCCTCCCGTCAGGACCTTTCTGCCTCCAGAATGGAGGGGCAGGTGGGTCCCGAGCACGCTCGGGGGCTCTGGGGCGTGTGGCTTCCTGGTGGAGTCTGGAATGGCTGCTGGGCCGTCGTTAGAGGGGAACCAATAGTAGCTGTTCCGAGACACCCCTCTGTGCTCCGTGCGCCGCGCCCTCCCTCGCGTCCACACCCCAGGGCCGGGGCTCTGTGGCCGCGCGACACCACCGGCCCCCCGGGTCACGCTGCGTGTCCTCTCTAAGCTTTAGACGTTTGCTGCTCGGCTGGGAACTGGGGTCCTGCTCCCAGCATCCCGGGCCGGGAACACAGTTCCTGACTTGGGGCGTCTCCTCCTCCTGGGGCGTCCCGGCCGCTCCCCCGCGGCTCCCAGCCTCGTCCTCCACGTGGCCTGGGTGATTTCTCCTCGGCTCCGCCCTCCTGTCCTGGTGCCCTGAGACTCGGTTCTTCTCCTAAACCCGTGACATGCACCGTGAGGCTTTATGAGACTTTCCCCTTGGCCGGCGCCGGCGCCCCAGTTCCCTCAGGGCGGGTCTGACCCATCCGAGCCCCGCCGGGGGATTCTCTCAGCGACGTTCTGTCCGGCGGGACGGCTGTTCGGGAGGGTTTACTCCCGCTCGGTGGTGCATTTTCAGTGTCCCCCGTTACTGATTTCTGGTTCCACATCTCGGTGTCGGGGCTACAGGAGGAACCCCGAGCGGAGCCTGCTCTGCGGCCCCGGAGGGGGCCCCTCCCGACGCCCGCACAGGGGGCGCCTCTGCCCGCCCCGCCGGCTCCTTGGTGACGCCGAGGGCGGCGTCTGGCCCGGGGTTCAGGGGCGTGGGGGGCCCGGTGTACCGGAGTGGGTCGTCGCCGAGGTGCTCCCCGAGCTGCGCGCGTCCCTCCCGGGTCCGCACACCCCCTCCAACCCCACGGTCCTCTTCCTAGGTCACCTCAGTGCCGTGGCTGTTAGCGGGCGGAATGAGGGTCTCCCAGACCCCCAAACCCGCCTGCTCTGAGCGGGTCCCGCCCTCCGCGGCACCGAGCCGGGCTCGCTGTGGCGCGTGGCCGCTGGCGGGAAGGGGCTTCGGGGCAGCGAGCCTGCCGGGAAGTGGGGGGCGTGGGGGGAGGAAAGTCGTCTCCCCAGGAAACACAGCGGCACCCCTCTGCAAAGCGGGCACCCAGTGCCTGCCCACGGCTAAGGCTCCTCCTGGGGGCCCGCAGGGGCGGAGCAAGGGGCCCGGCAGGGCTGGGGGGGGCAGGCCGCCCGGTCACCTCCCCGCGGGCCTCTCGTCCAGTCGCGCTCGAGTGTCTCGGTGACTCTGCGGTGTCCTGAGAAAGGGGGGGCTCCAGGGCCCCTGCCCGCCAGGGGAGGGGGGAGCTGAGCCGTGGGGGGAGAAGGAGCGAGGCGGGGGAGCAGACGGGAGGCCCCTGGGGCAGAGGCGGCCTGGGGCTGGGACCAGGGGCTCGGGGACCACGAAGGGACTGGCGGAGGCGGGCGGCCGTGGGACCTGTGTCTCCACTTGGGGTTTGATTTTGCTCCTGTCCTGCCTGCCCGGCCCGTGCCCCCTGCCCCTCCCCTGTGGGCCCCCAGGGGCCTTAGACGTGGGCAGGCTTTGGGGCCCAGGGGCCCTGCTTGGGGCGGGCCCCGACCGGTCAGGCAGCTGCCCACGCAGGGAGGGGTGACGGCCGTGTGTCCTGGGGAGACGCCCCTCCTCCCTCCCTCCCCCACAACCCCCCCCCACGCTGGCTGCCCCGCAGCCCCTTCCCGCAGACGTCCACGCGTGACCGCGAGTCTTTGTGCTGCGGATGGCGGGACCCACGTAGAGCAGGCGGGTTTGGGGGTCGGGGCGCCCCTCACCCTGCCCAGGAACAGCCTCATCCACGTCCCCTGAGTCCCTGCAAGTCCTTCAGGGCCTCTGCCCCAGGGGCCTCCTCCCGCCTGACCTATTGGAAGACACTTGGCCTGGCGCATAGCCTGCCCCCCCGCCCCCCACCTGCTGGCTTCCTGCCCCGCGGCCCTTCCTTGTCTGTCTGGGGACAGCGTCTCTGGCCCGCGCCTTTCTAAACACCCCCTTGTTCTCTCTCGTCTGCGCCACCTGGACAGTCTTCCATGTCTCCCCGCCCCAGCCCCGGGGACCCTGCCCTGGCCCTGGGCTGACCCCCTCGGTCAGGGGGGGTCAGGGGCTGACCCCTCCCCCTGCCGCCCGCGCCCTCCCGGTCTGTGGTCAGCTGCGGGGGGCGCCGGTTTCCTCGCGTCCCACCTCGGGGCTTTGTCTCTGTCCTTCTTGAGGTCCTGCCAAGCTCCCCCCTCCAGCTCCCCCCTCGTCGCTGCGCAGGGCAGGAGCTTTGCTTTTTTTTTATCCATGAAGTCAACGATCTGTATTTTTCATCTATTTATGACATCACCCTTCATTTCTGCGCCGTGGAATTCCCGCCCCCCCCACCATCCCCCGCGCCGGCCCCCGTCCTGATCCTTTTCCCTTCGCCCCCGCGGCGCAGCCTCGCTGGTGGGGAGTTGCCGCTTCATTTTGATTTTCACTTTATCCTCCTGACTTTTCCTCCCCGCCCCTTATTTGGATCCTCTACATTCCTCCTGTAAGTGAGACCATCTGGTATTTTCCTTTTCTTTCTGGCTTATTCCTCTGAGCACGGCCCCTCAGCTCACCCACGGCGCTGTGACGGGCACGGGTTCATTCTTCCGGATGGCTGAGGACCAGTCCATTGTGGCTGTTGCACGCGTCGGGCCTTGGGACCCGGGGCCTGTGCCAGGGCGCCCCTCTGGTTCGCCTCGCAGTGGTCCCCTGGGGCCTTTGTGGAGGGGTGGGCGCGGCCCCCTGCAGCCGTTGGGCATCCGGCCCAGCCCGCACCTTGGAGGCCCCAGCAGCCATCTAAGCCGCCGGGGCGGGCGCCAGACCCAACCAACCAAACAGCGATTTTGGGGAAAAAGCGAAATCTCACACCGTATCTGTGAATCTTTCCTCCACAGACTGGAAGGCCTTGCCTGAGGACTCCCTGCAGGGCCCTTCCGGCTGGTCAGGAGGGCACGGACCTGAGTGAGTCTTTGGAATTCTCGGCCAAGGGGAGACGGGCCAGGCGGCGCCTCCAACTCTAGGAGCCTCCAGCTTCCCTCCCGCCTCTGGACGCCCCCGGAGAGCTCTCTGTGCACCTCCCAGGCGCTTCCCTGCACAATCTCGGCATCGTGGCGCTGGAGACTTTCTGTGCGGCCGCGGCAAGGCGTCCGTGCTCGTCTCCGGGCCCCGCCACGGAAGGGAGACTGGACGGCCGTTCCTGGCTGGACGCGCGAGTCCGCGCCCCCAGACGGGAGCCACCGTGCATGTCAGCACCCGCCGGCGACGGCGGCGATGGGCCACGCGGACTGTCCACTCGAGGCCCGCCTGAGCGCAGACTCCCGATGCGCGGATGCCAGACCGCGGGGTGGACCCCTCCCTGCCCGCTCAGGACATGGGCTGCACCTGCCGACGCCGAGTTTAGGAGGCGTGTCCGTGCGCGCACCCTTGCCGGACCAGACGCGCTCCCTATGGAGAAGTACGAGTAGCCTTAAAGCCAAGGGGTGAGGAGGGCCTCCCCGGTGGCCGAGCGGGTTAAGGCTCAGTGCTGCTGCTGCTACGGCCTGAGTTCGATACCCGGCCCCGGGGAGCGGCCTGAGTTCGATACCCGGCCCAGGGAGCCGAGCCGTGCAGGGGGCCTCCCCTCTCACCTGCTGCTCCCCTTAGTGGTGTCCTTCAGTCATGTTCGCTCTTCCTTCCTGTGTCTCCCCACCTCCCAGTCTGTCTCCCCTTCCCCCCTCCGTCCCCCTCACCTCTCCCCTCCCCCCCACCTCTCCCCTCCCCCCCACCTCTCCCCTCCTTCCCCCCCACCTCTCCCCTCCTTCCCCCCCACCGCCCCCCAGGTCTGAGAAACCCGAGGGGAGCTCAGCATGAGCCTGGCAAGGAGGAAGCAAGAACTCAGACAGCTAAGGTGGACCCGGAGGAGTGTTTGGGTTCCATGAAACCCATGGTTTCAGCTGATGAAAAATACACACACGTCTGCTCACACACCGTGCATGGTGTACTTCTCTTCTCGATCCAGCCCTCTTTTGGGGCATCTGGGTGTTTCCATAGCGTACTAGTGGCAATAGTGCTGCAGTAAACATAGGGGTGCGGGCGTCCTCTGGGTACATCCCTAGGAGTGCAGTGGCTGGATCCTAGGGAAGCTCCATTTTTAGCCGTCGAGGAACCTCCACATGCTTGGGCCCGTGTGCTCCCCCACCAGCAGCGCAGGGGCGTTCCTGTCTCTCCACACCCTCGCCACGTTGGTTGCCGCTCGTGTTTGCCCTTCTCACGGCGTCAGATGGTGCCTCCCGGTGGTTCGGATTTGCAGTTCCCTGATGACAGCGATGTTGAACCTTTTTGCATGTGCCTGCGGGCCACGTGCATTTCTTTTTAGCTCTTCTGCCTCCCTTTTTTTTCCCCACTCTCTGTCTCTCCATATGTCTCTCTCCCCCTCACAAAACTCTCTCCCTGTCTCTCCTCTCACTCTCCAACGGTCTCTCTCCACCTCGATCTCTCCATCTGTCTTGTCCCTCTGTCTGTCTCTCTCCACCTGTCTCTCCTTCTCTCCTCCCTGTTTCTCTCCACCTGTCTCCATCTATTTGTCCCTCATTGTCTCCGTCTCTCTCCCTCCCTCTTCATGTGTCTCTATCTCTCTCCGTCTGTATCTCAATATCTCTGTCTCTGCATTTCTATCTGTGTCTCTCCATCTGTCTCTGTCTCACTGCATCTCTCTGCCTCTCTCCCTCTGTTTCTCCATCTGTCTCCAACTGTCTCTGTCTCCTTGCACCTGTCCCTCTCCACCTCTAACTCTACATCTGTCTCTCTCCCCGGCTATTTCTCTTGCTCTCTCTCTGTAACTCGCTCTGCCTCCTCCATCGCTGTCTCTCTCTCTCCCTCCATCTCTCTCTCCGTGTATCTCTCCATCAGTCTCTCTCTCTGTCTCTCTCTCCCTTGTATCTGTCTTTTGTCTCTCTCCATCTGTCTGTGTCTCTCTCACTTTCCATCTGTGTTTCTCTCCCTCTCTCTCCATCAGTTTGTCTCTCTCCATCTATCTTCATCTCTCCCTGGCTCTCTCTGCATCTGTCTCTGTCTTCCTCCCTCTGTCTGTTTCTCTTCCTCTCTCTCCCTGTGTCTCTCCCTCTGGCTCTGTCTCGTTCGCTCTGTCTCTCCTCTTCTCTCTGCCTGTCTCTCTGATCCTGACTCTCTCTCCTTCTTGCTCTCTCCCCATCTATTTCTTTGCTCTCTCCATGTGTCTCTCTCCATCTCTCTCTCACTCGCTCTCCCTCTCTCCGTCTCTGTCTCACCGTCTCCTCCCCTCTCCTTCACTCTCCCCATCTGTCCGGCTCTGTCTCTCCCCATCTCTCCATCTGTCATCTCTCTCCACCTCTCTCTTCTCCATCTGTCTCTCCCTCCATCGGTTGCTCTCTTCCCTTCTGTCTCTCTCACCCACTGTCTCTGTCTCACTCACTCTCTCTCCATCTGTCTCTCTTCCTCTGTCTCCATGTGTCCCTGTCTCTCTTCTCTCCCCCCGTCTCTCTCCATCCGTCTCTGTCTCTCCCCATCTCTCTCTCCCTGTCTCTCCCTCTCTATCACTTTGTCTCTCTCTTCCCCTCTCTCTCTCTGTCTCTCTCCAGAGGGAGAAAGAGACACAGGGAGATAGACAGGGAGAGAGACAGAGGGAGAGAGGAGGAGAAAGAGAGAGACATAGGGGGAGAGAGAGACATGGGAGACAGGGAGAGACAGAGACAAGGGAGAGAGACAGATGGCGAGAGCGAGCAATGGAGAGAGAGGGAGAGAGATGCAGAGAGACATGGAGGGCGAGGGGGAGACAGAGGGAGAGAGACGGGGAGAGAGAGTTGCTCGCTCTCTTAGTCTCTCTGTCTCTCTCCCTCTGTCTCTCCCTGTCAAGCTCTGTCCTCCATCTCTGTCTCTCCATCTCTCTCTCTCCCTCTTTCTCACCATCTCTCTCCACTGTCTCCCTGTCTCTCTCTCCCTGTCTGTCTCCATCTGTCTCTGTTGCTCTCCAGCAGTCTCTGTCTCTCTTCATCTGTGTCTCTGTCTCTTCCCCTCCCTCCCTCTCCAGCTGTCTCTCTCCAGAGGGAGGAAAGACAGACGGAGAGAGACAGAGGGAAGAGACGGAGACAACCGTCTCCCTGTGTCTATCTCCCTGTGTCTCTCTAGTCTCTCCACCTGTCTCTGTCTCCCCGTCTCTCTCCATGTATCTCACCCCAGTTGTCCCTGTGTCTCTCCCCGTCTGTCTCCGTCTTCCCTGTTTCTGTCTCTCTCCACCTGCCTCCTCTCCCTGTGTCTCTCCACAACTCTCTGCATCTACGTCTGTCTCTCTAACCTGTCTCTCTCCGTGTGTCTCTCTGCTTCTGTCTTCTCTGGCTCCCCGTGTCTCTTCAAATCTCTCCATCTCCCTCTGTCTCTCTCCACCTGTCTCTTCGCCTCCTATGTCTGTCTCTCCCTCTGTCTCTATCTCCTTGCCATTGTCTCTCTCCATCTGTGTCTCTCTCCCCCTCCCCATCTAGCTCTTTCTCTCCATGCGTCTGTCTCTTTCTTCCTCCCCCCTTCATCTGACTCTCCTCAGTCTCCATCTCTCCGTCTGTCTCTCCACGTCTCTCTCCCCCCATCTCTGTCGCCCCTTCTCCTCATCTCTCTCCCTTTCTTCACCGTGTGACCTTTCTCCCCGCCTCCTGTCTGCACACTCCACCTCCGCTGCCTCTGCCCCCCCCCCCTGCTCTCACCTTCCTGCGGGCGCATCCTCGGGCCTCCAGGGCAGCCGCGGGGCGGGGCGGCTCAGGGCGTCGGGCCCTGGGGCCTCGGGGCGGCTCTGACTGTCTCTGTCTCCACAGCCCGCGGGCGGCGGGGGGACGCGGAGCCGCGACGGGAGACCCCGAGACTCCAGGGCCTGGAGCCCGTGGCGGAGGGAAGCCGCCCCCCCCCACCCCCAAAGCTGCACAGCGGGGTCCCCAACTCCTCCACCGGCCCCCCCCCCGCCCCTCCCAGAGCCTCTGCTGCCCAGAGGGGCTCCCCAGCCCGCCCCCCACCAGCAAAGGCGCGCTCCGCCAGCCCTCGCGGCGCCCGGGGCCTCTCCGGGGTCGGGGCCGGGCAGCTCCGCGGGAAACGGGCCTCGTCCGGGCCGCGCGGCCCAGGGAGCGGGCGTGGGGGGCGCAGCAGCGGCTGCTGGACCTGCGGCCTCGACCGCTGCACGGGGACCGAGCGCCGCGCGCCCCCGAGGGAGCCCCGCCCCGCAGCGCCCGCGGGACAGCACCGGGAGTCCCTGCAGCCGCGCGCCTCGGCCGGGCCCCGGGACGTGCCGCAGAACCACGGCGCGCGCCCCCTGCGCACCCGCCGCCCGCCCGAGAGCCCCGCGGCCCGGAGGCGCCGGAGCACAGGCACGTCCCGGCCCCGGCGGGCGGGAGCGGGGCCCCGGGAGGCGCGTCTCCCCCGTGCGGCCCCTCCGGGCTCGCGGCCCCACGGCGGGGACCGGAGGGCGCCGACCACCGCGGGCGGGCGCGGGAGGCTGGAGACCGGCGGGGCCGGACCCTCCCACCGCGGGCAGGACGAGGCGCGGCTGAGGCTGGAGGGAGCGGCCCCCGCGGAGCTTCCCCGGCCCACCCCGCCCCTCGCTCCCGGCGCGCGGAGGGTGGACGCCCGAGAAGGGGTCCCCGCGCTGACGCCCCGAGGCCTCGGGCCGCTCCCCTGACCCTACAGACCCCGCACAGGCTCTTCACGTCCCCCGCACGGGGAACGGGCGCGGCCCCGGAGCCTCAGCCCCGGGACGGCTGCCGCGGGCGGGGCCTCTGGCGGGGAAATGGCCCCACGCACACCTCGCTGCCAGGCTGCCAGATGGCGGGCCCGAGGGGTCACCCCCGGTCTCCCCGCCGCCAACCAGAGCAGGCAGCGGCCCAGAGAGGGCGCCCCCCCCCACGCCCGACGGGACGCGCGCAGGACCCCCCCCCCCCCGCAGACACCAGCCACAGATGCGTCCAGGTCACCCCGACTGGGGAGACTGGGGACGCGGGACCTCAACTCCCCGAGAGCAACAGGAGCTGCCGGACACGGGCCCCGTGGTCTCCCCAGCGCCCCGGAGGCTCCAGGGCGGGGCGCGGGACGGCCACCCCACACCCGCGGACGCCCGCCCGGAGCCCCACCACCGTCCCCACCGAGCCTCTGCCACCCCCGGAGGCGCCCTGCGGGGAGCGCTGAGGGCAGAGGTGGGGGCACAGCGGGCGGAGGCGGGCGCGCACGGCGGCAGCACCTGCCGGGGAGACGCCGCACCCCAGGGACGCACGCGAGGCCGTAAACCAACGTCTCCTCAAGTAAAACCCACCCTGTTCAACTGCCAGTAAACTGAACCCCACATGGGGCCAGGGCTCGGGGGGCTCTGGCCGGCTGCAGGTGAAGGCAGCACTGAAGACACCCGGACCCCGAGGAGGCCCCCGCGCACGCCCGCGCCGCTAGGGGGTGGCGGGGGGACGCGGCCGCGCTCCCCAGAGGCAGACCCGACCCGCCCGGACCCCGCAGGCCGGCTCCCGGCGCTCCCAGGACACAAACGCCAGCTCACGGGTTAGCCCGCGGGCCGTCAGGCCAGGAGTGGGGGTGCAGGCACCACGGACCCCTCGGGGATGGCAGACACTCCTGCGGGCTTCGGGCGGGGTTGAGAATCGGGCGGTGAACAGGGCGCAGGGAGACCCCGCCCTGGCGCCTGAATAAAACCCCGGGGTGCGGGGGGGGGGGGCGCGGGACGAGGACAAGCGCGGGATCCCCGAGCAGGACCCGCCCTGACCACGGGGAGGCGCGGGGCGCAGGGGCCGCGGGTGAGGTGGGGGCTGGGGGCGCGTCACCGCACGTGGGGACCCGGGAGCCCGAAAGCCGCCGCTGATGACCGAAGACGGCTCAAGGGTCGCGGCCAGGCGGCGGGCGCAGCTGCAGGGAACAGCTCTGAGGCCGGGCAGTCCGTGGGGTCCCGGCTCAGGGGTCCCCAGAAGCCCCGCCCGGGAGGAGAGCTCAGAGCTCCGGGTCTGGGCACCGCAGGGGTCCCGGACGGCCCCGCAGACCCGGGTTTATTCAGGCGCCCGCGCGAGGTCTCCCTGCACTGCGTTCACCGCCCGATTCGCAACCCGGCCCCGAACCCTGCCCGGCCTCTTTCTAGGGTTCAGCCCCGCGGCCAGGCGCCCCCTCGTGCCGCGGGCGTGCGCCTCCCACGCCGCTCCCGGCGCCCCAGCCCGGGTCGCCTTCTCATGGGGCACCACCCCGGGCCCGCACCTCCAACCGGCCCTCGTGCGAGGCCAGACAAGGGGGACGCGGACCCTGCGGCCCAGACCCGCCCCGCCACGACCACAGCGCCCTGGGGGTGTCCTGTCCTCCCCGTCGGCCTCCCCCCCCCCACCCCGACGCTCAGACGCATGCGCACAGGAGCCGCGGGCACCGCGGGACCCGAGTTGGGGAGCCCCGTGACAGGACACGGGGGGCCCCCCCCGCAGGTAATGGTGCCTGCGCCTCTTCTCCCAATTTAGTTCCTTCTCTCCCCCCATTTATTTTGTAGTCTTTATTTTTCAATTTAACTTATTTTGGTTTTATTCAATTAATTTACTTTTAATTGGGCCAATGAAACGGCATCCTCCTGGGGCCTCATGGCTGCAGCAGGGCTTCCGCCGCTGCGGGACGGCAGGGGCCGCGCACGTTCTCGACTCGGGCCAGAGCTCAGGGTGACGCTCCGTCGAGCCTGAGAGTCGCCGCGTCACCCGCACGCACGGGCGCCCGCGGGTCCCACCTCCCGGGGGGCCCTCGGAGGCCATGACATTGGTCCCAGAGCTCAGGCCCAACGCGGGGGGGGGGGGGGCCCAGAGCTCACCGGCCTCAGATGTCACGTCCAGGCGCGGTTCTGCCTCCACGACCCCCGACACCAGGAGACTGACCCCCACGGCTCCGGCCTCCCCAACCCCCGCAGCCCCGAGGCCAGGGCGCCCGCAAAGCGCCCCTGCTCGCCCGGAACCGCGTTTCTCGTCTCCGCGGAGGCTCCTTCTGTGTCCGGAGGGAGACGCGGGCGGGCGGGGCCTCCACCCGCTCAGGATCCGCCCAGGCGGGCCGGGAGCGCACCCGACAGCCGCAACGGCCAGCCCAGCCCCTTCGTTTCCTCACACAGAACCCGCAACCCGCTAGGGGGGCTCTGGCGCCCCCTCCTGGGCCCGGCCCAGCGCCCTCGGCCCCCGCCTGGGGTGCGGCTGCCGTCTCCCCCGCACACCCCTCTGCTCCCAGGGGTGCCGCGTGCAGGCTGAGGCCGGGAGCCCCGCTGAGCAGAGAAGGGGTTTCCACACTCGCCACCCAGGGGCGGAGAGGACACTGGAGAAGGCGACAGGCTGTGTCCCCCACACGGGCTTCTGGGCCACCCGCGTTCCTGGGTTCTTTGTAAGACCCTTCACTCCGCTCCCGCCGCCGACGCCCCGTGATCCTGAGGCCAGGGCGGCACTTGTTGTCCCTGAGTGTCCGGATTCCCTCCCGCCGCGCGTGGAAGGCGCCGATCATCTCGGGAAGCGAGGACGCGCAGGGGGCACCCCGAGACGACCTCCCGACCCGCCAGCGAGGCCCCCCTCCCCGGGGCGCGGCCTCCCCGTCGTGCTGAGGCGCGGGAGGGTGAGCTGCGGGGCGCCCCCGCCATCCCGCGTCTGGTGTGAACCGGAAAGTAAAAGCCGAACCACGGCCGAGCCCCGGCGGAGAACGGAAACTCCGGGGCCAACGACTCGTCGCCTCCGTCTCCGCGAGCGAAGGGGAGACCCTCGTTTTCCGGGGGAGCGTCCAGCGAGCCCCGCGGGCGGGCGCGGCCCGGGGGCGCCGAGCAGGGCGGGGAGAGGCCGCGTCCCGGGGGCCGCCGGCGTCGGGGCCCAGGCCCGGGCTGGGCGCGGGAGCAGCCGGGCCCGCGCGACGCCTAGAGCAGCCCGGCCCTAGGGCGCGACCCGCGCGGCTCTACCCCGGGCTCGGCCGCAGTCGCCGGGCCCCGCGCCGCCCCCTCTCGCTCCCGCGTGTCCCCGGCCTCGCCTCCAAGCGAGCCCTGAGTGTTACCGCAGCGCCGGCGTCGGGGCGAAGCCGGAGACCAAAGCGCCCGCCGCCGCCGAATCCCCCAAACCCGCGGGGCTCGCTCTGATGGACGGGCTGGGGGCGTGGCCTCGGCCGGGCGCTTTCCGGAAGTGGGCGTCGTGTGCTCGGCGATGACGTCAGCGGGGCGGGCCCAGGAGGGCCGGGGTGGAGCCTGTTCGGGCTGAGCCCAGGCCGGGCGGGGCCAGCCGTGGGCGGGGCCTGTCGTGGGCGGGGCCTGTCGTGGGCGGGGCCTGTCGTGGGCGGGGCTGCCCCTCTGCGGGCTCCCAGGGACTCGCTTCCCGAGTTCGGAACCCCTTGACCGTCTTTCTCCTAAGTGGGGTCCTGCGGGGCGCGGCCCTCTGGGATCAGCCCATGTCCGACCCATCTCGTTTCCAGCACCTCGTCCGCCTGTTCGGACAACAGCTGCTTGGGCGATCGGGCACACCCTCCGGTCAGGCAGCTTCCCGCCCTGCCGACCGGCCCCGGGGGCTCCTCAGAGATGCAGCCGGGCCCCCCAAAGCTGAGTCACCCCTCCGCCGTCACGGACTCCTGGGGAGGCCGCCCCTGGACCCCTGAAGTCGGAAAAGTCCCGTGGCGGGTACTGCGGTGGGGCCGGTCAAGAGACCATCATAAGGCGCCGGCTCCCGGGCGTGCGGGCGCCCCCGCGCTGGCCTGTGTCAGGCCTCCCTGCTCAACCGCGGCGGATTCTGCTCTGCTCTCCCCCTGCTCCCGCTTACCTGGCGCCGGTGACACCCAGTAGGAGACCCTGCCCTTGGCCTGCTTCAGGGGCTGCTTCAGGGGCTGCTGGCCTCTCCGTGGCTGCCCCTTCCCCCAGATCCCGCCAGTGGAAAGCCTCTTTCTGGCTTTCAAAAGTATCATAAAATACCTCTGAATAAATTTTATAATCTCTTGTTCTTTCTCATTTGCCCCATATTACTTTGAGATACAAACGAAATTATTTCTTTTACTGTCTTTGTGCGCCACCTTGTGGCGAATACTGGGACTTCCGTTCAGAAAATGTACAGCTATGCAGATTGGTGTTCAGGCAACGGCTTTTGAGCGCCGCCTTGTGGCCACCACTGGGACTTCAGACCAGAGAATTTTTGCTCAGCAAAGCGAATTAAATTCATGGCAACGGCTTTCGATCGCCGCCTTGTGGCCACTACTGGGACTTCAGTCCAAAAATTTTTTTGCACAGCAAAGCGGAAAAGAATTCAAGGGAACGGCTTTTTGGCGCCGCCTTGTGGCCTCTACTGGGACTTCAGACCAGAAAATTTTTCCACAGCAAGGTGGACTAGAATTCATGGAATGGCTTTTGAGCGCCACCTTGTGGCAACTACTGGGATTTCAGACCAGAGACTTTTTGCACAGCAATGCAGAATATAATTCATGGCAACGGCTTTTGAGCGCTGCGTTGTGGCCACTACTGGGACTTCAGATCAGATAATTTTTCCACAGCAAGGTGGACTAAAATTTATGGGAACGGCTTTTGAACACTGTCTTGAAGCGACTACTGGGATTTCAGTTCAGAAAATTTCTGCGACGCACAGCTATATCCATTGGAATTCACAGCAACAGCCTTTCCACGCTGCCTTGTGGTAACTACTAGGATTTCAGATCAGAAAATGTTTGAATGCTGTGGCAGGATACCGCCATCTGAGAGGTATTGACTAGCGTTGAGACTGCCTCTCTGATCGGAGGATATTAAAATAATATTGAAAGTTGAAATGCCCATGTTTTGGATGTCAGAAATTCTGTGCCTGTAATAAAATGGAGACGTTTTCTACGGGAGGAAGCTACAGGTGAACGCAAGGAGACACTTGTCATATACACAAGCGCAGACTCTGTGGAAACCCCTTAGGGGCTGCCAGAATGTACTGCCACTTGCTTTTGTGGAAAGCTATTAAACAGGAGAGAATTATATGTTTCTGATGACCAGTAGTCATCTTATAGTGGGAAACTGCTCCACCCTCAGACAAGGCAGGCTACACACTCAAACTAGACTTCCTTTCGGTGTAGCTACTACTCATTTAACTCTAGTATGGTGAACACACATTCTTGGATATAAAACACGTATGATGCATAAAAACCTGTGGGCCTCAGCATCACATCAAGTTGACAATTACTATCATTAAGAAATTATAGGGGTTGGGCCTCCCCGGTGGCACAGCAGTTGAGTGATGGGTTGCGAAGCTGCCCGCAGCCTCTGCAGCACCAGTTCAATCCCCAGCTGCTCCCCGACCACCAGAGGAGGGTCCCACATGGCACGCAGACTTCTCCTGCCACCCGCTGCTCCCCTCAGCAGTGTACTTCATCACTCTCCCTGTTCTACCCTCCGCTCTGGCTCTGGTGAATTCTCTCACCCTCCTGTGCCTCTGACTGTACCCAGTGCTTGTATAAATAAATAAATCTTTTTTAAAAAAAGAAATTATAGGGCCTCCCCTGGTAGCGCAGCAGTTGAGCGCTGGGTTGCGAGGCTGCCCGCAGCCTCTGCAGCACCAGTCGATCCCCGGCCACCAGCAAGGGTCCCACCAAAAAAAAAATTAGTCATCCCATGATGTCCTTCCACTCACCCTAGTTAATTTGTGTATTTCTCTAGCCTAGTCTACATAACATGGACTCTGCATCCACAGAAGACCTAATTATTACCTATTCTCCATCTCCACTGACATCCCAGACCTAACCCCAGTCCACATGGAGATCTGGAAGCTCAACACATCCCATGGGGGTCTCTCACAAGGGGGACTTTTCAGTACTTGCAGGCCATAAATTCAGAGACAATTCTTTCTGCTGTAGGACCCTGGACAGAGAGAATGGACAGAAGACCAAGGACATAAGAATGTCTCAGGCCTCCCTGAGACTAGGGGTTAAATCTCTATGCTCTCACTGTTGTGGCCTGAGTATAGTTGCTGGCCAGGGAGCTGAATCACATGGCACAGCAGACCTCTCATGTCTCACCCACTGCTCCCCCCAGCAGTGTATTTCAGTCGATCCACCTTTCTGATTCCCATTCTGTCTCTGGTGAATCCTCACTCCCCCCTACCACCACCACACACACACACCTCCGACCTACACCCCAGTTCTTGTATGCATAAAAAAATTAAAAATAAATCTTAAGAAAAAATAAAGTGTACACGGGGCTGGAAAGGCAATCATGGTTGAGCAAGTCTCGATTTGGAAAATCATGAGAACATTCACCAAAAACATGTTTTGTGAGCATCTACTCTGTGCTCATAAATGGTTTATGGTCCACTGTGCTGGGAATGTCACATAGACAGTGGGAGGAAATCCTTGTAACACATTTCCAAAAAGGGCCACACTGACACATCTCATCCCAGTCTTTGCAGTGTGGCACTACAACATTTCCATCGAGAGGCGACTCCTATTTCTCCACTGCTCAGAATTTTCAAGGACTCTGCAGCTGCACCCAACAATAGAAAAGGCAGAAGTGACACTGCCAACACAAAAAAGCATTGAAAATTTTCCTCTGAGAGGAAAAAAAAATCACTCCCATAATGAAAACAGTAGGTTATACTCAAGTATTAAAAAATTTATTCTTCACAATATTTAACATTTGTATCTGAAGACTTTCAGGCAATTACCAAAATTCAATAGGAATTCTGATATATGTTTGGAAGTACTGTAGAAAACATCAGCAGAATAAAGATAAAATTTTAAGATTCTACTTCATACTTACTATTTTCTTTCCTGTGGGAAATTCCTACACAAGAATTGGTAACTTCTCACAGAAGGCTGTTGTACATTCGTAAACTGCCTGCAATGTACTCATTACATTTTAAGCAGCTCACAAACAGAAGGGCTAAACACAGCAAATGTTCAATCTCACTCAGATTAAGTACACATGGGGACTTTTGAGGTAAGGCTCTCTCCAATGAATACTCAGTTTGAAAACATGGTGCCTTCTTCACCCTATTACTTCCAGCAGACCTGGGGGACATTTACATCAGGTCTCCAAGACAAGAAAACTGAGGGAGGGGATGGTTTGTGTACTGACTTGGAAGCAATGTTGAAGTCTGTGTTTAGTTTCTGGTCACAGCTCAGTGCAAGGACTTTCACCCACAGGCGAGAATGAAAACTGCAGGCTGTTGATTAAAAAAAAAAAAAAAAAAAAAAAAAAAGAATGAGTTGTGACAAGACATGATCAGTCTCTACCATAAAAATCACAGCCCTGGGCCTCCCCGGTGGCGCAGCGGTTGAGCGCTGGGTTGCGAAGCTGCGCGCGGCCTCTGCGGCCCCGGTTCAATCCCCGGCTGCTCCCTGGCCACCGGAGGAGGGTCCCACATGGCGCGCAGACCTCTCCTGCCGCCCGCTGCTCCCCTCAGCAGTGTACTTCGGTCCTTCTGCCTGCTCTGCTCCCCGCTCTGGCTCTGGTGAATTCTCTCACCCTCCCGCGCTTCTGACTGTACCCAGTGCATGTGTAAACGAACAAACAAACAAACAAATAAATAAAAAAAAAAAAAATACATGCCTCTTAAAAAAAAAAAAAAAAAAATCACAGCCCTGTGAATTGCCTGAGATAAGAAGGGCCGAGTCCTGGGATAACATTTTCCTGTATTATTGACATCAAAGTTCACTCTTGGTGAACTGATTTCTAGTGAGGATGAACTTCAGTTTTCCCACATTCTTTACATTCAGAGTTTTTTCTCTTGTGTGATATCTCTTCTGTATACTTAGCATGATTTCAGAAGAGTTTTCTAACAATCTTTACATTCGAAAGGCTTTCTGTGTGTGTTCCCTAATGTACAGTGAGGTATGACCTCCAGAACATTTTGCTACATACTTTACACTCATAGGGCCTCTTTTCTGTGTATTCTCTGATGTACAGTGAGGTGTGCCTTCCAGTAGAAATTTTTGCTACATTCTTTACATTCATAGGGTTTCTGTCCTGTGTGAATCATCTGGTATCTACTGAGGACTGACTTCTGGTAGAAAGTTTTGGTACATTTTTGGCATGCAAAAGGTTTCTTTCCAGTGTGAGTTCTCTGATGGCTAGTGAGTTGTGACTTTCTCTTGAAACACTTTCTACATTCCTTACACTGAGTTTCTCTTCTGGGCGAGTTCTCAGGTACACTGTGAGGTCTGACCACCACTCGTACATTTTCCAAAATTCCATACACTGGTAGAATTCCTCTCCTGTGTGAGTTCTCCCATGGTCAGT
Organism: Talpa europaea; assembly: GCF_964194135.1. Taxonomy (NCBI): domain Eukaryota; kingdom Metazoa; phylum Chordata; class Mammalia; order Eulipotyphla; family Talpidae; genus Talpa; species Talpa europaea. Next base: position 49,839,526 of record NC_140084.1, read on the forward strand.
AAGCTCTGAATTCAACTTGACAATTTTTCTACATTCTTTACATTCATATGGCTTCAGTCCTGTGTGCTTTCTTGGGCACTGACATACAGCACAAAGATTGACTATGCGCCTTACACTCATATGATTTCTGACTTCTACGAGTTTGCTGATGTTACTTGAGGGTTGAATTCTCACAAGACTTACAAGAACGGGGGTACAGGTCAGATGCACAGGAGGGTGAGAGGATTCACCAGAGACAGACCGGGGAGCAGAACAGGCAGACAGACCGAAGACACCGCTGAGGGAAGCAGAGGGCAAGGCAGGAGAGGTCTGCCACGCCACGCCATGTGGGTTTCTCCCTGGCTGGCTGGAAAATGAACCCGCGCTGCAGAGGCTGTGGACAGCTTCATAGCACAGTGCAGCGCTCAACCTGCTGCACCACCGGGAAGGCCCTTCCTTATATTTATAGATATTCTCTCCAATAAGAGCCCTCCTATCTGTAAAGATCACTGCCTCCTTGTTAAAGGCATTCCCTAGTCCAGAATGCTGCTGAAGCATCTGAACCATCTGATGGAGACTAGAATACTCAGGATATTTAAGGGATCTCCAGGTTATATCACGACTCTCACATATCCTTCCATCATGAATCTCAACAGGGTCACCATGGTAAAACAACTTCTTGTGTATGGTAAAGCCTTAAGGCACCACTCCTGAGTAAGTTCCAATTTTTTATAATATGTTTCAAAATATGGGTAGAGCTTTACTTATATGTTTTTACTAAGTCATTTCTCCCATTAATTGATGTTTGACTCCTGTTGAGTACATTAAAAATATGCCTATCCCAATTTTCCAGATTGGTTTCAATCAGGTTATCCACATTCTGAACATCTGAAAGGAGACAAAAATACCATATGTATTAACAACACTTTACTTTTTTGTGGAATACGAAACACAGATAAAGTTACCATTTATATGACTAGCACAAGATTTTTATAAAATTAATAAATGGGTTTTGCTATGGCAATATATACATATATTACCCCTATAAATTTTTTAAAGATTTATTTATTTATGCATACAAGAGCTGGGGTACAGGCCAGAGGTGGGGGTGAGGAGACAGAGACAGAGTGGGGAACAAAACAGGCAGATTCACCAAAGTACACTGCTGACGGGAGCAGCGGGAGAGGCAGGAGAGGTCTGCTGCACCATGTGGGTAATTACCTGGCTGGCTGGGGGGGTGCTGGGGATCGAACTCATGCTGCAGAGGCAGCGAACAGCCTCATAGGTTGCATCTTAACCCCTTGCACCACCAGGGAGGCCTTTAGTCCTAATAACTTAACACAACAAATTATATTAAGGTATTTTAATCAGAAGCAAAAAAAATTTGTTTTTCTCATTTCCAATTCATGACGAAATTTCAATCTATAAATTCACCCATTCTCTAGTTGTAGGTCTCAGTTCGGAGCTTTGCACCTATCATTTCTTTATCCAATTCTTTAAAAAAAAAAAAAGATTTACTTATTTATGCATACCAGAGCTGGGGTACAGGCCAGAGGTGGGGGCGGGGAGGGTTGAGAGAATTTGCCAGAGACAGAGTTGGGGACAGGCAGATTGACTGAAATACTTTAGAAAGTGCCACTTTCTAAAATAACATCCCGTCATTGTTTCCCAAATCCCAGTTATACATTCTTTGTGACTGTTATTTCCTTATTTAACATATGGATTTTTCACTTTTCTCACCAGAATAAAGGCTCCATAAAATGAAGGACATTACTGGGGCCTCCCTGGTGGCACAAGTGGTTAAGACACAGCACTATGAAGCTATCTGCAGCCATTGCAGCACAAGTTCAATCCCCAGCCAGGGAAGTGACCCACATGGCATAGCAGACCTCTCCTGTCGTGACCGCTGCTCCCCTTAGCAGTGTTATTTCAGTAGATCCGCCTGTTCCACTCCCTGCTCTGTCTCTGGTGAATCCTCTCACCCCTGCATCCCTGGCCTGCACCCACCTTTTGTATGCATAAATAAGTTAATCTTTTTTTAAGATTTCTTTATTTATGCATACAAGAGCTGGGGTACAGGTCAGAGGTGTGGGGGGTGAGAGGATTCACCTGAGACAGAATTGGGAACAGAACAGGCAGATTAACCAAAGTACACTGCTGAGGGGAGCAGCAGGTGAGGCAGGAGAGGCAGGTGAGGCAGGTGAGGCTGCGCCATGTGGGTTGCTCCCTGGCCGGCCAGCGATTGAACTCGTGCTGCAGAGGCTGTGGACATCTTCAGAGGTTGTATCTTAACCCCTGGTGCCACCAGGGAGGCCCAATAAATTAATCTTTAAAAAAAAATGAAGGGGCTTCTCCTGGTGGCGCAGGCAGTTGAGCGCAGTGCTGTGGAGCTGTCCGAAGCAATGAGGGTCCCACATGGCGCAGCAGACCTCTCCTGTAGTGCCCGCTGCTCCCTTCAGTAGTGTATTTTGTCAGTCTGCCTATTCTGTTCCCCACTTTGTCTCTGGTGGATCCTCGCACCCTCCCTCACATCTGTCCTGTACCCTGGTTTTTGTATAAACAAATTTTAAAAAAGAAAAAAAAAACAGACCATGAAAATATAGAAATGGAAGAAACAGAGAATGCAGAGAAAGTGACTGATCAACATACCACAAGAGGAGGCAATCAATCAGTGATTGGATTTTGTGTAACCTAAGAAAATTTATGTTCATTAAATAAAAATGGGGAGTAGAGGGATTTATATGTGAGGCCACACTTAAGAAACAGAATAATGAATGTGTGTGATACGTGGAGACTAACTGTCCTGTGATTTGCAACTGGGAAAGCCAATATAGGAAATACAGCTCAGTATGACTAACATCTGCTGGGTTCCCCTCTTCCCAACTTCCAGGCTAGTTCGTACCAACTGACCCTAGTGGCTCTGATTTGGGGGTCCTTTTTCAGACCCTGGCACTGTTCCTTGCTCCATTCTGATGATCACCTCAAGTTTGGTGATGCAAAGCCCTGTTGTTGTTTTTACATTTTAAAAGACATGCTCATTAGGAAAAGGAGAAAGAGAAAGAGGCAACTGCATAGTTACTAGCAGGCAGGAGAGCTTCCACAAAGTCCTGCTGCTACGAAATAATGTGGACTTTTTGATAACCAACCTCCCTAAGTTTCACAGACTATGAGTTATGACAACAGGGCCTCCCTGGTGGCGCAGCGGTTGAGCGCTGGGTTGTGAAGCTGCCCGCAGCCTCTGCAGCGCTGGTTCAATTCCCGGGCTGCTCCCCGGCCACTGGAGGAGGGTCCCACATGGTCCACATGGCCCACATGGTGCGCAGACCTCTCCTGCCGCCCGCTGCTCCCCTCAGCAGTGTCCTTCGGTCCTTCTGCCTGCTCTGCTCCCCGCTCTGGCTCTGGTGAATTCTCTCACCCTCCCGCGCTTCTGACTGTACCCAGTGCTTGTATAAATAAATAAATAAATCTTTAAAAAAAAAAAAAGAACAACAGCAGATTTTTAGTGTTGTAGAATGAAGGGCGAATTGGAATCTCTTATTAGAGAGGGAAGCAGCCATGTTTTTCTTAGACTGCAATTGTAAATGTAAGTAACATCTAATTTCATAGACAGTTTTTACATTTACCAATGGAAACAACAGTGCTTGCACTAGCTAGTAAGTTACTTGGGGTTTCACTCACCCAATGACACTGGGCTTCGGTAGATGTTCAGCATTACCTCCATGTAAAGGGTCCTGTCACCATCATCCAGGTCCTGCCACTCCTCCTGGGTGAAGTTCACAGCCATGTCCTCAAAGGTCACCATCTCCTGCAATGGCACATTTCTCCTCAGTTGTATGCATCAGCCTGAATGAGAAGAACTGCAAGTCTGGACGTTCATTCTTTTGTGTTTTCGCATATAGAGAAACCTTATTGCTGACCTAACTGTTAAATGAATTGGCACAATAACTGAATAAAAACAATCAACAAAGAAGCAGAGCAAAGAAACAGAGAGATTTTTGGTATCCAGTGGCTCAATAAATCATCCTAACATGACTTCTGATCCCTGGTACTGATGTACCTACTGGCACATAAGTAACACAACTGATACTAAGTCGAATAATGTTCACCTCCTGGAATTACAGTTTTAGAAAGAGGGAGGGGAACTGAGCAGTATTTCTCCATACTAGTCACGGCCTGTGACAAAGCACTATAGAAAATGATGAGCACAGCAGGAAAGGAAGCCAGAGTGACTACAGGGAAGAAAGGGAATAATGAGATTTCTAGAAATCTGTTGTTTTCCAGGATTAGGAAACTCATAAATCATTTGTCCCTTTTATCTCATTAAGACTGAAAGGTTGTTCTGATTCTTACAGAAAAATTCAATGACAAATGCTTTGAGAGTCAAGAGCAATTAACTATATAGAAAGCAGCAAATGCAAGGCACGACCTGACAGCCAGTTGAATCCCACAAATAGCTAAAGGAAAACATTTAAAGAAGAGAAATTAGTTGCATTTAAAAAAGTTGCATTTAATGGTCTCACTCATAGCAGGAATCTAGAAAACTTAAATAAGGGACCAGGAAAATGAATAACTATAAGAAAGTGAAAATCAAAATCAACAAAAAACTATGAACCAGAGACACTTTTTGGGGGGAGGGGGGCGGGAGGGGAGGGATTGGGGTCAGAATGGGGGGGTTGCAATTGTATGGGGAATATAAAAATAAAATTTATTATTAAAAAAAAGAAAAAAAGAAAAAAGTTGCACTTAAAAAAGAGAGATTAAGGATAAAACACTTAAACAAAATAAACCGCATAGGCTAGAAAATCAAAGACATTAAAAAAAGATTTCTGGGGCCTTCCTGGTGGCGCAAGGGGTTAAGACGCAGCATTATGAAGCTATCCCCGGCCACTGCAGCACCAGTTCGATCCCCGGCCAGGGAGCTGACCCACATGGCGCAGCAGACCTCTCCTGTCTCCTGCTGCTCCCCTCAGCAGTGGATTTCAGTAGATCCGCCAATTCTGCTCCCTACTCTGTCTCAAGGAGGTCATCACCCAGCACGGACCATGGCCCAGAGCCCAAATATCCCTTACAAAGCTCAGACCCTGAACACTAGGAATTGTGCACCTTTCTGTACAATCGCACAGGAGCGGGAAGCACCACACCGTGCAAGTGGGGTCCAGACACCTCCTCACTGCAAGGCCAGGTTCACATCCACTTCCCAGCGGTTTCTTCTGGGTCCGGCACCTCACTGTCAGGCCTAGAGCTCGCACCTTACAGATGCCCGCCCGTCGCCCATGCACCGGGCACCTCGCTCTGGTCGCTTCCTGGCAGAGCAGGAACTCGACTGCAGACACCCGCCTCCACCTCGCCCTCTCTGCAGCCCCAGCCCGCCTCGTGGGTTCTCGGCCTTCTGGGATTCTCAGTCTTAGACGCCACCGCCCAGCCCTAGAAGCTGCTGGAAGCACAACTAGGCGCAGTAACGTCCATCCTCGTCTGGGAAATTATAACGGAATGCACCCAGGCGCTGGTCCTTGGATTGAGGAGCCCCGAGCCCCTAATCCTCCCCCGGACCTACCCAGGCCCATGACTCACACCTGCGTCGGGACCTGCGCCCCAAAACCACCCGGCTTTCTGCTCCCAAACCGACTATGACCCCAAATGGGGCTTCACCTTCGCCCCCACGCCTGCACTCCTGTCCTCAGCCTCCTGCCCTCTCCGCCCCGCTTTGAGCGCCCCCCATCGCCCCCAGCAAACCCTCACGACCAGGAAGCGGGAAGCCGGCTCCGAAAACGGCGGAGCCATTGGAGCGGGCCGCGCCTGCGCATCGGGAACCCGGAAGACGCCTTCCCAGAACCCCTTGCGGGAACGGCCATGGCAACGCTGACTGCGTTTTCCACGAGCCTCTGCCCCGCCTGTTGGGCGCCACAAAGGGCGTTTGTTCTTCCGGGTGATGAGCTGTGTTGTCTGAAGACCTGATGTGCTTCTGGGGCCGAGGAGGGGAGATGGCCGGGCCCATTAGGAATTTGGGGACGGTTAAACCTGCACCCCGGGCAGCGGCGGAAAAGCAGGGGGAGCATGGCTTTTGTTCGTGGAGGAGGCGAGAGCTTCAGGCTTCTCCCTCATCTACTTGCTGCACTTGGGAATAAATTGAATAATCAGGGGTTCTCCCTGGTGGTGCAAGGGGTTAAGATGCAGCACTATGAAGCCATCACCAGTTACTGCAGCACGAGTTCAATCCCCGCCCAGGGAGCTACCCACATGGTGCAGCAGACCCCTCCTGTCTCCCCGATGCTGCCCTCAGCAGTGGATTTCAGTTAGTCCGCCTGTTCTGTTCTCCACTGTCTCTTACCCACGACACCTCTGCCTGTACCCCAGCTCTTGCATGCATAAATAAATAAATCTTCTTTAAAGTTGAAACCTGCATTTCCTTCTCACTTGATAATCTGTGTTTTTGAAAGAAGCAGGTGCAAAAAGACACTTATTATAAGTAGATAATGTTTTATTTCTTCCTTTGAGTGCAGGTTACATTGTACTCACCTTTTAAAATTGGACTTGCCCTACAATGGGAAGTAAGTACTATTTTGTATATATTTTATGCTTTTAAAATTTTATTTTAAAACTGTCCAACAAAAAATAAATAAATAAAACTGTACAACAGATAATGCATTTTGTCCACTGAAAATAAATACAGGGTTCATTATAAATTCCACCAGATACCCCACCCAAGTTCAAACTCTTGAACCAGAAGGTACCGCCAGGTAAGAGGGACTCAGCATAGCATATATTCTTCCAGCTAAACAAATTCCTCATTGGGCATGTATTTGTCAAAAGCTTTGGAAATGGAGACTGGTACATCTTGATCACTTTCCTTCTCCAAGCTGTGTTGAACCCCATATCCAAAGTATATGGCAAATCCTAGTTAGGGAAATAAGAAATGAGAGGCAGGTTATGGCATGTGAGACAGCTTTGGGCAAAGGTAGCAGTGTTGAAAGAGGGTTGGGTTCTATCACTCAAAAGGCCTCTGACACACAAAGTCACTTACCAATCACCATCCAGATGCCATATTGGGCCCAGGTCCCAGCAGTCATCTGCATCACCAGGTAAATATTCACAAAGATGCTCATCAGTGGGATGACAGGCACAGCAGGCACCTGTGGAGGAAGTCAGTGCAATGAACACACGCAGATCTCTCCATGGAAGATGTCCTCCCCCTGGTGGGAAGGAAGACCCCAGCTCTGTTCAGGGTGTGCACTCCCTGCCCACTCATACTGGGTATCCCCTGAGATGATCCCTTGGGGATAAAAATTGGGAGGTGAACCAGCAATTGCATGTGGATCAGGGAATGACCCATTGACTTGATCAAGGATCTTTTTCTCACCTGGTCCAGCAAAGAATGTTTAGTCCTCAAGGCATGCAGAGAGCTCTCCACACAAGTGGAAGTTAGGGACAAAAGGCCACCTACCTTGAAGTAAAGAGAAGTGGGGTTCTGGGGCTGTCTCCAAATGATGACGGTGATCCTGAAAATGACCACAAGCAGCAGCCCGGTCCCTACTATAAATGCTGGCTCTCCAGAGGACAGATGACTGGACAGTTGGGACAGTATCAGGCATAAAAACGTCAGCAGGAGGACTGCAAAGGTCAAGATGGAGAGCGGGTCAAAAATCAGAAGCCATATGTCAAGTTCTGGCTTTAGTCCCACTCCAAAACCACCCATAAGGACTGTATTCTCTAAAACTCTTCCTTTGCTGCCGAAGTCACACACCCCCACCCCATGCTGTCAATTTTAGAATACTCCAAAAATAAATTCCACTGCTCACCAAGCAGTAAGGCACATCCATAGACAATCTGGCCAGATTTCAGAGTGGGAGCAGCGCTCAGAGGTTTACACAGACTCTTTAGGGTCTTGGAGGTTCCAGCTTCAGGTACAGATTCCAAAGAATGCCCGTCAACTTTAGGTTTCAAGACAATCATTTCCACTTCCATTTTCTCATTCTGCTCTGGTTGGTATCTGAATGAGATGTGTTAAGGCAAGGTTAAAGCCAGCCCTCCTCACCCAACATCAGAGAGGGGAACTGATATCTTTTCCCCACCCTAAGCATAACAGCACCACTTACGAGAAGGCAGGAAGGTAGAGAGGATTAGCCCCAGTCAGCCCCAAAGGGCCCAACACATCCCTCCAATCAGACTCACCTGAGCACAAGAACAGAGAAGGCCAAGAGTCCATTAGCAAACAAGCTGCCAGTGATTGTGAGGTCCACGAGGCCAGTGAGCTCGAAGAGAAACGCCATGAGTGCTGGAAACAGGGCACAGACAGGGCAGGGAGGGGTGAGAACTATTGGACATCAGCACATGTAGGAAACTGACCACAGGAGGAGTGGGCTTCTGTTCTTTACCTGCAAGAATTCCTGAGACTATGGTAGCCACAATGGGGGTACGAGTGCGGTCATGGATGCGGGCGAGTCCCCGGAAAAGAAGCCCATCCTCTGCCATCGCGTAGATCACCCGAGGCATAGGGAACATAGACCCCAGGAGGCTAGTGGGGAAAGGGAGCGTGTGTCAGGACACGTGGGAGCAGGACAGACCAGGGCACCTGCCGGGCAGCCCGCGTGGACTACGGTGTCTCCCTCTCCTCTCCAACCCTAGGGCTGGACACCCAGCATCCCAGGCCCCCCGGGAGGAAGCTGACACTGACCTGGAGGAGAGCGCACAGAGGGTGCCAACAGCCACTGCGTATCTGGCAGGGCCCCACCCAATCTTGAGGAACGCCTCGGGCAGGGGGCTGTCAGGGCGAATCTGGTAGTAGGGCACCATCAGCGTGAGAGCCGCTGAGACCCCAAGAAATAGCAAAGAGCAGATGAAGAGTGAGATGCCGATGCTCAGGGGGATGGACCGCTGAGGATTTCGAGCCTCTTCTCCTGCAGGACGGGCAGAAGGAAACACGTTAGAACAGAAGCCTCTGTCCATCCATCCCGGACCAGGCTGCCGTCCAGCCCCTCGGCCCCAGACACGGCAGGCTGCGCCCAGCGTGCTCGTGTGACACAGAACAACCACTGTTACCCGTGGTGGCGATGCACTCGAAACCAATGAAGGCGTAGAAACAGGTGGCTGCTCCTCGGAGAATCCCATCAAAGCCAAAAGGTACAAACCCTCCAGAGCCCAGAGGGCCCAAGCTGCAGGGAGGGAAAACATGGGGGTGCTCAACCCTCTCTCCTGGGGTCACCCCGGAGCCTTCGGCTCCATCCCCCCCATCACCTGGTCCCCGGCCTACATCTCCTTCCCCACCACATTCCCGACCCTGCACCCCCATAGCCACCAGTGTGGCCCAGTGACCCCTAACCTGGAGGTGTGGTTGTGCTCAGCCGCCGACTTGTAGTCCCGCTCCGTGAGCCGCCAGTGGTGCACATCTCCCTTTATGAAGCCGGAGGTGATGATGAAGCCCAGAACCAAGAGGTTCAGACCCGTGAAGATTTTGGTGACCAGAGCGGATTCTCTGCCTCCCAGAGCCAGTATTCCTGTGCGGGAGGTGGAATATGAAACATCCAACATCCGTTAAACCCACAGAGAAGTAAGCAGACTGGTGGTTACCAGGGGAAGCAGAACGAGCAGTGAATGCTGATGAGTACAGGGTTACCTTTGAGTTGATGAGAAGGTTCTGGAACCAGATTGAGGTGATGTTCACATGACAATGTGAAGGTCCTTACTGCCACTAAATTGTATACCTTACATATATCAAATAATCACTCTGTACCTTTACAATTTACACCCCACTAAAAGTCATTTATTCTTCAGTAAGTCTGGGGAGAGTAGGGTTGGGTTTTATGTGACTATTAACACAATTACAAACATCTTTGGTCTCAGTACAGAGGAAAATGTTGTCATTCTAATTCATCGTTTCTTACTAGAGGCAAATTCGCCTCCCACGTGGCATTTGGTTGTGGCTAGAAAGTCTGGCTATCACTAGGGTAGTGGGTGTGGCCAGCATCCAGTGAGTGGAGACCAGGGACGATGCTCAGCGTCCTACAATGATTAAAAAAAACCTGCAATGCCCAGAAGAGCTGCCCAAGAGTTGCCCGCACAATAGAATCCAGCCCAGAATGTCATCAAAGTGATCAGTGCTAATAAGGGGCCTGACTTGTCTTCCATCTCTCCCACCACAGACCCTTTCTCTGTCTCCAATCCATGGCGGCCAACTCCAAACCACCCCCACCCTAATCCTTTCCACACCCCAAGTCCCCAGCCTAGTGCAGACCCCTGCCTCACCAGTGAGCAGCAGCACCAGGCCCAGGGCAAAAAAGTCTGGGTACTTGGCCAGAGGATGAGGTAAATGCAGAGAGAGGCTTCCCTCCAGGGCACTGGAGATGTGGCTTCCAATCAGGTGGTCAAAGGTGGTGCTCCAGGCCCTGGCCACAATGGCAGCATCTGCAGATAGGAGAGGGGCATCCTTGACTGTGGCAGGCTGCGCCTCCCATGCTGTCTCTTGACATGGTCCGGGCATTGGGGGAGACTCCCGAGAAGCGGGAAGTTCCTGTGCTCCCCTGAAGAGGGAAAGTTGTACTTCCCAGAAGAGGGGAGTTCTTGCACTTCCCAAAGAAGATCTGAACGAGGGAGTCTCCATTGCAACGCCTGCTAAAGCTCTCCTCTTTGTTCTTGGTTAATGCAGAAGTTAGTTAGTCATTAATTGGCATATGAAAATTCAATTCAGACCTAGACATTAATTGATTTGTTATTCTTGCACCTGAATTAGTATCATAGAAAGTAAATAATGCAAAAGGTATAGTTAGGAAAGAAATGTTCGGGCCCTGAGAACTATGGAGAACAAGCTGCCCTGAACCAACTGTGCTTGGAAGCCATAGCCTGACACGGGGTGCATGTTTGCACCAGCAGTACTTTTCCTGGTGTTTGCAAGAGGTCAATAGTTCACAGGCCGTGTGGAGGTTAGGAATTTCTAGTCAGGAGTTAGACTTCAGTAGAACTTACTTAAATTTGATGAGTTGTTTCAGACCACTTTGAATTAATCAATATATTAACCAAGTTAATTGAGTGCTAGGAGATAGACTGATTTTAGTAATTAAATATAGAATAGGAATTTTGCACCCACTTTGTAACTGGGAAAGTTTAATTGCTGACAAATACTGTGCTGTCCTGTGTGCTTGATCATGTTAGTAAATGAGCTGTACCTAGGAAACTAATTGTTCTTAAGGTTACCAGAGAATTGCCCTTTAGGTGTGAGACCTAGGGAGTCTTTGCATGTTCATGAGAAAATATGTATTGTTTCTGTTCTGCCTCAGTGCTTACACTGATGTAATCCCACTGCTCGCCTTAAGGTATAAATAAAGACCCGCTGAGACCCTCAGCAGGAGACACTTGCATGAACTAAGGTGTCTGTGTCTTCCTCACTCCTACCTCGCTCCACTTCCCCTCAGCCCTCCGAGAAAAAAAGAAAAGATTTCACCGACTCTGTCCTCTCCTTTCTGAGATCCCTGACATGACTTCTAGCTGGAGCTGGTCTCCAGCACTTGACAACACACAACTTGTATATATTTGGGGGGAAACAAAATACCTAACCTTGAAGAGAATCTTTTCATGGGGTAAGGAGAGAAGATACAAATGGTTTACAAAATAGAGAAACTGATATGTGGCAAAATTAAAAAAACAAAATCTTTCAGGGCCTTCCGGGTGGTGCAGTGGTTGAGCGCTGGGTTGCGAAGCTGCCCGCAGCCTCTGCGGCGCCGGTTCGATCCCCGGCCGCCGGCAAGGGTCCCACATGGCGCGCAGACCTCTCCTGCCACCCACTGCTCCCCTCAGCAGCGTATTTCATCACTCTGCCTGTTCTGCTCCCCCCTCTGGCTCTGGTGAATTCTCTCACCCTCCTGTGCTTCTGACTGTACCCAGTGCTTGTATTAATTAATTAATTTAAAAAACAAAAAACCCAAATTCTTTCAGTGCTAAAACAAGAAATAAAGAAGTACGCAGGATTGGAACACGGGAAAGCGGAACAGAAAGGGCTGGCAGATGAGGCTGAACATTTCAGGCAGGTGAAGCAGGGAGTCTCACGGGGGAGCTGAGGAGAGGTCAGTGACATATGGGAATGGGGCTCCTAACGCTTGTCACCCCCTCGCCCACAAATACTCTTCCTCACTGCCCGCAGTTCCCTCTTCTTCCTCATTCTTGCTCCAGCCAGGCAAGAAAGGCAGGACAGGGGTGCGCAGCATGAGTTGGGGTTTTCCCGCATGATCACCCACAGCTCTCGCAAGGGGGTAACATGCTCGGGAACCGGGAGGACCGCTCCGGCTGCCCAGCTCCCCGATTCTTTTCCTGATCTTAACTCCCTGGTGTCCCCCACACCTTCCCCCGGCCCCAGGACTCACTGATGCCGTAGGAGAGGATGAGGTTCCAGCCAGTGATGAAGGCGCTCAGCTGGCCCACCGTCACGTAGCTGTAGAGGTACGCAGAGCCGGAACACGGCACCCGGGCGCCGAACTCCGCGTAGCAGAGCCCGGACAGCGCCGAAGACAGGGCGGCCAGCAGGAAGCAGAGGACGATGGCGGGGCCCGCTTTCTCCCTGGCCACCTCGCCGGCCAGGATGTACACCCCTGCCCCCAGGGTGCTGCCCACGCCCAGGGCCACCAGATCCAGGGTGCTGAGGCAGCGGGCCAAGTGGCTCTCGGACCCCTCTCTCAGCTCCAGGGGCCGCCTGCGGACCAACTTCTGGCCAAACTGGTGAAGAGTCTGACACAGCATCTTCATGGGCTTGAGGAACTATCTAAGTAAGATCTGCGGAGAAAGAGAAAAAAGGGGACCGAAAGTCACCAAGATACCTGTGCGCCTGGGTGCGGGGACACAGTCCCTGACACCACGGAGTCTGGGGTTGAGTGCTGGGTTGCGAAGCTGCCCGCAGCCTCGGCAGCGCTGGTTCGATCCCCGGCCGCCGGCAAGGGTCCCACATGGCGTGCAGACCTCTCCTGCAGCCCACTGCTCCCCTCAGCAGTGTACTTCATCAGTCTGCCTGTTCTGCTCCCCGCTCTGGCTCTGGTGAATTCTCTCACCCTCCTGTGCTTCTGACTGTACCCAGTGCTTGTATTAATTGATTACCTGGGGGTGCAAGGACACACTGGGGAAGCTCTCCAGCGTCCAGGGAGGGATCTTCAAACATAGATAAGATGTTTAACATGCTTCAAAGTTAAAGCAAGGGTTGCTTGATAGCATCAATCTAAAACATCTAGTACATGGCGGCACTTGGTAGGTGCTTGATCACCCAGGCTTAATTCCATTGTGTCCTACTCCTTGGGGCACAGGGTGTCTCCTCACCACACCTCTGTGGGCAAGGCTGAGACAAGTTATCCTCTGGGGCTTCAGCTCCAACAAGGTTAACTTTGGGTGAAGAACAAGGCTTCAAGAGCCAGTAAACTGGGCCTCCCCGGTGGCGCAGCGGTTGAGCGCTGGGTTGCGAAGCTGCCCGCGGCCTCTGCAGCGCCGGTTCGATCCCCGGCTGCTCCCCGGCCCCCGGAGGAGGGTCCCACATGGCGCGCAGACCTCTCCTGCCGCCTGCTGCTCCCCTCAGCAGTGTCCTTCGGTCCTTCTGCCTGCTCTGCTCCCCGCTCTGGCTCTGGTGAATTCTCTCACCCTCCCGCGCTTCTGACTGTACCCAGTGCATGTATAAACAAAACAAACAAACAAACAAACCAGCAAACAAATAAATAAAGCATGCCTCTATTAAAAAAAAAAAAAGCCAGTAAACTAAGATCAAACCACCACCCCCACTATCTCTGTTGGGGCACAATGTTCCCCACTACACCGCCCTGCAGACACACATTTCCTTCCCTGGGCCTCTTTTCTTCTTTTTAAGATGCTGCCAACGAGCCCCTGCACAGTTCACAGGAGTGTAAATGGCGCGGCTGCTGTGGAAAATGTAGGGCGGTTCCTACATAGAATTACCCTAAGAGCCAACTTTCTGGGCCTCAAAGGGGCTTCTCTCCACCCACGTGCCTCAAAGCACTATTCCCAACAGGTAAAGCCTAGAAACAACCCCACTCCCCACCAGGAAGGGGTGAGCAGACTCCGTGTGTGCAGAGAAAGGAACACATCAGTCTTCAGGAAGGAGTTTCTGAGGCGGCCTCCGACCCGGCTGAACCCAGAAGACATCAGGCTACTGAGCTTAGTCCCTCGCCAAAGACCAAAATGCTGTGCGGCTGCACTCGGAGAAAGACTCCGGGGGTCAAGGTCTCAGAATGGAAATAGAATGGTGGTAGGGCAGGCGAGGAGAATGCGAGGTTCCGGTTAATAGAGACAGAGCTTCAGTTGTGCAATGAAAAGGGCTCTGGAGATTGGTTGAGAACAGCACAAATATATTTAACAAGACAACCGTACATTTTAAAATGGTTAAATTGGCAAATTTTATATTAGATGTATTTTACCCCTTTTTTTTTCTGAACTGAGCCAATGACTGTAGAACTAGCCACACACAAAGTTGCTGGGTGTAGGGAGCTCCAAGTTTCATACAGCAATCACCCCATCTACGAGACTCAAGTCTGAAGTACCCATCATGAGCTCTGCAAAAGCTTTAGTGGGGAGGCGGCTCTCCCACCTCATCCTGAGCATCTGTTTCCAGCAGCCCCTGGGCTCGCACCCGCCTCCTGCAGCGGGGGGGTTGGGGGGTCACCCAGCACTTACCGGACGGCGGGGGCACATCAAGGGCCACTGCGTCGGGTTCAGAGGCTGAGCCGAAGCCAGTGGGACCGGAGCGGAAACCTCAGTGGGCGCCGGGCCTCCAAGCGCACCCTTATAAATGAGACAGGGTGGGTGGGCGGCAGGGTGTGCCCGGGTGGGTGGAGCTGGGCGAGGCCGCACTGGGTGGGGCCAAGAGGATTAGGTGGTGCCCGCTAAGCGGCTAACAGGCCTCCATGACCCTCTCCAGGGAGGCTGCTGGGATCTTCTCTGGGGAGCATGAGGAGGCCCTGGAGCTACTGCAGAGCGTTGGGGGGCCCTTGGGAAAGCGCCCCTTGGGAAAGCTCTTCCTTTGCCAGGAACAGACCGGCGTGGGCCAGAGCGACGGTCCTCACCTTACTCCGGGGGCCTGGCCTCCCCAGAGCCCCGCCGCTCTCGACGCCCCATCTCCGGACCCGCGTGGGGCACCATCCTCGGAGCACGTCCAGGAGGCACAGCCGGGCGGGGGACACTGGGAGCCCCTGGCCAGAGGCACAGCTCCTCCACTCGCAGGCCCCACCCCACCCCGCTCTCCCCACGACCCCCTGCGCCCCGCGAGCCCCGCACCCCAGTCCCCGAGAGCAGGGCCGCCGGGGGTCTGCGCCCCTGCAGAGAGCGCGGTGCCCTCCGCGCGCAACGCCCTCCCGGGTGCGCGGCCGGGGCCCGGCTGGAAAGGGGCTGCGCGGGCAGCCAGGGGCCATACCCGCCGCACCGCCGGGGACGCCGGACGGGCCCGGGCTTGGGCTCCCGCCGGTTCTTGGACTTGAAGATCCAGAACGCGCCGGGTCGCCCGACTGCCTGGTGCTCACCCGCCCGCCCTTCGGCAGCTGCGGACCCGGCACCCCCTGGCTCAGGGCACAGAAGGGTCAAGCCGGGAGTTGTTCTTAATTTTGCTCAGGAAAAGCGGTATCAGCGGGAGCTAAAGACAGCAGAAACCCACGAGGCGTCTGAAAACCACCCGTTCTGCAGATT
Organism: Talpa europaea; assembly: GCF_964194135.1. NCBI lineage: Eukaryota > Metazoa > Chordata > Mammalia > Eulipotyphla > Talpidae > Talpa > Talpa europaea. Next base: position 49,855,159 of record NC_140084.1, read on the forward strand.
CGGGGAGACAGCTTGGAGGCAGGCAGTGGCGCCTGCCTCCAGAAACCCCTGTGGGGCTCCCCCGAAGGTCAGGCTTTCAGGCGCTGCCATGGGGCTGCCGTCTGCGGCCTCACGCACACCCCCGGGGCCCCATCATTCCGTTCAGCTCCTGTGACTGCGCTTGTGCCAGCTCCACAGGGCGAAAATTAAACTCCTGTCTATTTCTTAAAAGGCCCATGTCTGTGGGGTCTCCCAGGTAGCACAGGGGTTAAAGACAGCGCTGCCAGGTTATCCGCAGCCACTGCTGCCCAAGTTCGATCCCCTGAGGCCAGGGAGCAACCCACATGGCGCAGCAGACCTCTCCTGTCTCCCCGCTGCTCCCCTCAGCAGTGTATTTCAGTCAATCTGTCTGTTCTGCTTCCCACTCTGTCTCTGGTGGATCCTCTCACTCCCTCCCCACACACACACACACCTCTGGCCTGTACCCCAGCTCTTGTGTGCATAACTAAAGAAATTTTTTTTTAAAAAGGCCTACATCTGTCAGATCCTCCTGATATCTGAGTAAGTGGAATTGACCAGCACACGCCCATCCTGCCGGGCCATGTACAGACACCTCAACTTTAAGAGTTGTTCCCCTGCCACAGAAACAAACATATAATCTCTTCTAGTGCCGGGGACACACATGCACACACACACAGAACATCCTCTGCATAGTCAGCCACACAATACCCAAAGAACACAGAAAACAAAAATCTATCTGGTCTCTGAACAATTGTTTTTTCCTTGCCTTAATGGGTTTAGAGTGCCGACCTTTCTCGTGTTCTTAAAGGGAAGAGAAACGAATTGTCAGTCAACACATACATGACTCAACAGAACTGGTTCTCACCACAGAGAGCAGCATTCATGTGTGTTTACGACAGTCTTTTTACTGGTTCGATTTCACAACAGCACACCTGAACCTACTTCCCCGTCTTATTAGGGCTAACACTCTCAATTCCCATAATAGTCGTATTTCTAAGACACTGGCTTAGGAGCAGAATACCATCCTAAAATATTTATTAAAAAACTAAAAGGGGCCTCCCTGGTGGTGCAAGGGGTTAAGACGCAACCTGTGAAACTGTCCGCAGCCACTGCAGCATGAGTTAGATCCCTGGCTGGCCAGAGAGAAATCCACATGGCACAGCAGACCTCTCCTGTCTCCTCGCTGCTCCCCTCAGCAGTGGATTTCAGTCAATCTGTCTGTTCTGCTTCCCACTCTGTCTCTGGTGAACCTCTCACCCCCCACTCCTCGGCCTGTACCCCAGTTCTTGTATGCATAAAAAAATAAATCTTTTTAAAAAATAAAAAAATTAAAAGACCCAAGAGACAGATAGATCCCAAGAACAGAAATTACTGGAGATGTATGAGTTTTAAAGTGAAATTTAAGGGAAAGGAGACAGGATAAAAAGCCACTGGTGTGACCTTACCAGTTCACTAGATGGATCTCAAAAGTCTTCTTGAGAACAACTTTCAGATCGATCCCTGGTTTTTCAAAAATAGACCACATTCGCAAAAGTTTTTACTCTCCTCTCTTCCAAATGCCAGCCATTCTTTTGTCCTCACCTTAATGCTTTTTTGGTCTCCTATTAACCCTTTTTACTACGAGATCACTGTCAACTTGAAGTGACTAGGACTGTTTTAATTCTTTTTCTTTAACTTTTGTTATAATGCACTCTTATTCCTTATGCTTCGATAGAGTTGCAACAGTCGGAGTCTGCCTTCCAATTGTCAACTAACTCAAGTTTTGTGTACTTATGTTTTCTCTTTCCATGTAGAATATTCCATGTATCATACTTTCCCATGAGGCAATTTGGGTGGTGGACTCTCCTTCACTTATTTTTCCTTTGTTTGGTCTGAGGAAGCCTTTATTTCTCCATCATATTGGATCATTGTGTGAGGTGGAGGAGTTGGGACTGGCTATTTCTACCTTTTATAATATTGGATGTCATTCCACTCTCTCTTGCTCTACATATTCTGCTGCCTTAGATGTTCTACTGCATGTTTACTTCTATCGCTAGGTTTGGGAAGTTTTCAGATGTTACTTTTTTACATAACTTTTTCACTCAGCTATTATTCCTTTAAGTATGTTCTCAGTTCCTTTCTCCCTTTTCTGGGATACCTATTATTTTTTGTATCTCCTTTCCTACTGGGGTCTGATAGTTCTTGCACTTTATTTTTTGAATCTTATTCTCTCCTCTTCTACTAGTCATTCCTAAATTTCTGTCTACAGTTTCACTAATTCTTTCACTAAAACATTTACTGTTTTCTATACATCTTCATTTAATTTCTCAAATTTCTCTTATTAGGATCTCTACTAAGGTTTTTAATTTTTTTACACTCAGCATCTTCGTTGGAGTTCTTCTGGTCCTTAATCTCCTTCCAGAGTCCAATGAGTTGCCCTTCCTTGCTGTCTTCCAATTTGTGAAGTATCTTCATCATAACTATCTTAACTTCTGTCACAAATTTCTGTCTTTATGTTTGCTACCTGGAGGTTCATCTCTCTTTTTCTTCAATTCCACATTGCTGGGTTTTTTTTTTTTAAAGATTTATTTATTTATGCATACAAAAACTGGGGTACAAGCCAGAGGTGTGGGGTGGTGGTGAGAGGATTCACCAGAGACTGAGTGGGGAACAGAACAGGCAGACTGACTGAAATTCACTGCTGAGGGGAGCAGCGGGCCAGACAGGAGAGGTCTGATACACCATGTGGGTAGCTTCCTGGCCGGCCGGGGATCGAACTGCTGCAGAGGCTGCAGGTAGCTTCATAGTGCTGTGCTTAACCCCCTGCACCACCAGGGCGGCCCTGATTTTTAATCTTTTAATGGTATTTCCTGTGTCTGCATATTGGGATACCCAATATCCTTCTCCCAGCAGGTGGCACTGAAGCTTTAGTTTTAAGTTTCTCTTATCTGTATCAGAGCCTCAGGTGGTGTGGGGGAAGGGAGAGAGTAGAGCCAGCCCTTCCAATCACAGCCCCACAGCCACGCCCAGGATATAGAATGGGGGGTGGGGAGGACCCAGTCACTATGCTGCCCCTTCTCCCTCTGAACCCAGGTCAGGTCTTACCCTGTGTACAAACTGTACTCAACCTGCCTCTGGGCAGCCATCTGAGTGATGTGTCATTTAGAACACAGATTCCTTAGCGCAGGAGGGGACAGAGTGTGCCGAGGTTATTCACATTGGGTCTCGGACACTGATGACCATTTCGTCCAATGCTGTGGGGCTCACAGGGGCACAGGTCTAGGTCATCCATGCCTTCTCTGCCTCCCCTCAGCCCCCAGTCACACCTGCAGCTGACGTTCCCACTTTTGTCCTTGGCCCAGCTCCAACATCCCCATAGACCAAATCCAACCCCTATAGATACACATGGCATGAAAAGCGAAAAAACCCTACTTGGGTTTTAAGTGTCCTGGTGGTTGTATTTAAAAAAGGAGAAATGATGGTAGCACCTGATTCCTCGTGATCTGTCCTAATAAGTCTTATATGTACATTTTAAAGCCTAAGAGGCAGAGAAAACACCTCCTTCCTGACAGTAGCAACATTGCAAGGCCTAACAACGTGAAGCCTCCACTGAATCATTTCCTTCCCTCTGACAATCTCTGTGTTGTCATACGAAGTAGCATGAGAAGACACTTCTAATGCGCAGGTAATATTTTATTTCATATTTGGCGGGTGAGACTTTTGTAGTTTCCTTATGAAAATCCATCTTGCTGCACACTTTAGTATGTACTTTCCTGTATTATATTATGATTTTTTTTATTTATTTAATTAAGATTTATTTTATTTATTTACACATACAAGATTGGGGTGCAGGTCAGAGGTGTAGGGGGTGAGAGGACTCACCAGAGACAGAGTGGGGAGCAGAACAGGGGGATCCACTGATACAGTGCTGAGGGGAGCAGCAGAGGAGAGGTCTGCTGCGCCATATGGGTCAGTTCCCTGGCCAAGGATCAAACTCAGACCACAGTGGCTGGCGACCGCTTGACAGCGCTAAGACTTTAACCCCTGTGCCACCAGGGAGGCCCTATATTGTGATTTTAAAAGCTTCCTTTAAAACCATACAACATTTAAAAAAAATAAAATAAAATAAAACCATACAACATTTAAATCATTTCATCCACTGGAAATAAATACAGAGCTCTGTGTCCCACCTTCACACTCCGCAGAGGCTCAAACTCCACCTTGAACCAGAAGATTCCTCCAGGACACAGAGGCCTCACACACAGCGTTGGCCTCTGCTTAGGCTACTCTGGCACTGTTTTTGTCAAGAGTTTGTGACTTGGAAGTCTGCGGCAGCCTCTGCCGCTGAACACCAGTAAACTTACTGGAAAGAGGGAGGCTTTCACTCAGACACATCAGAGTGAGTAAGACCCCCTTCCCCTGTGCGCTGGACTGGACAGTCAATGACGGGTAAGATCGGGGGCAGACTAAAGAAGGCACTGGCCAACCTCATGTCTGTGACTCCTGACGACCTAAGACAGGCGCAGTCCCCAAGGGGCTTCATCATGATAAACTTTGGCGTTCAGATCAAACAAGGCACACATGCCTATAAGCCTAATTTAGGCAACAATCCCGCAGTAATTAACCCCTCCTTTGATGGAAACAAGGCTGCTAAGGGCGACACCTGCAAACAAGCCTGATGGAATTACCTACAAAGCAGTTTAACCATTAACCAGATAGACATTGTTTCAGAAATAGCAACAACTTAGCAACCTGTCTATAATCATACTACTTTTTCACTTACTTTGCTTTTTCTTTATATGTGTACAATCAGTTTCAGGAAATGCATGATAAAGAAAATAGTGTGTGGCAATGGTAGTTTTATAATAATCATAATACTTCTCACATGAGACAACACCATAAAAATCAAAATGCTTATGTAGAGAATATATTGCTCGTGATCACTAAAAGTAAAAGGTGCTAGTAGGTAAATATCAATGCTTTCTGATAATTGAGGTCTTGGGAAACAAATCAAGAAAAGCTAGCTTAAAGAGTGCTGTTCTGTATAAGCAAAAATGATTGTGTAGATTCAGTACCTGGAGATCGTTTACTGTGCCATGTCATGGAACAGCGATCACATGAACATGAATAACAAAGTAGATGTCTTATGCTTTACAAAGTATTTTATGCTGAGAAAGAATTAAATTGTATGAAATCATCTATTGTTGGAAAAGGTATAAAAGTGTATGATGATTTTGAGCAAATTACATTCAGATCTTCACTCTTGAAGTGTGTCTGTCTGTCATTTGTGTGTCTGTCTGTCATTTATGCGCCGATTCCTTGAGCATCCTCACAGTTTCTCAATCCTGAGACAGTCCTGCAAGTCTACCGCTGCGCTGGTCCGCGGCAGAAGTCGGTAGCTGTTGATCATTCTTGTTCTCCAAGCTGTATCGGATCCCATATCCAAAATATATGACAAACCCTACAGGGAAATAAGACCAAGAATTGAGTCCTCTATGAACTAATATATATTCAGGGACTCCCCCACGTACACTGTTGGGACAATTCTGGGGAATGGCTGCAGTGATGGAGTCCATCAGCCAAGAGGTCTCTTATACAAAGTCACTTACCCATTGCCATCCAGACGCCATATTGAACCCAGGTCCCAGCAGTCATCTGCATCACCAGGTAAATATTCACAAAGATGCTTAACAGTGGGATGACAGGCACAGCAGGCACCTGTGGAAGAAGTCAGTGCAATGAACACACGCAGATCTCTCCATAGAAGATATCCTCCCCCTGGTGGGAAGAAGACCCCAGTTCTGTTCAGGGTGTGCACTCCCTGCCCACTCATACTGGGTATCCCGTGACATGTTTCCTCGGGGATAAAAATTGGCAGGTGAACCAGCAACTGCATGTGGATCAGGGAATGACCCACTGACTTGATCAAGGATCTTTTTCTCACCTGGTCCAGCAAAGAATGTTTAGTCCTCAAGGCATGCAGAGAGCTCTCTCACGCAAGTGGAAGTTAGGGACAGAAGGCCACCTACCTTGAAGTAAAGTGGAATGGGGCTCTGGGGCTGTCTCCAAATGATGACAGTGATCCCCAAAATGACCACCACCAGCAGCCCAGTCACTACTATAGACACTGGCTCTCCAGAGGACAGATGACTGGACAATTGGGACAGTATCAGGCACAAGATTATGAGCAGGAGTGCTGCAAGGGTCAAGAAGGAGAGCAGGTCCAAATCCAGAAGCCACATATGTCAGTCTTGGCTCAGGCCTACACCAAAACCGCCCATGATAATGACAACCAAATCGCCAAGACTCTTCCTTAGCTGCCAAAGTCACACACTCCCACCCATGCTGTCAATTTTAGAACGCCCCAAAGAGAAATGCCACTGCTCACCAAGCAATAAGGCACATCCATAGACAATCTGGCCAGATTTCAGCGTGGGAACAGTGCTGAGAGGGTTACACAGACTCTTTAGTCCCTTGGAGATTCCAGCTTCAGGTACAGATTCCAAAGAATGTCCATCAACTTTAGGTTTTATGTCAGTCATTTCCACCTCCATTTTCTCATTCTGGGTGAAAGTTTCATTCTGCTCTGGTTGGTATCTGAATGTGAGGTGTTAAGGCAAGGTTAAAGCCAGCCCTAGTGGGCCTCCATGGAGGCCTAGCGGGTTACATCTTAGCACTATCACCACCACAGCCTGAGTTCCATCTGCCACCAGAGAGCTGACCCATAGGGAGCAGCAGACCTCTCCTGTCTCCCTGCTGCTTCCCTCAGCAGTGTGTTTCAGTGGATCTGCCTGTTGAGCTCCCCATTCTGTCTCTGGTGAATCCTCTTGCCCCCCGCGCCTCTGGCTTGCACCTCAGTTCTTCTATACGCAAATCTTTAAAAAAAAAAAAAAATAGCTCTACTCACCCAACATTAGACAGGTGAATCCACCTCTTTTCCTACACTAAGCATAGCAGCACCACTTAGTAGAAGGTAAAGAGGATTAGCCCCAGTCAGTCCCCAAGGGTCCAACGGTCCCCACCTCGAATCAAGGTGTAGCGCAGTCTCACCTGAGCACGAGAACAGAAAAGGCTACCAGGGAGTAAGCAAGCAGAGTCCCAATGGACATGAGGTCCACGAGGTCTGTGAGCTCGAAGAAGAACGCCATGAGTGCTGGAAAAAGGGCAAAGACAGGGCAGGGAGGGGTGAGAACTACTGGACATGTCCATGTCTAGGAACTGAGCAAAGGAGTATTGGGTTTTGGGGGACTCCCTGGTGCACAAGGGGTTAGGCACAGCACCGTGCAGCTATCTGCAGCCACTGCAGCACGAGTTCGATCTCCAGCCAGGGAGCTGCAGACCTCTCCTGTCTCCCCGCTGCTCCCCTCAGCAGTGTTTTCAGTGGATCCACCTGTTCTGCTCCCCACTCTGTCTCTGGTGAATTTTCTCACCTCCTGTGCCTCTGGCCTGCATCCCAGGAATGGGCTTTTGTTATTTACCTGCAAGAATTCCTGAGACTATGGTAGCCACAATGGGAGTACGAGTGCGGTCATGGATGCGGGCGAGTCCCCGGAAAAGGAGCCCATCCTCTGCCATCGCGTAGATCACCCGAGGCATAGGGAACATAGACCCCAGGAGGCTAGTGGGGAAAGGGAGCGTGTGTCAGGACACGTGGGAGCAGGACAGACCAGGGCACCTGCCGGGCAGCCCGTGTGGATTACGGTGTCTCCCTCTCCTCTCCAACCCTAGGGCTGGACACCCAGCATCCCAGGCCCCCGGGAGGAAGCTGACACTGACCTGGAGGAGAGCGCACAGAGGGTGCCAACAGCCACTGCGTATCTGGCAGGGCCCCACCCAATCTTGAGGAACGCCTCGGGCAGGGGGCTGTCAGGGTGAATCTGGTAGTAGGGCACCATCAGCGTGAGAGCTGCTGAGACCCCAAAATATGCCAAAAAGCAGATGAAGAGTGAGATGCCGATGCTCAGGGGGATGGACCGCTGAGGATTTCGAGCCTCTTCTCCTGCAGGACGGGCAGAAGGAAACACGTTAGAACAAAAGCCTCTGTCCACCCATCCCAGACCAGGCTGCCGTCCAGCCCCTCGGCCCCAGACACGGCAGGCTGCGCCCAGCGCACTCATGTGACACAGAACGACTGTTACCCGTGGTGGCGATGCAGTCGAAACCAACGAAGGCGTAGAAACAGGTGGCTGCTCCTCGGAGAATCCCATCAAAGCCAAAAGGTACAAACCCTCCGGAGCCCAGAGGGCCCAAGCTGCAGGGAGGGAAAACATGGGGGTGCTCAACCCTCTCTCCTGGGGTCACCCCAGAGCCGGTCAGCCTCGGCTCCATCCCCCATCACCTGGTCCCCGGCCTACATCTCCTTCCCCACCACATTCCCGACCCTGCACCCCCATAGCCACCAGTGTGGCCCAGTGACCCCTAACCTGGAGGTGTGGTTGTGCTCAGCGGCCGACATGTAGTCCCGCTCCGTGAGCCGCCAGTGGTGCACATCTCCCTTTATGAAGCCGGAGGTGATGATGAAGCCCAGAACCAAGAGGTTCAGACCCGTGAAGATTTTGGTGACCAGAGCGGATTCTCTGCCTCCCAGAGCCAGTATTCCTGTGCGGGAGGTGGAATATGAAACATCTGAAATAAACCCATTGAGAAGCAAGGAAAAGTGTGGCACCAGGACTGGTAGCAGCGTGAACAGGCAGAGGCTGTTGTAGGAGCACGGAGTTTCCTTTGCGGGGAATAAAAAGGTCCTGGCACTGGATGGGAGTCACTACAAATGCGCCAAGTGCTCCTGGTCAGTTTCTTTTTCTCTCTTTTTTTAAAAAGATTTATTTATTTATTGAAGAGCTGGGGTGTAGGCCAAAGGTGCGGGGGTGAGAGGATTCACCAGAGACAGAGTGGGGAGCAGAACAGGCAGATCCACTGAAATCCACTGTTAAGGGGAGCAGCAGGGAGACAAAAGACGTCTGCTGCGCCCTGTGTGTCAGCTCTGTGGCCAGGGATTGAACTCAGGCCACCACAGCGTGATAGCACTGAGACTTAACCACTAGGCCACCAGGGAGGCCCTACCTGGTTAGTGTCTTATATTTTTTTGTGCTAACATATACATGCATATGTAAGCATAACCTTTTTTATTTTGGTAATTTTTACTGTAGCAAGATAATAAATATATGCATGTGTAAAACCAGCACATGGTACACTTTCAATGTGAATGTCAATGATGCTTTATAAAGGTAGAATAAAAATAATGGAATGACTAAGCATTTTACATTAGGTGATTTTTAGTTAAAATTAAAAAAATATTTTTTGGTCTCAGTCCAGAGGAAGATACTTCTCATTCTAAGTCAGTGGTTCTCAGCTGAATGGTTTGTCCTGCAAGAAGCACGGGGCTATGACAGGAGACTTTCTCATTGACTCTATTTGGGGAGTGGGTGCCACTGACATCTAGTGAGTAGAGACAAGGGTGAAGCTCAACATCCTACAATGATAGAAAAGATGAAAATGAAAATAACCAACAACGATAAAATATATATTTTATATATATATACACACACACACACACGTTCTGCAATGCCCACAGCAGCTGTCCACACAGTAGAATCCAGCCCAGAATGTCATTGAAGCCACCATGGTACCACCGTAGTACCTTCCACACCCCAAGTCCCCAGCCTAGCGCAGACCCCTGCCTCACCAGTGAGCAGCAGCACCAGGCCCAGGGCAAAAAAGTCTGGGTACTTGGCCAGAGGTGGGGGTAAATGCAGAGAGAGGATTCCCTCCAGGGCCCTGGAGATGTGGCTTCCAATCAGGTGGTCAAAGGTGGTGCTCCAGGCCCTGGCCACACTGGCCGCACCTGCGGACGGGAGAGGGGCGTCCTTGACAGTCAGGAATTGAGCCACTGCTATATGCCAAAGAGAACATAGACAGGATACCTAATCGCGGCAGTTTCTTGCCTGGAGTGCGGAGAACAGCTGTGCATGATTCACAAAACAGGTAAACATTTCAGGTGATACCTGTTATGCAACTATGCAAACAGAGACGTGTAATAGGGTGGGAGTGAAAAGACAATGAAATTTTATTTTAAAGATTTTATTGACTTATACATACAAAAAGTAGGGCGCAGACCAGAGGTGTGGGGGCGAGAGGATTCCCCAGCGACAGAGTGGGGAGCAGAACAGGCGGATCTACTGAAATCCACTGCTGAGGGGAGCAGCGGGGAGACAGGAGAGGTCTGCTGTGCCCTGTGGGTCAGCTCTCTAGCTGGGGATTGAACTCAGGCCGTTGTGGTAATAGCCTGAGACTTAACCCCTAGGCCACCAGGGAGTCCCCCAACATTGAATCTTAGATAGTGGGGGAAATCTCACAATGGCGACAACTGAGCAAAGGCCTCAGTGCATTGCCGGGATGAGTCTTGCCAAGCACGTCCTCTTCCCCAACTGCCCGCAGTTCCCTCTTCTTCCTCATTCTTGCTCCAGCCAGGCAAGAAAGGCAGGACAGGGGTGCGCAGCATGAGTTGGGGTTTTCCCGCATGATCACCCACAGCTCTCGCAAGGGGGTAACATGCTCGGGAACCGGGAGGACCGCTCCGGCTGCCCAGCTCCCCGATTCTTTTCCTGATTACGCCTCCCACACCTTCCCCCCGGGTATCACCATCTCACCAATGACGTAGGAGAGGATGAGGTTCCAGCCAGTGATGAAGGCGCTCAGCTGGCCCACCGTCACGTAGCTGTAGAGGTACGCAGAGCCGGAACACGGCACCCGGGCGCCGAACTCCGCGTAGCAGAGCCCGGACAGCGCCGAAGACAGGGCGGCCAGCAGGAAGCAGAGGACGATGGCGGGGCCCGCTTTCTCCCTGGCCACCTCGCCGGCCAGGATGTACACCCCTGCCCCCAGGGTGCTGCCCACGCCCAGGGCCACCAGATCCAGGGTGCTGAGGCAGCGGGCCAAGCGGCTCTCGGACCCCTCTCTCGGCTCCAGGGGCCGCCTGTGGACCAACTTCTGGCCAAACTGGTGAAGAGTCTGACACAGCATCTTCATGGGCTTGAGGAACTATCTAAGTAAGATCTGCGGAGAAAATGAGCAGGTCACTAAGATGCCCGTGCACCCATGCTCCTGGCGGAGACACAGTCCCTGACACCACGGAGTCCGGGGACCAGGCGGTTGGGACACGCTGGGGAAACTCTCCAGAGCCCAGGCCACATTCCTTCAAATGCAGGTGTTTGATGTCTCAAACTTACTGCAAGGGTTGCTTGAAAAGAATCGATCTAGGGCCTCCCTGGTGGTGCAAGGGGTTAAGACGCAACCTATGAAGCTGTCTGCAGCCACTGCCGCAGGAGTTCGATCCCCAGCCAGGGAACAACCCACATGGCGAGCAGACCTCTCCTGGCTCGCCCACAGCTCCCCTCAGCAGTGTGCTTCAGTCAATCAGCCTGTTCTGTTCCCCGCTCTGTCTCTGGTGAATCCTCTCACCCCCAGGCCAGGCATCTCTGGCCTGTCCCCCAGTTCTTGTATGCATAAATAAATAAAAAGGCCAGGATCTTGCTCATCAGGAGCATCCTGCACTGTGCAGCCTGCTCCACGCCTCCTATTTATCAAGTGTGGTGTTGCCAACGCAACAAGTTAGCATTTGGTTCAAACCAAACTTCAACTAGCAGGCTGACCATGGACCTGAGGCATCCGCCAAGGGAGGGAGAGGAAGAGAGATAAAAACAGCGGAGGGAAGAACACAAGGGACTAAGGTGATGGTTCACGGGTGATACGGAGGTGGGAAAACTGTGGGGACTACAACGACATAAGGAAAAAATTAATCGATTAATAATAATAATTAAAAAAAAGCAGGGATTCAAGAGCCAGCAAACTATGATCACCACCCCCACTACCTGTGTTGGGGCACAATGCTCCCCACTTCACCACTCTGCAAACACACATTTCCTACCCTGGGCCTCTTTTCTTCTTTTTAAGATGCTGCCAAAGAGCCCCTGCACAGTCTGCAGGAGTGTAAATGGCGCGGCTGCTGTGGAAAATGTAATTCTTCCTCGAAGAATTAAAAATAGAATTATCCTGGGCCTCCTCGGTGGCGCAGCGGTTGAGCGCTGGGTTGTGAAGCTTCCCGAAGCCTCTGCGGTGCCGGTTCGATCCCCGGCTGCTCACCGGCCACCGGAGGAGGGTCCCGCATGGCGCGCAGACCTCTCCTGCCGCCCGCTGCTCCCCTCAGCAGTGTCCTTCGGTCCTTCTGCCTGCTCTGCACCCCGCTCTGGCTCTGGTGAATTCTCTCACCCTCCCGCGCTTCTGACTGTACCCAGTGCTTGTATAAACAAACAAACAAATAAATAAATAAAAACATGCCTCTATTAAAAAATAAATAAATAAATAAATAAATAAATAAATAAATAATAGAATTATCCGATGAGCGAACTCTCTGGGTACAATCCCAAAGAACCAGAGGGTCTCAAAGGGACATCTCTCCACCCATGTGCCTAGAAGCATTATTCCCCACAGCTGAAGACTGAAATAACCCCACTCCCCCACAGGAAGGGGTGAGCAGACTTCATGTGTACAGAGAAGCAAATGTCAGTCTTCTGGAAGGAGTTTCTGAGGTGGGCTCTGACACGGCTGAACCCTGAAGACATCAGGCTACTGAGCTTAGCCCTTCGCCAAAGACCAAAATACTGTGCGACTGCACTTGGAGAAAGACTCCAGTGGTCAGGGTCACAAAGACAGAAAGCAGAATGGAAGTAGCCAGGGCTGGGGGAGAAGGCAATGAAAAAGTACTTAATGGAGAGGTTTTTTTTTTTTTTTAAAGATTTATTTATTTTATTTATACAAGCACTGGGTACAGTCAGAAGTGCGAGAGGATGAGAGAATTCACCAGAGCCAGAGCGGGGAGCAGAGCAGGCAGAAGGACCGAGGTACACTGCTGAGGGGAGCAGTGGGCGGCAGGAGAGGTCTGCGCACCATGTGGGACCCTCACCCAGTGGCCGGGTATCGAACCGGCGCTGCAGAGGCTGTGGGCAGCTTCGCAAGCCAGCACTCAACCGCTGCGCCACCACGGAGGCCAATGGAGAGAGTTTTGCCAATAAAATGAGTTCTGTTGACAACCGTCAACGTAATTAACCTGACTGACCTGTACATTTGAAAAATTATTAAGATGGTAAATTTTATGTTCATTTTTATGAAAAAGAAAGCAAAATTATTATTAAATGAGAACTTGCAAACTCTGATCATTACTCAGTAAATCAATTTCCACTGATTTTGTTACTGAGCAGACTGAGGGGCACCATGGGACCCCCAAATTGGCATGCTCTAGAGGTGTTCTGCCATCCACCGCATAAAGACAAAGCATACTCTTAGTGTGAAGGACCTGTAATAGAAAGACTGTGCATAGAGAGGGGAGGAGAAAGGAGAAGAGTTTCCCAATGAAACACCCAGTTACCCATCCCCTCCTGGGTAATGCCCAGCCAAACAGGGCTGCACAAAGCGGGGTCACTGAGGCCCAAAAGCTTGCTGTGAGACCGAGGCACCTACTGACAGGACCCACAGCAAAGGGGCAGAAAGGGCCAGCCAAGTCTGGGACGAAAGGAGTGGAATTAAAGAACAAATCAAGATAAAAGCTGCCATTGTCAGCCTCCCCGTCTCACCCACGTGTCTTTCAAGTGTCTGTACACATCTTGACTCCACATGTCCTTCCTTGTGCCCCAAGTCCAAAGCCCAGAAGCAAGCGTGCCCTCCTTCACAAGCCTGTCTGCTCCTTCTGTCTCCCTTGTGTGTCCTGCCAGTCTTCTGTATCTTCACCTGGCCGCTCGGCTCCACCTCTCCTTACCTGGGGCAGGAAACCTGGAGCCTTCCCTTTTATGGCAATTGCTGCCACAACTTCCTGCTGTGGAAGGCAGAGACTGTCTCCAGTCCCTAGGTAACAGAGTGGAGGTTCTGTCTGAAGTGGAAAGCTGGGAGTGAATTATCTGCACTGCTGTATCTTCATGGCTGTTTATGGGACTTCCTTAAATCTTGCTTTGATTTGGGCCTCCCTGGTGGCGCAAGGGGTTAAGACACAACCTATGAAGCTGTCCGCTGCCACTGCAGCACGAGTTCGATCCTCGGCCAGGGAGCTGACCCACATGGCGCGGCAGACCTCTCCTGCCTCCCTGCTGCTCCCCTCAGTGTATTTCAGTCATTCCTCCTGTTCTGCTCCCCGCTGTCTCTGGTGAATCCTCTCACCTCCCACGAATCCTCTCACCTCCCACACCTCTGGCCTGTACCCCAGTTCTTGTATGCATAGATAAATAAATCTTTTAAAAAAACATCTTGCCTGGATGGAGTTGTTGTTTTTTTAAATTGTGTTCACACTAGATCACACCATTATAGGCTTCAGGTCCACCATTTTTTAAAATACTAATAATGGAGCCAGCTACACAAAGCTGCTGGGAGCAGCAAAGGCCCAGTTTTATATATAAATCACCCAATCTAGGAGACTGAATCAGCCAGCCTCACCCCACAAGCCCTGTACACATTTCAGCTGTTAGTACTGTTTGAGGATGAGCCCTAAGCAACCTTTACCCAATGTGCACCCCGGCCACCCTTGCTCACACCCAGCTCCCCACTCCTGCTCTTGTGGAAAAGCAAGCAGCTCAGCAACTGCCCGGGAAGCTCACCCAGGCCTCCAGCAGGGCCTGAACACACAGAGGAGGATCACCCAGAACTTACCAGAGCAGGTCTAGGGCCCCCGAGGCAGAGTCCCTGAGCCGAAGCCACGCTGGTCAGGAGCTGATGACGCTCTGGAACCAAAGCTGGGGCCAGTTGCACCAACAGGCTCACACCAGGGCGTGGGTAGGGCGGGGCCTGGCAGGGTGGGGTTGGGTGCGGCGAAATGCAGGGAGGCCAACAGATTCTTCTGTGCTTTTGCTCCAGGGAAGGTTCTTCGGGTTGTCTTTTTTGTGCTAAGTCCATTTGCACTTACCTAGAGAAATGTCATCACCAACTTTTCACCAGCAACCCTGTGTTCTCTTAAAAATCTACTTTTTTCCTTGGGCGCAGCAGACCTCTCCTATCTCCCCGCTGCTCCCCTCAGCAGTGTGTTTCAGTGGATCCACCTGTTCTGCTCCCCACTCCTCTGGTGAATCCTCTTATGCCCAGCACCTCTCATCTACACCCTAGCTTTTGTATGTATATAGAAATGAAATAAATCTTTTTTTAAAAAAACCCACTTTTTGCCTATAGGAAGACATTTGCCATTCCCCTGGAAACTCCTGTCTCCCCGCTTTCCCTACCAAGTTATGTGAGCTTCCTGTTTTAACTATTTAGCGAGCTAGCTACTGTCCTCAGCTCCCTCGTGCACTCCTTTGGTCTCCTGGTAATCTGTTTGCTATCTGGCAGGCCCAGTGACCTAGATGAAAGAGGAATTTTTTTCCTGTTCCACAGCAGCAATATTAAAATACTTCAGAGATGGAAGATGTGGCCTGTAGACACATGGAATGTGACTCAGCGATCAAAAAAGATAAACTCCTGCCCTTTGCAGCAACATGGATGGAGCTGGCAGGGATTGTGCTGAGTGAAGTAAATCAGAAGGAGAAAAAAAATATGGGATGATTTCACTTATAGGTGGAACAAAAGGAAAAGACAACTTGCAGTCTGACCACAGATCAGAGGCGTCCAGCAGGGGTGGAGAAGGGTCAGAACAGGGGAGGGAAGACACTAGGGACTGTGGAGAAGGTTCACAGGTGCTGTAATGGTGGGAGAATTACCGGAACTACCCCTGAGGGGAGGAATCAAATATTGTATAAAAATGAACAAAAATGTAAGAAAATAAAAAATTTTTAGCTTACATTAAATTTAAAAAATTCTTCAGAGGTGAATGCCTCTACTAATAAAATATCAGGCCAAATCAAAGAAGCAGAGTGGCAAGTTCATCCCTTTAACTTTCCAAATGACCATCATAAGTGGGGCACTAAAACAGGCATCCTGGGTTTGGTTTTAAAGACATCCTCAAATAAATAAAATAAAATAAAAAATAAAGCACTTGCAAACATACACTAAATAAATAGATAGATAAAGTCATCCTTAACAGCAGCAGCACAACTGGAAAGGACATATATGGAAATCTTATTGAAATATCAAGGAAGAAGGAGGATCAGGGCCTCCCTGGTGGCTCAAGGGGTTAAGCACAGCACTGTGAAGGCATCTGCAGCCTCTGTCTGCAGCACGAGTTCGATCCCGGGCCAGGGAGCTATTCCCCTCAGCAGTGTATTTCCATAGATCTGCCTGTTCTGCTCCCCACTTTGTCTCTGGTGAATCCTCTCATCCCCCCACCGCTGGCCTATACCCCAGCTCTTGTGTGCATAAATAAATAAATCTTAAAAAAAAAAAAAAAGGAACAAAGGGTGATAGAACTAGTGATGGTACTTTACAGCAAGAGAATTCAAGGATATCTAACAATTTAGCAAATTTCAATTTTAATACTCCTGACTGTTCTTTCCACCATTCCACAAAATTTGGAGTAAGAAATTCATTGTCAGAGAGAATCCTTACATGTTTATTAGTAAATTAACGATCCAAGTAAAATGTGTTCCTCTATCACAGCATGAATAAGTCAGGATAGGCAGCAAACAAAATCTATTTTTTAGCCATTGTGAATGTTAACTTTTCTACAGAGAAATGCTTCACCCCATGCAGAAAAGAAATGTATTATTACTAGCTCATATTCACAATCCAGGGAGAGTCAAGTGCGTAAAATCTACTTGAAGATGCCCAAAGGAGCTTTGTGAAATGGCTCCATGCCATGTTCCATCTATTCCACTTTGCAGGGCTGTGTTAGATAAGGCAGAAAATGGCTACAGCTTCCGATATTCTAGAAAAAATTTCACACCATTGTTTTTATAATATTGTAGTAAGTTTGTCCTAACTGTGACAGGTCATCTCGTGGGGGGGTGGGGGGGTTGGGAAGCGTCCATTTGAAATTATGTGTTGTGCCAAGCGTCTTCTTTTTTTTTATGCATAGAACTGGGGTGCAAGCCAGAGGTGTGGGGGGTGAGGGGATTCACCAGAGACCGAGTAGGGAGCAGAACAGGGGAGCAGCCAGGAGATAGGAGAGGTCTGCTGCACCACGTGGGTCAGCTGCCTGGTGGGAGATTGAACTCATGCTGCAGTGGCTGGCAATAGCTTGATACGCTGAGACTTAAGGAGGCCCTGTGCCAAAGATCTTATCCTCATGCATCTTCCGGCTTGATTGTTTCAACTGTTTATACTCAAAATTCCATTGAGAATTATTTATGATGGAATTCTTGAATGTCTCCATGGATCTCTTTGTTCTCAAATCTTCATATGATGGCTTTAGACAAAGCAGCTTGCTTAGCTTAATACTCTGCTAAAGCATCTTCCTCTAGCTTCTGTAAAATCTCTTTTGCAATGGTCCTCTATCTTGACATCAGCTATTTCTCTAATAGTATCAGGCATCAAATATTTTACACAATGATTGTCTATTATTATTACAGAGAAGGTTCAGAAACCTCCTTGTTTAGCCAAAACATCTTGGCCATCAGTAAATATATTTATCATTTTATCTTTAACAACTTGCCCTACCCTGTCAACGACCAGAAGTTCACCATCATGGTAACTCATTAATAAGCGATACTGAGTCAAGATTTGGTATGGACAGTATTTTTAAAAAATATGATCTGGATTGGAATAGTTCTCAAACAACAAAAACATAATCACGAGATTCCCATTCATTGGATGAAAATAAAGTCCCTGGGTTGAGAGTCATGACAACGTAATGTGGGAAGGAGGAGGAAAATCAAGATTTCTTAATGATGAGTCACTTAGGAGGAAAGTGTTGGTGTTTTCAGCCAGCAAAAGGAACTTTCCTGCATATGGTATCATCAGGTACAAAGGTTATTCTAGTACAGTTACATACAACTTAGTGACACAAAATTCCATACCTTTGATCTCGGTTATTGGAGAATTATTATTTTCCTTTTGTGATGTCATGTTTCCTTGATTTTTTGTGTTCTTATAATTTTGCATTGGTGCTTTCATATTTGAAGGACACTCTTTAAATATTTACTGATCACCTTCAGGAGGGGTCTCCTGGTATTTCCCTCTGTCTTTGTATCAGGACACCTGTTCCATTCTTCTGGTTCCCTTGCGGCAGGATTCTCAAGGTTTCCTGTCTAGTTCTCACAGCTCACCAGGTTGGCTGGCAACGTTGGGAACCTCTGATTTGTTTTCCAGAAGGTGGTGCTATTGGTCAAATTTGTGGTTCCTGCCTTGCCCACAGATTGGGCGTTTTGAGCATACCCTCCCCCACTCTCCAACCAGAGTTCTCTCTACAATGCAGACTAGAGGCGCACACAGGCGCCTACAGCTGAGTTGGGGGACGTGTGGGTTTTGCACTCAGCAGCTGCCCTCACAGGAAGATTCCAGGTGTGTATTCCCAGAGGCTCCTGGGTAGCCTCCCTGCTGAGAACAATCCCCTGGACCCCACAATCCAGACCACACGCAGAATCCCCTAACTTTGGTGCTGCCAGACCACACCACAGAGTAACCTCATTGAACAATACCTAAGCGCTGGGCTGCGAAACTGCCACAGCCTCTGCAGCACCGGTTTGATCCCTGGCCACAGGCGAGGGTCCCACATGGTGCGCAGAACTCTCCTGCCGCCCGCTGCTCACCTCAGCAGTGTATTTCGTCAGTCTGCCTGCTCTGCTCCCCGCTCTGGCTCTGGTGAATTCTCTCACCCTCCCACGCTTCTGACTATACCCAGTGCTTGTATTAATTAATTAATTAATTAATTAAGACAGGTGGGGAGAATGGTTTACAGGTAGACAGGAGCGGGGGAATGGTTTACAGGTAAAGACAGGAGTGGGGGAAAGGTTTACAGGTAAAGACAGGATGGGGAGGGAATGGTTTACAGCTAGATAGGTGAGAGATTAATTCAGATTATAAAATTTTGAAAGTTCTGATAAGATTACAGTAACTCTGGCACTCATAAAATTAATACCACTGATTGAGGGATTAGCATGGAGTCTCCTTTCCTGGAATTAGTCTTCCTGATGGGCAGTGAGTGATAGCTGGGGGGTGATGCTCTTGGGAGCTATCCCTAATGCACACTTTCTCCAGACTCCAAGGCGAACTCCTGGGGACACCAGCTTATTCCTTCTGAAGGTGGACAACGAGCTAGCAGTTTCCAATCCTATCTGGGCACTGAAATCCCCTGAGGAGTATCTATAAATCCTTATATTTAGGTCCTGCCCACAGAGATTTTAATTGATTGACTCTGGAGTGGAGCCCCAGGCATGTTTTAAAACTCCCCTAAGGGTGATAACATACAGCCTTGGTTGAAAACCACCACAGAGACTCAAAAACTCAATCACATCTTCTTTTCCATAAACGACAGACGTATCCTTCAGGTGTGCTTTTTCTAAGGTAGACAGGCATTTCTGAGTCTATTTATTTTTTTAAAGATTTTATTATTTATTTTGTGTAGAAGAGCTGGGGTGTAGGCCTTAGGTGCGGGGGCCGGGTGAGAGGATTCACCAGAGACAGAGTGGGGAGCAGTACAGGTGGATCTACTGAAATACACTGCTGAGGGGGAGCAGAGGGGAGACAGGAGAGGTCTGCTGCACCATATGGGTCAACTCCCTGGCCAGGGACTGAACTCAGGCCATCGTGGTGGTAGTGCTGAGACTCAACCCGTAGGCCACTAGGGAGGCCCTCTGAACCCATTTAATAAGAAAAGTTGAGGTCTGGGCCTTCCTGGTGGCGCAGAGGTTGAGCGCTGGGTTACGAAGCTGCCTGCAACCTCTGCAGCCCTGGTTCGATTCCCGGATGCTCCCCGGCCACCGGAGGAGGGTCCCACGTGGCGCGCAGACCTCTCCTGCCGCCCGCTGCTCCCCTCAGCAGTGGACTTCGGTCCTTCTGCCTGCTCTGCTCCCTGCTCTGGCTCTGGTGAATCCTCTCACCCTCCCACGCTTCTGACTATACCCAGTGCTTGTATAAATAAATAAACAAACAAACAAACAAACAAATAAATCATAAAAAAAAAAAAAGTTGAGGTCCTCTTCTATTCAACAGGGAATCAATTCTTGCATCAGCCACATCCCTGAGATAAATGCTGAAGATCAGAGGAAACAGATTTGGCCCTATTGGGCAGCTAGTCACCAGGACTATTTCTAACCCTGGCAAAGTGGACATTGTGCCCTTACTGACCACGACCACATGGTCTACTTGTTCCAGTACAATTCCGTCCAGGGCAACGTCAATGGCTGGTCCTCCACGGAAAACTCATCTCCATCTTCCAGCACTGAGATCTCACCAACATCAAATGGGGTGAGCCTGAGTGGAGTATGCTGTGAGTCCATCTGCAACCTACTGCTTGGGGAAGGCTGACTTGAAAGGTGGAGCCACTGGGGTCATCATATCTGCCCCATCTTTGATGGCCCCGTGTTTGTGATGTGTATGAACCATGAGAATTACGATGATGTAACACAAATTGTTGCTTGGAGGGCCCAAACACCTCTACGGAACTATTCTTTTGCCTCTTAGATCCATTACTGTTATGCAGGTCACTGGGAGATGATGCCGATTATCTGATGATGATGATGATGATCATGCAATTATTCTCATTGTGTGATTATCATATAATATTGTGCAAATTTAGGATACACAATGTGTTGATCAAAAAATTATTATTTTAAATATTTATTTATTTATGCACACAAGAACTGGGGTACAAGCTGGAGGTACAGGGTAGGGGGTGAGAGGATTCACTAGAGACAGAGTGGGGAACGGAACAGGCAGGCTGACTGAAATACACTGCTGAGGGGAGCAGCAGGCAAGTCAGAGGAGGTCTGCTGCACCATATGGGTAGCTCCCATATGGAGCTACCAGTCAGTCTGCCTGTTCTGCTCCCCACTCTGTCTCTGGTGAATCCCCAGCTCTTGTATGCATAAGTAAATAAAATAAATCTGTAAAAAAAAAAAAATAAGTGTGTGGATTTGCTACATCTCTCCATTACAATGTGTTTGCCACCACCGCTAACACCTCCATCCCATCAGTGACATCTTTTTGTGTGGGGAGAACACTGAACATCCCCTCTCAGCACTTTCACATCCGTAATACAGTCTCCGTGATGCGCGCTGTGACTCTTCTGACCAATGTCTGTGTTTTTTGGCCAATATGTGCCAATTCAGTCAGTTTGTGGGCTCTGCTTCCAATGGTCAAGTATGTTGATCATCAATATCGGATAGATCAGGGAACGGGAATGATCCAGGGGCTGGGGAGGAGCTAGGGTTCCCATTGGTGGAGCGGGACCTGGGTGTGGTTGTTGCGGCTGCATTTAAATCCTGATGCACTTTTTTCCACTTCCTGTTACAGCAACTAAGCATGGAGACACAGGATGTCACAGGATGTCACAGGATGTCAGACCCAGGGGACCTTCCCGGAGGTAAGCAGGAGGAATGTTGTCCGAGGGTAACTCCAATCCTTGGTAAGTCCAGTTCTCCCCCTTGTCTTTTTCATCTCTTCCCACCTCCCCCAGAGCTCCCTGGGGCTTGGGGTGTCCTCTATGGGGCACTGATTATTTTCTTTCTTGGAGATGCTTAAATAACTTCTGTCTTCCCTTTCGGTGGGGGTCTCTTTGGCAAATTATCTGGAAGTAGATCTGAGCCTGGACCTGGGGCAGCTAATCTGGGCCCCCACCACCACCAGAGCTGTCTTGGGTTACCATGGACCATGAGGTCGCCCACCCTGTTGCTACAGCAACGCATGTGTCCATAGCACATTCAGCACCAGCATCCCCCCATATAATGTTGACGGGATCTCTCTCCCAGGAGATGGGACGTACTTTCCATTGATGTCAAGCTTCCCGTTCTCAGCCATTGGCCTTGCCCTGGGTGGACTCATACGGGTGCACTTAAAGCATGGAGTTGAGGTAGAGAAGGGGCCACTGGGCCTCCCCTGGTGGCTCAGCAGTTGAGCGCTGGGCTGCGAAGCTGCCCGCAGCCTCTGCAGTGCCGGTTCGATCCCCGTCCGCCGGTGAGGGTCCCACATGGTGCGACAGACCTCTCCTGCCACCCGCAGTCTGCCTGTTCTGTTCCCCGCTCTGGCTCTGGTGAGTTCTCTCACCCTCCAGCACTTCTGACTGTACCCAGTGCTTGTATAAATAAATAAATAAATAAATAAATAAATAAATAAATAAATAAATAAATAAATAAGGGGCCACTGATGGCGACAATGTCCACTTTGCCAGAGTGAAAAGCAGCCCGAGACCAGGTACCAGGTACCTCCATTCACTTGATCGTCACGTGGCGTCTCAGGGACAGGCTGGCTGTCAAATCAAAGGATCAGACAGCCCAGGTCACCTTGATGTTGTCCACAATGTGGGTTTGGGACAGCAAAGCTGGCTGTCATCCTAAAGAACACCTGCACTTAGTTCACGTGGAATGATAATGAGGATAATCTCACGGCCAGCTCAGGTGGAGCGGAGCTGCCTATCTTCCACACAAGGAAAATAGCCACAAGGGACTCCAATGTAAACACCCATTTCCTGCAGAGCCCAATAGCAAGTGGGGCAGAATTGGGCTTAGGAAGATGAGTAGCAAAGTCCCCCCGATGGAGCACCAGTATCTGGGGTCCTCGGTCACTTGGCCTCAAGTGGGAGGGGATGGTGTTGTCTCAGCACCTCAGCTGTGCCCTTCTCCTTTCTCTCCTTCCCAGGAAAGCACCTGAAGTGTTCACAACGGAAGCGAACTGTGTTCACCGAGAAACAACTGGCAGATTTGAAGATCCTGTTCAAGAAGAACCCATACCCCAGCCTTAGTGTCCAGAGAGAAATGGCCTCCAAAATGGAGATACACCCTACGGTACTGCAGGTCAGCAACACCCCCCCACACCAAGCCACCTTCCTGGGGTCCGAAAGTCAGACACCCTCTAGAGGGATTCCTAAAGCTGGATGCTGCTCCAGTCCCCAAGACTCCAAACACCCAGAACCTCATCTAGGCCCTTAAAGCCCACCCCAGAAGCCCTCGGGCAAGGGCCGGCAAACTTTTTCTGCCCTGGACCAGACAGACAGTCAATATTTTAGGCCCCATGGGCCATGCTGTCTCAGGAGAGGTAGCGAGAAGCAGACGATGCGTAATGCAGTGGGAGTGTCTGTGTCCCCATGAAACTTGACCTTCACATTGGAAGGTCATATAATTATCATGTGCACAAATACTATTCTCAGTGTTTTTCATTAAACTGCTCGTATTCACTTTTGCCCAGGGGATTACATTTTAGGACATGCGATGATTTTAAGTAAATCAGATTGGAAGATTAAAAAAATAATTCCTTTTTTCTTTTATCCCCCACCAGTCCCTTATACACTTTTCTCCCTTTCCCTCCCCGACTCCACCCTCTTAACTTCAGAGCCTTCACCATATTGATTAATGTCCATTAATTTTTGTGGGGTTTTTTGTGTGTGTGTAGTAGAACTGGGGTCTAGTCTAGAGGTACAGGGGGTGAGAGGACTCACCAGAGACAGCGTGGGGAGCAGAACAGGTGGAGCCACTGAAATCCAGTGCCGAGGGGAGCAGCGGGGAGACAGGAGAGGTCTGCTGTGCCATGTGGGTCAGCTCCCTGGCCTGGGATCGAACTCAGGGTGTGGTGGTGATAGCGCTGAGACTCAACACTAGGCTACCAGGGAGGCCCCACTAATTTTTGTAAGTGTTTTACTTTATCATATCACCTGCTATGTCCACATCATCTGTATATGCTGGGAAAGAGGGGACACAAACAGCATATAAGTGGCAGAGGAGCAGGACCCTTCACCCAGAAGCACCCATGTTCCTGGGTCAAGTGAAGACTGCGGGAATCTCACTGTCAACCCCATGTTCCTCTCTCTTCCCTTCTCAGGTGTGGTTCAAGAACTACAGAGCCAGGGTGAAGAAAGCCAGAGGCGAGCATTTTCAGCAAACACAGCCAGAAGCAGCTCACACACAGCAATTAGCCAAGGGGATGACCCCTTCTCCTGGGAAAAATATGCAAACACCCCCCAGGCTCTCCCAGGATGCGGGGCCCATGTCCTTAGTCTATACACATCTCCCAGGCCCTTCATTCCAGCTCCACATATGCCCCACTCAGAACGGCCACACGGGCCATGCCAGCGGCCACAGAGTGGTCCACTTTGGCTGCTGTCAGGACCCCAACATTTACTGCCTTTCTCCCATTTTGGATTCCCAAGAGCTCTCCAGCTACTATTCTCATTCTCCAGGCACTTCATCGCCACCCTAAATGTGGGGCTGAGGGAGGCTGCATCAGACCCGGCCAGGGCAGGTTGTGAAGGGGACAGTTTTCACAGTGGAACAAACCACGTCCACAGATGGCGTGCTCACCGGTGGGGCGGCGACACCAGGCACGGGAAGCTAATCTGGCAAATCGACACCGTGCAATACAGAGTTTTAAAAACAACATATGTCCACTTCAAGGAACATTATGCTGAGTCAAAGGAAAACGACCCAAAGGCCACATACCACATCATTCCATTTACACGAAACCCTACAGCCGGGAAAAGTCATTCATCTATTGTTGGCAAAAGCAGATTAATGTCCGCCCACGTGGAAGGAAGGACTTTTCACCAGGGGAAAGAAGGGCAAACAGGACGAAAAGAGCAATATTAAAATACAAATGAGGATGAACACTGCCATGTCCTAACTATTGTGAGTAACACTGCAATAAACACTGTCAAAGACTTGCCCAGTTGATGGTTTCATGTTCTCTGGGTAGATACTCAAGAGGGAGATTGCTTGGGGGGCCTCCCTGGAGGCACAAGGGGTTAAGTCAGCACTGTGAAGCTATCCACAGCCATGAGTTTGATCCCCGGCCAGGGAGCTGACGCGCATGGTGCAGCAGACCTCTCCTATCTTACCTGCTGCTCCCCTCTGCAGTGGATTTCAGTAGAGCCGCCTTTCTGCTCCCCAATGTCCTTGGTGAATCCTCTCACCCCTACCCCTCTGGCCTACACCCCAGCTTTTGTATGCAAAAATAAATAAAATAAATCTTAAAAAAGAAAAAAAGTGTCTGTTGCCCATATGCCAGGTAAAGTGGAATCCTATAGTCTCCCTCCCCGCCTGTAATTCTTCTGTATAAATCCATCAACAGGCTCAGAGAACTTTAAAACCACTGGCCTCTTGAGTCAGTTTTTCCAGTTCTTGGGGGTCTGGTGAGAAACACATGCCAGCCCATATGGATGAACAGGAGTGGGGGGGTCTCGGCCCCGGTTGGGGTGCCAGCCACAATCTGGGAGAGTGATTTGTAGTTCAGGTTCCTTCCCCTGTGCAGGAAGCCCCCACCTCCCTCACAGAATGCTATAACAGATTTTTTTTTTTTAACGTTGATTTTGCAGCCTGCCCTTTTGCTAGATTCATTTATTGTTTTAACGGCTTTTTGGTTGAACCTTTAGAATTTTCCATACTTAGTTATCATATCACCTACAAATAATGTTCCTTTCACCCCTTCTTTTCCAGCCTGGGTAGAACCTGTGCATTTTTATAGGCTTTTTGAGTGCAGTTTCCACTACTAGCCTGGAACTTCCCTGCAGAGTATAAGCTCATCCAAGCAGGGACTTCAAGCATCCCCACCTGACCCAGGGCTCAGAACTCTGCCAGTAGCAAAACAGGTTTTTGAAAGAAAAAGAAGATGATTGGCTGCTCAATGCAGACTTCCTTAGATAAGAGTGGTACTTAAGTCAGCTCTGACTCCTCCCCTCTCACCGACTAGCCCAGTATTGCTCCAGCCTGCTGAGGAGAGAAGAAATGCCTGGCAGGCTTCGAAAACCCAGGTTTCAGCAGTGGAGGGAGTGCATGGGACCCAGAGGTGAGTTTGATTTTACCCACAGTGTCAAAACTCAAGAAACACAACCAAAGTCTAATCATCCAGAGATCAACATTGCTGGGAGGAGGTGAAAAGGAGAAATTCCCGGAAGATGATTCCAGGGTGGGCAGGGAGGGGTGGGACAAGGAGGGGACAAGGAGGAAGCTGAGGACTGAGGCCCACCAGGATGGGGGTTCGGTGCCTGTTACCATTTTGGAGACCCCAAAGCTGTGCTTGCATCCTGCCTCCTTCCCAAGCAAGCTGTGGCCCTAAGTCACTGGCCTTGACTGGCCTGATCAAAATGAGCCCCTAAGAAAGGATAAATGGGCCAGGGAATAGCTCTCGAGATGTAAATTCTCTGCCTCAGTGTCCTATTTTGAAACTGGGGAGAGTTTGTCCAGGGCTGAGTGAGAGTGTGTGTGATGCGCCCTGCAGTGGACTGAAGGCTGGTACAGGGAGGGCTCCCAGCCCAGCTCTTGTATGCATAAGAAAATAAAATAAATCTTTAACTTAATCCAGCAGTGACTCTGAACTAGAGGTCTGAAAAAGAAAGAAGTGATTGTTTAGTATCAAAAGTGTTTGAGTCTGTTCTTGAGAAGCTGGGTGTTGTTTCTGTTACCAGAAATAGGCTGTAGGATTTAACTCTTGTTTATATCCCTTAGTCTCTCTGGCCAAATAGGTTTGATTATATGTCACTTCACTTAAAGTCAGGTTTTTTTTTTTTAAAGATTTATTTATTCATGCATACAAGAACTGAGGTACAGGCCAGAGGTACGGGGTGGTGAGAGGATTCACCAGAGACAGGGTGGGGAACAGAACAGGTGGATCTACTGAAATACACTGCTGAGGGGAGCAGCAGGGAGACAGGAGAGGTCTGCTGTGCCATGTGGGTCAGCTCCCTGGCCAGGGATCAAATTCCAGCTGCGGTGGCTGTGGAAAGCTTCACAGTGCTGAGACTTAACCCCTTGCGCCACCAGGGAGGCCCTAATGTCAGTTTCTAAGAACCTATTGACTATGCTAAGTGAAGACTTCCTGGATTCTTATCCATTGCAATTGTGGGCCAACTGAGGCTGGATAATTGGGAGAGGGTATGCTTATTCGAGGGTCCAGAAAAAGATTAGAGATGGGCCTCCCTGGTGGCGCAAGGGGTTAAAACGCCATCTGTGAAGCTATCCACAGTGACTGCAACACAAGTTTGATCCCTGGCCAGGGAGCTACCCACAGGGTGCAGCAGACCTCTCCTGTCTCGCCTACCTCTCCCCTCAGCAGTGTTTTTCAGTCAATCTGCCTGTTCTGTTCCCCACTCTGTCTCTGGTGAATGCGCTCACCACCCCCCCACACCTCTGGCCTGTACCCCAGTTCTTGTACGTATAAATAAACCTTTAAAAAAAATAAAAAGAATAGTGATGGAGATGTATAAAATCCAACTGTTCAGGAACTCCCCAGTGGCGCAGCGGGTTGAGCGCAGCGCTGTAAAGCTGTCCACAGCCTCTGCAGCCTGGGTTTGATTCCCAGCCGGCCAGGCAGATACCCACATGGTACGGCAGACCTCTCCTGTCTTGCCTGCTGCTCCCCTTAGCAGTGCTTTCGGTCCATCTGCCTGTTCTGCTCCCCGCTCTCTCTGGTGAATCCTGTACCCCAACTGTGCCTCTGGCCTGTACCCCAACTCTTATATAAATAAATAAATCTTTAAAAAAATATATCTAACTGTTCAGTGCACTTTGTTACTGTCTGGCCTAGGTCTGAGTCTCAGACCCCAGTAAAACAGGAAGATGGATAATGAATTTAGCTTCCTGAGTCATCACCTGCCTCCCCCCACCCCTAGGACAGCCACAGTGCCAGGCAAGAACCACTGTTTTATCCAAGACCAACTAAGGAAGTTACTGTTCCTTCAGTAAGACTCAATACCTAATAAATTCCCAGCTTAAGGAATGTCTCTAATTTTTCCTGGCTTTATAGAGGCCTAATAGATTTATGTATGCAATGAAATTAACACACCCATCAATGCCCACAGTTGCCTTTTTGTGTGTGTTTTGTGTGAAGAGCACTTAAATCTACTCTCTCTGCTAACTGCAACTCTACAATACAGCATTATTAACTATAATTGCCGTGTTGTACAAGAGATCCCCAGAACTTGCTCATAAACGGGAAGTGTACACCCTGTGACCCACAACTCTCCATCCCCCACCCTCAGCCCAAGGGAAAAGCCATTCTAGTCTCTGCTTCTGAGAGATTGAGACAATTCCACATATAAACCAGATCCTGCAGTATTTGTCCCTCTGTGTCTGGCTTGTAAGTGGTTTATAGCCACTTAGCATAATTCCCTCAGGTTCACCCACCTTGTTGCAAAAGACAGGATTTCCTGCTTTCTCAAGGCTGGACAGAATTTAAAAAAACATCTTAAAACTCATCCTGGGCCTTTCTGGTGGCACAAGGGGTAAAGCACAGCACTGCGAAGCTGTCTGCACCACAAGTTTGATCCCTGGCCAGCCAGGGAGCGGCCCACATGGCACAGCAGACCTCTCCTGTTTTGCCCACTGCTCCCCTCATAAGTGTATTTCAGTCACTCTGCCTGTTCTGTTCCCCACTGTCTCTGGTGAGTCCTCTCACCCCCCACACCTCTGGCCTACACCCCAGTTCTTGTATGCAGAAATAAATAAATCTTTAAAAACAAACAAACAAACAAACAAAAAACTCATCCTGCATTCCTTGGCCAGCCAGGGAGCAACCCACATGACAGAGTAGACCTCTCCTACCTCGCCCGCTATTCCCCTCAGCAGTGTATTTCAGTAGATCTGCCTGTTCTGCTCCCCACTCTCTCTGGTGAATCCACTCACCGCCCCCTGCACCTCTGGCCTACACCAGAGCATAAATAAATAAATCTTTAAAAAAAAAAAAACAAACTGATCCTGCATGATCATGTAGTTAGGGGCTGGGGAGGCAGTTTCACCCAGCTCAGATTTTTATTCTTATTCATATTCCCAGCATCACAACCTAAAGGGTTTCTAGGGTAGCCACCTCCCACTAATGTCTGCCAGAAGCTTTCTGGCCCAGACCCAAGCAACTTCCCTAACCAGATTGCTGAGAGTTGGCATTCTGGACTTCCTAGCGCTTCCCAACCAGGTCCCTGAGCCCTGACCGCCTCCAGCCTCCCAGCTCCCAACTGTCCCACCTCTTCCCCCTGCAGCCCCCACCTTCCTCCTGGAACTTGAGTACCAAGAGTTAGAAACTAGTCTCCTAACTCATCAGAGGAAGAGATGGGAAGCTTTTTTTTTTTTTTTTTTTTTTTTGGAAAGCATTTTCTGTCCTGAGGGCGTTTTCAGTAGGACACCCTGGTTCACTTTCCGCTTCTCCCCAGGTTTGGTTCAAGAAGAGGAGTAGGGAGCGGGCAGTCAGCCGGGCCCGACTCAGAAGGAAGATGCCCGAAGGCCGACATGGCGAGCAGCTTCGCGGAGGTCTGTGCCAACACGTCCAAGGTCTCCTCACCCGCCTCCGTCTCTCCCACCCGCCCCCTCGCATCCCCCCAGCATCTCCTCTGCACCCCAGCCTTCTCTCCTGTGCTCACACCTGAGAGGCGAGTCCTCTCTCTGTCTCCACCCGTGGGCCCGTCTCCTCCTCGCGCGTCCCGAGGCCCCCGAGCCTCTCAAGTGCCCCCACACACCCCAGATTCTGGTGCCGCCACGTGCGTCCTCGCCTGCTAAGCCCCAAGCTCAGTGCCCACCCCAGGCCCCTTACCTCCCACACCTGGGAGCCCCGATGCAAGTCCGCTGGGGCCCTCCCCGCAAGGCTCAGAGGTTGTCTCCTTACCTGGCCCCGGGTTGTGGCTGCACCAGCCGCTGAGGATGAGCAACCGCGCACGTCCTACCTGGGTTATCAACCAGCGGGGGGTGGGAGGCGCTGACGTCAGCAAGGCCCCGCCCCTCGTGGGTCTCCAGGCCCCGGATGCGGATCTCGTGGCCGGGTCCTCACCTGGGCTCCCGGGACTGCATCCCCTGGACCCCACTCCCCGGTCCCCTCGGGCTCCTCGCAGCGCAGCGCGCAGTCGCGCGTCGCATGGCCCAGACCCGCCAATCCCAGATCTCACCGACGGAGCAGGACTTGCTCCACTGGAATTTGGCACAGTTTGAATTCTTCTGCCTGATCCGGTTCAACCCCGGCTTTCACCTTTCCGACTTTGCTGGGATCTTCCAGCTCCAGCCCGGTGGACCGGATCCGAGTCTTTGCGCCCCCGCGCGGCACCTGGAAGGTTTGTGCTTAGCGCTCAGGCCTCGCCTCGCGCCTCTAGGTGAAGCGTCAGCGCTTGCCTTGATGCACACCCCCAGCCCCCAGAGCCCTGTAGCCGACCACCCTCCCTCCAAACAGCAATTCCACACCCCATCAAGCGCACTACACCTCACGAAGCCGCGGAATCAGAACTCCAGCCATGCATAATCCAGAAAGGTTCCCCCTCTGCTCACCTCCCTGTCTTCGCCTCCCCTTCTGGAGCTTCTGCTGCCCGATCTTTCCTCTGTCTTCAAGCATGAAGCGGGGCGGCAAGCAGCCGATCCTCAGTTTGTTCTTACCTAATCCAGCCTTGTCTTCAACACTTCTGTCCCCAAAACAGCCCATGAGGGAATTCAAGGAAATGTCGCGGAGCGTGTAGTGTACTGTGGCTGAGGATGCTCGCTTGGGGTTAATATTGTGTTCAATCATGCACAAATCACCCTGTTTAATGCAATCCCAGAATATGGTTTTGCACGATGTATATGAAGGCATTGCAACACGCCCAACTCCCCAGGCTCCACCATCAGGTGTCATCAGGTGTCAGAACTTCCTCTCTAAGGCTGGAAAACAATCTGTTGTCCTGTTCCATTCTGTGTACACATTCATCTACCGATGGGCGCTTGGGTCACTTCAACTTTCTGGCTATTGTGAATAATGATGCCGTGAGCTTCGCGGTACAAGTATCTTTGAGTATAACTTTTTTTTAAAGATTTATTTTATTTATAAAAGAACTGAGGTATAGGCCAGATGCGTGGGAGGGTGAGAGGATTCACCAGAGACAGCTGGGAACAAAACAAGCAGACTTGACGATATACACTGCTGAGGGGAGCAGCAGGCGAGACAGGAAAGGTCTGCTCACCATGTGGGTTGCTCCGAGGCTGGCAGGGATGGAACCGGCACTGCAGAGGTTGTGGACAGCTTCACAGTGCTGCACTCAACCGCCTGCGCCACCAGGGAGGCCCTCTGAGTATAACTTTTTAAAAAAATATTTATTTATTTATGCATACTAGAGCTAGGGTGGAGGCCAGAGGTGCAGAGAGGTGAAAGGATTCACCAGAGACAGAGTGGGGAGCAGAACAGGTGGATCTACTGAAATACACTGCTGAGGGGAGCAGCAGGGAGATAGGAGAGGTCTGCTGCACCCTGTGGGGTCACCTCCCTGCCTGGGAATTGAACTCCTGCTGCAGTGGCTGCCAATAGCTTCATAGTGCTGAGTCTTAACCCCTTTGCACCACCAGGGAGGCCCTGAGTATAGCCTAGTCATAAAAAGCTTGGTGTGAGCCTCCCTGGTGGTACAAGAGGTTAAGTTTCAGCACTATGAAGCTTTCAGCAGCCACTTCAGTACCAATTCTATCCCCGGCCAGGGAGGTGACACACAGGATGCAGTAGACCTCACCTGTCTCCCCGCTGCTCCCCTTAGCAGTGAATTTCAATAAATCTGACTATTCTGCTCCCCAGTCAGGTGAATCTGCTCACCTCTGCACTTCTGGCCTACACCCCAGTTCTTCTATGCTTAAGTAAATGAAGTCTTTAAAAAAAAAAAAAAAAAAAAAGCTTAAAAAAATATATTGACATTCTTGGGGCCTCCCTGGTGGTGCAAGGGGTTAAGATGCAACCTATGAAGCTATCTGCAGCCACTGCAACACAAATTCCATCCCCGGCCAGGGGGTTACCCACATGGCGCAGCAGGCCTCTCCTGTCTCCCCGCTGTTCCCCTCAGCAGTGTGTTTCAGTAGATTTGCCTGTTCTGTTCCCCACTCTGTCTCTGGTGAATCCTCTCACCCCCCCCACACCTCTGGGCTGTACCCCAGTTCTTGTATGCATTAAATAAATCTTTTTTAAAAAATGTTGACATTCTTGCCTCCACTGTATAGGTTTTGCTGGACTCTTTGCTCTTCCCTTCACCTTCCCCTTCCTTCCAGCTGCCCCACCCTCCAGCCCTTCCCTAGGTGGTCAAGGTCCCACCTTGGAGAGAAGAAAATCTGGATTAATCAGAACCTTTGATTGCATCACGCAGATGCTTCAGTCCCACATTCTCAGCCTCCATTTCATCCCAGGCCCCACTTTCTAAATGGATCAAATTCTCTTCCCAGTGAAAATATTTTCTTCTGGACACAGCCAAAAATCTATGTATATTTATGCACAAATTTCACAGGCGCTCTGGAACAAGGCTGCTCTGTGACTGAAATGATCTGCCTCAGTTTTGTCACTGTGGAAATGAGTAAAATGGTTTCCACATTCACAATTTGAGACTGGATGGAGTTAAAACAGACAATACATACTAAGCACTGTAGAGTGTGAACTGTTATTTCAGCACTGGAGTGAGGACGAAAGGTGTAAATGTATGGAAAGCACTTTGAGATGATCAAATCTCCACCAAGTATAGTTATCACCATTATGGTTCCTATGGAATTATGTATATATATTGGTAACTATTTTTAAGATAAAATATAAGTATAAATAGGTATTAAACCCTATAGCAGAATCCAATAAAAACAGCGTATGGGCCACACATGTCAAGCTTTCTTCTAGCCACATTTTTTAAATGGGGAAAACTGGGGTACTCAGTGTAATGGACAGATCATGGCTTCCTAAGAAAATGGCTCGCCCTCTAGTTTATCCTTCCATCTTCTTGCTGCCTGGGGTACTGGGACATCTGCGGCAGTCACCTTAGGACAAGGTGTGGGAGCCATCTGTCCCTGCCAGTGCAGGTAGCCCTCAACCTGCACCCCTGGAATGAGCCTTGGCACAGCGCCCCCTGCTGGTCACACACCAACTATGTACTTCCCACATCAGAGAGAAATCAAGAGGAAGGGGCTTCTTTGTTACATCAGTTTAACTAAACTTTTCCCCATCTAGAGCCCAGAGCACCGCCTGGAATGCGGAAGCGAAGATGACGCTGTTGAAAGGTGCCCACTCTGGAGTGGAGAGATTGTCCCAGTGCAGACTGGGCTGGGTTCCAGAGACAGCAGTGGATTGGGGAATGCGGAACTTTGAGATGGGAGATCAGATTTGCTCAGGAAAAACTGAGCCCTCACGGCATGTTAGACATGAGGCAAGAGTTCCAGGAAGACAGTCACCGGTGTTCCAGGGAGAGGGTTAAGTCCTGTGCGTTTTTTGAACAAAGTTGTCTGATAGACTTGAGTCGTTTTTGTTCTACACTGTCAACCCCATAACAAAGTCATTTACCAACCAATTCACTGTGTGTCTTTTTTCTAAAGATTGATTTTATTTATTTATGCATACAAGAACTGGGGTGTAGGCCAGAGGTATGTGTGAGAGGATTCACCAGAGACAGAGTGGGGAGCAGAACAAGCTGGGGATCCAGGGATCCAATCATAATCATGCTGCAGTGGCTGGCAATAGCTTGATGGTGCTGAGACTTTAACCCCTGTGCCTCCAGGGAGGCCCCTACTGTATAGTTTTAAGAATGAAGGGGAGGTTGCATCTCATTTTGGAGAGACATAACTGCTTGTAGAAAGGATATGGCAGTCCCTAAGAAAAGACAAATCCTTAGCCTTCCTGGTGGTGCAAGGGTTTAAGTTTCAGTACTATGAAGATATCTGCAGCCACTGAAGCATGAGTTTGATCCCAGTTCAGGTTGCTAACCCACATGGTGCAGCAGACCTCTCCTGTCTCTCCTGCTTCTCCCCTCAGCAATGTATTTCAGTAAATCTATCTGTTCTGCTTCCCACTCTGTCTCTGGTGAATCCTCTCTCAAACACACACACATACCCCCACACACACCTCTGGCCTGCACCCCAGTTCTTGTGTGCATAAATAAATCTTTGAAGAAAAATAGAAAAGACACATCCTTATAGGAAAGGAAGTTCCTTTCCCTACCCCAGGAGCTTCCGAAAGAATTTCCTGCAGCCAAAATGTCAGTTCTCCAAGTGACACCCGCCATATAAAACTTTAAAAGTATTTATAGAAACCATTGAGACATATGTTTCACACTTTTGCAGGGGAAATTCACGTTTCAAAGACGGAGGGATGTTTAGGTTAGCTCTTGAAAGGATTCATATCTGTGGGAAGAATAAGATAACTTGTAAGAATGAGAGTCTCTGTGCATATAGAACATAGGGCTATTTGCTCACTCCTGGTCAGGTGGGGAGTCTTAGATTCTATAGTTCCTTTTGTAAATTGACATTTAAACAGATGACTAGAAGCGTTATTATAGTTTATTACTCATAATATTTAGAAGTATTTAAAAAAAAATCAAAGATGTTTAAAAAAACAAACTCAGTACATTTTCAAGATCTTACTGGTTTTATCCAGTGGTTCTGAATCAGACAGATTCTATTTAACAGACAGAAGATTCCTGGAGATGTAGAAAAGTGAACTTTCACAGGAAAGAGAGCAAGGCAGGAAAGTTATACTACAGCATGGATAGGGTGGTGCCAAGATCATCTTTCCCTAGGGAGAAGCAGGGGTCTGGCAGGTGACCTCGCTAGTGCCTAACAGGTAGTTCCTGACTGACTGGGTTAAGATTCCATTCTGGGAAACCATCATTAAGCATTAATTCTAGGTTTGCTGAGGTGGACCTTAGCATAAGTGATTCCATTTGGGGCTTGATGTCTTAGTTCTCAAACAATGTAAATAGCCTCAACTCGCCCCTATAAAGAGATCATAATTCTACCTAATCCTCAGAATTGAGCCAGAGTCAGTTCTTTTCAGAGGCTGGCACAGTGCCTGGATGTTGCTGTCTTATATCTCCGGCTACCAGCCCCAGGTCTTACTAACCTAGGCTCCACCATCCACAGCAACACGCCCACAGGTGAGATCACACCTTAGACTGAAAAGATGTGGGCACTGGAACCAATCCCACCCTCCCTGCCAGCCCTATCTGACTGAAAGACTTGTGAAAACGCATTCCAGCTCATTTCCCACACCACACACACAATCAGCAGCTGCGCAGGAAGCTATGTTACCATTTGGTCCACAGCCTGGGAGAAGGCTCCAAAGTGGCCAAAAGCTATCTCGTCGCTGCAGCAAGGAGCTCTGGCAGAAGCCCTTAGGCCGGGGGCATGCTAGAGAGACCCTCGGTGGTGGCTGATGTGCTCCTGAAGCGCCTAGTCCTTTAGCTTGAGGGTGAGCATTTTAACCAGATACTCGTTCAGTACAGCATGGGGGTCAGCCAGCCTACGGGGGTGGGTCAGGGCTTGGTGTCCTTATGCAGGTGTCTCACCTGGTCATCTAGGAAGTGTGTGGAGCTGTGTGATAGAAGGAAATGTTACAGCTTAGCAGTAGCAGTGAGATGGGAACTAGGCACAGAGGTGAACTTGCCCCACTGAAGGAGACAACGTTTAGATGGCAGACTGCCTTCCAGGGGCAGTCTTAGGGTGGGTGAGGGAATGCAGCGGAAGGGGATACCTCTGCATGCATAGAATCCAGCTCAAAAGGGCCTGTTTCAGATTGTGCTGTAAGGCCAAGGTGGCTTCCATGGTGTCCAGGCCTCCACCCTACTCATCTAGGGGAACGGGGCCTCCCTGGTGGTGCAAGGGGTTACGTCCCAGCACTATGAAGCTATCCACAGCCACTGCAGCACAAGTTCCATCCCCGGCCAGGAAGATGACACACAGGGCGCAGCAGACCTCTCCTGTCTCCCCTCTGCTCCCCTCAGCAGTATGTGTGAGAAAGTGGGGGGGAGTCTTTAGATCCTGACGTGTTGTGCTTCATTAAAATGGTCAATTGTCCTGCACCCTGGGGGCTCACTGCTGAGGCCCAGGGGTGAGGAGTGTTTCTTTAAGAGGCAGGGGTTCTTGGAGAGCCCTTTGGTACCTTTGTGAGATTGCCTGGGCCACTTAGAATCCACTGGAGGTATTTCAGGGTCCCAATGTTTTCCTGGGGGCTCAGATAGGGAGGGATGAAATGGCCTGGAGTTTTGGCTCTGGGGACTATTTGAAGGCATCCAGAGACAGGGGGGATTTTCTTTGACCCAACAGCAATCTCTGAAGTTGTGCCACTCACGCTTGACACAAAGTCCCCTGCATGTCACAAAGGAAGCCCTGCATCCCGGGGGTGGGTGGCAGGACATCTGTCCTTGATGGGTGTGAGTTTTCAAGTGTATCTGGTTCAGGCTGGTGCCTGGGAGACAGAGCTGGTTCAAACCAGAACTCTGCCTTCAAGGAACTCCCCCCTCCTTGCATTTGAGGAACCACACAGGATTGGGACGGGGCCCAGTTTCAAAGTCCAAAAGGGGGTGGGTCCCTGGGGCTCGCTGGGAAGCCTCTGGGGTCTGGGCATAAAGGTCAGGGCATACTCTCCAGAGGGATGCCAGGCCAGGCTGCCACCTGGGGTCCCCAAGCATCTGAGTCAGTGACCAGGAGAGTACATTATATTCGATACTAAAAATGGGTTAAGTCTCAGCACTATGAAGCTGTCGGCAGCCACTGCAGCACGAATTCAACCCAGGCCAGGGAGGTGACCCACATGGCGCAGCAGACCTCTCCTGACTCGCCTGCTGCTCCCGTCAGCAGTGTATTTCAGTAAATCCGCCTGTTCTGCTCCCCACTCTGTCTCTGGTGAATCCTCTTACCCCCGCACCTCTGACCTACACCCCAGCTCTTGCATGCATAATAAATCTTAAAAAAAAATAATGTCTCCCTCCACTTTTGATTCATCCCCAGGCTAAGTGAGTGGTTTTGGATTTAAAATAAAATACTCTGCTCACTGCAAATTGGATTCTAGCCCAAGCTGATCCATGAAAATTTCAGAAAGACGAGATTATGGGGTGAATGAAAGGTTTTAAACACTAAGAAATCCACTCAGACAGGCATCTCTAGAAATTAGGATTGGAGGGAGCAGGGGTGT
The DNA here is from genome assembly GCF_964194135.1 of Talpa europaea. Classification (NCBI taxonomy): domain Eukaryota; kingdom Metazoa; phylum Chordata; class Mammalia; order Eulipotyphla; family Talpidae; genus Talpa; species Talpa europaea. The sequence goes on from NC_140084.1 coordinate 49,892,041, forward strand.
GGAGATCCTAGTGGGACAGGTGAGGGACCCTGAAATCACCTGTAAGGCCTATAGATTTCCCTGGTCCCCAAGAAAAGGGGAGATGCAGTGGATGGCACAACCTATTTAGAGCAGGCAGTTTGGAGGTTCCTGGGGACCCCTCACCCTGCCCAGTAACAATGGGACCTTGCCTTCCCATGCACATGGCCCCAGTAACTCAAGGAAGGCCCTGGTCTTCAGTCTCCCCACCTTCTACCCGGTCTCAAATCTCCTGGAGCAGAGGAATAATAATAATCCCCCCACTCTACCCTTCTAGATACTTGGCTGAGTAACACCACCACCCCCCCACCCTGTATAAGACTAACAATTTTAAGGAAGCACGTTTGTCCCTCCTTGTACGCTTGGGAAAGACGCAGGAAAACTGAGCACCTCCTTCAAGGGCCCAAGTCACCACCTCAAGTAACATTTTTGGCTAAAGACAAAAGAAGAGGTGAGGGGCGGGGGAGGCACAGAGCAGTTAAGTGACCAGGGAATGCAGTTAACAAGATACAGTTGTTATGCAGATGTCCGGCCTGGCCTCTGCACTTGGAATTTTTTGTGCTGAGACCAGATCCTCCTCCTCCGGGTGCTGGAGGGAGACCCCCTTACAAATGTAAATATCTCTTAGGAAAGGGTCTCTTCTACTTGAGTGTCAGTTTTTACTTGTTTCTTAACAATAACCAACTCAAGAAGGAAAAAAAAAAAACATTTTAAAACATGAAAAAAATAAAGATTTTAAGAGAAAAAGTCAAGGAAAAAAAACAACTCAAAAGAATCAATTTGCTAAGAGGCATGTTTTGGGGTGTTGTCGTCTCTTCCCCTTCAAGGGCATGTAGTATTTAAAAAAGCACAAAAGTGGGCCTCCCCTGGTGGGAGCCTCTGCAGCGCCGGTTCATTCCCCGGCTGCCCGCGAAGGTCCCACAATAAATAAATAAACAAACAAACAAACAAACAAACAAACAAGCAAATAAAAAGCACAAAACTTTTCACCTTTAGTGTAATGTTATCATTGGCAGGAATCAATCACTCTCCCCAGCTACCCCTGGGGCCCTGAACTCAGTGAGGCTGGGAACTCCGGCTGGAGCTCGGCTTTCCCAGCTCCCGGTCCACACCCCCAGCATCCTCCCGTCCACTCCTCCCCACACAGGCATTTGTATTAGAGAACGGTGACGCTGGTGACATTTCTCGAATTTCTCCCTTGCATTTTTGAAGTTGCCTAAGGACTCGGAAAATACCTGTGTGACAAATTACCCGGAAAATGTTAGGGGGAATGATGAGCGTTGTCCCAATCAGGGAAGCATAGGAATGACCTTAAAATTCAGGGAGGGGGGCCTCCCAGGTGGCGCAGGGGTTAATCTCAGCGCTATCAAGCTATCGCAAGAGTTCGATCCCCGGCCAGGGAGGTGACCCACATAGCCCAGAAGATCTGTCCTGTCTCCCCGCTGCTCCCCTCAGCAGTGGATTTCAGTGTATCCGCCTGTTCTACTCCCCACTGTCTCTGATGGACCCTCACCCCCTGTAATATGCATAAATAAAAATAAAATCTTAAAAAAAAAATTCAGGGAGACAGACAAGCGGAGGGGATGGTCATAGAGGGTAGAAAGTGGGCGGGGCCCCCTCATAAAGGCGCTCCAGGGCAAGGTGGGCCTTTGTCTTCTGAAGGCGGGAAGGCGGCCTGGCCTCAGTGAGTGCTCTTGCTTTGTTTCCACCTACACCTTTTCTGGCTGCCTCTGGGGTCCGAAGAACGTTGTCCCCTTCCTTCTGTAACAGGGTGGTCCCCAGGAAAGGGGGAGGTTCCCTGCCCCACCCAAGGGAGGGTGGAACTGAGCAGGAAGAGGAGAAGCTGAAGAAGAGACTGAGGAAGGAGCAGGATGGAGCCAGGAGACCTGGAGGAGGTGCATGGAGCCTAGAGACACGTAAAGAAACTGCGCTTGTCTTTTGGTCGTGGACGGGGTGACACAGATGTGGGTGAGACCCATGGGGAGGTGACAATGGCAGCTTTTATCTTGATGTTGATTTTGCTCTTTTCCTTCCGGGCTTGTCCGGTTGTTTGTGACCCTTTTCTGTGGGTCCCCACTGGAAGATGCTTTAGACTTGAGGCAGGCTTTGGGGCCTTGCTCTGGGCCAATCCCATTTGGATGGACTTTGACCCACGAGGGGACGGGTCACTTTGGGTGCTTCACTTAGAAACTAGACTCTTTGCCTTACCTGTATTGTTTCCTAGTTTTATTAAAGTTCCTCCTTCCCATTAAAGTCTCCTATGTTTTGTGTTGATGCGGCGGATGGCAGAACCCATGTAGAATAGGCAGGTTTGCGGGGTTTGGGCTGCCCCTCTCCCTGTCCTATAACACTTCTAACCTCCCCACGACCTACCCACCCACCCGGGTCCTCTCCACCCTGCCCTTGAACCCCAGCAGAACACTGGCTGCCTTTCTCTTCTCAAGGTGATGCCAACCCTTGGCTATGAGGCCTCCTCATGCTCCTCCACACGCCGCCCCGCGCTGCAGCTGGAGGTGAGGCCCCAGGTGGGGAGGGCAGCCAGGCTGGGCTGCGTCTGGGTATGAGTGGGTAACTTACCTTCCAAGTTCACAGGATGCGTTCACCTCCCTGCGTGACGTGGATTTTAATCGTCAACTGATTTTTTCCCCCATGGTACCAAGAGATTTGCTTCTATTCTTTTCTGTAAAAAACGGTATATTTATGGAGATCATGCAATGCTTCCATTCTGATGAGAACCAATTCCCTAAGTCCTTAAGAGAGATGTTCGTCCTGATGTGATTTTTATCAGTATATTTGGGTGGGTAGATCTGTCTCTGATTTTTTTTCCCCCCCTAGGTCTAATTTTAAACATTGTATTTTGGGGAAGCAGCTTCCTCTACCCTTCCTGTTCCCTGTAACTGGGAAAGAACTGTATGACAGGTTCACAGGAGAAGACCGATATGTGCGTGGATGTGCCATTACGAATAAAAGATTGGGTCAGTTTATACAACTCCTGGACAAGCAAGAAATCTCTGAAAGACCACCAGGGTGAAGGAGTTCTGAAAAGTTTTGGTTTTGTACAGCTAATTTAGGGCAAAGAGACAAGCCTTGAAAACTTTGTCTTTTGATCATCCAGGAAAATGTTTTCTGCAAAGATTTATTTCCTGACTTTTAGGAACTGTTTCTTGAACCAGAACCAAACTAAGCCGGTGCACATTCAAGTCGCAGGGCGTCCTTCTAAGAGTTGGGTTTCCTGGAGCAGTGAAGGCTTACCTAAAGGGAGCTAACGTGTGGAGAGGGATCAAGGCAGGGGTGGGGGGTTGATGAGGGTGATTTCTGGTAACTACGATGTCCCTAAGATTGCAGACAAATCCCCCCAATCTACTAAAGCTGATAAAAGGCTGTGCCCAGCTTGTATGGGGGGGCAAAAATTGATGCCCCCAATATAGGTCTCCTTTGGCATAAGAATTATTTTTAGGAGGGGTTCTGAAACCTGGGTGGAGGTTCTTGAATAAGCCATTTACATGGATAAGGAAAAATCTCCATTTGTAAGGGCCTCTCCCTGGAGGGAGGTATATCCCTGATCGATTCCTGCTGAAATCTTGGCAATTGCCAGGTGAGGTTTTCTCTGCCCTTCCGGTGTGATCTGTAACTAGCCCTGCCCACCCATACCCTTGCTCTTTATTTTTTTACTGTTTTTTTTGTGGTTTTTTTTAAGATTTATTTTATTTTTATGCATACAAGAGCTGGGGTACAGGCCAGAGGTGCGGGGGTGGGGAGTGAGAGGATTCACCAGAGACACAGTGGGGAACAGAACAAGCAGATTGACTGAAATACATTGCTGAGGGGAGCAGTGGGCAAGTCAGGAGAGGTCTGCTGTGCCTTGTGGGTTTCTCCTTGGCCGGGGATTGAACTCGCACTTGAAGTGGCTGTGGTTAGCTTCATAGGTTGCATATATTTTTTAAAATATTTATTTATTTATTTATACAAGCACTGGGTACAGTCGGAAGCACGGGAGGGTGAGAGAATTCACCAGAGCCGGAACAGGCAGACTGACGAAATACACTGCTGAGGGAGCAGCGGGCACTGCTGTCCCACCATGTGGGACCCTCGCTGGCGGCCGGGGATCGAACCAGTGCAGGCCAGAGGTACAGGGGGTGAGAGGATTCACCAGATCGACTGAAATGTACTGCTGAGGGGAGCAGCAGGGAGACAGGAGAGGTCCACTGCACCATGTGGGTGAGCTCCCTGACCAGGGATCGAACTCCTGCTGCAGTGGCTGGTGATAGCTTGAAAATTTGATGAATTGCCAGCTTACAAGAACCCTGGGGGGCCTGGGAGTGACCCTTTCTTCCTCATAAACTCTTATCCTGTTCTTACAGTTGTAGCAGAAATTTGCAGATTTTGAGGAAGGTGGCTCTCAACTCTGTGATTCTCAGCCTTGGGGGCACTTTCTGGTGTCCGGTGAGAAAGTGCTGCCACAGTTGAGAACCACAGACTGAGGAAACTCATCTTGGATCGCTGGCCTGGAAGAGTGCCCAGGAGCCAGAAGGAGTGACTAGGGGTCTAGTTGTGCTGGGATGAACAAGGCCTCTGGGTAAGTACTCTGGGTTCTGTGGAAGCTTTAATGACCCTAAAGGCTCAGGGCTCACACCAGGCTGTTTGTAAGAACTGCAATTTTGTTGTGTCCCCCAGGCTGTACTGTCCTGTTCAAAGTCCCTGGATGACCAGCGATGAGGCTAAAATAAATGGCTGAACACTGTCCAATGGAGATGAGGACTTTATCTTTCCAGGTGACCTTTTGAAACCAGGAAATAGAAGCAGGTGAGTTGTAAGAGTGATAATCCCACTTAACTCTTGCAGCCTTTCAACAAAGAAGCTTCACTTTAATCTCAAAGTTTATCAAGTCTTACACTCTTACTTACTGAACACAGCACCTCAGAAGGCAAGGCTGCTATGTATTGGCTAGGAATTCTGCCTTGGTGGGAGGGTACATCTGCGAAATGGGTGGTAGACACCCCTCAACACCATCTCCAATGTTGTGTCAATGTCCACACGACAACCTTCCAGAAATCAAAGTTTAAAAATGGCCGATGGCCCTTGACTGTAGACCAGCCTGGGCCCCTACCCCTGTCCTACGGCTGGCTCCTCAGTAACTCCTTTGAGAGACAGAACTGGCAGGATACGAGGATTCTGCCCTTTCTCACAGACCTGGTCAAGCACAAGAGGCCACAGGGATGGTGCTGTGGATGTTCTGGGACGTTGAGAGCGTCTGCTTCCAGAGGAGTGCTGGGTCCGGGTTTCAGAAGGTATGGGAGTGGGTAGAGATCTTCCCCACCTCTCTGGGTTCTTGGGCTGGTCGATAAAAATTCCACCAAACATGGGCCTCCCTGGTGGCGCAAAGGGTTAAGTGTCAGCCCTATAAAGCTATCCGCAACCACTGCATCTCGAGTTCAATCCTTGGCCAGGGAGGTGACCCACATGGCGCAGCAGACCTCTCCTGCTTCACCTGCTGCTCCCCTTAAGTGTATTTCAGTGGATCCGCCTGTTCTGCTCCCCACTGTCTCTGGTGAATCTTCTCACTACCACCTGTCCCTCCCCCCTTCGCACCTCTGGCCTGTACCCCAGTTCTTGTATGCATGACTAAATCTTTTTAAAAATTCCACCAAACATGTTAAATTGCATATCTCTGGGAAATCTACATGGATGTAAGTTCTAAAGTAAATGGGACATGGTTATTTCCTGACCATGGTGTGGAAGCGACTTGCAGCTGTGGACAAAGGTAAGTGTGGATGTTGTACTAGTCCTCGAAGGCAGTCAGACTGAAGTTTCTCAATGCCTATTTCTACCACGTTAAGATCACACTCAGTTTCCACTCTTAATACGCTGTGTTAGTATTTTTTTAAGACTTATTTATTTATGCATACAAGAGCTGGGGTGTAGACTAGAGGTGCAGGGGGTGAGAGGAGTCACCAGAGACAGAGTGGGGAGCAGAACAGGTGGATCCACTGAAATACACTGCTGAGGGGAGCAGCAGGGAGACAGGTGAGGTCTGCTGCACCCTGTGGGTCAGCTCCCTGGCCGGAGATCGAACTGGTGCTGCAGTGGCTGCCCACAGCTTGACAGCGCTGAGACTTAACCCCTGCACCACAGGGAGGCCTGAGAAGGACATTCTAATAGCATTTCCTTTAAATTCCTCATTGCCGAATTGTATATTCTGAAACTAGGTGACATTCACTGTACTTAGAAGGAAAGTAGAAAGGGGGTGGAATAGGAATTGTCTGTCTCCAAAGTACAGATGCAGTAAGGATGGTGGTGTTTATATTTTTGCATAATTTGCCTCATATATGAGCCAGGATACTAGGAAATCTGACCCATGAATGTGGGATTCTGCTTATTAGAGCTTTTGTTTTATTTTCTAGTTCCCGGCAGGCAGCACATGAAGATAATTCCAGAGCATCGTGATGCTGTTGACAACTTTTTGTATATTCAAGTCTGGGTATAGTTTTCCACACTTCTTGTTATAATTCTGCCCATTAGTAAAAGTGGGATATCGTGGGGTGACCTTTGTGTCCACGTGCATGTTGATGTTGAGCTCCTGGGTGGTCAGCAGAGACCTCACAGACCACACTGCAGACGTGTAACAAGGCAAGCATTGGCCTCACATGGTCCTTTTCTAGAACTAAACTCAAGTTGTGCTTTCAAGCTGGGGGGTGCTTTTTGTGTCTGAAAGGAAAGCACCTCCAAAGCTTGAACTTCACAATTTGAGGTAAACCCTCCAGGTAAATTGCAGTCCGCTCTGTTTCATGTGAAATTGGCCTGACACTGCCACAAACAGGTGATGAATGCATTGCTTTTCTGTTTGGGTGGGAAGTGGCAGGAGCCCTTGGGCTGGAGTACCCTGGACAAAGGGACCTTGAAGTCTGCCCGTGGAACTCCAGTGCCCCCTGGAGGCCTCGTACACTTACTGCGTGAGGGGATTCTTTTAATTATGTTGGTGCAGACTGATGCTTAGGACAGGTTTTGTCGTTTTTTTTTTTTTTTTTTTTTTTTTTTAAGATTTAGTTAAGCATACAAGAGCTGGGGTACAGGCCAGAGGTTTGGGGGATGAGGATTCACCAGAGACAGTGGGGAACAGAACAGGCCGATTGACCAAAATACACTGCTGAGGGGAGCAGCGGGCTAGTCAGGAGAGGTCTGCTGTGCCATGTGGGTCAGTTGCCTGGCTGGGGATCCAACTCTGTGCTGTAGCAGCTGTGGATAGTTTCACAGGTTGTGTCTTAACCTCTTGCACCACCAGGGAGACCCCGACGGGTTTTGTCTTGTTGAAGAAAGCTTCAGTTCAAGGAAGAATCACCCAGGGCAGCACCAAGACAGCCTGTCCATGCGCTGACCTGCAACGGGGAAGACTTTTCTGTTTATGCAGGGAAGGTGGTACTCCCCCTTTGAGGGACACTCTGACAGTTGGCTCACTTTTCATTGCAGGGAATCTGGGCTGACATTTGGATGGAACTCAGGCCACAGTGGCTGGCGATAGCTTGATATTGCTGAGATTTAAACCCTGCACTACTACCAGGGAGGCTCTGTATCTCAACGGTTAGGTGCACAAAATCTTTATTCTGCTGTCCAAATAAAAGTGGAATGTGGGGCCTCCCTGGCAGCGCAGGGATTAAAGACAGCATGATCAAGCTGTCACCAGCCACTGCAGCATGAGTTCAATTCCTGGTGGCCAGGGAGCTGACCCACATGGCACAGTAGACCTTTCCTGTCTTCCTTCTGCTCCCCTCAGCAGTGGACTTTAGTGGATCTGCCTGTTCTACTCACTCTGTCTCTGGTGAATCCTCTCCCCGCCCCCATCCCCACACCTCTGGCCTATACCCCAGTTCTTGTATGCACAAATAAATCTTTGAAAAAAAAAGGAATGTGTCTCATCTGAGCAAATCATGTTTTCAGTCTCCAGCAGGTGCCATGTAGACTGTCCTCTAGGATCCTCAGGGGTTCTGGAGATAGAAATGTTCCAAGGACAAGAGGCAATCAGCACCACTGCTGTTATCCGGAGCAGTCATGCCCCAGGGCGCACACAGGCCCAACTGGGTTTGGTGGTGTCTGGAGTGTGGGCTCATGGAATTCGAGGTGCCACATTACGAGATAGGGGACATACTTGGTCTTGGGAGAGTGTAGGAAGCAAACATGGAAGTGTGGAGTTCTATAAAGGTGAACCTTTGCTAAGGTGATTAACAGCTACTGGCAACTGGGATGTTGTGGAGGCTGGAGACCTGTAGAAATCTCTAGAGCTTCAGTTAGGTAGCAATCTCTTTGCCTGGGGGAACACTGATTTACAGACTGGGAAAACCAGACCTGTTCTATCTTGTATGACTGGTCAGTCAGGGTATTTACCATATACATTTAGTCTTCAAGGTCCAGGCTCACCTTTGCCAAAAGTGTTTGGAAGGTCGGTTGTAGAAGGATAAAGACCTGTGAAAAACGGGCCTGAGCTGTCTGTAGCCTCTGCAGCACAAGTTCGATCCCCAGCCCAGGAGGTGACCCACATGGCGCAGCAGACCTCTCCTGTCTGCCCACTGCTCCCCTCAGCAGTGGATTTCAGTAAATCCCCCTGTACTTCTCCCCACTCTGTCTCTGGTGAATCCTCTCATCCCCTGCACCTCTGGCCTGCACCCCAGCTCTTGTATGAATAAACAAATCTTTGGGGGAAAAAAGACGGGTGAAAAACATACTAAGGATGAAGGGAACAAGCCCTGCAATTAGTGGGTTAAACTTTACTTCCCCACCACACACACAGCTTTGCAAAGGGAGGAAAGAGGGGTGGCGGAGGTTGAGTATGAAGTTAATCCCTGTGTGAAGAAGCTGCCCTTAGAACCCAACAGCAGGATGCACTATAATGTGCAGGTGGTAGTGGGGAGGGGCACCCCTGGAAAGGGTGCGGACATTCTCACCTGTTCTAAACATCTCCCATCTGGATCACTGATTTATAGCCCTTTTTGCAACAAACCTAATAAAACAACTATTGGGGCCTCCCCGGTGGCGCAGCGGTTGAGCGCTGGGTTGCGAAGCTGCCCGCGGCCTCTGCAGCGCCGGTTTGATCCCCGGCTGCTCCTCGGCCACCGGAGGAGGGTCCCACATGGCGCGCAGACCTCTCCTGCCGCCCGCTGCTCCCCTCAGCAGTGTCCTTCGGTCCTTCTGCCTGCTCTGCTCCCCGCTCTGGCTCTGGTGAATTCTCTCACCCTCCCGCGCTTCTGACTGTACCCAGTGCATGTATAAACAAAACAAACAAACAAACAAATAAATAAATAAAACATGCCTCTATTAAAAAAAAATTTAAAAAAAAATAAAAATAAAAAAAATAAAACAACTATTGATGAGCTCTCGCTCCAGACTGAGCTGTCAACATGGGTGTGGGCTCATGGGGTCCCAAGTAATATGGTGGGGTGTATCAGGTCTCTTGAGATGTCTGTCCATCCGGCTCTCAAAGCTGGCCTTCACTGGAAATGATATTCCCCCTAATATCATTTTTCCTCTCCTTAAATAAAATTAAGAAGGGGGACATGTGGGTCTGCTAAACTTAAGCAGCCTGTTTGGCTGCCATTATGGTTACCTGCAGCTCTGCATTCCTATCCAAGGTCAGAACTGCCCTTCAGAACCAGTCAATCAGGCATAGGAGCCAAACCTTACAAGGTGCCTTTCACATCAAGAGCAGAACGCTTGATCACTCTGGGAAGGGTGTGCATCAAGAGGTATGACTGGGAATGCCCCGGGGGCTGAGGACAGATGCATAAACTTACTCCTGACTCATACATCATGAGGTGTGACCGGGAACACCCGGGAGGCTGAGGACCAATGTATGACAAGGGACCCCAGAAGTTGATCAGTGGAATGCCTTATTGATGAGATTAGGACCGTGGCTGGGGGTCTGGGGTCCAGTTTTGATGACAATTGGTCATCAAGCTGATAACATGGTCAGCAGCCTTATGTCCCCCCAAGCCCCTAGATAACTTTCCTGAGTTCCACCCATTCTTTTCCCCTTGTCCTCCTAACGCAAGTAGCTGATGCTCTATGATTATTCTATCAATAAAAACAGCCAGGATCTTGCTCTCAGCAGCATCCTGCATTATGTAGCCTGCTCCACGACTCCCATGTCTTTGTCAGTGTGGTGTTGCCCGACGCAACAACTGGAGAAAGTAGACTGTGTGTCCTGCCTAAAGTATACATTCCAGAATGCAGAGCCACAAGAAATGGTGACTGTAGATTACAGGTGCCAACACTTCCATGAAACTAATGCCCACTAGACCAGCCTGCGTCCCTTCCTCTGCTGATGACATCTGATCTCGCCTAGGTAAGCGGAAGTTTTCCAGTCAACTAAGGCAATGGCTCACTGGCAAAAAATAGGAGAGGGAAAGACATCAATTTTCCCACTATTCTCCTAGATTTTTCTTGGCTGAGACACCGTTAAGGACAGATGAACAGGAGAAAGGCATCTAATTCAAACATGCAAGGACTTCCAGGATAGGAGGCTGGAAGATAGGCAACTGAGACTTGAGTGGTTGTCTGAGCTTGGGGCCAGGGGTCTGGGGTCTCAGAGGGGAGGAAGAAAGTTCACAGGATGGGAACAATGCAGGCTTGGTCAGTACTGACCATGCAGAGTTGCTAACCCCCACCCCCCCAGTTATTACCCTCAGCTCTTAATGCCAGCTACCTATGGTGAGAGTTCTCTTCTTGCTTACAGACCTAAGTCCTTTCAGGGAGTTAAGAGGTTAAAAAAAAAAAAATCCTGCATCAAATGCTTCTTAAAAATGATCAGCCTGGGGGGCCTCCCAGTGGCGGCAGTGGTTGAGCGCTGGGTTGTGAAGCTGCCCCAGGCCTCCGCAGCGCTGGTTCATTCCCCGGCCACCGGGTGAGGGTCCCACATGGCACGCAGACCTCTCCTGCCGCCCACTGCTCCCCTCGGCAGTGTATTTCATCAGTCTGCCTGCTCTGCTCCCCGCTCTGGCTCTAGTGAATTCTCTCACCCTCCCGTGCTTCTGACTGCACCCTGTGCTTGTATAAATAAATAAATAAATCTTAAAAAAAAAACCAACAATGTATCATACAGTAGTACTTTAAAAAAAAAAAAAAAGATCAGCCTGGAACACAACTTATGCCAAAGAGATGCACTTTAGGGAGACATTTTATACCCCCACAGGCACCAAGACAAATACCCATGCAGGGGTGATAGTGGGGGTTCCCTCACTCCTGGTTGGGGTGACATGAGGAAAGGAAAGGAAGCAAAGATGGCTGAGGACATTGGTGCCCCACTGAGCTGAGGGACAGCCTTAACACTAAGAAGGAGAAAGCAAATGTATAGGCTCCTAGGCGAACATGAGCCAAGGTATACGGCCTGCCTCCAGGTGTTGTTAGGGCAAGGACCTAGATTCTCCCCTGGGACTTCCAGTGGGAACACAGCTCTGCCCACACAAAGCTAGCCCCAAATGGAATTGATCACCTGAAAATTTGTCTTCACACAACCCTCTTGCTAAGTGCCATTCTCCATGTTGGTGTGTGGGTGTGATGGGCTCAGTGACCACATCTGTCCTCCAGGATCCTAGGGTCCCAGTAGGGTACCCAGACACCTGGAAATGGAGCATGATGAATGCTGTGACAGAGAAGGCGGGTAGTGACAATATCCCCTACTCTTCCCACGCTTCCCCATCACCAGACCCTTTGAGTCTTCTGTCTTTGTAGTAATATATATTGCAGAATTTGGCCCTTTTGGCTACAGCATGCCCCACTGTCTTGGCTGGTTGCTCATTCTTGGTGCAGCTCACACATCCCTATGTCCTCTTGATAGATGGGCCTCCCCAATTTATCTAGAAGATGCAATTTACCAAGGCACAATGGAAATTATCACGTACCCCTCTGGGTCCCTTCAGGCTGGCAAATAAACAAGCATCAGACACAGGGACAAGAGAAAAAGGGCAGAAGTTTAATATGTAGCTCCCTGTCTGTCTGTGATGATGCAGGTGCATCTCTTTTTGTTTCTCCTTTTCCTAATAAACTTGTCCTTTCATTTTTTATTTTTGCATAGAAGAACTGGGGTGTAGGCAGAGGTGCTAGGGGTGTGTGTGTGAGAGGAATCACCAGAGACAGAGTGGGGAACAGAACAGGCTGATCCACTGAAGTGCACTGTTGAGGGGAGCTGCTGGGAGACAGGAGAGGTCTGCTGAGCTATGTGGGCTGCTCCCTGGCTGGCCCAGGATCGAACTCATGCTGCAATGGCTGGCAGTAGCTGGAGAGCGCTGTCTTTAACCTCTACACCACCAGGGAGGCCCTCTTGTTCATTTTGTAATATCCGAGTTCTTATTTTTTTGAAAGCACAGCTATACTAAAGCTTCTGAGGATATCCCTCCCCACCCCCCAAATTGTCTGTTGTATGAAAGAGCAAGATTAGGGAAATGGGTCTTGTCAGGAGCAATATTCCAGAGGAAACGGCCTTTGAGTTGACAAGGCTACAGACAGCTCCTGAGCCGGCAGAAAAGCATTCTGGACAGAGCACATAGAAGGCTGGAGAGCTCAGTTGGAAAGGGGAAAAAGGACAGTGGCTTGGCTGAAATCAAACAAATCAAAGTCCCTTGGCTTTTCCAGGGACATCAGGGACCATGATGTCAGGATAATTATTTGATTTTTGAAAAGAACATTCTGGTCTAGCTCTGGTCTCCCAGAGAGGCCAGCGTGGATGTAGGGCGAGCTCAGAGGACTGGGCTGAATCATCCAAGTGAGACTGGGGTGGGTGAGACTGGGGTGGAGGGGGGCACCCAGCAGAAGGTGGCAGGCAAGGAAGCTGGTGGGCCAGGTGCACGGTTCAGGCAGGAGAACCTTAAAATGGGACTGAGATGAAACCGAGTCGGGATGGGAGTGCAGATGGGGGATCACCGGCAGTGTGAGTGTAGACAAAAGATGTAGACGCAGCTGAGGAAACAAATTTGACCTAGATCCAAATGGACTTGTTTTCTAGAAAGTTAAGGCCACGACACAAGCGAGGCAAGTGTATTAAAACGAGGAGCATTTTTCACTCTGGCCACCAGGGGGCGCGCCGAGCAACGCCCGCTCAGGCCAGGACGCGACTTGGTCCCGCAGTCACTTCCTCCTGCGGCCGGTAGGGGGCAGAGGTGACCCACGCCCGGGTTGTACCAGCTGTGCCTTGTGCCCGAGGATGCTGTCAGGGCCGAGCACGCTCCTTCAGAACAGGACCCCATCACTTAAAGGCCACAAGACGCCTCCAGTATTTATATCTAGACTTCCTTTCCTTTTTTTAATGTGGGGGGTGGGGTGCTGGGGACCTCCCTGGGGGCGCGGGGGTTAAGTCTCAGCTCTATGAAGCTCTCTGCAGCTACTGCAGCAGGAGTTCCATCCCCGGCCAAGGAGTTTATGTGCTCATTTAACGATTTGAAAGACTATATGTTCGCGTATATACACACGTTTATATATATATATACACATGTATATGTGAAAAAACACCATAAAATCAGGATTTTTTAAATATCCCTGTTTAAGGGGTGAATAAAATGAGGCTAGGCATAAGGGAAAATTGCCTTTGTTGAGTGTAATTGGCAACTTGTCTTACTTGTGACAAGTTTTCATTAACTGAGGGATGATATCGTATTACTACTATGTTATTACAGGGATAATTTAATATTTTAGCCAGAAGACCATTATCATTATTATTGTTAGTGCTGTCAACCTAAAAACACAGGAGGCAATTAAGAAGGCAAAGCATGTTTGTTTACTTGGAATCAAAAAAACTGCAATTTGGGGTACAAGTTTAGGCAGAAAACAGAAAACATGCCCTTCCCCTAGGGAAAAGGTCAGAGGTTTTTATGGTAGAAAAGAGGAAGGTGGGGTAAGTACTTAAAGAGTTCATTAGTTTAACAGGCTTAAGGTTTCCTGACTGCACAGTAATTGGTTACTGATTCCATAGAAAGGACAAAAAAGGAACTGATTCTATCCTCCAGCAAAACAGCCCATCCTCAGTTCTCCATTGTTCCCCTTAAAGCTATTATTTAACATGATTACCTTTTTTGGAAGTCTTTGGCCCAGGTCAAGGACACCGGTAATGTGATTTCTCTGTAATGAAATTTCTCTGTAATGAATGCCTCCTACTTCTACTTTAATGCAGCTCCACAGATGTCAACTATTCATCATACCTGGAATTACCATTATTTCTTACAAATATTGCAATTATTATAATAAGTATTACTATTGTGGTCATTATTGGTAGTAATAAAATAAGTAGGACTATTAATAAGTTGTTATTTTATAGTGATAAAATCTTATTACTATCATTAGAGTAACAAGTATTACTATTATCACCATAATTGCTTCAAATAAGTATGATTATTATTGCTGATAGTAAGTATTGCTATTCTAGTAATAAGTGTTACTATATACTTATGACTGCTTACAAGTAATGCTCTTTTTTAGTAATAAGTAGTACTGTTTTATCGTTACTATTTTTGTTATCATTTAGAATAATACATACAGGGCCGGGCCTCCCCGGTGGCGCAGCGGTAGAGCGCTGGGTTGCGAAGCTGCCCGCAGCCTCTGCGGCACCGGTTCAATCCCCGGCTGCTCCCCGGCCACCGGAGGAGGGTCCCGCATGGCGCGCAGACCTCTCCTGCCGCCCGCTGCTCCCCTCAGCAGTGTACTTCGGTCCTTCTGCCTGCTCTGCTCCCCGCTCTGGCTCTGGTGAATTCTCTCACCCTCCCGCGCCTCTGACTGTACCCAGTGCATGTATAAACAAAACAAAAACAAACAAGCAAACAAATAAAGAAAAACATGCCTCTAAAAAAAAAAATAGAGGGAGGGCCTCCCCGGTGGCGCAGCGGTTGAGCGCTGGGTTGCGAAGCTGCCCGCAGCCTCTGCAGCGCCGGTTTGATCCCCGGCTGCTCCCCGGCCATGGGAGGAGGGTCCCACATGGCGCGCAGATCTCTCCTGCCGCCCGCTGCTCCCCTCAGCAGTGTACTTCGGTCCTTCTGCCTGCTCTGCTCCCCGCTCTGGCTCTGGTGAATTCTCTCACCCTCCTGCCCTTCTGACTGTATCCAGTGCTTGTATAAATAAATAAATAAATCTTTAAAAAAAAAAAAAATAGAATAATACAGGGCCTCCCCGGTGGTGCAAGGGGTTAAGTCTCAGCACTATGAAGCTATCCGCAGCCACTGCAGCACGAGTTCTATCCTGGGCCAGGGAGCTACCCACATGGCACAGCAGACCTCTCCTGTCTCCCACTGCTCCCCTCAGCAGTGGATTGCAGTATATCTGCCTGTTCTGCTCCCCACTGTCTCTGGCGAATCCTCTCTCTCTCACACACACACCCCCACACACACGTCTGGCCTACACCCCAGCTCTTGTATGCATAAACAAAATAAAAATAAATCTTAAAATTTTTTTTAAAAAAACCCTGCAGTTTCCTTTGTCCTTCCTCCTTGCGAGGATAAAAAGAAAGGAAAGAAGTTTCCTTAACCCTGGGGATGCTCATTTGTAGTTCATGCTCAGTAAACTGGAGCCAGCATTAACTGAAATATGTAGGAGTGCTCCCCGCCTCCCCTCCATGCTCTGGGTCCCTCCCCCAGATGCACAGAAGCTGGGCTCACTGATTTCTTTTTCATCTTTTCAACCATTCGACTTTCTGCAGGTTGAGACTCAGGCAAAGTGAGGCCAGGGACCATGTGACTCTGGTTTCGCCCTGGAGACTGGGGATCGAGGTGGAAAGCATCCACAGCCCAGCCTGAGGACTTAGGTGGGCAGCACAAATCTCACCTACTAACTACTTGTCTGCGTTCTAAAAAAGCTCCTGGCTGATTGCAGACATTGCCTTCCTGGGGATTTATGCCTCTTCCGAGTTTTCTGTAAATCTACTCACTCCGCCTTCCTTCTCCATAGTCACCCAAAGTGTGCTCCCCTGTCCGGCTAGGGGGCTGGACAACTGGGACTTTGGAGTCTGCTGGGATCTCTCAGGGTGCCCTTCTGTGAAATAGGCCCAGTGATAGTCTAAAGGTGCAAATATTTTATTGACTCCCAACTGCTCACGTTAAAGCCTGAACTTCTTTTTTTTTTTTTTTTTTTAAGATTTATTTATTTATTTATACAAGCACTGGGTACAGTCAGAAGCGCGGGAGGGTAAAAGAATTCACCAGAGCCAGAGTGGGGAGCAGAGCAGGCAGAAGGACCGAAGCACACTGCTGAGGGGAGCAGCGGGCGGTGGGAGAGGTCTGCGCACCATGCGGGACCCTCCTCCGGTGGCCGGGGAGCAAACCAGCGCTGCAGAGGCTGCAGGCAGCTTTGCAACCCAGCGCTCAACCGCTGCACCACCAGGGAGGCCCACGCCTGAACTTCTTAACCAGATAGTATTGGTTATTGATTCATGAATCGTTGAGCCCAGGTGCCCTGGAAAGGTTACAGGGCAACCCCGATGTGAAAAGACACTGTGGATAAATGTGGACCTGTTTTCTATTCTAGACGTTCGTTTCCATTTCAAAGATAGGATTCCTGACTATCCATGAAGCCTCAGTCCACCCCCCACCCTGCTGTTCGGCCTCCAGTCTCTTTCAGAGGTCCTTGCAAGAGCAGGTCAAACTCTTCATCCTGCTAATTCATGTTCTTGCAGCATCTTCCCACATACCTATCCCCCCCCCCATCCTTACCACTCTTTAAAGTGAGGGCCCACTTGAAGCCCCAGAACTGGAACTAAGATTGCATTAAAGTTAAAAAACAACAACTAGAGCAAAGCAGACATCTTAGATGAACTTCCCTCCTCAATACCCCCTTCTGAGGGAGTTTCCTGCAGTTGTTTGCCCAGTAAATGAGCTGTCTCTTAACTCTTAGCATCAAAAAGCCCAACAGAACCTTCTCTACTCTCCTATTCAGGCCTTAACACTCCCCTTTTGTTAAGTTGATATATATATATAACCACCTGTCCTCAGGCTTTTCGTTCCTGGGAGGTCCTTCAGCAAGTGTAAATAAACTTTTCTTTTCTCCTGTTAATCTGTCTATTGTCAGTTAATTTTCGGACCCAGACTACTGGACTCAAATTGAAAGAGAACATCTCCCCTCCCATCATGTTTGTCACAAAGCCTTTCATAGAATGCCTTTCCCCAAATCACCTGGACCCCTCTCCCTGCTGGTCCAGTTCTGACCTCTTGGCCACCATTCTCAAGTACTAAGGAACACCCTCTCCCTTCCGGTTTAATTAAGACCTAGAAAGTAGTAGATTTCACTGAGTATCTGTTGAACAACTAAATTGTTTTGTTTTTAAAAGATTATTTATGCATACAAGAGCTGGGGTACAGGCCAGAGATGGGGGGGGGAGGTAAGAGGATCAGAGACAGAGTGGGGAACAGAACAGGCAGATTGAATGCTGCTTAGGGGAGCAGCGGGTGACACAGGAGAGGTCTGCTGTGCCATGTCGGTAGCTCCCTGGCTGGCCGGGGATCGAACTCGTGCTGCAGAGGCTGCAGATTGCCTCATAGTCTGATGCTTAACCCCTTGCGCCACCAGGGAGGCCCCAAACAACTAAATTCTTTACCAGAATCTTCAGGAAGATCCAGTCAAAGTGGACTCTTAAGAAATTAAAAACAGTCCTGCCTAGTAAATCTTCAATGAAGAGAAAAAGTGATTAGTTCCCACACTGATCCTCCTGTGGCTGTCTACAAGCGTCTGAAGAGATTTTGTTGCTCTCACTGCTATGTCATTTAAAACACTCTTGCATCTAGTTCATCAGAACCCATGCTTTGAAATTTTTTTTTAAGATTTATTTATTTATGCATACAAGAACCGGGGTGCAGGTCAGAGATGAGGGGATGGGGGGGAGGGAGAGGATTCACCAGAGACAGAGTGGGGAGCAGAACAGGCAGATCTATTGAAATACACTGCTGAGGGGAGCAGCGGGGAGATAGGAGAGGTCTGCTGTGCCATGTGGGTCAGCTCCAGATAGGTTGATATGTTAGGGGCTGCCCTATAACAGATAGTGCTGCAACTTAACCCCTTGTGCCACCAGGGAAGCACTTTAATTTTATTAATGAGCTTAAAGAGCTTCATATGCGATCACATTGATCAGTGAGGTATAGATGGTAAGGATGGGGCCCCTGAGGGTCTACGAGGTGACCCCCCCACACTCAGATGTTGGTTTACGAATATAAACAGACATCTTTATCCTTCGGGGCCCATCTTCATTCCTTGGCTAAAACGTCTAATTGCTCCTCAAGAAGTACACAGTGAGTAAAATGTGCTTGAGCATGGACTCCTGGGACCTTCAAGGCAGAGACCTGGTGTCAGGACTTTAGTTAGCAACAGGGGAGAGAAATTGGGTTCAACACCAAACACTGAAGAAGCTGGGGGACACAGCCAAAAATCAGGGTAAAGAGTCCAGTGGATGGGCAATTAGTAAGTGGAGATGCTTACAAAACTGGTCCAAGGGCATTCCTGCTACAGGAAGGTCAAAGACTCAGCATCCAGGCTGGAGGCTGAGGAACTTGATCAGATATCCAGGGTGGAGGGAGTGGCTTGGCTGAATTCTTTGCTATGTCTGTGCTGGACAGGTCAGGGGCCAAGGTCAGGGGTGCCTGACTACAGTTTGGTCAGGGAGAGTCTTATGCTCCAAACATCTTGTGTAAAAGGACGCCAGAGAAAAACACTGGAAAGCACAAGAGAGGACGAGACTGAGAACCTGGGTTGGGGCAAAATGGGCAAAAGCAAAATGGCGAAATGTTCAAACATTTCCGGCCATCATTTCCTTGACTGCAAAGTGGGATCCACGGGTTCAATACAGAAGCTGGGGTGGGGGGGGGAGGGTCGTGGTAGGGGTGAAACACAGGGAAACTGGAACTTTTGGTTTTGCATTGTCCCATCCCTCCCACTGACCCCCAGCCTCTGTGTTGGCCCCGAGGGAGTTCACTCTGGGAAAGCTTTCCTTAGAGGTCCCCTTTCAGCGATACCAGCGAATTTGCGAGGTGAGTTTCTTCATAAGACAGAGGTGTTAGTTACATTCAAAAGGCAGGGTTAGGGGGTGTTGCAAGGGAGTTAAATCTCAGCACTGTGTAGCCATCAGCAGTCCCCACGCTTTGGATCCCTGGCCAGGGAGCTACCCACATGGCGCGGCAGACCTCTTCTATCTCCCTGCTGCTCCCCTCAGCAGTGTATTTCAGTCAGTCTGCCTCTTCTGTTCCCCACTCTGTCTCTGGTGAATCCTTTCACCCCGACACCTCTGGGCTACACCCCAGTTCTTGTATGCATAAATAAATACATCTTTAAAAAAGAAAAGGCAGATTTAATATAGAAAGGGAGAGAAGAGTAAAGGACCCTGGCAAAGACACAAGGGGGCAGAAAGGGATACCCCGAAAGGGTTAGGTCTGCTAAGAGAGAGGCAGCTTGGTCAAAGGCGGGCGGCCTTGGGAGAGCCACTTCTGCTGAGGGAGGTCACTGCAGAAAAGCCACAAGTCACAGGCGGGCAGGAGGCTGCTCTCCCTCGCTGCTGCAGAAATCACACTGACAAAGGCTCCTCTTTTCCCTGGGAGAGGCAACATGTTCTAGTCATCGCATTAACACAAGGAAAAGGAGTTCATTGCAATAATACTTTGTGATGTACAACAGAGCAATATTTAGGGTATTGTCATCCTCAGCTCCAGTCTGGGAATAGTTCATTTCTTTGTGGAGCTGTAAACTTTGGTTAAATTAATTACTTCTAGGGTGTGACTAGGTTGAGTTGTAAGGACCAAGGGGTTCTCTACTAAGGTCTCCACCTCTGTATCCCACCTCTGGTCTGCGCCTCTGACACTCTCTAAAGCCTCTGACACTTGCTGCGGCAGTTGGCTCCTGAGGATTTTTCATTTCAATAGCTGGTGTAAGTTATGTTCGTGCCTTCTGCCCATTCCTCCAGGTTTTGGCCTTGCGTGACCCTGGTTTCTGGTCTTGTGGTGCCTTCTTTCTCAATTTTCTTCTCTGTCTCTTTTTTTTAAAGATTTATTTATTTATTTATACAAATGCTAGGTACAGTCAGAAGCGCAGGACGGTGAGAGAATTCACCAGAGCCAGAGCAGGGAACAGAACAGCAGACTGATGAAATACACTGCTGAGGGGAGCAGTGGGCGCAGCAGGAGAGGTTTGTTGCGCCATGTGGGACCCTCACCGCTGGCTGGGGATCAAACGGGCGCTGCAGGGGCTATGGGCAGCTTCGCAACCCAGCGCTCAATCGCTGTGCCACCAGGGGAGGCCCTCCATTTTCTTCTCTTAATCTCCATCAGAAATGATGGACAGATATGGAGGATGTTTGAGCATTTCACCGTTTTGCTTTCACCCATTTTGCCCCAACCCAGCTTCTCAGTCTCTTCCTCTCTTGTGCTCTCCAGTGTTTTTCTCTGGCGTCCTTTTACATAAGATGTTTGGAGCATAAGACTCTCCCTGACCAAGCTGTAGTCAGGCACCTCTGACCTTGGCCTCTGACCTGTCCAGCAAAGACATAGCCAAGTCACTCCCTCCACCCTGGATATCTGATCAAGTTCCTCAGCCTCCAGCTTGGATGCTGAGTCCTTGACCCTCCTGCAACAGGAATGCCCTTGGACCTGTTTAGTAAGACATCCCCGGCCCCACCTAAGTATCTCCCCCTGGCAATTGGCCATTCACTCCTCCATCAAGTTCTTCCCCTGCCAGTCCTCATTTCTCCTTGCTTGATTTTGAGTTGAGCCCAATTTCTTTGCCCTGTTCAGATACCCTTGACTCCAAAGGGGTTCAGAACATGCCAGCCCGAACTATGCTACTTTGAGACATTTACTATTTTGATTTAAAGGAACTAAAAAAAGCAGTGAATATGAAGCTTCTTTTTCTTTCTTTTTTAAAGATTTATCTGTGTATGTATGCAACAACTGGGGTGTAGGCCAGAGGTGCCGTGTGTATGTGTGTGTGTTTGTGCATGTGTGTTTGTTCACCAGAGACAGAGTCGGGAGCAGAACAGGGGGATCCACTGAAAGACACTGCTGAGGGGAGCAGCGGGGAGACAGGAGAGGTCTTGCTGCGCTATGTGATTCAGCTCCCTGGCCAGGGATAGAATTCAGGTCACAGTGGCTGGCAATTGTTTGAAGGCGCTGAGACTTTAAACCCTGCACAACCAGGAAGGCCCCCCCCTTCTTTTTTCAAAAGCAGGAGATAGAATTCTTAGATGAAGGAAGTCCTCCCCACTCTAGAAGTCAAAGTCACATTCTTGTCATTAGAGGCTGGACGGAGGGAAGTGCACACAGAGCCCTCCTTACAACAGTGCTTGGCACCCTCTCACTTCCCCGCATGCTCAGTCATTTTCCCACAATGGCCTCAGTTTCCATAACCTAGTGTAAAAGCAAGTAGATCCTGCCATTCCTTTATTAAGGTACCCAAGTCTCCTAAAACTCAGTGTGTATATTTTCCTCCTATTGTGCTCTCTTATGTCCGTTTAACTTGTATGGAGACAAAAAGAGTCTTCAAATCACCACGGTAAAAGGGTAAAAGCTGATCTCTGCTACAGAGGCTACTGCATGTCCTGATAAGCTCTTATCAGCGTTTTGATATGTTAATAGATCAGAGCTGGGGGGTGACAATATCGTTAAATGTTGATGTGTTGCACTTCATTAAATATTATTGCAATGAACTCTTCTTACTTTTTACTTGTTTTAACGTAAATACTAGAGCAGGGGACCTTTCCCAGGTGTCTACTGCAGTTCAGTCCACCCATCTGGTGGAAACGTGTGTGCAACTCTGCTGGGGGTAGATGAACGGAATCCCCAGCTAAGGTGACCCATGGACAATTTTGAGGGTAAAGTGATGCTGTTGATAATTGTGCTTGGCCCTCAGACTTAAGCTAGGTTGTCTCTCCACAAGGTATGGTCTGTCAACAACAAACTGATTTCCCTCTTTCATCCTTGTAATTTTTTTGATGTGAAATTGTTTCTAATCTCTCTAAGAGTGTTAAAAATATTTATTTAGCAAGACACCAACCTGACCTTGTCCTGGCCATCAACGCGTCTTCGGGAGAGGACTTCAGACCCACGCACCTCGTATGATTAGAAACTTATATCTCCTCATCATTCATTTGTTCACCAAATTCATGAATATTTGGAGTTGGTACTGTTTTCTACCTGGGAAGGGCCAAAAGCAAAGGTATATCTTTGCTCATCTTGGAGATACTTTTTTGCTGGTGGGGGAAGTAAGTAACTTGACAAGAAGACCATCAAAAACAAAGACCCAAACAACTGGATTCTGTTTAGGCTGTGGCAGGAGGTGGCCTTCTGGCATCTAAACCAAAGTTAGGGTGTCTGGGCCAACGGTTTGGCCTAGAATATTTTAGGGAGTAGGCAGAACGGGGGTTGATTTTGTAATCGGGGGTGTTTCTCTTTCTCTCCCCCACTCAGGACTCTGATTTAAATAACTACGTGGGAGGAAGTTGGGGGGCCTGTGTCTGGCCGGCTCAGGAGACTCAGGTCAACAAGGCAGAGGTCTGTGTTTGGTCCGCTCACAGGTAAACGAGGCAGTCACCTGGACCCAAGGAGCACGTCTGGTGTGCCATTAACCCTTTCCTGAAACACAATAAGGGTGGTGGTGGGAGATTTCTTCACCTTTCCTGTTTCAGGATTCAGGTAAAGCCAGATATTGTATAAAGACAAACACGGTGTGTCAGACAGTGATGAAGATTTACTGGAACACTGAAGCACAGTAAGGGGGTGGGGTGGAGTATTAGGATCTTGAGGTCCTGGAAGTTTTAACAAGGTAGGAGGGATTTCCTGAGCCTCCTTAGTAGGATTAACGTCCTCCCCACCCCCACCTCCCAGGCTGCAGATAAATGTTGGTCAATAGATTGAAGGGTTGATAGGTTGAGAGGATTAAATGGGGGGCCTAAAAGGATTTCCCAAACTGGTGGGGCCTGACAATAGAAGATTACTGCTGTTGAGCCCATCCAGAAAATACTAAGGGTGGGTGGGCAGGGTGGAGGGTACTGGGTGATTGTAATGACAACAAGGTCTAGTGATTTGCAAATGAAGATCTTCCAATTTTGCAGGAAGAATTGTGGGGTTAAGAAAAGCTTGGGCCAGCCTCCCCCTTGGGCTCACAAATCTCATTTCTTAAGTTTTTGGATTTTCTGAGTCCTTGTGTTTTCATTAAAAATTTTTAAAAATTAAGTGTTTTTCATTAAATTTACTTGAAATCATCTATCATTATAGTCTTCATTTATTTAATGTTCCTTGAATTCAATTGCATTTAGGAAACCTTTCACTCTGAAAAAATGTGTTGCAGCTTTTTTTCCCCGTTGAAGTAACATAGGTTTACAACACTGTGTGTGACCTGGGGGTAGAGGGTCACGCCTCTTCGGACATATGTGACCACACTGCAGCCATCACCTCCACCGCAGAACTTGGGGTCCCCGCCCCCCT
Organism: Talpa europaea; assembly: GCF_964194135.1. Lineage (NCBI taxonomy): Eukaryota > Metazoa > Chordata > Mammalia > Eulipotyphla > Talpidae > Talpa > Talpa europaea. The sequence goes on from NC_140084.1 coordinate 49,915,473, forward strand.
CTGGGAGCCTCAGTTCTGCAGTCCTATTTCCAGGGTTTGCTGTGGTTTAGTTTTATCAGTTCCTTTGTTTTGTTTTCTTCATATTCCACATATCAGTTGAACCATCCAGTATTTCTTCTTCTGACTCATTTCATTTTAATATTAATCCCTTCATTTTCATCCATGTTGTGGCAAATGGCAGGATTTCATGCCAGGCTCAGGGTGGGTCCTGGGGATGGGGGACCTGGGTGAACAAGACCCATAAGACAGCACCCATGGGGGGAGGCCAAGCACATGAGACAACAAAAACAAAAACTGTGACAAATGCCTGGAACTGCTAAGTGAGTCCTTAGACAAATAGAAAACCGCTAAGCCCAGGGGACTTGCGAACCAAAAGGCATACAGGATGTTTCCAGAAACCTAACCTGGAGGTTCAGGATGCTTGCTGGAGAAGGCGATTTACCATGAGAGCAAGGACTGAGAGAGAAAATTGCTAAGATAAAACCAGGGGATTGCAAGGAGCTTGCTGTCTCTGGATGAGGATCAGAGGGTGCAACTGCCATGGAGAGTTAGATGTGGACACTCTGGCCTCCCTTGACCTTGATAAAGACCAAAGCAACAAGGCAGAGGCCTGGCCTCCAGAACTGGGTTCACCTCTGTTCCTTGTGGCTGAGCTTCTATGTCTCCATCTGTCAGATGCCGGTAATATTGCAGGGCTAATACAGATTTGCACAACACAGCAGAAATAAGTGCCTCCGTCGTTATCAAAGTTGCTCTCAAAAGTATAACAAAAAAGCCAAGAGAACAGCATACCAAAGACACAAGCATTCATTGCAGCGCTATGAATAAATGATCCTAAAACTACAAAAAAATAAAACCTTTTTAAATTGGCACACTAAACCCCTAATAGTAGGGGGTTATATTATGGTGAATGTATGCTGTTTTGCCCTTTGACCATTAAAATTCATGTATCCATTATTTTATATACTGATCTTCTGCAATTCATCTAACCAATCTTAGCAAGTCCCGGGAACTTCAGTTATTCCTGGGGAGAATTAGAATAGGGCCTCCATTGTGAAAACTATGCATAAATTAAGTAAAACTGCACCTTTAAAAAATATCCCAAAAACACAGGGAGGAATTATATTGATTTATTTACTTATGCATACAAGAACTGGGGTACCAAAAAAAGAACTGGGGTACAGGCCAGAAGTGCAGGGGGTGAGAGGATTCACCAGAGACAAAGTGGGGAGCAGAACACGCAGACTGAAATACACTGCTGAGGGGAGCAGTGGGGAGACAGGGGAGGTCTGCAGCGCCATGTGGATAGTTTCCAGGCTGACAAGGGATCAAACTCGTGCAGAGGCTGAAGACAGCTTCATAGTGCTGTGCTTAACCCCTTGTGCCACCGGGGAGGCCCAGCAATTATATTGATAAAGTATGGTTTGTCAAAACACATTTTAAATATTGTGTTTAAAAAATTGTTTTGGTGTTGAGGGTTTGTCCTGTTTGGTGACAGGCCAAGCAGTCCCCCTATCCCTGCCAGCGCCATCTCCTCCCACCTGAGCTGTGAAAACCAAAAAAGCCTCTGGATAGTTCCACATTCCCCTGGAGAGAAAAAATACTTCCCCTGCGCCCCATTGAAAACCACGGCCCTTATCCTAAAACCCGTGGATTGTTTTGGGTTTTAGACCCCCAAATCCAAAAAATTGCCCATCAGTCTTATTTGCTCCATAAATATAGTCAAGTCAATTACAGTGTTTGTTGAATGAATAACGGAGTCCCCAGGAGGTGGGATCCCTTTCTTCCGGGTGTGTCCATTCAGACCAGCTCAGAGCTCAGGGATTAGGGAGGGTCTGGGCGGGGGCGAAGGCAGGGGAGGGGAGGGAAGGGGAGGGGTCTTGCTCCTCGGCTGGACGGGCCAGAGTCTTCAGCTCATATAAGGGCCCCGCAGCGTCCTCTTGCAGAGGCGCAGCTCAGCTCCACCTGGGTCCCGGTAAGCCACCCCTGGGCCTTTTCCTCCTCGGCTTCCCTCTCACCCCCCCCTTTGCTCCCTTGGGCGCTTTGCCACTTGGCTTTTGGGACCGGAAATGCCTCCCGAGTGAGCACCTTTGCACCCTGCCATCGCTCGCCCTGATTTACCTCACTGGTTACATTCTTCCGAGTGCATTCTCGGCATCTTTTGGGGTGCAGAATCTGTTGACGACCTCATCTGTAGGTAATCCGGCCGTGGGCATGAGCTTTGCTGTAGCCATGGCAGGAACTTGGCAATTTTATGTCCACCGTTTGGGGGTGGGGTGGGTCTTATCACAGCTTCTGGTTTTGCATTTTCTGTTTTCCAGGTCTGTTAGCCGCTGACCCTGGGGAGTCCAGCCCTTCCGCTGGGAATGGCGCCTCCAGTAGAACCCCTCAGCCAGTGGCACTCAAACTGTGGGGGCACTTTCTGTGCCAATGAAGAAAGTGCCGCCATTTTTTGAGTGTTACCGGCTGAGAAAGTACCTCCCAAGTGGGCAGAAGAGGACGGCGGCGCGGTTTCGACCTCGGGCCTACGCCAGGCTGGCCCAACGAGCCCACAGCCAGCCTGTGACACTCCAATGTGGAAGCACTCCCCAAGTTCCCACCGGAAAGTGCTACTACATTCGGGTATCACCGGCAGGCCCCTTCCACGGATCCCAAGCCTGGTGCTCAGCCTCTGCGCCGGAGAGTGGGTGCTTAGACCGTAGGCCCCACGGGGCCTTAGCACCTGGCGGTAATACTAGCTTGACATTAAGGGTCTGAAGTGAAGATGGAAGTCAGCTGTATTCACCTGCAGATCAGCTGAGCTTTATTTAGCCTGTTGCCCTGCTAGGGCACAGACGCCCTCAGGACATGTGGGGGTGCCCGTGCTCCCACGGGCTTGTGCAGTGGTGCACTATGGTAGTAGGTTGAGCCTACGGGGGCCTAGAGGAGCAAGTTCCAGCAGCTCATACTGTGAGACTGAAAATGGGGGCGCTTGCCGTGATCTAGGACTGGAAAGTGCTTCCATTTTTAGTGTCACTGTTTGAGGAGAGCAGCCTTGGATCCAGCGGGAAAGCCACCGGCCATTTGAGTCACCAACCAATGTCTTTCCATCTCCAGCCTCCTCAGCTTTCTAGGTTGCTGATGCAGCCTGGAAGTGTATTCCTTAGCCGCGGTTTGCTTCCTCCCCCTACATGTATGACATTCTGGAATCTACAGCACCTAGATTGAGTGGTTTACTGTATGTGGGTTCTTACTTTAGCAAGTCGTAATGCAAAAGTGGGGCTAGATGCTTGAGTTCATGTCAATGCATCATGGAAAGATAAATGTGAGTAAAATGTGAGCTGAAGATCCATTAAAGCTTGTATTAATATTGGTCCGTTTTTTTCCGTAGGCCAACTGAGGTCCATAAAGGTTTGGGGAGGGGGGAGTGGGCTGGGCCCTGAGCCTTGACTGGCCTTGCCAGCTTGGGTCAACCCCTGAGCTGAGACAGGAAGTTTGGCCATTTACCTTGTTAGGGCTCTGAAGTATACCTTGTCTGTCTCCTCACCCCACACCTGGTGTGACTTAAGTGTCCAGGAAAGGCAAATAGCCAACCTCAAGTGTCCTACTTGGAACCATTACATTGAAATGGCTTTGTCAAGACTTAAGCAACTTTACATTTGAAAAAGGTCCCTGCTGTGAAGGGAGGGTCTCGCCCTTATCTAGATCACTAGACACGTCCAGCCTGTGCTTCTGGTCTGGTTTCAGTTCCCATCTAAAGGCAATTTATAGGTGCAGCAATTAAGTCATTACTTACCCCGGCTAAACGAATTCACACAAGAACTGGGATATAAGCCCGAGGTGGGGTGGGGGTGTGTGAAGGGATTCACCAGAGACCGTGGGGAGCAGAAAAGGCAAATTGAGTGAAATCCACAGCTGGGGGGGAGCAGCAGGTGAGTCAGGAGCGGTCTGCACCATGTGGGTCAGCTCCCAGCCAGGAAGCTATCCCTGGCTGGGGATAGCTTCATAGGCTGCATCCTAACCCCTTGTGCCACCAGGGAGGCTCCATTTTGTCTCTTTAAATGGATAGAGGGCCTCCCCTGGTGGCCCAGCGGTTAAGCGCTGGGCTGCGAAGCTGCTCGTGGCCTCTACAGCACCAGTTCGATCCCCGGCCGCCGGTGAGGGTCCCACATAGCGGGACAGACCTCTCCTGCTGCCCACTGCTCCCCTCAGCAGTGTATTTCATCAGTCTGCCTGTGTTTTTTTTTTTTTTTAATAGAGGCATGTTTTATTTGTTTTTGTTTATACATGCACTGGATACAGTCAGAAGTGCGGGAGGGTGAGAGAATTCACCAGAGCCAGAGCGGGGAGCAGAGCAGGCAGAAGGACCGAAGTACACTGCTGAGGGGAGCAGCGGGCGGCAGGAGAGGTCTGCGCGCCATGTGGGACCCTCCTCCGGTGGCCGGGGAGCAGCCGGGGATTGAACCGGCGCCGCAGAGGCCGCGGGAAGCTTCGCAACCCAGCGCGCAACCGCTGCGCCACCGGGGAGGCCAGTCTGCTTGTTTTAAAAATAAATGGATAGGGCCTCCCCGGTGGCGCAGCGGTTGAGCGCTGGGTTGCGAAGCTGCCCGCGGCCTCTGCGGCGCCGGTTCAATCCCCGGCTGCTCCCCGGCCACCGGAGGAGGGTCCCACATGGCGCGTAGACCTCTACTGCCGCCCACTGCTCCCCTCAGCAGTGTACTTCGGTCCTTCTGCCTGCTCTGCTCCCCGCTCTGGCTCTGGTGAATTCTCTCACCCTCCCGCGCTTCTGACTGTACCCAGTGCATGTATAAACGAAACAAACGAACAAACAAATAAATAAAACATGACTCTATAAAAGAAAAAAAATTAATAAAAAAAATTAAAAAAAAATAAAAATAAATGGATAATTGATACATGAACCCCTTTTGTTAGCCCTTGAGGATAACGAGTCTCCAGCTGGCCACCCCTAACTAGCGCACCTAAGTTTACTTAGTGAAAGGCCTGTAGTCCTAAACCTGGGGTTCCCTACCTCTTAGGACACCTGAATCTAAGAGCAACAGTCCCATACCCAATACATAGCAGTTGGCTCAAATTCTCAGGTATCCTAGGGAATGTGTAATTCCTTGGTTACCTCGGTGAGGGTCACCCATGGGCGTCTGGTGAGTGGGGGCAGGATCAGCTGTTGCAGAAGGGCAGGGGGTGCAGGTAACCTACTTGGGAGGTGCTTGAGTCAGACAAGCATGGACTTCTGGAAGTTTGCATTTCTGAAGTCTTCAGAAGTTGAGTTTCCTACACTTTAATGGATTACAGGGACTGTTATCTACAATTCCAACCACTTGAAGTCTTCAGATGTTTTGTTACAGTTTAAGCATGTTCGTAGCAGTGTTGAGAGCCTGGACGATCATTGGTCTAGTCTCAATTTTTATAAGACTGCTTGGTTTTGTTCTTGATTTAACCCAAAACATCGATGGCTTCCCACCCACGGAATCCTAAGCCTCTATCCACTGAAATTGCTAAGAGTCCCCTGTCACTTTGAGTGGGGGAAGGGTGAGTGGAGTGGAAAGCGACCTCCCTTGAGATCCCAGGTCAAGAATCCCCCGGGCTCTCCTGCCACGTTCTCCATGGCACCCACATTCCCAAAATCAAAGCTCAAAATCTCATTACAAACTGACTACATAGAGCCTCCCCTGGTGGTGCAGTGGTTGAGCGCTGGCTGTGAATCTGCCCGCAGCCTCTGCAGCACCAGTTAGATCTCTGGCCTCCTGTGAGAGTCCCACATGGCATGACAGACCTCTCCTGCCACACCCACTGCTCCCCTCAGCAGTATATTTCGTCCTTCTGCCTGCTCTGCTCCCTGCTCTGGCTCTGGTGAATTCTCTCACCCTCCCGCGCTTCTGACTGTACCCAGTGCTTGTATAAATAAATAAATAAATCTTTAAAAAAAAAAAAGAAAAAGGAAAAAAAAACTGACTACATAGACTCCAAGTAGAAAGGATTTATGCTGAATGAGTTTATCTTGAGTCAATAAAGATCTTTATCTTGATTCAAGGGTCCTGGGATGGGCTTGACCTCCAGAGAAGGACCAGCAGATACCATTCAGCAGCCAATGTCTAGGTAGGGTTTGGTCACGCGGAGTTCCGCCAGCCTCCTGTGGGTGGATTTGCTCAGTTCCATTCCAAATAACCTGAGAACAGAGTGGGCAGTAGGATTACGTCTAGGATTGAGGTTTTCAGTCAACACATCAAATCTAATTGTTTCCCTAATTCCTTTATTTATTTTTTTGTGGGACCCTCGCTGGCAGGCGGGGAACGAACGGGTGCTGCTGAGGCTGCGGGCAGCCTCGCAGCCCAGCGCTCAACCGCTGCACCACCAGGGAAGGCCCTCCCTAATTCCTTTAATTAGTACTTTACCTGAAACCAAACGCTATTGGGAAATAGGCTTATTCTAAATAACACACAATTTAAGTCCCTAATCAGTGTTAATTCATTTAATCTGTAGTAGCCTTATGAAGAAGCAACTGTTTTCCTAATTTAATAGACTAGGATACTGGGCCTCCCTGGTGGCGCAAGGGGTTAAGTCTCAGACTATGAAGCTATCCGCAGCCACTGCAGCATGAGTTCGATCCCTGGCCAGGGAGCTACCCGCATGGCACAGCAGACCTCTCCTGTCTCCCCACTGCTCCCCTCAGCAGTGGATTTCAGTAGATCCGCCTGTTCTGCTCCCCACTCTGTCTCTGGTGAATCCTCTCATGCCCCACACCTCTGGCCTGCACCCCAGCTCTTTAAAAAAAAAAAAAAAACAACAAAACACAAAACAATAGACTGGGATACTGAGGTGCTAAATTGCAAAAGTGTATCGCTAAGTGGGTAAGTGATGGAAGTATGAACCAGGCAGAGTTGTTGCAGATCCTCACTAAGGCTGCGATGACCACATACCGCAGAGTAGGGGATAGGCAGCAAATTATCTAAGGTCATGGAGACAGTCAGCAGGGGTTACAGGTATCTCCTGAGAGGTATATGTAGTAAGGTCTCCCGTGTACGCCACATGAATGAAATTTTAACAAACTTTCTGGATTATTTGTGCAAACAGTGGACCTCAGTTATTGACCCTCACTCCAACTCTGAAACCCGTGTGCTGTCTTCAGATCCTAGGACCAGGTCTCACCAGAGGACTTGGAGTTTGCAGGCAGGAAGGCTCAGTCTCGTGCACAGCAGCCTGACACCGACATTCCCCAGGGCGTTGTTGGTCAGATAAAGCTCCTTCAGGGTCTGGTTGACCCCCAGGATGGAAGAAAGATCCTCACAAGCTTTAGCTGTAAGGCCACAGCTATCCAGCCTGTTGAAGCAATATCAGGAGTCAGGTGATATTCTCAGGGGACCAGTGTGAGAGAAGGTAGAGTAGAACCAAAGCAGTTTAGGTCAAGGGCAGGGTGGTGATGGAAAGAAAGCACTTAAGACTCATTTACAGATGGCCCTCCATCACAGGCCCCTCTCTAATGGACTCCTGTTGATTTTGCAGCCAAGTATCCATTTCCCCTCCTGGGAGTTCTACCCCAATGTCCCACTGAAACCCATTTCAGGGCCTCCCCCGTGGCACAGCGGTTGAGCGCTGGGTTGCGAAGCTGCCCGCGGCCTCTGCAGCGCGGGTTCGATCCCCGGCTGCTCCCCGGCCACCAGAGGAGGGTCCCACATGGCGCGCAGACCTCTCCTGCCACCCGCTGTTCCCCTCAGCACTGTACTTCGGTCCTTCTGCCTGCTCTGCTCCCTGCTCTGGCTCTGGTGAATTCTCTCTCCCTCCCGCACTTCTGACTGTACCCAGTGCATGTATAAACAAAACAAACAAACAAACAAACAAATAAATAAATAAATAAAACATGCCTCTATAAAAAAAAAAAATTAAAAAAAGAAACCCATTTCAGTCCATCAGGAATTCATGTTGTCCTCGAGCTCTAGAGGGGGATCTAGATCTAAACAAAAATGAATAAGTAGGGCCTTCCTGGCAGCGCAGCGGATTGGGCACCATGCTATGAAGCTGTCCACAGCCTCTGCAGTGCGCGTTCGATTCCCGGCCGGCCAGGGAGAAACAGATGGCACGGCAGACCTCACCTACCTCACCCGCTGCTCCTCTCAGCAGTGCTTTTGGTCTGTCTGCCTGTTTTGCTCCCCACTCTGTCCCTGGTGAATTCTCTCACCCTCCCGTGCCTCTGACTATACCCCAGTTCTTGTATAAATAAATCTTTTTAAAAAATGAATAAATGTAGAACCCTTGGCAAGGAGCTTAGCACACAGTTGATTTTCAATAAATGCTACCCATTCTTGTTTTTATTGTAATAGCAGTGAATACAGGAAAGAAAGAAATTGGAGACAAAGCAAAAAAAAAACAAAACAGTAAATCATACAGTACCAGTTTATACTGACTTCTGAAAATAAAGTATTTATTGACTTATGCAACTGAAAAACTGCTTCAGGCATGGCTTGATCTAGGTGTTTGAAATCTCAATCTCCATTATCTTCTATATTTATTGCTGTATTGATTCCATTAACAGTTAAAGTTAGCCTTAACCCTACTTGGTGACAAAATGCCTGCAGTTCTTCCCAGGTTCAAATTCTGAATGAGGACCTCCCTGGTGGTGCAAGGGGTTTAGTCTCAGTACTATGAAGCTGTCCCCAGCCACTGCAGCACGAGTTCGATCCCCAGCCAGGAAGCTGACCCACATGGCACAGCAGACCTCTCCTGTCTCCCTGCTGCTCCCCTCAGCAGTATATTTCAGTGGATCTGCCTGTTCTGCTCCCCACTGTCTCTGGCGAATCCTCTCACCCCCACCCCACCCCAGCACCTCTGGCCCACACCCCAGCTCTTGTATCATAAATAAATAAAATAAATCTTTTTTTAATAAAAGACAAATATTGTATAATTTCTTTCATACATGGTTTATAGAGAAACCAAGTAAATGAATGAACTAAATAAAATGAAAGTAAACTTTTAGGCTACAAAACCAAAATAGTCATTAAAGAAAGGAGAGAGGAAGAGGAGAGAGTAAATTGGGCAAAGATTTTGGCAGACCCCACGCTGTATGCAGAGATGCTGATTCACCCTGGACTTTACCCTGGAGAGAGACAAAGGGGGAGGAAGAACAGGCAGGAAGGAAGAGGGAAGGAAGACTATGTGGTGAATTTAATGTAATTTATACACAGTTATTTACAATGATGCACACATGAAACTTGTATAATGTTACAATGCAATATTACTGCAATAAAAAAAGTATATCAGGGCTACTTTGGATAAAAAGCTGTGAATCATTTACCCAAGTAAATATCAAGGAAGATGGGATTTTACAGAAAATGGTTAGAGGCAACAACTGAAGGAAACATTCAGCATCTTATGTTTGCATCCGCAAGGAGAATCAACTGTTTGCCCTTTTCTTTCCACCACTATACTCCTGTAACCGTCACAACGCATGGAGGGATAAAGCCCTGTGCAGAAAAATAAAAAGGGCAAGAAAATGCCCTGCCCCAGTGACCACCACCAACGACCACTCACCACAGTTTCTGGAGCCTGCAGCCCGGGTGCCGGAGGCCCTCACACAGCCACCACATGCCGGGGTCGCCCAGGTCGTTGAAGCTCAGGTCCATGTCCCGGAGGTGCGGGTTGGCCCGTAGCACAGCACACAGGCCCTCACAGGCAGCAGCGCCCAGGCGGCAGATGCCCAACCTGCAAAGACAGGGTCGGCTCATCCCTTCCGCACACACCTGGGGAAGGTGTGCCAGGCCCTGCGGTGGGCAGAGCTCCTGACTCTTCTCACCCTTGAGAGATGAAGAAGGAGAAAGAGCAGCAGGTGGGAAGATGGGCAGAAACCAGAAATCGAAAGGACCAGGAAGGGGCCTTCCTGGTGGCCCTGGGAGTTAAGTCTCAGCACTATGAAGCTGTTGCCAGCCACTGCAGCACATGAGTTCAATCCCTGGCCAGGAAGTTGACCCCCATGGTACAACAGACCTCTCCTGTCTCCCCGCTGCACTGCTCCCCTCAGCAGTGGATTTAAGTGGATCCACCTGTGCTGCTTCCCACTCTGTCTCTGGTGAATCCTCCCATCCCCGCACCTCTGGCCTGCATCCCAGTTCTTGTATGCATAAATAAATAAATCTTTAAAAAAAAGAAAAAGAAAATTAAGTGGATGCCACCTAGCTATACATATAAACACAAAGGAGAAACATGGGACATTGCATTAGCAAAGAAATTCTTAGATGAGCCACAAAATACATATCTATATATAGAATCATAGAAAAGCATCTAGATTTGACCTCAAAACAAAGATTTCCATTGGATGAAAGAATTCACGAGGAGGTTGGCAGATTGCCGACTTGCCCGAAGACATTTCCAAAAGCAGTTCATGGAAGATTAACAGTATTGGGGGAGCATCTGCAGATCAACAAGACGAATAAGGAGAACACACTCACAACACCAACATTTCATGAGCAGACCATGCACAGAAGGTGGAAACCTAAAGGCTGTTAAACACATGAAGAGACTCTCAGCCTCACTATTGATGAGGAAAATAGAATTTAAGAACATTTTACACCCAACAGTGTTGTTTTTTTTTTTTAAAGATTTATTTATTTATGCATACAAGAGCTGGGGCATAGGCCAGAGGTATGGGGGTGAGAGGACTCACCAGAGACAGAGCGGAGAGCAGAACAGGCAGACTGACTGAAATACACTGCTGAGGGGAGCAGTGGGGAGACAGGAGAGGTCTGCTGTGCCATGTGGGTAGCTCCCTGGCCGGGGATCGATCTCATACTGCAGTGGCTGCCGATAGCTTGATAGCATTGAGATTTTAACCCCTGCACCACCAGGGAGGCCCCCATCTCTTGGTCAAGTCTTACACTAGCCTTTGAAATATAGAGTTGATTAAATGTATACAGACTAATTATAGATTTGAGTAAGCGACGCTGGAAGTATAAGGTCAAACAGGATCATGAAACTGGGAACCAGACCCTATCTAGAGGCTGGGGAAGGCATCCTTGGTGAAGAGCATTTGTTCTGATTACAGATAAACAGACGTCATCAGGGTAGCAGGGGCACGGCTGAGCAGGAGTTAGGAGAAGCAGGCGGGGAGGTGGCCCTAGGGAGTGCAGACGAGGGCATGGACTGTGGGGTTGGATTCTCACCATGGTGAGCACAGCGGGACTTACCGGAGGGTCTGGAGTTTGCAGTGGGGATGCTTAAGCCCCTCGCACAGCTGCAGCACCCCAGGGTCCCCCAGGTCGTTCAGGCTGAGGTCCAGCTCCCTCAGGCTCTGGTTCACACTGAGTGTGGAGGCCAGGTCTCCACAGGCAGCGGCGGTCAGGTGGCAGATCTTCAACCTGCAGGAGATGCAATCCAGCCTCTACTACAGGGGCTTCTCAACAATGACAATGCTATTATCCTCCCTACCTCAACAGTCATGCTTTTTGTTTTTTTAAGATTTATTTATTTACTTCTACAAGCACTGGGTACAGTCAGAAGCTCGAGAGGGTGAGAGAATTCACCAGAGCCAGAGCGGGGAACAGAACAGGCAGACTGACGAAGTACACTGCTGAGGGTAGCAGCGGGCGGCAGGAGAGGTCTGTGCACCATGTGGGACCCTCGCCCAGCAACCAGGGACCAGGGATCAAACCGGCGCTGCAGAGGCTGCGGGCAGCTTCGCAACCCAGTGCTCAACCGCTGCGCCACTAGGGAGGCCCAACAGTCATGCATGCATTTTTTAAAAGATTTATTTATGCGTACAAGAGCTGGGTATTGGCCAGAGGTGGGGGTATGAGATGAGAGGATTCACCAGAGACAGAGAGGGGAGCAGAACAGGTGTATCTACTGAAAATACACTGCTGAGGGGAGCAGTGGGAAGACAGGATAGGTCTGCTGCGCCCTGTGGGTGCTCCCTGGCTGGCCGGGGATTGAACTCGTGCCGCAGTGGCTGGTGACAGCCTGATAGCACTATCTTCAACCCTTGCGCCACCAGGGAGGCCCCTCCACTGTTCTACTTTCTGTCTCTATGTATTTGATTATTCTAGTTTCCTCGTGCAAGTGGAGTTAAATAATCTTTGTCCTTTTGTGGCTTATGTCACTTCACATAATATCCTCCAGGTTCAGCCATATTGGAAGATGTACCTGAATTTCCATTTATAAGGTAGAATAAGATAGTTCCTGTTTATCTGCCACATTTTGTTGATTCCATTCCCCCATTGATGGACATTTGGGTTGTTTCCACCTGCCGGTTATTTAGAATAACACTGCTATGAGCCAGGGAGGCCAAAGCATAGAGGCACTTCTATACCATCGTTCAATACGAGAGTCGCGTTTTAAGTGGACCCCCCAAGAACTCACCACAAGATGCGCAGCCTGCAGACTGGGTGCCTCAACCCCCGACACAGTTGTTCCAGACCCAAATCCTCCAGCGCGTTTCCTGTCAGGTCCAGCTCCACCAGGTGTTGATTGGTGCTGAGCACAGAGGCCATCTCCTGGCAAGCCCCAGCGTCCAGCTGACATTTCCTCAACCTGGGGGCAAAGAACCAGTGAAGAGGCGCCACTTTGCTTTTCTGTGATCTGATGGCTCCTCCCTGGCCTCATTTATTTATTTATTTTTTAAAAAGATTTTATTTATTTTTGCTTAAAAGAACTTGGGTGTAGGCCAGAGGTGCGGGAGGTGAGAGGATTCTCCAGAGACAGAGTGGGGAGCAGAGCAGGCAGATCCACTGAAATCCACTGCTGAGGGGAGCAGTGGGGAGACAGGAGAGGTCTGCTGCACCATGTGGGTCGGCTTCCTGGCCGGGGGTCAAACTCATGCTGCAGTGGCTGCAGATAGCTTCATAGCACTGAGACTTAACCTCTTGCACCCCCTCCCCCATTTAATCACCCATCATGAACTTCTGCCCATCACTCAAGCTACAGAGATTAAAGAAACTTTGCCTATAGGAGGATGCAGCCAGAAAATCCCAATACACAGGCTTCCAAGAGCGTTGAGGTGGTGAACCCATCCACAGTGGGAGGGTGCCATACACCTGTGTCCTCTGTCATATCCTTTAAGAAGTTGGCCAATGGAAATAGGTGTTTCCCTGAGTTCTGTGAGCAATCTAGCAAGCGATTATCCCCCAAGGCCGCTGAACCTCTAATCTACAGCCAGTGCTCACAACACAGGTGAGCTACGGGGGTTGCAATTGGCATCTGAAGTGTGTTGGGAGCAGTCTCCTGGGACTGGGCCCTTTGCCCAGGGAATCTGTGGAATCTGATGTTATTGTTGAGTTAAACTGTAGGACACCCAGCTGGTGTCGCAGAACTGCTTGAGGGAGTGGGAGCCCACACATTTGGTGACCAGAAGTGTTAGAAGCAGAGGAGGAAAACTGAATGTTGTTCTAGAAGAGTGTCATTACAGGACAAGAGGAGCACTTGACTAAGAGGTCTGAGAGAGGGGAGCTCTGGGTTCTGACTGTTCAGTCCTGGTCAGTCAGGAGGTGCGGTGCTGGGTGGGCGGGTGCCTCCGAGGGAAGGGTGGGGTCAGAGCAAGGCAGAGAGAGGTTCAGCAAAAGTGCAGAGGGCTGGGGTATGTGCTCATGGAGAAGGGCAGCCCTGATTTAGAGGCAGAGACTGGGGGTCTTCCACCTTTAGGAGACATGTCAAGCAGTCAGAGATAATGAGTTTGCTGTGGGAGGCTGTGGGGATGAGCGTTTGCTCCAGGGGTAGAGACTCACTGGACCATCTGCAGCCTGCACTTGGGGTGCCGCAGCCCCTCACAGAGCAGCTGTGCGCCCTTTAGCCCCAGGCTGTTGCTGCTCAGGTCCAGCCTTACTACATTCGCATTGGCCACCAGCGCCTCAGCGAGGTCCTGGCAGGCGGAGCCGGGGACCTGGCACCTCTTCAGCCTGGGAAGGAAGGAAGGAGAAAAGCATCAGGCCACTTGGTTTAGGTCTGTACCTGTTTTCCCCATTTTCTAAAATAAATGAATGGAGATTAATGTTGAGACTTAACCCCTTGCGCCACCAGGGAGACCTGCAACCTGCATTCTTAAATATAGATGACACACAGACAGATAGAGGAGAGAAAGAGAGGGGAGCCTCTGTTTTAACTTAAATTGTGGTAAAATACACTCCTTGGGGAGCCCACAGACCAACCCAGACTCACCTTAGGTTCTGGAGCTTACAGTTTGGGTGTCTGAGCCCTTGACACAGCAGCCTCACCCCCTGGCTGCCCAGGGCATGGTGGTGCAGGGCCAACTCTATCAGGCTGGAGTTGGTGCTTAGAACGACAGCAAGCTGCGAGCCGTAGGCGTCTGGCAAAGCAGCCCTCTTGGTTCTGTGTGAGGGAAAGCAGGACAGAGTGGAGTTTTGTTTTTTTTTTTAATTTATTTATGCACACAAACGCTGGGGTGCAGCCCAGAGATGTGGGGAGTGAGAGGACTCACCAGAGACAACGTGGGGAGCAGAATAGGCAGATGTACTGAAACACACTGCTGAGGGGAGCAGGTAGGAGACAGGGGAGGTCTCCTGCGCCATGTGGGTCAGCTCCTTGGCCGGGGATCAAACTCTGGCCATCAAGGTGATAGCACTGAGACTTGACACCTAGGCCACCAGGGAGGCCCCTCATCCCATTTATTTGAGGAATACAGAGCACCTCATTTTGCCCCATTCACTTTAGAATCTACACTCACCTCAGTTCTCCATACACATGTAATATATTTTTTCTCTCGTAACCATCTATCTGATGTTAATTTGATTGCTTTGCCAAACTAAGAAGAACCCAAAAGGGAGGGGGATTTTCCTTTCCACCCCTATATCCAGAATTTGTTTTAGACAGTCTTCTAGGTGATTTATGGTTGAGAACCACAGATACATTAAATGATTTCCTTTTTTAAAAAATTTTGATCAATTATTTTCTTTTCTCTCTCTGCTCAGAGCTGATGAAAGCAGACTTTCCAATGAAAAACCAGAGCCAGAAATTACCCATCTGTGACCTAAGAGCACAATTCCTTCAATAGGTCTAAAATTAACATATCAGGAGGTTTCACAGGAAAGCACGGATTCCTACATTTTCTTGAAAATCCAGGTCTGGCTACCCAGGGACCCCCGTGAGCTCACGGTCGGCTCCGTGGGCTTCAGGTGGAACCGGACTTCTCTGGGCCGCCAGCCCTGGCCAGCCTCCTGCAATGGTGACCAGTCTAGCTTTGCTCATTTCTTAGCACCATAATCGCATCTGCCGAAAACAACACGAGTTACTTATCTCCCAGGTCTGAAGCCAGAAGGCTAAAAGGGGTCTCATGGGATGTGGGCAGAGCTGGCTCCTCCTGGAGGCTCCAGGGGAGAATCCATTTCTTTGCCTTTTAGAATTTCCAAAGGTGCCCTGCCTGATTCCTCCCCAGCCCTGCTTCTTGACTCTCATCACTCCGACCTCATCACACATCATAGTCCCCTTCAGCTGCCTCTCGGTGCCTCGTGACGACCTGGGACAATGCAGGGCCGTCCCGCCACCTCAGGAGCCTTAACTGCACCCGCAAAGCCCCTCTGCCATGTCAGCTCTCATATTCTCAATGTCCAGTGACTAGAGAACATGGCATCATTAGGGGAGCCATTCATCTGTCCACCGCAGTAGACCAGCAAGCACTGGAATTTATCATTCGTACTTTCGAGACAGTAGAAAAAACATTTGGTCTCCACCCCCAAGTTCCTGACAAGAAGCCCCTAAAACCCTGGTAATTTCCTAAGTGATAAGAGCACTAGGAAAAGCCTTTGTTCCAATATTTGATCTTTAACCCCCGTTCCTAACACAGAGCTCCTCGGCCCCTGGAATTTCCTGGGTGATAGCTGTGTCTTTGTTCTCGTGAGGTGACTCTGGTGGGCTCCTGGGAGGGAGCTGGCCTCCAGAAAGACCCAACCACGATTAGAAGCTTGGACGTTTCAGCCCCATCCCCCATCCTCCAGAGAAGGGAGAGTGACTGAGCATGGAGTTAATGATCAATTGTTGCCTACAAGATGAAGGCGCCGGGAAAATCCTCAAAGTATGGGATCTGGAGAGCTTCCCATTGGGTGACCAGGGAGAGGTGCAGGGAGATGGCGCCCACCAGGACCTCTTCCTCTGGGTGTTCCTGTGTCTGTCCTCAGAGCCCTTGATAATGAACTGGCCAACAGAGCCTGAATTGTTTTCCTGAGTCCCTGGGGCTGCTCCAGTAAATAATCAACTGCAAGGGGGAGAAGGTCAGGGGAACTTCCTATGAGTACCCAAGTCAGGCAGAAGTTGGGGGTAACCTAGAGACCTACTACTTAAGTTGAGCACCTGAAATCAGGGGTGGTGGGGGCAGCCCCCTGGGAGGCAGCCTTCACCCTGTGGGATCCCCAGGTAGACAGATTTGTGTTAAATTGTAGGAAATAGTTGGCGCCACAGAGAATTGCTTGGCATGGGGAAGAAACCCTGGTCCTCTCATTGTGATAACCAAGCACAACTCCAGATACCATCAAGTACCTCCTAGGGTGGAGGCAACAGCACCTCCCCTGAGAACGCGAACTGGGTGAAGAGCATGAACATGAACGTGGAGAAAGAGCTCCAGCAAGTACTTACGGCTGCGCGGGCTGAGCGCTGGGTGCCGCCGAGCGTGCTGGCCCGCCCTCCTCGTCCTCCCGGTAGGCGGCCCCGTGCAAGTGCAGCACGAGCGTGTTCCTGCAATTCTTCACGCAAAACGACGAGACCAAGTACTCCATCTTTGTGGCCATGTGGCTGACCACCACCACTTGGAAGTGGCTCAGAGCTTGTTGGATAAATTCCTCCTCTTGGATCTCATACAGACAGTTAAACAACTCCAGGGCGCCTTGCTGCAGCGTGGAGCCCTCGCTCTGAGCCTTGCTCTGTATCCACTCCAACACTTGAGCCTTGATGTGAGGAGAGACCTTCCAGCCCAGATTCTCCGCCAGGTAGCGGCTCATCTCCTCGTTCAGGAGTCCAAAGAGGAAATGGACCGTGAACGCCAAGAAGCTCCTTTCGGAAAACCCATACTCGGTCAACAGCCTGGCCAGGCTCTCCTCCCCATCCAGGATGTAGTACATGGCTGCGAAGAATTCCTGGAAACTCAAGTGGATGAAACTGTAGACCTTCTCGCAGTTGATGTCCTTCTGGAAGATGTTCATGTTGAGGAAGGCAGAGACATCTGCCCCATCCAGGCCGTGCTTCCTGAGGTCCTGCTCCTCAAACAGGATTTTCTGGTGCCAGAGGCCATCTGCGGCCAAGGAACACAGCCTTCTCTGGTTGGGCGGTGGCAAGAGGGTAGGGGTTCCCGGCTTGGGTTGCATCAAGCTCAGGAAGTAGAGCATGTACACAGCAGTGGTGGTCCTGGACTTCTGTCTTAAAAGCCCCCCATCCTCCAACTGCTGTTTGAGGCAGGTGCAAATGACCCAGCACACCAGGGGCACAAAGCACAGCATGAAGAGGGCCTCGTTGTCCCTCACGAAGTTGAAGACCTGGGCGGCTTGCTCTGCATCGTCGAAATACTTGTAGAAGTATTCCTTCCGTTCTGCTTGGGAGAAACCCAGGATCTCCACGTGCCTGGGGTGCTCCAGCATGCGCTGGAGTTTCTGCAGAGCCGTGGGCCTGGTGGTGATAAGCAAAGATAGCTCAGGCAGCACCTTCTTCTGAATCAGGCTGCTCAGGAGAAGCTCCGGGGGCTGCTTCGTCTCCCAGCAGAAGCAACAGGGACCTTGCGGGTCGTGGAAGGATGGCTTGAGCTCATCGAAGCCGTCGATGATGAACAGCAGGCGCTCGGGAAGGCGGACGAGGTCCCGGAGGGGCACGGTGGGCTCCGGCCAGCAGCTGGAGATGAGGTCTTGGGCGCTGCGCTCAGCGCTACCCTGGTTCATCTCCCTGCAGTTGATGTAGAAGAGATAATCAAACCTGTCTTGGAAGAGCTTCCCGTCGGCCCAGTCCAGCATCACCTTGTGGGCCAACATGGACTTGCCCATCCCCGCTGCGCCCTGCAGGACCACGGTGCGTGGAGGCTCAGGGCGCTCCTCGTCCGGCTCGAAGAGGGTCTCCATCTGGATGAGGCTCGTGTGGTGTCCCCGGTCTGTGTTCAAAAGTTTCTGCTGGGCCCACAGGGGACTGGAGTGTTCTTTCACCAGCAGGAGCCGGGTATATCGGTGGCTGAGGTTGACACACTCGCCCAGGCGTGCATTGCGGTCCTCCATGAGCCGGAATTTCCTGCGCACGTAGTCCCTGTAGGCTTCCCCGGGGTCTGATGGAGAGGAATGAAGGATGAGTGGAAGAGTCAGCAACTTTGTTTTTTTTTTAAAGATTTATTTATGCATACAAGAACTGGGGTGTAGGGGCCTCCCTGGTGGCACAGGTGGTTGAGTGCAGCGCTGTGAAGCTGTCTGCAGTCTCTGCAGTGCTGGTTCGATCCCCACCAGCCCCGGAGCAACCCACATGGTGAGCAGACCTCGCCCGTCTCACCTGCTGCTCCCCTCAGCAGTCTGCTGTTTCGTCAGTCTGCCTGTTCTGTTCCTCGCTCTGTCTCTGGTGAATCCTATTGTAACAGCATGGTCCCCAGAAAAGGGGGAGGTTCCAGGTTTCCTGCAGGGTTTGGGCTGCCCCTCTCCCTGCCCTGTAACACTCTCACCCTCCCGTGCATCTGGCCTGTACCCCAGCTCTTGTATAAATAAAATAAATCTAAAAAAAAAAAAAAAGGCCAGGCACATCACCACTTTCTGGAAGATGGAAAGTGGTGACTTGCGCTTAGAGGAAAAGCCCACCTCCCCAGCGGCATGCTCGGCTCCTCCTATTGAAGTAACCCACCCATCTCAAATGAGCTGGTTGCAAATGCAAAATCTTGAGCCCCACTCCCCATGGACTCGGCCAGAAATGCATCTGTATCAAAATGGCTGCACGTTAAATTAGGAGATAGCAAGTTTTCTCTGCCTCCTCTGAAAAAGGGTAGATGCAAGTCTGCGCTGAAGAATTATCTGTTCTATAAATCTTTTGCTTGACCTGCTTGGAAAAGCCTGACTAGAGGGGGCTTGGTATAAATGCCCAGGAATCGACCCTTCCCCAGCCTGGGCACATCTGCAAGGTCTGGGACTGGGAGTGGCGACTGCCACCTAGTGGGCATATATGGGCCTTGCAGACTGGGCATCGCTCACAGGAGGGGTCCCGTCGCAGCACCCAGTTTGCCAAGGGGGAGAAACTCTGATTTAAACACAATGGATCCTCTTGCATTCAGATGTCATCACAGGCCCAGAATATCTGCCCACAGGAAGGTAAAAAAGATCTGAAGGTGATTCCAGGACTGTATCAAAACGAAGGCATGGAAAACAGATCCATAACTTGATTATTTGCCATTTTGACTGCTTTAAGCCCCAGACTCAGTGGCTCGAAGTGCATCCACAGCACTGTGCTCCGTCACCACATAATCTCCAGGACTTTTTCATCCTCCTCAACAGAAACTCCATACCGACTACACAGTAACGCCCCGTTCTCCTCTCTGCCCTGAGTCCGTGGTGGCCACCCCAGTCTGCTTCCTTGTCTCTAGGAATGTGACGGCTTTAGGGGCCTGTGGAGTGGAGTTATTGGAGTTAGGGTATTGAAGCAAAAATACAGGACAATTAGGAAATGAAGCAAAAATACAGGACACATATAACTCCAATATCTGTGGGCAGATATTGGAGTTATATGTGTCCTGTATTTTTGCTTCATTTCCTTTAGCAGAATATTTGCAAAGTTCATCCATGTTGCACCAAATATCAGAATGTCATCCCTTTTTAAAGCCAGTCAGAAGGTGACAAGTCTAAGGGCGACACTCCAGTGTCTCCTCTGTAGAGAGGTCGATGGAACTGAAAATTAGGAAGAGGTTGGGATTTGGCACAAATCCACTACATTAATTCTGCAAACGCCCATCCCAAAACATTTTTTTTTTCTTTTTTTTTTCACGTCAGAAGGGTAATGTGCCGACGTCGTAACAAGGTTTAAGGGAGGCACATCTCACACAGCCGCGTGAGCACCCAATCATCATGCTTATGAACCGGAAAAGGATCAAAACATTTTCTTATAAGCAAGCCTTAAAGAAATGCCTTTTTTTGCTTAAATACCCTCGGTAGGAGAGTCTGGTACATATGACAAATTCATTCGAGCAGGCGCGTGGCTCGGGGCTCACCTTTCCTGGGAGTTTGGGGCAGAACGGCCACCCATCCTGACTGGTGCCCCAAGGGGGACTGGCCTCCAGGCGGGGTGTCTGGAAGAGAAATTTTGTAAATCAGCTAACAGGTATCTGACTCAGTAATATTAGCTACTGTTACGTCAAACTGTCCCCATGAGAACTCACACGCCAGAATGTTCAGCAGTCACGTGCAGTCAGCATTCTTCATAACTCACTTTCTTTCCTGAATATTCATCAAGAGGCCCGGCACCTCCATCTACCCACGTCAGCCAATTCAGCCGACAAGTTCTGAATCAGTTTGGGTTATCCCCTCCCATGGCCATGTCCCATGTCCCATCCATCATCCATGTGTTCATTCCCTTCATTCCATTCCATTTACACACTCACACACTCTCACACACACACACACAATTTAATAATAAAAGAAATCTGAAGCTCTGTGTGTGGGCCAATGTTATCCAGACATTTTTCTAGGCATTAGATATAGAGGGATAAACAACACACCAGGTCCGCACTGCATGGACCTTACATTCTAACGGTGTGTGGAGAGTTCAGTACACACAAAATGAACACCATATAATGTTTGCATAAGATGTGTGACCCACATAACCTCTGAGATGATGATGAAGACTGTCTAAAACTAACCATGCTAGGGCCTCTCTGGAGGTACAAGGCGTTAAGTCTACACACTGTGACGCTATCCAGGGAGCTACCCACATGGCGCAGCAGATCTCTCCTGTCTCCCCGCTGCTCCCCTCAGCAGTGGATTTCAGTAGATCCGCCTGTTCTGCTCCCCACTCTGTCTCTGGTGAGTCCTCTCACCCTCCACACCTCTGGCCTGTACCCCAGTTCTTGTATGCATAAATAAATCTTTAAAAAAATTAAACAGGCTACGTGAAAAAGGATGAAAATAGTAATCCCAGTCTCAGGGATTACCACCGAGGAGAGGGGAATTGTACCCTTGCCTGTCCCATCACCTCCTTACCCCTCACCAGGTCCTCTCTCTGTCCTCTCTCGCATAGGTCCTTCCTGTTGATCCGCTCAAAGAGGCTCAGAGCCAGCCGCCAGGCGTCCCTGGCCCCACAGTGGGCCACCAGCAGCTGGGCCATCTCCAGGGGGCCTGCGGTCTCCATGCGCCCCCAAGGGATCCTGCCCCGCCCTAGCTCGGCCACAGCCCCCAGGTAGAACTTGAACTTCTTCAGGTCCACAGCCTCCAGTTCTTCCAAGTAGGTGGACAGGAGACAGAGGCCATCCCTGACTGGGGTGCGGGGCATGGGGGCGTCGTGAACCCCAAAGAAGAGAAGCTGGAGACCAGGACAGACAATCCCGACATGCCTACTGTCCAGCTGTTCACAGGCAGAGGCTGCAGGATGGTGCGGGAGGAAAGCCCTGCTGATGAAATAGTTGCTTTCTCATCCCTCAGTTCCCGCCTGCCCAGCTGCCTGACACGTGTTCACTCAAGAAGAGGAAGTGGCGAGAGGTTAGGAAATCTCAAAAGAAAGCATCCCACTTCTTTTTTTAAAATAAATTTTATTTATTTATTTAAAAGATTTAATTTATTTATCTATGCATACAAGAACTGCGGTACAGGCCAGAGGTGCGGGGGTGAGAGGAATCACCAGTGAGAGTGGGGAGAACAAGTGGGTTCACTGAAATTCACTGCTGAGGGGAGCAGCGGGGAGACAGGAGAGATCTGCTGTGTCCTTGTGGGTCAGCTCCCTGGTCAGGGATCCAACTCCTGCTGCAGAGGCTGGTGATAGCTTCGTAGTGCTGAGACTTAACCCCTGCGCCACCAGGGAGGCCCAAAAGCATTTCATTTCTGCTTCCTCTACCTTGGTAGTCGGGTACTCTCTTTCTGTTGCGTCCGTCTGGGTGCGTCTCGAACTGGACGCCTCTTCGGAACAGCATCAGATGGGTGAGCAGTAGAAAAACAGTGAATGGAAAACTCAGGGGTGGAGCAGCTACATGCTTGTAGATTCTAAAGCACAACGGAGCCGACCAGGGGTGTTTATTCTGCATTTTGGGACCTGAGGCCTCCAGGACAGGACTGACAAGGAGGGGGTGACCTCATCCTCACTCTGAGAGAAAAGATGAGACTGTTAGAGATGATTATATAGAGAAGACATATTTACTGATAAACCTAGAACTGGCTGGAGCCCCCTGAACTACATTCCTCTAGGTCATCAAAGAGAGCAGTGATGGCTCTTTCGATTGGGTTGACGGTAGGAGCTTGGGATGTGATGCTATCGTTTCTGGTCTCTGGTGTGGACAAGGACAGAAGCTTCCCTTCCCCTTGGGTCCTCACCGCTCTCACCCCCAGACTGGACCCATTAAGAAAATCCTATCTGACCCCTCTGGGGGGACTAACCCCACACCGGCAACTAAGACAGTGCCTGGAACAGGGCATGCAGGCCAGGTGCCCAGCAGGCTCCCAGCTGGTGGCGAGGCTGCTGGCCCAGGTCCACATTTGCACAACTTCGCAAATATACAAGCCTCCCCCCACCTTCACCCCAACCCCTGCTGCACAAACACACACGCCTTCAAAGAGTGGATTTATGCTATGTGAGTTAATGTGAGAAAATAATCTGACTATAAATGCAACATAAGTGAGATATTTAGGCAATGAGATAATATGATAAAAATGAAGTTTTATATATATATATATATATATATATATATATATATATATGTATTTAAAAAGAATATCACCCACCATCCGGTTAGAGCTGCTTTTAAATATGTCCAAAATCATGTGTTTCCTGCTTTGTCTGAGTGGATGCAACACTTTGGTGATTTATACATTTTCAGTAGTCAGCTGTCAGTCCAAGTGGGATTAGTTCTGCGGCTGCAGCAAATCTGCAGGTAAGGTGTACGGCTGGGCAGTGGGTGCTCAGCACCCAGGCTCTCCCCACTTCTGCTCTCACCCCGTCATGCACTTGCACTGTCCTGCCTGACACCACGTGGTCACAGGTGGCTGGCACAGCCATCCACAGGGAAGCAGCGAAGGAAATGCTCTTCTCAGAAGGCAACTGACATTTCATGGCCCAGAACTTGGGTGCTGGGGCATCTCCCCCACCCCTCCCCCCTTCTCCACCTCCCCCACTTCTCTCTGGTCTGCAAGGCAGGGTTCACACCACTTGCCGATGAGGATGCTCTGCGGATTGGAAGGAAGCGGTGATTTCAACCCATGAATGATTTTGCCAGGTCTTCCCACCCTGGTCTCTGCCCCTGCCTTGTTTGGTGACGCGGACAGCCAGACAGCCGAGGAAGTTCTCTGCTATCAAGGAAGACTCTAGTCTGAATGAATTTGCATTAGGGGGAGGCTGGGGTTAGGGTTAGGGTTAGGGTTAGAGAGCAGCTTTGCCTCTCACTCTCCCAGCCCAAGTTTTTATCAAAGAGATGAACAAAGGAGCAAGAAAATTACACACATTTGCGTTTTTGCTTATACAGATTAATAAGTTGCTGCTGAAACAAGTTTGTCTTTCTTTTTTTAAAAATATTTATTTATTTTTTTCAAGATTTATTTTATTTGTACAAGAGCTGGGACACAGGGCAGAGTCGCGGGAGTGTGAGAGGATTCACCAGAGCCAGAGCGGGGAGCAGAACAGGCAGACAGACTGAAAGCACTGCTGAGGGGAGCAGCGGGCGGCAGGAGAGGTCTGCCGCACCAAGTGGGTCAGGAGATAGATCTCCTGTTGCAGTGGCTGCTGTAGCTCCATAGTGCTGAGACTTAACCCCTGTGCCACCAGGGAGGCCCCCTTTTAGTTTCATTGTGGGACTCCAGTGAACTAATGTCATTGCTCCCTTCTAAATGGCAGGCGGTAGGGCTTGCTGGGACCCATGCCGTGGGGTGCAGGCAGGGTTGGTCTCTAATGTGGTTCAGACTTAGCACGTCTAGGATGGGAGAAGAAAATGGCGCCTGCCCTGGTTCCATCTGTATTCCCAGGGCCAGACATACAGGAGGCGCTCAGGCAATATATGAATAATTATGGATATAATTAAACATGAACATAATAACTACGAGAATATAAGTATGAATGAATTAATGAAACAGATGAGAGTGGATGAATGAAAGAGTGAAAAGTGTCACCAAAAAGGGAATTTTAGAAGCCACATGGGGAAAACCAGAGGGAAAAGAAATGGGAAAGGTCAGTCCTTGTGAGGACGTCCAGTGGTGCTGGGAGGTTCTGCTGAGTGGTTCCCCACTCACTCCCACCAGTGGTGTGATCTACGCTGTGATCACACCTGGTGCATCTCCATGAGTTGTGGGAAATGCTGAGTCCTCAGGTGCCCTGGGGGAGCCAGAGCTGCCCAGGGGAGTTCACACATACCTACAGAGAACACGTGTCTACCCCCTTCAAGGACCCTACACTGCTGCTAGCACCAGCAGCATAAGCTCAGAGACAACTGGTCCCAAGTGGAAATCATCATTCCCAACTTATTTTTCTTTAAGATTTATTTATTTTTATACAAGAACCGGGGTATAGGCCAGATGTGCAGGAGGGTGAGAGGATTCACCAGAGACAGAGTGGGGAACAGAACAGGCAGACTGAAGAAATACACTGCTGAGGGGAGCAGCGGGTGAGCCAGGAGAGGTCTGCTTTGCCATGTGGGATTCTCACCGGCCGGCCGGGATTGAACCCGCGCTGCATAGGCTATGGACAGCTTCACAGTGCAGCGCTCAACCACCTGCCCAACCGCTCAACCAGGGAGGCCCATCATTCCCAATAGGACCAGAGAGTGTCAGCCAAGAGCAGTGCTAGAAAATGGTGGAAACAACTTTCAAACCTAGGTGTGTCTGGCTCCAAAGTCCAAGCTTTTGAACCCTCATCAGCTGGAAGGACACTTAGAGACCCACCTGGGGTCAATCCTCTGATTTGAAAAAAAGGTAAACTGAGGCCCAAAGAAATGAAGTCACCTGCAGACCCATCCCAGAGCTGCCGGCCACAGCCAGAGGCAGCTCCCTCTACCCTTGTCATAATATTACTGTGTCTCGGTCAGAGTTAGGCCGCCCCTGGGGTCTGGGCACAGGGCTTGTGAAACTTCCTGCCCAGCTGTGTCCTCACCCCACTTACGGCACACCCTGCAGGAAGTCCCCAGCTAGGTGGCCCCTTCCTCATCCGGCTTCAGTGATCTTCGGGGAGTTCCTAGGCCTCCAGGTTCTCATCATTCCTGCCCCCGCCCACCAGCAGATGCAGCCATTGGTCAATGACATTAAAAGTTAACATAAGGGGGCCTTCCTGGTGGCGCAGGTGGTTGAGTGCAGGGCTGTGAAGCTGTCCACGGCCTCTTCAGTGAGGGTTCAATCCCACCGGCCGGGGAGATATCCACATGGCACAGCAGACCTCTCCGGTCTCCCTGCTGCTCCCCTCAGCAGTGTATTTCGGTACATCTGCCTGTTCTGCTCCCCACTCTCTCTGGTGAATCCTCTCACTCCCCGAACCTCTGGCCTATACCCCGGCTCTTGTGTGCATAAATAAATAAAATAAATCTTAAAAAAAAAAAAAGTAGATCTACCTTAAGATCCAGTAGTTCTGCTCTTAGGTATCTGTCTGAGGAACACAAAAACAGTCATTTGAAGGGACGCTTATGTTCACTGCAGCGCTATTAGCAATCTTACTCACCAAACAGTACCTTTTAAATAGAACATAAGGTTAAAATTATTTTCATCTCTTTCTTTTTTCCTTTTATATTGTGGCTACTAGAAAACTTTAACACACGTGGCTTGCATTATATTCTGTTGGAAAAAACTGCTTTAAAATAGCACCGCATGTAGTCAGGTATGGGGTGAGCCAGGCCGTGCTCAGGCTGTGACACCCACCGCACAGCCACCCCCATGAATGCCAGGAGGAACGTGCCCTCCACTTTAAGATTCACCTCAACCTCAGGGCCTCCCTGGTGGCACAATAGACATGTGGCAGGCTTTGGGGCCTCAGGGGGCCTGCTCTGGGCCAGCCCTGTTTGGCTGGGCATTTACCCACGAGGGGATGGCTAACTCTGGGTGTTTCCTTTCAAACTATTTTACTTATATTCTTCCTCTTCTCTCTATGGCAAACTAATTCCATTGAAGTTCTTTTCTATTAAAGGTTTTATGTGACAGATGGCAGAATCTATTTAGAGTGGGCAGGTTTGGGAGTCCTGGGGTGTTCCTCAGCCTGCACGCTAATAGCACTAAAAGAGTTTGTAAAGCAGGTCACCAAATAACTTCATTTCATGCAAGCAGTTTCTGTATAATGTTGTGAGGGAGACAAAATCAGTTCCCAGCCAGGGCCACTGTCTGGAGGAGCTGGCGCGTTCTCCCTGATCTGTGTGAGCCTTCTTGAGGACTGTGGTTTCCCCCCATGTCCCAAAGATGTGCCCCAAGATTCACTGGGGTCCAATTCAGACGCCCAAGTAGTTCTGGGCTGAGTGTGTCTGTGATGTGCCCAGGATGGACTGATGTCCTGTCTGGGTGGGCCTGGGCTGGGGTGGGCTCAGGCTACCCAGACTCCAGCTCAGGGGGTGGGAAAAGGAGTGACTGAACAGTGAACATGAGTGATTGTTTAATATTCTAAGTGTTTGGGGTCTTTATTTAGAAGTTTGGTGGTTTTGAGACCAGAAATCTGTCTGAGGAATTTAATTTTTGTTTATGTCGTGTAGCTGGGGTCAAACTGTTTTTTTTTTTTTTTTCCAATTTTCCTTTTGCTTCAGTGGTTACCAGGGAGGAGGGGAGAGGGGCTGGGGAAAGAGGAGAGGGGGAGGGGGAGGGAGGAGGGGAGCGGGGAGGGAGGCTGAGGGGGGCTGGCACCCGTGGTTTGGTGGGGGGTGACTGGAATAAATGCACGTATGGAAGAGGAAAAATGTAACCCAAAATCAAAATCAAAACTCAAAATAAGTCCGTTACCCAAATATAAATAGAGATAAAAAAATATTTCTATGCCTGGCATGTAGTGTGAATACTTTATAAATGGTCATTTCCTTCATCTAATTTTAAATGGTCAGTTATATACAAAATTACTTGCTATTAAAATATTACTTGCTATTAAAATATTTAAAATATTTATGAAATAAAGCTGTACTTTCCAAGAACCTATCAACAACACTGAATATAAAATTCCTAAAAGCACATAGTTAGGGATAAGACCTGAATGTTTGTCTGTCCCGTTAATCCATTAACATTCTGGGCCTCCCTGGTGGCGCAAGGGGTTGAGAGGTAACCTATGAAGCTGACCGCAGCCAGTGCAGCACAAGTTTGATCCCCAGCCAGGGAGACACCCACAAGGCACAGCACATCTCTCCTGACTCGTCTGCTGCGCCCCTCAGCAGTGTATCACAGTCATTCGGCCTGTTCTGTTCCCAGCTCTGTCTCTGGGGAATCCTCTCAACCTCTGCACCTCTGGCCTGTACCCCCATTCTTGTGTGCATAAATAAATACATATTTTTAAAAACTACGTTAATATTTTTTTAAAGATTTATTTATTTATGCATATGAGAGCTGTGGTGCAGGCCAGAGGTGCAGGAAGTGAGAGGATTCCCCAGAGACAGAGTAGGGAGCAGAACAGGCAGATCTACTGAAATCCACTGCGGAGAGGAGCAGCAGGGAGACAGGAGAGGTCTGCTGTGCCTTTCGGGTCAGCTCCCTGGCTGGGGATCGAATTCAGGTCACAGTGGCTACCAATAGCTTCACAGTACTGAGATGTAACCCCTGAGCCACCAGGGAGGTCCCTCTGATATTTTGTTATAGCAAAATATCTAAGCGAGTAAGCGTTCAACCAGCGTGCCCTCCTGCCCCTTAGGGTCCCAGCACCCACTCTTCACTCCCTTGCTCTGTTCATCAGAATGTCTGTGGCTACAAAAGAGAGAAACGTGTCTCTCAAACCAAATGAAGGTCTGTATCATTTCAGCCCAACAGATGAGGAAAAAATGTAGCCTTTTCTGTCTTTCTGGTCATTTTTCATTTCCTTTTTGGTTTTTATTTGTGTTTTACCCCCCTTTGTTCCTTTTTTCCCTTTTTCTTTCTATTTTTTAGGAGAAAAGTATAGTTGGTGCTATAAACATACATTCTAAAAGCATCGAGTCATCTCATCCAAAACGTAGTACAGTCTCCATTTAGATTTCAAATAGAAAGTACCCTGGTTTTAGTGCCAAGTGGAGATAGATTTCTACAGAGGAACTCTCCCAGCCAGCGAGTTTCAGGAACAATTCCCTGGTCCAAGCTGTAAATAAAAGCCAGCTGTCCTGTTAACTATCTTGGGCCCCACATATGAATGTACTTGAGCAAATTCAAACACACACCCTGGTGGCAGGAATCATCTTTCACAGCTGAGAAAATGAGGGCTCAGTGTCCAGAGTTAATGGCAATTGAAAATCATAAACAATTTGGGCCTCCATGGTGGCGCAAGGGGTTAAGACAAAACCTATGAAGCAATACACAGCCTCTGCAGCACAAGTTCGATCCCCGGCCAGGGAGATATCCACATGGGGCAACTGACCTCTCCAGACTTGCCCGCTGCTCAATCTGCCTGTTCTGTTACCCACTCCGTTCTCTGGTGAATCACCCCCACCCCGGCCACGCCCCTCTGGCCTGTACCCCAGTTCTTGTATGCATAAATACATCTTTAAAAAAAAAATCATAAACAATTTGGTCTGAAAGTTAATTGCCCAGTAGCCAAGTAGAGCAAGAGAAAAACACTCTTTTAATGGCGTATCGGTGGAGGGTGGTCAGCAAATTTCGAGTCGTTTTCCTAGGGGGACCAGGAAAACGCACTGACCTCTGACCTCCGTCTCGGGGCCAGGTCTCGGTGGGCCCACCGAGGGCTGCAGAGGGCTGGGACCGCCAGTAGAGGGCGCTGCAAGGCAGCAAGAGCAAACAGCCAGCCTGGAGGGGGGAGTGAGCCCGGTGCTGCCCAAAAATCTTCAAATGACTCACCCCTGCGGGAATTTGAGCAAGTGAATGCAAATAGAAATGGCCTCCAAAAGGCGTGACCTTCCGCACCAGTTAGAGAAGCTGCAAAGCTTAGATAAGATCGCCAAACACTCAGAAATGCCAGTGCCTGGAGCGGAGGTGTTTTTGCAAAGGAACAGGACGCTGGTTGCAGGGCCCGAGGGATGATTTGGCGAGTGTAGTGGAGGTGACTCTGGCAGGTGGTCCGCTCTGGGGAAGGTGGCAGGTGCGCTCGGTGCCACCGGGTAAAGCTGGACTTGAACGCAGGACCTGCTTGCATTCATTCAATTTAAAATCAAGGAAGAAAAAATAAAATAAAATAAAATCAAGGAAGGAGGAAGAGACGTAGGGGGTTGGGGTGGGCCCTGAGCAGAGGAGGGAAGGAAGAACCAAGCGAGCAGGAACCTGCCATGAAGCAAGTCTGCCTTCTTTTTCTTTTTCGAGAAAATTTGAAAAAATTGATAAAGTAAGTGGTTTATTACATTCTGTAGGTTTCAGGTGAGTCATTTATTTTTTTTTTATTATTTTTTTTAAATTTTTTTTTTATAGAGGCATGCTTTATTTATTTGTTTGCTGGTTTGTTTGTTTGTTTTGTTTATACATGCACTGGGTACAGTGGGGACAGTTCCGTTGGAGTCTGTGAGAAGGCAGCTGCTGTGTGTACTGACAACCCCATTAGGGCCCCAGGAGGAATTTGGGGGAGACTGTGAGTCTGGCCCCAGGTCCTGATGCATCTGTTCTCTCTGATGTCATGGGAACAAAAAAACAGCACCTAACTGTAGTTATGCAAAGGATATTTGGCAAACATACATCCCAAGTCATTTGACGCTGGCTTCATGGGCCCTGTTGGCTCTACGAGACGTGTAAATGCCACATGGCAAATGGTGAGATTTCAGCAGATCTCCAATGGCGATCCTGACATACACAGACGCCACAGACATGGTTTCTGCAGTGTTCAGTAGTTTTATCTTGTTCCTGATTTTTTTTTTAAGATTTATTTATTTATTTATACAAGCACTGGGTACAGTCAGAAGCCCGGGAGGGTGAGAGGATTCACCAGAGCCAGAGCAGAGCAGGCAGAAGGACCGAAGGACACTGCTGAGGGGAGCAGCGGGCGGCAGGAGAAGTCTGCGCACCATGTGGGACCCTCCTCCGGTGGCCGGGGAGCAGCCGGGGATCGAACCGGTGCTGCAGAGGCTGCGGGCAGCTTCCTAACCCAGCGCTCAACCGCTGCGCCCCCAGGGAGGCCTCCTTGTTCCTGATTTTTAAATATTTATTTATTTATGCACACAAGAGCTGGGGTGTAGGCCAGAGGTGTGGGGGGCGAGAGGATTCACCAGAGACAGAAGGGGCAGCAGAACAGGTGGATCTACTGAAATTTACTGCTGAGGGGAGCAGCAGGCAAGATAAGAGAGGTCTGCTGTGCGGTGTGGGTCAGCAACCTGGCTGGGGATGGAACTCAGGCCATGGTAGCTGGGATAGCTTGCTAGCACTGAGATTTTATCCCTGCACCACTAGGGAGGCCCCGTTCTCAATTTCACTTACTATGTTTTCTGTGGATCTGTTCATATTTATGATTCTTAATTTTTTTTTTAAATATATTTGTTAAATTTCTAGTTCTTTTCTGACTCTTTGTCAGGTCGCTTTCATTTGATTTCTGAGATTTCCTAATTGTATATAACATTGGTTCATAACTGCTATTGTTTTCTTCCTGTAATTTTGTGATTTAGAATAAGAATTATAAATTTGGTTGCATCCCATCTGCTTGCATTCTGAGATTCACAGGTCACTTGCTCATCTAGTTCTTATCAAATATGTTGCTCACAAGTACTTTCAAAAACTGTATCATTATTACTTATTGAGGTAACACTACTTTACCCCACTCTAAATGATTCTGTGCCGTGAATGGTACACACCTGTACCAGGTGTATGTTCTCCCTCCACACACTCCACCAAAACACCATTAGTGCATACCCTTTTTTTTAACAATACTCTTTTTTTTTTTAAGATTTATTTATTTATGCATACAAGAGCCGGTGTATAGGCCAGAGATGTGGGAGGTGAGAGGATTCACCAGAGACAGAGTGGGGAACAGAACAGGCAGACTGACTGAAATACACTGCTGAGGGGAGCAGCGGGCAAGGTAGGAGAGATCTGCCTCGCCATGTGGGTTGCTCTCTGGCTGGCCGGGGATTGAATTCACGCTGTAGAGGCTGTGGATTGCTTCATAGTGCGGTGCTTAACCCCTTGCGCCACCAGGGAGACCCTCTTGTATGCATAAATAAATAAATCTTAAAAAAATTCCTCTGCCCTAGTCCTCTGGGCTCCTCCCCCATTTGTTCTACATCCTCCATCCTCTCTGTCTGGTAGCCTCAATTCTGCTGTCAGATTTCTTGGGTTTTGCTTTTGTTTTGTCTGTCTCTTTGTTTTGTTCCCTTGTATTCCACAGATGAATGAAATCATCTGGTATTTCTCTTTCTGACTTATTTTGCTTTGCATCATCCCTTCCAGTTCCATCCATGCTGTCACAAATGGCAAGATTTCCTCTTTTTCATAGCTGAGTAATATTCCACTGTGTATACAGACCACATCTTCTTAATCCATTCATCTGTCCTTGGGCACTTAGGCTGTTTCCATAGCTTGGCTGTTCTAAACAGTGCTGCAGTGAACATGTATTCCTTTGAATTAGTGTTTTTGCTCTTGGATAAATACCAAGGAATGGGATTGCTGGATCATATGACTGATCTATTTTTAAGTTATTTTTCTTTGCTGTGTTTGTTGTTCTGTTTTTTTTTTAAGTTAGGGAATTAGGAAGATTCAAAAGCAGGTCATTCTTACTTCTCTGTAAACATATTCATTATTTCCATCCATTCATTCACTCAATCTTGTGTCCCTTGAATACTCACACACCCACCAAATGCATTGTCACTCCTATGTGCATGTATGCCGCGATCGACAAATACATATTGAATGCTTGCAAGATCCAGGCGGGGGCTCGGAATATACAGCAGATGCTGCATGTGCATTGCAGGGCAAAACAATTACTCATGTTTTCTCATCAAATCAAAGGCTCAGGAAGAGGAACATAAACAGTTGGCATTCGGGCTTCCCAGTGCATTCAGAACATCTGGGTTGGGAGTTAGCCAGTTGTAGCCGATGGAGGCTCTCTAAGTTACCAGTGTGGGCCTGCTACCGCCTCCCAGCCCCAAGCCTGGGATACAGGAAGTCTCAAGAAGCTGTTTAATAAATCAGCTATGGAAAAGCAACGTTTTCTATTTTGTTCTCAATCAAGTTTTCTCACTCTTGGCACCGCTGACTTAGGGGTGGGTCATTCCTCATTGTTGGGGGTGTGGAATCTGGAGCACTGTAGGGTGCTCAGCAGCATCCCTGGCCCCTGTCCACCGCATGCCAGAGCAGAAAAGGAGTAGAACAGGCAGATCTACTGAAATCCACTGCTGAGGGGAGCAGCAGGGAGACAGGAGAGGTCTGCTGCACCATGTGGGTAGAAGCCTGGCTGGCCGGGGATCAAACTTGTCCTGCAGAGGCTGCGGACCGCTTCACAGTGCTGTGCTTAACCCCTTGGCCACCAGAGAGGCCCCTCTTCTGCATTTTTTGATGCTTTGATAGATTAGGGCCATGCTGACCCTGAGGGGGCACCCTTTCGGGACTAGCTCATTGCACCTACCTGGCAGTGTACCTGATATGGGCCCGCCATCCAGTGGAAGGCTTGGTCTCCCTGATGTTCAGATCAGGCTCCTCCCTCTTCCAGGAGCGCTCTCAGAGGCTGCAGCCCCAGTGTCATCCCCAGAGGGAACATGGGGGGGGGAAATGGAAGTGATCAGGTTTTTTCTGCCCTCCTGCAATTAGCATCAATGATTGACACCTGTGGTGTTACGTTCCTGACGGTGGACACATGGAGTGTTTTGTGGGTGTGCGTGAGTGGGCACACCTGAGCAGAGAGACCCTGCACATAAGATGTGGCCACAGAGACCGTGGGCGAGGAGTGTGGGGAGCATGGTGGAGAGCGGTGGAGAGTGTCAGAGAACAGCTAAGAGAGCAAAGGGAGGTCTAAGGATTTGCAGGGGGCCCAAGCTGCTGTCTCCCTGCTGGCCTGTCCCCCCTAACCTGTGAGGATGATGCCGAGGGCTCCAAGATTCTCTTTCAAGCTGCCTGAACCAATGATGAACCCACTGGACTTGGGACGGTGGCCGAACAGGCCACTTCTAATCAGCTGGACTCCCTCAGCTTTAAGTCCCCTGGCATCACGTCTATGGGCTCAGGTGGTGACTTCTCAGTCTCCCCTCCTAGCAGAGGTGCCCCCAGCCCAGGCCTCTGCTGCCTCGTGACTTCATCTATAGTGGGGTTCAGGGCACAGTGCGCCCTACAGACACTCACTGGGAGATGTCATCTCCTCACGCAACCAAGGTGCCTCCGAGGTGTCCTCTGCCTGGTTCACCGAGGACCCCCAGCATCTTCCTGCGGTCCCCCATCTCCTCTGGGCTTCCTATCTTTACATTCATCGCTGCTCTGCTATCTTCTCTGCCCAACAAGATTTTCTTAAATGCAGAAATCAGATTATGTCATTTCCAGTTTTAAAAGCCTCTAATTGCTTCCCTTTCCCCTTTGAACAAGAGCCAGTCTTTATCAAGTCCTAAAAAGCACCTTCCAGGGCAAGGGGTTAAGCACAGCACTATGAAGCTATCCGCAGCAGCTACTGCAGCATGAGTTCGATCTCCGGCCAGGGAGCTGACCCATAGGGCGCAGCAGACCTCTCCTGTCTCCCCGCTGCTCCCCTCAGCAGTGGATTTCAGTCAATCTGCCTGTTCTGATCCCCGCTCTGTCTCTGGTGAATCCTCTCATCTCCTGCATCTCTGGCCTACATCCTAGCTCTTGTATGCATAAATAAATAAATCTTTAAAAAAAAAATCAACACCTTCTAGGACCTAGCTCCTTGGTAACCTAGGCTGCTGCACTTCCTACCTCCCAGCTCCTAGTCTCTCTTGGACCCCTACATTAACCTTGGGGCTCTTTCTGTACACTTCAATTGCATCCCTTTTATGTACACTTCAATTGCATCCCTTTTATGTACACTTCAATTGCATGCCTTTTATGTTGGGCCTCAGGCCATCTCTCCCCTGTGTCTGAAATGCTCGAGCTCCCTTAAGGTCTGTAGGTACAAGGCTGCTCCACACTCCTGGGCTCTCTGCTTAGTTCTACCCTTCCCTGCCAGGCCAGTTTGGCCTGGGACCAGGGGCCCCATCCTCCCCAGACTCTGGCCCACCCTTACATTGGCTGCTAAGGGAGCACCTCTCCTACTTGAAAACCTGTTGCTCATACCTTTGCCGTGCGTGTCCTTGAAGGGACAGGGTTTGTCTTCTGCGCTTCCACACCCCCGGCCTGTGTGACAACAGACACAGTCAGCAGACAAGACCCCGAGGGAAAGAATGAAAGTCAGACTCACTCTTGTCTTCATCGCCTTGGGACATAAATACATGTTCCCCGTCAGAGGCCCCCCCACCTCCCGAGAGGGAGATCTCAGCTGGCAAGAGTCCCCAGGGGGCCTGATTCACACACAAAACCTTGCCCAGTCGCTCCTGACCGCCCAGCCCCAGGCCCCTTCTGAGAATGTACAGACATCACGAGGGCTAAGAGCACGGGGTCTGAGCTTATCTGGGAAATGAAATGTCCTGTGATCCCCATTCCAGAGGGAAGCTGGACATGGTGTCAGCCCTGGAATGGCTTCCAGCTAGTGGGGTGGACACAGCCTGACTCATCAAACCTGGGGCCAGCAGTAGGTGGGAGGTCATGGAAGCAGGTTCAACGCCTCCCTTCTTTGTAGCTGCTGGTTGGTCAGGACTAAGTCAATAGTGGTTGTTTGCTCACGGCTCCCTGGGCTCTCTGTCTCTGCTGAGTGGTCTGGAGCAGCTCTGTGAGGTCTCCTTGCTGGGTGACGGATGAGTGTCTGCCTTCATCGCCATCATCAGGTTCCCCAGCGGCCACAGGAAATTTCGTGCCTGGTTCCGGGCTCAGGCATATCAGTGCTGTAGATTGCAAGGTGCAAAGTACTTTTGTGAGTGGTGGACATCTAAGGAGAGAAAATGATAACATGGATGGCCCTTGAGGGCAGTGTGCTACATGGGATAAACCTGACGGAGGACGAGAATTACCGTAAGATCTCATTTATATGTGGAATCTTAAAAATAACAACAAAAAAGCAAAAATCCACCGAATAGAAACAAAGACAAGAACAGTGGTTTCCAGGATCTGGGGGTTGGGAGATTACGGCAATGTCTTTAAGGTGGTACAAGCTGGCAGTTAGTAGATAAACAAGTTGTGGGAATCTATGGCAAGGCATGATGATTATAGCAACTAGCAACGTCCCTGTGTATAAATGTAGCAAATCAGCAGGTTGCACACCTTTAGCTTGCACAGTGTCACGTGTCCACTAGATCACAATAAAAAAAAACTTTAAAAAAAGATGACAACCCAGTTCAATTTTCCAGTTTCTTTTTTTAAAGGTTTATTTATTTATGCATACAAGATATGGGGAGCAGGCCAGAGGTGTGGGGGTGAGAGGAGTCACCAGAGAGACAGAGTGGGGAGCAGAACAGGTGGATCCACTGAAATTCACTGTTGCGGGGAGCAGCAGGTAGACAGGAGGGGTCTGCTGAGCCATGTGGGTCAGCTCCCTGGCTGGAGATTCAACTTTTGCTTCAGAGGCTGCTGATAGCTTCATAGTGCTGAGATTTAACCCCTGCACCACCAGGGAGGTCCCCCCAAACACTAATTTGAAGGGACATATGCATGAGGGGAGGCTATTCAGCTACCACACAGACAGAGTGGGGGATGATTTCAGTGATGTGTGGAACAAAGCCGAACCAAACACACTGAAATCTGACTGCAGAACTGAGGCCAGCGGAGGGGCAGAGTGGAGGTTGGGAAGCAATGTGGGGAGGGTGCCACATGGACTGTGGTGGAGGCTTATGGGTGCTCTGTTGGTAGATGCAGTGTGGTGACCTACTGAAGGGGTGTGAACCTACACCCCTAAATCTCATACAGTGTCATCAACCAACATCATCTCAAGAAGTGATAGACTTTAATGATAAAAGCAACGCAGAAATTTAAAAAATCAAAAAAGAAAACCACACAAAAGAGGAAGACCAATGTGAAGTAGGTAGATACTTGTAGGCAAAACCTACGTTTACTTGGGAATGATAGGGCTAAAAAAAAAATGTCCAGGGGCCTCCCTGGTGGTGCAGGGGTTAAGTCTCAGTGCTATGAAGCTCTCAGCAGCCTCTGTAGCGAGTTCTATCCCGGGCCA
The DNA here is from genome assembly GCF_964194135.1 of Talpa europaea. Classification (NCBI taxonomy): domain Eukaryota; kingdom Metazoa; phylum Chordata; class Mammalia; order Eulipotyphla; family Talpidae; genus Talpa; species Talpa europaea. The sequence continues at coordinate 49,951,854 of NC_140084.1, forward strand.
GGGAGCTGACCCACATGGCACAGCAGACCTCTCCTATCTTGCCTGCTGCTCCCCTCAGCAGGCAATTGCAGTAGATCTGCCTGTTCTGCTCCCCACTCTGTCTCTGATGAATCCTCTTACCCCCCCCCGCACTTCTGGTCTGTACTCCAGTTCTTATATGTATAAATAAATAAATCTTTAAAAAAAAGATTTATTTTATCTATTTATACAAGAACCGGGGTACAGGCCAGATGTGCAGGAGGGTGAGAGGATTCACCAGAGACAGAGTGGGGAACAGAACAAGCAGACTGAAGAAATACACTGCTGAGGGAAGCAGCAGGCGAGACGGGAGAGGTCTGCCGCGCCATGTGGGACCCTCGCCAGCCAGCTGGGATCGAACCAGCACTGCAGAGGCTGCGGACAGCTTCACAGCACTCGCTCAACCACCTGCCCACCCCACAGTGTCTGGTGACACCCACTTTCTGGTTCTCAATGGCCAACTTCACAGTGTCCTTGTTAGGAGGAAAGGATGTCCTGAGCTAATTCCATACAGGCTTGGTGGTCTCCACCCCCACTCCAGACCAAGCCATCAGGACACTGGAAATGACAAATCCCGTTGTCACCAACGGGAGGGGGCTGGGACCAGAGGGTGGGGCGAAGCTGCCAGGTTTGGTATAAAACTGGACACGAGGGCCTCAGGGCTGCTCTTGGCTTCAGGGCTCTTGGCTCTTTGCCAGCTCTCAGCATGCCAGTGGGGTTCAAGGACAGCAGAACGGTAGGATGCATTTAACGCTTTATTTCCCTATTTTCTCCCTGAGTTGTACATTTCCTCATTTCCCCTTCCCCTGTAAATAAACCCTTTATTAACCTTTTGTGTGTGCCTGCAGTGGAGTATTAATAAGTCCCTTTTAAGCGCACGGGTGAGGACCCACAATCAGGCAACACGTTTTATATCGGGGTTGCCCTGTAACATCCTCACCTGGCAGAAGGAGGAGGGTCTCTCTGTCTCCTTTATAAAGGCACTGATCCCATTCTTCGGGACTCCACCTCCACGCCCTCATCATCCCCAAAGCCCCCACCTCCAGACACTATCTCCTTGGGGATTTGCTTGCAATATATGAATTTGGGGGTGCTGTATGTGTGTGGGGCAAACATTCACTTTTCAGCAACAGAAAGTCTGCTTTAAGATAGTCCCATTTACTGCTTTCCATTTGCACACACTGCCTCCGTGTCCTGTTTAAGAATTCTCCCCCAAGCTCAGTATCCCAAAGCTGTTTCCCCGATGTCTTATTCTTGAACATTGATTGTTTTGCTTTTCAGGCTTAGACTGAGTTTCAATCCCCCGCCCCTACCACATTCTTATATCTTTCTTCAGAAATTCACTGGTGAACATATCTCACATTTTATTTGGGCATATGGTGTGAGGCACTGAAGTAGCAGGACTCCAAAAACTTGAAAAAGAAACAAGAGCAGATCCTTTCTCCGCTGCAGCACTTAAGCTTGTGTTCCTAAACCAACAGGCTGCCTGTGTGTTTTGTTTCCTCCTTTTATGCGGTCATCTCGGTAACATTAAATTATCAGTCACCTGATAAGCCTCATTTCCTGCCTGGGTTCTTCTTCTTCTTTAAAGATTTATTTATGCATACAAGAGCTGGGGATCCACTGAAATACACTGATGAGGAGAGCAGCAGGGAGACAGGAGAGGTCTACTGTGTCATGTGGGTCATCTCCCTGGCCAGGGATCGAACTCAGATTGCAGATAACTTCTTAAGCTGAGACTTAACCCTTGTGCCACCAACTGACACTGTTCTCAGCCCCTCCCCTTGGGGCATTCGTGCCTGCTCCTTGCGGGTCTAGTCTCTCCTCCTTTTGGTTTCAGCTCAAATGTGATTCCCTCAAAGTCTTTCCACTCAGTCTAACATCCCTCCCTCCCATAACCTTCCTGCATCCTTTTATTTGTCTATGCAAAACTGCTCTAGGCTGTGTTTACACATTCCTCTTCTCTGCCTTGAATGTGTGTGTACAGATCACTGATGACCTTGAGATGACCTTGTGTCTTGTCCTCTTGTCATGTGCCCTGTGATTCACACCGTGCAGGGCATTTGCTTGGAATAAAAGGGAAAGAAAGGAAGACAAAACATCCCCACCCTAGTCTAGGAGGAGAGTCCTGTCCCCTCACTGGCCCCTTGGGTGCACCCACCTACATCACCCCCACAGGGTCTGCTCTGTGCCCCATCCTGAGTGGTTTTGCCAGTATGAATTAGGCTTTTTATTTCAAATTTAGAGAGACCGCAAGTGGTGAAAGTCTCAGTTCAGCCCTAGGTTCCCTGAAGTGAGATATTTGTATGGGAGTTGCCAGCATTCCTGGACGCATGCCAGAGGTCATCGTGGCCAGCTCTAGCTGGCAGGTGGCTGCCTCTGGGGCCCCAGGCACTGGTCTCCTCAACAGGTACATGCAATTCCTGCCCTCCGGTCAGGTCGGGGCAGCACATCAGTCAATCTTGGCCTTCAAGCCTTCAAACTGTGTGTCTTGATCCCTACTGTTTTTATTTTTTAAAAAACATTTATTTATTTATTTATACAAGCACTGGGTACAGTCAGAAGCACAGGAGGATGTGAGAATTCACCAGAGCCAGAGAGGGAGCAAAACAGGCAGAAGGACCGAAGGACACTGCTGAGGGGAGCAGTGGGTGTGGCTGGAGAGGTCTGCGCCCCATGTGGGACCCTCACCAGGCATTGAACCGGTGCTGCAGTGGGTGCGGGCAGCTTTGCAGCCCAGCACTCAACCACTGAGCTACCGGCTACTGTTTTAGATATCTGTGAAAAGGAGTTGTGGCCTTTGGCCAGTGAGGGGCTCGCTCTGTTTCCTCCAAGAGCTCAGTAAGAAAAGGCATCTGTATTCATTTGTCACAAGGCCCCTTGCCTGGCTGATTGTAAAAAACTGGTTAAAATGCATGCACAGTTATGTTTTGATCTGGGAGTATGTTTACCACGGCAGAGGACTGACACACACACAAAAGAGGTGAAAAATAAATTTCCTGGTCACCCAGTTCTCTTACTTCTCTGGTCTTAACCTTAGCCTTCTTTTTGCATCTTTCCAGAACTCTCTATTGCATAGTTTATATAATATCAGTGTATATTATACATTGTATGATAATTAGCATGTACAGCCTTTGTTCTAAGTATCTGACATCCATTGAGTCATAAAATCTATATATAGATGTGATTTTAAGTAAGTAATACATTAATACACTTAAAATTTTAAATTTATGTATAGGCACACATGGAGACATTTCAGCCCCACACCTGCCCTTCCTTGCAGGACACCACTTCCAGGAGTTTCTTTTATATCTTTGCAGTATTTATGCAAACAAAATGACAAGACAGCAATACATTCTCTGAGTTTGACATTTTCTCACGAAAAAGGTTACATCCTGGTAGATTGTTTTGCATCTTGACTTTCCCACTGTAGGATCATATCCTGGAAGATTTTCCATTTAGGGAAATAGAGCTTCCTAATTTTTTGGACATGCACATTATCTGGTACCATTCTTTATTTACCCAGGCCCTTATAGAAGAAGATTTGCTTACCCCGCCCCCCCCATCTGATAAGCATATTTAGCAGGGGAGTTTTACAAATCAAGTAGATTTCCTTCCTTGTTCCTCCTGAAAATGCAGCCCACGTCTTCAAAAACAGTCTATTTTGCTTGAGGACGATGAAAGTCACCATCTGTTAAACCAATCTGCCCCCATGAGGAAAAGGAAAATCATCTCCTGGGCGAGAAACCTCCCCTCCGGCTGCAGGAAGGGGAATTCCCGAGGGTCTCCGAGGTGGCAGCAGGAAAGGCAAAATCTTGGGGTGCGGATCAGGACGCACTCCGCACCCGAGAAGCCGAGGAGGCAAGAAAGTGCTGGCAGGACACCGAGTAAATCACACAAAGCCCGGGGAGCTTGGAGAACCGGCCTCAGGAATTTGGCAGGGAGCCAAGGAGAGAGCCGGAGAGAATGTTCCTTAAGTCTAAGCAACTGCAGCGGGCTTGGGAGGCTGCCCGCCGCCGCCCAGCGACGCTCACTCCTCTCCGCACCCGAGGCCCCCACCCCTGCTGCTCCCTTCCCAGCTGCCTCGCCTCTCCAGCCCCATTCAAAGCCCTTGGAGGACCGTTCAGTCACCTCGCCCATCTTCTAGGGGGTGGGAAGGAGCCACATGCAGCTCCCTGAAGCTTCCTAATAAATCAGACACCAGCTCCCAGCAGCGTGCGCACGTGTGGACTTAGCTCCCCCCAATAATGTGAGGGTTTAATGCAGGAAATTCCCGTAAATTTCATACACGGTCAATAATGTTTAAATAAGCTGAACTCTTCCCTTCCCTAGAGCGTTGGGAAGTAGAGACTTTATACACCCCAACACCAGAAGCCAGAGAAATCCACGCTCAGAGAAGGAACAGTGGAGCACCCCAGCTGTGTAACAGCTTTCAAACAATCATTTCCTACCTATTCTGTGTTTTTATTTATTTTTAATTTTTTAAAAGATTTATTTTTATTTATTTATGGATACAAGGACTGGGGTGTGGGACAGAGGTGCCCAGGGTGAGAGAAGTCACCAGAGACAGAGTGGGGAACAGAACAGGTGGATCTACTGAAACACACTGTTCAGGGGAGCAGCGGGGAGACAGGAGAGGTCTGCCGCGCCATCTGGGTAGCTCCCTGGCTGGGGATGGAACTCAGGCTGCAGTGGCTGGCGATAGCTTGATAGTGCTGAGACTTAACCCCTGCGTCACCAGGGAGGCCCTGTGTTTTTGAAAAATATATGAATAGGTAGCTTTTTTCTCTACCCACTGGGTCTATGCAAGAGTCCCCTTCTTTTCTTTTCCTAATGAACCTGTCCTTTTTTTTCAAGATTGATTTTTATTTATACTAGAACAGGGGTATAGACCAGAGGCTCGGGAAGGTGAGAGAATTCACCAGAGACAGAGTAGCGAGCAGAACTGGCAGATGGACTGAAAACACTGCTGAGGGGAGCAGCGGGCAAGATAGGAGAGGTCTGCCTCGCCATGTGTTATATCCCTGGCTGGTCAGGAATCGAACCGGGTGCTGCAGAGGCTGCGGACAGCTTCACCGCACTGCGCTCAACCAACTGCGCCACCGGGGAGGCCCTGAAACCGTCCTTTTAAATTGTGAAAAAAATAGGTATAGGCATTACATTTTTTTCAAGTACTCTTAGTATATATGGGATGACTGCATATTTTTTTTTCTACTTTGCTCTGTTAATATGATAAAGCTCATAAATGGTCTCCAAATATTAGCCTTCCTTGCTTCCTGGAATAAAGTCTACTTGGGTGTGATGTATTGCTCTGGAGTTCAGGGAGAGACACCCTGAGTGCTCAAAATGTGGCTGTTAGGGAGAAAGGATGTCCTCGGCTAATTCTATACAGGCTTTGTGGACGCCACCCCCACTCCAGACCAAAGCCATCAGGACATTGGGAAAGACACATCCCATCACCACCAAAGGGAAGATTGCTGTGACCTGAGGTTGGAGTTAAGCAGCCAGGTTTGGTATAAAACCAGACATGTGGGTCTTGGGGGGGCTTTTTGGCTTCAAGGCTCTTGGCTGACGGCCAGCTCTCAGAGTGCCATTGGGATTCCAGGTCGGTGGAATGGGCAGGACGCATTTAAGACTTTATTTCCCTATTTTCTCCCTGAGTTGTACACTTCCTTATTTCCCCTTCCCTTGTAAATAAACCTTTTGTTAACCTTTTGTGTGTGCCTGCAGTGGAGTATTAATAAGTCCCTTTTAAGTACACGGGTGAGGACCCACAGCCAGACAACCCATTTTATTTCAGGGCTGCCCTGTAAGAGTTGGTGGGACTGAGAAGCTGGATGTTAAATTTTTTTACCTTTTACTAATTTAAGTCCAAAGGTTGATACTTGGCCCAGTGATTAGATAACTTTTAAGAACATTCAGATAACCTGGACAGGTGTACTTACTTTTTTTGTTGTTAAAGATTCATTTATTTATGCATACAAGAACTGGGGTGCAGGCCAGAGGTGCAGGGCTAAGAGGATTCACCAGAGACAGAGTGGGAAGCAGAACAGGCAGATCTACTGAAATCCACTGCCGAGGGGAGCAGCAGGGAGACAGGAGAGGTCTGCTGCGCCATATGTGGGTGGGCTCCCTGGTCGGGGATCAGGCGGTAGGGGTGATAGTGCTGAGACTTAACCCCTAGGCCACCAGGGAAGCCCTATTTTAACCATTCTTGACTGTAAAATTCGGTGGCATTAATTACATTCCCGCTGATGTCATAATGTCATCCTCACACTATCCATCTCCAGAATTTTTTCATCAACCCAAACTAAAAGTCTGTATCCACTAAATGCTACCTCCCATTTCCCCTCCGCCCAGGCCCTGGTAATCACTGTTCTAGTTTCTATTATATGTTTTTTTTTTTTTTTTTAATAGAGGCATGTTTTTATTTATTTATTTTTTATTATATTTGTTTGTTTGTTTTGTTTATACATGCACTGGGTACAGTCAGAAGCGCGGGAGGGTGAGAGAATTCACCAGAGCCAGAGCGGGGAGCAGAGCAGGCAGAAGGACCGAAGTACACTGCTGAGGGGAGCAGCGGGCGGCAGGAGAGGTCTGCGCGCCATGTGGGATCCTCCTCCGGTGGCCGGGGAGCAGCCGGGGATCGAACCTGCGCCGCAGAGGCCGCGGGCAGCTTCGCAACCCAGCGCTCAACCGCTGCGCCACCGGGGAGGCCCTCTATTATATGTTTATGAAATTATCTCTCTAGGCACATCATCAAAATGGAATCATACAGTCTGTATAGTTTTGAGCCTGGCTTATTTCACTTAGCATAATGTTTTTTAAGATTCATCTGTGCTGTGGCATGTATCAGAATTTCATTCCTATAAAACAGGAAGGTTTGCAGTACAGCAGTTTCTCAAAATATTAAAAATAGATCTACCATATGATCCAGAAATCCCACTCCTAGGTATCTACCCCAAGAAGAGCAAGACCCTGATTCAGAGGGATGCAGGCACTCTGTGGTCGCTACAGAACTATTTACAACAGCCACGCTGTGGACACACTTAAGTGCTCAGAAACACACAAGTGGATCAAGAAGATGTGGCACACACACAATGGGGTACTGCTCAACAACTAAAAAAAAAAAAAAAAAAAAGTGAAATCTTGTCATTTGTGACAGCATGGAAGGAAGCAGAATGGATGATGCTAAGCAAATTAAGTCAGGAGAAAGACACACTGGAAGATTTCACTCATGTGGATTATAAAGAACCAAAGCAGGGGCCTCGCTGGTGGCACAAGGGGTTGAGATGCAGCCTCTGCAACACAAGTTTGATTCCCGGCCAGGGAGCTGCCCACATGGTGCAGCAGACCTCTCCTGTCTCCTGTCATAGGGTCATGGTGTGGAGAGTACTTGATGCCACAGAACTGTGCAGTTAAAAATGGTCACAAAGGTGAATTTTGTGTTACATGTATTTATCTCAATTAAAGATAACTATCCTTTCCTTAAAAGCCAATGAAATATTCTCTGAGTATAAGATACTGACTATCCAAAAAGAAGAATTGCAGTAGCTGTCATAAAGCTAGGAGAAGGATGTATTTAAGAATAAAAGGGGGGCCTCCCCGGTGGTGCAGTGGTTGAGCGCTGGGTTGCGAAGCTGCCCGCAGCCTCTGCAGCGCCGGTTTGATCCCCGGCTGCTCCCTGGCCACCGGAGGAGGGACCCACATGACGCGCAGACCTCTCCTGCCGCCCGCTGCTACCCTCAGCAGTGTACCTCGGTCCTTCTGCCTGCTCTGCTCTGGCTCTGGTGAATTCTCTCACCCTCCTGCGCTTCTGACTGTACCCAGTGCTTGTATAAATAAATAAATAAATCTTAAAAAAAAAAAATAAAAAGGGCCTCCCTGGTAGGTAGGGGTTATTACCACCTGTATCCCTGATTTGATCCCTGGCCAGGGAGCTACCCATGTGGCACAGCAGACCTCTCCTGTCTCCCGCTGCTTCCCTCAGCAGTGGATTTCAGTAGATCCACCTGTTCTGCTCCTTACTGTGTCTCTGGTGGATCCTCTCACCCCTTGCACTTCTGACCTACTCCTCAGCTCTTGCATGAATAAATAATTTTTTAAAAAAGTTACCCTAATATGGCAAGAGTGTCAGTGAAATGATTGGTCATAGATTCTGACCTTAACAGGAGGGAAGTGAAGAAAAGGGGGCTGGGGATCGTGAAAAAGTCCTGAGGAAGTTGCTGAGAAAGCGATGTGATAGGAGTGACTGATTCCAGAGAGCTGAGTGAATGGATGAGTGCCGAGTAATGTTGATGCTTCAGATCTTTGAAATAGGTGCCTCCCAACCACGTCTATGTCCCTGGATGAACGAAAACACAGCAGTATTTTTTTTAAAGATTTATTTATTTATGCATACAAGAGCTGGGGTACAAGCCAGGGATGCGGGAGGTAAGAGGATTTACCAGAGACAGAGTAAGGAACAGAACAGGCAGATTGACCGAAGTACACTGCCAAGGGGAGCAGCGGGTCAGTCAGGAGAGGTCTGATGCACCATGTGGGCTGCTCCCTGGCTGGCTGGAGGTGTGGGTTGCTCCCTGGCTGGCCAGGGGATTCGAACTCATGCTGGGGGATCGAACTGGTGCTGGGGGATCAAGTAGCTGCGAATTGATTCACAGTGCGGTGCTTAACCTCTTGAGCCACTGGGGAGGCCCCAACACCACAGTATTTTGGCAGTGCTCTAAGGTTGAAGGGCAAGCCTGTGGCATCCAGAGCACCCTGCTGAGGGTATATTGATCCTCATGGCCCACCTATGACCTGTCCATAGCATGTTGGCTGGGAAACCCTTTAGAGAATTCCAGAAACTATGTGGAAAGTGAGGGTAAGTGACCAGGAGGTGGTAGAGAACAAAACAGTGTTGTAGTCATAGACCAAGGAGGGGGTGTCCATTTCAATAGAGGGATCAGTCATAGGATTAGAGGGCTGGGACTTTTAGTCCGAATGAATAACTTAGTCACCTAGGGCCAATATTCAATCCGCTGTGTCTACATAAAGGAACTTCAGTAAAAAACGCTAACCAAGTCTCAGGGGACTTGCAGGTGGGTGAAAGCATCAAGGTGCTCCATGCTAAAGCGCCCGGAGGACATGGAAGTTCTGTCTCCTTCCCCCAGCCCTTGCCCAGTGCTTCTCTCCTATTTGACTGTGTATCCTTTGTAATAAATCAGTAATGCACAGTGCAGCGCTCTCCTGAGTTCTGTGAGTCATTCCGGCAAATTAGGAACCCGAGGAGCGGCTCCTAGGAACCCCTGATTTCTAGCTGAGTGGCAGAAGCCCCTGAGGCCTGGCACTAGCGATTAGACTCTGAAGTGGGGGGCAGTCCTGTGGAAAGAGACCCTTACCCCGTGGGGTGTGAGAGCATGTGCTGGTGGTTGTGTATCCACATTCAGAATGGACACTCTGTTGGAGCCCCAAGGGCTGGAGAACTGACTCTTAGTGTGAAAAACAAAACAAAACACACATTTGGTGTTGGGCATGTTGGGAGTGAAAAACAGTTGACAAGATGCATGGTAAGTGACCTCTCCCCCCAAATTTCCATGCTAGTAAGTCATTCTGGAAGGGTCAGTGACCCCTCAGTAGCTCCCCGGCCTCACATTGCTTGTTCAACAGAGCCAGATAGAAGCTTAGCAGCTGTGACCTGTCAAATGTCCACCTCCGGGCAGCAGCCAGCGGTGCATGGTGTGGGAGATCAGCCGCTTACCTGGGCGGCGGGGGATTACACAGGACCTCTCCATCATGGACTGGCCAGTGACTTTTTCCTCCCTGGAATACTGAACTCTGGGGTATTTGCTTTCCCTGCCTTTCACATGTCTGCCAAGAGCTGCATCTGTGTGCACGCTGAATGGTCCTATTCACCGGCAAGTTTACCCACACAGTATCGCTTCTGATCAAGGGCGACGGTTTATGAGGAAGTCAATGGGAGGGCCTGTGGATCCAGGTCCCCAAAGCCTCCAGCCTCAGGGAACAGAGGCACCGCCTGTTTGAGTGGAGGCGACAGAGCCAGGTAGGAGAGTGGCTGCCTCAGCACAGACGCCTGTCAGATTACACACACCTGGAAAGTCCAAGGTGTCACACCCGGCGGATGACTCAGGCTGTAAATGTTTGCTTCTGTTGCCCCAACCCTGAACTCCGTGGTTTTGGGGTTCCGGTGCCTAGGAACAAACACTGGCCACAGAGGCCACAACTTAGTGAGCTGTGTGTGTGTAGGGCTCCCGGGAAGGATGGGATATCTCAAGTGTGCCTCTTCCCGGTCAGGCAGAGAGGGGCTGTTGCGGGCTGTGGGACCAGGCGGCTGCGGCTACACAGTGCCCCAGGAGATGTGGGGGCAGAACTTGGCAACGTCCTCAGGGACCCTCCCGACACTCTGCGTCCTCGGGTGGCCCCTCATTCAGGAGTCGAGACCCCCTCCCCTGGCAGGTCGCAGAAGCACAGAGGGTCTGTGGCTACTCCTTTGCAGGGACACAGATGTGGGCCTTTGAGCTCCTCATCCCTCCCACCCCACCCCTACCCCCACTTTTGCAGAGCGCGGCCTCCACCCGCCCCTCCCACCTCCGTAGGGCACGTAGCCCGGGCGGAGGAGCTCGCGGACCCCTGCGGACCCCCACCCCCGCCTCGCGTCGCGCGTGCTGACACCCCAGGACTCGGCCTCCAAGCCTCCTCCGTTGTCGCCTGGAGGGCGCCCAGGACCCGTTAGCTCAGCGCCGCGGAGCAGCCGCAGCCGCCGCCAGGCCCCGCCCGGCGGCCGCGGCCAGTGAGGCCTCGCAGGGGACGACTGCAGAGAGGGGTGAGTGAGCTCGGCCGGCGGGAGGCACCCCGAGTCCCGCCGCCCGCCCCGCCCTCCCGGGGCCCGGCACCCCCAGCGTCGCCTCCCGCTAGCTTCCCGGCTCCGCCGATGGGTTTCGGGGGCCGCCCCACCCGCAGGGACCCGCAGTCCCTCCGCCCCACCGCCGCCTATTGGGGGGCCCGGCGGGCGTCCCGGCGCCCCGGGCTGCAGCCTGGAACCCGGAGTTCCTGGCCCCCGGCGCGTCCTCATTAAGCTCAGGGAGCCCCTCCCTCATCTGGGAGCCAGGAATGCGGGCCAGAAATAGCTCGGCCAGACCCAGGAGACGAGGCTGGCGGCCACATCTGCGCTGGAAACCCTGAGGCTGAGCAGCGAGGGCTCCTGGAGCCGAGCCTCGGCCCCCACCCCGCCCCCGGCATCCTGTGGACCCCGGGGGTCCGTGCCCCTGACCCCCACCGCCCTGGACGCCGGGGCATTTGCTGACCCCCCCCCACGCCTCCGTCTACGGGCACAGCTGGGACCCAGCAGTCCCGCGCCCCACTCCTGGGCGCCCCAACCCCAGCTCAGGGAGGATGCGGCCCCATTTGCCCCTCCCCCAGGTCCCCCGGGCAGGGAGCCTCGCGCTCCTCCCGGGGCGGAGGCGGGGCCCGCAGCCCAGGACACCCTTCCTCTTGCAGGGCCCAGGTACCCTCGTCCACCGTCCCCCCATAACCCGAGGCCGCACCCCCCAACAGTCTGCCGTCCAGACGCGACCCCCCAGAGCAGGGCGGGAGCAGACGAGGAGGGCGGCGGGCAGGAGCGAGGAGAGAGCGGGGGCGTCTAGGGCGGCCCGGGCTGGGGGCGCCGCCGTCCCAAACAAACGCCCGGCGGGCGGGTTGGCATGGCAACGCCGGCCCCGCGGAGCTGCGGGGGCGGGGCGGGAGGCAGCCCCCGGCCCCCCTTCGGCTGTTGTGTCTTCCTGTTTTGTCACCAGGACAACGGTGACCTCAGCCCTCCGCGCCCACCCGGCGCCGGGAGCTGCGCCCGCGCGGGGTGGGGGGGGGTGGGGGGCCTCGTCTCGGCCCCACCCGGGGCGGGGCTGGGGGAGCCCCCGCCGGGGGAGGCGGCCGGGCCCGCGCCCCAAGCGCCAGCCGGGACTCGGCCCCGCCCCGCCCCCGCCCCCCGGAGCCGCCCACCCCACCCGGCCGCAGCCCCCGCGGTCCGCGCGCAGCTGCCGCCGTCCCTCCTGGTCCCTCCTGCCGGTGCGCGGGCCGCGTAGGTGAGGCTGCGGGACCCCGCGGGGGAAGGCGGCCCGGGCTCCCGAAAGCCGCGGGGGATGGGGCGGGAATCCGTGTCTGCGTCCCTGGAAGGCCGGGCCGGGCCGGGCCGGAGCGGGCTCGGGAGCGGGGGCTGGTGCGCGCCCCGCCGGTCGCGCCCTGAACGCGGCGGGGCTGCGCCTGGGCTCCGGGGGACGGGGGCTGGGGTCTGGCCCGGCCGAGGGAGCAGGCTGGGGCCGGGACGCCCGGTCTGGGGAGCAGGGGCTGGGGCCTGGACTCGCGCGTCCGTGCGGGGCGGGACAGGACGCCGGGGCCTGGGGCTGCCCGGGCGGGAGTCTGAATGTGGGTCCTGGGGGGCACGCCTTGGAGCTGGAGGCCCGCCGGCGGAGAGCGGCTGGGAGCTGCCGGCGGCCTCCTCCCCCTCTAGGGGACCGAAGTCGAACTTCGGACTGGAAAGGCGGCGCGTGTGCGCGCCTGGGCCGTGCGTGGCTGACACCCCGCAGCTGTCCCCCCAAAGTGAGGACAGAGCTGGGAAGCGGGGGGGGGGGCGGGCCCCCAGCAGCGCTCCCGGGCGTGGAGGGCAGGGGAGCTCTGCGGAGCCGGCGGGAGATGGGTGTGTTGGAAGTGAGCGGGAGGAGGGAGCACTGGGGTGTGGCCGGGGAGGGGGTGCCGAGCTGGCCGAGCGGAAGAGGCGCTCGCTGGCCCCCCTCCCCCTCCCTCCCAGGTCGTGCATTCCTGAGCTCTGACCTCAGGCGCCGGCGGGGGTGGGGGGGGGGCTCGGGGTGGAGACCCCTTCTCGCCGGTGGTCCCCGCGAGCCCGCCCGCCGCGAGCCCCGAGCGAGGCCCCGCCCCGCCCTCCGCGCGGCTTCCTCCTAACGGACCCCCGGGGGCCGGTGACAGCTTCCCGCGCGGCACCCCCGGCGCCGGGGAGCCCACGCTGCCTCCGGGAGGGGTGCGAGGTGTGGCCGCTTCCCGCTGGCCCGGAGCCCGGGCTGGCACAGCTTCAGCGCCCGGGGGCGCGCCTCCGCCGGTGACCCCGGGTTCGTGGCTCCCTGCGCGTCCTTCCTCCGAGACCGGGGGGCGGGGCCGGGCGGCCCAGACCCTCCCGAGGCGCCCCAGACTCGTGCCAGGGTCCCAGAAACGCGGGCTTCCCCAGGACCAGGGTGCGGGACTCCGCGGCTCCCCCAATTCTGAAGTCCCCGCGCGGGGCCCGGCGCCGCCTCCAGGGCTCCGCACATTCCGCCCGGCCGCGCCGGCTTCGGGCCTTATAAGGCCGGGGCCGCCGCCTCCCGCCCCGCGGCCGCCGCCCCCAGCCGCCCCGGCCCGGGCCGCGCCGCCCCCAGCCGCCTGCCCGCGGCGGGTGCGGACCGCGAGGGGCGGCCCCTGGGGCCCTCCGGACCCCGGGCTGGGCGCGCGGAGCCCCCGGCGGGGCCTCCACGCCGGTCCGGGCGCCCGGCGGGCCGGAGGGCGGAGCGCGGCCCGGGCCGGAGCTGACGTCCTCTCCCCTGTGCCCTAGCGCCGTCGGCCGGGTGCCCGCCGTGAGCCGCCGCCGCCCCAGCCCGCGCTCTCCCCTCCCCGCCGGGGCCCTCAGCCGAGGCCGCAGGTGAGTGGCAGCAGGTTGGGTCTCCCGGATCCGGGGAGACTGGGGAGATCCGAGGCGCTGGGGCTGATCTCCGGGACCTGAGGGAGGGGGTGCTGAGGGCCTGGACGCCCTCCCGGGCGTGAGAGAGGAGCGGAGGGGGGTACCTGGCTGGCTGGGGGTGGGGGGCAGAAGTGCCTGGTCGCTTGGGTCCGAGGAGAGCACGGGGAGGTGGGTGTCTGAGGAAGACGCTTGGCTGGACCACCAGACCGCAGGGAGAAGCTCCAGCCTGCCCAGCTGCTGCCTCTTGTGTGCCCCGCCCTGGAAGGAGGTATTCCTCCCCACGGCTAAGAAAGGTCTTCTGAGTTCATGAGGGGTAGTGATTAAGGGATTAGGTGTCTGGGGGCCCGAGGGAGGACCCCTGGTCAGGTGTGGAGACTGGACGCAGCATTCCTGAGGGCCTTTAGGACCAGCAGCTGGTGCCCAGAGCAGGGCTGTGGGCAAGTTCAAGGAGATTGCCCCAGGATCCTGGGCTCTGAAACTGTAACAGAACCTACCAGGCTCGGGACTTGGGGGGTGGGGGCAAGCTGAGCACAGGCCAGTGAGGAATCGGGGCAGCTGAGATCCTCTGAAGTTGGGGAACTAGCTGGTTGGGTTCTGAAGGGGGTTGGCTCCTGGGGGGAGGGGCTGTAGAGAGGCGGAAGTTGAGCCACCAGGCCTACATCCCAGATGGTGGGTGCACTGGAGGGTGCAGGCCCACTCTCGACCTTGAGGGGGGAATGGGCAGAGGAAGGGGGCTGCTGACAGCAGAGGGGGCTAACCCCATCCCAGCAGGGGGAGTGGGAAGCACATAGTCTTCCAGAAGCTGGGAGCAATGTGATGCTCAGACAGGAGACAAGCTGGGGACTTGGAAGTTCTGAACAGATGTGTGGCCCCCAGAATGTGCACTCATGGAGGGTGAACACTTGAATGTTTGGGTGGGGGTTGGCAATGCCTAGGCCCTTGAGGTAAAAGAAGGAAGTTGGGTGCAGGGTGTGGGGTGCAGAGCTGTGGGTACCCAGAGGGAGGGGGTTTTTAAGAGCTTATGGGATACCAGGGAGGGGATGCTTTGGAGCAGTCTTGAGACGCTGAGTGTGCAGAGTGGGCAGAAGGACAGGTGGGTTTACTGGGAGAGAAAGGATTGTTTGGGAAGGCGAGACAGGGGCCTGACTACTGAGTGCTGACTTGGGTGGGGAGGAATGGTGACTACTATCCAGAGGCCTGCCGCTATTCAAGCTTGCAGACTGGGGGCCTCCTCCCCTCAATCCAGCTAGAGTCCGGGTGACTTTGTTCCCCTAAGGGAGGTGGGGGGGTTGCCTGCCTTCTCCCCTGGGAATCTTCTTAGGACCTGTTCTTCCCCTCCCTCCAGCCATGCCGGTGACAGTGACCCGCACCGTCACGACCACCACGACATCCTCAGGCCCGACTATCGTGGGGTCCCCTCGGGCCCTGACGCAGCCCCTGGGTCTCCTCCGCCTGCTGCAGTTGCTGTCCACCTGTGTGGCCTTCTCACTGGTGGCCAGCGTGGGTGCCTGGATAGGGCCCATGGGCAACTGGTCCATGTTCACCTGGTGCTTCTGCTTTGCCGTGACCCTGGTCATCCTCATGGTGGAGCTAGGGGGTCTCCAGGCCCGCTTCCCCCTGTCCTGGCGCAACTTCCCCATCACCTACGCCTGCTATGCCACCCTCTTCTGCCTCTCGTCTTCTATCATCTACCCTACCACCTACGTCCAGTTCCTGTCACATGGCCGCTCCCGGGACCATGCCATCGCCGCCACCGTCTTCTCGTGCATTGCCTGCGTGGCTTATGCCACTGAGGTGGCCTGGACCCGGGCAAGGCCCGGCGAGATCACCGGCTACATGGCCACCGTGCCAGGGCTGCTCAAGGTGCTGGAGACCTTCGTGGCCTGCGTCATCTTCGCCTTCATCAGCGGCTCCAGGCTGTACCAGCACCAACCAGCCCTGGAGTGGTGTGTGGCCATCTACGCCATCTGCTTCATCCTGGCCGCCGTGGCGATCCTGCTGAACCTGGGGGAGTGCACCAACATGCTGCCCACCCCCTTCCCCACCTTCTTGTCCGGGCTGGCCCTGCTCTCCGTCCTCTTCTACGCCATCGCCCTGGTCCTCTGGCCCCTCTACCAATTTGATGAGAAGTACGGCGGTCAGCCATGGCGGTCCAACGACAGGAGCTGTGGCACAAGCCACACGTACTACGTGTGCAACTGGGACCGCCGCCTAGCCGTGGCCATCCTCACCGCCATCAACCTGCTGGCCTATGTGGCTGACCTGGTGCACTCGGCCCACCTGGTGTTTGTCAGGGTCTGAGGCCAGGCCCTGGGATCCTGGCTCCCTCCACCTTTATTCTTCTCCTGAGTTGGCTTTCCTGAGTTTGATGTCCTCTTTCTGTCTCCCCCTCTCTCTCCTTTTCCCACGCCTCTGCTCGCTTCCCTCCTTTCTGGAGTTCTCTCCTTGCCTCCCTGTTTTGCCCGGTGACCTGAGATCCAGGGTGGCCTCCGGCCTGTTACTATTTCCCCTCCACTTCTCTTCCACTGGTTCTGCTTTTTGTCTCCTGGTGGATCTTCGTAGCTTTTTTCTCCTCTGCCAGTTTGCTGACCGCCTCCTCCTCTGATTTCTGACTTCCTCCTCCAGAGCCCTGAGACGACTTTCTTCTCTCCTCCCACCCCCCTACCTCCAAAGGTGCTGAGCTCCACGCCACACACCCCTCTTTTCAGCTGTTCATGCCCTGGGCCTCCCAGGGGGCCTCCTTGCCAAAGCATGCCTGCCCGCCCCGGCTGTGCCTTAGTTAGTGTGTATGTGTGTTTTTTGGGGGGGTGGGGGTAGGGAGCTATGGATTGGACCCCCTTTCTCCCAGGGGAGGGGGAGTGCACAGTGCACCTCCCTTTAAGTTAAAATAAAACACTCTCTGGAGGACCATCATTTCCAATGGGCGGGAGGCTTCAAGCACAGACCCTAGGTCCCCAGGCCTCCTCCTGGCTGGCCATGTCCGGAAGTTTTGCCTGGCTTACAAAAACCCACTGCATAGAAGCCATTTTAGCAGAAGGGGCAGGGGGATGCATCAAAAAAGCTGACAAAGAACCACATGATCTTGAAGACAATGGCCTGAAGTATTTGTGAGGGGCTGTGGGAAGGTCCCCCAGCCTATGTGTTATAAGTAGCTTGTCCCTCCTCTGTAGGGAGAAAAGAAAATGGCCACTGCTGGCCTTAAAGGCAACGTTGGCCAAGGGGTTATGTTTTTTTTTTTTCTTAGTCCTGAACTCAAAGGCAAACATGACTGTGGGGAAAGTTCTTAAAAAAATTTTTTTGTTGTTGGGTGGGGGGGAACTGTTGCTGCCGTAGTTACAATTGCACTGCTTGAGTGAGTGGATGGAACATACAGGGGTGTTTCTGTGTGCTAGTTGCTTCCTGCTGCTGCTTGCTTCTCTGGGACTCACGCATAATGTGATATATATAAATGTATAAATATATATTTTATTTTTTTTTAATTCCCTGGAGCTTCTAGTTCCAAGCAGCCCCTCTGGAAGGCACCAGAGAAAACAGCTTTGGGACCACTTCCACATTCATAATGTTGTTGTTTTTTTTTTTTTTTTACCTCAATATAAAGATAAAAGAAAAACTGCTTGCTTTATTACTGGGAAGGTCTCCAGGATAGAAAACAAGGCCTGGATTCCTGAGTCTGGTTGGAGAAGGGGATTGAAGGAGGCCAAGATAACTCTGGCCTCGTCAGAAAATAGAGCTGAGTCTGGATCTCTCAAGTTTGCTTCTCAAGCCAGGAGAGCTGGTTAGGACAGAAAGGAAGACCTCTCTCCACCGTGTCCCATGAGCAACTCGGAGCACCTCAGATAAACAGTGTCCAGTGGAGTGCAGCATCCCTAAAATCAACTCTTCCGGGCTCCCCATCTCAATAATTAGCCTCTCCAGGCAGAGAACACGTCTTTGTGTCAGTTCAAACACTTGAACGCACCAAAGGCGCAACAAACACTTGGCTATTCTCCCTCCTAAAGACTTTGCTATCTGGGCCTCCCCTGGTGGCACAGCGGTTGAGCGCTGGGTTGCGAGGCTGCCCGCGGCCTCTGCAGCGCCGGTTTAATTTCCGGCCGCCCGGCGAGGGTCCCACAAAAAAAAAAAAAAAAAAAAGACTTTGCTATCCGTCCCCTTCTCCAGGTTCCTGACCCAGCTCGGGTTTCATTTGGCTTCACCTGAGCAATACTGCCCTGGGCTGCCTCCGCCGCTTCCTCCTCGACACTCTCAGCCAACAGGAGACCCTGACAAAGCTTAAGTGACTCGCTCCTGCCTTGAGCCTCCCACTGAGGGGCATCTTGCCCGTTTCTCCAACCCGACAATCACAACTACATAAATGTAAATGCGGGGCGCACGCAGTCCGTTTTCTGCACCTGCACCCCATGCTTGAGCCCCTCCGGAAGGCACCAGAGAAAGAAAAGAGCTGAGGGCCCCGGGTGCTGGCGACTGGCGAGCCGTCTCGGGCGGGCTGGCATGGAATGCGGGGGGCCGGCCGCACCCCCCATGCTGGGCCCTGGGGGGCAGCGGACGCCTGGAGGTGGCTGGAAGGCGGGTGGACCCCACGTTTGGGAGATCAGGGGAAGGCGCGGATTCTCTCACCTCCCTCTCGGCCTCGGAAAGCCGCCCCCAAGCCCAAAAACGTCCCTGAGAAGGTGTGACGAGCGTTCAGGGGCGCGGCCCAGCCACGGCGCGGCGCCTCGCTTCGCGGGGCATTCTGGGAGAGGAAGTTCTCGCCCTCGACCCGGGGGCGGCCGTCCTGCTTGCCGAGACTACAAGTCCCAGAATGCATTGCCCCCGCAGCCCGGGCGGGCCGCGGCTCCCAGCGGGCGGGGCTCGGGAGCCGCCGGAGACGGGGAGGCGCTCGGGAGCGCGGGAGGGGCCGCGCGCGGCCGGGGTGGGGGCACGTCGCCCCCGCGGAGGGGAGCCTCGCAGGAGACCCTGCCTCCCCGGACACTGGGGGGAGAGGATGCCATAACTTCGAGACAAATGGGGGGCACAACTGAATCCCAGAGACCCCCAGATGCACAGGGAGACCCTCGGAGACTGGCGGCCGCGGGCGGGCGGGCGGGCGGGGGGCGACGGCAGACGGGGGGCAGCGGAGTGGGGCGCCGGGTCAGCTTCAACGTCCAGAGAGACGCCCCCGGCGGCCCCGACGGACGGAGCCGGGGCGCGGGGCGCCGCTGGCGGGGGGCGGGCCCGGACGCAGCTCGGGGGACGGGGCGGGAGGGCGGCGGCCCCACCGCGAGGCCGGGGCCGGGGGGCGGGCGAGGCAGGGCGGCGGCGGGCAGCGAGGCGGCGGGGAGCCTCCGGAGACAGCCCCGAGGGGCCCGGCCGACGGCCCGCGGCGCCCCCCTGCGGAGGGGCAGGAGCCGGCGTTCTCGGCGCGGAGCGGGGCGGCCCCTCCCCAGCCTCGACGGCGGCAGAGCCGGCCGCCCCGGGAGGGGGCGCGGGGGGCGCCCCCAGCCCGCCCCTCCCCAGGGACGCGCGCGCAGGGCCCCGCGGGAGCCGCGGGCAGGACGCGCCGGGCCCGGGGGAGCGGGGCAGCAGCCCCGCCGGCGCGGTCGGGCCCGCCGCGCTGGACCCAAAGTTTGCGGGGCGAATCAACGACCCAGCCGGACCCGGAGACGCGGCGGCGGCCGCGGGGCGGGGGCTGACAGGCCCCCCGGCACCCGGCAGGGGCTGGGGTGCGGAGGGGCGGGGGAATGGCGCGGCTCGGCTGCCCCCCTCCAGCCAGCCCCGGAGCGGGCGTGCGCACGTGCGCGGGGGGCGGGCGCTGTCCCGCGTCCCGGGGAGGGGGGGCTCCTTTAAGCCGAAACCCCGCCCCTCGGTCGTCCTGGCAACGCCTCCCCCCACCCGGGGCTCCCACATTTCAGCAGGTGCGGGCGCTGGAGCTCCCGCGGCCGCCGCCCGTGCCTCCGGCTCCCCGCGCCCCGGCCTGGGCTCTTCGCCCCGCTCGCCCGCTCCCCCTGGCGGAGCGGGCGCGCCCCGGGGTGCGGCCCTTTGCCCCGCGCGCTCGGCGCCCCGCGGGCCTCGCCCCTCTCCTCGCGCCGCGGGAGCTCGCGGGCTCCTGCGATCTCCGGAGTCCCCGCGCCTCGCCCTCCACCTGTTTGCCCAACGCCGGGTCCCGGTCCGGGCGCGGGTCCTAGGGCCATGGCGGGCCTGGGCCCCGGCGGAGGAGATTCCGAGGGGGGACCCCGGCCCCTGTTTTGCAGAAAGGGGGCTCTGAGGCAGAAGGTGGTCCACGAAGTCAAGAGCCACAAGTTCACCGCTCGCTTCTTCAAACAGCCAACCTTCTGCAGCCACTGCACCGATTTCATCTGGTGAGGGCAGGGGCTGGGGAGCGGCTCCCGCCACAGCCAGGAGAGGGTCCGCAGCCCAGGAGAGGGTCCGCAGCCCAGGAGAGGGTCCGCAGCCCAGGAGAGGGTCCGCAGCCCAGGAGAGGGTCCGCAGCCCAGGAGAGGGTCCGCAGCCCAGGAGAGGGTCCGCAGCCCCGCGCCTTGGGCTCCGCCCAGCCCTGGAGTCGGAGGGAGCCGGGGCCTGGGCCCAGCGGCGAGGGAGGAGGGCTGGGGGCCTAGACTCTGAGGGACGGGGCTGGGGGCCAGACTTCCCAGCTCCTAGAAAGAGGAGGTGGCTGGGCGCAGACTCCCGGGTCTGAGAGGGAGGGAGGACCCGGGCTGGCAGGCGGGTCCGTCCCCGTCTCCGCGCTGACCGCAGACCCTTGGCTCTCGGCAGGGGGATTGGAAAACAGGGCCTGCAATGTCAAGGTAAGAGCTGGGGCCTGGGCTCCCGGGACCCTCAGGAGGGTGGAGGCTGGGGCCCCGCCGCCGAGGCTGCTTGACACACGTGTTCCCTGGTCCCCAGAGAGGCGCGGGGGAGCCCTGGGCGGGGGGTGTGGCAGAGACACAGCCTGAGCCTGGGAGGGAGCTCTGCGGAGGGGCCACCGCGGAGGTGGTGCTGGGGGCCCCTCCCTCGGCCGGCTCCAGGTGGGGACAGATATTTGGAGAATCGGTTGCTATGGGAACAGGGCGATTTGGAAAAGGGGAGCTGAAAGGCGGGGTGGGGGGGTGGGGGGGTCTGGAGAGGCAAAGTCAGAGCCCCCCCACCCAGGCTGCTGTCACCATGACAACACCCACCGTCCTAGGCAGGGGCAGGCGGGGTGGGGTCACTGATGGGCGGGAGGGGGCCGGCAGTTATGAGGGGCAGGAGGGGGGCGAATCTTCAAGCACCAGCTGCCACTGCTGAGAACAGAGTGAGTCAGGGAGGGGGGCGGGCCTGCAGCGGGGGCCCCCAGACTCACTTCTGCCCAAGTTGCTGCTTCCTCCATTCCTCGGCGCTGGCTTCCTTCCCCTGCTTCTCTCTTCTCCTCCCTGCGGGCTGTTTGTCGATGAGACCCTCTTCTCTCTCGCTCTCTCTCTCCCTCTCTGTCTCTCTGTCTCCCTCTGGCTGCGTAGCGGGTGTCCCTGGGGGTCTCTTTCTGTCCTCGGGTCCACGCTTGCCTGTCCATCTCCTGGCCCCACTCTGCGTGCTGAGACCCCGCCTTTGCTTCTCTCTGTGGAAGTCTGTGTGGGGTCCCTGTCCGGCTCTTTCTGTCCTCAGAGGTGTCTCTGTGATTCTCACCTTCAGTCTGCAGCTTTGTGGTTCATCGACGATGCCACGAATTTGTGACCTTCGAGTGTCCAGGTGCCGGGAAAGGCCCCCAGACGGACGTGAGTGCCCGGACGCCTGGTTCTCCCTCCTCGGGCCGCGCCCCCGCCCTCACCCCCTCAGCGTCCGTCCCAATTTCTCCTGCTATTTTTATGGCTGGGCGTGGAGGGGGGCTGGAGAGAGAGGGGGAGCTAGTCTGGCCCAGATTCCCCTGCCCTTGGCCTGGAAAGGGGGAAGGGGACGGGGACTGAGGCAGGCCTGGGACACAGGTAGGGGACAGAGGTGGCAGCGGTGAGAGAACCCAAGATGGGAACTGAAGGGGGTGGGCTGTGACCCAAGAGCCAAGAGATGTAAGGAACAGCCAGGACAGAGAAAGAAAAACGTGGATTCTGTAGAGACCCTGAGATAAAACAGAATGTCAGAGATGCAGAAAAAGAGAGACCCTGATCCAGAGACGGGGTGGTAGGGGGTGGGCCAGAGAGAGCCCCACAGGAGAAAGGTAAAGGGGAGACCTGGGGAGAGAGGCAGACAGCAGATGCCCAGAGGGAGACACTAGCACGCGCAAAGCTCCAGCCTGGGGGTGCCCGGAGAGAGAAGCCCAGAGAGAGCCCAAAGCCACAGGCTCACATATGCACACACCCACACCCATGCACACACACACCCCCATGCACAGACACGCACAACCTCTCTCTCTCTCTCCCTCCTCCCCCATCGGGCACTTACAACAATAGTCAGCCTCCCTGTACCCCTCCTGGTCCCCTCCTTCACTCTGTCAGGGCTCGTCTCCCTGAACCTCACCTCCGGAAGATGGGGCTGACAGTCTAGTGTGGACCGATAGAACATCCTGCAGTGATGGGAATTATTCTCTCTGCATTGTCCCAAGTCCAACACCGCAGCCATGCACAGCTAGCACTTGTTGTGGGAGGGCTGGACATCTGAATTCCATTAAATTGCAATTAATTTAAATTTAGATGGTCACACCTGGTTCCTGGGTACCCACGAGCCAGCTTCCAACTGGACATCCCCAGGCTTGTTCTGACTGTGCTAGGAAGTCAGGTGGGTTATGGGTTAAGGGTCTAGCCCAGGGCGTGATACAGGTTTGGAGACAGTTTAAGGATCAACAGGGCGAGAGACAGAGAGACAGAGGAGCCACAGAAATCCATGAGCCATTTCACCAGCTTGGCAGCTGAACATCGAAGTTTGCAGAGAAGGTGTGACTTCAGAGAATCTATCCTGAGCCTCCCAGCCACCAGCACCCGTGCCTGTAATTGACTGGCCACCTCACCTGCCCACTTCCATGCCAGCACTGCCTCCGGCTGACCCAGTGCTGATCGCGGGCTCTCACCGGGTACCTTGTACCAGCATAGACTGAACCTCACCACAGCGTATGGTGAGGTTCAGCATTGTTCCCGTCTCCATCTGAATGGAGGCTCCTGAGGTGGATACCTGATTAAAATCCTGCAAAGGGGTTCTATGACCTTCCAAATGGCCTTTGCCCTTCTTTGCACCTCTGGAATGCCTCACCTCTAAAATGGGGGTACTTAGCATGCCCACCTCATCAGATTCTTCTGAGGGCTCAATGAGTCCCATAGTTGGGACAGTAGCTGACATATAACAAGAGACAAAAGATGGACTGTTAATATTGTTAAAATTACTACTATTGCCAGCGATAAAACAGGTGACTAGTGAAGGGAGGGAAGTATTTCCTCTTGGTCACGTCGCTTCTTTTCTCTACTTAATGCTTTTGATCTTATTGTAAGGAACACGGATCCAGGGCTTAGGATGGGCTAAGGGCTTAGAGCAGGGCTTTATTTCATCTTCCTAAGGGGCCCCTTTCCAGGGACGGCTTGTGGCTCTCATTTTACCAGAAGAAACCAAGTTTCAGTAAAGGGTGGTATGTGCGTGGGGGGCAGGGGAGACACACACATCTGGGTTAGTTGGCACAGTAAAGATTTGGACCAAGCTTCTATCCATGGGTCCTGTGGCCAAGTGTGTGCCAGGTACCCTGCTGGGGCTTTCACACCCAGGATCTCATTTCCGGCTACCACAACCCTCCATGTTAGAGTGGGTCCTTAGGGGCAGCTGGTGATCTTTTGAGGCCCAGAGCCTTGAAAGAGATCGTGGCAACTTCCAATTCCCCCCCACTCCCCCCACTGGGGAGTGTAAAACAAAAGTTGAAGAGTGTCCTGAATTTTCACCCTAGGGTAACTCTTGCAATACATTCTTAGAAAAAGGCAAATATCAAATTAGTGAACACTCAGTCATCGCTGGGGGTGGAGGGAGGAAGACTTTATCTGGTGCCCTAAATTCATGTTTCATTGGATGCCGGACATTTAGCACTGTTTCAAGACAGAGATTGTTTATTTCCACTGGGCAGAGGACGACACTGAGGCTCAAAACTGGGAATGGATGAGCCCAAAATCACACAGCTGGGAGATGGCCTCGCTCTTATTAAACCTGGGATTATGTGGGACTGCAATAAAATCACTAATAATAACTAGAGCAGTAACAATAGCAGCGGGAGCGAGAGTACTGAGCGAGCACATTTCACACGCCAGGACCCAGCACACGCTGCAACTCTCCAGCTTTCACTTCCTCACCTGGCTCCCCATGCCTGCGAGGTCATTTCATACTGTCCATCCCGCCAGGGACTCAGAGGAAGTGGACCATCAGCAAGCCCACATTGGCAGAGGCCACAGTGGATGCTCTGGGGTTCGTGGTGGACCACAAGTCTTCAGAGAATAGCTTTAATGGGCGGTGGGGCCGATAGGAACTAAGGATCCTTGGAAGCCACCCCCCCCTGCAGGTTCTGCCCAAACACCACCTAGTTGGTGGGTCCCTCTGCTTCAAATCTCAGCCCCCTCACTGTGCTGGCATCCTCTCTCCTGCCTCATGTTTCTTCCAGAACTCTATCACCATCCACCATGCTGTTAAATGAAACAAAAGTCTTTTTCCCCCGTTCCTCAGCACTTGGCAAGTTATTACGGAAAGAGAAAAAGGAGAGACTTCTGCATAGACACAGATGGTCAGAGAGCTGCTGAAATAAAAGTCTTAATGCTAGTTACTCCAGGAGTTTATTAGGTAATCAAAGTGAGCATTCGAAGCTGGGAGACAGTCGCAGATTTTTTTTCTCTGAGAACCGCTCTGACAATTGTAATTTTGAGTCAGTTTATATACTTGTTACGGAGTAGCACACATGCAGAAGGAAAAGAATGATGAGTCACTGACCATAAAAAAAAAAAAGTCATTATTCTTGACAGGGGTTTTCATTTACAAGTTGAGCTTTTCCATTTCCTAAGTTATCTTGACCTAAAGGTAGGTTGATGCTATCTATGTGCAAAGGAGGGCAAAGGCTGGGGGTGATTTTTGGTCTTCTGAAGAATGCACCGTGGAGCTGCAGAGGCTGGGTACCTGTGGTTAAAGTCTTCTTCTTTTTTTAAAGATTTATTTATTTATTTATTTATGCATACAAGAGCTGGGGTGTTGGCCAGAAGTCCGGGGGAAGGGTGAGAGGATTCACCAGAGACAGAGTGGGGAGCAGAACAGGAGGACTGACTGAAATCCACTGCTGAGGGGAGCAGGAGGGAGACAGGAGAGGTCTGCTGTGCCCTGTGGGTCAGCTCCCTGGCCGGGGATCGAACTCGTGCTACAGTGCCTGGTGCTAGCTTGATGGCTTGATAACCCCGCCTTTAACCCCTTCGCCACCAGGGAGGCCCCTGTTAAAATCTCATTAAGGGGCTCTTGGGTCATCAGTGGAGGCTGCAGCCTTTCTGACCTATTCTTCTCTGCCCCCAGGACCCCCGGAACAAGCACAAATTCCGCCTGCACAGCTACAGCAGTCCCACCTTCTGCGACCACTGCGGCTCCCTCCTTTACGGGCTGGTGCACCAGGGCATGAAATGCTCCTGTGAGTCTACACTGGCTGCGCACCCCAGAACTGGGCGCTTGCGGAGCCCCTCCAAAGGCGTAGCGGCTAGGTTTCGGAAGCAGGAGGGGATGGAGTCTGGGCTTGGGCGCAAGGGCTGCAGGCCCATCCCGGGTTTGTCTCCGCAGGCTGCGAGATGAACGTGCACCGGCGCTGTGTGCGCAGCGTGCCCTCTCTGTGCGGCGTGGACCACACGGAGCGCCGCGGGCGCCTGCAGCTGGAGATCCGGGCTCCCACCGCAGATGAGATCCACGTCACAGGTGAGGCCTCGGCCCTGGTCTGGCTACGCCTTTCACCCCAGTGGGCAGCGCCGGTTGAACTGTCGGTTGAACTCTCGTGCGCCGGCCACCCGGGAAGGCCATGCCCACGCAAAGACCACACCCCCATACTCCTCACCCCACCTCTAAGGGCTGGACATTCCCTGGCCACGCCCCCTTCATAGCACCTCTGGCAACTTTCAGAGCCTCTTAATGGCCTTTCCAGGCCTCATGGTGCTTGAGAGGGAGGGCTTACCACTGGTGATGTGGCCAGTCCTGACACCTGGACGCCAAGGGAGGAAGGGGCTTTGGGTCTAATCTCTCCCCCCACCCCCATTCCTTGTGTCCTCTTATACCTCCCTCAGCTCTTAGAGTGTTTATTTTTTTTAAAGATTTATGTATTTATGCATACAAGAGCTGGGGTACAGGCCAGAGATGCAGGGGGTGAGAGGATTCACCAGAGGCAGAGCGGGGAACAGAACAGGCAGACTGACTGAATCACACTGCTGAGGGGAGCAGCGGCGAGACAGGAGAGGTCTGCTGCGCCATGTGGGTTGCTCCCTGGCCTGGCCGGGGATCGAACTCGTGCTGCAGAGGCTGTGGATTGCTTCATAGTGCGGTGCTTAACCCCTTGCGCCACGAGGGAGGCCCACTTAGAATGTTTATTAATGTCCACTACGTTTTGAAAAATTTCCTCCACTTTTTGAAAATAACTGCATTTCACCCTTTCTTATGGCTACATAATAATACTCTACATTGATCCAATCATTCCTCAGTGGACATTAGGCTCCCCCCAAGGCCCGGCCACTGTAAAAAATGCTGCTGTGAACCTGGTGGAAGATACAGGTTTTTTTGTTGATAGTTTCATGTTCTGTGGCTAGATGCCCAAGAGTGGGATTGCAGGGTCCTGCGGTATTTCACTCTTTAGTTTTTAAGGTAAATCCAGATCGCTTTCCATATGGCTGCGCCGGTTCGCACTCCCACCAACAGTGTAATACAGCTCCTTTTTCTGGGCATCCTTTCCTGCACTCTTGTTGGGGGTCTTTTGAATACGTGCCCTTGTCAAGGGTGTGAAATAGTATCTCATTGGAGTTTTCATCTGCATCTCTCACTTTAGAAGTGACAATGAACATTTTTGACCCTCTGCATGTCCTCTTTGGTGAATTCTCTCTTCATTTCTGGGGCCCATTCATTAATTGGGTTATTTGGAATTTTTACTGTTGAATTGCATGCCGTTTTTATGTGTCTTGGATGTTGTTTCTTTATCAGTTGTGTAGTGTGCAGATATTTTCTCTCACCCAGCGGGGTGTCTATTTAATCTCCTTGAAGTAATCCCAATTGTTTATTTTTCTTTTTCATTCTCTTGCCATAGGGGTCGAGTCTCTCAAAATATCTCTATTGTTGATATCATGGAATGTATCGCCTATGTTTTCTCCTAAGTATTTGGTCGTTGCAGTTCTTATATCTAAATCTCTAGCCAGTTTGGAATTTATTTTTGTGTATGGAGTTAGCAAGTACTCCAACTGGATTCTTGGTGTGGCTTTCCAATTTTTCCAGCACCATTTATTTATTTAAAGAGATTTTATTTATTTTTGCATAGAAAAACTGGGGTGTAGGCCAGAGGTGTGTGTGTGGGGTGTGTGTGTGAGGATTCACCAGAGACAGAGCGGGGAACAGAACAGGTGGATGTACTGAAATACACTGCTGAGGGGAGCCGTGGGTGAAACAGGAGAGGTCTGCTGTGCCATTTGTGGCTTAGCTCCTTGGCCTGGGATCGAACTCAGGCTGTTGTGGTGGGCCGTTGCAGAGGTAGCACTGAGACTTAACGCTCAGGCTACCAGGGAGGCCCCAGCACCATTTATTAAAAAGACTGTCTTTGCCTTAATTTATGATCAGAGGTGCTTTACCATAGATGAGGTGCTGGCATGTATGTGGATCTATTTCTAGACTTTTGAGTCTGTTCCATTGGTCCATGCATGTATTTTTGTGCTGATACTGCGTTGTTTTTAATACTCTTGCTTTAAAATAAAGTTTGAAGTCAGGTAAATGGAGAACCTCCATTTCTCTCCTATTTTCTTAGGATGGCTTTTGCAGTTTGAGACCTATAGTAGTTCCACATAAATTTCAATATTTTGTGTTCAGTTTCCTTGAAAAATATTGCTGCTGTTTTGATGGGGGTTGTGCTAAATTTGGGCAGGAAAGTCATTTTGATTGCTTTGAGTCTGATTTCTGCTTCTCTGGAGGAGGAAAGTGCTGTCGGCCCTCCCTGTCCTCTGGCTATCAGAGAGGTAAGAGATCAGACCTGTAGATCCTGAAAAACACAGCTGAGAACATGCACTTCTTTTTTTAAATTAATTAATTTATTTGTTAAAGATTTATTTATTTATGCATACAAGAGCTGGGGTACAGGCCAGAGATGCAGGGAGTGAGAGGATTCACCAGCAACAGAGTGGGGAACAGAACAGGCAGACTGACTAAAATACACTGCTGAGGGGATCAGCGGGCGAGTCAGAAGGGGTCTGCTGTGTCATGTGGGTTGCTCCTTGGCCTCCCAGGGATCAAACTCCTGCTGCAGAGTCTGCGGATTGCTTCATAGTGCGGTGCTTAACCCCTTGCGCCACCAGAGAGGACCCTCTTTTTTTTTTTTTATTTAATTTTTATCTGTGTGCATAAGAACTGGGGTATAGGCCAAGAGGTGCAGGGACCGAGAGGATTCACCACAGACAGAGTGGGGAGCAGAACAGGTGGATCTAAGGAAACATTGCTGAGGGGAGCAGCGGGGAGACAGGGCTGGTCTGCTGTGCCATGTGGGTCAGCTCCCTGCTCAGAGATCAAGCTGTTGTTGCAGTGGCTGGCCATAGCTTCATGGCACTGAGACTTCAACCCCTGCACCACCAGGGCGGCCCAAGAGAACATACTGACTGGAAGAGAGAGTGAGGGGCCTCTTCCTGCATCTCTGACTCAATCCACCTTCCTTCCCTCTCCCCTCAGTTGGAGAGGCCCGCAACCTCATCCCCATGGACCCCAATGGTCTGTCTGACCCCTATGTGAAGCTGAAGCTCATCCCAGACCCTCGGAATTTGACAAAGCAGAAGACCCGGACTGTGAAAGCCACGCTAAACCCTGTGTGGAACGAGACCTTTGTGTTGTGAGTCCAGGGCCAGGGCGGACCTTGATGACTGAGAGAGAATGATCTGAGGGTCCCATGACCCACAAGGCCC
Organism: Talpa europaea; assembly: GCF_964194135.1. NCBI lineage: Eukaryota > Metazoa > Chordata > Mammalia > Eulipotyphla > Talpidae > Talpa > Talpa europaea. The sequence goes on from NC_140084.1 coordinate 49,980,651, forward strand.
TAGAGAACAGGTGTTAGGACAGAGGCGTCCTCTGGGCAGAAGTGAATGGTGGGTAAAGGGGATGGAGTGAATGAGGGACTCACTTTAGAGGAAGACAGATTGGGGGTGGGGAGAGAGAGACAGAGAGAGAGAAAGAGCTTGTTCCTCAGAAGAGGAACAAAGCCAGAGAGACTCAGATGGAATGGTGGAGGGATGCAGGCAGAAGGATGGTGGCGGTGATGGTGGGTGGACGGATGGGAGGGAGAGAAAAAGAAGCCAAGTGGTGCAGAGATAGCAGGACAGAGACCCAGAGGGAGAAGAGAGCTGTGGAGGGAAAGGCCAGGGATAGAGGGAGGGAGAAAGCTGTCCAAGTCTACTTAGGCCCTGACATGGGGAGAGAGCCCCCCTTCAGGAAGGTCAGAGGTGGGGAGACACAGGCCCAGCCCGCAGGGCCTGCACGCCTCCTCCAACACAAGGGGGACGCCGGGAGCTGGGGCCCTGACCCATTCATCCCGCCTGCAGCAACCTGAAGCCCGGGGACGTGGAGCGCCGGCTCAGCGTGGAGGTATGGGACTGGGACAGGACCTCCCGCAACGACTTCATGGGTGCCATGTCCTTTGGGGTCTCGGAGCTGCTGAAGGCACCTGTGGATGGCTGGTGAGTGGCGGGGCCTGGTACCCCACTCTGTGTCTGCGTGTGGTCTCCCCTCAGGCGACCATCTTTCTTACTACCTCCCTGCGCCTCCCTCTCCTTATCTCACTCTTTCTCTCTCCATCTCTGTGTCCTTCTTGGTGTCTCTCTCCTCCCTCCTTGTCTCTGCCTGTCCCGCTGGGTGCCCCTCCCCGCTCTGCTCTCTGTCTGCGTGTCAGGTACAAGTTACTGAACCAGGAGGAGGGCGAGTATTACAATGTGCCGGTGGCTGATGCTGACAACTGCAGCCTCCTCCAGAAGTTTGAGGTACCCAGAGTGTGGCTGCCCACTGGGAGAGTCCCTAGCGCCCCCAGTTCAGGGCTGGCCAGGTCCTCAGCCTCCTCAGTGCCCACTGGGCCTGGAGTTACCATTCCTGAGAGACCCTGCAGCTACTTCGCCTCCTTTTCTTTTATTAAAGATTTATTTTATTTATGCATACAAGAGCTGGGATGTAGGTCAGAGGTGTGGGGTGAGAGGATTCACAGGAGACAGAGTGGGGAGCAGAACAGGTGGGTTGACTGAAATCCACTGCTGAGGGGAGCAGCGGGGAGACAGGAGAGAGGTCTGCTGTGCCATGTGGGTCAGCTCCCTGGCCAGGGATTGAATTCAGGCCATAGTGGTTGGCGATAGCTTCAGACTGCTGAGATTTTACCCCTTGTGCCACCAGGAAGGTTCCTGCGCCTCCTTTTCTAAGGGCCTCCTGCCCTAGGGTTTGATGGAAATTGTAATTCCTACCCATCTCATGGCTTGGGAGTTTTGGGGCCTCTCACCCCACACTCTAGGGCAAGCTGCTATCTCTTTGGGGGCTCTGACTCTGCCTTTCCCCTCCCCAGGCCTGTAACTACCCCCTGGAACTGTATGAGGTAAGTAGAGGCTGTGAATGGAGAGTTTTGTCCCTGTGGTCTGTTTCTCCCTCTGCACCTCTCCATCCCCTGCTCTGTCTCTATTTCCACGCACTTGTTTGCCGTGGTTCTTGTGCTTGCTCAGTAGCCCTATAGCTCCAACTGGGGTTGGAGCCTCAAGCAACTCCCCAAAGTAGGGACACAGTTCCAGATTCTTAAATGCCAGGATGATGTGTTCTATTAGAAGTAGCCCAGGGCACCGAAGAAGAGGAATAGAGGAGGTGCTAATCGCTCGGGGGAAGGCATCAGGGAGGACTCCACTTAGGAGGTGACACCTGAATGGATCCTTGCGTTGTCCTGTCTATTTATCTCCCTGGACTTTCTGCAACTCATGTTCTCACCTATTTCTGAAGCGTTACCTAAGCCAAGCCCTGTTCTGGGAGCAGAACCAGGCCATTCCCTGGGGAGCTCCTCTTTCCATGTAGGAGAAAATTATAGCTAGAGACACTCACGCCTAAGAAATGTGTTGGATAATGGAGATAACATCGCCTAAGAAACGTGTTGGATAATGGAGATAACATCAGGCTGCAGGGAGTCCCAAAGCCCCTAGCTCCTTCTGGGGGAATGGGAGGCAGCTTCCTAGGGGGGCCAGTCCTGGAGGGAGTACAGCAAGTCCCTGGCAAAGGGGAGGGAAGCCAGACTCCAGACCCTAGGAAGAAAAGCTCTCTCGCTAACTTATTCTTTCAAAAACCAATTTGTTGAGCTCCCTCCATGTGCAAGGCGTGGTTTAAGCCACAGAGGATACAACAGCAGGCAAGACAGGAAAAAAAAAAAATCCCTGCTCTCCTGGGACTTACAGTCAGAGGAAGTGGAAGAAAATCAGAGAATGAAGTAAATGCTAATGCAGACAGGCATCCCATCAGTGCTGAAACGCATCCTGAGGCCATTTCCTCAGCAGGCAAAGTCTAGGGTGTAATCCCACATGGGGCCTCCGCTCTCCTGGGCTGGGTGGTGCAGCCACTGTCCCCCTCGCATGGACGAGCCTGTGAAGATCACTGTCAGATGCAAGTGCAAAGGCCCTGGGGTAGGAGCTGGGCAGGGGTTTCTGCAGCACAGCGTGGAGGACAGGGAGGCCGAAGGGTAAGAAGCAGGTGATGTCAGAGGGTACCTTGACTGCTTGGAAGGAATTTGACTTTCAGACCAAGTAAGATGGGAGGACATCAAGGGTACCTGAGGTGATTTAGATTTGAGCTAGATGACCGCCTGTGGGCAGAGAGGGAGGGTAGAGGGCACTGGTGGAAGGAGGAAGAGGGCGACAGCGAAGACCCCAGGGAGAGCTGGGCACCCTTGGTAGCCAGCAGCCCTCTTCTCCCAGCCCTCGGTCCGCTGCACACCCTCTTGATGAGATCTGTGTTCCTGCCAGCTGCTGGGTGACAGTGGGGAGACAGGAAGGGTGGAGACACAGTCTCCGGCTTTAAGTAGCTCAGGTCTGTGTCACACAGAACCTGGAAACACAAGTCATCTCAGCAGGGAATTTCCACAAGAGTGGAGGCCTTACAGGCATTGCGGGGGCCACAGGAGCCTTTAGCCCCCAACTTGGAGGCTATCCAGGGCGGTGACCTTCGCAACCCCAAGGACAGGGACCAGCTGAGGAATCGCCAGGAGTAAGCAAACACCAGTGGGCTTCCTTTCTCCAGGAAAGGAAGAAGAATGCAGAAACGCGCACTGGGGTTTTCAGGCCCAGTTTGGCGTCCTCAGGAGCGTTTGCCGGAGAGAGAAAAAACAAAACATTTCAGGGGTCTCGCTGCCGGCTCAAGCACCTACATACCACCAAATCCCTGAGGTGGCTGTTTTGAATGAGAGCTGGCTGCTTGGAGCTGGGATACGCAGGGAGGAAATTCAGGTGCAGAGGTATAGCCTTTTGCCCAGTTTTTCACCACTTCTGCAGCAGAGGTGACATTCCTGAGCTCTTACCCGACAGAGGCTTGGCCGCGAAGACCTGGAAGACAGTGGGTAAAGATCTGGAGGCAGGAAGGGGGGGACCATAGGATTAGGTGTCTGATGTGGAGTGTTTTTGAGTAACAGCATGGCTGCTGGTGGCTGGTCCTGAAATGTCCACTATTGAGAAGCTGGGGTGTTGTCTTGCACCCGCAATCTTTTGGGGCTTAACAGGCTCCTTTGGAAACTAGGGATTATGTTTTCCAAGAAAACAAAACAAAACAAAATAGATGCACATGATAGTGCCTTTTTTTTTTTTTTAAAGATTTATTTATTTATTTATACAAGCACTGGGTACAGTCAGAAGTGCGGGAGGGTGAGAGAATTCACCAGAGCCAGAGCGGGGAACAGAGCAGGCAGATGGACCGAAGGACACTGCTGAGGGGAGCAGCGGGCGGCAGGAGAGGTCTGCGCACCATGTGGGACCCTCGCCGGCGGCCAGGGATCGAACTGGTGCTGCAGAGGCTGCGGGCAGCTTCGCAACCCAGCGCTCAATGATAGTGCCTTCATTTTCTTGCCATTCTTCATGGATGTCATTGATGAATTCCTTCATCTACAAGTATTAATGACACAGCGCTAGCCCAGCACTCAGTATGTGTCTAGAAGAAAAGCAAACAGAAATGGCCCTTATCACGCTGCGCTCTGGAAACTGTCCGAAGCACTGTGCATGCTAATTTATTTCATCTTCGCCAGGTCCCTATGTGGGAGCTACTGCTATTATCCCTGCCTTGTAGTTGAGGATATGGAATCTGTATCCAGGTGGCGAGACTGCTTTTCTCCACAAGATTGCAGCGTTTGATAAAAACCCATTAAGCCCCAGCTCTTCCCCATGCACCATTACTGTGTTTCAGAGAACAAAACAGACCCCAGCCTTAGGGAACTCACAGCAATCAAATAGATGTAGATGACTAAGAAAAGAGTGACAATGGAGCTCTCAGTGGTGGCAGGGGGCAGTGAGAGAGGCAACTGACCTGGTTAAGAAAGCGTCTATGAGGTGACTCTGGAGTCAAGGTCTAAAGCATGAGGAGCTGGGGACTAGGAGGAAATTGGAGGGGTGAGCTTTCCAGCGAGGAGGAGCACGTCAAGGGCCCTGGGGCAGGAGGGAGGGCAGGGTGTCTAGATCAGGATGACTGGACCATGGAGGGAGGCAGGACAGCAACCTGCAGGGTCCATTTGTGCCTGGTTTTGCAAACCATATGGAATAAAATCTTAATGCAGGGCTGTTTGAGGACTTAGGTGTAGGGGCACAGGGGACACATGACCCAGTTTATTTATTTTTAAATTGACCCCTCAGTAGAGCATGCCTTAGAAAGGGTAGCCATCACGTACAAGTGTGGACGCTAGCCCAGCAAGTCCCCTAGGGGCGGTATCACAGGACGCCCTCCTGAGGACACAGCAAAGGCCTGGAACTTAAAGCCAAGTGAGCGTCATCCAGGAATTCCTAACAGATGCAGATTCTCAGACTGCACCTCAGATTTAAGGGAACATAAAGTCTGGGGGTGGGGGAACATTCTCAGGAATTCCAGCTTAGCAATTTGGAGCACGGAGACCCTGGAATTGAACTTTTTGCATTTTTTTTTTTCCTGGCTCTGCTTTTCACGCACTTTTCACTGACTTTGGGATAGTTAATTAACATCTCTGTGCCAGTTTCTTCTTCTCTAAAGGGAGGTGGATTTTTCAAAGACAAGGTCAGAGAGTAGCTAGCTAAGTGTTGGCCAAGTAAATAAACCCTCTTGGCTCTGTAAATCGGAGAAGGTTGTTGAACCAAGGAGCAGGGGTGGGGACAGTGGTTTTCCCTGTCCGTTTCTCCCCAAGCCTTTCATTCTTGGATATTCCCTCTCAGGGGCGTCGCCTTATTCCTGTCTGGGGTCTGACAACTCCCCCTTCTCTCATTTCTCTCGCAGCGGGTCCGGATGGGCCCCTCGTCTTCTCCAATCCCCTCCCCATCCCCTAGTCCCACCGACTCCAAGCGCTGCTTCTTCGGGGCCGGCCCTGGACGGCTGCACATCTCTGACTTCAGTTTCCTCATGGTTCTAGGAAAAGGCAGCTTTGGGAAGGTTGGATTCTGGGGCTCTGGGGGGGGCGTGGAAGCAGTGTGGGGAAGGTCCTATTTCTGACCCTTGGAGAAGATGGCCAGGGCCAGGCTCAGCACCAGGCTACCAAGGCCCCAGGGTCTCTGGGGAGAACCACCCAGAGGCAGGGGTTGGCAAAGTGGGGAAGCCCGGTGCCCCGAGAGAAAGGAAAGTCCTAGGGTTCTGTTTCTCCGTGCGCCTGAATCCGTAGGTGATGCTGGCCGAGCGCAGGGGCTCCGACGAGCTCTACGCCATCAAGATCCTGAAGAAAGACGTGATCGTCCAGGATGACGACGTGGACTGTACCCTGGTGGAGAAACGCGTGCTGGCCCTGGGGGGCCGAGGCCCGGGAGGCAGGCCCCACTTTCTCACCCAGCTCCACTCCACCTTCCAGACCCCGGTAAGGAAGGAGGAAACTGAGGCGGACTCCAGAGTCCTGCCTCATGTCGCGTGGATAGGCCAGGGCTCAGCTTCAGGGGTCTCCGCTCAAGGCAAAAAGTCTGAGACTCTTATGCGCTCAGCCTGGGCATGGGCGGGCCTGGGCGCTCGGTGGGCGCGGCCAGCATGCAGGTGCGCTGCAGGGGCGTGGCCGGAAGGCTGGGCCCCTCGGTGGGTGTGGTCAGCATGCAGGTGCACTGCAGGGGCGTGGCCTGAAGGCTAGGCCCCTCGGTGGGCGTGGCCTGAGTGAGCTTGGTCTTGAGTGGGTTTTTTTTTTTAAGATTTATTTATTTATGCATACAAGAACTGGGGTACAGACCAGAGGTGTGGGGGGATGAGAGGATTCCCCAGAGACAGAGTGGGGAACAGAACAGGCAGACTGACTGAAATACGCTGCTGAGGGGAGCAGCGGGCGAGTCAGGAGAGGTCTGCTGCGCCATGTGGGTTTCTCCCTGGCCGGGGATCAAACTCGTGCTGCAGAGGCTGCGGATTGCTTCATAGTGTGGTGCTTAACCCCTTGCGCCACCAGGGAGGCCCTTGAGTGGGTGTTTTTTGAGTAAAGGATTTTGAGTATAAGAAGGCGTGTGGAGAATGGCTGTGAGTGGGAATGCCTACAGTTGAGCTCCGAGGTGCTCACTCTTGGCTTCTGAGTGTAGGACTCATGAGAAATGGGGCGTTTCCCCAGGATTGTGGGATGGGACAGGAGTCAGAACCCTGAGGGGGTTGAGAGGCTGTGTCTCCACTTCCAAAAGGGCACAGCCAGCTCCCCAGGTTAAAATAAATTATTGTTGTCGAGGGCGGCTTTGGTTTGATGACCAGAATTGCATGTATGAGTGGGTGGGTGTGGAAGAAGTTGTATCCCCAGGACTTTCTTTCTTTCTTTCTTTCTTTTTTTTTTTGTGGGACCCTCGCTGGCGGCCGGGGATCGAACCGGCGTGGCAGAGTCTGCGGGCAGCCCAGCGCTCAACCGCTGCGCCACCAGGGGAGGCCCAAGATTTATTTATTTATACGAACAAGAACTGGGGTACAGGCCAGAGGTGTGGGGGGGTGAGAGGATTCACCAGCGAGAGAGTGGGGAACAGAACAGGCAGACTGACTGAAATCCAGTGCTGAGGGGAGCAGCGGGCGAGGCAGGAGAGGTCTGCCGCGCCATGTGGGCAGCTCCCTGGCCGGGGATCGAACTTGTGCTGCAGAGGCTGCGGATAGCTTCGTAGGTTGCGTCCTAACCCCTGCGCCACCAGGGAGGCCTCCTATCCCCAGGATTTTTAATGAGTGAAGGGTCTCAGTCTTCAATGCTGAGGGCGCAGAACCGAACCAGCTGATAATTCAGTGTGTGGGGATGGGATGGAGGAAGATTCAGAGTGGCCGGCCTAGAATCGCCAGGGCCTCCCCGTAGGCGTGACCAGGCCTCTGGATTTCTGACTGGGTGAATCTGGAGCCCCCCACGTGTGTCCCAAGGGGGTCCCACTCCCTGGTGGGCATGTCCTCGCCTCTAAGCCCTGCCCACTCCTCCCCAGGATCGCCTGTATTTTGTGATGGAGTATGTCACCGGGGGCGACTTGATGTACCACATTCAGCAGTTGGGCAAGTTTAAGGAGCCCCACGCAGCGTGAGTCCCAGCCAGGAGAGGGGTTGGTGGCGTGGGAGGGGGGTGCGAGGGACTATGACGGGGAAAGCGGGGGAGGGATCCAACCACTGACCTCTGACTTCCCCCCCCACTCTCTTCCAGTTTCTACGCAGCCGAAATCGCCATCGGCCTCTTCTTCCTTCACAATCAGGGCATCATCTACCGGTGAGCAGCCGTGGACCTGTTGGTCACCTAGAGGGGAAGGGATTCAAACTCACAGCTCAAACTGGCTGAACTCAACCCTTTCTGCAACCTCTGCCCCCACTCCCCTGCCCTGTCCTAGGGACCTGAAACTGGACAATGTGATGCTGGATGCAGAAGGGCACATCAAAATCACTGACTTTGGCATGTGTAAGGAGAACGTCTTCCCCGGGACCACCACCCGCACCTTCTGCGGCACCCCAGACTACATAGCCCCCGAGGTAACCTGGATTCCGATGCCCTTGGTGCTTTCCATGTTCGCTGAGTGACTGTGGTTGGTTGTCTAGTATTCTGTGTATCTCTAGTAACTGGGGGGCTGGTCCTGGGGTCTTTACGTGCATGGTGGGCGATCTAGCGTGGGCTTTCTGGCTGGGCAGAGGCCTGTGCGCCTAGCATTCTAAGTGTGTGTGTGGGGGGAGCTAGGTCTCTAAATAGGCAAAGTGGGCAGGACCAATTAATAAGGATTCTAGAGCTCAGAGCCTGATACTGGACTATTCTAGGATGGGGTGCAGAGTGGAGCGATTTCCAGTGTACTCTGCATGCGTGGGGCTGTCTCCCTAGAACACTAAGTGTGTGGAGGCTGTCTCCTGACTCTTGCAAGTGGGTGGAGTGTTCTCTGCTTTTGTTAAGGGGGTGGAGCTAATGATCTGAACGTAAATAAGTGGGTAGAGAGCGTGTCCTGACTTTTCTCAGTTAGAGGAGGTGGTATTGGTGGTGCCATCCTTGCTCTTCCCAGGTGATTCAATGCTAGGGTCCAAGGAATCAATGTCAGTGGTTACAAAACCTAGCTGGAAATCAAAACCACCTGGGAAAAATTTGAAACACACACATATTCCTGCCTATTGAGGCTGAAATTCTTCAGGGCTGGGAACATCTATTTTTAAACAACCTCCTAGATGAATCTGAAATGCATCCAGATTCAAGATGCTCTGGTCTCTGCTATTTAGCCCTATGCACCTGATATTGTAAGGACTGGGTCCAGGTACCTAAATATTCAAGAACAGGGGAGCATGTGACTTGACCCTTAGATAGTCTCTTGATTTCAACCACGAGATGCTCTAAGTAAGTAAAGTTTGTTTTCAACATTTTCCAAAGGATGAAACTCTGGCCAAGGATTCTGAGTTGGAAGAGTCTGTGCTGAAAGCACAGTGGGTAGGGTGTCCAGGGTGTAAGGCTAGAGGCGTCCTGGGCTTCTTAGAGCACAAATCCTGATTCTTTGCCTCTCATCCCTTGTTCCTGACAGATCATTGCCTACCAGCCCTACGGGAAGTCTGTGGACTGGTGGTCCTTTGGAGTCCTGCTGTATGAGATGTTGGCAGGACAGGTAAGGGAAGCCGGGGCGGGGGGGAAACTGGCTTGTCTAAAGGCAACAAGGAATGGGGTCCCATCTGTGATATGGAGCAGATCAGGAAGGTAGGGCTAATCTGCCGGGAAGCGCTGGCCCGTCTAGCGCTGTCCTTGGTCCTGAAGCATTCTCTGCCCACCGGTCAGGTGATCTGCAACTTTGTTTTGTGCCATGGGTCCCAGTAGTAATTTGGTGAGGTTTAGGGACCCCCCCCTTAAAGTTTTTAAATTCACAAATAAAATGGTAAGATTTAAGGAGAAATAGATCATACTGGAGTATGGTTATTAAAACTTCCAAAAGTAACAAATGTCAATTAAATATGTTTAATTGAAAGGTATAGAGTTGCCTAAAATATTAAACATTGGGAGGTGGACATATAGGAGATTTATGATTAGTGAATTAAATAATATGTTTTAACAGTAATTGGAGGTAAATAGGAAGGTCTGTCAGCAATTTTGAAGTGGAGATTACTGATATATTAAGGTATCTGCATCTCTAATACAATAAGAAAATATCTGTGATTTCTGCTGGCAATAAAGTCACAAGTGCTACTGTGGAGCGGGTTGCCTATATTTTTAATTGAAGAAAATGTCCACTTAGAGACTTTAAGAGATGAAGATGATGCATTATTCCCAAGCAAGATCAGAGACCCCGTCTATTGTATACCCAGCTCCTCAGTTCCCAAAGATTAAGAAACCTTGCCTTGGGTTGCTTTCCCTAACCCCAAAGACTGGAGACTACTGATTCAACCAGGGAAAATGCTTTTACAGTTTTCCCCTGCAGCTTTTCCTCTCTTCTATTTAAATGACATATTGCCTCATTAACACCCTGCTGATTTACACCTCAGGTAGAGACAGGCCGGCAAAGAGGTACAGAGAGCTGAAGCATCTGAGATAAGAAAGGAGGGCATCTGAGAGGGAGACAGATAAAACTCTCCTCTGTGGTTAGTGGGGGGGGGGGTGTTCATTTCATGGTGGGTGATGAGGGTGTGGAAGGTGTCAACAGGTAGCTTGCCAAGTCTCTGACTAATCACCCTCTCCTTCCTAGCCCCCCTTTGATGGGGAGGATGAAGAAGAACTGTTTCAGGCCATCATGGAACAAACCGTCACCTACCCCAAGTCACTGTCCCGGGAAGCCGTGGCCATCTGCAAGGGGGTGAGAGCCCCCGACTCCCAGATTCTCCAATGCACCCCATTGCTCCCTTCCAGGACAGCCCATGTGGTGTCTCTGTGCACATTAGAGCAAGTGCCCATTCCTTCCATCTGCTGGAAAAGCTTGTCTCATGCTGGGGCCGGCATATGCCCCTGCTGCTCTTCTCCCATTTTCTTTTTTTTTTTTTTAAATTTATTTATTTATGCATAGAAAACTGGGGTACAGGCCAGAGGTGTGGAGGGTGAGAGGATTCACCAGAGACAGAGCAGGGAACAGAACAGGCATATCTACTGAAATACACTGCTGGGGGGAGCAGCGGGCAAGTCAGGAGAGGTCTGCTGCGCCATGTGGGTGTCTCCCTGGCTGGGGATCGAACTTGTGCTGCACTGGCTGCGGACAGCTTCATAAGTTGCGTCTTAACCCCTTGCGCCACCAGGGAGGCCCTCTCCCATTTTCCTTTTCCCACTACTCAGGGAAGTGCAGGAAGGCTAGGGCCTGTCTCCCCAAAACAGGGTGGGCCCAGTGAGCCTAACTTCTGCCACTTTTCTTGGATGAGTCTCTGAAACTCTGGGAGCCTCAGTTTCCTCTTTGGGGGTTAACTCAGGAGAAAGAGCCTAGTCTAGCAGCTTTCAAGAGATGTTAGCACAGTCTGCCTCTAGCTCCTGTCTCTGTGGGCTGCTGTCTCGTCCATGTGCCTCCATCTACATTTATATGATGGGGGCTTTCTGTGTCTCTGCCTGTCCTCTGTGTCCTTTGGGATCTCTGTCCACAATCTGAACCTCTGTCCCCTGCCTCTATGTTACCCCTCCCCCCAACGCCCAAACACATACACTCACACTCTGTCTTGCCCTTCTCTCTCCGGATCTCTCTCCTCCTCTTTTTTGGGGGCTCTTTGTTCTGATCTCTGCTTCTTATCTGTTCTTTTGCTTCTCCCTGGGGGTTTGTCTGCTGGGTCTTCATTCTCTTCTCTTTTTGGGTCTCTGCACACCCCCCCCCCCCAAATCTCCTCCATCTCCTACTTTCTCTGGGTCTCTTTCCTTCACTCAATCTCTGTTCCCCTCTTCTGGTCTCAACCTCTCTCCATCCCCCTCTGGTGTTCCCCTCTGTCCTCCTCCACTCTGTCTGGGTTTCTCTGTCCTGGTCTCTCCCTTTCTCTGCCCCTTGCTCTCTGGGTGTGGCTCCCTCTTGTCCCATCTCCGTATTCACCTCTTTCACCTTCCCTTTCTAATTTCTCCTGCCCCCACCCCTGCTCCCCCTTGCTGTCTTTTCCTCTCTGGATCTCTTTGTGGGTGTCTCTCTATCCTTGTCTTTCTTTTTCTCATTCTCTGGGCCTCCCTGTCTGGGATTCTGTCCGTCTGTCCGTCTTTCTCTGTGTTTTCCACAGTTCCTAACCAAGCACCCAGCAAAGCGCCTGGGCTCAGGGCCCGACGGGGAACCCACCATTCGTGCCCATGGCTTTTTCCGCTGGATCGACTGGGAACGTCTGGAGCGGCTGGAGATTGCGCCTCCATTCAGACCCCGCCCGGTCAGTCACCTTTCTCGCCCTTTAGTTCGGGGTGGGGGGGCAGGGGCAGTGAGCTCCAGTACCTGCATGTGGAGGTGGCCTGGGGTTCCTTGTGGGGAGACCCCCTAAAGGGAGAGGCAAAGGTTATGAGGGATGTGCAGAGGCCCAAAGGAGACAGGAGGTGAATACGGGGTACATAGATGGACACCCAAGGAGGGGGCAGAACTTCTCAGGTTGTCCTCTGGGTATTTTCCACAGTGTGGCCGCAGCGGCGAGAATTTCGACAAGTTTTTCACGCGGGCAGCGCCTGCACTGACGCCCCCAGATCGCCTAGTTCTTGCTAGCATCGACCAGGCGGATTTCCAAGGCTTCACCTACGTGAACCCCGATTTCGTGCACCCAGACGCCCGCAGCCCCATCAGCCCAGTGCCTGTGCCAGTCATGTAATCTCACCTGCAGCCGCTAGGTGTCGCCATCGCCCCCGCCGCCACACCGGTTTAACCCCACTGCCACCCCTTTCTGATTCTCTATCTTGCTCCCCAATAGTCTGGCCTCTGCCCTGTGGGTGCTAGATGCCCACCCAAGCGCTCTTGGCATTCTAAACTCCATACAGTGTCTAGAGCCTTCCCGTGTTCTGGATTCTGCTGTGCTGAATAGTCTCATCCACCTCAGGGTTCTGGACTCTACTCCACCAGGTGCCAGAACCACCTCCTCCATCCCAGCCCCATGGGGTTCTAGACTCCGTCTTGGTAGATTCAATGCCTCTCTCTTTTTTTCCTTTCTGGGAAATAGTCTTGTGGGGTAGGCTGTTCCAGACTGGGTTTCCAGAACCAGCCCCCTACCCAACTTTGAGGCCCCTCCCACCTCCACTACATTCTGGAGCAAGTGGGGGGCTGTGCCTCCTGCTCCAGTGCCCCCCCCCCTCTAGGCTCTGGGGTTCCTGGGAGATCTGGAGGACTCTTTCCCCAACTGTTCTCAATCAGCTTTTGGTCTAGACTTCCCCATCATAAACCCATCCCTGCTCGCCTGCAGGTGCATGGCTCAGTCCTGCTCAGACCCTCATCCCCACCCACCCCTGCCTGCCACCCCTCTGGGGACTCCCTCTCCCTTCTTCTCTACTCTCTACATCTCCCACTGGCCACCGCTGCTGGAGAATAAATTTGGGATGCTGATGCTGAAGTGTTTGGATGTTTTCTTCTAGGCTTGGAAGATGAAGGGGCTGCGGAGGTGGGAAGTGACTGTACATAGAAAAAAAAAAACCATGAAGAGACGGGGGGGGGGGGGAGATGGCGGCAGAGAGAAGGGGAAGCACAAAAGACCCATCAGCGAGAGAAGATACACACAGCAGCCTGGGGCGGGGGAGGCACAGGGGGCCGAGAGGTAGACGCACACCCCTGAGAGTGGCTGACACACGAGCACGCACAGAGCCGCCGGGAGCAGGACGCGAACTCACAGACACACGGCCACGTGCTGAGACCCAGCACCTGGGAAATCAAAAGCGAGCCTCCCGCGGGAAGGGTGGAGACTCGGCCGGAGGGAGAGACCGAAGCCCCCCGCACCTGCGAGCTGAGGAGCCGGCGACGCAAGCCGAAGGCGGGGGACGCGCGCTCCGCCTTGACCCACTTGCGAGCCGGAGGAGCGGCGAGGACTCCGGAGAGACTACACTTCCCGGCACGCATCGCGCCAGACCCTTCCCCTCAAATGCGGCCCCTTGCCGTCAGGGCTTATGGGAAATGTAGTTTCAGGACAGGCGCCGCATGTCAAATGGTGTGCCTCTGTCTGTGTGCTTGGAGGGGGCTGCGCCCCAAAGATTCGCAGGCTCCCCCAGAGTGGAGGAGTGGCGGCTTTTCGTCCCGGAGGCCCTTGGGTTATCAGGGCTCGGCCTATTGGCTGCCGGCGCCCCGGCCTCTCCCAGCGCCCCGCGGCGCCCGCGCCCGCCGCCCGCGCCCCAGCCCCGCGCCGACCCTCGGCGCGCGGCGGCCCCTTTAAGAGTGGCCCCGCTGACATCACGGCGGGGGGGCCGCGCCCGCGCCGCGGCGGCTGCGGGACCCGCTCGCTCTGCGCCGCCGGCTGCTCGGGACCCCGGCCCGGGCCGCGCCGCCTCCTCCCGCCGCCCGGACCGGCTCCGCGGGCGCCCAGGGCCGGTCCTCGCGGGGGCCGCAGCGTCGCCCCGCCGGCCCGCGGCCCGGGGCGCCCCTCCCTCGCCTCCGTCCCCGCTCAAGGTCTCGGGGCTCCGCGGCCCCCGGCGCGGCCTCCCGGTCTCGGCGCGGCCCGGGCCTCGCGGCCTCGGCGGGGCGCGGAGGGTCCCCGGTGCTCGCCGCCGCCCGCGCCCGTCTCCCCCGCCCGCCGAGCCTCCCGGGTCCAGGCCCGCGGGCTCAGGACTGGGGCGCGCGCTGCGCCCCCGCCCGCCGCGCCCCCCGCGCCCCCCGCGCCCCTCCCGGGCGCTCCGCTCGGCTCCGCTCCTCTCCCGCGTCGGCGCCCCCGCCCCGGCCCCCCGCGCGCCCCCGCCCCGCCCGCCCCGCTGCAGCCAATGAGCGGCCGCCGGCCCCGGCTCCCGGCTCCCTCCGCCGAGTGAGGCCGCGGGCGCGGGGGGCGGGGGGCGGAGGCCGGAGCCGGGACGCCGGGCTCCGGGGCGGGGGCGGGGGGCGCGGGCGCCGGCGACCCCGGGGGCGGCGGCGGCGGCCGGGGGAAGCCGCGGGGCCGGTCATGCGGCTGCGGGGCCCGCGGCCCGGAGCGTCCGCCCAGCCCTGAGCGAGGTGAGGGGTCTCGCCGGGAGGGGCCCCGGGGTGGGCGCCGGCGGGGCGCGGGGCGCGGGGCGCCGGCGGCCCCTCGGTGGGCCGGGCCCGGGGCGGGGGCGGGGGCGGGGGCGGCGGGGCGCGCGGGCCTGGGGACGCGGGGAGCCGGCGGGGTCCCGAGTGGGCAACTCTTCTCGCCCGCGTCCGGGCGCGGAGACCCGGGGCCGGGGCCGGCCCGCGCCGGGGGGCGTCCTGGCGAGGGTGGGGGACCCGACGGGGAGACCGTGATGTGGGTCTAGAAGGGGGCCCCAGAAACGGGGAGTCCGTCTCCTCAAGAGGTCGGCAGGGGATGGAATTCGAACTTGGGGCTTGGAGGGTGGGTCGTGGGTCCGCGCGCCCGGCCCCAGGGGCTGGATCCCGAAGGGCGGGAGGGCTGGGCCGGGGCCGGGTCCCCCAGGAGGACGCCCCGTCCGGGCGGGCTGCTCGGGGCGAGGACTCGGGCGAGGAGGGGTGGGGGTCACACGGGGTAGTGAGGGGTGACAGTGGGCAGGGCCCCCGCGGGGAGCCCGGGGAGCCCGGGGAGCCCGGGGGAGCTGAGGTCGGTTCGCAGGACTGAAGCCGTCAGGGTGACTGGGGTTTTCGTGCTTGTTTCCCAGCCCCGCGCCGGGAAGACCAGCCGGCAGCTGGCGGTCGAGCCCCGGAGCCGCGGGCGGGGGATGGGCGCAGGGCAGCGGGAGCCCTGCCAGGCCTGTCCCGGAGGCCTCGGAGGCTGGGGGGCGGGGCGGGGCGCCGGATGGGGCGAGCCGGAGGGGAGCGGCCGGGAAGGTTGTCTCAGACTTCAGGGTTCTTACGGGGTGGGGCCGTTTCAAGGCTACAGAAATCTGGTTCAGAAAAGTGGGGTGCGAAGTCTTGGCGGCATTGTTGGGGGCATGTTTGGGGATCTTAACTGCTGTAGTTAAAGGGTGATGAGAACCCTTATGTAGAGATGCAGAGGTCCCTGGTTGAGAGGTGAGGAAGCCCCCAAGTTCCCCCTGCATCACAGGATTGTGTGGTTTGGTGAAACGTTTTGGTGGGGCTGAGGGTTGTGGGAAAAGGTTTAGGAGCCTCTGGTTGGAATCTTTTGCTTCCTAATTGGGGTTCGGAGTCCAGAGGCATGCGTTCTATGAGTTATAGTTTGGGGGGGCTAATACTAGGGGGATCCGAGTACCAGGTTGGATGTTGAAGAAGGTTTGTAATAAGAAGTTCTAGATGGGAATTCGGGGTCAAGAGTCTCTGGTAGAAAATGCGGGGGGTCTTGTGATGGGAAGTGGCAATCCGGGGTTCCTGGTTGGGATGTCAGAGTTCAGCACACTGATCCTTAGCTTATCAATTCTTTGACTGGGGTGCTCTGGTTAAGATGCTGAGTTGGGGGGTTCCTAGACATGGTCTAGTAAGCATGACATCCAGTGTCATGCTTTTGACATTCTGGACTCTGTAGCCAAAATCTAAGATGGGAGAGTTGGGGTTCTGGAATCTTAGATTTGGGTTGTGGGCCACAATCTCACTGAGGCGAGGTGCAGGATCAGAGTTATAAGGTCACGGCCAAAGTCTTGGCGTTAGACTTGAGTGTTAAACAGGTCAAGACTCCAAGGGTTTTAAACTTTGATGGGGTGGGGGTGGGGCCTGTTCAAGGCCTTATGTAGGTCTTAGGTTAAGGGTTTAGGGGCACTAGGGGTCCTCACTTAGCAACCCACTTTGGGAAATTCTGCTTGCTATTCAGAGACAGTCCAGAGGAAAGGGGTGAGCGTGCCAGGTCAGGGCATGGAGTCAGGATGGAGTAGGGGAGGGATGCCTGGTCTGAATGTTGAGATCACAGATCAGTGTCATCACTTCTGAGTCACAGGCCCAGGTTTAAGGTAAGAGCTTCTGGTGGGGTCTGGTGTGGAGGGTCAGGGCCTCAGGTTAGGATTGGCAGGCATGGTTCTGGCTTTGAGAACCTGGACATTGAGTTTCTAGTGAGAGTCATGCTGCTCGGGATCCAGGTCCAGATTGGTTGGAGTCCAGTCTGGGCCGAAGGTTACGGCTGGGAATCTTACCCTGGAGTTTGGGGTCCGGTGTGTGACATCTCTGATCAGGAACGGGCGCCAGAGCACCAGTATCAGATTTGGGGGGGCCATTTCTCCGCTTGAAGGTCAACAGTCATTGGTTTAAATTCAGGCGTGGGGGCCTGGGCCAGGACACAGAGGTCAGATTTGAGAGGTTTCTGCTTAGGGTTGGTGTTTCCGGCCCAGGTCTGGGATCCCAGGTGGTAGCATGAGGCTGGGGACTTAGTTGGCCCCAACAGGGCTGTGACCACTTTCATCCCTCAGGCCCCACAGGGCGCCCCCCGCCGCTGAGGATGAGTCACTGTAGCAGCCGCGCCCTGACCCTGCTGAGCAGTGTGTTTGGGGCGTGTGGCCTGCTGCTTGTGGGCATCGCAGTCAGCACCGACTACTGGCTGTACATGGAGGAAGGGACAGTGCTGCCGCAGAACCAGACCACGGAGGTCAAGATGGCACTGCACGCCGGCCTCTGGAGGGTCTGCTTCTTTGCAGGTAGGTCCTCACCTGCCCTCCACTTAACTGCGCCTGTCTTGCCTGGGATCCAAGAGCCCTCTCCGTAGCCCCATGTTGCGGATTCCAGAACAGACCCTGTTTTTCCCCTGGAGACTCCAGTTTCTACCTGAAGCCCCAGTTTCTGTCCCCTTGTTTCCTGGAACGCCATAATCTCTGGTTGCCCCCAGAGTCTCCCCAGAGCAGCTGTAGTCTCGCTTCAGAATTTGTCCCCTGCACATGTTGAATGTTGCATGAATAGGATGAAAAATCCCTGACTCCCAGAGCCCACTGAGACCCTCCTTCCAGGTACCCATGACTCCCGGCTGGCAGCCCCTCTCCACTCAGGGTCCTGGCTTCAGCCTGCCCCTGCTGTCCATGGGCCTCATGGGGATGCTTCCAGACATCCTGCCGCCTGTACATCCTTCCCCACCCCTCAGGGTGCTGCGACCGTCTGCCTCGCTCCCCCATCTCAGGATCTGCCTCCCTGTGCCAGCCTCTCCTGAGCACAGGGGCCAGGCATCTAACCCTGCTTTCTCTCCCCCCTAGGCCGGGAGAAGGGGCGCTGCGTGGCTTCTGAATATTTCCTTGAACCGGAGATCAACTTGGTGACGGAAAACACGGAGAATATTCTGAGTGAGGGGAAGAGGGCACCTGGGCAAAAGGGGGCAAGGACCACAGGGCGGGTCCTGGGAGAAGGGGCTGGAGAAGGGAAAAGGTGGGGTCCAAGGGACCTAGTGGGGCCTGGAGAGATGGCTGAGGGTTGGGTAAGGAGGAGGAGCCAGGTGGACTGCCGGGGCTGGGCCTGTGGATGGTGGTGTCGGCAGGAAAGGAGGGGCAAATGAAAGGGTGTGGTCTGGGTCAGGGGGTGGGGTTAGAGCCAGAAAGGGGAGGAGCCTGAGGGAGATGCCCCTTCAGAGAGTCCCCCTCACCCGCTACCTCCCCTCCCGCTCCCCCAGAGACAGTACGCACAGCCACCCCGTTCCCCATGGTCAGTCTCTTCCTGGTCTTCACCGCCTTTGTCATCAGCAACATCGGCCACATCCGCCCACAGAGGACCATCCTGGCCTTCGTGTCCGGCATCTTCTTCATCCTCTCGGGTGAGCCTAAGGAAATGACTGACGGGCTGGGGCACTATTTTAGGTTCCAGGAACTTGGGGTCTCTCTTGCACTGAACAAGGCGCTTTTTTGCTGTGTGATCCCGGAGGGGTTGCAGGACCTCTGTGGTCCTCTTTCTCTTCTCTGTGAAGCGGAGATGGCAGTGGCCACGTTGCAGAGCAGTTTAGAGGGCCAAGTCAGAGCGAATGCTTATCGGGTGCTAATTAGGTAGGAGGCGCTGTTCTAATACCACAGTCCTGTGAGGTAAACGCTATTAATAGCCCCATTTTACAGAGAGGGAAACAAACATTCCTGGAGATGAAGTCATTTGCTCAGGGCCCAGCAGCAGTGAGCCACAGAGGCAGCTCACCTACCGAGGCTGTATTTTTAACCACCTCTGATGTTTTAGCAATTAACAGCTTACAAGGCCCTTTATTTTCCACACCTTTTATCTGAAAAACGTGCAAATAGAAAAGCTAAAAGAATTTTGGAGTCAGCATCTATATGCCCACCACTGGGAGTCAACCATTAAGATACGGCTAGATTGTTTTATCTCCTATCTGTGTATATTTCTAACCATACATCTATTTTTCAAATGCTTCTCAGGGTGAGTTGTAGGTGTCAGTACATTTCACCCTCAATACTTTTTCCATGCATGTCATTAGCTGGGGTGTATTGTTTACAGTTCTTTCTTTCCTTTGAGATACAAGGCTCATCTGCATGCACGATCTCACACCCTCTCGTAACATCTCTACCTGGGGATTATGAGTAGTAGACATTTGATAAAAGTGGAGGTACAGAGGCCCAGAATTGTTCACGGAGTGGCCCAAGACACCATCGTGAGCTGAGAACTGTAGAGAATCCTGAATTCCAGAGTTCTTTATGAAGTGTTACCTGGCTCCAAATGTCAGTCCAGTCCAGTCCAATCTAACTATGCTCAACTCAGCACAAACCACACACTCACCCCATCAGCCTAGTCCAGATAACCCCAATCCACTCTTGCTCAATTCTTCAATTTGAGTTACTCCAACATAATTTAGTTAAACTCAGTTGCAGTCCTTTAAATTCGATTAATACGTTATGAACAACCCCTGCAGCATGTCTCGTTTCCATTCGGCCCCATGTACCCCCCCAACTCTCTTCCCTCTTTCTAGTGGGTGCTGCAAGTAGGTGAAAATGGATCTCCAAATATCCCTTCCCCCAGCCTCCTCCCAGCTCCTCACCCAGCTTTCTCGAAGCCTCCCCCATGCCTCTAGCCTAACCCGAGGAGACCTTTTCCAGGGAAACCAGGGTGCAACCTCCGTGCAAACCTGAATCATGGCTTGTGGAACCAGACACTGAGCTAAAATAAGACACGTAGAATATTACCACCCCAGAGTGTCACAGCCGAAAGGTCTCGTCATTTTTCAGATGGAAAAATAGTGGCCTAGAGAGAGCGAAAGTGGGGCAAGGGTAGGTAGCATGGAGACTTTTATTTAACCCACCTGAAACATTAGAGGGAAAATCCCACTGTTTGAGCTTCACAGAAGTCAGAAGGGAAATAGAAGAGGCGACGTTGCTTGTCAGCGGCAGGGCTGGGAATAGAATGGAGGTAGTAATTCTAATTACAAAAGCCAAACTCCCCCCAGTGCACCCTGACCTGACTTCCCATGGTCCAGCTGAGACTCCATGGCCCTCAAGGCTGGAAGTCAGCCCTCCTATGGAACAACAGAGTCTTGGGGGGGGGGAGGGGAGAGGGTACTGAACCTGTTGATTTCCTCCAGTTCATTTCATAGACTGCGACTTATGCATCCCACCCCAGAGCCTCCTGTCCTGTCCTTTCAAGATGGTGGGGTGAAGTAGCTGAAGGCACACGCTGACTTAGAAAGACAGTGCCAACTTTGAGAGATCTGGGGTTCAAATCTTGCAGCTACTCACTCTGACCTACAGTCTTCCTTTGTGGGCTTGTTCGGGGGACAGACCTTGGTCAGGGGTCAGCAGGCACCTTCTGTTTGGGGGCAGAGGATAAATATTTCAGGCTTTGTGAGACACGGGGTCACTGATGCTTGCGACTCAGCTCTGCTACCACGAAGCCCTGCCAGGCTGCAGAGGTAGCACCAAAGCTGCTGGAGGTGGGTCAGGGGCGTGGCTTGTTCCATTTGCACCGATATGTAGACCTTGACATTTCAATTTGATAGAATATTCGTGTGTCATCAAAGATTAGTTTGGGGGGCGGTTATCCGCCCACCATTAAGACAGTATAAAGACCACTGCTCCTTTGTAAACCACACCGAAACAGGCAGCAGGAATAATTGCAGTGTGTCATCCCTGGTCTGTATGGTGGAGGTTAGAGGCCCTACCTAGGGCCTGGTCTGTGAGAGCGAGTGGTGGAGGCCGGGTAGTTTAAGATAGGCAATTGCTGCTGCTGCTGCTGCTGCCAGTACATCTACTACTAGTGTGTACTACTATAAGAAACAACATTGAGTGCCATGGTTTGGGGAAGTTCTAAGTACTTTACGCAACTTCATTTTACTGCCCTACCACAATTAAAAATCTTACAAATGAAGGATATTTGAATTGAGAGAAAAGGAAGGAATATCTTAGATCTTGGAATGGAGTGATCTTGTCCACCGTCTCCGGTCCCCCATGAGGAAACCAAGAGAGAGTGGTTGGCAGGGGGCAGGGACAGGGTCACACCAAGGTGTTGAATGTCCCTCAGGGACCTGTGTTAAAGATGGACTAGAGGGAAAGAGACAGGAAGTTGGCTACTCCTGAGGAGGTTTATGAAGGGGTCCAGGTAATAGCTGATAAGGTTTGAGCTGGGGTTGGTGACGGGAGGATATAGGCTACTGGGTAGTTTTAAGAGAGAAAGATATCGACAGAAGAATCAATGGACAATGGGACTGACTGGACACAGTTAGTGAGAGAAGGCGGGGAGGAGGCTGAAGTGACATTGATTTTCTTTTTCAGGCCTTAAGAGGCATGCTTCCCATATTAACCCCTACTTCTCAAACATTTTCTATGCATCTGCTCATTCATTCACTCATCAAACATTTACAGAGGCATCCCACAGGCCAGGTGCTCTGCTGGGCACTGGAAGCTGAATCCTGAGTGAGATCCCCCATATGCAGTAGAGACAAAGCAGCCTCCAGCTATGCCTCTGCCGGGGCTTGGCACACACCTGCTCAGATCCCTCCAGTGCATCAAAGGAAGTGCTCTGAGACCACATCCAGACCCCTCACTGGTGCGGTCTATAGTCTCCCATGGTCTGGCTCCTACTCAGATCCTTGACCTCATTTCCTAACCCACTAATGCGCTCCATTGCTTATAACTTCAGCCACACTGGTCTCCTTCTTGTCCTTGAAAGCGTGACTCTCAGCCCCAACTCCACTTTCCTCTTGATTCTCCAAGTGCTCAACCTTTCTTCCCTCTTCAGAATTTGTTTCTCTGACAATAGTGCTGCCTTGCTTCACAATACTAAGATGTTCCCTATTGTACCTTTGTTTTGTAACATATTGCTGTTGGTCTTACTCATTTTCGGTCTCCTTTTGCCAGAATGCAAACTCCCAAAGGCAGGGACCTTTGCAAACATGCTCTCATTTGTATCTGCAGAGCCTAGATAAGTTTCTGGCATAGAATACACACTGAAATATTTGTGGGATGGATGAATGATAAGGATAGCTCAGGGGATTCTGGGAAAAGGGAAGATGCGTGAACCTGACACAGTAGGGTTTTGGAGAGGGTGTGTGTGACCATGGAGGGCTTCCAAAAGGAGACGACATTTAAGGTGATGCTGCTGAAAGGGTGACGGGGATTTTTTTTTTTTTTTTCAAGTGAAGAAAGGAACATGTCTCGTGTGGAGCATTCTCAGCATATGTTAAGATCCTAGAAAGCATCTAAGACCAAGCGAGGCGCAGTGCAGCTCTCCGTGGTCCTGAAAGCCTATTCTAGCTGGGTTTCTGTTCAGCTCAGAGTGTGATTGTAACCTACTGTGCTCTAAGAATTATGAAGCATATGTGGTGCTACTGGGGGGAGTGGATTACAAAAAAGGAAGTGGGAAGGAGGGAGAGAGAAAAAGAGGGAAGGAGAAAAAAGGGAAAGAAAATTATTTTTGGAGAACCAAAGACAGCAAGGAGAGAGACTGAGGATATGAGAATCACTTACCACTTGACAGTGTGTTCAGGTAGCTTTCAATTTCTAAAAACAAAAGTGAAACAAAAACAAAAAAACTGCTTTCTATTTGGAAATATTTGTTTCTTTCTCATCAACCCCCGCTTCTGTCTGTCCTTATGGAGAATGTTTGTTATTTAAAGCTGAAATGTGCAACATGGGATTTCAGGTGAGGCAGACGTGGTGGTTAGCAGCAATCCCATCACGGAGACAGAAAGAATGAAGACTTTCTTCTGTGGAGAGTAGGGAGCTACGGCAGAATTCGGAGCACAGAGAGATGTAGTCTGGCATGAGTTTTCAAAAAAATTGGTATCTAAAGCAGGGAGCTAATGATTTGGGTGCCATGGTACAAGAAGAGAGAGTAAGTCTGAGTGGATTCAGATGACTTGGGGATACAAGGGGGTTTAGATTTAGGAGAGGTTCAGGAAATAAAAGGGACAAGACTTGGTGACTGGCATCATTGGTAGGAGAGAGAGGGAGACAGAGAAGAGACGGTGCCCCTGTGTTTGATTAGGGTACCCACATGGGTGTATTTCTTCCCTTGATACTCTCTTTCTATAAATCTCATCTTTCAAGACCCACCTCAGATGTTTTTCTATCATGTAATGGCCTGGGCCTCTTTCCTTAAATGTCAAAATTATGGAAAACTAGAAGTTGAAAATGCTGTGGAAGAACAGAGCTAGGAAAGGCTAATTCTTAGAGAGGTTGGAGAAATGGTGGGATTAGGGTAGGTTAAAAAGGGAAACGCTGCTCATGAGCTTGTCTAGAAGTTCCAGCGCAGTGCTATAAATTACTTTGACTGGTAGTCATTGTGTGCCCGACCTTGTGCTAGGTGCTGGGGATGCCGTAGGGTACGAGGTCCCAAGCATCTCAGCGAAGAGTCCCCCAAATGAGTTGGGTGGCAGTAAATGCTACAAAGAAAAATGAAGCAGATTAAAGAAAAGGAGAGGGTGAAATGATATTATTTTATCTCGCCTTAATCATTCTAATTATTTCAATGAAAACTTTGAAATCTGTGGCATCGTGCCCCTCCCCCTTCTCTCATCAACCATGTGCAGCCAGTCGACATCTTTCTCTCCTGCATGTTGCTAATGATTACCACATTGTCTTTCTCCAGCCCCGCTTTACACACACATACACACACACGCACACACACACGCACACACACTTTTTGATTTTATCACTTGAAAACAAGCTGTGTCATCAGATAGTTCATCTCCAACCATTTCATCATGCATCTCTTAAGAGTAAGTCAGTTTTCTACATAACTACACCACCGTAGTTGCTCTAGACATTTCTTTTTAAAGGACAGGTTTACTAAGAAAAGGAGAGAGGCACCTGCACAGCACAGGCAGGCGGAAAGCTGCCTGCACTAGACAATGTTTTACAACAATTCCATAAATATAACTTATTCGCACGTTCAGACTGTCCCAGTTGTTTCGGGAATGCCATTTATCATGTTCCCCGAGAAGCAGAATTCAGTCTGGGTTCATGCACAGCATTCAGCTAATGTCTCTTTTAGTCTAGACTAGTTCCCCTGCTAGTTTTTGTTGTACAATACAGAGTTTTGGAATAGATTTCATTATAAAAATAGAGGAGAGTATAATGAAATTCCATGTATCCTTTCCTCAGTCTCAACAATGATCAACATATGGTGATTTGGTTTTTTTTAGTGCCACTACCCTATCTCCCTACTGCACTTCACTGCATTATCTTCAAGCCACTCTCAGACATGAAATCATTTTTCCCAGAAATATTTCAGTCTGTCTCTGAGAACTAAGTGCTTCGCTATTTAACAAAGACACAGTGTCACAGCCATGCCCAAGCAAGAATAGCTGCTTAGTATCATGTGATACCTAGTCAGCATCAGCTTCCCCACTTGTCTCACAAGCACCTTTTTACAGTTAGTTTGTTCCAAATCAGGATCCAAATTCCACCGGTGCCTTTCCTTGCTAGATCTCCAGAGCCTCTTTTCATCTCGAACAGCCCCTCTCCTTCTATTTTTCCCCTTGCCATTTGTTTGTTGACAAAAATCGGATCATTTGTCTTGTAAATTTCCCACATTCTAGACTTTCCATTGTGTTGCTGTTTTGTAGTTTATTATGTTCCACCATCCCTGTGTTTTGCTGTAGTGTTGGTGATGGATCCAGGTTTGATTTTTAAAAAATAATTATTCCTTTATGTAAGATTTTTGTTTATTTTTATATAGAAGAACTGGGGTATAGGTCAGAGGTGCGGGGGTGGGGGAGTGAGAGGACTCACCAGAGACAAGAGTGGGGAGCAGTACAGGTGGATCTACTGAAATCCATTGCTGAGGGGAGCAGCAGGGAGACAGGAGAGGTCTGCTGTGCCATGTGGGTCAGCTTCCTGGACGGGGATCAAATTCAGGCTGCTTTGACCCACGTGTGGTGGTTACACTGAAACTTTAATCTCTAGGCCACCAGGGAGGCCCTGATTTTTCTTATTTTTTTCAAGAATAGGTCGTAGATAGGTGGTGCTGTTTACAACCCACTGCATCTTCTCCGGAGACAGAGTAACGCCCACTTGTCTCTCCTTTTGAGATGCTGATCTTGATCTCTGGTTTAGATGTTCATTAGTAGCTTAAAGACTGCGGGATGGGGTGTCTTTTAGAATATGCTACATTCTTTTTCCCTGTGTTTACTGTAACTTGGAAGTTAGGTCTAGAGTAGAGGCTTAATTGGATTCAGGCTAAGCATGCTTGGGAGGAAGAGTCAGTGTCGTGTTCTTTTTTTTTTTTTAATAGAGGCATGTTTTATTTATTTATTTGTTTGTTTGTTTGTTTGTTTTGTTTATACATGCACTGGGTACAGTCAGAAGCGAGGGAGGGTGAGAGAATTCACCAGAGCCAGAGTGGGGAGCAGAGCAGGCAGAAGGACCGAAGTACACTGCTGAGGGGAGCAGCGGGCGGCAGGAGAGGTCTGCGCGCCTTGTGGGACCCTCCTCCAGTGGCCGGGGAGCAGCTGGGGATCGAACCGGCGCCGCAGAGGCCGCGGGCAGCTTCGCAACCCAGCGCTCAATCGCTGTGCCACCGGGGAGGCCCCAGTGTCGTGTTCTTTAGATCAACTGGGTGACAAGTCAGGAGTGGTACACAGTCCGAGCCCTCTGTGAAGGTGGTGGTGAGCAGCATCCTCATTGAAGAGACACCTTTTTCTCTTACAGTAAATTAGTATTGTGCAGGATAACACTTTGGCACCTGGGCAAGGGGAATCCTGTTTGGGGATTTATTTTTATTTTATTAAAAAATTTTCATTTTGGGCCTCCCTGGTGGCGCAGCGGTTCAGCGCTGGGTTGCGAAGCTGCCCGCAGCCTCTGCAGCGCCGGTTCGATCCCCGGCTGCTCCCCGGCCACTGGAGGAGGGTCCCACACGGCGTGCAGACCTCTCCTGCCGCCCGCTGCTCCCCTCAGCAGTGTACTTTGGTCCTTCTGCCTGCTCTGCTCCCTGCTCTGGCTCTGGTGAATTCTCTCACCCTCCCGTGCTTCTGACTGTACACAGTGCATGTATAAACAAACAAACAAACAAATAAATAAATAATAAATAAATAATACATGCCTCTTTAAAAAAAAAAATTAAAAAAAATTTTTCATTTTGGGCCTCCCTGGTAGCGCAAGGGGTTAAGACGCAACCTTTGAAGCTATCTCCAGCTTCTGCAGCACTAAGTTCGATCCCCAAGCCGGCCAGGGAGCAACCCACATGGCGCAGCAGACCTCTCCTGACTCGCCCGCTGCTCCCCTCACTAGTGTACTTCGGGCAGTCTGCCTGTTCTGTTCCCCGCTCTTGTTTCTGGTGAATTCTCTCACCCCCACACCTCTGGCCTGTACCCAAGCTCTTGTATGCAAAAATAAATAAGTCTTTTTAAAAAAATAAAAAATAAAGTAAAATAAAATTTTTCATTTTGGAAAAAATATAAACCTATCGGAAAGTTGCAAAAGCAAGTTGGTGAACTCTCATATATCCTGCTTCTCATATATCCAATTTTTTTTTTAAAGATTTATTTATTTATTTATACAAGCATTGGGTACAGTCAGAAGCACGGGAGGGTGAGGGAATTCACCAGAACCAGAGCGGGGAACAGAACAGGCAGACTGAGGAAGTACACTGCTGAGGGGAGCAGCGGGCGGCAGGAGACGTCTGCGCGCCATGTGGGACCCTCTTGGTGGCCGAGGAGCAGCCGGGGATCGAACTGGCGCTGCAGAGGCCGCGGGCAGCTTCACAACCCAGCGGTCAACCGCTGTGCCACCGGGGAGGCCCCATATATCTAATTTTTAACATTCGCCACATTGGCCCTTTTCTTTCTCTCCTATTTATATATGTAGATACTGTTTCTGAGGTCTAATGGTGCCTAGCCAGCTAGATCTCTCTCTCGCTCTCTAAATATATTCAGTATAAAATACATATACACAGTCTATAGAATATAGGTATTGCACATAAGCTGCAAACACTGCACCCCTAAAATTTTTTTTTTTGGTGGGACCCTCGCCTGTGGCCGGGCAACGAACCGGCGCTGCAGAGGCTGTGGGCAGCCTCGCAGCCCAGCGCTCAACCGCTGCACCACCAGGGGAAGCCCCCCTAAAATATTTTTTTTAAAGATATATTTGTACAAGAACTGGGGTACAGGCTAGAGGTGCAAGAGGGTGAGAGAATTCACCAGAGACAGAGCGGGGAACAGAACAGGCAGACGGACCGAAAGCTCTGCTGAGGGGAGCAGCGGGCAAGACAGGAGAGGTCTGCTGTGCCAGGTGGGAATCTCCCTGGCCGGCCAGGAATCGAACCCGCGCTGCAGATGCTGTGGACAGTTTCACAGTGCTGTGCTCAACCCGCTGCGCCACCGGGGAGGCCCCCACCCCTAAAAATTTGAGCAAATGCTTCAGCACGTTCCGAAGAACAAGTGTATTCTCCTTTCTAACCAAGTACAGCAATCAAATCTGGGCAGTTTATCACTGATACAACCGTGTGACCAATCCACAGAGCTCACCAGACTGTCTTAGAGTCATTTCCCCCTTTCATGATCCAATCTCTTCCTTGTCTGGTCTCTTCTGCCTCCTTTCATCTCTTATATAGTCCCTCTTCCTTTTTGAACAAGGTGTCTTTCATGCGCACATTTTTTGAAGCCTGCAGCCAGTTGTTTTGTAGCGTGCCCCTGGGTCTCCTCAGGAGCGGTTGGGGTTGCACATTTCCAGCGGGAAGGCGCAGGAGCAGAGTGGCCTTCACTCTAAGCGAGGTCAGCTCCCACCACTTGGGGAGGGCTGTGTCTGCCGGGTTCCTTTGCAACCAAGGGAGTTTTCTTTTTAAAATCTCTTTGCAATTACTAGCTATTCCATGGGGAGATTCTGTCATCCAGTGATTTAATGTCCACTGATGATGTTTGCCTGAATCCTAATTTCTCCTACTTGTTAGCAAAATGGTGTTTGCTTCTGACTCTTTTCCAGCTACGTGCAAACCATTTAAAGAAGATATGTCTTTTGTCTCTCCTTCCTTCCTTCATTCTTTAAAACTCTATCCACGTGGATTTACATTTTTCAACATTCGATGTGGTGTATGGCATTCCTATTGTTGTTCATTTTGATGTTCAAATTGTTCCCTATTGGGCTCTCAGGAACCTACTTCAGACGAGTTCCTGTGTCCTTTTCTGACTGGCCCCTATCTTTTTGGGGAAGCAATTCCTTACTTTGTGGCCTAACTATACTTTCACTGCCCCAGCCTGAGGCTTCAAATTAGCTATTTTTTTCTTCTAAATAATTAGCACTTTATTTAATGGGCATTGATATCAGAGACCAAAATCTGGGTGCTAGGTGTGTGCCTGGTGGCTGAGGTGCTGCTGCTTCTAGAATGTTTGTGGACACAGAGCTGGGAAATTCTTATATATTTTTCAAAAAGGAGTTTTACTGACACTTAAGCACCTAGCCTCATTGCAGAACATGAAGTCTGGTTCCCTCAAACTATCAACCTATTTACACATTGGCCCAATCCTTCCGTGCACACCGAATAGTGGTTGAACTGTTACCCCTAGACCACTCTCAACCAAAAAACAAACAAACAAACAAACAAACAAATAAATAAATAAGTGAGGTTCAAGACTGCTGCTTTTCTTTTCTTTAGACAGATCTTTAACCAAAGTACTGTATTCAAAGGCTACTTGGAGTAATCCTCGCCTCTCCTGTGGATATAGCCTTCATTTGATATAAAGTTAGGTTCATTTATTTCTGTTTCTATACCATTTTTATTTCCCCCATTTGTTGGTTTTATTCTTTTGGATATAGAAGACATTAGAATCATTCTGAAGGTCAAACCATATAAAATGTAGACATAGGGAAGAGCCACTTCCTCTGCTCTCCTCTTATTCTCCACGCCCCTCTAGGTCATCAGCTTCATTTGTTTGTCCCCCTGCCTGTGTCTTTTCTTGCAGAAACAAGCAGATACACATGCATTCTAACACATTCTTTTTGACCCAACACATAGCATTCTTTCTACACTTTTCCATACTACCTTTTCCTCTCTTCTTAGCGAGATCTTTTGGGGCTATCACTGAACCCCACATCACTTCACAGAACTGCTCCTCATTCTCTTTATTAAGTGAGGTTTTATAGTTTCTGCCGTTATTCCTCTAGGTAAAGGCATTTAGGTCACTTCTGAAATTTTTCAATTACAAGTGCTGTTGCCGTGAATCAGCCCTGCCTGTGTGCTCTCACAGCCCGGTGGGCTGCTTCAGGGTATGTTCCTAGAAGCGGGGCATGCTGGGGTCAAGGACAAATACATACGCGGTTTTGTTCCATCTGACCAAACCCCCCCCTATTTTGCATTTCCACCAGCAGTAGATAAGCGCATCCCTCTCCCAGCCTGTAGCAGAGTGTGTTGTAGAGTGATGGATGAGAAATGTTATCCCCTTCTAGTTTTCATTTACATTTCTCTTCCTTTGAGTGAAGCAGCATTATTTTTTTTAAACAAGGGGGTCGCTGTAGAAGGTCTTTCTAAGGAGATGACTGAAGCCACAGGGAGAAACATGGAGAAAGCTGGGGAAAGAGCTTTCCCGATGAAGGAATAGCAAGAGCAGAGCCCCTGAGGCCCATATGAGCTCCATGTGTTCAAGAGCTTGGAAGGCCTCGTAATGTAAGTAGAGGGAGCAAGAGAAATTACCTGGCGATGAGGCTGTCAGCCACCAGCCCGGGCGGACATCCCAATCCCGGGGTCAGGGAAGTATTTCTGTAAGAGGCCAGAGAATAAAGATTGTGAGTCTCACTTGTCATACCTCTCAGCCACTCTTTGAAACAACTCAACACTGACATGTAGACAGGCAAGATGTAAACAAATGGGCCCCTCTGGGTTCTGATAGAAGATTAGTTGTGGACACATGTTTGAAATTCGTGTACTTCTCACACTGAGATATTATAATTCACACAGCATAAAGTTCATGCCACTCAGTAGGTTTTGGTATATTCATGACCTTGTACAATCCCCTCCATTATCTTAACTTCACATTTTTTTTTTTAAAGGTTTATTTATTTGTACAAGAACCGGGGTCCAGGCCAGATGTGCGGGAGGGTGAGAGGAGCCACCAGAGACAGAGTGGGGAGCAGAACAGGCAGACTGACTGAAGTACACTGCTGAGGGGAGCAGCGGTCTAGACAGTAGACAGGAGAGGTCTGTTTGCTACGTGGGTATCTCCACGGCCGGTGGGGATCGAACTGACACTGCAGAAGCTGTTGACAGCTTCACAGTGCTGCCTGCGCCACCAGGGAGGCCCTTTACTTCACATTTTTATCACCCTCCCAAAAAAGAATCCTCACACCCTTTAACAACCAGTCATAAAATGCACCCCCAACCTGCACCCCATACCTCTGCAAACACATACTTGCTCTGTATGGATTTGCCTGTTTCGAACATTTCGTATAAACAGAACTGTACAATATGTGTGGTCTTTGGGTCTGGCTTCTACCACTTAGCATGTTTGCTAGGTTTGATGCATATCATTGCATATGTCAGGATTCCATCCCCCTTTTGGGGCAAAGTAATATTCCTGTCTATGGCTCTACCACATTCTGCTTGCCCATTCAGTTGTTAGACATCTGGGTCGTTGCCACTTTTGGTTCTACGAAGAACACCGCCACAAACGTGTGTTCTCACTTTTGTGTGAGCATATTCTAGCTCTCCTGGGTAGGTACCTAGGAGTAGAATTGCTGGGTCACATGGTCATTCTATCTTTAACACTTGGAGGAAGTGCCAAATGAACTTCACTTTTGTGGGCCACAAAATAGCTTTTTTCTTTCTGTTCCTTTTTCCCCTCATCCATTGACTTATAGCAAAGCTGGTCTTAGCTAGTAGGCTCCCCACAAACAGCAGGTGGGGTGGGTTGAAGCCACAGGCTTGTCAACCCCTGTTGTAGGAGGTAGAAGCAACTGAGACTTTACTATTAGAGTGTGATGGAAAACATCTTTATTTACAGGGTTGGAGGGAGCATGCTGATAAGGATTACTTGGATTAATTTAAGGCAGGGGATGTGTACTTCCTTTAAGCCCCCTGGGCATGGCTACTGTTTTTTTTTTTTTTAAAGATTTATTTTATTTATTTATGCATACAAGAGCTGGGGTTTAGGCTAGAGGTTTGGGGGCAGGGTGAGAGGATTCACCACAGACACAGAGGGGAGCAGAACAGGTTGGATCCACTGAAATACACCTCTGGGGGGAGCAGCGGGGAGACAGGAGAGGTCTGCTGCGCCATGTGGGTCAGCTCCCTGGCCAGGGATTGAACTTGTGCTGTAATGGCTGCGGACAGCTTCATAGCTGAGACTTAACCCCTTGTGCCACCAGGGAGGCCCCATGGCTACTGTTTAGAGGAAGAAGATTGGTTCATTCAAAATCCTGATGATATTTTTTTTTTTAATTATGTATTTTTTTTTAAGATTTATTTGTTTTTATTTATTTATACAAGCACTGGGTACAGTCCGAAGCGCGGGAGGGTGAGAGAATTCACCAGAGCCAGGGCGGGGAGCAGAGCAGGCAGAAGGACCGAAGTACACTGCTGAGGGGAGCAGCGGGCGGCAGGAGAGGTCTGCGCGCCATGTGGGACCCTCCGGTGGCCGGGGAGCAGCCGGGGATCGAACCGGCGCCGCAGAGGCTGCGGGCAGCTTCGCAACCCAGCGCTCAACCGCTGCGCCACCAGGGAGGCCCAAAATCCTGATGATATTTTGATGATTTTTAACTTAAGAAATAAGGACTATCTCAAGGTTTAGTGGCTTGGGAAAACCACTATCGATTGGAAAAATAAAGAAGCAAAACTACTAGCATTGCGCACACACAGGCATGTTCACACATTACATCCCAACAGCGTGTTCCACTCTAGTTGGAAGAGCCACATAGCCATGTAAACGTCTTCTCTCACTTGGCTATCGATCTCATGATCCAAAGAAGATCCTTTACCGATGTGTGCCTTACCTGGCATTTATATTCTAGAATGAATATGAAGTCAAACAATTGTAACTTTCAGAAATGTAAAATTTGAGGACAATTTTCTTGGAAATTAAAATGAATCTGATGATCTGGAAAAAAAAAACTCTCAAATTCTGCTCTCCACTGCTCTACTCTCCACTGCTCCTGGTGCCTCTAGTTTCTTGTCTGTATGATGTTAAAATGGTACCCACTTGAAAGGGTTGTCGTGAGGTTTGAATAAGTTAATCCATATACAGCAGTGAAAACAGGGCCTATATAAGTAGTTGCTATTATGATCATTGTTATTATTATTGAGATGCTGTCATTGCTATTATTGTCTAGCCAGCCTCAGCTCAGGCCTCATCCTCCTGACCCTTGAATATCACAGCTCCAGTTTCTGCCCTCCAATCTCTTCTCAGAACCAACTAGTCCTCAAAGGATATTCTAACAGCCCAATCCAGTGCTGTCCTTCTCCTGCTCCATACCTTCCTTGGCTCCCTAGTGCCCTTGGCATTGATCAAAGCCAACCAAGCTCCCCGGCCTGGCTATGTCCCGGCCCCTTTCTCTGGCCCCATTTCTTTGACTGTGGTTCATGTTTTAGCTGCGTGGACGCACCAGCTCACTGCTCCTCCCCCAGGAGTGCCCACGCTGCTCCCTGGCCGGGAGTGGCATCACCGTGTCCTCCTGCTCTTCCACAAGCCCATCCTTCAAGACTTGGACAGAGGCCCATTTTGCAGGCAGCTTTCCTTGGTCTCGCTACCCCGCCCTGCCCTCGCCCTTGCCCCTGCCCCAGGTGGTCCAGAGCAGGGTCCGGACTCCCTGCTACTGGTCTCCTTGTAGCACATGTCACAAGGAGACTGCTGGCCAGTGTCCAGATCTGCCTTCCCCACTGCATTGGGAGCTCCTGAACAGCAGATTGGGGAGGGAGGGAGGAGGGTGTTGCTTCATCTTGGGGACCTGTGCGCCCATCCAAGGCCCAGCACACGGGGGCTTCAGTGGATGGAAGGCAGCCCAGAATGGCGGGGAGCAGGGGCAGGGTAGGATGAGGTGCGCTGGAGGGTTTGGGGGGAAGCTGAGGGGAGCTCTGCACCTTGGTCATGGACCAAAGGCATCCCTGTGCTCCCCAGGCCTCTCCTTGGTGGTGGGCCTGGTCCTGTACATCTCCAGCATCAACGACGAGGTCATGAACAGGCCCAGCAGCTCTGAGCAGTATTTCCACTATCGCTATGGGTGGTCTTTTGCCTTCGCTGCTTCCTCCTTCCTACTCAAAGAGGTGAGGTCTGTGGGGCCCAAATTCAGTTTTGAAAGGGGAGGTGGGGGGGTCTGATTACCGGGTCACAGAGGAAGAGGAGGTAGGTGTGCAGACTCTAGATTGAGGGGGACGGGGAAGCTGGAGGTTTGATCCCTAGGCCCTAGAGGAGAAGGGCCCAGGGGCCTGACTCCTGGGGCTGAGGAAGAGGAGGTGGGTGGGAGGAGGAGGCTGGAAGATGAGACTGCTGGTGTCTGGGGAAGGAGAGGAGACTGGGGTCCTAGTCCCCCCCCACCCCGGGAGGGGGAAGCCGAGGCCGCGATTCCTGGGTGCTGGGCGAGGCGGTGGCCGGGTGGCCCCTGGCAGCTGACCGCCTTGTGCCGCAGGGGGCTGGAGTGATGTCGGTGTACCTGTTCACCAAGCGCTACGCCGAGGAGGAGATGTACCGCCCGCACCCCGCCTTCTACCGCCCGCGCCTCAGCGACTGCTCCGACTACTCCGGCCAGTTCCTGCAGCCCGAGGCCTGGCGCCGCGGCCGCAGCCCCTCGGACATCTCCAGCGACGTGTCCATCCAGATGACGCAGAACTACCCGCCCGCCATCAAGTACCCCGACCACCTGCACATCTCCACCTCGCCCTGCTGAGGCCCGGCTCGCCCCCCCTCCCGCCCCCGTCTCCCGGCCACGCCCCCGTCTCCCGGCCACGCCCCCTCCGCCTGCCCGGACCCGGGAGGCCCCGCCCCGAGCCAAGCCCCGCCCCCGGCCCGGCGGCTCCGCCCCTCCGGCTGCTCCCGCGGCCGCCCCGCGCCCCGCACCCCGACCCCGCCTTCCGCCGCGCCCTGGGGGCTCTGGCTGGAGAGCAGGCTCGGGCCGCCGGGAATGCCAGCCGTCCTGTCCCCCCAACCCGTGCCCCTCTCTCCTGGCCCGTCTCACCCCTTGACCCTGGGTCCCCTGGTGTGCTGGGGTGGGTTTTACACACACCCTCTGCTCCCCTGGGAGATCCCTTTCTCTCTGACGGGGCTCTTCTCAGCCTTCTGAGGGTCACCTGCCGTCTAGGGGCGGCTGTCTGATGGATCTTCCCGCTCTCTGACCTTGGCTTCCCCCCCCCGCCCCCCCCCGCCCCTGGGTGCATCCGCCCCACACACCAAATGACTCCCGGATGGGAGCCCACGGCTGGGAATTCTTTCCTGCCGTTTCCACGCCTGTGCCCGCCTCTCCCCCCTCGAGGCCCCGTCGGGGGAGGGAGAGGCAGTAGCGGGGGTCGACACCCCCCAAACCTTCAAGTCTTCCATTTTCTGGCTCTCCCCCTCATTGAAGTCCCCCTTCCCATCTCAGACCCCCAACACTGGCCTCTTTCAAGGGTCCGTTCGCCCCCTTGGACAGATTTGGGGGGGTCACCAGAAACTCGCTCGCCCCCCTTATTCAAGGAGGAGGGGCGGGGTAGCACAGTGTTATACACGGAACCAGAGTGGCCCCCGGGGTGGGGGGAGGGGGGCAGGGGAGGAGAGGGGGCTTTTAGTTTGCATCTTGGGGGGAGGGGGGAGGGGAACCCGCAACAGTTAACCTGTCTTTACGCAGCGATTTTTAACGAGGCTGGGGGGAGGGGGGCTTGCGGGAGGGGAAGGGGCGGGGTGGGGGGCCTGGCTCTGTTATTTACCGTGTATCATATGTAAATACAGACAGAAACTTCAATAAACTTTATTTCAAACACGTCTCTGCCTGCCCAGGGGGAGGGCGCTGCATCCAGGGGCCTAGTCCCAGCTTTTTCCCCGCCGGGCCGGGTCCGCCGTGTTGCTGAGTAAGGCTGGACTGGCCTTTGCGAGCTGCCTGGTCATCGCAATTACCCACAGCAGCGCTTTATGGTTCAGCCCATGCGAGCGCGGAGGACAGCAAACGACACCCACCTGGATAAATAAAAACGCGCTCCTGCTATTACCACGCTTCCCTCGACATTTATTGCTCCACTTGACATTCTCCCCAGCCGGAACATTGCGTTAATTGGACTCATTTTGTAGATCGGTCCCTGGAGGTGAAATGACTCACCCAGGGTCACGCAGGTAGACGCTGGCAGACCCTGAGCGCTGGAATTGGTTCAGCGGCTTCCAAAATGGGACCTTCCTTCGCCTGGCACCAGGGGGCAGTGGATCCCCCCAAAGCCTGGCTCCTTCGCTCTGTTGAGAAACATCTGCTGCCATTTATTGCTGACCTACTGTGAGCCTGGCACTTCCTTCCATCAGGCGTTCCCAGAAGCCCTGTATGTGGGAAATACAGCCCCCCCCAAAACACACACACACACACACACACACACACACACACTCTGCAGGCGAGGGGATGGAGCATCAGGGTGGGTCCTAAATCTGGTCTAACCCCCCCCACACACACACTGAGGGTTTGAAAACAGCCGTAAAGCTTGATAAGTTTATTCTTAAAATGTGCCGCAAAGGAAACCAACTGAGCGCTAGCATTTCACTTCTGTCCCTCGTCTAGATTTAGCCTCTTCAGAGGCTGTGGGAAATGCTACAGTCTCGTCCACAGCAGAGAAGGACCACAACCACACTCACCGAGCTGTCGTTGCGTGTCAGGCGCTCGACCTTTGCATTCATTAATTTGTTGGATTCTCCCCAACAGCCTGCAACTAGGTATTCCAACAGCCCCACCTTACAGATGAAGAAACAGAGGCTGGAGAGGTAAGGTCACCCCAGCGGGCAGGACAGAGAGGGGAGAACTCACACCCAGGCCTGTCCCACCCCAGAGTCTATTCACTAAAGGGTGAGATTGTCCCGCTACTTGTTTGATGCAAACTCATATGACCTTGAGCTGGTCTTTTAATCTCTGGGCCTCCAGTATCCTTCTCTGTAAAGAAAAAAATAGCAAAACAAAGGGGTTGGCTGAGAAGGACTCCAAACCTGTCTGGAACAAGGAGAATTAGTGGGGGTGCATTAGCAGGAAAGAATTAAGATTCAGCAGGATCAGACTCCCTGAGGGAAATATTCTGAGTCATGTTTAATGATTTCAGGAATTTCTGGAGGCCACGGTTGAGATTTGGGATGACAAATCTGTTTCAGCCTTATCATCCGGACTAATGGATGAGAATGTACTGGTAGCCTAGTGGCTACCAGCCGCCCGGAGTTGAAAAGGATTTTGAACACTCCCTCAATGGGAAATCATGTCCCCATTGATTGGTGCCGTCTGCCGCATCTGCGGGATGGGCCATGAAGGTGCAAATGCTGGGGAGTTGCTGGTTTTGTCCAGAACTAAACAGCCTGAAATCCTAAAGTTTTCTTTTTTTTTAATCAAGCCAGTTTTTTTTTTTTCCCTTGCTTCCTATTTCATCTTTAGCATTTAGCCCACTTTTTTTGAAAATGGAGTAGGAGTCTTTTGTTGTTTTGGTTTTTTTTCAAGGAATACTGTGAAAAGTCAGTCTTACTTCTGACCTGACATCCAGAAATCACCCCTCTTCCTGATTACTATCATCTTTTAATGTATACTTACAAGAATACTACGTGCATATTTGAGATCACATATCCATGTGTTTAAATCCACCAAAGGCAGGTATAGAGCATATACTTGTGTGCTTGACATTTGTCATTAAACATTTTCATTTAGAATTTATCATACCATGCCCACAGTTCTGTCCCTTCCAATTTCACATGATGATGTCTTATGGCGATCATTTAGAATGTGTTATATAACTCTACCTCAGTGTTTGTCAAGGTTGCTTAATAGCAAGAGTTTGCATAAGTTAATTGCATAATTTATTGAGTGTTTCCTATGTGCCAGCCACTTTATATTCAATAACCCAAGGACACCAGTGCTTTTATTATCAATGAGACCCTGAGCCACACAGAGGTTAGATAACTCTCTCTCCTGGTCACACAGCTAGAAAATGGGCAAGCTGAAATCCTGAGAGTCTCCTGAGCCTACCATGCTTAACTTCTAATCCCCTCCAAGCATGTTAAAGTCACCGAGTTCCATCTACTACTCTATTGCCGTTTTACAGTCTTATGTTCTCGTGTAGTTTACAGGACAATACTGCACATTAGTGGTTGTCAGAGACCCTGGGGCATCCCTGAGACCCATTTAAGGGGGTCCACAAAGCAAAATCATTTTTACAGTAATACTAAGTTAGTATTTGCCATTTTTACTCTTCATCTCTCATGAATAGAGTCCAGAGTCTTTGGAGGTTTCATAAGAGTGATGACACAATAGGTCGAATACAGAAGTAGATCTTCCATTTGGCCAAACACTGAATAGATTTTCAAAAATAACTAACAATACCACTATATATTGTTTGGGAAAATATAGCTGTTTTCTACTAAAGAAAGTTGTTTAAACATGCAATGGGTTTATTATTATTTGCTTTAAAAAAGGCATGTTTTGAAATAATCTGTTTGAATTTTGAATATGTTCAATATCAATATCGATAGATGTCATTAGCATGCTCTTTGGATGTCTCTACAACTGTCACTTGCATGGAGGGGTTCTGAGAGCCCAGGGCTTGGGCAGCTCTCTGTGTGTTGTGGAGGCGACGTATGAGGCGTCAAGGATGGCTTCATTTTTGTCAATGACTCCATCGTGGTTCCTTTAATGGAGGTGATTTACTTTAACCATAAGCTTATATTTATTTTACGTGTAACACCTCGTCATGGTTTTCACATGGAAGCAGTAGAGCAGGGTAGAAAGAAAAAGGTGACTTTCTTCTTTCAGTCTTCTCAATCCCACACTTATTTCCCTATTATTATCAGTTTCTGCCTTTAGACCAGGTGGTTTTGCCCCCAGGAGATAGTGGGCGGTGTCTGGGAAAATTTTTGGATGTCACTGCTGGGGTGGGGGGTTGCCCAATGCATACAAGCCGGGGATACTGCTCAAATCCTCTAACACCCAGGACAACCCCCCGCTCCCCCCCCCACGCACACACAGGCCACCAGCTCTAGGATGCGTCTGGTGCTGAGGTGGAGAAAAACCTGCTTTGACTGTTTTCTATGTGTTTATATATTCTCCCTTGCTTTTTTTGGAATTTATTGTTATTATGATTTTATGAGATTTTGCTAAATCAAGTTTTAAGTAAAGACTTTTGCAGGGAACTAGGGATCCCTTTGAGAATCAGATGAAAGCTCTGCCACCACAACTGGAAAAGAACACCGGTATTCACAAAATTTTGCACATAACAGAAAGGACTTCTTCTCACCCCTCCCCCCAACAAGCTGTGCCATGGGATTTTGAATAGCAGTCCCAGGACACCCCATCCAGAGGACAAGGACTACCTGCACCCCTCCCCTTTACAGAAGAGAGGATGAAGGTGCAGAGAGAACAAGGGTTTGTTTCTGGTCCCTCGGGAAGGCATGGAAAAGCAAGGATTGGAACTCAGGCCACCTGACGCCCCAGCACTGGAATATTTCCACTTCACCCTGAATGAGGACGATTTAGAAACGCTGATCTTGTCTTCCTGGTACAGCGGGGGAAAACACGCCGCCACCACTCTGTTCCTCTAGAGAAAACACAAAGGCCCCAGCTGTTGTTGATGAGAAACACTCAAGCACCTGGGAGAGGCACATTCAGGAAAGGAGGCGGGGAGAGGGGTTGGACAGGGACAGAGGTTGTAATTGGGTGTTGGGGGCAGCAGGATCCCTAGAATATGTAACCACTGGTTCCATGAGTCTTTCATTCACTCCTTCAAGTATCCATCGACCACCATCCATCCAGCACCCGAGGGCAGAGGGTTCCTGTCTATGGGGGCTGCGTTCTGAGGGCACTGAAGTGAATCACCCTGTGCCTCTCCTTGCATAGATTCCATGTTGCTGGGGCAGCTGACCAGTGGGCCAATCAAAATGAGGGGGTGGAGGGCCTCCCCTGGTGGCTCAGGCAGTGGAGCACAGCACAGCGCTGTGAAGCTGTCCACAGCCTCTGCAGCATGGGTTCGATCCTGGACAGCCAGCGAGAATCCCACTTGGCCTGGCAGACCTCTCCTGCCTCGCCCGCCACTCCCCTCAGCAGTCGCCGCTCCCCTTTCAGTCAGTCTGCCTGCTCTGCCCCCCACTCTGTCTCTGGTGAATCCTCTCACCCTCCCTCGCATCTGGCCTGTACCTCAGTTCTTGTATTTATTTGTATGAATAAATAAATCTTTAAAAACAAAATGAGTGGTGGGGGCAGCAAAGCAATGATGGCAACTGTCACCTGAGATGCAGTCTTGGGTGGTTCAGGAAGGCTTCCTGGAGGAAGAGGCATTTAGTCAAACCTTCAAGAGCAGGGAGAGGGCTTGCCGTATGACTGGGGCGGAAGGGAATTCCGGGCAAGGAAACTACTCTCAAAACGCTCAAGTGTGAAGGAACTGGGCAGAGTAGAGAAAACAAGCCCAGTGTGCAGGAGGGAGTATGTTGGGGATGGCGTGAGTTTGATGCTTTTGGTAAAAGGGTAGAGATGAGAGCTCTAGATAGTCTCCCAAGGGCAACAGGAAGCCATAGGACAATTTTAAGTAGAGGAGGAAGAAGGACAGCTCTGAGCAGCAGAAAGAGTCTTCGAGGTCAGGTGAGCTGTGAACGGGAGGGGTCCAATGCAGCCAGGAGACGAGAATGGACACGAGCGGGGTCTAGCGGGAGAGGAGTCCCCACAGGGGACTGACCGGTCACTGGGAGTGACGGGGAAGGAAGCACGGAGCAGTCTGACTGACCTCTGCTTCGTGTCTACCAGTGCGAACAACCACAAACGCAGGGGCTTCAGCGGCACTGAGAACTGCGTCGCTGGGCTATTCTGTCATTGTGTACATGCCATAGAGTGTGATCACGCACACCTAGAGGGTTCAGGACACACCCAGGTTAGACGGCACAGCCTGCGCACCAGCATCATGTACACAGCCCGTCCTCGACCTAAATGTCATGAAGTGACTCCTCACTATTTGAAACACCCAGGACACAGAAACAGCCTCCCCGCCTCCCCACGGAGAGGTGGCGCCCAAAGGTGTGGTCTAGGGGCCTCCCTGGTGGCACAGGGGTTAAGAAGCAGCACTATGAAGCTACCTGCAGCCTTTGCAGCATGAGTTCGATCCCCGGCCAAGGAGCTGACCCACATGGCGCGGCAGACCTCTCCTGTCTCCCCGCTGCTCCCCTCAGCAGTGGATTTCAATAGATCTGCCTGTTCTGCTCCCCACTTTCTCTGGTGAATCCTCTCACCCCCCCACAACTCTGACCTGTACCCCAGCTCTTTTATATATATAAACAAATAAATCTTTTAAAAAAACTTATTAAAACAAAAGAAATTTGACTGCACAATCGAGACTGCCAGAGGTGGTAAGAGCGGGGAGAATCACGTGGGAAGGGGCGCAGCAAACTGGTAGAGGGCTAGGGCTGCCTTGGTGGTGGGTGTGATACGGTAACATACATCTGAAGGGTGTGACCCTATACCTCTACCTGTGAATTGTGGACAATGTTGTAAACCCATGTCACCTGGAGAAGAAAAAGAAGAGGCAGAGGAGCCCCACTATGGAATACTTTTCAGCCTGAGGAAGGATGGAATGCTGCTGTTCACAGCAAAATGGAGATTTAGGTGCAATAAAGCAAGTCGGAATGACAGAGACGGAAACCGGGCACTTAAGAGCCGAGCTGATGATTTGACAAAGTTAAACACTTATAAAAACTAGGGGGCATTCATGACCCCAATGAGAGTTATGAGGTTAAGAGGGAGGGTGGAGGGAGAAACAGACCAAGGAAAAAGGAATGAAAAAAAGGAAAAAAGACACACGAGTTTATTATGTCATGGTTTCTGTGGATCAGGAATCTGGCACTGAGAGATGAGGCCCTCAACTCAGGGTCTCCCAGGACTAAACTCAAGATATCAGCCGGCTGTGTCCTCACCCGGAGGCACAGTTAGGGAGAGAGCCGCCCTCACGCTGTGGATGGGGCAGCTGAATTCATCTCCTGGCGCCGTGTGCCCGGAGCCCTGGTGTTCTTGCTGGCACTTGCCACCCACAGCAACTCACCATGTGGCCTTCTCCACAAAGGGCCAGCCTGCTCCTTGCAAGACAACAGATTCTTCCAGATTTTTCCTTTGACTCTAACTCCTTGAACTTTTTTGTTATTTCTGAAGAGACAAAGTAAAAAACAAGCTAATATCCTATCTACCTCCCTACACATGGAAAAGACCCAGTAAGACTAAGTTACTGGCCCTCTTGATTTCAGAGGCCATCTTCAATAGCTCAACTAAGACAAGGGCAATGTCAGTCAGGCGGTTACCAAGAGAGGCAAATACATGCAGACTAAATTCTGCCTTCTCTTTGGAAAAGAGAGCAGGAGATTAGGTCTTCCTGAAACAGTGAGGGAGACCCATTACAGAGAGAGCTTCTCCT
Source organism: Talpa europaea (assembly GCF_964194135.1). Taxonomy (NCBI): domain Eukaryota; kingdom Metazoa; phylum Chordata; class Mammalia; order Eulipotyphla; family Talpidae; genus Talpa; species Talpa europaea. Next base: position 50,022,078 of record NC_140084.1, read on the forward strand.
TTGCAATGGGAATGTCTCTTCTAAAAAGGCCCTCCTATGAAATAAATCGTCTGCCAAAAATGATGTACAGGGCCTTCCTGGGGGCGCAAGGGGTTAAGTCTCAGCACTATGAAGCTATAGGCAGCCACTGCAGCATGGAGTTTGATCACCCACCAGGGAAGTGACCCACATGACACAGCAGCCCTCTCCTGTCTCCCTGCTGCTCCCCTCAGCAGTGTATTTCTGTCAATCTGCCTGTTCTGCTCCCCATTCTGTATCTGGTGAATCCTCTCAACAGCCCCCTCCCCCACCTCTGGCCTATCCTCCAAGCTCTTGTATGCATAAATAAATAAAATAAGTCCTAAAACAAAAACAACAATGATGTGTGTGGGGTAGCATAATTTTGTTCCCCTACAGTCTCGCCTTTGGAACTTCTCAAGAAGTTCCACAATGTAGAAGTTGAGTTGTTTAGTCATTTCATAGAACTAGTCTCAGTCCTGAGGATAGATCAGTCCAATTAAATAGTTGTGTCCAGTTCTTGAAGACAGGCCAGAGGGAGGGAGTACAGCTTTTAGCTGATTCTCAAAGAGATCGCTTTAAGGCCCAGGTGTGTATGCTGGAGGTGGGGGAGTTGTATTTTGGAAATCATCTTAGAATTTTGTCTACCGAGTGGCATCAAGAGACGTGAGGGTAATGAGAGAAAATTATTATCATTATTTTTTTTTTTTTCTGAGAGAAAATTCTTAAGGGCAGTGACTTAGCAGGCTAAACTCAGAGACCCAGGACTAAACTCAAGATATCAGCCGGCTGCGTCCTCACCCGGAGGCACAGCGGACAGGCGAGCTGAATTCATCTCGTGGTGCCGTGTGCCCGGAGCCCTGGTGTTCTTGCTGAAGAGCCTCTGGGCTGGAAACCCTGGCTACTGTGAAATGAATTCATGAATAAATCTAAGAATGAGATGTGAATGGGGCCTCACAGAACAGTCCTTCCATGAACTGAAGGGTTTATCAGTGGGTCTAATATTTCTGTTTTACGCAATGAAGTTAGAGACGCTAGCTCATTTCTCAAACATGGTAAACCTATGATACAGCAATTCCATTCCTAGTATATGCCCCAGAGACATGAGGATGCCCATTCACACTACAGCTAGTACTGGAATGTTCACAGAGGCATTGTTCGTTAGTGTCAAAATGTGGAAGCAACCCAAGTGTCCATCAATGAATGGATGGGTAAATAAAATCTGGTTTATCCATAGAGTGGAATATTATTCAGCAATAAAAGGAAATGAAGTGCTGATGTATGCTATAAATAAATGAACCTCAAAAGCATTATGCTAAGTGAGAGAAGCCAGACGTCAAGGAACATATATTGTCTGGTTCCATCTATGTGAAATGTCTAAAATATGCAAATCCGTGCAGGGAAAGCAGATGAGTGATGGCCTAGGGCTGGAGGGTTGTGGGGAAGACCACGGGTGGGGGTTGGCTTAGGGGTATGTGCTATCTTTTGGGTTGATAAAAATGTTCGAACATGGGTCTCAAGCTGATAACTTCACTACCCAATGATTATGCTTGAAAGTCACTGAACTATATACTGTCAGTGGGTGAGTTTTATAGTATGTGGAGTGTATCTCAAGAAAGCTGCTTAGAGAGCAAGAGAGCAGGGGTTGGGGGGAGAGAAAGAGAGAGAGAGAGAGAGAGAGAGGGAGGGAGAGAGAGAGAGGCTCTGTGAAACAAGCAATCATGATGTATGTCTATTACTCAATGTCACAAAATTAACCAATAGAGAAGCTCAATATATTCCTCCTGGGGAGGAAGGGAGAAAAAGATGAGGTCTTCCAGAGTTCAATCCTAATCTATCAGAGAAAAACACACATAATGTTGACACATCCAGGAGTGAATTCTTATTTGCGGATAAAAAAAGCAAATAAGAGAAGAAACAGTTAAAAAAAAAAAAAAAAAAAGAAAAGACTTTTCTAATGAGGACCAGGACTTGAGGGAGAACAGATGGCAAGGTCTTCATCACAATCCCTTACTGCTGGCATTAGTGAGTGAGGATGCAGGACACTGGACGGCCCGCCACGGGGAAGTGCCCATCCTGAGCGCCAATGTTGAGAAACCTGACTTGATTCTGGATCTTCCCAGTCGATTTCACCCTTTGAAAGTATCTGTGTTGTTGTTGTTGTTTATTTTTCGTGCTCGCTCTTGGGATAGAAACACCCTCCTTCCCTCGCCAAAGAACAGAGAGAAGTGACAACCGCACAAGCTCTGGCACCTGCAGCGGGTCCCCCCTGCTTCTCACACCTGATGCCTGGTGACCGTTGGGATGCGCTCACCTCTCTCAGCCTCAGTCTTCACATCTTTTAAATGGGGGCTAAGAGCAGACTACACAAGGGAGTCGCTGTCTGCAAATCGTGGGGGTCTTTAAGATTTAGTGCTCAGCTTCCATTAGTTACCCTTATGGCTCAGGACCGCACCGTCTCCCTGCAAAAGAAGGGGCTGCACTGACAGCGCCTGAGTGAGTGAATGCAAGGCCTCTTCCCTTGAGGCCCCTCCTAAAGCAGGGGTGTGAGAATGCTTCTCCAAACATCTTCCCATCGAGGGGCATGGCGAGAGTGAAGCAGATGGGCCTATAGAAACCCCAGAGGAAGTCTGAGAAGCAGAAAGATATGGCCCCTCTGGGGAGGTCATTGGAAGGGGGAGGACATAGGATTTTTCTGTCTCCTGCCAGCTCCCTAACATGAAGGAGCTGGGGCTTCCGTCGTGGCGCAAAGGGTTAAGCATCAGCACTGTGATGCTATGGGCAGCCTCTGCAGCATGACTTTGATCCCCGTCCAGGGAGCTACCCACATGGTGCAGCAGACCTTTCCTGTCTCCTGGCTGCTCCCCTCAGCAGAGTATTTCAGTCAGTCTGCCTGTTCTGTTCCCTGCTCTGTCTCTGGTGAATCCTCTCACCCTTGCACCTCTGGCCTGTACCCCAGCTCTTGTATGTGCAAAGAGTTAAGCGGCTCTGAGGTTGACCTCTTGCTGACTACCCATGGCAAGCCCCCCATGAGGGTATCCTCAGACTGATACTCCCCCACCACCATGATCCTGGGCCAAGGACTACGCTGGGGAGGCTCCAGTTTGCTCATCTATAACCTGAACATTCGTGCCTCCGTGCAAGGGTTCTGCACGATTTCACCAGCCAGCGGGGCAAGGAAACTGCCTGGCCCGAGGTTCAGGTTTCTGTCCTGGTCAAGGCGGGCTCTAGGGTTTTGTGGGCTTTTTCCTGAGATCACTGCTGGCCCAGGCCAGGGAGAGACTGTCCCTCGGCCTGGCTCTTCTCTCCCCGCTGGCCGTGTGGGTCCTGTTATAACAACAGAGTCTAGAAGAGAGGAAGAGCCTCCGGCAAGGTCACAGCCGGGCTGAGGGTGTCTCTGAGACTGGAACCCAAGCCCAAACGATGCATCTTTCATCCATTTCCTACCTCAAGCTGCTCACCCCGACTAGTTCTCGAACTCACAGGTCCATTCCCCTCAGAAGCGGGGCTGGCCCTCCCCTCCAGCTCCAGCAGGGCTGAGATTTCCACCCAAGCTCCTCACCTTCCTGTCTCGCCTCCTTCCATCTCATCTTGGGGGCACTCTGACCGTAGCCCGTCTTCCCCAGCGGGTTAGAACTAGGGGTGGACAGAGTCGGAAGAAAAAAATGTGTATTTGTTGGTGAAATTCATAAAGCTCGCTCTCCTCGCAAATCTAATATAATATGGCCTTTAGCTCGGGGAGGCCTGGCCCTCGCCACTTGGAGGGAGGGGGCGGGAAGACCCGGAGGGGGGGGGAGTTTTCCTTGGGTTTTGGTTCAGGGGTGAGCTCCTGGGGTCCTTTTTGAAAGGCCCTCCCCTCATTTCCGGCCGCGGCTTCCAGCCTTGGCTGGGCGCCTGGATCCTGTTGCTATGACGACAGGAAGAGGCGGTGGCGGCGAGCGATGCTGTGGAGAGACGGAGGCTAGTGGGGGTGGGGGTGGCGGCTTCCAAATGGGGGTGGGGGTAGGGCCCGGGGCCCGGGGCGGTGGGTGGGGGAGGAGGCAGGGCTCTGGCCCGCACCTCTGACCCCTGAGTTCGTCTGAACCTGCTCCCCGCCCCCCACGTTCCTCCAGCTTCCTTCTGCTGCTGCCTCCGTCTCTGCGAGTCTCTCGGTCTCTGGGTCTCTTCCCCAGTTCGAGTCTCTCCATCTGTCTCTCCCTTCGGGTCTCCGCTGCTGGCTGCACCTGTCTCTGCTTCTCTGGGCAGTTTCTGCTCCCTGGACCTTTCTCCCCTGAATCATCTCCCCCTCCCTGCCTCCCCCTCTCCCCTGAAGCCTCCTCTAGCTGTTAAGCCCTCGCCGGGCCCCCCTCTCCCCCCCGCCCCTCTCCCCCTCTCGGTCCCTCTGTCTGTCTCTCCCATCTGTCTCTCCTCCCCCTCTCTGGATGGCTCTCTCCCTGTCTCTTCTTCCCTTCTGTCACCCAGATCCTGACCCCCCCCTCCCTTACCCCGGACCTTTTCCACCCCCACCGCGCCCCCGGGCTCTCTCCGGGCGTCTGTCTTTGGGGCTCAGTCTCTGTCCCCTTCTCGCTCACTCTCCAACTTCCTTCGGCCACCAGCCGCTGCTTCCCCCAGATCCTCCCTCCCCCGTCTGCGTTTCCCCGTCCCTGGGTCTCTCTTTCCGTTTCTCCTTGGAGCGCTCCTCCCTCTCCGGGCTTCTCTCGCGCTTTCCCCAGCTTCCTTCTGCCACCAGCTCCTGCCCCCCAATCGCTGCCCTCCCCCCATCCATCTCTTCTCCGTGGCTCCCCCATCCCCGGCGGCTCCCCTCCCCCTCCCTCCCGCCTCCCTCCCGCTCCCGTCCTCCAGCTCCGCACTTTACCCAGCGACACGAGAACCAAATTGTCTCCTCACCTTTTTTTTCACCCCGACCCCCGCTCCCTTGGGGCCCGAGCTCAGAGCTGCCCCCCAGCCTCCCCTCCTGCCTCAACACCCCATTTCCCACGCGCCTCCTCACCTCCACCCCCCGCCCGGGCCGGACGCCGGGGTCCCTCGCGGCTGGGGGAGGGGGCGCCGAGAGCACTGGGAGCCCCCGGGGCTTTTCTGGGGGGGCGCCGCCGGGGGGCTCCGCGTGCCCTCCCAGCGCCGGAGCGCGGACCCGCGGTTCCCGGAGGTGAGACGGGTCTTTGTATTGGTCGGAGGTGGGTGGACGCCGCGCTCGGGCTCCGCGACCCCCGGTGCGGGAGGACGGCCCGGCCCCCCGCGAGCGGGAGCGCGGCGGGGATCCCTCTCCGCTGCTCCCCGGAGCCCCGGCGCGGGGTCCCCGCTCTGCCGCGCGGCCGCGGGCCCGAGGCGATCTCGTCCCGAAAGACAATCGGTCGCCCCCGGAGCCCGGCCCGAGCGCGCCTCTCGGAGCGGAGCGAGCGCTGCCCCGCCTCGCCCCCGCCCCCTCGCCCCGGGGCCGGGGGGCCGGGGGGCCGGGGGGCGGGGGGCCGGGCGGGGGAGGGGCGCGCCGGGGGTCGCGGGCCCCGGGAGCAGAGGTGCCCGGGGAGCGAGGCGGCGCCGGCGCGGGCGCGGGAGGCCGAGGGGCGGGGGCCGGACGGCGGCGCGGCGCGGGGGGAAGGAGTGGGGGGCAGCTCGGCGGGAGGGGCGCCGGGCCGGCTCCGCGGGCGCCGGGGCCCGCGTGGGGGCCGCCGGAGGGGCAGTGGGGGGGCCGCGGGGCGGCGGGCCCAGGCCTCGTTGCCATGGAGACACCCCCGGACCGGCTTTTCCCACGGCCCCCCCGGGCGCTGACCCCGGGACCGGAGGACGGGGCGGGAGAGGCCAAGGTCACCCTGGGCCCGGGACCCGGCTTCCTTCCCCGCGCCCCGGGCTCGCCGGCCCCCGGGCCGGGGCGGAGAAGGCGGCTGGCAGCGGGGGGCCGGCCCGGCGGGAGGGTCGGGGGGAGGCGGAGCGGCAGGGCTGGGGGCGTGGTGGGAGCGTGGGAACGCGCCGCGGAGGGGCGCGGGGGGCGCGGGGCGCGCGGGGGGCGCGGGTGCCGCGTGGAGCGGGCTGGCGTCCCGGGGCCCGGGTCTTCTGAGGGGCCCTGTCTGGGGGCTTCTGCTTGAATTTGGAAGGCAGGGGGGCTCGGGCACAGGTCCCCAGCCAGGTGAGACAGCAGGGGTCTGGAGGTGCCCCCGGAAGGGGAGTCGTGTGGCCCACGAAGGGGATTTTCCGGAGTTAAAGATGCCGGGAGCCCGCGTGGGTGGCGAGGGTGAGTGTGAAGGGGAGTCTTCCCGGTGCCCGAGAAGCGGGGGGGCTTGTAGTGGAACCGAGTGGGAGGGGGAAGCGAGTAGGGGAGACCTAGAGTTGGGGTGATCCTGTGTGATGAAGGCAGGGGGTCCAGTGGGGGGATCTGGAGGAAGGGGGGCCGGCGCAAGGGCAGAGGCGCGGCGTGGGGAGGCCGGGCCCGGTGGGGGTTCCCTGGAGCAGGACAGCAGGGTGGCCGGGGTTTCTAGTGGAGGCCCCCGGGGCCCGGGGGAAGGGATTCCCGTGAGTGGAAGACGCTGCAGAGCTCATGGAGGACTTTTTTCTTAATGGAGGAGAAAGTGATGGTTAGGATGAGTTTGTCGAAGTTGTAGAGTCCGTGGGGGCCGCTTTGGGAGACTTTTTCTGAAGCAGAGGAGAGAGGGGGGATTTTCTGCAGTCAGAGGCAGGACAGTTTGGGGGTCCAAGGGAGACGTTGGGGTCTGTTCCTGAGCCTGTGCTGGGGGTGGGGGGGGGGCAGCCCTCCAAATCCTGGGCGTAAAGTGCGGGTTGCCCACCGGAACCCCCTGGGGGAAGTTTTCGGGCTCAGCCCAGGGCCACCCGGTGGGAGTCGGGTGTCAGTGCCCTGAAAGGTCCTCTGGTGAGGCTGGGGGGACGGAGGCTGCTACATCCAGAGTCTGAGGGGGAAGGAGGCTCCCTTGCAGAGGAGTTGGGGGGCCGGTGGTGGTAGCCCCTCTCACTCCGAGTGAAGCAGGGAGGGTTAGTTGGGAAGACTGGGGGGTTTTTTTTAAGCGCAGGAGAGACTGAGAAATGTATTTTTCCTAAGCAGGGGACGTCGTGGAGTATGCAGAGAGGAAACTGCAGGAGAGAAGGGGGGTGTCATTGAATGGTGGTGTGGGGGGATCCTGAAGTGTGCAGATAGTTGAGGCTGAGTTGGGGAGAGAAAGACTGGGCTTTTGGGGCGTGAGGGCTGCCAGTCTGTGGAGACACGGGGTGTGCAGGGAAGGGGGTGGTGGGTAGAAGGGCAGGGAAGAATGGTGGTGGGCGGGGTCTGGTAAGAAGAGGGGGTGCGCGAGCCCTGAGAGTGGGCGGGGTGGCTCCCGGGCGCTGGGTCCCCAGGAGCGGGGCGGGGGAGCAGGGGGGGCCTGAGGGTGTCCTGCTGCAAGGGGTGGCCCCGGCTTCTCCCAGGGGGCTCCAGTGGGAAGACTTTCCCGGCGGAAGATTTCCTTCCCGGAGAGCGGGAGGCCGCGGGCGCCGGGGTGGACGCTTCCCTCCCGGAGGGAATAGTGGGGGGGGGGCCGAGGGGCGCGCGGGGCCCGCAGGCCCGGTGGGCTCACCCTGACTTCGCTCCCTGCCTCCCCCCAGCTGGCGACCATGGCCGCCCGCTGACACCCGCCCCCGCCGCTGCTCGGTGCCGCCCCCTCCCCGCGCGCCGGCCCCGGGCCCCGACTTCTGCCTGTGCTGAGACCCCCCCCAGCCGCCGGCACGGCCCCGCCCCCGCTGCCCCGGTGGTGGCCCGCGGCCCCCCGGCTGCCCGTGGTCAAACTGGAGTCGCTGAAGCGCTGGAACGAAGAAAGAGGCCTCTGGTGCGAAAAGGGGGTGCAGGTGCTGGTGACGACCGTGGGGGCCTTCGCCGCCTTCGGCCTCATGACCATCGCCATCAGCACGGACTACTGGCTGTACACGCGCGCCTTCATCTGCAACACCACCAACCTCACGGCCGGCGACGAGGGCCCGCCCCACCGCGGGGCCGGCGCGCCCTCCGAGAAGAAGGACCCCGGCGGCCTCACGCACTCGGGGCTCTGGAGGATCTGCTGCCTGGAAGGTAGGGCGGGGTCTCTGCCCGGCGCCCTCCGGAGCGCCCCAGCCCCTTCCCTGCGCCCCGCTCCCCCGCCTGTCAGCCAGCCCGGGGCTTCGCCTGCAGAGGCGCCCCCTCCGGCGCCCCAGCTCTCCCCCCGTCCTGCCCTCTCCGAAGCAGCCCCAGCCCGCCGCGCACCCGCCCTCCCTGCCTGCCCGGGACCCTCGACGTGCCTCCCGCCCTCCCGCTCCTGCTGCTCTCAGCCTCCCGCTCGGGGTCCCGCCCGCCACCCCGCTCCAGGCTCTGCCCCGGCCTCCTCTCTCCCCAGCTGCTGCGGCCCTTCTCCTCCGAACTGCTCCCCTCGCCTCCCTTTCACCCCCTTGCGCCCTCCCTCCAGTGCCGCTGCCTGTCTCCCCATTCACCGTCCATAGCTTCCCCCCCTCCCGGCCTCCACCTCTCATCTCCTCCCTCTCCTCCTCCGTGTCCTCCATCATCTCCTCCTCCATCACCTCCCATCTCCTCCTCCTCCTCCCCCTCTCATCTCCTCCCCCTCTCATCTCCTCCTCCGTCTCCCCCTCCATCACCTCTCATCTCCTCCTCGTCTCCTCCACCATCTCCATCATCTCCTCCTCCATCACCTCCCATCTCCTCCTCCTCCTCCACTTCTCATCTCCTCCCCCTCTCATCTCCTCTTCTGTCTCCCCCTCCATCGCCTCCTCCATCTCCTCCTCCATCTCCTCCTCCGTCTCCCCCTCCATCACCTCTCATCTCCTCCTCTTCTCCTCCACCATCTCCTCCATCATCTCCTCCACCATCTCCTCCTCCATCTCCTCCATCTCCTCCCCCTCTCATCTCCTCCTCCGTCTCCCCCTCCATCGCCTCCTCCATCTCCTCCTCCTCTCCTCCACCATCTCCTCCATCATCTCCTCCACCATCTCCTCCTCCATCTCCTCAATCTCCTCCACCTCTCATCTCCTCCTCCATCTCCCCCTCCATCACCTCTCATCTCCTCCTCCTTCTCCTCCACCATCTCCTCCATCATCTCCTCCACCATCTCCTCCTCCATCTCCTCAATCTCCTCCACCTCTCATCTCCTCCTCCATCTCCCCCTCCATCACCTCTCATCTCCTCCTCCTTCTCCTCCACCATCTCCTCCATCATCTCCTCCACCATCTCCTCCTCCATCTCCTCAATCTCCTCCACCTCTCATCTCCTCCTCCGTCTCCCCCTCCATCACCTCTCATCTCCTCCTCGTCTCCACCATCTCCTCCATCATCTCCTCCACCATCTCCTCCATCATCTCCTCCTCCATCTCCTCCTCCATCTCCTCCTCCATCTCCTCCTCCATCTCCTCCTCTATCTCCTCCATCTCCTCCCCCTCTCATCTCCTCCTCCGTCTCCCCCTCCATCACCTCTCATCTTCTCCTCCTTCTCCTCCACTTCTCATCTCCTCCCCCTCTCATCTCCTCTTCTGTCTCCCCCTCCATCGCCTCCTCCATCTCCTCCTCTGTCTCCTTCTCCGTCTCCTCCACCATCTCCTCCATCATCTCCTCCACCATCTCCTCCATCATCTCCTCCTCCATCTCCTCCACCATCTCCTCCTTCTTCTCCTCCTCTGTCTCCTCCTCTGTCTCTTCCTCCATCTCCTCCTGCATCACCTCCTCCGTCTCCTCTTTCTCCTCCATCTCCTCCTCCGTCTCCTCCTCCGTCTCCTCCACCATCTCCTCCACCATCTCCTCCATCATCTCCTCCATCATCTCCTCCACCGTCTTCTCCTCCGTCTCCTCCTCCTTCTTCTCCTCCTCCTTCTCCTCTTCCGTCTCCTCCTCCATCTCCTTCTCCGTCTCCTCCTCCATCTCCTCCACCTCTCATCTCCTCCTCTGTCTCCTCCTCCATCTCCTCCACCATCTCTGCCTGCATCTCCTCCTCCATCTCCTCCTCCATCTCCTCCCCCATCTCCTCCCCCGTCTTCTCCTCCATCTCCTCCATCTTCATCGCCTTCTCTCCTCCCGCATCTCCTCCTCCTTCATCTCCTCTGTTCTTTTGGCTGTTTCTCCTGTGACAACTCACACCCTCTCTGGCTACCTGTTGGGCCCTCTCCCTTTTCTCTCCGTAACTTTTCCTCCTCAGATCTCCTTGTTCCACCCGCCTCTGCCCAGCAGGTCTCCCACCAGGAGTCCTGCCAACCTCCCACTCTGGTCCTGCTCTCCTTTCCCTCTTGCTGGCTCCGCTCCATCTTCCCTCCTCTCCTCAAGGCCTTAATTCCCTGTCTTCCTCTTTCATCCCTTCTTTCTTGCCTCTGAGTTTCTTCTCTTCCGCTCTCTCCACTCCTGTCCCTCCTCTCTCTTACTCTTAGCCTTGTCACTCCTTTTCTAGTGCTGGGCTGGGCCACGGGAGATCCGGATCCCCAGCCCACTGTGCCTATGTCCTCCTGGGCGACCTCTGTCTTGTCACCTCCTCAAGCTTCACAGCCCCATCTGCAACACCAAGGAGCGGGACTAGGCCATCCAAAAGCTCTCCCTCTGGCACCAAAAAGAGTGAAATCTCTTCACTACTCTTTCCTTTTTTTACCTCTCTCTTGTCCTTGTCCTCTCCTCAGCTTTGCTGAGCTCTGCACTGAGTAAGGAATGCTATCATCTCCTTTAATCCTACGAGGAGGGTGCCACCCTCCTTTGGGGAATAAGGAAACTGAGGCTCAGAGAAGTTAAGCCACTTGCCCAAGGTCGCCCAGCTGTGATAGCGGCAGAGCCAAAGGTTCTCAGGTCTGATGAATGGGAGTTGCAGATAGGCTTTGTCAAGCATGCTGAGTGTTTAAAACTGAAACCAAAATCACGATCAGTTGCCAACATTTAAAAATAGGGAGAATTCACATTGTAAACTTGTTTTCTGGCTGCTTTTGATCTAGCAGAAGATCTGACAACATAGGGCCTGCGTCCCGCGGTGACCATGATTGTCTGGATCTGAGTAGCAGTAGCTTCTAAAGATCAGACAAGGGGTCTCCATTTCTCCCCAGTCACCTACTTTCCCTATTGCCTCACACCCACCTGCTTCATTATGTCATTTCATTCCTCCTGTGGGCATCCAAGTTCACGTCCTTTCACTGATCTGACCAAGCACTAGGCACAGAGCCAAGTGTGGGATTTGCGTCATGAAACCCCAGTGGATCGCAATCATGCATCATGTGACGGGGACATGCTCTGGGAAATGCATCCTTAGGTGATTTCTTTGTCGTGCAGTGTCATGGGGTGTAATCACACACACCCGAATGGTCCAGCTACTGCACAAGTAGGCTGGATGGTACAGCTTATCGGGACCGTGTCATAAATGCCATCACTCCCTAACTGAAATATCACGAGATGTGTGACTTACAGTGAGAATGCCGCGCGTTCATCCACTGACACTGATGGAGCTCAGACTGTGCCACAGACCCTGTTCTTGATCTAGGCATGGAGGTGGTATGCGGTGGAGCAAGTGGTATGGAGGAAAAGGAGCAAGGGAGAGATGGGAAGTGTTAAGGTTGTGTGTATGAAATTGTAGCTAAGGAGACCAGGGAAAGCTTCCCCAAGCAGGCGAAGTGGAGGCCTGCAGGAAGTGAGTGGTGGAGCTTGTGGGAAGAGCAACGGCGGAGGCTCTGAAGTCGACTGGGCCCGAGAGTTCGCTTTCCAGTGGGCCAGTGCCAGGGTGAGGGAGAGACAGGGCACGTAGTAGGTGCTGTCACGATAACAGGCCCCATCACCCATGCTGTTCTCAGGCCCATGCTGGTGGTTACGGGGCAGCCCAGAGGGACGGGAGCAGACTCCTATTTTAGCCCCCTGGCTCCTGCAGCCAATGGGGACAGCCAGGGAATGGTGAAGGGGCAAACAGGAGGGGACGCGTCTGGGTGGGAGCAGCTGAGGTAGGGAAGTGGTTGAAAACCAGAGAATATGCTGGGGCCACAGCAAGCAGAATTTACTGGGAGGTGGTCATGGGACATCAGATAAAGGACGTCTCTGTGTGTCTAAAGCACGTGTCTCGGCTTTGGATCTCTTGATCTCTGGAGGCGGATCATTCCTTGATGGGGCTGACCGCTGCTGTGGGGGCCGTTTAGCAGCTGGTCACCCTGCACCTTCTGCTTGCCAGCAGCGACCCCTCCCAGTTGTCACAATCAAATTGTCAACTGTCCCTAAACTAGGAATGAAATCTCCCCTCCTGGAAAATCGCTGATCTAAAGAGAAGGTGTGTGTGGTTGTGTGGGGGCACTCATCAGATGGAACAGCAGGCATTTTGTTTTATTTGGGTTATTTGTGCTGATCTAATGTGTTACGAGCAGAGAGCTCAGTTCCGGACACGTCACATTCAGCATGTCCATCAGCGCTATCGTGGAGAACAGGGGTCAGCCCAGTACGGGCCTCGAAAGGACCCAGTAGTCCATCAATACTCTGGGGCTCCATCTGCATCTCTCCCTCAGTCTCTGAGACACAGTGGCTTGTTTGACACAAACTCTGAAACAAAACCGATTTGGTTTACCTCCTGCTTCCATGTCCAGCAGGGTGACCTGGGCCATGTATTTAACTCTCTGGCCTGCCTCCCCGCCATCGGTGGAACGGGGGTGGTTATGGCCCCTTAGTCAGCACATGGGAGTCAGTCAGTTTATTTGGAAAGCATTTAAAAGACTCAAAGACACATTATATATTTTGATTCCTTTTTTCTTCTTGGTATTATTATTAGCAATTCAGGTAGGGTCCCCCCTCCTTGATGGCAGAATTCCCAACCTTCAGCCCAGCACTGCCCAAAAATGATCCTCATGGAAAATATACATTTTTCTAGTTGCTACAGTAAAACAAGCAAAATGGAAATGATGAATGAAAATAATTTAATAAATATCATTTGTACACTATAATAAATTAACATGAGGGTCAACAACATTTTATTTAACCGTGCAGAGTCAAAATAGTATCATTTTAATGTGTAATCACTACAAAATTATTAATGAACTAGGATGCTTTTGTTTAATACAGGATTTCGTACATCTGAAATCCTGTGTCTATTTTATACTCACAGGTCAGCTCAGTTGCCATTTTTCAAGCACTCAAGAGTCACCCCTGGCTGGTAGTATCTGGCTAGTCCAGTTCCCCGAATTCTCAGCTACAGTTCCAAGGACTCAAGGATCTGGACCCACAGCAGGCTCTATAGATCCCCTGTGCTCAGCTCTCTGCATGTTTTAGTATCTCACTGCGTCCTCCCAGTCACTGGGCGGGGAGAGAAGGTGTTATTATTGTCAGAGGAGGAAGTCCATGGGGAAGTGGCTCAGCCCGGCCAGCCAGGCTGGGGCTAGAACCCACTTCTCTGTGTGTCCTTGTGCAGCACACATCTGCTTGTCCCCTTGACCTGCTCTGCCTACGTCCGTTTCAAGGCAGGCCCTGGGGGAGACTCAGGGTCACACTCTTTCCATCCTTGCACCCCAAAATCTCCTAGCACAGCTGGATTGCCCAGAGGCATGCCACATAAACCCCAAAAGCCTGCATGTGACTGCATCTAATCAAGTTCCACTGAAATCTTACATAAATCTTACAAGGTCCTATTATTGTTCTCATTTTCTAGATGAGGAAGTTGAGGTTCAAGGACATTGAAGTGTCAAAAGTCACAGGGCTGGGAAGTGGCTGTCCTGGCATGCAAGCATAGAGAGTCTGGGGCAGACCCCATCCTTTTGTGGTTTCAGTCTCCTTCCATGCTCAATAGGCTAACCTGTCGTGTTTTGATCTTCTCTCAATGGGGAGTGAGTAGCTCCTTCAACTCTGCCTGAGTTTCCTCACCTGTTTCCTCACCTGAGATATTATGATACCTCATAGCTCTTGGGTCTGTCATGAGTATTGAGTGTGTTCAAATCTGTCAGATGCTGGAGCAGCCCCTGATGCGTGGTTAACCCTCAGGAAACACTAGTTAGCTATCATTATCACTGTCACCACTAATCTGTCAAGAGTTTGTGTGCTTGACATGCTCAATCTCATTTACCGATCACGTTTTGAGGAAAGTAGTATCAGCCCATTGAAGAAAGGAGAGAATTTGAAGCCACAGTCTTACCGACCAAACCACCATGTCTGTGCTGATGGGTAAGGGTTTGTACTTGAGGTCTATATCTAGTCATTCGTTCATCCTTTTTAAAATAAAATTGTGGTAAAAGACACATCACGTACAGTTTGTCACTTAGCCATTTTCAAGCATGCAGCTCAGTGATGTTAAGTGTATTTACGTTGCTGTGCCCCCAACTTCAGATTCTTCATCTTGCTAAACAGAAACTCTACATCCATTAAACACTACCTCCCTGTTCCCCCTACTCCCAACCCCCTGGCTCCCACAAATCTACTTTCTGTTTCTATGAACTTGACTACTGTATGTGCCCCATGTAAGTGAAATCACACAATATTTGTGTTTTTTGTGACTGGCTGGTTTTATTGAGCCTAATGTCCTCAAGTTTCAACCCTATTTTGGTGTGTGTCAGATTTTCCTTTTTTCAGGCTGAACAATATTCCATTGTGTGTCTACACCACATAGTGTTTAGTCATTCATCCATAGATGGACATTTGGGTTGCTTTTGACTATTGTGAATAATGCTGCTATAAAAATGGGTGTACAAATCTTTCCTAAGAGACCCTGCTTTTAATACCTTTAAGTATAGACCCAGAAGTGGAATTGTTGGATCTTATGGTAATTCTGGTTTTCATTTTTGGAGAAACCTCCTTGTTATTTTTCACTGCAAATGCAACATTGACATTCTTACAATCAGTGCACAAGGCCCCCAATTTTTCCATATCCTTCCCAACACTTTTTTATTTCAGTTTCCTTGTTTTTTTCAAGTAGTCTGCCTCCTTGGTCTGAAGTGGCATCTCATTGTGGTTTTCATTTTCATTTTCTTTTTTTTTTTTTTTAAAGATTTATTTATTTAAGCATACAAGAACTCTGGGGTGTATGCCAGAGTTGTGGGGGGTGAGAGGATTAACCAGTGAAAGTGGGAAGCAGAACAGGCAGATCTACTGAAATATACCACTGAGGGGAGCAGTGGGGAGACAGGAGATAGGTCTGCTGTGCCATGTGGGTCAGCTCCCTGGCTGGGGATTGAACTGGTACTGCAGTAACTGGTGATAGCTTGACAGTGCTATCTTTAACCCCTGGGCCCCCAGGGAGGCCCTCATTTGCATTTTCTTCATGTGTTGGTTGGCCCATCCAATTGTTGTTTCTCAAAAATATTTATTACGCCCTGATTCCATGCAAGGCGTTGTTCTAGATGCCAAGATGACAGTGGTGAGCTATCTGTATGCTTCCATTCCAGTGAGACAAATTCTGCTGTGTCCCACCTCTGCTTCCACCACCCCTCAGGTGTGAATTGGTAAATACTTTTCATGCCTCAGTTTCCTCGTCTGGGCAATGGGTGTATCGACTGATATCAACTGAGCACTTAATTGTGTTCCAGGCAAAGTGCTAAATCTCTACCTGGATTCAGTCCTCACAACAATCCAGTGAGGTAGGTCCTATTATCTTCTTTTTATAGGTGAAGGAACTAACTAATGTCAACAAAGTGACAGAATCAGGACATGATGAGTTCTAATTAGTAATCAGGAAGAGTGACTCCAATTACTAACCTTTGGTCATTTCATGACACCAGTAACATTTATTTCATGAGACTCTTGGTTACTGGATGAGTTAATCCACCTAGGAAGCACTAGCAAATGTTATCTCACTGTCTTCTATTCCTTCTTCCCAGCCCTTTCTTTGGTTCTATTTTCTTCCCTTGTTCCCTTAGGCCTCAAATCTCCCCTCCTGCTGCCTTATGTTCACTCATCATTTATTCCCTCATACATTCACTCAACACCCATTTGTTGAGGTCTTCTTTGTGCCAGGTGAGAGACACACAGAAGAATCAGACCCCATGCCCTCCCTGCAGGAACTCCTAGCTTGTGAGGAAGATCCTAAATCAATCTGATCTGGGTTAAAATTGGGAACTCCTGCACCCAGAGAGGGGAGGTGACCCAACTTTGGTGGAAAGTGTGTGTGTGTGTGTGTGTGTGTGCAGTTGTGCAGAGAATGTCTCTTCAAGTTGATACTCCATGAGTGTCCACTTGCAGGATAAGTTTTTCGTTAATGAAGAATATGAGTGGAATATTCCAGAGCATAGCAAAGGCACGCAGGTTGGAAGGAGCCTGGAGAACTGACGAAAGGAAATGTATTTATATTAATACTTACTTATATATCAATCTCCAGCTATGTGCTGGAGATGAGATGAGAGGTTCCCAAAGGGTGTGAGAACCTGGACCTGAGGACAGGTCTCTGGGATGGAAGAAGGGGGAGACTGAATGATCCCTGGAGGCATGCCTCTGCTCCAAGGATTCCCTCTCCTTCCAGAGGATTCCAGGTAAGAGCCTCGGAATCCCTCTCCCTAGACTAAGGACCAAAGAGACTACAACTCCCATGTTCCACTGGGGCTACTCTGGCTTCACAACCAGACACAGGACGTCACAAAATCTTGTGGGAAATGTAGTCCACCTCTCCCTCTGGTGCCTCCCTCCACTCCCTTAGTGGACCACGCATTTTCTGACCTGCCAACAAGTGTGGGGCTAGGCGGGCACCCTGGCATGGTGGAAACCAGCACCTCCTTTCTTGAGCGCGGGGAAGAGGAGACGCAGAAGGCGGAGAGGTGGTGCCCCAGGCCAAGGTACAGGGCGAAGGTGCTGCGCCTCCTCAGTGAGTGCTGGAGGGGCGCCCCGCCTTCTCCCCCCACCCCTACTTTAACTGTCGGAGAAGCCGAGCGCAGAGAGTTGGAAAGTGCAGGCCCGGCGCCAGGCCAGGCTCCGGGGCCAGGACTTTCTGTCTCCCATCGGCCGGAGAGAGAAGGGCTTGGGAAGGGCAGGGCCTTCCCTCCCCGGTTCCCGCCACTCAGATCCCCCCTCCTCCAACCCCATCCCCCCTCCAGGGTTGAAAAGAGGCGTCTGCGTAAAGATCAACCACTTCCCGGAGGACACGGACTACGACCATGACAGCGCGGAGTATCTGCTCCGTACGTGGGGTTCCGGGGCCGAGCTGGGGGCGCAGGCCTTGGGCGGGGGAGGGGCGGCAGAGAGGGGGCTGGGCGCCGGCACCTAGATGGACAAGCGGAGCGGAGAGTGCCGGCCAATCCACGTGCAGACTCTGCGATCCCCTGGCCCCCGATTGGCTCAGGGGTCCCTTTCCCGCCCCCTCCTCTCACCTTGGGGCGGGCTGAGGGGGGAATCCCCGACGCTGATTGGCCGCTTTGCTTTCTTGGGCGCCCGCTTGCCGCTCGGCACTGCGACTGGCTGTCGGCCTCTGGGCAGTGATTGGCCCTTGCGTGCCGGCGCGGTGAGGCAATCTGCGGCGGGGATTGGCCGCTCTCGGGAGCCGGCTGGGAAAGCCTGCGGCGTGATTGGTGGTTTTCTCGAGACGCGGCAAACCCAGACTTCTGATTGGCTGCGACCCCAGCCAGGCGCAGGAATCGCGAAATCTGGTTGCCTGGGGCCTGGAGGATGGTGGAGAGGACCGCGGAGAGGAGAGAGAGACAAAGGGGGAGAGACAGGAGGGGGAGGGAGGGACAGACGAGAGCAGAGCAAGAGATGAGCCAAGTAGAAAAGGAGGGGGGAGGGGTGCAGAGGAAGCGAGGGGGGGGGAAGCATAGGTAGAGAGGGGTGCAGGGGAGGGGGAGAGGCATAGGTAGAGAGGGGTGCAGGGGAAGAGAGGGGGGAGAAGCTTAGAGAGGGGTGCAGGGGAGGGGGAGAAGCATAGAGAGGGGTGCAGGGGAGGGGGAGAAGCATAGGTAGAGGGGTGCAGAGGAGGGGGGAAACAGGTAGAGAGGGGTGCAGGGGAGGGGGAGAAGCATAGGTAGAGAGGGGTGCAGGGGAAGAGAGGGGGAGAAGCATAGAGAGGGGTGCAGGGGCAGGGGGAATACAGGTAGACTGAGGGGTGCAGGGGAGAGCGCGGGGCGCGGGCGGAGGGAGCCCCGTTTCGCTCGCTGAAGCCGGGCAGAAAAGGAGGGAGATTGAGACATTTGCTGGGAGAGGCTCTGGGCAAGAAAGGGGTGCAGAGAAGGAGAGCCCCCCGAGAGGGAGGCGAGAGGAGCGGGAACAGAGAAACCCAAGTTCAGAGGGAAAGGGGGGGCGAGGTTGGGAGACAGCGGGGGTGGGGGGCGGCGGCCCATGTGCCGAGAGAGGAACCTGGACGGGGCCGGGGGAGCAGGGGGGGGGGAAGGAACGAGGAGCTCAGGCCGAGAAAGGGGGGCATTTCGAGGAGAATGAAGCCAACACGAAGGAGCCAGAGCCCCGCAGGGCGGGGGCCCGGAGCGCAGCCCCTCACCCCCGCCCCCCTCCTGTCCTTCTCCCTCGCAGGAGTCGTCCGGGCCTCCAGCATCTTCCCGATCCTCAGCGCCATCCTGCTGCTGCTCGGGGGCGTGTGCGTGGCGGCCTCCCGGGTCTACAAGTCCAAGAGGAACATTATTCTGGGGGCGGGGATCCTGTTCGTGGCAGCAGGTGAGGGGCAGAGGGAGGGGGCGGCCGGGGGGCGGCCCGCCTGCGCACACGCGTGTGAGTGTGAGTGAGTGTGAGTGTGCGCGCGCGCACAGCCACCCTGCCCGGGCGCCCCTGGGGCCCGAGGCCTCCCCAGGCTTCTCCCGGGCCGCATCGCCGCCCGCTGGGCGAGGGCGCTGGAGCCCGCGCGCCCGTCTGGAGCCCGATGTTTCGGAGGCCCGGGGCTCGGGGCTCGGGGCTCAGCTCAGGAAGCGGGTCCGGCTGGAGGAAGAGGGTGGAGCCTCGAGATAACTGAAACCCGAGCGGCGGGCTTTGGGGAGCGCGCAAGGGTTTGAGCGCTGCTCCAGGGGGGTCCGCGGAGGCTCTGGGGGCGCCTGGAAGGGGCGGGTCCCGGGAGCCATTGGGCCTGCCTGCTGGGCGTGTCCTCAGGTGCTCAGACCCCCCTCTCCACCCCCTTCCTACCCGGGAGACGCGGGAGCCCGAGGTTTTCTGGCTGGGTGGGGTCCGGGAAGAAGAGGGTGGGCTTTAGCATGAAGGCCAGGGCCTGCCTTAGGGTGCAGGGCGGCCTGGAGGACCCGAAAGGCCAGCGAGAC
The DNA here is from genome assembly GCF_964194135.1 of Talpa europaea. Taxonomy (NCBI): domain Eukaryota; kingdom Metazoa; phylum Chordata; class Mammalia; order Eulipotyphla; family Talpidae; genus Talpa; species Talpa europaea. The sequence goes on from NC_140084.1 coordinate 50,041,190, forward strand.
CCGGCACAGCGGCCAGGCGGGGAGAGGCCGGGCTCGAGCGGAGGGAGCGGGCTGGGCCAGCCGGGGCCGGGACTTAGGGCAGAGGAGTGACTGCTCAGCCAGGGCGAGTGTGAGATCGGCAGGAAGACCGGCTCGTGCCCAGGCTGGGGTCTCCTGAAAGAGTTTGTCGTCGAGTCAGAGCGGGATCCCCCTGAACAGAGGTTGAGGGAGTGGAGTGTGGGCCCAGGGGAGGCCCAGGCTGGTCCTCTTAGGGCCGGGGGCCGTCAGCATGTGCCTGGACACTCAGACCCGAGCCTCGCCGTCAGGCGCGGGGTTTGGACCGGCCGGGGTGGGGCCTGCCTCCGCCGGGGTGGGGTGGGGTGCAGGGCAGACCGCTGGAGGTGGGTGGGTGGGTTTCGGCCGTCGGGGCTGGGAACCTGACTAGATCGGACAGCACCTGGACCGGCTGAGAGGAGTTTCCACCCTGGCTTGGCCAGCCCGGCCTTGTCGGGACGGCTTGGAGCGGGCCCTCCCTCACCTGGGCTGCGGGGGAGTTCAGATCACCTGGGATGGTGCCTGGACCACCTTGGGTGGGGGTGGGGCTGGGCCCTGTGAAGGTGGAGCTTAGACCAGCGGGGCTGGGGCCAGCCGGGGGGAGCGTTCCCCTCCCGGGGCGGGGCGGGGCGGGGCGGGGCCCGAGCCATCCCCGGACGGGGCCAGACCCCCGGCTGGGCATTTGGGGGTCGGGAGTGGGGTCCGGACCCCCTCGCGGGCGGGCTCGACGGCAGCTGGGGCGGGGCGGGGCCCGAGCCATCCCCGGACGGGGCCAGACCCCCGGCGCCCCGGCCTGGCCTCTGGGGGTGGGGGGTGGGGGGTGGGGTCCGGACCCCTCGCGGGCGGGCTCGACGGCAGCTGGGGCGGGGCGGGGCGGGGCGGGCCCGCGTGGCCCGAGGCTCCCGTCTGACCGTCCCCGCCCAGGCCTGAGCAACATCATCGGCGTGATCGTGTACATCTCGGCCAACGCGGGCGAGCCGGGCCCGAAGCGCGACGAGGAGCGGAAGAGCCACTACTCGTACGGCTGGTCCTTCTACTTCGGCGGGCTGTCCTTCATCCTGGCCGAGGTCATCGGCGTGCTGGCCGTCAACATCTACATCGAGCGCAGCCGCGAGGCGCACTGCCAGTCGCGCTCGGACCTGCTCAAGGCCGGCGGGGGCGCGGGCGGCAGTGGCGGGAGCGGCCCCTCGGCCATCCTCCGTCTGCCCAGTTACCGCTTCCGCTACCGCCGCCGCTCCCGCTCCAGCTCCCGCTCCAGCGAGCCGTCGCCGTCGCGGGACGCGTCTCCCGGCGGCCCGGGCGGCCCGGGCTTCGCCTCCACGGACATCTCCATGTACACGCTCAGCCGCGACCCGTCCAAGGGCAGCGTGGCGGCGGGGCTGGCGGGCGCGGGCGGCGGCGCGTTCCCCGGCGGCGCGGGCGGCGCGGGCGGCGCGGGCGGCGAGCGGGACCGCGGGGGGGCGGCCGGCTTCCTCACGCTGCACAACGCCTTCCCCAAGGAGGCGGGCGGCGGGGTCACGGTCACGGTCACCGGGCCGCCCGCCGCGCCCGCGCCCCCCGCGCCGCCCGCGCCGCCCGCCGCGCCCGCGCCCGGGACCCTGGCCAAGGAGGCGGCCGCGTCCAACACCAACACGCTCAACAGGAAGACCACGCCCGTGTAGGGGCGCGCGGGGCGCCGAGGGGCGTCGGGGCGCGTGCGCGGGCGCGCGTGCAACCGGGCTGCCGGGGGTCGGGGGCGCCCCCCTTCCGCGTGAGCGCGCCGGAGACCGCGTGGCCTTCCCCGCCCCCTCGCGCCCCAGCCCCCCCCCCCGCGGCGTGGGGGGCGCCCCCACCCTCCGAATCAGGGACCCCAGGGAGGGGCCGGGGAGGGAGCGGGCCGCGGGGCGGGGAGCGTCGTGTTTTATTTTTCTGTGGGGTGGGGGGAGCGGGGAGGGCGGTGGTGTTTTTTGCAGTTTTGAGATGTTTTCTTTTTACTGTTTCGCTGTGTGCATGTGGGGCGGGCCGGGGGGAGGGGGACGGGGACTCTCAGCCCAGCCCAACTCCTGGAGAGGGGCCCCCCACCTGTGAGTATATAGTTAGATCTGCAAACTATATATCTATCCACGCATACGCGCTATACCGAGAGACGGCGAGATAAAGAGGAGGGTGCGGAAGGTGACGGCTCGAGGGCTGGCCTGGTCTTCATTCGCTTCTCCTTTCGTCCTTCCGCGAGGGTTCGCGGAGCACCTGCTGGAGCACGGGCGGAGTCTGAGAGAACATAAAGCGCCCCAGAAAGGAACGCGTTTGTTCGTCACCGGTGTCTGTACTTGGGTGCTAGGCTTGGTGCTGAGTGCCGAACCTGCAGGAGGGAGCGAGGGGGGAGGCAGGCAGCCGCCCCCCAGCCCCACCCCCGAGACCCTCCTGGAATTTCCATCTTGTGCAGGACACAGAAATAATCAAAGAACTGTGTTCAGAAACAATAAGCTGCACTTCAGATGTGGGAGGCATCCACAGTGCTCCACAGGGGGGTTAGCAGGGGGCTGTTTTAGCTGACACCCAAAAGATGGCGAGTGGCCAACTACCAGAGGCTGCAGGGGAGTGTCTCTGTTGGAGAACTGCAGAGGCAAAGGCCCTGGGGCAGGAGGGAGCTTCCTAGGGGCTAGTGAGCTGAGGCTGGAGAGAGAGCAGGGCCAGGCTGCCCAGTGACTTGCAGGTTAGGTTGGGAGTGTGGGTTTTATTCTGAGGGCAGCGGGAAGCTGTGGCATGATTTTAAGCAGACCCTTTATGTGAATGGTGTACACGGGGGAGGCAGGAACTCAGAAATGAGTGACAGCGTCAAGGGCAGGCACTGGCCCTTGGAACTCACACCCTTGCCAGGCGAAGCACATAAAATGAATTACACAAATACGGAGGCCTGGGCCTGGCGTCCAGTATCCAGAAGCAGCGCTGGGCCCAGGATCCCTGTTGTGCTCATTCATTCTTTCAGCCGCTCACATGGTCATGTTGACAGGCTTAACCTACTGGGCAGCCTGTTAGACGAGTGTGAAATGGAAAAAAGTCTCCATATACTTAGGCAGGAACTTATTAGATAATCACAGTGAAGGTTCCAACCCAGGGAGCAGTTTCAACAGAGGGAACTTAGTAGGGGGTAATTGAGGGACTGGGAAGAGTCCAGTTCCAGGAGACAAATGGGGTGGGGGAGGGGCTCTCTGGTGGAGAAGGGGGGTAGGACTACTTAGGAGCAAGTGGAGTCTAGGGTCCAAAAGCCTAGGGTAACTTCTAAGTTGACCTTACCTAAGGATACAGTGATAGTAGAGGCCACCCTAGATGGAAACTTCCTTTGGGACAGTTCCCTGCAGGGAAACAAGGGCCCCCCTGCTGCCCGGAAGCCCATTGTTAAGCCTTTGTCTGGCTTCTGGGTCATCAGCAGGAGTGAACAGCTCAGGCTGCAGATTTTGCAGGGCTGGTTCAGACTTCATGTCTGAGCTAATGTCTGGCTTCCTGTCTGTCAGAGCAGGAAGGGGTCATTTCCCAAAATCATTTAACAGCTTACAGTAGCTTCCCAGAGGCAAAGTAGAAATAGGCCCCATCCTGCCCAAGTCTTCAAAAACTACCATCCTGGCAGGGAGATGGTGCTTGATAGTGCAGTAAGAAGGGCACCTGCCAGGAGTGGGCAGTGCTCGGCGGAAGCGTTCTGGGCCAGATGACGGCCAGGCTGGGTTTCAAAAGTGAGTAACAGTTTGCAGGTGACAGGTGATGAAGGCTTTCCTGACAAAAGACTGAGGAGTAAAACTGCAGGTTGTCCTGAGGACAGCGCCCACAGTTTGGGGCCCTGAGGGATGGTGGGGTTGGAGGCCAGAGAAACAAGCCAGAGACTGGACTTGCAGCCGAAGGTCTGGATTTTCCGGGAAGGGTAGCAGGCAGAAAGGAAGAGTTGGGGTAGGCGGGAGGGATCAGACTTGGGCGTTAGAAGGAGCCCCCGAGAGACGTGGGAAGGGCTAGTAGGAGTTCAATGATGTCTGATAGATGAGAGGGCAAGAGCTGAGCCGGGCCCGGGCTTTTGTGGCCATAGGTGGGGAGCTTTGAGGGTGACTGCGGAGGCAGGAAGGGCAGGCTTGGTGGTCTCCCTTCATTTGCTCTGCAAATATTTCCCCAGTTCTCCCCTGTGCCAGGAGCCATCTGGAATCTTCCTCTGTCTTCAGGGGTCTCCCAGCTTCTGTCCTGATACCAGAGGCAGCAGGCGGGACTGGATAGAACTGGGTGCAGGAATTCCCCCCTGGGGTCCGCATGGATGGACTGGAAATGGAGAGACTGGAGAGCTAGTGTAGGGGGAATTGCAGGGGTTCTCCCAGGAAGAGGTGGGCCTCTGACAAGAAGGGGAAGGAATACAGAGGAATGAGACAGAGAACTTAGTAGGGGATAATTGAAGGGCAGGGAGGGCTGCAGTACAAGGGGACAAATTCGGTGGAGGGGGGCTCTTTGGTGGAGAATGGGGGTTAGAACTACTTAGGAGCAAGTGGATTCTAGGGTCCAAAAGCCAAGCAGAAAAGGAGGAGGTGGGGGATGATCTGAAGGAGAGAGAGATGGGGAGGGGGGGTGGAAAGGGGCAGATGGGAGGAGACGGGGAAGACGTGGGGGAGAGGGGGGAAAGGTGGGGGGATAAGATGAGGGCAGAGGAGCCCAAAACTTGGTGAGTCACAGAGACAGAAAAATTCAAAGACGGGGACAGAGGGAGGATCCAGAGGAGACAAGTGGGGGGCGGGGCGGGGGAGAGAAATAGACAAAAGTAACATCAGAAGACAAGCCTCTCGGAGATTTAAAAAAAAAAAACAAAAATCGAGCACATGGAGACCGAGAGGTAGAAGCACGGGAAGAGTCAATGACAGCCACAGAGTTGTGGAGCCCGAGACGCAGGACAGCCTAGAGGACTGATCTTTTCTCTTGAGCTCAGTCTAGACCCAGTCTAGATACCAGGAGTGTGGGGGAGCAGAGGGTCAAGGTCTCTTGCTCCTGGAGACTGCAGGACAGATGTACACTCAGGAGAGCAGGTCAGGGGGTGCTTCCATGTTGAGCAGGATGTGGTGGCAGAGGTGGGGTGGGGCCGCTACAGGAGTCACACAGGCTTGTGAGAAGGAAAAGGGCGCCAGGCCTCTCCCTCCCCCACGGTCTCGCCTGTTTGCAAGGAGGCCCTGCGACAGGTACATTGAGAAGGGCGAGTTGATAGTGTTGGGAAGCAATCAGAGTATATTCCAGACTGGCGGGCAGACCCAACGAGGGTTTGGGGTGCAGGCAGGACAGCATCATGGTTTTTATTTAAAAAAAAAAAAAGTAAGAGCCACACCGTTGCTGAGAGTAGATTGGGGAGTGCACTTAGAGGGTTAGGGACCTTGTCCTTGCGCAGCCAGGGCTGACAGTGACCTGGAGCACCGTGGAGAGAAACAAACCGGGCATGGATTTGGGAGGTGGCTCCTGGAGTAGCAAGAGAATTGGGTGGAACCCAGGCGGGAAACTAGAAACCTGGGAGAGAGACAGACTCTTAATGGGGCTGGGGGGGCTGGAGGGGTGCTGCGGTTTTTGCCTAGAGGGGAGTCATGGGAGAAGGATGCAGGATTTGGAGGGGAGGACTCATGTCCTCCTCCAAGGAGTCCAGGAGAGATGCCTGCGAGAAACCCAAATCTGGGTATCAGGTAACCCGGGGATATGTGAGACCAGAGCTTTCGGGAACGTCAGCATGCAGGAGACCTTGGAAGCCTGGGAGAGGCAGAGGTGACCCAGGCAGCGAGTGAGGACAGAGACGTGACCCTGGCCACAGCCTCGGGGCCTCTGCCGACATCAGGGGAAAGGGGTGCAGCCCAGGGGCCAGGAGGGCTTTTGAGGATGGCAGGAGGGAAGCAGGAGGAGCACGGGGCTCGAAGACCCTGTGTCTCTCAGGGGCACCCGGGAAGCCCTGTGTGTAAGGAAAGGAAGGAGGAAGTGGAAGGAGCATGGAGGGAACCGAGGCTAGGCCGCCCTCCAGGTATGAAAGTGACGAGAACCTTCATACCAAAGAGAGTTTATACCCTCCCCTTTTTAAATCGTGTTTATCATGGTAACGCTGGTTTACAACACTATGATTTAGGGGTACAGGTTCACGCCTCTTCAGAGATACGTCACCTACCACCAAAGCACCCATCACCCCCCACCAGTCTGGGGCCTCTCCTCCTCTGCTCCCCCCCTCACCCAGCCCCCAGCCTCAAATCCTGCAGTCAGACTTCCCAGCTTGGTTTTGGTTTAAGTTTGTCTGTTCCTTTGCTTTTGTTTTTCTGTCTTCCACCTGTGGGTGAAATCACGGAGTCTTTGCCTTTCTCCTGATTTATTTTGCTTGGCAGAATCACTCCCCGCTCCATTCATGTTGTCGCGAAGGGCAGGAGTGCCTCCTTTGAAACAGCTGAGTGGCCCGGGAGGGGATGAGAAACCCTCGAGAGTATTCCATTGTGTGTCTGTGCCACGTCTTAATCCACTCAGTCTGTCGGTACCAGGGTCATACCCTTTCTGTGAAAGGAGAGAAAGGGAGGCTTGGAGACTGGAGCATGGAAGATGGGAGAATGCACCCCGGCTCTTGAGAGCCGTTGAGAGGCATGGGGAGACGCAAGGCCATTGCGGGAAGCTGCATGGGAGGGGGGCAGGACAGGTGCTGTGGGGACTGCTGGACCCAGGCTCTGTGGCCCCTCCTCGAGCTACTGGGCCCATCTGGAGGTGTCCAGCACAAGCACATATTCCCATTCCCCCCCCCCCCCGGGCCCCATCAAGTCTGGGGAGACCAGGTGAGGTGAAGGGAAAGAACAGGTCTCAGGCGTTCATTTAGCAGACCTCCCAGTTGCCACACCCTACAACCTCAGAGCTGCCCTGGGGGGATGCAAGTTAGGATGCAGGCCGGGCGCTCAGCGCGGGGCAGCAGGGGCAGGGATATCTCTGTGTCGCCACCTCACCTTTTCCATTCGGCCACTTGCTCAATAGTCACCCAGTGCGCACTTCCTAAGGCCCGGCCCCAGCGGTGCCGAGAACTCCCAGCTGAGTTCCAGCGAACCTGGGCAGGGCTGTGGGATGGCCGCACACCACTGCACACGATCACACCCCGGGGCAGGATGTGCACCAGCACAAGCGGCGCAGGGCGCAGGGGCATCCAGGGTAGGATGCTGGCGAGGCTCAGGGTGCACGGGGCTGCTGGAGCAGCCACAGTGTGTGAAAGAGCTGGTGAAAGGAGGGTCCCACCTGGGCTGAGGGAGGGGGAGAAGGTTCAAGATGAGGCCCCGCCGCCATGCCACATGGCTGTCCCCATCCCTGCCCTTGGGGGAGCTGAAGCTGCATGGAAGGTCCCCCAGGGGCGCCCCTTCTAATAAACTCTATGAAGAGGACTGTGGCTCTGGTTGCCGATTGCCAGCCCCTCCCTCAGGCTTGCCCTCTCTACCTCGGGGAGCTGGGGATCGGAATGTGACCATTCAGGCTTCTGCCTGAAAGACCCAGGGACCAGGCCGGAGGGGCCTGGGCGGCTCCCTCGGACCCAGGGTCGGGGTCCCCAAGCCTCTCTGGGATTCCAGCTCTCTGGTCTCCTCCACTCTCAGGCCCAGAAACCTGAGTCCCTGGTTCTCTCTGGACGGGCCTGCAGGCCCCGGGGCCGCCTCCCTCAGGCCCAGGAACCCAGACCCTGGGCCTCCTCCCCTGCACCCTTGAGTCCAGGCCTCGGGCCTCCTCCCTCGGCCCAGGGAGTCCGGTTCCCAGCCCGGCCTCCTCCGGTCCCCGCCCCCCGGGAGGCCGGGCCTCCTGCTCCCGGCCCGCCGCTGCCCCGAAAGGAAGTAAAAGTCCCTTCATGCTGCACGCGGGTCAGGACCCGGTCCCCAGCCCCTCCTCCCCTTGTCCCCTTAAAATACCCGGGATCCCTATGGCAACAGGCGCCGGGCGACAGGTGCGGGTGTTATTTACGGGTCGGGCCCGAAATAGCCCGGGGGGCGGGGGTGGCCGAGGGGCGAGGCCGGCGGGGCCGGCGGGCCGAGCAGGCGGCGGGCGCGCGGGCCACGGCTCGGAGGCGGCGCGGAGCGGGGGTCGGTGCGGCGCCGAGGCAGGAGCGCGAGCGGGGTCCCGGCCGGGGAGCCGGGGGCGGGGCCCGGCAGAAGGCGCCCGGCCCGGAGCTGAGCCTGGAGCGGTCCCGGCCGAGCCGGCCCTGGGAGCCCGGGGGAGGGGAGAGGCGGGAGCCGCAGGCCTCGGCGTCGCGGCCGTGCCCGGGGTGCCCGGGACCCGGGGACCCCGTCCCCGCCTTCCGAGCCGCGGGGCGGACCGCAGCCCCCTGATCTGAGCCGCAGCGGGGACTCCTGAGCCCCGGGGAGCTCCTCAGCCGCCTTCCCTGGACCCCACTTGCTCAGCCCCGGGGAACCTCTGATCTCTCCCCTGAAGGGCCAGGGACGCCCCTATCCCCTTTTCTTGAACCCCAGCCCCCAGCCGGGACTCTGCCCTCGGCCTCTGTGAATGTGAGGGGCGCCCGCGGCCACGCTGAGACCCAGAAGACCCGCCCGCCCCTTCGGAGCCTCTGCAGACTCGAGCTCCTCCGAACCCCAGAAGGACCCAACTCGCCCTCCTCGCACCCCAGACTCTGAGCCCGAAAGACACGTAGAGCTGAGCTCCCCTTCCTGGGCACCCCAGACTCTGGAGGGGTGTTCAGTTCCCTTCCCTCAGAAAACCCAGTTTCTCTGCGGTGATTCCTCCCGGTGGGGACCCCAGAGCAGCCCCCCAGCTCCACGGGGCGCTCCGTCCTCCTTCCTCCGCACCCCTAGGCCCCTCTCTGGGGCGCGCAGATCCCAGCGCCCCCGGGTGGGCGGAGCCTGCTTTTCCTCGGGATCCCCTTTTCCCTGCCGGGTTTCTGTGGGTACCCCAAGCCCTCACGGGGATCCCGGGATCCTCACGGGGGTCTCACGCAGGTCAGGGGATCTAGACTTTTTTCTCTTCTAAAAACCAGTGGAAGCTCGACTCCCTCCTTTGAGATTCCAGAAAGATTCAGCCCTTCCTCTGCCGGCCCCCGGTGGCAACTGAGCCCCGCACCCCCGTAGAGGCCCCAGGCGCTTCCCTCCCACGCGCCCCCAGGCCTCGCTCAGCGCTGCCTCCGGGTCCCAGCCCCGCCGGGCGGCCGGTGCGAGGATGATGTGGTCCAACTTCTTCATGCAGGAGGAGGAGCGGCGGCGCGGGGCCGCGAGCCGGCGGCGCGCGCGGGGGCCCGGGTCGGGGCTGGCGCCCGAGCGCGAGAGCAAGGTCAAGCTGGCGCTGCTGCTGACCGCCGTGGGCGCCACGCTGGCCGTGCTGGCCGTGGGCACCGAGTTCTGGGTGGAGTTCAACACGCTCAAGGCCAACGGCAGCGCCGTCTGCGACGCCGCGCACCTGGGGCTGTGGAAGGTGTGCACCAAGCGCCTGTGGCAGGCGGACGTGCCCGCGGGCAGAGACACCTGCGGCCCCGCGGAGCTGCCGGGAGGTGAGAGGCCCCATCCGCGCCCCTGGGCGTACCCCACAGCCAGCCACAGGCAGGAGGGCGGTGCTGAGAAAACTCTGAGCCCCCAGGGAGAACCTGCACCCTCAGGGAGCGCCCTGGTGGGCTGTGCACATCAAAACCCGGGACTCCCCAAGAAAATTTTAGCCCCAGGTACAAACTGGGCGAGGGGGGGGGAGGGAAGGAGGAAAGAAAGCATATGTCCCCAGGCCAGCTTGTGACCTCAAATCATCTCGTACCCAAAATCACGCTGTACCCCTCGGTCAGTCCAAAGACCAACCTGTACCCCTAGGTCAGCCTGCCCCCCCCCCCCAGACCAGCTTGTTCTCCCAATTAACTCCTGCTTTCAGGCTACCCTGTTCCCCTGAACCAGCCTACAACCTTATCCTAGCCTGTTCCCCAAAAGCAACCTATGCCCCTAGAAAATCCTGTACCCCTAGATCACCTTGTGCCTTATTTTATATTCTGGCCAAGTCTCTCTGACCAGAAGCCACTTATACCTCCAGGCCAGCCTAAATCCCCAGGCAAAGCTGTTCCCCAAAACCAACCTATACACCCAGGCCAGCCTGCGCCCCCAGACCATCCCCTGACCCCCAGGCCTTCCCCTGACCCCTGGCACAGTCCCCAAAAGAGTCTGCGTCACTAGAGAAAGTATGTGCTTCCACACACAGCTTGTGTCCCCAGCCCCAGACAGCTTGAGTCCCCCAGAAACGCCTGCATCCCCGAGACAGCCTGTGCCCAGGCCCACAGACAGCCTGTGCCCTAGAGCGACAGTCTGGGTTCCGGTGTTGCTGCTCTTCCTGCACTGGAGACAGTCTGCTCTCCTTCCTCCAGGCTTGCCACCCACCCCAAAGTAGAGACTTGTTCTATGCCTTGTTCCACCTACTGATTCTGCCAAACAGCTCTCACTACCTCCCAACACCCCCGGGCCATGCTCAGCCTCCCGGGAAATACTCTCTGTTCTTTCTCTTCTCACCTCTAAACACCCTGTGCTGGACATTCCAGCCCTTGTCACCCTCCCAGACACCTCCAAACTCCTCACTCTCCCACAGAGTGACATCCCCCAGCCATGCCAGTGAGCTATCTCTTGCTTCTCACTGTCCCGGACACGCCCCACAGGGCCCACACAGGGTGCCACTTGCCACATCGCCAGTGTGAGGTGTCAGAGGATGGCCAACATGTTTCACTCTCAAAGGATTTGCTTACAATCTCAGCACCCCCCTACCCCCACCCCCCAAGAGTATCTCCTCTGCCTCTGGGCTCCAGCGGCATGTCCCTCATCCTTCACTTCTCCAAGTGTGCTATTTTTGTGCTATTTTACAGCCACAGGCTCCGAAAGAAGATGTCCCAAGTCCTGATGGCAAAGTGGGGGGCCTAAGTACCCCGGGTTGTCTGAGGGCCCCACCCAAAGTCCACCGTAAGCATCTTAACCCCTCCCTTCTGCAGAGAGCTAGTGCTCACCCCTCAGTGCCTCAGGCAGAAATTTCCCAACCTTTTGCAAAATGGGAGGCCCATTATGAAAATAATAGATGCTCGTGTAGTGCCAGCAACTGTCCTAAGGACTTCACTTCTGTTGTGAATGTGCTAATCCTCCCAGCAAGCCCTGCTAGTTATTGTCCAGCGGAGAAAATGAGGCATAAGAAGCACAGGTGACTCAGTCTGTGCACCAGGCTGGTCGTATGGGATTTGAAACCTGGCCATCTGGCCTTATCAACAACTCTGTATGTCACTAGGGCATACAGATGTCCCCCAGGTACTCACTGTACTGGGAGGAGACACCCCACCTTACTGCTTATGTGCGGGATCCCCTTTTGGTCAGAAAGGATTTCAACCTCTTTACAGGACCCACCCCTCAGAGGATACAACTTACAATGTTCCCTCTCTCAGAAATATCCCCTACAGCCCATTGCCCATAAAAGGACATTCTAGAAGGTTGCAAGAGGGCTGGCCCATCTCCTCTTTTCCAGTGGGAGATGCCATGTCCTCTAGGGTAAGAGAGGAGATGCCACCAAAGGCGGTATCAGTCACTTAAACTCTCCCAGAAATTCGAAGACCCACTTTGAATTTCCCTGGTGCATGTAGACCACTGCCCCCACCAACTGCTACAAAAAGCACCCCATCCTTCCCTCTGCTGAATAGCCCTCACTCAGGGTTACTGCTGCAGGATCAGACCCATGACCCCCCGACGCTGGTAGGGCATTTCAAGCCCTTCTTCCTTCCTCAGGGCACCAGGTAGGTGTCCACACTTCTCCCCAGACTCAGGTGTCTCCCTCCCACCCCACATGCTCCTTCTACTTGGAAAGTTCCTTCCAGAAGGTATTTCTTTCTCGTTCTTTTCTGCCTCTGTCCTCCTTCCATGCGTCAGTTCCCCCTCTATAGAATCAGTGAAAAAGTGGGACTAGATGGATTCTGAGGGACGTTCTGGCTTTAAAACACAGTAGAGAGAGAGGCTTTTTTTTTTTTTTTTTTTAAAGTTTAATGCTTCTTGGACGCCAAGGACACAAAGCTGGATGAATCACACCCTTCAGTTTATGTGACAAAGTCATTACCAGCTTGGCAAGATCTGTCTTGTGCCTTATTTTATATTCTTATTCTGTTTTTTTTTTTCATTCCTTTCTAACTCATCTCTTTAATGCATCTGATATGCATCCATGGATGTGGATTTTAACATGGAAAATAGGTAGTATTATTTAAATGTGTGTTGTAATTTACATAATGGATATTGTGCTATAGATTTTTTCCCCTTGTTTTGGTTTAATTCCACCCCCCCCCCCCAACACTGTTTCTCAGCTCTCTCCACGGTGCTTTGTTATTCTTGCTTGTGGTCACCCTGTGCTGTGCCATGGAGATTTGCATGGGGAGCTTCCCTCACCTGTACTTGTCTGTTCCCCTAGAGGTGGACCCCGAAGTTGATTTGACTCCCTCTTATTACAGACAAGACACCCACATATATGTCCTGCCTGTGCTGGTCGTATATGCAGAAGTGAAAAGGTTGGGTTTTACTTCATTTCACAAAGTATGTCAGAGTGCTTTCCAGAAAGACTAGTGCCAGTTTATACACCCAACTGTTTCTTCTGATCCTTCCAACACTTGATATTATCCTTTTAATATTTGCCAATCTCATTGACCTGAAGTAGCGCCCCCCTGCTGATTGGAATGGCCGGTTCTCTGATCCCTGGTGAGGTGGAGCACCCCCCCTTTGTCCTTGTGAGTCACCTGGACTAGCTCTTCTGTGAACTGACTATTCATGTGCTTTGCCCATTTTTCAATTGGGTTACTTCTCTCTTCTTATTCATCCCTAGGAGTTCTTTGTGTATTGCTGACAGGATCCCTTTCTGAGATAAGAATCTCTTCTGAGTCTGTTAGGGCTCTGTTTTCTGTATCTTGGTGTCCTTTGTTGAATAAAGCAATTATGTATTTCTAATCCCACTTGACCCTCAGCAAACCCACATGAGGGAGCCAGCAAAGAGATTATGATCTCATTTTACAGAGGAAGAATCAGAGCCCAGAGAGGTAGTAGTTGACCCAAAGGCCAAAGGCACAGATCAGCATCTGAGAACTCTGGACTGGAACCCCAGCTCCTGGAGAGGTGTGCAACAAGGGTGGATTTTACCTCTGGGATGTCGTTTTTCCCTTATGTATACCAGGGACGCTAATGACAAATTTTCGGTCTACCATGTGCCATGTTAAAAGTCCAGCCCTGTGCTTACACTAGGGACTCCATGTCACCCCTCCCTTTCTCTCTCTCCTGTTCCCACAGAAGCAAACTGCACCTACTTTAAATTCTTCACCAAGGGGGAGAATGCACGCATCTTCCAAAGAACCACAAAGAAAGGTAAGAAATTTCCATCCTGGGATGTCCCGGGGGTTGGGGGACACACTGACCATGTCAGAGTTCTTGGTGGTGTTGCCCCTGCTTTGCCCCAAGATGAGCTCAGCACCTCTGTCCTGCAGAGGTTCTTCTTGGGTGGCGGTGGTGGGATTCTCCAGCGCCTGAGGCCTGCGGCTGTCACACCAGCTCCGCCCTAGCCACATGCTTGGTGGCTGTGGGCAAGTCACAGCTCCTCTTTGTGGCTTGTACCTTGACATCTCACAAATGCGCATCTGCCACAGGCTTAAGCACAGCACTGGGTGTTTCACTTATAAGCCCAAGGGCTTGGGGCTTTCTCGTAATCTTTCTGATGAGAAAGCAGAAATCCAGAAATGATCCTGTGTCCTCTCCCAGTTAGTGGGAGGGGCAGAGGCAGGATTCACACCCAAATGACTGTGACTCCACAGCAGTACTTTCCTTTTTGGACCTTTTGTGAAATTGGAATGTTCTCTGTCTGCGCTGACCAGTATGGCGGCCCCTGGTAACATGAGGCTGCTGAGCATGGCTGATGCAACTGAGCATGGCTGGTGCAATTGGGTCTTTAACTTTGTTTATTTTAAATCCATTTAAAATGAAAAGGCCACACGGGTTGTTGGCTACTGTATTGGGCAATGCAGTTTGTGAGATTTTATCTTTTCTGGTCAGACCACAGCCCGTCACCCTAGTGCCTCAACATCCCTGCCAGAAACACAGTTGTGTTCATGTCATGAGTATTATCTAGCTCTGAAAGGATTTAATGAGATGATGCAGCTGAGACACACAGTGTGAGGCTGGCACACAGTAGGTCCTCCACAAAGTGATTCTTTACCCTCTCCACACCTTTCTCTCTTGTCTTTGTCATGGGGCACTTCACTCATGCGCTTTCTGATGTGCACAACAGCCCAGCCAGACAGTGGTTTTGATCCTGATTTTTTATAAGGGGAACTGAGGCTCGGAGAGGTTCAGTGACTTTATCTCCATTTTCCAGCTAGGAAGTAGCTGGCAAGAATTCCAGCTTGAATCATTCCAGAGTAATATCCCGCCTTCTCTATTGCCCCCCCCCCCCCCCCCCCCCAGTTTCCTCACCAGTAAGCAAACAACAACCAGATCATAGGTAGCTCCTGCCTCCTTTCAATTCCGGTTCTGTTCTCTTTGCTCTGTGAGTCTTAGCTCCTTCAACAACATAAAGCAAAATATTGAACTGGAAAATTTTTCTTGAGTTCCGAAGCTTCCTTCTCCCCAGTTCTGGGTTCCTACAGAGGAGCCCTTTACATAACCTGCATCTCAAGTTGTCTCCTTCTTCCCTTTCTCCTCTGCCTAGAGGTGAACCTGGCAGCTGCGGCGATAGCAGTGCTGGGCCTGGCAGTCCTGGCCCTCGGGTGCCTTTGTATCATCATGGTGCTCAGCAAAGGTGCAGAGTTCCTCCTCCGAATTGGAGCCGTCTGCTTTGGCCTCTCAGGTGAGGATTGAGAGGCTGGAGATGAGGATCGTCCATGATGGGGGGGTTGGGTCTCTGAGCACTGTTGCATGCTGAGAGGCATGACCTCCAAAGACTGTTGCATGCTGGGATTTGCCAGAAGCCGGGAGTTAGGTTAGACTCAGAGATGGGAAAACTCCCAACTCTTGTTGACTAGGGATTGGAGGGTCTCCAAACATTGTTTTAGACCATTGTCTACAAGGGCTATTGCATGCTGGGAGGGGGCATATCTAGGTACCTTGCATTACTTGCATCTCCTGGTAATACTGCATTCTGGCAGGTGGGAGCTCCATGCACTGTTGCATTATGGGAGGTGGGATCTTCAAGCACTGTTGCATGTTGGGAGGTAGTGTCTCCAAGCACTCTTGCTTGCTGATAATTGGAGGGATCTCAGGGGCTATAGAAGTCACAAATGTGGGAGAATTATAAGCACAATTGTTGCTGGGAATTAGAGAGTCTCCAAACACTCCTTTAGATTTGGACCTGGGTCTTCAAGAACTGAGATTCTTGGAGTTGAGGGCCTAAAAAATGCTGTATCTTGTGAAACATAGTCCTCACTGGATCAAATGTTTTCTAAGGTAAACAGAAAGGTTTTCCATTATCTAGGTTTTACTAATTTCTCCATTCATGTATTTATTGAGCACCTATTATGTTCCAGGAATTGTGCTAAGGGTTGGAGATATAAGATTAATAAGGCCAAAAAAATTTAGTCTGAAAAAAAAATTTAGTCTGAAAGTACACCATAAATCTATTTCAATTAGAAAAATGAATCCTAAATGAGGCCACCAAATGGCAATAATATGGCATAATATTGTTAAATTTACTAACTAGAAAAAAAGATTAATGATATTCTGTCTGCCCTCACAAGCCTAGATTCTTCTCTTGAGCTAGACAATAATCAGTAATTGCAGGTATAATACTTCAACTGTTATTGTGATGAGAGTTATAATAAAGCATACTAAGGGTCTATAGCATGATGGTAGGAGGTATCAGAGAAACCCTTAAAAAAAGGGACATTTAAGCTGATACTTGAGGGGTGAATAGGAATTGTTTAGTCATAGTTTGGTGGTGACAATATTGTGGCAATATCGGTGGTGGTGGTAGCATTTTGGTAATGGTAGCGATAGTGGTGATGATATTGGCAATGGTGGTGGTGGTAGTGGTGGTGGTGATAGAATGGCGTTGTGTGAAAGCTGTAAAAGACTTGACAAGTTTGGGAAGCAGAATAAAAATGAGAACACAAAGCAGGGCAAATAAAAACGAGAACGCAAGCGTACATGGTAGTCTATATGAGCAAGCGAGGTAGAGGCCTAGTGTAAGATGAGTCCAGGGAGACATGGTGAGTGTTCAGGAGCACACATGAATGGAAAATAGTAATCATCGCATTCTTATTATTGTTCTGTTGCCTTAGAGATCTTCCTAGATACAGGAGAAGATCAGTCATTTCCTTCTTTTCATTCACTTATTCACTAGTTCATTTCATTTGTTGACTCACACAGACACATTCCACACGCTGCGTGTGTATGTACGTGTAATATTATAAGAGTGTACAAAGACAAAGAGGTGCCTGCCCTTATGGAGGTTATCATCTAGTAAAAGACGTAGAAATAACGTAAATACTATATCTCATAATTACAAACTTCAGTAAGTGTTACGAAGGGAAAGTAGACTTGTTTGTGTGTCTAATGAGAGCACTTGATTTAAAGCAGGGCTTTAGAGAGGGTTTCCCTGAGAAGGGAGAATTTAGAGTGTCAAAGCATGGACAACCAAACTAGAAAGAGTTGGGGGAATCAGAGGTCCTGAAAGAAAGTCATTGTGCCTGGAACATGGAGAGTTAGGAGGATGCTGGTTTAAAGGATGGAAATTGACAGGAAGTCAGAATATCTGGCTTGGAGCCCCAACTTCTTAAGAACTGTGTGATCTTGGGCCTCCCCGGTGGCGCAGCGGTTGAGCGCTGGGTTGTGAAGCTGCCTGCAGCCTCTGCGACGCCGGTTCCATCCCCGGCTGCTCCCCGGCCACCGGAGGAGGGTCCCCCATGGCGCGCAGACCTCTCCTGCCGCCCACTGCTCCCCTCAGCAGTGTCCTTCGGTCCTTCTGCCTGCTCTGCTTCCCGCCCTGGCTCTGGTGAATTCTCTCACCCTCCCGCACTTCTGACTATACCCAGTGCTTGTATAAACAAAAAACAAACAAACAAACAAATAAATAAATAAAGCATGCCTCTATAAAAAAAATTAAAAAAAAAAAAAGAACTGTGTGATCTTGGATGAGTCTTTTGCTTTCTCTGGGCTTAAATCTTCTCTTTCACTCTTTCAAGTATCCATTATTCAAGCAGTCATTCATCCATCTACCCATCCTTCAAATGATCCATTAATTCCCTCCCATTCTACCTGCTCTCTCTCTTCCTCTATTACTTTTTTTGTTGTCTGCCTGCCCGTCCTCTCTCTCCCCCTCCATCTATTTTTCATCTGTTCAAACCATCCACTTATTCAATAAGTATGTCTTTAATATCTACTAACTGCTAGATGCTATGCTAGACACCACTGGGGGTAGAATGATCAATACGATTAAGATGATCCCTGTTCTCATGGAATTTATAGCTTGGTGAGAATTTGGTGCTGGTTTTATTGAATTCATGCCTGAGTTATTCTTGGGGATTCCATGAAAGTATGGATATAAAAGTGTTTTTTGAAAGTCTCGCACATGAAAATGTTCAGCCAATTATACAATCAAATGGAAGTGAGGGGTGGATTCGGTCCATAATTACTATGTTTATATCAGATATCAGGAACTGGGGTAGACTGGGTTTTTGCTTCGTCCCTAGTTAAAGGAATATGTTTAGGTTATGTTGTTTCTCTCTCTCTCTCTCTCTCTCTCTCTCTCTCTCTCTCTCTCTGTGTGTGTGTGTGTGTGTGTGTGTGTTTTGTTTTAGAGATAAGAGGACAGACAGATTTCTGGTCCCATGGATTTGTAATCCAGTGGGGGAGATAGAAATTAAATAAACAATGCTATGTAAATTAATATGTGTTAACAATTACCATCTGTGATAAATGCTTTAAATAAAGAAGTAAGGCGCCTGAGGAGGATGTGTAAGAGGAGATCCGATGTAAGCTTAAGTGGTGCTGTGGTCAGGGAAGGTTTCCCTGAGAAGTGTAAATACTGATGTGAAGAGCAAGGATATATATGGCAGGTTCAGGTAAGAGTAAGCAGAAAATTATTTCAAGCAGCACAAAGAGCTCCAGGTTTGAAAGATTCCGGTGTGTTTGAAGACCTGAAAGAAATCCTAGTCCATATTGCTATACATTGGGAACAGCAGTTTGAGAGGAGGTTGATATAGGCAGGAGCCAGATTACATGCATAAGGGGAGTCTTTCAGGCTGCATAACGGGGGTCAGGTTTGATCAAGGAAGAGCTATGTGACATGCCTAAGGGAACAGTCGAACCCAAGCACCACCTCTCTCGACGTCAGCATTTCCATCCGTAAAGTGGGGATTATAATAACTGCCGTATGAAGCCTCATGGAAGAGACAAAACATGAGGACATTTGATTACTTTCTAGACTCACAGCTAGTGTGTCCAGGCCAGGGTTGGACACATTCCACAACCCATGGCCACATCCTACTTGCTTCTTATTTTCGTCTGGTCCACAAATAAATGGTTGAAAAATCATCAAAGAAATACTATTTCAGGTTATATAAAAATGATATGAGATTCAACCTCCAGTCCCCATAAACCGTTTTATTGGAATGCAGAGACATGCATTCTTCACTGTCACCCATGGCTGCTTCCACACTACAAAGGCAGAGCTGAATAGTTGCCACTGAGACCATGAGGACCAGAAAGCCAGAGTTAATTAGCCTGTGCTACACCGGCCATCGTTGGCTCACCCATAGCTAAGGCCAGGTACCTAGAAATCATTCCTGGTCTTTTTTTTTTTTTTTTTTTTTTTTAAAGAGGCACATATTTTATTTATTTATTTATTTGTTTGTTGGTTTGTTTTTTTTTGTTTATACATGCACTGGGTATAGTCAGAAGCGCAGGAGGGTGAGAGAATTCACCAGAGCCAGAGCGGGGAGCAGAGCAGGCAGAAGGACCGAAGTACACTGCTGAGGGGAGCAGCGGGCGGCAGGAGAGGTCTGCGCGCCATGTGGGACCCTCCTCCGGTGGCCGGGGAGCAGCCGGGGATCGAACCGGCGCCGCAGAGGCCACGGGCAGCTTCGCAACCCAGCGCTCAACCGCTGCGCCACCGGGGAGGCCCATTCCTGGTCTTTTATACCTCGCATCCATTCCAAAAGGATGTTCTATTGGTACCACTCCACAATATATTTTGCCTTTTTTAAAAAATATTTATTTTATTTATTTATGCATACAAGAACTGGGGTGTAGGCCATCAGTGTGGGGCATGAGAGGATTCACCAGACAGAGTGGGGAGCAGAACAGGCGGATCCACTGAAATCCACTGCTGAGGGGAGCAGCAGGGAGATAGGAGAGGTCTGCTGTGCCCTGTGGGTCAGCTCCCTGGCCAGGGATCAAGCTCAGGATGCAGCTGTCATAGCATGATAGTACTGAGACTTAACCCCTGCACCACCAGGGAGGCCCCCACAATATATTTTGTTTTTTGTTTTTTTTTTCATAATTTTATTTATTTATTTTATTTATTTATTTATACATACGTACATACATACATACAAGCACTGGGTACAGTCAGAAGCGCGGGAGGGTGAGAGAATTCACCAGAGCCAGAGCAGGGAGCAGAGCAGGCAGAAGGACCGAAGTGCACTGCTGAGGGGAGCAGCGGGCGGCAGGAGAGGTCTGTGCGCCATGTGGGACCCTCCTCCGGTGGCCGGGGAGCAGCCGGCGATTGAACCGGCGCTGCAGAGGCTGCGGGCAGCCTCGCAACCCAGCGCTCAACCGCTGTGCCACCGGGGAAGCCCCCATTTTGGGCATTTTTAAGTATCCACTTTTGTGGCTCTAAGTGCATTCACACTGTTGTACAATCTTCACCTCCATCTCTCTGTCTCCAGAACATTCTCATCTTCCTCTACTGAAACTCTGTCCCCTTTGAAACACCCACTCCCAGTCCCGTCTCCTCTTGGTCCCCGCAGTCCCCAGGCTGCTTTCTGTCTCGGCCACTTTCTTCTTGGTCCTTTTTCCTCTCCAGCATCTGAACCTGTGCCTGTAGGTGTTTAGTAGTAAGTGGTTGTTGAATGAGTGAGTGGGAGGGTCTAGGGGGTTTCCCCAGGTTCCTTCCTGGAGTGAGCATGGGGGGATGCTCACACCTAAGCTGGGGCTGGGGTGCCCTGGGGCCTGAGCACCACATCTGTCCTCTCCCCACAGGCCTGCTGCTGCTGGTCAGCGTGGAGGTGTTCCGGCATTCCATAGAAGAGCTGCTGCAGAGGGTCATCCCTGAGGCCCCCCCAGCCCCAGCCCTGATCCATGAGTACTCCTGGTCTCTGGGCTGTGCTGTGGGGGCCGGCCTGGTGCTACTGCTGGGGGGTGGTTGCTTTCTGCTGCTCGCCCTGCCTCCCTGGGGCTCTCTCTGCCCCAAGCGGGAGCCCAGAGTCACTTAGAACCACAGCAGTGCTTTCTCTAAGCGCCTTCCAGAACCATCTTCTTTCTCCGTTGTTCCCCGTGAGATCTTTTGCCCCACATGTGGAGACACTCTTCTCCCTGCTCGGAACCCCTCCTCTTGTCTCCTGGCCCTTCCCCTCTATAAATATGTTTTCCTCGGTGGCTAAAGGTGGGTTGCTCAGTGATGTTGGTGGAGGTGGGAGGGACAAGGAGATTTGCTTTTTCATAAATGAGGATCCCCAGGAAAGGCTGGCAGGGACCTGATGGGTTAAATAGGAGTGGGGTGGGGGCTGAGTTGGGGGTTTAAGGAGGCAATTGGATCATTTCCCAGATCTGGGTGTTTTACTTAGGGAGACAAACTCCCATGGATCTGGAACGGGGGACATGGGCCAGGGTCAGGGAGACTCTGGATCTGACTTCACTGTGGTCCGGCTTGAGACGAAACATTTGGAAATTTAGCAGTTTTGATTTGGAGTCCATTTGTGATGAGCGTGTCCATTCTGAGATAAAGCAGAGTGACCCCTGGTGCTCCCCAGAAACCCACGTGGCACCATACGTGTCAGCCCCCCAAGGGGTGTGTCCAGGGAGGGGAGCCTCCGCTCAGAGCACACACAGGTCACTGGCTGGTTGTCTCCCTCCGGGAAGTATGTGCAGAAGGGCTAACCCTTTGAGGATGACTGCTTCCAGAGACCGTGTCTTTAGGGGAGCAATCAAGTGAGGTCATCGGTGGCTCCTAACCCAAAAGAACAGGTGTCCTTGTAAGAAGGGGAAATTGGCAGCCACAGCGAGGCGGAGGCCTGGACAAGATGTCCCTCCCGGCCTCAGAAGGAACCCTCCCAGTGACACCTTGACCACGGAGTCCAGCCTCCAGAGCTGAGGACAAAACCCATCTGTGGTGCTTTGTTGTGGCTGCCCAGGACGCTTGTACAGACTTTGTCCCTGGATGTGGAGTGCTGCTGTAACAAACACCTAGCATTGGGGGAGTCACTTTGGAGCCTGCAAAGAGCTACAGGCTGGGAGTTTTTTGAAGAGCGTTACTGAAAAGTCTAGTTTACCTCCAAGAGACTGTTGGTAGGAACATGGACATGAAAGGAAATTCCGAGGAGGACTCAGAAGCTAGGAGAGCCATAGGCTTCTATCACCGTCCTGAATGTGTTTATCACCATGAACAGAATGTAGGTAGAAGCTGGAACGACAGTCCTCACAGCTGTGGGTGAATGAAGACTTTGTACCAGACGCTCAGTTTCCTCAGGAAAAAGGGCACCTCACTCCTTGGGAGACTGGCAGAAAAATGGGTGCCATCTGAGTAAATTCTTGTGTGCAGTGAGTAGTAAGTACAACATCAGCGTTCTGATAATTAACCTATGTACCATGGCAATGTGAGCTGAGTCTCTTGGGGGGAACCCAAGAGAGTGAGTGGGGCCTGTGACACAACTCTGTATTTTTGCAACTTTTCTGTAGAGCTGTTATTCTGAATAAAAAGCTTACTTAAACAAACCCCAGAAATTAAAAAAATAAGCCTGGGTTTGATTTCTCCTGTAGCCTTCAGAACATCCTAAGACACTTATTTCTTTGTTCATTTTGCTTTCATTTATGGTCCACTGGGCACTAACTTGTCTTGGCAGAGAGAAAAGCAAGTCAGTGGGGCCTCCCTGGTGGCGCTAGGAGTTAAGTCTCAGCACTATGAAGCTATTCGCAGCCACTGCAGCATGAGTTTGATCCCCGGCCAGGAAGCTACCCACATGGCGCAGCAGACCTCTCCTGTCTCCCCACTGCTCCCCTCGACAGTGTATTTCGGTTAGCCTGCCTGTTCTGCTCCCCACTCCGTCACTGGTGAAACCTCTCACACCCCCGCCCCCCACATCTCTGGCCTACCCCCCAGCTCTTGTGTGCATAAATAAATAAATATTTTTAAAAAAGAAAGAAAAACAAGTCAGTGACCCCAGGTGATAAATGCCAAGATGGGAGTGAGCAGAGTCCTGAGGCCAGCTTCCACGTGGGTGGGTGTGGAGGCTTCCCCACAGGAGCAAGATATTCCCAGAGAGCTACCAGAGAGCTCAATTCTGACTCGTCCACCTGGAGATGGTGTGAGGTCCCAGGGTTAAGGGGTCCTGCTCCTAAGACCAAGCTCACTTTGGGAGCCTGGACCTTCACCTGTGCTTCCCACCAACCAGCCACAGGTCAGTTTCCAAGGACCGCCCCTCCCCCGGGCTGGATACATTTGCTGGAGCAATCCACAGAACTCAGGAAACCTGTTTCCTTACTATTTACTAGCGTCAGGCTCAAGAGGAAATCTCCCCCGCCCTTCTGGGTTCTTGGACTGGTCGAGCAATCAAGTTAACACCAGACAGAGAAGCAGGAGAACAGACCAAATTTCATTACATTCTTCTGGAGAGTCCAGACAGCTATAGACTCAAAAGGTAAATGGGACAAAACGAGTGTGTTTACCCTGTGCTGAGGAATGGGATGGAGACTCAGGGCTTCAAGGTGAGACAAGGAGGCCTCAGCGGTGAAGGGTCAGATGCTCCATGACAGGTTTGCCTGTCACGTACACAGCCTTCTCTGCTGGGAAATCTGGAGCTAGAGAAAACCGTAAGCCGGCTCAGATCCCCAATGCTCATTCTTCTGGGAAGTGAAGGGCGTGGTAAGGGCTACGCTTAAGCCTACAGGACCTCGCCTGACCTCAGCTTGAAATAGTCCACACGCTGAAGTGACGGGTCTCGGGAAGGCCTGTGCTGGACATCCTGCGGGGGGCCTGTCCTTCACCAGTTTATTTATTTAAAGATTTATTTATTTATGCATACAACGACTGGGGTGTAAGCCAGAGGTTGGGGGGATGAGAGGATTCTCCAGAGAGAGTGGGGAGCAGAACAAGCAGATCTACTGAAATACACTGCTGAGGGGAGCAGTGGGGAGACAGGAGAGGTCTGCTGTGTTGCTGCCATGTGGGGCAGTTCTCTGGTCGGGATCGAACTCGTGCTGCAGTGGCTAGGGATAGCTTCATAGTGCTGTCTTTAATCGCTGCGCCACCAGAGAGGCCCCCATCCTTCACCAGTTTATTATAAAAGGATAGGATAAAGGAAATAGATGCACAAGCAGATGGAAGCGATGCACGGGGCAACGTACCCCAGATGAGAGGTGCTTCTCTTCCCTCTGCACCTCCTGGTGTGCTGGTCTGTGTTTCTGATGACCAATGTCATCCACGAGTCTAATGGGAGGGTCTCATCAGAACAAAGGCGTGCTTGGTGGGTGTGGAGTGATGGCATCCATGGAAGAGGTGTGAACCTGTACCCCTAAATCATATATGGGGCCGTAAACTGTTGGCTTAATTAAAAAAAAGTCCAAGAAAAGAATAAAGTATGTTCCTATGTCCAGAAGAGTCCGGGGAACTGAGGAACTCTGTGTCAAGGAGTGGGTCAGAGGCCAAATATCAAAACATAAGATGGTCCTAGTGCTCTTATCACTTGGGAAATTAGAAGGGACTTAGGAGCTGGCTGCCAGGAACTGGGGTCAAAGACCAAATGTTATACAGAATATTCCCTCCTGTTTCAGGAGCCCTGTTCCAGGACCTGGCAGAGGCACCTCGTTCTTGTAATTTCTCATGGATGCTAATACTCTCTCGTGGGTTGGGGCCAGGATGACTTTTGATGTATTAAAGGTAACAATTTTATTTTTCATCCTCCAAGTCTTTATTAAGCACCTGTAATACACCAATGTGCTTGCAATGTGTTGTTAACGAGACACAGACAATGGTGAACCCAAGAAATTTATGGTCGTTTTAAAAACAAGTGTGAGGGCCTCCCAGTGGCACAGTGGGTTGAGCGCAGCACTGTGAAGCTGTCCGCAGCCTCTGCAGCGCGGGTTCAATTCCTGGCTGGCCAGGGAGATACTCACATGGTGCGGCAGACCTCGCCTGTCTCCCTGATCCTCCCCTCAGCTTTGCTTTCGGTCGGTCTGTCTGCCTGTTCTGCTCCCCACTCTGTCTCTGGTGAATCCTCTCACCCTCCCAAACCTCTGGCCTGTACCCAGCTATTGTATAAATAAAAAAATAAATCTTTAAAAAAAAGTGTGAACCAAATAATCCCACAGACTACGATAAATTTAGGGTAAGTTCTGATAAGAGGGTATCCCCAGGGACCTCGATATCTTCTCAAACTAAGGCTAAAAGTTTTACATCTGGTTTAATGTTTACTTTCGAATGTTTACTTTCAGTTTAGACTATTTATTTTATTGGCAAATCTTTTACAGAGATCGGCCAGATGGAAAAATCATTTCAGTTTTGCAAGGCTCAACTCTGCCACAGACAGGCTTGTGAAATCAGCCCCATGAGACAAAAGCTCACCAGGGTAGGGGGCTCCCGTCAGGCCTCAAAAGTTGTGGGCAGCAGCATCAGGCTTGGGATCCCTGACCCAGCACATTTCCACATTCACTTTCCACATTCCTTCGAGTCATCTTGGCTTCCAGTTACAGACTAAAATAGAGTAGGGTGTTTCTTTTTTTTTTTTTCCTGGCTCTCATTTTTTAAAAAGTTTATTTTCTTATGTCTTATCATTTATACATTTTTATATTTATTATCTTTGTGAAATAGACATCAAATATATTTACCTTTTCAAGTTCTGCTATAGTGACCCGTTTTTTTTTTTTTAAAGATTTATTTATTTATTTATATATATATACCAGCACTGGGTACAGTCAGAAGCATGGGAGGGTGAGAGAATTCACCAGAGCCAGAGCGAAGAGCAGAACAGGCAGACTGACGAAGTACACTGCTGAGGGGAGCAGCGGGCGGCAGGAGAGGTCTGCGCGCCATGTGGGACCCTCCTCTGGTGGCCAGGGAGCAGCCGGGGATCGAACCGGTGCTGCAGAGGCTGCAGGCAGCTTCGCAACCCAGTGCTCAACCGCTGCGCCACCAGGGAGGCCCTATAGTGACCCGTTTTAACAAACAGAACTTGGATGAGCATTGCAATCTGAGAAATACAGTAAAGTAGACTTCTCTGAATGGAGATTTCTTTTTTTTTTTTTTAAAGATTTATTTAATTATTTATACAAGCACTGGGTACAGTCAGAAGCAGCAGGAGAGGTCTGCGCGCCTTGTGGGACCCTTGCCAGTGGCTGGGGATCCAACTGGCACGGACAGCCTTGCAGCCCAGCGCTCGCTCAACCGCTGCGCCACAGGGGAGGTCCCCTGAATGGAGATTTCTTAAATGGGCCAGCCTAAAATGGAGTTAATGGTATTTGAACTACAAAAATCACATATAGTACAAATCTTCAATTAGGTAACAGTGTGCTGAAGCTGACCTGTTACCTCTCAGAAGGCCAGAACCTCTTAAATATTTAGAACTATTAAAAATACAGGATACAAACATTGGCTTATGAATGTAAATGTTTTAATATTCCGCTCCATTCTCTTAAATGTCTTTTATATTATAAATTATAAATAAAGCATAGAATATTATACAGAACAAGGGCCTCTCTGGTGGCACAGGGGTTAAAAACACAGCGCTATCAAGCTGTTGCCAGTCACTGCATCACCGAGTGTTATCCCTGGCTGCCCAGGGAGCTGACCCACATGGCACAGCAGACCTCTCCTATCTCCCCACTGCTCCCCTCAGCAGTGTATTTCAGTCAGCCTGCCTGTTCTGCTCCCCACTCTCTCTGGTGAAACCTCTTACCTCTCCCCCTGTACCTCTGGCGTACACCCCAGTTCTTATATGCATAAATAAATCTTAAAAAAATAATATTATACAGATCATATTATATGATATACCAGCATATGACATTATGTAATATAATCAGCATAGCATATCAGTAGATATTATTGTCATCTATATAAAATATTACATTAATATATAATATTAGAGCATTCATAGTATTTCATATTTGTAACAAAATACATACTGTAACATTATATTGTGTAAATATTATAACACTTATATTACAATATGGAACATAGTATTTTTAGAACATGTTATATTACATCAACATTGTAAGATGTATAAAAAAAAGGCCTCCCTGGTGGCGCAGGGGGTTGAGCGCAGCGCTGTGAGGCTGTCTGCAGCCTCTGCAGCCTCTGCAGCACGGGTTCGATTCCCGGCCGGCCAGGGAGATACCCACATGGTGTGGCAGACCTCTCTGTCTCGCCCGCTGCTCCCCTCAGCAGTACTTTCGGTCCCTGCACTTACTCTCCTCGCTCTGTCTCTGGTGAATCCTCTCACCCTCCTGCACCTCTGGCCTGTACCTCAGTTTTTGTATAAAGATAAATAAATCTTTAAAAAAAAGCATAAAAAAAAAGTTGCCCCAGGTTTGGAAGGAGATGGTTTGCACCCTGTCCAGATGCAGCGGTGTGCACTGGCGGGATGTGCGCTCAATCCTTTATGTACTGAACTTGGCTGAGCGTGGGGGTAGGGGGAGGGCTGGAATGTGCATAGACATCTTCATCACACCAGCGAGCAAGTGTCCAGGTGCTCCAGAAAGGGGGCTCTGGTCGTGCAGCGTGGGCCCCTGCTCCACCCCTTACAGCTGGGAAGATTTGCTTAAACTGCTTCTCCCGCCTTCATTCCTTAGGGGAGCTGGTCGTAGTACTGACCTCCCAGAATCTCGGTGAGGAGTAAATGCGCTAATAATCCCCTGCAAAGCTCCCCGAAGACTGTCTGGCGCGCGGTCATAACTCCATCCATCTTGCCGTTATTATTTCTCGAGTGCCACTCTGGACCTGGCATACAGTAGAGAGTAAAAGGGACCCCCGATGAGCTGACAGTCTGGTGTTGGAAACAGATATTAATCACATCATCATACTAATGAATGTGTAATTATAAGCTGGGATAAGTACTAGGAAAAGGATCCTCAACACTTTTCTCTATTTGCCTTTGAGCCCAGCCCGCTCTGGGAGGCCCTAAGAGATATCTGCCTTGGGGGGAGGCTATTTGTCCAGTGGGGTCTTCCCCCTGCACCCTCTTTGCCACCTGGGGTGTTCATGGACTTCTCAGAGGTGGGAAAAGGGAACCCCTCACTGACAAACAACTGGTTACTCACACTGTGGAATAACTGATCAAGGTTAGCTTACGTCTCACCTTACAGTTTTTGAAGTGTAAATGGAGATAGAAACTCCTTAAATCTATAGCCCTTCTGTCCTTTTTTAAAAAAAATATATATTTATTTATTTATGCATACAAGAGCTGGGGTACAGGCCAGAGATGTGCGGGGTGAGAGGATTCACCAGAGAGAGTGGGGAACAGAAGAGGCAGACTGACTGAAATACACTGCTGAGGGGAGCAGCGGGCAAGACAGGAGAGGTCTGCTGCACCATGTGGGTTTCTCCCTGGCCGGCCAGGGATCGAACTCGTGCTGCAGAGGCTGTGGATCACTTCATAGTGCGGTGCTTAACCCCTTGTGCCACCAGGGAGGCCGCCCTTCTGTCCTTTTTGTACACATTTTAAATTTCTTTGAACACAATTTCCAAGTTACAAGAATCAAAATAATGCACAAAGATGTATAGACCCCTTCCTGAGGTTTACTTGTTCACACTTTGCCCTCATCTAAGCAAATTTTATTTTTAAAAAGTGAAATACATCACATATACAATAGAGTGTATAAAACCCCGCTAGGTCTATCCATGGTGTTGCAAATGGCAGGATTTCATCTTTATTTCTTTTATAGCTGTGTACTATTCTGTTGGGACCCGAAATAAATCACCCTGGACCCCCTTCGGTTTTTCTAGGTCTAGATGAGTCATCAAAACAGCATCAGAAAGGTTAGCAAAGGAAATATGATGAATTTAATAACATACAAATGGAGAATTCACATGGCTGTAAGTCCTAAAGAGTAACAGACAGGACCAGGAATATTTATCCCGTGTTTTGGGACTTGGGGCATCAAGGACAGAGAGGGGGAGACTTCACATGACAGACAAGGAGGGGATGACCTCATCCTTACTCTGAGAGTATGGACGAGATTCCCAGAGAGAACATACTAACTGATAAAGCTAGAACTGGTGATCACCCCTCTCCCCTAATTACCTTCCTCTAGGTCATAGAAGAGAGCAAGTGAGAACTTATTTGATTGGCAAAAGGGAGGAAGCTTAAGATGTGCTAATCTTTTCTTCTATGAGGGAAGGGTAAGGACTGGGGCAAGGACAGACGCTTCTCCTAGCCTTTGAGGCCCTACTGCTGTCAACCCCAAACAATTTGCCTTCTTCAAGCAATGGTAATAGGCCTCCTGAGAGCCACAGAGCCTTGATGGGCCTCTAGTTCCCTTCTAAAGGTTTTTAGTAGAAGGCTTCTCATACAGTAAGTGCTCAATAAGTGTTAGCTATGGTGCTGGTGAGGTACGGTGCCGCATGTTAGTATGCAAGCTGTAGCTCTTTTAATTGTATAATCTTTCATTTAACCTCTCTTTCCTCAACCTGTCCTCTGAGGGACCTGGCAGACACCGCGCTTTGGCTTCAGCCAGGGTTGGACAGAGGCCCAGTGTTCCATCAGGGCCGGGCACCAGGATGTAAGAGAAGATTGCCTTGCAACAGAGGTGTCAGTGCAGACGGGAGCAGGTCCCGGGTCATTCCCAGTTGTGTCTGGGAGGCAAAACAGGAGCGGACAAGGACCATCCTGATTGGCAGATGCCGAAGCATTTCTGGGTCCTGCTCCTTAATGCCTCTGGAGACAACCCCCACCTCTCCCTGCCCCTCTCTCCTTCCCTTTGCTTTTCAGCTCCTCTACCTTTCCGTCTCCTCCTTCCCTCCACCTTTTTTGCTTCCTCCTTTCCCCTCTTCTTCTTGCTCCTTCTCCTTCTACTATTACCACTGAAAAGAGTAGCCCCCAACCCTCGCTAAGTGTTTACCGTGGTTGGAACATGAAATCCCACAAACCTATGAGAGGCTCCTACTGTTATTCCATTTAACAAATGAGAAAAACCAAGGCACAGAGAGTTCAAGGGAGTTGGCCAAGGCCACCGAGCTCAGAATGGCCAGAAGCACACATCAAGGTTGTCCAGAGCTTCTGTCTGTCTCCAGCACACATCGTCCCCTGCATTTGTGAAACCTGGCAAGAACGCAAACTCCGACTGGAGATTCTGATCTTTAGAAACCTCCAGCGTCTCCTCCAGGCCTCACCTTGCCTTGCCCAGTGCTTTTGGTGTCCTGTGACCTTGAGTTGCCATGACATCTGCAGATGTAATGCTTGGTCCCAGGGAAAAGAGAACCTCCGTGGACCTTGCAAGAGTGAGGTTGTACAAGAGCCAGCCAGTTTCCTACCTGCTCCTGAAAGCTAATGATTCTGGACATTTGCCAGAGCCCGAATCCCTGCCCTTACTCCTTAGTCTTGTGTCCTCCCAGCCGATTGATAGGAATGTCTGAGGCACTCACTGTGGCACCACAGACTCTCCCCTTGCACGACTGGGGCCAGTGCTGTGGCTGAACTGGCCCTTGTGGTTCTTATTATGATTGAAGGATGTCCTTCAGGAAAAAAAAAATCCTGGAACTTGGAGGAACAAGAGTTATGACTCACAGGTCTTGAATGCATGCAACATGTCCCACATAGTGGAGCCAGAGAGCAAGAGCCAGAGAGCGAGAGAGAGACCGAGTGTGGCCTATCAGTGTCTAGGCATTCACTCTTTATTGGTGTTTTTAAAGCATAGAGTGGGAATTAGGCCATGGGAAACGGGAAGTGGGTTCACCCATGCGGCCAGTTATCTAAGCCACCCAAGGCTTTCAAAAAAGGGGAACTTCTTTAATGGTGGCAGCCAGGTTCCTGATTCAGTTGTTCTGCTTGCAGCTGTATTACCCTGGGTGACATGCTTATTGGACATGGATGACTTCAAAATGGACACCACAACTATCAAAAGCTTAATGTCAGCCAGTTATACTGCCCCTACAGAGCAGCCATTCCCTCTTCTTGCTGATAAGTCCCGTATGTCCCGGCAGAAAGAATCCAGCTTTGGTGGTTGAATGATTCATCAAAGCCAGATACAACTGTAATTCTATCTCCCCTTTAAATTCTATCTCCCCTTTAAATCGGGGTTGATTCCTGCAGTGGAATATTCAGTCATGAAAAGGAACAAAGTACTAGTACATATTACAGCAACAATGAACCTTAAAAATATGCTCAGTGAGAGAAGCCAGATCCCAAAAAGCACATGTTATATTATTTCATTTATGTGAAACACCCGGAATAGGTAAATCTGTAGAGACAAGAAAGTAAAGTTGTGGTTGCCAGGGGCTGGGGCAGAGGGACATGGGAGTGATTGCTTAATGGGTCCTCCTTTTGGGGTGATGAGAAACTTCTGGGGCTTGATAGTGGTGAACACTGTGTGTGTGCATCTAGTGCCACTGAATTGTGGGTTTTAAAGTGGTTAAGTAGGGGGGCCTCCTCGGTAGCATAAGGGGTTAAGTCTCAGCACTAGGAAGCTATACTGCAGCCACTGCAGCATGATGAGATCAGTCCCTACAGGGCACAGCAGACCTCTCCTGTCTCGCCTGCTGCTCCCCTCAGCAGTGGATTTCAGTAGATCCGCCTGTTCTGCTCCCCACTCTGTCTCTGGTGAGTCCTCTTACCCACTTCCCCCTGCATCTCTGGCTTACACCCCAGCTCTTATATGCATAAATAAATAAAAATAATAAATCTTTAAAAAATACTATTCTCTTAAAAAATAAAGTGGTTTAAATGGTCAATTTTATATGATGGGTGTAAAAATTAAATCTTGGGATGGACAATGGACAGTTAGGGCAGCTATGAAATAAAGAGAAGTCAGCTGAGGGGACTCTGGCTGGATATCACTCCTTCATAAAAAGTGAAGGGCAAGACTTCCGAGATGTACAGAACAGTCATCCCAGCATGCACCCATGCATTGTTCTGAGTTGAGCTCAGTCAAGGCCCAGAAGCTTCTTATGAAGGCTTACAAAGTTCTGCATAACTTTGCTGAGTGCCACTCTTGTAGTGCCTCTTTCGGATCAGCCTGCTTGACTGTGGTCACACTGGACTCATGTCAGTTCTTAGAATTAGAACATGCTGAGTGATTTTTTTCTCTCTATCCTGCGTCAGGCCCTTTGCACTGGCTAGAACTTCTGCCTGAAATGTCATTCCTCTTACACTGTTCATGGCTGGAGGCATCACCATCTTTAATTCTCAGCCTAAATACTTTGTTTATTTATTTTTTAAAACACTTTAGCTTCAAGGCCTTTCTTGACTCCCCTTCTTAAGGAAAGGCCCACACTCCACACTCCCATTATGTCATATTGTATCACCTACTTGTATCGTTGCTCGGTCTTCCTCCTCCAAAATGTTCAATTTTTCCAAGAAGTCCAGAGCAGGTTTTCCCCACTATGGCCACCTTGGCATGTGGAGCTAAGGCCTCAGGAGAAATCATCACCTTAAAAAAATGAAGATTAGCCAGATTCAGGGTCATCTCTAGAAACTAATGTTTTTCAGAGAAACCTATCATAAGGTAGGCAAGTATCTAGAGGCAGTCTTGGTCCTATGAAGTCATGCCCTTCTCTTTCCTTGATGCCCTAAGTCTCTCATTCCTTAGCTCAGGAACCCCTACCCCCAAATCATATACAGTGGTGTAAACCAAAATTACTCTGATTAAAAATGATTCAAGTAAAGTAGTTACAATAATAAAACTGTCATTCTTCATGTTTTGGGGTGCATGTGTTTTTCCCCAGATCAGGGGGTTTCAGTTGAAGCTTTCTCATAGCTGTGAGTTAGAGGCAGTGTTTCCTAGAGGTGGGGAGGAAACAGTTTGCAGCAGACCAACAGCTCTCTCTGCAAATCCCTAGCTCTAACCGGCCACTTTCTGTTCCCCTCGGAAAAGGAGCCTTCTTTAACTGTGGTTCAACCAATAAAATGGTACAGAAAAGACCCAGCTGTTCCCAAGCCTTGTCCCAAGGCAATGAACCAACTGCCATGAAAAAAACAAAATAAGGTGACATTTCATAGATGACCAGCCTGCAGTCTTTCACCCCAGCACCTGTCCGTTGCCATCCGTGGCACACTTAATCACACACGATACTTCACACAGGTGTCCAGCCACACACTTAGAACTGAAATGACCCAAGTTTCCAACCCTTGTGAACGTGTCATCATACATTTTGGGGTTGATTGTTAGCTTGTTAGTTGATTGGTGGTTAGATTTTAATGGAAATGAACTCTTATCACCCATTTTTCTTCAAAACCTGCTCGTGTGGGCAAGTCCCACGAGTTTTGCACACATCGGTCACCGAACGTTGAAGGAGAGCCACTGGAATCTCAGTTTCCTCTCAAGCCCAAGACTGCAGGTGCCGGTGAGGCCGGATTCCAAAACGATCCTCCCTGTATGATTTCATCAGAAGATACAGGAAGCCCAACTCCTCACCCCTGGTCCACCTGAGTGGACATTAGAAAAGCAGTGTTGTCTCTGTGTGTGATGGTCCCCTCTCTCCAGGTAAGAGTGGTTGCTTCTCACTGCAAGCCAAGGGGGCAATACATGGGGTGTGGGATGAGATCCAGGGAGGGATGGGGTGTGTGGTTCATGTTTAAAGCATCCCCAGGCCTCAAGATTGAGGCCACTAGCTCTGAAGATATTCAAGGACAGAGTGGAGGGTGGCAAGGGAGGGAGGGAGGCAGAAAAATGGAAAATCATAGCCTTTCCATCAGCGCCACCTGGAGGTGGGAGGTGAGCTCTGCAAAGAGATGCTAGAAATATCTTGAGGGATCCCCCAAAATTGAACATGTTGTCCTCAGGCCACCGTGGAGAGGAGATGTGCTTACAAGCATTAGAGAACTGCAGGTGAGAAAACTGCAGCCCTGAGAGAGGGGGTGGGAGGAGTAGAAGCTCCAGGGGGTGAAATAAAGAAAAAGCTGACCTTGCCTGCTGCAGCCCCAGGCAACCTGCCAACAGCATTTTTATGACCAAACTGAAACTGTTGCCTTGCATGTGATGAAAAAACAACTACTAATTGCAAGTTTTTATGACCGAAGATGACTGTAGAGGTCTTGTCTCCCTCACCTCCTAAGGGCACAGGGGAGATTAGGCCTAAGAGGTGGGGGTGATAGGGTAATGGGGGAAAAGAAGAAAGCTGCTTTCTGAATCAATGTGTTGATCAAGTCTATATGCTTCAGTTATGTGTTGACCGCTAGGGCACCCAACACATGCGGACTGTGGGGTCAATGAAGTTGGTCAGGCTCTCACACCACTGGCCTCTTGGCTATCACCTGCGGCCTTGGTCTTGTTAACGTAGAGGGCGCGTGGATGTGGACATGTGGGGGACACCTGAGCAGGGTGTGTGCTCATGTGTAAGCATGCACCCCTGAGCCTAGAGGTCAGGGATATAAGGGCAGTATATTCAGAGACGTCCGTGGTGGAGCGGCTACAAGAGGGCGAGTGATGGCTAGGGGAGGAAGGAACCACGAGAGAATGCCAGAGAAAGCCTGGAGAAGAGCGTAGAGAGATTCACAGGGGGCTCAAGTTGCTGTCTGCCTGCTGGCTTGCTTCCCCTGCTCACCATTAAAACCTGGGGAAATGATGCCAAAGTCTCCAAAATTCTCCTTCAAATTGCTAGAACCAGCAGTGAACCCACCCGGCCGGGGATGATTGCAAAACACGGAGTTACCCAGGACGTTCTCAGTTTTTGTCCTGTAATTTCCACGTTCCGTGAGGCTCTTCATCCTCACATCCTAGAAAAACCCCATCCCAAGAAGGCTGGGATGGGTAGTCGCATTCTTCCAACAACCCTCTCTCTCTACTACGAGGAAAAGGAGGCCTGGAGATTTGAAGAAATTCCCCCGCGTTCACATGGGGAAGTGTATCTAACACTCTCTGAAAACAAGAGCTTCCTCTCTCCACAATCCTTCACTTTCCTCCCCACAGGAAGATAATTAAGAAAATTAAGAAAACAAAACTGGACTACACTTGCTATAGGATGTGTGAATTTAAAAAATGAATGGTCAAGAATCACTGTGTTAAATTTATTAGGTAATTAAAAGATGATAATGCAACGGTACTTCAATAAAAGCATAAAATAAAAATATCAGAGGAAGAACACCAGAGAGGATGGCCATACATGGTCTCCACTGGGGTGATCGAGTTTCATATAAGTTGTCAAGACTCTTTGATCAAAAGAAAATTCCTTCTCAGGCTCATTAGACTCAAAGAACTTTTGGGGGGTTTTGTGCATGCGTGTTTTGTTTCTGGCTTGCGGCTCGGAAGTTTTTGAGAAGGACTGAACCAGAAAGCTTCGAGGAGGAAAAGGATGCTGAAGCAATTACTGCCGAGAAAACAAAAGCTGGAGGCATTCAGGCTCAGTCTGGTTTGCCGGATGCTCTCTGAGTCATCTTTATGTTTCTCATTAAAGGCCTGCTTCTTCCACATGGTGAAACAGATGGCTGCCAAGAGTTCCCGAGTTTTAAAGAGAATGACTTTGGGGCCAAAAGGAACAGACAGATATTCCTCTTTGTCCTGCTACGCTAAGGCGCGACTTTGTCAACCGTCAACCAAGGACTGCAGGTGATGCCCCTTCAGATGCACCACCACTGGGTGCTTCTTGTGGAAGCCAGGACATGAGTGTGGTCACCCCAGGGGTGGGCAGCTGGTGCAGGTGGACCTGGACTTCCTGCAGGGGACCCCGGGCTTGGTGTCTTACGCTCTTCAGTTTCCATCTTGAAGATCTTTTTCAGAATAATACATTTAATTCCACCTTGAAATCCATACAAGTAAATCTCATCTAACAACAAGACAGGGATATATTAGCATACGTGAGCCTTGAATGAATAACGTTCTTGCTGAAACACTGGGAATATGTCAGATTTTCGTCAGTCCAATATTCCAGTGTTTTGAAGATTGAGATCTCTTTCTGAAGAGTCTCCAGGAGCTCCTGAGTGGGTCCTGAGGGACAAGGGATAGTGTGGGCTCAAGAAAGCCAATGGCCATTCTTTCCCCCCCAGTTTTACTGATGATTCAAAGGTCAACTCCATATATAAAATACATCCTCAGCCTATCTTTCACATCCAACCATACTAAAGTCATGCTCCAAGTTTTGGGAAAACCCATCTAGTGATTTTTGAGATTTATGGAAGCAGGAAGAGAGAAACTTAGTTTTTTTGACTTATAGTATGAACAAAGGACATGGAGCCAACTATATCTTTACACCTCCACTCTCCCAGCCATCTCACTCTGTATTCTCCGCCCTAGGGAGGAAGCCCTTCCCCGAGGGCTCTGCTACCCACTTCTTACACCTTCAGTGTTGCACATTCACAAGAGCCTGGTGGATCAGAAGCTGCCCCCAATGGTGCCATGGTGTTTTGATGGGCACAGGTCACTTCCTGGGTGTCTTCATCCTCGGGAGGAAGGACATCGATGTAAACGGACAATTGTGATTATAAATGATTATATTGTAGACTAGGTACTTCTCAGGTGAACAGTGTGTAGGAGGTTATACCATGAAGGTTTGTATAAGTGCCCTCTATGACAGTCACACAAACTGTCCACTATGATAGCCAGACACAACTGCCATGTGGCTGTTCAAATGGAAATGAGTTAGAGTGAAATTTAAAATTCAGGTCACACCAGAAGCATTTCGAATGTGCAGTGGCCACGTGTGGCTGTCATAGCAGACATTGTGGCCACAGGATATTTCCATCTTCATGGGTGATGCCATTCCAGGACAGCTGCCACTGATGATGCAAATTGATTAACATTTGGTAATGGAGGGGACTCCTTGGTGGTGCAAGGGGCTAAGTCTCAGCATTATGAAGCTATATACAGCCGCTGCAGCATGAGTTTGATCCCCGGCCAGGGAGCTACCCACATGGCGCAGCAGACCACTCCTGTCTCCCCACTGTTCCCCTCAGCAGTGTGTTTCAGTAGATCTACCTGTTCTGTCCCCACTCTGCCTCTGGTGAATCCTCTCACCCCCTCCTCCACGCCTCTGGCCTGCACCCCAGCTCTTGTATGCATAAATAAATAAATCTTTAAGAAAAAGATTTAAAAACCCCAACATTTGATAATGGATACTCCAGTGCTCTCCATCTATATTTAAAATATGCCAGAAACTCCAATAGACCCTCTATGCTATGACATTGCTGGAGTCACACATTTCTTTGAAATGAGAATTTCAACTCTATTAGATATGGGAGGACATGTAGGGTCTAAATTACAGGGATTTCATGACTTGTTGCAATGATAGTAGACTTTGGGGGCCGGAACCCAGCTACACTGGAATTCAGAGCACGTGAGATTTTTGTTTTATTGAAATACAGTTGACTGATAAGACAGTGTAAGTTTAAGTTGTAGAATGTGGTGATTTGTTCCACTTATCACACTCATGCAATGTACAAGGTTGCTTTGATCAAAGGTGGACTGCCTATACCACCTAGGTGTTAGAGGACTGCTTTCAGTCAAACAGGTGCCTTGCATCTCTAACTGTTGTATGGAGACTTCTGGGTAAACTGAGGCAGCAACTGGCGAGGAGACACCTGCTGACTATCACAGCCAACCCTGAGCTGCAGCCTTCTGTCCGAAGACTTTGTCCACCAAACATAGACAGGAAAATGGACTTGAGAACTAATCCAAAAAGTTTCACTGCAAATGACCTAACACCGCACCTTCTCCTTGCCTGATCCTTTAAAGCTACCGCATGTCCTGATCCTGGAGGAACAAAGCTCAAAACTGCCCTTTGGTGGTGGATGAATCATGATTTCTAGTCTCAAAATCCTCCCGGATTACGTTACAGCCTGGCTATTCTTGGGCCGGCTGCTCCAACAAGGTTTATGTAAATACACGGTATGACGAGGAAGTGGCCAAAATGACACATTTCTCACAACATGTCTCTGCCATTCAGTGATGTGTGATTTTATCGCAGTATGATTACCACTGGGGCCTTGGCTAACACCTCCATCCTGTCACATCATTATCATTTCTTTTTTTGTGGCCAGAGAGATTAAGACCTAGCCTCTTAGTAACTTTGAGGTTTATAATATAGTCCGGTTGACTATGATCACTATGCTGTGCATTAGAGCTCCAGGATTAATTTATCTCGAATTTATAAATCTGCACCCTTAAACAACACCTCCCTAGGCTCCCTGCTCCACCCTCCCCAAGCTCATGGTCGCCACCATTCTATTTTGCCTTTTCACAAGTTCAGTCAAAGCAGTATTTTTAGGGCCTCCCTGGAGGTGCAAGGGGTTAAGCACCACACTATGAAGCAAAAACGCAGCCTCTGCAGCACGAGTTCAATCCCCAGCCGGCCAGAGAGAAACCCACATGGCGCAGCAGACCTCTCCTGTCTCGCCCGCTGCTCCCCTCAGCAGTGTGTTTCAGTCAGCCTGCCTGTTCTGTTCCCCACTCTGTTTCTGGTGAATCCTCTCACCCCCCACATCTCTGGCCTGTACCCCAGCTCTTGGATGTATAAATAAATAAATCTTTAAAAAAAAAAAAGAGCAGGATTTGTAAAATCGTCATAAACTGGCCTCCTGTGTACGTGCTAAGCCAGGAGTGGACATGTCCAGCCTGTCACCACAGCCAGTGTGAGCTTTGGGGAACTCTTAAGGGGAAAACTCACCAAGGCAGATATCCTTTTCAGCTCGGGCAAATCTGCATGTGAGTGAGAGAAAAAACAATTTGGTTGTCAGATTGCAGGGAAAATGAGTCTCAGAACTGAAAGTATAAAAAAGGAAAAAAAACCTTCTCTAATTTTCCCTCTGAGGCTTGTCTTTACAGTTGATCTAACATGTCCTGAGTAAGTAGAACCAAATGACCTTGAGCTGGGCACCAAGGCCACTGGAGACTTAGAAAGCAGGAATGGGGCGTTACCCAGCAGCAGGGGCGCGCAAACAGAAACCCAAAGCTCCAGTTATCTGAAGCAAAGCCTCTTCCTACTTTTTCATGTAGGAACTGCCCTGAGACCTGCTAATGAACTTCAGCCCAGTCCACATGTCTTTGCCCCTAATCTGCTTCCAGCCCACAAAATTTAACTCTGTGTCCTCAACCCTGGTCTCCCAAATCTAGGTAAACTCTTGCCTTTCTTCACTGAGTTTGGATGATATTTAAGTTGATCTCCTACTTCCTTGCCAATCAATTAAAAAATAAAGCTGATTTCTCTTCTCCAAGACCTGATGTCATCATCTGATCCATGCAGCTGGGCGGAGAGCCCACTGCTCCGGACACAGGAGTCCTTCCTCTTCCTATCTCGTGATTCCTTTTCTATCCTGTGATTCTCTCTTCTC
Source organism: Talpa europaea (assembly GCF_964194135.1). Classification (NCBI taxonomy): domain Eukaryota; kingdom Metazoa; phylum Chordata; class Mammalia; order Eulipotyphla; family Talpidae; genus Talpa; species Talpa europaea. The sequence continues at coordinate 50,079,792 of NC_140084.1, forward strand.
TCCTGTGATGGGGAAGGGGATTCCATCACTTACCAGCAATTTCCTGCTCGGGAAACTCAGAGCAGATGGATCTAGGAAAAAGAGAACCAAAGCTAAGTGTAGGATCTGAAGATTTCAGGGAGGCAACAAGGCTTTGGAGAGGCGAGGAGGGAGGTCACTTTACAGACGGAGCTGGGGTGCGGGGGTGTGGGGCCTGGGGACAGGAGTGGGAGTGGCCACAGCAACCACCGCTGTGCAAAGGGGGTTTCTGGAGAATGGAGGGGGAGTTAAGCTGGGCATAAGCCAAGTATACTACCTCTCAGTGGATTCCTCTTGTGATGAACCTATAAAAATATACAGGGAGGAATTTATCGAATGTGAACATTCTTCGCTTTACTTCATTCCTCACCTTTTAAAAGATGTTCTCTGGACTCACCCTCCTGTGTGCAGCGGTAGATGAAGATGACAGAGAGGAAGAGGAGGCAGATGGAGAGGCAGCTGAAGGTGATGACAAAGGTGATTCTGGGGTCTGGGGGGAGAGAAGCGGGTCACCTTGGTTCCTGGTTCACGCAGAGGGAACTGGCCCAAGCGTCAGGGGAAGCCAGACACCGTGGCTTCAGCTTTCACGGCTGCCACTTCTCAGCTGGAACTGTGGCTGCCTCTCGGGGAACCAGCTCACCCTCCCTGAGCTTTAGCTTTCCAATACAAAGCAAGGTTAATAGCAGCTCCTTTCCCGCGTGGTTGGGGGAACAAAAGGCCACACTAATTGAGGGCCCGAACAGTGTCTCCAGGCAGGAAGCTCCCAAGGGTCCATTCTCAGCATTGTGAGCAGGCTAGATGCAAGGTCATGGCTTATCCTCACAACAGTACCTGAGATAAGTTTCCCTCCCCCGTTTCACAGACATGGAAACCAAGCCACATAACCAGGATGGGCTGTGTGTCCTGGTGTGTCCAGCCTGATAGACCAGTCTGGTTCCTGGACAGGGCAGCCCTGGGTGTGGACATTCTAAAGAGGTGACCTTCTGAACCTGGCCCAGGGAGCTTGTCAACTGTTGAGATATTTGTTTATCCAATTAACAAGGATGGGACAGAGGTGACAAGTCCAGTCATGGATGAGGGCAAATCCAAACTCACCACCCAGTTCAAGAATCATGTTCTATGGCTATGCAACAAAGGAATATTACTCGGCCGTAAAAAGGAAATCCTGCCATTTGTGACAACATGATGAACCTGAAGGGCACTAAGCTAGTGAGGTAAGTCAGAAAAGGTCAAATGGAGCATGAATTCTCTTAGATGTAGACTCTAAAACAAAAGCCTAGAAACAGAGGGGAGAGGGTGGTTGCCACGGGCTGGGGGAGAGGTTGGTAAAGGCTATAAACATTCAGTTATAAGGTGTTCTAAGGTCTGAAGTTCAGCATGTGGATAGAGCTGATAACAGTGCATTGTATCACTGGAATTTGCTTAAAGTATATCTCAAGCGTTCTCACCAAAATAAATAAAATAAAGGTAAATACAAGGTCATGAGCTCAATAGAGGGGGGGGGGGCTTCCATCTACACGTATCTCCAAATACACTGTACTCTTGTACTGTCTTACCATCTTATCTGTCAGTTATATTGCAATAAAGCTAGAAAAAAAGAAGGGGGCTGAAGGGATCCAGAATATAACCTGCAGAATAGGTAATGCTCAAAACTACTAGCTTTGAAGCTCTTAGTCTAGAATCTGACTCATTGTGTAGGATAATGAAATTGCAAGGATAATGATTATTTTCTTACCCAATATTCTACCCACACCCATTTCCCATTAACAGGCTGCTTGATGCTCCCCTCTCCAAGGGTCCCCAGTCTCCTATGCCATTCTTATGCACCCCAGATGGTGGTTTCCTTCCATTTCCAATTCAAGCACCTACTTCTATTTATTGAAGAGGGGGGGTTGCCTGGAAGGATCTGAAATGTCTTGGAATGTGTGTGGAACAGGAACATCCTACCGGGTATGTTCCCAGCCTCCTGGGTTGGTGACTTTCTCAAAGACCTGTACCTTTTTGCAGGATTGAGCAAAAAATTCCTTCTGAGGAATTGGAATATCCCACTCTTATTTCAGACCTTTTCCTCCCAGTAGTTTCCTTCTCCCCAGCCTCCTAAAACTCAGTCACTTCCACACTAATACTATGGAAGAGTTGGCTTCTGGTGGATCGAAATTCAAACAACTTCAGCAGCACATCCCCGTGGATGTAGATGCAAGAAAACAGGACAGGAACAGCCACCATCCCTGATGGCCGACTGCTCTCCACAGAAGCAGAGAAATGAGAGTCTTGCCTTCCCCTTCTTGGTGTCCCCTTGCATGCTGGCAGCTCCTTCCACATAGCAGTTCACTAGAAATGAGAAGTAAATGGTTGCAAAATTGTCTTCTTTAACGCGCTGAATTGGGTTTGCACTGACATGTCTTCACATCCTGCTCAAATTTCCTGTCACCATCGACACGCTGCCCAGCCAAGTGACAAAGGGCCGAAGACCCTGGTGGGAAGGAACCAGGAGATTGTAGCCAGCCTGGTTCTACAACCTGGCCGTGGTCTACAACCTGATTCAGGGACACACATGAAATCACAGGCATCAGAAGGATTCCTGGTGTCAAAGTTAGGTGGTAAATTCCATCACCAGTCTGTGGACAGCACTAGACCATGGGGTCCCTTCCTTGTAGCTTTGAGGCAAATGTCTAAAGCTTTGAGGCAAACGTCTACAGACATCAGGTCTGTGCTTCAAAGATATTCTGAGCTGTTTGGGATTGTGATGGTAAAAATGAGAACTTAAAAAGTGCATTTTAAGGAATTATGTACATATCCACTGGGATGGCTATAATAGAATAAAAGGAAAATAGTAAGTGTTGGCAAGGAAGGAGAGCTATTGGAACCCCCGCATATTACTGGTGGGATGTTAAATGATACAACCACATTGGAGAGCAATTAGGTAGTTCCTCAAAAAGTCAAACATACAGTTTGTCCCAGCAACTCTGAGAAGACACCCCAAGGTATCAACATTAGATCTAGGGGCTCATGGGTGGAAAAGCATCTGTTAGAGGGAGGAGGGCGTGGGTGGAATATTGGGTGAGAAAATGGTCATCATCGCTACAATCTCCTGATCCAACACAGTGAGTCAGATTCTAGGCCGAGAGCTTCCAAGTCAGTACTTCTCAACATTATTCCTCGGTATATACCCAAGAAAATGAAAAGCAGAGACTCAGATACACATTCTCCCATTATTTGCAACAACCAAAATGTACATACAAAACAACAGTCCAGCAGCCAGTGAACAGATAAACAAAACTCAGTCTATTCAGACAATGGGATTATTTTCAATCACGGAAAGAAAGGAGATGTACTGACAGATGCTCCTTGGAAACGTTAGGTTTTGTGAAAGAAACTGATCACCATGTAATGGAAGAACCCATTTATAGGAAATCTCTGGAACAGACAGAACCATAGAGGGAGAAAGCAGACTTGAGGTTGCAGGACTTGGTGGGAGACGGGAGAGTGGCGAGTGACTGTTTAGTGGGTGTGAGATTTCATTCTGGGATAATGAGAATATTCTGCATTTATAGTGTGGGGGAGACCCTATACCTACAAAATACTAATAACAATGTAAACCAACGGTGCTTCAACACAATTATTAATAATAGTAATAGAACAATAATAATAACAATGAAAAGAAATATCGATGGACTATCTACATGCCAGTTTGCATAATCCCTTTGGTTATTAAAGTCTAGATAAGCTCCCGTTTCAGCCTAAAACTCCCAGCGGCTCTATGATTTATGAGAATCGCTAAGGACAAAATCTTAGTAATTTTTTCATGGGAAAAATAGAATCAGAGAAAAAGAATTTAATATTCCCCTATTTTGAGAACTTTAAAGTCTCAGCAAGTCCTGATCATAAATATTTCCAAAATAACCGGTCCTGGTCCCAGACCAGTCACACGAACTCACCCTCATTGTTCACCAACCGCCACCATTATTTTTTTCATTCCGCAGAATGACAGACAATGCTGTGCTAATTAACTCGTCAGTTTTTTCAGAACTGGACGTGCCTTAGTCGTATTCTTCCCAAAGAGGCAGCAGCTCCCCTCCCCCGCCCCCTACTGCAGAGAAAGCAACCACTAAAAGTCTTGAATCCAAGGTTATAGCCCGACTGCTGCGATGGATATACCTGGGAAAACACCTTCTCTGATGACCTTACCTGCTTTTGCTGAGGGCGCAACATGCCCTTCACGGTCATCTGGAAAACAGATGCGAGAAAAGAAAGAACAATGATTATATGGGAACCCATAAATCCTCATGGCCTGCTCGTGGACCTGATGCCCTCTCTGGGGAACAAAGAAGAGAAGGTCCTTTCCATACCCTCGATGCTCACATGCCCAAGCCAGGCCCAAGGCATCAGATGACTCTTCTTAATACTCCTGAAGTTGATGATATTTTTAATAACAAAAATATTTCTGAATGACAGCTAATCTCTCCCTCAAGTCCTAGTCCTTGTCAATCTTCCCTCTCCCAGGAACGAGCACCATTGTCAGGGGCAGAGGGGAGGTAGAAATGGGGAGATGCTGGTCCAAGCATGACACAGCCTTAAGAACTGTAACAATCTCTTTTCTTTTTGTAAGATTTGTTTATGCATACAAGAACTGGGGTACAGGCCAGAAGTGTGGGGGGTGGGGTGAGAAGATTCACCAGAGACAGAGTGGGGAGCAGAACAGGTGAATCTACTGAAATCCACTGCTGAGGGGAGCAGTGGGGAGACAGGAGAGGTCTGCTGCGCCATGTGGGTCAGCTCTCTCCGGGGGTGGGGGGGATCAAATTCATGCTGCAGTGGCTGCTGAGCACTTCATACTGCTGAGACTTAAGCCCTGTGCCACCAGGGAGGCCCAAAACAATCTCTTTTCAGTGATATTCACCCCTTGATATTTTGAACTGACCCCACATAAACTAATTCTGTTAATACTTTATTCTAAAATGGCCTCCCTCATCCACATGGAAACACACTCAGAATCCCCGAGGAGAGCCTCACCCCTGCACCCAGTTTCTATCTCCCCACTTCCCTACACTCAAGGTGACATGTTTGTCTTTTTTGCTTCCTGGATTCCACCCTCCCCAGTCAGGCCCCATCACCGGAAAAGGGGTTTGTGCATCAAGGCCAATCTGAGGGCCTTCTCACCCGTGACCTCCAGCTGTAGGCCCCTGCTCTCCTCTGACCACACACGGGAGGTCATTGTCCTGTAGGCACAAAAGTACGTCCCAGCATCCTTAGGCTCCAGGTGAGTGAGGAGAAATTCAGTGTAGTTTCCCGCTGATCTCTGCTCGTGCTTGTACTCGGGGTCCTGCAACTTTCCTAGCACGAATGTCACATTCTGGAAGCGAGACTGACACGCCAGGGTCACGTTGCTCCCGCGTTCAACCACTGAGCTGGGCAAGATGCTGAGGAAGGGCTGAGGAAGCAACTCTGGAAAGAATTCAGAGCTAATTTGACTCTTCATCTGGATGACCACCAAAACCTCACAGAGGTCATAGGATTAAAGGGAAAAGGCCATGGAACTTGGGGTGCAAGAACTGAGAGAGCTGAAGAGGGAGAAAACTCACCATCCTTTTTCTCATCTTCATAGCCCAGACAAAGCCCTGCAAGAGAAACCCTCATGAGAAACGAGTGATGCACTTGTCTTTGATTATAAATTGGACAGAGGACGCATGACTAATTTGGTAAGGACCTGTCCTATTCCTTGCATATATTTCACTTGCCCTTTTTCTTTTGTTCTTATTCGTCACTCAGAAGTTATGTTTAGCATGAAAGCAGTAATCCAGAGAGATCTGGGCATCTGCAGATTATTCACAATGACCAAGAGTTGGAAACACCCCAAGTGCCCAACAACAGAGGCACGGCTAATGGCTGGCATTTATATGCCAAGGACCGGTACTCAACTTCAGCCAGCAAACAAAAATGTGACATCCCACCGTTGACAACACGGATGGACCTAGCAGGGCTGCTGCTTAGTGAAAATAAGTGAGCTGGAGAAAGACAGACACCGTATGATTTCACTCGTAGGTGGCAGAGGAAGAACCAAAACAAGTGAAGGACTGAAACGAAACAAAACAAACTCTTCTACTACCAGAACAAAGCAGTGGTGACAAGCAGGGAAGGGCAGAGTGGGCAGGTCAATGGGGTGAAAGGGGCCAGTGACATGACAATGGTAGCAACCAGCTTCTTGGCAGTGAGCTAATGGAATCTACACAGATGTTTTCACACAAGCCTGTGCACCCGAGACTTACAGAATGTTCTAAGCCCATGTTACTGCAGAGTCAAAGCCCTCAGAAGGAGCCCACCCTGCTAACACCTTGATTTTGGACTTGACTGTCATCCTGCAGAGCTGTGCGGGAAGAGGTGACTGTGGTTTTCAGTCATCTGGTTTGTGGTACTTCGCTGGCAGGCAGAGGGAATGGATGCGGGGAGGACGAGGTCTCTTCACGGCCCAGCTTGTTCTAGCATCTCGAGGGGTGGGGTGTGATAAGCAACAGGTGCCTCTGAAGCTCAGTGTGTCTGAGGGAGAAGCATCACCCCCACAGGTAGGGCAGTACCCAGAAGGAGGAGGACCTGGGCACATGAGTCCTGGTGCCCTCCACATTCCCTCCCCGGAAGGAGGAACTTGGGCGCTTTTTAAGCTCAAAGTCCTGAGCTCCCGCAAGACCGAGCCAACATTATAACTGGCTCTTCCTTCTGGGTTGAGATCATTCGATCCAGTATGTTCAAGTTGAGGACGGTTACGGTAAGATGAGGCTTAGGTCTGGGCAGAACATTTTCTTTTCATCCATCAGCCCCAGGCATAGCTCTTCTCTGTGTTCTTCGTTTGTAGCCAGGGCCATGCTGCAGACCCACCCTCCCGGCAAGACCTTGAGTTTGGACCTTACAGACCTGGTGAGCCCCTCCACTCTGCATTTCTCAGCCGAGCAAACAGAAGCTCAGATTCCTCCTCTTATACGAATGAGCTCCAGGTGAAAAGGCATGTGGGCAGATACCACAACCCACAAAACTCTCACAGACAGCACAGACCCAGCACACAGAAGCCACTATTCTGTACTTGCCATATTTCCCCATGCTAACGAACCCCATTCTCACCGGTCAAGTCTGTGGGTCCCGGTCCTGCACACTCACCAAGACAGAGCAGGGACAGGAATTCCGTGACCATAGCGTCCCTTCTGCCTGGGCCAATAGCTGCTCGTCTGGTTTGCAGTCCCAAGGAAGAATGGTCACCAAGGTGTTCACACTGCCCACTGTGCCCCGGGTGTATGGGTGAGCTTTGGTCCTGACACTGACCTCCACAGCACCTCGTGTACTATTTCCTCCTCACAACTGACTCAGGAAACCAGAAGCCATCAATGACAACATCTTCCCCACAGGTCCGGTGAGTGGCTCCACCCGCCCTGAGCTCCATCCTACCTCATCTCAAGTCCTGCTTTTTATTTAATCCTGAAGATGCGTCTCGTGTCTACACTTGGAGTTTCTGTTGGAGAGAAACTGAAAGCCAAGGCTGTTTCTCAAACTGAGGCCAAAGGCCCTGCTTGCCCCTGATGCAGCAACAGTCTCTGAGTCTCTGTCCCACCAGATAGGCTGCACCATTTCCTTTCTTTTCCCTGTAAGCTTAATAAACCCTGCTTTTTCACATTCCAAGGGAAAAGAGCTTTGCTACAAAGATAACATCAAAATCTCGACCACTAGATGCTGGCCAAAGCCCGCCGGCTTCACACAGAATGGCAAGGCCACGCCGACCCCCGCCTCTCCCCCTTCTACTCCCTGAAACTCTGGATAAACACCCTGGAGGGGGATCTTCCCAGACACTAGAGTCTGCTGTCCTCTTCCAGGCGTCAACCAACAAAACTACCTTCCTTCCCCTCAAACTCTTTCTTTTCCTGGCCAAGGGGCTAGACCCGGGGGCATTCCCGGCCACACCTGCGCCCTGCTGCTCCCGAGACTTTCCAACAGAACCTGCAACTCCAGCCCCAGGAAGCTCTTCATCCTCCCTGCGCCTCCATCCCTCATCTGCTGCAACTTCCCCTAACCTAGCGCGCCTTCCCCTTTCACAGCGGGGTTCGAACCCCACATCTGACAGGAAGATCCCCTTCGTCAACCTAGCAAGACGTGCAGCACACAGTGGGCGCTCAAGAAATAATTCGGGGCCTCCCCGGGGGCGCCGCGGTTGAGCGCTGGGTTGCGAAGCTGCCCGCGGCCTCTGCAGCGCCGGTTCGATCCCCGGCTGCTCCCCGGCCACCGGAGGAGGGTCCCACATGGCGCGCAGACCTCTCCTGCCGCCCGCTGCTCCCCTCAGCAGTGTCCCTCGGTCCTTCTGCCTGCTCTGCTCCCCGCTCTGGCTCTGGTGAATTCTCTCACCCTCCCGGCTTCTGACTGTACCCAGTGCTTGTATAAATAAATAAATAAATCTTTAAAAAAAAAAAGAAAGAATAACTCGGACCCGGACTCCTGGCGGGGGTGCCCGGCCGGGGACTGCAGGTCCCCGGGGTCGGCGCGGCCGGCCCTGTCACGCCGGGAGGCGGCTGGCGCGCCCGCGCGGGCTTCCCTCCAGGTGCGGTTCCTCAGCGTCCGGCAGCCACGGCTCCGGCGGCAACGGGCCGTTCCTTCCCGCCCCCCGGGGTCTGTCAGCGCGGCGGCGGGTCGCGGGCTTCCCTCAGGCCCAGGAGGGCTCCGCGCGCCCCCGCCGCCCCGGGCGCGCCCCCCGCGCCTCCCGCCGCGCCCGCCTCCCGCGCGGACGCCCGGGGTGTCCAAGCCGGGGGCCCGGAGCCTGCGCGCTGCGCCCCCCGTCCGCGGGCCCGAGCGCGCGCCTCACGGAGTCGCCCCGCGCGGTCGGGCCTGGCGCGGCGGGGTGAGCCCGGCTGGGCCCCTGGGCGCGGGGTCCCTGCGAGTGGAGTCCCGCCCCCCCGCGCCCCAGCCTCCCGGGGTGAGTAGCGCCGGGGTCCCGGCGGCAGCCCGCGTCGCCAGAGGGGCGCGCGTTCCCGGGGAGCGTGCCTCCGAGGCCGCCTGCTGGGCGCCCCTTCTTGGGGTGCGCTGCGAAGCCGGTGGCGGGGGAGGGGGGGGGTTAGGGGTGGGGGATGTTGGGGGTGTGGGGCGGAGGGGGCGCGGCTGGCGGCGCGGTGGAAGCGCCCCGGGGAATTCGCCGCTTCCTGGCTGCTTCTGCCTTGCGGGGAGAAGTGGGGTTCGTTCTTTTCAGGCGCTTTTATGGATCTGGAAAAGCGCCCCAGACGCGGCGAGGCTGTGTTCCTTCCTCCAGGAGCCGCCTGCAGGCGCCACCCATTTATGCTGCGTAAAGGCTTCCAACAGCGCAGGCTCGCGCGGTGCGGCGTAGGTTTCGAAACACATTTGAGCCGTGACTGGAAGCGTGAGATGGAGGCAGAGCGTGATCCTTTGCTGAATGAGGATGGGATTCCTGTTGTGCCAGGATTTATCTCGTTCCGTAATTAATGCGGCCTCAAAAATATTGCCTGACTTTTTTTTTTTAAAGATTTATTTATACATACAAGAACTGGGGTACAGGCCAGGTTTTGGGGGGTGAGGGGATTCACCAGAGAGAGTGGGGAACAGAACAGGCGGATCAACCGAAACACACTGCTGAGGGGAGCAGTGGGTGAATCAGGAGAGGTCTGCTGCGCCGTGTGTGTCACCTCCCTGGCAGGGGATCGAACTTGTGCTCTGGTGGCTGTGGTGAGCTTCACAGGTTGCATCTAAACCTCTTGCCCCACTTGGGAGGCCCCTTGCCTGACTTTTTCGATGAGAATCATTCCAACAGGTGCGAGGTGGTATCTCGTTGTGGTTTTCCCTTGCCTTTCCCTGGTGATTGGAAATGTTGAGTGTCCTTCGACGTGACTGTTGGCCATTTTGATGCCATCTTTGGGAAAATGACCCTTCTTCTGTCCCTTTTTAAATCAGATTTTTCATTTTTTATTGAATCGTATAAGTTCTTTCTAGATTTTGGATACTAATTCCTTATCCAGTATATGGTTTATAAAAAGTCTTTCCCTTCCTGCGCATTGCCTTTTAATTTTGTTGACTGTTATGTTGTTGCTGTTTTTTGGCTATGCAGAAGCTCTTGAGTTTGATGTAGTTTCATTTGTAGGTTTTTTATTTTGTTGTGTTTTGAGTGTTGGAAAGGCAGGAACAGGCACAGTACAGGTTTTCTGATCCCATGCAGACCGGGTAAAGGAGGAGTCAGAGTCCTCAGTAGTTTTGCAGGTTTTTTATTGGGGTTCAGCGGGTACGTGGCAGGCAGGGGTGCTGGCTGGGGGGCTGGGAGGCTGGGAGGCCTCCCAGCCCCCAGCAAGTCTTTACTCTATCTGGGCTCTCTAGCGTTCGTTCTGCTGCTTCTCAGCTTCTCTTCGGCTTCTACTGCTGCTACTGCTACTGCTACTGCTGCTGCTACTGGCGTCCCCGTGACACCGTCCTTAAAAGCACAGTCATAGCTCAGCTGAATCCCATCTACCTATGCCCACACCCTATTCCAGGTGCCCGCCATCAGGCATGCATTCAGGACAAGGATCCATCATCTATCCTGATGGCGGAAGGGCAGAAAAGCCTGACATTTTCTTTACCCTACAGGTGTCATTTCCAAAAAATGATTATCAAGACCAGTACTGAACTTCTAACCTACATTTTTCTCTAGGAGTTTTATGGCATCAGGGCTTATGTTTAAATCTTAGATTCACTTTCATTTAGTTGTTGTGAGTGTTGTTGATGGGGTCCAATTTCATTCTTCATGTGTTTCTTGGGTTTCCCAGGACTATTTGTTGAAGAGGTTATCCTTCCCCCACGGGTGTTCTTAGATCTGCTGTGGAATATGAGTTGGCTGTAGATGCCAGATTTTAATTCTGGGTTCTCTATTCTAAGTCTTTGATCTGTGTGTCAAATTTTTGTGCCAGTTACCATATTGTTTATATTATTATAATTTTGTAGTATAGTTTGAAGTCTGAAAGTATGATGCCTTTGGTTTTGTTCTTTTTCCTCGGGATTGGTTTGGCTATTCAGAGTCTTTTGTGGGTCCACACAAATTGATTTTTTTTTTTTCGTTTCTGTGAAGAATGTCTTTGGAATTTTGATGGGGATTGTGTTGAACCTGTAGGTAGCCTTGGGTAGTCTGGCCATATTAACAATATTAATTCTTTCAATCCATAAACACAGGATGCCTTTCCATTTGTTTGTGTCTTCTTTCATTTCTTTCAGCAAAGTCTTGTAGTTCTTATTGTACAGGTCTTTCATTTCCTTAGTTAAATTTATCCCTAAGCATTTCATTGTTTTGATGCTACTGAGGATGGGATGCTATTCTTTTTTCAGATGTTTCCTCAGTATGAAGGAAAACAACTACTTTCTGGGTGTTGATTTTGTATCCTGGCATTTGACTGAATCATTGATTCATTCTGATCGTTGTGTGATTAGCTCTGAGACTTTCTTTATTTAAGATTATATCATCATCAAATAGCAACAGTCTCAATTCTTATTCTCCAATTTGGATGTATTTTATTACTTTGCCTTGCCTAAGTACTCTAACTAGGACTTCCAGTACTAAGCTGAAAAAGAGCAGTCACTTGTCACTAAGACCAACTCTAGTGGAATCCTTGGTTCTAGTCTAGATAATGCTGGCTTCATAGAAAGAGTTTGGAAGTGCTCCCTCCTCCACATTTTGCAAGAATTTGAGGAGGGTTGGCGTGGATTTTCCTTTCAGTAGTTGGTAGAATTCACCAGTATAGTTCTCTGGCCCTGGACTTTCCAATGTTGGGACTTTTAAAAATTATAACAGATTTACCCTCTTACCTTGTTATTAATCTGTTCTCCCTGATTCAGACTGGTTAGGTTGAGTGTTTCTAGAAATGTATTTACTTCTCCTAGATTGTGTAATTTATCAGCGTATAATTAATCATAATAGCTCTAATGAGTTTATGTATGTAGTGTCTGTTTTAATGTCTGTTCTTTCATTTCTAATTGATTTATTTGAGTCTTTTTAGTTATTTTAGCTAAAGGCATGTCAATTTTGTTTATCTTTTTGAAGAACCAGTTCTTCATTTCCTTAATCCTTTGTATTATTGTATGATCTCTATTTAATTTACTCCAATCTGAAATATGTTTTTATATCTTTAAATAAGGTCGCTCCTTCTCCTTTCATGTGGCTCTTCTAATGAAGCCTGATAGATCTCATAGGGTTTCTTCACTTAACAAAGAACTTAGTTCTTACTCCCCTTCCACCTGAATTGTTTCTCGGTTCTTATTTTTGAACTTGCTTATCCACGCTTCCATCTGATCTGCTCTACTCCCAGCCCTCACTAATGCAACTTCGTCTCATTAACTGAGTTCTTTAGCTCCAGAATTGGTTTGGTTCTTTTTCAGAATTCCAGTCTTTGGTAAAGTACTCCTGCATGTTAATTTTTGAGTTCATTTTTGCTTTGATGAGTTTTTGCGTAGCTTGTTTAACTTCTTTGTGTCTATTTTGAGTTAAGATTGCTGTATTTTATGTCTTTGGGCTCGGTTGCTGGAAAATTGTTATTTTCTTTTTGTGATACCACATTACCGTGATTTTTCCTAGATTTTGATGAGAAGTTCCTCTGCCCTGCATTTGAGGTAATAGTGATCACCTTTCTTATATTTGAAGTAACAGTGATCACCTTTCTTACTTAAAGGTTTTGTTGACTTGATTCTAGCAGTTCAACCTGTTGATCATTCAGAGCCTGCCTTTTGTTTTCCAGAAGGTGGTGCTATAGCACAAGTTTTTGCCTTTTCCTTGCTGGGGCCTGACTCACTGCTTAAGTTGAAGTGTGAGCATAAAAATAGGCTTGGTGGCTGGTGGGTGCGCTATGGTAACAAAACCTGAAGGGGAAGGGAGGGCAATCATAAACCAACATTGCCTCAAATAAAAAAAATTTCATAGCTGGCAGAGGGACAGGAAGTGTGTGAGAGCAGGGCCGGGAGAGGTGTGTGCACACTTGGGCTTTGGGGCTGCTGATGACCTGTAGGGAGACCCCAGAGGGGGGTTGCAAAAGGTCTGTGAGCAAACTCGTGCCAGAGTCCCAGGGCAGACCTAAGAAATGAGTTCCTTCTGTTCCCTGCCTTCTGTCCTCTGTCCCTTTCCTTCCCCAACCCCCCCACACCTCCCTCAACTTCACAGCCTCCTCTGTGGTCCTGCCCACCTACCATGAAAAGCTCAGATGGGTGGCTCTCGTGGGTGTCCTGGTGTGCTTTGCAGAGCACTTTTGTTAGTTGTGGGTGTCCGATTAGTTATATGTGGAAGGAGAGAGTAAAAAGGACCAACTCCCACCGCCGGGATGCTGACATCACTCTAGCATTTTAAGAGTCTATAGAAGTGTGTGCCCACCAGCCAAGAGACCACACCATGCCATTACCTTGGAAGACCTCACTATCCCATGTCCACAACTGTCCGGGCACATAGTAGGACCTCAACAAATGCTCGCTGACTAAATGATGAAATGCTCCCGTGTAAGCATGACTTACAAGAGTATGACAAGTTGTAGCCTTACAATAACATCCTCTTTTTCTCCCACCAAATAAATCCCACTTCCAACGCCATGTCATGGTCTTCCACGACCATTGATGAGTAAGGGTTGGCTCAAAACTGGAGAAAGCCTTGTCATTGGAAAGAACTACGTGTGGTGGTCTTGCCTTTGGTCCTGAAAGATTTCAGAACCAGTATTTTATATTGTCTTTTTTTAGTCCACTTCAGACTGAACAAGGATGCTATCTTAAAACAATCCTCAAGATCCAAATGGATATTTAAAAAAAGGGAAAACATGCATTCCTAACCTGTTGCAGATACAGCTGCGTTGTAGGTATCGTTGTCATCTTAGGTTGCTCTCGCCAAGCACTACAGGTGGATACTTAACTAACAAATCTTTATCCTTAGGCTTTTGGAGGGTAGAAGTCTGAGACTGGGTTCTTAGTGAGGGCTGTTTTCTCAGTTACAGACCGTTGTCTTCCCTGTCTCCACACATGATGAAGACAGAGGCCATCTCTTGTATGTTTCTTCTTACAAGGATACTAAGTCATTTGTGAGGGCTCCACCTTTATGACCTTATGACCGAATTACCTCCAAAGACCCCACCTTCCAGAACCATCACATTGGGGGTCAGAGCTTCAATATGTGAATTTTAAAAAAACACAAGCATCTAGTCTACAGCAGCAGGGTAGTCCAGCTCACCTGTCCTTATTCTTGGCTACTCATTGGGCTCCCCTGGGGTTAAAACATAGTTAGAAAAAACCATGAACCAATTGGCAAATCAGTTGCTAAGGATTTCCTTTTATTCGTTTAAATTATGAGTTTGTTTTTTTGGCTAAATCATTTTTATGGAGGGGACATTGGCTTATAACACTGTATATGATTTAGGGGTGCAGGTTCACACCTCTGTAAATGTATGTTATCCACCACACCCCCCACCTGAGCACCCAACGTCATCCATCACGGTCCTCTGGCCCCCTCCCCTCTCTGTCTGCATCCCCTCCCCTCCCCTTCTGACAATCTCAGGTCTGTGGTCAGATTTCATGTTTGTTTTTTTTTTGTTTGTTTAGTTATATCTGTTCCTTTGCTTCGTTTCTTTATATTCCATGCATGAATTTCAAAAAATAGCTATAGAAATAGTTGGACTATTTTATATTGGGTGAGTTTGGGTTGTTTCAGAGTTTCAAGGACTGATTCCGTTTTATCTAAGTTGCTGAAGGACTAAGTTCGGACTAGAGGACTAAGTTACTTAGTCTAAATTGACTGATCTTTAAGAAAAATGGTAGGTATTTTATTGGGAGAGAGAATAATCTTTTTGAGAAATGGCACTAAAATAATGTGACATTTAAATAATTTTAATGACTGTCCACCCAAATTAACTGGAATTAGATTACAAACCTAACTGTAAGAGCTCAAACTATGAAATTTATGGGAGAAAACAAGGGGAAAAGCTTTGTGACCTTGAATTAGGCAAACATTTCTTAGACAAAAAAGGTCAAGCCATAGATGAAAAAAATCATAGTTGGTTAGCTTAACCAAATTTTAAGGTATTTGCTCTTTAAAAGAAGTTTACAAATGGAAAAACAAGTGGCAGGCTGAAAGAAACTATTTGTAAAACATGTTTGTTTTCAAATTTATATCCAGAATATATGTGTATAAAATGCATGCAAATATTTCTTTACATTCTTACATATATATTCTTACAATCAATATTAAAGATACAAACAACCCATTAAAAACAGGAAAAGTAAATACCTAGGAGTGGAATTGCTGGATCATATGGAAGCTCTATGTTTAGTAGGTCCAGAAATCTCCACACAGCTTTCCACAGTGGTTGGACCAGTTTGCACTCCCACCAGCAGTGCAGGAGAGTTCCTTTTTCTCCACAACCTCAAAACATCAATTCCAAAGAGCACCTGCACCCCTATGTTTATAGCAGCACTATTTACAATAGCTAAGCTTCGGAAACTACCCAAATGCCCAAAAATAGATGACTGGATCAAGAAGATGTGGTACATATACACCATGGAATATTACTCAGCATTCAAAAAAGATAAACTCATGCCATTTGCAGCAACATGGATGGCGCTGGAAGGGATCATGCTCAGCGAAATAAGCCAGAAAGAAAAAGAAAAATACCAGATGGTCTCTCTCTTAGCAGGAATCTAGAAAACTTAAATAAGGGACCAGGAAAAAGAATAACTATAAGAAAGAAAATATCAAAATCAACAAACAACTATGAACCAGAGACACTCTGTGGGGGGTGCGGGGCGGGGAAAGGAAGGCTTGGGGTCAAAATAAGGGGGTTGTAATTGTAAGGGGAATATAAAAAATAAATTTTAAATAAAATGTGGAAAGAAAAAAAAACAGGCTAAGTATTTAATCAGGTTTTCTTTGGGAATAGATGTGTATCCAGCAGCACAGGAGATGCTCACATCGTTGGCTTTCAGAAAATACACAATAAAGCCACACTGCCCAAACAAATAGGATAATGACCCCAGCAACAAATTATGGAAGCTTCATTTATGACCCAAATGGCACATCCTATCAGCAGGGAAAAGAGAGATGTGCCTGTGTTGTGTAAGTGAGTATTTTATGGGCTTAGTCTTTGCTCGGTCCTGTCGCCTGCCCGGGTGAGGACGGAGGTGGAAGCCGTTGTCTTGTCCTGACCTGGCTCCGTTGGGCTGGGGATGCGGGTTCCATGGAAAACGGCTAAGGATCAGCAGGGGTAGGCTGATCAAGGACTCGTCATTCCCTTGGGCAGCTGTGGGGCCTGTGGGAGAAAGACAAACCGGAGACTGGAAAGGGAGAAAGAGGGGAGAATTTCCTCTGGCCCCAGACACAGGTTCTCCACCAGGAGGACATCTGCCCCGCTCCTGGGTGGGGAGTGTGCGAGGTCCAACTGTTTCCCCCATTCTTGTTGGAAGCTCTAACTGTCTTGGGTGGGGATGGAAAATAGAGGCGAGGGTTTCTGTCATCACAGGGCTGGCCAGTTGCGGTAGAGACATGTCCCAACTGAGATGTCTTGGTGCCCCAGATGAGAGCCCCTGGAAGCTTCCTATGTAGAGTTTGGTGCTTAAAGAGGCCTGTATCACTGCACAAGCCCATTCTAAAAAAGAGGCGTGCTCAGGTGCTTTACCTGGATCCAAGCGGTGACTTCTGGCCGTACCAGGCTTCCACTAGGAAAACCCCTAGAATGACCACAATTAGGGCAGCCAGACACAGACGAATGAGGTTCACCTTGCTGTAGTCCTCTGATGTGGCTCCTGGGGGAGCTGAGAGAGAGATTGAGATGACCACTGGCCATGAAGAATTATCCCTCTTCTCCAGTGGATCCACCAAATGCCACACCCACATGCCGACCCATGTCCCCTGGTCAGTGCTCAGCGCTGCCTTCATGCAGCTTTTATTTTTTTTTTTACAGATTTATTTATTCATGCATACAAGAGCTGGGGTACAGGCCAAAGATGCAGGTGGTGAGAGGATCCACCAGAGACAGAGGGGAGCAGAACAGGCAGATTGACTGAAATACACTGCTGAGGGGAGCAGAGGGGAGACAGGAGAGGTCTGCTGCACCATGTGGGTTACTCCCTGACCAGGGATTGAACTCATGCTGCAGAGGCTGCGGATTGCTTCACAGTGCTGTGCTTAACCCCTTGCGCCACCAGGGAGGCCCCGTGCAGGTTTTAATCACTGGAAACAGCCATGGGATTTGGAGAGAACTGTGGTGGTCGTTACTTCTTTCCTTTATCCTGTCTTTGTTTTACCTCTCCTCTCTCACGTATTTGCCCTTGCTCTAATTCTGTCTTCCCTCATTTTGTTGCTGAGAGGCTGTTTGCATGGAGTTTTTTAGAGGGAGGTTTAAGAGAACCAAAGACTTGGTTCTCAGCCAAAGGAGGGTGTTCCAGTTACGGAACTTTCAGGAAGTGGAACTTTGGAAAGTCTTGATCTTCTTCGAAAAGGGTTTTCTGGTGTGAAAAATGAACTTTTGCCCAGTCATCCTTTTGAAAGATTGGGAAAAACTTTCAGCTCAACCTACATAAAATGTTATTTTTCCACCCTGAGAAACATCCAGGGTCTGTTTGCTCCAGGTTTGTAAAATTACAAATGGAATTCAAGGCAGTACCGCCGGTTCAGCATCTCCCATTTTCTTCAAGCTCAATCCTTTCACTGGACATTTTTTAAAAAGATTTATTTATTCATGCATACAAGAACTGGGGTACAGGCCAGTTGTGTGAGAGGGTGAGAGGATTCACCAGAGACAGAGCAGGGAACAGAACTGGCGGATCCACTGAAATACACTGCCTAGGGGAGCAGTGGGCAAGACAGGAGAGGTCTGCCGTGCCACATGGGAGTCTCGCTGGCTGGCCGGGATCAAACCAGTGCTGCAGAGGCTGCGGACAGCTTGACAGCGCTGCGCTCAACCGCCTGCGCCACCAAAGGATGCCCTCACTGGACATTTTGAGGGGTAATGATGAGGTTACTGGATCTGAAGTTATTCCTAATGACCTGTGGCAGAGTGAACTACTGGGCAGGCAGCCCTGGCTGGTGGAGGATAAACTCACGTCCCTGCAGTGCAGGGTGTGAAAACAGGGGCTGTTAGTCTTCTGGATGTGGTCTTCTTACCATCATTTGATGGCCACAATATTGAAAGTGTTCACACATGAGAATTTTGGCCTAAATAGCATCTCTGATCATTTGAAATTATTTGGGTTGTCAGTTTAAGGTCGTGTGACCATGGAAAGCACAAAAGGGAGATGATTTTATCTTTTTTTTTTTTTTTTTAAGATTCAGCATTACCACTTTTTTTTTTAAAAAGATTTAATTTATGCATCCAATAACTGGGGTATAGGCCAGAGGTGTGGATGGTGAGAGGATCCACCAGAGACAGAGCAGGGAACAGAACAGGCAGACTGACTGAAGTACACTGCTGAGGGGAGCAGCGGGCAGGCCAGGAGAGGTCGGCTGTGCCATGTGGGTTGCTGCCTGGCGGGCTGGTGGATCAACCTCTTGCTGCAGTGGCTGCAGACATCTGCACAGGCTGCATCTTAACCCCTTGCGCCACCAGGGAGGTCCCAAAAGGGAGATGATTTTAAAATTCTCAATTTATATTAAAACATTAACTCCATGTCTTTAAAAACTTGCTGCTAATGAAAGTTGTGAAAATGTACATAGGTTCCAATTTGACTTATTTTCCATACATTTACTTGTGAATAAACATTATCAATGTGAAAACAAAAATCATTCACTCGATGGGAAGCATCAGCAAGACATAAAGAAAGTTCCTGGCAGGAGATACCTTGGCAGCACTGCGAGGTGCTCTTCTCACGCCCCAATACCTCACAGGGCCAGGCAAACGGATGCCCACCGTCCAGCTGAGGAGACACCCCAGGTGGCACCACTTAGAGGTTGCAGTAGGGTGTGAAAGGGTGTAAGCTCCCAACCCCTTCCTCCTTCTGCATACCAGGCTGACCCCATCCTGCTTCCTACCACAGTGACCCACTTCCAGTGGGTGGGTCAGGGCTGGCTAGTGGCTGGGGAAGCCCCATCTCGGGAAGAGGCTGATTATGACCCTCCTTTGCTTTGGTGTTTAAAGGCTTCTCATCACCTCTTGCCATGACGTGTTTCCCTAACAAGGTTATCCGAAAGGACTTGCAAACTGAGTTCCCTTAATTTGAGAACATACCCCAGCCACCAGCGCGGAGCAGAAGGCTCTGGGAATGTCACATGCTAAGAGCAAAAATGAATCACTGGGGAAGATAAAGCAACGCTTTCAGAGGTGCAGGCAGCAGAGGAGGGATGCTGGCGATGGCCGGTTGTTTCAAACAGCATGAGAAATGCAGCGGGAATGCAGGACCGAAAGGACAAGGGGGGCCTCCCCGGTGGCTCAGGAGTTAAACACCCCTCTGTGAAGTTATCCGCAGTCTCTGCAGCACGAGTTCGATCCCTGGCCAGGGAGCTGCCCTCATGGTGCAGCAGACCTCTCCTGACTCCCTGCTGCTCCCCTCAGGAGTGCATTTCAGTTGATCTGCCTGTTTTGCACCCCACTGTCTCTGGGGTATCCTCTCATGCCCACGCCTCTTGCCTGTAGCCCAGTTCTTGTAGGCATAAATAAATAAATCTTTAAAAAAAAACCAAAAGGACAAGGGAGTGGAAATGAAGCAAGATGTTGCAAAGAGAGGACAGCGCAAGTGACGGGGAAAGGAGAATCAGGGTGGCAGAGCAGACACGCTCCTGTCACATCAAGGAAACATCCCCCAAGTGATGCAGAGCCTTACCTGTCACCTGGATGGAGACGGACTCACTGGGGTGCGAGGCCCAGAATGGAGCCCTGGTCACGTGGCTCACACAGCTGTAGTTCCCGCTGTCACCGGGTGTCACCTTCGGAAGGGAGAAGCGGGTTCCTCTCTCGTGTGACGTGGAGACCTGGGTGGGTGGTGCTGACTCTCCTGCCTTCAGTATTACAAAGTGTGTCGGCTCAGTCATGTGGCGGGGCCACTGGCACTGCAGGGTCACGTTCTCTCCTGCGGTCACCTCTCCGCTTGGGTGGGCTTGGAGGGAAGGTTTATAGAAATAACCTGAAAGACAAGAAGGCTCCAGGGTCACCCCGGGCTCCAGGCGGGGTCTCAGGGAGGAGGAGGTGCAGACGCCTGGCCCCGGGCTCGTCCACTCCAGCTCCAGGAAGCACTTCTGCCTCCTGCAGGCCCTGGGTACACGCCAGCAGCTGGGCCCCTGTCTCTCCCCAGCCCCCCAGCTGCGCTGCAGGGGCGCCCTTGCCTCCCTCTCTGTCTCTGGTTCCTCCCTCACCCCCACCCCTGAGAAGACCCGGCGTCCTCACCTGTCACCAGGAGTAGAAGGGCCTGACTGGGCGGTGATGTTTCTCGGGGCCGCTCTCTTCTCTGGTAGTCACAGGTGTACTCTCCGGCTTGCCTGGCTTGAAGCCCAGTGAGGCTGAACTCGGCCGGGCCCTCTGTCCAGTCAGGTGGGGGCACTTCCACCACTGTGATTCCTCCCCTTCTGAGATGAAACTTTCCCAGGCCCCTGATGGGCGCGCGGCATGTCAGCGTCACGTCACCACCCTCAGGCACCACCGCGCTGGGCCAGGCCGTGAGGGAGGGCCTGGGAAGGGGCCCTGGAGGAAGCAGAGACCAGGGCTGCCTTCCAGGCCTCACCTGCTCCCCGGAGGCCCAGTGGAGGGAGGGAGGGCGGGGAGAGCTGGAACAGGGTCTGGTAGAGGAAACACTCACCGTCTCCTCCTGTGTCGCCTTGGCCCACGCGCAGCCCTGCAGAGGAATCATCCTCCATGAGTGGGTCCTGCTGGAGCCGCCCAGCTCCGCCCTGAGGCCCAGGAACCAAGCCAGGGCCTCACTGAGCTCATGCCCGTCCCCTGGAGTCCTCCTGTCCCCACACTGGACTCTCCCCGCTCAGCGCCTCCCTCCTGGCTCACAGAAAGGCTGCGGCTCCCACTCCCGAGGCCCCAGCGCCTTTCTGGGTTCCACGAAATCCCACAAACTCTCCTTTTCTCATCTTCTGTCCTGAGCCACCTCAGCCTCACATTCCTAGTAGGTCTGTGTCGGATTGTCTGGATTCCCACAGCCCCGCCCCGGGGAGGAGGCAAGAACCGTGAGAGAGATTGGGGCGGCGTCGGACACGAGGGTCCCTGGCCCCAAACAGACCTGAGTGTCTCCTCACAGTCTCCGTGATAGACGAGGCCCCGCAGGGAAGGCCTCCTGTGTCTGGGTGACAGTGTGGAGATAGAGCCGCCAGGGCGTGGAGCCCACAGTGCGCTTGCTGTTGCTCACACCCTCCTGCCACGGCGGACACGGGCCACCACTGGAGCGCCGGGAAGGCAGGGGTCTCGGTGCTGCTGGCCTCAGCACCCCGGCGTCCACACAGTTGCGGCACAGTGTAGGACCTCAGCAAGCCACGCTGCTGAGGGCCAAGGTGCCCCACTGGAACATGGTGGAGGATTCGGGGGCACTGGTGATGGGCAGGGGGTGAAAACATGCATTTGCAGAGGTTTGATCCTGTAACCCCCAGAGATACAACCGTGGAAACCATGTTTCCTCCGTAAGCACAATTGGAAAAAATGATGAAAAGATGCCCCAGCACCAGCCGGCTGAGGAGCGGCAGCCTCCTCTCCCCCATCTTCTCTCATGTCCCCTCACGTCCAGACCTCTCCATCGCCACCACCAACACTGGGTGAGGAAGGCTGACTCCTGGAGGGGTGAGTCCGGTCCCTGGGAAGCACTGGTTGAGGCCACCTTAGTCTTTGGTTTGAAGGTTCTGCTCCAGCATTTGCAGTTGTCTCTTGTCAGCCTTTCATACTCCAGACAGAACAGAGTCCCTGCGTGTCCTGACACAAGCCTCAGAAAATCCAAATGGCGGTTCCAGGAAAGGGAGCACCTAGAGCCATCCCCTCTCCACATGCAGCTGCCTTTAGCATTCTCTGACTCAGTTGTTCTTTTTTTTTTTTAATATTTATTCATTTATGCACACAATAGCTGGGGTACAGCCCAGAGGTGCGGGGGGTGAGAGTTTCACTAGACACAGAGTGGGGAACACAACAGGGAGATTGACTGAAATCCACTGCTGAGGGGAGCAGGGGTGAGACAGGAGAGGTCTGCTGCGCCATGTGGGTTGCTCCCTGCTGGCCAGGAATCTAACTCATGCTGCAAAGGCTGCGGATTGCTTTCATAGTGCTGTGCGTAACCCCTTGCGCCACCAGGGAGGCCCTGGCTGAGTTGTTCTTAATCTCATCCCACACTCTGCTTCCCTGGGAAGGGACCAAATTGCAAATCATTTAATGAGAATCGTTAGGGGTAAGACTCAGGCACCAAAGGTCCATGCTTCCCAGGAGAAGCAAATCTACACTGGGTGAGAGAACCTTGTCTCCAGGGGACCTGGCAAAACATCCCTGAAACCCACAACACACACACTCCACATCCGTGTGCTGAGAAAGAACCTTCCAAGGGAAAGTGATCTGAACAACACCGACAGTTCCACCGTTAATGCCCCAGTGTGCTAGATGCATTTTGTGTGAGAGCCGAGATCTCTGTAAAATTACCATCCCCAATTCCGTCCACGCTGGAGGGGATGAAGCTGAGTGAAATAAGTCAGGAGAGAGACAGGTACTGCGTGATTTCACTCAGGTGGGATGTAGAGAAAGAAAACAAGGGAGCAAGCTGAACAAAAACTAGTCCTAGAAACTGGCTGTGGAACTGAGGCTTCTTGAGGGGTAGGGGGAGGTAGGGAGCAAAGAGGAGATGGGACCCCCATGGACTATAGTAAAGGATTTTGGGGGGTTTTGTGATAGGTGTGGTCTGGTAACATCCATCTGAAGAGCAATGAACCTGCACTCCTCAGTCATACACAGTCACGTACAGTTGTAATCCATGTTACCTCAATGAACAGTGACACGATTTTTAAAATAAAATTCTCAATGTTGGGAAAAATTAAATGAAATGAGCATCATGCCTGTTGATGAACGTGGAAGTGAGAGAGACATGGATGTAACTCAAGCGCTGTTGATTCAGCCTTTTTTCAAGGAGATTTCCTCTTTCTCCCCCTCACGGAGCAGGCGGTTTTGTGTTTTAGTGAAAAGGAGACGTTCTCAGGCCTTTGGGCTACAATTGCATGGGCCGGTGAAAATATTACAGTTTGTGTTTTGAAATATAAAATTCATAAATAGCCAGAAGGTGAAGAGACTGAAGGTGTGATGAAGAGGATAAACGGATCGACAGAATGTGGTCTAGCCAGAGAGAGGACGTATTGGGCACAAGGAGTGGAATTGTGCTGTGGGCTACGACAGGAAAGGACCTTGACAACGCAGTGAGGGAAATTAGCCATCCCGCAAGGACAGAGAGTGCGCCCTCCCACTTAGACCAAGTAACTCGGACAGGCAGGGTCACAGAAGCAGAGTAGAGGTTCCCAGGGTGTGGAGAAAAGAAGCGGGGATAGAGTTTATGTTGGGGTTGATGAGATTTTGGTTCACGGTCACACAGCAATACAAATGTAGTTAAGGCTGCTGAACTGAATGTGCATTTACAAATGGTTAAAAGTATAAACACGGGCAGGGGTTGGGGCCTCCATCCCCCAGGCAGTGGAAAACCATGTATATCACTTTTGACTTTCTGAAAAACTTTATTCATAGCCTGTGGCTGATCAGAAGCCTGACCGGTATCATGGTCAATTAACACAAATTTTGTATTTATGTGCATTATGTAGTGTAGTCTTAGAATAAAGTAAGCTGGAGGCTGTAAACCAGACCTTCGCTCTATCCCGACAGCTCCCTCCGAAAACATTACTGGAAACGTCTTCCTAGCACACACCTCCAGTGTACACAATGCTCCATGGCACAGCGTAAAAGCTCGGGGTCTGGAAATTATGTTGAGAGGGAAAACCAAGTGCCAAGGACCTCACCAAGGCAAGAGCTCCTCTCCTCGTGGATCTCAAGCTCTCCTGGTTTCTGGAAAGACTCATTTCCATTGTGCCGTAGTTCCCCAGCTGGGGAGAGTCTGAACCACTCATCTTTGCTTTCCTGGCTTATTCAGACACACCCAGGATGCTTCCATGTCAAGACCCCATGCGTGTGTCCCACTTCATGTAACGTCGTGGCTGAGCGGAAGCAACGTTTGTGGAGGGAGGCAGTTCTGGTTGATCTGTGCCTGTGCAACATGGTCACCTCATGGTGCAAGCTCAGATCCTAACCTCTAAGAGTGCATCTTGTTCTGGCAGTTGTTGTTGTTGTCATTGATTTGGGGAGTTATCAGAGTGTTAGTTCCCAAATGTGGAACATACCCCCTGGTGTTAACATGTGGTGATGTTAGGTGGACGGAAGGTGGTTAAGCTTTGCGTGATGGGTGCACTCAGCACTCTTACGGTGCTGTTGGTTATATCAACCAGAGAGCCGTTTGCAGCGAGTCTTTGATGCCTCTCCCTCCCAGTGACTCACCTTCAGCAGGCTTCAGACTCACGGCTTGAAAGGAGCAGGATATAGTTAAAATATCCTAACATTCACTTTCCTTGCCTTTACGTTACAGTTACCTTCCTTTTGACACACCTCACACCATTTTCTTCCATCCCTAAGTACCGTCCCGTGAGACTTACTGAAACAGAGGAGGAAGAGTAGCTTCAAGATCATAGTGGCTGATCAGCCTGTCTGGGGTCTTTCTTCAGGTTGGGGTCCCCAGCAGCGAGGGAAGCTGGGATGGTCACAGCCGCAGCGTCACTTGAAGGCTAGTGTTGGAACAAATGGCCTTGCTGTGACCTCTCACTTCCTGTCTCCCACAGTCAATTTCCATAACTGTGCTGCTTTTGGGATTGCAGCATGTCCTCTGTGCCGATCTTAAATCATTAGACTCACAAAATCCTTGTCTGTCTTCGTCAAGTTTTAAGGATTAGGGAACTAACACCTACACACACACACACACACACAAACACACCCACCTGTGGCTTGACCTGACGGGTTCCTACTGAGGAGATACTTTGCTATGGAGGGCACCAGTGGTCATCCAGGTTGCTCGATGTTGTCCATTGGACAAGAACTAGGGACTCTTGCCAGATAGTTCCCTCCCTAACTGTAGCAGTCATTTCGATTATTAAAGAAGACCCATAGGCCCCCAGAGGGCAATGCTGAGCATCTGCTGAGTGTAGAACAGAGACAGTGCAGTAGTGAGAGCTTGAAGATGAGCAGAAGCATCCCAGGCAAAAAGGATCAGGGGCTCCTCTTTTGAAGGGCTGCATGGGTGCGTTTTCCATCTTGGGAGCAAGGAAAGCCAAATGAATATTGTTGGGGTTCCTTAATCTTTCAGGCCCTGGACTGGCGCACATGTCGCGGTGGCTGCAGGGTCCCGTGTTGGAGCCTGCTGGTGGCTCAGCTGCAGCAGCCCCTGCGCGTCTCACCCCCACTTTCCCGAATCAATGCTGACAGGTTGATAGAGCCCCTCCCCCACCAACTTCTGGGGCTCCGGTTCCAAAGCAGTCCTGTTCATCAGGGTGTCCGCTTCCCTGACCAGCGGGCCCATTTATCCCCCCACAGAATAGCTCAGACCAGTTCCCACCAGATCAGCCGTCGAGCGTGGTCCTCCAGGAGCCGCCTGGTCTGGGGGCAGCACCAAGTCCTTTGAGTTTTACAGAGTTTTGTGAAGCTGTGGTCTTTACAATCATTTTCAACTCCTGCAAGGTGTGTGTGGGCTCATAGCCCTTACTTGGCCAGCGGATCCCCCAAAGATATTATCAGCATGTCTGAAACTCCAAGTTTCCGTGTTTCTTCATCTACATCCATGTGCTGAACCACCCCTGCTGATGTTGCTTTTGCTCAAAAAATATTTGTCTCTGCAAGTTAGAAATGTGTGTCCCAAGTGAGCCCCATCCCAGCTGACCAATCTGCCACCTTCTCCATCCGGGTAATATATAGTGCTTCCTGCCAGATGTTGCTAGAATCTCTTAAGTTAATGGGAGACACGTAAATGGAGGCACAGCAAGGCCTCCTCAAAGACAAAGGAGAGGCAGGAGCAGGAATTGGACCCGGGCTCCATCTAAAAACCCATTCCTGGGGCCTCCCTGGTGGTGCAGTGGTTAATTTTCAGCACTATCAAGCTATCACCAGCCACTGTGGCCTGAGTTTGATCCCTGGCCAGGGAGCTGCCCATGGCACAGCAAACCTCTCCTGTCTCCCTGCTGCTCCCCTCAGGAGTGCATTTCAGTTGATCTGCCTGTTTTGCACCCCACTGTCTCTGGGGTATCCTCTCATGCCCACGCCTCTCGCCTGTAGCCCAGTTCTTGTAGGCATAAATAAATAAATCTTTTAAAAAAACCCAAAAGGACAAGGGAGTGGAAATGAAGCAAGATGTTGCAAAGAGAGGACAGCGCAAGTGACGGAGAAAGGAGAATCAGGGTGGCAAAGCAGACACGCTCCTGTCACATCAAAGAAACATCCCCCAAGTGATGCAGAGCCTTACCTGTCACCTGGATGGAGACGGACTCACTGGGGTGCGAGGCCCAGAATGGAGCCCTGGTCACGTGGCTCACACAGCTGTAGTTCCCGCTGTCACCGGGTGTCATATTTGGAAGGGAGAAGACGGTTCCCCTCTCGCGTGAAGTGGAGACCTGGGTGGGTGGTGCTGACTCTCCTGCCTTCAGTATAACAAAGTGTGTCGGCTCAGTCATGTGGCGGGGCCACTGGCACTGCAGGGTCACGTTCTCTCCTGCGGTCACCTCTCCGCTTGGGTGGGCTTGGAGGGAAGGTTTATAGAAATAACCTGAAAGACAAGAAGGCTCTAGGGTCACCCCGTGCTCCAGGCGGGGTCTCAGGGAGGAGGAGGTGCAGACGCCTGGCCCCGGGCTCGTCCACTCCAGCTCCAGGAAGCACTTCTGCCCCATGCAGGCCCTGGGTACACGCCAGCAGCTGGGCCCCTGTCTCTCCCCAGCCCCCAACTGCGCTGCAGGGGCGCCCTTGCCTCCCTCTCTGTCTCTGGTTCCTCCCTCACCCCCACCCCTGAGAAGACCCGGCGTCCTCACCTGTCACCAGGAGTAGAAGGGCCTGACTGGGCGGTGATGTTTCTCGGGGCCGCTCTCTTCTCTGGTAGTCACAGGTGTACTCTCCGGCTTGCCTGGCTTGAAGCCCAGTGAGGCTGAACTCGGCCGGGCCCTCTGTCCAGTCAGTTGGGGGCACTTCCACCACTGTGATTCCTCCCCTTCTGAGATGAAACTTTCCCAGGCCCCTGATGGGCGCGCGGCATGTCAGCGTCACGTCACCACCCTCAGGCACCACCGCGCTGGGCCAGGCCGTGAGGGAGGGCCTGGGAAGGGGCCCTGGAGGAAGCAGAGTTCAGGGCTGGCTTCCAGGTCCTCACCTGCTCCCCGGAGGCCCAGTGGAGGGAGGGAGGGCGGGGAGGGCTGGAACAGGGTCTGGTAGAGGAAACACTCACCGTCTCCTCCTGTGTCTCCTTGGCCCACGCGCAGCCCTGCAGAGGAATCATCCTCCATGAGTGGGTCCTGCTGGAGCCGCCCAGCTCCGCCCTGAGGCCCAGGAACCAAGCCAGGGCCTCACTGAGCTCATGCCCGTCCCCTGGAGTCCTCCTGTCCCCACACTGGACTCTCCCCGCTCAGCGCCTCCCTCCTGGCTCACAGAAAGGCTGCGGCTCCCACTCCCGAGGCCCCAGCGCCTGTCTGGGTTCCACGAAATCCCACAAACTCTCCTTTTCTCATCTTCTGTCCTGAGCCACCTCAGCCTCACATTCCTAGTAGGTCTGTGTCGGATTGTCTGGATTCCCACAGCCCCGCCCTGGGGAGGAGGCAAGAACTGTGAGAGAGATTGGGGCGGCGTCGGACACGAGGGTCCCTGGCCCCAAAGAGACCTGAGTGTCTCCTGACAGTCTCCGTGATAGACGAGGCCCCGCAGGGAAGGCCTCCTGTGTCTGGGTGACAGTGTGGAGATAGAGCCGCCAGGGCGTGGAGCCCACAGTGCGCTTGCTGTTGCTCACACCCTCCTGCCACGGCGGACACGGGCCACCACTGGAGCGCCTGGAGGCAGGGGTCTCGGTGCTGCTGGCCTCAGCACCCCGGCGTCCACACAGTTGTGGCACAGTGTAGGACCTCAGCAAGCCACGCTGCTGAGGGCCAAGGTGCCCCACTGGAACATGGTGGAGGATTCGGGGGCACTGGTGATGGGCAGGGGGTGAAAACATGCATTTGCAGAGGTTTGATCCTG
Source organism: Talpa europaea (assembly GCF_964194135.1). Lineage (NCBI taxonomy): Eukaryota > Metazoa > Chordata > Mammalia > Eulipotyphla > Talpidae > Talpa > Talpa europaea. The sequence continues at coordinate 50,108,018 of NC_140084.1, forward strand.
TAACCCCCAGAGATACAACCGTGGAAACCATGTTTCCTCCGTAAGCACAATTGGAAAAAATGATGAAAAGATGCCCCAGCACCAGCCGGCTGAGGAGCGGCAGCCTCCTCTCCCCCATCTTCTCTCATGTCCCCTCACGTCCAGACCTCTCCATCGCCACCACCAACACTGGGTGAGGAAGGCTGACTCCTGGAGGGGTGAGTCCGGTCCCTGGGAAGCACTGGTTGAGGCCACCTTAGTCTTTGGTTTGAAGGTTCTGCTCCAGCATTTGCAGTTGTCTCTTGTCAGCCTTTCATACTCCAGACAGAACAGAGTCCCTGCGTGTCCTGACACAAGCCTCAGAAAATCCAAATGGCGGTTCCAGGAAAGGGAGCACCTAGAGCCATCCCCTCTCCACATGCAGCTGCCTTTAGCGTTCTCTGACTCAGTTGTTCTTTTTAATATTTATTCATTTATGCACACAATAGCTGGGGTACAGCCCAGAGGTGCGGGGGGTGAGAGTTTCACTAGACACAGAGTGGGGAACATAACAGGGAGATCTACTGAAATCCACTGCTGAAGGGAGCAGTGGAGAGACAGGAGAGGTCTGCTGCGCCATGTGGGTTGCTCCCTGGCTGGCCAGGAATCGAACTTGTGCTGCAGAGGCTGCGGATTGCTTTCATAGTGCTGTGCGTAACCCCTTGCGCCACCAGGGAGGCCCTGACTGAGTTGTTCTTAATCTCATCCCACACTCTGCTTCCCTGGGAAGGGACCAAATTGCAAATCATTTAATGAGAATCGTTTGGGGTAAGACTCAGGCACCAAAGGTCCATGCTTCCCAGGGATGCAGATCTACAGTGGGTGAGAGAACCTTGTCTCAGGGGACCTGGCAAAACATCCCTCAGACCCACAACACACACACTCCACATCCGTGTGCTGAGAAAGAACCTTCCAAGGGAAAGTGATCTGAACAACACCGACAGTTCCGCCATTAATGCCCCAGTGTGCTAGATGCATTTTGTGTGAGAGCCGAGATCTCTGTAAAATTACCATCCCCAATTCCGTCCACGCTGGAGGGGATGAAGCTGAGTGAAATAAGTCAGGAGAGAGACAGGTACTGCATGATTTCACTCAGGTGGGATGTAGAGAAAGAAAACAAGGGAACAAGCTGAACAAAAACAAGTCCTAGAAACTGGCTGTGGAACTGAGGCTTCTTGAGGGGTAGGGGGAGGAAGGGAGCAAAGGGGAGGAGGCACCCCCATGGACTGTAGTGGAGGATATTGTGGGTTTTGTGAAGCCTTGAAGAGCAGTGAACCTGTACTTCTCAATCATATACAGTGTTATTAACCATGTTACCTCGATAAACAGGGACACAATGTTTAAAATAAAATTCTCATTGTTGGGAAAAATTAAATGAAATGAGCATCATGCCTGTTTATGAACGTGGAAGTGAGAGAGACATGGATGTAACTCAAGCGCTGTTGATTCGGCCTTTTTTCAAAGAGATTTCCTCTTTCTCCCCCTCACGGAGCAGGCGGTTTTGTGTTTCAGTGAAAAGGAGACGTTCTCAGGCCTTTGGGCTACAATTGCATGGGCCAGTGAAAAATATGACAGTTTGTGTTTTGAAATATGATATTCTTAAATGGCCAGGAGGTGAAGAGACTGAAGGTGTGATGAAGAGGATAAACGGATCGACAAAATGTGGTCTAGCCAGAGAGAGGACGTATTGGGCACAAGGAGTGGAATTGTGCTGTGGGCTACGACAGGAAAGGACCTTGACAACGCAGTGAGGGAAATTAGCCATCCCGCAAGGACAGAGAGTGCGCCCTCCCACTTAGACCAAGTAACTCGGACAGGCAGGGTCACAGAAGCAGAGTAGAGGTTCCCGGGGTGTGGAGAAAAGAAGCGGGGATAGAGTTTATGTTGGGGTTGATGAGGCTTCGGTTCATGGTCACACAGCAATACAAATATATTTAAGGCTGCTGAACTGTATATTTCCAAATGGTTGGGGTCAGGGCCCCAACTCGCAGACAATTGAAAACCATGTATATAACTCTTTTTTTAAAAAAAGATTATTTATTTATGCAAGCACTGGGTACAGTCAGAAGCGCTGGAGGGTGAGAGAATTCACCAGAGCCAGAGGGGAGAGCAGAGCAGGCAGAGTGACGAAGTACACTGCTGAGGGAAGCAGCGGGCGGCAGGAGAGGTCTGCGCGCCATGTGGGACCCTCGCAGGTGGTGAGGGAATCAAACAGGCGCTGCAGAGGCTGCAGGAAGCTTCGCAACCCAGCACTCAACCGCTGCGCCACTAGGGGAGGCCTGAAAACCATGTATATAACTTTTGAGTTTCTGGAAAAGCTGACTCATAGCCTGTGGTTGATCAGAAGCCTGACCAATAACATGGCCAATTAACACAAATTTTCTATGTTACAGACATTGTATAGTGTAGCCTTAGAATAAAGTAAGCTGGAGGCAGGCTGTAAACCAGACCTTCTTCACTCTATCCTGACAGGTCCCTCCAAAAACATTACCGGAAATGTCTTCCTAGCACACACCTCTAGTGTACAGAATGCTCCGTGGAACAGCGTAAAGGCTCGGAATCTGGAAATTAGGTTGAGAGGGAAAACCAAGTGCAAAGGACCTCACCAAGGCAAGATCTCCTCTCCTCGTGGATCTCAAGCTTTCCAGGTTTCTGGAAAGACTCATTTCTATTGTGCCGTAGTTCCCCAGCTGGGGAGAGTCTGAACCACTCATCTTTGCTTTCCTGGCCTATTCAGACACACCCAAGATGCTTCCATGTCAAAGACCCCATGAGTGTGTCCCACTTCATCTAACATCATGGGTGAGCGGAAGCAACCTATGTGGAGGGAGGCGGTTCTGGTTGCTCTATGCCTGTGCAATATGGTCGCCTCATGTTGCAAGCTCAGATCCTAACCTCTAAGAGTGCATCTTATTCTGGCAGTTGTTGTTGTTGTTGTCATTGTTTTGGGAAGGATCAGAGAGTTCGTTCCCAAACGTGGGACACACCCCACTGGTCTTACGTGTGGTGATGTTAGGTGGACGGAAGGTGGTTAAGCTTTGCGTGATGGGTGCACTCAGCACTCTTACGGTGCCATTGGTTATATCAACCAGAGAGCCGTTTGCAGCGAGTCTTTGATGCCTCTCCCTCCCAGTGACTCACCTTCAGCAGGCTTCAGACTCACGGCTTGAAAGGAGCAGGATATAGTTAAAATATCCTAACATTCACTTTCCTTGCCTTTATGATACAGTTACCTTCCATTTGACACACCTCACACCAATTTTCTGCCATCCCTAGGTGCCGTCCCGCGAGACTTACTGAAACAGAGGAGGAAGAGTAGCTTCGAGATCATAGTGGCTGATCGGCCTGTCTGGGGTCTTTCTTCAGGTTGGGGTCCCCAGCAGCGAGGGAAGCTGGGATGGTCACAGCCGCAGCCTCACTTGAGACTAGAGTGTTGGAACAAATGGCCTTGCTGTGACCTCTCACTTCCTGTCTCCCACAGCCAATTTCCGCAGTGATATTGAGATTGCGACATGGTCCTCCATGCCGATCTTAAAGCACCAGACGCGCAGAAAATCCTTGTCTGTCTCAGTCAAATTTTAGGTATTAAGCAACCACCCCTGATGCACACGCGCACGCGCACACGCACACGCACACACACACACACACGGCTTGACTAAATGAGTTCCTACTGAGGAGATACTTGCTGTGTAGGGTCTCGGGTCATGCAGGTTGCTCGATGTTGTCCATTGCCCAACGAAGGACTGTTGCCAGATAGTTCCCTCATTGACTGTGGCAGTCAGTTCCATGATTAAAGAAGACCCATAGGCCCCCAGAGGGCAATGTGAGCATCTGCTGAGTGTAGAACAGAGGCAGTGTGGTAGTGAGAGCTTGAAAATGAGCGAAGCATCCCTGGCAAAAAGGATCAGGGGCTTCTCTTTTGAAAGGCTGCATGGGTGCGTTTTCCATCTTGGGAACAAGGAAAGCCCAAATGAATTGTTGTTGGGGTTCCTTATTCCTTCAGGCCCTGGACAGGCGCGCGTGTCGCTGTGGCTGTAGAGTCAGTGTCAGAGCCTGCTGGTGTCTCAGCTGCAGCAGCCCCTGCGCGTCTCACCTCCACCTTCCTAAATCAATGCTGACAGGTTGATAGAAGCCCTCCCCCACCAACTTCTGGGGCCCCCGAGTTCCAAAGCAGTCCTGTTCATCAGCGTATCCCCTTCCTTGACGAGGGGGCCCATTTATCCCCCCACAGAATAGCTCAGACCAGTTCCCACCAGATCAGCTGTCGAGCGTGGTCCTCCAGGAGCCGCCTGGTCTGGGGACAGCATCAAGTTCTTTGAGTTTTGCAGTTTTGTGAAGCTGGGGTCTTTACAATCATTTTCAACTCCTGCAAAGTGTGTGTGGGCTCATAGCCCTTACTGGCCAACAGGTCCCCCAAAGAAATTATCAGCGTGTCTGAAACTGCAAGTTTCCGTGTCTCTTCATCTACATCCATGTATTGAGCCACCCCTGCTGATGTTGCTTTTGTTCGGAAAATACTTGTCTCTGCAAGTTGGAGATGTGAGTCCCAACTCAGCCCCATCCCAGCTGACCAATCTGCCACCTTCTCCATCTGGGTAATAATCTGTGCTTCCTGCCAAATGTTGCTAGAATCTCTTAAGTAATGGGAGACAGGTAAATGGAGGCACAGCAAGGCCTTCTCAAAGACAAAGGAGAGGCAGGAGCAGGAATTGGACCTGGGCTCTGTCTCAAAAGCCCATTCCTGGGGCCTCCCTGGTGGCACAGGGGTTAAGTTTCAGCTCTGTCAAGCTATCACCAGCCACTGTGGCCTGAGTTTGATCCCTGGCCAGGAAGCTGGCCCACATGGTACAGCAAACCATTCCTGTCTCCCCGCTGCTACCCTCAGCAGTGTGTTTCAGTAGATCTGCCTGTTTTGCTCCCCACTCTCTCTCTGGTGGATCCTCTCACCCCCGCACCTCCGGCCTACATTCCAGATCTTGTATGCATAAATAAATAAAATAAATCTTGAAAAAAGAAGGGCCCATTCCCAGAAAATCACCTGAAGCCCTGCCCCCCTCCCCACCCCTGGCCCACAGAGGTGAGGTGTTTCCTGGAGTCAGGCATCATTCTGTGGAAGGAGGCACAAGTCTGAGTGGTTCTGCTGATGATCTGTTGCTGTGAAAATGATATCACACAAACCCAGGATGCAGGTGACACATTTATCACCTCCTAGTCAGAGTGGGCCGGGACCACACACAATCTGACAGGGTGCTCAGGGCTGCAAGCAAGGTGCTCCAGGTTCGGGGTCTAATTCAAAAGCTCAAGTGGTGGTGGCAGCGGGTGGGGGAGCCACTTCTGAGCCGCATCACAATTCCCACAGTAACTGGAGTCAGCGCGGGTTTCAGAGGCTAAGGGCTCTGTGTCCACAAGCCCGCCCCGACTTTGGACATCGGCTGTCAGCTCAGGTGTTCCCGGGTCTCCTGTCCTTCTGACCAACTGCCTAGAAAACTGGAGGTTCCGACTACTACCTCAGCTTCATTCATTTGCCAGGATCACACAATTTTAGAAAATGTGGGATTTTATTGTAAAGGGTACAAATCAGGGCCAACTCAAATGAAGTGACACATACAGTGAGGACTGGGGCTCCCAAGAGTGAAGCGTCCTGTGTTCTCAGGATGAATCACTCTCCCCGGACATCAGCGTCTGCCACCAACCAGGAAGCTCCCCGAGCCTGTGTCCAGAGTGTGCATGAGTGACTCCATCTCTCGCCTCCCACCAGTCCCCAGAGCTCAGGCTGATACAACCTGAGCCAGAGCCCTTAGCTGCTGATCCCATGGTTGGTCTGCAGATGGCCCAGCCCTCCCCCACCAGCTCGCTCACTGGCTTATTGCTCACTGTGAACGACACCTCTCACTTAAACATTCATATGTTTTGAGAAGATTTGAGGAACGGGATCCCTATTACCATAAGCCCCCCCATGAGACCTCTGCCCCATACTCCTTCTCTGGTCAGAAGTTCTTCCTTCCGGGGTCCAGATCTTCCCCTGGCTATGTTTTAAGGGCTGAGTAGACACAGGTTTCCAGAGACGGGTTCATCTGGCTGGAAGGGCACTCCCTTAGGGCTTTGGTGTCCAGCTCAGCGTAAGTCACTCCACAGGGTTCTTCAGCTCGTGACACCTGAGCTCCTTCATCCTGATAGTAAACAGGGAGAAAGGGGTCAAGTGTTCCCAGGAGGAAAATTTGACTGTGCCGTGTTAGCAGCCATAGCAGTGTGGTAGACAGCTCTCTAAGGTATCTTCCATGAGCCTCCTCCTCGTCATGTCTTTGTGACGCCCCCTCCCCTCTTGAGTATTGACTGGACTTGTTTTACCCAATGAATACAGACAAAAAGGGGGTGTCATATCTAAGACTAGGCTATGAAAGGCTATGGCCTTTCCCATCACTTTCTCATACTTCTCTATTTCCTCTTATCTGCTCAAGCTGAGGAAACCAGCTGCCTTGGTAGAATCTACACTCTGGAGAGGCCCATGTGGCTGGCATGGTCTGTGGCTGGTGTGATCACCAGCCGGCAGTCAGCAAGCCGCTGAATCCTACCAACAACCACCTTGAGTGGATGTGGAAGCAAATATTTTAACCAAGCCCTAATCAGCCCTGACAATACCTTGTCACAGCTCTGTGAGACCCCCAGGGGACCCAGCTGAGGCCTGCCCTGCAGGTGCTGTGAGATCGTAAGTGTTGCATGAAGTTCCTACTTTGGGAATGATTTGTTATGCAGAGATGGGTAATTCATCCATCCAGCTATTATTGGGGAGGAAGCTGCTCTTTCTCTACCCTACCCAGTCCATAGACTACAACATAATTTAAAGATTAAATAAAAATAATTGACATAAGAAGTATTAACAAGAGAAAAGACAAACTTTTATCACATGCACATGGAAGTCCCTAGAATGGGAGCCCATTTACTGGTCATTCCAGTAAAGAATTGTGGTCTCTAGGCTGTAAATTTAGGAGAAATTTACAAAGAACTTTGCAATTAAGAGAAAAGGGAATTTTGCAGAATTTATCCACACAGGCGTTGGAAATAGGCTTCGCAAGTGCTAGCCTGGGAGAGGCAGCAACAGTGTCTCCCAACTCCATCAAAGGATGTTGGATGGAAGACGTGTTATATCCACTCCGTGGAATATTATACAGCCACAAGAAAGGATGAAGGCAGCCATTTTCAATAAAATAGAGGGGGTTTAAGAGAACTGTGTGTAGTAAAGCAAGTCAGAATGATCAAAACAAATACTGATCATTTGCATAGCAGACAATTTGACAACGTAAAACACTTCCAAGAATTGTGCACATTAAAAAACATCCTTGCGCCTCCCTGATGGTGCAAGTTTTAAGACATAACCTATGAAGCTGTCCACAGCCACTGCAGCACGAGTTCCATCCCCGGCCAGGGAGCTACCCACATGGTGCAGCAGACCTCTCCTGACTCCCCTGCTGCTCCCCGCAGCAGTGTACTTCAGTCAATCTGCCTGTTCTGCTCCCCACTTCAGGATTCTAGTGAATCCTCTCACCTCCCCATACCTCTGGCCTACACCCCACTTCGTGTATGCATAAATACATAAATCTTTAAAAAAATAAAAATAAAAAACCTCCTGAGGGCTTTGAGTTAAGAGGGAAAGGAACAAAGGGACACAAAGGATGGGGGGGGGTGTTTCTTGTAACAGGAGGACTCTGGTTCATATGCAGACTGAAGTTAGTGGGGAAGATTGGAGGCAGGGAAGTCAACTGCTGGATTTCAGCTGAAATGTTTAAAACCACCTCAGTGAGGGTAGGCTGAGAAGGAGAGAACTTGAAAGAGAAATGTGTTTCGGAACCACATCCAGGCATCTAGAATGACTTTTTGAATAGTTGCGTTACCGAGAGAGGACTAGAGGAGGGATGTGGAAATCAGTCTTGTTTTTTAAAAAAAGTTTCTCGCACCTCCCTCACCAGAGGCTTCCTGTTTTTGACGACATAGATGATTAGGAAATAAATTCATTCTTGAATGTCTCCCAACTTCTTATTCAAAATTATCAACTTGCCACTTAAGCCCCCCGCTACCCTACCCCTCGGGGTCCTGTCTTTGGTCCTGACTCTGGTGTTAATATGTAGTGTCCAGAATAGGCAAATCTGGTGGCATAGAAAGCAGGTTCCTGATGGAGGGGAGTGATGGCTGAAAGGGTGTGAGGGCTCCTCTTGGCTGATGGAGTGTTCTGGAACGAGGTCATTGTTCCAGGGCACGGGGGAGGTCGCAAACGTCACTGAATTGTAAACGTGAAAATGGTGAATCTGTGTTAGGTGTGTCTTGCCAGAATTAAAAAAAAAAAATTGAACTGTAAAGGAAAGACGATTAAGGGTTGCTGTTCATAATAACGGCCGCTCTGCTGGGTCTGGGGTCACTGTTGTCCAGACGAAGAAACTGAGGCTCAGGGTGGGAAACCTCTCGATACCAGTGGTTATAATAATAATAATAATAGTAATATCGTCTCAAGGTACTGAATGCACACACCACATGAGGGATCCTAGAGCTCGCTCTGTGGCTGTCAGCTGCATCTCACCTAGGAGGAAGGGGGTCATCCCCTCTACAACGGGACATGTCCTCAGAAGGACAAGGCCTGGGATGAAGGTCCCACCGCCTGGGAAGGCACAGAAGAACTCAGACCGGGCTGTCCTGAAATGTTGAGGCGCGGCTGGTGTGGGATGAAAACGGGGGTTCACATCATTGACAAAACAAGGTGGGAGATGGAGAATCTGGAAGGAGGAAGGGGCTGCGGGGAAATCCCCACAGTGGAAACTCACCAAGGCCGGAGAGCGACTCTGCCCAGGTATAACTGCATCTGGGAGGGGAGAGAGTGTGTGTGGCTTCACCCCGGGCTCCAGGGGTCAGGTCTACACACGTATACACATACTCAGGCAGGCACACACATGCACATGCGTGCCCACACATTCACACCCATGTGGGCACACGGGAGCACACTAATGCATGCATGCAGCATCCACACGCCCACACATATACACAGATTTGCATGTGAACATGCAAACTGCACACCCTCACACACTCGCCATGCACATGCAAGCACACACCACATGCTCACATTATCACACACACACTGCTATATGCATGCACACGTGTTCACATGCATGCATACAGTCCTGCACACCCACCACACTCAAATACAGACTCGCATGCACACAAACACCTATTTGTGCGTCATATACATGCACAGATCCATGCACACACACGCAGCCACTTTCTTCCCCCGTGATTACTTGTCTCCATTTCTTCAGGTTCCTTCAAAGAGCGGGAGCTGAGGGAGAAGCAGAATGGAGCATTAGGGAAAAAGGAAACCGGAGACAAATCCAAACTGTGTGGATAAGTGGGTGGTGATGGGGCACAAAACAAGGTCCCCTGCAACTAGTCTCTGCCCACTTTCAGCCCATACTCCCCACTCAAGGGGTTCTGTGTTGGAAAAGTCTTGAGAAATGAGGGGGAAGGAAGGGGCGGGGCCATGCGGTGCATGAGGAAAGACTCCAGGGGAAGGACACTGAACTTCTGAGAAGTGAGGATGATGGAGAGAAGTTGGGCTGGTGACTGGAGCTGGTGGGGGACCCCTGAAGGTGGAGGTAAGGAAGATGGAGAAGTAGTGCAGTCAAGGACGGGGGACCAGCTAAGTGTCGGCTGGTGGGATTCTTGTGACTGGGCCTACCTTGTGGTCACCTTGTCAGCTGCCCCTGGGGATGAAAAAGAAGGGAGATGAAATGACCCTGGTGTTAGCATCCGCACCCTATTCCTCCCGTCGCCCCCAAAGACTTAGACCTCGGCTTCCTGAACTCACCACATCGGGTGTGTTTGTAGATGAGGAAGGATGCAAGGAACACGAGGAGCAAAGTGCAGATGGCAATGACGATGAATCCTGTGGGCCCTGGTGGGGAGAGAGCAGGGAAGAGGGACAGACAGGCATGTTCTGATGCCTATAAATCCTACCGCTCATCGCCCTCCTGTGGCACGCTGCAAGTGTCACTACATTTCCCTCCCCCTTACATGTGTCCCGGAAGGGGGATGGCGCAATGCCTGTTAGGGGTGCAGAAGGTGGGGGTGGGGGACAGTAAATGTCTGATGTCCAGTCACACCGTGAATAAGTAGGGGGAGCTGAGACTCTAGTCCTGCCCGCCTTGAAAGATCAAACCAGGCATCTTTTGGTCGTATAGAAGTACAGATAGACACCCCAAGAAGCCACCTGGTGACAGCTCTTGCTGCCTCCCCAGGAAACCTTACCCCATGTTTGAACAACTGGGTGTCCCCAGAAGGTCTGTTCTCTTACCTTGAAAAAAGTTTGGAGGCTCTCCTCCTGTATGTAGAAAGTGCAATTTCTGAGTTAAAAAAATGGAGAACATCTATTGCCCTATAGTTTTGGTTTTTTTTTAAATTGATCACTTTTAATTTTTTTGTTCTTTAAGATTTATTTATTTATTTATACAAGCACTGGGTACAGTCAGAAGTGCGGGAGGGTGAGAGAATTCCCCAGAGCCAGAGCGGGGAGCAGAGCAGGCAGAAGGACCAAAGTACACTGCTGAGGGGAGCAGCGGGCGGCAGGAGGGGTCTGCGCACCATGTGGGACCCTCGCCCAGCGGCTGGGGATCAAACCAGCGTTGCCGAGGCTGCAGGCAGCGTCGCAGCCCAGCGCTCAACCACTGCGCCACCAGGGGAGGCCCTGCCCTATAGTTTTTCAGCACTATTATTTCCCAAGCGAATCTACATAGTGAACAACATGCCCAGATATGCAGACACCAGCCTCAGGGTAGACGTTTCTACTGGGGAGAGGCAGAAAAAAATGCAAATGGGTTTGGCAGAAAAGAGGAACTTCTTTTTATCTTTACTTGTGCAAAAAAGACAACTTGGAGCAAATATGACTAAATGGGAACAAGTAAAATTCTGGGTAGTGGATGCTGTTATTTCTATGAGATGGTCTTTTTCAGGTTTCTCAAAAGAGTGGGAATTCTTATCAGTTTTCTTACTGGCATGTGGAAGGAACGTTTTCTGAGTTTTAGCTCTATCGAGGCAGCAGAATGAAATAAAATGGGGCAGAGAGAAAGAAGACAGTACTCTAAAATGTCCCCAAGTGCCCCAGGACTCTGGAGTTGGCTGGTGGGATGGTTGCTCTTACCTGTCAGCTTGGCTGTGCTCTGGTACCCAGTTGTTGAGTCAGACAGGTTGCTGCTATTTTGCATTTGACTAGTGCTGGAGGCAGTGGACTCTGGGGGAGGCAGGTTACCTTCCTCTGTGGGTCTCATGCAATCAGGTGAAGACCCTAAGCATAAAGAACGGTGTCTGTCTCCACCATGCGGATCAACTCTTGCCTGGGTTTCCAGCCTGCCCTGCAGTTCTCAGGCTCATCGACCCCACATTCATCAGTCAGTACTTGATACCTCTTTCTCAGTGTCTCTCGTGTCTCTAGGCATATGTGATAAGGGTAGAAACACAGACAGACAGCTGTAGATGCATCTGGCAAGGAGATTTTATATGTGTGTGTGCATATATGTATAACTTATTTTTTCCTATTAGTGTTTTTCAAATTTCTCAAAAGAAAGGGAATCTTACATGTAGGGTATAATATTTATTATATACACATATATGGGATATATTTTATATAATTTATATAGTAAAGTCAAGTACATGTGATATATATGTTACATGTAACTTATATATGTATAATTTATATATACACATTCTTGTGCATATATAGATAGAGATCTACATCTAAGCATGTATATTGTATATTATCTGTATGTGTGTGGGTGCAGATATGTGCTTAGATAGACATATATCTCCATCCTACGGGTTATGGTTTTCTGGAGAACCCTGGCTAGTACAACCTGTTGGGAGAATTCTTCTAGAGGAAATATCACTGTGGTTTCCAGGACAAGACAAGTGGAGCCTCTTGGCCATCTTCTCTAGTGCTCGCTGGGACCCACACTAACAGGACACCTAGCCTAACTTGCAGTCACCTGACTAACACAGCACCTACCCTGACCTGCAGTCACCTACACTAACGTGGCTGGAGGGTCTGCTCTTGAACCTGATCTATCATCGTCCCTCGTAGCCACAGACCTGTGTATAACCCTTCTGGTGCAGGGAGGTCAAGAGAGAGCAAAGACAAGGTTGCCTTTACAGATGAACAAACTAAACCTCAAAGGGCTGACACAGGTTGCTCCGATCACCAGGCTCGTGGCAGAGCCGAGGTGGGACCACTGTCAGTTCTGATTTGATGCCCACCACCTCACTCTTCCTTCTGAAGACCCCCTCTCTTCTTGAGCCCGTGCTTCAGAGAAGGTGGCAGTTCAGAGAAGTTCAGAGAAGCGCTTCAGAGAAGTTCTCAGTTCACTCCCCATCACTTCCTTCTTAAAAACATTAGAAAGAGAGCACTACCATATGACCCCTCAATTCTACTTCTGGGTCTGTAACCATTAGGCAAAGTGAAATAAGGCAGTCACAAAAAAGCAGATACTATAATCAAGAGCTGGAAACAACCTAAGTGCCCAGTGACAGATGAGAAGATCAAGAAGATGTGGTTTGGGCCTCCCCGGTGGCGCAGTGGTTGAGCGCTGGCTTGCAAAGCTGCCCCCAGCCTCTGTGGCGCCGGTTTGATCCCTGGCTGCTCCCCGGCCACCGGAGGAGGGTCCCACATGGCGCGCAGACCTCTCCTGCCGCCCGCTGCTCCCCTCAGCAGTGTCCTTCGGTCCTTCTGCCTGCTCTGCTCCCCGCTCTGGCTCTGGTGAATTCTCTCACCCTCCCGCGCTTCTGACTGCACCCAGTGCTTGTATATATAAATAAATAAATAAATCTTAAAAAAAAATATTTGGAAAAAAAGAAGTCACATAAGAATATAAACTAATGGCCAATTAAAAAAAAAAAAAGAAAAGAAAAGGGAACACAGATCTTTCTGGAAGTCACTGCGTCTGTCTGGGAGAGGCATTCCCTGGGAGCATTGTCATTCTCCCTCCTCCTCTGCCTTCTTGCCGGAACCTCCTTTTGTATTCCTAGGAAGTGTCCTTCACACTTTAGCCTAAATGAGTGGCGCCCTGCCTAGGAGATGAGCAACAACTGTGTGGCTACATCTGATCTAACTCGCGGGCATGACACCGCCATCCTGGTACCTCAAAGCACACCTGGTCACTGTGCTGGAAGCCCTCGGCCCAGCTCCTGTGGAGTCTCCACTTCCTGTTCTTTCTTAGTGAAGATCCTCTCTACTATTCCACAGGATCCTGGTCCTAACTTGTTTCTACCAAATGATTTCTTCAGGATCCAGAGCTTTGTGGGAACACAGGGACCCCCCCCCCCGACCCCGGTGCCTCCACTCCCTTGCTCACTGCCCCACAGCTGGAAGTTGTCCACTATATTCTCAAATGATGCAGAGCCTTACCTGTCACCTGGATGGAGACGGACTCACTGGGGCGCGAAGCCCAGAATGGAGCCCTGGTCTGGTGGTACACACAGCTGTAGTTCCCGCTGTCACTGGCTGTCACCTTCGGAAGGAAGAAGTCGGTTCCCCTCTCGTGTGAAGTGGAGACCTGGGTGGGTGGTGCTGACTCTCCTGCCTTCAGTATAACAAAGTGTGTCATCTCAGTCATGTGGCGGGGCCACTGGCACTGCAGGGTCACGTTCTCTCCTGTGGTCACCTCTCTGCTTGGGTGGGCTTGGAGGGAAGGTTTGGGGTAAGAACCTGAAAGACAAGAAGGCTCCAGGGTCACCCCGTGCTCCTGGTGGGGTCTCAGGGAGGAGGAGGTACAGACGCCTGGCCCCAGCCTCGTCCACTCCAGCTCCAGGAAGCACTTCTGCCTCCTGCAGGCCCTGGGTACACGGCGCCAGCAGCTGGGCCCTTGTCTCTCCCCAGCCCCCCAACTGCGCTGCAGGGGCGCCCTTGCCTCCCTCTCTGTCTCTGGTTCCTCCCTCACCCCAACCCCTGAGAAGACCCGGCGTCCTCACCTGTCACCAGGAGTAGAAGGGCCTCACTGAGCGGTGATGTTTCTCGGGGCCTCTCTCTTCTCTGGTAGTCACAGGTGTACTCTCCGGCTTGACTGACTTGTAGACCAGCGAGGTGAAACTTGGCCAGGCCCTCTGTCCAGTCAGTTGGGGGCACTTCCACCACTGTGATTCCTCCCCTTCTGAGATGAAACTTTCCCAGGCCCCTGATGGGCGCGCGGCATGTCAGCGTCACATCAGCATTCTCAGGCACCACCGCGCTGGGCCAGGCTGTGAGGGAGGGCCTGGAAAGGGGCTCTGGAGGAAGCAGAGTTCAGGGCTGGCTTCCAGGCCTCACCTGCTCCCCAGAGGCCCAGTGAGGGAGGGAGGGAAGGCCTGGAGCAGGGTCTGGTAGAGGAAACACTCACCATGGCCTCCTGTGTCTCCTTGGCCCACGCGCAGCCCTGCAGAGGAATTATAGTCCATGAGTCGTGGCCCGCTGGATCCGCCCAGCTCCGCCCTGATGTCAAGTGACCGGGCCAGGGCCTCCCTGAGGACAGGGCCTGGAACTCATGCCTGTCCCCTGGGGTCCTCCTGTCCCCACACTGGACTCTCCCCGCTCAGCGTCTCCCTCCTGGCTCACGGAAAGGCTGCGGCTCCCTCTCCCAAGGCCCCAGCGCCTTTCTGGGTTCCACAAAATCCCACAAACTCTCCTTTTCTCATCTTCTGTCCTGAGCCACCTCAGCCTCACATTCCTAGTAGGTCTGTGTCGGATTGTCTGGATTCCCACAGCCCCACCTGGGGAGGAGGCAAGAACCGTGAGAGAGATTGGGGCGGCGTCAGACACGAGGGTCCCTGGCTCCAAACAGACCTGAGGGTCTCCTCACAGTCTCCATGATAGAAGAGGCCCCACAAGAAGGTCTCCTGTGTCTGGGTGACAGTGTGGAGATAGAGCCGCCAGGGCGTGGAGCCCGCAGTGGGCTTGCCGTTGCTCATGCCCCTCCTGCCACGGCAGACACGGGCCACCACTGGAGCGCCCGGAGGCAGGGGTCTCGGTGCTGCTGGCCTCAGCACCCCGGCGTCCACACAGTTGCGGCACAGTGTAGGACCTCAGCAAGCCACGCTGCTGAGGGCCAAGGTGCCCCACTGGAACATGGTGGAGGATTCGGGGGCACTGGTGATGGGCAGGGGGTGAAAACATGCATTTGCAGAGGTTTGATCCTGTAACCCCCAGAGATACAACCGTGGAAACCATGTTTCCTCCGTAAGCATAATTGGAAAAAATGATTAACAGATGCCCCAGCACCAGCCGGGCTGAGGAGCGGCAGCCTCCTCTCCCCCATCTTCTCTCCATGTCTCCTCCCTTCTAGACCTCTCCATCGCCACCACCAATACTGGGTGAGGAAGGCTGACTCCTGGAGGGGTGAGCCCCGTCCCTGGGAAGCACTGGTTGAGGCCACCTTAGTCTGTAGTTTGAAGGTTCTGCTCCAGCATTTGCAGTTGTCTCTTGTCAGCCTTTCATACTCCCGACAGAACAGAGTCCCTGCGTGTCCTGACACAAGCCTCAGAAAATCCAAGTGGCGATTCCAGGAAAGGGAGCACCTAGAGCCATCCCCTCTCCACATGCAGCTGCCTTTAGCTTTCTCTGACTCGGTTGTTCTCTTTTGTTTTTTGTTTTTTTTTAAAGATTTATTCACTTATGCACATAATAACTTGGGTAAGGCCGGAGGTGTAGGGGGTGAGAGATTCACCAGAGACAGAGTGGGGAATACAACAGGCAGATTGACTGAGTACACTGCTGAGGGGAGCAGGGGTGAGTCAGGAGAGGTCTGCTGCACCATGTGGGTAGCTCCCTGTCCGACCGTGAATCGAACTCATGCTGCAGAGGCTGCGGATTGTTTCATAGTGCTGTGCTTAACCCCTTGCACCACCAGGGAGGCCCTGACTGAGTTGTTCTTAATCATATCTCCACATTGGCTTCCTTTGGGAGGGACTAAATCGCAAAATCATTTAATGACAATCGTTTGGGGTAAGACTCAGGCGCCAAAGTTCCATGCTTCCCAGTGATGCAAATCTACACTGGGTGAGAGAACCTTGTCTCAGTGAATCTGGCAAAACATCCCTGAAACCCACAACACACACACTCCACATCCGTGTGCTGAAAAAGACCCTTCCAAGGGAAAGTGATCTGAACAACACCAATAGTCCCGCCATTAATGCCCCAGTGTGCTAGATGCATTTTGTGTGAGCGCCGAGGTCTCTGTAAAATTACCATCCCCAATTCCGTCCACGCTGGAGGGGATGAAGCTGAGTGAAATAAGTCAGGAGAGAGACAAGTACTGCGTGATTTCACTCAGGTGGGATGTAGAGAAAGAAAACAAGGGAACAAGCTGAACAAAAACAAGTCCTAGAAACTGGCTGTGGAACTGAGGCTTTGAGGGGTCGGGGGAGGTAGGGAGCAAAGGGGAGATGGGACCCCCATGGACTGTAGTGGAGGATTTTGGGGGGTTTTGTGAAAGATGTGGTCTGGCAACTTACATCTGAGGAGCAGTGAACCTGCACTCCTCAGTCATACACAGTGTTATAAACCATGTTACCTCGATAGACAGTGACACAATGTTTAAAATAAAATTCTCATTGTTGGGAAAAATTAAATGAAATGAGCATCATGCCTGTTTATGAACGTGGATGTGAGAGAGACATGGATGTAACTCAAGCGCTGTTGATTAGGTCTTTTTTCAAGGAGATTTCCTCTTTCTCCCCCTCACGGAGCAGGCGGTTTTGTGTTTCAGTGAAAAGGAGACGTTCTCAGGCCTTTGGGCTACAATTGCATGGGCCGGTGAAAAATATGACAGTTTGTGTTTTGAAATATAAAATTCTTAAATGGCCAGAAGGTGAAGAGAAGGTGTGATGAAGAGGATAAACGGATCGACAAAATGTGGTCTAGCCAGAGAGAGGATGTATTCGGCACAAGGAGTGGAATTGTGCTGTGGGCTACGACAGGAAAGGACCTTGACAACATAGTGAGGGAAATTAGCCATCCCGCAAGGACAGAGAGTGCGCCCTCCCACTTAGACCAAGTAACTCGGACAGGCAGGGTCACAGAAGCAGAGTAGAGGTTCCCAGGGTGTGGAGAAAAGAAGCGGGGATAGAGTTTATGTTGGGGTTGATGAGATTTTGGATCATGGTCACACAGCAATACAAATGTAGTTAAGGCTGCTGAACTGAATGTGCATTGACAAATGGTTAAAAGTATAAACACGGCCAGGGGTTGGGGCCTCCATCCCCCAGGCAGTGGAAAACCATGTATATCTCTTTTGACTACTAAAAAACTTTACTCATAGCCTGTGGCTGATCAGAAGCCTGACCAGTAACATGGTCAATTAACACAAATTTTGTGTTTTTGTGCATTATGTGGTGTCGTCTTAGAATAAAGTAAGCTGGAGCCCGTAAACCAGACCTTCTTCACTCTATCCCGACAGCTCCCTCTAAAAACATTACTGGAAACGTCTTCCTAGCACACAGCTCACTGCAGGGATTGCTCCGTGGAATAGCGTAAAGGCTCGGAGTCCGGAAATTATGTTGAGAGGGAAAACCAAGTGCAAAGGACCAAACCAAGGCAAGATCTCCTCTCCTTGTGGATCTCAAGCTTTCCTGGTTTCTGGAAAGACTCATTTCTATTGTGCCGTAGTCCCCCAGCTGGGGAGAGTCTGAACCACTCATCTTTGCTTTCCTGGCTTATTCAGACACACCCAGGATGCTTCCATGTCAAGACCCCATGCGTGTGTCCCATTTCATCTAACATCATGGGTGAGCGGAAGCAACGTTTGTGGAGGGAGGCAGTTCTGGTGAGAGCTTGAAGACCTGTGCAACATGGTCGCCTCATGTCGCAAGCTCAGATCCTAACCTCTAAGAGTGCATCTTATTCTGGCAGTTGTTGTTGTTGTCATTGTTTTGGGAAGGATCAAAGAGTTCGTTCCCAAATGTGGGACACACCCCACTGGTCTTACGTGTGGTGATGTTAGGTGGACGGAAGGTGGTTAAGCTTTGCGTGATGGGTGCACTCTGCACTCTTACGGTGCTGTTGGTTATATCAACCAGAGAGCTGTTTGCAGTGAGTCTTTGATGCCTCTCCCTCCCAGTGACTCACCTTCAGCAGGCTTCAGACTCACGGCTTGAAAGGAGCAGGATATAGTTAAAATATCCTAACATTCACTTTCCTTGCCTTTACGTTACAGTTACCTTCCATTTGACACACCTCACACCATTTTCTGCCACCCTAGGTGCCGTCCCGCGAGACTTGCTGAAAAGAGGAGGAAGAGTAGCTTCAAGATCATAGTGGCTGATCAGCCTGTCTGGGGTGTTTCTTCAGGTTGGGATCCCCAGCAGCGAGGGAAGCTGGGATGGTCACAGGCGCAGCCTCATTTGAGGCTAGAGTGTTGGAACAAATGGCTTTGCTGTGACCTTTCAGGTCCTCCCTTCCGAAGCCAATTTCCGTAACTGTGCTGATTTTGGGATTGCAGCATGTCCTCCGTGCCGATCTGAAATCATTAGACTCGGAAAATCCTTGTCTGTCTCAGTCAAATGTTAGGGATTAGGGAACTAACACACACACACACACACTCTCACACACACACACACACACACACACACACACACCCCACCCCCCTACACCCCCACCTAACGCTTGACCTGACGGATTCCTACTGAGGAGATACTTGGCTGTGGAGGGCCCGGCGGTCATCCCGGTTGCTCCATGTTGTCCATTGGACAAGAACTAGGGACTGTTGCCAGATCGTTCCCTCACTAACTGTGGCAGTCAGTTCCATTATCAAAGAAGACCCATAGGGCCTCCCCGGTGGCGCAGTGGTTGAGCGCTGGGTTGCGAAGCTGCCCGCGGCCTCTGCGGCGCTGGTTCGATCCCCGGCTGCTCCCCGGCCACCAGAGGAGAGTCCCACATGGCGCGCAGACCTCTCCTGCCGCCCGCTGCTCCCCTCAGCAGTGTCCTTCGGTCCTTCTGCCTGCTCTGCTCCCCGCTCTGGCTCTGGTGAATTCTCTCACCCTCCCGCGCTTCTGACTGTACCCAGTGCTTGTATAAACAAAAACAAACAAACAAACAAATAAATAAACATGCCTCTATAAAAAACAAAACAAAACAAAAACAAAGAAGACCCATAGGCCCCCAGAGGGCAATGCTGAGCATCTGCTGAGTGTAGAACAGAGACAGTGGAGTAGTGAGAGCTTGAAGATGAGCAGAAGCATCCCTGGCAAGAAGGATCAGGGGCTCCTCTTTTGAGGGCTGCACGGGTGCGTTTTCCATCTTGGGAGCAAGGAAAGCCCGAATGAATTATTGTTGGGGTTCCTTATTCCTTCAGACCCTGGACTGGTGCACGTGTCGCGGGGGCTGCAGGGTCCCGTGTCGGAGCCTGCTGGTGGCTCAGCTGCAGCAGCCCCTGCGTGTCCTCACCCCCACTTTCCCAAATCAATGCTGACAGGTTGATAGAAGCCCTCCCCCACCAACTTCTGGGGCCCTGGTTCCAAAGCAGTACAGTTCATCAGGGTGTCCGCTTCCCTGACCAGCGGGCCCATTTGTCCCCCCACAAAATAGCTCAGACCAGTTCCCACCAGATCAGCCGTCGATCGTGGTCCTCCAGGAGCTGCCTGGTCTGGGGGCAGCACCAAGTTCTTTGAGTTTTACAGAGTTTTGTGAAGCTGTGGTCTTTACAATCATTTTCAACTCCTGCAAAGTGTGTGTGGGCTCATAGCCCTTACTTGGCCAGCGGGTCCCCCAAAGAAATTATCAGCGTGTCTGAAACTCCAAGTTTCTGTGTCTCTTCATCTACATCCATGTACTGAACCACCCCTGCTGATGTTGCTTTTGTTCAGAAAATATTAGTCTCTGCAGGTTAGAAATGTGAGTCCCAAGTCAGCCCCATCCCAGCTGACCACTCTGCCACCTTCTCCATCTGGGTAATAATCTGTGCTTCCTGCCAGATGTTGCTAGAATCTCTTAAGTAATGGGAGACACGTCAATGGAGGCACAGCCAGGCCTCCTCAAAGACAAAGGAGAGGCAGGAGCAGGAATTGGACCTGGGCTGTGTCTCAAAAGCCCATTCCTGGGGCTTCCCTGGTGGCACAGGGGTTAAGTTTCAGCTCTGTCAAGCTATCACCAGCCACTGTGGCCTGAGTTTGATCCCTGGCCAGGGAGCCGGCCCACATGGTGCAGCAGACCATTCCTGTCTCCCCACTGCTCCCCTCAGGAGTGCATTTCAGTCGATCTGCATGTTTCGCACCCCACTGTCTCTGGGGGATCCTCTCATCCCCACACCTCTCGCCTGTACCCCAGTTCTTGTAGGCATAAATAAATAAATCTTTAAAAAAAAAAAAAACCAAAAGGACAAGGGAGTGGAAATGAAGCAAGATGTTGCAAAGAGAGGACAGCGCAAGTGACGGAGAAAGGAGAATCAGGGTGGCAGAGCAGACACGCTCCTGTCACATCAAAGAAACATCCCCCAAGCGATGCAGAGCCTTACCTGTCACCTGGATGGAGACGGACTCACTGGGGAGTGAGGCCCAGAATGGAGCCCTGGTCACGTGGCTCACACAGCTGTAGTTCCCGCTGTCACTGGCTGTCACCTTCGGAAGGAAGAGGTCAGTTCCCCTCTTGTGTGATGTGGAGACCTGGGTGGGTGGTGCTGACTCTCCTGCCTTCAGTATAACAAAGTGTGTCGGCTCAGTCACGTGGCGGGGCCACTGGCACTGCAGGGTCACATTCTCTCCTGCGGTCACCTCTCCACTTGGGTGGGCTTGGAGGGAAGGTTCATAGAAATAACCTAAAAGACAAGAAGGCTCTGGGGTCACCCTGTGCTCCTGGCGGGGTCTCAGGGAGGAGGAGGTGCAGACCCCTGGCCCCAGCCTCGTCCACTCCAGCTCCAGGAAGCACTTCTGCCTCCTGCAGGTCCTCGGTACACGGTGCCAGCAGCTCTGGCACTGTCTCTCCCCAGCCCCCCAGCTGCGCTGCAGGGGCGCCCTTGCCTCCCTCTCTGTCTCTGGTTCCTCCCTCACCCCCACCCCTGAGAAGACCTGGTGTCCTCACCTGTCACCAGGAGTAGAAGGGTCTCACTGGGCGGTGATTTTTCTCCAGGCCTCTCTCTTATCTGGTAGTCACAGGTGTATTCTCCAGCTTGACTGGCTTTTAGCTGAGTGAGGCTGAACTCGGCCGGGCCCTCTGTCCAGTCAGGTGGGGGCACATCCACCACTGTGTATCCTCCCCTTCTGAGATGAAACTTTCCCAGGCCCCCGATGGGCGCGCGGCATGTCAGCGTCACATCACCACCCTCAGGCACCACCGTGCTGGGCCAGGCCGTGAGGGAGGGCCTGGGAAGGGGCCCTGGAGGAAGCAGAGTTCAGGGCTGGCTTCCAGGTCCTCACCTGCTCCCCGGAGGCCCAGTGAGGGAGGGAGGGGAGGGCTGGAGCAGGGTCTGGTAGAGAAAACACTCACCGTCTTCTCCTGTGTCTCCTTGGCCCACGCGCAACCCTGCAGAGGAATCATCAGCCGTGAGGCAGGGCCCTGCTGGAGTCTGTCACCTGCATCACGTTCTCCTGCCATCCCAGCTCCGCCCCGAACCCACATGACAGCAGAATCTATTGTGCTGTGACCAGTGGCCACAACATGGTGGCTTATCCCAACAGGCTCCCGCTAGTGCGCAGCGCCATAGCTTGAGTTCAGTGACACTGGACTAAAATCCAGCTGCTGGCAGATGCCTTCCTCTGGGCGCTCCAGGGGATGTTTCCTTTTCCTGCCTTTTCCAGCTTCTAGAGACACCCCATTCCTTACCTGGTGGCTCTTCTATCTTCAAAGCCAGCCCTGGTGGGTGAGTTTGACCCCCACCCCTCTGTACTGCTCTGAAGACCTATAGGGTCACCCTGGGACCACCCAGGTAACCCAGGACTGATAGGCCACCGCGGTGCCAACTGACCCGCAGCTGGAATTCCATCTTCCACCTCAGTTCCCTGCTGCCACGGGAAGGAACAGACCCCAGCTCCAGGGAGTCAGGGCGTGGACGTCTGGCGGCCAGCCGCAGTCTCTCATTTCTCACGTTGTCCCCCGTCACCACCCCACATTCCTCTCCCCTCAGCGTCCCCAGGATTCTGTCATTGTGCCCCAGAACCTACCTATTGCTCCCACCATCCATCCTTTATCCATCTTAGTCTTCTAGTGTATCTGGGTTTTATTTAATTGCAGTGCATGTTATTGAGGGGTATCGGCAGTCTCGGTGAAAGGAACTGCAAGTCAGTGAGACGTGCGTTGCCTTTGAACAAGGGAACCTCAGCCCCTGCTGAGTTGCCCACGGCCCTGTTTAAATGGGGAGATGAAATCTGGGACTAAGCTCCCAAGATTCCTGGTGGGCAGGTGGTCTAAATCACTGACCGGTAGCCCCTGCTCTATGTATGTCCAAACATCTTGGCCCACGAGACTGGCCAAAGGCACCAGGCATGGTGTTAAGTTCTGATTAATAATTGTCTTGCGGGCATGGCTGAGATCCACGTATTCCCAGCTGGGCAGTAAGCAGCCTGGGCATGGCCGGGCACAGCCCACCAGAACAAGCTATGGCACCTCTCTCTCCTGCCCACCTCGTGGACCTAACCTTTAAACATCTGTCCTCCCCGCTCCTCTTGCTCTGCTCTTCTAGAACAGCCAAAACACGTCCTCCTTTCCCTGCACCGGCTCCCCCGTGCATATATGCCACCTGCCTTCCTGCTCTAGGGCTAGCGAAAAGGCACCTCTGGCATTGCAGTCACCAGCATGTTTTCCTTGGCGCCCGGAGTAAATGTCAAATGTCAAACATCTAAAATTGGTATCACTTGGAAGGAGGGAGCACACATCCCCCACCTGGGATGGATCAAAATGACGCTGCGAGGTGCGTCGCCAGCCATCCGCGCGGGTGTTCGGGCGCACCTGGCTTATCACAGCCGCTCTGCTGGGAAAGGTTGTCATCCCGAGGGTAATCGGTGGTTTTGTTTTTTTTTTTTTTAAAGCAACTTTCAAGTACATGATATGCTAGTTACCATGCTGTCCGCTAGCCCCCCAGATCTTACTCATCTCATAGCTGGAAGTCTGTGTCTGACCAACATTTCCTCATTCCCACAGCCTCTTCTGCTGAGAAACCACCGCTCTGCTCTGTTTCTATGAGATCCACTGTTAAAGATTCCACACGTAAGCAAAGTCGCACACTATCTGTCTTCCTCCGACTTATCTCACTTGACACAATGCCCACGGAGTTCATCCATGTTGTCGTCAATGGTAGAATTTCATTCTTTCTTGTGGCTGAATAATTCTCTATTGTGCCTCGATGCCGCGTTTTCTTTATCCGTTTACCTGTTGGTGCACTTACATTGTTTCCATTGCTTGGCTGCTGTGAATAATGCTGCATGTGAACATGTGTGTAGGTATTTCTTCCAGAGACTGATTTGTCCTACAGATAATCACCCAGAGCTGGGATGGATGGCTCCTATGGTGGTTCTGTTTTTAAATTTTTGAGAAACCTCCGTGCTGCTTTCTGTAGTGGCTGCACCAATTTACATTCCCACCAACAGTCTATGAGGGTGTCCATCTCTCCACATCCTGGCCCACACTCACTATCTCCTCTTCTTGATGACGGGTAGTCCTACAGATGTTGAGCAGTTGCAGCAGGGACAGCGTGGTCACACAGCCTGCTACCTGGTCTTTACGTAGAAAAACTTTCCGGCCTCTCCTATTGTTGGATTCACCGTTTACACCCCTTCTTGGGGTTTTTCACAGCCATGAATCCATGTATTCATCCTCCCAACATTTCCACCCTAATGACCCCAAATTATGACCTCAGTGTTTGGCTCAGTGGAAAACCTATGGTCTTCGGAACTGTGCAGCCCAGAATCTGCATTCAGCACAGAGTGAGAGGCCTTGTGTCCCCTGGGTCCCGCTTCTCTTAAACTCTGTTTTGTGTCTGTCATTTCCTTATTCCTTGGTTCTTTTGGATTCCTCTCTCAACCCTGTTCACTGGAGCTGGACTCCGGCATACAGGAAATTGAAGTTTCTAGTCTTTGCTTACCCGTCCTCCCCCTTACCTACAATTCTCACCAACTCGGCTGCCTCCACAGCCCAACCACCACCACTTGCAATGACCCTCCTTCCCCCCAAGTCTTACCAGTGAAGAGCAGAGTCAGGAATAGGGGGAGCATGGCAGCCCTCTAACTTCCCCCAAGGATCTCCCTCCTCTTTTACTGTCTCTTGACTCCAGGATATGCAGGAACGGCTTCGCTTTGGCTTTTGACCTTCCGCTCTCACATTTCCACACTTGTCTCCTAGTCACAACCAGGAAGTGATGAGCAGCTATTGCAACAGGCTCGCAACCACATTGCGCAGGCTTACATTAACACAGAGTTCAGACCGGTGGCTTCGAAGGCCTCTTTGAGAGTGTGCCAAGTACTTGAGAAGTCTCTAGGTGAATCTTAACATCTACTGCCTCTTCTACACAGTGACAGAATGTGGCTGGACTCAGGCACTCCAGAATAAAGAGATGTTCCTCTTCCACAGAGAACTGCTATTCTTCTCTGTAGACCAGATGTGAGTGGAAATGACACTCCAGTTATGCCCAGAGAACGGACGTTTGTGGGTTGGAGCAATGACAGAGCTGACTCGAAAAGATGAGATATTGCAGAGATATGGGGAAGTGAGAGTCGAAGAGAGTGAAACAACAGGTTCTTAAAGAACGTAAGAGAAAAGGAATCCTCACTTGGCAGAAGAGACATGTTTGTGAGGGGTTTGTAAGTTGCTGACAGTAATGTGTCTCCTCACCATCTTCCACAAAATCTTCAGTAAAATCAACCTCTTCATCCAGATGTTGGTGGGGAGGGGCTCTTCGGGGGGGCCCAGGAGCCACATTTCACATGTGGCGAGGTGTAGAAGGAATGTAGGCACAATGTAAATGGTGGGTCCCACAGATGGGGAAAGACTGACATGCACATGGAAAAATCTAGAAGGTTCGGTCATCAAGCCCACTTAGAGAGAACAATAAGTATGTAATGCATATCAAAGAAGGCACACCTGCAAAGACAATGTCATCTAGGACTTCACCAGGAAACCCTTTGTAGAGCTCTAGTCTCCATGAGGACCAGGACTGTATGTGTCAAGTTTCCCTCCAAATAACACATGCCCTGCACGGGTCTTGCTATTATTTAGCAAAGTTCAGTATAGCGGAGCCTTCCTCTAATTCATTTTCTCTCATCATTATACCCTGTTTCAGTCTTTCAGTGCCTCTCCACAGTCACCTTGCTTCATCTGCCACAGGTCCTCTGCACATGCTGTTCCCTTTGCCTCTGTACATGCTGTTCCTTTTGCCTGGCCTCCCTTCATCCATGGAGCAGTTAACATCTGCTCCACATTCTGATCTCACATCACTTCTTCAGCCACAGTTTGCTCTGTGGTTAGAACAAACCTTCCTGTTATAGACTTTCAAAGCTCCCCCCTCCTTCTTTTGCTATATTTGTAATGGTGGAGATGATTAATAGTGTCTCAGTACCCCCAAGTTCCCTTCTTCCTTTAAGTAATGTACCCCTCCCCCCATTTTTAGAAGGGGACACACCATAGACCACTTTTTTCCCCAGTCACTTTTACAGCTCGACCTGGCTGGGTGACTAAGTTCTGGGTAACAGAATGTGAACCGAAGAGATGGGTTCAAATTCTCGGTCCTGCTTTGAAAAATTATTGTGTGACCTCAACTCCCCGCCTCTTTTCGTGCTGGCTCAGACCCAGGTGTGATTCTGACCTGCATGTTGGTAAAAGCAACACCGTCTCCCGCTCAACTGTGTACTGGTAAGTGGGAGAAAGAAATGTTTATGTGGATGTTTTCCCATAGGGTAGAGGAGCTCTTTGTCACAACAGCTTAAAGTGCGCCCTCATCGTACAGTGAGTTGTGCTTTGGTTCATGCATTTCTCTGTGAGCTTCACAGCGGCAGACTTTATGGTTTCTGTTACTCCCCGTAGTATCCCCAGCTCCTGGCAGAGTGCCTCGCATCTGGTGGCATTAAATGGCATGTGATACTGGTGCAGCCATTTTGGAGCGCAATCTGGATTCACCTTTAAAAAGGACAAATGGAAACACCCTGTGACCCAGCAATCACTTTTGGGAAACTCCCCAAAAAACACGAAGCCATCAACGCAAAAATTATGTGCTCCACATGTTTATTGCCGCACTATTTACAATAGCTAGGACATGGGAGGGATCTGAGCGCCCACTGTAGAGGCCTGGATGGAAAGATGGGGTCTGTGCATACAGCGAGCTGCCATGCAGCTGTTGCTCACAGCAAAGTGGAAGGAGTTGGAGGGAATTATGCGCAGTAAAGCAGGTCAGAATGACAAAGACAATGAATTTTACACAGGGGACGATAAGACAGCGCAAAGTATTTACAAAACTAATGGACACTAATAAAGAGGTGAGTCTTCTGAGGTTAAGAGAAAGCAGAAGGGAAAAAGGGTCAAAGAGATTTAAGCAGTGGCGGGGCGGAGGGGGGAAATAATATGAGTCAAAGAGAAAAAACAAAAACGATTGTGTGATAAGTGGATGGATGGGGACTCCGGGAGCAGGTACGGGGGCCTAGGGGGAGTCCTAGGGATGCAGATCCTGCACGCAGCTCCTGCGAGGTTGCTGTGGACCGCTGCTCTGTCGTGGCTAACATTTATTGAGCATTCACTATGTTTTAAACTTTCACGTGCATTGTCCACTAACGACAGCAATTCTGAAAAGTGGGTATTCTCAGTGCACCCATTTTTCAGGTCGGGCAAGCAAGTTTTGGGGAGGTCTGTCTCCTAGTAGGCCACAGTGAGTAGAGCAGCACAACGGGATTTGAACTCAGGTCTTCTGTCTAGAAAGACGTAACTGATGACCCAGAAGGAAGATGCACCCATGCACAGCCAGCAGGGTCCATGTGGTTCTTGCTCAGGACGCTGGAGTCTCAGGGCTGCGGAGCCCCTGGCGGTCGGTGCTCCTGGCTGCCACTCTGGGAAATCTCCCCCTGCAGGTGTCTAGATCCAGTCCTGTGGGGCTTCGGGCCGGCTGCGCCAGTCAGCAAGCACCAGGGTGACCAGGGCGATGAGCACCAGGCCGGCCAGCCCCAGGCGCACGAGGTTCCCCCGGGTGTAGTCCAAGGAGTCTGGGGTCCAGCAGGGGAGAGAGACGGTCACTGCAGGGCACCCATCTGCGGCACCCAGTATTCTGGGCCTCTAACCTCCAGAGCAGAGCTGGGGGCCCAACTCCTAGTCTCAAAGCTGAGGGGACGGCTGGAAGGGGGCCTGGGCTCCGGGGGTCTGAGGGAGGAGGCCAGGGGAGGGGGGGGCCTGGACCCCGGGTCTGGGGGGGAAGCCGGCGGCGCGCAGGGCCCTCACCCTCGGAGCGGACGACCAGCGGCGGGCTGCGGGCCGACAGCACGTAGGGCGCGGCCGGCGTGTGGTAGTAGCAGCTGTAGGTGCCGGGCGCCTGGGCCGCGGGCAGCGGGAAGTCGGCCCAGGGCAGCGCCGAGCGGCGGTAGAGCAGCGGCGCCCGCGTGCCCTCGCGGTACAGCGCGAAGCTCATGCCGCCCAGGCGCCCCGCGCAGCGCAGGCTCACGTTGGCCCCCCGCGCCACCACCGGCCCGGGCTGCGCCTCCAGCGACGGGCGCGGCAGCTCGTCTGGGGAGGACGACAGGACGCTGGCCACCCCGGCCTGCCGGCGCCCGCCCCTGCCCGGCCCTCCGTCCGCCCCTCCCCGCCTGCCGGTGCCCCTCGCCCCACTTCACACCCCTTCCCCAAACCGCGCCTAACCTCCCTCTGGGTGTCTTTGATTTGGGCTCCCGTGCATGGGTGTCCCGCGCCCTGGGTCTTTGATTTTCTCTCCTTGTGTTCCTACGTCCCCCCCCAGGGCGTCTGGGGCGGGGAGCGGGGAGCTGAACTGTGTGCTGCAGGTTGCTGGGCAGCATGTCCGGTCTCTACGCACGGGATGCCAGCTCCACCACCCGGTGCCCATTGTGACAAGCAAACATGCCTCCAGATTTACTGCCAAAGAGCCCCTGGGGGACAGCGTCAGTTATGCTGAAGAATCAGTCCTGTTTCTCTGGTTCTCTCTCCCTTCCTGTATCTCTCTGACCCTCCTCTCCGGCCCACATACCACCCCTGTGTGCCTTCTCGTCCCCCACCCCAGGACCTCACCTGTCACCAGCAGCTCCAGGGTATCGCTGGGCTGGGACCAGAGACCATGCCCCCAGCCTGGCCTCTGGTAGCAGCAGTGGTAACGGCCCCCCTGGGCCGGGGTCACCTCCTCCAGGAAGAACTCTGCCACCGTCTGGGACACGTTCTGGTGCACTGTGGTATCTCCAGACTTGAAGAGCGCAAACCTCCAGGCAGGTTGGGGTGCCTGGCACCTCAAGGTCACATTCACCCCTGGGGTCACAACTGCAGCTGGCTGAACCCCCAGCCATGGCTTGGGGTATGAATCTGGGAGGACTGAATAAATGGGTGCTCTGGATTCTCTGACTGCCTGGAGCACCAGGAAATGGAGGGGAAGTTGAGGGAGGAGGTACAGCACCTGGCACAGTCACTGCCCCTTTCTCACCCTCAGGTCCTGGACTGTAAAATAGGGGAGGTGCGGGGCCCCAATTGTGGCTTGACAAAACTAGCCGCAAATCAAGTAGGGCACTAATTCCTGAGCCCTACTCTGCAGTTTTTAAGCATAGTTACAAGAGGTTGGGCCCCAGAAATCCGCAATTTTCAGTGTCTTTCTACGCTGACTTACTTGCCATCTTTCAACATTTGCCAAAACTTGGTACCTGTTGTTGGAGCCATAGATCACACCAGTCCCCCAGCAAAGTCCATATTAATTAAAGACCTACAGGTGCTTTTTCAACAACTGAAGTATTAGCAAGAAATATATTGAAGAGGAAAATATGTCTTGGGGATAGGGCTGGTTGTCTTAAAATAGAAAATGAAAACTTCAGAAGGTTCTAGGTTAATATTTTTGACCACTTCAAAATTTTTAAGTTGTGTATGATAAAAGACCCAAGAAATTAAGCTGAGAAGACAGTACTGATGGACATGACTTATAAATCTCATACATGAAGAGTACAGAACAAAATCCAAGTGAAAGCTGGGCAAGGTAATTCACAGATGGAAGCCAGCTGACCAAAACACATTGGTGGTGGGGACTGCCCAACTTTAGTAGTAATCTTTAAAAACATCCATGATACTTTAGTAGTTTAAAATGCTTACATACTCCTACTTTATATTAATATGTCTTCTAAAATATAGCTTACACGTATTTAGTTATTTTTAAAATATTAAAACAACTGAAGGATATTTTCACCTACCATTTTTAAAAAAATGAAAACAATTGTTAGTGCACATTTGGGGTGAAGAGACAATGAAAAAAGGTACTTTGGTGCACTTGAGTGCGTGTTTAGAAGGCATTTTGTCCATTTCTCGCAGGATATACAAAGCACATGACCCATGGTCTAATGACTCCCCCGCTCCACTCCACACAAAGACACATGGGTATGAAAACTTCATACAGGGGCACTGGCTGCAGCAGCGATTGTGTGTGTGTGGATTGGAAACCACCTAAAGCTACAGAAAAACCAGATAAACTAGAATCCAGCCAAATATTGGCAAATGCTGGACAGCAGTTTTTTAAAAAAGAAAAACAGGTAGCTATCATGACATGGGAGTATCTTCAAGAGAGATTGTGGGCTGAAAAATGTAAGCGGTAAAACGGTATGAGTCAGAAAATAGAGAAGTACAATTGCATGTTTAAATGCCTGGCAATTCTCGGTAAGGACTTAGAGCTTATTTACGAAAGATGAGGAAGGAAAAGTCTGTGATTTCTTAATTTTCAAACAGTGAATACACATCAGCTTTATCATTCGAAATGATCATTTAACATAAATTGATAGCTAAGGTAATCGATTGTTCTCTAGAAGATTCTTATCTGAAGTTGTAGTGTGTGGGGGGTGAGGTTTGAGAGAAAGGAGCAGTCTCAGCCATCAGAAAACCTAGAAAGAAACCCAGGCGGAGGGCCCGACACTCGTGGAAAGGGAGGTCCTCTGTCTTGTGCCCTGCAGTATGTGAAGTTCTGAGTGAAAGCTTTCATACCTGTGATTTTATCAGATCCTCACAACAGCCCATCTCACAGAGAAGGACGCTGAGTCTTAGCTTGCAGAGGTTTGTTAAAGTGATTAAGGCAGTGAAAAAGGGGTTCCAGGTTAAGTCTATAGCTCCAAAGTGGATGGTCTTCAGTCCTCACCCCCAGAGGACACTAACCGGAGTGAGGTGAAAAAGAAAGAGGGGAGGGGAAGAGAAGGGAGGGAAGATGAAAGAAAAGAGAAACCGGGGTGGGGGTTGGGGGGGGTAGGAAACAACCAAAGGAAGAAAGGAAAACTAGGAAGGGAGGAGGAAGCGAGGTAGATAAGGAAATCTGGGGTGAGGTTGGCACCAAAATAAAATCTGAGTCGTTGGAAAGGGGATGTCAGCGAAGCACAAGAGACCCGATGGGGGATTTTACTCACCAGTCGGAGTGATGTCTGCATGACACAGAGGCCCTAGAGAAGGTTGAGGGGCTAGGTTTCCTCAAAGCCCTGGGCAGCTCCCAGCACCACTTCTTTGGAAACCCAGGAATCTAAGTCCCCAGACTCTCTTTGCTGTGGGAAACAGGGATCTTACCCACCCTTGTCCTCGCCTGGGTGTTTTAAATCCAGACTTCCAGCCCCCACCTACTTAAGAAGCCAGAAGTTTGGACCCAGCCCCCTCTTGTCTCTGTACCTGAGGTCAGGCCCTTGGAAAAGGCCAGACCTTTTCCAGGAGACAATAATCTGAGCTCACAGTTTCTTCTCCGTGGGGTTCAGGAGTGTGGGCCCCAGTTCCTTCCTTCACCTGGAACTCTGGTGTCCTGACTTCCATCCCCGCCCACATCAGAGTGTAGGACTCTGCACTCCCATCCTCTGGAAGAAGGGGTGGCTCACAGCAGGTCAGCAGCTGAAGAATCAGCAGGAGGGCCATGATGGGCAGGTATTGGCTGGAGCAGGAGCAGGAGCAGGAGCCAGGGCTGAGCCAACCTTCCCCTCTTCCAGGAAATGAGAACTCATCAAAGTCAGAGGCCTGCTTAGGAAGGGAACCGTGCTGGGGAGGGGACGGGCTGGGTGGCTGTGTCACAGCCCCATGGTACTGTGGGAAAATATCAGGAGGCAAGGGTAGTCATAACTGGTGGTGTTAATTCATTATAGTTTCCCCCCTTTTCTTTTTTTTTTTTAAAGATTTATTTATTCATGCATACAGGATCCGGGATACAGGTCAAGCTGTGCGGAAGGTGAGAGGATTCACCAGAGAAAGAGCAAGGAGCAGAAACAGGCAGACTGACTGAAATACACTGCTGAGGGGAGCAGCGGGCGAGACAGGAGAGGTCTGCTGCACCATGTGGGTAGCTCCAGCCGCTGGGCTGGAACCCATGCTAACGAGGCTGCGGACAGCTTCACAGCGCTGCTGTCAACCACATGCGCCACCAGAGTCCTCCCCCTTTTTTTCCAACCGGCACCTATATGCCAGACCTGCTGCGCAATTCTGGGAGCAGAGATGAATCAGATGCCATTATTGCCCTCAAGCAGCTCCCCATCTGATGGAGACATAGATGGGACCTAGACAGATTGTTATAGGCAGCCCCTATATTGAACGGGTTGCCTGGCTGTGGGTCCTCACCTGCGTGCTTAAAAGGGATTTATGAATACTCCACTGCAGGCACACACAAAAGGTTAATAAAGGGTTTATTTACAAGGGAAAAGGAAATAAGGAAAATGTACAACTCAGGGAGAAAATAGGGAAATAAAGTCTTTAATGCGTCCTACCCGATCCGCTGGCCTGGAAACCCAAAGGCACTCTCAGAGCTGGCCGGACGCTGCGAGCTGGCCGAGAGCCAAAATGGGGGAAACCCCCCCCCCCCCCCCCCCCCCCCCCCGCCAAAGCCCAGTGTCTGGCTTTATACCAACCTGGCTGCTAAACCCCACCCTCAGGTCCCAGCCACCTTCCCTTTGGTGGGGATGGGATTTGGAGTTCCCAGTGTCTTTGGCTTTGGCCTGGGGTGGGGGTGGAGTCCACAAAGCCTGTATGGGATTAGCTTTAGGACAGCCTTTTCCCCCTAACAAGATGAGTTTGTTTTTTTTTTTAAGTGACGCGAGCTGTAATTGTTATAGGACAGGGAGAGGGGCAGCCCAAACCCCGCAAACCTGCCTATTCTAAATGGGTTCTGCCATCCGCCGCATCAACACAAAACATAGGAGACTTTAATGGGAAGGAACTTTAATAAAACTAGGAAACAATACAGGTAAGGCAAAGAGTCTAGTTTCTAAGTGAAGCACCCAGAGTTACCCGTCCCCTCGTGGGTAAAAGTCCATCCAAATGGGATTGGCCCAGAGCAAGGCCCCAAAGCCTGCCTCAAGTCTAAAGCATCTTCCAGTGGGGACCCACAGAAAAGGGTCACAAACAACTGGACAAGCCCAGAAGGAAAAGAGCAAAATCAACATCAAGATAAAAGCTGCCATTGTCACCTCCCCACGGGTCTCACCCACATCTGTGTCACCCCGTCCACGACCAAAAGACAAGCGCAGTTTCTTCATGTGTCTCTAGGCTCCATGCCCCTCCTCCAGGTCTCCTTGCTCCATCCTGCTTCCTTCCTCAGTCTCTTCTGCAGCTTCTCCTCTCCCTGCTCAGCTCCACCCTCGCTTGGGTGGGGCAGGGAACCTCCCCCTTTCCTTGGGACCACCCTGTTACATAATGAGGGTCGCATAGGGCGTTGTCGAGATGCACAGAAGTACCCCCATCCTCGGGGACAGAGCCCGTGTTGAGCTGCCACCTCAAATGACAGGTCAGCCATTCGCCCTCTCCCAGCCTCCGTTTCTCCTTCTGCAAAATGGGCTTCCATGGCCTCCCCGGTCGCACAGCGGTTGAGCGCTGGGTTGCGAAGCTGCCCGCAGCCTCTGCGGCGCCGGTTCAATCCCCTGCTGCTCCCCGGCCACCGGAGGAGGGTCCCACATGGCGCGCAGACCTCGCCTGCCGCCCGCTGCTCCCCTCAGCAGTGTACTTCATCTGTCTGCCTGCTCTGCTCCCCGCTCTGGCTCTGGTGAATTCTCTCACCCTCCCCTGCTTCTGACTGTACCCAGTGCTTGTTTAAACAAAACAAACAAACAAATAAATAAAACATGCCTCTATAAAAAAAAATTAAAAAAAAAATGGGCTTCCACAGTCAACTGTGACACGCCACCCTTGCATCCTGTTTCAGGAGGGTCGCGGCAGAAGTACTGGGAGTGTGTCCTCCGGAGCGGCTTCTCGGCTGAGAGAGCGCGGCGGTAGGTGGGCCGAGGCAGGTGAGCACTGGACCCGCCCTGGGGCGCCGCCATCTTTCCGCCCTCCGCCTAGGCCGCTGGTCTGCGCCCTGCGCACGCGCGGGGTCAGGCGGCGGCGGCAGCGCCTCACCGGCCGGGACCACCACTCCCAGGTTGCGCCGCGGTCTGGTCACCGCGTGGGACTACGGTTCTGCGCGAGTACTCACGCGCCTACTCTGCGGGGCCTGACGCGCAGGGACCACAACTCCCAGGGTGCCCCGCGCTCTGTGCTAGTGCGCACACGCGGACCCGGACGGCAGCGCCTGGCTCGCAGGGACCACAACTCCCAGGGTGCTCCGCGCCTCGCCGCCGCCGCCGCCGAGACCAAGATGGCTGGGAGTAAGTGTGAGCGCCGGCGGCGAGGGGTGGCTGCCGGAACCCCGAGCTGTGGCGGGTGCAGGTTGTGGCGGAGACATTGTGAGGATGGTGGGGTCCGGCCGGAGGGGGGCGCAGAGGTCACTAGAGGCCTCCCCCAGGGCGGGAATGGAGGGGAGGGTTAGAGGTCACCGGGGCACGCTGCGCAGGGGTGACCCTCCCTCCCCGCCTCCCCAGGACTGGCCGCCTTCCTCAAGAACGCCTGGGCCAAGGAGCCGGTGCTGGTCGCGTCCTTCACCATTGCGGGCCTCGGTGCGTGAGTGCTCCAGGCGCCAATGTGCGCCGCCCCCGCTGGCGTCCTGGCTTCACCTTCCGCCCCCCCGAAGGTTCCTCCCCTTGGCATTCCAGCCTGTACCCGCCAGGCCCCCTCGCCGCCCTCAACGCGGTGCCCTCACCCGGTGCCAACACCTCACGACGTCCCCTGGCTTCCCTCACCCCTAGTGCGACGGCCCCTCCCCACCCCATAAACCGGAGCCGTCCATCATCCCTCTCAGGAGGCCGAGCTTGAAAAACAATCTTTTAAATTCAAAGATTATATCCGGATCCAGCCCTTCTACAACAGAGCTGCTCATACTTGGTGTTCCTTTGGGTCCTGTTGAGGGCTCTTGTTAATATCCAGTAGGTCTTGGGTGGGGCCTGGGACTCTGCATTTCCAGCAAGTTCCCAGGTGCTGTCAACACTGCCAGTGCACAGGCCCCACACAGAGAGGGGGTTCTGTTCTAGAACACAGCTGTCTCTTTTGCAACAGGCATTTGAAATGGGGCTGGTGTGAATTGAGATGGTGCAGTGCTATGCTCGTGTAAAGTGTACACTGGATTTCAAAGATTTGTGGTTTAAAGTATATGTAAATATCAAAGTTTTAGTGTTGAAATGTTTCTGGACATTTCAGTTATAAATATACTTTAATTTTGTGTCTTTTAGATGTTTTTAATGTGGCCAGTAGAAAATGTAAAATTATATATGTGGCGCTCTATTTCTATGAGACAGCACTGGCTTAGAACATACCTTTTGTACACCCTACCCCACCCCCCAAAACTCCTAGCTCCTACTCTGGTTGGAGTGTTATTTCTCAGCAACTATTCTTTGTGCAATCCTCTCTCCCTCAGTTTGTAAGTTCATGATTTCTCTGGAACTTTCTCAAGACACTGCCCATCCATGTGCCATGGCCCTCTGCACTTACTCCCTGCTCACCCCCACATACCTGCTTTGTGTCTCACTATCCATGAGTACTTGGGTCCCTCCTCCAATAAGAGGTTTCAACCCTTCTTATGGCGGGGAGGGGGGAGTCCCACGGTGCCAAGGGGCCTCCTGGGGGTGCTGAACCTCCCTGCTGCCCTCCTCCCATGCATCTGACCCCAACTTTGCCAAGGTTCAATTTTTCCCCTTTCCCCCCAGCCTCACCCGTGTCTCTCCACGGCTGTAATTCTGCCCCCCACCCCCACCGATCCCCTATACCAAGTATGCTGTCACGATCAACCAGGTCATGCCCTACTGCCCTCCTCCCCGTGCATTTGACCCCAACTTTGCCAAGGTTCAACTTTTCCCCTTCCCCCACCCGCCTCACGCCTGTGTCTCTCCACAGCTGTAATTCTGCCCTCTCTGAGCCCCTATACCAAGTATTCCATCATGATCAACCAGGTCACACCCTACACCTACCCAGGTAAGTGGGGACCAGTGTAGGCCCCACCGGGACCTCGCTGGGTGTGGGGGGTCACTCTTGGCAGGGCTTTTCTCAGCTAGGCCCTGAGATCTGCAGTGCAGTCTGGACTTCCTTTTTTTCTTTTCTTTGTCCTGAGATGGAATTCACATGCCATGAAACTCACTTCCTGTCCAATTTTGCACTTCAGTTTCCTGCTGTCCTTGGGTTGCCATCTGTGCTACTTCCTGGGTCTCGCCAGGTCTTTGTCTTCTATTTCCTTAGCTCTGTTAGATGTCTTTCTGTATCCACCTCCCTCTTTCCTCCATGTCTCTGCATCTGCATGTCTCACTCTGGCCCTCACACTCTTATCTCTACCCCAGGGTCCTGTTTTCCTCTTTGACTATAAACTGAACAGATCGGTCCCTCTTTGTGGGCCCCCAGAGATCTGCTGTTCTCAGTGGCCCAACCTTCTGTCCCCAGTGCCCGTCCGGGATGATGGGAACATGCCCGATGTGCCCAGCCACCCCCAGGATCCCCAGGGCCGCAGCTTGGAGTGGCTGAAGAAACTGTGAGCAACCTCCATTGACAGGGAGAGACCCCTCTCCTTGGATCCCCAATAAAAATGTGAAAGCCAACTGCAGAACCTGGGAGTATGTGTAATTACAGGTGGGAACAGTAGACAGTAGCCAAGGTGCACGGAAGGGTGAGTTTATTGGGGGATCAGTCAAAGGGGGAGCTGGCTAGTGTTGGGTAGGGCAGCAGTTTGTCTGGCCCCCGAGAAACCCAACTGGAATCCAGGGCCTCATCTGCTTCGAAGCCAAAGTCTTCCTCGACCTTAATCTGGGAGAAATCAGGGTCAGGTGAGTGGGCAGGAAGCTGGTGGCTTCCTCCTGGCCTGGGCCCGGTGCTCTGCAGTCCTGCCCCCAGCCCCTTCCCCGTCATGGCCTCTGGTCCGTCCTATCCTCCCAAGCTCTCCTCCTGTTTTTCCCACTTCCTCCTTGCCCGCTTTCCCCTCCCCATTCCAGTCCCTCCTGCTTCACCTCCACTCCCCAGACCAGCCTATGGGCCCCCAAGCCTACCTGTACTGGGGCCAGTTCTGGGGTCAGTATGGCCTCTGCTCGGCGTCCATCCCGGGGAGCCCGCCGCCTCTTTCGCCCACTGGGCCCCTCACCTGGAGCTGGGCTGCTGGCTTCAGGGGGTGCCGGTGTCCTTCTGGGCGGTGACAGCCCCTCTTTCTCTGGAGGCTCGTTCTCAGTGTTGCCTGGGGTGAGGGCATCAGTGCCCTGGCTGCCCTCATCCTGGCAGGAAGACAGCAGGTAAGGCTGTGTCCTGAGCCTGCCTGTCCACAACCCGCCCAGAACTCCCGCCAGGAGTCCCCCTCACCTCCAGCACAATGGTGAGCTGGCCAGCCCGGTAGTCATCACCATAGGAGTCCAGCACCCTCATGAGGAACCTGCGCCCGAGAGAAGCCCCAGTAGGATCACTGTCTCCCAGAGGTGGGGAAGGACAGACAGACACTACAGCTCAGCTCTACTCCCTTTGAAGCCAAGGTGTCCTCAGCCAGGTTTGAGGCTGAGAGCACTTGACACGCCAGGGGAGCTTTGGGCAAAACAGGGTGACCTGAGCCTCCGTCCCACCCTGTAACCGGGTGCTGTCTCTGGCACCCCACAGGCAGTGGCTTAGGAAATGCTGGAATGTACGTAATTCTAAGAGCGAGGATCAGTGCCGGTCATAGCTCCCCGGCTGGTGACCTCCAGTCTCTGGTGACCCTGCTACTCTGCCTTCTTCCCAGCCCTGCTTCAAAAAGCCCTTGGAGATTTTCTCCCAAGCTCTGAGGAACTGCTCCCTGTGTGACATCGCCTGAGGCGAGCATTTTACCTCCAGTCTCATTTACCAGTGCAGACTGGGTACCTGCTGTGTGCCCATCAGTGTGCTGGGGCTGGGGCGATCCCCAGGGACACACAGCCATTCCTGTGTTGGCAGAACTGGAGTCAGCAGGGGCAGCCAGCCATCAGCACTGCAAGAGGTCAGAAGGGAGCAAAGGGGAGGGTGATACTCATGGGCACCTCAAAAGGACAGTGGGGCAGGTCGCCTGAGAAGGGTAGGGAGCAGCACAACATTTCTGGCCTAAGAAATAGCAAGTGCCAGGACCCAGAGGTGCAAGCGTGCCGGGAGTGTTGATGGAGGGCCCACTGGCTGCCAAGATGTCACCCTGAGCCAGTGGGATCCCTGCTGCAGAGCTTGGGGCAGGAGTGACTTGGTCTGCCTTACAATTTAACTTTCGAAAAAATCAATTTTCTTTTTAAAAACTGGGGTAAAAGATGTGATAAAATGTACCAGTTTAACCATTTTGAAAAGTACACAGCAGTGGCACTAGGTTTTCAAGCTGAGTAATGTTCCAGGAGAGCCCTCGTGTTGATTAACCTGCAGAGGCCCTCGGGCCTTCCGCCTCTGGTTGCGTGAGTCACGGTGCTGTGACCGTGTGACCGAGGATGTGCATTATCTGTCCATGTCCCTGCTTCATTCTTTGCTTATGTGCCCAGAAATGGGATCCCTGGACCCAATGGTGGTTTTATTTTTAAATTTTGGGGAACTGCAATAGTGTGTTCCAGAGCACCTGACCACTGAGACCCGCTGGGCGGGGCTCCAGGTGCTGGCTCAGAAAGTGGGTCCAAGTCAGCCACCAGAATCTTTCATAAAGTAAAAGCTTTGCTAGTGGGACACATGAAAAAGGGGGTTCCCGCAGGCAGCTGTGAGGACACTGAGGGGGGAGGTGCAGGGAGATTAGGTGGAGGCCACAATCATGTGAGTGGCCTCAGAGACCAGATGAGACCAGGGGCCTGAATGGATTTTGGGGGTAGAGTCAACGATCCAGCAGGTCAGCTGTGTGGTAACAGTAAGCAGCAAAGGGGAGTTGGATCTCTAGGCAGAGGGTTTGTTTTGGGTGCATGTGAGTGGCGTCACTCTCCAGCAGCAGCTCACAAGGGACTGGAGTCCCGTGGAGAAAGTAGCTGAAGTGGGAGGCTGGCAGCATCCAAGTGGCACTGAGGCCTTCCAGAGGCACCAATCCACAGATCAGGAGGACGAATGTCCTGCATCTGTGCTGTCCGCTGCGATGACCACTGCCAACTGCTGCTCTTAGCAAGCCCTTGGCCTGTGGGGGCATGGCTGAGGACTGGACCAGCTACGTGGCCCATTTATGCACCTGGGGCCACTGAGGAATTGAGATTTGTCATTAGATTTCAGTTCATGAAAGCACCAACTGTGCCACTGAAAAGGGGTAGGTGGCCAGTGCCAGCAAGGAAGTGAAGTTCTGCATTCTCTTGAATAATTAGGCGTGGCTGCTGGGCGCTGTTGTAGCAAAAGCTGCAGAGGAACTGATTTTCAATATCATGTTAAAGTTTATTTTAATGAACTTACATTTTGTTTTCATTAAATGTCACCATCTGTGGCCACTATACCACACACTGCGGGGGTGGGGGGAGAAGAGGATGCAGGTACAGCCCTGGGCCCACTAGGTTAAGGTTTGGGCAACAGAGGATGAGCCAGGCAAGAAGGAATTGGGGTGGGGGGGGGCTCTAGACAGGTGGGTAACCTGGCCACCAAGAAAGGGCTTCAAAAAAGAGGGTGCGCCCCCCAGGATCAGCAAGGTGGGGGGACTGAGGCCAGCACTGTTGTGCCCTTCATTCCTGGGTGGCAGAGATGGGGACACAGTGCATGGCAGGCTAGCCCCAGAGTTCCTGCCTCCTGGGTCATAGTGACGTGAGGAGGGACATGCTGCGCTCACTCACAGCTGCCTTGTGATTCTGGGTCATTTGGGTAGCACCCTTAGCTGACAGTAAACTGAGAAGGACTGTCGCTAACGGGAAGTCACACAGTAAAAAATGCTTTCGACCAGGTGTGAACCTCTAGGGCCATGCTCCCTGGTGGTGTACACACTCCAGTCGGAGCCCAGGGCAGCCCTCCCAGGCCCAACTCCACTCCTGGGCTCTTTGGTCTCACCCACCTACTCCCCCAGCCACATCCCAGCCCTTGATACTGGGCAGATGGGGAAGAAGGTGGTGTAAACATTAGGTAACAGAGGCAGGCAGGTGGAGGGCACACCCGGTTCCCTCCAGGTTACCTCCGCTCCTGCTGCAACCTCCGAGTGATCCTCTGGACCTGGTGGAGCCGGTTCAAGACCCGCTCGTTCACCTGTGGGAGGTGGAGACAGCATGCTGTCATCTGACTCTCTGCCGTGACTGTGGCTAAAAAGCTTCCTGCACCCACCCCTTCCCCACCTGTGCCCTCCCTTGCTGCCTCCAAGGTGATGTAGGGTCCATGCCTCATAGCTCTACCCCTCAGATCTCAGCTCAATGTAACCAACTCTGGGTCCTCCCAGACTGCTCACCCACCTGCACCCCATCCCCACTTCTCTGTTCCCTTGTTCTGAAGCTTCATTAGTGCCCAAGAGCCCTTCTCTCTAGTCTCCCCTTCCAGGATGGAGTTTGTGGCTGGGTCCCTAGTACCTCTGGCAGAACCTGGGAATGGGGCGCTGTATGAGACAAGGACCAAGTTCCTTCAGGCAGCCGCTCATCTGTAAGACTAGCTTGGGAAAGGAGGAGAGAGAGTCGGAAGAGCCGTGAAGGCCCATTTCTGCAGATGCAGGTACTCTGGGGAGTCTTGAAAAACCGGAGAGGACAGGGGTAGTTGTGGAGGGAGGAACCATTTTTCCCTGAGCTGAAGGTTGTAGCAGAGGCCAAAACTGCCTGGTAAGATACACAGTATCCAGTTTCTATGCCTGGCCCATCTCTACAGTGTCACTGCACATCTACACGTGTATATTCACGCCTTACAAAGACACTGAACAGGCAGGTGGCTGTCGCTGTCCCAGGTGCTGAGCAGCAGCACGGCTGCCACAGGGTGTGTGAGCCCTTGGCTCTGGTGTAGCTTCAGGGACTTATGTTCAATACCAGAGCAGACCTGCTCCTGGTGCTCCCACGGCCCCTTCTACCCTTGGCCTGGCATGCAGGTCATTTCCCTTCTGGGCCGAACTCTTCTCCAGTCCTGGGTGAGTTTAGTGTTCCCCAAAGTCCTCAGTGTGCTCCCCAGGATACTGGGTGCACTTTTCCCCTCCAGTCAGCCCCAAACATTCCTATTTGGCCTATGACTATGCTCCAACAGAGCTTCCTTATTTGTTCTTGGCTACATCCCCTCCTGTTTCTTTGACTCCCACCCCGGCTCAGCCCCTCCTATTCCACCTGAATTCCCAAACCAGCCTTCTGCCTAGTCTTCTGGCCTCTAGGCCCCCCTTCCAGAACTCCTCCAGCACCACTGTGGTGGACTGAATGGTGTTCCCCTAAAAAGGTGTACTGTGTCCTCAACCAAGACCTCAAGATGTGACCTTATTTGGACACAGGGGTTTTTCACAGAGGTGATCGAGTTAAGGGGGTCACGAGAATGTGCCTTAACCCAATATAAAGGTGTCCCTATCAAAAGGGAAAGCTGGGGGACATACATATAGTGAGATTACCACATGAAGTGAAGACAGGTCAAAATGCCAGCTAGCACCCTGCAAAACACCTGGAGCTGCAGGGCTACCTGGCACCAGTGCTCAGGAGCAACCCTGAGCTTCCAGTCTGCAGAACTATGATACCTGTCTGGAATCTGGCCACTCAATCACCCAGTTTGTGAACTGGTTGTTCACAAATACCATCAATTCAGAGTCTCAGACACGCAGCCCCAGCATTAGCCCTCTGTCTGAAACACTTCAGCAGTAGTCTCCCTCTCCAGAAAAGAAAGGAAATCCAAGCTTCTGGCACCAATGTTGGGGGGGTCTTTCAGGGTGGGGTCCTGCCCACTGCTCCACATCATTCTCACCAGAAAGACTAATAACAGTGATTCAGACCAAAGACCTAGGTCCAGGGCAGGGGCCATGGGGATGAAGGGGCAGAGACACAAGAAGACCCAAAAGCGGGATGGATGGGAGTGACAGGCATTGGGAATTGGGGAGATCTGAAGACCTCTATCAGTGGGGAGCAGAAGTGTCATCTCCCCCCAATTCTGATGCCAGGGGTCCTGGAGAGCTCTCCCGGTGACTGGCCCATAATCCACGCAGAGTAAAGGAGCAATGAGTGCCGTGCTATTCAGCTAAGTGAGTAAGGCTGGGCAGGCGCACAGGCTGAGAACGGGAGGGGGTGGTAATTTAGGCCACGGGATCTCAAAACTGGGGGGTCCGCACTCACCTACCTGTTCGATCTCCCGGCAGCGCCGACCCAGGGCCTGGTACTTCCTGCGATTTAGTTCCCGCTGGCGCCGCCGCCGGCCTCGGGCAGCCTCTTCCTCTTCCTCTCGCTCCCGGAGCCCCGAACCGCCCAAACCCCCAGCCACAAACTCTACTTCAGTCTCCAGCTCGCTCTCTAGGATGTGACCGCCGAACAGCGGAGGCAGCGCCAACTCGGAGCCCGGCGGCGCCGAGAACTCTTCAAAGCCCACGGCTGCCATGGTCCTGGGAGGATGCGGGGAGGGGGAGCTGGGTTCAGAGACCCTAACACCCTGCTCGAGCGCCCTCCTCCCCAGACGTGGGTTTCCACTGCCCAAACCGGCCTCCCTCAGAGCAGGCGTCCGGGCCCCCAGCCCCCCTCCCTCAGGCCCGGGAGTCCAAACCCCCGCCCGCTTCTTCCCAGGGCGCACAAGCGTTCGAACCCCGAACGCTTCTCGGATGCAGGAATGCGGACTCCGGAATCTTGCTCCCCAAGGGCTCGAGGAGTTCAAGGCCCCGACTCTTCACTCAGACCCGAGAGCCCAGGCCTCGAACCTCCTCTTCGCTCAGATCCCGTGGTCCAGACCCCCGGCGCCGGCCCGGGGATGCTCGGCACAGGCGACCCCGTCCTGAGGAGGGCTAAGCGGGAGCCGCGCATGAACTGCAAGCCCAGCAGCCCTCGGAATGAACGCGCACGGCCTTTTGGGGCTCGCCGCTCACCCCCACACCACTTACCCCTCTCTCTGCTCCAGTTCCATCTCCGTCCCGCTCCGGGCGCCCTCGGCCTCAGAACGTTCAACCTCGCAACCTAACCTCTAGGTGAAGGGCCCGAGAAACTCTCTGTCCCATCAGGCCTCGCGGCCGCCGCTACGCCTTCTGGGAGTCGTAGTTTCCTGCTTCCGGCTCCGCTTCCCAGCTCCGCTTCCCAGCCCCTCCACCCCCACCCCGAGTTCCCGCTGAAGGCCTCGCTCTGTCGTGGGACGCCCCCACCGTCGTGTGAGTGGCCTCAGTCTTTATGCTTGACTCGACGCCCTGTCGTCCGACGCCGGCGATCCTCCGCTTGGCAGGCTCCGTCCTCGGCGGGCCGTGCGCCGACTGCGCCTCCACGCCCCTGCTCTCCCTTCTCCGCCTCGCGCCAGGTGCCAATAAAGTTGTTGTTGCAAAGGCGGCCGTGACGCGGACCAATCAGCGCGCAGCTTTGTCTCGCTCGCGGCGCGGGATGAGACGTCATCAGTGAGCGCCGACCGGTGTCTGGACGCGGTTTTCCTAGAAACAGTCGGGCGAGCGGGCGAGAGGTGAGTGTGAGGTACACGAGGGCGGCAGGGGAGCCGTCTCCCCGGGCCGGGGCTGGACGTGTGTCAGGAAGGCGGGCCTTCCTCCCTCGGGTGACGGCTCGGGCGTCTTACGTGCTCAGACGGTGTGAGAGCCCTGGAGCAAACGTCGCCTGACCTCGTAGAGCTTTGCTTGGTGCCTGGGGGTGGAGAGAGGCTTCGGCTTACAATTATTTAAATAACCACTCGGGGGCGGGGGAGCGCCTTAGGGCTCCCACAGGGCGTGCGGGTGTCTCACCGAGAACCTGTCTCGTCTGCACTGGGGTTCTTGAGTCAGGGAGCTGGAATGTAAGACGAGAGCTAACGAGGTGTTGGGCCAGTAAAAGGTGAGGGGGAAGAAGTTGGTGAGCTCAGGGAATGTGAGTCGGACCCATGGACCAGGGGCATAGTGGTAGAGGTGCGGCTGGAGCGGTTAGCTGGAATCAAGCAAGGTCGTTCTACCTACTCGGTGACAAGCAGTTGGGGTAGTGAGCGTGAATTTCTTGCAGAAATTTGGCCTTCTTGGGAAAGACAGGCATTAAACAAAATGTTAGTAATTTAGAGTCTCTGGGAAGCCTTCAGGCAACCTAAAGAATTAAGAAGATGTATCACAGTCCAAGAGTATCTAGTCTGGGGTCAGAGGACTCAAACTCAAGAAATAATGTCTAGTTAGCATTATTTCCAGCAGCCAGGCTATAGAGGCAACCTAAGAGCCCACTGATAGGACTGGATCCAGTAGACGTGATTTGTCCACATAATGAAATACTATTCAGCTATAGGGAAAGATGAAATGCTGTCATTTACAGCAAAATGAAATAAGGGGAGTATTCAGAGTGAAGTTAGCAAGAAAGAGAAATATCTAGCAATGTCACATCTATGAGTGACATAAGAAGATAAAGCAGGTTAGCTGATGAAACAAG
This sequence comes from Talpa europaea, assembly GCF_964194135.1. Classification (NCBI taxonomy): domain Eukaryota; kingdom Metazoa; phylum Chordata; class Mammalia; order Eulipotyphla; family Talpidae; genus Talpa; species Talpa europaea. The sequence goes on from NC_140084.1 coordinate 50,151,923, forward strand.
TAATCTGTAAACTAATGGATACTGATAACCTACCTAATTGAGGTTTCTAAGAAAGAGGGAAAGAGAAAGAGGGAAGAGAGAGGGGCAAGTGGATGTAAGGGAGAAAAAGTAGGAAAGATATTAGATATAGAAAAATATGTAGAATGGCAAATTAAAAAAAAGAATAAAAGAGCAAGATTCATGGTGTGTGGATTTTAGCTGTGCATCCCTGTTTTTATACTGGTTAGGAAGCTGGCCACAGAAGGGGAGGGAACAAAGAAGGGGTTGGTCTTATGGAGAGGAGAGGAGAGGCCCCAGGAGAGGAAGAGTTCTTTAAGAAAAACAAAAAGTGGGCTTCCCCTGGTGGCGCAGCGGTTGAGCGCTGGCCTGCGAGGCTGCCCGCAGCCTCTGCAGCGGCCCGTTCGTTCCCCTGCCGCTGGCGAGGGTCCCACAAAAAAAAAAAAAGAAAAACTAAAAGCAGTGGGGAAGATAAGGTGGTGGGGTACCCCTTGTGAAGGAGTGCTGCCAACCTTTCAGACTTCACAGGACTTGTGGAAAATATATTTGTACAGCACTGGGGTTAGAAGGGGAGGCATCTTGTGGTTAGTGGTGGCCTCCTGGGGGCGTTAGACTATGAGACCCTGCCTAGTTGCCCTGATGGCTAAGGAGGTCAGTATTTTAGCATATCTGTCACCCATTTAGGGTCAAACGGGGGGGGGGGTTAAGTTTATAGGGGGGAAAAAGATATGAGCAGAGGTCACCTCTCATAAACGGAGGTCTCTCTGATGTCTCAGAGAGGCGGGGTCTGTAGGGCATAATGAGTCTTGTCAAGGGAAGTGGGTGTGACTGGGGACCATACAGGTTTCAGGAGGCGTGTAGGTGGATGCATCCAGCAGGTATCTGCTGAGCGCCTGTTATGTACCAGGCACAGCTGGGAGCTGGAGACCAAAGCCAATGGAGTTACATGTTCCTGTGGTGCCTGCTTGCTAGTGGGGTTGATGGAAGACGACCAGGGCCTCCTGAGGGAGAAGCCCCTACTGTGAATGAGGAGGGGCGTGGTGGGGAGTGAAGTTTCAGGGAACCCTACTCTCCCACTACAGGCTGCAGGATGTCTTTGGCAGATGAGCTCCTGGCTGACCTGGAGGAGGCGGCTGATGAGGAGGAAGGAGGAAGTTATGGGGAGGAGGAAGAGGAGCCAACTATTGAGGATGTGCAGGAAGAAACACAGCTGGATCTCTCTGGGGACTCGGTCAAGAGCATTGCCAAGTTGTGGGACAGCAAGATGGTGAGCAGACCAGAAAGAGGTGGGGATCAGGGGGGTGGGGACATGGGCCCGGCCCTGGGTTCTGACCCATCTCCTTCCTGACCAGTTTGCTGAGATCATGATGAAGATCGAGGACTACATCAGTAAGCAAGCCAAAGCTTCGGAAGGTACTTACCTCCACCTCACTCTTGTACGTTCCCCCACCCCCACCCCACCCTCGTCTCTTGGCTCTTTGGCTGCCTGTGACCTTGAAAGTTGGGTCTGTCTTCCTCTCAACCTTTTCCAGAGGCCTCTTTTTCATCTCAACCCAGCCTCTATTCCCTGAAAATATCTCGTATTATAAATCTGACACTTCTTAGTTTCTTGCTCTGTGCTGAGCAATTGTGATTGGATGTAACTTGAGGTTTCCCTGACCTTACTGATTCATTGTCCAGTCAGAGGATTTCCCTACACCTGGAAACTGCTAGTCAGATGATTTACTGAACATTTTCTTGAAGTCAATACCTTCTTTTCCTGGTGCTTACCTAAGGAGGGGGGTCACTGCTGCTGCGACTGGGGACCTGGTATTGTTTGGTACATGGATAGTGCTCGTGAGCATTTAGACTGTCAGAGCATCGCCTGGGACCTCTTCTGCCTTCCAGGCGTGACTTGTGCGGGTCACGTCTAGGGTGTTCACTTCAGCTCTCAGAGGGCAATCCTGTCCGCCCCTATTCTTCCTGTCCTTCCTGTTGAGGTTGGACTCTGGGAGAGAACTGTTGGTAACAGGGAGCCAAGGGAGGCTGTGGGGCATGGCTGTGGGGGGTTATCAGCAGTTTCCAGGTGACTCACTCTTTAAAGTTTTCCTGGGATGCCCTGGGGCTGAGCCTGCTCTGAGAAGGTACGGCGACTAGTGCAGCTAGGCCAGGCCCAGGGTGCTTGCTGAGCAGGGCTGGCTGTGAGGAGGGTGCCAAGCCTGCTTCAGGGGCAGTAAAGCCCTGGTCTCTGGGTGGGCCTTTGAAGCTGGAGTATATTGGCCAGGCTGAGTGCCACATGCATGGGAGAAAGAAGTGCATTTTGGGGGGGCGTCATCTCATCTCAGTCCAGAGAGCTGTGGGGAGGCACAAAGTGACATTTTCTGATGTCGCCTAGAACATGGAAGGGGAGGTGAGCAGGAAATGTCAAAACTGGGTAGCAGTTGAGTTGAATGGCTGTGGTGGAAATGCAGGGGGAGTGAGGAGACGCTGATCCTCCCCAGAGCTGAGGGAAGGTTCCTCATGTCCCGAGTCTTCCTGGCAGCCTGGGAAATGGACACTGCTTGTCCTCAAGGGGCTTCCAAGTTCTGGGGAGCTTGGGGAGCCAGGAGAGTGTTTAGTTTCAGGGCAAGATAGGGCTTAGTCTGCGTGTACCTAGAGGACAGAATGGAGGGAGAAATGGGGTGTTTGTGGACATGTAATATCTCCCCTGGCTGTCTCTTTAGCCCCTGCTTCCTCCCCACCCCCTGTCTCCCTGGCTGTGGACCCGGAAGGGAGTGCTTAAACTCACCCTCACACTCAGGCTTTCTTGCCCTCACAGTGATGGGACCAGTGGAAGCAGCCCCTGAATACCGCGTTATTGTGGATGCCAACAACCTGACTGTGGAGATCGAGAATGAGCTGAGTGAGTGTCGAGGAGGGCCGCAGAGCCAGCCTGCCTGCTGTCCCTCACAGCAGACTGTTGTCTCCAGGAGGGCCAGGCAGAACTCAGGTCTTTCTTGGGGTGCTGCCCCAAGCTCTCCTGTTAGCTCTGGCCCAGGTGCAACTACTGGCTTAAGTAACCGTGGCTTATGTCAGAAGGAGGTGACTAAAGTCAGAAGGAGGCTCACCTGCGCAAGTCTGGGTGAGCCTTCCAGGCACCTAAGATCAGGGCCTGTCTGTAAACCCAGGGTGGAGCCCAGTGGAAGGAGATGTCCCTGGGCCGTCACCTGTTCCTCAAACAGACATGGACACAGACACCGTCCTGGGAACAGATGCAGAATGTAGCAGGCCAGGGGGGCTGCCCTCTCACACCTCCTGTCTGGGAGGAAGCAGGTGTTTACAGAGGTACAAGGGCAGGTGCCAGGAGGGGTGTGGTGCAGGCTGATGGGGTCGCTGGGGAGTGGGGAGCTTTGCAACCTACTTTCAGCAAGACTGAGCTCCCTAGTGGAAGAACAGGCTGGCCTTAGCTTGTCACTGCTGCCCTCAGACGCCCGGCTCTGTCTTGTCGATCGGCCGTCTCTTCACATCTCACCAGCAAAATGGGAGCGAAGAGGAGAGCGCAGTTCTTTTCTCTAAGGGACTGACATGTGGCTTCAGCCCACACCTCGTGAACCTGAACTAACTGGTGTGGCTGCATTTAGCAGCAAGGGTCACCAGGACTTGGAGCCTTATGCTGGTGCCCAGTGCCCCACTAAAGTTCATGGGAAGGGGGGAGATGACAGCAGCAGAGTCGCCCTGCCCCCTCACCGGACACCTCCCATCCTGTCCTCCTTAGACATCATCCATAAGTTCATCCGGGACAAGTACTCGAAGCGATTCCCTGAACTGGAATCCCTGGTCCCCAATGCGCTGGATTACATCCGCACGGTCAAGGTGAGCGCAGAGGAGGGGAGGCTTGGGAGAACTGCAGCCTCTCTGCCAACACAAGTGTAGAGGCCAGCAGCACCAGCCAACAGACCCCTGTCTCAGCTGGGGGGAGTGGGGGAAGCTCCCTTCACTCAGCTTTTGGCCAGAATGCTCCTGGCGGGGCTAGAATGGGAGCAGGTGAAAGAGGCAGAAGGAGTGATGCTGGAGGCCCCAGATCCTCTACTGCCCACCCCCAGGCTGGGAGGGATTGGAGCCTGGAAGGAAGGTTTTCCAGCTCCACCATCCACTCTGCCTCAGCATCTCTGAGAGGATCAGAGCCCATTGAAGCAGCTTGAGAGGAGTCTCCCTCCCCCCACTGCCCCAGCCAGTGCTTCTCCCACATCGGTCAGAGCAAGTGGCGTTTGAATCAGACCCAGAGGCTGACGGGGTAGCCCTGTGGAGATAAGGGAAGGAATCCTAAGAGCCAAGGTGGCCACAGACCACCTTCAGGGAATGAGACAGCAAGGAGGCGGCAGGAAGAGACCCGATGCCTCTGACTTTGGGCCCTAGGGAGTGCTGAGGGAGGGTGGGGCCAAGTGATGGAGGCCCCTCCTGAGGCCCGTACCCTCTCTGGCTACCCCCCAGGAGCTGGGCAACAGCCTCGACAAGTGCAAGAACAACGAAAACCTGCAGCAGATCCTGACCAACGCTACCATCATGGTCGTCAGCGTCACTGCCTCCACCACCCAGGGGTGCGTACCTGGCAGGGAGAAGGTGGGCATCAGGGCCAGCCTCAGCCCCCATGACGGCAGACGATGATCTTCGAGTCCTGGTGGCACAGAGTCGATCTCAGGACAGTCTGCTTCAATGCACATATGTTTAATAGGTGCCTCCTGCAAACCAGGCGCCGTGCCGAGCTCTGGTGTCCCCAGTGAATGAGGACACCTGGAGTCTGGTCTTGAGGGTGAGGCAGAGGAGGAGCCTGTCATTAGCAGTGTTTGTGTCCTGTGCAGCTGGAACGAATGTGGTTGGGAGCGGGGAACAGAGGGACGGGAATTTGCTTTGGCTCTCTGGGTCTCTGCGCGCACCTAAGATCAGGGACTGTCTATAAACCCAGGGTGGAGCCCTGTGGAAGGAGATCTCCCTGGGCCGTCACCTGTCCCTCAAACAGACATGGACACAGGCACTGTCCTGGGAACGGGCGCAGAATGTAGCAGGCCCGGGGGGCTGCCCTCTCACACCTCCTGTCTGGAAGGAAGCAGGTGTATACAGAGGTACAAGACTGAAGGGCAGGTGCCAGGAGGGGTATGGTGCAGCCTGACGGGGTCACTGGGGAGTGGGGAGCTTTGCAACCTACCCTCAGCAAGACTGAGCTCTCTAGTGGAAGAACAGGCTGGTCTTAGCTTGCCACTGCTGGGCAGTGACCTTGAGCATTCCCATGACTCCCGTGGCCCTCCCCTGTGTGCTTTGCAGCACCTTGGGAGCTGAGGGGGCTGGGCTGGGGTTTGGGATGCAGGAGAGTGGGCTCAGCCCCTCGAAACAGCCACGTCAGCCATCAACCCTGTGCGCTTTCCCTCAAGTGCTCACCCAGCACTTTCTGAGTGCAGGCACCCCTGAGAGGTGGGCAGGCCCAGCCTTCACCTGACAGGAGGTCTGAAAAGTGGAGAGGCTCTCACTAGGCCTGACTAATGGCAGGCAATGTCAGTCTCTGAGGAACACGTTGGTGGTGGCCGTGGTGAGACTCAAAGCTGAAGCTGAAGGAGGAGGACTAGGCTGGCGAGCTTGGGGAAGGGAGGTCCAAGAAGAGGGGACCCATGCAAAGGCCTGGTACAGGGCTGCCTCCCTCCAGCAGGGACCAGAGTGGGCAGGGTAAGGCCCCACACCAGCTAGCAAGCATGGTTGCTGCCCAGGACAGCGATGCCCAGCTGCCCTCACTTCCAGGCCTCAGTCCCTGGGACTTGTAATTGTCCTGGTGCCGCACACATGTGTACCCATGTGCGTGTGCAGCACAGCAGAGTGCCTGGGACTCCCCACCACAGGCAGGCCACGGGGCTGGGGGGTATAGTCTGCTCCAGCCATTCCCCACCCGCAGGCAGCAGCTGTCCGAGGAGGAGCTGGAGCGGCTGGAGGAGGCCTGCGACATGGCCCTGGAGCTGAACGCCTCCAAGCACCGCATCTATGAGTACGTGGAGTCCCGGATGTCCTTCATCGCACCCAATCTCTCCATCATTATTGGGGCGTCCACAGCTGCCAAGATCATGGGTGAGGTACCAGGCCCCAGTCGAGGGAGGTTCCAGAATTGGTGACTCAGGAAGTCATTCACCTTTTCTGTATAACAGCAGCTTTGGCCCCAGGTCCCAGCACCACATCCCAGGCCATCTCCCTGGCGCCTCTCCTGGAGACCTCAGGGGTCAGCCAGCCTGCCTTTTATGGATGCAGGGAGGTTGCCGTCCCCATCACAGCTGGGGGCACACAGGCTATAAAGGAAGGTGACCACAAGCCTAGTGAGGAGGCCGGCAGCCCTAGGCTCTGCGCTGAACCTCGTTTTTCCTGCCTGGTGGCATGGTAGGACTAAGGGCAGGTTCCCTGCTCCTGGGGCACTGTCTGCAGTCTTCAAGTGCCCCCTTGGGCTCCTAGAGCCTTCCACCCAAAAAGACAGCTGGGGGAGTTTGGTCAAGTCATGGGATGGCTTTTGCCACCACCAGCTCTGCTACTGCCCACTCACCACGCCTGTGTTAGGGGCTGGTCTTGATTCATTTGTTTGATGAGACAGGCTTCCAGTCCTTCAAAGCACCCAGCTGGGGCCTGGCACACAGCAGATCCCATCACGGGGAAACCCACGGCTGCTCTTCCCGCAGACGGGCCCCCAGGGAGCCCTGAGCTAAATCACACCCAGTCTGTGGGTTGGGTCAATCACCCCCTGGGTAGTGAAAACATTATAACACCCATAGGACACGGCCCCAAAGCAGGGGTATGTGGGCTTCAGGACTCTGGGGCCAGGATCCTATCGGGCTGCTGACTCCCTGTTCACTCTCAGGCGCTTGCTTTCCCTCTCTGAGCCTCTCTGAGTCCCCCCTCTGAAGCGAGACACATGAGCCCTCCCTAGGGTGGTCCCAATGGGGAACCAACCAGAAACTTCAAGGGTGCAGTACTCGCTGAACCCCAGACAGATGCCCACGCGTGGTCTGATCTCCCTCCCCCACTGCAGGCGTGGCCGGTGGTCTGACCAACCTCTCCAAGATGCCTGCCTGCAACATCATGCTGCTCGGCGCCCAGCGCAAGACGCTGTCTGGCTTCTCATCCACCTCCGTGCTGCCCCATACTGGCTACATCTACCACAGCGACATCGTGCAGTCCCTGCCCCCGGTGAGGCCCGGGCTGTGGGTCCATTTGTAAGTGGGGAGAACAGCACCTGCCTTGGGTCTGTTGGGGACTGGAGTGCCCCAACACTTGTTCAGGCCTAGCGCCTACCAAGCTATGTGAACGCTAGCTTTTGAGTCCAGGGCATCCCCAACATTGCCCCAGGATTCGCGAAACTACGGTCTGTGTTAGCCAGTAGCCCCCGCCAGGGAAGCTGCAGCGCAGGGTCCAGAGCCTGGCACTTGGCTTCCCGAGACCTCTCCCCAGGAGGCACCAGCCTCTGGCCTCCACGTGCTAGTGCACAGGGAGCCCAGCAGGCCTTGGAGTTCGGTGTCCTCTGCGGGGCTCCGCGCCTGCCTGCGTGGGGCCATGGAGGGGGGCTGAACCCTTGTAACCCAAAGACCCCACCCTGAACGCCATAGTTGCCCAGGCCAGAGAAGATCAGTGCCCTTGAGCCAGAGTCAAGGGCAGACTCTTCGGGTAAGTTGAGGTTCTTCGCCATACAGCTGTGCTGGTTTTATCGTTGCTGCTGATTCTGTTGTCACCGCAGCCTGTGGCTGTGGCTCTCACATGCTCATCTTGATGTTTCCCAGCCATCTTCCTGTCATAGCTCGTGGCCCAGATGGGTAGTTGTTCCTTTAAGTACAGATTCTTGTCTCCAATCATTTTCTGTAGGAGCCCGGTTGTCTATGCCAACCAGTGTAAGTTTTTAAAATTCTGTAAAAGGTGGTTGAAAGCAAGCCTGGGTGATCTGATGTGCCCCGTTGCCACAGCAGGATGGCTGACGCGCCGACAGGCAAGGGGAGAGGCAGTGGTGGGGGTCTGGAAACCCTCACCTCTGCCTCCCTCTGCATTGCTTCAGGATCTCCGGCGGAAAGCAGCCCGACTGGTGGCAGCCAAGTGCACGCTGGCAGCCCGTGTGGACAGCTTCCATGAGAGCGCAGAGGGGAAGGTAAGGAGCGGGCGGCTGCCTGTCAGTCCATGGGGCCAGTGGTCTGTCCAGGAGACCCACAAGAGTGCTGTGCTCGTGGCCTGTCTCTGCGGCCCCCACGAGGTCAGCTTCCCCTCCCTCGGGTACACTTGTTTTCTGTAGTTGCTGCAACAAATCCCCACAGACTTTCAGCAGTCTGGTTTGTCATCTGACGGTTCCATGGCTCACATGTCAGGGCACCCACTCCTGGGGTCAGGGATTAGGACGAGGACACCTTTGGATAGAATTTAGTCAACCCTTGACTTCCACAGCGGGCATAGTTGCTCTCCTGGTGTCCAGGCGGGCATTGCTTCCAGGTGTAGTACTCACTCCCTCTGACTGTTGGTCTCCATGCCAGGACACTGCAGGGAGCCATGCAGTGGGTGCTTGGGTGTAGAAATTCCCATTCTAGTGGCACTGCCATTTTAGTTGAGGAGGCAGAAGCAACATATCTCTGGCCTGTCTGGCAAATGCCAGAGAGGAACATAGGATATTGGTGGCGTGGACAGCTAGAGGCTGACTTAGCCAGGCCATCAGGGAGGCTTTTCTGAGCAAGCAAAGTTTGGGGTGAACTGAGTGAAGTTAGCAGCTGCAACCCTTGACTCCTCGGGCAGAGAGTGACTGACCCAGGCAGAGAAAACAGTGAGTGCAAAGGCAAAGGCCCTGAGGCCGAAGAGCAGTAAGCCCAGGAGCAGCAGCTAAGGGACCTGGGGCAGATCGTCTGGAGCTCCGTGTGCCCCAGGGAGAACGCGGCTGCCGTGGAAGTGCTGAAAGGTGACTGATTTCAGGGCTCTCCTGAAGCAAGTACCGAGTGAGATTTCCGGGAGAAGATGGTGGAGGAGAAGGGGCAGTACTGCGGTTGACTGCCTGCCTGCCTGAGTGCAGGGAGCCTGGGTGGCTGGTCGTGTTGAGTACGGGCTGGTTCCTGGCCAAGGTCAAGGGAACACTTGGCTGTGGGGGCGGCATCAGAGGCGAGGTCTGCACTCGAGCCAGCGTTACGCTGCGGGCAGAGCTTAAACCCTCAGGACCGAGAGCAGACAGGCGCCTCCAGGCTCAGGTAGGGGCATGTGGGGCCACCCTTGGGAATGGCCACAGACCCCTGCGCCCCCTCCCCTCCCCAGGTGGGCTATGAGCTGAAGGACGAGATTGAGCGCAAGTTTGACAAGTGGCAGGAGCCGCCACCCGTGAAGCAGGTGAAGCCGCTGCCTGCACCCCTGGATGGGCAGCGCAAGAAGCGAGGCGGCCGCCGGTGAGTGCCCGGGGGTGGTGGGGCGGGGAGGGGCTTCCACCCACTCAGCTGACTTGGGGTGCCCCTACCCCAAGGTACCGCAAGATGAAGGAACGTCTGGGGCTGACTGAGATCCGGAAGCAGGCCAACCGCATGAGCTTTGGCGAGGTCAGTGCCCAACTCCTGCCGTGGAGCTGGGGGGGTTGGGGGGGCGCCGCTTCCTCCTTTTCCTGCCCACCTGCCTCCCCCGCTTCCTCTTCATCTTCCAGTCTAGCTCATACCGTTGCTACCACCCAACCAGCCAGCCCCAAGGGGCACTGTTCCACCCTCTGTGCTTGCCTGTCAGCCCAGGCTGCTGCAGGCCTCCATCATCCCTTTCACTCCCTTCCCCCTGCCCTGCCACGCATGTCCCTTCCCAGCGTCATGCCTGCTGGAGTCATCATCCGACATCATCGCATTGGGCCTGCAGGACTAACTTCAGTGCCTCTGTATCTGTTCCCGTTCAGACATACACGCACACGCGCACACACACACGACCCCTCATCTCTCAGCTCAGGTGGAAGAAACCGGTCCCACCTCCTCACTGGGTCCCCAGCATCACCCCGTGCTTAGGTGCCCTGGGGTGCCTCACTGGGCCTTGAGAGCGCCAGCTCATTAGGGACCTGCACTGGTGCCTGTAGGACCAGCTGGTCAGTGAGCCTGGGCCTCTGGTTGCTCGAGGGGGCAGCTAACTCCAGAATGCCTCTCCCTCCAGATTGAGGAGGACGCCTACCAGGAGGATCTGGGCTTCAGCCTGGGACACCTGGGCAAGTCGGGCAGTGGGCGTGTGCGGCAGACACAGGTGAACGAGGCCACCAAAGCCAGGATTTCCAAGACACTGCAGGTACAGGTGTGGGGCCAGGGGAGGGAGGCCTGGACATGAATGGGACAGCCCCTGACAGCACGGACCGCCCCTGTCTTCCCCCCACAGCGGACCCTGCAGAAGCAGAGTGTGGTGTACGGCGGCAAGTCCACCATCCGCGACCGCTCTTCAGGGACTGCCTCAAGTGTGGCTTTCACCCCACTCCAGGTACCTGCTCTGCTCCCTGCCACTGGTGGCCCCTCTCCTGCCCACGCTCCAGCTTGCGGGGAATGGCGATGGCTTTTGAGGGACACAGGTGGTTTCTATACACTGAGTGTCGAGATTAGCTGGGACCAGAGGCAGGAAACGGCCATGGTCATGAGCTTGGGCTGTCTGTAGGATTGGGTTGGGACCCTGCTGGGGCATCCAGGTCCTTTGTCCCCCTGAGCCGGCTGCAACCCCTTCTTGAAGCTCAGGGTCCTCGAACCTATCCAACGGCTGATGTGTTGGGGCCACCTGGGCCCACACGAGACTGTTGGGGTAGTCTAGGAAGTCCAGTCCTCACCACTGAGCACAGGATGGAGCCAGGCAGGTTGTCACACCTTTCTACCTTGGTGTGCACCTGCCAAGCAGCTAGTGTGGCCATGGCAATGTGCGTGGTAACAGCTCCTGTACTGTCAGCAGTATCTTCTGAGCACCTAGGAGGTTCCCAGATGATCAAGGTCTAAGGACAGAGAACAGACAGGAGACAGAAAGCCTCGCCCTCGTGAGTTCCCTAAATAGGAGCTTTGGGGGACTGGTCAGTGCCTTTCATGTTGCCTGAGTCTGAATCCCACCAAAAGGACCTGTGGGGCCCTGGCATTTCATAGTTCTCTTATTGGGGGGCTGGGAAGGTGTTGGCGAGGGCCAGACTGTCTGTCCTCATCGCCCCATGTCCTTCACCTGCCCAGGGTCTGGAGATTGTGAATCCACAAGCTGCTGAGAAGAAGGTGGCTGAGGCCAACCAGAAGTATTTCTCCAGCATGGCCGAGTTTCTCAAGGTCAAGGGTGAGAAGAGCGGCATCATGTCCACCTGAGGGGCCATGCCCTCGGCAGCTGCCCACTGAAGGGACTTGGGGCCCTGCCCTTCCGAAGGGGGCAAGGTTGAGTAGAGCTGGGAGGTCTGGCCCAGAGAGCCTTCTTTCCCCTCCGCCTGTGCCGGGTCTGTCCAGGGAGGCACCGGAAAGGGCCCAGCCTCCAGCACCAAGATTGCTGCCCCACTTGAGGGCAGAGCCAGTCTCATCACACTGTCTTTTTTATTTTTAGCTGGGAGAGGAGATACTTTTGGAAAAAGTACAATTAAAAGCACATTACTGGGATTTGTGCTTGGGGAATTGTTATTTATTGGAGGAGACAGGGCTTGGTTCCTGACCTAGGTGGAGTCTGGGCCAAGCCCCGCCTGTCACTTCCTTGTTGGGTGATCCAAGGAAAAGTTCCCTCTGTCTGTAGACCCTTAGGCCAACATCCACCTTTTTTTTTTTTAATTTATTTATTTATGCATACAAGAGCTGGGGTGCAGGCCAGAGATGCAGGGGTGAGGCGACATACCAGAGACAGAGTGGGGAGCAGAACAGGCAAACTGACTGAGATACAGTGCTGAGGGGAGCAGCAGCGAGACAGGAGAGGTCTGCTGCATCATGTGGGTCACCTCCCTGGCCAGGGATCGAACTCATCTGCAGTAGCTGCAGATCGCTTCATAATGCTGAAGCTTAACTTACCCTTGCACCACCAGGGAGTTCCCAACATCCACCATTTTGATGCCCAAGCAGTGTGGTTGCTAAAAGTCCCAGCTTTTGACACAGGCTGACAGGTGGGTCAGGGCCTCCCCGTTCTATGTGTAGGATGTCCCCTCACCATCAGTACACTCTGCTCTCTTTTCTAATCAATGTTTGCTCCCACCGTGGGGTGCCAAATTCGGACTAGGGTGGTACAGATAGGATCCCTTCACTATCAGTGCTCCTGCCGGGGAAGCCAGAGAAGACCCCAGTCTGTCTTGGGGAAGCAGGCTCCTCCACTTTGGCAGAAAGGTTAGACTGAGGGGCCAGGTGGCAGGGAACAGCTCAAGCAGTCCCAGTGCCTGGCGCAAGACCACCTGCCACCTGCGCTGGGCCCGGAGACCCTGTGGTCTGAGCTGCGCTCACAGAGCTCTAAAGAGGGAGCCCTGGGCACTTCCCTTACCCAGGAGGTGGCTGCACTGGGAGTAATCCACCCAGTGGGAGGTGATGCCTGTATCTCTGCCCATCTCCTACTCTCCAGCTCATACTTTCTCCCTGGGGGTCTCCGGATTGCTGGCTTGCCTGTCTGAGCTCTTGCTCTTCCTGTTCCTCTCTGGGCTCTTGCCCTCACCATTTTGGGCTCTATTTCTCAACCCCAGTCCTTCCCTCAGCTCATATCTCTGGGCATCAGCTACTCTGAGTCTCCCACCCCCAGGTCAAAGTGTCTACACAGCTGAGAAGTTCCTCTTACTGGCCAGGTGACCCAGGTCACATAACTTTTCCCACATTTATCACAGCCTTTAGATCAACCCTGTTTAGAGGGTGACAACCTCTGCTTATGGCCCCCCCGGGCCCATCCAATGGGGCGGTAGGGAGACCTCAGGGAAGAATCTGAGTCACCTGGCGCTACTACCCCATCTATGCTCTGGACAGCACCTCAAAATTGATTATGCAGCATAATTGTTTGGAAAGCTTGTTAAAGCGGGTTGCCAGGCCCAGAATTTGTGATTCAGTTTCTCTGTGGGGGGACTCAAAAGCATTTCCAATAGGCTTCCAGGTACCACACTTTGAGAACCACTGCTCTAGAAAATTCTCTATCAGTGGTTCTCAGATCAGCAGCATGATGTATTCTTAGGATTTTAAGAAATTGCCATTTCCCATCCCCAGAAGTTGATTTCATTGTTCCAAAGTAAGACAGTTCCTCCCCCTCCAAGGAGGAGTCAAGTTTGGGAACCATTACTCCGGATCCCTGTTATTCCAAGTGTGGTCAATCATCACCTAGGAAGATGCCAGAAAAGCACTCCCTGGAGCCCCCTGAATCGATCAATATTTCAGTAAATCCCCGAGATCCCCAAGGAGGCGCCCTGCTCCAGGGACCACAGTTTGAACAGTGAATCTCTAGGTCAGTAATTGAAATGCCAGCGAGCACAGGGTACACTGGACACCTTGTGGAAACTCAGATCAGGGAGTCACTTCTTTGAGTCTGTGGAAGTGGCAGTGTCAGAGCATGGCATGGTTACCGCAGTCTTTCTCCCTTGCCACAGGGGTGCGGTTCTTGTTCCAGTTTCCCTGTTTTCCCTCCAGCTGGAGATGGGCACACCTGGTGTCCCATCTTGACTGGGACGGTAGGCGATTGCCTCCATGGTTCATGAAAGCAGTGCCTCACAATAGCTACACACTAGCCATGCCTCGAATGTGTGCATTCATTCATTCATTCATTCATTCAGCAGGCGGTCAATGAACCTGCCTTCTTGCTGAGCATTGGGGATGCAGCATCCAGAGACGCTGACAATTAGAACGATGGCATATGTGCAGACATCATTCCGAGCGAACCGGTGTCTCTTGGGTACTCAGCAATTTCGTCAAGAAGTTTCTCCCCCTCAAAAAAGTCACGGAGCTGAGATCTGCAGGATTAGGAGGCGGGAACCGGGTAGTTCCTGTACCTTCTGCAGCGTCCTCACAACCCGGGGAAATGGGGTGGGAGGGAGGAGAGGGACGGGGCAGGCAGAGGGGAATTACCGCCCCATGGCCCTTCGCCGCTAGCCGCGAACAGCACCGAAACGCCTCCCAGCGATGTGGCTAGCGGGAGGTGCCAGCGCCCTGGGACGCCGTCTCGGGCTTCCTTCCTCCCGCAGGTACTGAACCGCAGGTGCGCCAAACGGGCGCTTGGAGGAAGACGGTGCCTTTGCGAGGCCGGAACGGACCTGCCTACCCTGCCTACCCAGAGATGAGGGATGAGCCCCCGTCCCGCGCCTCCGGCTACGCCCCGTTTCACACGCTTTGGCCGCCCGCGCGCCACGCCATTGGGCGAAGCGGGAAGGGTGACAGTCAGAGCCGACGACAGGAAGAGGGCGGGCCCTCCTGCTCGGCCCCGCCCCCGGGGCCCGCTTTGATTGGCAGGCGGCTTCAGCTCCGCCCCCGCGTTTAAGGCACCTGTCTGGCAGCCATTAGGTACGCGGCCTTTGACGCCCACTCTCCATGCCTTCCTCCGCTTTCTCCACCCACTTCCAAGATCAGCCAATGGCTCGGGACAGGGCAGACCGCCCCCGCGCGCAGGGCCAATTACAAACGGCCCTTCACTTGACGGGCGACTGCCCGCCCCTGATCAGTTTAACTCCTCCCCCCCGCCAATTGGTGCAGGACAGGGGGGCGGGTGCATCCAATCAGCACGACACGGGCCCCTTGACTGACGTGTTGGTCCTCGCGCTGGCGTGTTGTGCCCTGAGGCGGGAGGAGGAGGAGGAGGAGCGGAGACGAAAACCTGAACCAATCCTAGCAGCCTGCGCGGGAGGCCAATCGAACGCCGCGCCTTGGAGCGACTGCCCAATCCGGCAGAGAGGGCCGGCCGCATCCTTGACAAGAACCAATGGGGCACGCCCGAAGGGCTAGAGCGACGTGCGGCAGGAGCAATGAGAGGCCTATTTTCGGAGCTGGGGGGCGGGCCGGCGCCAGAGGCGAGAAGAGAGGAGGGGAGGCCTCCTCCGCCGCCGCCATCTTGGACCGGGCCCGGTCAGCTTCCGCGGAGCCATCGGCAGACGCCGCGGCCTCCCTTGAGCCCCGACCCCGTCTTCAGAACCACCCGGGCCCATTTACCCCCACCCCACTTCCGCTCCGCGCCGCTATCGCGATAGCACCCGGGCCTGGGGCGCGAGAAAAAGGCGGCGGGTGCTCGCCTCCCCCGCCTGTCGCGATACGCTCCTCAGCGGCGGCGCCAGCTCCTGTGGTGAGAGCGTCGGGCTCGACTGGGCCGGGCCCCTTCCCCTCCCCTGGCGCCCCGCCGCCGCCCCCGCGCCCCGCCGCCGCCTGTCGCGATATGGCCGCCCGCCGGCCGGCTCCTCCACGCCCCTCGGCCCCCGCGGCCCCGGCGACCCCCGCCCCGCGCGGCGGCCCGTGGGGTGTGCGCGGCGCCGCCCCTCTCCGCGGCGGGCTCGGCTCCCGGGCTGGAGGCGCCCCGGGCCCGAGGGCTGCATCCCCTTCCGCGGGGGGCGGCCGGGGCGGGGGCGGCGGGGCCGGGACCTGGCGGGCGGCGGGCCGGGTTCCCGGTCCCGGGGCGTCTCTGGTCCTTGGCGACGGGCCGGGGGCTGAGCTCCCCGGATGCGGGAACCCGCTCCACCGGGAGCCGGCGCAAAGTTTCCACTTCTTGGGCGTGCAGCTCGCCCCTCTCCGGGAGGAGCCCCCGGGCGGCGGCTGGCCCGGCCCCCGCCGCGGGACCCGGCACCCGGCACCGTCCTCCCCGCCGCCCGCCTTCTGATTCTGACCCGGCGTTTGGTCTCCGCCGCGCTTTCTGAGCAGAGCCCACCCGGGAGAGCCCTTGTCTGCCTGCCGGGTGCCGGCCCCCGGCTCCGGCCGGCCCAGGCCACTCGGGGGACGGGGGCCTGGGCAGCAACACCCCTGGGGTCAGGCGCCTGGGGAGGCTCAGCGTCCCCAGCGCCCGCTTTCTCTGTGCCGGTCTCGCTCTCGTGCGCCATACGAGCGCCCCTTTTCCTGAGCACCAGTCTCCCCTGCAGGGGCTGTCACACTCCCGCTCCCCAAGATTACTGCCGCGACCCTTTTGGGACAGGTGTTTTGACACCTTGTCCGCCGCACTCACCAGGAGGCTGTCACTTCTCTGTGGCTTCTACCCCCATTCACATCCTCCACTGCGGGTGACAGTCTTTTGTGGGGGCCAGTTCCTACGCCCCCCCCCCCCGCTGTCCTTCCCTCACTGGATGTGTGGTGGACACTAAGCACCTCTTGGTGTAAGGAGTAGTAGAGCTGGAGATCAGCCCTAGCCACACCCACTCTGCTGGAACCCCCTAGAATTGTCCCACTTCCTAGACCTGAGTTTCCTGGCCTTTCTGGCGCAGATTGTGGTTTTTCTCCAGGGTAAGGAAACTTTCTTGTGTTGCCTTCCCTCGGGTAAGGTTTCTGCCAGCCTTGGTAATGGAGTTGTGTGTTGTCTTCTCCAGCCTTCCTCTGTGGGGCAAAGGACCATCTCAGGAGTGGGTGTCAAGGACTAAAGTGCCAACAACCCTCCTGTGGTCTCCGTGTATGGGACTGAAGCTTCTGCCCGCTCTGGGGAGGCAGAGCTTCCTAGCTGTGGGTGCTGTGAGGTGTCCCTGACTTGAAAAGATCCCCCCACACACACTGTCGTCTTTCCTAGGACGATCCCTCCAGTGTAACTTTCCAAGGTGGGGTTCCCAGCCCTTGGTGTTGAACACCGCAGAGGGGTGGTAACTGTCCTCTTCCAGGGTTTCAGATTGTCTCTGTGGTGGGGCAGCACCCCTAGTTAAGGATTGCCCCTGGCCTCCCAGCAGCCCAGGTCTCCTCACTCCCATGGCGTAAGACTTCTCTAGGGACATGACAGCCCCCTGGATTGGACAGGGGTGGGGAGTAGCTGCGCTTCAGCCCTGCTTCTCTTTTTGGCTGCTTTGTGTGATGATGTCATCACCCCTCGGTGAGGTTTTGGGTGCTTTTTTATTGGTGGTGTCCCATCATTCCCTTCCTTTTAGGATTGTTGACTCCTGTGGGTCTGGCGCATGCTCCTCCCCCACCCTGGAACTTCTGGTTGCTTGCCTAGGCCAAGATTCCCAGCTTCCTTGGTGCTGTCTGAGCAGGTTGCCTGTCTCAGAGCAGGACTGCCTCGGTTCCTTATCCTGGGGACCTTGGTGGGTCCTTCTAGATCAGTGGGCTGCCAGCCCTGTACGCATGGATCTTGTCTGTGGTGGCCTCTCCAGCCCCAGCTTCCTTTCTCTCCGGCTCTTTGCTGGGGGGCCCTCGATGTGGAGTTTTTTTCTCAAGGGGCTGTGGCCTCTGTGACTGCAGCTCCTGCCCACGCTAGGCTACCTGTCTAGGGGTGAGGGCTCCGGGCCACGGCCCTTGCCCTGCTCCAGGGAGAAGTGGTCTCCCCCACGTCAGGTTGGTACTTTGAGGTTCTGTTGGAACCACCATCCCCCAAGCTCAGACTGCTCTCCCCTGAAATCTGCGTCCCGTGCTCCAGGACTGCCAGCTGCCCGGCTGTTCCCCTCTCGGGAGTGGGGCAGGAACTGCCTATGGGCTGGGTGTCCTGCCCACCCCCCTTAAGGAGAGCAGTGCGCTAGTAGGGGTAGGAACTGGGTGTTTGCTCTCTCCGGACTGAGCCCCTGTGATGGGCGCTTGGAGGTCAGTGAGAACAAGCTCTTGTTTAAGGTTCTTGTTCCCCTCCTTCCCCCCAGGGGTAGGGGCCTCTCTGTATTGGGGCTAAGACAGTTTGGGTCTATGTGCCTGCAGGACGTAGCATTGGGGCCAGGCCCCTAAGTGCCCACACGGCGCCTCCCATGAATCTCCTCTGTCAAGCTCTGTCCAGGCCCCCGAGGCTAGCATGTGGCTCTCGCCCTGACTGAGTGTGGCCGTTTCCCCAGCTGGTCTCTGGAGGACTGAGGGGTCACACCTACCTGCCGTGTAACAAATGGGCCCCTGTGGAGATCAGGGACAGCCTCCTGAGGGTGCAGGACCTGCCCTGGTCTCTGGGTCTCTTGTGCCCAGGTGTGCTGGATGTAGCCACCAGCCACGTGTGATTTTAAACTGAAAGTGGAAATTCTGTCCTTCTGTTTTGTGGCCACACTGCAAATGTCCAGTGGTCGATAGCAAACTCTCCACCCTCTTAGACTGCTGCTCTCAAGCTGTTGCCTTGCCTGTGGGTGAGACCCTGTGGGTATGCCTCACCTGGGGTTGGCATGCTGTCCTGGGATGGCCTTGCGCTGGGTCTGTAGGGTGGCAGCTCCTCCAGTGTCAGAGCGTCATGTTTGCAGTATAGGCCCCCTCTGTGGGATGGCCTCTGCTGGCACCACAGGCGTTCTCTTGGCATAACTGTCTCTCTCCATAGTACCCGTATGTCCCCTGGTCTCAGTGTCAGGCCTTCACGTATGTGACAGCGCCCTGGGTTGGACAGGGGTGGGGAGTAGCTGCGCCTCAGCCCTGCTTCTCTTTGGCCTCTGTGTGATGATGTCATCGCCCCTTGGGTGAAGTTTTGGGGGCTTTTTTTCTTTTTATCCATACCTGGCTTCTACCCTAGGCTAACGCTCCTGTTACCTCCCCTTTTAGCTTAGTCCCCTGTAGGTTGCCAATACCTTCCTTTAGGGTGAAGTTGCTGCTCTGAGTATCGAGTATTTGCTGGGTTACGTTTCCCAAGCCTAAATCATCAGTCTTCTGATGCGTAATTCCTTCCGGTTGCAGGTCAGCTCACTCACAGCTAAGGCCCCCTTTTCACTCTCTTGTCTTTGTAAGAGTCGTCTTCTCCCGGCCTTCTCTTGGGTGTGATCTTCTGCCCCCAGACCTCTATAACCCTTCTGGGTAAGGTTCTTTAGGTTAAGGATGTTCTTTTAAGATTCTGTCCCAGAATAAACTCGTTGCGGGCTGAGGCCCTCTTCTGCTTGAGATCCAGCCCGACCTCCCTCCGGCCTCCTCTACAGCCCATATACATATGCATGTGTGTGTGCGCAGCCGTGCGCTGTGGGTTCTCTTTGTCCCTTGGGGTGTCTGAGAGGATAATCTCCACTGATATGTCTAGGGATAGCCTTTCCCCTGGTGTATCTGAGGGGATAACCTTACCCCTGATGTGCCTGAGAGGACAGCCTTACCCCTGATGTGTCTGAGGGGATACCTCTGCCAGAATTCTGGTCACCTGTGTCCCTGATTCCTATAGGCAGTGTGGTTCCTAATACTTTCATCCCCAGCAGTCGGCTGTGGGCAGTGATGGGTTCCTGCTCGAAACTGCATTTGAGTGTCCTCTGGGGAAAAGGTACTCCGTGCTCTAGGAGTTGTCCGCTTTGTGGGTCAGAGGCACACAAAAAGTATCTTTTCAGCAGATTTCTGGGGTTCTTCTGTGGGTACTTGAGGCAGTATAGGGAGAACTGGGCCTCGTCTTTGTCATTAGATAGAAAATACATCTTTACGATTCCACATGGCCCACTGTCCCCAGCCTAGTCCATGTCTGGGTTCGGACTAGGGACTAACTGTACTCCTTCCTGATTCTTGCAGCAGCGTCTGTCTTCAAGGGAGTATGAAGAGAGGGCGTCTGTAGGGCAGGGAAGATGGCGGACAAGCGCAAACTCCAGGGTATGATGAGGTGGACTGCCCACTGCCCTCAGATCTCCTCTTGGATGCCTGCTTCCCAGACAGGCCTCTAATAGCCTGCCTTCCTCCCTGGCCAGGTGAGATTGATCGCTGCCTCAAGAAAGTGTCCGAGGGTGTGGAGCAGTTTGAAGATATCTGGCAGAAGGTAAGTGCCCGGGCACCCCCAAAACACTGGGTCTCTAGGAGGAGAGCATAGCAAATGCCTCCCCTCTGGGTGTCAGCCAGAATGGGGTACTGTGTGTCCAGGTACTGAGGACCTAGGAGGAGCAGTTCGGGTGGGTTTGGGGGAGAGAGCCTGGAGCTTGACCTCTGGAGTGTGTGCGGGGCAGCCAGCCCCAGCCTGATGCCGGGATTCTCTCCCCCCAGCTCCACAATGCAGCCAATGCGAACCAGAAAGAAAAGTATGAGGCTGACCTGAAGAAGGAGATTAAGAAGCTTCAAGTGAGGGGGCTGGAGCCTGGATTCCTGTGTCCTGAGGGTGGAGGGAGCAGGGAGAAGAAGGGTTGGAGGCCTCAGTTCCGAGTCTTAAGGAAGTCTGTCCCATCTGCAGCGGCTGAGGGACCAGATCAAGACATGGGTGGCATCCAACGAGATCAAGGACAAGAGGCAGCTCATAGATAACCGCAAGCTCATTGAGACGGTAGGCGCCCAGGGCCTGGTGGTCAGATTCCTGGGTCCCCAGAGGGCAGAGGTAGGACAGCCAGACTTCAGAGGTCCTGAGAAGAGCAAGGTCCCTGCGCCAAGGGAAGGGGAGAGGTGACGGGCTTGGCGCCGAGTGGGATCAGGTTTGCACGTCCACTGGCCCTTGGCCAGCTCCTCTCCTGCCCGCGGGAGCCCCCTGCCAACTGCACTCTCCACAGCAAATGGAACGGTTCAAAGTTGTGGAACGAGAGACCAAAACCAAAGCCTATAGCAAGGAGGGCCTGGGCCTGGCCCAGAAGGTGGACCCCGCCCAGAAGGAGAAGGAAGAGGTCGGCCAGTGGCTCACGGTGTGTTGGGGTGGAGGAGAGAAGGTGGGTGCGGTCCCTGAGCCAGGATGTGAAGGCACTCTGGCTAACCTCTTCTCCCCACCCCCTCCCTGCCCACCCCCAGAATACCATCGACACACTGAACATGCAGGTGGACCAGTTTGAGAGTGAAGTGGAGTCACTGTCAGTGCAGACACGCAAGAAGAAGGGTGACAAGGATGTGAGTGGGGGGACCCAGCACTCAGACGACGTAGACAGGCTGGCAAGCAGGAGGGGCTAGCTCTTTGGGCCTGTGGGAGTTGGGGGTCTGAGCTCCTGAGGAAGCCAGGCTTGCACTGGGGTAAGGGATTCAAGAGGCAGGATGGAGGGGTGTGGTGCAGGGAGGAGGCGGGCCCCCTCAGTGCTCCACCTTGGTGTCTGGGCACAGAGTGGGACCATCGGGAAGAGGAGGGCTTGGAGGGGGTTGCTGAGTGGAAGGGTGAGCACCATGGGCAGACAGGTCAGGGTTTGAAGCTGTGGCCCCACAGTCCTAGATGGGAGGCCCCAGGACTTCGGGAGGGCTTAATAAGGGTACACGGGCCATGTGGAGAAGTGTTTTCATTGGCCTAAGGAGTTCAGTAGTCCGGACGTGCCGGAGGCTGCGTGCTGTAACCTGGACTCCCAGAGACCTAGAGCTATAGGCTGTGGGTCTGGAGGGGTGCAGACTGTTTACCTGTTGGCACGGGAAATACAGGGAGCAAGAGCGGGCAGGGGCTGCCTCAAGATGTAGGAGGTGGACCAGAGTGTGGGGGTCTCAGACTGAGGGTTGGGGGACCATGAGCTTGGGGAGGAAATAAAATAGGTCCTCACAGAGAGGGAGGATTTGATATTGGAGCTGAAATGTCAGACCTTAAAGGGACTGGGCTAGGGATGGGAGTCAGGCACCTGGAGTGCCTCAGAGCTTGACTTCTGAATGTGGGCTCCCTTAGGGCCCATAGGTGGGGAACCACAGGGATGACAAAGATTACAAGCCTCCCGGACCCCCACGGGGGAGCCCTCTTTGTCACTGCTAGGGCAGACCAGGAGTGGTGTGTGCATCTACCAGAAGGCGGTCAGACCTGGTGGGTGGCTCAGCAGTTAGGTGGAGACTGCATGGAGAGTTGGGGGCAGTCAGGTGTTGTAGGGTGGCGCTGGGGCATCTCAGGAGGGGTGCCTGAGGGCTGGGCAGACACCACACTGCTCAGGGCCGGAGGGGTTGGAGTGGGCCCCTGGGCCTCACAGGGTCAGGGACTGAGGACGGGTTCTGTGGGGCAGGCGGGGTTGGGCAGGTGTCCTGCGGCCCCTGAGCCTGGCCCTGGGCTCGCCAGCAGAAGCAGGACCGGATTGAGGGCTTGAAGCGGCACATCGAGAAGCACCGCTACCACGTGCGCATGCTGGAGACCATCCTGCGCATGCTGGACAACGACTCCATCCTGGTGGACGCCATCCGCAAGATCAAGGACGATGTCGAGTACTATGTCGACTCATCCCAGGATCCTGACTTTGAGGAGAATGAGTTCCTCTATGACGACCTGGACCTCGAGGACATTCGTGAGGCCGGGGACTGACCTGGAGCACACAGGGCGGGGTGGGCTTGGGGGCGGGCGCCAGCCCGGCTAAGCACGCCCCCCTGCCCCCACAGCACAGGCGCTGGTCGCCACCTCCCCCCCCAGCCATAGTCACATGGAGGATGAGATCTTCAACCAGTCCAGCAGCACACCCACCTCGACCACCTCCAGCTCCCCCATCCCACCCAGTCCAGCCAACTGCACCACGGTGAGGAGGCGCAGGCCACAGCGGTGTGCTTGGGCCAGGGCCTCAGACGGCCGAAAAGCAGGGTGGGCACGTGTCTCATCATCAGGATTCTCCACCCAAGTGCTGGAGAGATTGGGGATCCCAGCGAGCCAGAGCCACGTGTGGGTCCTGGGTTTGGTGGCGGAGGGAATGGTGAAGGGACCCGAGGAAGCAGGGGTCAGGTTGGGCTCCCTGAGGACAGCAGGTTCCTAGACTCTGCGGGGCCTGGCAGTGACGCCGGCTCCTGGGCTGCAGGATTTAGGCTTCCGTAGAGATCAGAGCCTAGGTATTTGCGTCACTTTGGGGCCCACGGCCTGTCAGCCAGGTCCAGCTGATGCAGGTCACGTGGTGCCTGACAGTGCCTCCTTCCCACCTTAGGAGAACTCTGAGGATGACAAGAAGAGGGGACGCTCGACGGATAGTGAAGTCAGCCAGGTGGGTCCAGTGGTGCAGACAGGATGGTCACTCATTCATCGGTTCCCTGAAGCCTGTCTGGGCACGAGTGTGGGGCTTTGGGGACAGATGTGTCAGGAGGCAGTGCTGCCCTGGGGGCCTGCCGAGTTACAGGGGCAGGCATGGCCCACAGGTGCTGTGGTGGGGAGGCACGGGTGCCTCAGACCTTGGTGGGCGCTCAGGGGGTGCTGCCCCCGAGGGGTCGTAAGCAAGTGGAGTCTGCGCACAGGAGAAGGGGCCGCTCCTGGCCTAGGCAGTGGATGCTTGCTTGCTGGCTTCCTGAGTGAGAGCTTAGAAGTGAGCAGGGGTGCAGACTGAGGGGCCCAGACCTGGGGATCAACTCCGAAAGGGTCCAACTCGCCTGAGTGGTTACAGGTCAAAAATCAGACAGGTTTTTAAATTACTTTGCTAGTTTAACTGAAGTAATGTTGATTCTAGTGTTACGTGGGTCTCAGGCACGCGTGGTAAGTCGGTCTCTGTCTGGACCACCTTGGGATCACGTCCTGTCCATCCTCAACACATTGAGCCTTTGACCCGATTTAACCCAGTCCTTCCCCCTCTGGGTACCCCTAGTTAGGTCTCATCGCCTAACAGTTCATTGTTTTCTGTGGTTCGGGGTCAAGCAGGTGTCCTGGGGTGGGGGCTTGTCAAGGCCTGGGCTTCACTGAGTGTCAGAGAGGAAGCGTTCTGCGGAGTGTCTTTCTCCGAATCCCTTGGGTCCTCTTGACAGCTCCCGCCTCAGGGAACTGCTGCATGAGAACCATGTGCTTAGGTGGGCCCTCTGAGGCCCCTGAGGCTGGGGTGGGATCTGTGAGCAGGCAGGTCTGGTGCCAGGAAGGAGTCAGCTGTGAATCCCACTTGGTGCCCATGAGTCAGGGGGACCATCGGGAAGCAGTGAGGACAGCAGCCCGAGGGGGTCCGCAGCAGCGGGGTGCCGTGCGCATATGCTGCGGCCTCTGCCTGCTGGTGTTGATGGGTGGCTGGCGGCCCCAGGAACTGGCTTCGTGGCCCTCAAGTGTCGTTCACAATGACCAAAAGGTTTTCTGCTGTCTCCCTCCTGCACGCTGGCCGACAGCTCACCGCGTCCCTGGGATGTAGAGGCTGTGGCTGTGGTTGGAGTGGGTGGTTTCTTGTGCCTACAGCGGGCTGTGTGTCACGGCCTGGAGAGACAGCATGGGGACACGTGGGGCAGGCGTGGGGACCGGTGTGAGCTAGAGTGCACCTGAGGGGTGTGCACCTGGACTCAGGAGGGGGAGGAGACCACCCAGGCCTCAGAGGGGAGGCAGCCTGGGCAGCCAGGTGGAGCGGTGAGGAGTGTATGCCGGAGGCCCTCACTGTCGTCTCTCCCCACCAGTCTCCAGCCAAAAACGGCTCCAAGCCAGTCCACAGCAGCCAGCACCCTCAGTCCCCAGCCGTGCCGCCCAGCTACTCCTCTGGTCCCTCGCCTGCTGCTCCCCTGAGCACCAACTCTGGCAACAATGGGGCCCCCACCCCCACAGCACCCCCAAGTGCTCTGGGCCCGAAGGCCAGTCCAGCCCCCAGCCACAACTCAGGCACCCCTGCCCCTTACGCCCAAGCTGTGGCCCCACCTGCTCCCAGTGGGCCCAGCACTGCCCAGCCCCGGCCCCCCAGCGTCCAGCCCGGTGGGGGCGGCGGCAGTGGAGGCGGCAGTGGCAGCAGCAGTAGCAGCAGTGGCGGTGGAGGCACCGGCAAGCAGAATGGCGCCACCAGTAAGTAGGGAGGCTGGCGGGGAGGCACCCAGGGTGCTCGTGATGGCCTCCTTCATGCTGTCTCTCTCGCAGGTTACAGCTCAGTGGTGGCAGACATCCCGGCAGAGGTGGTGCTTAGCAGCAGTGGGGGCAACAACACTGGCAGCCAGGCTCTGGGCCCCCCAACGGGCCCCCACAACACACCTTCCAGCACCTCGTGAGTGTCTGACCTCGGCAGAGTCGGAGGCGGGGATTTGGCACAGACTGGGGTTGCCCTGATGGAGGCCACATCTCCAGGATACAGGCCCTGCCCTTGCCAGTTGGGCCTTCCCCCCCCGGTCAGGTGCTCCATTCCCACTTCTTTCTGGCTGGGACATTTGCTCTTGGGAATGTTAGAGACACCCCTTGTCCAGTGGGCTTGCTGTCAGGGCCCGTGTCCTTGGTGCTGGATGGCACAGCTTTTCTTTCTGGAGGAGCCCTAGTCTTCCACCGCCTCCCCGTGTCTGCTCCCTTCCCCAGGCTCACCTGCTCCGTTGGTGGGCTCAGTGTCCACTTCTCCCAATAGACGATCCCAAGTTCCCTTCCTCCCAGATAGCCTCAAACCTGCGTCCAGCCATTCCATCAGGAGAGCCCGACCTCCTGTGTGGCGTGTAGGGAGGACCTGGGCCACCTCACCCAGGCTCTCGGGGAGCCACCCCAAGAGGCATCTGCCTGCAGCTCTCTAGCCAAGGTGGATGATTTCACGATTGGAACGTTCACTTCTCACACCTCTGCGGATCACTCCAGAAGGCCTGTCCCCTAGTGAACCTCTCAGGAGCCATCCCCTCCTTTGTCCTTGGGCCCTGTGTGCGCTCTGGAGCGTCCTGAGACCCCTCTCTGCCTGCCACCTCCCAGCACCACTTGACTTGACGGGCTCTGGGGAAGGTCTCAAAGGCTGGTTCCACCTTTGCTCAGAACCCCGCTCTCCATCTGTGTCCCTCATACTGCCCCCGGCAGGGCCTGTCTCTGCATTCTTCTGTGTGACCCTGCCCCTGACCTCCCAGGCCTTTCCACCCTGCTCTCAGCGACCCTCCTCTGAAGACGACTCCCCTTCTCCCCAGGAAGGAACCCAGTGCGGCAGCCCCAACGGGGGCTGGGGGCGTTGCCCCAGGCTCAGGGAACAACTCTGGGGGACCCAGCCTCCTAGTGCCACTTCCCGTGAACCCTCCCAGTTCCCCAACACCCAGCTTCAGTGAGGCCAAGACGGCCGGCGCCCTGCTCAACGGCCCTCCGCAGTTCAGCACCGCCCCGGAGATCAAGGTGGGCCTCCTGTGTCCTGGACTGCAGCTTTGCACTGAATGTTCCTGTCCCTCCAGGCCGCTACCTGCCCTCTCCACCCCTGGCACTGTCCCTCTGGCCTGTCTCCACACACTTGCTCTTCCTTTGGGTCTTCCTTTGCCCGCCATCCCCTCCCTCTGCTCTCTGGGGGGCCTCCCCCACTCCGCTGGACTGTCGCCCTGCTCCTTTGCTCTCTGGGTTTGCACCGTCATCTCCCTTCTCCTAAGACGTAACCGTGCTTCTTGCTGCACCTGGGCCACTCTCCAGCTCATCTTCCCTTTTCCTTGACGTACCTAAGTCCCGAGTCAAGGTGACCTCCGGGGCCCCTCCTGGTTATGTGCTGTGCTGGGAAGGAGGCAGTGGGGGCATGGTGGTCCCGCGGGCACATCTGGCCCAACTTGGGAGATGGCCCTGCAAGGCTTGGGGCGGTGGGGCCCAGGGCAGCTGGGGTCAGTGTCAGAGGAAGTAGCGCTGCCCACCTGGCAGTAAGACAGGAGGGAGGAGGTGCAGGGCTGCAGGCCGTGGTGGGGGTCCTGAGGCCCAGGATGTGTTGGGGGGCTGTTTCCAGGCCAGTGTGCTGTGACCCGGGTTCACGGGAGGCAGGGCGAGTGCGCCCAGCTGCCCAGCTCTCGAGTGCTGCCTTCGTCTAGAGCACGCACACACACCCCCCTCACACACGGTGTCTTTGGAAGCTAAGTGGCCCTTGAAGGCTCTTAGAACAGTTTCCACCCCACAGTGAAGACATTCTCAGAGTACGGTGCACAGGAAATTTGCGGTGTGTGCATTTTTCTGGAGAAGGGGGTCCGTAGCTTTGAGAGTCTCAGAAGTGGTGCAGCCATCGGAAGAGTGACCTAAAGGCTGGGCCACGGGCCTGGAACACGTCTGACAGAAAGGACACGATCAGATGTTGGCACAGTCCCTAGGGCTTTGAGTATGGGGCGGTGGGGCATGAACACTTGGGCTGTTGGGACTTGGGGAAGACAGGAAGGGACCCCTCCAGAGTGGGGAAACTGTTTAGACCTGGTGGGTCCCTGGTACCTGAGGCGGGTGGCCCAGCCTGTTCTACCAAGCAGGGGAGTGGGGGTGGAGGTGGAGGGAGCCTGCCTGAGACAGAGAGGAGAGCGCAGCCCCTGGGTCTTGGCAGTGTCGCAGCTGGCCAGTGTGTTGGTGTTCCCTGGGGTGCACTCAGGAGCGGGTACCACAGGATCTGGAGACACACAGCAGCAGCTTTTTCTGCGCGTTGTAATGTGCTGGATGTGTTTAGCATCATCCAGCAAGACCACACACGGCGTGCACCACTATTGGGGGTGTTGGTGCCTGGCTTCCCTTGCTGTTGCAGTGCTTTGGTGAACATCCTTATTTGCAGACGGCTACACGTTCTCTGGGCCTGAGGCCAGGCATTGCTTCCCTCTACAGGCCCCCGAACCTCTGAGCTCTTTGAAGTCCATGGCAGAGCGGGCGGCCATCAGCTCTGGCATCGAGGACCCTGTGCCAACACTGCACCTGACTGAGCGAGGTGAGGGTCCGGGCACGGTGGGTGTGGACCAGCAAGGAGGGCTTGGTCCTGAGCTGGCCTCACCTGAGGGGCCTGGCCCCACCCCTCCCTGCAGACATCATATTGAGCAGCACGTCGGCCCCTCCAGCCTCGGCCCAGCCACCCCTCCAGCTGTCAGAGGTGAACATACCGCTCTCGTTGGGGGTGTGTCCACTGGGACCTGTGCCCCTCACTAAGGAGCAGCTCTACCAGCAGGCCATGGAAGAGGCCGCCTGGCACCACATGCCCCATCCCTCAGACTCCGAGCGTATCCGGTAAGGGAACATAGGAGGGGCAGGACCGGGAACCTGAGGGAGGAGTCTGGACTGGGGGTCTGGCTGCCGGGCAATGTTTCAGGAGTGCGTGCTGGGCTCAGAGAACAATGGGCATCAGCATGGGTCTCTACACAGCAGTGGGGACTGAGCAGACCGAGTGGAGGTAATCAGGTGCTCCCAGCCTACAGGCTGTGCTGGGACATGGGACGGGTGGCTAGTGGGCACACGCGCCAATGCTGCTATTCCCCTGCAGGCAGTACCTCCCCCGGAATCCCTGTCCGACGCCCCCCTACCACCACCAGATGCCACCCCCGCATTCGGACACTGTGGAGTTCTACCAGCGCCTGTCAACCGAGACGCTCTTCTTCATCTTCTACTATCTGGAGGTACAGCAGGGCCCCCGGGGCAGCCTCGGCACCCCCGGCTTCGCCGCCACCGCCGCCGTTCCCCCTCGGGCTAGAGGGGTGAGGTGGGTGTCCCACTGCGGCCACCGGGACCAAACCCCTACCCTGTCCCCCAGACCTGGACCCGACCAAACCAAACCTGCCCCAGGCCCCACTTCAGTGAGCTAGGTCAGTCCACCAGGGCCTGCAGCCCCCACCCTGCTAGGTCCCAGCTGTCCCTGCAGGTGCTCAGTGCACATTCTTAGGCCTCTGTGGAACCCCCCCAGGGAGCTGTCTAAACCGGCTCCCTTAGCTCCCCTCACACAGTAGTTTCTTTTTGCAAGTCTCTGAAAGCCATTCCCTCTTCAGTCTCATGTTTCTTCTGGCCAGCATCGGTATGTTTTGTGCCCCAGGCCCATCCAGCCTAACCTCCATCTGTGGTGGGGCCCAGGTTCAGCCCTGGTGCCCTGGCCCCCTCCCCATTCAGGGGCCTGCTAATCCCTGCTCTGCCCTTCCTTCCCCAGGGCACTAAGGCACAGTACCTGGCAGCCAAGGCCCTGAAGAAGCAGTCGTGGCGATTCCACACCAAGTACATGATGTGGTTCCAGAGGCATGAGGAGCCCAAGACCATCACTGATGAGTTTGAGCAGGTGAGGGCCCCTTCCCATACCCCACACCCCTGACCTCAGGGGGTAGTCAGGGGAAGAGTTCCCCCTGCACCCCAGCTCATTCTCTCAGGCCCACCGCTCTGCCTGGGACATGGTCTCGTCCTTGTGCACCTGGCTGGTTCCTTGTCCCGTCAGCCCCAACCCAGCCCCCCTCGGCCTACACCTCCGTTAGCACGAGCAGGTGTGGTGTCTCCTGCCCGAGCCTCGGCTCCCTTGCACAGTGCCTGAGACTGGCTCTTGTCCCACAAGTCCCCAGCAGAGCGGGGGCTTGGCAGACACAAAAGGGAAAGCTGGTTCATTGATTGAACCTCCCGTTGGCACAACACTCTGGGGCCAGGCCACCTGGGTTTGAACCCAGATCTCACTGGTAACCTTGGGCGTTACTTGCAGCTGTCTGTTTCCTTCTCTGTAAATATGGGGTGATAGGACTGGGTACCTGCAGTCATGAGGATTAAACGAGTTAATAACATGTGAGTGCTCAGTGCTGCCTGCTACCTAGTGAGCGTCACGGACGTTACGTCTCGTTTCAGATTACTGTTAGTTGGTGCGTCCACGGTGGATTTTTCCACCAGCTACTCACCTGCCAAGTACCAGACAGTCCTATCCTCAGGGCTCAGTCCCTTCCCCTTGCCTCATTCAAGTTCTTGGAGCGTTTCAGACTAACCCTCATGGCGAGGCCAGCTCTGCTCCCACTTACGTCCTGACACTAAATGCAGCCTCCTGTCCCACCCTGGTTTGGTCCGAGTCATCCTCCACTTTAGTACATTTCAAAGTCCCACACCGCACTACACCCTCACCAAGAAAACCCCCATCCCCAGAGTTTTCTCCTGAGCCCCTTCCACTCTAGGGTGGTGTCATGTCTCAACGTTTCTCGAAGACTAAATGCTAGGACATGTCAAATGCTCGGTAGCCCAAAAAGCCGCAGGAGTCTTGATCATCCGTGGAAGACTCAGTACATGTATCCAGGTCAAGGCCTCGCTCTCAGCCTTGGGACCTTGGGCACGACCTCTGCAGCTTCTCCAGCAGGCTGGTCACATCTCCCACCCAAGAAGAGCACTGCAGGGAGAAGCTGGCCCAGCCAGGCCTTAGGAACTGTCCCTTGTCTCAGTTGGCCCAGATCCCCGGCCACCTCTTCGTCCACTCACTGACCGCCTTCTCCCCTGGCCAGGGCACCTACATCTACTTTGACTACGAGAAGTGGGGCCAGCGGAAGAAGGAAGGCTTCACCTTTGAGTACCGCTACCTGGAGGACCGGGACCTCCAGTGACACCGGCCCCTCCCACTGCCCTCCCCTCTCCCCCGCATGCTGATCCCCCTGCCCAGGTGAGGGCCCTGCCCTGGAAGACAGGGGTGGCCCTAGGCCTTGGGGCAGTCCCCTCCCCCAGGAAGCAGGGAGGGGGCTGGGAGGCTTTCTCCTCTCAGCCCCATCCTGGGGGGGCGAGGGCTGCCCCCTCCTCCCCTCCCCAGTGAGGGACATTTTTTGGTAAACCTATTTTCATTTTGGAAAATATTTATGAATAAATAGTTTTATATGAAGGCTGGCGGCAGCGGCCTCTCCTGTACCCACCCCAGAACTCAGTGAGCAAGCGGGGCTTCCTGTCGGCGGGGCCGCCGGGCCAGCTGGGGATTGAACTGGGAATTGTATCGCCTGCGACGATCATCTGTCTCCTCTTCTGGCTGGTCTTCCTGGGGCACTCTGCCTCTGACCCCAGCCAGCAGGGCCTCAGCCCGAGCCCTCTCGGCTGCTTCCCGCCGAAGACGTTCAGCTCGGAGCTGCTCTAGGGAAGGGGATCTAGGGGGAAGAGAAGCCAGGTCAGAAATAGGTCCTCCAGACCCCCTGCCTGCCTCTTAGTTGATGAAACTTGCAGGTGAGACCCCTCACCCATGTACAAGGATCAGGGCCTCCCTTTCTGCAATCCTGTGTTCACCCGTCTTTTCAATTGGGTGTCCCTCCCTAACCCAGCTGTAGGATACCAAGCACCATCTGGGCCTCAGTCTCTCATATAGGAAACAACAGTCCACTCTGGTACACAAGCCCTTTTACTCTAACCCTGTTCTCAAACTCTGGTCTAAAAGTAGAGGATCCCAAAGAGCTGTCTCGGTTTTATCTGCCATGTTTGGCGTATTAGGAAACTTGAGAAATCTTAAAAACACAAGTACATGCTCCCCTGGCTGCTCTGACAAGCAGGAACAAACCCCTCTGCGCTTAACAAATCTGAGAAGGTTGGATGGTGTTATGGAAACAGGCTTGAACGCCTCTGCAGGGAAGTCGGGCACAGTGGGGGTCAACAGGCCACATTCTTAGAACCACTCACCCAGTCAGCTCCTGGCCTAGTGCCTTCAGCTCACAGTCTTCCCTCGGGGCCTATAAAACCACCCCCCAGGCCTGGAACCCAGCTTCCTGCTTACGCTTTAGGCTGCTGTTTCTCAGGTGCCCACTTTTCTTTCCTGCTGCGACTCCCATTGTCACTGCTGGGCCTTCTTTTCTTCCCCAAATGTTTCTGCATCTCCCGCAGAGGGTCTAGGTGGTTCTTGATTTTGTCATCTCGACTCGGGCCAGATGGGACACCCCCTCGCTCTGGAGGAAGCTGGTACCAAGGGGGCTGGGTCTGGGCTTCCGCTGCACTCTGTCCCAGGTACGTCAGGATGCCCAGAGCTTTCTCTTGCTTCTCCTAAGAGAATTAGAAAATAGAAGTGAGTGTAAAGTTCAAGTGTATCTTCCTTGGGAGCCCTGGATGGGGATACTCAAGGCTGCTGGAGAGGCCAAAGCAGTCACTGAGCCAACTGCCAGGAATGGGGACACAACAGATCAGCATAGATGGGGTCCTGCCCTGTGGGCATGGCAGGTTCTATAACAGCCCAGAAAAGGGAGGACAGGGCAGGAGATGCAACTTGGGAGACACTTGGAGAAAACCTGAAAAGCAAAGCAGAGGAGTGACTGATGTGAGAAGGCCAGTGCCGAGTTCGATGGGAAATAAATCCCTGTGAGCCAGGGAGTGGCAGGGCCTAATTTAAATTCTGACAAGTTCTTACCACCTCCCAACCAAATCGCTGTGGGGGTTGCCACCAGAGTGGAGACCTCTGGGGGCTCCAGCATCTACTGAGCCCGGTGCAGGCCTGGATGGCAGTAACAGAAGCTTCCTGACTACAGTTCACGTTCTCCACAATCTCTGTCAGCCTGCTTGCTCCCCACATGCATGGTGTCACAACCTGAGGTACTCTCCCTGCTGATGAAGTGGGCTCAGCCAGCTTACTTTTTCCTGGCGCTTTTCTTCCTCATACTCTTTATTGCCTCTGGTCACCCCCTTGCCATCTTCCAGCAGCTCCCGGAAGAGGTCCACGGGGCCAAAACTTGAGCCTCCCGCCTCTGCTGCTGCAAGCTCAGGTACCGGGTTCTGATGCCTGGCTTTCTTCCGAAGGAATTCTGTGCGAGCCTGGAGGGAAAAGAAATGAGGCAGTACACTGAGAGCCAAGATGGGATTCAACTTAACTGCAAATCTAGTGCAAACCACAGGAAATCTCAGTCCATGATGCTGGGGGCTACAGGAAGCAGAGGTACTGTGAGCCCAGAAGGATCCATGTCCCCAGTTGGTGAGAGTGGAGTAAGGGAATGCCTGGGTTTGTAAGCTGCAGATCAAACAAACAGTAAGCCAGAGGGGTTCCCAGCCCCTGTAACACAGTAAGAACAGCTGTGAAGGCAGCCAAAATACATTTCAGGTCAAGCGATTTCTATTCCAGACAGTTCTAAGTCAGCCCGGAAAAATCTGAGCTGCTACGGATATATTAATTTTTAAAATCCGTACCACCACACAGACAGCGTCGAGGATCACGTTACCTGAAAGGACGGAGAGCTAAGTGTAAACGGAACACGTTAGGCGCTATAAAGAAAGTCTCTGGCAATGGTGGTGGTGGGGGGGGGGGTCAGGGAACAGTCTCCCCAGATGGGGCGGGGCTGGCTGTCCCACTGTGGTCCCTGCAAAGTGGCTTCCTCTCTCTGGCACCATCTCATGTCTCTGCCTAATGACCCCCGCGCCTTTACAGGAACGAACGGCGCTTGAGAGAATCCGCCAAGTCAAGCACTTTGCACGGGGTGAGCGCACAGTACAGGGGCTCAACAAACGGGGGTGCAAACCAAAAAAACCGGTCTCAGTTTCCTCGAACTGCCCGAGGGTTCACGTACACTCGCAACGAGTCCCTTATCAAGCTCCTACTCTGTGCCACGTGCTGCTCTGGCGACGGGAAGCACACGCGTGAAGGAAACCGAGGCGCGAGGCGGTCGAGGGGGTGTCGGCGCAGGTGGTCGCAGGTCCCCGGCCCCGACATCCGCACCGGGCGCCCCGCGCTTGCGCGCACCCCCACTTCCGGCCCCCACGACGCGCCTGCGCGCTCCGCCCGGGCGCCCCGCCGCCGCGCCGCCGCGCCTACCTCCTGCTGAGCGAGCAGCACCCTGCGTTCGCGCTCCTTCTCCTCCTCCCGGGCCTGGGCCTCGTCACGCCGCACGCGGGCCACATTGTCCTTGTTCCGGACGTGCCAGCTCTTCTTGGGCAAGATATTCATGGCGCCGGAGGAGTCCGCGGCCTGGCAGGACCGCCTCCCGGCACTTCCGATTGGTGAGGCGCGGCCCCGTCCCGCCGCTCCCCCCTCGCCCGGGATTGGCCCGGGCCCGCTGGCACGCCCCCTGCGGGTGCGGGGCGGGTTGATTGGCTGAGAAGCCCCCTCCCTTCGCCAGGATCTCGCGTGGCTCTGATGTTGCCTAGCGACGGCCTCCTCCCGCGGGTCTGAGTCAATCACTAGTGGCCCTGCCCCCGACGCTAGCGGGCTCGGCTGCCGATTGGCTGGCTCGCCTGCCGGTCTCCCTGCCCACCATCTCATTGGCCTGTGCCCCTCGGACTTCCGTGCGCAAGTTTGAGAGCCCGCTCGGACGCCTCAGCGCTGTTTATTGACGCTGGGAGGACAGACACTGGACAGGGACTTGGGGGCCCTGGAACTCTCCGAATCGCAGGGTTGGAAGGGCGCGGGCCTTCTCCGGTTGTGCCGTGTTGTAGAGGACGTCGCCTGGGGCATCTCAGAGTGGGACGTCACCCCAGCCGGTCTGGGAGGTCAAAGAGTCGCCCGGGCCGAGCTCAGCGCCACGGCGCGCTGTGCCAGGAAGACTTTATTCTGGGCTTCCTGGGGTGAAAGATAAAGAGGTGGCGGTGAGACGCATCCCTCTCCCCCAAGCCCCTTCCCATCCATATTCCCGGGGAGCCCTTCTCAGGCACCCCACTTGGCTCACCATCTCCATCTGACGTTTGAGTGCAGAGATGACACGTCCGTATGAGTTAGCCAGAGCCAGGGTATATGCCATCAGGATGCTAGAGGAGACCGGAATGACAGCCGCTCGCGAAACGCTCTTGCCAGTGTCACTGACTTACGATGCCTTTGAAACCGCGGGCCTGGATCTCTAACTTCAGACCCAGGAAGGCCAATTTCCATCCGACTCCTCCCTCTGACCAGGAGTCCAGGCCCCCAGCCTCCTCCCTCAGACCTAAGAGTCCAGGCCCCCGTTCTCCCTCCCAGGAGTTTGGGTCCCCAGTTCCCTCCTTTCTTAGACACACATGCAGCAGGGTCCCCAGATCCCACACATTCAAACTCAGACCTAAAAGTCTGAACCTCCTCACCTGGAGATCAGCAGAAGGGGCACAGCAAAAGCCTGGGTGCCCAGGAAGAAGAGAAAATTCTGGGCCGTCTCAGGGAGGTCACAAATAGATTTGGGGATCTGGTCCCAGATGGATGACTGTCCCCGGAATGGACCACACAGCTTAGAAGGTGGGATCCTGAAGTCAGAGGCAGGCAGAGCTCAACATAGTCAAGAGTCAGCGTCTTGGATGAGGGTGAGGGAAGGGAGAGAGGCAGGCACCTCCCACACTTACAGGAAGATGCTGTAAAGAACAGGAACAGCAGACATGGCCAGACCCAGGAGGAGGACCAAAGGGAAGAAGAAATTTGCAGTGGAAGCTCGAAAGGTGCGCGAGGCCGGGGAGCAGGCGGAAAAAAGTATGAACTGGAGGGGAGAGGAGGGGAAAGCAGTGTGAGCTCCAGCCTCTCCTTTTTCACCATCCAGTAACCCTGGCCCCCAGCCCTGTCTCAGTCAGGACCCAGGAGTCCTCATTTTTTTCCCACCATCAGACCCAGGAGTCAGGACCCCCGCTCTTCCCTCAAACCTAAAAGTCAGGATGACCTACACACCTTCTCTCACACCCAGCGCCCTCCCCTCTCAGGACTCAGTAGTCTGGGGGCCCAGCATCCTCATCCTGTAGGACCTTGAAGTCACACCCCTCAGTCCCCACCTCACCCAGCACCCAGACCCTCCTGCTTCGCACCCAAGGATCCTCCCACCCCCTCACCTTCTTTAAATAGAAAAGCAGCAGGAACTTGGCCGCATTGAGTAGGGGCAGGAGAGGACAGAAAAAACTGCCCACCCAGACCACCGTCTGTGCATAGATGAGCCCCAGCACCTCGTCGGGCACCTGGAACTCCCGTGATCCCAACATGCGTCCCAGAGCTCCGGGACAGAGGCCACCGCACAGCCTGAGGGGCAGGACCAGCTGAGTCAGGGGCGCGCCACCCGTGATTTCCAAGCTGCCCCCCTCCCGCCCTATGGGAAGTGCGGTTCTGGAGGGGGTGTGCCCAAGGGACGGCGCCTGCTTGCCAGGTAGGAGTGTGGTCAGAGAGAAGATCACCTAACACTAAAAGGGGCAGAGGCTGAGGACCTGGCCTAAAGAAACTGAGCAGTCAGAGGCCGGGATGGAAAGGGGCGGGGCAAAGGGAGTGGATGAAGGGCAGGGATCTCACTTCAGGGGAAGCTGGATGAGGAACGTGACAGCGAATCCAGTCAGCAGATCAAAGAGCATAAGTTTGTACATCTCTTGCCCCAGTCGAGTCTCCCAGCACTGAGAAAAGAAGAAACCAGGCAGAAAGACCTCAGGACCCAGGCACCTAAAGGCCTGAGCCCTTGAGTCTCCAAATTGCTAGCACATGGGCATAGTATCAGCACTTTGTCTGGATAGGTCCATACCCCCGTCCCCAAGGGGAGGACATTCTAGCACCTCAAGCTCCTCTTTCCTCCCCGAACCAGGAGTCTAGACCCCAGCTTCCCATTTCCTTCCAGGACCTAGGAGTCCTAGCGCCCCTCCACCCCAATCCTTCCTACCGGAAACTCTTTGGAATTATAGCCACAGAGTTTGCACAGCTCTTTCTCAGGATTGCCGCTGCAAGTGATCTGATCCCAGAGAGAGAAGAGCAAGACCATCAGGGAGGCCAGGCGGAGAAACACCGTCCTGGCAAGGGCAAGCAAGAGGAAGGGAAATCAGCACGGACCAAGCATCCACCGCGTGCCGGGACCTTCCTGCTGGGAAACACTCACAATTCTCCCATTTCACAGATGAAGACATTGAGGCTCAATGACGGAGCATGAGAATTTGCATCCAGATCTCACATCTCACTGGATCCCATGTCCCCCAGATGTCTTATCTGCTAATCTGTGTCTTTTGACCAGCCTCGCCAGCATTCCCGCCCACCCCAGAAGGCTGGAACCTTAGCAGGACAAGAGCAATCTGGCGGCTCCTGGTGTAGCCCTCTATCGGGGCGAGGAGCTTGAACACGGGTGGCAGCACGAAGTTGAACCCGGAAATGAAGGCGGACGGAAGGTAATCCACCCCCAGCGCTACCAGTGGTGTCTTCTGGACAAAGGCCATTTTCTGTGAGGGAAGGAGGGTGGGCCAAGAGATGACGCTGTTGGGTCTTGCAGGAGCCAGTCTAAGGTGCTCCCCCAGCCTCTTCTTCCTTGAGGACCCGGAAGCCTTGGGTCCTAATATGCCTCCCCAACCCCTCCTCTGTAAGAGCCCGGGAATCATAAAGTTAATCCCCTTCACCCTTGGAAATGTAGGTTTCAAGATTGTGTCCCCTCTTTCCCCTCAAGAGCCTGCCGCACCTTTAGCTCCACGATGTACTCCGTAACCCAGTAGATACCATAGAAGGCGGCGCACAGAAGCGCCATCACTACCAGGTTGAGCAGCACCCTCACTGACCACAGCCTGACTTGCTGCCCCAGGGTCCGCACTGAAGCCTTTTGCCGCACCTTCGCTTCCTCCAGTTCCACCTGAGAGGAGAGATGTCTAATCACGCCCCATTCCCCTAGGTCCAGTGGTCCAGCATCCCGCCTTGACTTGAAGGGAAGCCACACTGCCCCTCTAGACTTCTGTGATCCTTGTCATACCCCTCCCGGTGATGATCTAGCTCTCCCGGCCCCTTCCTTCCACGGCCCTGCCTGGCTCCCTAGCTGCACCCCTTCATCGTCCTGCTCAGCACCCCAGCCACACCCCTGCATGGCTCCATACAACACTGGAGCCTGGTGAGAATTACAGGTCTACTTTATCAAGCCCTTCCTGGCCATACCCATCTCTTTACACCAAGGGGCTTTGGGCCCCATCTCCTTCCTGCAGCTGGTTTTCCTGTACCTTTTGACCTTAGGCAAGCCTACCCTGGTCTCCACCCAGCCCACACGTTCCCCCAAGGCCCACCTCCTGAGGAGAAAGCTCCGCTCAACATCTCCCTGGAGCTCCGACTCTGGTCTAGGCCCCACTCCCACTCTGGCGGTAGACCCTGCCCCCTAGGCCCACCTGCAACTCAAAGCGGATGTTGCGCTGTCGCAGCTGCACATAGACATCTCCACAGAGGCCAAAGTCCCAGGCGGAGAACACCCGGTGACTGTAGCTGGTCAGAGCCCCCGACTCAGCCAACAATGTCTGCTTCAGCCCACGCACGGAGCTAAGAGAGAGGAGACGGGGTGTGGCAGGAGCCTGAGGGAGAGCCGTTGGGCCAGGGCCAACGGAAGGGTTCAGAGATACCCCGAGGAAGGCATACCGGAACTCAGGGACAACTCCAGAGGGAAGGGCCAGGGGTGGATGGAGAGGGACAAAGATACTAGGGAGAGACAGACTTCGAGGGGACATTGAGACTCCAATGGGGACAGACTAAAGAACAGGAGACAAAGACTCAGAAGGAGGAAAAGAGACCTAGAAAGCAGGAGTACAGGAAATAAGAGAGAGGGCCTCCCTGGTGGCGCAAGGGGTTAAGCACAGCTCTGTGAAGATGTCCGCAGCCTCTGCAGCATGGGTTCCATCCCCAGCCAGGGAGCTACCCACAGGGCCCAGCAGACCTCTCCTGTCTCCCCACTGTTCCCCTCAGCAGTGGATTTCAGTAAATCTGCCCATTCTGCTCCCCACTGTGTCTCTGGTGAATCCTCTCACCACCACCGCCACCCCCACCTCCGGCCTGTACTCCAGTTCTTGTCTGCATAAATAAATAAGTCTTTTACATTTTTTTTAAATTGATTTCAATTCACAGAGAAAGGGGTAACAGAGAAGGGCTCCGGATTCTTGGGGAGAGGGCCTCCTCCACCATGACTCCCCTTCCACCCACCAGAGAAGGGGGTCTGGGATCCCACGTGTCACTGACCGATGCAGGATGAGCAGCAGGCAGAGGAGGCCAATGGCGAAGACAGAGCACAGGTAGGTGACCGCCAGGGGGTTGCGGCTCGGGTAGAACCCGTAGAAGAGAGGTGACCATTCTAGATAGCCCTAGGGAGGGGAGGACAGAGAGGGGTCACCGTGGAGTAAGGCGGCTGGAGGGTACCGGGAGCAGGAGATGGAAGGGCCACCAGGGTACTGGGGGTTTCAGAGGTCGGCTCCCAGGGACCAGGGCACTCACCTGTCCCGAGAGCAAGTTGAAGAGTTGGCTGGAGAAGGAGACCAGGCCCTGTTGTGTGGGGTTGTAGGTTCCACACGTCGTGGAGTTGCCACCTGGGGGCCCTGGGGGAGCTTGTCCCACCCAGGTGGGCAGCAGCGTCAAGCACACCTTGAGCACGGAGGCCAGCACATTGAGAAGCAGCAGGAAGCGCAGCAGCGAGAAGTAGGACTCGGTGCCAGCGCCATATTGGCCTGCGGTGGGGGTGCAGCAGAAAGGCCTGGGGTCCTAACCCCTCCCCTCCCAGCCTCCAGGGTCCAGATCCCCAGCCCCTCCTCACACGTAGCCAGGAGTCTGGCCACAGCCCAAGATGCCACCCGCAGCCCCACCGCACCCCCTATCTTCTTCAGCGTCCACGACCAGGGTTTCAAGGTGTGCAGGCCTTTCCGAAGCTTCTCCTTGGATCTCCGAAGCTGTCGGGCCCAGTGGGTGGCTCTGGACCCCGAGACTTGAGCCTCTTGGTCCCTGGTGTATCTCTGCCTGGGCAGGAAACAGAGTCAGACAGAAAGTGAAGGCCCCAGCAGTCCCCACGTGGAAGCCACTCAAGTGGAGAAACATCGTGCCATTGATGGGGTGGTCCTGGGGCCCAGGTAAGCCGCAGCCGGGAGACTCCCACCTGGGGTGGAGGGGAAGCAGGCTGCAACTGGCTACTAATCGACAGGGCAGAAGCTCTGCTCTTTAAGGAGCAAGCATGGGGGTGAAACGGGAAAGAAAAGCAAGTTTGGGAAGAGGTTCTGGGAGGTGCAGAGCGGGACACAGAGAGGCAGTGCATGCTCCCCGCTGCAACCTTGCTCCTCTTTCTCCCTCCCACACCCCCCAGCATATTTGCTTTCTCAGTACTTAACGCCTATGTCAAGGCTTCTGCGTTTCTCTATAGGCTAATTGCAAGAAAAACAATGCAAAAAAAAAAAAAAAACAGGAGGAAAAAGTGATACTGTGATTTATAACAAGAAATATTTATATTTGGCATTTGCCCCCATTCCAGGCACACAGCTCCTAAAAACCTTGGCATATCCTCAGTGATACTGAGAGCGGTCCAGGTGTCTGCCCGTTGACAACGCTTTCAACGGCACCCGAGTTTACACCGAGGCCTTGGCTTTGGCGGCAGGGAGGATGCGTACTGGCTGTCTGGGAACTGAGCTGAGCGTAAAGGGCGGGGCCTGCGCGGGAAGGAACACCGCGGGAGATGGGATCTGCCCCCAGTGAGGTAATCCTGCACACCCAGGTAATAAAGCCTTCACTAAACCTCAAAGGACGGGTTCGGAGAGCTTCTGGGTTGGTGGACACATGGAGATTCGAGGGTGGTGCCCTGGAGCTGGCATGGGAGCTCCGTGCCCTTTTCCCATATCCCGCTCTCTACATCTCTTTCATGTGGCTGTTCTGAGTTATCCCCTTTTATAACAAACCGGTGGTCTAGTGAGTGCAGGTTTCCCCGATTCCTGTGAGCTGCTCTGGCAAGCTAACTGCCGCCTATAGCCAGTTAGAAGCGCAGGCTACAGCCTGGACGTGGGCTGGCATCTGAGGTGGGGAGGCAGCGGGTTGGCCAAGCCCTTATCCAGCGAAAGCCTGGGAGCTCCACTGTTGGCCCTCCTCCTCCTCCGGGGCTCCCCAGGGCAGCACCCCGGGACTTCACACTGTCTCCCAGTAAATCATGGGAGAATTTCAATAGTCAGACACGCTGCTGGTATTAGGAAATAGCTTGGTGGTTTGGAAAAGCTGCCCCCCACCCCGCTCCCCCCAGGGATTGATCCCAGAATTGTAGAACAAAAGGATGATTACTTCCAGGCCTCTCAGAGAGGCGCACAGCACTCCATTCTCAGAAGGGCCATAGTTGTTCAACAACAGGTCCAGCGTTTCCCTTGACACTGTGCCTGGCAAATCATGTAGCGTCGAGAGGAAGAAGTGAAGGGCAACAGGCTGTGAGGGGGAGGCCAAGACGGACACAAAGGGGAGAGGAAAGATAGAGACAATAGATGCAGCGGGAAACTGAGGCAAAGGTGGGCTTGGAGGCAGAGAAGAGCGTCCCTGAGACATGGAAAGTGGGAGGCAGAGAAGCAGACTCGGACGGGAGAAAAGGAACCCACCCGGGCAGAGGGAAACAGGGCAGACTGATGGACAGGGACCCAACAAGGGGGAGGTGGCACGCGCCCCAGAGCGGGGATATCGGGGGGAGGGCCTCACCTGTGTGCTCGCCTGGCCTCCATGGGCCAGGGCAGTTCCCGGGAAGGGTGGTCCTGCAGTTCATTTTGGGCAGCTTCAGCGAAGGCCTGGGCGCTCCACTGCTGGTCCCCGTCCTCCTCCTGGAGGGCTCCCCAGGGCAGCACCCCGGGGCCTCGATACCGAAGTGTAGCAGCACTGGGGAGCTCATTCAGCACAGAGGACAGTGCCCGGCCTGGAGCAAGAGGCGGGGTGCTGGGAAGACCCAGGAGTCCAGATCCCCAGCCTCCTCTGTCAGACCTAGGAGACCAGATCCCCAGCCCCTCCCCAAGTGCCCACGTGTGGCACCCCCAGAACCCTGCTACCCCAGCAATGAATCCTTCAACTTTCCCCCCCTGTATTCTGGATTTGAGGACCTTGGCTCCTCTTGTTCCTCAGATATCTGTGTCACAGTCCCTAGCTCTTCTCCTTCCCTCCCACAAAGCTCAGATCTGGATCTCAGTACCCCTCCTCCCCCAGCTAGGCGTCCCAACCTTCTCCCCAGAAACCCAGCAATCGAAACCCCTCCCCCTCCGCCCTCTGGACCCAAAGCCCAGGCCTTGGTGGCTCTCCTCCCTGGGGACTTCTACCTAATTTGGGGGGCTAGACCTGACCTCCCCCCTGCTCCCCGACCTGCTCGGGCTTCCCGGGGTGCAGGCCACCTCCCAGAGGAGCCCCGGGGCTCAGGGTCCCAGGCTGGGCTCTCGTCCATGGCCCCAGGCACTGCTGCGCTTCCGTCTCCTGGAGCCACTGGGGCGGGGACTGCCCCAGGTGAGGGAGGAACGGGGCGGGTCTGCACCTGGCCGCCAGGTGGCCCAAGGACTGCCGAGCACTTCCTGTTCTCTAGTTCTGGGCAGGCAAGCCCGCAGGTGCCCGCCCCGCTTCTGGGAGCCTGGCTGGCAGCTGGCACCCCCACGATCGGAATCGGGCTGGCAGCCGGCACCCCCACAGACACTCGGACACAGCGTCTTTGTGTGACACTTTATTGGGGGAGACTGTTGAATTCCGAGCCTGTCTTAGGCCAGAGGATGACAAGGGGTGGCAGGAGCGGTGGGACCCCGTGGTAGCTGATGCAACCCGTAGGATCAGAGGGCCCAAGGCCTGCTCATCAGCGCCTGCGCTTCCCCCACGTGGAAGGGACGCTTAGACCCCTCCCAGCTCTGAAATACTGGTTGGATGAGGAGGAGCAAGAGCTGCGAGAAAGGCACTTCCCACTCCCAGAACGTGTCCTGAAGCTACGTTCCCACACCATGGCCCAAAGGGAATTGGTCCCTGAAACCACGTGGGAAGGGCAGCACGCTCTGAAAATCTGGACCCAGGCACAGGGACCCAGGCACACTCCTGTCTGGACAGCTTCACTTTACGGGCGGGAAACTGCCCTTCTGGAGACCGGGCCAGAGGTGAGGTAGCAGGGGGTTGTCCCCCCACCCAGACCTGTGCTTTATGGGAGGCCAGGGTTGTGCTGGGGAAGTGGGAATCCTCTCCAGGCCCCAAGTCAAATGAGGGTTCTTTCTGGCAAAGGAGGCGGCAGCCTGGTTCACAGAATTCCCAGGCAAAAGCTTGGTGGCTGGGCCGCAGGCAGAAGGGGCAGGATGGCAGCTTATTCCTCCCGGAGCTTTTCCGGCGCGAGGCCAGCAGCGGCCTGGGAGGCCGGCTTCCGACGGCTGGGGCTTCCTCCACCCAGAGCCAGCCCCAGCCCCAGCGCAGCCAGGGCCAGGAAGTGGATGCAGAAGTAGATGGAGGCCCAGTACCGCAGCGTGTCGCGCAGCGAGAGCAGCACGAAGCCCATGCACATGTAGTCGTAGGCCCGCATCTTCAGGAACCAGTGCGCCCAGTCCCAAGCCTTCTGGCCCCCGGGGCTAAGCCGCCCCCGCAGGGCCGACTCCAACCTGCCCTCGGCGGCCAGGCACAGCGGGATGGTCAGGAAGCTTAGGTAGTAGCCAGGGTGGAGGCCGTGCCAGTAGGCGCTCAGCAGCATGGTCCAGGCACTCCTGGGGAGGGGCTGGGAGTTAGGACCAGGATAGTCCCTGCCCTCCACCCTTAGACCAGGAGTCCAGGCCCCCGGCCCCTCCTCCCTCCGAATAGGGAATGCAGACCCCCAGCCACCTCCTCCATCAGACCCAGAGACTCTCTTCTGGAGCCCAATAACTCTCCCCAGCATCCATTTGTCTCAGGATGGAGGAACCCTAGTTTCTAGCTGCTTCCTCCTTGAGGGATGCAGGGTATATTCCTGACCCGTGAAGATACAGAAATGTTTGGCCACAATCTCTTCTGAGGTCCCCAGCGCGGGGGCCCAGCGTCCATGAAAAGGCTGAACCGGCCTGTTGCTGTCAGGGAGAACTTTCCTTCCCTCCCTTCTTAGACAATTTCCCTGAAATTGTCCTTGGGACGATTTCTGTGAACTTGGGAGATAAATGTAAATCTTCAGGGAAAAAAAGTCTAACAAGCCTCCAGAAGCACTGCCATCCAGGAATCGCCCCCGGCAGCCTGGAAGTCATCTCTTGGAACCAGACAAGACAAGGGAGACAGGGCGCACATCTCCCCGCCCCTGTTGGGGTTCATCCTAAGCTTGGCCCCAGCTGTGACCACTTGCTTATCCTAGAGACAGGAGTTTTATTCTTCCTTCAGATAGACACTTGGCTGCCCACAGTACCCGGCGAACCGGGGATGAAAGGCGCAGCAAGCAGACTGGGAAGTCCTCCAATTTGGGGCCAAAGCATCCTTGCGCTCTAGAAATTCTAGATTCTATCTCAAACATAGACAGAATGTTGCAATCTGGCTGACTGCTTATTCACTACGAAACTGGCTCCTCTCTTTCCTACTCATGGTGGAGAGAAGATTCTGTGGGATTTAAAAATTCCCCCTAAGGCAGGGAACAGGACAGCAGCTTGGCTCTCCCCTGTGCAGTGAATGTGCCCCTCGCTTCTCCTCTGCTGCTCCTCTTGAGCCCACACAGTTCCAGCGTTCCCTTCCACTCTCCAAAGGCGCCCATCAGGGTTGCCAAGGTAACCAGAGCCCACAGCCTCTCATCCCACTGCCCCAGAGCTTATACCTGCAGCACAGCTGATCCCTCCTTCCTTGAGCCTCTGGCGCCCTGGGCTTCCCTCAGGAATCAGCTCTTCCCTAATCTCTCCTTCCCTCTTGCTGGCTGCGTCTCCGCTGGCTCCTTCTCTAGGTCCCTAGTCTCCACCAGGAGTCTCAATCTCAGAGTTACTGCTCTTTGGAGCTGATCACTTGGGGAGGAGGGTGGTGGCACCCACCAGGTGCCAGCACAACCTCTCTGTGAAGACCAAAAAACTCTCAGATACTACCCAATGCCCCCTAGGGGTATGGCTCTCACCCGCACTTGGTAGTCCCCTGTCTTAACACCTGAAGCACCCCATGCTTTGACCTTATCCTGAGACGGGAGCTGCAAGTATCACCTCTACCTGAGAGTGCTCAAGTGTCTGCTTCTCACACCACCCTCCCTGTACACACCAGAATCACATAACTAATTGCTATCTAATGGCCTCCTTGCACAACCCCCACCCCAGAAATCCAAGAGTTGCCTCAAAGTTAGTGGGACTCAGCCCAAGTCTCACTTCCGCATCTTCCCCACTCCAGAAACTTCTTCCTGCCCAGGCTGTCCCCCTTCCAGGCAAATGGCCCACCTGGCTCTCCATCAGGCACCAGGCCCCACGTCCAGTTTGTGCCATGTCCGACCCATCCACTCATTTCCAGCCACTGTCCACTCCTGTGCAGGGACATCCTCTCCCACCTGGCCAGCCCCACAGGCCTCTGAATTTGTCTCCCCGCTTTACCTCCTGCCCCTCCCCCCCATTCCATTCCCCACACCAAGCCGAGCAGACTTTAAACCATACACCCGGGGTCACGTGCCCAGGTAGTGGAGCTCCCAAGTAGCCATCATCAATGGCTTTATTTTGAGAATGTGCGTTCTGAGCTCATCTGGTGGCACTCGGCAGGTAGCCTAACCCCTGATCCTCGGTCTCCTCATCTGTAACTGGGGGATGACTTGTCTCAGCTGTTTACATGGGGACTGAAGCCAAGGGAGTAAAATATGGAGTCACGCGGGTCTCTACCCATGGGTGACGGACGTAGACGTGTTTGACTTTTTGTCTTAAAAAATAATACTCTGGGGGTGATAAGGGTCCCTACTGCCTAAGGTTGTAAAAATAACCATGTCCCACATAAACTGACCACCCAGGAAAT
Source organism: Talpa europaea (assembly GCF_964194135.1). NCBI lineage: Eukaryota > Metazoa > Chordata > Mammalia > Eulipotyphla > Talpidae > Talpa > Talpa europaea. The sequence continues at coordinate 50,196,780 of NC_140084.1, forward strand.
ACCGGCAGGGTGAAGTGGTGAAAGCGAACATGAAGCGAGCGCGCGGCTGTCAGCACCTCGGCAAGCGCGCGTCGCACTGGACCTGACGGTCCTCCCATCAGCCTAGGAAATGGTAACAGCATTAACCCCCTCGAAGGGTCGAGGCCAACATCTGGGAAAGTCTGGCTACTGAGTCCACAGGGTTGAATCTCTGGAATGAGGCTGCATTTACAGAAATAGAAACCGGGGGTCACAGAAGGGGAACAATTGATGCCAGAGTAACACCAACCTGATGGCTCAACCCCAGGCCTAAGGCGCTGCGTCTCCGACTCCCATGCGCCTTGGGGAGAGGCTGGCTGAAGAGGCAGAGGCTGCCCAGGGTGCTCCCGGGAGATGTAGTTCTGCCGCGACCTCCCGGGCAGGAAGGACTCACCTGAAGACGTAAGAGCGAGCAGGCGCGCTCTTGTAGATGTACTGTGCCAGCCACCACTGCACCGTCATGTTCCAGTACCGCATGCCATCCCGCACCCGCACGCAGAAGTCCGTGCCGTAGCAGTCGATGTTGCGGATGGTCTCATAGTCGTACTCCAAGGAGGCCGCCTTCTCCGGACTGGGGGGTGGAGGATGAGGGTGGGGGACAGACATGCAGCTCAGCCAGGCCTCCTCCCACTGCTGGCTACTGTCCCAGCCCCGCTGCTAAGGAGGGGGTCATGGGCTGACATATTTGCTAGGGCAACAGGGGAGGGTAGCCCAGAGGGAGCCTTTGGGGGGAGTCCTGGGGGCACAATTCAACAGCAATGGGTTTCTCTTAAACGGGGCCTGCGACAGCCACGAAAACCGTGGAAAGGCTACAGTTGCGAAGCTACGAGTCCTTAGCAGCCTCACCCTTCACTAGTCTCAGATGCTAGGGAAGGGCCATTCCTTGGCACCTGAGCTCAGGGTATTTAGAGATACCTGTAAGTGTGCGCCCTTCTAGGTGGTCAGACACTGTGGTTGCTAATGAAAGGGCATCCCTAACAACGAGGGGGTTCGTGGATTGCTAGGGAGATGTGCCGAGCCCAAGGACAGCAGGATGATCTCTGTTGCTAGGGAAAGGGCATTCCTTAGCAACCAGGTCTAGCTGGTTTTAGAAAAGCTTCTACAAGGACCTTTCCTTGATCAGAACCCTGCTACCCTCCCCCACCCACAAAGCCGGCACTCTCCAACCAACAGAAAGGAGAAAAAAACAAAAAACATAAAAGGGCCTTTCCTGCTATTGGTCTTTGTGATTGTTCGAGTAGTGGGGAATATGCTTGGCCCCGTGAACTCTGCTTCTGATCACAGGAGGGACGCCATCAGGGTTGGCTTCATCAGGTTGCTTCCTCTTTTTCTGGGGTACACTCTAGCCACAGGAGCAGTGACGATAAATTTGTGTTGAATGGCATTTCACTATGGGCATGGCCCTAGCAAGGAGTCGTCCTCAGAACTACAGAGGGCTGCTCCCCTAGTCCCCCCCCCAGCCCTGGGTGGTAGAGACTATGGCTGTTAAGAGCGGAGAGCACAGTCCATTCCCAGTTGCTAGGGGGAGCCAGTTCCCTGTCAACACAGGAGGGATACTTCCTTAGCAACAAGAGGGCCTGTGGTTATCAGCAGTCTGCCTTACCTAGCAATGAAGGTGCTGGGGGTGGCAATACTAGAATCAAGGACAACCCAGAGTTACCAGGGGGCTTCCTGAGCAATGGTTGCTAGGAATGGTATCTTCCCCTCCAACACACTAGAGGACAGCACGGTTAGGGATGCCATTTCCATAGAAACGGGGCAACGATAGGCTGTGAGGACATCCCAGGGGGAGGATGCTGGCTTGTAACAACTAAGGGGATGCTATTTCTATAGCAACAAAGAACATGCCTTTTGTGAGGAAAGGGTGGACCCTGGTTGCTAAGAAACCTGCTTCCCTAGCAAACTGGGATGGTCCAGTTGCTAGGGAACCACTTCCTTAGCAACAAAGGGCTACCCATCCTGGGCAACCAGGAATCATGTGGTTATTGGGGTAATCCTTTAGGGCGGCACAGGTGCTAAAGATCCCACTTTCCTTTTTCAAGTCACAGAGACCGAGTCCCCATCCCAAGGGGATGACAAGCTAGCAACAGGGGCAGTCTGTGGGTGTCAGGAGGACTGTCTCCCTAAGACAGGGGAAAGCGGGCTGTGGTGGCGAGAAGTGACACTGCCAACCACTCGTGGTGGGCCCGCCCCCTTCTCCCCACTCTCCTCCCGGCTAGGGGCAGGGCCAGCCCCCGCTGAGGGGGCCAGCCTGGTCTTGGGCAGCCTCCCTCCCGCCGCCTGACCTGCTGGGGGGTGGGCATTGGAGGGTGGGGCCGCCCCCGGCCCGGGCTTTGGCGGCCACGGGGTAGGCCCCGAAGCCGGCGGCAATGCAGCCGCACTCGGCGGCAATCCAGGCCACGTAGAAGCGCATGCGGAAGGCGAAGAAGACGGGTATCATGTAGAAGAGGCGGGCGGGCAGCGGGCGGGCGTAGAAGGCGTCCTCACGCACGGCCTCCAGTGGGAAGAGGTGGGAGGACAGCAGGAAGAGCAGGCCAAAGAGCGGGGCCGGCCAGGCACGGCGCAGCAGAGGCCGCAGGCTGGGCACGGCCCCGGGGAAGGGCTGCTCCAGCCAGTCCAGGTAGGTGCGGTAGCGGAAGAACGGGCCTGTGGCAGGAGGGAGGCCGGGGTCAGAGTCTGAACCCATGGGGAAGTGGGCAGAGCTCCAGTCTGCAGGCGGGCCTGGGGTGTGGGAGGTGAGGGGGTTCAGAGCAAGAGGAAGAGGACAATGGGGTAGAGACAGAGAGAGGCAGCAGAGACCGGGGGTGGAGGCATGACGTCCAGAGGGAGGGGCCGGACACCCAGAGAGAAAGGCACAAAGAACTGGAGGGGCGGGGAGGAATACAGGGAGACAGATAGACAATTACAGAGAGGGACACAGACTCCCAAGAATGAGCGGTACTGGGGTGCTGAGACAAGTGGAGACAGACCCCAAGAGACAGGGGTGGTCTGGGTCTAAAGGACAGCAGGAAGTGAGCAGTGTGAAAAGTCAGGGGGTGCTGGGCAGACTCACGGGGGATCTCCAGCAGGGAAGTGTTGGGACCCCAGTCTCCTTTTCTTAAGACTCCTCTGGCTGCTGCGCAGAGCGGGACACTAACAGGAACGGGACAGGCAGCGATGGTAAGAAGAGGGCCTGGCCGAGGAGGCAGCCATGGGAATTAAGACAAGTGACGGGCATTGAAAGCCAGAGAGGTCACAAAGCCACACCAATAGTGTGTGGCACCACAGATAAAAGCTCAGACAAGAGAAAGTGAGTGGTTGTCAGGACTGGGGGAAGAGGGAGGTTTGGGGGCTGATGGCTAAGGGTGCGAGGTTTCATTCTGGGGCGACGACACTCCTCCGCAGTGGTGAAAGTTACCCTACTCTGTGGCTAGTCTAACACCAAGCAACACAGCAGGGAGAACTCGAAAAGTTGTTAAAAAAAACTGAAAACCTATATGGTCAACATGGGAAAATATAATAGTTTCTGAATTGAACATGGGATAGTAACAGCAAACCAAAGGGTGCCCAGTGGGCCTCCTTGGTGGCGCAGGGGTTAAAGTCTCAGCACTATCAAGCTATGCGCAGCCACTGTGGCCGAGTTCAATCCCTGGCCAGGGAGCTGACCCACAGGGTGCAGCAGACCTCTCCTGTCTCCCCGCTGCTCCCCTCAGCAGTGTGTTTCAGTCAGTCTGCCTGTTCTGCTCCCCACTCTGTCTCTGGTGAATCCTCTCGCCCCCCGCACCTCTGGCCTACACCCCTGTTCTTGTATGCATAAATAAATTAAATCTAAAAAAAATATAAAAACAAAGCGTGCCCCAGTGGCCAAAAGCTACAAATGTGGTGGCCAGCCCCCGAGATAGCACTCACAAAGTAGGAGCAACTTAATCACTTCAAGAGATTAAGTGGTAAAATGTCTCTGCTCTTCTGAAAATTAAGATTGAAAAATTAAGACATGTTTTTAAAGATCAAACACATCTACAGAGTCTCTACAGTGAGCCAGACAGGATGGTTCAGACCTAGTTAATTATGTGATGATGGTCAAACTGTGATTTTCATGGTCACAAAATGAGTAAAAAATCTCAGAAAAAAGAAAAAATGGGATCCTAAACTAAGATTATGTTGCCAGGGTGGTAAAAACACCAAGCTCACATTGATCTCTCTGCTTTATCTGTTTGCTCCCCATCAGCTACAAGGAATCACTTAGCAGAACAGTCTGTCCCCACTCTGGAGAAGCCGTGGGACAGTGCGGGAGTCAGACCCAGACCTGGGAGCAGAGGCTCATCCCCAGAGCTGGAGATGCTGAACAGAGGGTGGGAACCCACAACAGGGACTCTGGCAGGAGATGGGGTACAGGAGACAGCCCTGGGGACGGGAGGAGCCAGCGCTCACCAGTCATGATTCCCACGTAGCAGTAGCTGTAGCTGAGCGTCTCCATCAGAGAGGGCACGTCCGGCAGCAGCCCCAGGCTGGGCCCCTTGCTGAAGCCAGTGGCCAGCTCCTTCCGCTGGGCCAGATGCAGGTCCTGGACTTCACTGGCCAGGCTCACCAGCTGGGGGAAAGGGGTGTGGGTGGGGACAGGTCAGACCGGGGTCCTTCCTCACACCCACCTCCCCAGCTGCAAAAGGGAGCTGAGCGTCTGCACTGAGGGCAGCTGGGAGAATCTCGAGTGGTGAGTAAGGGTTTTAGTCCGATAAGCTGGGGGGCTTTCCCCTGGGATCATTCCTGTTGCTCTGGGTTTTCCCTGAAGTCTGAGCCTTTAGATACTACCCAGATCCTCACGGACTACCTCTAATTCTGTCCCGTCCAGACTTCTTCCCCCACCTCAAACTTATTCATCAACGTGCCTTTTGTCATCAATACTCTGATGTCTTCTGGGCACCTGTCAAATTTCCCACCTCTACTGTGGAATGTGGTTTCACCTACTCTTTGAAGCGCAAATTGATCCTCTTTCTGGTCTCCCCTCCTAAATGTCACCACCATCCTCTCTGGACCCCTGATCTGTAAGTCCTCAAGTCTCTGAGTGTGGACTGGGTATGCTGTACTGCCCCTCCCAGACCCCAGGCTGCTATGCGCGAACAGGCCTTGGTCTTCAGGCCTCTTTTGCTTTGTCTGGTGGGAGGCCCATGTGGAAATGGAGGAAGGCAGGATGAGGGCAGCACTGGGGCTCCCTTGTAAGAACATCTTGGGTTGACAGACCTTTATGGACTGTCTCCAGGTGGTGGATCTATGGCCTCCCCAAGCCTTTCCTTCCAGGTTCCACCACTGGCCCCTTCTCTCGGCCCCTTGGGCCCAGGCTCCCGCATTGACCCTCCTGGCTCCTCTACATCCTGCCCCACTGGTGTAAAGAGGAACACTTCAAATTGCCCTAAATGCAGCGGGCTACAAGTTTGCCTGACTGTGCTGGACTGGGATAAGGACCCTTTCTCATCCCAGCCTGTGCGAAATTCTCAGCCTCAAGTGAGCGATTTTAAATGTGTATATCTGCCTGCATGACCTCTCGTGCCAAAAAGGTGACAACAAACCAGAAAACCTCTTCCGGTGCCTCCTGGATCCACAGGAAGGTGTCTAGACTCCTCACGTTGGCCAACGAGGCCCTATGGACGCTCTCTTTCCTTCTCCTGAGGCAAAGTCGGCAAGGCTGGCGTGGATGCAAGGCAGGCTGGCTGAGCAACCTTGCAGACACGCTGCTCCCTGCATCCCAAAGACTCTTCCTCCAAGCCTCCCCTGAGCCTACCAAGCCTGGCCTTGAACCCCCCCCATAGGGCACTGGAATCCAAAGACACCCACTGCACCACCTGTCACACAGTTCTGGCCACTGATAGGTCCTTGAGGCCCGGCACTGAGTAGGGAGGCATGACTTTTCAGTCTGGCCGAGGCCTGGGACTCTGTTTTCACCCATTTTCCCAGGTGGTTTCAAGTCAGACTTGGGTGTTCCGGTTTGAAGTCCTATTAAGCCTTTCCTCCCCAGTGTGGGTCTTTTCTCCCTAGCAAGATGGCTTGCTACAGAGATGCAAGGAGCACATGGGTAGGACCCTTAGCTCTGGCTCCTACTGTTACGTTACTTGGGGATACATCTTTACCCCAGGGAAGAGAGAGCGGCAATGTCCCACCTGGCCCCAGGGTTTGGGAGATAAAATTTCACACCCCCCCATGTATCCTCCCCACAGTGGCTTCCAGGAGGGGGTGAAGTTGGGGAGGATGGAGGGCAGGATGGAGTCTGACCTTCAGTGTCAGCAGCAGCTGGACGGCATTGGTGAAGGGCGTGGGAGTGGGCAGGCCCAGCAGACTGAGCGCGCGGAAGAACAGGAGGTAGGAGAAGGTCCAGGCCAGGGCCAGGGCATGGCAGGAGCTGGGCAAAGGCAGGAGGCTGCTGTGCTGGGCACAGGGATCTGGCCTTGGCCTCCCCCAGATTCTAGCTACAAAGTCTCCCCACCTCCCCAGACCAGAAATGGGGGCGGGGAAGATGGAATGTGAGCATGACGGAAACAGAATAAAAGGCACAGCCACTTAGAATGTGCGGTAACAAAGAAGAGCATGAAGAGGGATTAAGGGGAGCATCAGGGTGAAGCATCAGGGAGCATCAACCCTCCATTTTTTTCTGGAAGAAGGGGAAAAAAAGAGAGGAGGGAGGAGAGACAGAGAGGAGAGAGACAGGAAGAGGAATAAAGAGATGGAGAGAGGGAGGAAAAGGAGGAGAGAGGGGGAAGGAAGAGGAATATGAATGACGGCAGAGCCAGCAGACAAGTAAGGTCCCCCCTCTCTTCCTAGTCCACGACATGGAGGCACAGGATGGGGACAAACACACCGGGCAAGACCCAGACAAGGCAGGAGATGAAGGAAAGTTGAAGACACAACGACCCGGCAATTGCAGAGATAAACAAGACACCCAGAGAACCAGCCAGAAATGAAGGAAGCCCCCAAGGGGAAACAGGTTGCTTCTTGCTTCCTCCTCCCCCTCCAGTCTCCCTCCTCCCACCCCCAAATCTCACCAGGGCTGGGCCTGGATGAGTGCCCAGGTCCCAAGGATGGTGATCAGAGAATGTAAGGTGTGGGGGCCACAGGTGAATAAGGTGAGCCCCAGGCCCACAGCTGCTGCCCCCCATCTCTTCAAGCCGGGTCCTGCAGGGAGAAAGGACAGCATAAGACTAGAACCTTCCAAAGGGTCCCCCGCCTGGGTCCTCCCCCCTTATTTTCCACTGGAGAAGGAACCTGACTCACCAGCTTTCTTAAAGAGGAAGCCGATGGGGATGGAGATAAGAAGAACCACCAGATATGTCCATTCTTCAGGCGACATGGTCTGGGGGAGGGGCAGGTGATAAGAACCCAGGACTGAGGGGGGGGTCCCCTTCTCCTTCAGGAAATTCATGAATCCGCACCCCCCCCCATTGTTGAAGTTCATGGAGCCTGTCTCGGCTCTTTGACAACACTGGAATCGGACCCTTTCCAGGTACTTCCTCCTTGGAGGATGGAGTCGTCCACCTCCGGGCCCCCCTGGTTTGACATCCCAGGCCTCCAGTTCTCTTCTCCTTTGAGAACCCAGGATTCCAGGCCCCCAGCATCCTCGTTCGAGGATCCAGGAACCGCCGCTCCAGCCAGATCCCCCCCCCGCCCCTCCCTCTTCGAGAACCCTCCACTCCAGACCCCCCAGACCTTCTTCCAGAGGACCAGGAGTCCAGGCCTCCAGCCGCCCCCTCTCTGGGAGCTGAGGCCCCGGCTCCCTAAGGGCCGGCAGCGGCCCCCCAGCCCAGCCGGGTCGCGTGCACCCCGCGCGGGTCAGATCCTCCCGGGCAAAGCCACAGGCAGTTACGCCACCTCCAGCCGGCCGCGCGCCCGGCGCCGCCCCCGCACCCGGCCGCCCGCCGCCCCGCAGCGACCCCGCCCCGCCCCGCCCCGCCCCGCCCCGCCGCGCCGCGGGGGCGCCCCGGGCCCGCAGCCCACCTGGGCCCGCGGCTCCGCGCCGCGCGCGGGCAGGAGGCGGCCGAGCAGAGCCCGCCGGCCCCGCCACGCCTCCCCCGCCCCGCCCGGCCCGCGCGCCCGCTCCCGTCGGGGCCTGTCGGGAACGCGGCCGGGGCCCGGGCCCGGCCCCGTCAGGCTGCGGCGGCCCCGGAGGCGCTCGGACCCGACCGAGGAACACGCGCCCGCGGCCGGCCCCGATCGCATCCGCCGAGCGGCAGCCCGGAAAGGGGCGGGCCGGGCCGGGACCGGGGGGGCTGGGGGAGGCGTCGGAGCCCGGGAAGGAGGCGGGGCCTCCGCTTCGGGCTCCTTCGGGGACGGGCGAGCGCGGAAGCGCGCGGCTCGGACGCAGGCGGGGCCGAGGGCGTCGGCTCGATGGGGGGGGCCGTGGCCGCCCGGCGCCCGGGTTTGCTGGAGGCGGAGCCGCGTGTTCGGGAGGGGGCGGGGCCACAGGCTGGACGCCACCAGGAGGGGGCGGGGCTAGGGCCGGCGGCCCGGGGGAGGGGGCGGGGCTCCGGCCAGGCGGGCTCGGAGGGCGGGACCCGGGCAACCCGCCGAATTCTGGGGCGGAGGGGGCGCGCCTCAAGGGGGCGGGCCCAGGGCGCCCCTTCAGGGGGAGGCGGGGCGACGGCGCCGCGGGGCGGGTCCCGGCTGTCCCTTTTCGCTGAGGTGGCTGCGTGACGAGGCTGACGCAGGGGTCGGCATGGGGGGTGGAGGCAGCGGCGCGCGGCGCGCTGCGTAGCCGGTGGCTCCGCCGGTGGCTCGGCCGGGACCGCGCGCCGACTCGCTGGGTCCGTCGGAGGACGGCGCGACATTCCGCAGGGGGGCCGGCGGGGACCGAGAGCTCCGAGTGGGGTGAGCCCGCCCGGGCGGAGGCCAGCGGGCGCCGGGGGCGGGGCCGCGCGCGCGGCGAGGCGGGGGCCGAGGGCGCCGCGCAGGCCGTGACGTAGGGGGCGGGGCGTCGCGCGCCGGCTCCGGGCCCGGCGGCGGCGGGGCGGTTCTCGGGGGTCCTGCTCGGAGGGAGACGCCCTGAGCGCAACCCGGCGGCCCGGCCAGGGGAGGGGCCGAGCTCCGAGCCCCGGGGGGCGGGGCCGACACCTGCCGGGAGCTCCGGCGAGGAGACGCCCGCGGCGCGAGGGGGCGGCGCCAACATGGACGCTGCGCGGGGGCGTGACCTTGTGCTGCGCGCGGGGCCGGCCCGAGTGCGACTGGCGGCCCAGGGCCGGGCGGGACCCGGGCCGCTCCACGAGGGGCGGGGCCCGGCCTCCGGGCGGGGCGGGCGGCGAACCGCGGCCCGGCCGGGGCTCCGCCCCTGGCGTCTGGGCGGGGCCTCGCCGGGGCCCGGGAGGCGGTGGGGTGCTCCGGCGGCGCGGCGGGTGGGGTGACCGCTGTGCCCCGGCTCCTGCAGGAGGATGTTGGTGGTGGAGGTGGCGAACGGCCGCTCCCTGGTGTGGGGGGCCGAGGCGGTCCAGGCGCTGCGGGAGCGCCTGGGAGTTGGGGGCCGCACGGTGGGCGCCCTGCCCCGTGGGCCCCGCCAGAACTCGCGCCTGGGCCTGCCGCTGCTGCTAATGCCCGAAGAGGCGCGGCTCTTGGCGGAGATCGGCGCCGTGACCCTGGTCAGCGCCCCGCGCCCGGATCCCCGGCAACACAGTTTGGTAAGGGGGCGGGCTGGGTGCGGGAACTCCCTGGGCTTGCGGGAGAGAGACTGGACGCCCGGAATCCAGGTCTCTGGGTGGGGAGGGTCTTGAATTCTGGAATAATGTGCGAGTTGGACACTGGGATCCCCTGGTTCGGGCTCTTAGGTTGGGAGGGGCCAGGGAGTCAGGATCACTGGAGCATGCCTGGATCCTGGGATTCCAGCTAAGTTCCTTTCTCAGGCTCTGGCATCCTTCAAGAGCCAGCAAGAGCAGGGCTTCCAGGAGCAAAGCGCCCTGGCAGCTGAGGCCCGTGAGACCCGGCGGCAGGAGCTCCTAGAGAAGATTGCAGAGGGCCAGGCTTCGAAGAAGCAGAAGCTAGAACAGGATTCAGGGACTAACGAGAGCCAGAAGGTCGGTGGGAACCCACCTGTGGGAGAGAATGAGGCCAGTGCCAGCCGGACTTCTGGAGAGACCGAGGAAGCAGGTGAGGGTGGGAGCTGGGGTTGAGGGACCAAGGGACGGAGGGAATTTGAGGATTTGGGCTGCAGGGCTTGGGACTCCCTGGGGATGGGGAGTTCTTGGTCCCTAGAGTTACCGAAGCCTTGAATTCACTTTCCCCAGGTTCCTCCTCTCCGCAGCCAGGGCCTTCAAATGGGGTAACCCCCTTGCCCAGATCTGCTCTGCTGGTCCAGCTGGCCACTGCTAGGCCTCGTCCCATCAAGGCTAGGCCCCTGGACTGGCGTGTCCAGTCCAAAGATTGGCCCCATGCTGGCCGTCCTGCCCACGAGCTGCGCTACAGCATCTACAGAGACCTGTGGGAACGAGGCTTCTTCCTCAGTGCTGCTGGCAAGTTTGGGGGTGACTTCCTGGTCTATCCTGGTGAGTTTGGGTTGGGACCTCTAGTTGCTGTCTCTCTTTTCACAAATGCCACTCTATTCTACATTTTTCCTTTTTTTTATTTCATATTCTGGTAACCTCTGAAACCAAGGATGGACAAGAAACCCTTGGGAATCCAAGATCACATGGAGGGCAGTTTAGTGATTCTTATTAAACCCTTGGTTTGACTCAGAAGTTTCATTTAAAATACTTAGATATGTGTACAGAATATACGAAAAAAGTACACTACAGGATTCTTTGCTTTGCTGAAAAGTTAGAAAACAACCAGAGTCATTATCAGAAGGGCAGCGATTAAACATTCTCGTTAGTTGTCAGAGAAACTGCAGTACTGTTGCCAGAAATTGATGCGGGTCCACATACGTTTATGAAAAAACGACTGTAGGGAGAAAAAAAAGAGTAGTTTGTAGAAAACATGTATGGTAAAATGCAGATCATGTTTTTGTTGTTTGGTAGTTATATAGGCATTAAGTAGCTTGTAAATCATGCTTCCTGTGAAAGCCTGTGAGAAGGACTTAAAATTGAGTGCTAAGTAGATTAAGAGAGTCCTATCAAGCAAGCTAGAAGGCGTGTCAAAGGATGAACTCCAGGGCCTACCCGCTGGCACAGCGGGTTGAGTGCTGCTCTGTGAAGCTGTCTGCAGCCTCTTCAGCACGGGTTCAATTCCCGGCCGGCCTGGGAGAAACCCACATGGTGCGGCAGACCTCTCCTACCTCGCCTGCTGCTCCCCTCAACAGTGTCTTTGGTTCTTCTGCCTGTTCTGCTCCCTGCTCTGTCTCTGGTGAATTCTCTCACCCTCCTGCACCTCTGACCTGTACCCCAGTTCTTGTATAAATAAATAGATCTTTAAAAAAAACAAAGGATGAACTCCATCCCAACAATAGTGCTTACCTCTGGGAGGGAATTTGTATCAGATATAGGTTAGTTAACTTACAAATTTGTAGTCAAAAAAAAAAAAAAAAACATTTGAAGTCAGAGTGCCTTTATTGTGGAAAAAGAGGCTAAAAAGATAACCTGCAAAAATCACCCTTTTTGTTCCCCTACGAACCAAGGAAATACAGAAATATAGAATCTGATAAGTGGTTGGAACTTGCCCACTAAGTCTTCTACCCATGAAATCTTCATGGGTGAAAAGTATAATAAAGTGACTGATTTAGGAGCTAAGACGGGTTACCTCGGCTTAATTACTTCAGTACTATTTCTTGGGACTCTTGTATGTAAAAGACTTTGGTTTGGAACGTGAACATTGAGTTTACTAAACATAGTGCTAATGCCTAGTTCTCTTCTAAGCTTCAGTTCGACCTTCTAATCTTTTCTAATCTAGCAGATTTTAAGGGATCATAAATTCATGTTTCATCCCATTTGCAAAAGGAGTTTAATAGTTTTAAGTATTATAAACTGCTGCAATTTAAAGTTGAGGATAGTTTCCTTTTCAAGTCCTGCAGTTTTCATATTTTAGAACTTGCAAATAACTTAAATCTAGTCAATTATAAATGGGGTGAATTTTTCTTTTTTGTTAACCCATTTATTATATAGGCTGGCAGTGTTTCCAATTGTGGAACTTCTAATGGTCTTTTAATTCCCTCAGTCTTCTGGTGACAGACTTGACTGTGATGGCAGAAGCGATTTTGTAGGTCCGTGCACCCCCAGCCACCATTTTCATTCAGGAACCAGAGTGCCAGGTTCCCAAAGCACAACTCCTCATCTTGGTTTTGACACAGGAGGAACGTGTGTATTTGGCATGTTGGCTGATTTCAATTTCCTTCACCCATTTTCCTGAGGGAGGCACTATAATGAGTCCCGTAGTTACCAGTGATACCCACCTTCTTGGTGTTTGTGGTCATGTCTGCAAACTAGGTGAGCGCTCAGAGAGTAAATGGGGTGAATCTCTAAGCGTGTATGTACTAACACTGTTAACAGACTTATAAAAACTTTCAGTTTAAAATGGCAAGATTAAGTTAGTCAGTTACTCAGTCATTCATTTGAAACTGAACCACACGCTGGCCTAATAGTTCAACATTTCTAAAACAATACTCATGATATAAGATGTACATACAATCTTGTTTTCCAAGGATTAGTGTTCATGCTCTGAATCTCTTAAATATTTTTAAATCTAAATTTTCCAAAGGTAAAATATGCTAAGCCTCAAGAAAATAATTTTGACCTAACTTCTCAAATATGTTGTTTTGCGTAGAATGGGTATAGGCCAGAGGTGTGGGGAGGTGAGAGGATTCATCAGAGACAGAGTGGGGAGCGGGACAGGCAGATTGACTGAAATACACTCCTAAGGGGAGCAGTGGGCAGACGAGAGGTCTGCGGCGCCATGTGGGTCACCTCCCTTGCCGGGGATCACACTCAGGCCATAGAGGTGAATAGTGCTAAGACTCAAACCTCCAGGTCACCAGGGAGGCCTCTTTCTCAAGCATTTGATGCTCCCTTCTCTGCTGACTAAGGTGTCCTGACAGCCCCTGGTTCTTGCTGGAAACGCCTTTGTAGGTTGCTAAGGCAGTGCTCAGTGGGCTATCTCATTGGCTTGCTCTTTGAGATTTATATGACCTGTTTCTTAATCTTCTGTATGATGCCCAGGCTCAGGTTCCTGTTGCACTTGCTGAGATTCCTCTAATCCAAACTATAGCCCTCGGTCACATTTGGCCCACTGACTTTTTTTAAATACAGTTTTTTGGAATGCCAGCTTGTCCACTTGTGTATGGTCCATGGCTACTGTGGCAGAGTTGAGTATTTGCAGTGTGACTCACAAAACTGAAAACATTTACTCTCTGGCCCTTTTCTGGAAAATTTTGTTGATTCTCTGTCCCATCTATTTATTTTTCCATCCTACTTTTCTTCTTTCAAATCTGTTCAAGTCACTTCTCATTGGATAGTCACACTGTACTTTTGAGTTCCTCGTGGCTTGCATGGACGTTGTGGTCCTAGTTCTCAGGTCATGACAGTGGTATTTTTCTCTGTGTGTGTGTTGTTTTTTGTGCTTTATCTCAATTATTGTTTTTTAAGTAAGGTTATGTTATGTATGCGTGAAAACTTGTCTCCTCTCCCCTTTCTCCCCATCCAGGGTATCATGGACTGTTGTTGAAGGTGGTACATTCTTTTAACCTTAGCAGTCTTATGGACACACCATGCATTTAACCCATCTCTGGTTTGTTTGTTTCCATTGCTTAGCATTGTAAATGATAACAGTGACCATCTTTATAGGTATATTTTAGTGCTGCTATTCTTTTCTTTTTTTTAAAGATTTATTTATTTATGCATACAAGTTCTGGAGTACAGGCCAGAGATGCTCGGGGGAGGGGGGGGGTTGACAGGATTCACCAGAGATAGAGTAGGGAACAGAACAGGCAGATTGACTGAAATTCACTGGTGAGGGGTGCTGCGGGCAAGGCAGGAGAGGTGTGTTGCGCCCTGTGGGTTGCTCCCTGGCTGGCTGGGGATCAAACTCGTGCTGCAGAGGCTGCGGATTGCTTCATAGTGCAGTGCTTAACTCCTTGCGCCACCAGGGAGGCCCAGTGCTGCTATTCTTGTAAGAAAAAAAAATTCGTAGAGGTAGAATTGATGTGTCCAAGGCTCTCTGTTTTAGGACACTCATAGCAGTTGCTAAGACATGTTCCAGTGTCGTCCAGGCCTGTGCCATTGGAAATGGCTGCATGCCTCTCTTCTCACCCAGGTGACCCACTCCGCTTCCATGCCCACTACATTGCTCAGTGCTGGGCTCCCGGGGACCCCATCCCACTCCAGGACCTGGTTTCTGCCGGCCGCCTGGGAACCAGTGTGCGGAAGACACTGCTCCTGTGTTCGCCACAGCCGGATGGTAAGGTGGTGTACACCTCCCTGCAGTGGGCCAGCCTGCAGTGAGCTCCAGAGACCTGTGGGATGTGGCTGTGGCGGGGGCGAGAGCAGCCTTTCTGGATGGTCATACTCATCTCTGCTGGGGAGGCTTGAGCACCCTCCTGCCTCTTCCTGTGGTTAGGTTTGATTCCAGACTTACGAACACGAACACTACGTGCTCCTTAAGTCCCTCCTGTTACAAAGCACATGCCAGCTGTGCTGTTTTTTTTTTAGTTACCTATTTCCAAACTGTGAGCTTCTTGAACATCTTGACGGGGTTTGGTACATCTCTGTTTTCTACCCGGCATAGGTCCCAAGAGGTCTCAATAAACTTGTTGAATAAATGTGGAGATTGTGATTTGAATTCTTAGGACAATCCTGGGAAGTGTGGTTATTGGCAGCTTATACAGAGAATGAAAGGCTGGGGTGGGGAATGACGATACCAGGTCACACAGCTGCTAGGTGGCAGGGCTGGAATTTGGGGTTTCAAATCTGGTCTTTCTGATTCTGAAGTCTAGGCTGTTCCTGCCTCACTAAACTTCCTCTAGGAAGGAGTCTTGAAAAAAATATTTCAAATGCACACATCAAAATATCATGAAGAAAAGCTGGGAGGGAATGTTGTAATTTTATTTTATTTATTTATTTTTAACTTTTTTTTTTTTTTTTTAGATTTATTTATTTATTTATTTATGCAAGCACTGGGTACAGTCAGAAACGCGGGAGGGTGAGAGAATTCATCAGAGCCAGAGCGGGGAACAGAACAGGCAGAGTGATGAAATACACTGCTGAGGGGAGCAGCGGGCACAGCAGGAGAGGTCTGTTGCGCCATGCGGGACCCTCGCCCGGCGGCTGGGGACCGAACCGGTGCTGCAGAGGCTGCGGGCAGCTTCACAGCCCAGCACTCAACCGCTGCGCCACCAGGGGAGGCCCAATTTTATTTTATTTTTTAAGATTTATTTATACAAGAACCGGGGTACAGGCCAGATGTGTGGGAGGTGAGAGGATTCACCAGAGACAGAGTGGAGAACAGAACAGGCAGACTGACTGAAATACACTGCTGAGGGGAGCAGCAGGTAAGGCAGGAGAGGTAGAATTATGGAGACAGTAGATGTAAGTGGTTGCCAGAGTTGGAGGAGGAATGAAGAGGTGGAGACCAGGGGATTTTTAGGGAGATGAAAATACTCTGTGATGGAATACATGTCACACATTTGTCTAGACCCATAGAATGTCACCACCAAGTGTGAACCCTACTGTAAACGATGGACTTCGTGTGATGATGATATGTCAGTGGAGGTTCAGCTGTGACAGTGGTACTCTGGTGGGAAGATACTGACAGGGGAAGCTATGTGTATGTTTGGGGGCGGGGGTGGGGGAGGATGGTTGGACTTGTAGGAAATCCCTGTACCGTCCTCTCAATTTTTGCTGTATATCTAAAAACTGCTGTTGAAAGTCCAAAAAAAAAACCCACCTTTTGTGACTGATGTCCCCCCATCCAGTCAGCCACTAAATCCTGTGGGTACTACCTTTTCAATGCAGTAGATCTAGGATTTGACCTCTTCGTCCCATCTTCACTCCAACAAGTTGGCTAAAGCCAGAACATCACTCATATGAGTGATGGCTTCCTACCTCATCTCTTTGACTTATTTCCTTCCCCTTCTTATAGCCGCTTTCAACACAGCAGCTGGCATAATGGGGATTAAAAGCTAAATTAGTCCATGTCACTCCACCATTTAAAACTCCCCTGTATTCCCCATCTGGAAATAAAAGCAAAGATTACAAAACCAGTCTCTGGTCATACCTTACCTGGAATGTCTTCCCCTGCAGGTCACCTGGTCTTGTCCCTCGCTGCTGGCTGATCATTCCTTCACTGTCACTTCTCAGGTCTCAGGCAGTCACCCTTCCTTAAAATTTAACACCCCTCCCAAATGCTCCCCTCCTTCTTGATTATTTGCTGTCCTACTTGCACTAATGTGATTTTGTGATTGCTAATACAAAATACATGTTTGGGTTCTGGCCTCATTCTTGACACAGCTCCTATATTTCTTGGACTTCCTAAGTGGTAAGTAAGAGATAAAGGTGTCCTCCCATTCACATCAGACCTCTATCAACTACATCTCAGTTTATGTTAATGAGGCGACTTGTAAAGCACTTGAGAAGGGACAGGTGGTCAGGGTAACCAAGCACCACCCTGCGGGTCAGGGGTCAGGGTCAGAGGACCGGCATTCAGCCTCCACCAACCCCCAACCCCCAGGCCAGGGGCTGGAGGTTTAACTCATAGCCAATGAGTTAATCGTACCTAAATAATCAAAGACCCAAAAGAATGGAGTTTGGGGAGCTCTGGGGCTGGTGAACACATGGTAACTTGGGAAGAACAACGTGTGTAGAGAGAGCCCTGACACTGCAACTGCGCATCCCGTCCTCCATCCCTGCTCTGTGCATCTCGTCTGGCTGGCTGCTCCTAAGTAACATCCTTGTAGACTAAATCAGTGATCTCACCAAGTCAACTATTTCCCTGAATTCTGGGAGCTACTCTAGGAAATTAATCAAACTCAAGTTGGGGGTCATGGGAACCTCTGATCTATAGATGATACATGTAGTTAATCATATAGTTAACAATTTGTTGACTGTCACCAAATGACATATGTTGGGCCTATGCTAAGACATTGACAAGTAGGGAATGTGAGGTCCCTGCCCTCTAACTTTTTTTGTCTGGGAGATAATCTGTAAACAAGGAAAAAAAAGTGAACAGGTAGTTTGAAAGATGCAGAAATAATGGTGATGATACTACTTAATGCTGAGTGCCCTCTTACTGGCAGACACCATCCTGAGCACTCTGCCCAGACTGGTCCTTTAGCCCTCCAGTAGCCCTAAAGGCAGCACTGCTACCATCTCCATTTTATAGCTGAGGAAGCCGAGATTCATAGAGATACTTGTCCAAGGTTTTGCAGCTGGCCAGTGGTGATTGTTGGTTTGAACCCACACATCTGGAGAGAACAGGCTGGTGTGACAGGACAAAGGAGTGCATGGAGGTGACACTGACTGCTGAGGGTAGAGGGCACCAGCTATGATAGGAATGGGAAGGAGCCTGATGGCCCCGCCTCTAGTTATTGAGAAACTGGATCTACAAATGGACAATGACCAGATCATATATAAAAATAGAACTCTGACCCACAACCTGCAGCACCTGCCTAGGAAACCAGCCCCCCTGTGTTTAAGAAACAGCCCAGGAAGCCAGCACACTTGTCTATAACAGTCATCCAGGAAGGCAGCCAAATGTTAGGGAGGCTTTAGGAAGTCAGACTGTCAACATGCGCAACCATGTAGGAAGCCAAGGTGGTGACATTGAGCTGGCCATTCAGGGCCATGGACTTTCCATTCCAGAACCATGGCCCAATCTGTCTGTAACCTCACGGAGAAGGCCTTGGTGCTGGTAAATGCTGTGGTGACTTTCTCCAGGCTTCGACGGGCCACATGTTGGTACTATGCCAGGCTTGAGCTGGATCCTCCAGCCCTTGCTCAGGTGCTGGCAGCTATTCAGCTGTTCATAGCGCACACTCTGAAATGCTGGACCTCGTTTATCTAACATTATGTTCCCTCTTCTCTGTTCTCTGAGGAGAGAGGCTGGCATTCGGGCAGAGTACTACCTTGTGCATAGAAGAAGGACTGTCACATAATGAAACACTTGTCCAGGTTGCGGACAAGCGGCTTCCCTAGACGGTGGCCAAGGGCCCTGGGTGAGCAGCACCCCGATGTGACCGGTTTCCACCCAGGTCGTTCCCCTCACCCCTTCTCTACAAAAACCGGGCTGACGTGGAAGCCCATGAGGACGGAAAGCCGGTTTGCACGAATCCTGGCAGGCAGGGCTCAGGAGCTGACAGGTTTTGGGGGGTGCTAGGGGTTGGCGTCCCTTTGACAGGAAAGATGACATTCCCTCGTCACGGATTCACGGGGCTTCCCGGCCCGGCGCTCCGAGTTCCCAAGGCTCCAGGCCTCTGGTCGCCTTTTCACAGAGCGGGAGGCGTCTGCAGCCTGGGGAGGCCACCTCTCGGGCACTCAGGCGCGGCTTGGAGGCAGGCGGGCGGGGCTCGTGAGGCCACCCTCAAGGCTGGAGGAGGGTCCCCATTTTTGTAGCCCCGCCCCGGGCGGGGGAAATGACGGTCCTCCCAGCTCCCTCCGCCGCTCTGGCCCAACTACTCGCCTCTTCCACGTTTCCGCCCGCCTACGCTGCTTCTGATTGGTGAAGGAGTGCGCCGTGCGTGATGACGTAACGAACAGGCAGCATATAAAAACGCGCCAGGGCCGGGCGCGCGCCTCTTTCTCAGTTGTCTTGGGGTCCCGCTCAGGTGAGGTGCTCATGGTTTCTAGTCAGGGGGTGGGTTACGAAGTCATGCGGTTTTGTGAACTTTAGTGAGCACGGTACAGAAGTTGGGGGTGAGGCGAGAGTGTTTGGCCCGCGGATTAAAGAGTTTATTCGATTCTTCAGTGGCGGTTCTCGCGAGATCTTAGCTGCGCGCCGCGAGGTTCTCGCGTAGCTGAGACTGCGCAGGCGCCGCAGCGTTCATCCCTTTCTCCTGTGCAGGCGCGGACGGGCGAGCGGAGCCAACATGCCGGTTGCCCGGAGCTGGGTTTGTCGCAAAACCTATGTGACCCCGCGGAGACCCTTCGAGAAATCCCGCCTCGACCAAGAGCTGAAGCTGATCGGTAAGTAACAAACGCGGGTTTCGGCCTCCCGGGTCCGGGCAGTGCCAACACGTGGGGAGGCCGCCCACGTGCTCCTCCTGCTGGAGTCCTTAGGTGTCGCCCCGTTCCCGTCGACCCGGTCAGAGCCCGTCGTTCTTCAGAAAGTTTCTCGTTTCCGAAGTCACCAGTCCAACTCTGGTACCAGTCAAGGGACAGTGTGATCTCCCGTCAACCACCCGCTCTCGTTTCAGGCGAGTATGGACTAAGGAACAAACGTGAAGTCTGGAGGGTCAAATTTACCCTGGCCAAGATCCGCAAAGCTGCTCGGGAGCTGCTGACCCTGGACGAGAAAGATCCACGGCGTCTGTTTGAAGGTGCGTGAGAGGAAAGGGATGAAGTGCAGGGCCACGGTGGTCTCCCAGACTTACTTTTCAGTGGTCAGAGATACATAGAATAAGTGGCGTTTCACAGACTGGGGTAGGACAAGAGGCTTAGTCCGTCGCTGCCCCTTACCTTATGTGCTTACACCTGTATTTTATTGTATTTATTTTATTACACCTGTATTTTATTACACCATAATTTATTGTTGACAAGAACTAACAATGCCAAAAAGCTTGGGGAAAGCAATTATGCTTCTTGTGTGTCTTGTTAATGGTAGGAATAGATACTGGGATTTCTGGAATGTTGGATGAAAATAACAGGGTGAAGGAGTTTGGGTGTGTGTATTTGCCTGCTCTCATAATGTGGGACATTTGGGTGACATTTAACAAGACCTGAACAGAACATTCAGGTGAAGACTTTGGGAGGGAATACAGATCTTATATAGGAGCTTAAGTTCTTTTTCTAACTTGGTTTTTTATATATATGTGTGTTTATAGACATAGAAAATTTATAGTCTTTTTAGACTTCTTTGCTGACAGTCTTCTCTCCTGCTTTGAGATGGGGAATCAGTGCATGACTTACCAGAACAAAAATTGACATTAAAAAGAACAGGGAAGTTTCCAGAGTCTACAGGGAGCAGAGCATAACTATGAGGAAAGACTTTGAAGATTGAGCTATTCACAATGAAACGTACTCAAGTATGTCTATGGCTTCATAGTTAGCCCCATGGCAGAGGTGATGCAGGGCAAGTGTCAAAGGATTTGTGGTTTCCAGGGTAGAAGTGGAAGTTGCAAGGGAGAAGGCGGCACCCTCAGGTATACTAGTCTTTTTTAGGAAATGAAGCCATTAGCCTGGAACAGAAAGGATGAGCCTGCAAGCTCTGTCTGCTCACTGGTGCATCCTTGAATCCAGCGTTTCCCACTAATGTGTATTACTTAGGAAAGAAGAAGTTTCCCGGCGTCTCATATTTCTTTTAAGATGAGCTAACAGCATTTGTCCTGTTGAGCACGCTTGACACGTATGAAGTTTATTCTTCCAGTTTTGGGACAGGTGTATCTCTCTGTCTCAGGTTCAGCGTTCAATAGTGTGAAAAAGTGAAGCCATGTTATGACTTGACATTGGGAAAGAGTTCGTTTTGGTTTGATCTCCCATTAACTCTGCTGTCTGTCTTCACAGTCAGGTTTCCTTCACATTCAAGTGCCCAGTAAATGTGGGTCCTTTTTCATGGAGTTTGCTTAGATGTTCTTTTTGCTATAACTGAAGGTGATATATAAATTAAAGAGAAGTTTTTCTTTTTTTTTTTTTTTTAAAGATTGATTTATTTTTATACAAGAGCTGGGGTACAGGCCAGAGGTGTGGGAGTGTGAGAGGATTCACCAGAGACAGAGCGGGGAGCAGAACAGGCAGACGACCGAAATACACTGCTGAGGGGAGCAACAGGGACAAAGGAGAGGTCTGCTGCGCCATGTGGGATTCTCGCCGGCCAGCTGGGATCAAACCCGTGCTGCAGAGGCTGCGGACAGCTTCACAGCGCTGTGCTCAACCCGTTGCGCCACCGGGGAGGCCCCAGAAGCTCTTCCTTTCTAAGGAGAAAATAGTTTTTGATATTTGTTGTATTATGAAGGTGTTAATTAGCATTAGCTTGTGGTGATGAGAAACCCAGTGATGAGAGTCTGGGGGTGGAGGGTTTGCCCCTGGGGTTTTGGGGCAGTCCAGACTCCAGTGGTCAGGAGCTATCGGCTGTGGATGACATTGGGCAAATAAATAGCATGGCCTTCTGATCCCGAGGTGGTTGGAAGAAAGGTTGCTGCATCTGCTGTAAGGTTATCTACTCCAGACTACGACCTGTAAACCACTCTGCTTTGTCATGGAAGTGATAGTTTAATATCAGTAGCACTTAGATTTAAGATTGTCTCCTTTACTCTCCTAATGACTGGAGAAGGTTCTTGTTTCAGATGAGACACGGGTGTGTGTGGTTACCTGACCTGGATAAGCTGGAAGTAGCCGTCCCAGCCTGCTTTAAGTTGTGTGAGGTTTTTGGTCACAGTGACCAGTGCCTCAAGTCCCATATTATGAGTGTTAGCTCTTACCTATTTCCCCCACTCTGCTGTGATGAAAGGCGGAGGATTTGAACCTAAAAAGTGAGATCAGCTTAGGTGTATGCTTTTCTCCCCAGGCAATGCCCTGCTGCGGCGACTTGTCAGGATTGGGGTGCTGGATGAGGGTAAGATGAAGTTGGATTACATCCTGGGCCTGAAGATCGAGGACTTCCTGGAGAGGCGCCTGCAAACCCAGGTCTTCAAATTGGGCTTGGCGAAGTCCATCCACCATGCCCGTGTGCTGATCCGCCAGCGCCATATCAGGTACCACCGCTGGTGGGCTCCCTGAGTCCTTCCCCTCCCCTCATGCCTGCCTTTGCTAAGCCTGTTCTCTGTCTCCTGTGCAGCCCTTGGAGGTGACAAAGGCATGAGCTCACCTTGAGGGTACAGATTGACTCCCACAGACAGCTTGTGGGGGGGTGTGGGAGCAGACTTTCCCCACTCCCCCCATGGCCCAGCGCAAGGGTCAATGCGGCTTAAGTCGTACACCTTGCGAAGGCTTCCGCCTGCCAGGCTTCTGGGCAATCAGCAAGACAGGTAATAGCCCTTGGAGTTGCTGAGCCTCAGGTGACTTGGGGTTCAGTTAGCTCTTGGGCTCACTTGATGAAGTCACCTGTCAAAGCCTGAAGTTAAAATGCCAGGGACCGGGAGCTTGCAGGCTTGGGCAGGGTAGTTGGTTCCAGGGGGCCAGTCAGGCCAAATGGCTTGCTCTTTGCCGAGTTTGCCCTGTTGGTAAAATGGGCACCAGTAGTGGGAGGTGAAGCATGTGGGCAGTTGCATACTGGATTTCTGCCTCAGTCCTCGCCTTGCCACCTGCAGGCAGGAGCCTGACGAGCTGCTTTCATAGAATCTAGTCTTGGGTTGTTGCTCCAAGGAGAGCGGAACTGCACCTAATGATGGCACCATTCAGAATATTGGAAAATCACATTGGGGGTATACGCTGCCACCTCGCCTCTTCTGTGGGTTGTGTCTAAACTTCTTTGCCCCTCTGGAAATGAACGAGAAGCTTTATGAAGCATTCCAGTTGTATGCTGTCAGGAGCCCTTTCTGGTATTGCTTCAGGGTCCGTGCCGCTGTGTAAGCAGCAGCCTTACTGTCGCAGCACAACTGAAGAAGAGGGGTCTCAGTAGCAGGGTCCTACCTCCTGTCCCTTCACCTGCCGTCTCCCCTCCAGGGTCCGCAAGCAGGTGGTGAACATCCCGTCCTTCATTGTCCGCCTGGACTCCCAGAAGCACATCGACTTCTCCCTCCGCTCACCTTATGGGGGTGGCCGCCCGGGCCGCGTGAAGAGGAAGAATGCCAAGAAGGGCCAGGGTGGGGCTGGCGCCGGTGACGATGAGGAGGAGGATTAAGGGTCTCACGCCCTTCTGGGCTGGCGGCATGTCTCAGTTTGCAGTCAGACAGTAAACATGTTGTCAGTGTTTTGGAATCGGTGTTTCTTGTGTGTCTCCTTCCTTGATTCTGCTCCCCCAGACTTTGAACTTCAGCCCCGGGGGTGGGAAGGCCACTCGCTACCTCCTTGACCAGTTACTTGAGCTAATTCTGGCCTGAGTGTTGTTATTACAGCAAAGAGCAGCTGTGTTCTGTGGAAGTTCTTAGAGCCAAAACCACAAATCAGTTCTCAAAGGCCACTCTATTTCCAGCAGAGGAAGTAGAGTTCAGCGTCAACTCTAACCCTAGGGGAGGGCGTGCTTGGGGTGGGGGCTGACAGCTGTTACGGAGACAACTCACCTGTAGTTGCCGGTGGAATGAACTTTTAATAGTATTATTGGTGGGGAGTATGGCACAGAATACAGCCAGGTAGCAAAGCCCACTGTGGTGTGGTTGATGTCACACTTCCTGTTTTCATCTTGGGATTTGGGTTCTGTTGGTGGGAGGCAGGTAAGCCCTCCCCCTCAGTCACCTATGGTAGGGACTTTTACAGCGCCTTGGGGCCCTGCCTTTGGGGTTGACGATGCTGGGTCTGGAGGGAAGTGGGCTGCCTTTCTACCTCAGAAGCTGTAACTGGCAAGGGAGGAAGCAGCTTGGTTTCAGGAAATGAGAAACCCTTGTAACCCGTAGCAACTGTAGCTGCCCTCTGGCCTGGCCTTGGGCTTTGAGGTCAACTCAGCCCAGCTTCACAGATGTTGCCCTCTGCCAAGTCCACTGCTTCGGTTGGCACTGCTGCCTCTCCCCTCACCCCCAGGCTTCCATGTGTAATTAGAGTCTTGAGGCAGCCTCCTATGGTAGGCCCTGGAAGCAGCATCTCGCAGTCCAAAGGCTCCTGGTGATCATGTCCATGGGGGCTAGTGGGCATCCAGGGCAGCATACACGGACCCATGCCCGGGCAGCTCTGAGGGGGAGGATAGGGATGATGTTTCCTGTGTGAGTATCAAGTAGTTCAGCTGAGCGTAGGTTATCTCCTGGGGGCCTTCAGGTGCAGCATCCTAGATCAAGGGGAGAGTGGGGGTCTAGGTATGGGGTGGGGTAAGCCAGAGAGGAAGAGATGTAGTCCTAGGGGGTTTTGTCGAAGGGGCTGGGGCGGCCTCGGGGGGGCGGGAGAGGGGAGTCTGGTTTCCTTGGTTCTATTGTGGCAGCTGGCACTGGTGGTCGGCTCTCTGAGTCTGCTGGCTGGCAAGAGCATCTGACCTACTGGCGAGTGTGGGCAGAGTGAATGCCCTGGTGGATGGGCCCATCCTCACCCACTGGACAGAAGGAAAGAGGCCGGGCAGGTGGGGCTGAGCTGCTTAGGGACCTCTGTGCGGGTCAGTTGCAGAAGGCACACTGCCTGTCCCACCATAACCTCCAGCCCCGCCACTGGGCCTGAGCATGCAGCAGCTTGAGGCTGGGGAGACCAGCAGAGGGAGTGGGGTGCAACCACCCAGAGAGCATTCCTCCAGAAGGGCGGATCCCGTGCCCCAGCTTGCTGTGAGGGGTGAGGGTGGAGGAGTGGTTGCTGTGTGCGGTGGCTGGACAAGAAGGGGCGGGGTGCTGGTTGGGCCGAGGGAGCTCACCTGTGGGTCCAGCTGCCTGGTCTCCGGCGGTGGGTCTTGTACGACAGCATCTGGCAAGGACAGAGCAAAGGGTCCCACCTTAGCTGAGGTTCCTGAGAGCTCAGCAGAAGCCCAGAGAGGATTAGTGACGTGGCCAGGGCCACACAGGGTTGGTTATTGCCTTGTCACCTCCAAGCCCAATCCTATGTCTCCCGCAGTCTCTGGTTCCCTGGCTCCTCCCCAGGACAGTCTCCTCATCTACTTACACAAGTTCTCCTCCTGGATGCCAGCAGCTGGGCCTGAACTGGGGAGTAGAGGGGGCATTAATGGCCTGCGGGGTGGGTGTTTGGGAATGGGGGGGGTCACTGGCAGAGGTCTCACCTGTCCTGCAGGCCCCTGTCCTTGGGTGTGGACGCGGCAGCCTCTGTGGGAAGTTGGAAATCGGAATCTGACTGCGTGGAGACTGCAGAGGATAAAAAATACAAACCCCTTCCTCCCGCCATGGCCTTGCAGAAGTCACAACAGAACTTTCAAACAGTAAACAAAACCGGTGGTTACATTTTAAAGGAGTCAAAAGAATCCTCTAAACTGCTTAGTGTGCACTACATTTAGTCTCTCCAGATTTTCTCATGGGGAAATATTAGAAAATTTTCTAGCCGATATTCTCATCTTTTTTCTCTGCCTGGTTCCCGGCCCACCCTCCTCACGTGACTGGGAGAGCCACGCCCCCTCACGTACCTGGGTCACCCCATCCTCTACTCACCCCACTGACCTGACTTCCTGTGTTCACCCTGACGCTGCTGTGGGAGAAGCAGGAGGAGGGAGAGCAGCAGGAGGGAGGCCACCACCAACACCCCAGTCAGAACTTTCAGGTACCACCAGTTTAGACCCTGAGCACCTGTGAGGTGATGAGAGAGCCAGGACCCCTTGAATTGAGTGTGCAGGCACTTGCTGGATCTGCTTCCTCTTGCCCTCCTCCGCTCCCCCCCTCCCCCCCAAGTATACATGAGGAGACTGAGCTCAGAGAGCTCATGGGCCTAGGGGTTGGTGGCCTGAGTTTGATCCCCGGCCAGGGAGCTGAGCCACGTGGTGCAGCAGACCTCGCCTTTCTCCCTGCTGCTCCCCTCAGCAGTGTATTTCAGTCGATCTGCCTGTTCTGTTCCCCCCTCTGTCTCTGGTGAATCCTCTCACTCCTGGCACCTCAGTCCTGTATCCCAGTTTTATGCCAAAAAAAAAAAAAAGCCACCAAAACCTGCCCAGGTCACCAACCTGTATGCGGCAGGTCTGGGACTGGACCCGGGACTGAGGGTTCACTTTTTTTTTTTAAGATTTATTTATGCATACAAGAGCCGGGGGCACAAGTCAGAGGTGCAGGGGGTGAGAGGATCCACCAGAGACAGAGTGGGGAGCAGAACAGGCAGACTGAAACATACTGCTGAGGGGAGCAGTGGACGTGACAGGCGAGGTCTGCTGCGCCATGTGGGTTGCTCCCGGACCGGCTGGGGATCAAACTCAGGCTGCAGAGGCTGCAATTGCTTCATAGTGCGGTGCTTAACCCCTGCGCCACTAGGGAGGCCCCTGAGGGTTCACTTTTTCAATAATGATTGTATGCCGTCCCCTTGTCCTTCAGACAGAGCAGTTCAAAGACATTCCTGAATCTCGGTCCTCACTCCCAGTTCCCCAGGTATTATCTTCCTCTGCAGAGGCCTGTACCTGCCATGGACTGAGGAGCCCATGTGGGCGTGTGGCCCGTGTCTGGGGAAGGCAGGTAGGAGGCTGTGGAGACTAGGCCCCAGGCTAAGGGCTGTCACCTGGGGAGATGGCAGGAGGCTACCGGCCCTGGAGAGGGACACGCCCCTCAGATCCCACGTCAGGTAGGGAGCTGGGGTTGGAACCAGGGTGGAACTCCAGCCTGTTTCTTCCTAACTGCCCTCTTCTCCGTGGAAGGCTGACCCCTTGAGCTTATAGAAGGGTCAGACACCCCCAGGCCCCAGAACACCCTTCCACATTGTCCAAGCAGCCTTCGGGATCTATGTGCCTGAGAAATGGGTTCCAGTGAGAGGCAGTTTCTTGGGCCTTTATCTCAGGAAGTGGTTAAGCCAACTCCAGAACTGCGCTCCTCCACAACAGACCCTCACGCATCTGCACCCGCCTCATCACGGAACCCTGGGGATCACGTAGGGAGCGAAGAGGGGCTGCCTTTTCCACAATCCAGCCTGCTGCTGCTGCGTGGTGGGGGGGCGGGCACCATCTTCCTCTGCCCCACCAGGCACCCGCCAGCCCTGAGCCCCTGGAGCTCTATGTCCCCTCGTCTATGCCAGTCCCAGCCCCCGGGAATAGGCCATCCAGAGCAGGTGGTCTTGGTGCCTGTGGGCTGGAGGCCACAGCTGGTCACCTCTAGGCTGGTCTCTGTGTTGGGGGGAGGGGTGTCAGGCTTTCTCCATCCCATAGGTGGTAATTCCCTCACATTCAGGTTGATTCCCCTCTCCTGCCTTTACTTCCCTCCCAGCCCACGCTCTCTGGGACAGGACCCTGCAGAGACAACAAAGACACAGGCGGGTGGGGGCTCTTCACCTGAGACCTGGAGCCGCAGGGGGTCACTGGGGTGTGACAGCAGGAAGGGGGAGGCGCTGTGTGAGCTGTAGCACCTGTAGGTGCCCCCGTGGGCTGAGGTCACAGCCCTGAAGGTGAAGAGGGCCTGAGAGGGGGCAGCTGTGTCCTGCAGACGCAGGCGCTGGGGGGACGCAGGCGACCCCTCCTTGGAGAGGTAGAAGGTGTCCGAGCGGGCGTCAGAGCGACACTGCAGGGTCACGTTCTCCCCCGGGGACACGGTGGGCCCGGGCTGGGCCGAGAGGGAGGGTTTCGGGTCCATTCCTGGGGGAGGTTTGGCGTTAGAGACCCCCCCAACCCCACACCCCTGACCCTGCGCCGAGGGCCCCTGTCCTGCTCCGGGGCCTCTGGGAGGCCCGGTCCTCCACTCCTGTGCGGGTCTCTCTATGTCTGTGCCCCTCACCCCCTTTCTCGCTCGCGCTCCCTCGACCACTGTCCATCTCGGCCTCTGCCAGGACCCTCCCCCTGGACACATCACCCCCAAGGTGACCTGGGCCCGGGCCTCAACAGCCCATCAGGACCCAGGGCGGCTCCTCACCTGCGATCAGGATGTCCAGGGGGGCGCTGGGGGCCGACCACGCGTGGGAGAGGTTGTGTCCCCCGTAGCACCTGTACCGGCCCCCGTCGGTGCGGGCGACAGGGCCCAGGGGGAAGTCGGGGCTGTGCTGCCCGTCCAGACGCTGGGGGCCCGTGCGCCCCTCGTCCTTGGTCAGAGCGAAGCTGCCAAAGCCGGCCCCCGAGCCGCACCGCAGGGTCAGGTTGTGTCCAGACGGCACCAGGGGGCCCGGCTGCGCCGACAGGGAGGGCTCCCCGTACGCTCCTGGGGACACGGGGACAGTGGCCCCGAGGGTCACCCCGCATTGCCCACTGGGCTGCGGTGAGTTCTCACCGTCCCTCCCACGCCCCTGCGCTGTGTTCTGGACCCAGGAGTCCACGTCACTGGCCCCACATCACCCCCGGCTCCCCGGGACACGGGCTTAGCCAGTCCCTGGGGCGCAGCCTCACCTGTGACCTGGAGATGCAGAGGGGCGCTGGACGCGGACCACAGGTCGGGGTAGGAGTAGGAATTATGGTAACATCTGTAGGTGCCCCCATGGGAAGGGCTCAAGGGGCGCAAGGGGAAGAGGGCCTGGTATCTCCCCTGAAGGTACCAAGACCCCCTCTTGGGTTGGGGCGGGTCAGCGCCTCCCTCCTTCAGCAGATAGAAAGTGCCGGATGTGCCCTGTGAGCTGCAGGCGAGGGTCACGGTCCCTCCTGCGGCCACCACAGGGCTGGGCTGGGCTGAGAGGGAGGGTGCAGGGTACGCTCCTGAAGAAGAAGGAGGAAGCTGTGGAAAGGGGCCCAGCACCCCGATGTCTCGGGTGTAGACACTGAGGGGGGAGGTCCCCTGAGGCCACACTCCTTCCCTTCTGCTGGTGAAGGGGCCCGAGAAGGGAAGACACCCGGCTCCTTCTTACCTGTCACTTTCAGGACCAGGTAATTGCTCCCCATTGACCTGTCATGGCGGCTTTGATAATGACACCAGTATGATCCCTCCCAGCCGGCATGCATGGATTCGATGAGGAAACCGTTCTGAAGTGTCTTAATCTCCTCGGGTACAGAGCCCACCTTTCTGTGCAGATGGTAGACCTGCGCCTGCTGAGACCCCTGACACCAGATGGTCACAGGGCTCCCCTCTGGGACCACGGGGCCTGGGTCAGCCCAGATGGCGGGTTTGGGGAGGGTCCCTGCAAAGAAGTCCGGTGAGTGTCAGGCTGCCTCTTCCTGTTTCCCCAGCTGTCACTCAGCCCCTCCAGGCAGGTCCCATCGCCCACACCACTGTGCTCCCCCCACTGTCCAGGGGCCCTGGGCTGAGGCAGGAGGTGTGGGGAGCACTCACCTGCCTGGACCTGGTCCCGTGGGCCCCGACACAGCCCTGGAAGAGAGACCTGTGAGACGTGTCCCCCCACAGGGGAGCTCTAGGCCTGACTGGGCCCTGAGGGCTGCTCAGATCCAGAGTTGAGCACATCTCCCCTCCCCAGCGTCCTGCCCCCATGGAGCCCCTGAGTCCTGGAGACTCTCAGGCCAGATATGGGAGGAAGAAGCCACCCCTCCTCATGCCCTGAAGCTCACCCAGGCAGAGAAGGGCCATGAGGGTCAGGGTGGGGGTGCTGCCTCCCATGGTCTCCAGCGGTGAAGACGATGTGAGTCCACAGACCCCGGCAGGGCAGACCGAGCCTGGCAGCACAAACAGATGCAGAGGATGTGACCAGTTCTATGTCCATGTGGCAAGTAGGAGTTCCTCATCTGTGGTTGCACAGGGTGGGGAACAGCCCCTCTGGTCTCCCTGAAGAACCTGCCCAGGAGACAGGGGCTGTGGGACCTCCCAGAGCAGGTGTGAGTTTCAGACCCCATAGGCTCTGCTTCCCCCTCATGACCAACCCTCATCCGAGAAGGACCCGGGCCCAGACCAGGGGCCGAGGATGCAGGAGGCCAGCCCTGAGGCTGTCAAGTGTGCCTTAGCCTCTTTTGGAAGCTGTGTGACCCGGCAGCCACTTCCCTTTCCTGAGTTTCTGTAAATGCAAATTTTCTTCCCTTCTTTCATCAGCTACCCTGTGAGTCTGTTGAGCAGTTAGCACGTCCCTCTGTGGTGACAGAGGCTTTCCCTGGACCCCGGGCTCAGGTGGAGGGGAACACGCGTGGCATGTTCAGTGCGAGTGTTCTGTCATCGTCTTGCTATGAGTCTGCCAGCTGTAAGAAAGACGAAAATGGGACCATGGGATTGAGTAACCATCTGTGGGCATCGTGCTCTGTGGTCCTGGTTGGGGGTCCTTCTGGATTGAGCGGCCCTGGCCTGGGCAGGGCTTAGCTTAGAGGTGGGGTTGAGCCCTGACCAGAGCGGCCCTGCCTGCGCTGAGGCTGGAGAGCGGCCAGTGGGCTGGGCCTGATCCCAGGGTCCTGAGCGCAGGCGCTGTCTGGAGTCTGAGGCAGAGGGGAGATGGTGAGCAGCAGCCTCCTCGTGTGGAGACGGTGAGGAGGGCTCTGGATGGCGTGTGGATCAGCAGTGCGAGTGGTTTACGGGGTTTCTCTTCGAATCCCTACAGACACCCATAACAAAGTCACAGTTGGGTGGGGTGAGAGAGGAGGTGTCTGCTCAGATTGGAAGGGAGTTGGTTGATCAGGGTGGCTGAGGGCACAGCTGACAGAGGCAGAGCTCTCTGTGGGGTGGTGGCTGTCGCTGGGCGCTGATGTTTGGGCGGGGCTGTATTCGCCAGGCTGCAGTTTTCGCCAAAGCCTAATGGTTCTCAGCCTTGAATGTGAGGTCTGCTCGAGGGGGGACCCCAGGGAAGATGTGGGCAGCACAGGCTCAGAGCAGAGTGAGTCGTGTGAACAGTGTTTGGGAGGAGGTGAGAGGCCTGAGATAGAGTGAAGGGTGCCGGAAGTGAGGTCCAGGCAGGAAGCTGATGTGAGGACGCAGACCTGAGTCCAGTGATGGACAGGAGGTGTGATGAAGGGCTCGGGCACTGTGGCGTGACTGGTGGTGGACGTGAGCACAGGAGAGGAGCCGCTGAGGCCAGTCCAGTGTGCCTGAGCCCGGAGTGGCCAGGGAGGCTCACAGGAGGAGGACTCTAGGGATAGATGGCGTGGGCAGAGACTGAGAGGGCTGGGCCCCACTTCTCAGAAGGAAGAACACCCCCCTCCTGACCTGGGACTGGGTTTTCTTTCCACAAACCTCCTTGCTCCTGTGGCTGCACTGTGTTTCTCTGCACTGTCCTCCGTCACACCTGAGCCACCTCTGTTGCGCAGAGCTCTCCCTCTGGCCTGTGAGTCCTTACCAGGCCTGCAGCAGGGCATTTTACTCAAAATCAGAGCAAAGCGTTTTCTTACAGTCAAATTGAGCAGGTGCTTCCCCTGTGAGCCTTCACACGGAGGTGACAATGACCTTTTCTCTGGGAAATCTCAAGCAAGGCGAGAGTGACGACAAAAAAGTGATTTGAAAGTAAGCATGCTCGAATCCTCAGGCAGTTACAGGAAAAGATGGCAGCCTCGATGCAGGAAGAGGCGTTTAGGGGGAAAGTGCTGTGAAATTTCATAGATCAAATTTCATCAAATGAAAGGACGCCTAAGAGCTGTTTCATAATAGGCATCCGAGAACGGAACCTGAAGATTGGCGAGCTGGGAAACGAAACTCAGGAAATACTTCAAATGCAGTTGGATATCTCAAAAACAGAAAGCAAAAGATGAATCTCTGCGACTCAAAGAATTGGGCCTCTGTAATGGTGCAAGGGGTTGAGCACAGCACCGTGAAGTTGTGTGCAGATTCTGCAGCACGAATTCAATCCTCGGCCGGGGACCTACCCACATGGTGCAGCAGACCTCACCTGTTTCCATGTGGCTCCCCTCAAAGAATAGAATAACTCAGTCCCCAAGCACAGCTGTCACCCATCCCAACTAAATGCAGTACAAGAAACTCACTTTGATACAATCCTGTGAATAGGTTAAGAGTAGAAGGACTGGGCCTCCCGGTGGCGCAGCGGTTGAGTGCTGGGTTGCGAGGCTGCCCGCGGCCTCTGCAGCGCCGGTTCGATCCCCGGCTGCTCCCCGGCCCCCGGAGGAGGGTCCCACATGGCGCGCAGACCTCTCCTGCCGCCCGCTGCTCCCCTCAGCAGTGTCCTTCGGTCCTTCTGCCTGCTCTGCTCCCTGCTCTGGCTCTGGTGAATTCTCTCACCCTCCCGCGCTTCTGACTGTACCCAGTGCATGTATATACAAAAAACCAACCAAACAAACAAACAAATAAATAAATAAATAAAACATGCCTCTAAAAAAAAAAAAAGAGTAGAAGGACAAAGCTGCACTGTGAGATTATCCAGGAGCGCCGGCATGGCCATGCTGGTCTCCCATGGCTGCCGCAGCTAACACAACTCCTCCGTGACTGCAGCCAGCACAGATGCAATCTTTCACTGTCCTGCAGGTCAGAACCACAACCAGCTCCGTGGCTGACGCTGAGGATCGGCAGGGCTGCTTGCTTTTGTTACTCCGTGGCAAGAAAGAATGTCCTTCTCCTTTTCTGCTTCTGGGGACTATCTGTCCTGCTGAGCTCCTGGCTGCTTCCTTCTGCCCCTCAGCCTCGTGATGCTGGCATCGCATTGCCTATCACGCACACTGACCCATCTGTCTCCCTCTTATCACAAACTAATTGACACAGAGAAGACACAGCCACAGCAAACGGCACATTTGTTTCAAGAGCATGTGGATTGCTGGCCAAGATAGTTCATATCCTTGGCAACGTTTACCACACCTAAAGGAATATCACACGTATTTTCTCACTCTAATGGAATTTAAGCTAAAATATATTAACTAGAAAGGTATTCTTAGGCATTTTTAATTTTTTTGGAAATTAAACAACACACTTCCAAATAACCCACGGGGCAAAGAGGAACCCTGGAAAATTAGAAAGTTATTTTTAACTGAATGAAAATGAAAATACATCACACTAAACTCTGTGGGATGCTGTACAGCCAGGTTTAGAAGGAAAGTGAGAGCAGCAAATGCTCATCTTTTAAAAAGGATGGTTTCAAATGACTAATCTAAGCTTCTACCTTGCGACACACACAAAAAAAGGAGAGCAAACTCACCTGAAAATAAGCTAAAGAGCAGAAATCAATGAAACTGAAAACAGAAAAAGAAAAATCAGCGAAATCCAAAGTTGAGTCTTTAAAAAGACTCAGTTGACAAAGCTCTGGCCAGACTCCTCATAGAATAGAGAAGACACATTTGCCAAGCCTGGAACAAGTGATGGGCTATCGCCACAACCCCACTGACATCAAGAGGGTGAGGAAAGAATGCTAGAAGCAACTCTGTGTCGGCAAATTTGAGATCTGAAACAGAATGGACTAATTCTTGCAAGACACAAACTATAAAAACTCACTCCAGGTGGAATGATCTGAATATTCTGAAAACAATAAATTGAATTTGCAGTTAAAACAACTTTCAAGCAAAGACACTCCCTGCCATGATGGTCTCACCGGCATAGACTAGTAAACATTTGGGAGGAAATAACACAGTCTCTTCAAGGAAATACA
Source organism: Talpa europaea (assembly GCF_964194135.1). Classification (NCBI taxonomy): domain Eukaryota; kingdom Metazoa; phylum Chordata; class Mammalia; order Eulipotyphla; family Talpidae; genus Talpa; species Talpa europaea. Next base: position 50,229,947 of record NC_140084.1, read on the forward strand.
GAAGGGAACATGCAGCGAGATTTGTATGAACAAGCATTACTCCAGACTCAGACAGACACCTCACCACTCAGACAAGGAGTGGAAGACCAATGTCTCTCAACAGCATTGATGCAAAATCCTCACCAAAATAGCAGCAAAGGAAAGCCAGCCGTACCAACAATGGACAATCTTAATATGCCAGCATTAAAATCAGGTCTAATTAGCAATAAGACATCAATATGCCATTACAGGCAAGTGGGATTGATCCTGAGATGTGGAAGTCCACAAAAGTAACCTCCATGTTAGCAGAATAAGAAAAGAAAGTAGGAAAGAAAACCCACGTCAGTCTATAAATATATGCACACAGACGCCACTCAACAAAAGGCTCAGCTACGCAGGATCAGAAGGGAACTTCATGAGCCAGACAGAGAGCATTTATAACCTGTTTGGCTAACGTCAGACTGAATACATCCCCCTGCGGCTGGGAACAGGCAATGATGCTCTCGTGACACCTGGTGCAGTCGATGAGAAAGGAACAAAGGCGTCCCAGTACAGAGAGAAGGAACAGAACTGTCTTACTCCCAGTCCACACACTCGCGAGTGGCAGAAATCCTGAGGACTCTATAAAGGAGCTTCCACATGTAGGAATCCGATCTCTGTTAGCTTCGTTGTGGGTGTGGGGAGAGCAGATTGAGTGAAAGGTCACCGTGGACGCGTCAGGAATGATGGCTACGCTTACATGTTGGTGTTGGTGATAGTGCCACGAATTTCCACCTTGGCCAAAGCTGATAAAAGGCACGGGCACACACACCTACTGGCTAGGATCCGTTACACCCAGCCCACCAGGAACATCAGCCCGCAAACACACGTCTGGTCCCTCCCATTGAGAAGGGTAGGGTGTTCAGGACACAGCGCTGACCGCTGCGCAGCAATGGAGAGCCTCTGTTTCTGCAGCCAATCATTCTTGGTGAGAGGCCGTTGGGACCCACCTCTCTAGGCACCTGCATCTGTGCCTCACGGGTCAATGCTAGGCAGCACGGGCCAGAGACTGCTGAGCCCGCTGGCCCAGCCACCTGCTGGTGTCCAGGTCCTCTCCACAGTGGGCTCTCTGGGGCGCCTCAGTGGCTGACTAAAAAGGTGTCAGGCCCACCCCTGTACATCTGCCCATGGCACCTCCTTCCTGGGTGTCCTGGTCTTCTGTCCAGTTTGGTCCCTCCAGCCCCCTGACAGTGCAGGCCAGCCATTGCTACTAGCCCGAGTCTGTCCATTTTAACACCTTGCTGGCTCCTTTGCCACCACAGTTGTACTATCCTGCCGATCCTCCACAGGTCTGCTCACTGTGGGCATCTCTCTCAGATTTCTCTTAGGCTCCCTGAGTAGGGTTGTGAACAGCACACCGCATAAATCACGTTGTGCCCATGTGACCAGGCCCTGAGGCAGTGGGTGATGGTTGTCCAGGAGGCATCGGGGACAGGGTGGGTGGATGGGGAACACGCGTGTCTAAACCACATCTCTGTGGGACTCACCGCCACCCTCGGTCTGCCCGTGGGCCCAGTCTCACCCCTCGCCCAGCAGTGATCGAAATTCAGGGCAGCGGTGCCCAACCCCCAGGGACGCTGGGAGTGATGGAAGCCGGGGCCCCTTGAGTGGCCCCCTCTGTGGTAAGGCACCTTTCTGCTCACGCAGCCCTAAATCTGACTTGTGTTAGTAGGTTATGATGCATCTGGCGTGGGTTACTGGGGCTTTTCCTGTCTTGGGGTCACTTGTTTTATGAAGATAGACGTTTGGGGAAATTTGAGCCATTATGTCTTGAATAGCTTCTGGTCTGGTCCTCTTTCTCCTCTGCTTCTAGAAGCAGGTGGTAGATTGTGCAATGGTCCATCATTTGCTAGAGTTCACAGATCCAGTGAGATCTGACACATCCTTTCAAATGAGAATGACAGATTTTTATACATTATTTTAGATTTTCCATGTGCACACTTTTGTAACCTGTGAGTAACAGTTTATTCCACCCATCAGAGCGTAACACTGAGTGCCCTCCCGACTAGAAGCAGACATTCTCTTTGCTCATTTTGCTATCCTAGGCCGCCTGTATACATGCAGAGAAACTGCTTGATTCCAAAATTCACCTTCCCTGTTCCTTCTTTGGAAATTCACAGGTTACCCACCCCTTCCACCTTCTGGCTTCGTACTGAGCGCTGCTGGCGCCTGGGATGTCGCTGTATCCACACCTTCACCTTGCTTCTCACTCTGGCTAAGCAAGGAAACGCCATCAGCTTGGGCTCTTTACCTCATTGTGCTTCTCTTCCGAGTCTTTGGGTTCATCTGCAGACCTTTCCCTGCCTCAGCCACTGGCATATAAATGTGCTCTCCTGAACGCTGTAACAAAAATTTCCTATTGACAGACCCAGGGATTTTTGCATGCTCAGGAACCCCATCTCTACCAGCAATGAAGGTAACGTCTTTGGAATCCAACAGGTGTTTAAGTTCCTTGTAAGCGACATCTCTAGAAACAGCAACAGCGGTGGCAGCTCCTTTTCTTGACTTTATTTATTTTTTATTTTTTTTAATAGAAGCATGTTTTATTTATTTATTTGTTTGTTTGTTTGTTTTGTTTATACAAGCACTGGGTACAGTCAGAAGCGCGGGAGGGTGAGCGAATTCACCAGAGCCAGAGCGGGGAGCAGAGCAGGCAGAAGGACCAAAGTACATTGCTGATGGGAGCAGCAGGCAGCAGGAGAGGTCTGCGCGCCATGTGGGACCCTCCTCTGGTGGCTGGGGAGCAGCTGGGGATCGAACCGGCGCCGCAGAGGCCATGGGCAGCTTCGCAACCCAGCACTCAACCGCTGCGCCACCGGGGAGGCCCTCCTTTTCTTGACTTTAGACCACAGAGTGCAGCCTTCAGGGCTGAGGGCTACCCAGCGCGCTCCCCAGCAGCTGCTGTGGCTGCAGCCTCACAACAGGCACACGCCTAGGAGCCAACGGTCCAGGGCAGCCTATGTCACAGGCAGGGAAATTTCTGGTTTTTACTTTAAGAATTTAGTTCTGTGAGAGATTTTTAAAAGGTGCCTTGGTAAATGACCAGAAATCGCCTCATTTCTGAGTTTGTTTTCCATTATAAATTGGTGTCTGTGTTATCGAAAGCTTCGCATGTATTGATAGGATCATTTCTTCTATTTTTTATTTTAGTGTTTAATTCTTTTAATAAATTTTTAATTATGATATTAACAATGTATTCCTGAAAAAAAAAAAGCGTGCCAGCACAGTCCTGGTATATTATTCATTTACTGTATTGTAGACTCTTATTTGCAAGTAATTGTTTAGGACTCTACTCCTGAGTCCACAAGGGAGAGCTTCCTGTGATGTTCCCATTGCAGTTTCTTTTTGTTTTCAGAATTTGTTTTTATTTATTTATGCATACCAGGATTGGGGTGCAGGCCAGAGGTGCCAGGGGTATGGGGTGATGAAAGGATTCACTAGAGACAGAGTGGGGAGCAGAACAGGTGGATCTACTGAATCTACTGCTGAGGGGAGCAGCGGGGAGACAGGAGAGGTCTGCTGCGTCCTGTGGGTCAGCTGGCCGGGGATCATATCGTGCTGCAGTGGCTGCCAATAACTTGATAGCTCTGAAACTTCACCCCTGTGCCACCAGGGAGGCCCACCCCATTGTAGCTTCTTTGTCAGTTTTGGCAGCATTTTATTCCTGAACAGCACGATGTCCTGGGGAAAATATCCCTTCACCATTCTCAGGAGAGGCTGTGTCAGCTTGATATGCGCATTGTGCGTGTGTGTGAGTGCGTGTGTTTCTTAGGTGCACACCTGTCTGGCAGAGTTCATGAGTGAATCTTTTCAGACGCAGTGTTTTACTTTGCAGGAAAATTTTAAGTTGTAGTCAATATACTTACTATACGTGGCGTCTCAGATGTCCTATGTACCCTTCTGTTTTTGAGGTTTTTGGTACTACATTGCTAATATTGGGCTGTCGGAAAAATCGCCATGCATTTTTGCATAGAAAACAGAAAAAATAAGTCATGACTTTTCTGACATAAAAGTGTACTCTGTGTTCTGTTCTCTGGTCACAGTCTGTGAGCATCCTGATAAGGGTAACATCTGCCTTTCTTTTGCATTCGGCCATGGTGGTGAGGATTTGTTAGTGTGGTTAATGGTTTAAGAACTATTTTTTTTTTGCTTTATTTTTTCTACTTTTGTTTGTCCTCATTAGTAGCTATTGTTATCATTATTATTTCTTTCCTTTCACCTTCATTTGGAATAGTCTGCTGTTCTTTAAAAACTCTGGATATAATATTTAGGCTTTTATTTTCTAATGTAATATTTCTGCTCTTCAGCTTACAACATTCTCTCACCTCTGCTTGGAGGTCATCACACGCATCAATTAATGGCAAGCCATTGCTTTATCTCCAAAATGTGAGGATGTTATTTACCTTTGCTGTCGGAGTCAGGCCACTGCTACAGGGTTCCAGGAGCCCCTGGGGGTCTGTCTTAGGAGTCAGGCTGCCTGGGGTCAGTAGGGTGCGTCGGTGGGGGCAGCTCCTGGGCCTTCCGGGGCCCCTGTGTCTTGCCCCTGTAGTGTGGGGTCCAGTCCTTCCCGGGCTAGTGAATGACCAGGGCAGCGTACACGCTAGGCTCTGCTGGGGACTCCTTTGATGGGGAGAAAATGGGTGCTGTCCCCTGTCTGTGGGTCAAACACTTCAGCTGGGCATAGGTCACCTCCTCCTGGGGAACGTCAGATGTGGCAGCCTGTAGGGGGGAGAGTGAGAGGAAGGAGTATGGTTGGGGTGGGTGACACCTGGGGGCCTGAGAGGATGGAACCCACTAACTGCCCATCTGCCTGACCTCTTCGGCTTGTCTGTCCTTCATGTCTAGCAGTTTCTCCGTCAGGGGGTAAGGAGAGGCCGTCACTCCCTGCTGGCGTCTTCTACAGTTCACCTGGGCATACATCACCCCCTGGGAATCTTCACTGTTCATGCTCTGCTGGAGAGACAGCAAGAGAGAAACGGTGTCTTTGATTTCAGTGTGGATTTTCTCCAGTTGCCAATGTGAGCCTTGAAAAATTCAGTCATCTCAAAGAATCAATTCTTGTTTTCGCTGATCTATTTAGACTCACTCAGCAAACAAGAGAAAGCAAAAAAAGAGGAAGAAACAAAAGAGGAAAAGTTATAACAGATAACACAGAAATACAAAGAACCTTACAAGATTAGTGTGGATATCTATATGCCAGCAATCTGGATAATCCAGAAGAAATGGAAAATTCTTAGAAACATAACAATTTTCTTTTTTTCACTTTTGTTTCCCACTGTATTCTTTATTTTTAGATTTTCTTTAGATGTAGGGGGGTCTTTATTTTTTATTTATTTATTTTAACATTTATCATTTTTTAAATTTTTTAGACAATATTTGCTTCCCCCCACATAACAATTTTCTAAGACTGAGTCAGCAAGAGAAATCTATACAGCCTGATCTTGTGTGAGGACATTGAAACAATCAAAGGCCTGCCTCCCTGCAAAAAACATCCAGCACTAGATGACTCTTCAGTGAATGACACAAACTTTCAAAGAAGATCTAACGTGAAATACAAATATATGAAAACACAAATTTGTGTCTTTTAGTTTTTTTTTAAACGTTTTTTGTTTTTTTTAAAGATTTATTTTATTTATTTATACAAGCACTGGGTACAGTCAGAAGCGCGGGAGGGTGAGAGAATTCACCAGAGCCAGAGCGAGGGGCAGAGCAGGCAGAAGGACTGAAGTGCACTGCTGAGGGGAGCAGTGGGGGGCAGGAGAGGTCTGCGCGCCATGTGGGACCCTCCTCCGGTGGCCGGGGAGCAGCCGGGGATCGAACCGGCGCTGCAGAGGCTGTGGGCAGCTTCGCAACCCAGCACTCAACCGCTGTGCCACCGGGAAGGCCCTATTTCTTTTAGTTTTTATTGAAGTAACATTTCATTATAACCTGTAAGTTTCATTCACTACGTATTATTATTATTTTTTAAAGATTTATTTATGCATACAAGAACTGGGGTACAGGCCAGAGGTATGGGGGGTGAGAGGATTCCCCAGAAACAGAATGGGGAGAAACAGAGACAGCCAGAATCCGAGGTGGATCAACTGAAATACATTGCTGAGGGGAGCAGTGGGGAGACAGGAGAGGTCTGCTGCGCCCTGTGGGTGGGCTCCCTGACTGGGGATCAAATCGTGCTGCAGTGGCTGCAGATAGTTTCATAGTGCTGAGGCTTAACCCTTGCACCACCAGGGAGGCCCAAGAGAAGTATTATTATAAACCAATGTGTACATCTACCTTAGCTCACTGCCGAAAGTCCAGGCCTTTCTTTCACCATACATTGGCCCCCTTTACTGGTACACACCCCCCAACTCCCTTCTGGTAACCACTGATTTGGTCTTATAGTTTAAAAGATTACTTTTATTTAATTTGTTTGTTTGTTGGGTCTTTTATATCCCACACGTGAGTGAGATCATATGGGGTTTGTCTTTACCTGGCTCCTTTGGCTAAGCATACTACTTACTGGTTAGGTCCACTTGTGTTGCAAATGGCAGGATTTCGTCTTTAAAAAAAACACCTGCGTATTATTTCATTGTCTTCTTTACATGATCAGGAAGCATGTAGGTTGTTTCTAGGGGGTGCATATATGACTTTGAATTTAAGGGTTTGTATTTTTTGGGGAAATACCCAGAAGTGACATAACTAGATGACATGGAATTTCTGTTTTTAGTTTTTGAGAAATCTCCATGCTGCCTTTAAATACTAATTTGAAATATTTATGTGCCCTATGTTCATTGCAGCATCGTTTTCAAGAGTCAGGTTTGCAAACCACTTAAATCAGCTTAAATTGAATGTTGAGTGGATAAAGAAGACATGGTCTATATACACAAGGGAATACTGGTCAGCTATTAAAAAAGAATTCTGCCACTTGCAACAACATGGATAGATCTTTAGGGTATTATGCAAAAAAGGCAAATACCATATTATATTACTTCTGTGTGTAAGATAAAGAAACAAAACAAGTAAGAAAAACAAAACAAAACATTCAGACTACCAGAACACAATGGTGGTTAACAGAGGGCAAATATGGTTAAGGGGTCAATTATTTGGTGAGGATGGAAACCTGACTTTGGGTGGTGAAGATAACATAGCAGATACAGGTGTCAAATTACAATGTACATCTGAAGCCGACACAACGTTATAAACTACTATGTTACTTCATAAAACTTCATAATATTTTAAAAAATGGCTTTCTGTGCTGGAGTCCTCAGGGACTTCCTAAGCCTTGTGGCATTTGGATGTGTCTGAGGTCCTGGTTCTATCTAAGGCGCCATCTCTGCTCATTCGGCTCCATCCCACTGACCCTCTCCCTGAAGCACATCCTGCCTCAGGGCCTTTGCACTTGCTGTTTCCTGTCCCCACCCCCTGCTCCTGCATAATTCCCTTGGTGTATGCTGTTCTCTGGGAGGTTCTCCACTCATTTGCACATTGTTTCACCCCTAGGAGTGCTCAGGAGAGTGGACAGTGTGTCCACTGCTGACCCTGCAGCACCCAGTGGAGCAGGGTGAACAGTGAGGTCCTTGTGCATATGTGCTAGGGATGGCGGGTGATTCACTTTCTCATGCATCCCCTTGAGCCCTAGGGCTGCTCCCCAACAACCATAATGTCAGAGGATGAGGTGGCAAGAAGGGGACCCTGAGGAGGGACATGAGGTCACGGAAAGCAGGAGGGTGAAACCCCAGCAGGACCCAGTTGCCAGAGGAGAGTGTGTGGGCGCTGCTTAGAGCAGGTGACAAAGGGACAGAGTGTCCATTGATGACATGCAGGGACAAGAAGGGCCTGGTGTCTGGACAGGAGCAGGGGTCTCACCTGAGGGTCCAGCTGCACCCCCTCCTCAGGCTGTGTGTCTGTCTGGGCAGCATCTGCTGGGACAGAACAGGGAGTGTCTCTTGGGGCTTCCTGAGCTCTCAGGGGTACAGCTGCCCTGTCCCAGACGGGCACTGAGATCCAGGGGAAGGGGTGACTGAGGTCCTGTGTATGGGTTCAGTGCTCACCCCTGGGCCCTCATCCTCCTAGCTTACATGTCTCAATATTTCATGATACTGAAAAAAATGAAAAAAGACTTAAATTGTACACAGGGACTGTATTATTTTCTTTTTAGATTCTCTGAGTTGAGATGCTAGAGAAGTTTTCTAAGCTGACCTACCTGTTTGTTTCCCTCTGTCCACCCTCATCACTTGGGGAGCCCACTGCCTTTGGGGACCCGGTCACCCTGTCCCCTACTCACCCCACTTCCTGCGTTTACTCTGATGCCGCTGTCGGAGGAGCAAGAGGAGGAGGAGGAGGAGGGAGAGCAGCAGGATGAAGCCCACTGAGACCCCGGTCAGGACTCTTACATACCCAGCATCCCAGGCATCTGTGAACGTCACGGAGGAGACAGGACACCCTTGAATTGAGCACCTACTGTGTGCAGGCACATGCAGGTCTGTGCTCTCCCCGCCTCCCCGCCTCGCCCCCCACATACAGATGAGGAAACTGAGCTCAGATAGGTTAACAACTGGCCCAGGTCACCAGCCTGTACACGGCAGGACTGGGACTGGACGCAGGCGTGGGCCTCCACTTCGTCCCCATCATAATTGTTGTCCTGCTGTCCCCTCACTCTCTGGGCAGAACCCCAGTGCAGAGACCTGTTCCCACCACCTCCCAGCCCCCAGCCCCTCTCCCCCTCTGCAGAGGCGTGCACCCGCCCACCCTTGGGGCTTGTGCCTTGGGTCAGGCAGGAGGGAAAGCTGTGGGCGGGAGCAGGCTCCATGCTGAGGCCTGTCTCCCGGGGAGGGGTGGGAAGCTGGTTATGGAGACGGTGACCCCGCACGGGGGAGGGACACGACCCTCAGACCCCACGTGGGGTAGAGAGCAGGATTGGAAAATCCAGGGGTCTTTCCTAACTGTACTCTGCTCCTCAAAAGGCTGAGCCCCTGTGCCTACGGGAGAGGGGTCAGATTCCCTATGCCCCCCACCCGGGGCCCCACGTGCAGTGTCCAAGCGGCCTTTGCATCCGGTGCAGGAGGAATCAGACCCAGAGAGAAGAAGGAAGTTTCTCAGCCCTTATCTCAGGAAGGGGTTGAGCCCAGTCCAGACTGAGCTCCTCTGCTCCCCACACGGCCCTTCACAGCCATCACACAGCTTCCCAGGAGCAGAGCGGGGTGCTGTTCCCGCTTTGGCCAGCTGTTCCTCCCTGGGTGAGGGGGGCAACAGCTCCCTTGCCCCAGGTCACAGTCCTGAGTCCCTGGAGCCTGTGCCCCAGGTCACCACCACTCCAGCCCCTGGTCGCCAGGGTCCTGGTGCCTGTGGGATGGGGGCTCTGTGCGTCACCCGGGTGGCTGTAGCATTGGGGGCCAGGGAGCGAGTTGCTCAGGCTTCTCTTTCCACTGGAGGTGATTCCCTCCCCTCCTGGCTGATCCCCTCCTTCCCCTAACCTTACTCCCACCCCAGCCCAGGTCACAAGGATGCAGGGGCTCCTCACCTGAGACCTGGAGCCGCAGGGGGTCACTGGGGTGTGACAGCAGGAACGGGGAGGTGCTGTGTGAGCTGTAGCACCTGTAGGTGCCCCCGTGGGCTGAGGTCACAGCCCTGAAGGTGAAGAGGGCCTGAGAGGGGGCAGCTGTGTCCTGCAGACGCAGGCGCTGGGGGGACGCAGGCGACTCCTCTTTGGAGAGGTAGAAGGTGTCCGAGCGGGCGTCAGAGCGACACTGCAGGGTCACGTTCTCCCCCGGGGACACGGTGGGCCCGGGCTGGGCTGAGAGGGAGGGTTTCGGGTCCATTCCTGGGGGAGGTTTGGCGTTAGAGACCCCCCCAACCCCACACCCCTGACCCTGCGCCGAGGGCCCCTGTCCTGCTCCGGGGCCTCTGGGACGCCCGGTCCTCCACTCCTGTGTGGGTCTCTCTATGTCTGTGCCCCTCACCCCCTTTCTCGCTCGCTCTCCCTCGACCACTGTCCATCTCGGCCTCTGCCAGGACCCTCCCCCTGGACACGTCACCCCCAAAGTGACCTGGGCCCGGGCCCTCAACAGCACACCGGGACCCAGGGCGGCTCCTCACCTGCGATCAGGATGTCCAGGGGGGCGCTGGGGGCCGACCACGCGTGGGAGAGGTTGTGTCCCCCGTAGCACCTGTATTGGCCCCCGTGGGTGCGGGCGACAGGGCCCAGGGGGAAGTCGGGGCTGTGCTGCCCGTCCAGACGCTGGGGGCCCGTGCGCCCCTCGTCCTTGGTCAGAGCGAAGCTGCCAAAGCCGGCCCCCGAGCCGCACCGCAGGGTCAGGTTGTGTCCAGACGGCACCAGGGGGCCCGGCTGCGCCGACAGGGAGGGCTCCCCGTACGCTCCTGGGGACACGGGGACAGTGGCCCCGAGGGTCACCCCGCATTGCCCACTGGGCTGCGGTGAGTTCTCACCGTCCCTCCCACGCCCCTGCGCTGGGATCTGGACCCAGGAGTCCACGTCACTGGCCCCACGTCACCCCCTGGACACGGGCTTAGCCAGTCCCTGGGCCCGGAGGGACGTGACAAGAGGTGCAGCCTCACCTGTGACCTGGAGACGCAGAGGGGCGCTGGGCGCGGACCACATGAGGGGGTAGGAGTAGGAATTATGGTAACATCTGTAGGTGCCCCCGTGGGAGGGGCTCGAGGGGCCCACGGGGAAGAGGGCCTGGTGTCTCCCCTGGAGAAAACTTGAGTTTCTTTGTCGGGGCGGGTCTGAGTCTCCCTCCTTCAGCAGATGGAAAGTGCCGGATACGTTCTGTGAGCTGCAGGCGAGGGTCACGTTCCCTCCTGCGGCCACCACAGGGCTGGGCTGGGCTGAGAGGGAGGGTGGGGTCCCCGCTCCTGAGGGAGGAGAGAGTGTGTTACAGGGGGACCATCACCCCAATACCCAGTGAGGACAGTGAGGTCTCCTGAGCCCGCTCTTCTTCCCTCTGCCCGTGAGGGGGAGCCCCAGCCGGAGGGGACCCAGTTTCCCCACTTACCGGTCACCACCAGGGCCAGGGGGTCACTCCTCTCGGAGGAGGCGCTGGTGCTGTTTTCGGAGGAGGCGCTGGTGCTGTTTTCGGAGGAGGCGCTGGTGCTGTTTTCGGAGGAGGCGCTGGAGCTGTTATAGGCGCACTGGTATCGTCCCGCATCGTGCGCACTTGTGTGTTCCCTGTGGAAGCCGACCCTGTCGCTGGAGCTGTGTGGTCGCTCCGTCTCCACGGCTCCAGAGACCCTCTCTTTGTACAGATGGTAGACCTGCGCCTGCTGAGACCCCTGACACCAGAGGGTCACAGGGCTCCCCACGGGGACCACGGGGCCTGGGTCGGCCCAGATGGCGGGTTTGGGGAGGGTCCCTGCAAAGAAGTCCGGTGAGTGTTGGGCTGCTTCTCCCTCAGTTTCCCCAGCCGTCACTCAGCCCCTCCAGGCAGGTCCCATCACCCACACCACTGTGCTCCCCCCACTGTCCGGGGGCCCTGGGCTGAGGCAGGAGGCGTGGGGAGCACTCACCTGCCTGGACCTTGTCCCATGGGCCCCAACACAGCCCTGGAAGAGAGGCCTGTGAGACTTGTCCCCCCACAGGGGAGCTCGGACCTGGCTGGCCCCGAGGACTGCTCAGATCAGGGCTGAGCACATCTCCCCTCCCGGAAGTGCTGTCCCCACAGAGCTCCTGAGTCTTGGGGACTCTCAGGCCAGACATGGAAGGAAGAAGCCACCCCTCCTCATCCCCTGAAGCTCACCCAGGCAGAGAAGGACCATGAGGGTCGGGGTGCTGCCTCCCATGTCCCCTGTGGTGCAGACGATGTGAGTCCACAGAGCCTGGCAGGACAGACAGAATCTGGCAGCACAAACAGATGCAGAGGATGTGACCAGTTCTATGTCCATGTGGCAAGCAGGGGTTCCTCATCTGCGGTTGCACAGGATGGGGAACAGCCCCTCTAAGGGGCCTCACTCTGCTCTTCCTGAAGGACCTGACCAGGAGACGGGGGCTCTGGGACCTCCCAGAGCAGATGTGAGTCTCAGACCCCCATAGGCTCTGCCTCCCCCTCGTGACAAACCCTCATCCAGAGAGGGACCTGGGCCCAGACCAGGGGCTGAGGATGCAGGAGGCCAGCCCTGAGGCTGCTCAAGTCTGCCTTAGCCACTTCCCTTTTCTGAGTTTCTGTAAATGCAAATTTTCTTCCCTTCTTTCATCAGCTACCCTGTGAGTCAGTGTTTATTGAGTAGTTAGCATGTCCCTCTGTGGTGAGGGTGACAGAGGTTTTCCCTGGTCCCCGGGCTCAGGTGGAGGGAGACACATAATGGTGTGCTCAATGCGAATGTTGTGTCATCATCTTGCTGTGAGACTGCCAGTTGGAAGAAAGACGAAAATGGGACCGTGGGATTGAGTAACCATCCGTGGACATTGCACTCTGTGGTCCTGGTTGGGGGTCCTTCTGGGGTGAGCGGCCCTGGCCTGGGCAGGGCTTAGCTTAGAGGTGGGGTTGAGCCCTGACCAGAGCGGCCCTGCCTGCGCTGAGGCTGGAGAGCGGCCACTGGGCTGGGCCTGGTCCCAGGGTCCTGAGCGCAGGCGCTGTCTGGAGTGTCTGAGGCAGAGGGGAGATGGTGAGCAGCAGCCTCCTCATGTGGAGACGGTGAGGAGGGCTCTGGATGGCGTGTGGATCAGCAGTGCGAGTGGTTTACGGGGTTTCTCCTCGAACCCCTACACAGAACTATAAAAACATGTATTTGCAGTTTGTGGACTGGGGCCAGAGTCACGTGCTCCTCAGATTGGAAGGGAGTCAGCTGGTTAGTGTGGCCAAGGGCAAGCCGAGGAAGGCAGAGCTCTGCGGAATCACGGGGTGTTTACTGGGATGAGATGGTTGTAGGGGGTGGTTTCTGTTCATGCAGATCATAATCATAATCAGACTAGTGAAAACAAGATAAGAAATATTAAAAGTATTGGGTGAATAATACCAGGTACATACCAGGTATATGCAGAAGCAAAACAACTTGAATGATCACAGATTTCACATAGAATCCATCACATTCAGAAGATTTAAAAGTTCTGGGTGACAAGAACAGTCAACTGTAATTCTTCTGAACATATGCCTATGAATATTCTATGAACATACTTCTAGAATGAAAGCAAAATGAAGTCTTTCTTAGAGGAGGAGCTCCGAATCTGTAGCCAACTTACCTGAAAGGAAGTGACAAGGTAAATTCTTCAGGCAGGAAGGCAATAAACCGGAGGGAAACTTGGACTCCCAAGCCATGAGTTAAAAATGGGTAAATATCTAGTAGATGTAATAGCATATTTTTCTCTTTTTAATTTCTTTAAAATCTGTATGGCTGCTGAAAGCAAAGATACTGAAACTGTACAATTAGGTTGTATATATTGTAACAACTATAACACCCACTTTAAAAAACATGGAAATTTATAATTAAAATGCCAATAGCTAAATTAAAATGAATGCTAATAATATTCTGAAGGCTGAAAGAAAGCAGGAAAAGGAATACTGAAGAGCCAACTATAGGGGTGGCAAAGAGAAAATGAACAAAATCATCCTTCTCAATAATTACGTTAGATATAAATGGAGAAAGCACAGTTAAATGGCAAAGATCGTGGGACTGTGTTAATGAGTAGTAAGACCCAACTGTGTGCAGTGTACAAAAAATTCATTTTAAAAATTAGTGTTATCTATAGACATGTTGATTTTGAGTTATGCACACCTGAAAAACTTGTATAATGCTATATTTTAAAAATAGTTAATACAACGATGTAAATAGATCAAAAAGAAAAAGGCTCAGAGTGCGTCATGCGCACATCAACCACAAGAGAAACTGTCAGTTTTCCGTGGCCGCTGTAGTTAACCACAAACTTTGTGACTGCAGTCAGCGCAGATCTAATATCTTACTGTACTGAAAATCAGAACCACAGTCAGCTCTGTGGGCTGATGATGAGGATCAGCAGGACTGGTTGCTTTTGTTACCCTGTGGTAAGAATGTGTGTCCTTGTCCTTTTCCTCTTCCAGGGACAGTCTGCCGTGCTGGGCTCCTGGCCCTTCCTTCCATCCCTCAGTCTCATGATTCTGAAATCATGTTTCCTACCATTGACACTGACCCTTTTATCTGCCTCTTTTGAACAAGAAAATTATCAGGGGTAAAGAGCTACATTACACGATAAAAAGTCCATTTGGTAAGAAGACATAATAATCCTAAATGAGTTTGCACAAAACCCAGCACTTCAACATCCATAAAAATGGACAGAAATGAAAGGAAAATTGGTAAACCCACAATTATTAAAGTCAGGGATTTTTCCTCTCTTGGTAACTGATAGTTCAAATAGATGGCAAATCAGGGGCCCCCACGGTGGCACAGCAGTTGGGCACTAGGTTGCGAGGCTGCCCGCAGCCTCTGCAGCGCCGGTTCGATCCCCGGCCGCTGGGCGAGGGTCCCACATGGCGCGCAGACCTCTCCTGCCACCCGCTACTCCCCTCAGCAGTGTCCTTCGGTCCTTCTGCCTGCTCTGCTCCCCGCTCTGGCTCTGGTGAATTCTCTCACCCTCCCGCGCTTCTGACTGTACCCAGTGCTTGCATGTATAAATAAATAAATCTTTAAAAAAAAAATGACAACACAACCAATAGCAAAAATATACACTCCTTTTGTTACAGGGCAGGGAGAGGGGTACCCCAGAACCCCCAAACCTGCCTGATCTAAATAGGTTCTGCCATCTGCGGCATCAACACAAAATGTTATAGGACAGGGAGAGGGGCAGCCCAGACCCCTCAAACCTGCTGGCTCTGCCATCTGCCGCGTCAACACAAAACATATGAGACTTCAATGGGAAGGAACTTTAACACAATTAGGAAACAAGACAGGAAAGGCAAAGAATCTAGTTTCTAAATCAAGCACCCAAAGTGACCCGTCCCCTCGTGGGTAAATGGGATTGGCCCAGAGCAAGGCCCCAAAGCCTGCCACAAGTCCAAAGCATCTTCTAGGGGGACCCACAGAAAAGGATCTGAAACAACCAGACAAGTCTGGAGGGAAAAGAGCAAAATGAAAATCAAGACAAAACCCGCCATTGTCACCTCCCCACAAGTCTCTCACCCACATCTGTGTCACCCCATCCACGACCAAAAGGCAGGCGCAGTTTCTTCACGTGTCTCTCGGCTCCACGCGCCTCCTCCAGGTCTCCTTCTGGCTGCATCCTGCTTCCTTCCATCCTCAGTCTCCTCTGTAGCTGATTCTCTCCCTGCTTTGTTCCACCCTCCTTCTGGGTCGGGCAGGGAACCTGGAACCTCCTCCTTTCCTGGGGACCCCCCTGTTACACTTTGAAGTGGACACGGGGTATCGACCACGGCAGTGCGTATCCTTGGTGTAAAGCAACGTTTGACACATTTAATCAGAGAATTAATATCACACGCCTCTTCTTCTCTGGCCCTAATGGAGTTTAAGTTAAAGTTTGCCGGTGGAATGCTCACCGAAAAATCTTCCACTATTTGGAAATCAAACAACACACTTCTAAATAATCCGCGTGGGAAAGAGCAACTGAAGAAAAATGGGAAAATGTTGAAAATGAAGTCACAGCACACTCTCCATCCGCTTTCCAGGGCCGAGAGTGAGGCGCTACGCACGGAGGTGACTGGGTCTCGTTGCCTCCGCCTCCTTCAGGAATGGGGGGACGGCACTGACCGCCGGGATTCTGCCTGGGTGCGGGACGGGGCGGTCTGTGCCCGGCAGTGAGCGGGCAGTGCTTTTGGGTGTACGGTCTCTGCTTCTGTGGACTTAGAAATAATCACCGCTGTGTGGAGAAAAGGAAAACTCTATTTTCACAGCCAAAGCTAAGGACCAACCGAGAAGAAGAGGAGTCTGGAGGGAAAATGGCCCCAGCCAGCTATTTTCTTCATGTTCCCCACCCATCTTCCCTGCCCCCTGCCCACAGGTTTCAGATTATATAGGAGGGTTTCTCACTGAACAAACAAAAAAGCCTCACTGAGGCAAGCATTCTGGAAATGGTCCCGGGAAGTGATTTGGGGGTTCGCGTGATCGAGGAGGAGAGTGGCGTTTGGGGAAGGAGCAGGTGTGTCAGCAGCAGATCCCGCACTCACAGTGCAGAGGCCGACCTGGGAGTGGTGCTGTCTGAAGCCACACGGTGTAGCGAAAGAGACATTAACCAAAACGAAGAGACCCCACTGATTGGGAGAAAAAATTTGCACACAATACTAATGATAAGGGACTGATCACAAAGATCTACAAAGAGGTGCTAAGACTCAACAAAAACAAAGATAACAACCCAGTCAAAAAAAAAAAAATGGGTAGAAGAGAGGAAGCCCAGCCTAGCCCTGCGGCCCCCTCAGCAGGGAGGCCAGCTGGAGATTTGGGCAGAGAGTCCTGCACAGGCCTTGTGTCCAGGGAAGTCCTGGGCCCTAACCAGCCAGGTGGGAGCAGGGGCTGTAGGTTCTTACCTTCTACTTAGGGGCAGTCCCAAAAATTCGGGGTTGCCTTGGCCAACCCACACCAGCCCAGTTTCTCTTTAGATGTATAATAACATGGCAAGACTCCAGAGGTGTCCATCCTGACGTTGGGGTGTTTTCTGTTAGAGCACCATGGTCTGGTCATTCTGCCAGAAACAGGTGCCTTTGAGCTTCAGTGGCAGAACCGGAGTCAGTCAGATAACGTCCTGCATTCGGGGAACAGTGCTGTGGAGAAGCCCGACTTGGGTTGCTGCCTGACCCTGCCAGTTGTTGATGCTGAGGTAGCGTATTATGAAAAGAAAAGACTATGGCCGGGCTGGAGAAGGTGAGGTGATAGGACAGTTCCTGGGAACCCTCCGAGTTCTATTTGGGGTCCACAGAGCCTTGATTCATGCGCTTCAGTCAAAGCTCAACTCCTGTGTTCACCTTTCCTTCCCTCTGGGGAAGCTTCTGGGCTGCTCGTGGAGGGCAGGTCGGCTTAGAGCAACCTCTCTTTCCCCCTCACCTGAAAGTGTCCATTGCCCCCTCCTCCCGCAGGCTGATCTCACCACCGCAAGGATTCGGCATGGCCTGTGGTCACTTGAGAGGGCCCCTCTGTGGTGAGGCACCTTTCTTCACTGCCATGCCGAATCTGAGTTGTGTTTTCCTTGCTTGATTATGACATGCCTGGCGTGGATTTCTTTGGGCCTGGTGTGTTTGGGGGTCACCTGTGCCAAGAACATATAGGTTTGTGACTTCTGCCAAATGGGGACATTTCAGCCATTGTGTCTTGAGCAGTTTCTTGTCTGGTCCTCTTGTTATAGGACAGGGAGAGGGGCAGCCCAAACCCCGCAAACCTGTCTATTCTAAGTGGGTTCTGCCATCCGCCGCATCAACACAAAACATAGGAGACTTTAATGAAAAGGAACTTTAATAAAACTAGGAAACAATACAGGTAAGGCGAAGAATCTAGTTTCTAAATCAAGCACCCAAAGTTACCCATCCCCTCGTGGGTAAAAGTCCATCCAAATGGGATCGGCCCAGAGCAAGGCCCCAAAGCCTGCCACAAGTCTAAAGCATCTTCCAGTGGGGACCCACAGAAAAGAGTCAGAAACAACCAGACAAGCCCGGAAGGAAAAGAGCAAAATCAACATCAAGATAAAAGCTGCCATGGTCACCTCCCCACGGGTCTCACCCACATCTGTGTCACCCCGTCCACGACCAAAAGACAAGCGCAGTTTCTTCACGTGTCTCTAGGCTCCACGCGCCTCCTCCAGGTCTCCTGGCTCCATCCTGCTCCTTCCTCAGTCTCTTCTGCAGCTTCTCCTCTTCCTGCTCAGCTCCACCCTCCCTTGGGTGGGGCAGGGAACCTCCCCCTTTCCTGGGGACCACCCTGTTACACGACAAGCTGAGAGAGAGTTTAACAGGGTGGTCCCCAGGAAAGGGGGAGGTTCCCTGCCCCACCCAAGGGAGGGTGGAGCTGAGCAGGAAGAGGAGAAGCTGAAGAAGAGACTGAGGAAGGAGCAGGATGGAGCCAGGAGACCTGGAGGAGGCGCATGGAGCCTAGAGACACGTGAAGAAACTGCGCTTGTCTTTTGGTCGTGGACGGGGTGACACAGATGTGGGTGAGACCCGTGGGGAGGTGACCATGGCAGCTTTTATCTTGATGTTGATTTTGCTCTTTTCCTTCTGGGCTTGTCTGGTTGTTTGTGACCCTTTTCTGTGGGTCCCCACTGGAAGATGCTTTAGACTTGTGGCAGGCTTTGGGGCCTTGCTCTGGGCCAATCCCATTTGGATGGACTTTTACCCACGAGGGGATGGGTAACTTTGGGTGCTTCACTTAGAAACTAGACTCTTTGCCTTACCTGTATTGTTTCCTAGTTTTATTAAAGTTCCTTCCCATTAAAGTCTCCTATGTTTTGTGTTGATGCGGCGGATGGCAGAACCCATTTAAAATAGGCAGGTTTGCGGGGCTTGGGCTGCCCCTCTCCCTGTCCTATAACAGTCGGATGGGGTCACGCATGGCTTGGCTTGCACAGGCCCTGGGCCTCTGCTCTCCTTCTTTTCCAGCTTATCTGCTCCCTGCTGTGTAGACAGAGTAATTTCTGTCGTTCTTTCTTCAAGTTGGCGTCTCCTCTGGCCGCGCATTCTGTGGTTGAGCCTGTCCACCCAGGGGGATTTTAGGTCGCTGAGTGACTATTTAGGCCTACGGTTTCTGTATGGTTCTTTGTATCTTTGTTTCTCTGCTGCAACTTTCAGGATCTTCGGGTTTATTTTCCGTGCGTGTGCTCGCCCCTCAGGGCATTTGTTACAGCTCCTTACGCCCTTGGCAGTTAATCCAGCCCCCACATCGTCTCAGCGTCTGTGAGCCGCTGTGTGTCCCTTCTCTCCCTGCCTGCGCCTGTCATGACCCGTGACACTTTTATGGGAACCGGGACATTGTGCATATGGTGCTGACAATGTGGATGTGACTTTGAGCCTTTGATACCTGAGCGCTGAACCCGCCTGTGGGTGGAGGGACAGTCCAGGTGCCCATGGCATCCCCTCTGCCTCCCGCTGCACCCCTGGGGTGCTAACAGGCTCAGTCTTCCTGCTGCCTCCTGTGTGGTCCTCAGAGAGTCCTTGTCGTGTTGTCTGCAGGGTGGGGGATCCCCTGTGCTTTGTGGGACTGGGGACACACTATTCCCTCTTTGTCCAAAATTCTAAGAAACGCAACCGAGGGCATCCCCTGGTGCCGCAGGCGGTTGGGCGCCGCACTGTGAAGCTGTCTGCAGCGCCGGTTCCATCCGGGCTGGCCGGCGAGGGTCCCACATGGCGCAGCAGGCCTCTCCTGTCTCGCCCGCTGCTCCCCTCAGCAGTGGATTTTGGTCCGTCTGCCTGTTCTGTTCCCGGCTCTGTCTCTGGTGACTCCTCTCACCCTCCCTCGAATCTGGCCTGTACCCCGGTTCTTGTGTAAATAAATAAATAAAAATCTTTCAAAAAAAAGAAATGCAACCGAGTTTTTTATTTTTAATTTGTGTTAGTCTTTATTGTTCCCGTAGGAATCATACATACATCAATGCATCCAATTAATTCTTATTAGACGGGCGAGCAAATGACAGCTCACGCCACCGGGACCGGGCCTGGGACACGGCGTGATCCAACCACAGGTAGGCAGGACTGTCCTTTGCGTTCTTCAGCCTGACCTCCCAGCTTCTGTCCTTCATTCTTTTCCTTGCAGGCAGGAGGATGCTGCAAGGATATGTAATTGCAAATAATTATTTCAATGTATTCATCCTTATTTCATATTCTTCCCTATGATTGACTTCCTCAAATTATATGAGGTCGGGGAAATTAAGCCTTGACTTTTTATTACATAGTTTCTGGTGCAACTGAGTTTTACGAATTGTTGATTTGTCCAGTGACTCTGGAACCATCTTTTCAAATGGGAATGATTGATTTTTACATTATTTTAGAGTTTCCATGCACACAATTTTGTAATATATGAGTAATACTGTTTATTCCTTCCATTTAGTGCATATCACGTTCATCTTCTTTTTTTCTTTTTTTTCTTTTTTCTTCCAGGGCCCCCTGAATGGAAGTGGACATTCTTGCCTTAGTCTTAATCACAGGCAGAAAGAGTTCAGGTTTTCACTTTTAAAGTTTATTTCTATTAAATATTTTAAAAGAAGCTTTGATAAATGATCAGAAATCTCTTATTTCTGAAGAGCTTGTTTTTTGTCATAAATCAATCACGCATTTTTTTCACATGTTCTGTATCTGTTCACAAGGCCATTTTTCTGTTTCTTCTTTTAATGTTTGGATTGTATTGAGTGATTTTGGAACTGGAAACAGACAGGCCAGCATGGCCCTGAAGTGTCACCCATTTCATGGAGTGTCAAATCTTGTTGGTGAATATTTGTTCAGGAATCTACTCCTAAGTCTGCACAGTTGCACTTCCTGCCATGCTCCCGTTTGTGGCTTTCCAGCCAGCTCTTGGCAGCCGTCTTGTTCTCGCCCAAGCCGGTGCGTTTGTGTTATCACTCCGTCTAAAGCATTTTCTCATTTCTGTTTGAATCTCATCACATCCATTGTTTAATGAGAAGTCTGTGGCTTTATTTCCAAAATGTGGGACATTAGTTCTCTCTGATGTCAGATCAGGTGACTCAAAGGCCTTCAGCAGCCACTGGGGGTCCGTGTTAGGAGTCAGGCTGCCTGGAGTCAGAGGGCTGCATCTGTGGGGGCAGCTCCTGGGCCTTCCAGGGCCCCAGCATCTTGTCCTGGAGTGTGGGGTCCGGTCCTCCCTGGGCTAGTGGGTGGCCAGAGCAGCATACGTGCTGGATTCATCGGGGGGCTCCTGTGACAGGGAGGAAGAGGGTGCTGTCTGCTGCGTGAGGGTCAAGCGGTTCAGCTGGGCATAGGTCACCTCCTCAGATGCTGCAGCCTGTGGGGGGAGATGCAAGGGAGTAAGTGTGTGACTGGGGTGGGGGAAGCCTGGGGTCTTGGTGAGGGCGGGACCCACCTGGCTGTCCATCGGTCTGTTATCTGCTTGTCTATCCTTCATGTCCAGCAATTCCCTGGATAGGGTGGAAGGAGACGTGGCCACTCCCGCCTTGAGTGTTGCCCTGGAGTTGTTCACCTGGGTGGGCCTCACTCCCTGGGTCTCTCCATCTTGCGGGGTCTGACAGACAGTGAAACGGAAACAATGGATCCCACTGTTTCCTCCAGCAAATTTTCCATGTGGTCACAGGGAGAGATTTTCAGATATTTACTCAGATCAGGTCACTTCCTGAGCAATCTGCAGGGACTTCCAAAGCCCTGGAGCATCTGGATCTTTCTAAGGTCCTGATTCGATCCTAATGATACCGGAATTGTCAGGCCTAGTTTCCCAGCCAGGAACGGATTCCAGGCTGCAGGGCAGTGCTGAGCCCCAGCCGCTAGACCCCCCACGGGTTGGTGTCTCACGAAGCTGCAGCAGGAACTTCGCAGACGCTCAGGCAAGCAAGGGAGAAGCGCAGGTTTGTTTAGAAGAAAAAAAGTTTATTGAGGAGAAAAAGAGCAGAAATAAAGTGGGACTCCCATGCCAGGGAACCAGGCCTGGGAGGGGCAAGGAAGCCAAAGTGGAATTGTGTCTCAGGGAATATATACCTTTTTTTCCCTCATTATTCTAAAACTCCACTAGTCTCTTTTTGATTGGTCAGTTTTCGGCTGTCTCACTTAATTTGCTACTGAGTGGGGATCTTCACATTCCTTATCTAACAGGTCTGTCTTTCCCCATTTGTTACATCTTTATCTTTATGGTCTAGCCCTCCCGGTGAGCATCTTTACACTTTATCTTATCATCTGAAGAAAACCAGGACCATCCTTAACAAGATTATCTGTGGTTCTAGGATTTTGTTTTTCCCAGTGGAATTGGTTTCATTTCCTTGCTCGTCCTTATCTCTGAAGCCTTCCTGAATTCTTCAAAGATCCCCTCCTGCACTGTCCCTAAAACTGCCTAATAACCCTAGCTTGCCCTGTCTCACTAATGTGCCATCTCTGTTCATGTGGCTCCAGTCCCACCCACCCTCTCCCTGAAGCACCTGCCTCAGGTTCTTTGCACTTGCTGTTTCCTGTCCCTCTCCCTTCTGCTTTATCCCTCGGTACACTTTGCTCTCTAGGATACTCTCTGCTCTCAGGAGAGGGGACAGTGTGGCCCCTGCCGGCCCTGCAGCACCCAGTGGGGCCAGGCGAGCAGGGAACCCCATGATCATGCTGGGTGAATGGTGAAGGGCCTGGGGAATGTGGGTGATTCACTTCCTAATGCATCCCCTGGAGCCCTGGGGCTGCACCCCAACAACCAGAAAGTCAGGCAGAGGCCAAGACAGCAGGAAGGAGGCCCTGAGGAAGAGTAAAAGGTCACAGAAAGCAGGAGGGTGCAGTCTCAGGAGGGCCCCAGAAGTGGAGTCGCTGTGGACACTGCTGAGAGCGGGTGACGTGAGGACAGAGTGTCGACTGAAATGTGGGGACAAGAGGGCCTGGTGCCTGGGCAAGAGCAGGGTCTCACCTGAGGGTCCAGCTGCACCCCCTCCTCAGGCTGTGTGTCTGTCTGGGCAGCATCTGCTGGGACAGAACAGGGCGTGTCTCTTGGGGTTCCTGAGCGCTTTCAGCTCCCCTGTCCTAGATGGTCCCTGTGTTCCAAGGGGAGGGAGTGACTGAGGGCCCATATGTGGGGTTTCAGTGTTCACTCCTGGTTCCCAGAGCCCCCCACCTCCAGGCAGCCTGCCTCATCCTCTCACTCGGGGTGTCTCCCTGGGTGGCAGCAGGGCTGGAGCTGGGGGAGGAGACCCGAGTGTTAGGGGCAGAGAAGGGCGGTGGGTAGGTCTGGGGTCTGCAGTGGGGTTGCCTCTCCCAGCGCCCTCCCCTGAAGGAAGCGGGAATCAGTCTCTCTGGGCCGTCTCCCTCCTCTGGCTCCACCCTGGGGGACAACCACCTGACTCCAGAGGAAGATGGGACCTGAACACCTACTATGTGAAAGAGCCGTAACATGGACACAGGCGCTGCATCAAGTGCTTTCTTTGTAGAGCTTCTCATGAGGAAATGCCAGAGAGGTTTTCTACGCTAACCTTCCCTTCTAGTTATTTTCCTTTGGCTGGTGCCCTCAGCCCCGCCTCCACCCTGGGAGGACCAACCACCACATGCAGCCGGGTCACCCCGGGCCCACTCACCCGACTTCCTGCGTTTGCCCTGACACGGTCGTCGGAGAAGCAGCAGCAGGAGGAGGAGCGCAAGCAGCAGGACAAAGGCCACCGAGGCCCCGATCACAACCCACAGGTACCAATCCAGACCCTGGGCACCTGGGAAGTCATGAATGGACTGGACACCCTTAGATTGCACACCTGTGTGCAGGCACATGCTGGGTCTGCGCGTCATCTCCTCTAATTCTGTCCTGCACATGGCGTGGCCCATCCCTCACTGTACAGACGGGACTGAGCTCAGAGAGGTTAATCACCGGCCTGGTCACCAGCCTGTGTGTGCCAGGGCTGGGACTGGACCAGGATTGGGGGTCCTGTGCTGTCCTCACGCTGCCCCCAGGGATCGCCTGCTCGGGCTCTGGGCTCCTCATCTGCAGGCGGGGCCTGTCCTAGTGTCTCCTCGCAGCTGCAGGTTTCTCCTGTCACCTCCCAAAGACAGGGTCTCTGGATGCACTGGATCAGCTGAGGGACTCAGAACTGCCTGGGGGTGGGGGTGGTATCTGTGCCCCATTGAGCAGAGACCCCCAAACTCATCAGCTGTGGAGCTCGGCCCTGTGGGTGACAGGCTGGGGTCCCTGGAGGCTCCAGGGAATGAGGATAGGACAAAGTGAGGGCTGGGCAGACCCCACTGCCCCCACCTTACTCTTCTCCTTCATCTTCCCAGTGGCCCTCAAGTTCCTCCAGCTGCCCAACTGGCACCTGCTGAATACAGGTGGGGAGGAGGGTGGAGAGTGTGGGAGGGACTCTGAGGAACGATCTGCCTCTGGTGACCTGGCCTAGGACCCCTCGCACCCACAGATCAGAGCCCCAGTACAGGACCTGAGTGACCGGCAGAGAGGACAGGGAAGGGCCTCACCAGAGACCAGGAGCTCCAGGGGCTCACTGGGGTGTGACACCAGGTAGGGGTCGCTGCCGAGGGAGCTGTAGCACCTGTAGGTGCCCCCGAGGGCTGAGGTGGCAGGACCCAGGGAGAATCCCGCCTGGAACTTCTGAGCTGTGCGCTCTGCGGTCAGATGCAGCGGGGGCTCGGCGGCCCCCTCCTTGGACAGAAGGAAAGTGTCCCTCGGGCTCCGGGACTGACACAGCAGGGTCACGTTCTCTCCGCGGGTCACGTTGGGGCCCGGGTGCACGGACAGGGAGGGGGTGTCAGGGAGCATTCCTAGAGAGAGGAGGGGAGAGGGCTGGCCCGCTGTGTTCTGGGGACACTCATCTCTGTGTGTCTGAGTCTTGGGGTCTCCTCTCTCCCCACCTCTCCTGTCTCTTTCCTTGGGGACCCCATATCCCTCCTCCTGTCCCTCACCTGGAGTCCCCAGCAGGGTCTGTGCTGATGGAGGGTCCTGACCGGCCCCCGGCTCCTCACCTGCCACCAGGATGTCCAGGGGGTCGCTGGGGGTCGACCACTGGGCCGAGAGGCTGTGTCCCCCGTAGCATCTGTACCGGCCCCCGTGGAGGCGGCTCACCGGGCCCAGGGGGAAGTGGGCCTGAGACAGCCGAGCTGGGGACCCCTGGCCAGGGCTTTGCTGGAGGTCACCAGCCCCCTCCCGGGCCAGAGCAAATCTGTCGTAGCCAACTTCAGAGCCACACTGGAGGGTCAGGTTCTGTCCAGAGGCCACGACAGGGCCCTGCAGGGACAGGAGCACGGGCTTCCCGGACCCACCTGGGGAGAGACCAGGGGATGGCGGGGGAGGGTGCTCCCTACTCCCTTACCTTCCTGCAGGAATCTGTAGTGTCTGTGTGACTCTGAGGCTGTCCCCATGTCCCAGAATTTCTGAGCTCCTGTCCTCTGTGTGACACCCAGGCCTCTACTGGGCCTGACTCAGACCCTAGGGCATCTGTGGTAGCGCTCCTCACCTGACACCAGGACCTCCAGGGGCTCACTGGGGAGTGACCATATCTGGGGGTTGTTGTTGAAATAGCCATAGCACCTGAACAGCCACCTGTGACTGGTGGTCACGGGGCCCACAGGGAACAGGGCCTGGACCTGCCCACTGGGGAGTCGCTGCGAGTCCAGGGTCCAGGAGGAATTGTGTTCTCCTTCCTCAGTCAGACGGAACTTGTCAAACCCCTGGTCTGAGCCACACTGGAGGGTCACGTTCCCTCCTGAGGTCACCCTGGGGCTCGGCAGGGCTGAGAGGCTGGGTCTGTAGTAAGATCCTAGCAGAGGCAGAGACAGTGTGTTAAATGGGGACATTCCCACCACATCCCCCAGGGCTGTGCCATAAGAGGGGAGATACCCCTGGAGCAGACCCCCCTCCCTGAGGGCAGAGCCTGAGGCTGGACCCAGAGTGTGCTCTCACTTGTCACCACCACCAGCTCCAGGGGGTCACTGCGCTCCGACCAGCCAGCAGAGGTAAGATAGATACAGTGATATCTCCCTGCATAGTGCTCTGTCAGGTATCGGATGGGCAACTGGGCCTTATCCCTGGACTCCTTTGTCATCCGTCTGTCCCAGGAACCTGAGCTTCCCTCTCTATACAGATGGAACTCCGTCGCCCCCCGGGCTCCCTGACACCAGATGGTCACAGGATCGTCCAAGGGGATCAGAGAGCCTGGCTCAGCCCAGAGGGTGGGTTTGGGCAGGGCCCCTGGAAGGAATCAGAGGTGGTCACAGGCGTCCCCACACCAGATCCCAGCCCCCAGCCCAGACCCTCCCAGACCCTCCCCTCCATCACCCCAGACCTGCTGTCTCCACCCCGAGCTGCCCAGGGGTGCCCCCTCCCCAGTGAAGAGGCGGGACCTGGGACACCTGGGCACAGACTCACCTGCCTGCTCTGGGGTCCCGGGGCCCACACTCAGCCCTGGAAGAGAGGCCAGTGAGAGGCCTGCCCCGAGTCCTGACAGAGCCTCCTCCCGGAGCCTCCCGAGTCCTGGGTCCCCTGACAGACCAGGCCTGGCCGTGGGGTTCCTCCAGACCAGGGCACCCCTCCCTCCTCACACCTCACCCAGGCAGAGCAGGGCCGTGAGGCTGGGGGTCATGGCGTCGTCTCCGTGACCTGGCTGTGGGGATGGAGGGCCCAGGGTGCCGGCAGGATGGACAGACACACGGGTGGGGACACTGGGGGTTGGTCCTTCCTGTCATAGGGTTGTCAAGTCATCTCCCACAGGAAGGGGAACTGTCCTTCCAGCCTGCTCTGGTTTTATCACAGCGCTCTCCTGAGGTGCTCCATGCAGGGGAGGGAGACCCAGGGCGTGTCCTCCCTCAGAGCCTCCCCCTGGGTCTCCTCACCCTCTGCCTGTCCATCAGCACATCCTGTGGCCTCAGTCTGGACAGGGTCCCCAGGTCCTGGAGTTGCTCAGGGAGGGTTGTTACCACCTGCAGAGCTGAGGTTACCGTCCACCTAAGAGTCAGGCCAGGCCACAGAACGACCAGCCCAGGAGGACCCTCAGGGAAGGGCTGGGCCTTTCTGCCTCTGTGGCTTCTCCACAGCTCCTTCCCTTCTCTTTTTTTCTTGCAGCAGTCTCCACCCCCACCGCCCTGGGAACAAGCCTGAGAGTTACTCCTACCC
The DNA here is from genome assembly GCF_964194135.1 of Talpa europaea. Classification (NCBI taxonomy): domain Eukaryota; kingdom Metazoa; phylum Chordata; class Mammalia; order Eulipotyphla; family Talpidae; genus Talpa; species Talpa europaea. The sequence goes on from NC_140084.1 coordinate 50,256,614, forward strand.
CCTGGGTATCCCTATCCTGGACAGACTCCCCTCCCTTCCTGCGTCTTGTCTTCAGTTTTAGGGGACAGTGATTTTGTGAGAACCCTGAATTTGATGGAAAACTGCTCTGTTTAAAATGAAACTCAGTCTAAATTCAAGTAAAAATTTGGTAGCCTGTCATTTGGTTGATAGAAGGAAATTTTGTGGAACCTCAGTAGAGCTCCTGGGACACTCCACAAGTTTCTCCCTGTCCTCCTGGGAAAGGCTTTAGATGAATTTGTCCTGTTTGGCTTCCCTAGTAAAGTAAAACGAGAAGGGAAGCATCGTCACTGGGGAAAACGGGTAACACTTTCACATGTACAGAAATGAATGTGCATTGCCAATGGTGATTGCTGCCTTGCAGCAGTGTGTAGTACACAAACTGTTTCTGGAGAAAACAGGGAGAAAAGCCCTCAACAGATTCCTACTGATGGAACTGTTGAGAGTAAAAATTTCCTACAAAGAACTGAATAGACCTGGAAATACACCTGATTTTTACTACGTTTTCTTTGACATGATACTGGTAATATCTTTTTTTTTTTTTTTTTTTTTTTGCATTTGTTCTGAATCCACAAAGTTTTCTTGTATTGAGTGACCAGGATCTGCAGCAATGTTGTTTTTTTTTCCCAGCAAAGTGAACTTGTTCACATTTTCTCTCCCCTTGATACCAACACAGCATGAAAATAGTGGTAGTAATTTTTTTACTACTTATCTCAGAGTCTGTTTTTGCATAACTTCCACAGGGATTTTGTCTGCTTAAACCAAAACAACTGGGCATGAATTTCATTGTGTGGCTTTGAGCGGAATCTTGCAGGAAGTTGAAATGGAGCTGAACCAAGAAGAGGAGAACCTGTTGCTTTGTTCGCAGACTCCAGAGACCTCCAAGGGATGTGGGGAAGCTGCCTCCATGGTCAGGACTGGACAACCCGGAAAAAGAAAAAGCCTTGGTACCCTGGAGAAGAGGAAGCCCAGGGGGCGTCTGATGAGACCAGCTTTGTTCTTGAAGACTATGGGGACCGGATGTCAAGAGTTCGCTCTGCTCCTTTATGGAGTATTCCAACAAAGCAGCTAAAATTGCTGTTTAGTTATACTGCCCTGTGATTTTATGCAAAAATAGGTGATACGGTTTAAAAGTAGATTTGGTTTGCAAACTTTTGCTGCACTTTTGAAGCAGTTTGGGATCGAGGTTGAGAGAACCTGTTTTTGCACAAGTTGAATCCATTTTAATATTTTTCCTGTACTTGATATCTTTGCTGTTTTGTTTTGGCTAATGCCTCCAGATATTTTGTTTGTTTGGTTTTTTTTTTTTGGCTTGGACTGATAAATATTTCCCAGGAATGGAGGACTTTTGCTTTCCACAAAGGACAAGACCTGGAGAGACTGGTTTGCTTTCCATTGGGAACCCTGAGAAAAAATTTCATCTAAGACTGTACCCCAGCATCCATACACTTGATCGTCAACACCATGGAAAGGGTGGCAAAAAGTGAAGCTAACTCCATACAGGCTTTGTAGATGCCACCCCCACTCCATCAAGACACCAGGAACAACAAATCCCAGGATCCCCAAAGGGAAGTGGTGAGGACCTAAGGGACCTAAGGGTGGAGTTAAGCAGCCATTTTCTCTGTTTGTAAATAAAACCCAGCCATGTTAGTGGGGTCGGGCACACTTGGCTCGTGCTCTTGGCTGGGCAGGTTGGGTCTCCGCGGGTCATGGGGGATTCCAGGTCTGCGGAACACATTTAAGAATTTATCTCCCTCTTTTCTCCCTGAGTTGTACATTTCCTCATTCCCCTTCCCTTGTAAATAAACCTTTTGTTAACCTTTAAAAAAATTAAAAAATAACAATAAAATTAAACTCAGTGGTGACATTATTCCTACTCTGTGACCTGAGGGGTCATGTTCTTTCTCTGACTTCCGGTTCCCTGGCAGGTCATGTTATAACGAATCCCCGCCCCCACCACCCGCCCAGTGCAGCGTGGGGTATCTCACTGTCCATCCATTTCCAGGCTGGGCTGGACCCGAGTGAGCAGGCCCGGGAGCTTCGGGTCAACTCCACAGTCAGGCAGAGGGTGGATCCGCCCACTCAGGACCCTCCTCTTCCCGTCATCATCGGTCTGAACTGGGTCATTTTGCTGGTTGCTTAGAAGGCCCAGGCTGAATCTTGGGTATTCCCTAGACCAGGTTTTACCCCAGATGGTGCCACCAAGGGCAGGGGGGCAGCAACTGCCTTCCAAGGAGCAGGCAGGAGTACGTGGGTGAGGGTTCTCTGCAGCCTCAGGTCACCAGCCGGGCCAGCCAACTCCCAGCTGTCCCTGCTGGAAGTGGCCCAAGGGCACCCAGGCGAGTGTCTGAGGCACAGGTGTTGTCAGTTACCCTGGGAAAGAGGAACATTCCCGGAATTATTATCTTAGCTGTCCCCTCCCACCTAAATCAATGGTGCCTTTGTGCAGCCAAGAGCCCCTTCTTCTAAACTGCAACGCGCCAGTTCTAGGTGACTTTCAAGAACGGACAGTGACTGCAGGGTAGGGGATTGGGGTTCTGGGGGTGAGTGACCCTGCCTGGACGGTTACACCAACAGGGAGAAGAGCTGCTTATGATGTTTCTGAAATGTGGAGCCACAGACAATGCAGAAAAGGGGAAATGAAGTTCCCCCAGTTGGGGGGCAAGGAGGGGAGGGGGACAAAGCTGGGCACCCTGGTGTTTGGGACCACCTAGGGTGACGGGGAGGAGACTCCCCTGTGTGAACCCAGGGGCCTTGTAGGTGGGGAGGGGTCAGGGCTCTGGCCCCCCTGTGTTTCTGGGACATCTGCCCTGACTGGCCACACCCCGGTGTGCTGAGACAATGGCTCAGGTGTGGTCACCCCTGGGTGTTACCCCTGTGTCAGAGTGGGGCTCCCCTGCACTATCCCCTGGACCCAGGGCGAGCAGCTGCAACTACTCCCCGTCAGCCCCACCCGCAGGACAGCCCTGGGGGTCCCTCTATGGATAACCCCGTGTACGGAAGACTCCAGTAGGATGGTGTTGGGGATGCTGACGGTGACAGAGCACTGAGGGCCACCTCCTGCAGGTGGCCAGCCCCACAGGGAGTGACCAGACACAGATGATCTGGTGCCCTCTGATGGCCACAGGCGGCTCTGGCTAGGAGGAGTGCCCCCAAGGACCAGGCTCCCCGATGAGCCCCAGGGGCTTGTCTCCATCTCTGAGTCCTCCGCCCCACTGGCTGTTACCCCCGAGAGTGGGTCGCTGCAGGCTTCTGCAGACATCCTCTGACAGGCTGAGGAATGGCCCTTCAGCTTCTGCTGTGCCAGAGTTTGTTTTTTTTTTAAAAACCTAAGTCACGGGTTTATGGCATTGTGTAGGTGTTAGACGAACACACGTGTATGTCAGCATCTGTTTACACAGCGCCATGCTTTTCCCCCAAGTCTAGTGTCCAGTCATCTACAAGCCGCCACCTTCACCCAGTGTGCCCAGTTGCCTTCCTATTCCCTTCAACACTCATATAAAATTTTCAACTTATTTTCTTTCTTTCTTTTTTTTAAAGATTTATTTTAGTTATACAAGAGCCGGGGTACAGTCCAGATGCGCGGGAAGGTGAGAGGATTCCCCAGAGACAGCGTGGGGAACAGAACAGGCAGACGGATGAAACACACTGCTGAGGGGAGCAGCGGGAGACAGGAGAGGTCTGCTTGGCCATGTGGGTTGCTCCGAGGCCGGCGGGGATCAAACCGGTGCTGCAGAGACTTGTGGACAGCTTCACAGCACTGCGCTAAACCAACCGCCTGTGCCACAAGGAAGGCCCTATTTTCTTTTTTTAAAGATGTATTTATTTATGCCCATAAGATCTGGGGTGCAGGCCAGAGATGTGGGGGGTAAGAGGATCCACCAGAGAGAGTGGGGAGCAGAACAGGTCGATCTACTGAAATCCACTGCTGAGGGGAGTAGCGGATGAGACAGGAGAGGTCTGTTGTGCCCTGTGGGTCAGCTCCCTGGCCCGGGATCAAACCCGTGCTGCAGTGGCTGGCGATTGCTTGACAGCGCTGTCTTTAACTCCTGCGCCACCAGAGGCCCTCAGTTTATTTTCTGAAGTACCATTGGTGTACGAGGTGATGTAGGTTTCAGGGACACATGCCTATAAATCACTTCTGGATGTGATCTGTTATCTTGTTTTCCATCAACATCTAATTCCGTTCATCACCAGACAGTTGAGGCCTTTCACCTGGTTAACCCGACCTGCCTCCCAATTCCTTCCCAGGTAACCACTAATCTGGCCATAGAGTCTAAAAGTGTATTCTGTTTAACTTGGTTTGTGCTTCTGTTTCCTTGCGCACCACCCCTGAGGGAAGGCACGCGGTGTTCTCCCTTCTCTGAGTGAGTGATGGCCGGGGAGACGCCACAGAACTGGGATAACCCCACTGCAGGGTAAATGAAAAAGTGTCAGGCTTTTCTGCCCTCCCGCCATTAGGAAGGATGGTGGATCCCTGTGGCCCCTGGGCATGCCTGATGGTGGCACCTGGGGGGGGTGTGGGCCTCTGGAGATGGGATTCACCTGGGCTGACTGGGTTTACAAGGGCAGCGTCACTGGGACGCCAGAAGAGCGAAAGAGTGGAATGAAGGAGAACCAACAGAGAAGTACAGGCCGTGAGAGAAGGCCGGAGAGGCCAGAGAGAGAGAGAGAGAGAGAGAGGGAGGGAGAGAGGACTTCCCGGGGCTGGGAGGCCTGCCAGCAAGTATTCTCTCTCTCTGGGCTCTCCGGCGTGCTGGGCTCTCCTGTCAGCCCCCGGGCCCTGGCCTCCCTGCCTGCCGAGTCCAGGGAAATCTCGATAAAAGCCTGAAAAGCCACGGAGGGCTCCAGGACTCGCCCTTCACCCGGCTGCTCGGTCACAGAGATCCTGCCCTGCGCCTTCCTGCCCTACAGCCCTCCGGGACGTTGGCTTAGGCCCCAGGCCCCAGCTGTGGTGAAGACGGAGCTGGGAGCTGAGACGGAGAAGGACCGCGGCTTCCGTGGGCGACCCCACACGGCCTTGCGGCGCAGGACCACGCCCGGGTCTGCTCTCAGCGGGCTGGAGCTCCATATACACGCAGGTGTCTGCTGAGGGGTCCGTGGGCCTCCGGGACGTGGCGGTGATTATTTTCTGCGCGAAAACGCGAGGGTCCAGCTCTGTGTATGTCACCTCCTGCGGGTCTTCTGCCCTGGGGGCCTGGAAGGAGGGAATCGTGACTGAGGGGGTGCGCACCTTCGTGGCGACTTAGCGGGTGAGCCTGCCTGGAAGGGGGTGTGCTGAGCCGGCTTCCGCAGCCCACAGACTAAAGTAGGGGTGGGGAGGATCCGTTAGGGAGCACTTACCGCCCTTGTCACCGTGCTGGCCACTTCAGCTCTGCTGTCCTTCATTGCAGCATCTGTGGGGACAGAAGTTATTAAAGACACTTGGCAGAGACCTTTTGTCTTCTCACTTGAGAGCCGCAGCTACCTGTGCAGAGGGATGGAGCGGATGCCCGAGATGACGGACCTGCCTCAAAGCAGAGTCGGACATTCTACCTCTCTAAAGTTTCAAGACCCGCCTCATTAGCAGCCCCTGGTTGATAGCTCATGAACTGTCTCCTGCTTTCTCCCCTGCATGGATGCTCCCCTGGGTCTGTGGGGAGTCCAGTGTCCTGCACTGGACATGGGATATAGTGGAGAACCAGGCAGTGGTCTGCGCTGAGCGGAGGGGCAGGGGCCCTGGTGTTCCCTCTAGAAAGTCCCTCAGAGCCCCTGCCCTGCCCTGGTATCAGCCTGGAACAGTAGAGCATGTGCCCGCACACACTCGTCCCAAATGCCCGCCTTGCCTGCTGGTACTGACCTCTGTCTTCCTTCTTCCTCCTTGTGGCAGGGCACTTGTGCTGAAAGAGGAAGAACAGGAGGACAGCGTGGAAGCTGATGATCACTGTGACTGAAAGCAGAACGGCCAGATTTCCGGGATCTTCTGGAGGGAGATGTGACTCCAGTGAGGTGCCAAGAAACATCCCCTCTCCCCACCCCCCCCCCATTGATAGCTCCTCATTTGTTGATTGTTGGGTAAATACACGCACCATTTCTACCTCCACACATGGCAACCAAAGAAATTCAGCTCTCCCATACAAGGGAAAAACGTGAAAGTTAGGTCAGAGCAAGGGCGGTCGCCTCATGTCACACAGCAGGAAGTGAAGAACAGCCGGTGAGCCCAGTGCCGCAGAAAACGCAGTGTTTGCTTTCTGAGGCAGACCTGGGAGACGGATGGGCTGCTGGTCAGACCCACACGACCACCCAGTCTCGCAGCCAGCGCCTTTCCTGTGCACCCCTGCGGCTTTCACTCCTTTGCCAAGTGGGGACTCAGATGCAGAGAGAAGGCGTCTCGGAGAGCACTGGATTAGCCCTTGATAGAGCAGCTGGGAGAATCAGACCAAGGGAAACCTTTTCACGGGATTCCACCACCCCAGAACAGCTTATGTCCGTCGCGGTCACCCCTTTAGGATCTAAGTGAGCGCTAGAAGGTGGAACTTATTCTGGCCTGGTGTGCGGCCAAGTTGTCCACCTCACAGTCCATTCTGATCATGTGACTCACTGTTGACTAATGTGGGTTCCTTGTAAGCCTTAATGACGTCAGGGACAGCTAACTTACAGGACAAACTCTTTGTTCTTACTTAGCTCTCTGTGTCACCGGCCCGCTGTCCCTCCATGTGCGTCTTGTGATTCGCTCTGCCTCTCCCCAGTGTGACATGCACGGATTCCTCCTTGGACAGAGATTGTTCCTCTTGATCCCTGCATGCCTGAGAGCTCTAAACTATTCTTCCACCAGTCTTCAAAGGGTTAAATACTTCCTGTTGTCAAGGTCACACCTCATGTGTTGCCTGCTGAGTGAGAGATCTGCTACCATAGTCCTAAACCACCCACTGACCATTAAATGCCATTTAATTTTTAATTTCACCTATACTTGCTGCCCAGCTGTCAGTGGGTTTGCCCATTCATGCATTCATTGGATGCCCTTCCCCAGCCCTTTCTGCAATGTCAGACTCCCCAGAGTAGAGTCCAGGTTCATCTTATTTAAAATGTACAGCCCACAGGAGAAGGCATCCCCGCCCAGCGCCTGTGCTCCAGTCCCTGCAGCCTGTGTTTATGTGTGTTGTGTATGACGAGGAGGAATTATGGTTGCCAATCAGCTGAATTATGATAGGGAGATTTCCTGGGCTATCCAGGCTGTGCGAGTGTAATGACAGAATCCTTGAAAACGAAGGAGGGAGGCAGAAGAAGAGTCAGAGAAAGAGATGTGTTAAAGGAAGGAAGGGCTGAGCGACTTGGGGTGGCGTAGACTTGACCCCCCATTGCTGGTGGAAGGAAGGGACCACGGATCAAGGAATGAGAGCAGGCGCCTCTGCCAGCTCTAAAAACCAGGTCATGGATCCTCCCCAGGGCTTCCCAAAGGAAAGCAGCCCTGCCACCATCTTGCATTTGGCTCAGTGAGGCCCATTTTAGAATTCGGGCCCATAGAACAATTAAAAACATGTGTCTCTACCCACTGTCTCACGGGGATTGGTTATAGCAGCTAGAGGAGATGGATGCATACTGCATGTGCGGCCCATGGAGCATTGCTTGCGTGAGCAAATTCACGGAGTCACGCATGAGGATGAACTCGGCCAGGCTCCTGCTCTAGCGAGACCACCAGGGTAGCTTCCTGACAGAGGAGAGCTCTTTGCTTGGCAAATGGAACTTCTCCAAGACCCGTCCCTTCTCTCACCACTTCCCCCTTCCCTTCCCTCCCTGAAGTCCCCAAGATTCCTGTCACCAGTTAGGAGTGGTGACAGATCACGTCAGCAATCATTCTGGGAAGGAGGTCAGGCTGATGACCACCCTCTGTGGGAGGAGGTGTCAGCTGCAGAAAAGTAGAGACTAAGAGTCCTGCGGAGGCCGGGCGGGACTGAACACCCTCTTTTGCAGAGGAGCCTGGCGATCGCAGAGAGAATGTGACGAGCTCAAGATCGCAGAGTCGGAGAGTGACACGATACTCAAGTCTGAGTGTTCTCTCTCCCAGGCTTCGCGCATGAAGAGGGACCTAAACTCACCTGTTTTGGAGCCTGTGGAATTACCTGACGAGTTTCCTGGAAAAAAGGACACGCGAGAGGTGAGGAGAGGGAACTGCTCATCTTCTGCCCGACTTTTTCGCTGTCTTTCTACATTGCCGTGCTGCCGCCCTGGCGCTGTCATCACCGCCCACACCGCAGTTCTCCTTCCTTTTGTGGTCACGGGAGCCATTACGATGGAACGTCTCAGTGAACAGGCATTTTGCCCCTTGTCATCCAACACTGAGCTTCTGGGGGCTGGGATCCCTTCCCATAACCCGCGGGCTTTGTCTCCCTCCCTAGGCTTCAAGGCTCAGGGAGAGAACAGGGGAGGCGCGAGCAGACAGAGGACACGGGGCGGCCTCTCTCCCTTGTATGCAGGATTTCTGTACTGCCTGGGGAGTCCCTCTGTGGGCGAGCGGTCAGGAGGGGCTCCTGGGAAGTAGGTAACCGTGAGGGACCAGCCTCTGGTCTTCCCAACTGGAGGGGCCTGGGCACATAGATGCCCCCCCTTCACTGCCCTGTGTGGCTTCCGTGCAGGACTGAAGGAGGATCCTAAAGGGCCCCCCCTTCCCTGTCGTCTCTCTTTTCCTCTCTCCTTTTTAGCCTATTTCCTCTCTCAAGAATTCCTGGGCACACCCCATGGTCATGAGACATGGTCACTGGGGTGAGACCGCCCGCGATCAGAGTGGTTGAAGTGCTGTAGTACCTGTAGGTGCCCCCGTGAGTGGGGGTGACAGGGCCCAAAGGGAAGAGGCCCTGGGATGTTCCGTGGAGGCTCCGGGCATCAGGGTGCCAGTGTACGTGTGCCTCGCCCTCCCTGGAGAGGTGCCACAGGGCAAAGAATCTTCTGGAATATGTGAGGGCCCCTGTCCCTGCCTTCCTCCTTCCTTTCTGTGTCTCTAAGTCCTGTTCTGCCCGAGTTCTGGCCAGGTTGTCTCCGCCACCCTCCCCCGTTTCCTGTGCCTCTGACTCTAGCAGCTCCCGGTGGGCCCACAGCTCTTGTATCTGAAGGCCGGACCCTTTCGTGCCTTCTGCGGCGGGGGTGGGAACCAGCTGGCTGCGTTTCCAGCTCCTCTCGTGGGCCAGACCGTGCTTGACTTCATGGCCTGCGGTCCCGGTAGGAGGAAGGAATGAAGCCATTTCGCAAATGCCGCAGTAGCTCCACTGTCCACACGTGTGCCTGCGGAGTGGGCACATATCCCACCATGGCTGTGCCATCTCCACGGCCGGCTTCCACGAGGCTCCCCTGAGGGTGCCCCAGGAACACCGACCCCTCCTGGGTCCCCGAAGCCTCCTGGTGGCTTCAGCACTAGCCCTTCCTGACCCTGGGTGTCGCCTCTCCCCCCACCGGCAGGCTTTTTCATTTGGCCTTCCCCCCTCTCTCCGTGTCGCTGCAGGAAGCCCTCTCATTTGGGTGGATGCCAACCTCAATTCAGAAGAGAGGACTCACCCGCCTCTGCCCAGATCCTCTGGATCAGGAAGAACCCTAGAAACAATCATTCACCATGGGCCATCCATCCCCACAGAGCCCCGGCCTCCCCCACATGCCCCCTCAGCGTCACCCTCCCAGGCCCACCTTGCCCCATGTTCACAGGGCTCTCTATAGGGGGGGACATAGCCGTCCGGGCCAGGACCCGCCACAGTGCTTCCTCCTTCCCTTCCCTCCAGACTCACCGAGACACACGTGCATGGTGCGCCGAGATGCTGAGGACGAGTGCCCAGAGGGACGATGCACAGGACGTGACGGGAGGACAATGCCTGTGTGAAGGATTGTGCAGCTTGTGTAAGTTTCCAACCTTGACCACAAGACGGAAGGTGACTCACGTGGGGTCTTCTTACCCTGAGTAAGTGTGAAGTGTGGGGGGCGACTTGCTGGAAACTGTTCAAAGAGTTGTGGTTGCAGATTATCTGCTGGGACCAGGCCTGAGACACATCCCAGACCTGAAGGATCAAATCTTCACTTTAAAGGCCTTGGGTCATGGTCCTTTTAGTGGTGCTTGCAGCGTATCCTCAAGGTCAGTTTGCGACGATTTTGTTGCGGATTTTGCATCAGTGCATGATGGTTTACTGTCTTTCTTCTGTGCGCACGATTGAGCCATTTGAGGATGAGGACTGTGTTAAAACATTCTTCCCGATGCTGATGTCCTTTATGATTATGGTTGTCACCAGCAGCGGCAGCCGCAGCCTACTGGCCCCACTGCACTGGTTAGGTCCCCAGCACAATGGCGGGTAGAAGTGGCAATGGGTGATGTCTCGAGCTCCTTCCTGACTTCAATGACAAGTGCGTCGATTGTTCTGTTGCAAGTATCATGTGCCTTTTCATGTAATTATTCAAATAATAGTAGCATAAAAATTGTGAACGCCACACAGTTATCCTATTTTTTTCCTGTGGGTGTTCATCTCTCTTCAACATAGGTTCAAAATATGTTCAACGTATTTTCTCCTTTGCTCTGTTGCATGCACTGATTCATTGAAAAAACATTTTAACTAATCTTTACTTTCTGAAATAAATGCCCCTAAAATATGCTGCGGCACAACTTGCCAGCTCCACAGCAGTAACACCGCCCCGTCGTCCTCTCCACACTGACCTGACTTACATGCTTGCTCTGGAGGGTGTTGGGGGAGGATGGCGAGGAGGAAGGAAAGCAGCAGGACACATGCCAAAGAGACGCTGATCACAGTGTGCAGTGAGCTCCAGAAAAAGGAAAGATGGCCAAAAATTGAACTGAAGGGACAGGACCGAGCACCTGTGCTACTTACTCAATTAAGCAATCAAATCTCACATGGAGATAAAAACAATGGGGCAAACTCTGACAAAAATATTTTGGGAGGTCTTTTACTGAGGAAAAAGGTCTCCGTAGAGCAAAGCCTGAGGAGTAATGTTTTGGAACATGCTCCCCTGAGGAAAAAGTTTTACGTAGAGGAGAATCAGAGTAAAAAATCCGTGGAAGCATGCTTTCCTGAAGAGGAATATCTCTGTAGGAGAGAATCGGAGGAGAAATATATCAGGGGAATGCTAATCTGAATAGAAACATTTGTATAGGAGAGAATCTGAGGAGAAATGTCTTTTGGACATGGTTTCCTGAGGAGACACTTTTATACAGAAGACATTTTGAGGAGAAATGGTTTTGGAGCATGCTCTCCAGAAGAGAAACCTTTATATAGGAGCGAATCTGAGGAGAAATATCTTTGGGGATTGATCTCCAGAGGAGAAATTTCTATATATAGTTGAGAATCTGAGGAGAATTGTCTTTGGGCAAGGCTCACCTGAAGAGAAACTTTTATATAGAGGGGAATCTGAAGAGAAATGTCTTTGGGGCATTGCTTTCCTGAAGAGAAACTTTTATAGAGAAGACATTGTTTCGAGAAATCTCTTTGGGGTATACTCTCCTGAGGAGAAATTTTTATATTGTAGCGAATCTGAGGAGTAATGTCTTTGGGACAAGTTTCCTGAGGAGAAATATTTATACAGAAGACATTCTGAGGAGATATGTCTTTGGGGCAGTCTTTCCAAAGAGAACCTTTTATATCGGAGAGAACCTGAGGAGAAATGTCTTTGGGACATCCTCTCCTGAGGAGAAACTTTATGTAGGTAGGAGAGAACCTGAGGGGAAATGTGTTTTGGGAATGATCTCCTGAAGAGAAACTTTTATATAGGAGAGAATCTGATGAGAAATGTCTCTCGGCTATGATCTCCAGAGGAGAAACATTTATATAATTGATACTCTGAGGAGAAATGTGTTTGGGGCGTGCTCTCCTGAGGAGAAACTATTATATAGGAGAGAAATTGAGGAGATATGTCTTTGGGGAATCCTCACCTGAGGAGAAGCTTTTTAATAGGCGAGAATATGAGGAGAAATGTCTTTGGCGCATCCTGAAATTTTATATAGGAGAGATCTGAGGAGAAATATCTTTGGGTATTGATCTCCTGAGGTGAAACTTTTATATAGTTGAGAATTTGAGGTAAAATGTCTTTGGGCGCGCTGTTCTGAAGAGAAACTTTTATATAGGAGAGAATCTGAGGAGAAATGTCTTTGGGCCATGCTCTCCTGAGGAGAAACCTTTATATAGAAAGAGACTCTGAGGAGAAATATCTTTGGGGCATCCTCTCCTGAGCAGAAACTTTTATATAGGAAGAGATCTGAGGAGAAATGTCTTTGGGTATTCACTCCTGAGGAGAAACATTTATATAGAAAAGAATCTGAGGAGAAATGTTTTTGGGGCAGGCTCTCCTGAAGAGGAACTTTTATATAGGAGAGAATCTGAGGAGAAATGTCTTTGGGGCATGATCTCCTGAGGAGAAATGTCTTTGGGGCATGATCTCCTGAGGAGAAATGTCTTTGGGGCATGATCTCCTGAGGAGAAACTTTTATGTATTTGATAAAGTGAGGAGAAATGTCTTTGGGGCAGGCTGTCCTGAGGAGAAGGTTTTATACAGAAGACATTCTGACTAGAAATGTCTTTATGGCAGGCTCTCCTGATGAGAAACTTTTATATATTTGAGAATCTGAGGAGAAATATGTTTGGGGCATGATCTCCTGAGGTGAAACTTTTATATATTTGATAATTTGAGGAAAAATGTCTTTGGTGCATCCTCTTCTGAAGAGAAACATTTACATAGTAGAGAATCTGAGGAGAAATGTCTTTCCAGAATGATCTCCTGAAGGAAACATTTATAAAATTGAGAATCTGAGAAGAAATGTCTTTTGGGCATGTTCTCCTGAGGAGAAACTTTTATGTAGAGGAGAATCTGAGGAGAGACATCTTTGGGGCATGATTTTCTGAGAAGAAAAATCTCTATCGGAGAGAATCTGAGGAGAAGTATCCTTGGGGCATCCTCTTCTGAGTAGAAAGTTATATATTTGATAATCTGAGGAGAAATATCTTTGGGGCAGGCTTTCCTGAAGAGAAAATTATATGTATTTGAGAATCCGAGGAGAAATGTCTTTGGGGCATGCTCTCCTGAGGAGAAACTTTTATATATTTGGTAATCTGAAGAGAAATGTCTTTGGTTCATGTCTTCCTGAGGAGAAAATTACATATATTTGAGAATCTGAGGAGAAATATCCTTAGGGCTTCCTCTCCTGTGCAGAAACTTTTATATAGGAGAGAATATGAGGAGAAAGGGCTTTAGGGCATCCTCTCCTGAGGAGAAACACTTATATAGCAGAGAATCTGAGGAAATATCTTTGGGGAATGATCTCCTGAGGTGAAACTTTTATATAGTTGAGAATCTGAGTAGAAACATCTTTGGGGCATGTTTTTCTGAGGAGAAATGTCTCTATCAGAGAGAATCTGAGAAGAAATATCTTTGGGGCATTGCTTTCCTGAGGAGAAACTTTTATACAGAAGACATTGTTTGGAGAAATCTCTTTGGGGTATACTCTTCTGAGGAGAAATTTTTATATTGTAGAGAATCTGAGGAGTAATATCTTTGGGACAAGCTTTCCTGAGGAGAAATATTTATACAGAAGACATTCTGAGGAGATCTGTCTTTGGGGCAGTCTTTCCAAAGAGAACCTTTTATATTGGAGAGAATCTGAGGAGAAAGGGCTTTGGGACATCCTCTCCTGAGGAGAAACATTTGTATAGGAAAGAATCTGAGGAGAAATGTCTTTGGGGCATCCTCTCCTGAGCAGAAACTTTTATATAGGAGAGAATCTGAGGAGAAATGTCTTTCAGGAATGATCCTGAAGAGAATCATTTACATAACTGAGAGTCTGAGGAGAAATGTGATTGGGGTATGATCTCCTGAGGAAAACTTTTATATGGGAGAGAATCTGAGGAGAGTGTCTTTGGGGCATGATCTTCTGAGGAGAAACTTTTATATGTTTGATAAAATGAGGAGAAATGTCTTTGGGGCAGGTTGTCCTGAAGAGAAACTTTTATATATTTGAGAATCTGAGGAGAAATATCTTTGGACATGCTTTCCCGAGGAGAAGGTTTTATACAGAAGACATTCTGAGTAGAAATGTCTTTAGGGCAGGCTCTCCTGATGAGAAACTTTTATATAGGAGAGACTCTTAGGACAAATGTCTTTGGGGCATCCTCTCCTGAGGAGAAATTTTTATATAGGGGAGAACCTGAGGAGAAATGTCTTTGGGGAATGATCTCCTGAGGAAAAACTTTTATATCCAAGAGAATCTGAGGAGAAATATCTTTGGGGAATGATGTCTTGTGGTGAAACTTTTCTACAGTTGAGAATATGAGCAAAAATGTCTTTTAGGCAGACTGTCAGGAAGAGAAACTTTTATATAGTAGACAATCTGAGGAGAAATGTTTTTGGGGCATGCTGTTCTGAGGAGCAATGTCTCTATATCAGAGAATCTGAGAAGAAATGTCTTTGGGACACGCTTTCCTGAGGAGAAGCTTTTATACAGAAGACATTCTGAGGAGAAATGTTGGGGCCTACTCTCCTGAGGAGAAACTTTTATATACAGGTAATCTGAGGATAAATGTCTTTGGGGCATGCTCTCCTGAGGAGAAATTTTATGTAGGGAGAATCTGAGCAGACACATTTGGGACTTGCTTTCCTGTTGTGAAATGTCTCTATAGGAGAGCCTCCGAGGAGAAATGTCTTTGGGACATGTTTCCTGAGGAGAAACTTTTATACAGAAGACATTCTGAGGTAAAATGTCTTTGGAGCAGGCTCTCATGAAGAGAAACTTTTACAGAGGAGAGAATCTGAGGAGAAATATCTATGGGACAGGATCTCCTGAGGAGAATCTTTTATATAGGAAAGAATCTGAGGAGAAATGTCTTTGGGTATGCACTCCTGAGGAGAAACATTTATATAGGAAAGAATCTGAGGAGAAATGTTTTTGGGGCAGGCTCTCCTGAAGAGAAACTTTTTTTTTTTATAATAAATTTTATTGTTATATTCCCCATACAATTGCAGCCCCCCCATTCTGACCCCAATCCCTCCCCTCCCGCCCCCGCCCCCCTAAAAGTGTCTCTGGTTCATAGTTTTTTGTTGATTTTGATTTTCACTTTCTTATAGTTATTCATTTTCCTGGTCCCTTATTTAAGTTTTCTAGATTCCTGCTATGAGTGAGACCATCCGGTATTTTTCTTTTTCTTTTTGGCTTATTTCGCTGAGCATGATCCCTTCCAGCGCCATCCATGTTGCTGCAAATTGCATGTGTTTATCTTTTTTGAATGCTGAGTAATATTCCATGGTGTATATGTACCACATCTTCTTGATCCAGTCATCTATTTTTGGGCATTTGGGTTGTTTCCAAAGCTTAGCTATTGTAAACAGTGCTGCTATAAACATAGGGGTGCAGGTGTTCTTTGGAATTGATGTTTCTGTGTCCTTTGGGTAAATACCTAGGAGTGGAATTGCTGGATCATATGGAAGCTCTATGTTTAGTAGGTCCAGAAATCTCCACACAGCTTTCCACAGTGGTTGGACCAGTTTGCACTCCCACCAACAGTGCAGAAGAGTTCCTTTTTCTCCACACCCTCGCCAGCATTTGTTGTTGCTAGTTTTTTTAATAAGTGCCATTCTCACTGGTGTAAGATGGTATCTCATGGTAGTTTTGATTTGCATTTCCCTGATGGCAAGTGATGTTGAACATTTTTTCATATGCCTGTTGGCCATTTGCATTTCCTCTTCAGAGAAGTTTCTTTTTAGCTCTTCTGCCCATTTTTTGACTGGATTCTTTTCTTTGTTGTTGTTGAGTCTCATCAGCTCTTTGCAGATTTTTGTGATCAGTCCTTTATCATTAGTGTTGGGTGCAAAAATGTTCTCCCAGTTGGTGGGGTTTCTCTTTGTTTTTGTTATTGTCTCTTTTGCTGTGCAGAAGCTCTTTAATTTGATGTAGTCCCAGCTGTTTATCTTTGCCTTCACTATTACTGCTTTGGGTGATGTGTCTGTAAAGATGTCTTTGATGTGCAAATCACGTAGTGTTTCGCCTATATTTCCTTCTATATATTTTATGGTTTCAGGTCTTATGTCTAGTTCTTTAATCCATTTTGAGTTGATTTTTGTGTATGGTGTGAGGTAGTGGTCAAGCTTCATTCTTTTGCATGTAGCGACCCAGTTTTCCCAGCACCATTTATTGAACAAACTTTCTTTGCTCCAATGCATATTCTTTGCTCCTTTGTCAAAGATTAGTTGACCATAAATCTGTGGGTTTATTTCTGGATTTTCTATTCGATTCCATTGGTCTGTATGTCTGTTCTTGTTCCAATACCATGCAGTTTTGATGATTATGGCTTTGTAGTATAGTTTGAAGTCTGGGAGTGTAATGCCTCCATTCCCTTCTTTTTTTTTCAGGAGAGCTTTGGCTATTCGGGGTTTTTTGTGATTCCATATGAATTTCATCAATAATTGTTCTATTTCTTTGAAGAATGACATTGAAATTTTGATTGGAATAGCATTGAATCTGTATATTGCTTTTGGAAGGATGGCCATTTTAATAATGTTTATTCTTCCAATCCACGAGCAGGGGATGTCTCTCCATTTCTTTGTGTCTTCTTCTATTTCTTTTAACAGTGTTTTATAGTTTTCTTTGTATAGGTCCTTTACCTCTTTTGTTAGATTTATTCCCAAATATTTGATTTTTTTTGTTTCAATAACAAAAGGGATGGTTTTTTTGATTTCTTCTTCTTCAGATTTATTGTTTGTGTATAGGAAGGCTACTGACTTTTGAGTGTTGATTTTGTATCCTGCCACTTTACTGAACTGATTGATGAGTTGAATTAGCTTTTCTGTGGAGTTTTTGGGGTTCTCTATGTATAATATCATATCGTCTGCAAATAGTGATAGTTTGACTTCTTCTTTTCCTATTTGGATTCCTTGGATGTCTTTCTCTTGTCTTATTGCCCTGGCTAGGACTTCCAGTATTATATTGAAAAGCAGTGGTGAGAGTGGACATCCTTGTCTTGTTCCAGATCTTAATGGAATTGCTTTCAGCTTTTCACCATTGAGAATGATACTGGCTGTTGGCTTGTCATAGATGGCCTTTATGATGTTGAGGTATGTTCCTTGTATCCCAAGAATTTCAAGGACTTTTATCATGAATGGGTGTTGCACTTTGTCGAAAGCTTTCTCAGCATCTATTGATATTATCATATGGTTTTTATATTTCTTTTTGTTGATGTGTTGGATAACGTTGATTGATTTTCGGATGTTAAACCATCCTTGTGTCCCTGGAATGAATCCTACTTGGTCGTGGTGAATTATCTTATGGATACATTGTTGGATTCTGATAGCTAAAATTTTATTGAGGATTTTTGCATCAGTGTTCATTAGGGAGATTGGCCTGTAGTTTTCCTTTTTTGTGTTGTCCTTGTTCGGTTTTGGTATTAGTGTAATGTTGGCTTCATAAAACGTGTTTGATATTGTCCCTTCCTTCTCAATTTTTTGGAAGAGTTTGTGAAGGATAGGCACTAATTCGTCTCTGAATGTTTGGTAGAATTCATTTGTAAATCCATCAGGTCCTGGGCTTTTGTTTTTGGGGAGGTTTTTGATTACCATTTCAATTTCGCTAATTGTAATTGGTCTGTTTAGGTGTTCTATTTCTTCTTTATCTAGCTTTGGGTGATTGTAGAGTTGTAGGAATTTGTCCATCTCCTCTAGATTGTTAAACTTGTTTGCATATAACTGTTCATAGTAGTTACTGATTATTCTTTTGATTTCTGCTGTGTCCGTTGTGATTTCTCCTCTTTCATTGATGATCCTGTTTATTTGTGCTTTCTCCCTTTTTTCCTTTGTGAGCCTGGCTAGGGGTTTGTCTATTTTATTGATTTTTTTCAAAGAACCAGCTCTTGGTTTCATTGATCTTTTGGATTGTTTTTTTAGTTTCAATTTCATTTATTTCTGCTTTGGTTTTTATTATTTCTTTTCTTCTACTGATTTTGGGGTTTTTTTGTTGTTCTTTTTCTAGATCTTTGAGCTTCGAGATTAGGTTGTTTCTTTGCGTTCTTTCTTGTTTCTTGATGTGAGCTTCTATTGCTATATATTTTCCTCTTATTACTGCTTTTGCTGCATCCCATACATTTAGGATATTGGTGTCCTCCTTGTCGTTCAATTCAAAAATTTTTTTAATTTCTTCTTTGATCTCCTCATTAGTCCAATGGTCTTCCAGTAGTGTGGTTTTTAATCTCCATGAGGTAGGAAAGTTCCTTGCCTTCTTTTTATGGTTTATTTCTAGTTTGATGCCTTCATGGTCAGAAAAGATGGTTGATATGATTTCAATCTTGGTGTATCTGTTGATGTTTGTCTTGTGCCCCAGTATGTGATCGATCCTGGAGAATGATCCGTGTGCGCTTGAGAAAAATGTGTACTCCGTTTTTTTGGGGTTTAGTGTTCTATAGATGTCTGTTAAGCCCAATTGCTCTAGGTCCTTATTTAGAGCTTTGGTTTCTTTACTTATTTTTTGTCTTGTTGATCTATCCATTGTTGATAGTGGTGTGTTGAAGTCTCCCACTACGTATGTGTTTTCTCTGATGTCTGTTTTCAGAGAGGACAACAGTTGTCTGATATATTTTGGTGCTCCTTCGTTTGGTGAGTATATGTTAATGAGTGTTATTTCTTCTTGAAGTATTGTCCCCTTGATCATAATGTAGTGACCATTGGGGTCTCTTTTTATCTTTTTGAGTTTGAAATCTGTTTTATCTGATATAAGTATAGCTGTTCCTGCTTTCTATTTTGGTCCATTTGCTTGTAGGATTGTTTTCCATCCTTTAACTTTGAGCCTATTTTTATCTTTTGTAGCTAAATGTGTTTCCTGGAGACAGCAAAAGGTTGGGTTTTGTTTCTTAATCCAGGCTGCAACTCTGTGTCTTTTTATTGAAGAGTTTAGTCCATTTACATTTAGAGTTAATATTGATATGTTAACATCTGTATTTGCCATTGTGTTTGTCTTTCCTTTGATTTTATTTATTTATTCTTTTAATAACTTTTTTTTTTGGCCTTCTTTCATTGTTATTCGTCCCTCTGAGGTTCTGGCTTTAGGACTCCTTGTAGTATTTTTTGGAGTGGGGGTTTAGTTGCAATGAAATTCCGGAGTTTCTGTTTGTCTGGGAAGGTCCATATTCTTTCTTCAAAGAGGAAGGAGAGCTTTGCGGGATAGAGTATTCTTGGTTGGCTTCTGTTTTCTTGGAGTCTGTTGACTATGTCCCTCCACTCTCTCCTTGCCCGTAGTGTTTCTTCGGAGAAGTCTGATGTCAGCCTGATTGGTTTTCCTTTGAATGTTATCTGTTTCTTCCCTCTTGCCAGCTTCATTATTTTTTCCTTGTCCTGGATTCTTGGGAGCTTTACTATTATGTGTTTTGCTGTATTTTTCCTTTCGCCGTGGAAGTTTGGTGTTCTTCTTGCTTCTTGTATATCAATTTTCAGCTCCTTCTTCACATTTGGGAAGTTCTCTTCAATTATCTCTTTGAATATTTTCTCTGTTCCTACATCTCTCTCCTCTCCTTCTGGTATTCCTATAACTCTTATATTTCCTTTCCTCATGGAGTCAGATAGTTCCCGAAGCCTTTCTTCATTCTTTTCCTTTGTACTTCTCTTTCCTTTTCTGTTTTGGTTCTTTTTATTTCTGTGTCTTCAAGATTACTTATTCGTTCTTCCATTTCATCTATTCTGCTTTCATTGCTTTTCCCAGAATTCTTTAGTTCTTCCATTAATTCTTTGATCTCCTGCATTTCTTTTACTTTCCTCTTTAGGGACTCAATTTCTTTCTTCTGACCATTGTTTTCCCTCTCTAGGGACTCAATTGCATTCTTCTGATCGTTGATTATTTTTCCCTTATCATTGTTTTCCTTTATGACTCTGTCAGTTTTTTAATCACAGCAATTTTAAATTCTCTTTCTGGAAGGCTCAGAAATTCTTCCAAGTTATTGTCGTTGCAATCTGGGGGCTGGCTTTCTTTTTGTGGTGTGCTTTTTCTCTGGAGAGTTGCTAGGTTGCGTGTGGTTCTTCTCCTCCCTACTGTCTGTTTTCTAATTTGCCGTATGCGTTGGGACACTGTGTTGTTGGGACTGGCCGGCATCTTGGGTGGGCTTCTCTGTTCCCCTCTGGTTCCTCCAGGAGTCATCTGTCAGTTTCAAGCAGTCTTTACTGGAGAAAGGTCCCTGTTCTAAAATGCCTATGTGGGGACACACTCCCCTGTGCGCCTGCCCCGGCGGTGGGTTCCTGCTCCCCTCTGGGCTTGGACTGCAGGCCAGAGGTGGTCTGGCGTGGGCGAACTTCCCCCCCGCTCACCTCTGGCTCCTGAGGAAGCCTTCTGCAGGTAGTCTTTACTGAAGAAATGTCCCTGTTCTAAAATGGTGATGTGGGACACACTCCCTGCGCGTCTGGTCTCAGGCACACTCTTCTGCGCGCCTGGTCTGCCCCGGCTGTGGGTGCTCGCTCTCCCTGTGGGCTCAGACTACTTGTTCGGAAGGGGCCCAGTGTGGGCTAACTCCCCAGCTGGCCACTAGCTCCTTCAGGAGCCTCTGCTGGCTTCAAGTCGCTAGGTGGCGCCAGAGATCTCTCCTAGAGCCCTTGGGGAGCTGATTTTCCACCCCGTGGGACAGGGAGCAGAGCGGGGATGGTAGGGTACACCTCAACGGCTTTGGGGTGCTGTGTCTGCCTTGTGCCCCACCGTCGTGGGGAACCCACACCCCTAATTTCGTGCCCCGGGTCTCAGTTCCAAAGCCCTCAGTTCCAGGACGCGGGCTGTAGCCCAGATCAGTGGCGCGGGAATGGCGCCTTTTGAATCCCGCTCCCCTGCCTGGGCGCCTTGTTCCTGCTCACTCAGGGAGGGCCTCCGCCGTCTCCCCGCAAGCCTAGGTCGCAGGCGCGGGGACCTGGGCAGCTGCGATCCGATCCGGATCCGCGCCGCTTTCCGTGCAAGCTTACCGGGCAGCCGGGGCTGTGTGCTGGTGCTGGTCTCCTCCTGGGGGGCGGGGCTCTCTTTAATGGCGCCTGGAGCTCACCTCCGCGGTTGATCCTGCAGGGTTCTCCACAGCTCCCGTTCACGGGGTGTGGTGGCTGCAATAGTTCCTTTCCACTCACAGACCCGCTTGCTGCGTCCTTTGTTCTTGTTGGCTGTTTTGGTTTGTTGTTTTCCTCCTCTCTGCCGGTCGGAGAGTGCCGCCTCTGTGGGCGGGGGAGGGGAGCAGGGTTCTGCGCTTCCCTCCCTTCTCGTCCTCTTTTATGGCAACTTTCTTCTTTGGGCAGTTTGCTGGAGTCGTCCGTTTATCTTCCGTGTCCCAGTTCTCACTGGGACCTGCCGCTTTTCCTCCCTATTAACTTTTTTTAATGGGAGATCTTACTCGCAGCGTCTCCTCGCCGCCATGTTCTCCGTGTTTGGTTTTTATATCCAATCTGGCTGCCCAACTCCACCCTCAGGTCCCTGCCACCCTCCCTTGGTGGTGATGGGATTTGTCTTTCCCAGAGTCTTGATGGCTTTAGTCTGGAGTGGGGGTGGAGTCCACAAAGCCTGCATGGGATTAACTCAGGACATCATTTCCCCCTAACAGTTTAAAAGTAGATTTAGTTTGCAAACGTTTGCTATGCTGTTAAAACAATTTGAGATCAAGGTTGAGAGAATTTGTTTTTACATAAGTTGAACCATTTTAAGATTTTTTTTTCCTGTGATTTTGACATATCTGCTGTCTTGTTCTGGCTAATGCCTCCAGATATTTTTCTTTCGGCTGGGACTGATGAACTGTTTTTCCAGGAATGGAGGACTTTTGCTTTCCACAATGGACAATACCTGGAGGGATTCGTTTTCTTTCAGACTGGAACCCTGGAAAACTTTCATCTGAGACTGTATCCCAGCATTCATGTTTGATCTTCATCACCATGGAAATGGTGGCAAAAAGTGAAAGGGGGGAATTGTTAGGGGGAAATGATGTCCTGAGTTAATCCCATACAGGCTTTGTGGACTCCACCCCCACTCCAGACTAAAGCCATCAAGACATTGGGAAAGACAAATCCCATCAGCACCAAAGGGAGGGAGGCTGGGACCTGAGGGTGGAGTTGGGCAGCCAGGTTGGATATAAAAACCAAACATGTGGGCCTTGGGGTCTCTCTGGCTCGCGATCGCTCGCCTCCTGGCTTCACCGCTCCTGGCTGGCGGCCAGCTCTCAGAGCGCCATTTTGGGATTCCTGATCGGCGGATTGGGTAGGACTCATTTAAAACTTTGTCTCCCACTTTTCTCCCAGAGCTGTACATTTCCTCATTTCCCCTTCCCTTGTAAATAAACCTTTTTTATTAACCTTTCACGTGTGCCTGCAGTAGAGCATTGATAAGTCCTTTTAAGCGCGCGGGTGAGGACCCACAGTCAGGCACCCCGTTTTGTATCGGGGTTGCTCTACAACAGGGGCATCCTCTCCTGAGCAGAAACTTTTATATAGTAGGGAATCTGAGGAGAAATGTCTTTCGGGAATGATCCTGAAGAGAAACATTTACATAACTGAGAATCTGAGGAGAAATGTGTTTGGGGTATGATCTCCTGAGGAGAAATGTCTTTGGGGCATGATCTCCTGAGGAGAAACTTTTATGTATTTGATAAAGTGAGGAGAAATGTCTTCGGGGCAGGCTGTCCTGAAGAGTAACTTTTTTATATTTGAGAATCTGAGGAGAAATATCTTTGGGGCATGCTTTCCTGAGGAGAAGGTTTTATACAGAAGACATTCTGAGTAGAAATGTCTTTAGGGCAGGCTCTCCTGAGGAGAAACTTTTATATAGGAGAGAATCTAAGGAGAAATGTCTTTGGGGCATGATTTCCTGAGGAGAAACGTTTATACAGAAGAGATTCTGAGGAAAAATGTCTTTGGGGCAGGCTCTCCTGAAGAGAAACTTTTCTATAGCAGAGTATCTGAGGAGAAAAATCTTTGGGGAATGATCTCCTGAGGTAAAGTTTCATACACGAGAGAAACTGAGGAGAAATGTCTTTGGGTCATGCTTTCCTGAGGATAATCTTTTATACAGATAACATTCTGATGAAAATTTTTTTGGGGCATGCTCTCCTGAAGTGAAACTTTTATTTAGGAGAGAATCTGAGGACAAATCTCTTTGGGGCATGCTCTCCTGAGGAGAAACTTTTATATAGAATTGAATCTGAGGAGAAATGTCTTTGGCTAATGCTTTCTGAGGTGAAGTTTGTCTATAGATTCGAAACTGAGGAGAAATGTCTCTTGGGCTTTTTTTTTTCTGTTGTGTAATGTCTGCGTAGTGCAAATCTTAGATCAAATTTTGTTTTGCCTTTTATTTCCAGAGCTGATATATCTTGTATCAAAAAATATGATATGAAATATGTTCTGGTACTGATGACATTCATAGGGAGCAACCAAAAACCCCAAATAGCCAAAGCACTCCTGGAAAAAAGAAGGGAATGGAGGCACCACACCCCCAGATTTCAAACTATACTCCAAAGCCATAATAATCAAAACTGCATGGTATTGGAACAAGAATAGACACACGGACCAAGGCAATCAAATAGAAAATTCAGAAATAAACCCACAGATTTACCATCAACTAATCTTTGACAAAGGAGTGAAAAATATGACATGGAGCAAAGCAAGTTTGTTTAATAAATGGTGCTGGGAAAACTGGGTTGCTACATGCAAAAGAATGAAGCTTGACTACTACCCTACACCATGCACAAAAACCAACTCAAAATGGATTAAAGAACTAGACATAAGACCTGAAACCATAGAAAATATAGATGAAAATATAGGCGAACATAAAACACAATATGAAACATACCTCAAAAACATCTTTGCAGACACATCACCCAAAGCAGTGATAGTGAAGGCAAAGATAAACATCCACAGCAAAAGAGACAGTAACCAAAACAAAGAGAAACCCCACCGAATGGGAGAAAACTTTTGCAAACAACACTAACGATAAAGGACTGATCACAAAAATCAACAAAGAGCTGATGAGACTCAACAGAAACAAAGAAAATAATCTAGTCAAAAAATGGGCAGAAGAGCTAAAAAGAAACTTCTCCAAAGAGGAAATGCAAATGGCCAACAGGCATATGAAAAAAGGTTCAGCATCACTTGCAATCAGGGAAGTGAAAATCAAAACTACCATGAGATACCATCTCACACCAGTGAGAATGGCACACATTAAAAAAACCAGCTACAACAAATGTTGGCGAGGTTGTAGAGAAAAAGGAAGTCTCCTGCACTGCTGGTGGGAGTGCAAACTGGTCCAACCACAGTAGAAAGCTGTGTGGAGATTCCTCAACCTGCTAAAGATGGAGCTTCCATATGATCCAGCAGTTCCACTCCTAGGTATTTACCCAAAGGACACAGAATCATTAATTCAAAAAGGTACCTGCACCCCTATGTTTATAGCAGCACTATTTACACTAGCTAAGCTATGGAAACAACCCAAATGCCAAAAATAGATGCCTGTATCAAGAGGAGGTAGTACATATACACCATGGAATATTACTCAGCCATCAAGAAAGATAAACTCAGGCCTCCCTGGTGGCGCACTGGTTGAGCGCTAGTTGCGAAGCTGCCCACAGCCTCTGTAGTGCTAGTTCGATCCCTGGCCACCAGGCGAGGGTCCCACATGGCAGGCAGACCTCTCCTGCCACCCGCTGCTCCCCTCAGCAGTGTACTTTGGTCCTTCTGCCTGTCTGCTCCCCGCTCTGGCTCTGGTGAATTCTCTCACCCTCCCGCGCTTCTGACTGTATCCAGTGCTTGTATGAATAAATAAATAAATCTTTAAAAAAAATGATAAACTCATGCCATTTGAGCTCCATGGATGGAGCTGGAAGGGATCATGCTCAGCGAAATAAGCCAGAAAGAAAAAGAAAAATACCAGATAGTCTCACTCATAGCAGGAATTTGGAAGACTTAAATAAGGGACCAGGAAAAAGACGAACTATATTAAAGAAAAAATCAAAATCAACAGGCAACTATAAACCAGAGACACACTATGGGGAATGGGTCCAGGGAGAGGAAGGATTACGGTCACAATAAGGGAGGGTGTAAAAAAATATATGTTTTGGGTGTTTTTTTTCCTACAATAAAGTCACTTCAGTATAACATTTGGATAAATGTGTTTGGCTGACTTTTCCTGAAGAGAAATTTACTGTTGTTGAAAAGCTGAGGTAAAATTTTTTTGGTATTTTTTTTTTTTTTTCATCATGGCAGGTTTCTTTAGAGGGCTATCTTATTATAAATGTCCTTTGGAATTTTTTTTTTTAAGATTCAGTTGTTTTTCAATCATAATGAAGAGAAATGCTATTGCAAACAGATATTGTTTGGAGAAAAAATATATGTGTATCACAATCAGTGTCTATAAATATAAATATTTTGTATGCTCTGTGTAAGGAGATTGTGAAATGATAAATTTATGGAGAACTGTATTTTGGGGACCATAGGCTTTGATATCAAGGCAGGAAGCTTGTAAAAATAGATAGTTGAATTATATATTGGTGCAAAGTTTCTGAGGATAAGGGTCAGGTCCGAGATGAAAGTGAAGACAATTGTCTATTGGGTATTTTGTATGTGAATAGAGGGCATGTCCCTGAGCAGGAATCATCTGAAATGTCTGAAACAGTAGTCACAGGGCTGCTGCTATGTCACCCACAAGAGGCTTTAGGACCAATGGAGTGTGAAGTCTTTGGACCACGTCCAGTTCCGGTAATGTGTACCTGAAGAGTGACGTCCTGCCCGGGGCTTCCCTGATGCCCATGGCTGCTGTGGTGCCTCCTCAGCAGTGCTGCCTGAGCCCCTCGTGCTGCCATCCTGAGTTGAATCTGATGCACTGCTACCAGCGTGCCACTGCTGCAGGCCCGAGTGGGAGCAACAGTGATATTTTGAAGGAGCGGTCTTTGTTTGGGACTACTGGACGTCGTGCACACTCTCAGGGGTGAGACGGCCAGCCATTTGTGGCCTGTTCCCAACCTTCCATTTGCTGATAAACCCCATTGTTAGTGCACCCTGAACCTGAGCGGTGTCTTACAGGTTTGAGGGCATGGGCGAGAACCCACACAGTGACCTGCCCCCAATCTTGGCACTTTTGAAGTTTATTCGGTTTCACATTGGTGACAGAGTGTCTGAGGGGGAGACAGGGCTACGATCGGAACAAGTTGGACTCGAAATGTTTATTGGTGAGTGAGTGTTCCTCAGAGAAGATAGATTCTGAGGAGAAAAACTGAGGAGAAATGTTCATTGGGAAACCGCCAGTGTTTCAAATCCAGGTGGGAGTGACAAAATTACGAAATCCATTACTGCAGATGAGAAGCTGCATTTGTTTGCTTTGCTCCTCTGACCATCAGATATTTAAATCCAAAATAATAATTAATACTGCCTATATTAATTTTTAGTTATATAAAATATGGTTTATACATTGTATATCATTAAAATAGTGTATTTAAACACATACATTTATAAATTGTATGTAATGTATAAGATATATTTGTGAGATTATAATATTGTAAATATTATTATAAACACTCCCATAATCCTTTGTTTCTTCAACACTATCTGTTCCCTGGTCAGATGACTCAAAGCCAGTATTTCCAACCTAAACTCACTACTGCTCCTGCAAACCGCAAGTCATTTGAACTATGAACTGCTTTTCAGAATATATCCTCTTCAATAAAACCCATAGAAACTCAAAACAGGTAATCTGAATAGAAATGTATGTGTGATGACATAATTAAAGAGCAACTTTGGGACCTCCCTGGTGGTGCAAGGGGTTAAGCACCGCACTATGAAGCAATTGCAGCCTCTTCAGCATTAGTTTGATCCCCAGCTAGCCAGGGAGCTGCCCACATGGCGCAGCAGACTCTCCTGTCTCGCCAGCGTCTCCCCTCAGCAGTGTGTTTCAGTCAGTCTGCCTGTTCTGTTCCCCGCTCTGTCTCTGGTGAATCCTCTCACCCCAACGCATCTCTGGCCTGTACCCCAGGTCTTGTATGCATAAATAAATAAATCTTAAAAGAAAAATAAAAAGCAACTTTGATTTGGTTCCTCATCAAAATGAGGATTCGGAAACCACAGCATTTCAGGCTTCTGTGTACACTCTCCGCTAACAGTGCCGGGGAATTTAAGTCACGAAGCGTTTCAATTTAAGTGCCAAGTGTGCAGCCTCGCATAATCATTACAGCGCCAGGTGGGCCTTCTGCTCACCCTTCCCACCTCATGCTGCGCTAGGCTGGGGTCCCGTGGAAGGAGGCTGGCTCCTGTTCTTGGCCTTGCAGCGTCCCTGCGCAGACTTGCGGGGGCTCTGGTCCCTGCACCTCAGAGAAGGGAGGGAGCTGGTCCCCCACTCCAGCCTGCAGGGGATTGTGTGGCCTTCCTGACAGCTCTGGCCAAGCAGGCAGACAGCTCCCACCCTGCTCCACAGCCCCCACAGATCTCTCCCCTTCTCCCGACAGGCGCCCTGCCTGTCCCAGGCGACCGGTTGTGGGGGGACATGGGAAGTGGACCCCACAGCTGGAACAGGCACACCTGCACCTGCGCTTGGGTCAGATCAACAGGCAAAGGGCAGGCGAGTAACCATTTGAATATTCCACCCATCAGAGAGCAGACAACAAATGTGCACGGGAGTAAAGTCTGATCCATTTCTTTCACTTGACATTTTCATCAGGTCTTGACTCGGGAAGACCCTGTCCGCGTTGCTGAGAGGACGTTCCCGTGTGGAATCTCTCCCATCCGTTGCATCCAAGTCACTGCGGCCTCGGGCCGGCGACCACAGGCTCAGCCTGCCTGCCCGCGTGTGGCTCTGCGGCTGCTGCTGCCCCAGCGAGGACAAGAGGGCGGTGCCCAGCCCCGAGGACGTCACGGTGAGGCGAAGCGCTCAGATGACCGGGCAGCATTTCTTCCCTCCCTGAGGGGCTCGCCCGCGCCCAGTGCCCACCGCCCGCCCCGAGACAGGGAGCCCCTCGCCCCAAGGCTTGGGGCTTAATCTGCAGAAGGGACCGGCGCCCTCCGCCCCCAGCACTGTGAATTATGGGTGATCCGTGGACATGGCTTCGTGGAGCTGACGCGCGTAGTGGTGGTGGGGGGGGAGTCCCGCGTTTAATGACAGGAGGGTCCAGACCTTCACCTGCTCACAGCAAGGACCCTCCACCTCCCAGGGAGCCGCAGACAGTCCCCGCGCTGCCCAGACCAGCTTCTGGCCTCCGGGCACAGTCACCTCCAGGCTCATGGGCTCTGGCCGGGGCCTTGTCCCCTCCCGGGCCCCGCTCCCGCCGCGTCTCGGGTCCTCCTGTGGCTGTGAAGAGCCTCCAAGAGCAGGACCCCCAGGGCCAGCAGGAGGAAGGCGGCCATGCCCAGGCGGATGAGGTTCCCCAGCGTGTAGTCCTGGGGGCGCGGGGCTGGGCCTGGGGGAGAGAGACACGCAGGTCACACAGGGGACCAGGGCACCTCCCGTCAGGACACGGGGTGAACGTGGGGAGGGTCCTTCTTCATCCGACCAGCCCCTCCCTGCGGGGCTGCAGACTCCTCTGGCCCTGGCAACCATTGCCCACTGGGCCCTGTGCTCTGTCATGCTGCCCCAGGGGACACCACTCTGGGCTGCGGGGTCCTCACCTGGCGGACGGCCTGTCTCCTGTCCCCTGGGCCTGCCCTCTTCCTTAGCGAGACCCTACGTACCTCCTCTCCGTCTCATCCCTCACAGCCCCTCAGAGACGCCAGGGGACGGAGCGCCCGCAGCAGGTCTGCGTGGGCTGGCCTCTGCCCTCCCCAGCCCCCTGTCAGTCAAGACCCCTTCTTGGCTGCAGACCCCAAAGCACACACGGGGCTGTCAGATATTCCGTGTTTATCTGTATGAGCTATGACGGCCACTTCCTGACGGGACTGTCCCACGTAGAGGACCTCAGGGGACACACCACAGACAAGGGGCTGGGCTCAGAGGGACGGGGCGTGCCCAGGCCAGGCCGAGAGCCGCAGGGAGGACATGCACCCTGCAGTCTGACCCCCGCCCCGGCTTGTTTTGGTGACTTTGACCTTTTTTCTTTGATAGGACGCGGGGTGCAGGGAAGGCCACACCTCATGTGTTCCTGCTTGGCTCACCCCGTGAGTCACACCTGAGGGCTGGGCAGGTCCTCTCTGACAAGGGGAAACACAGAGGCCAGACCCCAGGGCAGCTTCCAGCATCTCCAACAGGGAGCCCGGATATACCCGGTTCACCCCAAGCCCCACCTCAGAGAGCAAGGCCGGGCAGCGTCCTCTCTGCTAAGGCCCCTGACCTCCCCAGGGGAGACCTCTCTCCCCACTGAGTAGACCCCAGTGACTCAAAAGTTGTCAGGTTGGCTCCAGGGGCTGGGGGGCTGGGGACCCCAGAAGATCCTGGGAAAAGACAAGAGGATGGAGGGGCTGGAGCTTCCCCGAGACCCAGAATCTGTTCACTCTCCTTTTGTTTCTACCCCGTGATCCCCAAAGCCTCCCTCGGAACCCCTGGAAACACCTGGCAATGGAATGTTCAAGGGGAGACGTGGGTACACCCTCTAGGCCCCCACCCTCTGAGAGTTGGGCCAGTCAGGGTGACCCTCCTTGCAACCCTCTCACTCATAGCCAAGAGGGGGTCACCTGGACAGGACCCTGAGCTGATCAGGGGACACAGAGAGGACAGACCTGGGGATACTCACCTGAGACCAGGAGCTCCAGGGGCTCACTGGGGAATGACCACACCTGTGGGGTGCTCTTGTAGTAGCCATAGCACCTGAACAGCCACCTGTGACTGGGGGTCATAGGGCCCACAGGGAAAAGGGCCTGGAACTGCCCATTGGGGAGTTGCTGTGAGTCCAGGGTCCAGGAGGAATTGTGTTCTCCTTCCTCAGTCAGATGGAAGCTGTCGAATCCCTGCCCTGAGCCACACTGGAGGGTCACGTTCCCTCCTGAGGTCACCACAGGGCTCGGCAGGGCTGAGAGGCTGGGTTTGGGGTAAGATCCTAGGAAAGGGAGACTGTATTAAATGGGGCTCCCCACATTCACATCCCCGAAGGGCTGGGCTGTGAGGGGGGAGACACCCTGAGAGCAGTCCCCCTCCCTGAGGGCAGCGCCTGAGGCTGGACCCCAGAGTGTGCTCTCACCTGTCACCACCAGCTCCAGGGGGTCACTGCGCTCTAGCCAGCCAGTGGGGCTCTGATAGAGACAGAAATATCTCCCTGCAGAGTCACGTGTCATGTGTGGGATGCGGAACTGGGCCTTGTCCCCGGGCACCAGTGGGTTCTGTCTGTCCCAGGGCGCTGAGCTTCCCTCTTTAAACAGATAAAACTCCTGGGCCTCCGGGGCCCCCTGACACCAGATGGTCACTGGATTATCCAAGGGGATCAGAGAGCCTGGCTCAGCCCAGAGGGTGGGTTTGGGCAGGGCCCCTGGAAGGAATCAGAGGTGGTCACAGGCGTCCCTACCCCTGTTCCCAGCCCCCAGCCCAGACCCTCCCAGATGTCCCCTCCATCACCCCAGACCTGCTGTCTCCACCCCAGCTGCCCAGGGGTGGCCCCTCCCCAGTGAGGAGGCAGGACCCGGGACACCTGGGCACAGACTCACCTGCCTGCTCTGGGGTCCAGGGGCCCACACTCAGCCCTGGAAGAGAGGCCAGTGAGAGGCCTGCCCTGAGTCCTGACAGCCTCCTCTGGAGCCTCCTGAGTCCTGGGGCCTGACCGTGGGGTCCCCCCAGACCAGGGTGCCCCTCCCTCCTCACACTCACCCAGGCAGAGCAGGGCCGTGAGGCTGGGGGTCATGGCGTCTTCTCTGTGATCTGGCTGTGGGGATGGAGGGCCCAGGGTGCCGGCAGGACGGACAGACACACGGGTGGGGACACTGGGGATTGGTCCTTCCTGCCACAGGGTTGTCAAGTCATCAGAAAGGGGAACTGTCCCTAAGGCCCTGCTCGGGTTTTATTGCAGCACTTTCCTGAGGTGCCCCAGTGTGGAGGCAGACCTACGGCATGTCCTCCCTCAGGGCCTCTCCTGGGCCTCCTCACCCTCCGCCTGTCCATCAGCACATCCTGTGGTCCTCACCCTGGACCGGGTCCCCAGTCCCCAAGACCACGCAGCAGCACGTGTGCATTAGGGCATCAAGGGGGTGCCCTGGCTCCATCTGGGGCGCATGGCGGCTGGAGGAGGGAGCGCGGTGGCCGCGGCGGGGGCGAGGGCTGCCTGTATGCGCTGAACCATCGCATTCTCCTGGCGGTGCCAGGGAGAGGAAAGGCCAGCACGTGGGAGCTGGATCAGTGTCCACGCGCCCGAGTGTTCCGGGAGGTCACACCAAGCATCACACGCCTCCTGTCCGTGGGAGAGAGAGAGAGAGAGAGAGAGAGAGAGAGAGAGAGAGCTTTGACAGAAAGGGCTGCCGCCCCGGGTAACACTTCGTGTCTGCGTCTCACCAACACACCGGAGGCCGGGTTCGCCCCAACAGCAGATGCGGTTTACGCCGCGCCTCCCTCCTCCCTTTCTGCACAGCTCAGCTCTGGTCACCAGTGCCCTCTGGCTGCGCCCCTACAGTGGCGCCCCCCACCCCCGCTACCATGGGCTCCTTCATGTTGGCATGAAGGGAGTGGAGGCACCACAGAGACTCGCAAACCTTCAAACCTTCATGTTCAAAGGGCCTCCGGGGGTGTCTGCACAGAGCTGTCACCTCAGACAACAGGTCTGGGTCGCAACCCTGCAGGGACCCTGATAATAAAGGGGAGGTTGTGGGGCTCAGAGGGCGCAGGCACCCTCTGGATTTAGCTCCTCGGGATGCTCTTCGTGATGCCAGTTTGATGATGGGCTAAACCAGATCCCGTGGTTGAGCTGAGGAGCTGGAGACTCCGCTGCAGGCCTCAGGGCGGGTGGTGACTAGAGAGGGAAAAACTGAGTCCCAGGAAGGTGCACTGAGCCCGACTGTGTGTGGGGCGTGGCCCCAGGCTTCTGGGTGGGATGAGGCCGATTCACAGAACAGGACAGGAGGGGAGCCATGGAGCTGACGCAGCGTGGTGGGCAGGGGAGTCTCGCGTTTAATGACAGGAGGGTCCAGACCTTCACCTGCTCACAGCAAGGACCCTCCACCTCCCAGGGACCCGCAGACAGTCCCCGCGCTGCCCAGACCAGCTTCTGGCCTCCGGGCACAGTCACCTCCAGGCTCATGGGCTCTGGCCGGGGCCTTGTCCCCTCCCGGGCCCCCCTCCAGCCGCGTCTCGGGTCCTCCTGTGGCTGTGAAGAGCCTCCAAGAGCAGGACCCCCAGGGCCAGCAGGAGGAAGGCGGCCATGCCCAGGCGGAGGAGGTTCCCCAGCGTGTAGTCCTGGGGGCGCGGGGCTGGGCCTGGGGGAGAGAGACACGCAGGTCACACAGGGGACCAGGGCACCTCCTGTCAGGACACGGGGTGAACGTGGGGAGGGTCCTTCTTCATCCGACCAGCCCCTCCCTGCGGGGCTGCAGACTCCTCTGGCCCTGGCAACCATTGCCCACTGGGCCCTGTGCTCTGTCATGCTGCCCCAGGGGACACCACTCTGGGCTGCGGGGTCCTCACCTGGCGGACGGCCTGTCTCCTGTCCCCTGGGCCTGCCCTCTTCCTTAGCGAGACCCTACGTACCTCCTCTCCGTCTCATCCCTCACAGCCCCTCAGAGACGCCAGGGGACGGAGCGCCCGCAGCAGGTCTGCGTGGGCTGGCCTCTGCCCTCCCCAGCCCCCTGTCAGTCAAGACCCCTTCTTGGCTGCAGACCCCAAAGCACGCACGGGGCTGTCAGATATTCCGTGTTTATCTGTATGAGCTATGACGGCCACTTCCTGACGGGCCCGTCCCAGGTAGAGGACCTCAGGGGACACACCACAGACAAGGGGCTGGGCTCAGAGGGACGGGGCGTGCCCAGGCCAGGCCGAGAGCCGCAGGGAGGACATGCACCCTGCAGTCTGACCCCCGCCCCGGCTTGTTTTGGTGAGTTTGACCTTTTTTCTTTGATAGGACGCGGGGTGCAGGGAAGGCCACACCTCATGTGTTCCTGCTTGGCTCACCCCGTGAGTCACACCTGAGGGCTGGGCAGGTCCTCTCTGACAAGGGGAAACACAGAGGCCAGACCCCAGGGCAGCTTCCAGCATCTCCAACAGGGAGCCCGGATATACCTGGTTCACCCCAAGCCCCACCTCAGAGAGCAAGGCCGGGCAGCGTCCTCTCTGCTAAGGCCCCTGACCTCCCCAGGGGAGACCTCTCTCCCCCACTGAGTAGACCCCAGTGACTCAAAAGTTGTCAGGTTGGGTCCAGGGGCTGGGGGGCTGGGGACCCCAGAAGATCCTGGGAATAGACAAGAGGATGGAGGGGCTGGAGCTTCCCCGAGACCCAGAATCTGTTCACTCTCCTTTTGTTTCTACCCTGTGATCCCCAAAGCCCCCCTCGGAACCTCTGGAAACACCTGGCAATGGAATGTTCAAGGGGAGAAGTGGGTACACCCTCTAGGCCCCCACCCTCTGAGAGTTGGGCCAGTCAGGGTGACCCTCCTTGCAACCCTCTCACTCATAGCCAAGAGGGGGTCACCTGGACAGGACCTTGAGCTGATCAGGGGACACAGAGAGGACAGACCTGGCGCCCTCACCTGAGACCAGGAGCTCCAGGGGCTCACTGGGGAATGACCACACCTGTGGGGTGCTCTTGTAGTAGCCATAGCACCTGAACAGCCACCTGTGACTGGGGGTCATAGGGCCCACAGGGAAAAGGGCCTGGAACTGCCCATTGGGGAGTTGCTGTGAGTCCAGGGTCCAGGAGGAATTGTGTTCTCCTTCCTCAGTCAGATGGAAGCTGTCGAATCCCTGCCCTGAGCCACATTGGAGGGTCACGTTCCCTCCTGAGGTCACCACAGGCCTCGGCAGGGCTGAGAGGCTGGGTTTGGGGTAAGATCCTAGGAAAGGGGGAGACTGTATTAAATGGGGCTCCCCACACTCACACCCCCGAAGGGCTGGGCTGTCAGAGGGGAGACACCCTGAGAGCAGACCCCCTCCCTGAGGGCAGAGCCTGAGGCTGAACCCCTGAGTGTGCTCTCACCTGTCACCACCAGCTCCAGGGGGTCACTGCGCTCTAGCCAGCCAGTGGGGCTGTGATAGAGACACCGATACCTCCCTGCAGAGTCACGTGTCATGTGTGGGATGCGGAACTGGGCCTTGTCCCCGGGCAGCAGTGGGTTCTCTCTGTCCCAGGAGTCTGAGCTTCCCTCTTTATACAGATAAAACTCCTGGGCCCCTGGGGCCCCCTGACACCAGATGGTCACTGGACTATCCAAAGGGATCACAGAGCCTGGCTCAGCCCAGAGGGTGGGTTTGGGCAGGGCCCCTGGAAGGAATCAGAGGTGGTCACAGGTGTCCCCACCCCTGTTCCCAGCCCCCAGCCCAGACCTTCCCAGATGTTCCCTTCATCACCCCAGACCTGCTGTCTCCACCCCGAGCTGCCCAGGGGTGCCCCCTCCCCAGTGAGGAGGCGGGACCTGGGACACCTGGGCACAGACTCACCTGCCTGCTCTGGGGTCCAGGGGCCCACACTCAGCCCTGGAAGAGAGGCCAGTGAGATGCCTGCCCCGAGTCCTGACAGAGCCTCCCGAGTCCTGGGTCCCCTGACAGACCAGGCCTGGCCGTGGGGCCTCCAGACCAGGGCGCCCCTCCCTCCTCACACTCACCCAGGCAGAGCAGGGCCGTGAGGCTGGGGGTCATGGCGTCGTCTCTGTGACCTGGCTGTATGGATGGAGGGCCCAGGGTGCCGGCAGGATGGACAGACACATGGGTGGCGACATTGGTGATTATTCCTTCCTGTCATGGATTTGTCAAGTTATGTCCCCACAGGAAGAGGAACTGTCCTCCAGGTGCCCAGCTGTGGTTTTATCTTTCCTGAGGTGCCCCATGTGTGGAGGCAGACCTACAGCATGTCCTCCCTCAGAGACTCCCCTGGGTGTCCTCACCCTCTGCCCGTCCACCACCACATCCTGTGGTCCTCACCCTGGACAGGGTCCCCAGGCCCTGGAGTAGCTCAGGGAGGGTCCCTGCCCCCTGCAGAGCTGAGGTCATGAGACCCCGGTTACCGTCCACCTGAGTGTCAGGCCAGGTCATGGACAACTGCCCAGGGGGACACTCAGGGGCACAGGGTAACTGGGCCTCTCCTGCCTGAGTGTGGCTTCTCTGTTCACAGCCCCTCACCACTTCTCTTTTTCCTTGCAACAGCCTCCACCCTAACCGCCCTGGTGAGTCACTCCTGCCCCCTGGCGCTGACTCCCCTCCCTTCCTGGGATTTCTCCTAAAATTGTTGGATTAGGGAATGGGTTAGAACTTCAGTAATTTAGGAAAGTTGATCTGTAATTCAGTATTTGTATACAATCCACTAATTGTGTGAATTGAGTACGTTCATGGTCAGATTATTTTCGCATTTGTCAATGTTATTTCATTGTTTTTTTTTTTTAAAAGGGTGTTTTTTTTAAAGATTTGTTTATTTTTATACATACAAGAGCTGGGGTACAGGCCAGAGATGCGGAGGGACGAGAGGATCCACCAGAGACAGAGTGGGGAGCAGAACAGGCAGACTGACTGAAATACACCACTGAGGGGAGCAGCGGGCAAGATAGAAGAGGTCTGCCTCGCCGTGTGGGTTTCTCCCTGGCCACCTGGGGACTGAACTTGTGCTGCAGAGGCTACAGATTGCTTCATATATGGTGCTTAATCCCCTGCACCACCAGGGAGGCCCATTATTTTATTGTTTATTTGCTAAATTGGAATCTGATTTTTGTCTCTTGATCACCCTTAAGTTTTCATACTGGCCTATGACGAAGAGTGGGAATTGTTTG
Source organism: Talpa europaea (assembly GCF_964194135.1). Taxonomy (NCBI): domain Eukaryota; kingdom Metazoa; phylum Chordata; class Mammalia; order Eulipotyphla; family Talpidae; genus Talpa; species Talpa europaea. The sequence continues at coordinate 50,292,419 of NC_140084.1, forward strand.
ACGTAGATAAACATCTGTAAGTTAATCCATACACAATATTTTTCAAAGTCGATTAAAGATATAAGAACCAAAGCCATAAAACAATTAAAGAAAACTAGAGGGCACCCTCCAGGACATCAATCCAGAGCCAGCCCCAGGGACACAGCCCAGCAGCAAGGGAGATGGAAGCAGATAACCAGCAGGATGAAGTAAATTAAAAACTTTTTGAATCTAAAAGAAAATCACAGAAACAAAGGATCCTGCAGACTGGTGGACGATAGTTCCCAGAGCATGTGACAAGGGGTTATCCCAAATATACACCCCAATCAAAGATGGGCCAATGCCTAGATCGACAATTTTCTTTCATTTCTTTAGTGTGAGAGATTTTTAACAAAGTTGGAGTGCAGAGAGAGGGAGAAAGAGAGAGAGAGTGAGAAAGTGATTTCAAATAATAGTTCAAAGATAATGATTTTCTATTTATTCTTGAGACTGAGAAAAAGTTTTGAGCTACTACCCACTTAATCTAAACTAGACAAAGCCCACTAAGATCTTCTCTGAAAGGATTTCAACCTAAAATGAAACCCAGGAGGAGAATCTCACCCACTGTCCTCAGAAAAGCTCAGGTGGGGTCTCCCCTGGTGGCGTAGTGGTTGAGCGCTGGGTTGCGAAGCTGCTCGCAGCCTCTGCAGCGCCTGTTCGATCCCCGGCCACCGGAGGAGAATCCCATATGGCGCGCAGACCTCTCCTGCGGCGCCCGCTGCTCCCCTCAGCAGTGTACTTCGTCAGTCTGCCTGTTCTGTTCCCTGCTCTGGCTCTGGTGAATTTTTTCACCCTCCCACGCTTCTGACTGTGCCCAGTGCTTGTATAAATTAAAAAAAAAAAAAAGAAAAGAAAAGCTCGGGTGATGTCTGCGAGGGCCTGATTCAGAAGACAGAGACGCGCCCCTGACCCGGGAACCCCACCCAGGGCACGCCCCTCCCACGCCAGGGAACTGGCTCTTGGCATCCGGCTGGACCCTCCCGCCTCGCTCTCCCGTCCGTAAACGCCAGTGGCCTCTGTGGCCTGGGTGCTCCCGGGGAGGCGCAGTAAATCCAGCGGAGGGGGAAGCCGGGGACTGAGCCCTCAGCTCATGCACCCGGAGCCAAAGCCCCGGAGGAGGCCGCCGCGCGTCGCCCCTGCACGCCCAGGAGAGGAGGCCCGGGCGCGGACCCCGTCTCCACGCAGCGCCGGGCTGTGCAGACGCGCCCCTGGAACGGGGGCACGGAGGTGGGAGGTGGCGCAGGACGAGGCACTGCCGGCCCACAGGGCGGACCACGCAGGTATTTGGCTCAAACGGGGGTCATGCTTCGGGGAGCGGGATGGGGTGATTGACGTGGTCAGGCCTTCCCGCCTTCCCGCCTTTAGCATCATGGCCAGCACCTGCGGGCTCGCGCGCGCACCTGTGACGGTGGAGCCCGGGCCTGGGGCGCCGGGCGTGCTCATATACACGTGGTGATGCCTGGGTGGGTCCCAGAGGGCATGAGGGCGCGTCACCCTGAGGCGGGACCACAGGACAGGGCAGAGAGCCGGAGGACACTGAGCGAGAGCTGGTCGGTCCCCTGACTCAGCGTTGAGGCTGTCACCAGGCACCGAATGCTCGAAAATCTCTTACCTCTGCGAGAACCGACCATGAAACTACCCAGCCTGGGGTGGCTGCAAAACAGGGACCCCGGAGAGGGTCAGGGCCACGCAGGGCTGCCTGCTGGGTGTCCATGGGGCAGGTGCCTCTGCTCCTGCCTGGAGGAGGCTCCCAGCCCCCTGAGGGTCCTGCCGCTCCAGGGGGCCTGGGGAACGGAGCATGGAGCCCAAGAGGAGGGGTCTGGGGTCAGGATGTGACGCAGGAGCCTTGCTAGATGCCAAGGAGCTGGCCCTGCCCATCTCCTTCCTGGCCTTCCCTGGGGATGGGGCTCTCCTTTCCGTGGCCTGCAGTTGCATTTTGGATGCAGGCATCTGTGTGGGGCGTTGGCCCACAGGTGCAGAGGAATTTGCCCTGGATGAGCCTCACCCCAAGTCTCACTCGTGTCCGGTGTAGACCGGATGTAGATGAGATTTCGGGGTTTTGGCTCCATCGCTGATGCCCAAATGCGTGGCGCTGTGCAGACACCATGAGATGGATGCATCCTGCTTGCAGAAGACGGGGTGTTGAGTCTGTGTCCTCCCCACATCGGCGCTGAAGCCTTAACCCACCCCCCCAACTGCCCACCCCCGTGCTTGGGGATCTTAGGACACAATTCCAGTTGACTGAGGGTACAGAGGGCGCCAGCTCAGACAGGTTAGTGTCCTGATAGGAGGAGCCACCTGGGATCACCCCACACACATGGAGGAGGGCGCCTCTGATCCCAGAGAGAAGGCCGCTGTCCCCCACACAGGAGAGAGGCTGCCAGGAAACTCACCCTCCCACCCTGGGCCTCCGGCCTCCAGAACCTGGGAACGTCATTGCTTTTCTGGGAGCCAGGCTGTGTGTTTGCGATGGCAGCCTAGCGGACTGGAGCAGCTGCCCTTGATCTTTTTTATTCATTCCTCACAAATACACGCCCCTGTTCATTATTACAACCTTGGGTTCTTTTCCCTGCAACTTAGAGGACGAGATGACAAAAATTGCATACACTTGCCATGAACAGTGCGACTCATTGATGCACAAATACAGTGTGAGATGCCGTCCCAGCCTGACACTTAAACTGCCCCCCATATATCACTGCCATTTTTTTCCTGTGATGAGAACATTCAAAATCTGCTCTTCAAACCTGTCAGAGGTATGTAGTACAGCATACGGAGAGTCACATCCTGGGCGCTGCACCTCAGAACGTGGCCCTCCTGCACTACAGACATCTGTGGCCTCTGACCAACGTGGGCCCGCAGGGGCCGGGCTGTACAGATGCGCCCCTGGAATGGGGGCACGGAGATGGCGCAGGACGAGGCACGGCCGGATCGCTGGAAAACACCAGCCCCTGGAAAACACCATTCTGCGCTGTTTCTACGACTTAGAAGCTTTTCAATGGAGCAAGATACGAGCAAGATTATGAAACATTTCTCCTTCTGCTTCTGGCTTATCCACCGAGCACGATGCCACCCAGGATTGTCATGTTCATGAATGATAGGATTTTGTCATTTTTTTTAAAAAAAGATTTAATTTTACTTATTTATGCAATCAAGAACTGGGGAGTAGGCCAGTGCTGTGGGGGTGAGAGGACTCACCAAAGACAGAGTGGGGAGCAGAACAGGCGGGTCCACTGAAATGCACTGCTGAGGGGGCCAGCGGGGAGGCAGGAGAGGTCTGCTGCGGTGGCTGGTGATGACTTGATAGATCTGAGATTTTAACCCCTGCCCCAGCAGTGGTTTTATCATTTTATCCAGGATTTTATCATTTTTAAAAGCTTACTAATATTCCATGACATAGATAATATATCTATTATGTAACACAGAGGAAATACATGTACATCTCAAGGGTGTCAGAATTACAGTCATGCTGATAATGAGCTGCCTCCACATCTCTACCCACGTGTATGCCGACATGGATAGACACCTTCAGTGCACACTTATGGCTTGTCCCCAGACAAGGTGCCCCTCAGACTGAGGCTTGGGGTTTCATCTGCAAAATGAACCAGTGCTCTCTGCTCCCAGGACTGTGAATTGTGGGTGATACACGGACACAGCTCTGTGGGGCCGCTGCCCTATTCCTGCTCCGGCTTTGTTTTCCTGCTGGGGAGAGTCTCAGCCCTGCTAGCCTTGGGTGACAGCAGGAGCAGGGCTGTGTGTGTGTGCTCTCAATAGCCTGCATCAGGGGACCCTGAGCCAGCAGACATCCTTGGTCCCCCAGCCACGTGCACACCCCACTTCTCCACAGAAGCTGTACCCGTGGCCACATGGTGTTCGCGGAACACAGCACAGCCTGCTTCCACGCCACACAGCCCCTGCTCTTGCTTTCAATTTCCCGAAAGCCTCTGGCACTGCGGGGACAACTCTAGAATCTGAGAAGAAGCTCATGCAAGACAGGAATGCAAGCCTGGGTTGCAGAAGAAACCGTGTCCGTTCTAGATGAGGGATGGCTGGGGTCTGTCTCTGAGACCACAGTCTCCACTCCCACCTGAGCATCCGCTGAGACCTGGGAGGATGAGAGGAGACTAGGAGACCCCTGAGGACAGTTCTTTCTTTAGAAAACAAGCAAGAAGCCCTCCCCGAGCGCACATTCTGTGATAATTTATACTGATTCACGGCAGAATATTTAATGCAGAAAGATGTCCTGATGTGAGCATTATAGTTTCCATGTTAATAGAGGACTGATAAAATCTGAAACTGTAATCTCTAAGAGAGAGAAAACAGGGTTTCACAAATGGATTTTCAGCTAGAAAATGAAAAGGCCACAGGATGGCAGTGAAGGCTGCGAGATGAGGACCCCGCACAAGCTGATGAGCCCTGAAAGCTCCGAAGTCTTTTGGTTACACACAACAGCATCTGATTATAATCTGCATTCCACTCTTAAAATCAGACATAAGACCAAAGAGGAAACCTTAAACCTTAAACACTAAAAATCCTCAATTCTTTTTTTTTTTAAGATTTTGTTTTTTTATTTATACAAGAGCCGGGGTACAGGCCAGAGGCGTGGGAGGGTGAGAGGATTCACCAGAGACATAGCCAGGAAACAGAACAGACCAAAAGCACTGCTGAGGGGAGCAGTGGGTGAGGCAGGAGAGGTCTGCTGCACTATGTGGGACTCTCCCTGGCTGGCCGGGAATCGAACCTGCGCTACAGAGGCTGCGGACAGCTTCACAGCACTGCGCTCAACCCGCTGCACCACTGGGAAGGCCCTAAAAATCCTCAATTCTTAACTAAAATGGGTCGCCTCTGAGGCTACCAGCAGGGGAGGGTGAGCGTGGTGGGCAAAGTGTGTGGGGAGCACGAGAGTGTGGTGGAGACTGTGGTGCCTTGGAGGTGAGTGTGGGTCCCTAACACCCATTTCAGAGGGGTGAAGCTGTACCTCTACCCACACATGGAGCGGTAGACCAGTGTTACCCAATGACAAATCATGCAGTTATAACAACCATGCAGTTGGTTTCCTCGGGTGAAATAATACCCAACGTGTGGCTGTGGCATCTTAACGATTCTGGGCCTGCTGTTCCTCTGTCTCTCAGCTTGCACCAATATTATTTCCAGTGAGTCAGGAGTCACCAAGTCACATTTCAATGGGAGTTTAAAGCGAGCTTTCCTGTCCCGTTCTTGACCTCAGTGCCTGGTGCTCATCCTCACCCCAGCCCCTCCAGCCGAGGTCATCAGTCATCTCACAGACAGGCTTGAAGGCCCCACTCACTCTGAAAATGATCCTCAAGTTCAAAGTCTTGGTGGACATCATGTGCCTGTTGAATTTCAGGTTCAGAACAGAAGCAGGAGGCTGCGGAGGCCTTTAACACGGACGCCTTGTCCAAGGAGAAGGGGATGCCCGGGTCAAGTCTCAGGATGAGGGTGAGTGGCCCCCATGTCCATGGCGTGTCCACGGCTCATTCTGCACAGTGGTGTCGGGGTGGGGTGTGTGTGGGGTGAGTGTGTGTCAGTGTGTGGGGGGGTGGTATGTGAGTGTGTGTGTGTTTTTGGGTATGAGTGTGTGTGTGGCTGGGGGTGTCAGTGTGTGTGAGTGCATTTCTGTGAATGTGTCAGTGAGTGTGCGGGGTGGGGTGGGTGTGTCAGAGTGTGTGAATGTATGTCCGTGAGTGTGTGTGTCAGAGAGTGTGTGGTGTGGGTGTGTCAGTGTGTGTGAGTGTGAGTTTGTGAGTCAGTGAGTGTGCGTGTGGGCTTGCATGCCATCACAGGCAGGGTCTTGCAGGGAGTAGTGGGTGGAGGCGCGTCCCTCCCAGTGGGGACATAGGCAGAGTCACATGACACAGGTGACAGCAGCTGTGCGAGGCCTGTGCAGAGTGAAACTGGGGGGAGCAGTGGGGTGAAGGCCTTCTCTGCCCAGGACGCCCAGGCCACCTTGAGAAGCGCGTGAAGAGCTCAGAGGCTGCAGAGCACCGCAGGGAAGCCAGAGTTGGGGGCCAGGTCCAGGGGAGCCTGATAACCACTGGGGTCCCCACCACAGGCGGCCCGGCCTCTGCAGCGGCTGACACGGAGCACCCACGGCACTGAGAAGTGTTCAGAGGCTGGGGGGACAGGCATAGAGATGCCCTCTCGCAGCACAGTCCCCAAGACTATGCAGCAGCACGTGCACATGAGGGCGCCAAGGGGGTGCCCTGGCACCATCCGGGGCGCTCGGCGGCCAGAGGGGGGCACCTGTGTGCAATGAGCCAACACATTCCCCTGGCCGTGCCAGGGAGAGGAAATGCCAGCACGTGCGAGCTGGAGTCTGTGTCGTCCAAGCTCACGAGTGTTCAGGAAGGTAACACCAAACATCAAGCCCTTCGCGTCCGTAGGCCAGAGAGAGCTTTGACAGAAAGGGCCGTGGCCCCAGCTCATGTGTGGTGTCCACGTCTCACCAACACGCGAAAGAAACAAGGTCATCCCAATAGCAGATGCGCTTTAGTTTGAGCCTCCCTCCTCCCTTCCCTGAGGAGTGTTCTGTGGCGGCACCCCTGCTCTGGCGATCCCCCGTGGGCAACTTGATGTTGGCGTGAAGGCAGCGGAGGCACCACAGAGACTCGCACTCCTTCAAACCACCATGTCCACAAGGGCCTCCGGGGGTGTCTGCATAGAGCTGTCACCTCAGACAACAGGTCTGGGTCGCAACCCTGCAGAAACCCTGATAATAAAGGGGAGGTTGTGGGGCTCAGAGGGCGCGGGCACCCTCTGGATTTAGCTCCTCGGGATGCTCTTCGTGATGCCAGTTTGATGATGGGCTAAACCAGATCACGTGGTTGAGCTGAGGAGCTGGAGACTCCGCTGCAGGCATCACGGCGTGTGGTGACTAGAGAGGGAGAAACTGAGTCCCAGGAAGGTGCACTGAGCCTGACTGTGTGTGGGGCGTGGCCCCAGCCTTCCGGGTGGGATGAGGCCGATTCACAGAACAGGACAGGAGGGGAGCCATGGAGCTGACGCAGCGTGGTGGGGAGGGGAGTCCCACGTTTAATGGCAGGAGGGTCCAGACCTTCACCGGCTCACGGCAAGGACCCTCCACCTCCCAGGGACCCGCAGACAGTCCCCGCGCTGCCCAGACCAGCTTCTGGCCTCCGGGCACAGTCACCTCCAGGCTCATGGGCTCTGGCCGGGGCCTTGTCCCCTCCCGGGCCCCGCTCCCGCCGCGTCTCGGGTCCTCCTGTGGCTGTGAAGAGCCTCCAAGAGCAGGACCCCCAGGGCCAGCAGGAGGAAGGCGGCCACGCCCAGGCGGATGAGGTTCCCCAGCGTGTAGTCCTGGGGGCGCGGGGCTGGGCCTGGGGGAGAGAGACACGCAGGTCACGCAGGGGACCAGGGCACCTCCCGTCAGGACACGGGGTGAACGTGGGGAGGGTCCTTCTCCATCCGACCAGCCCCTCCCTGCGGGGCTGCAGACTCCTCTGCCCTGGCAACCCTGGTCCGCGCGTCCTGGCCCTGACTCTCCCTCCCGGGCGGACACACGCAGCCGCAGCCCCACGAGCAACGCGTCTGTCCTGACCGGCGGGGACACGAGAGGGACATGAGGCTGCGTGTCTGCCGCCTCAGCGTCGGGTCTGTGTGGCCCGTCTACGCGGGCCTCTGAGGGGGTCCCAGTGACGGTCCCGAGGGAGACGGGACGGAGCCGATTCCTGGCCAGAGGAGCCGAGAGGAGCCGGGACCAGACGGGCGAGGCTCAGGCTGCGGGACGGGCAGGTCCCTGGAAGGTCTTGGCTGCTCTTCACCAAGGAAAGAGCCACCTTTGTGAGATGTGGGGTGCAGGGGAGAGGGGAGCTGACTCTGGGGCTTCTGCCTTGAGAGAGACCAGGGGGACAGGACAGACGTGGAGAATCACCTGCTCCTCCTCTTCCCTCGTCCCATATCTCCTCCCACCCTCCCCCTGGGCTGCGCCCGCCTCTGTGGAGCCCCCGGGGCCTCAGTTATTACTGTCTCAGAGCCCCGAGGACAGGACCTGCATGACCGGCAGAGAGGACAGGGGAGGGCCTCACCTGAGACCAGGAGCTCCAGGGGCTCACTGGGGTGTGACAGCAGGTAGGGGGCCCTGCCGAGGGAGCTGTAGCACCTGTAGGTGCCCCTGAGGGCTGAGGTGGCAGGACCCGGGGAGAATCCTGCCTGGAGCTTCTGAGCTGTGCGCTCTGCGGTCAGACGCAGGGGGGGCTCGGCGGCCCCCTCCTTGGACAGAAGGAAAGTGTCCCTCGGGCCCCGGGACTGACACAGCAGGATCACGTTCTCTCCACGGGTCACGTTGGGACCCGGGTGCACGGACAGGGAGGGGGTGTCAGGGAGCATTCCTAGAGAGAGGAGGGGAGAGGGCTGGCCCGCCATGTTCTGGGGTCCCTCATCTCTGTGTGTCTGAGTCTTGGGGTCTCCCCTCTCCCCACTCCTGTCTCCCTCCCTGGGGACCCCATATCCCTCCTCCTGTCCCTCACCTGGAGTCCCCAGCAGGGTCTGTGCTGGGGTCCTGACCGGCCCCCGGCTCCTCACCTGCCACCAGGATGTCCAGGGGGTTGCTGGGGGCCGACCACTGGGCAGAGAGGCTGTGTCCCCCGTAGCATCTGTACCGGCCCCCGTGGAGGCGGCTCACCGGGCCCAGGGGGAAGTGGGCCTGAGACAGCCCAGCTGGGGAAGCCTGGCTAGGGCTTTGCTGGAGGTCACCGGCCCCCTCCCGGGCCAGAGCGAATCTGTCGTAGCCAACTTCAGAGCCACACTGGAGGGTCAGGTTCTGTCCAGAGGCCACGACAGGGCCCTGCGGGGACAGGAGCACCGGCTTCCCAGACCGACCTGGGGAGACACCAGGGATGGCAGGGCCGGGTGCTCATAAACCCCTTTTCCTTCCTGACCCCAGTCACTGTCTCTCTCTCTCTCTGTGTCTGTATCCAGGAGTCCCCCGAGTTACCTCGCCCTGGGAGCAAAGTCCCTAGTACCAGAATGGGACCCTCACCTGAGACCAGGAGCTCCAGGCGCTTACTGGGAAGTGACCACACCTGGGGGGTGTTGTTGAAATACCCATAGCACCTGAACAGCCACCTGTGACTGGCGGTCACGGGGCCCACAGGGAACAGGGCCTGGAACTGCCCACTAGGGAGTCGCTGTGAGTCCAAGGTCCAGGAGGAATTGTGTTCCCCTTCCTCAGTCAGATGGAACCTGTCAAATTCCTGGCCTGAGCCACACTGGAGGGTCACGTTCCCTCCTGAGGCCACCACAGGGCTTGGCAGGGCTGAGAGGCTGGGTTTGGCGTAAGATCCTAGGAGAGGGGGAGGGAGACTGTGTTAAATGGGGACACTCCCACCACATCCCCCAGGGTGGCATCTTGAGAGGGGAGACACTCGGAGAGCAGACCCCCTCCCTGAGGGCAGAGCCTGAGGCTGGACCCAGAGTGTGCTCTCACCTGTCACCACCACCAGCTCCAGGGGGTCACTATCCTGTGACCAGCCAGTGGGGCTGTGATAGAGACAGAAATATCTCCCTGCGTAGTCAGGTGTCATGTGTAGGATGGGGAACCGGGCTTTGTTCCCAGGTTCCAGTGATATCCGTCTGTCCCAGGAGCCTGAGCTTCCCTTTCTATACAGACGGAACTCCTTGGCCCCCAGGGCCCCCTCACACCAGATGGTCACAGGATCCCCCCAGGTGATCACAGAGCCTGGCTCGGCACAGAGGGTGGGTTTGGGCAGGGCCCCTGGAAGGAATCAAAGGTGGTCAAAGGCATCCCCACCCCAGTTCCCAGCCCTCAGCCCAGGACCCTCCCAGATGTTCCCTCCATCACCCCAGACCTGCTGTCTCCACCCCAGCTGCCCAGGGGTGCCCCCTCCCCAGTGAAGAGGCAGGACCTGGGACACCTGGGCACAGACTCACCTGCCTGCTCTGGGGTCCCGGGGCCCACACTCAGCCCTGGAAGAGAGACCAGTGAGAGGCCTGCCCCGAGTCCTGACAGAGCCTCCTCCCGGAGCCTCCCGAGTCCTGGGTCCCCTGACAGACCAGGCCTGGCCGTGGGGCCTCCAGACCAGGGCACCCCTCCCTCCTCACACCTCACCCAGGCAGAGCAGGGCCGTGAGGCTGGGGGTCATGGCGTCCTCTCTGTGACCTGGCTGTGGGGATGGAGGGCCCAGGGTGCCGGCAGGATGGACAGACACACGGGTGGCAACATTGGTGGTTGTTCCTTCCTGTCATGGAGTTGTCACATCATCTCCCCACAGGAAGAGGAACTGTCCCCCAGGTGCCCAGCTCTGCTTTTATCTTTCCTGAGGTGCCCCATGTGTGGAGGCAGACCTATGGCGTGTCCTCCCTCAGAGCTTCCTCCCAGGTCTCCTCACTTTCAGCCTGTCCACCAGCACATCCTGTGGTCTTCACCCTGGACAGGGTCTCCAGGCCCTGGAGTTGGTCAGGGAGGTTCCCCGCTGCCAGTAGAGCTGAGGTCATGAGGCCCCCATTATCATCCTCCTGAGCATCAGTCCAAATCAGGTGATGACCAGCCCAGGTGGACACTCAGGGACACAGGGAAAGGCTGGGCCTCTCCTGCCTACGTTTGGCTGCTCTGTTCACAGCCCCTCACCACTTCTCTGTTTTTTCTTGCAGCAGCCTCCACCCCCACCACCCTGGGAACAAGCCTGTGAGTGACACCTGTTCCCTGGGGTGCCCCTGCCCTGGGCAGACCCCCTCCCTTCCTGGGACTTTGTCATAAAACTTATGGGACAGCCAGTGGGTTAGGACTTGAGTGGTCTAGGAAATTTAATCGTTAATTCATTGTTTGTCTACAACCCACTCACTGTGTGAATTGAGTAAATTCACGGTCTGATTATTTTCCCATTTGTCAATGTTATTTCATTGTTTATTTGCTAGACTGGAAGCTGATTTTTTTTCCTTGAATCACCGTTAATTTTTTTACTGGCCTATGACCTTGTCTGGGAATAGTTTGATGAAGAAAAACATCTGTAAGATTAATCCATATACAATAATTAATTCAAAGTGGATTAAGGATACAAGAAATGAAGCCGGGCCTCCCCGGTGGCGCAGCGGTTGAGCGCTGGGTTGCGAAGCTGCCTGCGGCCTCTGCGGCGCCGGTTCGATCCCCGGCTGCTCCCCGGCCACCGGAGGAGGATCCCACATGGTGCGCAGACCTCTCCTGCCGCCCGCTGCTCCCCTCAGCAGTGTACTTCAGTCCCTCTGCCTGCTCTGCTCCCCGCTCTGGCTCTGGTGAGTTCTCTCACCCTCCCGCGCTTCTGACTGTACCCAGCGCATGTATAAACAAAACAAACAAACAAATATAATAAATAAATAAAAACATGCCTCTATTAAAAAAAAAAAAGTTTAAAAAAAGAAATGAAGCCATAAAACACTTAAAACACGGGACACCCTCCAGGACAGCCCAGAGCTGGCCCTGGGGACACAGCACAGCAGCAAGGGAGGTGGAAGCAGGTAAACCAGCGGGATGAAGTAAACTAAAAACTTTTTGAACCTAAAAGAAAATCACAGAAACAAAGAGGAGCCTGCAGACTGGTGGACGATAGTTCCCAGAGCATGTGTCAGGGGTTCATCCCAAATATACACCCCAATCAAAATGGGCAGATGCCTCGATAGACATTTGTCATTTATTTCTTTAATGTGAAGGATTTTTAATAGAGTTGGAGTGGAGAGAGAGAGAGAAAGAGATTTCAATAATGGTTCAAAGATGATAATGGTTTTCTATTTATTGAGACTGAGGAAAAAAAAATGTGTGAGATAATATCCCCTTAGAAAAAGCCCAGGAAGGACCTCTCTTGGCGCAGCAGTTGACAGCTGGGCTGTGAAGCTGCCCGCAGCCTCCGCAGCGCTGGTTCCTTCCCCTGCCGGAGAGGGTCCCACATGGCGTGACAGACCTCTCCTGCTGAACCTGCTGCTCCCCTCAGCAGTGTACTTCCTCAGTCTGCCTGTTCTGCTCCCCGCTCTGGCTCTGGTGAATTCCCTCACCCTCCAGTGCTTCTGACTGTACCCAGTGCTTGCATAAATAAATAAATAAATAAATAAATAAATAAATAAACAAACAAACAAACAAACAAACAAACAAACAAACAAATAAATAAATCTTTTTTTTTTTTTAAAGCCCACTAAGATCTTCTCTGAAAGGATCTCAACCTAAAATGGAACAGAGGACGTGGAGAATCACCCAGTCGTCCTCAGAAAAGCTCGGGTGATGTCAGCGAGGGCCTGATTCAGAAGACAGAGACGCGCCCGTGACCCGGGAACCCCACCCAGGGCACGCCCCTCCCACGCCAGGGAACTGGCTCTTGGCATCCGGCTGGACCCTCCCGCCTCGCTCTCCCGTCCGTAAACGCCAGCGGCCTCTGTGGCCTGGGTGCTCCCGGGGAGGCGCAGTAAATCCAGCGGAGGGGGAAGCCGGGGACTGAGCCCTCAGCCCACGCGCCCGGAGCCAAAGCCCCGGAGGAGGCCGCCGCGCGCCCCGGCTGCGCCCTCGGGAGAGGCGCCCCCGGTGTGGGCCCGGGCGGTGCAGACGCGCACCTGGAACGGGGACACGGAGGTGGCGCGGGGTGAGACACTGCCGGACCCAGGGCGGACAACGCAGGTGTTCGGCTCAAACGGGAGTCATCCTTCGGGGAGCGGGATGGGGGCTGCGGGCGAGTGAGGGGTCCGGCCTTTCCGCCATTAGCAGCGTGGCCGGCACCTGCGGGCTCGCGCGCACCTGTGATGATGGAGCCCTGGGCCCGGGTGCCTGGCGTGCCCGTATGTAATGGAGACTCCTGTGCCGGGGCCGAGGGGGCATGAGGGCGCGTCACCCTGAGGCGGGACCCCAGGACAGGGCAGAGAGCCGGAGGACACTGCGCGAGAGCTGGTCGGTCCCTGACTCAGCATTGAGGCTGTCACCAGGTACTGAACGCTCGAAATTCTTTTTCCTCTGCGAAAACTGACCATGAACCTACCCAGCCTGGGGTGGCTGCAAAACAGGGACCCCGGAGAGGGTCAGGGCCACGCAGGGCTGCCTGCTGGGTGTCCATGGGGCAGGTGCCTCTGCTCCCACCTGGAGGAGGCTTCTAGCGCCCCAAGGGTGCTGCCCCCAGAGGGGGGGCACCCAGGTTCATCATGTTTCATAAATGGTGCATAGTTTTGTCATTTTGAAAAGATTTATTTTTATTTGTTTATGCATTCAAGAATTGGGGTGTAGGCCAGAGGTGGGGGGGTGAGAGGATTCACCAGAGACAGAGTGGGGAGCACAACAGGCGGATCTACTGAAATCCACTGCTGAGGGGAGCGGCCGGGAGACAGGAGCGGTCTGCTGTGCATGTGGGTAGCTCCCTGGCCGGGTTTGAACTCATGCGACAGTGGCTGGCAATTGCTTGATAGCGCTGAGACGTTAAGTCCTGCACCACTAGGGAGGCTCCCAGGATTTTATCACTTTTTAAGGCTTACTAATATTCCATAACGCAGGTAATATATTGCATTATATAACATAGAGGTAATATGTGTACATCACACGCATGTCAGAATTGAGAGTCACATATGACAGTCGTCTAGCTATCTCTGCCTTATCTACATCAGTGCTGACATGGATACAAACACCTTTTTTGATCTGTTCATCTTCAGTGCACACTTATGGCTTCCATATTTTGATTACTTGTTACTATACCTTTTCATCTACTGTCATGGGGGGACTGCTATTCTCTTCCTAAATTCTCTGGATGTTCAGATTTTCAGGTTTTCTTCTCTGCCTAATAATTTCATTGAGACAACGTTTCCATCCAGTCTCCGCGTATACCATCTGTACTACCGCTTAAGCAACAATGTGCTCCTATATAAAGCCTGCGTTATCGCTGACATAAAAAATCCTCTGTCCTCACTTGTGGTCATTCTGCTCTCCCTGTCGGCTGTTTAGCAGTGCATTGCTTTGTTTTAAAATGCGGAGGGATATTGTTTTCCTAGTCTGCAGAACTGGGTGACTTCTAGCCCCCTAGGACATCCTGTTTACTTATGAAGGTGCCCAGGCTAGGCCAGTGGGGCGTGGCCATGGGAGCTGCCCCCTGCCTTCTGAGGCCCTGCGTCTTGTCCCTGGAGGGTGCGGTCCAGTTCTTCCCAGACTAGTGGACGTTCAGCGTAGCGTACACGCTGGGCTCTGCTGGGCGCTCCTCTGGCGGGGGTGCTGTCTCCCGTCTGCAGCAGTTCACCTGGGTATAGATCACCTTTGGGTCACCCTCAGATGCAGCATCCTGCGGGGAGAGAGTGCAGGTCAGGTATGTGATTGGGGTGGGAAGAAGTCAGGGTCCCAGAAGCAGAAAGCATGGCCTGATGGCCCTTCTGTCTGTCCCACCCACTTGTCTGTCCTTGGTGTGCATGTCGTCATTCATGCATACCCGCTCCGAGAGCCCCAGCAAATGTAGATTCCTGGCAAATGTTCTTGGCCCACTGAATGAGCGAGTGAAATAAGGTGGGGAAGATGATGGTCTTGGAGGGCATTCATTTTTTAATTCATTCATTTGATGCCATATACATAGATTATCTGTCCATCTGTCTACCTCTATCTACACACACATAAATATTAACGGAGAGAGAGACAGGGCAGTGACAGAGTGATAGACAGACATGTGTGGAGACAGAGACACAGGGAGAGATAACAGCCCCAGGAACTCATGGTCGCTGGGCTGGGGACAGACCATTAACATGAAAACAAGGCAGCTTGGGATGTTGATAGTGTCAGGAAGAAAGTAAAATAATGATGTGATGCCTACATCAAGAGCAGCAGGAGAATTAAGGGCTAATATACAATTGTTAGAAAGAGGAGGAAGGCTGAAAAGCAGTGACATGAGAGATATCTCCAGTCAGGGGGAGTGACGGATCAGCATCTTCAGCCAGGTGACTGTGGTGGGGCCTCCTGTGGCCTCTGGGATGTCCGGCAGCCTCCCTGACTGCTAGATGCCATCGGCAGCCCCCACCCCACAGCTAAGACAAAGAAAAATGTCCCTGGATGCTGGTGTGGGGACAAGGAAAGTATGGGGGAGGACGTCTGGATTTTGGGGACCTGAATATGAGGAAGAGAGTGCTCCATGGGGAGACTTTAGGGCTGGACTCTGACGCTGTAATGCCCTCTGGATGGATAGGCCGAGATGGTTCACGGGAAGCTGGGTGTATGAGGCTGGGGGCCAGGAAAGAGCTTGGGATGGAAATAATTGTGGAATCCCGAGCATAGCGATGGTTCTCCTGGAATTAGATACCTCTGACAACATCAAATAGTGTTTCAGGGTGAGGTTCACACAAAAGCTGGTGGGTTCCTGTGGGAGTTGGAGCAAACACCCACCATTCCACCCAAGGCACATTATTGTGCAGGTTCACTGCGTGACAAACCCACTTCACATCAACCCGCACACCCGAGATTAAGAGGAACCAGAGGAAAATTTTGGAAGGCAGGCTGGCCCGGCGCAGGCGCGGTCTAGCCCCTCGAGGCCTTTGTGTGAGCCGGGAGAGGCCCTCTCTCAGGCCCCGCAGTAGACCCCACGGTCTCTAGTGTGCAGTGCACACCCCGTGCAACTGTCCTGGCAGTCTTTCCACTGTGAGATGAGGCCACACCGGCAACGAGAAGCATCTGAGCCGTAAGGAGAGAGGAAACGGTGGCATTTATAGCAGCGCGGAAGGCGCTCCAGGGAATCTTGAGCAACAGAGCGCGGCAGGAAGCAGACGGCTGTTGGACGTTTATAGGGCAGACAAGCTGACAAAGCAAAACACTTATGAAAACCAGGGGACGATGACAAACGTGGCAAGACTTCTGAGGTTAAGGAGAGTGGGAGAGAGAGAGGGACCGAGGGGTACTGGGGACAGCGGGGCGGGGGAAGACCCCAGGTAAGAAGAACCCCTCCGGCAGGAGGGCCCCCATGCTAGGAAGAGAAGGGCTCTCAGCTGCCTGCAGCGACGCCCTCAAGGGGAAAGGCAAGGTCAGAGGCCGTGGTGAGTGCCGGGTCCTAGAAGGGAGGAGAAGCGCCCCAGGAGGCAGCTTCCGAAGGAGTCTATGGGCGCCCTGGGCGGGGCAGGGCTCACCCCACTGTCTGTCGGTTTTCTGTCCCCAGACTGGGCGTTGGCCAAGGCAGCATCTGGGGAACAAGGAGATGGTCTCAGACTACCTGCACCCCCTCCAGCCCTGGGAGGGGAGACTGAGGCCCTGTGAGGGGTAGGCAGGTGCCTGGGAGCCCACAGACCCCGAGTTTCAATCACTGCCTCTCCCCTAAGCCCAGACCCTTCCCAACGAGCCCTCCTCTCCCGCCTCCCACCCGGACCCCTCTCCCCAGTCACCCTGGATCTCCTCCTGGACCGGAGCTCGGGCCCTGGGGCTAAAGGGAGGAAACAGGACGTTAGGCGTGGCGAGGGGGCTGCAGCCAGGTCACAGGTTGTGGGGTGTTGGGGAGAAATACCTTTTCTTCCGGGCTCTGGCCTCAGCTACAGGACCTGAAGCTCCTGAACGAAGTGAGAAAGCAGCTGTGAACCCCCAGATCCGGAACCCCCAGAAGTTGCCCTGAGGTCTCTCCTCTCCCCCGCTCCTCCCCTCCTCATCACTTGGCCCCCACACTGCCCCTGGTGCAAGATGGTAGGACACCCCCTCCTGGCACCGCCCTGGCCCCTTGTGGGCCAGGCGCACCCGGCTGGACACACAGCACCCCATCGACCGCAGGGGCCTGGGCTGCCAGTCTCTGTCCCAGGAAGAACGTGAAGGGAAGTTAGTATGAAAAGAACTTCCAGGGATTTTTGATTGTCCCATTTGGACAATTTGAAACTTTTCCCATCTTTTTGGTGCCAGATTGGACTGGCGCTCTAAGAAGCCACTTGGTATGTCTGTCTTCAGAGTAAGGTCCCAGCTTCCGGGGCACCAGTGCCCATCCCCCACTCACCTGACCTGCTGCCTTTGCTCAGGCGCTGGCTCCTGAGGAGGAGGAGGAGCAGCAGCAGCAGCAGCAGCAGGACCGAGACCCCGATCAAAACATTCAGGTACCGCTTCAGATCCTGGGAACCTGTGAGGTCATGAGGTCATCCTTGAATTGAGCACCTACTGTGTGCGGGCGCCACTCTCCTCCATGCCCTGCCCACAGACCAGGCCTGAGCTCAGAGAGGTTAATCACCTGCCCCAGGTCACCAACCAGCACGGGGCAGGGCTGGGACTGGACCCAGGTCTGGGGCCCCTGAGCTCTCTAATACTGCCCCAGGGGACACCGCTCTGGGCTCTGGGGTCCTCATCTGGTGGACGGCCTGTCCCCCGGCCCCCTGTGCCTGCTCTCTCCATTAGCCAGACCTGACGCACCTCCTCTCCATCTCGTCGCTCACAGCCCCTCAGAGATGCCAGGGGACGGAGGACAGCAGGTCTGCATGGAGTGGGCTATGACCTCCCAGACCCCATGTCCAGCCAAAACCCCTTCTCCTCTGCAGATCCCACAGCACACGGGGCCATCGGACATTTCCTGTGCGTGTCCGTATCCCATGCAGAGGGCCTCGGGGCAAACCATCAAGAGAGACCACAGGGACTCTCCACAGACAAGGAGCTGGGCCCAGAGGGACAGGGCATGCCCAGGCCTGGCCGGGAGCCGCAGGGATGACATGCACCCTGCAGTCTGACCCCTGCCCCAGCTTCTTTTAGTGACTTTGACCTTTTTCCTTTGATAGGACAGACTGCGCATGCGGGCTGCAGGGAAGGCCACACATCACGTGTCCCTGCTCAGTTCACCCCGACAGCTTCCCCTGAGTCAGACCTGAGGGCTGGGCAGGTTTTCCTCTGTGACAAGGGGTGATATGGAGGCCAGACCCCAGGGCAACTTCCAGCATCTCTATCAGGGAGCCCAGAAATACCCGGTGGACCCCAGCCCCACATCAGAGAGCAAGGCTGGGCAGCGTCCTCCCCGCTAAGGCCCTTGACTTTCCCCAGGCCTCTATCTCCCACTGAGTAGACCCCAGTGACTCACAAGCTATCAGCTTGGGTCCAGGGGTTGGGCCTCTGGGCTCCCCAGAAGATCCTGGGAAAAGACAACAAGATGGAGGGGCTGGAGCTTCCCCAAATTCCAGAATCTGTTCACTCTCTTGTTTCTACCCTGTGATCCCCAAGGTCTCCCTCCGACACTGAGGCAACTCCTGGTGATGGATGGTCAAAGGGAGAAGTGGGTGCACCCTCTTGGCCCCCAGCTCTCTGAGAGGTGAGCCAGTCAGGGTGACCCTCCTTGGAACCCCCTTATTCATATCCAAGAATGGGGTCACCTGGACAGGATCCTGAGCTGATCAGGGGACACAGAGGGAACAGAGCTGGGGACCCTCACCTGAGACCAGAAGCTCCAGGGGCTCACTGGACGGTGACCATATCTGGGGGGTGTTGTTGAAATATCCATAGCACCTGAACAGCCACCTGTGATTGGGGGTCATGGGGCCCACGGGGAACAGGGCCTGGACCTGCCCATCGGGGAGTCTCTGTGAGTCCAGGGTCCAGGAGGAATTGTGTTCTTCCTCAGTCAGGCGGAACCTGTCAAACCCCTGCCTTGAGCCACACTGGAGGGTCACGTTTCCTCCTGAAGTCACCACGGGGCTTAGCAGGGCTGAGAGGCTGGGTTTGTAGTAAAATCCTAGCAGAGGCGGAGACAATGTGTTAAACGGGGACACTCCTACCACATCCCCCAGGACTGGGCTGTGAGGGGAGACACCCAGAGAGCAGATCCCCTCCCTGGGGGCAGAGCCTGAGGCTGGACCCCTGAGTGTGCTCTCACCTATCACCACCACCTCCAGGGGGTCACTGCGCTCTGACCAGCCAGCGGGGCTGTGATAGAGACAATGATCTCTCCCTGCGTAGTCCACTGTCAGGTGTGGGATACGGAACTGGGCCTTGTCCCTTGGCTCCAATGGGATATGTGTGTCCCAGGACGCTGAGCTTCCCTCTCTATACAGACGGAACTCCTGGGCCCCCCGGCCTCCCTGACACCAGATGGTCACAGGTTCCCCCCAGGGGATCACAGAGCCTGGCTCAGCCCAGAGGACGGGTTTGGGCAGGGCTCCTGGAAGGAATCAGAGGTGGTCACAGGCGTCCCCACCCCAGTTCCCAGCCCCCAGCCCAGCCCCTCCCAGATGTCCCCTCCATTACCCCAGACCTGCTGTCTCCACCCCGAGCTGCCCAGGGGTGCCCCCTCCCCAGTGAAGAGGCGGGACCCGGGACACCTGGGCACAGACTCACCTGCCTGCTCTGGGGTCCCAGGGCCTACACTCAGCCCTGGAAGAGAGGCCAGTGAGAGGCCTGCCCCGAGTCCTGACAGAGCCTCCTCCCGGAGCCTCCCGAGTCCTGGGTCCCCTGACAGACCAGGCCTGGCCGTGGGGTCCCTCCAGACCAGGGCGCCCTCCCTCCTCACACTCACCCAGGCAGAGCAGGGCCGTGAGGCTGGGGGTCATGGTGTCCTCTCCGTGACCTGGCTGTGGGGCTGGAGGGCCCAGGGTGTTGGCAGGAAGGACAGACATATGGGTGGGGACACTGGGTGCTGGTCTTTCCTTTCAGGGGGTTGTCCCAAAATCTCCCCACAGGAAGGGGAACTGCCCCAGGAGGCTGACTCTCATTTCTCCAGGGCAGGGCTGGGCTGACAGTGTACGTGGGGCTGTTCCGATCACATCTGAGGCTTCTCTGCCCATGAGTTGCTGTCCCCACCTGACTCCTGTTCTTACTGTCTGCATGCACCTGCCCCAGGACCACAACCCAGACAGACTCACACTCGTGCCAGCAGACCACCCAGCGCCCCCCCCCCCCAGGCCCTGGGTTAATCACACCTGAAGTCCCTCCTGCCCAGGGAGGGAGACACAGGCCCAGGTTCCGAGGACAGGACTCGCCATTCCTTGGATCACAGGCCCCTGCCCTGCTGCCGACGCCTCAGACACTCCCTGCCCCGTCTCCAGTAAACCACTCTGTTCTCGAGGGGTGCTCTGCGGGCCCCACTCCAGGTTGTGGCTAGGGGCACCTCCCCAGGAGGGAGCTCCTGTCCCGTGGGCACGTCTGCCCACGGCCAAGCCTCCGTCTCCCAGCCCAGGAGCGGCCGGAGCTGACTCACGAGGAGATGTGTCCTCTGCAGAAACGGCGTCGTGCACCTGAGTGCCGCGGACCAGCACAGCAGTGAACGATGAGGCCGTCTCAGGGTTGAGAGACTGTGCAGGGTGGTCAGGGATTCGGCTAAAGAAATGGCAAACAGACACACTTCAAGGGCGAGTGTAAATCTGAGTGCAACTTTATTTGAGTCAGTGGTCAGTATATATACGTTTTTCTAAAGGTATAGGATCGGTTTATCAGTGAACTAAGCCAGATGGCTCATAGATTTATTATTGGCAGGGCAGTGATCTATGTCTGAAGCTACATCTAGACCTAGTCACATTCCTAAGCAGACAGGCTATTAATTCTTATAAGTATATTTTAGTTACACTAACTATCACTTACTGGTTTCTACTCATACTAAACTGTCATGGGTGAATTTATAATGCAGTTAATGTCATAGGTACTAAAGTTAAGCACATAATAGAAGATTATTAAACCAACAATTCTATTATTAATGTTTCATTTGGATTAGCCTGTTTATTAAATTACGTATGTTTTTTAATTAGCAATCAATGACCAGAAAAAGGAAAGATTTTAGAAAGACAGTTGTAGCAGAATAAAGTTTATGGGCCTTGAGAAAGCGAGATAAGGTTTATGGCAGCTTTTAGTGGTCATTATGTCTTAACAGGCATCCAGTTTATTTATGTCTTAGGGAGTTTGCTGTTCTCCCCCTGCACGCATGGTTCCTTGCCCACGCTGGACCTCAGGGACCATGGCAACAGCCATTAGCCCTGAAGGTCACTGCAGGGGGAGGTGCAGCACCTGAGCAGTGCCAGTGTCCCTGCAAGGCTCGTCTGTGCCCCCCCTCAAGGACTTGGGATGGGCCTCATCCACTCATGCCCCGAACAGCCCCGGAGCTTGGGTCCTGCCGCTCTGCCCGTGCAGTGACCGCTCTGGGTCGGGCCACTCAGCCCCGCAGCCGTCCAGGCTCAGGGGGGGGGGCCGTGGCGGCCAAGGCTGCTGCTGTACCCAGATTCCAAACCTGCTCAGGGGAGCTTGGAGAGTCTCCTTAGGAGGAGGCTCTGGTCACAGGGAGTTTTCCCAGGCGTGGATTCTGAGGCAGCAAGAACCTGACGTTGGGGAGATTCTCTCTTTCCCAAGCTCCCTGAGCAGCTGCTGTTTCTGTTTTGGGGAGTCAGCAGCCATTGTGTTGTGGGGCATTGGGTGGGTGGGTGGAGAGGGAGCCATGCCTCAGCCTGGATCACAGCACCCAGTGCCCATGCTGTGAGGCTGTGGGGACGCTGCTGATACTGACAATCAGAGGCACCTGGAACCCCGAGCCTCTCAGAGCCGTGGGGAGAAACCCACCTCCCCTCGCACAGGCTCCTGCAGGAGGGGCCGGGGTGCCTAGGTTCCTCTCACAGGGACGCCTCAGCCCTCAGGAACCCACATCGAAGCCACCCCCACAGCAGAGCCCACTCAGCTGCAGCTCTGGCCACCTCTGCACTGGCCCAGCAGGGAGTGGCAGGGGGTGTGGGGGCTCCTCCAGGGACTTAACCCTGGGATCCAGGAATCCTGTGATCCTGTGCTAGGAGAGGCCCTGTGGGGCCTGCACCTCCTCCTGCCATCCGGTCTCCTCACAGGTTGGACGCCGCAGCGGATATTGAGGATTCTGTGCCTCCAAGGTCCCGGACTAGAGCAGCGACTGCAAGTGGTTCAGGCACACCAGTGGGTCTCCACTGCATCCCCTGAAGCTCCCACTCTGGCTGCAGATGCCAGTGGTGTGGGGTCTCCAGAGAAACTGGACATAGAACTGCTCAGGCCCGAGCTTAGGGCAGAAACGGCCCCAGGAGGCCGTGGGTCTTACCACCAGGGAAGAAGGCTGAGCTGTTACATGATGGCCGCAGCCCCCGGAGGCCAGAGAGCCTGTGCTCAGGGGTCTGAGCCCCCCATCCTCAGCCTCCGGTGCATTGCTCATGCCGCACGTGAGGGAGGTGCGGAACACAGACGTCCCTCCTTGCAGAGACACGGCCCCCCGGAGAGTGCCCCTCTGCCCAAGGCTGGCTGGGAATCCCCACTCTGTGGCTCCCTTTTTAGAGCAGGTGTCAGGTGTGGAGCTACCACTCCTGGTGATCTCCATGCCAGCCGGTGACCTGGGCCTATGCCCACCCCAGCCTGACCCCGGCCTGTGCTCACCCCATCCTTGACCCAGGCCTATGCCCACCCCAGCCTGACCTGGACCCCGCCTACCCCCAGGCCTCTTCTCCAGGGCCCTGCCATCTCCCCGCTGCCCACCCCTTCAGGCCTGGGAACCCTCCTCTGATCCTGTTTCGCGCCAGCTGCGGGCACTGTCTAGATCTTGCCCCAGGGAGGGCAGGGAGGGTGTCTCAGGTGTGTTAGGGTTTTAGGGAGAGACAGAACAAGTTAGGAAAGAGGGTGTCCCATCCACCATGAGCCTCGTCTCTCATGGTCGAGTTGGCAGCACGACGCGCTCTCGCCGCAGCTCCCGGCAAGTCCATTCCCGAGGGCAGCGGTGAGAATTCACCCTCCGATCCGCGCGCGAGGGAAGAGTCTGCGCACACGGACAGGACAGCGCGGCCCAGAAGGCCGGTGGGGCGGTCCTAGAGGAGACAGTTGCTGACTGGGTGTCACCCTGAAAATAGCTGTGATAAGGGATGAGTTAACAGCACCCCAGGGCCAAGGCACAGTAGGAAGAACGGTGAAGGCTGGTGGTAAGAGCCCAACATGGTAACAACGAAATAGGACTCCGTTTCCTCCCCCCCGAAACAGGGCGGGGCAGGGCCTGAGTTTCAGAATCACGAGGATTTTCCTGCCCGACCCGGGCCGCGTGGAGGCGGAGTGGACGGAGCTGGGCGGCCACCGCGGGAAGAGGACACGGTGGGCGGCGCCGCCCCCGCTCTGAGGCCGCACCCCGCGAGCTGGCAGCAGGCAGGACAGCTCCTTCCAAGGGCTGCTCTCCAGGGTCCCACATAGGACCTGTGACTTCTGCTTTTTCAGAAAGCGCGGGCTGTTAACCCCAGTTCTGGATCCCGGTGCCCCCCAACCCCCTTAGCCAGGTGAGCTCTTGTAGGGCCAATGCCCAAGGATGAGGGCTCCCCTCCAGGCAGCCTCCTCTGCTCAAGTCTCATAGTCGGGGTTCTCCTCCAGCAGTCATGGGAGCCCACCGGTTGAAGGCAGATGAGGGGGTGGGGCAGGGCTGGAGGGGGAGGGGACCCCTGGAGAGGGGGAGGCCGGGACAGACACCAACAGGCGGAGTAGTTGGCGCCTCACATGTCCATTCAGTCTGCCCACGTGAGTGGACATCCTCAGGCCCTATTGGTGATTCTAGTTTTCATAGCTCGGTGAAGTGGCATCACCCAGGTTTCCCCACAGTAAAGCTGCTATGTGCCCCTGCGATTAATAACTAATTTAGGAGGAGGGACTTTAAGAGCAGAATAGAGCCATTCCTCATGAAATGTGCACTCATTAATTTTAGCAGCTACTGGCCATGTTGCTGTCCTCCAAATGTCTGCCTTTATATCTAAATAATATTGTTTATGAAAATTCTAGTGCTTTCAAATGACTGTGAAATGTGGCTAATAATCCCTGTGCTTCCGCCTTAGTAAACAGAAGCATCTAGACTTTCCTATATCCCCA
The DNA here is from genome assembly GCF_964194135.1 of Talpa europaea. Taxonomy (NCBI): domain Eukaryota; kingdom Metazoa; phylum Chordata; class Mammalia; order Eulipotyphla; family Talpidae; genus Talpa; species Talpa europaea. Next base: position 50,316,174 of record NC_140084.1, read on the forward strand.
TAATTCTCATTAACATCTAATCTCCTTCCAGATGTTTTCTCTTCTCTTCTCTGGTTTTTCACTTACCCGTACACCCTAAAACACACTCCGTATAAAGACAACTTCCGACTGTATTTTTTTTTTAAGATTTATTTATTTATGCATTTAAGAACTGGGGTGTGGGCCAGAGGTACAGGGGTGAGAGGATTCACCAAAGACAGTGGGGAGTAGAACAGGGGGATCCACTGAGATCCACTGCTGAGGGGAGCAGCGGGGAGACAGGAGAGGTCTGCTGCACCCTGTGGGTCAGCTCCCTGGCCGGGGATTGAACTCAGGCCGCAGTGGCTGCCAATAGTTTCATAGTGCTGACACTTAAACCAGGGAGGCTCCTTCTTACTGTCTTTCATGGGTGCAGATGACTCTGTTTTGAGTAAGAACCCGAGTTTATTTAGTACAATTCTTGGGCATTTTGAGCTTCTTTTACAACATATCACAAGTGCAAATAATGCTTCAGTTGGTAACTTGGGATTTGTATTTTCGAACTGGCGCTGCAGAGGCTGCAGGCAGCTTCGCAACCCAGAGCTCAACCGCTGCGCCATCGGGGAGGCCCCCATTACTATTTTTTAATGTTTTCCTAGGAGGCAATCTCACATTTTTATTTCTCCATATGGACCTTAATACCATCTCACTTCATTGAGAAGAAAAGTTTGGGTGTTGGGGCTGAACGTATTTATAAATTAACCTGTGGAGGACTCACGCTTTTGATGACATGAGTATGTCCAATGACGAGCATGTCTCTCCATTGTACAGTCTGAGTTTTGTGCAATGCAGGGATGTTGGAAAGGTTTATTTTTGTGTGCGTGTATAATTTTGCACATTACGTAATAAATGTGTTCTTAGAATTTTCCTTTGTCGCTGTTGATAAGCAAGGTGAGGTTGTGATGCATTGGTGTATGTGAAAGCTGTTGACTTGTATAGATTAAATTTATAGCAATTTCTTCATTGATTTTTTTTCCACTGTGGATTTTATCACTGTGTCTCAGGGTGTCCAGTCTGCTTCCCTTTGTGATCCTCCCCCCTCACTGTGATGCACCCTTCTTGCCCACCTTCAGTGTTTGCCCAGTTCCCTAAGGCCCACAATGCAATGTCCCTGGAGTCCAAGGCCATCAAACAGGGGCCCATTCTGCCTTTCCAACTCTTTTTGGAATAGACTGCGTGATGCAGGATATTTTTTTTGGCCATGAATTCAATAAAAACAAATACACAAAAAGCCTATGGTTCATTTTAAGTCTCTTAATAGTATCTCTTTTTAATTTTAATTATTTTCTTACATTATTGTTAATTTTAGGACAATATTTGATTTCTCCCGTCATGTGTAGTCCCCGTGATCCCTCTCCCCCATCCCTTGTGCTCTTCCCTCCCTGTTTTGACTCCTCTCCCTCCCCCTCCCTTGCTGTAGACCTCAGATCTATGGTCAGCTGGCAAGTTTTGTCTTTTTCCTAAGCCTTTGCTCAGTTTCTCTATATTCCACATAAAAGTGAATCCATCTGATATTTATCTTTTTCTTTCTGACATATTTCACTTAGCATAATCCCCTCCATCTCCATCCATGTGACCACAAATGGCATGAGTTTATCCTTTTTGATTGTTGAGTAGTATTCCATTCTGTGTATAGACCACATCTTCTTGATCTAGTTGTCTACTTTGGGGCTTTTAATTTGTTTTCATATCTTAGCCTTTATAGTCCCCCTCTTTCTTGGCACCTGGCCTGGTTTTCCAGCACATTGAGAGCAACGTCACATTTGTGAATCTGCAAAACTCTAGTGAGATGTCTTAACACATATCTATAAACACAAAACAAAAAAAGCAAGGATCTTGGGAGATTTCTTCAAGAGTGACTAGAAGATAATGTCATGTTAGGGCAGGAGACCCTTGGTTATGACCCCCTATTTATGTTTATAAAGAAAGTGTTATTGGAAATACAGACGTGCATTCATCTATATTGTCTAGGTTTTTACACATCTCTATAGGGATGAGTGTGTTGCAACTGAGAACACCATCTTTCCATCATCTTCTGCAAACATTCCCAGTAGTTGCAGTAATGGTAACAGCAGTCATGGTTTCTGTAGTAGTAAAGATAAACAGGATACACAAAATGTGGACAGCTAATATGCCTCAACAAAAGTGCTTTTAAAAAGAGGGGATTTTCTCATGACCTGTGCCCTTTGGCTGAGGTTCCAATGATGAGGCCTCTGGGGGACAAATGTCCTCCTGTTCCAAAGACAGACTTCACACACAGCCCCATTAACTTGTCACAACCAGGGTGAAGCCCACAGGGAGGCTGGATGGACTGAAGAGGGTGGGTTCTCGGGGATGCACAATGCAGGGAGAGCACCCCCTGGTGGTAGGAGGCTGCCTGGGACGGCGTGACTCCCACCTGGAAGGCATTAGGTGGGGAGGTTTTGGGAGGTGATTAGGGTTAGATGAAGTCGTGAGGGTGGGGACCCACAGGGCCTCTACGCAGAGGAAGAAGCACTAGAGAGCCCCTTTCTGTCTCTATTTCTGTTTCTCAGATGTGTGTCACTGCATGGCCCTGTCCCAGTGTGTGTGGCTCTCTCCCTCTGTGTCTCTTCCCCTCTGTGTCTGTGTTTCTTTCTATCTCTGTCTCCGTCTCTATCTCTGTGTCTGTCTCTCTGTCTCTGTACCTGCTGTGTTTCTGTCTGTCTCCATCCCTGTGTCTCCATCTGTCTCTCTGCATGAGGACACAGCAAGAAGTCAGCTGCAGGCCAAGAGGAGAAAAACGTTCTCTGGGATGGGGGAGACAACCAGCGCCCCGGGTCCCCATCTTGCACCATGGGCCTGGACAGAAGCCACCCAGAAGGGGGTGTCCCAGGGCGAGGAGGAGCGTGGGTGACAGGTGTGGGCCCTGGAGCGCATCGGGGAGAGGGGTGCACTGTCGGGAACTGCTTCAGAGGGCTGGCACGTAATTCTTCCTCGTGACAGGGACACGTGGGCACTCAGGACCCTCCCGTGGTCATTCAGGACTCAGCTGCCAGTGGTGGGGGACAGAACAGGGTCACAAGGCGGGGATCGTCCCTCCAAGCCCGGAAGGATCCCCACCATCTCAGTGCAGCTCCCCTAGCCGTCCTGCAGCTGAGGCTAGAGGGTGCAGAGAGGAGCCCACGTAGGTGCTGGGGCGGCAGAGGGGCTGGTTGTTTCTGAGTGGGAAAAGAAGAGCCGAGGGGACGGTCTCTCAGCACCCCCTCCATCGGCATCACGTGCCAACACCCAAGCCCCAAGCAACTCCTGTCACAGCTCCTTTTCAAGTGCAGCCTCACCCTGCTCCTCTCCATCCTCCGCCCTCCAGCAGATGAGATTCTGGACGTGCGGACATCAGCACCGCCCTGCCCCACAACACACTCTCTCCCTTGGTTCCCACTCAAAATGACCGAGAAAATCCGAGTCCTGGCAGAGCATCTGGTACCCACCGCGTGGGCTGGCCTGGCTGCCTCAGCCACGCACCACGGAAGAGAAGGGGCTGGAGGGACAGAAATGTTCTGTGTTGGGTCCTGGGGCGGGAAGTCCAAGATCGGGGTGGGGGGTGTCACGGGGTGGCCTCCTTCTGTGGCCTTGCTGTGGGGCTAGTCTATGGTGCCCATGGTTTTGGATTCGTGCACAAGAAAGAAGGATTTGTTTTTCCGCACTTGTAGCTCAAAGCTCCAAATCCCTGGGAATTTCCTGGGAGCTGAGAGCGTGTCTTGTTGTGTTAATGAGGGGACTCTCAGAAGCGCCCCTCCCTGGGGCTCGCTGCAGTGGAGCTGTGACTCCAGGATTAGAACTTCCAGCCCCCCTCCCTGACTTTCAGGGGGAGGAGAGGACTGGGGGTTGAACGGGGATCCCAGTGTTCACTGAGTTAACCCCTCCTGCTCACAGAATGAGGCCACCATAAAAACCCAGAAAAAGGGTTCTGGAGGGTGTGCTTGGACTGGCCGGAAGCTCCAGGCCCTGTGCTTCTACTCCGCCCCAGACATCTCTTTCATCTCTGGCCCAGTTATTCCCTTTCAAGAAACTGGTGATTCAGTGAGTGAAATGTTTCCCTGAGTCCTGCCAGCCGCTCTAGACGCAACCTGAGTTGGGTTCCTGGGAACCTCTGATCTGCAGCCGGCCAGAGCACAGGTGACAATCTGGACTCACAATTGGTGTCTGAAGGGGCACAGGGGCATATTAGCGGGCTGAGCCGTTAACCCGGCTGATCAGGTGCTGTCTCCACAGTCGTGATTCAGTCTAAGTGGTTGGTGCAGAGAATGGTGGCGTGAAGAATACACACACTGTAACTCGTGTGCAGATCCAAGCCCTTCCCTCGCTCACCTGGTGTCCTCATGTGGTCTCCCTGCTGTGCGGTCCCCATCTCTTCTTAGCGACACCAGACACCGGGTCTATCCAAGGGGGCCCGCCCTAGTGATCTCACTGGAACTTAACCACCTCTTTAAAGATTCTTTCTCCACATTGTTACATCCAAGGTGCTAGAGTGGAGAACCTCATCAAGATTTGGGGGACACGGTGTGTACTGCATATAATAGGGGACACCAAGCATATAGTATATAAAATTGGGGGGCACCAGGCACATAGAACATGTAATCAGGGGTACTATGCCTGTATGACATGTGTTCGGGGGCACCGTGTGTATGTGATCTCTAATCAGGGCGCTTATAGCCCCTGGTACTCAGGGCATCACCTCGGACCCCATGACGAGCTCTTTCTCCCACGGCAACGAGTGAGAAGCCAACCTGGTCAAGGACAGGTGGGCTGGGCTCCTCATCGTCTTGGTTGATGTGACTCTGTGAAGCAACCGACGTGGGACATCATTTTGCACTAAACACAGAACCAATCCTTACATGTACACCTCAGGCTCACGCCGGTGGCGCATCAACTACATCTCAATAAAGACAGAAAAATAACCTTACCGTCAACACCTAGACACCCACCGTGCACTCTGCCAGTAGTATTTCACTTTATTACATATCAAAAATAGTCCTCAAAATTTTTTGATCCACCTTCTTTTCTTTTTTCCATTTCAAAAAAAAAGAAACAACCCAGACATCACTACTTCCCCTCGATACTTAAGCATTCAAATCATTCGCTGGCCTTCTTATTTTTATTCTGAGGTAAAACTTGCAGTGATATGCACAAATCTGTTTTTTAAACAGATTTGTCTTTTACGCTTTTTGTGTATTTTGTATTGTGGTAAAAGGCACATAATAAAATTTCCCACTTTAACAATTTTTTCCATAAAATACTGTATTTGTTTCAGTGACAATCTTCACAGCAGTTTGTCAAACTTAAGAAATTGCAGGTCCCTTTTATTACTCCCTGACATCTTCTCGTCTCTTCCCTCCTGCCCTCCTCAGCCTCAGAAGCCTCACTTCATCTATTCATGTCCACTAGTTTTTATTGTACTTTGTCAAATTGTCTGCTATGCAAATGTCCAACATTTGTCCCTGTCATTCTGACTTGCTTTACTACAAATAAGAGCCTCCACCTCCCACCGTGTTACCACAAATAGCAGTGTTTTGTCTTTCATTGTGGCTGAACGTACTCCTTTGTGCGCGGAGAACACGTCTTCCTGGCCCAGTCCTCTCTCGGTGGGCCTTTGGTTGCTCCCCTGTTCTTGTTGCTGCGAATAGGAAATACGCAAGTCTTAAGTGTGCACCAGTGTGAACCCCTGTACAACCCAAACTCATCAAAACACACAACAATGCTATTCCCCCCCAAATCCCCTCAGCTCCCTTCCCAGTCAGGCCTGCCCCCTCCCCCGCCAGCCATAACCACCATTCTGATTGTTTTTACCACCACCAACTATGAACTCGTCTATTCCAGAACATCATCTAAAGGGACTCATACAATATATATTCACAAAAGTCTCCTTAAACTGCTGAGTGGCCCAATGGTTAAGTCCTGGAGCGGGTAGGGGCACAGGCCAAGCCCTCCAGCCAGGACCTGCCCTTGTCTTCTATCAAGAGGAGTGGGTCCAGAGGGCTTCCTGGAGGAGGAGGCATTGCTTTCCTCTTGCCTGTCTGGCTGCTCCTTCTCTGCCTAACTGTGGGCCCCTATTCCTCTGCTTGCCCCTTCCATGCTAGGGCTGCTCAGCGTCTGGCTCTACCAGAACTTCCAAACCTGCCAGCTCCAGCCCACGGATGGGATTTATTTGGCCCACACAGTATTTTTTTTTTATATATTTGAATTAGTTTTAACATTTAAAAGCTGAAGGATTTTGCTTTTAAAAATATCCATATTTCTGTCTTCTCTTGGCAATTCGGAACATCTGGCGATGCTATGTCCCTCTTCCCATATGGCAAGCATTGGCTGAAAATAAGTAGCAACACCATGTGTTCAGAGCACCCCTTACTGCCGCCCCTCCCTGCCCAGAGATTCTCCTACATCCAAACCCTGAATGAACACCTATGGGGCTTAAGATGGTGTTGCAGTGGCATCAGCCGAAAAACCTAGAAATGCTCAATGCTCAAGGTCCCCTGGAGAATAACCACCTGTCTTCCCCAGGAGAAACAGACCCAGGGCACAAGGGCAGGAGAAGGTCAAAGAGACCACATTTCTAGCAGGCACAGCTCAAATCTGCCATCCATCGCAGGAGGCCCTGGGTTTGACTGATACAGGTGAAAGCTGTTCTCTAAAGAGGCGAGAAAGTAAACCTTCTGGGACCCAAATCATATGAGAGAGAGACAGGGAGATGGACACAAGAGAAAGGGGCAAAGTGAAGAGCAGAGAAAGAGGAAGATTCAGTTCATCCTAATGCTGCTCTTGGGGAAGTGAAAGGGAGTTGTGTGCATGCATGACTGCGTATGTGTGTGAGTACATGCACGCGCGTGTGCGCCTGTACCCATGCGCAGGGTGGTGCAGAAACAGAGTGTGTTGAACTCCTCCTGGAAGTTAATAGAACTTACTTCCAGTTCTGCCACCAACCCCAACTGATCTCTGGAACTTGAGATTAGTGTTTTTCAAATTGCAGGTCAAGAACCATCAGCCAGGTGTGAACAATGTCGGAGGCTGTGACCAGGATTTTATGTAAGAAATGAATAAATGCGGAGTAGAGAATGTCTGTGAGCACCACCCACAGTGGAAACCCGCTTTGGCTCATGAAACTCCCTACGTGGTGCCCATGGGTGTGCCTGTTCCGGATCACCGCGGCAGATGCAGCTATGGGCCTCAGGGCCACACTTTAGAAACCCACTGCCCTCAAGTACTATCAATGCAAGGGTTCACAGCAGTCTGGTGGGAGGCATGAAAGGTCAGACTTGATCCCATAGGCAAGAGACAACCGCCAGGTATTCTTGATTACAGAGTCATGAGTCGCTAAGATGCCCCCACCCACATATACATGTCCAGCCACACACACCATGACATTGGAACCTTCTCCCCTTTAGCAAATTCAGCTTGTGGAGCAAACACTGGTTGTGGACATGACATAGGAGATTGTCCAGTCCAGGTCTTTGGGCAACCTAATCTCATCCCTTTCCCCCTCATTTTACAAAGAGGGGATCAGAGACCCCATCAAAGGAAATCACTGGGCCAGGGTAACTCAGCGCGACTCACAGAGGCTCATCCGGGGATCTTCCAGGCCATGGAGCCAGCTGGTTGGGGTTGGTGGGACATGACTCAGCAAGAACCGGAGGTGGCCTGCAGGAGACCCAGGGCGGGGACGATGAGTCTTGCCCTACTCTTCCTGGGTCCACCGTCACCGCCACCGGTGCCAGCAATTTCCTCCTCGTCATCACCACCATCCCTGCTCGCCACCGTCACCTCATTATCATCACCGTCTTCATTATCCTCACTGTCCTCATCACCGTCCTCACCACCACCATCCTCATCCTCACCCCCCCACCGTCTTTATTGTCCTCTCTGGCAACTCCCGCAGCCCTTTCTCTCCAGTCTCGGGCAGAGTGTTGGGATGAAGTAGGTGTAACACTCACCTCCCCTTTCTTCTCCCCACCCGGCTAGTCTCACCCCCACCCCCCGGGAGACACCAGGTGTGGGCACCCTGGGTGAAGAATCTAGTCCTGATTCACAGGGATGGGAGACCCCAGGCTAGATTCCCAGGGTTCTTAGTTTTAGTTCCAACAGGGACTGCCTGGGGGGTGCTGCCAAGTGGCCAGATCCCCTCCGAGAGTGACGGCGTGGCCGCAGTGGGCTCCCGTGGATGGATGTAGGTCGTGACTGTGAAAATACTAGTAAACGGTAAAATGGCAAGGGGCAGAGGCATTCTTATATTCCTGGAAGTCACCCCCTCCTCGGTCAGTTTGGAGAGGCTCTTCAACACGCGGCAGGCATCCCAAGAAAGGCAGGAGGAGTCGTTGCGTGGATAAGCGAGACTGTTCTTTGGCAGGAGGAGTCCTCCTGCAGGTGTGAGGGGTCCTTACACCTGGGCTCCGGTGTACCCCCTGGGATGGGGTATTTATGAGGGAAGGTTTGGGGCCTTCTGGGGGTTGTCCTTCTCAAAGCTGGGGAGGGCTCTTACCAGATGGTGGCGTCCTTTACAGGTGAGAGCACACACACGGGAGGAAAATTTTTTTTTGATGCAACTGCCTTTTTTGTACAATGCTGAGCAAATGCTGGCGACCTTGGCACGGACCTGAAGGTTCTTCCTAAATGTAAAGGGAACCTGACGCCGTGGGTGATCGCCCTGCGCGCGCGGCCTCGTATGGGCAAGGAAGGGTGGTTTTCTCGTCGTCTCTGGCCTGCCGCGCTCTCCCGGTGCCGCCCTGGGACGGCCGCGGCACCTGCGCGGGCAGGTGGGCGCCGCCCGCGAGGCCGGTGGGCGGCCCAGGGGCGCAGTGCCCCCCGCAGCCGCCAGGGGCAGTGTCGTGCCCGCCGGCCCGCGCGGCCCGCTCTCCCCAATCTCCGCCCCCCACCCGCGCCCTCCCCCCGCGCCGCTCCCCCGAGCCCGGCCAGACCCCGCTCCGCCCGCGCCCCGCTCGGCTCCCGAGGCTCCCGCAGCCCCGGCGTCGGCCCCGCTGCGCCCTCCCCGGGGGCCATGGGGGCGCCCCCGGGCTACCGCCCCTCGGCGTGGGTGCATCTCCTCCACCAGCTGCCCCGAGCCGACTTCCAGCTCCGCCCGGTGCCCAGCGGCTTCGCGCCCCGGGAGCAGGAGTACCAGCAGGTGGGAGCGGGCCGGGGCCGGGGCCGGGGCCGGGGCCGGGGCGCGGGGGGCAGAGCCTCTGGGTCGGCGGAGCAGGGGCTGCGGGGGGATGTCCGTGCTCCGGGGGCGAGGACCGGGCCGGACTCTGGGGTCTCTGCAGGAGCAGGAGTGTGCGGTCCGGACCTGGAGGTTCCCCCGGGACGAGCTCTGGGGGACCAGACCCCTAGCTCCTTCGCGGGGGGTCGGGGCCTGGACCCGGGGTCCCAGAGAGGGAGGGGCGCCCCCAGGGTTCGCGTGTCGGGGCGCCGCGGGGCTCGGCCACCCGGTCCGCGGCCGCCCCTCCCTCCGCTCGCGCACCTGCTCCGGTGCCGCGGCGGGCCGGGTCGGGTCGGGGCGGGTCGGGGCGGGGCGGGGCGGGGGGCGAGCGCCTGGTCGTGGCGGGTGGGGAGCGCGGGCGCGCGGGCTTGGGGACTCGGCTGAGACTGAAATGGAGAAGGGGTTCGGGGCGCAGGGCCGCGCTGGGGGCGCGCCGGAGGCGCGGGAGGAGGCGGCTCTGCAGCCCGTCCCAGGACGGCGGCCCCGGGGCGCGGAGGGAGCGTGGGGGGCAGGGGCGCCGGCGCGTCCCGAGGGTGGGGCCGGCGTGGGAGCCGAGCAGAGCCCGGAGCCCCGGGGGAAGGGGCCCCAGCTGGCTCAGCTCCGGGGGGGGGGGGCAGAGCCGTCCCCTGACCCACTTTGATTCGGCCCTTGACTTTGAGACTAGAGAGGAGAAAGGCTTGGCCGGCGGGGGCGGGCGGGGGGCGCGCTGGGGCCCGGGGGCCGGGGAGGGGCCGGGCTCCCTGTGGGTCTGTCTAGGCTGCCCCGGAGTCCGGGGCCTGGGGCTGGAGAGTTGGGGGGTCCCAGCGAGGCGGAGATGGGCTGTGTGCAGTGTGCTGAGCTATTTGGGTCACGGCTGTGCCAGCCTGGGCAGCTCCTCCCCGCCTGCTCCGCGCTGCCCTCTCCCCACCACCAGCGGCCGCATCCCCTCACCCACAGCCAGGGTTACACAATCACACCCCCAGCGCCTGGGACGCATGCCCGCGCCCGCGCCCGCGCCCGCAGGGAGACCTTCCCACGCGGGGCCGCACAGCCAGGAGTGGGGTCCTGGCACAGGGTCAGGGCCGGCGCTGGGGAGCTCACGCTGCCCCCAGTGTTCGCGCTCCTCCCAGGAGGGGCACTGCCCCGGGGAGACCAGGGGTGGGCCACAGGGGGAGGGCACCCACATTCTCACACAGGTCCACAGACTCATGCACACACGTATTCACACACATGCATACACACCTCCCCACACACTCATCACACACACATATCCACACATGCACCACACATGCATGTCCACCAACTCAGAACCAGGCACACAGAGATCCACACATGCACCCATAACACATGCACACTCACCCATATACACACTTGCATGCACACTCACATATTCACGTATGCACACAGACACCCACACCCTCAGAGACACGCTAACATATGCACATGCACACACACATCACATGCACATATGTAGATGCACCCACATGTTCACACACCCGCACACACTGACACACACATATACTCACATATACACACTTGCATCTATAAACATACATGTACCAACTCACCTATACATACACGCCCATATAGGTCCTCATTCACGTATACACCCTCACACATGTATACTCGTGAAAATACTAGCATGCACATGCATGCATATATGCACACACTCACATTCACATATACACACTCATGTCCACACATTCTCACACACATAACACACTCACACGCCTATACATTCACATAGGCATGCACCCTCACTCACACATCACACAGGCACACATTCACACGCTTTCTTTTTCTCTCACTCACACATACACCACCGGAGACCACTCGCAGACTTAAGAAACCATGCCCAGAAACACAAATGCCCACAGGCCACTCCCACACCTGCAGACCAAGACACACACTCACCTGCATGGCCTTACCCAGCAGATGGACTCACAAAGCGGAGATACCCAGTCTCACAGCTAGAAACACGGACAGACCACAGTGTGTGCATCACACACCACACTCATCGCCCAGGCACACACAGTCACACTCACACATTCCTCATGGCAAGGACAAAGGCTGAAACACTGTGGCTTAGGGGAAACAGCCTTGTGAGTCCAGGGGTCTGATTCTGTCCCCAGGGCTGCCTCTACTGTGCTGTGTGACTCCAGGTAAGCCCCGGCCCGGCCTCGGGGGCGTCTGAGAAGCAAGACAGGACATTGCCCGGGGCTGCTTGAAACCCTGCTTTATATTTATCCCACTCTGCTCTGCAAGGCTTCCCTGCACAGACAGGCGTTCTCTCCCACCTCTGTCCTCCCAGCCGGTCTCTCCTCTCTCTGTCTCCCTCTCCTTCACCCCACTCCCAGGTCCTCACTCTCTCTATCTGTCTCCCTCTTGGAGCCTTGCACACACACATACACGCATGTGCGCTCACTGTCACGGATGCTCTCACGTCCCCCACCCCATGAGTGCCTGGGTGACAGACTCGCATGGGGTGGGTGTGTGGAGCTCACCAGCAGGGAGGAGAGAGCAGTGAGCAGGGAGGGTGGGCAGGGAGGAGGGACTAGGAAGCCGCCACCCCCAACCTGTCACACTGTGGCCAAGAACCTGCCCCTGCCACCCTCTGAGCCCCCCATAGTTCTGGAACCCAGGTCTCCCCAGGTTCTGGAAGATGCCCTTTCCAACCATCTGGTGTGTGTGTGGGGGGGAACTGAGGCTCAAAGAGGGGCCCTGGCCAAAGATCACACAGCCCCTGGAGGCAGACCAGGCCTCCCTGTTGGAAGCGCCTCCAGCCACCCAGCCCAAGTCCTGGATCCCAGCTGCCAGCTTGGGTGGAGCTGGGCACCTCGTGTTTCCCTACAAACCTGGATAGCACAGGATGGCCCCCACCTAGGGAGGGACACCTTCCCCGTCTGCCCTAATCCCGTGGTCGGAACCTCCAGCCACGGGAAGAGGGAGCTCCGGGACCCCCTGAGACTGCTGTGGTCCCCCCTTCCAGGCCCTGTTGCTGGTGGTGGCCTTGGCTGGCTTGGGCTTGGGCCTGAGCCTCATTTTCATCGCTGTCTACCTCATCCGCTTCTGCTGCTGCCGGCTCCCAGAGCCCCCTGGGGCCAAGAGCCCCCCACCTGGGGGAGGCTGTGTCACCTGGAGCTGCATCGCGGCCCTTCTCGTCGGCTGGTAAAGGGGCCCCGGGGTGGGAGGGGCACGGGGACGGGGTTTCCTCAGCTCTGGCGGTCTTCCCGGAGGTGTCCGCAACCCCACTCCAGCCTCGCTGCCCAGAGAACCGTTCCTACTTGTGGGCTGGAGAAACTGAGGTGCAAGGGCAGTAACTTCTCACCCAAAGGGCAGCTGGCCCCTGGCAAGACAGGGTCCTGGTGAAGAGCAGGCGACCAGGCTGCTGGGTTTGGCGGCTTGCTAGCAATGAGGGGTGTGGCCCCAGGAGTAATGCAGTGGCCTCAGTTTCCACCTCTAAATGGGCATTATAGTGCCGGCTGCCCCCCGTGACGGTCAGACTGGACAAGGACTGGCCGGGCCTGGCTCACCTTTGTCTGCCTCAGTGTAAACTGGTGACAGCACTCATCCACTCACTCCTTCACACACCGTTTTTCTGCACACCTACTATGTGCCAGGAGCTACTGAACTGGCCAGGCTAGGCCCCGCCCTCAGGGAGACAGACACCAAGTGTGTTTTCAGTCCCAGAGCACCTGCCCTGGCCAGACCCCAGGTGGCCGGAGCTCCTCCAGTAACTGCTGGAGTGGGGCTGTCACTCGGCTTGTCAGAGGTCTGCGCCAAGCGGGACAGAAGGCAACTGTTCAAGGCCACAGGTCCAAGTCGTTCACCCAGACCCACAAGCCCAGAAGGCCCAGGGGCCTTCTGGGACACCCCTAGGAGAGAGGAACCGAGATCTGAGGGCAGCCATTGATCAGGAGCCAGCTCTGGGCACAGGGCTTGTCCCCCACAACCCCGCCAAGGCATGTTCTGCTCTCCTATCGCACAGGTTAGAGGGAGCTGTCTGGAAGCAAGTACCCCACCCCCACCCCTGCTGGTTTCTGCCACCTCTCAGTGCTGGGAGCAGCAGTGTGTGTATTTGGGGGGTGTATGAGGGGGGAGATGGGTATCCCATCTCCAAGATGCTTCCTCTTCAGGCTCCCCTAGTGAGGGTGGAAGCGGGGGTGGACAAAGGCCCTGCGGGGGAGAGACACCGCTGGTCCCCCGGGCCTGGGAACAAGAGAAGCTTTGTGGGGCTGTGAACAATGGGGCGGGGGTGCCGGGCAGGGTGTCAGATCCCAGGGCCGGGGCTGGGGTGGGAGCCTGCGTAGTCGTCCGGGGGCTGGGAACTGGAAGGAGGCGTGGGCCTCCCTCCTCCCTGGTTGGGTCCTGGCCACTCCAAGGAGGGACACATGGAGGGGGGCACTGAAGAAGGGGGGTGGGCCCGTATTCAGGCCCCACAATGGAGCTCTGTGTGTTGGCCATGGAGGGGCGGGGGCTGGTCCCTCGTCCCACATTCCCTTGCTGTCCTCCCAGCTGGCCAGGCACTGGGTCCTGGGGCGGGGGAGGGCTGGAAGCTCCAGGCTCAGGGTGCCCCTGGTCTTGGTGCCGGGGGGCCTGCATGCCCATGACCCCCCAGAGGCAGGAGAGGGGATGCCTGGCTCTGAAGGGACTGGTGCTAGAGATGCCTGTGGCAGGAGAGGCCAGTGAGGGGCCTGCAGCCATTAGGGCTGGGAATTCCCATGCCGGGGTGGCGCGACTGGGACTCCGCTTTGGTGAGGCGCGAGTTAACTCCAGAGCCCCCTTCTCTCTGCCACCACTCCACCCACCATTAGCATCACAATGACGTGCCTGGCCGGGGGAGTGGGACCTTCCTGTTGCCTTGGCAACGGAGGGGGGGCAGGCTGGAGCTGTTTCTTTCCCACGACAGCCTGGACCAATGGGATGGGGGTAGGAGACGGATGGGGTGTGTGAGGAGGCGGGAGAGGCGTCCCCCAGGGTCCCAGGGTTGTGATTCCCCCCCTTCACAGCGCGGGCATTGGCATCGGTTTCTATGGCAACAGCGAGACCAGTGATGGGGTGTCCCAGCTCAGCTCGGCCCTACTGCATGCCAACCACACGCTCAGCGCCATTGACTACCTGGTGAGGGGCCAGCGCCGGCCAGACCCCAGACCCGTGCCCACACTGGACCCCCGCACTGCCTTCTGGGGGGAAGGGGACCTGAGTCAGAGTCAAAACCCAGACCTGAAACTGGGGACCCCTTGACTCAGACTTTCAGGTTCAAACCTGCAGACCTCAGACCACACACCTGCGCCCATCTTGACTGCAAGTTAGAATCTTGCAGCTCCAACCTTAGAACGTCAGCCCAGGTGGGGGGTTCAATCCCCAGCCCCAGGATTCCAGACCCTGTGGTCAGTACCCCCTGACCGCAGACCTTAGATTTCTTGTCCAGTTACAGTCCCAGGACAACAGAGCTCAGAATCGAGACCCCAGACTCAGGACAGCTGATGCCAAGGTCACGCCGGGCATCCAGACTCTACCTGGCCTGGAGCCACAGAGCCCCCACTAAATGGACTGCAGAGCCTCCTCCATCTCTTCTCCATCCTCAGAAACCCCAGTCCCCAGATCTCAGACACCCACCATAGCTCACTCGTCTGCACCCCACAACCCTGTGTCTGAACCCCTGGCTCCCCCAGCACAGCCTCTGCTGACCGCAGGCCCCTGTGTCCAGGTTTCGGAGGTGGTGGAGAGACTGGGCGAGGCCGTGAGGTCGGAGCTGACTTCTCTGGAGGAGGTGCTAGCGCAGCGCACTGAGCTGGTGGCGGCTGCCCGGGGTGCTCGACGGCAGGCGGAGACCGTGGCCCAGCAACTCCAGGGGCTGGCCTTCTGGCGGGGCGTGCCCCTGAGCCCCACGCAAGTGGCCGAAGATGTGTCCTTCGTGGAGGAGTATAGGTGAGTGGCTGCCCTTCTGCCCTGAGCGGCCCACCTGGGTGGCCGCACCCCCAGGGACGCGGCCGGGCCTGGCCTTGCTTGGATGTCATCCCCGGGGAAGGGTATGTGACAGGCGTCGGGTGGGTGGAGATCAGGGATGCCCTACCTTGCCCCAGGTGGCTCCCCGGCAGAGGACTGGCCATCCCCCCCTGCCGGCAGTCACAAGGTTGAGAGATGGACTGTCTAGAGAGGGGTCAAGTGGTTCTGGGCCACCCTCGCACCGGGTGCTCACACGCTCACTCACTCACCCCTTCAGCCACCCCTGCGCTCACTCAGCCCATGGCCGCCTCCAGGGAGCGCGGGGCTGGCAGTGGGAGAGGCGGGCAGCCAGCCCTGCAGGGTCAGAGCAGAGGCTGCGTGAAGGCGGGGGTGACTCTCCCCTTGCCACTGTGGTGGCCCAGCTCCTGCACAGCTGTGCTGGGCACACAGGTCAGGCCTCTGTGGCCCGCTAAGCAGGTGCTAGGCGTGGTGCTGTGGCCGCAGGCGCTCCCTCTGCTCTAGTCAGTGAGTGACGCCACCGCTTGCTAAGGCGCCACCAGCCTCCCAGGCGCCGACTCACACTCTGGCTGAGTCAAGTTCGTTCTGTGCCTGCGTTCTTCTAAGAACTTGAAGCCTTCTCCCCTCAGCAGCCTCACAGGGGGGAAACTGAGGCACAGGAGGCAAAGTTACTGAGTTACAAGTAGTGAGGAAGTGGGGGGCTGGCTTGGAGCCCAGGTAGGCTCTTCTGGAGCACAGTGTCCTCAGGGCGTCCCCTGTGTCATCCATCTGGTTGGAGCCTGGGCATGGCCCTCCTGCTCTGCAGGGCCTGGGGGCGCTGTGGTCCCCGAGGCCAGGTCCCAGCGCTCATGCATAGTCCTGCTGGGTGCGGTCCCAGGGCCCCTGGGACCTCTCTGTGCTCCAAACATGACGTGGGCCTCCACCCAGGGCCCCCATTTCACGGATGACTTGGGCTGTGGCCCTGAGTCCTGGACAGCACGTGGCCATGAGTGTGGGGTATACTGGCACCATTTGTGCACCGAAGGTGGGGTTTGCTTCACACCTGAACCCCCATCCCCACAGGTGGCTGGCCTACGTCCTCCTGCTGCTGCTGGAGCTGCTGGTCTGTCTCTTCACGCTCCTGGGCCTGGCGAAGCAGAGCAAGTGGCTGGTGATCGTGTGAGTCTGGGCGGCCCTCCCCAGGGGCAGGGGGATGACTGTGGCTATCTACTGAGGGCTGTGGGCGCCCCTTCAGTTGCCTCAATCATTTGGTGAAGGAGGGCCCCCAGGGGACTGTCCTGCAGATGTGGGACCGGAGGCAGCAGGCCGCCAAGTCCGTGGCTGTGTGACTATTTCGGGGCTCGATCTGGCTGGATTGCAGGCCCACCCTCCTCCCTGACCGCTCCTTCTAGGTGCCCAGTGCTCTCTCCGCACTGGGCTTCTAATCTGTAACTCATGGAGTCCCCCACCAGTCCTGAAGAGGCAGGCTCCCTCTCCCTGTGTGCCAGCGGGGAGGCAGTTCTCAGAGAGGCTGTGCATCGCAGCCTCATCTCCTCCTGCTTCTGAGGGGCCATGCTGAGCCCACCGATGACTCCACACTCCGCCCCACCCGCCACGGGCCCCCTTTAGGCTGGGAGACTGCACAGCCAGATGGCTTTGTCTGGGGCCCTCAGCTTAGTCTGGGGCCCTCAGGATGCCTTCCTGCTTGCTGAACCCCTCCCCCATGCTGACTCCCCTAAAGCCCATCCCCAGAGAGAAGCCAGGAAGCTATTTCAGCCCAGAGGCTGTCTCCACTCTTGGGAAGAGGAGTCTGCTAGGCAGAAGGGGGGCTGCCCAAGCTCTGGGGGACACGGGCCCAGATCCTTGCAAGTCAAAGCCCAAAGTTGTATAAATGGAGCACAGTTACCAGCCCCCCACCCAATCCCAAATCAAGGTTGGGGGCAGAGCCTGGCTGGGGTCCAGGTCTGGGCCTGCCAGCCCAAGGCCCCCTCCCCTCACCCAGGCAGGGCCCAGATGGTCACCCTGATGACAACCATCATGGGCCCCCAGTCCCCTCTTCTCTGCCCTAATCCTGATCTTCTGGCTCCAGAGGTTGGTGGGGATGGAGGTGGTGCTGTGCTGGGGTTTGGGGCGGAAGAGAGGAGACAGCTGGGAAGAGTCAGTAACCCAGAGTCCTGCAACCCCACTGCACCCCCACAGGATGACAGTGATGAGTCTCCTTGTTCTTGTGCTAAGCTGGGGCTCCATGGGCCTGGAGGCAGCCACAGCTGTGGTGAGTGCTGGGGCCATGAGGGCTGGCACCCCACTCCTAGATCTGGGCATTCCACTACCTTAGGTCCTAAGAGGAGGAACCTGGGGGCCAGGGTCACAGGTTCTGAGGCTGGGGCTGGTTGCCTAGGTCCTGAGGTACTGGGATCCTGAAATTTGCGGTCTGTGGGAGGACGGGCTTGGGCCTGGACTCCCGGGTCTGGGGGAAGAGGGGCTGGGGGGTGGACTCCTGGCTCCCCAGGACTGGGTGGGAGCTGGGCCCTGAGCTCTGAGGAAGCATGGAACTTTGCAGTTTTTGGTCTGACTCCCCCTCCTCTGCCACACCAGGGCCTCAGCGACTTCTGCTCCAGTCCAGACACCTACGTCCTGAACCTGACCCAGGAAGAGACTGGGCTTGGCTCAGGTGATCCCATGGACTGGTACTGGCCCTGAGGCCTCTGTGCTCTGTCCTGTCTGGTGGGGTGGGAGCGCAGGCATCAGCCAGGCCCTGGGAGCTCCCTGCATCCTGCTGGTGGGCTGGGAAAGCAAGAGGGTTGCTGTCGCTGGGATCAGGAGAGGGGGCAGCTGGGAAGATTTGGCCACTTGTGAGAAAATGTGGGGAGCAGCAGAACCGGGTTTCCCGGCAAGCTAGGAGACCAGCATGCTGTGCCTGCTGGAGCAGCGGGAGCAGGCGCTGGGCAGGTGGTTTCGAAGGCCAGGCCACTGGCACCACTGAGGGGTCCTGAGTGGGGGAGGGGCCTCTGGCACCGCTCCCCTCCCATCGTCCCCTGGAGGCTGGGGCCCAGGCTCATGGCCTCCCCTTTTCCCTCCCTCCTGCTTCAGACATTCTCAACTATTATTTCCTCTGCAACCAGGCCGTGTCCAACCCCTTTCAACAGGTTAGAGCCGAGGGCAAGGGGGAGGGGAGGCGGCGGGTTCTGGGGGGTGTTGCAGGCACCAGGCCCGCAGATGGGACTGCGACCCCTGGGTCCACCCACCTTGTCTTCCCGCAGAGGCTGACGCTGTCCCAGCGAGCTCTGGCCGGCATCCACTCGCAGCTGCAGGGCCTGGAGCGGGAAGCCGTTCCCCAGTTCCCGGATGCGCAGGTGGGGCTTGGGACCCTCCTGCACATCCCCAATCCAAGGGGGGAGTCTGGGCGTCGTGGGCGGGGTCTGCACGGAGGGGCGGGGCGCCAGGCTGTGGGGGGGCTGAGGGCTGGGCAGCACCCAGGTGGATGGACTGTGGGGCGGGTGGGATCATGTCTCCCTGCCGACGCAGAAGCCTCTGCTGTCCTTGGAGGAGACTCTGAACGTGACCGAAGGAAACTTCCACCAGCTCGTGGCCCTGCTGCACTGTCGCGGCCTGCACAAGGTGACCCCTGCCCCCTCCCAGATTCGTCTCTCACGGGGAGCCTCTGCCTGCACCCAGGCCCCTTCCAGTCTCTCTCCCGTTGCCCCTTGAATCTCCCTGTCTCTGTAGCTTTATCTGTTGTCTGGCTCTTCTGCGCCCACCTCTGCCTAGCCCTCCGCCCCTGTCCTCTGCAGTCCCCCTTGACGCCCCTTTACGTCCCTCTTCCCCCGCCAGTCCTCCACCTTTGCATTCCCTCCCGCTCCTCTGTGCTCCTCCTCCTCCTCTCCCCTCCTCCCTGTCCTCGAGGCTGTGCGGAGTTCGTGGGCTCTGAGCAAGGCTGCCTGGGTGCCAGTCTCAGGCAAGTCACCAATGCCTCGCGCCTCAGCCTCCTCACTTACAAAACCGGGGCTGGGGACCCAATACCTGCAAAGTTCTGTCAGTGCATCGTCTTGCGCGGAAGGGTGGGCGGACACGCAGGAGGAAGGTGCCTGCTGGGCGCCCTGCCCGGGCTGACTCCCGCTTCCACTTGCAAGGGGAGGAAGAGGAGGCCTGCTGGACTGGCGGCTGTGAGGGCTGGAGAGAACCTGTCTCCCCATGAGGAGCTCCCCAGCCACCCCCTGTGATGGCTCCTTAGTCATCCTATCTAGAAACCGCCACTGTTGCAACCCCAGCTAGCTGACCTGCACCATGAGGGGTAGAGTTGGGGCACCCAAGGCGCCCCAGCCCATGAAGGAGGCAGGAAACTCTCCACCTCCCCGGTCCACACAGCCAGAAAGGCGCCCAGTTTCCTCCCTCCTGCTTCCAGAGTATCTCCATCCGCCCAGGTGGGGGCCATCTCAGGCTTGGTTCTGCCATGGACGCCCAGCTCCTTTCAGGGTCCCCATCTTGGGCCCTCGACTCTTGAATAGGGTTGCCAGGTCCAGCAAACAAATAATTGGACCGTAATCAGCTTGTCCCAGGCCCTCCCGGGGAGCTGCTGTTACTGAGAAATTTATTTGTCGGGTGTCTGAAATTCAAATCTAACTTGGCCTGGGTTTGATCTGATGACTGTACCCAGAGAGATCCATTGTTCCCCCACCCACCCGGCATGGATCTGAGCTGCGCCTTGCTGGTTCTGATGCCTTCCAGGACTCCTTCCCCACTGCCCCCAAAGCTTCTGAAACTGGCACTTTAATGGGGGTGGCGGGGGTGGAGTAGGGGCAGCACAGAATCTACTCAGATGAGCTGAGCACAGGAGCCAGAAGGTGGGCCTCCTCCAAGGTAACCCTTTAACTCAAGGGCAAAACAGGACCCCCGCATTTCTGGTTGGTGCGGGTCCCACGGGGCCAGATCAGAGCTCCTGAGACTGCTTTGTGAAGGGGGGAAAAGAAGGGGTGCAGGGGTCAGAGTCTCTACCCTGCACTGACGCACCAGGTGACCCTGGGCCTCAGTTTCCCCATCTGGGCCTCAGGATCTCACATATTAAAATCAGGACAGGGGCTTCAGGGATGAGGTGGAAGGAGCCTGACAGCCCTGGCTCTGATCCCAGCTCTGCCCCTTCCTGGCTGTGACAGGGTGAGCGCCTGGCCCTCCCTGGGCATCACCCTGGACCACTGCAGAATGCGTCAGTGGGGGTGGGAGCTGATCTCTGCCTCGCTGGGCTTTGGAGGGCAAAAGGATGATGTGCAGGTGCCTGATCTGAGTGGCAGTTCTGGGCACCCCCACACCAGGGGCCCACGCCAGGCACCTAGGACTATCCTTTCTGCTCTACCCACACCACCCACAGCCACTCCACCAGCGAGTCTCGCGGCCCTTCCTCTGAGCTTATCCGGGCTCACCGTCGCCACGGCCACCCTGGTTCTTGCCCGCCACCCCTCCTGCCCAAAGGCCCCAGAGCCCATGCCCTGTCTCCTGTCTGGTCTGCCTCCCCTCCCTTCCCCACATAGCCAATAGCCAAGCAAGCCTTTAAAACCACAATCTGATCAAGTCTTTCCTCCTCTGCTCAAAATGCTCCAGCAATTTTCTTGCCCGCGGATTAAAGTGGCACCTCGCCTGACCTCCCAGGGCCTGTGGGCCCTCCCCTCAGGGCGGCTGATGCTGAGGCCTCAGGGGGGCAAGGCCCCCTCCTGGGGCTGCCTCTCTGCTGGCAGGGCCCTGGGCCAGCCTTCTGGTCCTCTGTGGCCTGAAATGACCTGCCGGGGCTGGGCTACTGCAGTTCCCCTGGAGCAGGCCCTGGCCCGCCCTGCCAGGTGGGTATAGCCCAGCAGCCGGCCGATGACAGCGCTGCCATCTCCGGGTGACAGTGAGGACAGGCTGAGTTTTCAGGGCACCCTGTGTGTAGTCAAAGTTCCAGGCAGCGCTTTGCCCAGGGGACAGTGGAGAAGGGTGGGGACCTTGCAAGGTGTCACCACTGGGAAGGGCACATTCTTGGCATTTGAGTGCGTGGGGCCCAGGGGAGCGGCCTGCGGCTGGGCCCTGCAGGAGACAGGCCACGCAGGGGCAGAGGACTCGGTGGTGGAGCGGCCGAGAGCGGGAACGCAGCTGCGGGTGTGATGGAATGGTGGCTGCGGCACCCGCTGCAGCTGAGCGCGTGCTCTGTGCCAGGCGCTGCTGAGCACCGGGAAGAAACTGAGGCAGAGAGGCTGGGTGACTAGCCCAGCATCGCACGGCTTGGGGGAAGAGTCTGAGTCAGTCGGCACACAGCGTGCACGTGGGGGGGCCTCTCCGCTGACGGCCCCCTCCTCCCCAGGACTATGGCGCCGCCCTGCGGGGGCTGTGTGAGGACGCTCTGGAGGGGCTGCTCTTCTTGCTGCTCTTCTCCCTCCTGTCTGCTGGGGCCCTGGCCACCGCCCTCTGCAGCCTGCCTCGGGCCTGGGCCCTCTTCCCACCCAGGTCAGGAGGGAGGGGCCAGGGGCCGGGGGCGGGGAGGGCCCTCAGGCCCCTGCTGGGGGGGGTCAGCCTCCTGATGGATCCCCCATCCTGCTTCTCTGCCACTCCTCCCCATCGCACCCCAGTGACGACTATGATGACACAGACGATGATGACCCTTTCAACCCTCAGGTACTGGACTCCTGGGTGTGAGGGGAGAGGCCGGGGGCCCGGACCCCTGGGCCTGAGGGAGGAGGGTGGGGCCTGGGCCCCGGGTCTGAGGAGCCCAAGCCCTTATCATCTGTCTCCCATCTCCTTTGGGGCAGGAATCCAAGCGCTTCGTGCAGTGGCAGTCATCTATCTGAGCCCCTTCTCCAGGCCAGACGGGCGGCGGCCCCCCCTCTCCGGTGAGCCTCCAGAGTGACACCCTGTTCCCTAGCCAGCCCTACCCTCCCACCTCCGCCTCCGTCCCGGTGCCAATGGCCTCCACCGCATGGACCTGTCTCTGCCTCTCTCCCTGCAGCTCCTTCCCTGGCTGCCGGAGAAGACCCCACTAACCCTGCCTGACGGGCGCCCACCATTGCTAACAGCAGCCCTGGCCACGGACACCCCAAACCACTGCTCACTGTCCTGCCCCCTCAACATGTCTGAGCCCTGGGAAGAAGGTGAGGGGGCGGGCCAGTCCCTGGCAGGGAGGGGGCAGCCACCAGCCCCAGGTCCCACCCCGAAGGGACACGACACTCTGCCCAGCAGCTTGGGGCGCTCTTAACTTGCTGCACTAACCTGGGAATGGGGTGATTTGAAATAAAAGGGAAGACTTTATTTTACAAGCAGCTGGGCCCTTCTCATTTCTCCCTCCCCAACTGGCCGCCCGGTTGGGGAGGCCCCTCCCTCAGCCCGTGGCTACCAGGTGCTTCTGCCCCTGTCCAGCTCTGCAGTGGTTCCAAAGGGCTTGTTCCTTTTTAAAAAATAGGGAACATTCCCCCACGTCTAAAAGTAGCGCAGGTGTCCCGACGCACCTGGGGCAGAACAGGCGGCCTCGCCGTCCCCAGCGCGCACGGCTCTGGCAGAGACAGCTTCTGGGGAGCGGGCGGTCTGGGCGGGGGCGCAGCTGACGGGACTGGTTCTGCATGGAGCGCACCCACCCACACGCGGACGGGACGATCTGAGGGAGCACCCACCGAGGGCCAGGCTCTTCACAAGACATTGGGAGCATCTATATCGTGCGTCCTGGCCGGGAAGGGGAGGGTTAGGCGAGGCCTACTGACACCGGGAAGGTGACTTACTGGACAAACTGCAATGAGAAAAACACCATCGAGTCAAGAAGCAAACCAATAGTCTGGAGGAAAATTGTTTTTGTTTTATGAAATACAGCAAAAGTGTGTTCTTCTTTATACATAAACACATAATCCTCAGTGAAAGAAACAAGAGGACTTGGAGATAAGCAGGTGAGGTGAACATCCCAACAGGAAAATCCCAAACGCCAGGGAACAGATGGTGTCAGAACTGCCACTGGAAGTTTCAGGAGACAGCAGGTCTGTGTCGCCCGCCCGGACCGCATGGGGAGACCAGAGTGAGAAAGGCACCTGCCAACCTGGAAGGGCAGGGGCTCACATTTGCTGCCCTGGACCTGCGGAGGCAGCCTGGCGGCCCCAGTTCTCCTCCCAGGATCAGACCCAGCTGTGGAGACCTTTGGAGCCGAAGACCTACTTCTGGGAACCTTATCACAGAAGGAAAGCAGATGGGGACAAGGATGGGTGTTGGAGGCTGTTTGCTGTGACAATCACCAAAACCTGTATAGTCAGGCCTCAGAGAGAGGCCAGGTGGCAGGACGCCTGGAACACCTTGCCCCTGCCTAGGTTCTGGATTGTAGGGAAAGGTGGGGAGAAAGGGACCGAGCTGGTAGTGACAACAGCAGGGGTGTGGCCAGCGCAGAGTTAAGGAGCCAGTGAGGTGAGTCCCTGGTGGGCCCGGCCCTGCTACTCTCACCTGGATGGATGGACAAGGATGGCCACCACTGACGGCTAGACCATGACCCCACCTCTACTCAGCAGGTGTTGCAGACGGCAACCTGTTCCTCCTCTGCAGCTGCGAAGTCCAGACAGCGCTGCTGGACCAAGAGTCTTGGCAACCTCAGGGCAGCAACACCTGGCGGGCCTGGTCTGTCATCCTGCATCCTTCCCTGCTGCAGGGGATTTAGATGCCCCCACAGAGACATGCAGGGTTGCTTCTGTGGCCCTGCAGGTTGTGGTAAGTGTAGGCACTGCAAGCCACATTGGATCACAGGTGTAGGCAAAGCCAGGAGAGGATCAGCTGGGCAGGAGCAGTGACTGGCACACATATTCACACCAGGCTTCGCCCAGTACCTGCTCCCTGAGCTGAGCCAGGAAAACCACCTCATCCTAGGGACACTGGTGCTCAGAAGGGCCTCACGTCAGTGATGGGGGATAATCAGGCCCCATGCTGCACTGCTCCCACTGACAAACCTTAGATGTGGAACCTAAAAGGGTTCCCCAAAAGATAGTTCCCCAAATAATCATAACTGCCTCCTAGAACAAAGCTCAAGGACATTTGTAGAATGCAGAACAACCAGCAACAGAGCAAGGTAAAACTCGCAACATCTATTATGCAATTGGGAATTGTCAGGCATGTGAAGAAGCAGGAATGAAGATAAAAAATCAATTCATTGAAACTGATACAGGTGGTAGATTTAGCAGGTAAGAACACTAGCAGTCATTACACCTGGCCCCCACTCAGAGCAAGATGGAAGTTGTAAAAAAATCCAAATATGACTTGTAGAAACTACCTTGTCTGAAAATAAAAATGCTCTGGATGGAATGAACAGCAGATTTGACATCACAAGAAGAAAGATTCCTGAACGTGAAGACATGCAAAAAAAAAGAGAAAAAGAAAGAGTAAGAAAAGAGAAGCGATTAATGAGCTACAGGATAACTTCCAGCAGCCTAATATATGCGTGACAGGAGACCTCAGGAGAAAGAAAAGAAGGGACAGTAAAAAATACCTGAAGAAACAATAACTTGAAAATTTTGAAATTTGTTGAAAACTATAAACGCACGGAGCCGAGGCCCTCCATGCCCCAGCACAAGCGCCGTGAAAAGAAGCAGACCAGAGCACATCCCTGCCAAATGGCTCAAGAGAAAACCTTACATTGAACAAAAATGAGGAAAACATGAGAGTTCTCCTCAGAGACCATGCAGATGAGAAAGACAGTGAAGCAACATCCTTACAGCAGTGAAGGGGGAAAAAGGTGAACATAGAATTCTAGATGCGGCAAAAGTATCTTTCAAAAGTGAAGATGAAACAGACTTTTCCAGACACAGGAGAAGCTGGAAGAATCCACGTTTGGGGGTACATTAAAGGAAGCACTTCAGAAAGAAAAAAGATACAGGATGGACATGTTTTCAACCACAGAGAAGTGAAAGGCCTGGAATGGTAAATCCCATGTTATTTCTAAAATTTCTTTAGAAGATAATTGAGTATTTTAACAAAAAATAGTGATCATAGCATAAAAGCTGGAAGAAGGGAAATAGAAATATATTTGTCTTGGTTAGTTTGAGCTGCTGTAACAGAACATCAAGGACGGGGTGGCTTAGAAAGAGCAGAAAACTTATTCCTCACAGATGTGGAGGCACTGGAAATGTCGGTGTCTGATGGGGCCTGTTTCTTGGTCCACAGATGGTGCCTTCTCACTGTGCCTCCCCTCACAGGGGAGCTCTCTGGGGCCACTCATCCGTTCATGTGGGCTCTACCCTCTTGACCTACTCTGTCCCGAAGGTCCCACATCCAAACACCATCAATTTAGGGGCACTGTTGTAACATAAATTCGGGAGTGGCGAAACAACATTTCTCCAGAGCAATAATGTTGTAGTGTTCTTACATTGTACGTGGAGTGGTACAATATCAGTCAGTGGAAGGTAGACTGTGATAGCCCCAAGATGTGTACCATGGAGCCAACAAAGGAGAGAGAATGGCTTTGTAACAAAAGCGCCAACCTCTGGAACAAACAGTGCTGGGACAACCTTGGTTCTGGATGTCCACTTGCAAAAAAAAAAAAAAAAAAGAGAAAGAAAAAGAAAAAAGAATCAGACACAATGCTTATACCCTTTACAAAATGTTAACTCAAAATGGATGACACGCCTAAATTAAAATGCAAAACTGGGCCTTCCTGGTGGTGCAGGAGTTAAAAGTCTCAGTGCTATCAAGCTTTCACCAGCCGCTGTGGCCTGTGTTCGATTCCCGGCCAGGAAGCTGACCCACAAGGCGCAGCAGACCTCACCTGTCTCCCCATTGCTCCCCTCAGCAGTGTATTTCAGTAGACCCACCTGTTCTGCTCCCCAGTCTGTCTCTGGTGAATCCTCTCACAACCCCCTGCCCCGCCCCGCACCTCTGGCCTATACCCCAATTCTTATATGCACAAATAAATAAAATAAATCTTAAAAAAATAAAATGCAAAGCTATGAAATTTCTAGAACATAAGAGGAAACCCACATGACCGTGGGTTTAGTGATGAAGTTTTAGATACCACACCAAAGGCAGGAAACATGAAAAAAATGTATAAGCTGGGTTTCATTGAGACCATTATGTCTGCTCTGCGAAACCTGTCAAGAGAATAAGAAGACAAGTCACAGAATGGGAGAAAATACTTGAAAAAACTTTTGACAAAGGACTATAATATGAATACACATGGAATGCAACACTCAACAATAAGAAAACAACCCAATTAAAAAATGAGTAAAAGAGCTGAACAGACACCTGACCAAAGCTAGAGATGGCAAGTAAGCATATGCAGATGCTCCACATGGTGTGTCATCAGGAAGTGCACATCACAATGAGACACCATGACACACCTCCGAGAATGGCCAAAGTTCCCACTACTGACAACATCAAATGCTGGGAGAGATGTGGAGCAACAGGAATTTTCATGGCTGCTGGAAATACCAAATGGTACAGCCAAATGGGAGGACAGTTTGTTGGTTTCTTAAAAAAACTAAACACATTCCTACCAAACCATCAGCAAGTATGCTTCTTATTATTTACTCACATGGGTTGAAAGGTTATGTCCAACAAAAACCTGCACACAGATGTTTAGAGGAGCTTTATTCAAAACTTGGAGGCAACCAAGTTATCCTTCAGGAGGTGAATGGATAAAACTGTGGTCACTTCAGACAATGGAGTATTACTCAGCATTGAAATGAGCAATTGAGGCATGAGAAGAGATGGAGGAAACTTAAATGCATTTGACTAAGTGAAAGAAACCAATCAGAAAAAGCCACACACTGTGTGAGTCTAAATATATGACATTCTGGAAAAGGCAAAACGATGGGGCCAGTAAAAAGACGGGTGGGAGGGGTGAGTAGGTGGAGCACAATACTCTGGTGCTGACAATACTCTGTATGATACTGTAACAGTGGATTTGTATTGTTATACACTTGTTAAGGCCACTGATTGTACACCACCAAGAATGTACCTGAATGTAAACTGTGGAATTGAGGGATAATGATATGTCAATGTAGGTTCATTAGTTGTGACAAAAGTATCACTCTGGCGAGCAATGTTGATAGTCGGGGACACTGTGCCTGTGTGAAAAGTGATAAGTAGGAAATCTTGTACTTTTCCCTTCTATTTGGCTGTGAACCTGAAACTTCTCTAAAAGAAATATTTTTTAAAAATGCTCAAACCAAAAGAAGACAGGAAGAGAGGAACAAAGATGGGACAAAGTAAATGAAAATCACAAGAAGGTATGTTTAACCATCACCATACCTCTAATCACATTGAAAGCACAGTTACTCACGCCCTTTAGAAGGCAGAGATTGTATGCTTGGGTAAAAAAACAAGATCCGACAATATGCTAGCTACAAGAAACCTGTCTTAAACATATAGTTTAAGGTGAAGGGATGCCTAAGTACAGTGGGGGCCCATGGCTATGACTCTGACACAGAAACAAGACTTCAGGGGGGAAGGTGATAAACTGAAATAAAGTCTGGAGTTTAGTTACAAATATGGGCTGATGTGGTTTCCTAATTTTCACAACTATAGCACAGTCTGTGAGATGACAGCATTGGGGGGGGGGCTCTGGATGCAGGACAATATATTATCTCTGCAACTTTTTGGTAAACCTAACACTGCTCTGGAACAGAAATTTTAATTTAAAAAAAAAAAAAAAGGATGGAAAAATACCAACCATGCTAACAGTAACAAAATAATACATCATTATCAACAGAAAAGTTCATTATGGAAAAGTGGAAGGAAATCGCCCGGCTATGATGCCAGTGACCCGTCCCTGAACTAGACCCCCGGAGGGAAACAGGCTACAGGCTGGAAAGGCTCAAAGATAAGAAAGGCGCGTGTATAGAGAGGCCTCGCCATTCCCAGGCAGGGCATCAATGGCCTTTCAGGGTCAGCTAATCGCAGCCTCTGAGGCCTCACCCCACTTGGGTTCAGCACAACCCCTGGCTCCTTCCACGGCCCCCCCAGCTCCTTGCGTCCCCGCTGAGATCCGCAGATGCGTTCCCTCCCGCCAGGTGGGCCTTCCCTAGGGCGGCCCCCTTTCCCGGTGGAGGCTGCTCCCGCCCCCGCGCGGCCACATACCGCACGGACTCCGCACCCTAGCTTAGGCCTAAGAATAACCACGGCTCCTGCAGACCCAGCCCAAACAGGGCCTGTCAATTCGGCCTCGCATGTCCCCTCAGGGCCACCGTACCCACCCAGCCTTCCGGCTTGCCTTAATGCGACCCGGCGTCATTGCGTAGGCGGGAGGGCTCCTGCACCGAGCGCGGCGTTCATTGGCTGTGCAGCGCCGGGGGCGGGGGGCGCGGCCTCCGTGTGACGTCAGAACGCTGCGGTCCGGACGTCTCAGCCCTAGGAAGACAGGAGCCTGCCGGGTCGCGAGCAGTCCCGCGGCCGCGTCGTTAGCGCCTTGGGCCGCTGCTGACGAGTCCCAGGGGCGAGCGGCCAAGGTGAGTGTGGGGAGCGGCGGCCGGGCGGGCGGGCGGAGACGGCGTCTCCTTTCGGCTTTAGGCCTCGCGGCTCCCGAGGCCTCGGCGGCCGTCGCAGCAACGGCCGCCGAGCGCGAGCGTCGACAGGGTGGGGCGCAGCCAGGGCCCCACGGCGCCTGCGCACCAGAGGTGGGGCGCGCGGCCGCTTACACTCGCGCCTGCGCAGTGGGCCTTTTCTACCCCCCCCCTCGGAATTCCTAGGCCCCTAAGCACACCCTGCCATTGACGGGGCGGTTCCACGGCGTTGCCCGGGGCTACGGGCTGCCCCCGTCGGGTCCTCGTCTTCCGGATTTCTCGCTCCTCCGGGAAGTGGTGCGCACGCGCGGCGCGGCCCGGGCGCTCTTTCCCGGGCCTCTCTCGGGATCGGCGGGTTCTTCCGCCCGGCGGTCTCCTGCCTTCCCGGGCCTGCGTGTCGGCCAGGTGCCCCTCGCCTCCCGGGCTCCGCGCCCGGCTCCAGTCTCCGCCCCGGCCCCTGCCCAGGCCTATTCCCCAGTCTCCTTCCTGCGCCGGAGCTCCCCGGCCGTCCAGCGCAGGAGCCCTTGTTCCCTTCTCGTTCCCTTCCCCTGATGCCACTTGGTTTCTCCTCTAGGGCTTCTCCCTGTTGTCGGCTCCTCACTTGTAGAACTCGGTTCTCCCGCGGGACTCCCATTTGAGCCGCACGACCCTCAGGTTTAGGCCGTCGGGCCCTGCCTCCACGGTCCTGCTTTCTCCCTGACCTCCACCCTGCTCTTCCTAAAGAGTCTTGGTTCTCTTGAGGTCGCCGCAAAGCTTTCTCCCACGCCTCGGGCTGACGGCTGCTCCCCTCTCTGCCAACCTAGCAGCTTCTTGGAGCCATCCATTTAGGAGTTTTCTTTCTCCTCCGAGGTCTTTTGAACTCATTCTCTTAAGAGCTGTCTAAGGACTCATTTCTTCCCTTCAGGGGTTCTCCTGTGGACATCCTCAGCTTCTCCCTGATGCCCGAAGTATCTTCCAGAATTCTGCTCAGGTTTCTTTCTCTCTTCTGCTTCCCCGTGGAAAGCTTTCCAGTGTTCACAGCCTTCAGGGGTCACTCAGACTTTGCTCATTAGTGCGTCCCTATTTTCGGTTTCCTCAGTAATTCTTTAGACTCCTTCCCTTTGACTGAGGACTCCCCACACTCCCCCCACCATCTCAGGGTTTCCCTCAAATCCCCTCTTTCTCACATAGGTTTCACATCCTCTCCCTCTTGGAAAGAGCCTTCATTTTCTACCTAGAGAGCTGTGTTTAGGAGGCAAGGTCTTCCCCTCCTCTCGTAGCCCTTTTGTTTCACACCGGGAATCCTTTTCACATTCTGTACCTCAGTGACTTTCTCAGACTCTCTCTTACTGCCTGGCTGCTTATGAGTCCCTCTTCTCTTCCCCACTTGGTGACCTGTTTCTACTCTTTTTTCAGTCTCTAACAGATTCTTCTCTCACTAGACAGAAAAAGCAGTCTGGCTCCCGAGGCCCACCCGTTACACCCCAAGGTCCAGATGGCGGCCAACGTGGGTGATCAACGTAGCACGGATTGGTTAGTGGGCCTAGAGGGGCAGAGGCTGGCGGGGAGGGTATGTGAGAGGAAGCAGTGTTGGCCTCTGACTTGGGCCCTCACACGGTGTGGCAAAAGTGGTGCATAGTCCCTGGGGTGGGGATGAGGCCCTCCTCTGACCACAAGGATGAAGGTACCAAGGAGCGGGTCAGACCTTCTCCAAGCTGCGGTTTCATTTTCACAGCACAGTGCTTGTTTCACTAAGTTGTTACTCATCCCATCAGCTGGGATGGGAAGGTAGTCTGCAGCCTTTAGTAGTCTCTTATTTTTCTGTTAATACTTACTAATTCCTAGAATAGTGTAGGGTGATAATCAGCCAAAATTCATTGATTCATAAAACACTTGGACCTACTAGGCATCAGGTTCATTTTTAAGTTCTGTGGATGTTTGATTTTTAAGAACTGTGTACTGGGCACCTGAAAATACCTTAGGTAGGTCTGTCACATACACGTCATAGAAGCCTGAAGTGGTATGAGGTTACCTGTGTGTCTTCAATGAGAAAATTTAGGTGCCAGCAGGTAGAGGTAGAGCTAGATTCAACTCTGCTGTGTACCTGCCTGTATTTGGCTCACCTTATGGGCAGAACAGGCTGACTCGGTTCCCCTCTGCAGGTCCTCTCAGTACAGCATGGTGGCTGGGGCAGGCAGAGAGAATGGCTTGGAGACCCCCATGCACGAGAACCCTGAGTGGGAGAAGGCCCGCCAGGCCCTGGCCAGCATCAGCAAGGCAGGGGCCGCCGGCAGCTCCGCCAAGGCCAGCAGCAATGGACCTGTGGCCAGTGCACAAGTGAGAATGTTGCTTGCGTGGGGGTCTTGGGAGAGGGACACTCCCCGTGTCCCCAGCACAGGGTGCTCTGAAGGCAATTAGGAGCCTTGGAGTAGGGGACACCAAGTCTGTTGGCTTGAAGAACCCAGGGCCCCATGTGCTCCTTGTCCCCAGGAACTGACCCAAAGAGGGAGACATGCTCTCACTCCTCAGGGCGCTTCATTTATTGGTGGAGATGGTGGTTCTTGGGAGTGAGGTGGACCAGCTCCCTTCCTCGACAGTTAGCTGCCGGTAGTAGGCCTGCTCCTTTGCCGCCAGCCCATGGCTTCTCTCCCCATAGTACGTGTCCCAGGCAGAAGCGTCTGCTCTGCAGCAGCAGCAGTACTACCAGTGGTATCAGCAGTACAACTATGCCTACCCTTACAGCTACTACTACCCGGTGGTGAGTGGGGGCCTGGTATGGGCTGGGGGGGGGGTGGGATGGAGGGGGGCAAATATCAGTGGGGAGCTAGGGGGAGGTGATGGTTGAAGACAGCCATGAGAACTGCTAGCTTCCTACGGTCCCCCACACCCCGCCTCCCTGGTCTGGCCACTTTTGCTCTCCCTGGTTTTGCCACAGTTGCCACAGAGCCCTGCCAATAGCCAGATGCCAGGTACACACCCACTGCTTGGTGGCAGCCCCCCATGTTCCCACACTTGCTGTGTGCTGTGCTCTAATTTAAAGCCTTGATCTCACATCTCACTCCGCCACTTTGTTTCTTTGTCTGGCCTGCCCTCTCTGCCTATTACCTGCGTGTTTGCAGCTCTGCTTGTGTGAACGGCTTTAAAGCAGGGGTTTTTGTTTTTTTCTTGGTTCCATTTGTAATAGTTAAAGGAGTTAGAACTGGACAAATAGTCGTTAGATAGAGAGATACTTTGGAAAACTCAGAAAAGTGAAATACGGAGTTGATTGGGGTTTTCTTTTATTGTGTATTTTCTTTTAACATCCACAAATTTTATATATTTTGCAGTGGAGGGAAGGGGAGCGGGTGAGCCTAGTAGAGTGTCATGGCTCGTGGGCAGGAGTGAGGCCTAGACTTAAGGGAAGGAATTGGGCGCCACTAACCCTTGCCTTCCTGTGCCTTTGGCAGAGCATGTATCAGAGCTACGGCTCCCCTTCCCAGTACGGGATGGCCAGCTCCTATGGCTCAGCCACCCCCCAGCAGCAGTCAGCACCCCAGCACCAAGGGACACTGAACCAGGTAACCACCCTACCCGTTCCGGTTGCTCCGGCAGGGTAAGGTCGTCGGGGGTGTAGTGGAGACGGCCTGTGTTGTCAAAGCAGCTCCCCGCCACCACCTTTTCTCTGCTGCTGAGCGGTGCTGAGAATGAAAAGGACAGAGCGTAGTGTTTAAAGACAGGTTGGGTTCAGGCCCCGGGATGAGTGTTGAGGTGATGTTGGGGCCACTGGTGTAAAGCAGTCTGTCTTGCCCTGTCTGCACGCGCACACGCCCATATGACCCATGTACACACACATGCAGGGCGGGGCTGGAGGCATGGAGACGAGTCACGGGGCTTCTGCATCTCAGCCAGCTTTGTCAGGTGTGGGGATCTCTTCATTATGGGGTTCTGTCTGTGAGGACAGTGCCAGTGTCCTCAGTGCCAGTGGCGACCGGCTGGGTGGCACTCGGACAGCAGTGCCAGGTGGGCAGGGCTCACATGGAAGCGGACCTAACGCTCGCATGGGCCAGCCGGGCCGGAGCAGGCTGCCGCGTCTCGGGCTGAGTCTCGTCGCTGTAACAAGGGGATGATGAAAGGGTGTCCCTCAGAGTTTCTCGAGGTTCAGCACGACAGGCTGCATGAGGTCATGAAGGGCTGAGCAGTGGACATGGTGGTGAGGGCAGTTGGTGGGCTGAGCGCCTGCCCTCAGCTCTGGCTTCCTTCGACAGCCCCCTGTCCCTGGCATGGATGAAACTATGTCCTACCAGGCAGCCCCCCAGCAGCTGCCGGCAGCCCAGCCCCCACAGCCGTCTAACCCCCCGCACGGGGCTCACACACTGAGCAGCGGCCCGCAGCCTGGGACAGCTCCTGCCACCCAGCACAGCCAGGCAGGGCCCGCCTCAGGCCAGGCCTACGGGCCCCACACCTACACTGAGCCCGCCAAGCCCAAGAAGGGCCAGCAGTTGTGGAACCGCATGAAGCGTGAGTGGGCACTGTGGGTGTGGAAAGAGGGATGGGGTTGGGAAAAAGACTTTCCAGAACGCCTAGGTGGAGTTCGTGGTGGTGCTGGTCCTTGTCTCAGCTGTCCTGGGGCTATGCCAAGGTTGTGGCTGCACTGGGGCCCTTCTCGGCACCTTGGCCGCTGTTTCTGGGGTGCATAGCCCCCCGGCAGGCCTAGAAAGGCCTGACCCCAGCTTCTGCCCTCACAGCGGCCCCTGGAACTGGTGGTCTCAAGTTCAACATTCAGAAACGGCCCTTTGCTGTCACCGGCCAGAACTTCAGCCCTGCCTCAGAGGGCCAGCACGGCAGCTTTGGCCCCCAGCCCAACCCCGAGAAGGCCCAGAACCACAGGTGAACTGGCGCGTGTGCTGTCCCCGTGTTTGTGAACCGTCCCTTGGCAGGTCTGCGCTCTGGGTGCTAAGATGGAAGGTGGTCCTTGAGATCGCCAGGAGAGGGAAGAAAAAGCTCAGGCGTCCTGTCTGGCCTGTGGGCCCACTCAGGGTGAGCGGTGACCGGCGAGCTATTCCCTGCTGCCTCACACATCTGCCCTCCCCAGGGGGAGCCTGTCTGGGAAGCCTGACGACTGGCCACAGGACATGAAAGAGTATGTGGAGCGCTGCTTCACGGCCTGTGAGTCTGAGGAGGACAAAGACCGGACGGAGAAGCTGCTCAAGGAGGTGCTACAGGCCCGGCTCCAGGACGGCTCGGCCTACACCATTGACTGGAGCCGGGAGCCTCTGCCGGGGTGAGCTTGGGAGGGGGCCGGGGTGGTGGGCCCTGTGCAGAGGTTGGAGATGCAGTCTTAGGTGCCTGGGGCCCTGCAGAGGAGCGAGCAGGAGAATGGGGTCTTGGAAGAGGGAGGTCAGGAGGTTGGAGCTGAGGCCCAGGAGTTGCTGGGATTCACATCAGCCCAGCAAGGGCAGGGGGCGCTGCAGGCCTTTTCCTCAGCGCAGAGGGCGCCCTCCAGCCACAGAACACCTGGGCTTCGCCCCATTTCTGCGCTGTGTTAGCTGAGTCGCCTGGGTAAGTGCCCTTTCTTCCCAAGGGAGTGCGTCCCGGGGGGCTGGTAGACGTGGGGGCTGTGGGGCGCCGGGTTGGTGATGTCCTGCCCTACTATATCCTCAGGCTGACTCGGGAGCCTGTGGCTGAGAGCCCCAAGAAGAAGCGGTGGGAGGCCCCTAGCAGCCTTCACCCTCCCAGGGGGGCAGGCTCAGCGACAAGGGGCGGGGGTGCCCAGTCCCAGCGAGGGACTCCAGGGGCTGGGGGTGCTGGCCGAGCCCGGGGCAGCAGCTTCGCCAAGTTTGGCAACCGCAATGTCTTCATGAAGGACAACAGCTCCTCCTCCAGCACGGACTCCCGCTCCCGCTCCTCCTCGCGGTCCCCGACTCGCCACTTCCGCCGAAGGTGCGAGGGCTCCTGGTGGGAGGGGCAGGGCTGGGGGTGGCTTCTGAGGCCTCACCTTCCTGCTGCTTCTGTGCAGTGCCTCCCACTCGGACTCTGACAGCTCCTACTCGGGGAACGAGTGTCACCCTGTGGGTCGCAGGAACCCGCCCCCCAAAGGCCGGGGTGGTCGGGGGGCCCACATGGATCGGGGCCGAGGCCGGGCGCAGCGTGGGAAGAGGTGAGACTTTGGGTGGGCGACCAGGGAGGAGGGCCTGGGGCCAGTGTTTCTGGAGGAAGAGCAGGGCTGGAGTGTTGGGGAGCACTGGAGAGGTCCATACTGGCTACCAGCATGGCTGAGGGTGCACCCCCTGCCCCGTCACCCCCTTGCTCCTCCCAGGCACGATCTAGCTCCCACCAAGCGCAGCCGCAAGAAGATGGCAGCCCTGGAGTGTGAGGACCCAGAGCGTGAGCTGAAGAAGCAGAAGCGGGCAGCCCGCTTCCAGCATGGACATTCCCGCCGCCTGCGCCTTGAGCCCCTGGTGCTACAGATGGGCAGCCTGGAGAGCAGTGGGGCTGACCCTGACTGGCAGGAGCTGCAGATTGTGGGGACCTGCCCCGACATCACCAAACACTACTTGCGTCTCACCTGTGCCCCCGACCCGTCCACCGTGCGCCCCGTGTCAGTAAGTGCCAGAGAGGTCTGTCTCCGTGAAGCCTGGTGCTGCCATGAGGTCCCGGCACCAGCTCAGGCAGGACAGCAAAGACGACATGGGGGCGGGTGGGGCCTGGCCAGAGGCCCTAGAGCCTTGGGCACCAAAGTGAACTAGAGACAGACGAGCTCTTCCAGCCAGAGTCCAGGCTGGTGGCCTTGTGGGAGCTTGGCTCAGCCTCTGCACCTCTATGACCCAGGACATAGGGAGAAGGAAGCTGCCTGCTAGGCCAGGGCCCTAGGGACCGTGGGAGGCTGATGCCCTGCGTAGGCGTGGAACCCTGTTTAGTCCTCTGTCTAGCACACAGGCCTGCGGGGGGAACTCGGCTTGGCAGTCGTCGCTCTGGTCTTGTGCTTTGGGGGTTTCTGACTTGGTAGCAGGTGGTTGGGTGGGTGTGCGGTCACAGCCCTCACGTCACATCACTGAGTCAGCGCAACCGCGATGGGCTTTAGCACGTCCTCTCCCTGCCTGAGTCCCAGAGTCTGAGTCGGGTCCCCTTCCCAGGTTTTGAAAAAATCCCTGTGTATGGTCAAGTCACACTGGAAGGAGAAGCAGGACTACGCCTTCGCCTGCGAGCAGATGAAGTCCATCCGGCAGGACCTGACGGTGAGGCGCGGGCTGGAGCACCCCTGCGCTGGTGGGTGGCCCTCCCACCCCCACCCTGGCCTGACTGCCTTCTCCTCTGCTCAGGTGCAAGGCGTCCGCACCGAGTTCACAGTGGAGGTGTATGAGACCCACGCCCGCATCGCCTTGGAGAAGGTGAGTCTGCTGACCCAGCCCCCTTGGGCCCTTGCCACCCCTTCCTGGCCTCACTCCCCATCTCGCCCTCTAGGGTGACCACGAAGAGTTCAACCAGTGCCAGACACAGCTCAAGTCACTGTATGCTGAGAACGTGCCAGGCAACGTGGGCGAATTCACTGCCTACCGGATCCTCTACTACATCTTCACCAAGAACTCGGGAGGTGAGAGGCACGTCCCTGGACGGGTGATTGCCAAGCCCCGGGGACACCTCGCTGACCTCCTTTGGTCTTCGGCCAGACATCACCACGGAGCTGGCGTACCTGACGCGGGAGCTGAAGACGGACCCTTGTGTGGCCCACGCCCTGGCGCTCAGGGCAGCCTGGGCTCTGGGCAACTACCACCGCTTCTTCCGGCTCTACTGTCATGCGCCCTGTATGTCTGGCTACCTCGTGGACAAGTTTGCAGACCGGGAGCGCAAGGCCGCCCTCAAGGCCATGATCAAAACGTATGTGCAGTTGAGCTCTCCCTCTGCCTTGCTGTACCGGCCCCGCTGGCCCCTCGTCCCTGTTCACTCCTGGCCACGAGTGGCCTGCTCCGGCCCATGCGCTGGCCTATTTCCCTCACGTCCTGCCCTCTCCCATTGTGTCCTCCTCCCTGCTGCTGTCCTGCGCACAGCCTCCCTGCCCTGTTCCAGGCCCCCGACTCTCCTTCCGCCTCTCTACACACGACTCTGGGCTCCCTCTCCACTCTCGGCCTCTGTTACTCCTGCTCATGTCACCCAGACCCAGACGGCCTCCTTCCTCTGGGCCCCCCCCACTTTGAGGTTTCTCTCCACCTTTCCTGACTTCTGTCCCCGTGCTCCTGTTCTGTGGAGACAAGCCGGAGCAGACAGCCTTGCTCTCGCAGGACCATGCCCCGCTCCCCCTTGAGCTGTCACCATGAAAGTGTGACGAGTTAGGGAAACAGCCCGTCTGGTGGTGTCCTGAGCACCCTGGTGCTCCAGGCCTGGTGACAGGCCCTGCGTGTGTCCACCGGGGCTGCTCAGCTCAGGTTAGATGGAAGGTTCTCTGTATCCCAGAGGACATTAGGCAACCAGGGCAGTGCCTGGCAGTTAGTGAGGGGGGAGCCTCGGAGGCAGGATACCCCACCAGGAATCATCTGACTCCGCATGTCAGCCTGGCCAGTAGTGAGAACCCCGGAGAGACATCAGTGGGCCCAAGGGGGCCTTGCTGTCAGGTGGCAGCTGGAAGCCAGGCGACGGCTTGCTTGGAGCTGTCTTTGGCTCGAGGTTGGGAAGACATCACTTGAGGGCCTGGTTTCAGCCCAGATTTGAGAGTGACAGGACGGGCCCATGGTAGACAGCGGGTCAGGGTAGAGCCTTCAGGCCAGTGCACGGGGCTGGGCTGGGGACCTGGGAATGGGACGGACCCATCCTCGGCAGCCCTGAGGGCAGGGTCGCGACGGCACTGTGCTGCTTACAGGCTGGTGACTGGCTATAATGGGGGACGCAGCCAGGAATGGGCCCTGTGGAAGCGGGCCCTGGCCCATTTCTGGCCTTTGCCCACATAACCTCCCACCTGCGCAGGTGACACTGCCATTCCTTGGCACACACGTGCATCCCCCCCGGCCCCCCCATAGTGGGCATCCAGAGACCACATGCAGATGAGGTGCTGGGCTCCCTCAGGGACCCTAGGGTCCCAGTGAAGCAGGGGCAGCAAGCAGGACTCGGTCACGTGCTTTGTGCCTCTTGCTCCCTTGGTGACACCGCAGGTGCCTGTCTCTGGGGCGCTCTGCTCTGTGTGTCGATAGAGGCAGATGACACCCAAGTAGGAGAACTCAGCGAGGGAGCTAACAGCTTCCTGTGCTGGGGCTGTGCTCAGTGTCTTCCTATTGGGACCAGAAATTGCAGTCTCTGTGAATTGAGACACTTTGGGGCCTTCCAGAAGGCACTTGGACTCCAGGCAGGGCACAGGAAGCCTTGAGGGGTGTCCCTAGATAGCTGTCAGACCTCCCTCGAGCCCACAGTGGAGTGGGTCTCTGTCTGGCCCCTGCCCCTCAACCACAGCGGGCCCCGTGCTGAGGGTCTGCTCAGCCCTCAAGCCAGTGGAGGAGCCAGCTGGGCCCTTCCCTCCTACCCCCTCACCTTCCCACTCCCCGCACAGGTAAGTGAGGGTAAGGGGGGGCGCAGCCGGCGTTGGGCCCGCCATGGCACCCGGGCCCCCCCAAGCCCCTGAGGGGGGTGGTGGGCTAAGGGTGAGAGTTGGCAGGTAACGTACTGAGGAAACCCTCTGGGTGCCCGAATGGGGGGCACCCACCACCTGCTTGTGGGGCCCTCCCCTGCCCGCTGCCCCCCTCATCGCCTTCTCCTCTTGTCTCCTAGCTTCCGCCCTGCGCTGCCCGTCTCCTACCTGCAGGCCGAGCTGGCCTTCGAGGGCGAGGCCGCCTGCCGGGCCTTCCTAGAGCCCCTGGGCCTGGCCTACACGGGCCCGGACAACGCCAGCATCGACTGCCGCCTCAGCCTGGC
Source organism: Talpa europaea (assembly GCF_964194135.1). Lineage (NCBI taxonomy): Eukaryota > Metazoa > Chordata > Mammalia > Eulipotyphla > Talpidae > Talpa > Talpa europaea. The sequence goes on from NC_140084.1 coordinate 50,354,652, forward strand.
GCAGCTGTCAGCCTTCTGAGCACCGCGACGGGGCGGGGGGGGGGGGGGGGCAGGGCTGCGCCCCACAGCGCTGCCTCTGCGGAGTTTGTTTTTGAGCCATGGACTTGGGTTGTAAATTAATTCGTGGGGAGTGGGCTCCAGGAAGAGCCACCCTCCCTGCCCCCGTTTTCCCACCGGGGAGTCTGTACAGAGATTTTTTTCTACATTTTTATTTTTGGTCTCAGAGGGTCGGGATGGGGGGAGGGGGGCAGGACAGCAGGGGGTGGGGGGCACGGTCTGTAGGCTCGTCTCTCCACCCGGCACCTCCACTAATGCTGTCTCAGTGTTTTCTCTCTCTCTCTCTCGAGCTTGTACTCCGGCACCCGACCCGGCACGCTGGCCTGTCCCAAGCTGGGGGGCCAGCGGAAGAGGACCGGCCGCTCCGCCCGTGCCCGCTGCGGTGGGGACACCAGCACGCCCGCCCGCCGCCGCCTCCTCGGCCTCTCCACAGACTCTTGTTGCCCAGCCCTCCGGGGCCACAGTGTTTGGGGTGAGGGGAGCCACGTAGAGACTGTGCCCTGCCTTCGGCCCCCCACCCCAGAAACGCCGACGCCATCGCCACTGCCAGATCCCCACCGCCACAGCGCTCCGAGGACTCCGGAGGCCTTCGCGGGACCTCGCCGGCCGGCCGCCTCACCTGCAGTTGTATTAAGTTGTCTCGTGTCCCTCCTCCCTCCACCCCCAATGTCTCTCCTGGTTTTTTTCCTCCTTCCCTCCCTCCTCTTCCTGCCCCTCTCCTCCCTCGGTTCAGCACAGGTAAAGCAGTTCCCTCCCCTCCCACCTCCATGGATCACCAGCTCACGTCATGTTTCCTTCTCTTTTCTTTTTGTGTGTGTTTATTTCAGTTATTTTTTCTTCTTCCTCCCCTTTTCTTTTCGGCCCTCCCTCCCTCCCTCTTCTGCCATGTAACTGGAGGGCGTGCAATGCGTTTGCAAACAGCTGGACTGTCAGGCTGCTTTTTTTCCAGATGTTTCTCCTCTGCCCCCTCCCCTCCTCCCCCCTTTCCTTCTTCATTCTTTTCCTTGGAGCTCTGAGCACCATTTGAAGCTTGAGAGAAACCAAAATTAAAGAGAGAGTGAGAGAGAGAGCACACTTGTCCCCGCTGCTTGGCCTGGGCCTCCTTTGGGTCCCGGTCCTGTGTTCTGTGGGGGTTGAGAGCCAACAGGTGTCCCGTGGGGTCTGGACTATCCCTCCAGGGGGATCTCTGCCACTGGCTCGTATGTGTCGCCTGCCCTCCCCACGCGGCACAGCCAGAGTTTCCCCAGGGGCTGGTTGCCCAGCTCCTGCCCGGGGCTGAGCTCGGGCTTGGGGAGGCATACTGGGGAGCCCTGGGGCACCTTGGCCAGGGTGAGGTGGGGATGCAGCCCTTCTGGGGGCTGTAGCACTCTCAGGCCCTGGGCCTCCAGTCTCTGGCTCAGTTCCTGGGCCATGTTTTGCAGGGAGGGGGAAGGCGGGGCACAGAGAACGTGGGGATTCAGGAGCTCCAGGTTCCTAAAGCTCAGCCTCTGGGGTGCCTGAAGCCCCGGTACCACCCGTCTGAGGGCACCCACCGCAGCCTCCACCTCCCCAGGGCCGGCCAGGCGGAGCAGGGCCAGCGTCAGGTGCAGGGCCTGCGGGGGCACGTTGAATGCCTCGCAGGCCGGCGAGGCTCGGACCAGCTCTTCCTGGGCCCTGGCCACTGCTGCCTGCAGGTCAGGGTCGGTCACCATCAGCGCCACGAAGTGCGAGGGCCGGGGCTGCCGAGGGGCGGAGGCCCGGCTCGCGGAGCTGTCGAGACCCCACTCCGTTTCGGGGCCTTCGCCCGCGGGCCACCCTGGGGCCTCGGCCCTTGGCTCTGCAGCCCTGATGGCCGCGACAGTCCGCGCCCGTTCTGGCTGTGTCCCCCCGAAAGTCTGGCCTCCGGCCCCACTCAGCTCATGCTCCGGGGACTTCGTCGCCAGCCACGCCATGAACCCGGCTTCGGGGCCTCCGCCTTTCTGGGCCGGGGCTGTTCCGAGCTCCTCACGCGCCGGCTCTCGCGATCCTCCGGCTCCGGCGCCTCCCCGCGCGCCCCCGCCGTCCTGCGCCTCGTCGGTGCGGCGCGCGCCCTCCGCCCCAGCCCCGCCGCCGTGGGCCTCCGCCGTCCCGGGCGCGCCGCCGCCCGCCCCTCCGTCCCCGGGCGCGCCCCCGTGGTCCAGCACGTCCAGGATGGTGGGCCCGCGGCCGGCGGCCGAGCCCGAGCCGAAGACCAGGTCGGTGCGCGAGGCGCGGTCCCACACCAGGCGGCCGCGGTGGCGGAAGAAGCGCACGCGGTGCCGCGGCACGGCCAGCACGCCCGGCCCCAGCGCCGCCAGCGGCTCGTCCCAGCAGAAGGCGCCGAAGGGCTCCTCGCGCACGCCCAGGAAGCGGTCGACGTAGCCCACCGTGAAGTCGGCGGGGTCCAGGCGCGGGTCCCAGCGGATGCGCTGGATGACGGCCTCGGCCGTGCGCAGCGGCGGCTTCTTGGCCCCGGCTTCGGCGTCCGCCGCGGCCTCGGCCCCGCGGCTCGCCGCGGCCGGCGCCGGCGCCCCGGGGTGGGGCTGGCGGCAGCGGGCCCCGAAGCGGCAGCGGCCCTCCAGGAAGAAGCGGCAGGCCGCGGGCGGCGCGGGCTCCCCCGCAGGGGCCTCGGGGGGCGACCCCGGCTCCCCGGTCGCCGCCATGGGAGCCAGGGTGCGGCTGGCGCGCCCGGCCCGCCCAGACTGCCGGGCGCCGGGCGCCGGCCCCGCCCGAGGGGGTGACCCGCTGTGACGTCACGGGGATCCCGCCCGCGCCCCGCCCCCAGGAGCGCAGCCCGCGTTCTCGAGGGCCCTAACCCCGCCCCTCCGCGGCCGGGCGGCGGGCCCTTGTCACCCCTGCCCCGGGCGGTGGCCTCGCGCAGCAGCCCCGCCTCGCCGCCCCAGAGAACGTGGCGCGGCGCCCTGGCGCGCGGGGTTGGCGGTGCAGCCCCAGCGCCTCCGCGTCGTCGGGGGGTCGGGGTCCACCGCGGCCTCGAGCCGGGCCCCACCTTCTCACTCCCGCGCGCGGGCGGCCCTCCCCGCCCGGGCCCCGGCCCCGAGCCGCCGCCTCTGGGATTTGCGCGTGCCGCACCCTCCCTGGCCCCTCCGCGGCCCTCCGCGCGCCCGGCCCGCCCCGCGCGTGACTGGCACGGGCCCTCGGGTCTGCGGCGCGGGGCGCCAGGCGCCCTCCGTGGCCGGGACCCCGGACGCCCGCACGCTCGGTGTTTGGGGAGAAGGCCCGGGCCTCTCCCGGCCACTCGCGGGGCAGCCGCTCCCAGGGGAAAGGGCAGCTCCACCCGGGCAGGGCGCGCGGGCCACGCGGGCTCGCCCGCCTTCCCGGCCGCACCCTGGGGGGAGGCGGGCCGCCGGGGTGCGGGTCTGGCCCGCGGCGGCGCTCCGTTCACAAAGACGGTGAAAGGCGGCCGCGTCGGACCCCCGCCTCCCAGGAGGGCGCCACCCAGCCACGCCCTGGGGGCTGCCTCTCGCCTCCGCCCGGCGCTCCTCTGAGGGACCCCGCCGGCCGGGCCAGCCTCCGCGGGCGCCGGAACTCCAGGGGACGCCCCTGGTTCTGAAAGGCGCCAGGACCCCGTCAACTCCCCACCCCGTTACTCCGCCCACGTGCAAAGGGAGCAGACATCGCCCGAGGCACAGACCGTGGCCATTTATGTATAAAGAAGTGGGGAGTCGCACGGAAGGGCGCGGGGGGTGGGGGTGCCTACAGGCCGATGACGTCGTCCAGCTCGAGGTCCGCGTTGGGGCGGCAGCGCGCCCTGGAGTGCTGCGTGCCGGAACCGGGGTGCACGTCGGGCTTGGCGGCGGCAGCCACGGGGCGCTCTGCATCCATGACGCCCAGCACCGCGTCCAGCATGGAGGGGCCCAGATCCAGGTGGAAGGACAGCAGCGGGTCGGCGGGCGCCGGGGCGCGCAGGGCGGGCGGCGGCGGCTGCGCAACGGCGGGCGGGGGCCCGGAGCACGGGGCCCCGGCGGGAGGCGCCCCCGGCTCGGGGGGCGGCCCGCCGCCGTGGCGGCTCAAGAACGACGTGTCCCCGAAGGCGTCGCCGCCGCGCCCCACGTGCAGGGTATGCCGAAAGTCGCCGAGGGGCGCGGAGATGGACAGGGCGCCGCGCTCCGGCCGCTTCTTAGGCTGCGCGGGGCCCAGCTGCTTCAGCACCGGCATCTGCAGGGAAGGGTTAGGCGGGGAAGAGGCGAGTCAGCGAGGCCGCCACCCCGAGCTCCAGACGCCCCCTTCCCTGGCCCCATCTAGCCAGCCCTGCAAAAGACCAGGTGAAGATGGTGTGATTGCTCCCATTTTACAGGCAGGAAAACTGAGGCTTCAGAGGTCCCAGGCCTCAGGTGCTTGATTGAAATCTCAGGGTCAAACCTACGCATACCCCTGACCACCCCGCTGTGCTGATTCGCTAGGTACTGACTCCTGAATGTTCAACAGAAAGCAGGAAAAGGGCAGCTTGCTGCATGGACGCCCCCTAAAGACCAGGGCACTTGTTTGTCAAAGATGGATATTCCCAGGTCCCTCTCATGAAGACTGCCTGATTCTGTCTTTCAGGAGCAGGGGACAGTGCCCAGTGCCCACCACACTTCCAGGGGTGCCCAAGATATTAAATTTATTCTAAAATAAATGCATGGTTTATGCTTGTCTTTGTATATAGAACGAAGTATACATACAAAGTATATACACTATATACAAAGTATATATACTATATGCAAAGTATAAATACATACACTGCCATTTTGTTTCTATCTCTGCATAGCTGTCATCTGTTCTCTATAGCTATAATCCATATCATCTATCAAGATCTAAATATCTATATCATCTATTGTATTGCCCATCATCTATATCTAATATCTATATCATCCATCTATATTTATATGTAGCACCTACCTACATCTACAGATCTATACCGATCTATATGTCTATTTCTATAAAAAGAAACCTGAAGGCTTTGTTACGATGCAGGCCTGTATTGTGCAATTTTACATTCAGGAAATTTAGGATGAACCTGAGACTGTGCCTATTTACACAGCGTCCTATAATGGGGAGTGTCTGGTTTTGAAAGAGAGGCTATATTGCCTGCCTTTTTGAATGACAAAACTAATTTCCCTGGGGTACAGAAATGGCCAGAATGGCATGGACTCAAAGCTGGGCACTCGTGAATCATAAACCAGGCATCCTATTGTGGCTCTGCCAGTTGCAAGGTAAATAGGAAGGCCTGCCAACCTTTGCCCAATTCCTGGAACTGGGCTGTTTCTATGAAACTTCTGGGAGGGACTTTGATGACCTTGTGCGTCTGTTTTCACAGCCGCTGTTATTATTGTAACGAAGACTTTTTTCTCTGGGAACCCACGCCTCACCCTTTGCCGCCTGTGTGAATTGGAATAAATTACCGGACATGGCCTCTACTCGTCTGTGTCTTCTCCGTAAAACAGGTAAAATCACCCTGCCTTTCTGTGGGGCACACAGAACATCTCAAAGAGACTATTTCTGATAGTGTCCACCCACTGATAGTGCCCTCGTTGGGGAGGCGACCATCCTCAGACAGCTACTGTGGGACAAATTTTAGATCCAATTAAACACTGCTGGGAAGGCAAAGCAGCCAGCACTGTTCTCTCAGGAACCAGCATGCCGGGAAAGATCAGTGGCAATGTGGAGAGAAATCAAAGCCAAAAGAATTTCAAATATTATTGTCTCTAGCCATCCACTAGGGATAAGTTCCAGGACCCCAAGGGCGACCCAAATCCATGGTGGCTAAAGCCCCTATATACAGTGTCTGCACACACCCTATGCACCTCCTGTATATGCTTCAGAGCACCCCTAGATGGCTCATGGTGCCCAGCACAGTGCCATTGTGGTCTGAATAGGCGCTACATGGTGTTATTTAGGGAATGACAAGAAAGGAAAATGTATGTGTTCAGTACAGAAGTCACCGTCCTAAGTGTTGCTACATAGTAAGGATTGTCCATCCAGGGTTGGCTGAATCCAGATGTAGAACTGGTGCAGCTACAGAGGGCTGACTGTGACTGTGGCTGGACGTGTCCTCTCCCCCTCCCCAAACACACACACACTCTTTCTCTTTCTCTCTCTCTCTCTCTCTCACACACACACACATACTTTATTTCCCTAGAAAACTAGGCTTGATTTACCTCTTCTGCCATGTTTCTCAAATTTCTCCAACCTCAAGGTGGTTGAATAAATGTTTTGATGGCAACCTGGCAGACAATTGGCGTCCCTCCCCCTTCACCCCTGCAAAATTAAGACACCCATGACACATCAGAACCTCTTTGTAAGACTTGGCGGGCTGTTGCCCATGGGGATTTAGCACAGGACCTGTTACACAGCAAGTGCTCAGTACATGCTCCTAGGACTCCCACTTCAGATCAAGCAAGGCGCTCAGAGAGGGTATGTGACTTACTCAAGGTCACAAAGGCACAGTGTGGGACTGCACAGCCCAGAGTTTCTGCTTCCACTGCTGACCCCTCCCTGGACAGCTCTTAGCTTCTGCCCCCCATTCAGCCCCCCTGATACCCTCATTCATACAAGGCCTGATGCCTGCCATCCTCCAGCACCCTGACCTGCATTTCCATTCCACAGGACCCTGAACTGACTTCCTCAACCTTTACCCACAATTGACAAAGCTGACAAGCCGGACTCAGAATGCCTGTTGCACTTTCCAAAGACTTATTTTGGGCCAGGCACCAGTTCCCACCGAGGAATGAGCTCGTTAAATACTCAGAACAACCTAATGAGGGGGAAGACTATTATTAGAATGTGTGTTTTACAGCTGTGGAGGCTGCGGCATAGAGAGGGTAAGTAACCTGCCCTGGGTCACACAGCATTTGCAAATGTTGGGGGCCAGATTTGATATTATATCAGTCAGCAGATATTATATTGCTCATGCCCCTCCCCCCCAACAGGATAGGGCAGCAGCTGCTGGCATCTCTATGGCAAACACTGATTTATTATAAAGGTCAGGGATTTTCTTATAGCCTTGTCTCTGTTTGTTTTCTTCTCTTTTTTCTTTCCATTGCAGGGAACCATGAGTTAGAAAGCGCTTTTGAATGCCAACCCCCCCCCCCCCTGCTTAGAACTAGATGCATGTCACACCAAGCTCAGCCTCCAGACCTCTTAAAACAGTAGGCCTGCTCCCTCCAGCCCGGGAGCTCAGGAAAATGTCTGAAGGCCTGGCTTCCACAGAAGGGCTGTTGTTTGTGACCGATGGGAACCCAGCGAGTCCCTGACCCCGTGGCCTCCTATCACTGTGGCCGCCCCCTTCTCACCCGCAGCTGGAAGGGTGGGAGGCACAGCTGGTTCAACTCAGTCCTCCCCAGGCCACATCCCGCCAGCGCGGAAATAGCAACCCGCTCCAGATCCAGCCCAACTGGTTCTCAGCCTTTTGGGAGAGGCCAGAAAGCACTGCGGCCTAGGGGGCCAGGACCCCTGGAGAGGGGGGACCCCAGCCCCTGGGGGCTGCAGGGCACGCTGCCTGAGTCCACGTGGCCGTGGCTGTGACTTCAGCAGTCACCGTCTCCTTGGCCGTCTGTCCCGCTCCGGTGCAGACCCGACCCGGACCGGCCGCCGCCCCTTACCTCCGGAGCTACTGCCGCGCCGGCGGGCGGCTCTAGCGCTCAGGCTCAAGCTGGGCCACCCCTCCTCTCCAGAGCCCGCCTCTGCCTGCGAGTCCCCGGCGCTCGCCTTCTTCCTCCTTCCTCCGGGCGGGACTCACCTGGCAAAGGAAGTATCATGTGGGACCTCGAGGGGGAACCAGGACCCAGGTGTCCGCTCTCCAGGGTCGCCTCATCAGCCCCCCTCTTCCAGCTGCCAAGGGTCCTGGCTCTCTTACTCCTCCCAGCCTGGGGTAAAGGTTCAAACCCTCCCCTCCCCCTTAGACCTAGGAATCCAGGCCCCCAGCCCCCTTCCCTCATTCCAGAAATTAGGGTCCCATACCTTCTCCCCTTAAACCCTTTGGAGCCCGAGCCCCTCCACCCCCAGTCCAGGAGCCTAGCTGCACCCCTGGGGCCTGGCATGGATCCCCTATTTACCTGCGCCGGGCTCTAAAGCGTCAGCCCCTCCCGGGGGCCATGGTCAGAGCCCAGTGGGCCCGGAGCCACCGCCCAGACTGGCTTGGTCGTCTGGGGCAGAGAGGGTGCGGGCGCTCGCCCCTCCCAACCTTCTGTATTCCCCCAAAAAGTTTGCCTCCAGGATTTAAAGGCCTAGAAAGCAGCAGTGGAAAAGTGGAGGCCCCTCCGGCTGAATGTGGGGGCGGGAGGAGGCCGGGGCCGAGCGCAGAGCACGCCGAGCGGGAGGGGGATGGACGGGCGCGCCCCCAGCCGGCCCCTCCCCTGCCGGCCTGGAATTTCCTGAAACTGGGGAAGTCTGGCTTTTTCGAAGAGTAATTTCTTCCAGATTGCAGCTCCGCAGCTGTTGGGGGAGTGTGTGGTGTTTGGAGAAAGAGAGACAGGGAGAGGGAGGGAGAGAGAGGGAGAGGAAGGGAGAGAGAGGGAGAGGGACGGGGAAGGGGTGAAAGAGAGGGAGGGGAAGAGAGAGACAGACAGAGAGAGAGAGAGAGAGAGAGAGAGAGAGAGAGAGAGAGAGAGAGAGAGAGAGAGAGAGAAGCAGGCAGTCTGCGGGGTGCAGCCCTCCCCACCCTTGCAGGGAGCTCCCTGGGTGAGTGTCCTTGTCTGAAGCTCTTGCTCAGGAAGGCCCTTCCACCCCGCTGAGCCCCTGTCACTGTGGCCAGAAGAGGGTCACATCTGGGTTTCAGGAAGACCCCTCCGCAGCCAGGATGACTGGGGGGTGGGGAAGAAGAGGGTGGCTCCTCCAAGGTGGAGGCTGACTCAGTAGAGTGAGAGTGTGTGTGTGTGTTAGTAGTAGCAGCAGCAGCAGCAGCAGCAGTAGTAGCAGCAGCAGCAGCAGTAGTAGTAGCAGCAGCAGCAGTAGTAGTAGCAGCAGCAGCAGCAGTAGTAGCAGCAGCACCAGCAGCAGTAGTAGTAGCAGCAGCAGTAGTAGTAGTAGCAGCAGCAGCAGCAGCAGCAGCAGCAAGACAAGGAGGAGGTCAGGGAGGAGGCTGGCTCGGTAGGGGTACGAGTGTATGTTTGAGGTGTGTGCGGTGGACAGAGACCTAGGCAGGAGGAGGTCGGCTCAGTTGGGCTGCGTGTGCACACGAGAGTGTGGATGTGTGTATGGTGGTGAGTAGAGGCGGGGAGGAGGCCGGCTCAGCTGGGAGCTGGGGCTGTGGGTCTGAAGAGACAGTGTCCTTTGACAAGCAAGGGAGCTGCATCGGGAGGAGAGCTTCATTCCTCTTCATGGCCAGGCGCTAGCCCATGGGGTGGGTGGAGCACATTCGAAGATCGATGCTGTTTTCATGAAACACCTTTTTGAAAAATGCATGCCTAGAAATCCCTAATGAAACTATCCAACTTCAACTAAAGACGGGGTGAGGATGTGATGGTCCTGTTGGGGCCTGAGCAAAAGGAAAGTCAATAGCACCAACCCAGTCTTCATTTAAAATGTGACATAGCATCTGTTGTAGATTGTTATTTATTATTTTTTCACACGCTGCAGTCATTATGGTGTTGTTTATCCTGGTTACTGAATCTTCGCTGCCTCCTTGATTTTTCCTTTGCCTTACCCTAGTCCTGGCCCCAGCAAGGTGCAGGGAACCTGAGGAAGGACCTGAGCTGAGGTGAGGTGGAGACCCCAGTGGGGTTCAGGAGGCAGGCTTCCCTGGCCTTGGAGCCAAAAGAACAGGGTTTCAAAAGAGAGGTACTAAGATTGAGAACCTCTAAACCCCCATGATTTAAACCACCCACACTTACTATTTCACAGTTTCTGCGAGTCAGCAGCACCTGCTGGGTCCTGAGGGTCTCTGGAGGCTGAAATGCGCATGTCCAACAGGTAGGGCCCTGCCTTGGGAGGAGAGCCCTCCCAACTCTCCTCGGACCCAGGACCAGTCTGTGTGTCCCTGGCTCTTGCTGGCTGTCAGTCAGGCAGCTGGTCTACTGCTAGGGGCTGCCTGCAGCCTTTACTTGGCTCACCCCAGTGATATATGCCAAGTCCCCCCGATTTGTCAAATCTCCCTCATTTGCCATTTTCCTCCATCTCTCTCTCCTGCCTGCAGCCTGAGAGGGCCCAGGCGTTGAATGGCCATGTGGTTTGACTGGGCCACCGGAGAGCCCTGCCGGGAGACAGAACCCTTGTGTGGGTGCCCTATAGCTCCCCTACATGTATCCACACACATATGTCCACACACATATTAAGATACATAATTACGATGTCTAAAGATTAAGGTACCTATCTTCATATATAAGATGTTATATATAGCTTTACACAATTATACTTATAATTACTGATACCAACATGCCATAGTAATGCACATCTCCACCTGGCATACCTGTCTGTTAGATCAGCAATATGTGTCTATTAATACATGTGCACATCCACGATGCAGAAACTTACATTATACACAGATAACACACACCTACTCTATCATTGTACAATGAATCCTTGTCACTTGGTAATCAGTAAAACTTTATATATATTTATATTTATACACAATTGATTTCGAGGGCTGGATCTGGCGACGAGGGCAGAGAAGTGCAAATCCACGTGGCAGCCGGGAAACTGTCCTCCAGGAGGCGGGACTAGGCACTGCTGTCTAGGGAGAATTCCCTCTTCCTCTGGGAAGCCCACAGTTTGCTCTTAATGCCTTTCAACTGATGAGATGGGGCCCACCCACAGTCTCAAAGGTAAGGGATGTCAGCCGCACCCACAAAGGCACCCCAGGATATTGTCTACTGAATGACCAAAAAGCAACCCTCCCATGGGCTAATCTCCCTGTTTTCACGGCTCTAGATTAAATCCCATCCACAAAGTCCCTTTGCCACTTGACATAACAGATCCGTAGGTTTGGGGATTTGTGCGCCTTTAGAAGGGCATTCTGTCCAACCCCAGGACGCCCCCAGGCAGGGGCTGGGGGGCTGGGCCACCCCTGGGTGGGCAGCCTGGAGGAGGAGCAGGTGTGATTCCAGGCCCAAAGAGAGGTGAGGACAGTTTCTGAGGGTGACCTGGCAGCCCCTCTTGCTGGTGCTCAGAAGAACTCTGCCCCTTTGAAATCGTTAATAATTTTGAACAAGGAACCTCCATTTTCTTTTGCATCGTGTGCCACAAATCACATAGCTGGCTCTGGACTGAAGTGTCGCAGAGCAGAGGCCTGGGATGGGCATCTGAGAAGGTTGGCTTGGCAGAGATAAGAGGAGAGAAAGGGTCTTAGACAAGGCCATGTAGCAGTCAGAGAGGAAAGGAGGCTGGGGGAAGAAGGGACATATCTGAAGTGTGTTCCAGAAGCCCAGGGAGGGTAAGGAGGATGCACAGGTCCTCCTGGCCAGCTCTATGGCAACCCAGCATGATAAGAAGATCCATTGGCTTTGGTAACATCCCAGAGGCCCTGGTGGCAGCAGAAGCCAGATGGTGGCAGGAAGGCAAAGTCCAGACAGGAGGCAAGGGGGTGGGCAGGACTCGGCAGAGAAGGGGGGTGGGGGGGGGAGAGAGGGAGAAGAGAGAGAGAAAGAGAGAGGAAGAGAGAAAGAGGAAGAGAGAGAGAGAGAGAGGAGGAGGGAGGCAGGGGGATAGAGAGGTCATTTGGAGGAAGATGGAGTTCATAAAAGGAATTTTGTTTCTCTGGTCAGTTTAGATATATTTGCCACTATTTTGTTTCATTGTGGACAAGGTAATTTTTAGTTACATAGACAAATGAACACATTTATATAGAGAAACACAAAGAATCTTCTCTAACCGGTGTTGATGACCTACTCTAATCCCCATCTCATGTATCCTCTGGAATGAGTTTGGGATGTGCACATCCCCAGAGGGCTGGGATCTTACAAACACATACCAGGGGTCTCCGCCTGGCACCATTGTCATCAGGACAGGATGGCTTTGTTGTGGGGTGTCCTGCTCTTCATCTGGGGGCCTGTCCCTCCTTTGCACTGCAGGAAGTTAAGCAGCCTCCCTGGGCTCTGTCCACTAGGGGTCAATAGAGGATCCTCCCCCCACCCTGGGCTCCCACAATGTTTCCAAAGCCCTGCTGTGGTGGGGTATTGAGATGGTTTCCAAAGAAAACATGTCATGCATTTTACATAAGCAAATAGGAACACCTGCTGGGGGTCAGGGGGTGGGGGAGTGGGGGACACCACTGTTTACCTGCTGAGCAGTTTGTTTTGGGAACCATTCATTTTTACTATGGACAATTTTTTTTTTTTTAATGAAAGGTTTTTTTTTTTTTTTTTAAGAGGCACGTATTTTATTTATTTATTTATTTATTTATTTATTTATTTATTTGTTTGTTTGTTTTTGTTTATACATGCACTGGGTACAGGCAGAAGCGCGGGAGGGCGAGAGAATTCACCAGAGCCAGAGCGGGGAGCAGAGCAGGCAGAAGGACCGAAGGACACTGCTGAGGGGAGCAGCGGGCGGCAGGAGAGGTCTGCGTGCCATGTGGGACCCTCCTCCGGTGGCCGGGGAGCAGCCGGGGATTGAACCGGCGCCGCAGAGGCCACGGGCAGCTTTGCAACCCAGCGCTCAACCGCTGCACCACCGGGGAGGTATGGACAAATTTTTAAAGGTGTGAGCTGTGACCTTATCTCAGCACAGCACAGAAAGTCTGTAACAGCAGCTATGAGGATAACAAGAGCACTCACAGCCACTGACAGTTCCCAATTTCTTCGAATCTACCAGGAGCTGGTCTAGTCTTTTCCTTCTGCACCTTCATTTAAAACTTGCAATGATTCTATGGCAGGAGGTTTGATAATATTATCCTCATTTACAGATGGGGAAACTGAGGCACAAAATTCTTTCTTTTCCCCCCAGGCATTTAGTTAATGCAGCTGCCAAGTTGTACAGGAGCTTTGAAGCTGTGTCTGGCAGACTAGACTGGCTGTGACAAGGAGAGATGGAAGATACAGGATGCAGGGGATTGTGGTCGAGAGGACCCCAGAGCAGGGAAGACAGTTCAACAGAATTTTCTGGGATGATAGACAAGTCCTGTTATCACTGCCTAATATGGACATTTGAAATGTGGCTAGTGGGGCTGAAAATGGAAAATTAAATTTTATTTAATTTGTGTTGATTTAAGGGGAAGTAAGCACTGGTTACCAGATGCCCTTTTTCTCTGGTCCCAGTGCTGCCAGCCCATGTCTGGAACATTTAAGGGCAGGTCAGCTGAGGGGAGGAAGAGGGAGGAGAGAGATAGAGAGAGACAGAGAGAGACAGAGCGCGAGAGAGCCTTGCCTGCAGAAGGAGCCTTGGGTGAAGTCGTGGCCAGAACTGGACTGCAGCCAAACTGCCCTCTTCCAAGGACAGCTGAGCCCTGTCTCTGGAACTCCCCCTCATGGATCTCAGCTCCTGCCTCCTCCCAGCAGAGCCACCTTCCAGTGCCATAGCCCCTGAAGCTCAGCATATCTGCAGTTCCCCCTTCTTGGCTTTCCACCCCACTAGGAAAAGTCCTGCAGTCCTGCTTCTTGGTGTGATTGGCAGAGCCGAAGGGGGAGGGAGGAGCCAAGAAATAGGTGTTCCCAGTTCCTGATCAAGGCCTGCCAGCGTCAGTCTTCTCTTGTGGGCAGTGGAGGGGATTGCTGTGATTCCTTCTGCATTGATGCTCACTCTGGGCAGGTAAGATTGTGGCAAGAACCCATGCATTGGTGTTAGACAGGCTGGACTTTGCATTCTGGTGCCAACTCCTGGCTGTGTGCCCTCCCCAAAAGTCACTTTTGGGGCCTCCGTGGTGGCCTAGGGGTTAAGTCTCAGCACTATAACCATGACAGCCTGAGTTCAATGCCCGGCCAGGGAGCTGACCCCCATGGTGCAGCAGACCTCTCCTGTCTCCCCGCTGCTCCCCTCAGCAGTGCATTTCAGTAGATCCGCCTGTTCTGTTCCCTACTCTGTCTCTGATGAATCCTCTCACCCACCCCCACCGCACCTCTGGTCTACACCCCAGTTCTTCAAAGCCAAAAAAAAAAAGCAGAGAGGCAAAGTCACTTTCCCAAATACACAGAGCTAGCAAGAGGCAGGTTGAAGTTTTGCAAAGAATTTGGTGTGACCCCAAGTCTGCTAGCTTTTGTTCATACCCAGCAGCTGTGTCCTGCACTGGTCTGGTAAGAGACAGTCTTGGGAGGGTAGGGAGAGCTCACGTTATATCACACCCTGGTCTGTTCTGTGGCTGCCATGCTGTGTGTGGGAGGGGCCAACATCCTGAGGATCTGAATTCCATCTCTGTTCAAGACGCACGGGCAGTCTGAATCAATATCAACTCATTCTCTGACTGAATATTATGTCAGAATACTGCATGGAGGCTATTTTGGACTCAGTTTATGCAAACTTGCCAGCTGAACACCCTCAAAGAGTGAAAGATATGGCTCCCGTAGACTCTGACCATGGTGCTGAACAAGAATCTAATGGCGAGGCCCCAGTCAGCACAGTGGACAGCAACAGCAGAACCCACTCTCCTGGAATTGGGTACTGCTGGGTGCAATAGGGTGGGTGTCTCGTTTGGGGGGACACTAGGGGTTGTAGTGAGTGATGCCACTTCCATTCATATCCCTTGAATCCTGGACTTGTGAATGAATCAGGATTATTGCAAAACCAGCACCATATAGTCAATGCTGACTGTGTGTAATATACAGTTGTTCCTTGTAGAGACCCTGGCACCAACCCTGCAAGGTACTGTCACCTCGTTGACACTGTGACAGTTTCTCGTGGGGCTTTCCACTGTTCTGTCAAGCCAGTCCTCAGGACACATGACCAGTGAATCCCATGAGCGTGGGTGCGTTGCCCCACTTTTTTGGGAATTGAGTTCCTTGGTCAGAAGCAATGTTGTGTGGGGCCTCCCCGGTGGCGCAGTGGTTGAGCGCTGGGTTGTGAAGCTGCCAGCGACCTCTGCGGCGCCGGCTCGATCCCCGGCTGCTCCCCGGCCACCGGAGGAGGGTCCCACATGGCGCGCAGACCTCTCCTGCCGCCCGCTGCTCCCCTCAGCGGTGTGCTTCGGTCTTTCTGCCTGCTCTGCTCCCCGCTCTGGCTCTGGTGAATTCTCTCACCCTCCCGTGCTTCTGAATGTACCCAGTGCATGTATAAACAAAAAACAAACAAAGAAATAAAAAAAAAATGCCTCTAAAAAAAAAAAAGAAGCAATGCTGTGTGGGATAGCATGGTTGCAAACAAGCTGTTCTATAAGTCTGATGATAGTAGTTTTGGCAGCAGCATTGTGTGTAGGAAAGACAAGCGTATATGCAGATTAAGTGTCAATTGCAGTAAGGACGAAGCACTGCCCCTTCCATGATGAAGAGTCCATTGTCATCAATCTGCCACTGGGTGGCTGCCTGATCACCCCTGGGAATGGTGCCACACCAGGGCTCAGGGTGGTCTCTGCTGCTGCAGACTGGACACTCAGTGGTGTCTGTCGCAGGCCAGCCTGGTGAGTAGAAGTCTATTTTGCTGAGCCTCTGTAACCAGAAGGCTGGAGTTCAGGCCACCTGTCACTGCCAAATGCCAATAAAGTGGAAACAGGAATTGAATCTTTAAGATGCTCTTCAATCTGGCAGCCGGCGACCGGGAAGATGGGGGTAACACCCTAAAGAAGCCGCCTTCGCATTTCATCTACAGCTGGCTCTTTACAGTGCGCTGACCAAAGGCAGTCCAGCAGTGGGCAGGCTTCTCTGCTGCCAGGAGCTGGTGATGTCCACCCAGAGTTCCTTATCGCCCTCCTGGACACTGGCCTCAGGCTCGGCCCCCAGTGCTAAGGCTGGGCTGCAGATAGCACTGCTCCCCACACCCCTCCAGACATGTCCTCGGGCCGGAAAATTAGCTCAGAGCAGACAGGCCATAACAATGGGTGTGCAGATTTCCTACTATGCATTCTCCCACCCCCCCCCCTTATTGAGGTGACATCGGTTTACAACACTGTATATGATTTAGGGGATTAGGTTCATACCTCATCAGATGTATGTTTCCATCCCACCCCCACCATCCAAGCACCCAGATTCCTCTACCCTAGATCATGGCACCCCCTCAACCTTTGTTCCCACGCTGTCCCCCCTTCCGTCTAAATATATATTTCTCTTGTATGTTTGAGCTTCCTCCACACTGCCTGGCCCACAGCTCCCAAAATGCTTGAATTTCCTAAGTGTTGACTTTCCTGAGTGAGCAAGGTGTCTTTTGTTACTGCAAATGAGGTGGCTTTAAGTCCCACTTAAGGGTGGAGGCAGATTGCCAGAGAACCAACCTTGTGATCAGAGGGTTAGTATTTCTCATCCTCCACACCCTGATCTCCTAGGAGGGAAGAAGGGCCGGAAGTTGAATCAATGGCCAGTGGACAACTATTTAATCATTCTCATGCCTGAGTTATGATGCCTCCATAAAAATCCAAGAGAAGGAGATTCAGAGAAATCCCAGGCTGGGGACCTTTGGAGAGCTGAGGACCGTGGTACAGGGGCACAGAGGGTGGTACAGAGAGGGCACAGAGCTCTGCAACATCCCCCCGTCCCTTGCCCTGTGCATCTCTTCATCTGGCTCTTCCTGAGTATGTTCTCTTGTAGCAAGTAAACCAGGGAGCTAGCATGTAAGTGGCTTTCCTGAGTTCTCTTGAGCCACTCTAGCCAATTAATTGGACGCAAAGAAGGAGTCATGGAAACTATGGCAGTCTAATTAATACTGGGGTGAAAGAATTCATCAGAGACAGAGTGGAAGACGAAGCAGGTTGACTTACTGAAATGCCCTGAGAGGGAGCGGGGTGAGATGGGAGATACCCTTCCGCCTGCGAAGAGAGATTTGAGGGTCTCTTTTGTACTCTGTTTTCATGGAACTTTCCAACTTGGGCATGGCTTTGCACTAGTTATCTGCTGGGATGTCTGGTCTTGGGCACCGGTCTTCAGTAGGGAATGTGCCCTGGTCCTGCTTCTGCATTCCGGGAGCTGGTCTGCTGTTTCTGGTGAGGCCATGGGTCTTATGGCCCGATTTCCATGGCAACCGTATAGCTTGCCTTCTCTATTCAAGCCTCCTGAACTTGCCTGCTGGGCAAGGAGTGGGGACTTAGTGGGTCCTTGGGGCTACTAGGGGGGTAATGGGCTTCACAGATACCCCCTGAATCACACCCTGACACGGGGGCTTCGCCCAGACCAGGGTGCAGCTGCCCTGGTGGCTGTGACCCCAGAACCTCCCTTGTGGTGGACAGAGAGCAGTTCCCCAGGTTCTACTTTTCCTCCCCCGCACCAGGCCGCAGTGTCCAGTCCACGCAGACACCGTGACTCACACCTGGCGCCTCACGCCCTCTCCCTGACCCGCTGCACTGAACCCGCGGGGCCCGTGGTGTGCAAAGCGACCGACCCCTCTTCCTTTCCGCGTCCCTCCGTTATTGGATCTGTCCTCGCTGAACCGCCCACCGTCTTATTCAGGTATTCGCTGACGCTCCCTGGCTGCTCACAAAGGTGCCCCAGGCTCTCCCAGCAAAGAAACACCGGGACCTGCAGACCACGACTCCGGGCGCCACCGACTGTGCCGTCCAGGATGTCGGGTCGCGGCGCCCTGGCTAGGAGAGCCCCGAGTCGCTGTGATGGGAGGTGGGTGTTCACGGGGTCAGACCCTGGACGGCTCGGCTTAAAACGGAACCTTACCCGGGGAGCCACTAGGCGGCGCAAGTGTCTCCTGCTCACTTCAAAGAAAAGCTAGAAACCTGTTGCAGAAGGCCTGCTGTTAGCGTTCAGTTGCGTTTTATTCTTTTTTCAAAAGGCTTATCTATGTATGCAAGAGCTGGGGTGTAAGCCAGAGGAATGGGGGTGAGAGGAGACAGAGTGGGGAGCAGAACAGGTCAATCTACCGAAATCCACTGCTGAGGGGAGCAGTGGAGAGACAGGAGAGGTCTGCTGCGCCATGTGTTAGCTCCCTAGCAGGGGATCGAACTCGTGCTGCAGTGGCTGCGGACAGCTCCATAGTGCTGATGTGTAACCCCTCCCGCCACCAGGGAGGCCCCTCTGTTGCATTTTAAAAGACTATTTAAACATGAAGCCTCAAAGCAGCTGTTACTATCGTGCAAATGCTGTTTGGTTCCGTCCAAACACTCCCATCTAGTCCTTGCACACACTCTCCGTGGCACATCTTAATCTTGATTCTGTTTGGGCCTATCTGGTGGCACAGGGGTTGTGTTAGCATTATCAAGGTGTCGCCAGCCACTGCGGCCTGAGTTCCATCCCCAGCCGGGGAGCTGACCCACATGGCACAGCAGAAAGACTACACAGCAGTGCCCAGTGGCACAAAAAACACGCTTCCAGGTGGTTGTGCACTTTGACTTGATCTGATCTCTTACCAAAACCTGGAGCTGCAGATAAAGTGAACAGCTGATGCTGCTTTAAAGTCAAATTACTCAAAATTGGAGGGATTCAAAAGCAGGATCCTGGTTTAGTCAGGAATCCTCTACGGAGTTCCAAAGCGGCTTGCTGAAGAGAGACTGGGCTGTTATTAGCCCTCTCTGAGATCGGAGAGAAGGCGCCCGGAGCTGAGGAGCCAGCTTGGAATGGGAGCTGAGTGCAGGGTGGTCAGCAACTGGGCAACGGAGGGACCAAAGGCAACGATATTGTGCACAAAATTTAAAGAAACGCCAGAGAATGGCTGATCCTCCCCAGCTGTGCACATTCATCACTGTTTTGTTTCCTGACAAGCAACATTTTGCAGCTCCCTTTGAACTGCCCTTTCACTTACAAACCCACAAAGGCTTCCCTCCCACCTCACGCCTCCTCAGGAACCACCAGTGGCTTCTACCCTGTTCCCTGAGCCCCTCCCTCTCCCCACGCTCGCTGTGTCCGACACCCCCTCCCCATTGCATGCCTTCTGCCCTGGGGACATGGTGTCTGGAGAAGGCGAGAGTCCGCCAGAGCGTGGCTGCCACTTCCCTCCTGTGTCTGGGACTCCAGGCTGGTGTGCCTCTCGGGAAGGACTGTGCTTGCTGAGCAGGCTGCTCTGCCCGCAGACCCAGGCCCGCAGCACGTGAGGCCTCCCTGCCCGGCAGCCATGGGTCCAGACCTGCAGGCACTCCCAGTGCTGTCCCTGGGCACTGGCTGGGTCTGGGCGCTTAGGTCTCAGAGGTGCCAGGTGGGGCTGGGGCACTAGGCCTGCACCAGGCAGAGGTGGGGTTCAGGCCAGAATCGTAAAGCACATAGGCCTCGTGTCTGCAGGGGTGCAGGTGCCTGAGCCTGATTATCTCCTCCCTGAACAAAGTCACCACAGGGCCTTGAGCATGAGGTCAGAGAAGCCTCAGGTCTATGCCCTGGAGTTGGGCCCCACCCATCCCAGGAGGTCACACCACTGACTGCAGATCCTTGAGCCCCATCACACAGCTCCTGGCTGAGCCCAGGCCCCAAGTCCTTCCCAAAGACACGGCTCTGCCTGAGCTCTCCTAGGCAACCTCTTCCTTGGGCTGTGACCCTCCACAGCCCTGGGCCATCCCTTCCAAGTCCAGGTCCCCTCTCTGGCCCTTGCTCTGTGCTGGCTGCTGCCCCCGGGGTTGTGTCCCTGGGCCTCAGCAGCTCCAGAGCAGACCAGGGCCTCAGGCTTCAGGCTCCATGTGAGCAGGTGAGCCGAAATGTCAGCCGAGGCCACCGGACAGTTCAGCCTCCAGTGGATGCCGTTCACCCCCTAGAAGAACCAGAACCCTAAAAGGTGTCAAGAACGCAGGGCCACTGGAGGACAGACCTGGAGCTGTGAGAGATTTCACATGTCAAGGACACACATGGAGACCCAGGAGGGAGGCACGGACTTCCTGTGTGGACAGGCCTTCTGTGCCGGACATAGGTCCAGACAGGACTCCAGCCCCCTTCCCTGCAAACTGAACCCCCCAAGCAGCCCGTCCGCCCCGCTCAGACAACACAATTGCTCTCCAGCGCGTTCCCAGCCTCGGAGTAGCAGTTGAAATTAGGAGGTTCGAGAGCGTGAAAGTCCTCCTGTCCCAGCTCATCCTGTCCCCCACTAACCCGCGGGATCCTGACCAGAGCTACAAGAGCTCACCCGGCTAAGGGGGTTGGGGGGCGCCGGGATCCAGAACTGGGGTTAACGGCCCGCGCTTTCTGAAAAAGCAGAAGTCACAGGTCCTATGTGGACCCTGGAGAGCAGCCCTTGGAAGGAGCTGTCCTGCCTGCTGCCCGCTCGCGGGGTGCGGCCTCAGAGCGGGGGCGGCGCCGCCCACCGTGTCCTCTTCCCGCGGTGGCCGCCCAGCTCCGTCCACTCCGCCTCCACGCGGCCCGGGTCGGGCAGGAAAATCCTCGTGATTCTGAAACTCAGGCCCTGCCCTGCCCTGTTTCGGGGGGGAGGAAACGGAGTCCTATTTCGTTGTTACCATGTTGGGCTCTTACCACCAGCCTTCACCGTTCTTCCTACTGTGCCTTGGCCCTGGGGTGCTGTTAACTCATCGCTTATCACAGCTATTTTCAGGGTGACACCCAGTCAGCAACTGTCTCCTCTAGGACCGCCCCACCGGCCTTCTGGGCCGCGCTGTCCTGTCCGTGTGCGCAGACTCTTCCCTCGCGCGCGGATCGGAGGGTGAATTCTCACCGCTGCCGTCGGGAATGGACTTGCCGGGAGCTGCAGCGAGAGCGCGTCGTGCTGCCAACTCGACCATGAGAGACGAGCTCATGTTGGATGGGGCACCCTCTTTCCTAACTTGTTCTGTCTCTCCCTAAAACCCTAACACACCTGAGACACCCTCCCTGCCCTCCCTGGGGCAAGATCTAGACAGTGCCCGCAGCTGGCGCGAAACAGGATCAGAGGAGGGTTCCCAGGCCTGAAGGGGTGGATGGGTGCGAGGAGACGGCCAGGGCCCCGGAGAAGGGGTCTGGGGGTAGGTGCGGGTCCAGGACAGGCTGGGGTGGGCACGGGCCACCGTGGAGTTCTCCACCAGCCGGCGTGGGCATCACCAGGAGTGGCAGCTCCACACCTGACACCTGCTCTGAAAAGGGAACCACAGAGTGGGGATTCCCAGCCAGCCTCGGGCAGAGGGGCACTCTCTGGGGGGCCATGTCCCTGCGAGGAGGGACGTCTGTGTTCCGCGCCTCCCCCATGTGCCGTGTGAACAGTGCACCGGAGGCTGAGGATGGGGCGCTGAGACTGAGCACAGGCCCTCCAGCCGGCAGGGGCTGCGGCCGTCATGCAACACCTCAGCCTTCTTCCCTGGCGAGCCTCCTGTGGGCATTTCTGAGTGAGCCCCGCGGCCTCCTGTGAGCATTTCTGCCCTGCCCTCGGGGCCTGAGCCTGGGCCTGAGTTCCGTGTCCATTTTCTCTGGAGACCCCACACTACAGGCGTCTGCAGCCAGAGTGCGAGCTTCAGGGGGTGCAGTGGAGACCCGCTGGGGTCCCTGGACCACCTGCAGTTGCTTCTCTAGTCCGGGACCTCAGAGGCACAGACTCCTCAAAAACGGCTGTGGCTTCCAACGTGTGAGAAGGAGACCGGATGGCAGGAGGAGGTGCAGGCCCCACAGGGCCTCTCCTAGCACAGGATCACAGGATTCCTGGATCCCAGGGTTGCCAGTCCCTGGAGGAGCCCCCACACCCCCTGCCGCTCCCTGCTGGGCCAGCGCAGAGGTGGCCAGAGCTGGAGCTGAGTGTGCTCTGCTGTGGGGGTGGTTTCGATGTGGGTTCCTGTGGGCTGAGGAGTCCCTGTGAGAGGCACCCAGGCCCCTCCTGCAGGAGCCTGTGCGGGGTGGAGGGTTTCTCCCCAGGGCTCCACGAGGCTGGGGGCTCTGGCTGCCTCGGGCTGTCAGTATCAGCAGCGTCCCCACACCCTCACCTGCATGGGCACTGGGCACTGTGATCCAGGCTGAGGTGTGGATCCCTCTCGCCCGCTGACGCCTCACCCCACAACACAGTAGATCCTGGCTCCCCAAAACAGAAGTAGCAGCTGATCAGGGGGCTTGGGAAAGAGAATCTCCCCAACTTCAGGTTCTTGCTGCCTCAGAACCCCTGGGCTGCAGCAGCCTGAGTGGTGAAGACGCCCCACGCCTGGGGAAACTCCCTGTGACCAGAGCCTCGTCCTGAAGAGACTCTTCAAGCTCCCCTGAGCAGGCTTGGAATCTGGGGACAGCAGCAGCCTTGGCCGCCCCGGCCCCCTTCCTGGGCCTGGACGGCTGCGGGGCTGAGTGGCCCGACCCGGAGCGGTCACAGCACGGGCAGAGCGGCAGGACCCAAGCTCCGGGGCTGTTCGGGTCGTGAGTGTGGATGAGGCCGCCCTTCCCGAGCCCTTGGGGGGGGGGAAGGCACAGACAAGCCTTGCGGGGACACTGGCGCTGCACGGCCACACGACGCCGTTTCTGCAGAGGACGCATCTCCTCGTGAGTCAGCTGCGGCCGCTCCTGGGCTGGGAGACGGAGGCTCGGCCGTGGGCAGGCGTGACCACGGGACAGGAGCTCCCTCCTGGGGAGGCGCCCCAGCCACAACCTAGAGTGGGGCCCGCAGAGCACCCCTCGAGAACAGAGTGGTTTACTGGAGACGGGGCAGGGAGTGTCTGAGGCGTCGGCAGCAGGGCAGGGGCCTGTGGGGATGGCGGGTCCGGTCCTCGGAACCTGGGCCTGTGTCTCCCCCCCCAGGGCAGGAGGGACTTCAGGTGTGATTAACCGGGGGTCTGGGGGGCGCTGGGTGGTCTGCTGGCACGAGTGTGAGTCTGTCTGAGACGTGGCCCTGGGGCAGGTGCATGCAGACGGTAAGAACAGGAGTCAGGTGGGGACAGCAACTCGTGGGCAGAGAAGCCTCAGGTGTGGTCAGAACATCCCCACATCCACTCTCAGCCCAGCCCAGCCCTGCCCTGAGGAAACGAGAGTCAGCCTCGTGGGGCAGTTCCCCTTCCTGTGGGGACGCGATGTGACAAACCCACAACAGGAGGACCAACCCGAGTGTCCCCACCCATGTGTCCATCCTGCCGGCACCCTGGGCCCTCCATCCCCACAGCCAGGTCACGGAGAGGACGCCATGACCCCCAGCCTCACGGCCCTGCTCTGCCTGGGTGAGTGTGAGGAGGGAGGGGTGCCCTGGTCTGGAGGGACCCCACGGCCAGGCCTGGTCTGTCAGGGGACCCAGGACCCGGGAGGCTCCGGGAGGAGGCTCTGTCAGGACTCGGGGCAGGCCTCTCACTGGCCTCTCTTCCAGGGCTGTGTGTGGGCCACGGGACCCCAGAGCAGGCAGGTGAGTCTGTGCCCAGGTGTCCCGGGTCCCGCCTTCTCACTGGGGAGGGGCCACCCCTGGGCAGCTGGGGGTGGAGACAGCAGGTCTGGGGTGATGGAGGGGACATCAGGGAGGGTCTGGCCTGGGAGCTGGGAACTGGGGTGGGGACGCCTGTGACCACCTCTGATTCCTTCCAGGGGCCCTGCCCAAACCCACCCTCTGGGCTGAGCCAGGCTCTGTGATCCCCTGGGGGAATCCTGTGACCATCTGGTGTCAGGGAGCCCGGGGGTCCGAGGAGTTCCGTCTGTATAGAGAGGGAAGCTCAGCGTCTTGGGACAGACAGATGACACTGGAGCCCGGGGACAGGACCCAGTTGACCATCCCACGTCTGATAGAGCTCTATGCAGGGAGATATCACTGTTACTATCTTACCTCTGCTGGCTGGTCGGAGCAAAGTGACCCCCTGGAGCTGGTGGTGACAGGTGAGAGCATACTCTGGGTCCAGCCTCAGGCTGTGCCCTCAGGGAGGGGGGTCTGCTTTCAGGGTGTCTCCCCTCTCATGGTGCAGCCCTGAGGGATGTGGTGGGAGTGTCCCCATTTAACACACTGTCTCCCCCTTTCTTAGATATCTATAGGAAACCCAGCCTCTCAGCCCTGCCGAGCCCTGTGGCGGCCTCAGGAGGGAACGTGACCCTCCAGTGTGGCTCAGGCCATAGATTTGACAGGTTCCGTCTGACCGAGGAAGGAGAACACAATTTCTCCAGAACCCTGGACTCACAGCGACTCCCCAATGGACATTTCCGGGCCTTGTTCCCTGTGGGCCCCGTGACCCCCAGTCACAGGTGGCTGTTCAGGTGCTATGGCTACTACAGGAGCACCCCGCAGATGTGGTCACTCCCCAGTGAGCCCCTGGAGCTCCTGGTCTCAGGTGAAGGTCCCCAGCTCTGTCCCCTCTGCTCATGGTCCTGTCCAGGTGACCCCTTTCCTGCCTATGAGTGAGAGGGTTCCAAGGAGGGTCACCCTGACTGGCCCACCCTCAGAGGGTTGGGGGACACAAGTGTGTTCCCACTTCTCCCCTTGACCATCCATCACCAGGAGTTCCCTCGGCGTCAGAGGGGATCTTGGGGATCAAGGGTAGACACAAGAGGAGTCTGAACAGATTCTGGGTCTCGGGGAAGCTCCAGCCCCTCCACCCTCTTGGCTTTTCCCAGGATCTTCTGGGGAGCCCAGCCCCCCAACTCCTGGACCCAAGCTTGTGAGTCACTGGGGTCTTACTCAGTGGGGGATAGAGGTCTTCCCTGGGGGAGGTCAGGGGCCTTAGCAGGGAGGATGCTGCCCGGCCTTGCTCTCTGAGGTGGGGCTTGGGGTCCACCAGTTATTTCCAGTCTCCGTGATGGAGATGCTGGAAGCCTCCCCGGACTCTGGCCTCCACGTCTCCCCTTGTCACGGAGGAGAACCTGCCCAGCCCTCAGGTCTGACTCACGGGGGGGGCTGTCGGGATGAACAGAGCGGGGACACGTGATGTGTGGCCTTCCCTGCAGCCTGTGTGCGCAGCCTGTCCTATCAGAGGAAAAAGGTCCAAGTCACCAAAAACAAGCTGGGGCGGGGGTCACACTGCAGGGTGCATGTTCTCCCTGTGCCTCCCGGCCAGGCCTGGGCATGCCCCGTTCCTCTGAGCCCAGCTCCTCGTCTGCGGAGTGTTCCTATGGTCTCTCTTGACGGTTGGCCAAGAGGTTTAGTTAGGTCTTCCACGTGGGACACAGATACACATGAAATGTCTGTGTGCTGTTGGGTCTGCAGACGCGAAGGGGTCTTAGCTGGACATGGGGTCAGGGAGGGCAGAGTGCTCGCCGTGGTGTGGGCGCTCCGTCCCCTGGCGTCTCTGAGGGGCTGCCAGTGATGAGACGGAGAGGAGGTACTTCAGGTCTCGCTAAAGGAGAAGGCGGGCACAGGGGACAGGGGGACAGGCCTTCCCACCAGTCCAGGAGGCTGGAGCCAGAGCGGTGTCCCCTGGGACAGCATTAGAGAGCACAGGGCCCCAGTGGATGGTACCCAGGGGCAGAGGAGTCTGCAGCCCTGCAGGGAGGGGCAGGTCGGATGGCAGAAGGACCTTCCCCACGTTCACCCCGTGTCCTGACGGGAGGTGCCCTGGTCCCCTGTGTGACCTGCGTGTCTCTCTCCCCCAGGCCCAGCCCCGCGCCCCCAGGACTACACGCTGGGGAACCTCATCCGCCTGGGCGTGGCCGCCTTCCTCCTGCTGGCCCTGGGGTTCCTGCTCTTGGAGGCTCTTCAAGCCACAGAAGGACCCGAGATGCTGCGGGAGGGGGGCCCAGAGGACCCAGAGGCGGACCCATGAATCATTATGACCTTTGAAAGACAAATTAACTACATAATCAAAATCATCAAACAAAATCAACTCTGAGAATTAAAATCATCAAACAAAATCAACCCTAGTCCAGAAAATTTCTCCATTTTGTTATTGAAAAAATAATGGAAGATGCCATGCTCATCTTTAAATAATTAGCCAGTATTTTAAATTTAATTTGTGTTTCGATTTTGTACAGGTCTATGTGCTTGGACTCTGTACAAGTTCGGTTACTCCATGAAAGGTCTGTCTGCTTTTCCCCGTCACCCAGCGGCCCTTTTCAGAGGCAAACACCACGGTGGCTTCTTATCCTCACAGACAAATCAAGGATCACGGGGCTGAGGCACCTGCGATCCAGGAGGACATTCTTGAGGACCCTCTCCCTCCCCTATTTTTCACACACATGCTGTCCTACTATGCACAGTGCTATTTTTGACCTAATGAGATAGTTTATAGCAGCGTATGAAGGGGAGCTTGTGTTTCTCTTCATCCAGTCACGCTGTCAACACTGTAGTTTATCTGACCACACTGTCCTCTGTGGACCGACACGCTACATCGCATTATGATAACTTTGGGGGTGCATCTACTCTTCCCCGTGTGCACACATCCCTCTCTCCCCCACCAACCACCTGAGTCAGTGCCCGCCCACGCCTCCACCCCTTCTTCTTCCCACTGTCCCTCAGGGAACAGCACATTTTTTTCACTATGTACAGGATTTTTTTTCCTCTGTACTTTGCGTGCGTGTGTGTGTGCGTGCGTGTGTTTAAAGACTTATTTATTTATGCACACAAGAACTGGGGTACAGGCCAGAGGTGCGGGGGTTGAGAGGATTCACCATAGACAGGGTGGGGAGCAGCACAGGCCGAGGGACAGAAACCCACTGCTGAGGGGGGCAGCGGGGAGCCAGGCGAGGTCTGCCGCGCCATGTGGGTAGCTCCCTGGCCGGCAGGGGCTGGAACTCGTTCTGCCATGGCTGAGGGTAGCTTCAGAGGCTGTTTCTTACCCCTCGCACCACCAGGGAGGCCAATTTTATCTCCTTAAGAACTCCCCACGCATCTCCAGCGGCGGCGGCGGCTCTTGCATGGCCGCCACAGCGGGGAAAGCTCCTTCCTCACGGGCCCACCACCCCCTGCTGCCTCCGCGCCCCCAGGCTGCGGTGGCGCCTCCCCGTGGCTGCTCCGCGTCTCCCTTATGATCGGGGATCCCGGGCAGGTGTTCGCAGGCGGGGCCGTGAGGGTCTCCTGAGGAAATGTCACTGAGCGTCAGGCGGGGCCCTGGAGAGACACTGGGAGGAGGCGCGGGGCTGGCGCCGCGGGGGGGGCCCTCCTGGCCCCGGGTGGGGGGGGGTTCAGCAAAAGTCAAAAGCTTCAGGCCGGGCAGCCCTCCCACGGCGCATGCGCACTCTGACAAACGGCGTGACGTGGGTGGCGCGGCGCGGCGGGGCGTGGCGCGGGGCATGACGGGGCGTGGCGCGACGGGCGTGGCGCGGCGGGGTGCCGAGGTCGGAGGCGGGCGGCGGGGTGGACGCGGTGCTGGGACGCCCGGCGGAGAGCGCGAGGACGCCGCCCGCTGCCAGGCCCGGTGAGGGACCCAGCGGGTAGGCCGGGCTGGCGCCGCCGCGGGGCACCCGCGGCCCTGGCCCTGCCCCGGGGGGGTGATGGGGCCTGTTTGATTCTGAGTCTCTCGGCGTCTCTGGGCTGCCTCTGGGGTCTTGACGGTGGTGCCCCCAGGAGGGCTCAGACCTGGGGCCGCTTTCTGGCCTCAGCGCCGCGCGTCAGGCCGAGCCTGGCAGTCACTGCGATATGTGGAGTTTGCTGGGAAACTGTTACTTGAAATCCCCCCCCGCCCCCCGAACTCCACCTCCATGAAAAATCCTTCACATGAAAGAAATAGAAGAAAAATGTCTACCAAGGCATCTGCCCATTTTTTTACGTTTTAAAATTTATTAATTTATATTTATTTTTTATTCCTATCTTTTACATCACTGTGTAGTCCCATAAATTTCCCACACCCACTCCACCCACGAACCACCACCATAGGCCCTTGTGCCCTTCTCCCCCCCACCCTGACGCGTTTTCCTTCTTTCCATCACAGAATGTCTCCTGCCCACAGGTGCCTGCTGGTTTTGTTGTTCGCTTATTGTTATTATTTTTTCTTGATCCCTTCATTGGTTCCATACATTCCTCCTATAAGTGAAACCATTTGGTATTTTTCCTTTTCCTTCTGGCTTATTTCGCTGAGCATGATCCCTTCCAGCGCCATCCATGTTGCTGCACATGGCCTGAGTTTATCTTTTTTGATGGCTGAGTAATATTCCATCGTGTATATGTACCACCAACTCTTGATCCAGGCATAAATTTTTGGGCATTTGGGTTGATTCCATAGCTTAGCTATTGTAAACAGTGCTACAATAAACACAGGGGTGCAGGTGTCCTTTTGAATTAAGGTTTATGTGTCCTTTGGGTAGATTCCATCTGCCTGTTTTGACTGTGGTTTATATTTGGGATTAACCCCTGATACATGTGCTGGCAACTATCATCCACCATTCCGCAGGCTCTTGTTTGCTTCTGTGATTTTCTTTTAGATTCACAAATTTCTGGTTTACTTCATCCCGCTGGTTTCTCTGCTTCCATCGCCCTTGCTGCTGGGCTGTGTCCCTGGGGCCTGCTCTGGCTGATGTCCTGGTGGGTGTCCCTATGTTTTCTTTTGTTTCATGGCATTGGTGCTTATATTTTTAATCCATTTTGAATTAATTATTGTATGTGGAGTTAATCTTATATTTTTGTTCATCAAACAAACCCACACTTGATCATAGGTGGCTGATTCAAGAGACAAAAATCAGCTTTGATGAAATAACATTGATAAATGGGAAAATAACCTGATCATGAATTTGCTGAATTCACACAGTGAGTTGTTATAGACAAACATTGAATTAAACAGCAATTTTCTTAAACTTCTCAGTTTCTAACCCACTTCCCATCCCTTAAGTTTTAGGACACAGTCCCTGGAAGGGAGGGGAGCCAGCGCCAGGGGCCTGGAGTGACTCACCAGGAAGGTGGGGGTGGAGGCTGCTGCAAGAAAAAGAGAGAAGTGGTAAGGGACTGTGAACAGAGAAGCCACACTCAGGCAGGAGCGGCCCGGTCTCCCCTGTGTCCATGAGTGTCCCACTGGGTGGGAAGGAACAACCCACCAGTGTCCCCACCCGTGTGTCTGTCCATCCTGCCGGCATCCTGGGCCCTCCATCCCCACAGCCAGGTCACAGAGAAGACGCCATGACCCCCAGCCTAATAGCCCTGCTCTGCCTGGGTGAGGTGTGAGGAGGGACGGGCGCCCTGGTCTGGAGGGACCCCACGGCCAGGCCTGGTCAGGGGACCCAGGAACCAGGAGGCTCCGGGAGGAGGCTCTGTCAGGACTCGGGGCAGGCCTCTCACTGGCCTCTGTTCCAGAGCTGATTGTGAGCCTTGGGACCCCAGAGCAGGCAGGTGAGTCTGTGCCCAGGTGTCCCGGGTCCCGCCTCTTCACTGGGGAGGGGGCACCCCTGGGCAGCTAGGGGTGGAGACAGCAGGTCTGGGGTGATGGAGGGGACATCTGGGAGGCTCTGGGCTGGGGGCTGAGAACTAGGGTGGGGACGCCTGTGACCAGCCTCTGATTCCTTCCAGGGGCCCTGCCCAAACCCACCCTCTGGGCTGAGCCAGGCTCTGTGATCCCCTGGGGAAATCCAGTGACCATTTGGTGTCCGGGGGCCCCGGAGGCCCATGAGTTCCTTCTTGCTAAACAAGGAAGCTCAGCACCCTGGGAGAGAAAGATGACACTGGAGCCCAGGGACAAGGTTCAGTTCTTTATCTGACACATGACAGGGGACTATGCAGGGAGGTATCTCTGTGACTTTGGCACCCCTACTGGCTGGTCAGAGCTCAGTGACCCCCTGGAGCTGGTGGTGCTGACAGGTGAGAGCACACTTGGGGTACAGCCTCAGGCTGTGCCCTCAGGGAGGGGGGTCTGCTCTCAGATGTCACTCCTCTCCCAGCCCAGTGCTGGGGGATGTGGTGGGAGTGTCCCCATTTAACACACAGTCTCCCCCTCTCCTAGGATCTTATTCCAAACCCAGCCTCTCAGCCCTGCTGAGCCCTGTGGTTACCTCAGGAGGAAACGTGACCCTCCAGTGTGGCTCAGGCCGCGGATTTGACAGGTTCCGTCTGACTGAGGAAGGAGAACCCAATTCCTCCTGGACCCTGAACTTACAGCAACTCCCCAGTGGCAGGTTCAGGCCCTGTTTCATGTGGGCCCCGTGACCCCCAGTCACAGATGGCTGTTCAGGTGCTATGGCTACTACAGGAGCGCCCCGCATGTGTGGTCACTCCCCAGTGAGCCCCTTGAGCTCCTGGTCTCAGGTGAGGGTCCCCATCTTGGCCCCATCTAAGGACCGTAACAGTTGGGTCTTTGTTCTCAGAGAATCTCATGAGAGGGTGGGTGAGGCAGGGGCTCCTGGGCCAGAGAGACAGGCTATGAGTGACAGTGACTCTGGGGTCAGGGTGGAGAAGGTGTGTGTGGAGGACCCACCCTGCACCCCTGGTCTCTCTGTGGTGGTGTGCGATGTCCTCCCCTCACTACGCAGGTACCCGGTCTGCACAGGCTTTTATAGGGGAGCCCCGGGTATGATGGACGGGAGGTGGGGTTCAGGGTCCCCAGGGAGGGAGAGAGACAGGGGACAGGGAGGAGGGGAGACAAGATTGAACTGTAACTTCATTTCTGGATTTTCCACCAATTTATTTTTCTTTAATGCTGTGTCACGACGACAGTGTGAAAATTCATCCGTTCTTTTGTGTCATTTTATGAAAACGCCTTTATGATCAGCCCAAAGTACTTTCAGGCAACTATATTGAAAATATTTTTTCTATATGTAACACGATCACTTGTCACTTCAGTTCGTTATTCCGAGACATCAGGGTGTTATTACATAAAATATATTTTAAATTATATTAGGCGTTCCTCACTTAGTAAAAATATTTGCATAATGTACACAATTTTTTTTATTTTCCCACTAGTTTTGAACTAGGGTGAGATGATTTCAATTCCGGTTATGTCAAGCATTTGTAGATTATTTATATATTTATATTTTCTGAAATATGCATAAGCTTATTGAAAACATTGTACACTGAATCTGTAATGACAGACCTTAATTTTAAAGTTATTTTGTCGAAACTGTTCAAAATCGGGTCACAAGAAAGCGTTTCTTGTGTTCACCAGTTTTATTACAAGACTGATCCGTGTCCTTCGGGGTATGAACAGACGCTGGATTCCGGGTTCTGTTCGTTTGCTATGGATGGGCAGAGGATGTGTGAAGGCAAAAGTGAAATTATTAGTCTTTTCTCCTGACCACGTAGAGGGCTTGCAGAGGCGGATGAGAGAGAAAGAGAGAGAGACACAGAGAGAATGATGAGGAGACGAGGGAAGAGGAGGAGCAGGTGATTCTCCCCGGTCTGTCCTGTCCCCCTGGTCTCTCTCAAAGGCAGAAGCCCCAGAGAGTCAGCCCCCCTCTCCCCTGCACCCCACATCCCACAAAGGGGGCTCTTTCCTTGGTGAAGAGCTGCCAAGACCTTCCAGGGACCTGCCCGTCCCGCAGCCTGAGCCTCGCCCGTCTGGTCCCGGCTCCTCTCGGCTCCTCTGTCCAGGAATCGGCTCCGTCCCGTCTCCCTCGGGACCGTCACTGGGACCCCCTCAGAGGCCCGCGTAGACGGGCCACACAGACCCGACGCTGAGGCGGCAGACACGCAGCCTCATGTCCCTCTCGTGTCCCCGCCAGTCAGGACAGACGCGTTGCTCGTGGGGCTGCGGCTGCGAGTGTCCGCCCGGGAGGGAGAGTCAGGGCCAGGACGCGCGGACCAGGGTTGCCAGGGCAGAGGAGGCTGCAGCCCCGCAGGGAGGGGCTGGTCGGATGGAGAAGGACCCTCCCCACGTTCACCCCGTGTCCTGACGGGAGGTGCCCTGGTCCCCTGCGTGACCTGCGTGTCTCTCTCCCCCAGGCTCAGCCCCGCGCCCCCAGGACTACACGCTGGGGAACCTCCTCCGCCTGGGCGTGGCCGCCTTCCTCCTGCTGGCCCTGGGGGTCCTGCTCTTGGAGGCTCTTCACAGCCACAGGAGGACCCGAGACGCAGCTGGAGGGGGGCCCGGGAGGGGACAAGGCCCCGGCCAGAGCCCATGAGCCTGGAGGTGACTGTGCTGGAGGCCAGAAGCTGGTCTGGGCAGCGCGGGGACTGTCTGCGGGTCCCTGGGAGGTGGAGGGTCCTTGCTGTGAGCAGGTGAAGGTCTGGACCCTCCTGTCATTAAACGCGGGACTCCCCTCCCCACCACGCTGCGTCAGCTCCATGGCTCCCCTCCTGTCCTGTTCTGTGAATGGGCCTCATCCCATCCGGAATGCTGGGGCCACGCCCCCCACACAGTCGGGCTCAGTGCGCCTTCCTGGGACTCAGTTTCTCCCTCTCTAGTCACCACACGCCATGATGCCTGCAGCGGAGTCTCCAGCTCCTCAGCTCAACCACGCGATCTGGTTTAGCGCATCATCCAACTGGCATCACGAAGAGCATCCCGAGGAGCTAAATCCAGAGGGTGCCCACGCCCTCTGAGCCCCACAACCTTCCCTTTATTATCAGGGTCCCTGCAGGGTTGCGACCCAGACCTGTTGTCTGAGGTGACAGCTCTGTGCAGACACCCCCGGAGGCCCTTTGAACATGGAGGTTTGAAGGTTTGCGAGTCTCTGTGGTGCCTCCACTCCCTTCATGCAACATGAAGGAGCCCATGGTAGCGGGGGGATGGGGCGAAGCCAGAGGGCACTGGTGACTGGAGCTGAGCTGTGCAGAAAGGGAGGAGGGAGGCGCGGCGTAAACCGCATCTGCTGTTGGGGCGAACCCGTCCTCCGGTGTGTCGGTGAGACGCAGACACGGAGTGTTACCCGGGGCGGCGGCCCTTTCTGTCAAAGCTCGCTCTCTCTCTCTCTCTCTCTCTCTCTCTCTCTCTCTCTCTCGCCCACGGACACGAGGCGCGTGATGCTTGGTGTGACCTCCCGGAACACTCGGGCGCGTGGACACTGATCCAGCTCCCACGTGCTGGCGTTTCCTCTCCCTGGCACTGCCAGGAGAATGCGTTGGTTCCGCGCATACAGGCAGCCCTCGCCCCCGCCCCGGGCACCGCGCTCCCTCCTCCAGCCGCCATGCGCCCCAGATGGTGCCAGGGAGGCCTCAGAGACGTGCACGAGTGGACCAGCTCCAGCCACAAGGACACTGAGAGTGATAGTATCAGCCAATTTTAATTAAAACACTGCCCACAGTATTAATCAACATAGAAGATGGGAGTATCAAATAGAAGATAGAAATGTGGTGTTCTGTGAAGAAATTCAACAATTCTGTGTCGGTGAAAATAAACAAAAATTGCAAATGGCCAAACCTGATGGATGGGTGAAGTGTGAGAACATTGAGAGAACTCTGTGTTTACGATTATTCCGCTTCCTGAAGTTGCAAAGAAGACACCATGAATAATTTAGGAGTGTGTATATTCTTAAGTGAAACCCTACAAATAAGGGAAGATAATTCTACAAGATAGAACAGTAACTGGCAGGGTACACCCCCTAGATGGGTCATCATTTGGGGAAAGTGAGCAGTGCTGTTGAGCGCGTGGAGGAATCGGAACCCACGCGCTGGGCTGGGGTGATGTGAAACGGGTCGGCTGCTGTGGACTGCGGCTTGGCCCTTCCTAAAAAGTCAAGGCCAGAACCACCGTGTGACCTAGAAATTTTCCTTTTAGGTATAAGTTTCAGTTGTGCAAGATTAGCAAGTTCTCGAAATTCGCAGTACAAGCCCACGCCTGTAGTCCACAGGATGTTACTGCAGGAGCATTTGTACCAGGGTGGATCCCACCTCATGTGGCTCCACCACAAGGAGAAGACTTGCACTTAGCAAAATGCCCTCCAGGTCCATCCATGTTGGCGCAATTTGCAGGATTTTGTTGTTGTTGCAGCTGAGTAGTATCGCACCGCGTGCACAGACGACACCTTCTCGCTCAGCCTCCCCTTGAATGCATTCAGGCTGTTGCCGTATCTTAGTTCTTGCAGGAAGTGCTGCAGTGAACACATTTTTGTAGAGCATTTTTATGTCTTTGGGTAAAAACCTATCCGAGAGGTAGCGGAGCCTATGATTCTTCTAATCTTCAGGGTGTTTTTTTTAATATATGTTTTACATCAGTCCTCATTTTTGTACAGTGCATGCTTTCTCCTCTCAGGTGTAGCCCTGTGAAAAACTCACCGCCCGTTCTCCCGGGTCCCATCACCATAGTCCCTTGTGCTCTTCTCTTTTGATCCTTCTTCCTTCTCCCCCGTGCAGAGTGTCTCTGATTTATAGTTGCCTGTTGAATTTGATTTTTCATGTATTATAATTACTTTCTTGTTCTTGATCCCTTATGTGGTTCCTCTACATTCCTCCTATACGTGAAACCATCTGATATTTTTCTTTTTCTGTCTGGCTTGTGTCACTGAGCATGATCCCTTCCAGCTCCATCCATGTTGCTGTGACTGGCATGCCCCAGAATAGATGACTGGATCAAGAAGATGTGTCTGCATACACAATGGACTATTACTCAGCAATCAACAAAGACATGCTCTTACATGTTCTGAGGACCCTCCATACTCTTCCCAGCAGTGACGGTGCCAGTCTGCCATCCCTACCAGCAATGTTTAGGTTTCCCGCTTGTGCCTGCGGGGATACCGTGCTGCGATTTCCTTGTGCATTTCCCTGAGAATCGAGGGTGAGTACGTTTCCATGTGTTCTTTGCTGAAGTGTGTATTCGACTTATTTATTTATTTGTGTGTACGAGAGCTGGGGTACTGGCCAGAGGTGTGGGGGCGGGTGAGAGAATTCACCGGAGAGAGCAGGGAACAGAACAGGCAGCCTGACCTAAGTACACTGCTGAGGGGAGCAGTGGGCGAGTCAGGAGAGGTCTGCTGTGCCATGTGGGTAGCTCCTTGGCCACATGGGACTCGTGCTGCAGAGGCTGCGGACAGCTTCATAGGTCGCGTCTTAACCCCTAACCACCAGGGAGGCCCCACTCTGCCCATTTTTAATCTGGTTTTCGTGACTGGCGGATGTTGAGTTGTTAGTTCTTTATAATTTTAAATATTAAATCTTTCTCAGAAGTGATTGGCGAACACCTGCCTCTACCAGAGGGCTGCCTTTATGATGGGAGGGTGGAAAATTGGCTGTGGGTGAAGGTCGCTGTGGAGTGTGCATGGGTGTCCCTTCGCATGCATCACATGTTGTCAGTGACGTCACTGGAATCACATTTTATCCAAAAGAGAAAAAAAAATCAGAAATGAAATTACAAATAATCCAGCCCCTCTGCCAACGCGTTCATAGCACGACTCGTCACGACAGTGACGGCAGCTCCAGGCCCTCAGATGGCGAGAAGGGATGCAAGGAAACGCACCAAACCAGCAACTGTCCCCAGCTAGCACTTGTGCCCAAGGTGCGAACGGAGCACTCACGGCAGACGAAGGGTCGAAGGGGCAGAGGCAGGAGCATGGGAAGAGGCAGAGCTTTGGGCGATGAGATGGGCAGAGGGGCTGAGACTCCGGAAAGTCAGGGAGGAAGTGGGTGGAGAAGCTCCGTGCACCAGGCCAGGAATGGCGGGCACCTGCCCTGTGGTCAGCACTAGATTACAACATCCCCAGTTTTCTGCTCCCCTTGGTCTTCTTCCTGTAAGGGCCCTGCTGGCACCCCAAGTCAGCAAGGCTCCTGGAAGAGCCCACAGCCTCTCCCACTCCTAGCTCACATGCCAGGAACACCCAGCACTCCCTCCCTTCTTCCAGGCCTGGCCCACCCACAGCCACAGCTGGGGTTCAGGCACCCCCCCCCTCAGCCTCCACCTGGACCTCCTGCTGCAGGGCCCACTTCCTCTTGAGGTGCTTTGTCTCGTTGGCAGCAAATTTATCTACTGCCGGTGATCCCTGCACAAGCCCTCACAGGCCTCTTCCTTCTCCAGTAAGATCCAGGAATCTCATCTGATGTTGCTTGTGGCTGATGGTCTGCCGCGGACCAGCCCAGCGGCGGCGGGAGATTGAGACAATCTCAGGGTTTGAGCGAGAATGAGCAAAGGGTGGTCGAAGGAATTAGGGCGAGGGACAAGAATGACACACAGACACACTCAAGGGAGAGTGAAAATCTGAGTGCAATTTATTAGGATCAGCCATCTCTTTTTATACATTTTCACAGTGATTGCTTCATTATGTCTTTCACAGTATGCGGTTAATCATCTATCAGATTGTTCGTAAATGCAGTGAAACATGAACAACATAACATCTTGTTTATTATTTACCAAGAAATCAGGAACAAATCAAGAACATTTCATATTTTACCCCCCTCAGTGGAGGTCTGTTCTAGGTCTTGCGATTCACTGTTATGATTATACATACCTATCATAATCTTACTTTTATAGCTCCCATTTCTACTTATTATTCCTATAATTCTACTTGGTCACACGTTTACTGAAAACAATAGAACCAGTTTCCTTGGCCATGATTGCTTTCCTTTACTGTGAAACTACTGCCTAGTAATGATTAACAACATGACTTGGTTGTGCCTCAACATCTTCCAGGCCTGTTTTCCTAGTTATTTTCCATAAGTGAAAGGTGGGAACCATTAAAATCCCCTTGGGGACTGCGTCTGTCTTAGGTTGAGAGAAACTCCTTTCTGATCTTACCCGTCATTGACTGTCCAGTCCAGCACACAGGGGAAGAGGAACTTATGTACCATAATCGCACAGCCACTCTGTTCTAATGAGAAATTGTGGCAATAGTCACATTGCCCTCAGGAGCCGCCACAATGGTCCAGCTGAGTGAGTCAGAACGGCCCCAGGAAAGCAGCTCCTCGAACAACCCACACTGACCCCAGGCGACCCCGTCCCCGCTTCCTGCCATCACCCCACTTGGGCATCTCAGGGGCTGCTCTTCCAGAATTTCACCACTGCAGTGACTTTCCAAACCACACAGACCATGAAAAGGAGATTCTTCTTGCCTTCCTCCCCACACAGCTTGAAGGGTTTGTGCTGTAGGATTCGTACAGGGGTTACGTGAAAATTCTCATGAACCATCTAGGATACTGATCGCTCGTGATTAGGGTTGGAGTAATGTTGGGATTCTATCACTCTGTCATCCCCACGACATCCGACGTCCATTCTCTTCACGGGAGGCCTTCTCCACCAGCCATCAGCTCGCTAGCACCGCAACTTAAGATGACCTGTTACCTGAAAGACACAATCCAGGTGTGCTCCCGGGGCGGCCAGCCCTGTGAGAGCAGGCCCAGCCACCTGATGGCCCAGTTCTTAGGATGCTCCGCTTCTTGGCAGAGGATGCTGTTCCCCCACCACACCTGCGCGGACCCTGTAGCTCCTGGTCTCCCCTTCTCTTGAAGGTCCCGCACCCCGTGACTCAGATGCTGGATGTCCAGGTATCACTCATGCTCACTGCCCTCGCTTTTCCTGCCAATTTCTAAAACTGTTGCCAGTTATCAACCATACGCGCATGTTTCTGTCGTCACAACCAGAGATGGTGAGTCTAGGGAAGGGGCCGCCAGCCTCCCCAGGGACTCTCTGAACACGTCACTGCTCAGGGACGTTGGAAGTCTGGGGAAGGAATCAAAGACGAAAACTTGCATCTAGAGAAGCTCAGGAGAGGAAGAGCTTTCCAACTCCACGCAGCGTCTATAAAGGCTGAAGGAGGCCAGGGCACTCGCCACTGTACTCACATCTGAAAATATACTTAAAAAATGGTAAGCAACACATGCGATTTGCAGCAACATGGATGGCGCTGGAAGGGATCCTGCTCAGCGAAATAAGCCAGAAAGAAAAAGAAAAATACCGGAGGGTCTCACTCATAGCAGGAATCTAGAAAACCTAAATAAGGGACCAGGAAAATGAATAACTATAAGAAAGGGAAAATCAAAATCAACAAAATACTATGAACCAGACACTCTATGGGGGGTGGGGGGCGGGGAGGGAAGGGATTGGGGTCAAAATAAGGGGGTTGCAATTGTGTGGGGAATATAAAAATAAAATTTATTTAAAAAAAAATGGTAAGCAATGGGCAGAAGGAAATTAGAACTGAAAGTGATCTGACTCCAGGCCCCGCCCAGCGTCCTTGGCCTCCTCCTCTGGGTCTGG
The DNA here is from genome assembly GCF_964194135.1 of Talpa europaea. Classification (NCBI taxonomy): domain Eukaryota; kingdom Metazoa; phylum Chordata; class Mammalia; order Eulipotyphla; family Talpidae; genus Talpa; species Talpa europaea. Next base: position 50,392,468 of record NC_140084.1, read on the forward strand.
GTTGCCTGCTGGGCCTGGGTTTGCCAAAAAGGGGAAGGAGAGCCTGTGGGGCCTTGGGGAGACTCACAGATCCCCGGTTGCCTGTCCTCAGGGAAAGAAGAGAGAGACCCTGCAGAGGGTTGCTCCCTACCTGTGAGGGCCCAGGAGAGGAACCCTGCCTGTCATTCGGATGGAGAAGTAGTCAAGACCCCTGATCTGTCTGCCCTGCTGGGCTCACATCGTCTGCACCGCTGAGGGCCATGGGAGGCAGCACCCCAACCCCCGCCCTCATGGCCCTTCTCTGCCTGGGTGAGCTTCAGAGAATGAGGAGGGTTGGGTCCCCTCTCCCAGGTCTGAGACCCCAGGACTCGGGGGCTTCGTGGGGGCAGCACCCTGGGGAGGGGAGATGTGCTCAGCCCTGGATCTGAGCAGCCCTCAGCGCCCAGCCAGGCCTAGAGCTCCCCTGTGTGTGGGGGATGCATCTCACAGGCCTCTCTTCCAGGACTGTGTCGGGGCCCACGGGACCAGGTCCAGGCAGGTGAGTGCTCCCTACACCTCCTGCCTCAGCCCAGGGCCCCCGGACAGTGGGGGGATCACAGTGGTGTGGGCGATGGGACCTGCCTGGAGGGGCTGAGTGACGGCTGGGGAAACTGAGGGAGAGGCAGCCCGACACTCACCTGACTCCTTTGCAGGGACCTTCCCCAAACCCACCATCTGGGTGGACCCAGGCCCCATGATCCCCGTGGGGAGCCCTGTGACCATCTGGTGTCAGGGGTCTCAGCAGGCGCAGGTCTACCATCTGTACAAAGAGAGGGTCTCTGGAGCCGTGGACACGGAGCGCCCACACAGCTCCAGCGACAGGGTCGGCTTCCACAGGGAACACACAAGTGCGCACGATGCGGGCCGATACCAGTGCGCCTATAACAGCCCCAGCGCCTCCTCCGAGAGGAGTGACCCCCTGGCCCTGGTGGTGACCGGTAAGTGGGGAGCTGGGTCCCCTCCCGCTGGGGCTCCCCCTCACGAGCAGAGGGAAGAGGAGCAGGCTCAGGGGACCTCACCCTCGCTGTCCTCACTGGGTAATGGGGTGATGGTCCCCCTTGAACACACTCTCTCCTCCCTCAGGAGTGGGGCGCCCACCCTCCCTCTCAGCCCAGCCCAGCCCTGTGGTGGCCACAGGAGGGAACGTGACCCTCGCCTGCAGCTCACACAACATTTCGGGCACTTTCCATCTGCTGAAGGAGGGAGACTCAGACCTGCCCCGACAAAGAAACTCAAGTTTTCTCCAGGGGAGACACCAGGCCCTCTTCCCCGTGGGCCCCTCGAGCCCCTCCCACGGGGGCACCTACAGATGTTACTATAATCCCCGCTCCTACCCCCTCATGTGGTCCGCGCCCAGCGCCCCTCTGCGTCTCCAGGTCACAGGTGAGGCTGCACCTCTTGTCACGTCCCTCCAGGCCCAGGGACTGGCTAAGCCCGTGTCCCGGGGAGCCGGGGGTGACGTGGGGCTAGTGACGTGGACTCCTGGGTCCAGATCACAGCGCAGGGGCGTGGGAGGGACGGTGAGAACTCACCACTGCCCAGTGGGCAATGCGGGGTGACCCTCGGGGCCACTGTCCCCGTGTCCCCAGGAGCGTACGGGGAGCCCTCCCTGTCGGCGCAGCCGGGCCCCCTGGTGCCGTCTGGACACAGCCTGACCCTGCGGTGCGGCTCGGGGGCCGGCTTTGGCAGCTTCGCTCTGACCAAGGACGAGGGGCGCACGGGCCCCAGCGTCTGGACGGGCAGCACAGCCCCGACTTCCCCCTGGGCCCTGTCGTCCGCACGTGGGAGCAGGAGGGGCTCACTCAGGTCAGGGGCTGTGGTCGCCCCAGGAGGCATGAGCGGAGCAGGAATTGGCTGAACCTTCTGGCACTGAGCTCCTTGTTCAAATTTATCCATATCGGGAATCATTGTCCTCTCATCCAAGTCAAGTGCATCCTGGATGTCTAGACTCAGTAAGCTCTGAATTTCCAAGTCTCTGACTTCCTGTGAAAGTAGGTCCAGAAGTTCCATCCGGGGTCTTCGGTTCACTGCAGTCATGTCCCCTTTCTAGGAACAGTGGTTGTCATTGTCAGGGGGAGGAGCAAGCAGGGCTCCCCCTGGATTTCCATGTGACCAGTTGCAGCCAGATCAGCTCCCCCTCCAGCCATCCTCCATGAGTCCTGCTCGGGGTCAGGGCCCACCTCAGTGTTCCCTGGTGTTTCCCGCTATTCCTGTTGCCAGTTACCAGCTTCTCAGATTTGTCAGGCAGACACCGGGGTGTGGGGTGTTGTGCTCTGACCTCTGTGTGTCTTTCTCCCCAGGCCCAGCCCGGCCCCCGGGGGACTACACGCTGGGGAACCTCATCCGCCTGGGCGTGGCCGCCTTCCTCCTGCTGGTCCTGGGGGTCCTGCTCTTGGAGGCTCTTCACAGCCACAGGAGGACCCAGAGGCGGACCCATGAATCTTTATGACCTTTGGGAGGGTCCATGCCTTGGTCATTCCGGACAGTGCGGCTCTGGACTTAGGAGTGTGTGAGCCTTTTTGTAGCACCATTTTCTAATTATTTATTAATTAATTTATAGGGCAAATAGCTAAGAGAGGAATGCTAGATGATATGGAATTTCCATTTTTATTTCCCGAAGAACTCTCCCTGCGGTGATCGTGGCCGCGGCAGCGCTCGCATCCCGGCCATAGCAGGAGAAAACTTCTTCCTCAAGTCACCACCACCATCTGGTGCCTCCTGCTCACAGGTTGCGGCGGCGCCCCCTGTGGCTGGATCCGCGTCTCCCTTATGATCAGAGAAGCCGGACAGTTGTTCCCAGTGGGGGAACATGGAGAGACCCTGGGAGGAGACTCTGGGAGGAGGCGAAGGGGTGAGGCCACGTCGGGGCTCTCCTGGTCCTGGCGGGACACCCGCAGCTGTTATCCTGCCCCCAAGCTGGGTGACGGAGCGTATTTTGAATTCTGAGTCTCTCCGGCCGTCTCTAGGCTGCCTCTGGGGTCTTGACGGTGGTCCCCGCCAGGAGGGCCTCAGACCTGGGGCCGCTTTCTGGCCTCAGCGCCGCGCGTCAGGCTGAGCCTGGCATTCACTGCGACATTTGGTGTTTTGTTGGGAAACTGTTACTTGAAATCCTCTCTCTCTCTCTCTGTACCCCAACTCTATTCAAAATCCTTCACCCTAAGAAATAGACGTGTCTCTCTAGACATCTGCCCATCTTCGATTGGGGTGTATGTTTTGGAATGAACCCTTGTCACATGCGGTAGGCTCTTCTTTGTTCCTGTGGTTTTCTTTTAGTCAAAAAGTTTTTAGTTCAGGACCTACTTGATGGCCTATGGGGTTAAGGCTCGGCACTGTGAAGCTCTCCACCGCACGAGTTTGATCCCAGGCCAGGGAACTGACCTCTCCTGTCTCCTGCTACTCCCCTCAGCACTGTGTTTCAGTGGACCTGCCTGTTCTGCTCCCCACTCTGTCTCTGGTGAATTCTCTCACCTCCCACATCTTGGCCTGCACCCTGGTTCTTGTATGCATAATTAAATAAAGTAAATCTTTAAAAAATTTAGTTTACTTCACCCTAATTTCGTTTTTGGAGGCAGTGAGTTTGGAGTGCGGGGTCCGTGGGTTCCCTCTGGGAAAGGTGTCCCCAGAGCTCCCCTTTCAGCAGCACGCGGCGTTTCCCAGGCAAGTTTCTCCACGAGACAGAGATGTTGGTTATACTTAAAGAGCAGGTTATTAGAAAAGGGACAGAAAAGTAAAGGACACTTGCATAGACACAAGCGGGCAGGAAGAGCTGCCCGAGAGGGAGAGGTTTGCTGAGAGGGGCCTGCATGGTCGCAGGCGGACGGCCTTGAGCAGAGAGGCCTCTGCTGAGGGAGGTCAGTGCCGAGAAGCCCCAGCAGGGTACGGGGCACGGGCAACCGGGAGGCCGCTGCCCTGCGGAGGAGAGAGGTGGTGAAAGCAAGGGTCTGCACAGTCATGGAGGGCAGAGGGACGTCTGTACAGTCACAGCGGGGCAGAGGGACGCTGCCCCTTTGTGGGGGCAGCGTCAGGTTTTATCATCTTCTTCCGGTAGGGAGGGGCTCCTCTTCGTGGGTGCATGGTCTGTGTTCTCACACCCCCTACAGCAGTCCGATGCCTGCCTGGTGTTGCGCCTCCTGATCTGGGAGTTGATGCCCAAGGGTGTTGGTTTCTGTCCCGGGTTGATGGCTGATGCTCATCCCGCCTACACACCTCCTGTGTGAGTCGGCTTCCGGTCTTGTGATGCCTCCTTTAGGTTTCCTGTCCTTTCCTCCGCCAAAGCCGCTGGTGAATCTGCTTCTGATACCGAACCCGGCCTCAGTTTCCCTCAGCCAACAAAAGGAAAAAGAGTTTGAGACAAAGGAAAGTGGTTTAATTTGTCTTCCGTGAGGAGGGCAGCCGGCTCATGTCTGAGAGACAACCGGCCTGCTCTTTGGCAGAGGGCAGGGGTCTTTATACACAAAAAAAGGTGGATATGGGTTGGGGTCTGCAAAGGGGAGGGGCATGGGGTAGATGGAGACAGGTGGGCGCCAGTTTGCTTTTCTTCCCTCTTCCTGGAAATGCAGGAGGACTTGTTAATGCTCATCTGAGAGGCCTGGCCATAAAGACAAACCTGCCAAACCAGGGGTAATTGCAAGAAATAGGGGGAGACAAACTTCTTAATGCTTCTCTGGGATCTGGGTCATAAAGAAGGCAAACTTGTCACGAATAAGGGGGGAATTGCAAGAGATGAGAGAAGACAAAGTTCTTAATTCTTATCCGAGAGACCAGTCATTTGTAACTGCATCCCTTCCACTGTGCGGGGCTGTGTCCCTGGGCCGGCTCTGGAGGGTGTCCCCCGAGTTCTCTTTTAAGTGTTTTATGGTTTCAGATCTTATATCTTTATCCGCTTTGAATAAATTATTGTGTATGGTTTAATCTTACAGATGTTTTTCTTCATCAAATAAACCCACACTTGGTCATAGGCCAGTAAGAAAACTTAGGGGTCATCAAGAGACAAAAATCAGCTTCCAGATTAGTAAATAAACAATGAAGTCACATTGACAAATGGGAAAATAATCTTGAGACAGGGCAAGCTAGGGTTATTAGGCAGTTTTAGGGATAGTGCAGGAGGGGTCCTGGGGGTCCTGCTCTTGGAGGCTCTTCACAGCCACAGGAGGGCCCGAGATGTGGCAGGAGGTGGGCGCAGAGGACCCACAGGCGGACCCATGAATTTTTCTGACCTTTGAATGACTAAATGAACTGCACTGAAAATTGAAATCATCAAACAAAATCAACTCTAGTCCAGCATATTTCTCTCTTCGGTTATTCAAAGATGTATGGAAGATAAACCCGAACCTTTTTAAAAGAATTAGCCCACTTCTTTAAGCTTTGTGCTTACATTTTGTACAGGTCTATGTGCTTGGACTCTGTACAAGTTCGGTTACTCCATGAAAGGTCTGTCTGCTTTTCCCCGTCACCCAGCGGCCCTTTGCAGAGGCAAACACCACGGTGGCTTCTTATTCTCACAGATAAATCAAGGATCACGGGGCTGAGGCAACTGCGATCCAGGAGGACGTTCTTGAGGACCCTCTCCCTCCCCTGTTTTTCACACACGTGCTGTCCTACTATAGACTTCACTATTTTTACCTCATGAGATAGTTTACAGCAGCGTATGAAGGGGAGCTTGTGTTTCTCTTCATCCAGTCACGCTGTCAACACACTAGTTTATCTGACCACACGGTCCTCTGTGGCCAACACGCTACAGCTCATTATGATAACTTTGGGGGTGCATCTACTCTTCCCCCTGTGCACACATCCCTCTCTCCCCCACCAACCACCTGAGCCAGTGCCCGCCCACGCCTCCACCCCTTCTTCCTCCCACTGTCCCTCGGGTAACCAGCACATTTTTTTCACTATGGACAAGATTTTTTTGGTTTTTTTTGCTGTCATTGGAGAGAGTGCGTTTTGTCTCCGTGCTTGTTCTGTCATTCTATTTCGCAGTTCAGGTGGATCTCCCGTATGACTTTCCCGTCTGACTTACTCACTCAGTGCAGCGCTGCCAGTTCCATCCGTTCTGTTCCTAAAGGCGCTGCTTCATCTGCTTAATAGCTGCGTCATATGCCGCCGAGCACTTACCCGCCACGTCTGTAGCCATCAGGCTGTTGACGGGAGTCACGGTGGGTCACGCCTTGGCCTTTCCAGCCAGCTGCTCTGGACTTCAGAGTGCGTGAGCCTGTTTGTAGCCGTTTTTCTTTTTGGCAAATGATGGAATTTCCATTTTTACTTCCTTAAGAACTTTCCATCTGGTTCCCATGGAGGTGGCAGCTCTTGCATCCCCGTCTTCAGTCTCTGACTGTGTCTCTCCCTCAGCTCTCGGGGCTGTCCCTGGGGTCTTTACTGTGGTTCCTGCCAGGAGGGGCCTCAGACCTGGGACAAGCTTTCTGGCCTCAGCACCACACTTCAGGCTGAGCCTGGCATTTACTGCGATATTTGGAGTTTTATTAGAAACTATTTTTTGAAATCTTTCTCTCTCTCTCTCTCTCTCTCTCTCTCAATCCCTCCCCCCACCACGCCAATTCCTTTTACAATCCTTCACACTAAAGAAATAAATGAAAATTGCCTATCTAGGCTTCTGCCCATTTTGGATTGGGGTGTATATTTGGGATTAGCCCCTGACACTTGTGCTGGGAACTATCGTCCACCATTCTGCAGGCTCCTCTTTATCTCTGTGATTCTCTTTGAGGTTCAGAAAGTTCCGGGTTTATTTAGTCCTGCTGGTTTATCTGCTCCCCTTGCCCTTGCTGCTGGGCTGTGTCCCTGGGGCTGGCTCTGGCCTGTCCTGGAGGGTGTCGCCATGTTTACTTTGTTTTTTTTTTTTAAATAATAAATTTTATTTTTATATTCCCCCATACAATTGCAAATGCCCCATTCTGACCCCAATCCTTCCCATCCCGCCCCCCACCCCCCAAAAACTGTCTCTGGTTCATAGTTTTCTGTTGATTTTGATTTTCACTTTCTTATATTCATTTTCCTGGTCCCTTATTTAAGTTCTCTAGATTCCTGCTATGAGTGAGACCATCCGGTATTTTTCTTTTTCTTTTTGGCTTATTTCGCTGAGCAGGATCCCTTCCAGCGCCATCCATGTTGCTGCAAATTGCATGTGTTTATCTTTTTTGAATGCTGAGTAATATTCCATGGTGTATATGGACCACATCTTCTTGATCCAGTCATCTATTTTTGGGCATTTGGGTTGTTTCCAAAGCTTAGCTATTGTAAACAGTGCTGCTATAAACATAGGGGTGCAGGTGCTCTTTGGAATGGATGTTTCTGTGTCCTTTGGGTAAATACCTAGGAGTGGAATTGCTGGATCCTATAGAAGCTCTATGTTTAGTAGGTCCAGAAATCTCCACACAGCTCTCCATAGTGGTTGGACCAGTTTGCATTCCCACCAGCAGTGCAGGAGAGTTCCTTTTTCTCCACACCCTCGCCAGCATTTGTTGTTGCTAGTTTTTTTAATATGTGCCATTCTCACTGGTGTGAGATGGTATCTCATGGTAGTTTTGATTTGCATTTCCCTGATGACAATTGATGTTGAACATTTTTTCATATGTCTGTTGGCCATTTGCATTTCCTCTTCAGAGAAGTTTCTTTTTAGCTCTTCTGCCCATTTTTTGACTGGATTATTTTCTTTGTTGTTGCTGAGTCCCATCAGCTCTTTGCAGATTTTTGTGATCAGTCCTTTATCATTAGTGTTGGGTGCAAAAATGTTCTCCCAGTTGGTGGGGTTTCTCTTTGTTTTTGTTATTGTCTCTTTTGCTGTGCAGAAGCTCTTTAATTTGATGTAGTCCCAGCTGTTTATCTTTGCCTTCACTATCACTGCTTTGGGTGATGTGTCTGTAAAGACGTCTTTGATGTGCAAATCCCGTAGTGTTTCGCCTATATTTCCTTCTATGTATTTTATGGTTTCAGGTCTTATGTCTAGTTCTTTAATCCATTTTGAGTTGATTTTTGTGTATGGTGTGAGGTCGTGGTCAAGCTTCATTCTTTTGCATGTAGCGACCCAGTTTTCCCAGCACCATTTATTGAACAAACTTTCTTTGCTCCAATGCATAGTCTTTGCTCCTTTGTCAAAGATTAGTTGACCATAAATCTGTGGGTTTATTTCTGGATTTTCTATTCGATTCCATTGGTCTGTATGTCTGTTCTTGTTCCAATACCATGCAGTTTTGATGATTATGGCTTTGTAGTATAGTTTGAAGTCTGGGAGTGTGATGCCTCCATTCCCTTCTTTTTTTTTTTTCAGTAGAGCTTTGGCTATTCGGGGTTTTTGGTGATTCCATATGAATTTCATCAATAATTGTTCTATTTCTTTGAAGAATGCCATTGAGATTTTGATTGGAATAGCATTGAATCTGTATATTGCTTTTGGAAGGATGGCCATTTTAATAATGTTTATTCTTCCAATCCATGAGCAGGGGATGTCTTTCCATTTCTTTGTGTCTTCTTCTATTTCTTTTAACAGTGTTTTATAGTTTTCTTTGTATAGGCCCTTTACCTCTTTTGTTAGATTTATTCCCAAATATTTGATTTTTTTTGTTTCGATAATAAAAGGGACGGTTTTTTTGATTTCTTCTTCTTCAGATTTATTGTTTGTGTATAGGAAGGCTACTGACTTTTGCATGTTGATTTTGTATCCTGCCACTTTACTGAATTGATTGATGAGTTGAATTAGTTTTTCTGTGGAGATTTTGGGGTTCTCTATGTATATTATCATATCATCTGCAAATAGTGATAGTTTGACTTCTTCTTTTCCTATTTGGATTCCTTGGATGTCTTTCTCTTGTCTTATTGCCCTGGCTAGGACTTCCAGTATTATATTGAAAAGCAGTGGTGAGAGTGGACATCCTTGTCTTGTTCCAGATCTTAATGGAATTGCTTTCAGCTTTTCACCATTGAGAATGATACTGGCTGTTGGCTTGTTATAGATGGCCTTTATGATGTTGAGGTATGTTCCTTGTATCCCAAGGATTTCAAGGGCTTTTATCATGAATGGGTGTTGCACTTTGTCGAAAGCTTTCTCAGCATCTATTGATATTATCATATGGTTTTTATATTTCTTTTTGTTGATGTGTTGGATAACGTTGATTGATTTTCGGATGTTAAACCATCCTTGTGCCCCTGAAATGAATCCAACTTGGTCGTGGTGAATTATCTTATGGATACATTGTTGGATTCTGATAGCTAAAATTTTATTGAGGATTTTTGCATCAGTGTTCATTAGGGAGATTGGCCTATAGTTTTCCTTTTTTGTGTTGTCCTTATTCGGTTTTGGTATTAGTGTAATACTGGCTTCATAGAACGTGTTTGGTATTGTCCCTTCCTTCTCAATTTTTTGGAAGAGTTTGTGAAGTATAGGCACTAATTCGTCTCTGAATGTTTGGTAGAATTCATTTGTAAATCCATCAGGTCCTGGGCTTTTGTTTTTGGGGAGGTTTTTGATTATCATTTCAATTTCGCTGCTTGTAATTGGTCTGTTTAGGTGTTCTATTTCTTCTTTATCTAGCTTTGGGTGATTGTAGAGTTGTAGGAATTTGTCCATCTCCTCTAGATTGTTGAACTTGTTTCCATATAACTGTTCATAGTAGTTACTGATTATTCTTTTGATTTCTGCTGTGTCCGTTGTGATTTCTCCTCTTTCATTTATGATCCTGTGTATTTGTGCTTTCTCCCTTTTTAAGTTTGTGAGCCTGGCTAGGGGTTTGTCTATTTCATTTATTTTTTCAAAGAACCAGCTCTTGGTTGCATTGATCTTTTGGATTGTTTTTTTTTAGTTTCAATTTCATTTATTTCTGCTTTGGTTTTTATTATTTCTTTTCTTCTACTGGTTTTGGGGTTTTTTGTTGTTCTTTTTCTAGATCTTTGAGCTTCGAGATTAGGTTGTTTCTTTGAGTTCTTTCTTGTTTTTTGATGTGAGCTTCTATTGCTATATATTTTTCTCTTATTACTGCTTTTGCTGCATCCCATACATTTAGGATATTGGTGTCCTCCTTGTCATTCAATTCAAAGAATTTTTTAATTTCTTCTTTGATCTCCTCGTTAGTCCAGTGGTCTTCCAGTAGTGTGGCTTTTAATCTCCATGAGGTAGGATAGTTCCTTGCCTTCTTTTTATGATTTATTTCTAGTTTGATGCCTTCGTGGTCAGAAAAGATGGTTGGTATGATTTCAATCTTGGTGTATCTGTTGATGTTTGTCTTGTGCCCCAGTATGTGATCGATCCTGGAGAATGATCCGTGTGCGCTTGAGAAAAATGTGTACTCCGTTTTTTTTGGGTTTAGTATTCTATAGATGTCTGTTAAGCCCAAATGGTCTAGGTCCTTATTTAGAGCTTTAGTTTCTTTACTTATTTTTTGTCTTGTTGATCTATCCATTGTTGATAGTGGTGTGTTGAAGTCTCCCACTACGTATGTGTTTTCTCTGATGTCTGTTTTCAGAGAGGACAACAGTTGTCTGATATATTTTGGTGCTCCTTCGTTTGGTGAGTATATGTTAATGAGTGTTATTTCTTCTTGAAGTATTGTCCCCTTAATCATAATGTAGTGACCACTGGGGTCTCTTTTTATTTTTTTGAGTTTGAAGTCTGTTTTATCTGATATAAGTATAGCTGTTCCTGCTTTCTTTTTTGGCCCATTTGCCTGTAGGATTGTTTTCCATCCTTTGACTTTGAGCCTATTTTTATCTTTTGTAGCTAAATGTGTTTCCTGGAGACAGCAAAAGGTTGGGTTTTGTTTCTTAATCCAGGCTGCAACTCTGTGTCTTTTTATTGAAGAGTTTAGTCCATTTACATTTAGAGTTAATATTGATATGTTAGCATCTGTATTTGCCATTATGTTTGTCTTTCCTTTGATTTTATTTATTCTTTTAATAACTTTTTTTTTTGTCTTCTTTCATTGTTATTCGTCCCTCTGAGGTTCTGGCTTTAGGATTCCTTGTAGTATTTTTTGGAGTGGGGATTTAGTCGCAATGAAATTCCGGAGTTTCTCTTTGTCTGGGAAGGTCCATATTCTTTCTTCATGGAGGAAAGAGAGCTTTGCGGGATAGAGTATTCTTGGTTGGCATCTGTTTTCTTGGAGTCTGTTGACTATGTCCCTCCACTCTCTCCTTGCCCGTAGTGTTTCTTCAGAGAAGTCTGATGTCAGCCTGATTGGTTTTCCTTTGAATGTTATCTGTTTCTTCCCTCTTGTCAGCTTCATTATTTTTTCCTTGTCCTGGATTCTTGGGAGCTTTACTATTATGTGTCTTGCTGTGTTTTTCCTTTCGTCATGGAAGTTTGGTGTTCTTCTTGCTTCTTGTATATCAATTTTCAGCTCCTTCTTCGCATTTGGGATGTTCTCTTCAATTATATCCATGAATATTTTCTCTGTTCCTACATCTCTCTCCTCTCCTTCTGGAATTCCTATAACTCTTATATTTCCTTTCCTCATGGAGTCAGATAGTTCCCGAAGTCTTTCTTCATTCTTTTTCCTTTGTACTACTCTTTCCTTTTCTGTTTTGGTTCTTTTTATTTCTGTGTCTTCAAGATTATTTATTCGTTCTTCCATTTCATCTATTCTGCTTTCATTGCTTTTCCCAGAGTTCTTTAGTTCCTCCATTAATTCTTTGATCTCCTGCATTTCTCTTACTTCCCTCTTTAGGGACTCAATTTCCTTCTTCTGATCTATCACTTTTTTAATCATGGCAATTTTAAATTCTCTTTCTGGAAGGCTCAGAAGTTCTTCCAAGTTGCTGTCGTTGCAATCTGGGGAGTGGTTTTCTTTTTGTGGTGTGCTTCTTTCCTGAGGAGTTGTTAGGTTGCGTGTGGTTCTTCTACTCCCTACTGTCTGTTTTCTAATTTGTCGTATGCGTTGGGACACTGTGTTGCTCGGACTGACTGGCATCTTGGGTGAACTTCTCCGCTCCCCTCTGGCTCTTCCAGGAGCCATCTGTGTCTTCTGGGGGAGCTTTCTGCTGGTTTTAGGCAGTTTTTACTGAAGAAATGTCCCTGTTCTAAAATGGCGAAGCGGGATGCAGTCCCTGTGCCTCCGGTTTCAGGCACACTCTTCTGCGCACCCGGTCTGCCCCGGACGTGGGTGCCTGCTCCCTCTGTGGGCTCAGACTGCTGGTCGGAAGGGGCCTGGCGTGGGCTAACTTCCTGGCTGGCCACTGGTTCCTCCAGAAGCCTTCTGCCCTTTTCAAGCAGTTTTAAGAAATTTCCTGTTCTATGGGGTGTTAGTGACTTTTTTTTCCTGGTCGCTAGGTGGCGCCAGAGATCTCTCCTATTGTCCTTGGGGGGCTGTTTTTCGCCTCCCCCCACCCCGTGGGACAGGGAACAGAGCGGGAATGGTAGGGTACACCTCAACAGCTTTGGGGTGCTGTGTCTGCCTTGTGCCCCACCGTCGTGGAGAACCCACGCCCCGAATTTTCGTGCCCCGGGTCTCAGTTCAAAGCCCTCAGGTCCAGGACGCGGGCTGTAGCCCAGTTCAGTGGCGCGGGAATGGCGCCTTTTGCACCGCTCCCGTGCCTGGGCGCCTGGTTCCTGCTTACTCAGGGAGGGACCTTCACCTCAGTGAGGACCTCCGCGTGTCTCCCCGCAAGCCTAGGTCGCAGGCGCGGGTACCTGGGCAGCCGCGATCTGGGTCTGCATTTGCTTTTCAAGCGCGCCAAGCGCACCGCTTTTCCGCGCAAGCTTACAGGCAGCCCGGGTTGTGTGCGCATCTCCCGGGGTCTTTGTTCTTCTCTAATGGCGCCGGGAGTCGTTCGCTCACCGCCGCGGCGAATCCTGCAGGGTTCGCCTCAGCTCCCGTTCACGGGGTGTGGTGGCTGCCATAGTTCCTTTCCACTCACAGTCCCGCTTGCTGCGTCCTTTGTTCTTGTTGGCCGTTTTGGTTTGTTGTTTCCCTCCTCTCTGCCGGTCGGAGAGTGCCGCCTCTGTGGGCGGGGGAGGGGAGCAGGGTTCTGCGCTTCCCTCCCTTCTAGTCCTCTTTTATGGCCACTTTCTTCTTCGGGCAGTTTGCTGGAGTCACCCGTTTATCTTCCGTGTCCCAGTTCTCACTGGGACCTGCCGCTTTTCCTCCCTATTAACTTTTTTTAATGGGAGATCTTACTCGCAGCGTCTCCTCGCCGCCATGTTGCTCCGCCCCCTTTTCGCCATGTTTACTTTGAAGTGTTTTATGGTTTCGGTTCTTACATCTTTAATCCACTTTCAATATATTATTGTGTATGGCTTCATCTTACAGATGTTTTCTTCGTCAAACAAACCCACACTTGGTCATAGGCCAGTAAGAAAACTTAAAGGTGACCAAGAGACAAAAATCAGCTTCCAATCTAGCAAATAAACAATGAGGTAACATTGACAAATGGGAGAGTAATCTGACCATGAATGTGCTCAGTTCACTCAGTGAGTGGGTTGTAGACAAACAATGATTTAAAGGACAATTTCCCTAAACTGCTCAGGTTCTAACCCCTGTCCCATAAATTTTAGGCCCCATTCCCAGGAAGGGAGGGGCGTCAGCCCCAGCGGGCAGGAGTGACTCCCCGGGATGGTGAGGGTGGAGGCTGCTGCAAGAAAAAGAAGCCATGAGGGACTGTGAACAGAGAAGCCACACTCAGGCAGTAGAGGCCTGGTCTCCCCTGTGTCCCTGAGTGTCCCCCTGGGCAGTCGTCCGTGACCTTGCCTGACACTCAGGTGGACGGTAGCAGGGGCCTCATGACAGCTCTGCAGGCAGCGGGGTCCCTCCCTGAGCAACTCCAGGGACTGGGGACCCTGTCCAGAGTGAGACCACAGGATGTGCTGATGGACGGGCAGAGGGTGATGCTGCACCCCCCCCCCGCAGTGACCCTCAGGGCTAATGGCTGTTGCCATGGTCCCTGAGGTCCGGCGTGGGCAAGGAACCATGCGCGCAGGGGGAGAACAGCAAACTCCCTAAGATGCAGAGAAGCCGAATGCCTGCCAATAAATAATGACCACCAGAAGCTGCCACAAAGATGATTAAAAGAAATGCTGACCACCTGGAACCTTATCTCGCTTTCTCAAGGCCCACAAACTTTATTCTGCTACAACTGTCTTTCTAAAATCTTTCCTTTTTCTGGTCATTGATTGCTAATTAAAAAACATACATAATTTAATAATTAGGCTAATGCAAATGAAACATTACTAAACACTGTGTTATAATAGAATTGTTAGTTTAATAATCTTTCTATTATGTGCTTAACTTTAGTACCTTTGATATTAACTGCATTATAAAATAAATTCACCCATGACAATTAATTATGAGTAAAAATGATAGTTAGTGCAACTAGAAAATAATTATATAAAACAGTAGAAAGAATTTATAGCCTGTCCAATTAGGAATGAGGCTAGGTCCAGATGTAACTTCGGACATAAATCACTGCCCTGTCAATTAAGCTAAGCCTATGAGCAAACTGATCTCTTTGATGTTCACTGTTCCTATGCTTTTAGAAAAACATATATATACTGACCACTAGCTTAATAAAGATGCACTCAGATTTTCACTCTCTTGAAGTGTGTCTGTGTGTCATTTATTCATCGAATCCCTGACCACCCTGCGCAGTCTCTCAACCCTGAGACGGCCTCATCGTCCATCGCTGTGCTGGTCCGCGGCAGGGTGAGGACACCCAGGGGAGGCTCTGAGGGAGGACGTGCCCTGGGTCTCCCTTCCCAGGAAGGGCCATCTCAGGAGGCACCAGTTCTATTTGCTGTTCCCATGAACCAGAGCTGGGCCCTTAGGACAGTTCTGTAACAGGGCGGTCCCCAGGAAAGGGGGAGGTTCCAGGTTTTCTGCCCCACCCAAGGGAGGGTGTAGCTGAGCAGGGAGAGAAGAAGCTGCAGAGGAGACTGAGGAAGGAAGGAAGCAGGATGGAGCCAAAAGCAGACCTGGAGGAGGCGCGTGGAGCCTAGAGACACGTGAAGAAACTGCGCTTTCCTTTTGGTCGTGGATAGGTGACACAGATGTGGGTGAGACCTGTGGGGAGGTGACAGTGGCAGCATTTATCTTGATTTTGGTCTTTTCCTTCTGGGCTTGTCCGGTTGTTTCTGGCCCTTTTCTGTGGGTCCCCACTGGAAGATGCTTTAGACTTGTGGCAGGCTTTGGGCCTTGCTCTGGGCCAATCCCATTTGGATGGACTTTTACCCACGAGGGGACGGGCAACTTTGGGTGCTTGATTTAGAAACTAGATACTTTGCCTTTCCTGTCTTGTTTCCTAATTGTATTAAAGTTCCTTCCCATTAAAAGTCTCATGTTTTGTGTTGATGCGGCGGATGGCAGAATCTATTTAGAGCAGGCACTTTTGCGGGGTCTGGCGTGCCCTCTCCCTGTCCTGTAACAGATTTGGCGCCCAACGTGATTTAGGACAGAGCCATCCATGATTAGTCAGCCCCATGGGGAACTTGGGCTTCCCTTGGCACTGGCTACCATAAGCGCAAATGTGATTTTTGGTTTCTCTGCTGTGTTTGTATCATATGTAGATTTGCTGTTGAAAAACTGGCTTGGGCTTTGTGAAGATCTGTGTGTCTCTATGTGATTTGTTTGTAGTGACTTCCTAAGACATATGATTTTGTGGAAATTGTTCTGTGCAACAGTTTTACTCAAGATTAGGCTGTACGTTGGACCATGTGGCCAGATCAAAGATGGTATCTGAGACCACTTGGCAGGCTCTTGTAAAATTCAGAGGTTCTTGTTGCTAGGACTTTGGAACTTTATTTTTCTTTCTTTTTGTAATCTCTGCTGTCTCAGTAGCATTTCTAAAGGCAATAATGATTCTTCAGTGACATGTTGCTTTGTCTTTGGCTACTTCCTGACCTCTGCCTGAGGGGTTTTGCAAGTCAACTGTGGAGCAGTGGTGTTTAAATTAGCAAATATATGCCTGGGTGTTAACAAAAGTTAACTGGTAAGTGCTGGTAGCCTTGATGGATTCTTGGAGATAACTTGAATTTTTGCAAAGTCTGTATCAGAAAAATTAACAAGATTTAGTCTGAGTATGAAAGGATTTGCTGCTGTGAATTTTGTCTACACAATTTGTTTTGGGCATGTTTGCCATTTTGAATCCTGGATTTGTTCAATCACTAGTGTAAGACAAGATTCTAAGTTTCTGCTTCCTACTGAGGAAGGTCTGTTGTGGAAAGCACTCTTTAGGGTGCATCGTGTAACTGTACCAGGTTTTCATGCCTGTGTTGTTGCTGTCCCTCCCTAGTGTAGGGGAGGTGTCATCTGTGCTTAGATGTTGAATCTGCTCTTTCAGCTTCTGTCCCAGAGTGGCTAACAGAAGTAAGGAGATGACTCCTTTTAATTGAAAGTTAATTAGTGATATTTTGATTTTGCTTTTTCAGGTTCTATTCCAGGAAACCCACGGACTGCCTGCTCGGTGGCTAACAAGAGATGACTCCTTTTACTTAAAAGTGAACTGTTACTTTTGCTCTTTCAGTTGCTGTGCAGTATACCCCAGGATTGACTTCTAATAAAAAGTCTTCAACACTAAAACCCCTAACGTGATAAACAAGGTCATGTAACTCTTGTGATTAATGAACCTTTTCCTTCCTATTTCCAAAGTCTTAGGTTTGTAGGGTGACAACTGAGAACTGTTTTCTGCTAGCAACACTCCACATTTTTTTTGGACTTTGACCTTTTTTTCTGAGCCGATGGATAAAACTGCAGTTACATAAGATATTCCACATGGCATAACTAAAAAAAACTGTCATTGTCTATATGTTGTATGTCTGTATGTCCTTCTGTCTGTCGTGGCCTCGAGAGGTTGAAAAATTGGTATACATGGTGCCCATAGATGTTGAAAAAAAGTCTACAGTTATGAGAAAAACACGAAGTTTATGGTTTTGTTATAGGACAGGGCAACAAGTGAAAGGGGGGAATTGTTAGGGGGAAAAGGATGTCCCAAAGCAAATTCCATATAGGCTTTGTGGACTCCACCCCCACCCCAGGTCAAAGCCAAAGTCACTGGGAACTCCAAATCCCATCCCCACCAAAGGGAAGGTGGCTGGGACCTGAGGGTGGGGTTAAGCAGCCAGGTGGATAGAAAAGGCAGACACATGGGCTTTGGGATCCCCCATTTTTGGCTCTCCGCCAGCTCGCAGCATCCCGCCAGCTCTGAGAGTGCCTTTGGGTTTCCAGGTCGTCGGATCGGGTAGGACGCACTAAAGACTTTATTTCCCTATTTTCTCCCTGAGTTGTATATTTTCCTTATTTCTTTTTCTCTTGTAAATAAACCTTTTATTAACCCTTTTGCGTGTGTCTGTAGTAAAGTATTCATAAGTCCCTTTAAAGCGCGCGGGTGAGGACCCACAGCCAGGAACCCGTCTAATATCGGGGTTGCTCTATAACAGTTTCATTGTTAATATTGTAGTATTGAACTAAGCCGGTGCCTTCATAGAGATTGAACATTGTTGTTTCTATTATTTTTCCTGATATTTATGGCAAAGCTGCCCAAAAATCTAAATTCAAGCACAAATTTGGTAGCCTGTCATTTGGCTGATGCAAGGAAATTTTGTGGAACCTCAGTAGAGCTCCTGGGACCCTCCACAAAGTTTCTCCCTTTCCTCCTGGGAAAGGCGTTAGATGAATTTGTCCTATTTGGCTTCCCCAATGAAGTAACACTGGAAGGGAAGCATCGTCACTTGGGAAAATGGTAAAACTTTGGCATGTACAGAAAGGTTAACACTGGTTTTCTAAAATGTGTATAAAACCTCTCAGTACCTGATCTGTATGTAAATTGTCAATGGGGACTGTCACCTTGTACTATTGTACACCTAGATTGTTTATTGACAGAAATTGTTTCTGAAAAATAGGGAGAAAAGACCTCAACAGATTCCTATTGATGGAACTGTTGAGAGTACAAATTTCCTACACAGGACTGAATACACCTGGTATTTCCTAACTTTTCTTTGACATAATACTGGTAATTTTTTGCATTTTGTTCTGAATCCATAAAGTTTTTTTTTTGTTTGGAGTGACCCGCACCTGCAGCAGGGTTGCGTTTTTTTTTCCAGCAAAGCTAACTTGTGTCACATTTCCCCCCACCTTGAAACCAACACAGCCTACAAATAGTGGTAGTAATTTCTTTTTTGCTACTTATCTCAGAGTCTGTTTTTGCATAACTTCCATAGGGATTTTGTCTGCTTCAACTAAAAAAAAAATTGGACATGAGTTTCATTGTGTGGCTTTGAGAGGAGTTCTTCCAGAAAGTTGAAACAGAGCTGAACCAAGAAGAGGAGAACCTGTTTGCCTTGTTTGTAGGGTTCCAGAGACCTCCAAAGAAGGTGAGGAAGCCGCCTCCATTGGCAGGACTGGACAACCCGGCCAACAAAAAAGTCCTGTACCCTCGAGAAGAGGAAAGCCCAGGTGGAGTCTGATGAGACCAGCTTTGTTCCTGAAGCCTACATGGACCGGATGCCAACGGTTCGCTCTGATCCTATATGGAGTATTCCAACAACGCCAGCTAAAAATGCTGTTTAGTTATTCTGCCCTGTGATTTTATGCAAAAATAGGTAAAATGGTTTAAAAGTAGATTTAGTTTGCAAACTTTTGCTGTGCTGTTAAAAAGTTTGGGCTCGAGGTTGAGAGAATTCGTTTTTGCGTAAGTTGAACCAATTTTAAGATTTTGTTCCCCTGTGATTTTGATAGGTTTGCTGTCTTGTTTAGCTAATGCTCCAGATTTTTTTTTTCCTTTTGGCTTGGATAATGGACTCTCTTCCAGCAATGGAAACTCTCATCCTGGACATTCATGGACAGTGCTGCTGACTAATTGTTGCTTCTCTTACACACATTGTAACCCTGAAAAAAGACTGTCTCCTAAGACCACACCCTGAGATCTGTGCCACCATAGATACGGTGGAATAAAAATTAAAAGGGGAGATTGTAACTGGGTGGTCCCCAGGAAAGGGGGAGGTTCCAGGTTCCCTGCCCCACCCAAGGGAGGGTGGAGCTGAGCAGGGAGAGAAGAAGCTGCAGAGGACACTGAGGAAGGAAGGAAGCAGGATGGAGCCAGAAGGAGACCTGGAGGAGGCGCGTGGAGCCGAGACACGTGATGAAACTGCGCTTGCCTTTTGGTTGTGGGCGGGGTGACACAGGTGAGACCTATGGGGAGGTAACAGTGGCAGCTTTTATCTTGATTTTTGCTCTTTTCCTTCTGGGTTTCTGCTTGTTTCTGACCCTTTTCTGTGGGTCCCCATGGAGGATGCTTTAGACTGTGGCAGGCTTTGGGGCCTTGCTCTGGGCCAATCCCATTTAGATGGAGTTTTACCCACGAGGGGATGGGCAACTTTGGGTGCTTGATTTAGAAACTAGATTCTTTGCCTTTCCTGTCCTGTCTCCTAATTGTATGGAAGTTCCTTCCCATTAAAAGTCTCATATGCTTTGTGTTGATGCGGCGGAGGGCAGAACCCATTTCGAATAGGCAGGTTTGCAGGGTTTGGGCTGCCCCTCTCCCTGCCCTGTAACTGTTCCTCTTCCTGTGGGAGATGACTTGACAACCCGTGTCAGGAAGGACCAGCGTTCAGTGTCCCCACTCTGTGTGTCCATCCTGCCGGCACCCTGGACCCTCCATCTGCACAGCCAGCTCACAGAGAGGACGCCATGACCCCCAGCCTCACAGCCCTGCTCTGCCTGGTTGAGTGTGAGGAGGGAGGGGCGCCCTGGTCTGGAGGCCCCACGGCCAGGCCTGGTCTGTCAGGGGACCCAGGACTCAGGAGGCTCTGGGAGGAGGCTCTGTCAGGACTCGGGAAAGGCCTCTCACAGGACTCTTCCAGGGCTGAGTGTGGGCCCCGGGACCCCAGAGCAGGCAGGTGAGTCTGGGCTCAGGTGTCCCGGGTCCTGCCTCCTCACTGGGGAGGGGCCACCCCTGGCAGCTGGGGGTGGAGACAGCACTTCTGGGGTGATAGAGGGGACATCTAGGGTGATGGGTGGAGAACAGCAGGACCAGGGTGATGGAGGGGACGTCTGGGAGGGTCTGGGCTGGGGGCTGGGAACTGGGGTGGGGTTGCCTGTGACCAGCCTCTGATTCCTTCAAGGGGCCCTGCCCAAACCCACCCTCTGGGCTGAGCCAGGCTCTGTGATCCCCTGGGGGGAACCTGTGACCATCTGGTGTCAGGGGACCCTGGGCGCCCAGGAGTTCCGTCTGTATAAAGAGGGAAGCTCAGTGCCCTGGGACAGAGGGACCCCACTGATTCCCGGGGACAAGGCCCCGTTCCTCATCCCACACCTGACAGTGGACTATGCAGGGAGATATCACTGTGATTATGGCAGCCCCGCTGGCTGGTCAGAGCACACTGACCCCCTGAAGCTGGTGATGGTGACAGGTGAGAGCACACTCAGGGGTCCAGCCTCAGTCTCTATCCTCAGGGAGGGGGCCTACTGTCGGGGTGTCTCTCCCCTCACAGCCCAGCGCTGGGGGATGTGGTGGGAGTGTCCCCATTTCACACACTGTCTCCTCCTCTGCTAGGATCTTACCACAAACCCAGCCTCTCAGCCCTGCCGAGCCCTGTGGTGACCTCAGGAAGGAACGTGACCCTTCAGTGTGGCTCATGGCAGGGATTTGACAGGTTCCATCTGAGTGAGGAAGGAGAACACAATTCCTCCTGGACCCTGGATCACAGCAACTCCCCAATGGGCAGTTCCAGGCCCTGTTTCCTGTGGGCCCTGTGACCCCCAATCACAGGTGGCTGCTCAGGTGCTATGGCTACTACAACAGCACCCCCCAGGTGTGGTCACTCCCCAGTGAGCCCCTGGAGCTCCTGGTCTCAGGTGAGGCTCTCCCCTGTCCTCCCTGCCGGGCACTCAGGTCCTGTCCTCGGGACTTTGAGACACTAATAACAGAGGCCCCGGGGGCTCCACAGAGGTGGGCGCAGCCCAGGAGAGGGTGGGAGATACGGGACAAGGGAAGAGGAGGAGCAGGTGATTCTCCCCGGTCTGTCCTCTCCCCCTGGTCTCTCTCAAAGGCAGAAGCCCCAGAGAGTCAGCCCCCCTCTCCCCTGCACCCCACATCTCACAAAGGTGGCTCTTTCCTTGGTGAAGAGCTGCCAAGACCTTCCAGGGACCTGCCCGTCCAGCAGCCAGAGCCTCGCCCATCTGGTCCCGGCTCCTCTCGGCTCCTCTGTCCAGGAATCGGCTCCGTCCCGTCTCCCTCGGGACCGTCACTGGGACCCCCTCAGAGGCCCGCGTAGACGGGCCACACAGACCCGACGCTGAGGCGGCAGACACGCAGCCTCATGTCCCTCTCGTGTCCCCGCCGGTCAGGACAGACGCGTTGCTCGTGGGGCTGCGGCTGCGAGTGTCCGCCCGGGAGGGAGAGTCAGGGCCAGGACGCGCGGACCAGGGTTGCCAGGGCAGAGGAGTCTGCAGCCCCGCAGGGAGGGGCTGGTCGGATGGAGAAGGACCCTCCCCACCTTCACCCCGTGTCCTGACGGGAGGTGCCCTGGTCCCCTGTGTGACCTGCGTGTCTCTCTCCCCCAGGCCCAGCCCCGCGCCCCCAGGACTACACGCTGGGGAACCTCCTCCGCCTGGGCGTGGCCGCCTTCCTCCTGCTGGCCCTGGGGGTCCTGCTCTTGGAGGCTCTTCACAGCCACAGGAGGACCCGAGACGCGGCGGGAGGGGGGCCCGGGAGGGGACAAGGCCCCGGCCAGAGCCCATGAGCCTGGAGGTGACTGTGCCCGGAGGCCAGAAGCTGGTCTGGGCAGCGGGGGACTGTCTGCGGGTCCCTGGGAGGTGGAGGGTCCTTGCTGTGAGCAGGTGAAGGTCTGGACCCTCCTGTCATTAAACGCGGGACTCCCCTCCCCACCACGCTGCGTCAGCTCCATGGCTCCCCTCCTGTCCTGTTCTGTGAATCGGCCTCGTCCCACCCAGAAGCCTGGGGCCACGCCCCACACACAGTCGGGCTCAGTGCACCTTCCTGGGACTCAGTTTCTCCCTCTCTAGTCCCCACATGCCAGCTCAACCACGAGATCTGGTTTAGTCCGTCATCAAACTGGCATCACAAAGATCCATCCCAAGGAGCAAATCTAGATGGTGCCTGAGCCCATCTGACCCCCACAACCTCCCCTTTATTATCAGGCTCCCCCTGTAGTTTTGGGACTCAAGACCCTTTATCTGAGGTGACAGCTCCGGGCTGACGCCCCTGGAGACCCCTGTGAACAGGAAGGTTTGAAGATTTACGAGTCTCTGTGGTGCCTCCTCTCCCTTCACGCCAACATCATGGTGCCCTGGGGCGATGGGGGGCTTGGGGGGGTGGGACGGGGCCACCAGGCAGATCGGGGAAGTTTGCAGAATTGAGGTCACAGTACACTGCAAGCTGAGGACACCTGAGGTGCCACACCCAGGCCCCGCCTCCTTGTTCCTTACCCTCAGGATTATTCCTGCTTCATGTCACAGGGTCACTGCTGTCACGTTCTACCTCTAGCTGGTCCAGACATGAGGCAAAGAGATAACGCGTGTGATTGACCCTGGGGCTGGAGGCTGATCGGGTGCACAGGGCCCCCCTTGCTAAAGTGCAGATGCGCGCTGTGGTCTCCAGGGAGGCCTCAGAGACGTGCATGAGTGGACCAGCTCCAGCCACAAGGACACTGAGAGTGATAGTGTTAGGGGGAAGTGATGTCCTGAGTTAATCCCATACAGGCTTTGTGGACTCCACCCCCACTCCAGACTAAAACCATCAGGACATTGGGGAAGACAAATCCCATCACCACCAAGGGGAGGGTGGCTGGGACCTGAGGGTGGAGTTGGGCAGCCAGGTTGGATATAAAAAACCAAACACGTGGGCCTAGGGCTCTCTCTGGCTCGCGATCCCTCGCCTCCCGGCTTCACCGCTCCTGGCTGGCGGCCAGCTCTCAGAGCGCCATTTTGGGGTTCCTGATCAGCGGATCGGGTAGGACTCATTTAAAACTTTGTCTCCCGCTTTTCTCCCAGAGCTGTATATTTCCTCATTTCCCCTTCCCTTGTAAATAAACCTTTTATTAACCTTTCACGTGTGCCTGCAGTAGAGCATTGATAAGTCCTTTTAAGCGCGCGGGTGAGGACCCACAGTCAGGCACCCCGTTTTGTATCGGGGTTGCTCTACAACAGTTTGGCGCCCAGCGTGGTTTCCAAGTTACACCCGCGGTTGACCAGCCCAAAGTAACATTCCTTGCGTTGGTCACCATAAGCGCACTAGTTCTGCAGGACTAGCAGTATAATATTTGTCTCTAGTCCTGAAAAGTCTGTTTTTTTTTTTCCCTGTGCGTACAGCCCTTGTGGGTGTGTTTTGACTCAAATATGGCCTCAACCATGAGCCTATACAGTTTCATCCCTAGCCTGAGTTCTTTCAGTTTCCTTCCGGCCTTGAATTTGAGCAGCCTTCTTCCATTAAATATCACCACCAGTTTCATTAATATAAATAATTTGATGAAGCCTGGTGTATGGCACGTGATTTTACTATTGTATACATACATGGGTGGTTTACAAGCCATCCCTTTACAGACTGTGCTTCTGGGTGGTTTTTTGGTAATATGTGTAAGCGCAGTTTGCTACATTCTTGTTTCTGTGAGAGGTAGAAGTTCTACTTCACATACTGAGAATGTGCAACAACAAATTCAGGCTTTTAACGTGGCCATACAACAACTAAATCAGGTTTTTGATTTAACTATTAAGAGTATAAGGGATGAAAATCGTAACGTTTTTGAGTCAGCTTATCAAAGCATGCTGTCTCAAGTGCAACAACAAAATCGGACTTTTGAGTCAGCTTTTAAAGGTATGCAGGACCAGATGCAGGCCGCCCTCCATAAATTAGATATGGCGGAGGCGAAGGCTAGGCTAATGGTGCAGAGAAAGGATAGACCTTCCCCTTTCCATGAGGACAGCCAGCGAGCAGAGTTAGAAGAGGAGGAGCATCATATTTTAAATACTTTAAATACACGAGGACAAAATCCTCTTCCACGTGACAAAGCCCCTCCCGTACAGACCCCTGAGGCTGCACAGCCTCCACTGCCCTCTGGGGAGGACACTAAAATGGCGTCCCCTCCCCACACTAGACTCGGCACCCATTTTGGCAGGAAGGATCAACCTGAGGCAGGGCAGTTTCCCCTTCGCCAGATGCCAATGGGTGGCTTAAATGAACATGGGAGACCTGCTGGGTACTTTTGGTCGCACCATCCGTTCAGTACTGCGGACCTCCTAAATTGGAGGAGCTCTGTTCCCTCGTACCGGCAGGCTCCTCAGAGGATGGCGAACTTGTTTGCCTCTATCTTTGTCTCCCACCGCCCTAACTGGGCAGATATACAGTCCATGCTGCATACTTTATTAACGCTGGATGAGCAGAGGATGGTATTCAGGAAAGCCAGGGAGGAGGCTGACCGTCTCCACCAACAGGATAGGCAGTCCCCAGAGCCGGAGGTTGTTGTCCCAGAGAGAGATCCTGGATGGGACCCTAACAATGGAGGAACGGCGATGTTGGATCTCTATAAAAAATGCTTATTGGTAGGACTGAAGCAGGGGATCCCCAAACAAAAAAACTTTAACAAAATATTGGAACTCGAGCAAGGAGCTAATGAGGATCCGTCAGAGTTCCTTGAGAGGATTATTCAAACTTACACTAACCACACGGACATAAACCCAGATGCCCCAGAAAATGCTCGTCTGATCACTACGGCTTTCATTACCCATAGTGCCCCAGACATAAAGAAAAAGTTAGCTAAGGTGGACGGCGTCACTGAGATGAGTCCGTCCCAGGTAGTGGACCTGGCATTCAGGGTTTATAATAATAGAGAGCACAGGAGACCGAAACCTGCGACTGTTTTTTTACAAAGAGAACACAGAACAGGGTTTCAGGGAAACAATAATGGACAGAGACGTGAACCCCTAGGAAGAAATCAGTGTGCTTTCTGTAGGGAAGAGGGACATTGGAAGTACAGTTGTCCCAGGTTACAGGGAAGCGGCAGACGCAATAATTATAGAAGGCAGGATAGAAGACAGAGAACCCCAAGACATGATGATTCACGTAGGGGTTACAGGAGGGAATATAGAAGGAGCACACAGAACCAGGAACCAAGGAGAGAGGAAAGAAGACAAATGTTAGCACAGAGTGGAGGCTCAGATGATGACAGGGAATACAGACAGAGAAGGAATCGAGAGCCCAGTACAGAGGACAGGAGACAAATGACAGCACAGGGTAGAGCCTCAGGTGAAGATAGGAGGGAATACAGACAGAGTAGAAGGAATCTAGAGTCGAGTGCAGAGGAAAGGAGACAAATGATAGTTCATGGAGAAAGTTCAGATGCAGAATAGGGGTGCCCGGGGGCTCCACTAGATCTAGAGAAGCCCATTAGAATAACCCCCTCAGAGCCCCGGGTAACCCTCGCTGTGGGGGATCGTCTGATTGATTTCTTGGTGGACACTGGAGCAACATACTCAGTTTTGAATTCGAAATTAACTAAAATGAGCAAAAAGACTGCAGCAGTCATTGGGGTTACAGGGAAGTCACAACAGACACCCTTCCTGCAACCTTTGGAGTGCCGGCTAGGCACCACACAGCTCCAGCACAGCTTCCTATACATGGAAGAGTGTCCAATCCCTCTCCTTGGTCGTGACCTTTTAAGTAAGCTCAACGCACGAATTATATTCTCACCAAAACATCAGAGGCTTCACCTACAGGTGCCTCCAGAGCATGCTCTGCGGTTCCAGATGTTGCTTACTCAAGATGTTCCACCGAAAGGTGAAATTTTACCTCCAGAAATTGTTGAAAGAGTAAGTAAATGGGTATGGGCTGATGGAACCCCAGGACGTGCGAAAAATGCTGAGCCTGTAAAGATAGAAGTGATAGAGGGGAGTAGAACCCCAAGGAGGAAGCAATACCCCTTAAAGGAGGAAGCCTTGAGGGGAATTGAGCCAGTATTGAAAAGGTTCCTTCAATCTGGACTCATTCGGCCCTGTCGCTCACCGTATAACACTCCGATTCTGCCAGTGAAGAAACCCCATACAGGCGAGTACCGTTTTGTCCAAGACTTAAGGGCCATTAATGACATTGTTCGGGATTTACATCCCACTGTGCCTAATCCCTACACCTTATTAACTGCCATACCTGGTGATTTTGGGTGGTTTTCGGTATTAGACCTGAAGGATGCCTTTTTCTGTATCCCAATAGATGTCCAGGATCAACCGCTTTTTGCCTTCGAGTGGCAAGACCCTAAGTCCAAGAGCACTCTCCAGTATTGCTGGACTGTGCTTCCACAGGGGTTTAAGAACTCCCCAACTATTTTTGGGGAAATACTGGCCAGGGATCTCAGGAAGGTTCAATTAAACCAGGGCGTCTTGTTGCAATACGTAGATGATTTATTGATTGCAAGTCCAGACTACAAATCTTGTCTGGAAAATACCATAGTGGTACTGAACCACCTGGCAGAATGTGGCTATAAGGTGTCACCCCAAAAGGCACAGATCTGTAAACAAACGGTGACGTATTTGGGGTTTGAAATTAGGAAAGGCAGACGGAGCTTGATGACAGAAAGGAAACAAGTAATTTCAGCCCTTAAAGTCCCCAGCAACCGGCGACAGTTGCGTGGATTTTTGGGTATGGCTGGGTTTTGCAGGATTTGGATTCCTAACTTTGGATTAATAGCAAAACCCTTGTACGATGCTCTCAAAGGCCTGGACTCTGAACCTTTGTCTTGGACCTCAGAATGTCAAAAGGCCTTTGAAGAAATAAAAGTAAAGTTGATTTCAGCACCAGCATTAGGGCTTCCAGATCTTAGGAAGCCATTCAAACTTTATGTACATGAGAGACAGGGTGTTGGCCTTGGAGTACTAATCCAATTGTTGGGACCAGAAATGCAGCCCGTTGCATATCTGTCCAAACAATTGGACCACACCACCAAGGGATGGCCTCCATGTTTGCGTGCTGTGGCTGCCACTTGTGACCTCCTACATGAGGCAGAGAAGTTTACATTGGGTCAGCCCATCACTGTGTGTGTGCCACATCAGGTCTTGACATTGCTGGAGCAGAAGGGTGGACTTTGGTTGACTGCCGGGCGAATGGGAAAATATCAAGCAGCTCTGTTAGACAATCCTAATGTGAAGCTGCAGGTTTCTAACTCCCTGAATCCCGCCACACTGCTTCCAAGCAATGCAGATGGACCTGAGGATGACACTTTAATCCACAATTGTTTAGAAACCATAGACACAGTGTATGCCAGCCGACCAGATCTAACTGACCAGCCTCTGCCAGACCCAGAGTGGGAGCTATTTACAGATGGCAGCAGCTTCATGGACCAAGGCCGTCGATGTGCTGGATATGCAGTGGTGACGCTCCAGAACACCGTGGAGGCCAAGGCTCTTCCGGCAGGTACATCAGCGCAAAAAGCTGAATTAATAGCCCTGACCCGTGCATTGGAACTCTCGAAAGGTAAAAGAGTCAATATATTTACCGACTCCAAGTACTCTTTTATGATTCTCCACATGCATGGGGCCATTTGGAAGGAGCGGGGACTTCTTACTGCCAGTAACAAGGATGTCAAACATCCATTAGAAATCCTGGCCCTGTTAAAGGCAGTAGCTTTACCATCAGCTGTTGCCGTGATGCATTGTCCTGGCCACCAAAAGGGTGGGTCTGACATGGCAAAGGGCAACAGGGCAGCCGATCGGGTGGCTAAGGCCGCTGCCCGTTCTGCCCATTCTGCCCTCCAGGGTGCACTCATCCCTCTTGTGGACCTGACTCAGTATGCTCCTGAATACACCGAGCGGGATGAGGAGAGAGCTCGTGCATGGGGATTTACTGAGTTTGATCCCAGCTCTACTTGGAGAGTAAACTCTCATGGGATGATACTCCTCCCGGAGGCCCTGGTATATCCGGTGCTAAAACATCTTCACGAGGGATCTCACTATGGGAGAGATGCCTTATTAGAAACAGTGCGCCCATATTTGAAGGGCCCATATTTACACAAAATAGCACAACGGATCAGCAGAGGTTGTGAATTATGTGCCAGGAATAACCCCAAGACTAACTCCCACCCTAAAGCCATTGGGGTTCAATATCGGGGCAAGTGTCCTTTTGAGGACTGGCAGGTGGACTTCACACAAATGCCTAGAACAACAGGCAATTTCAAATATCTCTTGGTTTTTGTCGACACGTTCTCGGGATGGGTGGAAGCATTTCCCACAAAGACGGAAAAAGCTTCCGAGGTTGCCAAACAGCTACTGAAAGAGATAATTCCTCGCTTTGGGTTGCCGGACTCTATCCAGAGTGATAATGGGCCGGCATTTGTCTCTGACGTCACCCATGCAGTAAGCAGTGCGTTACAGATAAACTGGAAATTGCATGCTGCTTGGAGACCGCAGTCTTCCGGGCAAACAGAAAAGATGAACCACACCTTGAAGAAAACCTTGGCAAAACTGTGCCAAGAAACACAACTTCGTTGGGACCAGGTACTATCCCTTGCCCTCCTCCGCATAAGAGTGGCACCTAGAAGTGGGCTACAATTAAGCCCCTTTGAGATTGTGTTTGGAAGACCTTTTCAGGCCTCAGTTCTGAAAGCCAGTCCGGAAATAACACAAGATTGCCGGATCACGCAATATGTGAAACACATCCAGGAGGTTCTGGCAGTGATTCATAACTTTGCAACCTCAAGGATCTCTATGCCTCCTGATCAACCATTGCATCCCTTCAAACCTGGAGATCAGGTCTTACTGAAGACTTGGCAGAGCGGGGATGCTCAAAACCAGCTGTCAGAAAAATGGACTGGTCCCTATGATGTCTTGTTGAGCACACATACTTCTCTGAAACTTGCAGGCATAAAACCCTGGGTACATCATTCCAGAGTTAAGGAAGCCCCAGGAGGAACTGACCCAGAGACGAAGTCCCACTGGTCTTGTGAACCCATTGAGGACTTGAGGTATTTGTTTAAGAAACAGACAAAAACTTGAATGTTACTGACTTCTTTTCCAGTTATTGTTACAGGATACCCAAGGACTCATTTTTTTTTCCTGAAGAAACCCTGAGAAAACTAACATGCTCTAACCAATCTTCTTCTTTTCAAAGTTTAGGAGACGTGAAATAACATCTAGGATCATGCATATGGTGCCACTATTTTTTTTTACACAGAAAGGTTTTCAATCTTGATTTTGATTTTGTTATTTTTTTAACTTTCTGCTTTTTTTTTTACCTTTGAGATTTTTTTCTCTGCTTTCTTTTTGTTACTTTGGCCAATGAGTGAAACTGCAGTTGCATGAGATATCCCACGCGTGATAAATGGTAACTAATGAGCTCTTTGTGTCTATATGTTGTATGTCTGTATGTCCTTTCCTTGTGTCCTTGTCTTGACCTCAAGTGATTGACTAATTGGTATACATGGTGCCCATAGACGTTGAAAAAAAAAAAAAAAAAAAAGAGAGTCTCCAGTTATGAGAAAAAAACTAAAGGTTATGGTTTGATTGTCAACATTGTGCTACTGAACTAAGCCGGTGCCTTCATAGAGATTGAACATTGTTGTTTCTGTTATTTTTCTGATATTTATGGCAAAGCTTCCCAGAAATCTAAATTCAAGTACAAATTTGGTAGCCTGTCATTTGGCTGATGCAAGGAAATTTTGTGGAACCTCAGTAGAGCTCCTGAGACACTCCACAAAGTTTCTCCCTTTCCTCCTGGGAAAGGCATTAGATGAATTTTTTTCTATTTGGATTTTACCTAATGAAGTAAAACTGGAAGGGAAGCATTGTCACTTGGGAAAATGGTAAAACTTTGGTATGTACAAAATGTTAACAGCAGTATCTGGTATGTATGTAAATTGTCAATGGTGATTGTCACCTTGTAATATTATATAATTCAATTGTTTCACATCTACAGAAATTGTTTCTGAAAATATAGGGAGAAAAGGTCTCAACAGATTCCTATTGATGGAACTGTTGAGAGTAAAACTTTTCTACTAAGGACTGAATAGACTTGGACATACGCCTCATATTTACTAAGTTTTCCTTGACATAATAATACTGATGATTTTTTTTGCATTTTGCTCTAAATCCACAAAGTTTTCTTGTTTTGGTGACCAGGATCTGCAGCAAGGTTGTAATTTTTTTTTCCAACAAAGCTAACTTGTATTTGCATTTTCTCTCCCCTTGATACCAACACAGCATAAAAATAGTGGTAGTAATCTTTTACTACTTATCTCAGAGTCTGTTTTTGTATAACTTCCATAGGGATTTTGTTTAAACTGAAAAAAATTGGACATAAGTTTCATTGTGTGGCTTTGTGTGGAGTTCTTCCAGAAAGTTGAAACAGAGCTGAACCAAGAAGAGGAGAACCTGTTTGCCTTGTTTGTAGGGTTCCAGAGACCTCCAAAGAAGGTGAGGAAGCTTGCCTCCATTGGCAGGACTGGACAACCCGGCCAACGAAAATGCCCTGGTACCCTCGAGAAGAGGAAAGCCCAGGTGGAGTCTGATGAGACTAACTTTGTACCTGAAGCCTACATTGACCGGATGCCAATGGTTCGCTCTGATCCTATATGGAGTATTTCAACAAAGCCAGCTAAAATTGCTGCTTAGTTATTCTGCCCTGTGATTTTATGCAAAAATAGGCAAAATGGTTTAAAAGTAGACTTAATTGCAAACTTTTGCTATGCTGTTAAAGTTTGGGATCAAGGTTGAGAGAATTCATTTTTGCATAAGTTGAACCATTTTAACATTTTTTTTCCTGTGATCTTGACATATCTGCTGTCTTGTTCTGGCTAATGCCTCCAGATGTTTTCTTTCGGCTGGGACTGATGAACTGTTTTTCCAGGAATGGAGGACTTTTGCTTTCCACAATGGACAATACCTGGAGGGATTCGTTTTCTTTCAGACTGGAACCCTGGAAAACTTTCATCTGAGACTGTATCCCAGCATCCATATGTTTGATCTTCATCACCATGGAAATGGTGGCAAAAAGTGAAAGGGGAGAATTGTTAGGGGGAAGTGATGTCCTGAGTTAATCCCATACAGGCTTTGTGGACTCCACCCCCACTCCAGACTAAAACCATCAGGACATTGGGGAAGACAAATCCCATCACCACCAAGGGGAGGGTGGCTGGGACCTGAGGGTGGAGTTGGGCAGCCAGGTTGGATATAAAAAACCAAACACGTGGGCCTAGGGCTCTCTCTGGCTCGCGATCCCTCGCCTCCCGGCTTCACCGCTCCTGGCTGGCGGCCAGCTCTCAGAGCGCCATTTTGGGGTTCCTGATCAGCGGATCGGGTAGGACTCATTTAAAACTTTGTCTCCCGCTTTTCTCCCAGAGCTGTATATTTCCTCATTTCCCCTTCCCTTGTAAATAAACCTTTTATTAACCTTTCACGTGTGCCTGCAGTAGAGCATTGATAAGTCCTTTTAAGCGCGCGGGTGAGGACCCACAGTCAGGCACCCCGTTTTGTATCGGGGTTGCTCTACAACAATAGTATCAGCCAATTTTAATTAAAACACTGCCCACAGTATTAATCAACATAGAAGATGGGAGTATCAAATAGAAGATAGAAATGTGGTGTTCTGTGAAGAAATTCAACAGTTCTATGTCGGTGAAAAACAAAAATTGCAAATGGCCAAACCTGATGGATGGGTGAAGTGTAAGAATATTGAGAGAAGTCTGTGTTTACGATTATTCCGCTTCCTGAAGTTGCAAAGAAGACACCATGAATAATTTAGGAGTGTGTATATTCTTCAGTGAAACCCTACAAATAAAGGAAGATAATTCTACAAGATAGAGCAGTAACTGGCAGGGTACACCCCCTAGATGGGTCATCATTTGGGGAAAGTGAGCAGTGCTGTTGGGGGATTGGAGGAATAATCTGAACCTACGCGCTGGGCTGGGGTGATGTGAAACGGGTCGGCTGCTGTGGACTGCGGCTGGGCCCTTTCTAAAAAGTCAAGGCCAGAACCACCGTGTGACCTAGAAATTTTCCTTTTAGGTGTAAGTTTCAGTTGTGCAAGATTAGCAAGTTCTCGAAATTCGCAGTACAAGCCCACACCTGTAGTCCACAGGATGTTACTGCAGGAACATTTGTACCACGGTAGATCCCACATCATGTGTCTCCACCACAAGGAGAAGACTTGCACTTAGCAAAATACCCTCCAGGTCCATCCATGTTTGCTGCAGACCAGCACAGCAGTAGACGATGAGGCCACCTCAGGGTTGAGAGAAGCGTGCAGGGTGGTCAGGGCGTCGGCGAAAGAAATGACAAACAGACACACTTCAAGAGTGAAAATCTGAGTGTAATTTTCTCTAAATTTGTGATCAGTATATATATGTTTTCCAAAAGCACAGGAATGAATATCAAGGAAATTAGCTTGCTCATGGACTCAGTCTATCACTACCAGGGAGGTGATCTACATAACAAGCAATGACCATTATAGAAGAAAGAAGGAAGTTTAGAAAGACAAATAAGGGATTAAAGTTTGTAGTTCTAGGAAGAGGGATAAGATTTTTAGCATTCTTTTTTTTTTATGTTTTTTTTATTTTATTATTATTTTATTTTATTTGTTTGTTTGTTTGTTTTTTGTTTATATATGCACTGGGTACAGTCAGAAGCGCGGGAGGGTGAGAGAATTCACCAGAGCCAGAGCGGGGAGCAGAGCAGGCAGAAGGACCAAAGTACACTGCTGAGGGGAGCAGCGGGCGGCAGGAGAGGTCTGCGCACCATGTGGGACCCGCCTCCGGTGGCCGGGGAGCAGCTCGGGATCGAACTGGCACCGCAGAGGCCGCGGGCAGCTTCGCAACCCAGCGCTCAACCGCTGCGCCACTGGGGAGGCCCCGATTTTTAGCATTCTTGTAGTGGTTCTTCGTGGTTGTTATCTTTTGATAAGCTTCTGCCTTTTCAGGGAACTTCTGCTGCACTTCCTCTGCTTCAGACTGTTCTCCCACCGCGCGCTGTTGCCCAGCCGGATCTAGGGACCGTGGCGAAAGCCATTCCTAAAGATCACTGCGGTGGGAGGTGCAGCAGGTATGTAGGGTTTTGCTGTTCTTCCCCTGCGCGCTGGTTGCCCAGCCGGACCTAGGGCCGGTTAGCCCTAAAGGTCACTGCAGGGGAAGGTACAGCAGGTCCCCCTTTGTTTTTAGAATGGAGCTGGAAGGCGTACATATCTCGTTTAAGATGATGAATGGACCTGTGAAGTAAGCGGACACAGAGGGGAAGGAGTAAACAAAGGAACAGGACGAGTAGGGAAAGAACAATAAAGGAGAGAATGAGATGATACCAGTGAGTAGGAGTCAAAGATTGGAGAGTAGAAGCTAAAGAATGAGCAAAGGAAGAGAGTGAAGTGTGCAGATGAGACTTACTGACAGCAGAAATTTCAGCTTGGAGAGACGAAAGGTCATGAGAAAGGTCATTGTCTTGCCAGATGCCTAATAGTTGATGTTTGATAAGATTCCAATGTAAGGAAGAGTTATAATGTAAAGGCGTAACACAAATGAAACGAAACTGAACATGGCAACGAGTAGACAGTTGTTGTTTGAGAAGTTGAACCTCATTGCCAATAGCAATAACAATTTCTTCCAGAGCATTTAACTTTCTTTCTAACTTATAATCAATGTCCTGCTGTACTGCGAGCGCCATGGACACGTTTTTGGTAAGGTCATTTACAAAAGAAGCTGTCTTAGCTTCCTGAATTAAAGCAACGGAGGAAGCAGCTAAAGAGGTAACTAAGGAAATCAGAGCAGCAATGCCTAGAATAAGGGCAGCAATAAAACGTTTGGGACGAAGAAGAGCATGTACTTCATCTAAAACTTGCATGGCAGTATTTTCATACCAAGGCATGTCATGTAAATCAATTGGTAACATAACATAGGAGGGTCTTTTGAGCAAGACCACCACAGTGTTATAGAGCAGCCCCGATATTAAACGGGTTCCTGGCTGTGGGTCCTCACCCACGCGCTTTAAAGAGACTTATGAATACTCTACTACAGACACACACAAAAGGGTTAATAAAAGGTTTATTTACAAGAGAAAAAGAAAATAAGGAAAAGGTACAACTCAGGGAGAAAATAGGGAAATAAAGTCTTTAATGCGTCCTACCCGATCCGACGACCTGGAAACCCAAAGTCACTCTCAGAGCTGACCGGACGCTGCAAGCTGGCCGAGAGCCCAAAATGGAGAGCCCCCCAAAGCCCACGTGTCTGCCTTTTGTATCCACCTGGCTGCTTAACCCCACCCTCAGGTCCCAGCCACCTTCCCTTTGGTGGTGATGGGATTTGGAGTTCCCAGTGTCTTTGGCTTTGACCTGGGGTGGGGGTGGAGTCCACAAAGCCTATATGGAATTTGCTTTGGGACATCCTTTTCCCCCTAACAATTCCCCCCTTTCACTTGTTGCCACCATTTCCATGGTGATGAAGATCGAATATATGGAGGTTGGGATGCAGTCTCAGATGAACATTTTGTCAGGTTCCAGTGTGAAAGAAAACCAGTCTCTCCAGGTATTTGTCCATTGTGGAAAGCAAAAGTCCTCCACTCCAGGAAAAATAGTTCATCAGTTTAAGCCAAAAAAAAAAATCTGGAGGTGTTAGCCAAAACAAGACAGCAGATATGTAAAAATTACAGGAAAAAAAAAAATCTTAAAATGGTTCAACTGATGTAAAAAAAACCACAAATTTTCTCAACCTTGATCCCAAACTTTTAACAGCAAAGCAAAAGTTTGCAAACTAAATCTACTTTTAAACCATTTTTCCTATTTTTGCATAAAATCACAGGGTAGAAATAACTAACAGCAATTTGTTTAGCTGGCTTTGTTGAAATATTCCATACAGGATCAGAGCGAACCGGTGGCATCCAGTCGATGTAGGCTTCAGGTACAAAGTTGGTCTCATCAGACTCCACCTGGGCTTTCCTGTTCTCGAGGGTACCAGGAAATTTTCGTTGGCCGGGTTGTCCAGTCCTGCCAATGGAGGCAGCTTCCTCACCTTCTTTGGAGGTTTCTGGAACCCTACAAACAAGGCAAACAGGTTCTCCTCTTCTTGGTTCAGCTCTGTTTCAACTTTTTTGGAAGAACTCCACACAAAGCCACACAATCAAACTCGCGTCCAATTTTTTTAAAACAGACAAAATCCCTATGGAAGTTATGCAAAAAACAGACTCTAAGATAAGTAGCAAAAATTACTACCACTATTTGTATGCTGTGTTGGTATCAAGGGGAGAGAAAATGTGACAAGTTAGTTTTGCTGGAAAAAAATTACAACCTTTCTGCAGATCCTGGTTACTCAAAACAAAACAAAACAACAAAAAAAAAAAACTTCGTGGAGTCAGGACAGAAATGCATAAAAAAAAGTTCCAGTATGTCAAAGAAACCTTAGTAAATGTCAGGTGTATTTCCAGGTCTATTGAGTCCTTTGTAGGAAAGCTTTTTTTTTTTTTTTTTTTACTCTCAACAGTTCCATCAATAGGAATCTGTTGAGACCTTTTCTCCCTATATTTCCAGAAACAATTTCTATAGATGTGAAACAATTGAATTATACAATATTACAAGGTGACAATCACCATTGACAATTTACATACATACCCGATACTACTGTTAACATATTGTACATACCAAAGTTTTACCATTTTCCCAAGTGGCAATGCTTCCCTTCCAGTTTTACTTCATTAGGTAAAAGCCAAATAGAACAAATTCATGTAATGCCTTCCCAGGAGGAAAAGGAGAAACTTCGTGGAGTGTCTCAGGAGCTCTACTGAGGTTCCACAAAATTTCCTTGCATCAGTCAAATGACAGGCCACCAAATTTGTACTTGAATTTAGATTTCTGGGAAGCTTTGCCATAAATATCAGAAAAGTAACAGAAACAACAATATTCAATCTCTATGAAGGCACCGGCTTAGTTCAGTAGCACAATGTTGACAATCAAACCATAACTTTTTGTTTTTCTCATAACTGGAGACTTTTTTTTTTTCCAACATCTATGGGCACCATGTATACCAATTTGTCGATCACTGGAGGTCAAGACGGTTAGACACAAGGACATACTGACAGACAACATATAGACACAAAGAGCTCTTTAGTTACCATTCATCACGCGTGGGATATCCCGTGCAACTGCAGTTTGTCTGATAGGCCAAAGTAACAATAAAAAAACAAGCAGGGAAACAAAAAAACTTCAAAGTAAAAAAAAACAAAAGTTGATAGGAAATAACAAAATCAAGATTAAAAACCTTTCTATGTAAAAAAAATACTGTCAGCATATGCATGATCCTAGATGTTATTTCACATCTCCTAAACTTTGCAAGGAAGAGATTGGTTAGAGCATGGTAGTTTTTTTTT
Organism: Talpa europaea; assembly: GCF_964194135.1. Lineage (NCBI taxonomy): Eukaryota > Metazoa > Chordata > Mammalia > Eulipotyphla > Talpidae > Talpa > Talpa europaea. Next base: position 50,428,746 of record NC_140084.1, read on the forward strand.
CTTCTCAGGGTTTCTTCAGAAAAAAAAAACGAGTTCTTGGGTATCCTGCAACAATAACTGGAAAAGAAGTCAGTAACATTCAAGTTTCTTTCTGTTTCTTAAATAAATATCTCAAGTCTTCAATGGGTTCACAAGACCAATGGGACTTCGTCTCTGGGTCCGTTCCTTCTGGCGCTTTCTTAACTCTGGAATGATGTACCCAGGGTTTTATTCCTGCAAGTTTTAGAGAAGTATGTGTGCTTAGCAAAACGTCATATGGACCGGTCCATTTTTCTGACAACTGGTTTTGGGCATCCCCACTCTGCCAGGTCTTCAGTAAGACCTGATCTCCAGGTTTGAAGGGATGCAATGGTTGATCAGGAGGCACAGAGATCCTTGAGTTTGCAAAGTTATGAATTACTGCCAGAACCTCCTGGATGTGTTTCACATATTGTGTGATCCGGCAATCTTGAGCTATTTCTGGACTGGCTTTCAGAACTGAGGCCTGGAAGGGTCTTCCAAACACAATTTCAAAGGGGCTTAATTGTAGCCCACTTCTAGGTGCCACTCTTATGCGGAGGAGGGCAAGGGATAGTACCTGGTCCCAACGAAGCTGTGTTTCTTGGCACAGTTTCGCCAAGGTTTTCTTTAAGGTGTGATTCATTTTCTCCGTTTGTCCAGAAGACTGTGGTCTCCATGCAGCATGCAATTTCCAGTTGATCTGTAACGCGCTGCTTACTGCATGAGTAACATCAGAGACAAATGCTGGCCCATTATCACTCTGGATAGAATCCGGCAACCCAAAGCGAGGAATTATCTCCTTTAGCAGCTGTTTTGCAACCTCAGAGGCTTTTTCCGTCTTTGTGGGAAATGCTTCCACCCATCCCGAGAACGTATCCACAAAAACCAACAGGTATTTGAAGTTGCCCGTTGTTCTAGGCATTTGTGTAAAATCCACCTGCCAGTCCTCAAAAGGGCACTTGCCTCGATATTGAACCCCAACGGCTCTGGGGTGGGAGTCAGTCTTGGGGTTATTCCTGGCACATAGTTGACAACCTCGGGTGATCCGTTATGCTGTTCTATGCAAATATGGTCCCTTCAAATATGGGCGCACAGTTTCTAATAAGGCATCTCTCCCATAGTGGGATCCTTCGTGAAGATGTTTTAGCACCGGATATACCAGGGCCTCCGGGAGGAGTATCATCCCATGGGAGTTTACTCTCCAAGTAGAGCTGGGGTCAAACTCAGTAAATCCCCATGCACGAGCTCTCTCCTCATCCCGCTCGGTGTATTCAGGAGCATACTGAGTCAGGTCCACAAGAGGGATGAGTGCACCCTGGAGGGCAGAACGGGCAGCGGCCTTAGCTGCCCGATCAGCTGCCCTGTTGCCCTTTGCCAAGTCAGACCCACCCTTTTGGTGGCCAGGACAGTGCATCACCGCGACAGCTGATGGTAAAGCCACTGCCTTTAACAAGGCCAGGATTTCTAATGGGTGTTTGACATCCTTGTTGCTAGCCGTAAGAAGTCCCCGCTCCTTCCAAATGGCCCCATGCATGTGGAGAATCATAAAAGAGTATTTTGAGTCGGTAAATATATTGACTCTTTTACCTTTTGAGAGTTCCAAGGCACGGGTCAGGGCTATTAATTCGGCTTTCTGCGCTGATGTACCTCGGAAGAGCCTTGGCCTCCACGGTGTTCTGAGTGTCACCACTGCATATCCAGCACATCGACGGCCTTGATCCATAAAGCTGCTGCCATCTGTAAATAGCTCCCACTCTGGATCCGGCAGAGGCTGGTCCGTTAGATCTGGTCGGCTGGCATACACTGTGTCTATGGTTTCTAAACAGTTATGGATTAAAGTGTCATCCTCAAGTCCGTCTGCATTGCTTGGAAGCAGTGTGGCAGGATTCAGGGAATTAGAAACCTGCAGTTTCACATTAGGATTGTCCAACAGAGCTGCTTGATACTTTCCCATTCGCCCAGCGGTTAACCAAAGTCCACCCTTCTGCTCCAGCAATGTCAAGACCTGATGTGGCACACACACAGTGATGGGCTGACCCAATGTAAACTTCTCTGCCTCGTGTAGGAGGTCACAAGTGGCAGCCACAGCACGCAAGCATGAAGGCCATCCCTTAGTGGTGTGGTCCAACTGTTTGGACAGATATGCAACGGGCTGCATTTCTGGTCCCAACAATTGGATCAGCACTCCTAGGGCAACCCCCTGTCTCTCATGTACATAAAGTCTGAATGGCTTCCTAAGATCCGGAAGTCCTAATGCTGGTGCTGAGATCAACTTTACTTTTATTTCATCAAAAGCCTTTTGACATTCCGGAGTCCAAGACAAAGGTTCAGAGTCCAGGCCTTTGAGAGCATCATATAAAGGTTTTGCTATTAGTCCAAAATTAGGAATCCAAATCCTACAAAACCCAGCCATACCCAAAAATCCGCGCAACTGTCGTCGGTTACTGGGGATTCTAAGGGCAGAAATTACCTGTTTTCTTTCCGTCATCAGGCTCCGTCTGCCTTTCTTGATTTCAAACCCCAAATACGTCACAGTTTGTTTGCATATCTGTGCCTTGTTAGGTGACACCTTGTAGCCACATTTTGCCAGGTGGTTCAGTACCACTATGGTATTTTCCAGACAAGATTCGTAGTCTGGACTTGCAATCAATAAATCATCTACATATTGCAATAAGACACCCTGGTTTAGTTGAACCTTCCTGAGATCCCTGGCCAGTATTTCCCCAAAAATAGTTGGGGAGTTCTTAAATCCCTGTGGAAGCACGGTCCAGCAATACTGGAGAGTGCTCTTGGACTTAGGGTCCTGCCACTCAAAGGCAAAAAGCAGTTGATCCTGGACATCAATTGGAATACAGAAAAAGGCATCCTTCAGGTCTAATACTGAAAACCACCCATAGTCACCAGGTATGGCAGTTAATAGGGTGTACGGATTAGGCACAGTGGGATGTAAATCCTGAACAATGTCATTAATAGCCCTTAAATCTTGGACAAAACGGTACTCGCCTGTATGGGGTTTCTTCACTGGCAGAATTGGAGTATTGTACGGTGAGCGACAGGGCCGAATGAGTCCAGATTGAAGGAACCTTTTCAATACTGGCTCAGTTCCCCTCAAGGCCTCCTCCCTTAAGGGGTATTGTTTCCTTCTCGGGGTTTTGCTCCCCTCTATCACTTCTATCTTTACAGGCTCCGCATTTTTCGCACGTCCTGGGGTTCCATCAGCCCATACCCCTTTACTTACTCTTTCAACAATTTCTGGAGGTAAAATTTCACTTTTTGGTGGAGCATCTTGAGTAAGCAACATCTGGAACCGCAGAGCATGCTCTGGAGGAACCTGTAGGTGAAGCCTCTGATTTTTGGGTGAGAATATAATTCGTGCATTGAGCTTACTTAAAAGGTCACGACCAAGGAGAGGGATTGGACACTCTTCCATGTACAGGAAGCTGTGCTGGAGCTGTGTGGTGCCCAGCCGGCACTCCAAAGGTTGCAGGAAGGGTGTCTGTTGTGACTTTCCTGTAACTCCAATGACTGCTGCAGTCTTTTTGCTCATTTTAGTTAATTTCGAATTCAAAACTGAGTATGTTGCTCCAGTGTCCACCAAGAAATCAATCAGGCGATCCCCCACAGCGAGGGTTACCCGGGGCTCCGAGGGGGTTATTTTGATGGGTTTAAGATCTAGTGGAACCCCTGGGCACCCCTATTCTTCATCTGAACCTTCTCCATGAACTATCATTTGTCTCCTTTCCTCCACACTTGGCTCCCGATTCCTTCTACTCTGTCTATATTCCCTCCTATCTTCACCTGAGACCCTACTCTGTGCTATCACTGGTCTCCTGTCCTCTGTGCTGGGCTCTCGATTCCTTCTACTCTGTCTATATTCCCTCCTATCTTCATCTGAGCCTCTACTCTGTGCTCTTTCCTCTCTCCTTGGTTCCTGGTTCTGTGTACTCCTCCTATATTCCCTCCTGTAACCCCTACGTGAATCATCCTGTCGTGGTGTCCTCGGTCTTCTATCCTGTCTGCTGGAATTACTGCGTCTGCCTCTGTCCTGTAACCTGGGACAACTGTCCTTCCAATGTCCCTCTTCCCTACAGAAAGCACACTGATCTCTTCCTAGGGGTTCACGTCTCTGTCCATTACTGTTATCCCGAAACTCTGGCCTGTGCTCTCTTTGTACAAAAACAGTCGCAGGTTTCGGTCTCCTGTCCTCTCTCCTGTCCTCTCTATTATTATAAACCTTAAATGCTAAGTCCACTACCTGGGACGGACTCATCTCTGTGACGCCGTCTATCTTTGCTAACTTTCTCCTTATGTCTGGAGCACTATTTGTGATGAACGCCACAGTGAGCACACGAGCATTTTCTGGGGCATCTGGATTTAAATCCGTGTGGTCTGAATACGTCTGAATAATCCTCTCAAGGAATTCAGATGGATCCTCATTAGCCCCTTGTGTAAGTTCCAATATTTTATTAAAATTTTTTTGTTTGGGGATTCCCTGCTCCAGTCCTGCCAATAAACATTTTTTATAGAGATCCAACTTCGCCAGTCCTCCATTGTTGGGGTCCCATTGAGGATCTACCTCTGGGACAGCAATCTCTGGCTTCGGGTTTTGGCTATCCTGTTGGTGGAGACGTGCAGCCTCTTCCCTGGCTTTCCTCACTACTATCCTCCGCTCATCTAGACCTAGTAAAACATGTAACATCATCTGTATATCTGCCCAGTTAGGGCGGTGGGAGAGAAAAACGGAGGCAAACAAGTTCGCCATCCTCTTAGGAGCCTGCCGGTACGAGGGAACAGAGTTCCTCCAAGTTAGGAGGTCCCCGGTGCTAAAAGGATGGTGTGACCAAAAGTACCCAGCAGGTTTCCCCTCTGCATTAACAAAACCTATCGGCAGCTGGCGAAGAGGAAACTGTCCTGCCTCAGGGCGATCGTTCCTGCCAAAATGGGTGCCGCTCCTAGTGTGGGGAGGAGACGCCATGATAACTGCCTCCCTGGAGGGCAATGGAGGCTGTGAAGCCTCAGGAATCTGTACGGGAGGGGCCTCAGGAGGGGCCTGGTCACCTGGCGAAGGCCCTTGTCCTGAAGCCTCAGGAATCTGTGCGGGAGGGGCCTCTTCACGTGGAGAAAGCCTTTGTCCCGATGAGTTTAAGGTATTTAGCATATGAATCTCTTCCTCTTCTTCTATATCTGCCTTTCTGCAGTCCTCATGGGAAGGAGAACATTTATCTCTTCTCTGCACCATTATGCTAGCCTTTTTCTGCGTCATATCCCATTCATGGAGGGCGGCCTGTATCTGGTCCTGCACACTTTTAAAGGCGGACTCAAAAACGTTACGATTTTCGTCCCTCACACTGCCAATAGCTGAATCAAAAGCCTGATTTTGTCGTTGCACTTGATCCTGCATGCTTTGAAAAGCTGACTCAAAAGTCTGATTTTGTCGTTGCACTTGATGCTGCACGCTTTGAAAAGCTGACTCAAAAGCCTGATTTTGTTGTTTCATCGCTAAGTTAAGAGCTTGAATTTGTTGCAGCACATTCTCAGTATGTGAAGTACAACCACTACTTCTCATAGAAACAAAAATGTAGCACATGGCGCCTATGCACATTACCAAAAAAACACCTAGAAGCACAGACTGCAAAGGGATGGCTTGTAAACCATTCATATATGTATACAGAATTAAAATCACGTGCCATAAGCTAGGTCTAATCCAATTATTTACACTTATCAAACTGGTGGTAATATTTAATGGAAAAAGGCTACTTAAATTCAAGGCCGGAAAAAAACTGAAAGAACTCAAGTTAGGGATTAAACTGCTGAAGTTCATGGTTGAGGCCGCGTTTGGGTCAAAACCACACCCACAACGGCCGTATGCGCGGGGGGAAAAAAAAAACTTTTCAAGACGTGAAACAAAGAGTTTCACTGCGAGTCCTGCAGACCTAATGCGCTTTTATGGTGACCAACGCAAGAAAAATTACTTTGGGCTGGTCAACCACGGGTGAAATTGCAAATCACGTTGGGCGCCAAGCTGTTATAGAGCAGCCCCGATATTAAACGGGTTCCTGGCTGTGGGTCCTCACCCGCGCGCTTTAAAGGGACTTATGAATACTCTACTACAGACACACGCAAAAGGTTAATAAAAGGTTTATTTACAAGAGAAAAAGAAAATAAGGAAAAGGTACAACTCAGGGAGAAAATAGGGAAATAAAGTCTTTAATGCGTCCTACCCGATCCGACGACCTGGAAACCCAAAGTCACTCTCAGAGCTGACCGGACGCTGCAAGCTGGCCGAGAGCCCAAAATGGAGAGAGCCCCCCAAAGCCCATGTGTCTGCCTTTTGTATCCACCTGGCTGCTTCACCCCACCCTCAGGTCCCAGCCACCTTCCCTTGGGTGGTGATGGGATGTGGAGTTCCCAGTGTCTTTGGCTTTGACCTGGGGTGGGGGTGGAGTCCACAAAGCCTGTATGGAATTTGCTTTGGGACATCCTTTTCCCCCTAACAACAGGATATAGACGAACAAGAGAGGGGATAATACAATTAGTAACAATGCAACTGGAACAATGAATGGAGTAAGAAGTCCCACGCGATTGAATGTGTGTAGCTGAGGCATTCCCCAGAAGTATAGCGAAGGGGTATCCAACGTAGGCACGCACTGGGATCTTAGTGGTGTCCTGTCCAGGTTGTTTGAAGTGTACATCAAAGGCAGCGAAAAGACAAAAGAGTTTAGGCTTTATGACAGAGCTTTCTGTTCAGGGAACCGGGTTATTCCGTCCTGCCAATGGAGGCAAACTTCCTCATCATTTTCAGAGGTGTCTGGAACCCTACGAACAAAGCAGCAGTTTCTCCACATTTTAGTTTAGCTCTATGTCAACTCCCTGGAAGAATTGTACTCAAAGCCACACAAAAGAAAAATATACATATATATATATATATATAACATTGGTGTAGAGTGTGGTCAGTCAAAACAAGAAAACTTTGTTGAATTAAGGCAAAATGTAAAAACATTTTCAATGTTATGCCAAACAAAACAGTAAAAATCAGGTTTATATCCAACAGTCTATACAGTCCTTTGTAGAAAGATTTTTACTCTCAAAAGTTTATCATTTTGAATCAATTGAGGCCTTTTCTTCTTATATTGTGTAGAAACAAGTGCTGCAGACATTAAACCATTGAAGTATATAATATTGCAAGGCAACAATAATCATTGACAATTTACATATATCAGGAATTGAAAGATTTTGTTTTAGAAAACCAATGTTAACATTTTTGTACATATTAGAGTTTCACCATTTTTTGAAGTGACAGTGGTTTCCTTGTAGTGTAACTTTACCAGGTAAACCAGATAGGATAAATTTATCTAATGTCCTTCCCAGGAGGAAAAGGAGAAAGTTTGTGGAGTATCTCTAAAGCTCTGCTGAGGTTTCACAAAATTTCCTTTAATTGATTAAATGACAGGCTACCAAATTTTATTTTAATTTAGATTTTTGGGAAGCTGTGTCATAAATACTTAGAAAACAGCAAAAACAACCATATTTAATTTTTATAAAAATTCTAGCCCTGAGTATAATATTGACAATCAAATCATAACCTTTAATTGTCATCTCAAAAATCTTAGTTTTTCAGACACTAAAAGACATTATGTACCCGAAATCATTAACCTAGACAAGGGCCAAGATTCTACCCAATGTTAGTGTATAAGTACATGTTTTGAAACAACCCATTAGATTAAAACTCAGTTATTATTAACCAAAAATTATTTTTTAGCTAATGTGTTCCCAAAATACTAAAATAATATAAATCATTTGAGTATACAAAATTTGTTTTTGTAAAATTTCTTTTTGAGATTTAACACTTTCCTTAGCCTTGTTACTTTTTAATTATTTTAGACCTTCAATATTTGCTTTAACACTTATCACTTTACTTTTAGGACCATTAAAATATCTATTTTTAATACATGTTTTTCTTTGTAAACACACATTTTACATTACATCCATTTAGGATTGTCACATCTTTCATTAGCAGTAAGGCATTATAATACTGTTATCTGTTTGTACTAGATGACTTAAATGTGAACACACAAGGTAATATGACATTAGAATTTTTAGGTTTCACAAATAGGTGCAAAAAGTAAACCTGAAAGTTTAGTTGTAGTTTTAGTTTGTTATGACTGGAATTCCATTTTGCATGGCTGTTAATAATATAATGGCACATACCTAGGTTTTTGTAGGCTAGCTAATAAAGAAGCAATTAGGCAAATTAATAAAAACAAAAAAAAATCAGAGCACCCTATAGATACTATGTACATTTTTCACATACATGTGACTCAGTAGGAAGGAGAAAAGTACTTTTTATACCAGAAATTTCTTTTTGAAACACATTTAAACAAAGTATTTATAACTTTAAGGCATATATGGTTTGAATTATATTATAAAATTTAAACTAGTTTTTGTTTATTAAAAAATTGTTTGATTAAGATCTTAAGATTTGTTTTATGATAATTTAAAGGCGCCATTTATAATTAGTCCTCCGGAGGTAAAAAACAAAACAAACACAAAGACAGACAAACAGATACAGAGATCTCTTGATAACATTTAAAATTTTGGCCATGTGCATATATTTTGAAACAGTTATTTTAGCAATGTGTGAAGATACTGAGGTTTTTAATGAGTTAACAGCTAAAATCTGTACACAGAATAAGTGTCTAATCTTAATTATTACCAAAGACCTTGGGCTCGAGACCACAGTAGTCGGCAGTTTTTACTATTTTTTTTTTTTGATAAGAAAATATTTTTGGAGTTTACATTTTTAAGAAATGATTATATGCCTTTAGGTTGTTAACATATTATCTCACTGGGAACGGTCATATTTTAAAACATAAAAGTACACTGTTATCTTGAGAACAGGAGAAGAGGTAAATTTTTACAGTCTGCCTGTAAAATTTGAGGTTTAGAATTTAGCTCAAAAATGTCTGTATCATCACTTTATGTTTTACCAGGTTAGGTTGTTTTAACAAGAAACTTAATCTTTTACAGGTCCAATAAGTAAAATTAAAAGCTTTTATTCAACCAATAAGCATTTTGTATAGCTTGTTAGCACGTCAAAAGTAACTCAGCAGTTTCTGCCTAAGACAATTTAAACTTTAAAATCAGAGAAACACAGGGAAATGGAACTTTTTTTTTTTTTTTTTTTTGTAGAATGAACCAATAGTCATTTAAGGTGGATAATAGAAAAGCTCAGTCCTCCACAGCAGGAAGGTAGTAGAGACCTGTCAGTGATCCCAACACTGGAGAAACAGTCCAGGCAGCTGCTTGTTGAGATCAAGGGCAGCCTCCACCGGCCCACTGCAGTGGGTTCATACTATTTTAATAAAAACCTTTTATTTATATTATGGTCATATAGTCTCATACACTCATATTTAACCATTTTTTATAATAAACTTTAACAATTGTGAATTAACTTTGAATACTATTATTTAAAAATGCTTTATTTATTTATTTATTTTAAAAGAAACAAATGGCAAAAAACTTCACTGGGGGGAACCTAGTCTCTTCCCCAAATAATTAACAGGAAAAGATTGGAGCATTTTTGTTTTGTTTTGTTTTATTTAAGATTATGACACATTATCTTTTATTTGTTTTTGAGTTTTTATTTTTATCTCAACAATTTTAGCCAAGTCCGAGCTGGAAATTTGGGCTGGATTTTGGAATGGTCTCATAATTGGGAACCGATGCCTCTGCAAAGGGGTCAGCATTGGCTCTAGAAAAAACTTTTGGCTTTTGAAAAACAATTTTACTATCCCAAGAATCCTGATCACTTTCTGTAATACTGCAGGCTATTTTTTATTTTACCTTTTGTTTTGAATATTTAATTTTGTCTCCAGCCAGGCAAAAACGACCTATCTGTTTAGGCAATTGTTTTATTAATACGGGGCTGTCAGCTGAGTCCTCTTTGATGTTATTTAGGGATACAGACAGCCATAAGTTTGAGTTTTTTATTTATTTTCTCTAATTCAGACCCTTGATCTAGTGTCGCGGGGGAAGCATTTAAGCAAACTTTAATGTAATGTTGAAGCATACCAGTTTTTCTTATAGGTCTAATAAGTTCTTTACAGAGGGAATTAGCATTTTACATGCAAGTTGTTTAAACAATAAATCTCATGCTCCGGGAGGATGGAAGAACCTTATCCAGAGCAGTTTCTAATCTAGCCACAAAATCCTGGTACATTTCATCCTGGCGTTGGTGTATCAGTGAGATTAGTGGGTTTGTACTCAGGTGAAGGAAGATTTTTCCATGAGGCAACTGCTAGTTTATTAATTTCAACTAGGACTTCTTTTGGAAGGGCAGCTTGTCTGCGTACCTCAGCATTGAAAGGTTCGGCGCGGTAAAGACAAGGAGAGCCAGGCTACATTTCTCAAGGGGGGGGGAAAGTTTATTGCGCCCCGGGCGGACCTCACGCACCCAAGGTGGGGGTCAGTGAAGCCGTGCCCGTTGTTAGGGGGAAGCAGGGTTTTATAGGGTGAGGAGAGGTCAGGTGGGTAGTTGGGCTCGTAAGGCCGGAAAAGTTTGTAGGGCAGGTAGAGGTTCTAGTTTGTAGGGAAGGTAGAGGTTCTTTGTCTGAGATGAGACTCGTAGTGGGAGGGGGGAGGCTCCTTGTCTGAGTCCTCCAGGCAGGTATCCACATTCCTGCCCCCCGGTGGGCTTCCTGGCTGGCTCCTGCATTCCGGCCTGCTGCATGGACCTTTCAAGCATATTTGTCTGTTCCCATGAACATAGAAAGGGAAATTTTCTCATCCCTAACCTCATCATGATTCTTAAGGAAGGCATGTACTTGGTCCTCATATTCCATGTGAAATAATACATACATTGCTGAAGGAAGAACAGCCTTGGCAAGATTATGCCAGTCATAAGGGGTCATCCAGGTGGCTGATAACATGTCAATAATTTGATAAATATAAGGGGAGTTATGACCTGTTGTCTGAACAGCTAACTGTAATTTTTTAAGAGTTTTTATGGGGATGGCCTCCCATGCAGGGCCTTAATCAGCGCGAGACAAAGCCGGAGGTCCGGCCACGGGAAAAGTAAATGAAAAATCTCCTTACTGGCCTTTTTTGCTAATCCTAAAATGCCACCTAGGGGCCCTTGATGGGCTTTGATATGATTAGGATTATTATGTAATGCAATTTTAGGTTTGGTAACAACTGGAAAAAGGTTAGCGGGTGGGGAGGGTTTATCATTTTTGAAAGTTAATTTATCTAGCATTTCAGTATATTCATGATCATTAAACTCATCCTCTGACTGGGAAAGGGATTCTTTTGATACGGGAGCAGAGGCTTGAGCGAATAATGACGTGTTTGGATCAGTATTGTTTTTAGGATTATCCTGAACTTCATTCTGTTGGCCTTCCCACAATTCTGCCTCAGTGGCATCAACCAACAAATCTCTAATTTGTACCCACAAGGACAGAGCCTGTCTCGGAACCTGAGATGGTCCATGAAGGGCATAAAACTCTTTCACTTCTTTTCCTACTTTCTTCCAAGTTTCCAGTGACAAACTACCTTCTTCTGGAAACCACGGGCGGACCCGTAATATAAATTTATAAAGTTGCAGTAGAGCTTTCTTATTTTCTTTAATACCTCGTGTTTCAATCATATTTTTTAATATAGATAGAAAAAGATTTTTGTTTTTGGTCTCGTGGTGCTGTTGTTCACTCAAGCAAAGATTTCTTTCAACTGTGCTGTCCGGCCCGTGTCCCTCGCGGGAACTTGCGGAGGCGTCTTAGCTAAGGTCTGTCCGTATAAACCCCGGACCAGGCTGCTCCAAGGAGCAGATGACCGTTATGCCATAGGACGTTCCTCCACGGGAACCGCGGGTGCAGCCCACTCAGACTCCGTAGCCACGAGGCCGTGGAGCCGTAATCATACACTCGCACACACACGCAGCACCACGAGCGTTCACTCTTAGAAAAACTTCTCACTGTCTCAAACTGATCATCCTTTATCAGCGAGCTGCGGACGCTCCAGTGAGGATCCTATCCCTGACTGTTTAAAAGAGGGTATTTTAAGGGAATCACATTCACACTCACACACAAGAAGGGAGATAGCTTACCCAACGCGATCTCTTCGTTACTCACCTCTTCTTTGGGTGGAAGACACAATGAAATGAAATGAAATGAAATGTCGGGGCCCCACGTTCGGGCGCCACCTGCTGCAGACCAGCACAGCAGTAGACGATGAGGCCACCTCAGGGTTGAGAGAAGCGTGCAGGGTGGTCAGGGCGTCGGTGAAAGAAATGACAAACAGATACACTTCAAGAGTGAAAATCTGAGTGTCATTTTCTCTAAATTTGTGACCAGTATATATATGTTTTCCAAAAGCACAGGAATGAATATCAAGGAAATTAGCTTGCTCATGGGCTCAGTCTATCACTATCAGGGAGGTGATCTACATGACAAGCAATGACCATTATAGAAGAAAGAAGGAAGTTTAGAAAGACAAATAAGGGATTAAAGTTTGTAGTTCTAGGAAGAGGGATAAGATTTTTAGCATTCTTGTAGTGGTTCTTCCTGGTCCTTGTCTTTTGATAAGCTTCTGCCTTTTCAGGGTACTTCAGCTGCACTTCCTCTGCTTCAGACTGTTCTCCCACCGCGCGCTGTTGCCCACCCGGATCTAGGGACCATGGCGAAAGCCATTCCTAAAGATCACTGCGGTGGGAGGTGCAGCAGGTATGTAGGGTTTTGCTGTTCTTCCCCTGCGCGCTGGTTGCCCAGCCGGACTTAGGGCCGGTTAGCCCTAAAGGTCACTGCAGGGGAAGGTGCAGCAATGTTGGTGCAATTTGCAGGATTTTGTTGTTGTTGCAGCTGAGTAGTATCGCACCGCGTGCACAGACGACACCTTCTCGCTCAGCCTCCCCTTGAATGCATTCAGGCTGTTGCCGTATCTTAGCTCTTGCAGGAAGTGCTGCAGTGAACACATTTTTGTAGAGCATTTTTATGTCTTTGGGTGAAAACCTATCCGAGAGGTAGCGGATCCTACGATACTTCTACTCTTCAGGATGTTTTTTAATATATGTTTTACATCAGTCCTCATTTTTGTACAGTGCATGCTTTCTCCTCTCAGGTGTAGCCCTGTGAAAAACCCACCCCCCGTTCACCGGGTCCCATCACCATAGTCCCTTGTGCTCTTCTGTTTTGATCCTTCTTCCTTCTCCCCCGTGCAGAGTGTGTCTGATTTATAGTTGCCTGTTGATTTTGATTTTTAATTTATTATAATTACTTTCTTGTTCTTGATCCCTTATGTGGTTCCTCTACATTCCTCCTATCGTGAAACCATCTGATATTTTTCTTTTTCTTTCTGGCTTGTGTCACTGAGCATGATCCCTTCCAGCTCCATCCATGTTGCTGTGACTGGCATGCCCCAGAATAGATGACTGGATCAAGAAGATGTGGTCTGCATACACAATGGACTATTACTCAGCAATCAACAAAGACATGCTCTTACATGTTCTGAGGACCCTCCATACTCTTCCCAGCAGTGACGGTGCCAGTCTGCCATCCCTACCAGCAATGTTTAGGTTTCCCGCTTGTGCCTGCGGGGATAACATGCTGCGATTTCCTTGTGCATTTCCCTGAGAATCGAGGGTGAGTACGTTTCCATGTGTTCTTTGCTGAAGTGTGTATTCGACTTATTTATTTATTTATGTGTACGAGAGCTGGGGTACAGGCCAGAGGTGTGGAGGCGGAGAGAGAATTCACCGGAGAGAGCAGGGAACAGAACAGGCAGCCTGACCCAAGTACACTGCTGAGGGGAGCAGTGGGCGAGTCAGGAGAGGTCTGCTGTGCCATGTGGGTAGCTCCTTGGCCAGGGATTGAACTCGTGCTGCAGAGGCTGCGGACAGCTTCATAGGTTGTGTCTTAACCCCTTACACCACCAGGGAGGCCCCACTCTGCCTATTTTTAAACTGGTTTTCGTGACTGGCGGATGTTGAGTTGTTAGTTCTTTATAATTTTAAATATTAAATCCTTCTCAGAAGTGATTGGCGAACACCTGCCTCTACCAGGCTGCCTTTATGATGGGGGGGTGGAAAATTGGCTGTGGGTGAAGGTCGCTGTGGAGTGTGCATGGGTGTCCCATCGCATGCATCACATGTTGTCAGTGACGTCACTGGAATCACATTTTATCCAGAAGAGAAAAAAAATCAGAAATGAAATTACAAATAATCCAGCCCCTCTGCCAACGCGTTCATAGCACGACTCATCACGACAGTGACGGCAGCTCCAGGCCCTCAGATGGCGAGAAGGGATGCAAGGAATCGCACCAAACTGGAATTGTCCCCAGCTAGCACTTGTGCCCAAGGTGCGAAGGGAACACTCACGGCAGACGAAGGGTCGAAGGGGCAGAGGCAGGAGCATGTAAGGAGGCAGGGCTTTGGGCGATGAGATGGACAGAGGGGCTGAGACTCTGGGAAGTCAGGGAGGAAGTGGGTGGAGAAGCTCTGTGCACCAGGCCAGGAATGGGGGGCGGCTGCCCTGTGGTCAGCACCAGATTACAACATCCCCCAGTTTTCTGCTCCCCTTGGTCTTCCTGTGAGGGCCCTGCTGGCACCCCAAGTCAGCAAGGCTCCTGGAAGAGCCCCCAGGCCCTCCGCCTCATACCTCACATGCAGGAACACCCAGCCCACCCGCCCTCCTTCCAGGCCTGGCCCACCCACAGCCACAGCTGGGGTTCAGGCACCCCCACCTCAGCCTCCAACTGGGCCTCCTGCTGCAGGGCCCACTTCTTCTTGAGGTGCTTTGTCTCGTTGGCAGCAAATTTATCTACTGCCGGTGATCCCTGCACAAGCCCTCACAGGCCTCTTCCTTCTCCAGTAAGATCCAAGAATCTCATATGATGTTGCTTGTGGCTGATGGTCCAGCTGAGTGAGTCAGAACAGCCCCAGGAAAGCAGCACCTCGAACAACCCACACTGACCCCAGGTGGCCCCACCCCCGCATCCTGCCATCACCCCACTTGGGCATCTCAGGGGCTCCTCTCCGAGTATTTCACCACTGCAGTGACTTTCCAAACCACACAGACCATGAAAATGAGGTTCTTCTTGCCTTCCCCCCCACACAGCTTGAAGGGTTTGTGCTGTAGGATTCGTATAGGGGTTACGTGAAAATTCTCGTGAACCATCTAGGATACTGATGGCTCGTGATTAGGGTTGGAGTAATGTTGGGATTCTATCACTCTGTCATCCCCACGACATCCGACGTCCATTCTCTTCACGGGAGGCCTTCTCCACCAGGCATCAGCTCGCTAGCACCGCAACTTAAGATGACCTGTTACCTGAAAGACACAATCCAGGTGTGCTCCCGGGGCGGCCAGCCCTGTGAGAGCAGGCCCAGCCACCTGATGGCCCAGGTCTTAGGATGCTCCGCTTCTTGGCAGAGGATGCTGTCCCCCCCCACACCTGCGCGGACCCTGTCTGCTCCTGGTCTCCCCTTCTCTTGAAGGTCCTGCACCCCGTGACTCAGATGCTGGATGTCCAGGTATTACTCATGCTCACTGCCCTCGCTTTTCCTGCCAATTTCTAAAACTGTTGCCAGTTATCAACCATATACGCATGTTTCTGTCGTCACAACCAGAGGCGGTGAGTCTAGGGAAGGGGCCGCCAGCCTCCCAGGGACTCTCTGAACACGTCACTGCTCAGGGACGTTGGAAGTCTGGGGAAGGAATCAAAGACGAAAACTTGCATCTAGAGAAGCTCCGGAGAGGAAGAGCTTTCCAACTCCACGCAGCGTCTATAAAGGCTGAAGGAGGCCAGGGCACTCGCCACTGTACTCACAGGGTGGCGGCCTCTGAAAATATACTTAAAAAATGGGAAGCAACACATGCAATTTGCAGCAACATGGATGGCGCTGGAAAGGATCCTGCTCAGCGAAATAAGCCAGAAAGAAAAAGAAAAATACCGGATGGTCTCACTCACAGCAGGAATCTAGAAAACTTAAATGAGGGACCAGGAAAATGAATAACTATAACAAAGGGAAAATCAAAATCAACAAAATACTATGAGCCAGACACTCTATGGGGGGTGGGGGGCGGGGAGGGGAGGGATTGGGGTCAAAATAAGGGGGTTGCAATTGTATGGGGAATATAAAAATAAAATTTATTAAAAAAAAAAGGGTAAGCAATGGGCAGAAGGAAATTAGAACTGAAAGTGATCTGACTCCAGGCCCCGCCCAGCATCCTTGGCCTCCTCCTCTGGGTCTGGGTTGCCTGCTGGGCCTGGGTTTGCCAAAAAGGGGAAGGAGAGCCTGTGGGGCCTTGGGGAGACTCACAGATCCCCGGTTGCCTGTCCTCAGGGAAAGAAGAGAGAGACCCTGCAGAGGGTTGCTCCCTACCTGTGAGGGCCCAGGAGAGGAACCCTGCCTGTCATTCGGATGGAGAAGTAGTCAAGACCCCTGATCTGTCTGCCCTGCTGGGCTCACATCGTCTGCACCGCTGAGGGCCATGGGAGGCAGCACCCCAACCCCCGCCCTCATGGTCCTTCTCTGCCTGGGTGAGCTTCAGAGAATGAGGAGGGTTGGGTCCCCTCTCCCAGGTCTGAGACCCCAGGACTCGGGGGCTTCGTGGGGGCAGCACGCTGGGAAGGGGAGATGTGCTCAGCCCTGGATCTGAGCAGCCCTCAGGGCCAGCCAGGCCTGGAGTTCCCCAGTTGGGGGGGGATGCATCTCACAGGCCTCTCTTCCAGGACTGTGTCGGGGCCCACGGGACCAGGTCCAGGCAGGTGAGTGCTCCCCACGCCTCCTGCCTCAGCCCATGGCCCCCGGACAGTGGGGGAGCACAGTGGTGTGGGTGATGGGACCTGCCTGGGGGGGCTGAGTGACGGCTGGGGAAACTGAGGGAGAAGCAGCCCGACACTCACCGGACTCCATTGCAGGGACCCTCCCCAAACCCGCCATCTGGGTGGACCCAGGCCCCGTGGTCCCCGTGGGGAGCCCTGTGACCCTCTGGTGTCAGGGGTCTCAGCAGGCGCAGGTCTACCATCTGTACAAAGAGAGGGTCTCTGGAGCCGTGGAGACGGAGCGCCCACACAGCTCCAGCGACAGGGTCGGCTTCCACAGGGAACACACAAGTGCGCACGATGCGGGACGATACCAGTGCGCCTATAACAGCCCCAGCGCCCCCTCCGAGAGGAGTGACCCCCTGGCCCTGGTGGTGACTGGTAAGTGGGGAACTGGGTCCCCTCCCGCTGGGGCTCCCCCACACGGGCAGAGGGAAGAAGAGCGGGCTCAGGGGACCTCACCCTCGCTGTCCTCACTGGGTATTGGGGTGATGGTCCCCCTGTAACACACTCTCTCCTCCCTCAGGAGCGGGGACCCCACCCTCCCTCTCAGCCCAGCCCAGCCCTGTGGTGGCCGCAGGAGGGAACGTGACCCTCGCCTGCAGCTCACAGAACGTATCGGGCACTTTCCATCTGCTGAAGGAGGGAGACTCAGACCCGCCCCGACAAAGAAACTCAAGTTTTCCCCAGGGGAGACACCAGGCCCTCTTCCCCGTGGGCCCCTCGAGCCCCTCCCACGGGGGCACCTACAGATGTTACTATAATCCCCGCTCCTACCCCCTCCTGTGGTCCGCGCCCAGCGCCCCTCTGCGTCTCCAGGTCACAGGTGAGGCTGCACCTCTTGTCACGTCCCTCCAGGCCCAGGGACTGGCTAAGCCCGTGTCCAGGGGAGCCGGGGGTGACGTGGGGCCAGTGACGTGGACTCCTGGGTCCAGATCACAGCGCAGGGGCGTGGGAGCGACGGTGAGAACTCAGCGCTGCCCAGTGGGCAATGCGGGGTGACCCTCGGGGCCACTGTCCCCGTGTCCCCAGGAGCGTACGGGGAGCCCGCCCTGTCGGCGCAGCCGGGCCCCCTGGTGCCGTCTGGACACAACCTGACCCGGCGGTGCGGCTCGGGGGCCGGCTTTGGCAGCTTCGCTCTGACCAAGGACGAGGGGCGCACGGGCCCCCAGCGTCTGGACGGGCAGCACAGCCCCGACTTCCCCCTGGGCCCTGTCGCCCGCACCCACGGGGGCCGGTACAGGTGCTACGGGGGACACAACCTCTCCCACGTGTGGTTGGCCCCCAGCCCCCCCTGGACATCCTGATCGCAGGTGAGGAGCCGCCGTGGGTCCTGATGGGCTGTTGAGGGTCCGGGCCCTGGTCACCTTGGGGGTGACGTGTCCAGGGGGAGGGTCCTGGCATAGGCCGAGATGGACAGTGGTCAAGGGAGAGCGAGCAAGAAAGGGGGTGAGGGGCACAGACATAGAGAGACCCGCACAGGAGTGGAGGACCGGGCGTCCCAGAGGCCCCGGAGCAGGACAGGGGCCCTCGGCGCAGGGTCAGGGGTGTGGGGTTGGGGGGGTCTCTAACGCCAAACCTCCCCCAGGAATGGACACGAAACCCTCCCTCTCAGCCCAGCCCGGGCCCACCGTGTCCCCGGGGGAGAACGTGACCCTGCAGTGTCGCTCTGACGCCCGCTCGGACACCTTCTACCTCTCCAAGGAGGGGTCGCCTGCGTCCCCCCAGCGCCTGCGTCTGCAGGACACAGCGGCCCCCTCTCAGGCCCTCTTCACCTTCAGGGCTGTGACCTCAGCCCACGGGGGCACCTACAGGTGCTACAGCTCACACAGCGCCTCCCCCTTCCTGCTGTCACACCCCAGTGACCCCCTGCGGCTCCAGGTCTCAGGTGAGGAGCCCCCACCCCATGTCCGTGGAGGGTCCAGACCCACAGTCTCAGCCTTTTCCAGTAGCCTCTGGAGCTTTGGAAGGAAGATGCATCTGGGAGGGGAACCCCGGGTCATGGAGCCACAGAGGGTGGGAAAGACAGTGACTCTCACCCCCTCCTGCCTTACACCCCCCCCCAGGGGCTGGTATGTGCAGGGGGAGAGGACGAGGGAGAGGAGCAGCCACAGAGGAGGGAGTAGAGGCAGGAGACTCAGAGCCCCGCCCTGTCCTGTCCCTGTCCAGCATCATGAGTTTGAAGCCCCGCAGCCTCGGGACAAACTCACGCTGTGGGCAGCAGAGGCCTCTCGGCACAAGGAGACAGGATGAGTGACCCTATCCTGGGCGGGGTCCCAATTCTCCTGTTCACATCCCTCTCACAGAAGGGTGTTCCCACACAGACTGGGCATGGAGGTGGCACTTTATGGAGGGTGTGACGCATCATTATTGGGGTCACGGTGCCTGCTGGGGGCTGTGGAGGACCCGACAACAGCCCAGCTGACATGGGACAGCGCAGGCGTGTCAGCGCTATTTGGTGCTGAGCCTGGAGCCCCGGCCCCATGACGTGTGGATCGACCCACGTGGGAGCAGGAGGGGCTCACTCAGGTCAGGGGCTGTGGTCGCCCCAGGAGGCTTGTGCAGAGCAGGAATTGGCTGAACCTTCTGGCACTGAGCTCGTTGTTAAAACTTATCCATATCGGGAATCATTGTCCTCTCATCCAAGTCAAGTGCATCCTGGATGTCTAGACTCAGTAAGCTCTGAATTTCCAAGTCTGTGACTTCCTGTGAAAGTAGGAAGTAGACCCCATCCGGGGTCTTCGGTTCACTGCAGTCACGTCCCCTTTCTAGGAACAGTCCTTGTCATTGTCAGGGGGAGGAGCGAGCAGGGCTCCCCCTGGATTTCCATGTGACCAGTTGCAGCCAGATCAGCTCCCCCTCCAGCCATCCTCCATGAGTCCTGCTCGGGGTCAGGACCCACCTCAGTGTCACCTGGTGTTTCCCGCTATTCCTGTTGCCAGTTACCAGCTTGTCAGATTTGTCAGGCAGACACCAGGGTCTGGTGTGTTGTGCTCTGACCTCTGTGTGTCTTTCTCCCGCAGGCCCAGCCCGGCCCCCCGGGGACTACATGCTGGGGAACCTCCTCCACCTGGGCGTGGCCGCCTTCCTCCTGCTGGTCCTGGGGGTCCTGCTCTTGGAGGCTCTTCACACCCACAGGAGGGCCCGAGATGTGGCAGGAGGTGGGCCCAGAGGACCCACAGGCGGACCCATAAATTTTTATGTCCTTTGAACGACTAAATGAACTGCACTGAAAATTGAAATCATCAAACAAAATCAACTCTAGTCCAGCATATTTCTCTCTTCGGTTATTCAAAGACGTATGGAAGATAAACCCGAACCTTTTTAAAAGAATTAGCCCACTTCTTGAAGCTTTGTGCTTAGATTTTGTACAGGTCTATGTGCTTGGACTCTGTACAAGTTCGGTTACTCCATGAAAGGTCTGTCTGCTTTTCCCCGTCACCCAGCGGCCCTTTGCAGAGGCAAACACCACGGTGGCATGTACAGAAAGGTTAACACTGGTTTTCTAAAATGTGTATAAAACCTCTCAGAACCTGTTATTTATGTAAATTGTCAATGGGGACTGTCACCTTGTACTATTGTACACCTCGATTGTTTATTGACAGAAATTGTTTCTGAAAAATAGGGAGAAAAGACCTCAACAGATTCCTATTGATGGAACTGTTGAGAGTACAAATTTCCTACACAGGACTGAACATACCTGGTATTTTCTAAGTTTTCTTTGACATAATGCTGGTAATTTTTGGTATTTTGTTCTGAATCCACAAAGGTTTTTTTTGTTTGGAGTGACCCGCACCTGCAGCAGGGTTGCCTTTTTTTTTCCAGCAAAGCTAACTTGTGTCACATTTCCCCCCACCTTGAAACCAACACAGCCTACAAATAGTGGTAGTAATTTCTTTTTTGCTACTTATCTCAGAGTCTGTTTTTGCATAACTTCCATAGGGATTTTGTCTGCTTCAACTAAAAAAAAATTGGACATGACATTCATTGTGTGGCTTTGTGTGGAGTTCTTCCAGAAAGTTGAAGCAGAGCTGAACCAGAAGAGGAGAACCTGTTTGCTTTGTTCGTAGGGTTCCAGAGACCTCCAAAGAAGGTGAGGAAGCTGCCTCCATTGGCAGGACTGGACAACCCGGCCAACAAAAAAGTCCTGTACCCTCGAGAAGAGGAAAGCCCAGGTGGAGTCTGATGAGACCAGCTTTGTTCCTGAAGCCTGCATGGACCGGAAGCCAACGGTTCGCTCTGACCCTATATGGAGTATTCCAACAACGCCAGCTAAAAATGCTGTTTAGTTATTCTGCCCTGTGATTTTATGCAAAAATAGGTAAAATGGTTTAAAAGTAGATTTAGTTTGCAAACTTTTGCTGTGCTGTTAAAAAGTTTGGGCTCGAGGTTGGGAGAATTCGTTTTTTGCGTAAGTTGAACCAATTTTAAGATTTTTTTTCCCTGTGATTTTGATATGTTTGCTGTCTTGTTTAGCTAATGCTCCAGATTTTTTTTTCTTTTGGCTTGGACAATGGACTCTCTTCCAGTAATGGAAACTCTCATCCTGGACGTTCTTGGACAGTGCTGCTGACTAATTGTTGCTTCTCTTACACACATTGTAACCCTGAAAAAAGACTGTCTCCTAAGACCACACCTTGAGATCTGTGCCACCATAGATATGGTGGAATAAAAATTAAAAGGGGAGATTGTAACAGGGTGGTCCCCAGGAAAGGGGGAGGTTCCAGGTTCCCTGCCCCACCCAAGGGAGGGTAGAGCTGAGCAGGGAGAGAAGAAGCTGCAGAGGAGACTGAGGAAGGAAGGAAGCAGGATGGAGCCAAAAGGAGACCTGGAGGAGGCGCGTGGAGCCTAGAGACACATGAAGAAACTGCGCCTGTCTTTTGGTCGTGGACGGGGTGACACAGATGTGGGTGAGACCTGTGGGGAGGTGACAGTGGCAGCTTTTATCTTGATTTTGCTATTTTCCTTCTGGGTTTGACTGGTTGTTTCAGATCCTTTTCTGTGGGTCCCCATGGAAGATGCTTTAGACTGTGGCAGGCTTTGGGGCCTTGCTCTGGGCCAATGCCATCTGGATGGAGTTTTATCCACGAGGGGACGGGCAACTTTGGGTGCTTGATTTAGAAACTAGATTCTTTGCCGTTCCTGTCTTGTTTCCTAGTAGTATGGAAGTTCCTTCCCATTAAAGTCTCATATGCTTTGTGTTGATGCAGCGAAGGGCAGAACCCATTTAGAATAGGCAGGTTTGCAGGGTTTGGGCTGCCCCTCTCCCTGCCCTGTAACTGTTCCTCTTCCTGTGGGAGATGACTTGACAACCCGTGACAGGAAGGATCAGCGTTCAGTGTCCCCACTCTGTGTGTCCATCCTGCCGGCACCCTGGACCCTCCATCTGCACAGCCAGGTCACGGAGAGGACGCCATGACCCCCAGCCTCACGGCCCTGCTCTGCCTGGGTGAGTGTGAGGAGGGAGGGCGCCCTGGTCTGGAGGCCCCATGTCAGGCCTGGTCTGTCAGGGGGCCCAGGACTCTGGAGGCTCTGGGAGGAGACTCTGTAAGGACTCAGGGCAGGCCTCTCACTGGCCTCTCTTCCAGGGCTGAGTGTGGGCCCCGGGACCCCAGAGCAGACTGGTGAGTCTCTGCTCAGGTGTCCCGGGTCCCGCCTCCTCACTGGGGAGGGGCCACCCCTGGCAGCTGGGGTGGAGACAGCAGGTCTAGGGTGATGGACAGGATGTCTGGGAGGTTCTGGGCTGGGGCCTGGGAACTGGGGTGGGGATGCCCGTGACCAGCCTCTGATTCCTTCCAGGGGCCCTGCCCAAACCCACCCTCTGGGCTGAGCCAGGCTCTCTGATCCCCGGAGGGAACCTGTGACCATCTGGTGTCAGGGGACCCTGGGCGCCCAGGAGTTCCGTCTGTATAAAGAGGGAAGCTCAGTGCCCTGGGACAGAGGGACCCCACTGATGCCCGGGGACAAAGCCCCATTCCGCATCCCATTCCTGACAGTGGACTATGCAGGGAGATATCACTGTGATTATGGCAGCCCCGCTGGCCTAGGGGTTAAGTCTCAGCACTATAACCACTATAGCCTGAGTTCAATGCCCAGCCAGGGAGCTGACCCACATGGTGCAGCAGACCTCTCCTGTCTCCCCGCTGCTCCCCTCAGCAGTGCATTTCAGTAGATCCGCCTGTTCTGCTCCCTACTCTGTCTCTGATGAATCCTCCCAACAGCCCCCCCCACTGCACCTCTGGTCTACACCCCAGTTCTTCACAGCCAAAAAAAAAAAAAAAAAGCAGAGAGGCAAAGTCACTTTCCCAAATTCACAGAGGTAGCAAGAGGCAGGTTGAAGCTATCTTGTGTGCATAAATAAATCTTTAAACGCACGCGCGCGCGCACACACACACACACACACACACAAAGTACAGAGGAAAAAAAATCTTGTCCATAGTGAAAAAAATGTGCTGGTTCCCCGAGGGACAGTGGGAGGAAGAAGGGGTGGAGGCGTGGGCGGGCACTGGCTCAGGTGGTTGGTGGGGGAGAGAGGGATGTGTGCGCACGGGGAAGAGTAGATGCACCCCCAAAGTTATCATAATGAGATGAGGCATGTCGGTCCACAGAGGACAGTGTGGTCAGATAAACTACAGTGTTGACAGCGTGACTGGATGAAGAGAAACACAAGCTCCCCTTCATACGCTGCTATAAACTATCTCATGAGGTAAAAAATAGCACTGTGCATAGTAGGACAGCACGTGTGTGAAAAATAGGGGTGGGAGAGGGTCCTCAAGAATGTCCTCCTGGATCGCAGGTGCCTCAGCCCCGTGATCCTTGATTTGTCTGTGAGAATAAGAAGCCACCGTGGTGTTTGCCTCTGCAAAGGGCCGCTGGGTGACGGGGAAAAGCAGACAGACCTTTCATGGAGTAACCGAACTTGTACAGAGTCCAAGCACATAGACGTGTACAAAATCTAAGCACAAATTAAAGCTTAAAATACTGGCTAATTATTTAAAGATGAGCATGGCATCTTCCATTATTTTTTCAATAACAAAATGGAGAAATTTTCTGGACTAGGGTTGATTTTGTTTGATGATTTTAATTCTGAGTTGATTTTGTTGGATGATTTTAATTATGTAGTTAATTTGTCTTTCAAAGGTCATAATGACTCATGGGTCCGCCTCTGGGTCCTCTGGGCCCCCCTCCCGCAGCATCTCGGGCCCTCCTGTGGCTGTGAAGAGCCTCCAAGAGCAGGACCCCCAGGACCAGCAGGAGGAAGGCGGCCACGCCCAGGCGGAGGAGGTTCCCCAGCGTGTAGTCCTGGGGGCGCGGGGCTGGGCCTGGGGGAGAGAGACACGCAGGTCACGCAGGGGACCAGGGCACCTCCCGTCAGGACACGGGGTGAACGTGGGGAGGGTCCTTCTCCATCCGACCTGCCCCTCCCTGCGGGGCTGCAGACTCCTCTGCCCCTGGCTATCCTCATCCACTGGGGCCCTGTGCTCTCTAATGCTTCCCCAGGGGACACCGCTCTGGGTCCAGGTTCCTGGACTGGTGGGAAGGCCTGTCCCCTGTCCCCTGTGCCCGCCTTCTCCTTTAGCGACACCTGAAGTACCTCCTCTCCGTCTCATCACTCACAGCCCCTCAGAGACTCCAGGGGACTGAGCGCCACACCATGGGGTGCACTCTGCACTCCCTGACCCCATGTCCAGCTAAGACCCCAGGGAGGGCAGGGAGGGTGTCTCAGGTTTTGTTAGGGTTTTAGAGAGAGACAGAACAAGTTAGGAAAGAGGGTGTCCCATCCAACATGAGCTCGTCTCTCATGGTCGAGTTGGCAGCACGACGCGCTCTCGCTGCAGCTCCCGGCAAGTCCATTCCCGACGGCAGCGGTGAGAATTCACCCTCCGATCCGCGCGCGAGGGAAGAGTCTGCGCACACGGACAGGACAGCGCGGCCCAGAAGGCCGGTGGGGCGGTCCTAGAGGAGACAGTTGCTGACTGGGTGTCACCCTGAAAATAGCTGTGATAAGGGATGAGTTAACAGCACCCCAGGGCCAAGGCACAGTAGGAAGAACGGTGAAGGCTGGTGGTAAGAGCCCAAAATGGCAACAGCAAAATAGGACTCCGTTTCCTCCCCCCCGAAACAGGGCAGGGCAGGGCCTGAGTTTCAGAATCACGAGGATTTTCCTGCCCGACCCGGGCTGCGTGGAGGCGGAGTGGACGGAGCTGGGCGGCCACCGCGGGAAGAGGACACGGTGGGCGGCGCCGCCCCCGCTCTGAGGCCGCACCCCGCGAGCGGGCAGCAGGCAGGACAGCTCCTTCCAAGGGCTGCTCTCCAGGGTCCCACACAGGACCTGTGACGTCTCCTTTTTCAGAAAGCGCGGGCTGTTAACCCCAGTTCTGGATCCCGGCGCCCCCCAACCCCCTTAGCCGGGTGAGCTCTTGTAGCTCTGGTCAGGATCCCGCGGGTTAGTGGGGGACAGGATGAGCTGGGACAGGAGGAGTTTCACGCTCTCGAACCTCCTAATTTCAACTGCTACTCCGAGGCTGGGAACGCGCTGAAGAGGAACAGCACTGGGAGTGCCTGCAGGGCTGGACCCATGGCTGCCGGGCAGGCGGCCTCACGTGCTGCGGGCCTGGGTCTGCGGGCAGAGCAGCCTGCTCAGCAAGCACAGCCCTTCCCGAGAGGCACACCAGCCTGGAGTCCCAGACACAGGAGGGAAGTGGCAGCCACGCTCTGGCGGACTCTCGCCTTCTCCAGACACCATGTCCCCAGGGCAGAGGGCATGCAATGGGGAGGGGGTGTCGGACACAGCGAGCTTGGGGAGAGGGCGGGGCTCAGCCGAACAGGGTAGAAGCCACCAGTGGTTCCTGAGGAGGCGTGAGGTGGGAGGGAAGCCTTTGTGGGTTTTTAAGTGAAAGGGCAGTTCAAAGGGAGCTGCAAAATGTTGCTTGTCAGGAAACAAAACAGTGATGAATGTGCACAGCTGGGGAGGAATCAGCCATTCTCTGGTGTTTCTTTAAATTTTGTGCACGATATCGTTGCCTTTGGTCCCTCCGTTGCCCAGTTGCTGACCACCCTGCACTCAGCTCCCATTCCAAGCTGGCTCCTCAGCTCCGGGCGCCTTCTCTCCGATCTCAGAGAGGGCTAATAACAGCCCAGTCTCTCTTCAGCAAGCCGCTTTGGAACTCCATAGAGGATTCCTGACTAAACCAGGATCCTGCTTTTGAATTCCTCAAATTTTGAGTAATTTGACTTTAAAGCAGCATCAGCTGTTCACTTTATCTGCAGCTCCAGGTTTTGGTAAGAGATCAGATCAAGTCAAAGTGCACAACCACCTGCAAGCGTGTTTTTTGTGCCACTGGGCACTGCTGTGTAGTCTTTCTGCTGTGCCATGTGGGTCAGCTCCCCGGCTGGGGATGGAACTCAGGCCGCAGTGGCTGGCGACACCTTGATAACGCTAACACAACCCCTGAGCCACCAGATAGGCCCAAACAGAATCAAGATTAAGATGTGCCATGGAGAGTGTGTGCAAGGACTAGATGGGAGTGTTTGGACGGAACCAAACAGCATTTGCACGATAGTAACAGCTGCTTTGAGGCTTCATGTTTAAATAGTCTTTTAAAATGCAACAGAGGGGCCTCCCTGGTGGCGGGAGGGGTTACACATCAGCACTATGGAGCTGTCCGCAGCCACTGCAGCACGAGTTCGAGCCCCTGCTCGGGAGCTACCCACATGGCGCAGCAGACCTCTCCTGTCTCCCCACTGCTCCCCTCAGCAGTGGATTTCGGTAGATTGCCCTGTTCTGCTCCCCACTCTGTCTCCTCTCACCCCCATACCTCTGCCTTACACCCCAGCTCTTGCATACATAAATAAGTCTTTTTAAAAAAGAATAAAACGCAACTGAACGCTAACAGCAGGCCTTCTGCAACAGGTTTCTAGCTTTTCTTTGAAGTGAGCAGGAGACACTTGCGCCCCCTAGTGGCTCCCCGGGTAAGGTTCCGTTTTAAGCCGAGCAGTTCAGGGTCTGACCCCGTGAACACCCACCTCCCATCACAGCGACTCGGGGCTCTCCTAGCCAGGGCGCCGCGACCCGACATCCTGGACGGCACAGTCGGTGGCGCCCGGAGTCGTGGTCTGCAGGTCCCGGTGTTTCTTTGCTGGGAGAGCCTGGGGCACCTTTGTGAGCAGCCAGGGAGCGTCAGCGAATACCTGAATAAGACGGTGGGCAGTTCAGCGAGGACAGATCCAATAACGGAGGGACGCGGAAAGGAAGAGGGGTCGGTCGCTTTGCACACCACGGGCCCCGCGGGTTCAGTGCAGCGGGTCAGGGAGAGGGCGTGAGGCGCCAGGTGTGAGTCACGGTGTCTGTGTGGACTGGACACTGCGGCCTGGTGCGGGGGAGGAAAAGTAGAACCTGGGGAACTGCTCTCTGTCCACCACAAGGGAGGTTCTGGGGTCACAGCCACCAGGGCAGCTGCACCCTGGTCTGGGCGAAGCCCCCGTATCAGGGTGTGATTCAGGGGCTATCTGTGAAGCCCATTACCCCCCTAGTAGCCCCAAGGACCCACTAAGTCCCCACTCCTTGCCCAGCAGGCAAGTTCAGGAGGCTTGAATAGAGAAGGCAAGCTATACGGTTGCCATGGAAATCGGGCCATAAGACCCACGGCCTCACCAGAAACAGCAGACCAGCTCCCGGAATGCAGAAGCAGGACCAGGGCACATTCCCTACTGAAGACCGGTGCCCAAGACCAGACATCCCAGCAGATAACTAGTGCAAAGCCATGCCCAAGTTGGAAAGTTCCATGAAAACAGAGTACAAAAGAGACCCTCAAATCTCTCTTCGCAGGCGGAAGGGTATCTCCCATCTCACCCCGCTCCCTCTCAGGGCATTTCAGTAAGTCAACCTGCTTCGTCTTCCACTCTGTCTCTGATGAATTCTTTCGCCCCAGTATTAATTAGACTGCCATAGTTTCCATGACTCCTTCTTTGCGTCCAATTAATTGGCTAGAGTGGCTCTAGAGAACTCAGGAA
This sequence comes from Talpa europaea, assembly GCF_964194135.1. NCBI lineage: Eukaryota > Metazoa > Chordata > Mammalia > Eulipotyphla > Talpidae > Talpa > Talpa europaea. Next base: position 50,456,574 of record NC_140084.1, read on the forward strand.
AGCCACTTACATGCTAGATCCCTGGTTTACTTGCTACAAGAGAACATACTCAGGAAGAGCCAGATGAAGAGATGCACAGGACAAGGGACGGGGGGATGTTGCAGAGCTCTGTGCCCTCTCTGTACCACCCTCTGTGCCCCTGTACCACGGTCCTCAGCTCTCCAAAGGTCTCCAGCCTGGGATTTCTCTGAATCTCCTTCTCTTGGATTTTTATGGGGGCATCATAACTCAGGCATGAGAATGATTAAATAGTTGTCCACTGGCCATTGATTCAACTTCCGGCCCTTCTTCCCTCCTAGGAGATCAGGGTGTGGAGGATGAGAAATACTAACCCTCTGATCACAAGGTTGGTTCTCTGGCAATCTGCCTCCACCCTTAAGTGGGACTTAAAACCACCTCATTTGCAGTAACAAAAGACACCTTGCTCACTCAGGAAAGTCAACACTTAGGAAATTCAAGCATTTTGGGAGCTGTGGGCCAGGCAGTGTGGAGGAAGCTCAAACATACAAGAGAAATTTATATTTGGAAGGAAGGGGGGACAGCGTGGGAACAAAGGTTGAGGGGATGCCATGGTCTAGGGTAGAGGAATCTGGGTGCTTGGATGGTGGGGGTGGGATGGAAACATACATCTGATGAGGTATGAACATAACCCCCTAAATCATATACAGTGTTGTAAACCGATGTCACCTCAATAAGGGGGGGGGGTGGGAGAATGCATAGTAGGAAATCTGCACACCCATTGTTTATGGCCTGTCTGCTCTGAGCTAATTTTCCGGCCCGAGGACATGTCTGGAGGGGTGTGGGGAGCAGTGCTATCTGCAGGCCAGCCTCAGCACCGGGGGCCGAGCCTGAGGCCAGTGTCCAGGAGGGCGATAAGGAACTCTGGGTGGACATCACCAGCTCCTGGCAGCAGAGAAGCCTGCCCACTGCCCGACTGCCTTTGGTCAGCGCACTGTAAAGAGCCAGCTGTAGATGAAATGCGAAGGCGGCTTCTTTAGGGTGTTACCCCCATCTTCCCGGTCGCCAGCTGCCAGATTGAAGAGCATCTTAAATATTCAATTCCTGTTTCCACTTTATTGGCATTTGGCAGTGACAGGTGGCCTGAACTCCAGCCTTCTGGTTACAGAGGCTCAGCAAAATAGACTTCTACTCACCAGGCTGGCCTGCGACAGACACCACTGAGTGTCCAGTCTGCAGCAGCAGAGACCACCCTGAGCCCTGGTGTGGCAACGTTCCCAGGGGTGATCAGGCAGCCACCCAGTGGCGGATTGATGACAATGGACTCTTCATCATGGAAGGGGCAGTGCTTCATCCTATATGCTTGTCTCTCCTACACCCAATGCTGCTGCCAAAACTACTATCATCAGACTGATAGAACAGCTTGTTTGCAACTATGCTATCCCACACAGCATTGCTTCTGACCAAGGAACTCAATTCCCAAAAAAGTGGGGCAACGCACCCACGCTCATGGGATTCACTGGTCATGTGTCCTGAGGACTGGCTTGACAGAACAGTGGGAAGCCCCACGAGAAACTCTGTCACAGTGTCAACGAGGTGACAGTACCTTGCAGGGTTGATGCCAGGGTCTCTACAAGGAACAACTGTATATTACACACAGTCAGCATTGACTATATGGTGCTGGTTTTGCAATAATCCCGATTCATTCACAAGTCCAGGATTCGAGGGATAGGAGTGGAAGTGGCATCACTCACTACAACCCCTAGTGTCCCCCAAAATGAGACACCCACCCTATTGTACCCAGCAGTACCCAACTCCAGGAGAGAGGGTTCTGCTGTTGCTGTCCACTGTGCTGACTGGGGCCTCGCCATTAAATTCTTGTTCAGCACCATGGTCAGAGTCTACGGGAGCCATATCTTTCACTCTTTGAGGGTGTTCCGTTGGCAAGTTTGCATAAACTGAGTCCAAAATAGCCTCCATGCAGTATTCTGACATAATATTCAGTCAGAGAATGCGTTGATATTGATTCAGACTGCCGTGCGTCTTGAACAGAGATGGAATTCAGATCCTCAGGATGCTGGCCCCTCCCACACACAGCATGGCAGCCACAGAACAGACCAGGGTGTGATATAACGTGAGCTCTCCCTACCCTCCCAAGACTGTCTCTTACCAGACCAGTGCAGGACACAGCTGCTGGGTATGAACAAAAGCTAGCAGACTTGGGGTCACTCCAAATTCTTTGCAAAACTTCAACCTGCCTCTTGCCAGCTCTGTGTATTTGGGAAAGTGACTTTGCCTCTCTGCTTTTTTTTTTTTTTTTTGGCTGTGAAGAACTGGGGTGTAGACCAGAGGTGCAGTGGGGGGGGCTGTTGGGAGGATTCATCAGAGACAGAGTAGGGAGCAGAACAGGCGGATCTACTGAAATGCACTGCAGAGGGGAGCAGCGGGGAGACAGGAGAGGTCTGCTGCACCATGTGGGTCAGCTCCCTGGCTGGGCATTGAACTCAGGCTATAGTGGTTATAGTGCTGAGACTTAACCCCTAGGCCAGCGGGGCTGCCATAATCACAGTGATATCTCCCTGCATAGTCCACTGACAGGAATGGGATGCGGAACCGGGCTTTGTCCCCGGGCATCAGTGGGGTCCCTCTGTCCCAGGGCACTGAGCTTCCCTCTTTATACAGACGGAACTCCTGGGCCCCCAGGGTCCCCTGACACCAGATGGTCACAGGTTCCCTCCGGGGATCAGAGAGCCTGGCTCAGCCCAGAGGGTGGGTTTGGGCAGGGCCCCTGGAAGGAATCAGAGGCTGGTCACAGGCAACCCCACCCCAGTTCCCAGCCCCCAGCCCAGAGCCTCCCAGACGTCCCCTCCATCACCCTAGACCTGCTGTCTCCACCCCAGCTGCCAGGGGTGGCCCCTCCCCAGTGAGGAGGCGGGACCCGGGACACCTGAGCACAGACTCACCTGTCTGCTCTGGGGTCCCGGGGCCCACACTCAGCCCTGGAAGAGAGGCCAGTGAGAGGCCTGCCCCGAGTCCTGACAGAGCCTCCTCCCGGAGCCTCCCGAGTCCTGGGTCCCCTGACAGACCAGGCCTGGCATGGGGCCTCCAGACCAGGGCGCCCTCCCTCCTCACACTCACCCAGGCAGAGCAGGGCCGTGAGGCTGGGGGTCATGGCGTCCTCTCCGTGACCTGGCTGTGCAGATGGAGGGTCCAGGGTGCCGGCAGGAGGGACACACAGAGTGGGGACACTGAACGCTGGTCCTTCCTGTCACGGGTTGTCAAGTCATCTCCCACAGGAAGAGGAACAGTTACAGGGCAGGGAGAGGGGCAGCCCAAACCCTGCAAACCTGCCTATTCTAAATGGGTTCTGCCCTCGGCCGCATCAACACAAAGCATATGAGACTTTAATGGGAAGGAACTTCCATACAACTAGGAATCAAGACAGGAACGGCAAAGAATCTAGTTTCTAAATCAAGCACCCAAAGTTGCCCGTCCCCTCGTGGGTAAAACTCCATCCAGATGGCATTGGCCCAGAGCAAGGCCCCAAAGCCTGCCACAGTCTAAAGCATCCTCCATGGGGACCCACAGAAAAGGGTCAGAAACAACCAGAAACCCAGAAGGAAAAGAGCAAAAATCAAGATAAAAGCTGCCACTGTCACCTCCCCATAGGTCTCACCTGTGTCACCCCGCCCACAACCAAAAGGCAAGCGCAGTTTCATCACGTGTCTCGGCTCCACGCGCCTCCTCCAGGTCTCCTTCTGGCTCCATCCTGCTTCCTTCCTTCCTCAGTCTCCTCTGCAGCTTCTTTTTTCCCTGCTCAGCTCCACCCTCCCTTGGGTGGGGCAGGGAACCTGGAACCTCCCCCTTTCCTGGGGACCACCCTGTTACAATCTCCCCTTTTAATTTTTATTCCGCCATATCTATGGTGGCACAGATCTCAGGGTGTGGTCTTAGGAGACAGTCTCTTTTCAGGGTTACAGTGTGTGTAAGAGAAGCAACAATTAGTCAGCAGCACTGTCCATGAATGTCCAGGATGAGAGTTTCCATTGCTGGAAGATAGTCCATTATCCAAGCCAAAAGGAAAAAAAATCTGGAGCATTAGCTAAACAAGACAGCAAACCTATCAAAATCACAGGGGAACAAAATCTTAAAATTGGTTCAACTTACGCAAAAACGAATTCTCTCAACCTCGAGCCCAAACTTTTTAACAGCACAGCAAAAGTTTGCAAACTAAATCTACTTTTAAACCATTTTACCTATTTTTGCATAAAATCACAGGGCAGAATAACTAAACAGCATTTTTAGCTGGCGTTGTTGGAAGACTCCATATAGGGTCAGAGCGAACCGTTGGCATCCGGTCCATGCAGGCTTCAGGAACAAAGCTGGTCTCATCAGACTCCACCTGGGCTTTCCTCTTCTCGAGGGTACAGGACTTTTTTGTTGGCCGGGTTGTCCAGTCCTGCCAATGGAGGCAGCTTCCTCACCTTCTTTGGAGGTCTCTGGAACCCTACGAACAAAGCAAACAGGTTCTCCTCTTCTTGGTTCAGCTCTGCTTCAACTTTCTGGAAGAACTCCACACAAAGCCACACAATGAATCTCATGTCCAATTTTTTTTTAGTTTAAGCAGACAAAATCCCTATGGAAGTTATGCAAAAACAGACTCTGAGATAAGTAGCAAAAAAGAAATTACTACCACTATTTGTTGCTGTGTTGGTTTCAAGGTGGGGTAAATGTGACACAAGTTAGCTTTGCTGGAAAAAAAAACGCAACCTTGCTGCAGGTGCTGGTCACTCCAAACAAAAAAAACCTTTGTGGATTCAGAACAAAATGCAAAAAATTACCAGCATTATGTCAAAGAAAACTTAGAAAATACCAGGTGTATTCAGTCCTGTGTAGGAAATTTGTACTCTCAACAGTTCCATCAATAGGAATCTGTTGAGGTCTTTTCTCCCTATTTTTCAGAAACAATTTCTGTCAATAAACAATCGAGGTGTACAATAGTACAAGGTGACAGTCCCCATTGACAATTTACATACAGATCAGGTACTGAGAGGTTTTATACACATTTTAGAAAACCAGTGTTAACCTTTCTGTACATGCCAAAGTTTTACCATTTTCCCAAGTGATGATGCTTCCCTTCCAGTGTTACTTCACTGGGGAAGCCAAATAGAACAAATTTATCTAATGCCTTCCCAGGAGGAAAGGGAGAAACTTTGTGGAGTGTCCCAGGAGCTCTACTGAGGTTCCACAAAATATCCTTGCATCAGCCAAATGACAGGCTACCAAATTTGTGCTTGAATTTAGATTTCTGGGCAGCTTTGCCATAAATATCAGGAAAAATAACAGAAACAACAATGTTCAATCTCTATGAAGGCACCGGCTTCGTTCAATAGTTCAATGTTAACAATGAAACCATAACCTTTGTGTTTTTCTCATAACTGGAGACTTTTTTTTCCCAACGTCTATGGGCACCATGTATATACCAATTTTTCAACCTCTCGAGGCCAAGACAGAAAGAAGGACATACAGACAAACAACATATAGACAATGACAGTTTTTTTAGTTATGCCATGTGGAATATCTTATGTAACTGCAGTTTTACTCCATAGGCTCAGAAAAAAAGGTCAAAGTCAAAAAAAAAAATGTGGAGTGTTGCTGGCAGAAAACAGTTTCCAGTTGTTATCCTACAAACCTAAGACTTTGGAAATAGGAAGGAAAAGTTTTATTAATCAGAAGACTTACATGACCTTGTTTATCACGTTAGGGGTTTTAGTGTTGAAGACTTTTTATTAGAAGTCAATCCTGGGGTATACTGTACAGCAACTGAAAGAGCAAAAGTAACAGTTCACTTTTAAGTAAAAGGAGTCATCTCTTGTTAGCCACCAAGCAGGCAGTCCGTGCGTTTCCTGGAATAGAACCTGAAAAAGCAAAATCAAAATATCAGTAATTAACTTTCAATTAAAAGGAGTCATCTCCTTCCTTCTGTTAGCCACTCTGGGACAGAAGCTGAAAGAGCAGATTCAACATCTAAGCACAGATGACACCTCCCTCACACTAGGGAGCGACAACAACAACACAGGCATGAAAGCCTGGTACAGTTACACGATGCACCCTAAAGAGTGCTTTCCATAACAGACCTTCCTCAGTAGGAAGCAGAAACTTAGAATCTTGTCTTACACTAGTGATTGAACAAATCCAGGATTCAAAATGGCAAACATGCCCAAAACAAATTGTGTAGACAAAATTCACAGTAGCAAATCCTTTCATACTCAGACAAAATCTTGTTAATTTTTCTGATACAGACTTTGCAAAAATTCAAGTTATCTCCAAGAATCCATCAAGGCTACCAGCACTTACCAGTTAACTTTTGTTAACACCCAGGCATACATTTGCTAATTTAAACACCACTGCTCCACAGTTGACTTGCAAAACCCCTCAGGCAGAGGTCAGGAAGTAGTCAAAGACAAAGCAACATGTCACTGAAGAATCATTTTTGCTTTTAGAAATGCTAATGAGACAGCAGAGATTACAAAAAGAAAGAAAAAAAAAATTTCCAAAGTCCTAGCAACAAGAACCTCTGAATTTTACAAGAGCCTGCCAAGTGGTCTCAGATACCATCTTTGATCTGGCCACATGGTCCAACGTACAGCCTAATCTTGAGTAAAACTGTTGCACAGAACAATTTCCACAAAATCAAATGTCTTAGGAAGTCACTACAAACAAATCACATAGAGACACACAGATCTTCACAAAGCCCAAGCCAGTTTTTCAACAGCAAATCTACATATGATACAAACACACCAGAGAAACCAAAAATCACATTTGCGCTTATGGTAGCCAGTGCCAAGGGAAGCCCAAGTTCCCAATGGGGCTGACTAATCACAGATGGCTCTGTCCTAAATCATGTTGGGCGCCAAATCTGTTACAGGACAGGGAGAGGGGCACTCCAGACCCTGCAAACCTGCCTGCTCTAAATAGGTTCTGCCATCCGCCGCATCAACACAAAACATGAGACTTTTAATGGGAAGGAACTTTAATACAATTAGGAAACAAGACAGGAAAGGCAAAGTATCTAGTTTCTAAATCAAGCACCCAAAGTTGCCCGTCCCCTCGTGGGTAAAACTCCATCCAAATGGGATTGGCCCAGAGCAAGGCCCCAAAGCCTGCCACATGTCTAAAGCATCTTCCAGTGGGGACCCACAGAAAAGGGCCAGAAACAACCGGACAAGCCCGGAAGGAAAAGAGCAAAATCAAGATAAAAGCTGCCACTGTCACCTCCCCACAGGTCTCACCCACATCTGTGTCACCCCGTCGGACCAATAGACAAGCGCAGTTTCTTCACATGTCTCTAGGCTCCATGAGCCTCCTCCAGGTCTCCTTCTGGCTCCATCCTGCTTCCTTCTTTCCTCAGTCTCCTCTGCAGCTTCTTCTCTCCCTGCTCAGCTCCACCCTCCCTTGGGTGGGGCAGGAAACCTGGAACCTCCCCCTTTCCTGGGGACCACCCTGTTACAGAACTGTCCTCAGGGCCCAGCTCTGGTTCATGGGAACAGCAAATTGAACTGGTGCTTCCTGAGATGGCCCTTCCTGGGAAGGGAGACCCAGGGCACGTCCTCCCTCAGAGCCTCTCCTGGGTGTCCTCACCCTCTGCCCATCCATCAGCACATCCTGTGGTCTCACTCTGGACAGGGTCCCCAGTCCCTGGAGTTGCTTAGGGAGGGACCCTGCTGCCTGCAGAGCTGTCATGAGGCCCCTGCTACCGTCCACCTGAGTGTCAGGCAAGGTCACGGACGACTGCCCAGGGGGACACTCAGGGACACAGGGGAGACCAGGCCTCTCCTGCCTGAGTGTGGCTTCTCTGTTCACAGTCCCTCATGGCTTCTTTTTCTTGCAGCAGCTCCACCCTCACCATCCTGGGGAAGTCACTCCTGCCCCCTGGGGCTGACGCCCCTCCCTTCCTGGGACTTTGGCCTAAAATTTATGGGACAGCCAGTGGGTTAGAACCTGAGCATTTAGGGAAATTGTCCTTTAAATCATTGTTTGTCTACAACCCACTCACCGAGTGAACTGAGCACATTCATGGTCAGATTACTTTCCCATTTGTCAATGTTACCTCATTGTTTATTTGCTAGATTGGAAGCTGATTTTTGTCTCTTGGTCACCTTTAAGTTTTCTACTGGCCTATGACCAAGTGTGGGTTTGTTTGACGAAGAAAAACATCTGTAAGATGAATCCATACACAATAATATATTGAAAGTGGATTAAAGATGTAAGAACCGAAACCATAAAACACTTCAAATACACACGGCAACACCCTCCAGGACAGCCCAGAGCCGGCCCCAGGGACACAGCCCAGCAGCAAGGGCAAGGGGAGCAGATAAATCAGCAGGACGAAGTAAACCAGAAACTTTCTGAACCTCAAAGAGAATCACAGAGATAAAGAGGAGCCTGCAGAATGGTGGACGATAGTTCCCATATCATATGTCAGGGGCTAATCCCTAATATACACCCCAATCCAAAATGGGCAGATGCCTAGATAGGCAATTTTCGTTTATTTCTTTAGTGTGAAGGATTTTAAATGGAATTGGAGTGGGGGGGGAGAGAGAAAGATTCAAATAATAGTTTCTAATAAAACTCCAAATATCGCAGTAAACGCCAGGCTCAGCCCGAAGTGTGGTGCTGAGGCCAGAAAGCTTGTCCCAGGTCTGAGGCCCCTCCTGGCAGGAACCACAGTAGAGACCCCAGGGACAGCCCCGAGAGCTGAGGGAGAGACACAGTCAGAGACTGAAGACGGGGATGCAAGAGCTGCCACCTCCATGGGAACCAGATGGAAAGTTCTTAAGGAAGTAAAAATGGAAATTCCATCATTTGCCAAAAAGAAAAACGGCTACAAACAGGCTCACGCACTCTGAAGTCCAGAGCAGCTGGCTGGAAAGGCCACGGCGTGACCCACCGTGACTCCCGTCAACAGCCTGATGGATGCAGACGTGGCGGGTAAGTGCTCAGCGGCATATGACGCAGCTATTAAGCAGATGAAGCAGCGCCTTTAGGAACAGAACGGATGGAACTGGCAGCGCTGCACTGAGTGAGTAAGTCAGATGGGAAAGTCATACGGGAGATCCACCTGAACTGCGAAATAGAATGACAGAACAAGCACGGAGACAAAACGCACTCTCTCCAATGACAGCAAAAAAAAAAAAAATCTTGTCCATAGTGAAAAAAATGTGCTGGTTCCCCGAGGGACAGTGGGAGGAAGAAGGGGTGGAGGCGTGGGCGGGCACTGGCTCAGGTGGTTGGTGGGGGAGAGAGGGATGTGTGCGCACGGGGAAGAGTAGATGCACCCCCAAAGTTATCATAATGAGATGAGGCATGTCGGTCCACAGAGGACCGTGTGGTCAGATAAACTAGTGTGTTGACAGCGTGACTGGAGGAAGAGAAACACAAGCTCCCCTTCATACGCTGCTATAAACTATCTCATGAGGTAAAAATAGTGAAGTGCATAGTAGGACAGCAGGTGTGTGAAAAACAGGGGAGGGAGAGGGTCCTCAAGAACGTCCTCCTGGATCCTAGATGCCTCAGCCCCGTGATCCTTGATTTGTCTGTGAGGATAAGAAGCCACCGTGGTGTTTGCCTCTGCAAAGGGCCGCTGGGTGACGGGGAAAAGCAGACAGACCTTTCATGGAGTAACCGAACTTGTACAGAGTCCAAGCACATAGACCTGTACAAAATCTAAGCACAAAGCTTGAAGAAGTGGGCTAATTCTTTTAAAAAGGTTCGGGTTTATCTTCCATACTTCTTTGAATAACCGAAGAGAGAAATATGCTGGACTAGAGTTGATTTTGTTTGATGATTTCAATTTTCAGTGCAGTTCATTTAGTCGTTCAAAGGACATAAAAATTCATGGATCCGCCTATGGGTCCTCTGGGCCCACCTCCTGCCACATCTCGGGCCCTCCTGTGGCTGTGAAGAGCCTCCAAGAGCAGGACCCCCAGGACCAGCAGGAGGAAGGCGGCCACCCCCAGGCGGAGGAGGTTCCCCAGCGTGTAGTCCCGGGGGGCCGGACTGGGCCTGGGGGAGAGAGACACACAGAGGTCAGAGCACAACACACCACACCCCGGTGTCTGCCTGACAAATCTGACAAGCTGGTAACTGGCAACAGGAATAGCGGGAAACACCAGGGAACACTGAGGTGGGCCCTGACCCCGAGCAGGACTCATGGAGGATGGCTGCAGGGGGAGCTGATCTGGCTGCAACTGGTCACATGGAAATCCAGGGGGAGCCCTGCTTGCTCCTCCCCCTGACAATGACAACCACTGTTCCTAGACACTGGACGTGACTGCAGTGAACCGAAGACCCCGGATGGGGTCTACTTCCTACTTTCACAGGAAGTCACAGACTTGGAAATTCAGAGCTTACTGAGTCTAGACATCCAGGATGCACTTGACTTGGATGAGAGGACAATGATTCCCGATATGGATAAGTTTTAACAAGGAGCTCAGTGCCAGAAGGTTCAGCCAATTCCTGCTCTGCTCAAGCCTCCTGGGGCGACCACAGCCCCTGACCTGAGTGAGCCCCTCCTGCTCCCGCCTGGGCTGATCCACACATGCAAAGGACCAGGACCCCGGGCTCAGCACCAAATAGCGCTGAGAATCCTGAGCTGTCCCATGTCAGCTGGGTTGTTTCTGGTTCCTCCACAGCCCCCAGCAGGCACCGTGACCCCCACAAGGCTGAGTCACGCCCTCCCTAAAGCGCCACCTCCATGCGCAGTCTGGTGGGAACACCCTTCTGTGAGAGGGAACCTGAACAAGGAGAAGCTGGGATCCAGCCGAGGATGGAGGCACAAGTCTCCTCCTGCCAAGAGGCCTCTGCTGCCCGCAGCCTGAGTGTCCTGAGGGTGCAGGGCTGCAGACAAATGACGCTGGACAGGGACAGGACAGGGCGAGGCTCCAGTCTCCTGCCTCTACTCCCTCCTCTTCGGCGGCTCCTCTCCCCCTGCACATGCCAGTCATGGCTGTGGCCTTGGGCGCGGAGGGGGGTGGGGCGGGGGCGGGGGGGGCAGGAAGGCAGGAGGGAGTTAGAGTCACTGTCTTTCCCACCCTCGTGGCCCCATAACCTGTGGTTCCCCCCCTGGATGCGTCTTCCTTCCGACGCTCTAGAAACTACTGGAAAAGGCTGAGGCTGAAGGCCTGGACCCTCCACGGACATGGGGTGGGGGCTCCTCACTGAGACCTGGAGCCACAGGGGGTCACTAGGGTGTGACAGCAGGAAGGGAGAGGCGCTGTGTGAGCTGTAGCACCTGTAGGTGCCCCCGTGGGCTGAGGTCACAGCCCTGAAGGTGAAGAGGGCCTAGAGGGGGCAGCTGTGTCCTGCAGACGCAGGCGCTGGGGGGACGCAGGCGACCCCTCCTTGGAGAGGTAGAAGGTGTCCGAGCGGGCGTCAGAGCGACACTGCAGGGTCACGTTCTCCCCCGGGGACACGGTGGGCCCGGGCTGGTGAGAGGGACGGTTTTGTGTCCTTTCCTGGGGGAGGTTTGGCGTTAGAGACCCCCCCAACCCCACACCCCTGACCCTGTGCCAAGGGCCCCTGTCCTGCTCTGGGGCCTCTGGGACGCCCGGTCCTCCACTCCTGTGTGGGTCTCTCTATGTCTGTGCCCCTCACCCCCTTTCTCGCTCGCGCTCCCTCGACCACTGTCCATCTCGGCCTCTGCCAGGACCCTCCCCCTGGACAAGTCACCCCCAAGGTGACCTGGGTCCGGGCCCTCAACAGCCCATCAGGACCCAGGGCAGCTCCTCACCTGCGATCAAGATGTCCAGGGGGGCGCTGGGGGCCGACCACACGTGGGAGAGGTTGTGTCCCCCGTAGCACCTGTACTGGCCCCCGTGGGTGCGGGCGACAGGGCCCAGGGGGAAGTCGGGGCTGTGCTGCCCGTCCAGACGCTGGGGGCCCGTGCGCCCCTCGTCCTTGGTCAGAGCGAAGCTGCCAAAGCCGGCCCCCGAGCCGCACCGCAGGGTCAGGTTGTGTCCAGACGGCACCAGGGGGCCCGGCTGCGCCGACAGGGAGGGCTCCCCGTACGCTCCTGGGGACACGGGGACAGTGGCCCTGAGGGTCACCCCGCATTGCCCACTGGGCTGCGGTGAGTTCTCACCGTCCCTCCCACGCCCCTGCGCTGGGATCTGGACACAGGAGTCCACGTCACTGGCCCCACGTCACCCCTGGCTCCCCGGGACACGGGCTTAGCCAGTCCCTGGGCCCGGAGGGACGTGACAAGAGGTGCTGCCTCACCTGTGACCTGGAGACGCAGAGGGGCGCTGGGCGCGGACCACAGGTCGGGGTAGGACATGGAATTATGGTAACATCTGTAGGTGCCCCCATGGGAAGGGCTCAAGGGGCGCAAGGGGAAGAGGGCCTGGTGTCTCCCCTGAAGGTACCAAGACCCCCTCTTGGGTTGGGGCGGGTCAGCGCCTCCCTCCTTCAGCAGATAGAAAGTGCCAGATGTGCCCTGTGAGCTGCAGGCGAGGGTCACGGTCCCTCCTGCGGCCACCACAGGGCTGGGCTGGGCTGAGAGGGAGGGTGCAGGGTACGCTCCTGAAGAAGAAGGAGGAAGCTGTGGAAAGGGGCCCAGCACCCCGATGTCTCTGGTATAGACATGAGGGGTGAGGTCCCCTGAGGCCACACTCCTTCCCTTCTGCTGGTGAAGGGGCCCGAGAAGGGAAGACACCCGGCTCCTTCTTACCTGTCACTTTCAGGACCAGGTAATTGCTCCCCATTGACCTGTCATGGCGGCTTCGATAATGACACCAGTACGATCCCTCCCAGCCGGCATGCATGGATTCGATGAGGAAACCGACCCCGTTCCTGAAGTTCTGAAGTGTCTTAATCTCCTCGGGTAGAGAGCCCCCCTCTCTATACAGTTGGTAGTCCTGCGCCTGCTGAGACCACTGACACCAGATGGTCACAGGGCTCCCCACGGGGACCACGGGGCCTGGGTCGGCCCAGATGGCGGGTTTGGGGAGGGTCCCTGCAAAGGAGTCCGGTGATTGTCAGGCCGCCTCTCCCTAAGTTTTCCCAGCCGTCACTCAGCCCCTCCAGGCAGGTCCCATCGCCCACACCACTGTGCTCCCCCCACTGTCCAGGGGCCCTGGGCTGAGGCAGGAGGTGTGGGGAGCACTCACCTGCCTGGACCTGCTCCCGTGGGCCCTGATGTGTCACGGAAGAGAGACCTGTGGAAGAGAGGCCTGTGAGATGCATCCCCCCATGGGGAGCTCCTGGTTGGGCCCTGAGGGCTGCTCAGATCTGGGGCTGAGCACATCCTCCCTCCCCAGAGAGCTGCCCTCACAGAGCCCCTGCATCCTGGTGTCTCTCAGGTCAGACTCACCCCCTATTTTCCCCTGAAGCTCACCCAGGAAGAGAAGGGCTGTGAGGATCGGGGTGGGGGTGCTGCCTCCCATGGCCCCCAGTGGTGTAGACGATGAGAGTCCACAGAGCCCGGCAGGGCAGACAGATCCTGGCAGGACAGGCACCCCCAGAAGGTGTGACCAGTTCTATGTCATGTGACAAGGCAGGGGTTCCTCATCTGCGGTCTCACAGGAAGGGGAACAGTCCTTGAGGGGCCTCCCACTGATTTTCCTGAGGGGCACGGGGAGAGGGGAGCTCTGGGCCTCCCAGAGAGTTGTGGGTCCAGCAGACCCCACACGCCCCGCCTCTGACAGGCTGTCCTGGGAGGGCCCTGGCCAGGGCGGAGGCGAGCGGGCGGCAGCGTTGAGACGAGACCATCTCAGCTCCGTCTGACTCTGCCTTGCAGAACCCCGCGAGTGCTGCCTCACTTTCCGTCCTGCCCCTTGTGGGCACGTCTTCCCTCCCGGCGATCGCCCATGTTGGCGCGTCCCGATGGAGACCCGGGGTGTAGCTGCGGGCCCTGCCCTGGACGCCAGAGCTGCGGGTGGCAACTGTGGTCAGAGTGTCTGTGCAGGGGACCCTCTGCCCGCACTCGACGACTCCACAGGCAACGGAAGATCGCGAGGGTGAGACTCGGTGGGAAGTGCGTCTCCCCCCAGTGGTGGCCTGGGGACCTTCTGAGAAGGGGAGACCAGGATTAGATGGGAGACAGGCGTGGGGGGGGGTGTCCTCTGCAGGGAACCTGGGGACCCTAAGAACTGCAGCTCAGGGCCTGGGCCTGGCGTCAGCGGCCGGCACACCTTGTCAGACGCGCCCCTCCAGACGCAGACATCTTCAGCGACGAGTCTGAGCTACTGCTGAGGCCGGGCCCTGCGCGCACAGCAGGAGACACCTGTGGACAGTACCAGGGACAGACCCAACGGCCCCTGCGCCGGCAGCGGTGGGCTCCCCCTGCAGCCCCTGCAGAATCCCTGCCCCGGGCAGCAGGCCCGCGGGACACCGGGGCGGGGACTCGCCGTCATCGTCACGGCTGCTGGCCAAGGGCCGACGGGCCTGGGTCAGTGAGGAGCGGCCTGAGGACCCGCAGTGTGGTCGTGGCTCAGGGTGTGCCTGAGGTGGAGGCTGGGGTGAGTGTGGGGTGAGGGGGGCCGTCAGGGACTTGGGCTCGACCTGGTCATTGGACCCGCGCAAGAGCAGTGGAGACTCTCTGTGTGTATTTAGGCGCGGTGGGGCCTACAGGAAGGCTCTGAGGGGAGACCCACAGCAGACAAGGCTGAAATCATGAGAGGAAAATCCTTCATCAGTGAACGCGGCCCTGTCTTAGGAAACAACAAGACTGAGTTGGGGGTGCCTGAACCCCGGCTGTGGCTGCGGGGTGGGCCGGGCCTGGAAGGAGGGCGGGCGGGCTGGGTGCTCCTGGCATGTGAGCTGGGAGGGGGCAGGGATGGGGCTCTTGCAGGTGCCTTGCCGACCTGGGGTGCCAAGGGGGCCCTCACAGGAGGAGACTGGATGAGAAAAGGGGGTTGGCGGATGTTGGAAGCTGGTGCTGACCACAGAGCAGCCGTCCCTCCCGGCCTGGTGCGCGGAGCTTCTCCACCCCCTTCCTCCCTGACTTCCCGGAGTCTCAGCTCCTCTGTCCGTCTCATCGTCCAGGGCTCTGCCTCGTCGCATCCTCCCGCCTCCCCCCGACCCGCCCCTCTGCGGTGCGCGGATGGTGTCCCAGCGTGGCCGACGCAGTCGCTGGGCAGTCACGGGGCCTCCTTTGGGTGTTTGCCGTCGCCCCTTCCGGCGCCCGGGCCCCGTCCTCCTGTCTGCCGGGACGGACTCTGAAGGGGCGCGCCGGACTGTCCTTAGGCAATAAAGCGGAGCTCACAAATAAAATAATACAGATTTAAAGTATAACTTATTTAGAAAAGAAAAATGACTTTTTGCATTTTTCTTTCCTCTTCTTTTTTTTGCGATTCCTTTCTCTTGGCCTTACGGCAGTGGGAGTCGTGACACGAGGCGACGTCTGCTGGACACGTGTGTGGCTGCTCGGGGCTCTCCCCCGGCTCGGAGCGTCAGGGAGCGGCACGCAGCGCGCTAGAGACGAAAAACACGGCGTCACCGAGCCTGCCCGGGAAGCGAGAGTCTTGGGTCACTGACTGCATGGAAGTCTGGAGGGACCTGAGCTCACCCCACAGGGGCTCCATTTCCAGGTGGGCTCACCCTTCCCCTCATCCTCGCCCATATTTGATTTTCTTTTCTTCTTTGACGGCGAACACACTCATAGCAGAGGTAGCCCGTTGGGCGCCGTTCACACCACCCTGAGTTCGTGGGAGACATCGAAATCACCCAGGACCTGCTGCACCTCCATCCTCTCTCTTGGCAGGTGTGAGCAGGGGTTGAGCTTGGCCACCTCAAGGTCACAGAGCTCTCTGCCCCGGGCCCAGCAGCGGGGCACTTGGTGACTGAGTAGCGCCCAGGCCCGCTGTCCTCGGCCGCCCCAAGGGACTCTCAGCGGCCTTTGGGGTCAGAGCTGAAGAGATGGAGACTCCACTACGGCATCACGGCGTGTGGTGACTAGAAAGAGAGAAACTGAGTCCCAGGAAGGCGCACTGAGCCCGACTGTGTGTGGGGCGTGGCCCCAGCCTTCCGGGTGGGACGAGGCCGATTCACAGAACAGGACAGGAGGGGAGCCATGGAGCTGACGCGCGTGGTGGGGAGGGGAGTCTCGCGTTTAATGACAGGAGGGTCCAGACCATCACCGGCTCACAGCAAGGACCCTCCACCTCCCAGGGACCCGCAGACAGTCCCGGCGCTGCCCAGACCAGCTTCTGGCCTCCGGGCACAGTCACCTCCAGGCTCATAGGCTCTGGCCGGGCCCTTGTCCCCTCCCGGGCCCCCCTCCGCCGCATCTCGGGTCCTCCTGTGGCTGTGAAGAGCCTCCAAGAGCAGGACCCCCAGGGCCAGCAGGAGGAAGGCGGCCACGCCCAGGCGGATGAGGTTCCCCAGCCTGTAGTCCTGGGGGCGCGGGGCTGCGTCTGGGGAGAAAGACACACAGAGGTCAGAGCACAACACACCACACCCCGGTGTCTGCCTGACAAATCTGACAAGCTGGTAACTGGCAACAGGAATAGCGGGAAACACCAGGGAACACTGAGGTGGGCCCTGACCCCGAGCAGGACTCATGGAGGATGGCTGCAGGGGGAGCTGATCTGGCTGCAACTGGTCACATGGAAATCCAGGGGGAGCCCTGCTTGCTCCTCCCCCCGACAATGACAACCACTGTTCCTAGACACTGGACGTGACTGCAGTGAACCGAAGACCCGGATTGGGTCTACGTCCTACTTTCACAGGAAGTCACAGACTTGGAAATTCAGAGCTTACTGAGTCTAGACATCCAGGATGCACTTGACTTGGATGAGAGGACAATGATTCCCGATATGGATAAGTTTTAACAACGAGCTCAGTGCCAGAAGGTTCAGCCAATTCCTGCTCTGCTCAAGCCTCCTGGGGCGACCACAGCCCCTGACCTGAGTGAGCCCCTCCTGCTCCCGCCTGGGCTGATCCACACATGCAAAGGACCAGGACCCCGGGTTCAGCACCAAATAGCGCTGACACACCTGCACTGTCCCATGTCAGCTGGGCTGTTGTCGGGTCCTCCACAGCCCCCAGCAGGCACCGTGACCCCCACAAGGCTGAGTCACGCCCTCCCTAAAGCGCCACCTCCATGCGCAGTCTGGTGGGAACACCCTTCTGTGAGAGGGAACCTGAACAAGGAGAAGCTGGATCCTGCCGAGGATGGAGGCACATGTCTCCTCCTGCCAAGAGGCCTCTGCTGCCCGCAGCCTGAGTGTCCCGAGGGTGCAGGGCTGCAGACAAATGACGCTGGACAGGGACAGGACAGGGCGAGGCTCTGAGTCTCCTGCCTCTACTCCCTCCACTTCGGCGGCTCCTCTCCCCCTGCACACGCCAGTCATGGCTGTGACCTTGGGCGCGGCGGGGGGGGGGGGTGGGCAGGAAGGCAGGAGGGGGTGATAGTCACTGTCTTTCCCACCCTCTGTGGCCCCATAACCTGTGGTTCCCCCCCTGGATGTGTCTTCCTTCTGACACTCTAGAAACTACGGGAAAAGGCTGAGGCTGAAGGCCTGGACCCTCCACGGACATGGGGTGGGGGCTCCTCACTGAGACCTGGAGCCGCAGGGGGTCACTGGGGTGTGACAGCAGGAAGGGGGAGGCGCTGTGTGAGCTGTAGCACCTGTAGGTGCCCCCGTGGGCTGAGGTCACAGCCCTGAAGGTGAAGAGGGCCTGAGAGGGGGCAGCTGTGTCCTGCAGACGCAGGCGCTGGGGGGACGCAGGCGACCCCTCCTTGGAGAGGTAGAAGGTGTCCGAGCGGGCGTCAGAGCGACACTGCAGGGTCACGTTCTCCCCCGGGGACACGGTGGGCCCAGGCTGGGCCGAGAGGGAGGGTTTCGTGTCCATTCCTGGGGGAGGTTTGGCATTAGAGACCCCCCCAACCCCGCACCCCTGACCCTGCGCCGAGGCCCCTGTCCTGCTCCGGGGCCTCTGGGACGCCCGGTCCTCCACTCCTGTGCGGGTCTCTTTATGTCTGTGCCCCTCACCACCCTTCCTCGCTCGCTCTCCCTCGACCACTGTCCATCTCGGCCCTTGCCAGGACCCTCCCACTGGACACGTCACCCCGAAGGTGACCTGGGCCCGGGCCTCAACAGCCCTTCAGGACCCAGGGCGTCTCCTCACCTGCGATCAGGATGTCCAGGGGGGCGCTGGGGGCCGACCACACGTGGGAGAGGTTGTGTCCCCCGTAGCACCTGTACTGGCCCCCGTGGGTGCGGGCGACAGGGCCCAGGGGGAAGTCGGGGCTGTGCTGCCCGTCCAGACGCTGGGGGCCCGTGCGCCCCTCGTCCTTGGTCAGAGCGAAGCTGCCAAAGCCGGCCCCCGAGCTGCACCGCAGGGTCAGGTTGTGTCCAGACGGCACCAGGGGGCCCGGCTGCGCCGACAGGGAGGGCTCCCCGTACGCTCCTGGGGACACGCGGACAGTGGCCCCGAGGGTCACCCCGCATTGCCCACTGGGCAGCGGTGAGTTCTCACCGTCCCTCCCACGCCCCTGCGCTGGGATCTGGACCCAGGAGTCCACGTCACTGGCCCCACGTCACCCCCGGCCCCCCGGGACACGGGCTTAGCCAGTCCCTGGGCCCGGAGGGACGTGACAAGAGGTGCAGCCTCACCTGTGACCTGGAGACGCAGAGGGGCGCTGGGCGCGGACCACATGAGGGGGTAGGAGTAGGAATTATGGTAACATCTGTAGGTGCCCCCGTGGGAGGGGCTCGAGGGGCGCAAGGGGAAGAGGGCCTGGTGTCTCCCCTGAAGGTACCAAGACCCCCTCTTGGGTTGGGGCGGGTCAGCGCCTCCCTCCTTCAGCAGATAGAAAGTGCCGGATGTGCCCTGTGAGCTGCAGGCGAGGGTCACGGTCCCTCCTGAGGCCACCACAGGGCTGGGCTGGGCTGAGAGGGAGGGTGCAGGGTACGCTCCTGAGGAAGAAGGAGGAAGCTGTGGAAAGAGGTCCCGCACCCCGATGTCTCGGGTGTAGACACTGAGGGGGGAGGTCCCCTGAGCCCACACTCCTTCCCTTCTGCTGGTGAAGGGGCCCGAGAAGGGAAGACACCCGGCTCCTTCTTACCTGTCACTTTCAGGACCAGGTAATTGCTCCCCATTGACCTGTCATGGCGGCTTCGATAATGACACCAGTACGATCCCTCCCAGCCGGCATGCATGGATTCGATGAGGAAACCGACCCCGTTCCTGAAGTTCTGAAGTGTCTTAATCTCCTCGGGTAGAGAGCCCCCCTCTCTGTGCAGATGGTAGTCCTGCGCCTGCTGAGACCCCTGACACCAGAGGGTCACAGGGCTCCCCACGGGGACCACGGGGCCTGGGTCGGCCCAGATGGCGGGTTTGGGGAGGGTCCCTGCAAAGGAGTCCGGTGAGGGTCAGGCTGCCTCTTCCTCAGTTTCCCCAGCCGTCACTCAGCCCCTCCAGGCAGGTCCCATCGCCCACACCACTGTGCTCCCCCCACTGTCCGGGGGCCCTGGGCTGAGGCAGGAGGTGTGGGGAGCACTCACCTGCCTGGACCTGCTCCCGTGGGCCCTGACACAGCCCTGGAAGAGAGGCCTGTGAGATGCATCCCCCCATGGGGAGCTCCTGGTTGGGCCCTGAGGGCTGCTCAGATCTGGGGCTGAGCACATCCTCCCTCCCCAGAGAGCTGCCCTCACAGAGCCCCTGCATCCTGGTGTCTCTCAGGTCAGACTCACCCCCTATTTTCCCCTGAAGCTCACCCAGGAAGAGAAGGGCTGTGAGGATCGGGGTGGGGGTGCTGCCTCCCATGGCCCCCAGTGGTGTAGACGATGAGAGTCCACAGAGCCCGGCAGGGCAGACAGATCCTGGCAGGACAGGCACCCCCAGAAGGTGTGACCAGTTCTATGTCATGTGACAAGGCGGGGGTTCCTCATCTGCGGTCTCACAGGAAGGGGAACAGTCCTTGAGGGGCCTCCCACTGATTTTCCTGAGGGGCACGGGGAGACGGGAGCTTGGGCCTCCCAGAGAGTTGTGGGTCCAGCAGACCCCACACGCCCCGCCTCTGACAGGCTGTCCTGGGAGGGCCCTGGCCAGGGCGGAGGCGAGCGGGCGGCAGCGTTGAGACGAGACCATCTCAGCTCCGTCTGACTCTGCCTTGCAGAACCCCGCGAGTGCTGCCTCACTTTCCGTCCTGCCCCTTGTGGGCACGTCTTCCCTCCCGGCGATCGCCCATGTTGGCGCGTCCCGATGGAGACCCGGGGTGTAGCTGCGGGCCCTGCCCTGGACGCCAGAGCTGCGGGTGGCAACTGTGGTCAGAGTGTCTGTGCAGGGGACCCTCTGCCCGCACTCGACGACTCCACAGGCAACGGAAGATCGCGAGGGTGAGACTCGGTGGGAAGTGCGTCTCCCCCCAGTGGTGGCCTGGGGACCTTCTGAGAAGGGGAGACCAGGATTAGATGGGAGACAGGCGTGGGGGGGGGTGTCCTCTGCAGGGAACCTGGGGACCCTAAGAACTGCAGCTCAGGGCCTGGGCCTGGCGTCAGCGGCCTGCACACGTTGTCAGACGCGCCCCTCCAGACGCAGACATCTTCAGCGACGAGTCTGAGCTACTGCTGAGGCCGGGCCCTGCGCGCACAGCAGGAGACACCTGTGGACAGTACCAGGGACAGACCCAACGGCCCCTGCGCCGGCAGCGGTGGGCTCCCCCTGCAGCCCCTGCAGAATCCCTGCCCCGGGCAGCAGGCCCGCGGGACACCGGGGCGGGGACTCGCCGTCATCGTCACGGCTGCTGGCCAAGGGCCGACGGGCCTGGGTCAGTGAGGAGCGGCCTGAGGACCCGCAGTGTGGTCGAGGCTCAGGGTGTGCCTGAGGTGGAGGCTGGGGTGAGTGTGGGGTGAGGGGGGCCGTCAGTGCTTGGTCAGGGACTTGGGCTCGACCTGGGCATTGGACCCGCGCAAGAGCAGTGGAGACTCTCTGTGTGTATTTAGGGGCGGTGGGGCCTACAGGAAGGCTCTGAGGGGAGACCCACAGCAGACAAGGCTGAAATCATGAGAGGAAAATCCTTCATCAGTGAACGCGGCCCTGTCATAGGAAACAAGACTGAGTTGGGGGTGCCTGAACCCCGGCTGTGGCTGCGGGGTGGGCCAGGCCTGGAAGGAGGGCGGGCGGGCTGGGTGCTCCTGGCATGTGAGCTGGGAGGGGGCAGGGATGGGGCTCTTGCAGGTGCCTTGCCGACCTGGGGTGCCAAGGGGGCCCTCACAGGAGGAGACTGGATGAGAAAAGGGGGTTGGCGGATGTTGGAAGCTGGTGCTGACCACAGAGCAGCCGTCCCTCCCGGCCTGGTGCGCGGAGCTTCTCCACCCCCTTCCTCCCTGACTTCCCGGAGTCTCAGCTCCTCTGTCCGTCTCATCGTCCAGGGCTCTGCCTCGTCGCATCCTCCCGCCTCCCCCCGACCCGCCCCTCTGCGGTGCGCGGAGGGTGTCCCAGCGTGGCCGACGCAGTCGCTGGGCCGTCACGGGGCCTCCTTTGGGTGTTTGCCGTCGCCCCTTCCGGCGCCCGGGCCCCGTCCTCCTGTCTGCCGGGACGGACTCTGAAGGGGCGCGCCGGACTGTCTTTAGGCAATAAAGCGGAGCTCACAAATAAAATAATACAGATTTAAAGTATAACTTATTTAGAAAAGAAAAATGACTTTTTGCATTTTTCTTTCCTCTTCTTTTTTTTGCGATTCCTTTCTCTTGGCCTTACGGCAGTGGGAGTCGTCACACGAGGCGACGTCTGCTGGACACGTGTGTGGCTGCTCGGGGCTCTCCCCCGGCTCGGAGCGTCAGGGAGCGGCACGCAGCGCGCTAGAGACGAAAAACACGGCGTCACCGAGCCTGCCCGGGAAGCGAGAGTCTTGGGTCACTGACTGCATGGAAGTCTGGAGGGACCTGAGCTCACCCCACAGCGGCTCCATTTCCAGGTGGGCTCACCCTTCCCCTCATCCTCGCCCATATTTGATTTTCTTTTCTTCTTTGACGGCGAACACACTCATAGCAGAGGTAGCCCGTTGGGCTCCGTTCACACCGCCCTGAGTTCGTGGGAGACATCGAAATCACCCAGGACCTGCTGCACCTCCATCCTCTCTCTTGGCAGGTGTGAGCAGGGGTTGAGCTGGGCCACCTCAAGGTCACAGAGCCCTCTGCCCCGGGCCCAGCAGCAGGGCACTTGGTGACTGAGTAGCGCCCAGGCCCGCTGTCCTCGGCCGCCCCAAGGGACTCTCAGCGGGCTTTGGGGTCAGAGCTGAAGAGATGGAGACTCCACTACGGCATCACGGCGTGTGGTGACTAGAAAGAGAGAAACTGAGTCCCAGGAAGGCGCACTGAGCCCGACTGTGTGTGGGGCGTGGCCCCAGCCTTCCGGGTGGGACGAGGCCGATTCACAGAACAGGACAGGAGGGGAGCCACGGAGCTGACGCAGCGTGGTGGGGAGGGGAGTCCCGCGTTTAATGACAGGAGGGTCCAGACCTTCACCTGCTCACAGCAAGGACCCTCCACCTCCCAGGGACCCGCAGACAGTCCCTGCGCTGCCCAGACCAGCTTCTGGCCTCTGGGCACAGTCACCTCCAGGCTCATGGGCTCTGGCCGGGGCCTTGTCCCCTCCCGGGCCCCCCTCCCGCCGCGTCTTGGGTCCTCCTGTGGCTGTGAAGTGCCTCCAAGAGCAGGACCCCCAGGGCCATCAGGAGGAAGGCGGCCACGCCCAGGCGGATGAAGTTCCCCAGCGTGTAGTCCCCGGGGGGCCGGGCTGGGCCTGGGGGAGAGAGACACGCAGGTCACACAGGGGACCAGGGGAACTCCCGTCAGGACACGGGGTGAACGTGGGGAGGGTGGGGCTGAATATCTAGGGCTTCTACCTTTGAAAGAGACCAGGGGGGACAGGACAGACCGCGGAGAATCACCTGCTCTTCCTCTTCCCTTGTCCCATATCTCCCACCCTCTCCTGGGCTGCGCCCGCCTCTGTGGAGCCCCCGGGGCCTCTGTTATTAGTGTCTCAAATTCCCGAGGACAGGATCTGAGTGCCCTGCAGGGAGGACAGGGGAGAGCCTCACCTGAGACCAGGAGCTCCAGGGGCTCACTAGGGAGTGACCACACCTGGGGGGTGCTGTTGTAGTAGCCATAGCACCTGAGCAGCCACCTGTGATTGGGGGTCACAGGGCCCACAGGAAACAGGGCCTGGAACTGCCCCTTGGGGAGTTGCTGTGAGTCCAGGGTCCAGGAGGAATTGCGTTCTCCTTCCTCAGTCAGATGGAACCTGTCAAATCCCTGCCATGAGCCACACTGGATGGTCACGTTCCCTCCTGAGGTCACCATGGGGCTCGGCAGGGCTGAGAGGCTGGGTTTGTGGTAAGATCCTAGCAGAGGAGGAGACAACGTGTTAAATGGGGACACTCCCACCATATCCCCCAGGGCTGGGCTGTGAGGGGAGAGACACCCCGACATAGGCCCCCTCCCTGAGGGCAGAGACTGAGGCTGGACCCCTGAGTGTGCTCTCACCTGTCACCATCACCAGCTCCAGGGGGTCACTGTGCTCTGACCAGCCAGCGGGGCTGCCATAATCACAGTGATATCTCCCTGCATAGTCCACTGTCAGGTGTGGGATGCGGAACGGGGCCTTGTCCACGGGCATCAGTGGGGTCCCTCTGTCCCAGGGCACTGAGCTTCCCTCTTTATACAGACGGAACTCCTGGGCCCCCAGGGTCCCCTGACACCAGATGGTCACAGGTTCCCCCCAGGCGATCAGAGAGCCTGGCTCAGCCCAGAGGGTCGGTTTGGGCAGGGCCCCTGGAAGGAATCAGAGGCTGGTCACAGGCATCCCCACCCCAGTGCCCAGGCCCCAGCCCAGAACCTCCCAGACGTCCCCTCCATCACCCTAGACCTGCTGTTCTCCACCCATCACCCTAGATGTCCCCTCCATCACCCCAGAACTGCTGTCTCCACCCCCAGCTGCCAGGGGTGGCCCCTCCCCAGTGAGGAGGCGGGACCCGGGACACCTGAGCACAGACTCACCTGTCTGCTCTGGGGTCCCGGGGCCCACACTCAGCCCTGGAAGACAGGCCAGTGAGAGGCCTGCCCCGAGTCCTGACAGGGCCTCCTCCCAGAGCCTCCAGAGTCCTGGGTCCCCTGACAGACTAGGCCTGGCCGTGGGGCCTCCAGACCAGGCCGCCCCTCCCTCCTCACACTCACCCAGGCAGAGCAGGGCCGTGAGGCTGGGGGTCATGGCGTCCTCTCTGTGTTCTGGCTGTGCCGATGGAGGGTCCAGGGTGCCGGCAGGATGGACACACAGAGTGGGGACGCTGAACGCTGGTCCTTCCTGTCACGGGTTGTCAAGTCATCTCCCACAGGAAGAGGAACAGTTACAGGGCAGGGAGAGGGGCAGCCCAAACCCTGCAAACCTGCCTAATCTAAATGGGTTCTGCCCTCTGCCGCATCAACACAAAGCATATGAGACTTTTAATGGGAAGGAACTTCCCTACAATTAGGAAACAAGACAGGAAAGGCAAAGAATCTAGTTTCTAAATCAAGCACCCAAAGTGACCCGTCCCCTCGTGGGTAAAAGTCCATCCAAATGGGATTGGCCCAGAGCAAGGCCCCAAAGCCTGCCACAGTCTAAAGCATCTTCCATGGGGACCCACAGAAAAGGGTCAGAAACAACCAGACAAGCCCAGAAGGAAAAGAGCAAAAATCAAGATAAAAGCTGCCACTGTCACCTCCCCACAGGTCTCATCCACATCTGTGTCACCCAGTCCACAACCAAAAGACAAGCGCAGTTTCTTTACGTGTCTCTAGGCTCCACGCGCCTCCTCCGGGTCTCCTTCTGGCTCCATCCTGCTTCCTTCCTTCCTCAGTCTCCTCTGCAGCTTCTTCTCTCCCTGCTCAGCTCCACCCTCCCTTGGGTGGGGCAGAAAACCTGGAACCTCCCCCTTTCCTGGTGACCACCCTGTTACAGATCTGTCCTCAGGGCCCAGCTCTGGTTCATGGGAACAGCAAATTGAACTGGTGCCTCCTGAGATGGCCCTTCCTGGGAAGGGAGACCCAGGGCACGTCCTCCCTCAGAGCCTCCCCTGGGTGTCCTCACCCTCTGCCCGTCCATCAGCACATCCTGTGGTCTCACCCTGGACAGGGTCCCCAGTCCCTGGAGTTGCTCAGGGAGGGACCCTGCTGCCTGCAGAGCTGAGGTCATGAGGCCCTTGTTACCATGCACCTGAGTGTCAGGCCAGGTCACGGACGACTGCCCAGGGGGACACTCAGGGACACAGGGGAGACCGGGCCTCTCCTGCCTGAGTGTGGCTTCTCTGTTCACAGTCCCTCATGGCTTCTTTTTCTTGCAGCAGCCTCCACCCTCACCATCCTGGGGAAGTCACTCCTGCCCCCTGGGGCTGACGCCCCTCCCTTCCTGGGACTTTGGCCTAAAATTTATGGGACAGCCAGTGGGTTAGAACCTGAGCAGTTTAGGGAAATTGTCCTTTAAATCATTGTTTGTCTACAACCCACTCACCGAGTGAACCTAGCACATTCATGGTCAGATTACTTTCCCATTTGTCAATGTTACCTCATTGTTTATTTGCTAGATTGGAAGCTGATTTTTGTCTCTTGGTCACCTTTAAGTTTTCTTATTGGCCTATGACCAAGTGTGGGTTTGTTTGACGAAGAAAAACATCTGTAAGATGAATCTATACACAATAATATATTGAAAGTGGATTAAAGATGTAAGAACCGAAACCATAAAACACTTCAAAGTAGACATGGCGACACCCTCCAGGACAGCCCAGAGCCGGCCCCAGGGACACAGGCCAGCAGCAAGGGCAAGGGGAGCAGATAAACCAGCAGGACGAAGTAAACCAGAAACTTTCTGAACCTCAAAGAGAATCACAGAGATAAAGAGGAGCCTGCAGAATGGTGGACGATAGTTCCCAGCTCATATGTCAGGGGCTAATCCCTAATATACACCCCAATCCAAGATGGGCAGATGCCTAGATAGGCAATTTTCATTTATTTCTTTAGTGTGAGGGATTTTAAATGGAATTGGAGCGGGGGTGATAGAGAGAGAGAAAGATTCAAATAATAGTTTCTAATAAAACTCCAAATATCGCAGTGAATGCCAGGCTCAGCCCGAAGTGTGGTG
This sequence comes from Talpa europaea, assembly GCF_964194135.1. Classification (NCBI taxonomy): domain Eukaryota; kingdom Metazoa; phylum Chordata; class Mammalia; order Eulipotyphla; family Talpidae; genus Talpa; species Talpa europaea. Next base: position 50,482,656 of record NC_140084.1, read on the forward strand.
CTGAGGCCAGAAAGCTTGCCCCAGGTCTGAGGCCCCTCCTGGCAGGACCCACAGTAAAGACCCCAGGGACAGCCCCGAGAGCTGAGGGAGAGACACAGTCAGAGACGGAAGACGGGGATGCAAGAGCTGCCACCTCCATGGGAACCAGATGGAAAGTTCTTAAGGAAGTAAAAATGGAAATTCCATCATTTGCCAAAAAGAAAAACGGCTACAAACAGGCTCACGCACTCTGAAGTCCAGAGCAGCTGGCTGGAAAGGCCAAGGCGTGACCCACCGTGACTCCCGTCAACAGCCTGATGGATGCAGACGTGGCGGGTAAGTGACGCAGCTATTAAGCAGATGAAGCAGCGCCTTTAGGAACAGAACGGATGGAACTGGCAGCGCTGCACTGAGTGAGTAAGTCAGACGGGAAAGTCATACGGGAGATCCACCTGAACTGCGAAATAGAATGACAGAACAAGCACGGAGACAAAACGCACTCTCTCCAATGACAGCAAAAAAAAAAAAACTTGTCCATAGTGAAAAAAATGTGCTGGTTCCCCGAGGGACAGTGGGAGGAAGAAGGGGTGGAGGCGTGGGCGGGCACTGGCTCAGGTGGTTGGTGGGGGAGAGAGGGATGTGTGCGCACGGGGAAGAGTAGATGCACCCCCAAAGTTATCATAATGAGCTGTAGCACGTGGCCACAGAGGACCGTGTGGTCAGATAAACTAGTGTGTTGACAGCGTGACTGGATGAAGAGAAACACAAGCTCCCCTTCATACGCTGCTATAAACTATCTCATGAGGTCAAAATAGCAAAGTGCATAGTAGGACAGCACGTGTGTGAAAAACAGGGGAGGGAGAGGGTCCTCAAGAATGTCCTCCTGGATCCTAGATGCCTCTGTCCCGTGATCCTTGATTTGTCTGTGAGGATAAGAAGCCACCGTGGTGTTTGCCTCTGCAAAGGGCCGCTGGGTGACGGGGAAAAGCAGACAGACCTTTCATGGAGTAACCGAACTTGTACAGAGTCCAAGCACATAGACCTGTACAAAATCTAAGCACAAAGCTTGAAGAAGTGGGCTAATTCTTTTAAAAAGGTTCGGGTTTATCTTCCATACGTCTTTGAATAACCGAAGAGAGAAATATGCTGGACTAGAGTTGATTTTGTTTGATGATTTCAATTTTCAGTGCAGTTCATTTAGTCATTCAAAGGTCATAAAAATTCATGGGTCCGCCTGTGGGTCCTCTGGGCCCACCTCCTGCCACATCTCGGGCCCTCCTGTGGCTGTGAAGAGCCTCCAAGAGCAGGACCCCCAGGACCAGCAGGAGGAAGGCGGCCACGCCCAGGCGGATGAGGTTCCCCAGCGTGTAGTCCCCGGGGGGCCGGGCTGGGCCTGGGGAGAAAGACACACAGAGGTCAGAGCACAACACCCCACACCCCGGTGTCTGCCTGACAAATCTGACAAGCTGGTAACTGGCAACAGGAATAGCGGGAAACACCAGGGAACACTGAGGTGGGCCCTGACCCCGAGCAGGACTCATGGAGGATGGCTGGAGGGGGAGCTGATCTGGCTGCAACTGGTCACATGGAAATCCAGGGGGAGCCCTGCTTGCTCCTCCCCCTGACAATGACAACCACTGTTCCTAGACACTGGACGTGACTGCAGTGAACCGAAGACCCGGATGGGGTCTACTTCCTACTTTCACAGGAAGTCACAGACTTGGAAATTCAGAGCTTACTGAGTCTAGACATCCAGGATGCACTTGACTTGGATGAGAGGACAATGATTCCCGATATGGATAAGTTTTAACAACGAGCTCAGTGCCAGAAGGTTCAGCCAATTCCTGCTCCGCTCAAGCCTCCTGGGGCGACCACAGCCCCTGACCTGAGTGAGCCCCTCCTGCTCCCACGTGGGTCGATCCACACGTCATGGGGCCGGGGCTCCAGGCTCAGCACCAAATAGCGCTGACACACCTGCGCTGTCCCATGTCAGCTGGGCTGTTGTCGGGTCCTCCACAGCCCCCAGCAGGCACCGTGACCCCAATAATGATGCGTCACACCCTCCATAAAGTGCCACCTCCATGCCCAGTCTGTGTGGGAACACCCTTCTGTGAGAGGGAATGTGAACAGGAGAAGCTGGGACCCCGCCCGGGATAGGGTCACTCATCCTGTCTCCTTGTGCCGAGAGGCCTCTGCTGCCCACAGCGTGAGTTTGTCCCGAGGCTGCGGGGCTTCAAACTCATGATGCTGGACAGGACAGGGCGGGGCTCTGAGTCTCCTGCCTCTACTCCCGCCTCTGTGGCCGCTCCTCTCCCTAGTCCTCTCCCCCTGCACATACCAGCCCCTGGGGGGAAGGGGTGTAAGGCAGGAGGGGGTGAGAGTCACTGTCTTTCCCACCCTCTGTGGCTCCATGACCCGGGGTTCCCCTCCCAGATGCGTCTCCTTCCAAAGCTCCAGAGGCTACTGGAAAAGGCTGAGACTGCGGGTCTGGACCCTCCTCGGACATGGGGCGGGGGCTCCTCACCTGAGACCTGGAGCCGCAGGGGGTCACTGGGGTGTGACAGCAGGAAGGGGGAGGCGCTGTGTGAGCTGTAGCACCTGTAGGTGCCCCCGTGGGCTGAGGTCACAGCCCTGAAGGTGAAGAGGGCCTGAGAGGGGGCAGCTGTGTCCTGCAGACGCAGGCGCTGGGGGGACGCAGGCGACCCCTCCTTGGAGAGGTAGAAGGTGTCCGAGCGGGCGTCAGAGCGACACTGCAGGGTCACGTTCTCCCCTGGGGACACGGTGGGCCCGGGCTGGGCTGAGAGGGAGGGTTTCGTGTCCATTCCTGGGGGTGGTTTGGCGTTAGAGACCCCCCCAACCCCGCACCCCTGACCCTGCGCCGAGGGCCCCTGTCCTGGTCCGGGGCCTCTGGGAGGCCCGGTCCTCCACTCCTGTGCGGGTCTCTCTATGTCTGTGCCCCTCACCCCCTTTCTCGCTCGCTCTCCCTCGACCACTGTCCATCTCGGCCTCTGCCAGGACCCTCCCCCTGGACACGTCACCCCCAAGGTGACCTGGGCCCGGTCCTCAACAGCCCATCAGGACCCAGGGCGGCTCCTCACCTGCGATCAGGATGTCCAGGGGGGCGCTGGGGGCCGACCACACGTGGGAGAGGTTGTGTCCCCCGTAGCACCTGTACCGGCCCCCGTGGGTGCGGGCGACAGGGCCCAGGGGGAAGTCGGGGCTGTGCTGCCCGTCCAGACGCTGGGGGCCCGTGCGCCCCTCGTCCTTGGTCAGAGCGAAGCTGCCAAAGCCGGCCCCCGAGCCGCACCGCATGGTCAGGCTGTGTCCAGACGGCACCAGGGGGCCCGGCTGCGCCGACAGGGAGGGCTCCCCGTACGCTCCTGGGGACACGGGGACAGTGGCCCCGAGGGTCACCCCGCATTGCCCACTGGGCTGCGGTGAGTTCTCACTGTCCCTCCCACGCCCCTGCGCTGTGATCTGGACCCAGGAGTCCACGTCACTGGCCCCACGTCACCCCCGGCTCCCCGGGACACGGGCTTAGCCAGTCCCTGGGCCCGGAGGGACGTGACAAGAGGTGCAGCCTCACCTGTGACCTGGAGACGCAGAGGGGCGCTGGGCGCGGACCACATGAGGGGGTAGGAGTAGGAATTATGGTAACATCTGTAGGTGCCCCCGTGGGAGGGGCTCGAGGGGCCCACGGGGAAGAGGGCCTGGTGTCTCCCCTGGAGAAAACTTGAGTTTCTTTGTCGGGGCGGGTCTGAGTCTCCCTCCTTCAGCAGATGGAAAGTGCCCGATACGTTCTGTGAGCTGCAGGCGAGGGTCACGTTCCCTCCTGCGGCCACCACAGGGCTGGGCTGGGCTGAGAGGGAGGGTGGGGTCCCCGCTCCTGAGGGAGGAGAGAGTGTGTTACAGGGGGACCATCACCCCAATACCCAGTGAGGACAGTGAGGTCCCCTGAGCCCGCTCTTCTTCCCTCTGCCCGTGAGGGGGAGCCCCAGCGGGAGGGGACCCAGCTCCCCACTTACCAGTCACCACCAGGGCCAGGGGGTCACTCCTCTCGGAGGGGGCGCTGGGGCTGTTATAGGCGCACTGGTATCGTCCCGCTTCGTGCGCACTTGTGTGTTCCCTGTGGAAGCCGACCCTGTCGCTGGAGCTGTGTGGTCGCTCCATCTCCACGGCGCCAGAGACCCTCTCTTTGTACAGATGGTAGACCTGCGCCTGCTGAGACCCCTGACACCAGAGGGTCACAGGGCTCCCCACGGGGACCATGGGGCCGGGGTCGGCCCAGATGGCGGGTTTGGGGAGGGTCCCTGCAAAGGAGTCCGGTGAGTGTCGGGCTGCTTCTCCCTCAGTTTCCCCAGCGGTCACTCAGCCCCTCCAGGCAGGTCCCATCACCCACACCAGTGTGCTCCCCCACTGTCCGGGGGCCCTGGGCTGAGGCAGGAGGTGTGGGGAGCACTCACCTGCCTGGACCTGGTCCCGTGGGCCCCGACACAGTCCTGGAAGAGAGGCCTGTGAGATGCATCCCCCCACACAGGGGAGCTCTAGGCCTGGCTGGGCGCTGAGGGCTGCTCAGATCCAGGCCTGAGTACGTCTCCCCTCCCCAGCGTGCTGCCCCCACGAAGCCCCCGAGTCCTGGGGTCTCAGACCTGGGAGAGGGGACCCAACCCTCCTCATTCTCTGAAGCTCACCCAGGCAGAGAAGGGCCATGAGGGCGGGGGTTGGGGTGCTGCCTCCCATGGCCCTCAGCGGTGCAGACGATGTGAGCCCAGCAGGGCAGACAGATCAGGGGTCTTGACTACTTCTCCATCCGAATGACAGGCAGGGTTCCTCTCCTGGGCCCTCACAGGTAGGGAGCAACCCTCTGCAGGGTCTCTCTCTTCTTTCCCTGAGGACAGGCAACCGGGGATCTGTGAGTCTCCCCAAGGCCCCACAGGCTCTCCTTCCCCTTTTTGGCAAACCCAGGCCCAGCAGGCAACCCAGACCCAGAGGAGGAGGCCAAGGACGCTGGGCGGGGCCTGGAGTCAGATCACTTTCAGTTCTAATTTCCTTCTGCCCATTGCTTACCATTTTTTTTTAAATAAATTTTATTTTTATATTCCCCACACAATTGCAACCCCCTTATTTTGACCCCAGTCCCTCCCCTCCCCGCCCCCCACCCCCCATAGAGTGTCTCTGGTTCATAGTATTTTGTTGATTTTGATTTTCCCTTTCTTATAGTTATTCATTTTCCTGGAACCTTATTTAGGTTTTCTAGATTCCTGCTGTGAGTGAGACCCTCCGGTATTTTTCTTTTTCTTTCTGGCTTATTTCGCTGAGCATGATCCCTTCCAGCGCCATCCATGTTGCTGCAAATTGCATGTGTTGCTTCCCATTTTTTAAGTATATTTTCAGAGGCCGCCACCCTGTGAGTACAGTGGCGAGTGCCCTGGCCTCCTTCAGCCTTTACAGACGCTGCGTGGAGTTGGAAAGCTCTTCCTCTCCGGAGCTTCTCTAGATGCAAGTTTTCGTCTTTGATTCCTTCCCCAGACTTCCAACGTCCCTGAGCAGTGACGTGTTCAGAGAGTCCCTGGGGAGGCTGGCGGCCCCTTCCCTAGACTCACCATCTCTGGCTGTGACGACAGAAAAATGCGCGTATGGTTGATAACTGGCATCAGTTTTAGAAATTGGCAGGAAAAGCGAGGGCAGTGAGCATGAGTGATACCTGGACATCCAGCATCTGAGTCACGGGGTGCGGGACCTTCAAGAGAAGGGGAGACCAGGAGCTACAGGGTCGGCGCAGGTGTGGGCGGGGGGACAGTGTCCTCTGCCAAGAAGCGGAGCATCCTAAGACCTGGGCCATCAGGTGGCTGGGCCTGCTCTCACAGGGCTGGCCTCCCTGGGAGCACACCTGGATTGTGTCTTTCAGGTAACAGGTCATCTTAAGTTGCGGTGCTAGCGAGCTGATGGCTGGTGGAGAAGGCCTCCCGTGAAGAGAATGGACGTCGGATGTCGTGGGGATGACAGAGTGATAGAATCCCAACATTACTCCAACCCTAATCACGAGCCATCAGTAGCCTAGATGGTTCATTAGAATTTTCACGTAACCCCTATACGAATCCTACAGCACAAACCCTTCAAGCTGTGTGGGGGGGAAGGCAAGAAGAGTCTCATTTTCATGGTCTGTGTGGTTTGGAAAGTCACTGCAGTGGTGAAATTCTCGGAGAGGAGCCCCTGAGAGGCCCAAGTGGGGTGATGGCAGGATGCGGGGGTGGGGCCACCTGGGGTCAGTGTGGGTTGTTCGAGGTGCTGCTTTCCTGGGGCTGTTCTGACTCACTCAGCTGGACCATCAGCCACAAGCAACATCACATGAGATTCTTGGATCTTACTGGAGAAGGAAGAGGCCTGTGAGGGCTTGTGCAGGGATCACCAGCAGTAGATAAATTTGCTGCCGACGAGACATAGCACCTCAAGAAGAAGTGGGCCCTGCAGCAGGAGGCCCATGTGGAGGCTGAGGTGGGGGTGCCTGAACCCCAGCTGTGGCTGTGGGTGGGCCAGGCCTGGAAGGAGGGCGGGTGGGCTGGGTTATGAGGTATGAGGCGGAGGGGCTGGGGGCTCTTCCAGGAGCCTTGCTGACTTGGGGTGCCAGCAGGGCCCTCACACGAAGAAGACCAAGGGGAGCAAAAAACTGGGGGATGTTGTAATCTGGTGCTGACCACAAGGCAGCCGCCCCCCATTCCTGGCCTAGTGCACAGAGCTTCTCCACCCACTTCCTCCCTGACTTCCCGGATTCTCAGCCCCTCAGTCCATCTCATCGCCCAAAGCTCTGCCTCATCGCATGCTCCTGCCTCTGCCCCTTTGACCCTTCGTCTGCCGTGAGTGCTCCGTTCGCACCTTGGGCACAAGTGCTAGCTGGGGACAGTTGCCGGTTTGGTGCGTTTCCTTGCATCCCTTCTCGCCATCTGAGGGCCTGGAGCTGCCGTCACTATAGACAGCAATGTTTCAAGCACTCTAGCAGCTACAGCCTAATTAGAAATTTATACGAAACACAATTCTATGTTCAAATATGGAAATAAGCAACATAATTCCAAAACCCAAAAAGTATCCCAGCATTCTGTAAAAAAAAAAATATCCCCAGCGGCTCCATCCATGGTCACTAGCATCATTGTGCAGCATCTCAGGTACCATATCAACCAGAGCAACATACATGAACAAGCCAGCGGTAAGTGCAAAAATCCACATAGAAACATTTTCAGCATAATGGCCAATGAAGATTCCTATTGCCATTCCAAGATATGCTAACATGGCTGACAAAGCATTATAAAGAACAGCCTGCTTAACAGTCATGCCAGCTTTTAGTAAAACAGCAAAGTCACCTAATTCGTGAGGCAACTCGTGACAAAACACAGCAACAGAAGTACTTAAACCACTTGATAAACCTTCAGTAAAAGGAGCATCAATTGCTAGGCCATCACTGAAATTGTGCAGGCCATCGCCCATTATCACCATCCAGGCCAACGTAGCAATGCCAGCATCTTTTAGCTCCTCCCGAGAGTAGCGCTGACTGTGACTATGGGGGTGGTAGTTTTGGTGATGGTGGTGATGGAGAATATGATGGTAGTCATGGTGGTGGTGAATGAGATCGTCTGACTGGCCAAGTGTATCATGGAAATGCGAATGGCATTTATTCTTGCACCCTCTGGGTACATATTCATTGTAGACTTCTTGTGGATGAGCATGAGCTATCATAACCTCTTCTTCTTCCAAGATTGCTGGCTGTTGAGAATCAAAGTGGGAGGGCTCTTGTGACTCTGATCGCCAATAGCCTTCTTGTTGATCATCTGCTTCCACTTTCTCCTCATTTGTTGAAAGTTGCGATTCATATTTGGACAATTGCGTCTTTATTTCCACATCATCATCATTTTCAGGTTTTTTCTGATTCTTTTTCTTCTTATCTTTAAACCGCTTGATCAATGTAAGTAGATGTTCAACAAGAAACATGAAGTCCAAGCCTCCTAGAGCTGTAAGACCCTTCCATGTAGAATCAAAATAGGTGCTTTCTTCTATGTTTTGAGATGACAGATGACTGAAAAGTGGCCCTCTCTTCATTTCTATTGCTGGTTCTTCATGGCTATGACTATGGTGATGACTTGCATGAGAATGTGGAAGAAGGTGTAAAAAAGCATCACCACTCAACGTTCCAACAGCCAGTGCCACAAGGAAACTTAGGAGAAATTTAAAAAATACTCGATTCATGAGAGGCACTAAGATAACACCCAGCAAAGACAGGAAACTGATGATGGAAAGAGCTATAAAGCCACAGACCCAAGCTATTTGTAAGGAATAGGTCTTTGGTGGGATTTCAGCTTTCTTTTCACGCGTCGTATGAATCAGACATGATCTAGCATCCATTTGATTGATGATTGCTGGGCAGAGATAGTTGAACTCTATCGCACTCAGTGGAACATGGATGCCCATGCCATGAGATGTGAGCAGCTTTGAGGCATTGAAACACTCCTGAGTATTTTCATTTGTGTTTCTGGAATACAAAAAGCCTTTTGGGGGTTCACTCATAGCTTCATTTGTTTTCCTACTAGCCAGTCGAATCACCCGGTTTTTTTCTGTGATACTGGGTGGAGTAGAACTGCTCCCATCTTTGGGAAGTTTTCCAGGTTTTGGAGTTTCAGTTGTCTCCAGAAAGTGTGTTCCTTCTGAGACAGCATTATATACAGTTGAGGTCACTTCACTAGCACCAACGCCATCCTTGATTAAAACATTCCTTCTGCCATTGGCATGTTCTGATCGGTGAGATCCTTTCCCCTGACTGTTTCTAGGATCTTTATTGGAACCATCAGAGTCATGATCTGGGCAAACAGCTTTCCGATTATTTTTACTGGAAGTAGCATGATTATGGTGAGAGTGATGATCATGGTCCGAGTGATGGTCATGGTGTATATGGATTCTTTTAATCTTATCTAGACCTACATTCTGGAGCAATTTTCTGAACCCTTCAACTGACAAGGAATTGTTTTCACCATAGCGATGGAAAAGTTGCTGCAGATGATGTTGCTGTGTGGTATACGCCAAGTCAACATTAATGCTGGAGCCCCAAGTTGTAATAATTTTCTCAGTGGTCTGAGGGAAAGCAGTTCTGGTTCTAGTATTTGTAACTGATAGGGCAAAGGTCAGGATCAAGATGATAGACAAATTTCTCGCCATTGCACCTTCCTTCGATGAGGAGATGAACTGTACAAACCGTTTCCTCAGACTGTCCCCTGTGGAAATCCAAAGCCAATCTGTGCAGCCCACACCGAGAACTTCGGCCTCCACGCCCCCGGGGCTCCTCTCACCGCCGCCCCTCTCAGAGCTGCGGGGCTCACCTCCCTGGGGCCTCGCCCAGCGGTGACCCGGGGCAGTGAGGGCCGCGTGTCTCTCTCCGGCGAGACCTCTACAGGGCACCGAGAAGCCGCGGTCTCATCGGCCCGCTCTCCCTAGGTGCAGAGGTAGCGCTGGGAACCATAGGGAATCTCCCATCTGTTATGTTTATTGTTTTACCTTTATGGTCTTGCCCTCCGGTGAGCATCTTTACACTTCATCTTATCATCTGAAGAAAACCAGGACCATCCTTAACAAGATGACCTGTGGTGCTAGGATGTGTGTTTTCCCCTAGTGTTTAACAATGGTGTTTGTTTTTCCCAGTGGAACTGGTTGCATTTCCTTGGTTGTCCTTATCTCTGAAGCCTTTCTGAATTCTTCAGAGGTCCCCTCCTGCACTATCCCTAAAACTGCCTAATAACCCTAGCTTGCCCTGTCTCAAGATTATTTTCCCATTTGTCAATGTGACTTCATTGTTTATTTACTAATCTGGAAGCTGATTTTTGTCTCTTGTTGACCCCTAAGTTTTCTTACTGGCATACGACCAAGTGTGGGTTTATTTGATGAAGAAAAACATCTGTAAGATTAAACCATACACAATAATTTATTCAAAGCGGATAAAGATATAAGATCTGAAACCATAAAACACTTAAAAGAGAACTCGGGGGACACCCTCCAGAGCCGGCCCAGGGACACAGCCCCGCACAGTGGAAGGGATGCAGTTACAAATGACTGGTCTCTCGGATAAGAATTAAGAACTTTGTCTTCCCTCATCTCTTGCAATTCCCCCCTTATTCGTGACACGTTTGCCTTCTTTATGACCCAGATCCCAGAGAAGCATTAAGAAGTTTGTCTCCCCCTATTTCTTGCAATTACCCCTGGTTTGGCAGGTTTGTCTTTATGGCCAGGCCTCTCAGATGAGCATTAACAAGTCCTCCTGCATTTCCAGGAAGAGGGAAGAAAAGCAAACTGGCGCCCACCTGTCTCCATCTACCCCATGCCCCTCCCCTTTGCAGACCCCAACCCATATCCACCTTTTTTTGTGTATAAAGACCCCTGCCCTCTGCCAAAGAGCAGGCCGGTTGTCTCTCAGACATGAGCCGGCTGCCCTCCTCACGGAAGACAAATTAAACCACTTTCCTTTGTCTCAAACTCTTTTTCCTTTTGTTGGCTGAGGGAAACTGAGGCCGGGTTCGGTATCAGAAGCAGATTCACCAGCGGCTTTGGCGGAGGAAAGGACAGGAAACCTAAAGGAGGCATCACAAGACCGGAAGCCGACTCACACAGGAGGTGTGTAGGCGGGATGAGCATCAGCCATCAACCCGGGACAGAAACCAACACCCTTGGGCATCAACTCCCAGATCAGGAGGCGCAACACCAGGCAGGCATCGGACTGCTGTAGGGGGTGTGAGAACACAGACCATGCACCCACGAAGAGGAGCCCCTCCCTACCGGAAGAAGATGATAAAACCTGACGCTGCCCCCACAAAGGGGCAGCGTCCCTCTGCCCCACTGTGACTGTGCAGACGTCCCTCTGCCCTCCATGACTGTGCAGACGCTTGCTTTCACCACCTCTCTCCTCCGCAGGACAGAGGCCTCCCGGTTGCCCCGTACCCTGCTGGGGCTTCTCGGCACTGACCTCCCTCAGCAGAGGCCTCTCTGCTCAAGGCCGTCCGCCTGCGACCATGCAGGCCTCTCTCAGCAAACCTCTCCCTCTCGGGCAGCTCTTCCTGCCCGCTTGTGTCCATGCAAGTGTCCTTTACTTTTCTCTGCCTTTTCTAATAACCTGCTCTTTAAGTATAACCAACATCTCTGTCTCGTGGAGAAACTTGCCTGGGAAACGCCGCGTGCTGCTGAAAGGGGAGCTCTGGGGACACCTTTCCCAGAGGGAACCCACGGACCCCGCACTCCAAACTCACTGCCTCCAAAAACGAAATTAGGGTGAAGTAAACTAAATTTTTTAAAGATTTACTTTATTTAATTATGCATACAAGAACCAGGGTGCAGGCCAAGATGTGGGAGGTGAGAGAATTCACCAGAGACAGAGTGGGGAGCAGAACAGGCAGGTCCACTGAAACACAGTGCTGAGGGGAGTAGCAGGAGACAGGAGAGGTCAGTTCCCTGGCCTGGGATCAAACTCGTGCGGTGGAGAGCTTCACAGTGCCAAGCCTTAACCCCATAGGCCATCAAGTAGGTCCTGAACTAAAAACTTTTTGACTAAAAGAAAACCAAGGAACAAAGAAGAGCCTACCGCATGTGACAAGGGTTCATTCCAAAACATACACCCCAATCGAAGATGGGCAGATGTCTAGAGAGACACGTCTATTTCTTAGGGTGAAGGATTTTGAATAGAGTTGGGGTACAGAGAGAGAGAGAGAGGATTTCAAGTAACAGTTTCCCAACAAAACACCAAATGTCGCAGTGAATGCCAGGCTCGGCCTGACGCGCGGCGCTGAGGCCAGAAAGCGGCCCCAGGTCTGAGGCCTCCTGGCGGGCACCACCGTCAAGACCCCAGAGGCAGCCCAGAGACGGCCGAGAGACTCAGAATTCAAAATACGCTCCGACACCCAGCTTGGGGGCAGGATAACAGCTGCGGGTGTCCCGCCAGGACCAGGAGAGCCCAGACGTGGCCTCACCCCTGCGCCTCCTCCCAGAGTCTCCTCCCAGGGTCTCTCCATGTTCCCCCACTGGGAACAACTGTCCGGCTTCTCTGATCATAAGGGAGACACGGATCCAGCCACAGGGGGCGCCGCCGCAGCCTGGGGGCGCGGAGGCTCCAGATGGTGGTGGGGACTTGAGGAAGAAGTTTTCTCCTGCTATGGCCGGGATGCGAGCGCTGCCGCGGCCACGATCACCGCAGGGAGAGTTCTTCGGGAAATAAAAATGGAAATTCCATATCATCTAGCATTCCTCTCTTAGCTATTTGCCCTATGAATTAATTAATAAATAATTAGAAAATGGTGCTACAAAAAGACTCACACACTCCTAAGTCCAGAGCCGCAATGTCCAGAATGACCAAGGCATGGACCCACCCAAAGGTCATAAAGATTCATGGGTCCGCCTCTGGGCCCTCCTGGGGCTGTGAAGAGCCTCCAAGAGCAGGACCCCCAGGACCAGCAGGAGGAAGGCGGCCACGCCCAGGTGGAGGAGGTTCCCCAGCGTGTAGTCCCCGGGGGGCCGTGCTGCGTCTGGGGAGAAAGACACACAGATGTCAGAGCACAACACACCACACCCCGGTGTCTGCCTGACAAATCTGACAAGCTGGTAACTGGCAACAGGAATAGCGGGAAACACCAGGGAACACTGAGGTGGGCCCTGACCCCGAGCAGGACTCATGGAGGATGGCTGGAGGGGGAGCTGATCTGGCTGCAACTGGTCACATGGAAATCCAGGGGGAGCCCTGCTTGCTCCTCCCCCTGACTATGACAACGACTGTTCCTAGAAACCGGACGTGACTGCAGTGAACCGAAGACCCGGATGGGGTCTACTTCCTACTGTCACAGGAAGTCACAGACTTGGAAATTCAGAGCTTACTGAGTCTAGACATCCAGGATGCACTTGACTTGGATGAGAGGACAATGATTCCCGATATGGATAAGTTTTAACAACGAGCTCAGTGCCAGAAGGTTCAGCCAATTCCTGCTCCGCTCAAGCCTCCTGGGGCGACCACAGCCCCTGACCTGAGTGAGCCCCTCCTGCTCCCACGTGGGTCGATCCACACGTCATGGGGCCGGGGCTCCAGGCTCAGCACCAAATAGCGCTGACACACCTGCGCTGTCCCATGTCAGCTGGGCTGTTGTCGGGTCCTCCACAGCCCCCAGCAGGCACCGTGACCCCAATAATGATGCGTCACACCCTCCATAAAGTGCCACCTCCATGCCCAGTCTGTGTGGGAACACCCTTCTGTGAGAGGGAATGTGAACAGGAGAAGCTGGGACCCCGCCCAGGATAGGGTCACTCATCCTGTCTCCTTGTGCCGAGAGGCCTCTGCTGCCCACAGCGTGAGTTTGTCCCGAGGCTGCGGGGCTTCAAACTCATGACGCTGGACAGGGACAGGACAGGGCGGGGCTCTGAGTCTCCTGCCTCTACTCCCTCCTCTGTGGCTGCTCTTCTCCCTCGTCCTCTCCCCCTGCACATACCAGCCCCTGGGGGGGGGGGGTGTAAGGGATGAGGGGGTGAGAGTCACTGTCGATCCCACCCTCTGTGGCTCCATGACCCGGGGTTCCCCTCCCAGATGCGTCTCCTTCCAAAGCTCCAGAGGCTACTGGAAAAGGCTGAGGCTGAAGGCCTGGACCCTCCACGGACATGGGGTGGGGGCTCCTCACCTGAGACCTGGAGCCGCAGGGGGTCACTGGGGTGTGACAGCAGGAAGGGGGAGGCGCTGTGTGAGCTGTAGCACCTGTAGGTGCCCCCGTGGGCTGAGGTCACAGCCCTGAAGGTGAAGAGGGCCTAGAGGGGGCAGCTGTGTCCTGCAGACGCAGGCGCTGGGGGGACGCAGGCGACCCCTCCTTGGAGAGGTAGAAGGTGTCCGAGCGGGCGTCAGAGCGACACTGCAGGGTCACGTTCTCCCCCGGGGACACGGTGGGCCCGGGCTGGGCCGAGAGGGAGGGTTTCCTGTCCATTCCTGGGGGGAGGTATGGAGTTAGAGACCCCCCCAACCCCACACCCCTGACCCTGCGCCGAGGGCCCCTGTCCTGCTCCGGGGCCTCTGGGAGGCCCGGTCCTCCACTCCTGTGCGGGTCTCTCTATGTCTGTGCCCCTCACCCCCTTTCTCGCTCGCTCTCCCTCGACCACTGTCCATCTCGGCCTCTGCCAGGACCCTCCCCCTGGACACATCACCCCCAAGGTGACCTGGGCCCGGACCCTCAACAGCCCTTCAGGACCCAGGGCGGCTCCTCACCTGCGATCAGGATGTCCAGGGGGGCGCTGGGGGCCGACCACACGTGGGAGAGGTTGTGTCCCCCGTAGCACCTGTACTGGCCCCCGTGGGTGCGGGCAACAGGGCCCAGGGGGAAGTCGGGGCTGTGCTGCCCGTCCAGACGCTGGGGGCCCGTGCGCCCCTCGTCCTTGGTCAGAGCGAAGCTGCCAAAGCCGGCCCCCGAGCCGCACTGCATGGTCAGGTTGTGTCCAGACGGCACCAGGGGGCCCGGCTGCGCCGACAGGGAGGGCTCCCCGTACGCTCCTGGGGACACGGGGACAGTGGCCCCGAGGGTCACCCCGCATTGCCCACTGGGCTGCGGTGAGTTCTCACCGTCCCTCCCACGCCCCTGCGCTGGGATCTGGACCCAGGAGTCCACGTCACTGGCCCCACGTCACCCCCGGCTCCCCTGGACACGGGCTTAGCCAGTCCCTGGGCCCAGAGGGACGTGACAAGAGGTGCAGCCTCACCTGTGACCTGGAGACGCAGAGGGGCGCTGGGCGCGGACCACATGAGGGGGTAGGAGTAGGAATTATGGTAACATCTGTAGGTGCCCCCGTGGGAGGGGCTCGAGGGCCCCACGGGGAAGAGGGCCTGGTGTCTCCCCTGGAGAAAACGTGAGTTTCTTTGTCGGGGCGGGTCTGAGTCTCCCTCCTTCAGCAGATGGAAAGTGCCCGATACGTTCTGTGAGCTGCAGGCGAGGGTCACGTTCCCTCCTGCGGCCACCACAGGGCTGGGCTGGGCTGAGAGGGAGGGTGGGCGCCCCACTCCTGAGGGAGGAGAGAGTGCGTTTGAGGGGAACCATCACCCCAATACCCAGTGAGGACACTGAGGTCCCCTGAGCCCGGTCTTCTTCCCTCTGCCCGTGTGGGGGAGCCCCAGCGGGAGGGGACCCAGTTTCCCACTTACCGGTCACCACCAGGGCCAGGGGGTCACTCCTCTCGGAGGGGGCGCTGGGGCTGTGGTAGGCGCACTGGTATCGTCCCGCATCGTGCGCACTTGTGTGTTCCCTGTGGAAGCCGACCCTGTCGCTGGAGCTGTGTGGGCGCTCCGTCTCCACGGCTCCAGAGACCCTCTCTTTGTACAGATGGTAGACCTGCGCCTGCTGAGACCCCTGACACCAGAGGGTCACAGGGCTCCCCACGGGGACCACAGGGCCTGGGTCGGCCCAGATGGCGGGTTTGGGGAGGGTCCCTGCAAAGGAGTCCGGTGAGTGTCGGGCTGCTTCTCCCTCAGTTTCCCCAGCTGTCACTCAGCCCCTCCAGGCAGGTACCATCGCCCACACCACTGTGCTCCCCCACTGTCCGGGGGCCCTGGGCTGAGGCAGGAGGTGTGGGGAGCACTCACCTGCCTGGACCTGGTCCCGTGGGCCCCGACACAGTCCTGGAAGAGAGGCCTGTGAGATGCATCCCCCTCACAGGGGAACTCCAGGCCTGGCTGGGCCCTGAGGGCTGCTCAGATCCAGGGCTGAGCACATCTCCCCTTCCCAGCGTGCTGCCCCCACGAAGCCCCCGAGTCCTGGGGTCTCAGACCTGGGAGAGGGGACCCAACCCTCCTCATTCTCTGAAGCTCACCCAGGCAGAGAAGGACCATGAGGGTGGGGGTTGGGGTGCTGCCTCCCATGGCCCTCAGCGGTGCAGACGATGTGAGCCCAGCAGGGCAGACAGATCAGGGGTCTTGACTACTTCTCCATCCGAATGACAGGCAGGGTTCCTCTCCTGGGCCCTCACAGGTAGGGAGCAACCCTCTGCAGGGTCTCTCTCTTCTTTCCCTGAGGACAGGCAACCGGGGATCTGTGAGTCTCCCCAGGCCCCACAGGCTCTCCTTCCCCTTTTTGGCAAACCCAGGCCCAGCAGGCAACCCAGACCCAGAGGAGGAGGCCAAGGACGCTGGGCGGGGCCTGGAGTCAGATCACTTTCAGTTCTAATTTCCTTCTGCCCATTGCTTACCCTTTTTTTAAATTTTATTTTTATATTCCCCATACAATTGCAACCCCCTTATTTTGACCCCAATCCCTCCCCTCCCCTACCCCCACCCCCCTTACAGTGTCTCTGTTTCATAGTATTTTGTTGATTTTGATTTTCACTTTCTTATAGTTATTCATTTTCCTGGTCCCTTATTTGGGTTTTCTAGATTCCTGCTATGAGTGAGACCATCCGGTATTTTTCTTTTTCTTTCTGGCTTATTTCGCTGAGCAGGATCCCTTCCAGCGCCATCCATGTTGCTGCAAATTGCATGTGTTGCTTCCCATTTTTTAAGTATATTTTCAGAGGCCGCCACCCTGTGAGTACAGTGGCGAGTGCCCTGGCCTCCTTCAGCCTTTACAGACGCTGCGTGGAGTTGGAAAGCTCTTCCTCTCCGGAGCTTCTCTAGATGCAAGTTTTCGTCTTTGATTCCTTCCCCAGACTTCCAACGTCCCTGAGCAGTGACGTGTTCAGAGAGTCCCTGGGGAGGCTGGCGGCCCCTGCCCTAGACTCACCACCTCTGGTTGTGACGACAGAAACATGCGCGTATGGTTGATAATTGGCAACAGTTTTAGAAATTGGCAGGAAAGCGAGGGCAGTGAGCATGAGTGATACCTGGACATCCAGCATCTGAGTCACGGGGTGCGGGACCTTCAAGAGAAGGGGAGACCAGGAGCTACAGGGTCCGCGCAGGTGTGGGGGGGGACAGCATCCTCTGCCAAGAAGCGGAGCATCCTAAGACCTGGGCCATCAGGTGGCTGGGCCTGCTCTCACAGGGCTGGCCTCCCTGGGAGCACACCTGGATTGTGTCTTTCAGGTAACAGGTCATCTTAAGTTGCGGTGCTAGCGAGCTGATGCCTGGTGGAGAAGGCCTCCCGTGAAGAGAATGGACGTCGGATGTCGTGGGGATGACAGAGTGATAGAATCTCAACATAACTCCAACCCCTAATCACGAGCGATCAGTAGCCTAGATGGTTCTGAGAATTTTCACGTAACCCCTATACGAATCCTACAGCACAAACCCTTCAAGCTGTGTGGGGGGAAGGCAAGAAGAGTCTCATTTTCATGGTCTGTGTGGTTTGGAAAGTCACTGCAGTGGTGAAATACTGGGAGAGGAGCCCCTGAGATGCCCAAGTGGGGTGATGGCAGGATGCGAGGGTGGGGCCACCTGGGGTCAGTGTGGGTTGTTCGAGGAGCTGCTTTCCTGGGGATGTTCTGACTCACTCAGCTGGACCATCAGCCACAAGCAACATCACATGAGATTCTTGGATCTTACTGGAGAAGGAAGAGGCCTGTGAGGGCTTGTGCAAGGATCACCGGCAGTAGATAAATTTGCTGCCGACAAGACAAAGCACCTGAGAAGAAGTGGGCCCTGCAGCAGGAGGCCCAGGTGGAGGCTGAGGTAGGGGTGCCTGAACCCCACCTGTGGCTGTGGGTGGGCCAGGCCTGGAAGGAGGACGGGTGGGCTGGGTGTTCCTGGCATGTGAGCCAGGAGGGGGAGGGGCTGGGGGCTCTTCCAGGAGCCTTGCTGACTTGGGGTGCCAGCAGGGCCCTCACAGGAAGAAGACCAAGGGGAGCAGAAAACTGGGGGATGTTGTAATCTGGTGCTGACCACAGGGCAGCCACCCCCCATTCCTGACCTGGTGCGCAGAGCTTCTCCACCCACTTCCTCCCTGACTTCCCAGAGTCTCAGCACCTCTGTCCACCTCATCGCCCAAAGCTCTGCCTCTTCGCATGCTCCTGCCTCTGCCCCTTCGACCCTTCGTCTGCCGTGAGTGCTCCGTTCGCACCTTGGGCACAAGTGCTAGCTGGGGACAGTTGCCGGTTTGGTGCGTTTCCTTGCATCCCTTCTCGCCATCTGAGGGCCTGGAGCTGCTGTCACTGTCGTGATGAGTCGTGCTATGTACGCGTTGGCAGAGGGGCTGGATTATTTGTAATTTCATTTCTGATTTTTTTTTCTCTTTGGATAAAATGTGATTCCAGTGACGTCACTGACAACATGTGATGCATGTGATGGGACACCCATGCACACTCCACAGCGACCTTCACCCACAGCCAATTTGTCACCCTCCCATCATAAAGGCAGCCCTCTGGTAGAGGCAGGTGTTCGCCAATCACTTCTGAGAAACATTTAATAATTAAAATTATAAAGAACTAATAGCTCAACATCCGCCAATCACGAAAAACAGATTAAAAATGGGCAGAGTGGGCATCCCTGGTGGTGCAAGGGGTTAAGACGCGACCTATGAAGCTGTCCGCAGCCTCTGCAGCACGAGTTCAATCCCTGGCCAAGGAGCTACCCACATGGCACAGCAGACCTCTCCTGACTCGCCCACTGCTCCCCTCAGCAGTGTACTTGGGTCAGGCTGCCTGTTCTGTTCCCTGCTTTCTCTGGTGAATTCTCACCCGCCCCCACACCTCCGGCCTGTACCCCAGCTCTCGTACACATAAATAAATAATAAGTCGAATACACACTTCAGCAAAGAACACATGGAAACGTACTCACCCTCGATTCTCAGGGAAATGCACAAGGAAATCGCAGCACGTTATCCCCGCAGGCACAAGCGGGAAACCTAAACATTGCTGGTAGGGATGGCAGACTGGCACCGTCACTGCTGGGAAGAGTATGGAGGGTCCTCAGAACATGTAAGAGCATGTCTTTGTTGATTGCTGAGTAATAGTCCATTGTGTATGCAGACACATCTTCTTGATCCAGTCATCTATTCTGGGGCATGCCAGTCACAGCAACATGGATGGAGCTGGAAGGGATCATGCTCAGTGACACAAGCCAGACAGAAAAAGAAAAATATCAGATGGTTTCACGTATAGGAGGAATGTAGAGGAACCACATAAGGGATCAAGAACAAGAAAGTAATTATAATACATGAAAAATCAAAATCAACAGGTAACTATAAATCAGAGACACTCTGCACGGGGGAGAAGGAAGAAGGATCAAAACAGAAGAGCACAAGGGACTATGGTGATGGGACCCGGGTGAACGGGGGGTGGGTTTTTCACAGGGGCTACACCTGAGAGGAGAAAGCATGCACTGTACAAAAATGAGGACTGATGTAAAACATATATTAAAAAAAACACTGAAGAGTAGAAGTATCGTAGGATCCGCTACCTCTCGGATAGGTTTTTACCCAAAGACATAAAAATGCTCTACAAAAATGTGTTCACTGCAGCACTTCCTGCAAGAGCTAAGATACGGCAACAGCCTGAATGCATTCAAGGGGAGGCTGAGCGAGAAGGTGTCGTAGGTGTACGCGGTGCGATACTACTCAGCTGCAACAACAACAAAATCCTGCAAATTGCACCAACATGGATGGACCTGGAGGGTATTTTGCTAAGTGCAAGTCTTCTCCTTGTGGTGGAGCCACATGATGTGGGATCTACTGTGGTACAAATGCTCCTGCAGTAACATCCTGTGGACTACAGGCGTGGGCTTGTGCTGCTAATTTCGAGAACTTGCTAATCTTGCACAACTGAAACTTACACCTAAAAGGAAAATTTCTAGGTCACACGGTGGTTCTGGCCTTGACTTTTCAGGAAGGGCCAAGCCGCAGTCCACAGCAGCCGACCCGTTTCACATCACCCCAGCCCAGCGCGTGGGTTCAGATTATTCCTCCAATCCCTCAACAGCACTGCTCACTTTCCCCAAATGATGACCCATCTAGGGGGTGTACCCTGCCAGTTACTGCTCTATCTTGTAGAATTATCTTCCCTTATTTGTAGGGTTTCACTTAAGAATATACACACTCCTAAATTATTCATGGTGTCTTCTTTGCAACTTCAGGAAGCGGAATAATCGTAAACACAGAGTTCTCTCAATGTTCTTACACCTCACCCATCCATCATTTTGGCCATTTGCAATTTTTGTTTATTTTCACCGACACAGAATTGTTGAATTTCTTCACAGAACACCACATTTCTATCTTCTATTTGATACTCCCATCTTCTATGTTGATTAATACTGTGGGCAGTGTTTTAATTAAAATTGGCTGATACTATCACTCTCAGTGTCCTTGTGGCTGGAGCTGGTCCATTCGTGCACGTCTCTGAGGCCTCCCTGGAGACCACAGCGCGCATCTGCACTTTAGCAAGGGGGGCCCAGGGCACCCGGTCAGCCTCCAGCCCCAGGGGCAATCACACGCGTTATCTCTTTGCCTCATGTCTGGACCAGCTAGAGGTAGAGCGTGACAGCAGTGACCCTGTGACATGAAGCAGGAATAATCCTGAGGGTAAGTACAAGGAGGCGGGGCCTGGGTGTGGCACCTCAGGTGTCCTCAGCTTGCAGTGTCCTGTGACCTCAATTCTGCAAACTTCCCCGATCTGCCTGGTGGCCCCGTCGCACCCCCCCAACCCCCGCACTACCTGGGGCACCTTGATGTTGGCGTGAAGGGAGAGGAGGCACCACAGAGACTCGTAAATCTTCAAACCTTCCTGTTCACAGGGGTCTCCAGGGGCGTCAGCCCGGAGCTGTCACCTCAGATAAAGGGTCTTGAGTCCCAAACCTACAGGGGGAGCCTGATAATAAAGGGGAGGTTGTGGGGGTCAGATGGGCTCAGGCACCGTCTAGATTTAGCTCCTCGGGATGGATCTTTGTGATGCCAGTTTGATGACGGACTAAACCAGATCTCGTGGTTCAGCTGGCATGTGGTGAGTAGAGAGGGAGAAACTGAGTCCCAGGAAGGCGCACTGAGCCTGACTGTGTGTGGGGCGAGGCCCCAGCCTTCTGGGTGGGATGAGGCCGATTCACAGAACAGGACAGGAGGGGAGCCATGGAGCTGACGCAGCGTGGTGGGGAGGGGAGTCCCGCGTTTAATGACAGGAGGGTCCAGACCTTCACCTGCTCACAGCAAGGACCCTCCACCTCCCAGGGACCCGCAGACAGTCCCGGCGCTGCCCAGACCAGCTTCTGGCCTCCGGGCACAGTCACCTCCAGGCTCATGGGCTCTGGCCGGGGCCTTGTCCCCTCCCGGGACCCCCTCCCGCCGCGTCTCGGGTCCTCCTGTGGCTGTGAAGTGCCTCCAAGAGCAGGACCCCCAGGGCCAGCAGGAGGAAGGCGGCCACGCCCAGGCGGAGGAGGTTCCCCAGCGTGTAGTCCTGGGGGCGCGGGGCTGGGCCTGGGGGAGAGAGACACGCAGGTCACACAGGGGACCAGGGCACCTCCCGTCAGGACACGGGGTGAACGTGGGGAGGGTCCTTCTCCATCCGACCAGCCCCTCCCTGCGGGGCTGCAGACTCCTCTGCCCTGGCAACCCTGGTCCGCGCGTCCTGGCCCTGACTCTCCCTCCCGGGTGGACACTCGCAGCCGCAGCCCCACGAGCAACGCGTCTGTCCTGACCGGCGGGGACACGAGAGGGACATGAGGCTGCGTGTCTGCCGCCTCAGCGTCGGGTCTGTGTGGCCCGTCTACGCGGGCCTCTGAGGGGGTCCCAGTGACGGTCCCGAGGGAGACGGGACGGAGCCGATTCCTGGCCAGAGGAGCCGAGAGGAGCCGGGACCCAGACGGGCGAGGCTCAGACTGCGGGACGGGCAGGTCCCTGGAAGGTCTTGGCAGCTCTTCACCAAGGAAAGAGCCACCTTTGTGAGATGTGGGGTGCAGGGGAGAGGGGGGCTGACTCTCTGGGGCTTCTGCCTTTGAGAGAGACCAGGGGGACAGGACAGACCGGGGAGAATCACCCGCTCCTCCTCTTCCCTCGTCTCCTCATCATTCTCTCTGTGTCTCTCTCTTTCTCTCTCATCCGCCTCTGCAAGCCCTCTACGTGGTCAGGAGAAAAGACTAATAATTTGACCTTTGCCTTCACACATCCTCCGCCCATCCATAGCAAACGAACAGAACCCGGAATCCAGCGTCTGTTCACACCCCGAAGGACACGGATCAGTGTTGTTACAAAACTGGGTGAACACAAGAAACGCTTTCCTGTGACCCGATTTTGAACAGTTTCGACAAAATAACTTTACAATTAAGGTCTGTCATTACAGATTCAGTGTACAATGTTTTCAATAAGCTTATGCATATTTCAGAAAATATAAATATATAAATAATCTACAAATGCTTGACATAACCGGAATTGAAATCATCTCACCCTAGTTCAAAACTAGTGGAAAAATAAAATAATTGTGTACCTTATGCGAATATTTTCACTAAGTGAGGAACGCCTAATATAATTTAAAATATATTTTATGTAATAAAACCCTGATGTCTCGGAATAACGAACTGAAGTGACAGGTGATCGTGTTACATATAGAAAAAATATTTTCAATATAGTTGCCTGAAAGTACTTTGGGCTGATCATAAAGGCGTTTTCATAAAATGACACAAAAGAACGGATGAATTTTCACACTGTCGTCGTGACACAGCATTAAAGAAAAATAAATTGGTGGAAAATCCAGAAATGAAGTTACAGTTCAATCTTGTCTCCCCTCCTCCCTGTCCCCTGTCTCTCTCCCTCCCTGGGGACCCTGAACCCCACCTCCTGTCCATCATACCCGGGGCTCCCCTATAAAAGCCTGTGCAGACCGGGAACCTGCGTAGTGAGGGGAGGACATCGCACACCACCACAGAGAGACCAGGGGTGCAGGGTGGGTCCTCCACACACACCTTCTCCACCCTGACCCCAGAGTCACTGTCACTCATAGCCTGTCTCTCTGGTCCAGGAGCCCCTGCCTCACCCACCCTCTCATGAGATTCTCTGAGAACAAAGACCCAACTCTTACGGTCCTTAGATGGGGCCAAGATGGGGACCCTCACCTGAGACCAGGAGCTCAAGGGGCTCACTGGGGAGTGACCACACCTGCGGGGTGCTCCTGTAGTAGCCATAGTACCTGAACAGCCATCTGTGACTGGGGGTCAAGGGGGCCACATGAAACAGGGCCTGAACCTGCCACTGGGGAGTCACTGTAAGTTCAGGGTCCAGGAGGAATTGGGTTCTCCTTCCTCAGTCAGACGGAACCTGTCAAATCCGCGGCCTGAGCCACACTGGAGGGTCACGTTTCCTCCTGAGGTCACCATAGGGCTCAGCAGGGCTGAGAGGCTGGGTTTGGAATAAGATCCTAGGAGAGGGGGAGAGTGTGTGTTAAATGGGGACACTCCCACCACATCCGCCAGCGCTGGGCTGTGAGAGAGGAGACATCCTGAGAGCAGACCCCCCCTCCCTGAGGGCACAGCCTGAGGCTGTACCCCAAGTGTGCTCTCACCTGTCAGCACCACCAGCTCCAGGGGGTCACTGCGCTCTGACCAGCCAGAAGGGGTGCCATAGTCACAGAGATATCTCCCTGCATAGTCCCCTGTCATGCGACGGATAAAGAACTGAACCTTGTCCCTGGGCTCCAGTGTCATCTTTCTCTCCCTGGGTGCTGAGCTTCCTTGTTTAGCAAGACGGAACTCCTGGGCCCCCGGGGCCCTCTGACACCAGATGGTCACTGGAATCCCCCAGGGGATCACAGAGCCTGGCTCAGACCAGAGGGTGGGTTTGGGCAGGGCCCCTGGAAGGAATCAGAGGTGGTCACAGACGTCCCCACACTAGATCCAGCCCCCAGCCCAGACCTTCCCAGATGTCCCCTCCATCACCCAGAGCTGCTGTCTCCACCCCAGCTGCCCAGGGGGGGCCCCTCCCCAGTGAGGAAGCGGGACCCGAGACACCTGGGCACAGACTCACCTGCCTGCTCTGGGGTCCCAAGGCCCACAATCAGCTCTGGAGGAGAGGCCAGTGTGAGGCCTGCCCCGAGTCCTGACAGAACCTCCTCCCGGAGCCTCCTGGTTCCTGGGTCCCCTGACCAGGCCTGGCCGTGGGTCCCTCCAGACCAGGGTGCCCCTCCCTCCTCACACCTCACCCAGGCAGAGCAGGGCTATTAGGCTGGGGGTCATGGCGTCTTCTCTGTGACCTGGCTGTGGGGATGGAGGGCCCAGGGTGCCGGCAGGATGGACAGACACACGGGTGGGGACACTGGTGGTTTGTTCCTTCCCACCCAGTGGGACACTCAGGGACACAGGGGAGACAGGGCCGCTCCTGCCTGAGTGTGGCTTCTCTGTTCACAGTCCCTCACCACTTCTCTCTTTTTCTTGCAGCAGCCTCCACCCCCACCTTCCCGGTGAGTCACTCCAGGCCCCTGGAGCTGGCTCCCCTCCCTTCCTGGGACTGTGTCCTAAAACTTAAGGGATGGGAAGTGGGTTAGAAACTGAGAAGTTTAAGAAAATTGCTGTTTAATTCAATGTTTGTCTACAACAACTCACTGTGTGAATTGAGCCAATTCATGATCAGGTTATTTTCCCATTTATCAATGTTATTTCATCGAAGCTGATTTTTGTCTCTTGAATCACCCACCTATGATCAAGTGTGGGTTTGTTTGATGAATAAAAATATAAGATTAACTCCACATACAATAATTAATTCAAAATGGATTAAAGATATAAGCACCAAAGCCATGAAACAAAAGAAAACATAGGGACACCCACCAGGACATCAGCCAGAGCAGGCCCCAGGGACACATCCCAGCAGCAAGGGAGATGGAAGCAGAGAAACCAGCGGGATGAAGTAAACCAGAAATTTGTGAATCTAAAAGAAAATCACAGAAGCAAACAAGAGCCTGCGGAATGGTGGATGATAGTTGCCAGCACATGTATCAGGGGTTAATCCCAAATAGAAACCGCAGTCAAAACAGGCAGATGGAATCTACCCAAAGGACACAAAAACCTTAATTCAAAAGGACACCTGCACCCCTGTGTTTATTGTAGCACTACTTACAACATCTAAGCTATGGAATCAACCCAAATGCCCAAAAATAGATGCCTGGATCAAGAGGAGGTGGCACATATACACCATGGAATATTACTCAGCCACCAAAAAGATAGACTCAGGCCATTTGCAGCAACATGGATGGCGCTGGAAGGGATCATGCTCAGCGAAATAAGCCAGAAGGAAACGGAAAAATACCAAATGGTTTCACTTATAGGAGGAAGGTATGGAACCAATTAAGGGATCACAAAAAAATAACAACAATAATCGAACAACAATACCAGAAGGCAACTGTGGGCAGGAGACATTCTGTGATGGAAATAAGGAAAACGCGTCAGGGCGGGGGGGGAGAAGGGCACAAGGGCCTATGGTGATGGTTCGTGGGTGGAGTGGTGGAGGGAATTTTATGGGGACTACACAGTGATGTAAAAGATAGGAATAAAAAATAAATATAAATTAATAAATTTTAAAACGTAAAAAAATGGGCAGATGCCTTGGTGGACATTTTTCTTCTATTTCTTTCATGTGAAGGATTTTTCATGGAGGTGGAGTTCGGGGCGGGGGGGATTTCAAGTAACAGTTTCCCAGCAAACTCCACATATCGCAGTGACTGCCAGGCTCGGCCTGACGCGCGGCGCTGAGGCCAGAAAGCGGCCCCAGGTCTGAGCCCTCCTGGGGGCACCACCGTCAAGACCCCAGAGGCAGCCCAGAGACGCCGAGAGACTCAGAATCAAACAGGCCCCATCACCCCCCCGGGGCAGGGCCAGGGCCGCGGGTGCCCCGCGGCGGCGCCAGCCCGGCCTACCCGCTGGGTCCCTCACCGGGCCTGGCAGCGGGCGGCGTCCTCGCGCTCTCCGCCGGGCGTCCCAGCACCGCGTCCACCCCGCCGCCCGCCTCCGACCTCGGCACCCCGCCGCGCCACGCCCGTCGCGCCACGCCCCGTCATGCCCCGCGCCACGCCGCGCCGCGCCGCGCCACCCACGTCACGCCGTTTGTCAGAGTGCGCATGCGCCGTGGGAGGGCTGCCCGGCCTGAAGCTTTTGACTTTTGCTGAACCCCCCGCCACCCGGGACCAGGAGGGCCCCCCCCGCGGCGCCAGCCCCGCGCCTCCTCCCAGTGTCTCTCCACGGCCCCGCCTGACGCTCAGTGACATTTCCTCAGGAGACCCTCACGGCCCCGCCTGCGAACACCTGCCCGGGATCCCCGATCATAAGGGAGACGCGGAGCAGCCACGGGGAGGCGCCACCGCAGCCTGGGGGCGCGGAGGCAGCAGGGGGTGGTGGGCCCGTGAGGAAGGAGCTTTCCCCGCTGTGGCGGCGATGCAAGAGCTGCCGCCGCCGCTGGAAATGCGCGGGGAGTTCTTAAGGAGATAAAATTGGCCTCCCTGGTGGTGCAAGGGGTAAGAAACAGCCTCTGAAGCTACCCTCAGCCGGTGCAGAACGAGTTCCAGCCCCTGCCGGCCAGGGAGCTGCCCACATGGCGCGGCAGACCTCGCCTGGCTCCCCGCTGCCCCCCTCAGCAGTGGGTTTCTGTCCGTCTGCCTGTGCTGCTCCCCCCCCCCCGTCTATGGTGAATCCTCTCACCCCCCGCACCTCTGGCCTGTACCCCAGTTCTTGTGTGCATAAATAAATTAATTTTTAAACACACGAACGCGCGCGCGCACACACACACACACACAAAGTACAGAGGAAAAAAAATCTTGTCCATAGTGAAAAAAAGGTGCTGTTCACTGAGGGACAGTGGGAAAAGAAGGGGTGGAGGCGTGAGCGGGCATTGACTCAGGTGGTTGGTGGAGGAGAGAGGGATGTGTGCACAGGGGGAAGAGTAGATGCACCCCCAAAGTTATCATAATGAGATGAGGCATGTCGGTCCACAGAGGACCGTGTGGTCAGATAAACTACAGTGTTGACAGCGTCACTGAATGAAGAGAAACACAAGCTCCCCTTCATACACTGCTATAAACTATCTCATTAGGTCAAAATAGCAAAGCGCATAGTAGGACAGCACATGTGTGAAAAATAGGGGAGGGAGAGGGTCCTCAAGAATGTCCTCCTGGATCGCAGTTGCCTCAGCCCCATGATCCTTGATTTGTCTGTGAGAATAAGAAGCCACCGTGGTGTTTGCCTCTGCAAAGGGCCGCTGGGTGACGGGGAAAAGCAGACAGACCTTTCATGGAGTAACCGAACTTGTACAGAGTCCAAGCACATAGACCTGTACAAAATCTAAGCACAAATTAAAGCTTAAAATACTGGCGAATTATTTAAAGATGAGCATGGAATCTTCCACTATTTTTTCAATAACAAAATGGAGAAATTTTCTGGACTAGGGTTGATTTTGTTTGATGATTTTAATTCTCAGAGTTGATTTTGTTTGATGATTTTAATTATGTAGTTAATTTGTCTTTCAAAGGTCATAATGATTCATGGGTCTGCCTCTGGGTCCTCTGGGCCCCCCTCCCGCAGCATCTTGGGTCCTTCTGTGCCTGTGAAGAGCCTCCAAGAGCAGGACCCCAAGGACCAGCAGTAAGAAGGCGGCCACGCCCAGGCGGATGAGGTTCCCCAGCGTATAGTCCTGGGGGCACCGGGCTAGGCATGGGGGAGAAAGACGTCACAGTTCACACAAATGACCGGGGACCTCCTGTCAGGACACGGGATGAACGTGGGGAGGGTCCTTCTCCATCCGACCTGCCCCTCCCTGCAGGGCTGCAGACTCCTCTGCCCCTGGCTATCATCCACTGGGGCCCTGTGCTCTCTAATGCTGCCCCAGGGGACACCGCTCTGGCTCCAGGCTCCTGGACTGGCGGGAAGGCCTGTCCCCCTGTCCCCTGTGCCCGCCTTCTCCTTTAGCGAGACCTGAAGTACCTCCTCTCCGTCTCATCACTCGCAGCCCCTCAGAGACTCCAGGGGACGGAGCGCCCACACCACGGCGAGCACTCTGCCCTCCCTGACCCCATGTCCAGCTAAGACCCCTTCGCATCTGCAGACCCAACAGCACACGGACATTTCATGTGTATCTGTGTCCCACGTAGAAGACCTAACTAAACCTCTTGGCCAACCGTCAAGAGAGACCATAGGAACACTCTGCAGACGAGGAGCTGGGCTCAGAGGAACGGGGCATGCCCAGGCCTGGCCGGGAGGCGCAGGGAGAACATGCACCCTGCAGTGTGACCCCCGCCCCAGCTTGTTTTTGGTGACTTTGACCTTTTTCCTGTGATAGGACAGGCTGCGCACACAGGCTGCAGGGAAGGCCACGCATCACATGTCCCCGCTCTGCTCATCCCGACAGCTCCCCGTGAGTCAGACCTGAGGGCTGGGCAGGTTCTCCTCCGTGACAAGGGGAGACGTGGAGGCCAGAGTCCGGGGAGGCTTCCAGCATCTCCATCAGGGAGACTGGAAATAACTGGTGGAACCCAAGCCCCACCTCAGAGAGCAAGGCCGGGCAGCATCCTCCCTGCTAAGGCCCCTGACCTCCCCCAGGGAAGACCTCTATCCCCCACTGAGCAAGACCCCAGTGACTCACAAGCTTGGGTCCAAGAGTCGGGGGGCTGTGCTCCCCAGAAGATCCTGGGAAAAGACAAGAGGGTGGAGGGGCTGGAGCTTCCCCGAGACCCAGAATCTGTTCAGACTCCTCTTGTGTCTGCCCTTGATCCCCAAGGTCCCCTCTGACGCCGAGGGAACTCCTGGTGATGGATGGTCAAGGGGAGAAGTGGGAACACACTTGTGTCCCCCAACCTTCTGAGGGTGGGCCAGTCAGGGTGACCCTCCTTGGAACCCTCTCACTCATAGGCAGGAAGGGGTCACCTGGACAGTACCATGAGCAGAGGGGACAGAGCTGGGGACCTTCACCTGAGACCAGGAGCTCCAGGGGCTCACTGGGAAGTGATCACTCCTGCGGGGTGCTCCTGTAGTAGCCATAGCACCTGAACAGCCACCGGTGACTGAGGGTCACGGGGCCCACAGGGAACAAGACCTGGAACTGCCCATTGGGGAGTCGGTGTGAGTCCAGGGTCCAGGAGGAATTGAGTTCTCCTTCCTCAGTCAGACGGAACCTGTCAAATCCATGGCCTGAGACACACTGGAGGGTCACGTTCCCTCCTGAGGCCACCACAGGGCTCGGCAGGGCGGAGAGGCTGGGTTTCCTGTAGGTATGTAGGAAAGGGGGAGACAGTGTGTTAAATGGGGACACTCCCACCACATCCCTCAGGGCTGCACCATGAGAGGGGAGACACCCTGAAAGCAGACCCCCCTCCCTGAGGGCACCGCCTGAGGCTGGACCCAGAGTGTGCTCTCACCTGTCACCACCAGCTCCAGGGGGTCACTGTGCTCCGACCAGCCAGCAGAGGTAAGATAGTAACAGTGATATCTCCCTGCAGAGTCCTCTGTCAGGTGTGGGATGGGCAACTGGGACCTGTCCCCGGGCTCCAGTGTCATCCGTCTGTCCCAAGATGCTGAGCTTCCCTCTCTATACACCCAGAACTCCTGGGCCCCCCAGGCTCCCTGACACCAGATGGTCACAGGATCCCCCCAGGTGATCACAGAGCCTGGCTCGGCACAGAGGGTGGGTTTGGGCAGGGCCCCTGGAAGGAATCAGAGGTGGTCACAGGCGTCCCCACCCCAGTTCCCAGCCCCCAGCCCAGACCCTCCCAGACGTCCCCTCCATCACCCCAGACCTGCTGTCTCCACCCCCAGCTGCCCAGGGGTGCGCCCTCCCCAGTGAGGAGGCGGGACCCGGGACACCTGGGCACAGACTCACCTGCCTGCTCTGGGGTACCGGGGCCCAACTCAGCCCTGGAAGAGAGTCCAGTGAGAGGCCTGCCCCGAGTCCTGACAGAACCTCCTCCCGGAGCCTCCCGGGTCCTGGGTCCCCTGACAGACCAGGCCTGGCCGTGGGGTCCCTCCAGACCAGGGTGCCCCTCCCTCCTCACACCTCACCCAGGCAGAGCAGGGCCATGAGGCTGGGGGTCATGGCGTCCTCTCTGTGAGCTGGCTGTGGGGATGGAGGGCCCAGGGTGCCGGCAGGATGGACACATGGGTGGGGACACTCGGGTTGGTCCTCCTGTTGTGGGTTTGTCACATCGCGTCCCTACAGGAAGGGGAACTGCCCCACGAGGCTGACTCTTGTTTCCTCAGGGCAGGGCTGGGCTGAGAGTGGATGTGGGGATGTTCTGACCACACCTGAGGCTTCGCTGCCCACGAGTTGCTGTCCCCACCTGACTCTTGTTCTTACCGTCTACATGCACCTGCCCCAGGGCCACGTCTCAGACAGACTCACACTCGTGCCAGCAGACCACCCAGCGCCCCCCAGACCCCTGGTTAATCACACCTGAAGTCCCTCCTGCCCTGGGGGGGGAGACACAGGCCCAGGTTCCGAGGACCGGACCCGCCATCCCCACAGGCCCCTGCCCTGCTGCCGACGCCTCGGACACTCCCTGCCCCGTCTCCAGTAAACCACTCTGTTCTCCAGGGGTGCTCTGCGGGCCCCACTCCAGGTTGTGGCTAGGGGCGCCTCCCCAGGAGGGAGCTCCTGTCCCGTGGTCACGCCTGCCCAGGCCGAGCCTCCGTCTCCCAGCCCAGGAGCGGCCGCAGCTGACTCACGAGGAGATGCGTCCTCTGCAGAAACGGCGTCGTGTGGCCGAGCAGCGCCAGTGTCCCCACGAGGCTTGTCTGTGCCCCCCCCCAAGGGCTCGGGAAGGGCCTCATCCACACTCACGACCCGAACAGCCCCGGAGCTTGGGTCCTGCCACTCTGCCTGTGCAGTGGCTGCTCCGGGTCGGGCCACTCAGCCCCGCAGCCGTCCAGGCTCAGGGAGGGGGCCGGGGCGGCCAAGGTACTGCTGTCCCCAGATTCCAAGCCTGCTCAGGGGAGCTTGGAGAGTCTCCTTAGGAGGAAGCTCTGGTCACAGGGAGTTTCCCCAGGCGTGGGGCGTCTTCACCACTCAGGCTGCTGCAGCCCAGGGGTTCTGAGGCAGCAAGAACCTGAAGTTGGGGAGATTCTCTTTCCCAAGCCCCCTGATCAGCTGCTACTTCTGTTTTGGGGAGCCAGGATCTACTGTGTTGTGGGGTGAGGCGTCAGCGGGCGAGAGGGATCCACACCTCAGCCTGGATCACAGTGCCCAGTGCCCATGCAGGTTAGGGTGTGGGGACGCTGCTGATACTGACAGCCCGAGGCAGCCAGAGCCCCCAGCCTCGTGGAGCCCTGGGGAGAAACCCTCCACCCCGCACAGGCTCCTGCAGGAGGGGCCTGGGTGCCTCTCACAGGGACTCCTCAGCCCACAGGAACCCACATCGAAACCACCCCCACAGCGGAGCACACTCAGCTCCAGCTCTGGCCACCTCTGCGCTGGCCCAGCAGGGAGCGGCAGGGGGTGTGGGGGCTCCTCCAGGGACTTAACCCTGGGATCCAGGAATCCTGTGATCCTGTGCTAGGAGAGGCCCTGTGGGGCCTGCAACTCTGCCTGCCACCCGGTCTCCTTCTCACACGTTGGAAGCCACAGCCGTTTTTGAGGAGTCTGTGCCTCTGAGGTCCTGGACTAGAGAAGCAACTGCAGGTGGTCCAGGGACCCCAGCGGGTCTCCACGGCACCCCCTGAAGCTCCCACTCTGGCTGCAGACGCCTGTAGTGTGGGGTCTCCAGAGAAAATGGACATGGAACTCTGGCCCAGGCTCAGGCCCCGAGGGCAGGGCAGAAATGCCCACAGGAGGCCGCGGGGCTCACTCAGAAATGCCCACAGGAGGCTCGCCAGGGCAGAAGGCTGAGGTGTTGCATGACGGCCGCAGCCCCTGCCGGCTGGAGGGCCTGTGCTCAGTCTCAGCCCCCCATCCTCAGCCTCCGGTGCACTGTTCACACGGCACATGGGGGAGGCGCGGAACACAGACGTCCCTCCTCGCAGAGACACGGCTCCCCAGAGAGTGCCCCTCTGCCCGAGGCTGGCTGGGAATCCCCACTCTGTGGCTCCCTTTTCAGAGCAGGTGTCAGGTGTGGAGCTGCCACTCCTGGTGATCCCCACGCCGGCTGGTGGAGATCTCCACGGTGGCCCGTGCCCAACCAGCCTGTCCTGGACCCGCACCTACCCCCAGACCCCTTCTCCAGGGCCCTGGCTGTCTCCCCGCACCCATCCACCCCTTCAGGCCTGGGAACCCTCCTCTGATCCTGTTTCGCGCCAGCTGCGGGCACTGTCTAGATCTTGCGCCAGGGAGGGCAGGGAGGGTGTCTCAGGTGTGTTAGGGTTTTAGAGAGAGACAGAACAAGTTAGAAAAGAGGGTGTCCCATCCACCATGAGCTCGTCTCTCATGGTCGAGTTGGCAGCACGACGCACTCTCGCTGCAGCTCCCGGCAGACAAGCAGCGAGTGTTGGCGCGGCAAGTCCTTTCCCGACGGCAGCGGTGAGAATTCACCCTCCGATCCGCGCGGGAGGGAAGAGTCTGCGCACAGGGACAGGACAGCGCGGCCCAGAAGGCCGGTGGGGCGGTCCTAGAGGAGACAGTTGCTGACTGGGTGTCACCCTGAAAATAGCTGTGATAAGTGATGAGTTAACAGCACCCCAGGGCCAAGGCACAGTAGGAAGAACGGTGAAGGCTGGTGGTAAGAGCCCAACATGGTAACAACAAAATAGGACTCCGTTTCCTCCCCCCCGAAACAGGGCAGGGCAGGGCCTGAGTTTCAGAATCACGAGGATTTTCCTGCCCGACCCGGGCCGCGTGGAGGCGGAGTGGACGGAGCTGGGCGGCCACCGCGGGAAGAGGACACGGTGGGCGGCGCCGCCCCCGCTCTGAGGCCGCACCCCGCGAGCTGGCAGCAGGCAGGACAGCTCCTTCCAAGGGCTGCTCTCCAGGGTCCCACACAGGACCTGTGACTTCTCCTTTTTCAGAAAGCGCGGGCCATTAACCCCAGTTCTGGATCCTGGCGCCCCCCAACCCCCTTAGCCGGGTGAGCTCTTGTAGCTCTGGTCAGGATCCCGCGGGTTAGTGGGGGACAGAATGAGCTGGGACAGGAGGACTTTCACACTCTCAAACCTCCTAATTTCAACTGCTACTCCGAGGCTGGGAACGCGCTGAAGAGCAATTGTGTTGTCTGAGCGGGGCGGACGGGCTGCTTGGGGGGTTGAGTTGCAGGGAAGGGGGCTGGAGTCCTGTCTGGACCTATGTCCGGCACAGAAGGCCTGTCCACACAGGAAGTCCGTGCCTCCCTCCTGGGTCTCCATGTGTGTCCTTGACATGTGAAATCTCTCACAGCTCCAGCAGGTCTGTCCTCCAGTGGCCCTGCGTTCTTGACACCTTTTAGGGTTCTGGTTCTTCTAGGGGGTGAACCGCATCCACTGGAGGCTGAACTGTCCGGTGGCCTCGGCTGACATTTCGGCTCACCTGCTCACATGGAGCCTGAAGCCTGAGGCCCTGGTCTGCTCTGGAGCTGCTGAGGCCCAGGGACACAACCCCGGGGGCAGCAGCCAGCACAGAGCAGGGGCCAGAGAGGGGTCCTGGACTTGGAAGGGATGGCCCAGGGCTGTGGAGGGTCACAGCCCAAGGAAGAGGTTGCCTAGGAGAGCTCAGGCAGAGCCCCGTCTTTGGGAAGGACTTGGGGCCTGGGCTCAGCCAGGAGCGGTCTGATGGGGCTCAAGGATCTGCAGTCAGTGGTGTGACCTCCTGGGATGGGTGGGGCCCAACTCCAGGGCATAGACCTGAGGCTTCTCTGACCTCATGCTCAAGGCCCTGTGGTGACTTTGTTCAGGGAGGAGACAATCAGGCTCAGGCACCTGCACCCCTGCAGACACGAGGCCAATGTGCTTTATGATTCTGGCCTGAACCCCACCTCTGCCTGGTGCAGGCCTAGTGCCCCAGCCCCACCTGGCACCTCTGAGACCTAAGCGCCCAGACCCAGCCAGTGCCCAGGGACAGCACTGGGAGTGCCTGCAGGTCTGGACCCATGACTGCCGGGCATCAATCAACCCAAATGCCCAAAAATAAATGCCTGGATCAAGAGGAGGTGGCACATATACACGATGGAATATTACTCAGCCACCAAAAAGATAAACTCAGGCCATGTGCAGCAACATGGATGGCGCTGGAAGGGATCATGCTCAGCGAAATAAGCCAGAAGGAAAAGGAAAAATACCAAATGGTTTCACTTATAGGAGGAATGTATGGAACCAATGAAGGGATCAAGAAAAAATAATAACAATAATCGAACAACAAAACCAGCAGGCACCTGTGGGCAGGAGACATTCTGTGATGGAAAGAAGGAAAATGCGTCAGGGCGGGGCGGAGAAGGGCACAAGGGCCTATGGTGGTGGTTCGTGGGTGGAGTGGTGGAGGGAATTTTATGGGACTGCACAGTGATGTCAAAGATAGGAATAAAAAATAAATATAAATTAATAAATTTAAAAACGTAAAAAAATGGGCAGATGCCTTGGTAGACATTTTTCTTCTATTTCTTTCATGTGAAGGATTTTTCATGGAGGTGGAGTTCGGGGCGGGGGGGGTTTCAAGTAACAGTTTCCCAGCAAACTCCACATATCGCAGTGACTGCCAGGCTCGGCCTGACGCGCGGCGCTGAGGCCAGAAAGCGGCCCCAGGTCTGAGCCCTCCTGGGGGCACCACCGTCAAGACCCCAGAGGCAGCCCAGAGACGCCGAGAGACTCAGAATCAAACAGGCCCCATCACCCCCCCGGGGCAGGGCCAGGGCCGCGGGTGCCCCGCGGCGGCGCCAGCCCGGCCTACCCGCTGGGTCCCTCACCGGGCCTGGCAGCGGGCGGCGTCCTCGCGCTCTCCGCCGGGCGTCCCAGCACCGCGTCCACCCCGCCGCCCGCCTCCGACCTCGGCACCCCGCCGCGCCACGCCCGTCGCGCCACGCCCCGTCATGCCCCGCGCCACGCCGCGCCGCGCCGCGCCACCCACGTCACGCCGCTTGTCAGAGTGCGCATGCGCCGTGGGAGGGCTGCCCGGCCTGAAGCTTTTACTTTTGCTGAACCCCCCGCCACCCGGGACCAGGAGGGCCCCCCCCGCGGCGCCAGCCCCGCGCCTGCTCCCAGTGTCTCTCCACGGCCCCGCCTGACGCTCAGTGACATTTCCTCAGGAGACCCTCACGGCCCCGCCTGCGAACACCTGCCCGGGATCCCCGATCATAAGGGAGACGCGGAGCAGCCACGGGGAGGCGCCACCGCAGCCTGGGGGCGCGGAGGCAGCAGGGGGTGGTGGGCCCGTGAGGAAGGAGCTTTCCCCGCTGTGGCGGCGATGCAAGAGCTGCCGCCGCCGCTGGAGATGCGCGGGGAGTTCTTAAGGAGATAAAATTGGCCTCCCTGGTGGTGCAAGGGGTAAGAAACAGCCTCTGAAGCTACCCTCAGCCATGGCAGAACGAGTTCCAGCCCCTGCCGGCCAGGGAGCTGCCCACATGGCGCGGCAGACCTCGCCTGGCTCCCCGCTGCCCCCCTCAGCAGTGGGTTTCTGTCCCTCGGCCTGTGCTGCTCCCCACCCTGTCTATGGTGAATCCTCTCACCCCCCCCCCCGCACCTCTGGCCTGTACCCCAGTTCTTGTGTGCATAAATAAATTAATTTTTAAACACACGAACGCGCGCGCGCACACACACACACACACACACAAAGTACAGAGGAAAAAAAATCTTGTCCATAGTGAAAAAAAGGTGCTGTTCACTGAGGGACAGTGGGAAAAGAAGGGGTGGAGGCGTGGGCGGGCACTGGCTCAGGTGGTTGGTGGAGGAGAGAGGGATGTGTGCACAGGGGGAAGAGTAGATGCACCCACAAAGTTATCATAATGAGATGAGGCATGTCGGTCCACAGAGGACCGTGTGGTCAGATAAACTACAGTGGTGACAGCGTCACTGAATGAAGAGAAACACAAGCTCCCCTTCATACACTGCTATAAACTATCTCATTAGGTCAAAATAGCAAAGCGCATAGTATGACAGCACGTGTGTGAAAAACAGGGGAGGGAGAGAGTCCTCAAGAATGTCCTCCTGGATCGCAGGTGCCTCAGCCCCGTGATCCTTGATTTGTCTGTGAGGATAAGAAGCCACCGTGGTGTTTGCCTCTGCAAAGGGCCGCTGGGTGACGGGGAAAAGCAGACAGACCTTTCATGGAGTAACCGAACTTGTACAGAGTCCAAGCACATAGACCTGTACAAAATCTAAGCACAAATTAAAGCTTAAAATACTGGCTAATTATTTAAAGATGAGCATGGAATCTTCCACTATTTTTTCAATAACAAAATGGAGAAATTTTCTGGACTAGGGTTGATTTTGTTTGATGATTTTAATTCTCAGAGTTGATTTTGTTTGATGATTTTAATTATGTAGTTAATTTGTCTTTCAAAGGTCATAATGATTCATGGGTCCGCCTCTGGGTCCTCTGGGCCCCCCTCCCGCAGCATCTTGGGTCCTTCTGTGCCTGTGAAGAGCCTCCAAGAGCAGGACCCCCAGGACCAGCAGTAAGAAGGCGGCCACGCCCAGGCGGATGAGGTTCCCCAGCGTATAGTCCTGGGGGCACCGGGCTAGGCATGGGGGAGAAAGACGTCACAGTTCACACAAATGACCGGGGACCTCCTGTCAGGACACGGGATGAACGTGGGGAGGGTCCTTCTCCATCTGACCTGCCCCTCCCTGCACGGCTGTAGACTCCTCTGCCCCTGGCTATCATCCACTGGGGCCCTGTGCTCTCTAATGCTGCCCCAGGGGACACCGCTCTGGCTCCAGGCTCCTGGACTGGCGGGAAGGCCTGTCCCCCTGTCCCCTGTGCCCGCCTTCTCCTTTAGCGAGACCTGAAGTACCTCCTCTCCGTCTCATCACTCGCAGCCCCTCAGAGACTCCAGGGGACGGAGCGCCCACACCACGGCGAGCACTCTGCCCTCCCTGACCCCATGTCCAGCTAAGACCCCTTCGCATCTGCAGACCCAACAGCACACGGACATTTCATGTGTATCTGTGTCCCACGTAGAAGACCTAACTAAACCTCTTGGCAAACCGTCAAGAGAGACCATAAGAACACTCCGCAAACAAGGAGCTGGGCTCAGAGGAACAGGGCATGCCCAGGCCTGGCCGGGAGGCGCAGGGAGAACATGCACCCTGCAGTGTGACCCCCGCCCCAGCTTGTTTTTGGTGACTTTGACCTTTTTCCTGTGATAGGACAGGCTGCGCACACAGGCTGCAGGGAAGGCCACGCATCACATGTCCCCGCTCTGCTCATCCCGACAGCTCCCCGTGAGTCAGACCTGAGGGCTGGGCAGGTTCTCCTCCGTGACAAGGGGAGACGTGGAGGCCAGAGTCCGGGGAGGCTTCCAGCATCTCCATCAGGGAGACTGGAAATAACTGGTGGACCCCAAGCCCCACCTCAGAGAGCAAGGCCGGGCAGCATCCTCCCTGCTAAGGCCCCTGACCTCCCCCAGGGAAGACCTCTATCCCCCACTGAGCAAGACCCCAGTGACTCACAAGCTTGGGTCCAAGAGTCGGGGGGCTGTGCTCCCCAGAAGATCCTGGGAAAAGACAAGAGGGTGGAGGGGCTGGAGCTTCCCCGAGACCCAGAATCTGTTCAGACTCCTCTTGTGTCTACCCTTGATCCCCAAGGTCCCCTCTGACGCCGAGGGAACTCCTGGTGATGGATGGTCAAGGGGAGAAGTGGGAACACACTTGTGTCCCCCAACCTTCTGAGGGTGGGCCAGTCAGGGTGACCCTCCTTGGAACCCTCTCACTCATAGGCAGGAAGGGGTCACCTGGACAGTACCATGAGCAGAGGGGACAGAGCTGGGGACCTTCACCTGAGACCAGGAGCTCCAGGGGCTCACTGGGAAGTGATCACTCCTGCGGGGTGCTCCTGTAGTAGCCATAGCACCTGAACAGCCACCGGTGACTGAGGGTCACGGGGCCCACAGGGAACAAGACCTGGAACTGCCCATTGGGGAGTTGCTGTGAGTCCAGGGTCCAGGAGGAATTGAGTTCTCCTTCCTCAGTCAGACGGAACCTGTCAAATCCATGGCCTGAGACACACTGGAGGGTCACGTTCCCTCCTGAGGCCACCACAGGGCTCGGCAGGGCTGAGAGGCTGGGTTTCCTGTAGGTATGTAGGAAAGGGGGAGACAGTGTGTTAAATGGGGACACTCCCACCACATCCCTCAGGGCTGCACCATGAGAGGGGAGACACCCTGAAAGCAGACCCCCCTCCCTGAGGGCACCGCCTGAGGCTGGACCCAGAGTGTGCTCTCACCTGTCACCACCAGCTCCAGGGGGTCACTGTGCTCTGACCAGCCAGCAGAGGTAAGATAGTCACAGTGATATCTCCCTGCAGAGTCCTCTGTCAGGTGTGGGATTGGCAACTGGGACCTGTCCCCGGGCTCCAGTGTCATCCGTCTGTCCCAAGATGCTGAGCTTCCCTCTCTATACACCCAGAACTCCTGGGCCCCCCAGGCTCCCTGACACCAGATGGTCACAGGATCCCCCCAGGTGATCACAGAGCCTGGCTCAGCCCAGAGGGTGGGTTTGGGCAGGGCCCCTGGAAGGAATCAGAGGTGGTCACAGGCGTCCCCACCCCAGTTCCCAGCCCCCAGCCCAGACCCTCCCAGACGTCCCCTCCATCACCCCAGACCTGCTGTCTCCAACCCAGCTGCCCAGGGGTGCCCCCTCCCCAGTGAGGAGGCGGGACCCGGGACACCTGGGCACAGACTCACCTGCCTGCTCTGGGGTCCCGTGGCCCACACACAGCCCTGGAAGAGAGTCCAGTGAGAGGCCTGCCCCGAGTCCTGACAGAACCTCCTCCCGGAGCCTCCCGGGTCCTGGGTCCCCTGACAGACCAGGCCTGGCCGTGGGGTCCCTCCAGACCAGGGTGCCCCTCCCTCCTCACACCTCACCCAGGCAGAGCAGGGCCATGAGGCTGGGGGTCATGGCGTCCTCTCTGTGAGCTGGCTGTGGGGATGGAGGGCCCAGGGAGCCGGCAGGATGGACACATGGGTGGGGACACTCGGGTTGGTCCACCTGTTGTGGGTTTGTCACATCGAGTCCCTACAGGAAGGGGAACTGCCCCACGAGGCTGACTCTTGTTTCCTCAGGGCAGGGCTGGGCTGAGAGTGGATGTGGGGATGTTCTGACCACACCTGAGGCTTCGCTGCCCACGAGTTGCTGTCCCCACCTGACTCCTGTTCTTACCGTCTGCATGCACCTGCCCCAGGGCCACGTCTCAGACAGACTCACACTCGTGCCAGCAGACCACCCAGCGCCCCCCAGGCCCCCGGTTAATCACACCTGAAGTCCCTCCTGCCCTGGGGGGGGAGACACAGGCCCAGGTTCCGAGGACCGGACCCGCCATCCCCACAGGCCCCTGCCCTGCTGCTGACGCCTCGGACACTCCCTGCCCCGTCTCCAGTAAACCACTCTGTTCTCCAGGGGTGCTCTGCGGGCCCCACTCCAGGTTGTGGCTAGGGGCGCCTCCCCAGGAGGGAGCTCCTGTCCCATGGTCACGTCTGCCCACGGCCGAGCCTCCGTCTCCCAGCCCAGGAGCGGCCGCAGCTGACTCACGAGGAGATGCGTCCTCTGCAGAAACGGCGTCGTGTGGCCGAGCAGCGCCAGTGTCCCCACGAGGCTTGTCTGTGCCCCCCCCCAAGGGCTCGGGAAGGGCCTCATCCACACTCACGACCCGAACAGCCCCGGAGCTTGGGTCCTGCCGCTCTGCCCGTGCTGTGACCGCTCCGGGTCGGGCCACTCAGCCCCGCAGCCGTCCAGGCTCAGGGAGGGGGCCGGGGCGGCCAAGGTACTGCTGTCCCCAGATTCCAAGCCTGCTCAGGGGAGCTTGGAGAGTCTCCTTAGGAGGAGGCTCTGGTCACAGGGAGTTTCCCCAGGCGTGGGGCGTCTTCACCACTCAGGCTGCTGCAGCCCAGGGGTTCTGAGGCAGCAAGAACCTGAAGTTGGGGAGATTCTCTTTCCCAAGCCCCCTGATCAGCTGCTACTTCTGTTTTGGGGAGCCAGGATCTACTGTGTTGTGGGGTGAGGCATCAGCGGGCGAGAGGGATCCACACCTCAGCCTGGATCACAGTGCCCAGTGCCCATGCAGGTGAGGGTGTGGGGACGCTGCTGATACTGACAGCCCGAGGCAGCCAGAGCCCCCAGCCTCGTGGAGCCCTGGGGAGAAACCCTCCACCCCGCACAGGCTCCTGCAGGAGGGGCCTGGGTGCCTCTCACAGGGACTCCTCAGCCCACAGGAACCCACATCGAAACCACCCCCACAGCGGAGCACACTCAGCTCCAGCTCTGGCCACCTCTGCGCTGGCCCAGCAGGGAGCGGCAGGGGGTGTGGGGGCTCCTCCAGGGACTTAACCCTGGGATCCAGGAATCCTGTGATCCTGTGCTAGGAGAGGCCCTGTGGGGCCTGCACCTCCTCCTGCCACCCGGTCTCCTTCTCACACGTTGGAAGCCACAGCCGTTTTTGAGGAGTCTGTGCCTCTGAGGTCCTGGACTAGAGAAACAACTGCAGTGGTCCAGGGACCCCAGCGGGTCTCCACGGCACCCCCTGAAGCTCCCACTCTGGCTGCAGACGCCACTAGTGTGGGGTCTCCAGAGAAAATGAACATGGAACTCAGGCCCAGGCTCAGGCCCCGAGGGCAGGGCAGAAATGCCCACAGGAGGCCGCGGGGCTCACTCAGAAATGCCCACAGGAGGCTCGCCAGGGCAGAAGGCTGAGGTGTTGCATGACGGCCGCAGCCCCTGCCGGCTGGAGGGCCTGTGCTCAGTCTCAGCCCCCCATCCTCAGCCTCCGGTGCACTGTTCACACGGCACATGGGGGAGGCGCGGAACACAGACGTCCCTCCTCGCAGGGACACGGCCCCCCGGAGAGTGCCCCTCTGCCCGAGGCTGGCTGGGAATCCCCACTCTGTGGCTCCCTTTTCAGAGCAGGTGTCAGGTGTGGAGCTGCCACTCCTGGTGATCCCCACGCCGGCTGGTGGAGATCTCCACGGTGGCCCGTGCCCAACCAGCCTGTCCTGGACCCGCACCTACCCCCAGACCCCTTCTCCAGGGCCCTGGCTGTCTCCCCGCACCCATCCACCCCTTCAGGCCTGGGAACCCTCCTCTGATCCTGTTTCGCGCCAGCTGCGGGCACTGTCTAGATCTTGCCCCAGGGAGGGCAGGGAGGGTGTCTCAGGTTTGTTAGGGTTTTAGAGAGAGACAGAACAAGTTAGGAAAGAGGGTGTCCCATCCACCATGAGCTCGTCTCTCATGGTCGAGTTGGCAGCACGACGCACTCTCGCTGCAGCTCCCGGCAGACAAGCAGCGAGTGTTGGCGCGGCAAGTCCTTTCCCGACGGCAGCGGTGAGAATTCACCCTCCGATCCGCGCGGGAGGGAAGAGTCTGCGCACACGGACAGGACAGCGCGGCCCAGAAGGCCGGTGGGGCGGTCCTAGAGGAGACAGTTGCTGCCTGGGTGTCACCCTGAAAATAGCTGTGATAAGGGATGAGTTAACAGCACCCACGGCCAAGGCACAGTGGGAAGAACGGTGAAGGCTGGTGGTAAGAGCCCAACATGGCAACAGCAATATAGGACTCCGTTTCCTCCCCCCCGAAACAGGGCAGGGCAGGGCCTGAGTTTCAGAATCGCGAGGATTTTCCTGCCCGACCCGGGCCGCGTGGAGGCGGAGTGGACGGAGCTGGGCGGCCACCGCGGGAAGAGGACACGGTGGGCGGCGCCGCCCCCGCTCTGAGGCCGCACCCCGCGAGCTGGCAGCAGGCAGGACAGCTCCTTCCAAGGGCTGCTCTCCAGGGTCCACATAGGACCTGTGACGTCTCCTTTTTCAGAAAGCGCGGGCCATTAACCCCAGTTCTGGATCCTGGCGCCCCCCAACCCCCTTAGCCGGGTGAGCTCTTGTAGCTCTGGTCAGGATCCCGCGGGTTAGTGGGGGACAGGATGAGCTGGGACAGGAGGACTTTCACACTCTCAAACCTCCTAATTTCAACTGCTACTCTGAGGCTGGGAACGCGCTGGAGAGCAATTGTGTTGTCTGAGCGGGAAGGACGGGCTGCTTGGGGGGTTGAGTTGCAGGGAAGGGGGCTGGATTCCTGTCTGGACCTATGTCCGGCACAGAAGGCCTGTCCACACAGGAAGTCCGTGCCTCCCTCCTGGGTCTCCATGTGTGTTTTGACATGTGAAATCTCTCACAGCTCCAGCAGGTCTGTCCTCCAGTGGCCCTGCGTTCTTGACACCTTTTAGGGTTCTGGTTCTTCTAGGGGGTGAACCGCATCCACTGGAGGCTGAACTGTCCGGTGGCCTCGGCTGACATTTCGGCTCACCTGCTCACATGGAGCCTGAAGCCTGAGGCCCTGGTCTGCTCTGGAGCTGCTGAGGCCCAGGGACACAACCCCGGGGGCAGCAGCCAGCACAGAGCAGGGGCCAGAGAGGGGACCTGGACTTGGAAGGGATGGCCCAGGGCTGTGGAGGGTCACAGCCCAAGGAAGAGGTTGCCTAGGAGAGCACAGGCAGAGCCCCGTCTTTGGGAAGGACTTGGGGCCTGGGCTCAGCCAGGAGCGGTCTGATGGGGCTCAAGGATCTGCAGTCAGTGGTGTGACCTCCTGGGATGGGTGGGGCCCAACTCCAGGGCATAGACCTGAGGCTTCTCTGACCTCATGCTCAAGGCCCTGTGGTGACTTTGTTCAGGGAGGAGACAATCAGGCTCAGGCACCTGCACCCCTGCAGACACGAGGCCTATGTGCTTTACGATTCTGGCCTGAACCCCACCTCTGCCTGGTGCAGGCCTAGTGCCCCAGCCCCACCTGGCACCTCTGAGACCTAAGCGCCCAGACCCAGCCAGTGCCCAGGGACAGCACTGGGAGTGCCTGCAGGTCTGGACCCATGGCTGCCGGGCATCAATCAACCCAAATGCCCAAAAATAAATGCCTGGATCAAGAGGAGGTGGCACATGTACACCATGGAATATTACTCAGCCACCAAAAAGATAAACTCAGGCCATTTGCAGCAACATGGATGGCGCTGGAAGGGATCATGCTCAGCGAAATAAGCCAGAAGGAAAAGGAAAAATACCAAATGGTTTCACTTATAGGAGGAATGTATGGAACCAATGAAGGGATCAAGAAAAAATAATAACAATAATCGA
Source organism: Talpa europaea (assembly GCF_964194135.1). Taxonomy (NCBI): domain Eukaryota; kingdom Metazoa; phylum Chordata; class Mammalia; order Eulipotyphla; family Talpidae; genus Talpa; species Talpa europaea. Next base: position 50,525,703 of record NC_140084.1, read on the forward strand.
ACAACAAAACCAGCAGGCACCTGTGGGCAGGAGACATTCTGTGATGGAAAGAAGGAAAATGCGTCAGGGCGGGGGAGAGAAGGGCACAAGGGCCTATGGTGGTGGTTCGTGGGTGGAGTGGTGGTGGGAATTTTATGGGACTACACAGTGATGTAAAAGATAGGAATAAAAAATAAATATAAATTAATAAATTTTAAAACGTAAAAAAACGGGCAGATGCCTTGGTAGACATTTTTCTTCTATTTCTTTCATGTGAAGGATTTTTCATGGAGGTGGAGTTCGGGGCGGGGAGGATTTCAAGTAACAGTTTCCCAGCAAACTCCACATATCGCAGTGACTGCCAGGCTCGGCCTGACGCGCGGCGCTGAGGCCAGAAAGCGGCCCCAGGTCTGAGCCCTCCTGGGGGCACCACCGTCAAGACCCCAGAGGCAGCCCAGAGACGCCGAGAGACTCAGAATCAAACAGGCCCCATCACCCCCCCGGGGCAGGGCCAGGGCCGCGGGTGCCCCGCGGCGGCGCCAGCCCGGCCTACCCGCTGGGTCCCTCACCGGGCCTGGCAGCGGGCGGCGTCCTCGCGCTCTCCGCCGGGCGTCCCAGCACCGCGTCCACCCCGCCGCCCGCCTCCGACCTCGGCACCCCGCCGCGCCACGCCCGTCGCGCCACGCCCCGTCATGCCCCGCGCCACGCCGCGCCGCGTCGCGCCACCCACGTCACGCCGCTTGTCAGAGTGCGCATGCGCCGTGGGAGGGCTGCCCGGCCTGAAGCTTTTGACTTTTGCTGAACCCCCCGCCACCCGGGACCAGGAGAGCCCCCCCCGCGGCGCCAGCCCCGCGCCTCCTCCCAGTGTCTCTCCAGGGCCCCGCCTGACGCTCAGTGACATTTCCTCAGGAGACCCTCACGGCCCCGCCTGCGAACACCTGCCCGGGATCCCCGATCATAAGGGAGACGCGGAGCAGCCACGGGGAGGCGCCACCGCAGCCTGGGGGCGCGGAGGCAGCAGGGGGTGGTGGGCCCGTGAGGAAGGAGCTTTCCCCGCTGTGGCGGCGATGCAAGAGCTGCCGCCGCCGCTGGAGATGCGCGGGGAGTTCTTAAGGAGATAAAATTGGCCTCCCTGGTGGTGCAAGGGGTAAGAAACAGCCTCTGAAGCTTCCCTCAGCCATGGCAGAACGAGTTCCAGCCCCTGCCGGCCAGGGAGCTGCCCACATGGCGCGGCAGACCTCGCCTGGCTCCCCGCTGCTCCCCTCAGCAGTGGGTTTCTGTCCGTCTGCCTGTGCTGCTCCCCACCCTGTCTATGGTGAATCCTCTCACCCCCCTGGCCTGTACCCCAGTTCTTGTGTGCATAAATAAATCTTTAAACGCACGCGCGCACACACACACACACACACGCGCAAAATACAGAGGAAAAAAAATCTTGTCCATACTGAAAAAAATGTGCTGGTTCCATGAGGGTCAGTGAGAAGAAGAAGGGGTGGAGGCGTGAGCGGGCATTGACTCAGGTAGTTGGTGGGGGAGAGAGGGATGTGTGCGCACGGGGAAGAGTAGATGCACCCCCAAAGTTATCATAATGAGATGAGGCATGTCGGTCCACAGAGGACCGTGTGGTCAGATAAACTACAGTGTTGACAGCGTGACTAGATGAAGAGAAACACAAGCTCCCCTTCATACGCTGCTATAAACTATCTCATTAGGTAAAAAATAGCAAAGTGCATAGTAGGACAGCACGTGTGTGAAAAATAGGGGAGGGAGAGGGTCCTCAAGAATGTCCTCCTGGATCGCAGGTGCCTCAGCCCCGTGATCCTTGATTTATCTGTGAGAATAAGAAGCCACCGTGGTGTTTGCCTCTGCAAAGGGCCGCTGGGTGACGGGGAAAAGCAGACAGACCTTTCATGGAGTAACCGAACTTGTACAGAGTCCAAGCACATAGACCTGTACAAAATCTAAGCACAAATTAAAGCTTAAAATACTGGCTAATTATTTAAAGATGAGCATGGCATCTTCCACTATTTTTTCAATAACAAAATGGAGAAATTTTCTGGACTAGGGTTGATTTTGTTTGATGATTTTAATTCTCAGAGTTGATTTTGTTGGATGATTTTAATTATGTAGTTAATTTGTCTTTCAAAGGTCATAATGACTCATGGGTCCGCCTCTGGGTCCTCTGGGCCCCCCTCCCGCAGCATCTCGGGTCCTCCTGTGGCTGTGAAGAGCCTCCAAGAGCAGGACCCCCAGGGCCAGCAGGAGGAAGGCGGCCACGCCCAGGCGGATGAGGTTCCCCAGCGTGTAGTCCTGGGGGCGCGGGGCTGGGCCTGGGGGAGAGAGACACGCAGGTCACGCAGGGGACCAGGGCACCTCCCGTCAGGACACGGGGTGAACGTGGGGAGGGTCCTTCTCCATCCGACCTGCCCCTCCCTGCGGGGCTGCAGACTCCTCTGCCCCTGGCTATCCTCATCCACTGGGGCCCTGTGCTCTCTAATGCTTCCCCAGGGGACACCGCTCTGGGTCCAGGTTCCTGGACTGGTGGGAAGGCCTGTCCCCTGTCCCCTGTGCCCGCCTTCTCCTTTAGCGACACCTGAAGTACCTCCTCTCCGTCTCATCACTCACAGCCCCTCAGAGACTCCAGGGGACTGAGCGCCACACCATGGGGTGCACTCTGCACTCCCTGACCCCATATCCAGCTAAGACCCCAGGGAGGGCAGGGAGGGTGTCTCAGGTTTTGTTAGGATTTTAGAGAGAGACAGAACAAGTTAGGAAAGAGGGTGTCCCATCCACCATGAGCTCATCTCTCATGGTCGAGTAGGCAGCACGACGCGCTCTCGCTGCAGCTCCCGGCAAGTCCATTCCCGACGGCAGCGGTGAGAATTCACCCTCCGATCCGCGCGCGAGGGAAGAGTCTGTGCACACGGACAGGACAGCGCGGCCCAGAAGGCCGGTGGGGCGGTCCTAGAGGAGACAGTTGCTGACTGGGTGTCACCCTGAAAATAGCTGTGATAAGGGATGAGTTAACAGCACCCCAGGGCCAAGGCACAGTAGGAAGAACGGTGAAGGCTGGTGGTAAGAGCCCAAAATGGTAACAGCAAAATAGGACTCCGTTTCCTCCCCCCCGAAACAGGGCAGGGCAGGGCCTGAGTTTCAGAATCGCGAGGATTTTCCCGCCCGACCCGGGCCGCGTGGAGGCGGAGTGGACGGAGCTGGGCGGCCACCGCGGGAAGAGGACACGGTGGGCGGCGTCGCCCCCGCTCTGAGGCCGCACCCCGCGAGCTGGCAGCAGGCAGGACAGCTCCTTCCAAGGGCTGCTCTCCAGGGTCCCACATAGGACCTGTGACTTCTGCTTTTTCGAAAGCGCGGGCCGTTAACCCCAGTTCTGGATCCCGGCGCCCCCCAACCCCCTTAGCCGGGTGAGCTCTTGTAGCTCTGGTCAGGATCCCGCGGGTTAGTGGGGGACAGGATGAGCTGGGACAGGAGGAGTTTCACACTCTCGAACCTACTAATTTCAACTGCTACTCCGAGGCTGGGAACGCGCTGAAGAGGGACAGCACTGGGAGTGCCTGCAGGGCTGGACCCATGGCTGCCGGGCAGGGCGGCCTCACGTGCTGCGGGCCCGGGTCTGCGGGCAGAGCAGCCTGCTCAGCAAGCACAGCCCTTCCCGAGAGGCACACCAGCCTGGAGTCCCAGACACAGGAGGGAAGTGGCAGCCACGCTCTGGAGGACTCTCGCCTTCTCCAGACACCATGTCCCCAGGGCAGAGGGCATGCAATGGGGAGGGGGTGTCGGACACAGCGAGCGTGGGGAGAGGGCGGGGCTCAGCCGAACAGGGTAGAAGCCACCAGTGGTTCCTGAGGAGGCGTGAGGTGGGAGGGAAGCCTTTGTGGGTTTTTAAGTGAAAGGGCAGTTCAAAGGGAGCTGCAAAATGTTGCTTGTCAGGAAACAAAACAGTGATGAATGTGCACAGCTGGGGAGGAATCAGCCATTCTCTGGCGTTTCTTTAAATTTTGTGCACAATATCGTTGCCTTTGGTCCCTCCGTTGCCCAGTTGCTGACCACCCTGCACTCAGCTCCCATTCCAAGCTGGCTCCTCAGCTCCGGGCGCCTTCTCTCCGATCTCAGAGAGGGCTAATAACAGCCCAGTCTCTCTTCAGCAAGCCGCTTTGAACTCCGTAGAGGATTCCTGACTAAACCAGGATCCTGCTTTTGAATCCCTCAAATTTTGAGTAATTTGACTTTAAAGCAGCATCAGCTGTTCACTTTATCTGCAGCTCCAGGTTTTGGTAAGAGATCAGATCAAGTCAAAGTGCACAACCACCTGGAAGCGTGTTTTTTGTGCCACTGGGCACTGCTGTGTAGTCTTTCTGCTGTGCCATGTGGGTCAGCTCCCCGGCTGGGGATGGAACTCAGGCCTCAGTGGCTGGCGACACCTTGATAACGCTAACACAACCCCTGTGCCACCAGATAGGCCCAAACAGAATCAAGATTAAGATGTGCCGGGCCTCCCAGGTGGCGCAGCGGTTGAGCGCTGGGTTGCGAAGCTGCCCGCGGCCTCTGCGGCGCCGGTTCGATCCCCGGCTGCTCCCCGGCCACCGGAGGAGGGTCCCACATGGCGCGCAGACCTCTCCTGCCGCCCGCTGCTCCCCTCAGCAGTGTACTTCAGTCCTTCTGCCTGTTCTGCTGCCTGCTCTGGCTCTGGTGAATTCTCTCACCCTCCCGGCTTCTGACTGTACCCAGTGCATGTATAAACCAAACAAACAAACAAACAAACAAACAAATAGATAAATAAATAAGACATGCCTCTAGAAAATTAAAAAAAAAAAAAAAAAAAAAAAAAAAAAAAAAAAAAAAAGATTAAGATGTGCCACGGAGAGTGTGTGCAAGGACTAGATGGGAGTGTTTGGACGGAACCAAACAGCATTTGCACGATAGTAACAGCTGCTTTGAGGCTTCATGTTTAAATAGTCTTTTAAAATGCAACAGAGGGGCCTCCCTGGTGGCGGGAGGGGTTACACATCAGCACTATGGAGCTGTCCGCAGCCACTGCAGCACGAGTTCGATCCCCTGCTAGGGAGCTACCCACATGGCGCAGCAGACCTCTCCTGTCTCCCCACTGCTCCCCTCAGCAGTGGATTTCGGTAGATTGCCCTGTTCTGCTCCCCACTCTGTCTCCTCTCACCCCCATTCCTCTGGCTTACACCCCAGCTCTTGCATACATAAATAAATCTTTTTAAAAAACAAAAAAACGCAACTGAACGCTAACAGCAGGCCTTCTGCAACAGTTTCTAGCTTTTCTTTGAAGTGAGCAGGAGACACTTGCGCCCCCTAGTGGCTCCCCGGGTAAGGTTCCGTTTTAAGCCGAGCCGTCCAGGGTCTGACCCCGGGAACACCCACCTCCCATCACAGCGACTCTGGGCTCTCCTAGCCAGGGCGCCGCGACCCGACATCCTGGACGGCACAGTCGGTGGCGCCCGGAGTCGTGGTCTGCAGGTCCCGGTGTTTCTTTGCTGGGAGAGCCTGGGGCACCTTTGTGAGCAGCCAGGGAGCGTCAGCGAATACCCGAATAAGACGGTGGGCGGTTCTGGGGGAACCGCGAAGAGCGAGGACAGATCCAATAACGGAGGGACGCGGAAAGGAAGAGGGGTCGGTCGCTTTGCACACCACGGGCCCCGCGGGTTCAGTGCAGCGGGTCAGGGAGAGGGCGTGAGGCGCCAGGTGTGAGTCACGGTGTCTGCGTGGACTGGACACTGCGGCCTGGTGCGGGGGAGGAAAAGTAGAACCTGGGGAACTGCTCTCTGTCCACCACAAGGGAGGTTCTGGGGTCACAGCCACCAGGGCGGCTGCACCCTGGTCTGGGCGAAGCCCCCGTGTCAGGGTGTGATTCAGGGGCTATCTGTGAAGCCCATTACCCCCCTAGTAGCCCCAAGGACCCACTAAGTCCCCACTCCTTGCCCAGCAGGCAAGTTCAGGAGGCTTGAATAGAGAAGGCAAGCTATACGGTTGCCATGGAAATCGGGCCATAAGACCCACGGCCTCACCAGAAACAGCAGACCAGCTCCCGGAATGCAGAAGCAGGACCAGGGCACATTCCCTACTGAAGACCGGTGCCCAAGACCAGACATCCCAGCAGATAACTAGTGCAAAGCCATGCCCAAGTTGGAAAGTTCCATGAAAACAGAGTACAAAAGAGACCCTCAAATCTCTCTTCGCAGGCGGAAGGGTATCTCCCATCTCACCCCGCTCCCTCTCAGGGCATTTCAGTAAGTCAACCTGCTTCGTCTTCCACTCTGTCTCTGATGAATTCTTTCACCCCAGTATTAATTAGACTGCCATAGTTTCCATGACTCCTTCTTTGCGTCCAATTAATTGGCAGAGTGGCTCAAGAGAACTCAGGAAAGCCACTTACATGCTAGATCCCTGGTTTACTTGCTACAAGAGAACATACTCAGGAAGAGCCAGATGAAGAGATGCACAGGACAAGGGACGGGGGGATGTTGCCAAGCTCTGTGCCCTCTCTGTACCACCCTCTCTGCCCTCTGTACCACGGTCCTCAGCTCTCCAAAGGTCTCCAGCCTGGGATTTCTCTGAATCTCCTTCTCTTGGATTTTTATGGAGGCATCATAACTCAGGCATGAGAATGATTAAATAGTTGTCCACTGGCCATTGATTCAACTTCAGGCCCTTCTTCCCTCCTAGGAGATCAGGGTGTGGAGGATGAGAAATATTAACCCTCTGATCACAAGGTTGGTTCTCCGGCAATCTGCCTCCACCCTTAAGTGGGACTTAAAACCACCTCATTTGCAGTAACAAAAGACACCTTGCTCACTCAGGAAAGTCAACACTTAGGAAATTCAAGCATTTTGGGAGCTGTGGGCCAGGCAGTGTGGAGGAAGCTCAAACATACAAGAGAAATATATATTTGGAAGGAAGGGGGGACAGCGTGGGAACAAAGGTTGAGGGGGTGCCATGATCTAGGGTAGAAGAATCTGGGTGCTTGGATGGTGGGGGTGGGATGGAAACATACATCTGATGAGACCTCTCCTGTCTCCCTGCTGCTCCCCTCAGCAGTGCATTTCATAGATCCCCCTGTTCTGCTCCCTACTCTGTCTCTGATGAATCCTCCCAACCCCCCCCCACACCGCACCTCTGGTCTACACCCCAGTTCTTCTAAGCCAAAAAAAAAAAAAAAAAGCAGAGACTCAAAGTCACTTTCCCAAATACACAGAGCTAGCAAGAGGCAGGTTGAAGTTTTGCAAAGAATTTGGTGTGACCCCAAGTCTGCTAGCTTTTGTTCATACCCAGCAGCTGTGTCCTGCACTGGTCTGGTAAGAGACAGTCTTGGGAGGGAAGGGAGAGCTCACGTTATATCACACCCTGGTCTGTTCTGTGGCTGCCATGCTGTGTGTGGGAGGGGCCAGCATCCCGAGGATCTGAATTCCATCTCTGTTCAAGACGCACGGGCAGTCTGAATCAATATCAACTCATTCTCTGACTGAATATTATGTCAGAATACTGCATGGAGGCTATTTTGGACTCAGTTTATGCAAACTTGCCAACGGAACACCCTCAAAGAGTGAAAGATATGGCTCCCGTAGACTCTGACCATGGTGCTGAAACAAGAATCTAATGGCGAGGCCCCAGTCAGCACAGTGGACAGCAACAGCAGAACCCTCTCTCCTGGAGTTGGGTACTGCTGGGTACAATAGGGTGGGTGTCTCGTTTTGGGGGACACTAGGGGTTGTAGTGAGTGATGCCGCTTCCATTCCTATCCCATGAATCCTAGACTTGTGAATGAATCGGGATTATTGCAAAACCAGCACCATATAGTCAATGCTGACTGTGTGTAATATACAGTTGTTCCTTGTAGAGACCCTGGCACCAACCCTGCAAGGTACTGTCACCTCGTTGAAACTGTGACAGGGTTTCTCATGGGGCTTTCCACTGTTCTGTCAAGCCAGTCCTCAGGACATATGACCAGTGAATCCCATGAGCGTGGGTGCGTTTTTTTGGGAATTGAGTTCCTTGGTCAGAAGCAATGCTGTATGGGATAGCATAGTTGCAAACAAGCTGTTCTATCAGTCTGATGATAGTAGTTTTGGCAGCAGCATTGGGTGTAGGAGAGACAAGCGTATATGCAGATTAAGTGTCAATTGCAGTAAAGACAAAGCACTGCCCCTTCCATGATGAAGAGTCCATTGTCATCAATCCGCCACTGGGTGGCTGCCTGATCACGCCTGGGAATGGTGCCACACCAGGGCTCAGGGTGGTCTCTGCTGCTGCAGACTGGACACTCAGTGGTGTCTGTCGCAGGCCAGCCTGGTGAGTAGAAGTCTATTTTGCTGAGCCTCTGTAACCAGAAGGCTGGAGTTCAGGCCACCTGTCACTGCCAAATGCCAATAAAGTGGAAACAGGAATTGAATCTTTAAGATGCTCTTCAATCTGGCAGCCGGCGACCGGGATGATGGGGTTAACACCCTAAAGAAGCCGCCTTCGCATTTCATCTACAGCTGGCTCTTTACAGTGCGCTGACCAAAGGCAGTCGGGCAGTGGGCAGGCTTCTCTGCTGCCAGGAGCTGGTGATGTCCACCCAGAGTTCCTTATCGCCCTCCTGGACACTGGCCTCAGGCTCGGCCCCCGGTGCTGAGGCAGGCGTGCAGATAGCACTGCTCCCCACACCCCTCCAGACATGTCCTCGGGCCGGAAAATTAGCTCAGAGCAGACAGGCCATAAACAATGGGTGTGCAGATTTCCTACTATGCATTCTCCCACCCCCCCCCTTATTGAGGTGACATCGGTTTACAACACTGTATATGATTTAGGGGGTTATGTTCATACCTCATCAGATGTATGTTTCCATCCCACCCCCACCATCCAAGCACCCAGATTCCTCTACCCTAGTCCGTGGCGCCCCCTCAACCTTTGTTCCCACGCTGTCCCCCCTTCCTTCCAAATATAAATTTCTCTTGTATGTTTGATCTTCCTCCACACTGCCTGGTCCACAGCTCCCAAAATGCTTGAATTTCCTAAGTGTTGACTTTCCTGAGTGAGCAAGGTGTCTTTTGTTACTGCAAATGAGGTGGTTTTAAGTCCCACTTAAGGGTGGAGGCAGATTGCCAGAGAACCAACCTTGTGATCAGAGGGTTAGTATTTCTCATCCTCCACACCCTGATCTCCTAGGAGGGAAGAAGGGCCTGAAGTTGAATCAATGGCCAATGGACAACTATGTAATCATTCTCATGCCTGAGTTATGATGCCTCCATAAAAATCCAAGGGAAGGAGATTCAGAGAAATCCCAGGCTGGAGACCTTTGGAGAGCTGAGGACCGTGGTTCAGAGGGCACAGAGGGTGGTACAGAGAGGGCACAGAGCTCTGCAACATCCCCCCGTCCCTTGTCCTGTGCATCTCTTCATCTGGCTCTTCCTGAGTATGTTCTCTTGTAGCAAGTAAACCAGGGATCTAGCATGTAAGTGGCTTTCCTGAGTTCTCTAGAGCCACTCTAGCCAATTAATTGGACGCAAAGAAGGAGTCATGGAAACTATGGCAGTCTAATTAATACTGGGGTGAAAGAATTCATCAGAGACAGAGTGGAAGACGAAGCAGGTTGACTTACTGAAATGCCCTGAGAGGGAGCGGGGTGAGATGGGAGATACCCTTCCGCCTGCGAAGAGAGATTTGAGGGTCTCTTTTGTACTCTGTTTTCATGGAACTTTCCAACTTGGGCATGGCTTTGCACTAGTTATCTGCTGGGATGTCTGGTCTTGGGCACCGGTCTTCAGTAGGGAATGTGCCCTGGTCCTGCTTCTGCATTCCGGGAGCTGGTCTGCTGTTTCTGGTGAGGCCGTGGGTCTTATGGCCCGATTTCCATGGCAACCGTATAGCTTGCCTTCTCTATTCAAGCCTCCTGAACTTGCCTGCTGGGCAAGGAGTGGGGACTTAGTGGGTCCTTGGGGCTACTAGGGGGGTAATGGGCTTCACAGATAGCCCCTGAATCACACCCTGACACGGGGGCTTCGCCCAGACCAGGGTGCAGCTGCCCTGGTGGCTGTGACCCCAGAACCTCCCTTGTGGTGGACAGAGAGCAGTTCCCCAGGTTCTACTTTTCCTCCCCCGCACCAGGCCGCAGTGTCCAGTCCACACAGACACCGTGACTCACACCTGGCGCCTCACGCCCTCTCCCTGACCCGCTGCACTGAACCCGCGGGGCCCGTGGTGTGCAAAGCGACCGACCCCTCTTCCTTTCCGCGTCCCTCCATTATTGGATCTGTCCTCGCTCTTCGCGGTTCCCCCAGAACCGCCCACCGTCTTATTCAGGTATTCGCTGACGCTCCCTGGCTGCTCACAAAGGTGCCCCAGGCTCTCCCAGCAAAGAAACACCGTGACCTGCAGACCACGACTCCGGGCGCCACCGACTGTGCCGTCCAGGATGTCGGGTCGCGGCGCCCTGGCTAGGAGAGCCCCGAGTCGCTGTCATGGGAGGTGGGTGTTCACGGGGTCAGACCCTGGACGGCTCGGCTTAAAACGGAACCTTACCCGGGGAGCCACTAGGCGGCGCAAGTGTCTCCTGCTCACTTCAAAGAAAAGCTAGAAACCTGTTGCAGAAGGCCTGCTGTTAGCGTTCAGTTGCGTTTTACTGTTTTTTAAAAAGGCTTATTTATGTATGCAAGAGCTGGGGTGTAAGCCAGAGGTATGGGGGTGAGAGGAGACAGAGTGGGGAGCAGAACAGGGCAATCTACCGAAATCCACTGCTGAGGGAAGCAGTGGGGAGACAGGAGAGGTCTGCTGCGCCATGTGGGTAGCTCCCTAGCAGGGGATCGAACTCGTGCTGCAGTGGCTGCGGACAGCTTCATAGTGCTGATGTGTAACCCCTCCCGCCATCAGGGAGGCCCATCTGTTGCATTTTATTTATGTATTTATTTATTTTTAAATGTTTATTTATTTATTTATACAAGCACTGGGTACAGTCAGAAGCGCGGGAGGGTGAGAGAATTCACCAGAGCCAGAGCGGGGAGCAGAGCAGGCAGAAGGACCGAAGTACACTGCTGAGGGGAGCAGCAGGAGGCAGGAGAGTTCTGGCTCCATGTGGGACCCTCCTCCAGTGGCCGGGGAGCAGCCGAGGATCGAACCGGCACTGCAGAGGCTGCGGGCAGCTTTGCAACCCAGAGCTCAACCGCTGCGCCACCAGGGAGGCCCAATTAAAAGACTATTTAAACATGAAGCCTCAAAGCAGCTGTTACTATCGTGCAAATGCTATTTGGTTCTGTCCAAACACTCCCATCTAGTCCTTGCACACACTCTCCGTGGCACACCTTAATCTTGATTCTGTTTGGGCCTATCTGGTGGCACAGGGGTTGTGTTAGCGTTATCAAGGTGTCGCCAGCCACTGAGGCCTGAGTTCCATCCCCAGCCGGGGAGCTGACCCACGTGGCACAGCAGAAAGACTACACAGCAGTGCCCAGTGGCACAAAAAACACGCTTGCAGGTGGTTGTGCACTTTGACTTGATCTGATCTCTTACCAAAACCTGGAGCTGCAGATAAAGTGAACAGCTGATGCTGCTTTAAAGTCAAATTACTCAAAATTTGAGGGATTCAAAAGCAGGATCCTGGTTTAGTCAGGAATCCTCTATGGAGTTCCAAAGCGGCTTGCTGAAGAGAGACTGGGCTGTTATTAGCCCTCTCTGAGATCGGAGAGAGGCGCCCGGAGCTGAGGAGCCAGCTTGGAATGGGAGCTGAGTGCAGGGTGGTCAGCAACTGGGCAACGGAGGGACCAGAGGCAACGATATTGTGCACAAAATTGAAAGAAACGCCAGAGAATGGCTGATTCCTCCCCAGCTGTGCACATTCATCACTGTTTTGTTTCCTGACAAGCAACATTTTGCAGCTCCCTTTGAACTGCCCTTTCACTTAAAAACCCACAAAGGCTTCCCTCCCACCTCACGCCTCCTCAGGAACCACTGGTGGCTTCTACCCTGTTCCCTGAGCCCCGCCCTCTCCCCACGCTCGCTGTGTCCGACACCCCCTCCCCATTGCATGCCCTCTGCCCTGGGGACATGGTGTCTGGAGAAGGCGAGAGTCCGCCAGAGCGTGGCTGCCACTTCCCTCCTGTGTCTGGGACTCCAGGCTGGTGTGCCTCTCGGGAAGGGCTGTGCTTGCTGAGCAGGCTGCTCTGCCCGCAGACCCAGGCCCGCAGCACGTGAGGCCGCCTGCCCGGCAGCCATGGGTCCAGCCCTGCAGGCACTCCCAGTGCTGTCCCTGGGCACTGGCTGGGTCTGGGCGCTTAGGTCTCAGAGGTGCCAGGTGGGGCTGGGGCACTAGGCCTGCACCAGGCAGAGGTGGGGTTCAGGCCAGAATCGTAAAGCACATTGGCCTCGTGTCTGCAGGGGTGCAGGTGCCTGAGCCTGATTGTCTCCTCCCTGAACAAAGTCACCACAGGGCCTTGAGCATGAGGTCAGAGAAGCCTCAGGTCTATGCCCTGGAGTTGGGCCCCACCCATCCCAGGAGGTCACACCACTGACTGCAGATCCTTGAGCCCCATCAGACCGCTCCTGGCTGAGCCCAGGACGCCAAGTCCTTCCCAAAGACGCGGCTCTGCCTGAGCTCTCCTAGGCAACCTCTTCCTTGGGCTGTGACCCTCCACAGCCCTGGGCCATCCCTTCCAAGTCCAGGTCCCCTCTCTGGCCCCTGCTCTGTGCTGGCTGCTGCCCCCGGGGTTGTGTCCCTGGGCCTCAGCAGCTCTAGAGCAGACCAGGGCCTCAGGCTTCCGGCTCCATGTGAGCAGGTGAGCCGAAATGTCAGCCGAGGCCACCGGACAGTTCAGCCTCCAGTGGATGCCGTTCACCCCCTAGAAGAACCAGAACCCTAAAAGGTGTCAAGAACGCAGGGCCACTGGAGGACAGACCTGGAGCTGTGAGAGATTTCACATGTCAAGGACACACATGGAGACCCAGGAGGGAGGCACAGACTTCCTGTGTGGACAGGCCTTCTGTGCCGGACATAGGGCCAGACAGGAATCCAGCCCCCTACCCTGCAAACTCAACCCCACAAGCAGCCCGTCCACCCGCTCAGACAACACAATTGCTCTTCAGCGCGTTCCCAGCCTCGGAGTAGCAGTTGAAATTAGGAGGTTCGAGAGTGTGAAAGTCCTCCTGTCCCAGCTCATCCTGTCCCCCACTAACCCGCGGGATCCTGACCAGAGCTACAAGAGCTCACCCGGCTAAGGGGGTTGGGGGGCGCCGGGATCCAGAACTGGGGTTAACGGCCCGCGCTTTCGAAAAAGCAGAAGTCACAGGTCCTATGTGGGACCCTGGAGAGCAGCCCTTGGAAGGAGCTGTCCTGCCTGCTGCCCGCTCGCGGGGTGCGGCCTCAGAGCGGGGGCGGCGCCGCCCACCGTGTCCTCTTCCCGCGGTGGCCGCCCAGCTCCGTCCACTCCGCCTCCACGCGGCCCGGGTCGGGCAGGAAAATCCTGGCGATTCTGAAACTCAGGCCCTGCCCTGCCCTGTTTCGGGGGGGAGGAAACGGAGTCCTATATTGCTGTTGCCATGTTGGGCTCTTACCACCAGCCTTCACCGTTCTTCCTACTGTGCCTTGGCCCTGGGGTGCTGTTAACTCATCCCTTATCACAGCTATTTTCAGGGTGACACCCAGTCAGCAACTGTCTCCTCTAGGACCGCCCCACCGGCCTTCTGGGCCGCGCTGTCCTGTCCGTGTGCGCAGACTCTTCCCTCGCGCGCGGATCGGAGGGTGAATTCTCACCGCTGCCGTCGGGAAAGGACTTGCCGCCCCAACACTCGCTGCTTGTCTGCCGGGAGCTGCAGCGCGAGCGCGTCGTGCTGCCAACTCGACCATGAGAGACGAGCTCATGTTGGATGGGGCACCCTCTTTCCTAACTTGTTCTGTCTCTCTCTAAAACCCTAACAAACCTGAGACACCCTCCCTGCCCTCCCTGGGGCAAGATCTAGACAGTGCCCGCAGCTGGCGCGAAACAGGACCAGAGGAGGGTTCCCGGGCCTGAAGGGGTGGATGGGTGCGGGGAGACAGCCAGGGCCCTGGAGAAGGGGTCTGGGTGTAGGCAGGGTCCAGGACAGGCTGGGGTGGGCACGGGCCACCGTGGAGATCTCCACCAGCCGGCGTGGGGATCACCAGGAGTGGCAGCTCCACACCTGACACCTGCTCTGAAAAGGGAGCCACAGAGTGGGGATTCCCAGCCAGCCTCGGGCAGAGGGGCACTCTCTGGGGAGCCGTGTCTCTGCGAGGAGGGACGTCTGTGTTCCGCGCCTCCCCCATGTGCCGTGTGAACAGTGCACCGGAGGCTGAGGATGGGGGGCTGAGACTGAGCACAGGCCCTCCAGCCGGCAGGGGCTGCGGCTGTCATGCAACACCTCAGCCTTCTTCCCTGGCGAGCCTCCTGTGGGCATTTCTGAGTGAGCCCCGCGGCCTCCTGTGGGCATTTCTGCCCTGCCCTCGGGGCCTGAGCCTGGGCCTGAGTTCCATGTCCATTTTCTCTGGAGACCCCACACTACTGGCGTCTGCAGCCAGAGTGGGAGCTTCAGGGGGTGCCGTGGAGACCCGCTGGGGTCCCTGGACCACCTGCAGTTGCTTCTCTAGTCCAGGACCTCAGAGGCACAGACTCCTCAAAAACGGTTGTGGCTTCCAACGTGTGAGAAGGAGACCTGATGGCAGGAGGAGGTGCAGGCCCCACAGGGCCTCTCCTAGCACAGGATCACAGGATTCCTGGATCCCAGGGTTGCCAGTCCCTGGAGGTGCCCCCACACCCCCTGCCGCTCCCTGCTGGGCCAGCGCAGAGGTGGCCAGAGCTGGAGCTGAGTGTGCTCCGCTGTGGGGGTGGTTTCGATGTGGGTTCCTGTGGGCTGAGGAGTCCCTGTGAGAGGCACCCAGGCCCCTCCTGCAGGGACCTGTGCGGGGTGGAGGGTTTCTCCCCAGGGCTCCACGAGGCTGGGGGCTCTGGCTGCCTCAGGCTGTCAGTATCAGCAGCGTCCCCACACCCTCACCTGCATGGGCACTGGGCACTGTGATCCAGACTGAGGTGTGGATCCCTCTCGCCCGCTGACCCCTCACCCCTCAGCACAGTAGATCCTGGCTCCCCAAAACAGAAGTAGCAGCTGATCAGGGGACTTGGGAAAGAGAATCTCCCCAACTTCAGGTTCTTGCTGCCTCAGAACCCCTGGGCTGCAGCAGCCTGAGTGGTGAAGACGCCCCACACCTGGGGAAACTCCCTGTGACCAGAGCCTCGTCCTGAAGAGACTCTTCAAGCTCCCCTGAGCAGGCTTGGAATCTGGGGACAGCAGCAGCCTTGGCCGCCCCGGCCCCCTTCCTGGGCCTGGACGGCTGCGGGGCTGAGTGGCCCGACCCGGAGCAGCCACTGCACGGGCAGAGCGGCAGGACCCAAGCTCCGGGGCTGTTCGGGTCGTGAGTGTGGATGAGGCCCTTCCCGAGCCCTTGGGGGGGGGGGGAAGGCACAGACGAGCCTTGCAGGGACACTGGCACTGCTCAGGTGCACGACGCCGTTTCTGCAGAGGACGCATCTCCTCGTGAGTCAGCTGCGGCCGCTCCTGGGCTGGGAGACGGAGGCTCGGCCGTGGGCAGGCGTGACCACGGGACAGGAGCTCCCTCCTGGGGAGGCGCCCCTAGCCACAACCTGGAGTGGGGCCCGCAGAGCACCCCTGGAGAACAGAGTGGTTTACTGGAGACGGGGCAGGGAGTGTCTGAGGCGTCGGCAGCAGGGCAGGGGCCTGTGGGGATGGCGGGTCCGGTCCTCGGAACCTGGGCCTGTGTCTCCCCGCCCAGGGCAGGAGGGACTTCAGGTGTGATTAACCGGGGGCCTGGGGGGCGCTGGGTGGTCTGCTGGCCTGAGTGTGAGTCTGTCTGAGACGTGGCCCTGGGGCAGGTGCATGCAGACGGTAAGAACAGGAGTCAGGTGGGGCCAGCAACTCGTGGGCAGAGAAGCCTCAGGTGTGGTCAGAACATCCCCACATCCACTCTCAGCCCAGCCCAGCCCTGCCCTGAGGAAACGAGAGTCAGCCTCGTGGGGCGGTTCCCCTTCCTGTGGGGACGCGATGTGACAAACCCACAACAGGAGGACCAACCCGAGTGTCCCCACCCATGTGTCCATCCTGCCGGCACCCTGGGCCCTCCATCCCCACAGCCAGGTCACGGAGAGGATGCCATGACCCCCAGCCTCACGGCCCTGCTCTGCCTGGGTGAGTGTGAGGAGGGAGGGCGCCCTGGTCTGGAGGCCCCATGGCCAGGCCTGGTCTGTCAGGGGACCCAGGACCCGGGAGGCTCCGGGAGGAGGCTCTGTCAGGACTCGGGGCAGGCCTCTCACTGGACTCTCTTCCAGGGCTGTGTGTGGGCCACGGGACCCCAGAGCAGGCAGGTGAGTCTGTGCCCAGGTGTCCCGGGTCCCGCCTTCTCACTGGGGAGGGGCCACCCCTGGGCAGCTGGGGGTGGAGACAGCAGGTCTGGGGCGATGGAGGGGACATCTGGGAGGGTCTGGGCTGGGAGCTGGGAACTGGGGTGGGGACGCCTGTGACCACCTCTGATTCCTTCCAGGGGCCCTGCCCAAACCCGTCCTCTGGGCTGAGCCAGGCTCTGTGATCCCCTGGGGGGATCCTGTGACCATCTGGTGTCAGGGAGCCCGGGGGTCCGAGGAGTTCAGTCTGTATAGAGAGGGAAGCTCAGCGTCTTGGGACAGACAGATGACACTGGAGCCCGGGGACAGGTCCCAGGTGCCCATCCCACGTCTGATAGAGCTCTATGCAGGGAGATATCACTGTGTCTATCTTACCTCTGCTGGCTGGTCGGAGCACAGTGACCCCCTGGAGCTGGTGGTGACAGGTGAGAGCACACTCTGGGTCCAGCCTCAGGCGGTGCCCTCAGGGAGGGGGGTCTGCTTTCAGGGTGTCTCCCCTCTCATGGTGCAGCCCTGAGGGATGTGGTGGGAGTGTCCCCATTTAACACACTGTCTCCCCCTTTCTTAGATATCTATAGGAAACCCAGCCTCTCAGCCCTGCCGAGCCCTGTGGTGGCCTCAGGAGGGAACGTGACCCTCCAGTGTGGCTCAGGCCATAGATTTGACAGGTTCCGTCTGACCGAGGAAGGAGACCACAATTTCTCCAGAACCCTGGACTCACAGCGACTCCCCAATGGACATTTCCGGGCCTTGTTCCCTGTGGCCCCGTGACCCCCAGTCACAGGTGGCTGTTCAGGTGCTATGGCTACTACAGGAGCACCCCGCAGGTGTGGTCACTCCCCAGTGAGCCCCTGGAGCTCCTGGTCTCAGGTGAAGGTCCCCAGCTCTGTCCCCTCTGCTCATGGTCCTGTCCAGGTGACCCCTTCCTGCCTATGAGTGAGAGGGTTCCAAGGAGGGTCACCCTGACTGGCCCACCCTCAGAAGGTTGGGGGACACAAGTGTGTTCCCACTTCTCCCCTTGACCATCCATCACCAGGAGTTCCCTCGGCGTCAGAGGGGACCTTGGGGATCAAGGGCAGACACAAGAGGAGTCTGAACAGATTCTGGGTCTCGGGGAAGCTCCAGCCCCTCCACCCTCTTGGCTTTTCCCAGGATCTTCTGGGGAGCCCAGCCCCCCAACTCCTGGACCCAAGCTTGTGAGTCACTGGGGTCTTGCTCAGTGGGGGATAGAGGTCTTCCCTGGGGGAGGTCAGGGGCCTTAGCAGGGAGGATGCTGCCCGGCCTTGCTCTCTGAGGTGGGGCTTGGGGTCCACCAGTTATTTCCAGTCTCCGTGATGGAGATGCTGGAAGCCTCCCCGGACTCTGGCCTCCACGTCTCCCCTTGTCACGGAGGAGAACCTGCCCAGCCCTCAGGTCTGACTCACGGGGGGGCTGTCGGGATGAACAGAGCGGGGACACGTGATGTGTGGCCTTCCCTGCAGCCTGTGTGCGCAGCCTGTCCTATCAGAGGAAAAAGGTCCAAGTCAACAAAAACAAGCTGGGGCGGGGGTCACACTGCAGGGTGCATGTTCTCCCTGTGCCTCCCGGCCAGGCCTGGGCATGCCCCGTTCCTCTGAGCCCAGCTCCTCGTCTGCGGAGTGTTCCTATGGTCTCTCTTGACGGTTGGCCAAGAGGTTTAGTTAGGTCTTCCACGTGGGACACAGATACACATGAAATGTCTGTGTGCTGTTGGGTCTGCAGACGCGAAGGGGTCTTAGCTGGACATGGGGTCAGGGAGGGCAGAGTGCTCGCCGTGGTGTGGGCGCTCCGTCCCCTGGCGTCTCTGAGGGGCTGCGAGTGATGAGACGGAGAGGAGGTACTTCAGGTCTCGCTAAAGGAGAAGGCGGGCACAGGGGACAGGGGGACAGGCCTTCCCACCAGTCCAGGAGCCTGGAGCCAGAGCGGTGTCCCCTGGGACAGCATTAGAGAGCACAGGGCCCCAGTGGATGGTACCCAGGGGCAGAGGAGTCTGCAGCCCTGCAGGGAGGGGCAGGTCGGATGGCAGAAGGACCTTCCCCACGTTCACCCCGTGTCCTGATGGGAGGTGCCCTGGTCCCCTGTGTGACCTGCGTGTCTCTCTCCCCCAGGCCCAGCCCCGCGCCCCCAGGACTACACGCTGGGGAACCTCATCCGCCTGGGCGTGGCCGCCTTCCTCCTGCTGGCCCTGGGGGTCCTGCTCTTGGAGGCTCTTCAAGCCACAGAAGGACCCGAGATGCTGCGGGAGGTGGGCCCAGAGGACCCAGAGGCGGACCCATGAATCATTATGACCTTTGAAAGACAAATTAACTACATAATTAAAATCATCAAACAAAATCAACTCTGAGAATTAAAATCATCAAACAAAATCAACCCTAGTCCAGAAAATTTCTCCATTTTGTTATTGAAAAAATAATGGAAGATTCCATGCACATCTTTAAATAATTAGCCAGTATTTTAAATTTAATTTGTGTTTCGATTTTGTACAGGTCTATGTGCTTGGACTCTGTACAAGTTCGGTTACTCCATGAAAGGTCTGTCTGCTTTTCCCCGTCACCCAGCGGCCCTTTTCAGAGGCAAACTCCACGGTGGCTTCTTATTCTCACAGATAAATCAAGGATCACGGGGCAGAGGCATCTAGGATCCAGGAGGACGTTCTTGAGGACCCTCTCCCTCCCCTGTTTTTCACACACGTGCTGTCCTACTGTACACTTTGCTATTTTGACCTCATGAGATAGTTTATAGCAGCGTATGAAGGGGAGCTTGTGTTTCTCTTCCTCCAGTCACACTGTCAACACACTAATTTATCTGACCACTCTGTCCTCTGTGGCCAACGTGCTATAGCTCATTATGATAACTTTGGGGGTGCATCTACTCTTCCCCGTGCGCACACATCCCTCTCTCCCCCACCAACCACCTGAGTCAATGCCCGCCCACGCCTCCACCCCTTCTTCTTCCCACTGTCCCTCAGGGAACCAGCACATTTTTTTCACTATGTACAGGATTTTTTTTCCTCTGTACTTTGCGTGCGTGTGTGTGTGTGTGTGTGTGTGTGTGTGTGTTTAAAGACTTATTTATTTATGCACACAAGAACTGGGGTACAGGCCAGAGGTGCGGGGGGTGAGAGGATTCACCATAGACAGGGTGGGGCGCAGAACAGGCAGAGGGACAGAAACCCACTGCTGAGGGGAGCAGCGGGGAGCCAGGCGAGGTCTGCCGCGCCATGTGGGTAGCTCCCTGGCCGGCAGGGGCTGGAACTCGTTCTGCACCGGCTGAGGGTAGCTTCAGAGGCTGTTTCTTACCCCTTGCACCACCAGGGAGGCCAATTTTATCTCCTTAAGAACTCCCCACGCATCTCCAGCGGCGGCGGCAGCTCTTGCATCGCCGCCACAGCGGGGAAAGCTCCTTCCTCACGGGCCCACCACCCCCTGCTGCCTCCGCGCCCCCAGGCTGCGGTGGCGCCTCCCCGTGGCTGCTCCGCGTCTCCCTTATGATCGGGGATCCCGGGCAGGTGTTCGCAGGCGGGGCCGTGAGGGTCTCCTGAGGAAATGTCACTGAGCGTCAGGCGGGGCCGTGGAGAGACACTGGGAGCAGGCGCGGGGCTGGCGCCGCGGGGGGGGCTCTCCTGGTCCCGGGTGGCGGGGGGTTCAGCAAAAGTAAAAGCTTCAGGCCGGGCAGCCCTCCCACGGCGCATGCGCACTCTGACAAGCGGCGTGACGTGGGTGGCGCGGCGCGGCGCGGCGTGGCGCGGGGCATGACGGGGCGTGGCGCGACGGGCGTGGCGCGGCGGGGTGCCGAGGTCGGAGGCGGGCGGCGGGGTGGACGCGGTGCTGGGACGCCCGGCGGAGAGCGCGAGGACGCCGCCCGCTGCCAGGCCCGGTGAGGGACCCAGCGGGTAGGCCGGGCTGGCGCCGCCGCGGGGCACCCGCGGCCCTGGCCCTGCCCCGGGGGGGTGATGGGGCCTGTTTGATTCTGAGTCTCTCGGCGTCTCTGGGCTGCCTCTGGGGTCTTGACGGTGGTGCCCCCAGGAGGGCTCAGACCTGGGGCCGCTTTCTGGCCTCAGCGCCGCGCGTCAGGCCGAGCCTGGCAGTCACTGCGATATGTGGAGTTTGCTGGGAAACTGTTACTTGAAATCCTCCCCGCCCCGAACTCCACCTCCATGAAAAATCCTTCACATGAAAGAAATAGAAGAAAATGTCTACCAAGGCATCTGCCCGTTTTTTTGCGTTTTAAAATTTATTAATTTATTTTTATTTTTTATTCCTATCTTTTACATCACTGTGTGGTCCCCATAAAATTCCCTCCACCACTCCACCCACGAACCACCACCATAGGCCCTTGTGCCCTTCTCCCCCCCCCCGCCCTGACGCGTTTTCCTTCTTTCCATCACAGAATGTCTCCTGCCCACAGGCACCTGCTGGTTTTGTTGTTCGATTATTGTTATTATTTTTTCTTGATCCCTTCATTGGTTCTATACCTTCCTCCTATAAGTGAAACCATTTGGTATTTTTCCTTTTCCTTCGGGCTTATTTCGCTGAGCATGATCCCTTCCAGCTCCATCCATGTTGCTACAAAGGGCCTGAGTTTATCTTTTTTGATGACTGAGTAATATTCCATCGTGTATATGTACCACCTCCTCTTGATCCAGGCATCTATTTTTGGGCAGTTGGGTTGATTCCATAGCTTAGCTATTGTAAGTAGTGCTACAATAAACACAGGGGTGCAGGTGTCCTTCTGAATTAAGGTTTTTGTGTCCTTTGGGTAGATTCCATCTGCCTGTTTCGACTGCGGTTTCTATTTGGGATTAACCCCTGATACATGTGCCGGCAACTATCATCCACCATTCCGCAGGCTCTTGTTTGCTTCTGTGATTTTCTTTTAGATTCACAAATTTCTGGTTTACTTCATCCCGCTGGTTTTTCTGCTTCCATCTCCCTTGCTGCTGGGCTGTGTCCCTGGGGCCTGCTCTGGCTGATGTCCTGGTGGCTGTCCCTATGTTTTTTTTTGTTTCATGGCATTGGTTCTTATATCTTTAATCCATTTTGAATTAATTATTGTATGTGGAGTTAATCTTATATTTTTGTTCATCAAACAAACCCACACTTGATCATAGGTGGGTGATTCAAGAGACAAAATCAGCTTCGATGAAATAACATTGATAAATGGGAAAATAACCTGATCATGAATTGGCTGAATTCACACAGTGAGTTGTTGTAGACAAACATTGAATTAAACAGCAATTTTCTTAAACTTCTCAGTTTCTAACCCACTTCCCATCCCTTAAGTTTTAGGACACAGTCCCAGGAAGGGAGGGGAACCAGCTCCAGGGGCCTGGAGTGACTCACCGGGAAGGTGGGGGTGGAGGCTGCTGCAAGAAAAAGAGAGAAGTGGTGAGGGACTGTGAACAGAGAAGCCACACTCAGGCAGGAGCGGCCCTGTCTCCCCTGTGTCCCTGAGTGTCCCACTGGTGGGAAGGAACAACCCACCAGTGTCCCCACCCGTGTGTCTGTCCATCCTGCCAGCACCCTGGGCCCTCCATCCCCACAGCCAGGTCACAGAGAAGACGCCATGACCCCCAGCCTCATGGCCCTGCTCTGCCTGTGGTCTGGAGGGACCCCACAGCCAGGCCTGGTCTGTCAGCGTACCCAGGACTCGGGAGGCTCCGGGAGGAGGCTCTGTCAGGACTCGGGCAGGCCTCTCACGGCCTCTCTTCCAGAACTGATTGTGAGCCTTGGGACCCCAGAGCACGCAGGTGAGTCTGTGCCCAGGTGTCCCGGGTCCCGCCTCCTCACTGGGGAGGGGCCACCCCTGGGCAGCTGGGGTGGAGACAGCAGCTCTGGGTGATGGGGGGACATCTGGGAAGGTCTGGGCTGGGGGCTGGATCTAGTGTGGGGACGCCTGTGACCAGCCTCTGATTCCTTCCTGGGTCCCTGCCCAAACCCACCCTCTGGGCTTAGCCAGGCACTGTGATCCCCTGGGGGAATCCAGTGACCATCTGGTGTCAGGGGGCCCCGGGGGCCCAGGAGTTCCGTCTTGCTAAACAAGGAAGCTCAGCACCCTGGGAGAGAAAGATGACACTGGAGCCCAGGGACAGGGTTCAGTTCTTTATCCGACTCATGACAGGGGACTATGCAGGGAGATATCTCTGTGACTATGGCACCCCTTCTGGCTGGTCAGAGCGCAGTGACCTCCTGGAGCTGGTGGTGCTGACAGGTGAGAGCACACTTGGGGTACAGCCTCAGGCTGTGCCCTCAGGGAGGGGGGTCTGCTCTCAGGATGTCTCCCCTCTCACTGCCCAGCGCTGGGGGATGTGGTGGGAGTGTCCCCATTTAACACACACTCTCCCCCTCTCCTAGGATCTTATTCCAAACCCAGCCTCTCAGCCCTGCTGAGCCCTGTGGTGACCTCAAGAGGGAACGTGACCCTCCAGTGTGGCTCAGGCCGCGGATTTGACAGGCTCCGTCTGACTGAGGAAGGAGAACCCAGTTCCTCCTGGACCCTGAACTCACAGCGACTCCCCAGTGGCAGGTTCAGGCCCTGTTTCATGTGGGCCCCGTGACCCCCAGTCACAGATGGCTGTTCAGGTGCTATGGCTACTACAGGAGCACCCCGCAGGTGTGGTCACTCCCCAGTGAGCCCCTTGAGCTCCTGGTCTCAGGTGAGGGTCCCCATCTTGGCCCCATCTAAGGACCGTAACAGTTGGGTCTTTGTTCTCAGAGAATCTCATGAGAGGGTGGGGTGAGTCAGGGGCTCCTGGGCCAGAGAGACAGGCTCTGAGTGACAGTGACTCTGGGGTCAGGGTGGAGAAGGTGTGTGTGGAGGACCCACCCTGCACCCCTGGTCTCTCTGTGGTGGTGTGCGATGTCCTCCCCTCACTACGCAGGTTCCCGGTCTGCACAGGCTTTTATAGGGGAGCCCCGGGTATGATGGACGGGAGGTGGGGTTCAGGGTCCCCAGGGAGGGAGAGAGACAGGGGACGGGGAGGAGGGGAGACAAGATTGAACTGTAACTTCATTTCTGGATTTTCCACCAATTTATTTTTCTTTAATGCTGTGTCACGACGACAGTGTGAAAATTCATCCGTTCTTTTGTGTCATTTTATGAAAACGCCTTTATGATCAGCCCAAAGTACTTTCAGGCAACTATATTGAAAATATTTTTTCTATATGTAACACGATCACTTGTCACTTCAGTCCGTTATTCCGAGACATCAGGGTTTTATTACATAAAATATATTTTAAATTATATTAGGCGTTCCTCACTTAGTAAAAATATTTGCATAATGTACACAATTATTTTATTTTTCCACTAGTTTTGAACTAGGGTGAGATGATTTCAATTCCGGTTATGTCAAACATTTGTAGATTATTTATATATTTATATTTTCTGAAATATGCATAAGCTTATTGAAAACATTGTACACTGAATCTGTAATGACAGACCTTAATTGTAAAGTTATTTTGTCGAAACTGTTCAAAATCGGGTCACAGGAAAGCGTTTCTTGTGTTCACCCAGTTTTGTAACAACACTGATCCGTGTCCTTAGGGGTATGAACAGACGCTGGGTTCCGGGTTCTGTTCGTTTGCTATGGATGGGCGGAGGATGTGTGAAGGCAAAGGTCAAATTATTAGTCTTTTCTCCTGACCACGTAGAGGGCTTGCAGAGGCGGATGAGAGAGAAAGAGAGAGAGACACAGAGAGAATGATGAGGAGACGCGGGAAGAGGAGGAGCAGGTGATTCTCCCCGGTCTGTCCTGTCCCCCTGGTCTCTCTCAAAGGCAGAAGCCCCAGAGAGTCAGCCCCCCTCCCCCCTGCACCCCACATCTCACAAAGGTGGCTCTTTCCTTGGTGAAGAGCTGCCAAGACCTTCCAGGGACCTGCCCGTCCCGCAGCCTGAGCCTCGCCCGTCTGGTCCCGGCTCCTCTCGGCTCCTCTGGCCAGGAATCGGCTCCGTCCCGTCTCCCTCGGGACCGTCACTGGGACCCCCTCAGAGGCCCGCGTAGACGGGCCACACAGACCCGACGCTGAGGCGGCAGACACGCAGCCTCATGTCCCTCTGCGTGTCCCCGCCGGTCAGGACAGACGCGTTGCTCGCGGGGCTGCGTCTGCAAGTGTCCGCCCGGGAGGGAGAGTCAGGGCCAGGACGTGCGGACCAGGGTTGCCAGGGCAGAGGAGTCTGCAGCCCCGCAGGGAGGGGCAGGTCGGATGGAGAAGGACCCTCCCCACGTTCACCCCGTGTCCTGACGGGAGGTGCCCTGGTCCCCTGCGTGACCTGCGTGTCTCTCTCCCCCAGGCCCAGCCCCGCGCCCCCAGGACTACACGCTGGGGAACCTCCTCCGCCTGGGCGTGGCCGCCTTCCTCCTGCTGGCCCTGGGGGTCAGAAATGAAATTACAAATAATGCAGCCCCTCTGCCAACGCGTTCATAGCACGACTCATCACGACAGTGACGGCAGCTCCAGGCCCTCAGATGGCGAGAAGGGATGCAAGGAAACGCACCAAACCGGCAACTGTCCCCAGCTAGCACTTGTGCCCAAGGTGCGAACGGAGCACTCACGGCAGACGAAGGGTCAAAGGGGCAGAGGCAGGAGCATGCGATGAGGCAGAGCTTTGGGCGATGAGATGGACAGAGGGGCTGAGAATCCGGGAAGTCAGGGAGGAAGTGGGTGGAGAAGCTCTGTGCACTAGGCCAGGAATGGGGGGCGGCTGCCTTGTGATCAGCACCAGATTACAACATCCCCCAGTTTTCTGCTCCCCTTGGTCTTCCTGTGAGGGCCCTGCTGGCACCCCAAGTCAACAAGGCTCCTGGAAGAGCCCCCAGCCCCTCCGCCTCATACCTCACATGAAGGAACACCCAGCCCACCCGCCCTCCTTCCAGGCCTGGCCCAGCCACAGCCACAGCTGGGGTTCAGGCACCCCCACCTCAGCCTCCACCTGGGCCTCCTGCTGCAGGGCCCACTTCTTCTTGAGGTGCTTTTTCTCGTCGGCAGCAAATTTATCTACTGCCGGTGATCCCTGCACAAGCCCTCACAGGCCTCTTCCTTCTCCAGTAAGATCCAAGAATCTCATCTGTTGTTGCTTGTGGCTGATGGTCCAGCTGAGTGAGTCAGAACAGCCCCAGGAAAGCAGCTCCTCGAACAACCCACACTGACCCCAGGCGGCCCCATCCCTGCTTCCTGCCATCACCCCACTTGGGCATCTCAGGGGCTGCTCTCCGAGTATTTCACCACTGCAGTGACTTTCCACCACACAGACCATGAAAAGGAGATTCTTCTTGCCTTCCCCCCCACACAGCTTCAAGGGTTTGTGTTGTAGGATTCGTACAGGGGTTACGTGAAAATTCTCATGAACCATCCAGGATACTGATGGCTCGTGATTAGGGTTGGAGTAATGTTGGGATTCTATCACTCTGTCATCCCCACGACATCCGACGTCCATTCTCTTCACGGGAGGCCTTCTCCACCAGCCATCAGCTCGCTAGCACCGCAACTTAAGATGACCTGTTACCTGAAAGACACAATCCAGGTGTGCTCCCAGGGAGGCCAGCCCTGTGAGAGCAGGCCCAGCCACCTGATGGCCCAGGTCTTAGGATGCTCCGCTTCTTGGCAGAGGATGCTGTCCCCCCCCCACACCTGCGCGGACCCTGTCTGCTCCTGGTCTCCCCTTCTCTTGAAGGTCCCGCACCCCGTGACTCAGATGCTGGATGTCCGGGTATCACTCATGCTCACTGCCCTCGCTTTTCCTGCCAATTATCAACCATACGCCCATGTTTCTGTCGTCATAACCAGAGGTGGTGAGTCTAGGGAAGGGGCCGCCAGCCTCCCCAGGGACTCTCTGAACACGTCACTGCTCAGGGACGTTGGAAGTCTGGGGAAGGAATCAAAGACGAAAACTTGCATCTAGAGAAGCTCCGGAGAGGAAGAGCTTTCCAACTCCACGCAGCGTCTGTAAAGGCTGAAGGAGGCCAGGGCACTCGCCACTGTACTCACAGGGTGGCGGCATCTGAAAATATACTTAAAAAATGGGAAGCAACACATGCAATTTGCAGCAACTTGGATGGTGCTGGAAGGGATCCTGCTCAGCGAAATAAGCCAGAAAGAAAAAGAAAAATACCGGATGGTCTCACTCACAGCAGGAATCTAGAAAACTTAAATAAGGGACCAGGAAAATGAATAACTATAAGAAAGTGAAAATCAAAATCAACAAAATACTATGAACCAGAGACACTGTAAGGGGGGTGGGGGGAGGGGAGGGGAGGGATTGGGGTCAAAATAAGGGGGTTGCAATTGTATGGGGAATATAAAAATAAAATTTAAAAAAAGGGTAAGCAATGGGCAGAAGGAAATTAGAACTGAAAGTGATCTGACTCCAGACCCCGCCCAGCGTCCTTGGCTTCCTCCTCTGGGTCTGGGTTGCCTGCTGGGCCTGGGTTTGCCAAAAAGGGGAAGGAGAGCCTGTGGGGCCTTGGGGAGACTCACAGATCCCCGGTTGCCTGTCCTCAGGGAAAGAAGAGAGAGACCCTGCAGAGGGTTGCTCCCTACCTGTGAGGGCCCAGGAGAGGAACCCTGCCTGTCATTCGGATGGAGAAGTAGTCAAGACCCCTGATCTGTCTGCCCTGCTGGGCTCACATCCTCTGCACCGCTGAGGGCCATGGGAGGCAGCACCCCAACCCCCGCCCTCATGGCCCTTCTCTGCCTGGGTGAGCTTCAGAGAATGAGGAGGGTTGGGTCCCCTCTCCCAGGTCTGAGACCCCAAGACTCGGGGGCTTCGTGGGGGCAGCACGCTGGGGAGGGGAGACGTACTCAGCCCTGGATCTGAGCAGCCCTCAGGGCCCAGCCAGGCCTGAGTTCCCCTGTGGGGGGGGGATGCATTTCATAGGCCTCTCTTCCAGGACTGTGTTGGGGCCCAAAGGACCAGGTCCAGGCAGGTGAGTGCTCCCCACGCCTCCTGCCTCAGCCCAGGGCCCCCGGACAGTGGGGGGAGCACAGTGGTGTGGGTGATGGGACCTGCCTGGAGGGGCTGAGTGACGGCTGGGGAAACTGAGGGAGAAGCAGCCCGACACTCACCGGACTCCTTTGCAGGGACCCTCCCCAAACCCGCCATCTGGGCCGACCCAGGCCCCATGATCCCCGTGGGGAGCCCTGTGACCCTCTGGTGTCAGGGGTCTCAGCAGGCGCAGGTCTACCATCTGTACAAAGAGAGGGTCTCTGGAGCCGTGGAGACGGAGCGCCCACACAGCTCCAGCGACAGGGTCGGCTTCCACAGGGAACACACAAGTGCGCACGATGCGGGCCGATACCAGTGCGCCTATAACAGCTCCAGCGCCTCCTCCGAGAGGAGTGACCCCCTCGCCCTGGTGGTGACCGGTAAGTGGGGAACTGGGTCCCCTCCCGCTGGGGCTCCCCCTCACGGGCAGAGGGAAGAAGAGCGGGCTCAGCGGACCTCACCCTCGCTGTCCTCACTGGGTATTGGGGTGATGGTCCCCCTCGAACACACACTCTCCTCCCTCAGGAGCGGGGACCCCACCCTCCCTCTCAGCCCAGCCCAGCCCTGTGGTGGCCGCAGGAGGGAACGTGACCCTCGCCTGCAGCTCACAGAACGTATCCGGCACTTTCCATCTGCTGAAGGAGGGAGACTCAGACCCGCCCCGACAAAGAAACTCAAGTTTTCTCCAGGGGAGACACCAGGCCCTCTTCCCCGTGGGCCCCTCGAGCCCCTCCCACGGGGGCACCTACAGATGTTACTATAATCCCCCCTCCTACCCCCTCATGTGGTCCGCGCCCAGCGCCCCTCTGCGTCTCCAGGTCACAGGTGAGGCTGCACCTCTTGTCACGTCCCTCCGGGCCCAGGGACTGGCTCAGCCCGTGTCCCGGGGAGCTGGGGGTGACATGGGGCCAGTGACGTGGACTCCTGGGTCCAGATCACAGCGCAGGGGCGTGGGAGGGACAGTGAGAACTCACCGCTGCCCAGTGGGCAATGCGGGGTGACCCTCGGGGCCACTGTCCCCGTGTCCCCAGGAGCGTACGGGGAGCCCTCCCTGTCGGCGCAGCCGGGCCCCCTGGTGCCGTCTGGACACAGCCTGACCCTGCGGTGCGGCTCGGGGGCCGGCTTTGGCAGGTTCGCTCTGACCAAGGACGAGGGGCGCACGGGCCCCCAGCGTCTGGACGGGCAGCACAGCCCCGACTTCCCCCTGGGCCCTGTCGCCCGCACCCACGGGGGCCGGTACAGGTGCTACGGGGGACACAACCTCTCCCACGTGTGGTCGGCCCCCAGCGCCCCCCTGGACATCCTGATCGCAGGTGAGGAGCCGCCCTGGGTCCTGAAGGGCTGTTGAGGGTCCGGGCCCAGGTCACCTTGGGGGTGATGTGTCCAGGGGGAGGGTCCTGGCAGAGGCCGAGATGGACAGTGGTCGAGGGAGAGCGAGCGAGAAAGGGGGTGAGGGGCACAGACATAGAGAGACCCGCACAGGAGTGGAGGACCGGGCGTCCCAGAGGCCCCTGAGCAGGACAGGGGCCCTTGGCGCAGGGTCAGGGGTGTGGGGTTGGGGGGGTCTCTAACGCCAAACCTCCCCCAGGAATGGACACGAAACCCTCCCTCTCAGCCCAGCCCGGGCCCACCGTGTCCCCGGGGGAGAACGTGACCCTGCAGTGTCGCTCTGACGCCCGCTCGGACACCTTCTACCTCTCCAAGGAGGGGTCGCCTGCGTCCCCCCAGCGCCTGCGTCTGCAGGACACAGCTGCCCCCTCTCAGGCCCTCTTCACCTTCAGGGCTGTGACCTCAGCCCACGGGGGCACCTACAGGTGCTACAGCTCACACAGCGCCTCCCCCTTCCTGCTGTCACACCCCAGTGACCCCCTGCGGCTCCAGGTCTCAGGTGAGGAGCCCCCACCCCATGTCCGTGGAGGGTCCAGACCCACAGTCTCAGCCTTTTCCAGTAGCCTCTGGAGCTTTGGAAGGAGACGCATCTGGGAGGGGAACCCCGGGTCATGGAGCCACAGAGGGTGGGAACGACAGTGACTCTCACCCCCTCCTGCCTTACACCCACCCCCCAGGGGCTGGTATGTGCAGGGGGAGAGGACTAGGGAGAGGAGCAGCCACAGAGGAGGGAGTAGAGGCAGGAGACTCAGAGCCCCGCCCTGTCCTGTCCCTGTCCAGCGTCATGAGTTTGAAGCCCCGCACCCTCGGGACAAACTCACGCTGTGGGCAGCAGAGGCCTCTCGGCACAAGGAGACAGGATGAGTGACCCTATCCCAGGCGGGGTCCCAGCTTCTCCTGTTCAC
This sequence comes from Talpa europaea, assembly GCF_964194135.1. Lineage (NCBI taxonomy): Eukaryota > Metazoa > Chordata > Mammalia > Eulipotyphla > Talpidae > Talpa > Talpa europaea. The sequence continues at coordinate 50,555,404 of NC_140084.1, forward strand.
ATTCCCTCTCACAGAAGGGTGTTCCCACACAGACTGGGCATGGAGGTGGCACTTTATGGAGGGTGTGACGCATCATTATTGGGGTCACGGTGCCTGCTGGGGGCTGTGGAGGACCCGACAACAGCCCAGCTGACATGGGACAGCGCAGGTGTGTCAGCGCTATTTGGTGCTGAGCCTGGAGCCCCGGCCCCATGACGTGTGGATCGACCCACGTGGGAGCAGGAGGGGCTCACTCAGGTCAGGGGCTGTGGTCGCCCCAGGAGGCATGAGCGGAGCAGGAATTGGCTGAACCTTCTGGCACTGAGCTCGTTGTTAAAACTTATCCATATCGGGAATCATTGTCCTCTCATCCAAGTCAAGTGCATCCTGGATGTCTAGACTCAGTAAGCTCTGAATTTCCAAGTCTGTGACTTCCTGTGAAAGTAGGAAGTAGACCCCATCCGGGGTCTTCGGTTCACTGCAGTCACGTCCCGTTTCTAGGAACAGTGGTTGTCATTGTCAGGGGGAGGAGCAAGCAGGGCTCCCCCTGGATTTCCATGTGACCAGTTGCAGCCAGATCAGCTCCCCTCCAGCCATCCTCCATGAGTCCTGCTCGGGGTCAGGACCCACCTCAGTGTTCCCGGGTGTTTCTCGCTATTCCTGTTGCCAGTTACCAGCTTGTCAGATTTGTCAGGCAGACACCGGGGTGTGGTGTGTTGTGCTCTGACCTCTGTGTGTCTTTCTCCCCAGGCCCAGCCCGGCCCCCCGGGGACTACACGCTGGGGAACCTCATCCGCCTGGGCGTGGCCGCCTTCCTCCTGCTGGTCCTGGGGGTCCTGCTCTTGGAGGCTCTTCACAGCCACAGGAGGGCCTGAGATGTGGCAGGAGGTGGGCCCAGAGGACCCACAGGCGGACCCATGTATTTTTCTGACCTTTGAATGACTAAATGAACTGCACTGAAAATTGAAATCATCAAACAAAATCAACTCTAGTCCAGCATATTTCTCTCTTCGGTTATTCAAAGACGTATGGAAGATAAACCCGAAACTTTTTAAAAGAATTAGCCCACTTCTTTAAGCTTTGTGCTTAGATTTTGTACAGGTCTATGTGCTTGGACTCTGTACAAGTTCGGTTACTCCATGAAAGGTCTGTCTGCTTTTCCCCGTCACCCAGCGGCCCTTTGCAGAGGCAAACTCCACGGTGGCTTCTTATTCTCACAGATAAATCAAGGATCACGGGGCAGAGGCATCTAGAATCCAGGAGGACGTTCTTGAGGACCCTCTCCCTCCCCTGTTTTTCACACACGTGCTGTCCTACTATGCACTTCACTATTTTTACCTCATGAGATAGTTTACAGCAGCGTATGAAGGGGAGCTTGTGTTTCTCTTCATCCAGTCACGCTGTCAACACACTAGTTTATCTGACCACACGGTCCTCTGTGGACCGACATGCCTCATCTCATTATGATAACTTTGGGGGTGCATCTACTCTTCCCCGTGCGCACATCCCTCTCTCCCCCACCAACCACCTGAGCCAGTGCCCGCCCACGCCTCCACCCCTTCTTCCTCCCACTGTCCCTCGGGGAACCAGCACATTTTTTTCACTATGGACAAGATTTTTTTTTTTTTTTGCTGTCATTTGAGAGAGTGCGTTTTGTCTCCGTGCTTGTTCTGTCATTCTATTTCGCAGTTCAGGTGGATCTCCCGTATGACTTTCCCATCTGACTTACTCACTCAGTGCAGCGCTGCCAGTTCCATCCGTTCTGTTCCTAAAGGCGCTGCTTCATCCGCTTAATAGCTGCGTCATATGCCGCCGAGCACTTACCCGCCACGTCTGCATCCATCAGGCTGTTGACAGGAGTCACGGTGGGTCACGCCGTGGCCTTTCCAGCCAGCTGCTCTGGACTACAGAGTGCGTGAGCCTGTTTGTAGCCGTTTTTCTTTTTGGCAAATGATGGAATTTCCATTTTTACTTCCTTAAGAACCTTCCATTTGGTTCCCATGGAGGTGGCAGCTCTTGCATCCCCGTGTTCAGTCTCTGACTGTGTCTCTCCCTCAGCTCTCGGGGCTGTCCCTGGGGTCTTTACTGTGGTTCCTGCCAGGAGGGGCCTCAGACCTGGGACAAGCTTTCTGGCCTCAGCACCACACTTCGGGCTGAGCCTGGCGTTTACTGCGATATTTGGAGTTTTATTAGAAACTATTATTTGAATCTTTCTCTCTCCCCCCCCCCACTCCAATTCCATTTAAAATCCTTCACACTAAAGAAATAAACGAAAATTGCCTATCTAGGCATCTGCCCATCTTGGATTGGGGTGTATATTAGGGATTAGCCCCTGACATATGATATGGGAACTATCGTCCACCATTCTGCAGGCTCCTCTTTATCTCTGTGATTCACTTTGAGGTTCAGAAAGTTTCTGGTTTACTTCGTCCTGCTGGTTTATCTGCTCCCCTTGCCCTTGCTGCTGGGCTGTGTCCCTGGGGCCGGCTCTGGGCTGTCCTGGAGGGTGTTGCCGTGTGTACTTTGAAGTGTTTTATGGTTTCGGTTCTTACATCTTTAATCCACTTTCAATATATTATTGTGTATAGATTCATCTTACAGATGTTTTTCCTCGTCAAACAAACCCACACTTGGTCATAGGCCAATAAGAAAACTTAAAGGTGACCAAGAGACAAAAATCAGCCTCCAATCTAGCAAATAAACAATGAGGTAACACTGACAAATGGGAAAGTAATCTGACCATGAATGTTCTAGGTTCACTCGGTGAGTGGGTTGTAGACAAACAATGATTTAAAGGACAATTTCCCTAAACTGCTCAGGTTCTAACCCCTGTCCCATAAATTTTAGGCCCCATTCCCAGGAAGGGAGGGGCGTCAGCCCCAGGGGGCAGGAGTGACTTCCCCAGGATGGTGAGGGTGGAGGCTGCTGCAAGAAAAAGAAGCCATGAGGGACTGTGAACAGAGAAGCCACACTCAGGCAGGAGAGGCCCGGTCTCCCCTGAGTCCCTGAATGTCCCCCTGGGCAGTCGTCCGTGACCTGGCCTGACACTCAGGTGGATGGTAACGAGGGCCTCATGACCTCAGCTCTGCAGGCAGCAGGGTCCCTCCCTGAGCAACTCCAGGGACTGGGGACCCTGTCCAGGGTGAGACCACAGGATGTGCTGATGGACGGGCAGAGGGTGAGGACACCCAGGGGAGGCTCTGAGGGAGGACGTGCCCTGGGTCTCCCTTCCCAGGAAGGGCCATCTCAGGAGGCACCAGTTCTATTTGCTGTTCCCATGAACCAGAGCTGGGCCCTGAGGACAGTTCTGTAACAGGGTGGTCCCCAGGAAAGGGGAAGGTTCCAGGTTTTCTGCCCCACCCAAGGGAGGGTGGAGCTGAGCAGGGAGAGAAGAAGCTGCAGAGGAGACTGAGGAAGGAAGGAAGCAGGATGGAGCCAGAAGGAGACCTGGAGGAGGTGCATGGAGCCTAGAGACACATGAAGAAACTGCGCTTGTCTTTTGATCGTAGATGGGGTGACACAGATGTGGGTGAGACCTGTGGGGAGGTGACAGTGGCAGCTTTTATCTTGATTTTGCTCTTTTCCTTCCGGATTGTCTGGTTGTTTCTGACCCTTTTCTGTGGGTCCCCATGGAAGATGCTTTAGACATGTGGCAGGCTTTGGAGCCTTGCTCTGGGCCAATCTCATTTGGATGGAGTTTTCCCACGAGGGGATGGGCAACTTTGGGTGCTTGACTTAGAAACTAAATACTTTGCCTTTCCTGTATTGTTTCCAAATTGTATTAAAGTTCCTTCCTATTAAAAGTCTCATATGTTTTGTGTTGATGCAGCGGATGGCAGAACCTATTTAGAGCAGGCAGGTTTGCGGGGTCTGGAGTGCCCCTCTCCCTGTCCTGTAACAGATTTGGCGCCCAACGTGATTTAGGACAGAGCCATCTGTGATTAGTCAGCCCCATGGGGAACTTGGGCTTCCCTTGGCACTGGCTACCATAAGTGCAAATGTGATTTTTGGTTTCTCTGGTGTGTTTGTATCATATGTAAATTTGCTGTTGAAAAACTGGCTTGAGGGCCTCCCTGGTGGCCCAGCAGTTGAGCGCTGGGTTGCGAAGCTGCCCGCGGCCTCTGTGGCGCCGGTTCAATCCCCAACTGCTCCCCGGCCACCGGAGGAGGGTCCCACATGGCGCGCAGACCTCTCCTGCCGCCCGCTGCTCCCCTCAGCAGTGTCCTTCGGTCCTTCTGCCTGCTCTGCTCCCCGATCTGGCTCTGGTGAATCCCCTCACCCTCCCGAGCTTCTGACTGTACCCAGTGCTTGTATAAACAAAAACAAACAAACAATAAACCAATAAATAAATAAATAAAAAGAAAAACTGGCTTGGGCTTTGTGAAGATCTGTGTGTCTCTATGTAATTTGTTTGTAGTGACTTGCTAAGACATTTGATTTTGTGGAAATTGTTCTGTGCAACAGTTTTACTCAAGATTAGGCTGTACGTTGGACCATGTGGCCAGATCAAAGATGGTATCTGAGACCACTTGGCAGGCTCTTGTAAAATTCAGAGGTTCTTGTTGCTAGGACTTTGGAACTTTTTTTTCTTTCTTTTTGTAATCTCTGCTGTCTCATTAGCATTTCTAAAGGCAATAATGATTCTTCAGTGACATGTTGCTTTGTCTTTGACTACTTCCTGACCTCTGCCTGAGGGATTTTGCAAGTCAACTGTGGAGCAGTGGTGTTTAAATTAGCAAATGTATGCCTGGGTGTTAACAAAAGTTAACACCAAGTGCTGGTAGCCTTGATGGATTCTTGGAGATAACTTGAATTTTTCCAAAGTCTGTATCAGAAAAATTAACAAGATTTTGTCTGAGTATGAAAGGATTTGCTGCTGTGGATTTTGTCTACACAATTTGTTTTGGGCATGTTTGCCATTTTGAATCCTGGATTTGTTCAATCACTAGTGTAAGACAAGATTCTAAGTTTCTGCTTCCTACTGAGGAAGGTCTGTTGTGGAAAGCACTCTTTAGGGTGCATCGTGTAACTGTACCAGGCTTTCATGCCTGTGTTGTTGTTGTCACTCCCTAGTGTGGGGGAGGTGTCATCTGTGCTTAGATGTTGAATCTGCTCTTTCAGCTTCTGTCCCAGAGTGGCTAACAGAAGTAAGGAGATGACTTCTTTTAATTGAAAGTTAATTACTGATATTTTGATTTTGCTTTTTCAGATTCTATTCCAGGAAACCCACGGGCTGCCTACTTGGTGACTAACATGAGATGACTCCTTTGACTTAAAAGTGAACTGTTACTTTTGCTATTTCAGTTGCTGTGCAGTATACCCCAGGGTTGACTTCTAATAAAAAGTCTTCAACACTAAAAACCCTAACGTGATAAACAAGGTCATGTAACTCTTGTGATTAATAAAACTTTTCCTTCCTATTTCCAAAGTCTTAGGTTTGTAGGATGACAACTGGAAACTGTTTTCTGCCAGCAACACTCCACATTTTTTTTTGGACTTTGGCCTTTTTTTCTGACCCTATGGAGTAAACCTGCAGTTACATAAGATATTCCATGTGGCATAACTAAAAAAAACTGTCATTGTCTATATGTCGTATGTCTGTATGTCCTTCTGTCTGTCTTGGCCTCGAGAGCTTGAAAAATTGGTAGACATGGTGCCCATAGACGTTGAAAAAAAAGTCTCCAGTTATGAGAAAAACACAAAGGTGATGGTTTCATTGTTAACATTGAACTATTGAACTAAGCCGGTGCCTTCATAGAGATTGAACATTGTTGTTTCTGTTATTTTTCCTGATATTTATGGCAAAGCTGCCCAGAAATCTAAATTCAAGCACAAATTTGGTAGCCTGTCATTTGGCTGATGCAAGGAAATTTTGTGGAACTGTAACAGGGTGGTCCCCAGGAAAGGGGGAGGTTCCCTGCCCCACCCAAGGGAGGGTGGAGCTGAGCAGGAAGAAGAGAAGCTGCAGAAGAGACTGAGGAAGGAAGCAGGATGGAGCCAGGAGACCTGGAGGAGGCGCATGGAGCCTAGAGACACTTAAAGAAACTGCGCTTGTCTTTTGGTCGTGGACTGGGTGACACAGATGTGGGGGAGACCAGTGGGGAGGTGACAATGGCAGCTTTTATCTTGATGTTGATTTTGCTCTTTTCCTTCCGGGCTTGTCCGGTTGTTTGTGACCCTTTTCTGTGGGTCCCCACTGGAAGATGCTTTAGACTTGTAGCAGGCTTTGGGGCCTTGTTCTGGGCCGATCCCATTTGGATGGAGTTTTACCCACGAGGGGATGGGTCACTTTGGGTGCTTCATTTAGAAACTAGACTCTTTGCCTTACCTGTATTGTTTCCTAGTTTTATTAAAGTTCCTTCCCATTAAAGTCTCCCATGTTTTGTGTTGATGCGGCGGATGGCAGAACCCATTTAGAATAGGCAGGTTTGCGGGGGTTTGGGCTGCCCCTCTCCCTGCCCTATAACAGATTTGGCGACCACGAAGATTTAGGACAGAACCATCCGTGGTTAGTCAGCCCCATGAGGAAATTGGGCTTCCCTATGGCACTGGCTACCATAAGCGCAAATGTGATTTTTGGTTTCTCCAGTGTGTTTCTTTCATATGTCGATTTGCTGTTGAAAAACTGGCTTGGGCTTTGTGAAGATTCTGTGTGTTTGTGTGTAATTTGTTTGTAGTGACTTGCTAAGAGATTTTAATTTGTGGAAATTGTTCTGTGCCAGTTTTACTCAAAAGATTAGGCAGTACATTGGACCATGTGGCCAGATCAAAGATGGCGTCTGAGGCCACTTGGAACTTTTTTTTTTTCTTTCTTTTTGTAATCTCTGCTGTCTCATTAGCATTTCTAAAGGTAATAATGGTTCTTCAGTGGTATGTTGCTTTGTCTTTGGCTACTTCCTGCTCTCTGCCTGATGGATTTTGCAAGCCAATTGTGGAGCAGTGGTGTTTAAATTAGCAAATGTATGCCTGGGTGTTAAGGAAAGAGTAGCCTTAAGCAGTAACTGGTAATTGCTGGTATCCTTGATGGATTCTTGGAGATAACTTGAATATTTGCAAAGTCTGGATCAGAAAAATTAACAAGATTTTGTCTGAGTCTGAAAGGATTTGCTACTGTGAATTTTGTCTACACAATTTGTTTTGGGCATGTTTGCCATTTTGAATACTGGATTTGTTCAACTGCTGGTGTAAGACAAGATTCTAAGTTTGTGCTTCCTACTGAGGAAGGTCTGTTATGGAAATCACTCTTTAGGGTGCATCCTGTAACTGTACCAGGTTTTCATACCTGTGTTGTTGTTGTCCCTCCCTAGTGTGGGGGAGGTGTCATCTGTGCTTAGATGTTGAATCTGCTCTTTCAGCTTCTGTCCCAGAGTGGCTAACAGAAGGAAGGAGATGACTCCTTTTAATTGAAAGTTAATTACTGATATTTTGATTTTGCTTTTTCAGGTTCTATTCCAGGAAACCCAAGGAGAGCCTGCTTGGTGGCTAACAAAGAGATGACTCCTTTTGCTTAAAAGTTAACTTTTATTCTTTCAGTTGCTGTACAGAATGCCCCAGGTTTGACTTCTGGTGGAAAGTCTTCAACACTGAAAACCCTGGGGTGGTGGACAGGGTCGTGTAACCCTTGTGATTGGTGGAACTTTTCCTTCCTGTTTCCAAAGTCTTGGGTTTGTGGGATGGCGGCCGGAGGTTTTTCTGCCAGCGGCGCTCCGCATTTTTTTTGGACTTTGACGTTTTTTTTCTGAGCCTGTGGAGTGGAGCTGCAGTTGCATGGCATTCTGCGTGGCATAGCTAGGAGGACTGTCTTTGTCTATATGTTGTATGTCTGTATGTCCTTCTGTCTGTCTTGACCTCCAGTGATCGACAAATGGGTATACATGGTGCCCATAGACGTTGGAAAAAAAAAAAAGTCTCCAGTTATGAGAAAAACTAAAGGTTATGGTTTGATTGTCAACATTGTGCTCCTGAACTAAGCCGGTGCCTTCATAGAGATTGAATATTGTTGTTTCTGTTACTTTTCTGATATTTATGGCAAAGCTTCCCAGAAATCTAAATTCAAGTACAAATTTGGTGGCCTGTCATTTGGCTGATGCAAGGAAATTTTGTGGAACCTCAGTAGAGCTCCTGAGACACTCCACAAAGTTTCTCCTTTTCCTCCTGGGAAGACATTACATGAATTTGTTCTATTTGGCTTTTCCCTAATGAAGTAAAACTGGAAGGGAAGCATTGTCACTTGGGAAAATGGTAAAACTTTGGTATGTACAAAATGTTAACAGTAGTATCTGGTATGTATGTAAATTGTCATGGTGATTGTCACCTTGTAATATTGTATAATTCAATTGTTTCACACCTACAGAAATTGTTTCTGGAAATTTAGGGAGAAAAGGTCTCAACAGATTCCTATCGATGGAACTGTTGAGAGTAAAAAACTTTCCTACAAAGGACTGAATAGACCTGGAAATACACCTGACATTTACTAAGGTTTCTTTGACATAATACTGGAAATTTTTTTATGCATTCTGTCCTGAATCCACGAAGATTTTGTTTTGTTTTGTTTTGTTTTGAGTAACCAGGATCTGCAGAAAGGTTGCAATTTTTTTTCCCAGCAAAGCTACCTTGTCACATTTTCTCTCCCCTTGATACCAACACAGCATACAAATAGTGGTAGTAATTTTGCTACTTATCTTAGAGTCTGTTTTTGCATAACTTCCATAGGGATTTTGCCTGTTTTAACAAAAATTGGACGTGAGTTTGATTGTGTGGCTTTGTGTGGAGTTCTTCCAAAAAGTTGAAAAAGAGCTGAACCAAGAAGAGGAGAACCTGTTTGCCTTGCTTGTAGGGTTCCAGAGACCTCCAGAGAAGGTGAGGAAGCCGCCTCCATTGGCAGGACTGGACAACCCGGCCAACAAAAATGCCCAGGTACCCTCGAGAAGAGGAAAGCCCAGGTGGAGTCTGATGAGACCAACTTTATACCTGAAGCCTACATCGACTGGATGCCACCGGTTCGCTCTGATCCTATGTGGAGTATTTCAACAAAACCAGCTAAAAATTGCTGTTAGTTATTTTCTGCCCTGTGATTTTATGCAAAAATAGGAAAAATGGTTTAAAAGTAAATTTAATTTGCAAACTTTTGCTATGCTGTTAAAGTTTGGGATCAAGGTTGAGAGAATTCGTTTTTGCATAAGTTGAACCATTTTAAATTTTTTTCCCTGTGATTGTGATATATTTGCTATCTTGTTTTAGCCAATGCTCCAATTTTTTTTTCTTTTGGCTTGGATAATGGACTATTTTTAAGTAATGAAACTGTCATACTGGACATTCATGGACAATGCTGCTGACTAATTGTTGCTTCTCTTACACACATTGTAACCCTGAAAAAAGACTGTCTCCTAAGATTACACCATGAGATCTGTGCCACCATAGATATGGTGGAATAAAAATTAAAAGGGGGGATTGTAACAGGGTGGTCCCCAGGAAAGGGGGAGGTTCCCTGCCCCACCCAAGGGAGGGTGGAGCTGAGCAGGAAGAGGAGAAGCTGCAGAAGAGACTGAGGAAGGAAGCAGGATGGAGCCAGGAGACCTGGAGGAGGCGCATGGAGCCTCGAGACACGTGAAGAAACTGCGCTTGTCTTTTGGTCGTGGACGGGGTGACACAGATGTGGGGGAGACCCGTGGGGAGGTGACCATGGCAGCTTTTATCTTGATGTTGATTTTGCTCTTTTCCTTCCGGGCTTGTCCGGTTGTTTGTGACCCTTTTCTGTGGGTCCCCACTGGAAGATGCTTTAGACTTGTAGCAGGCTTTGAGGCCTTGTTCTGGGCCGATCCCATTTGGATGGAGTTTTACCCACGAGGGGACGGGTAACTTTGGGTGCTTCATTTAGAAACTAGATTCTTTGCCTTTCCTGTCTTGTTTCCTAGTTGTATGGAAGTTCCTTCCCATTAAATGTCTCATATGCTTTGTGTTGATGCGGCGGAGGGCAGAACCCATTTAGAATAGGCAGGTTTACAGGGTTTGGGCTGCCCCTCTCCCTGCCCTGTAACTGTTCCTCTTCCTGTGGGAGATGACTTGACAACCCGTGACAGGAAGGACCAGCGTTCAGTGTCCCCACTCTGTGTGTCCCTCCTGCCGGCACCCTGGACCCTCCATCTGCACAGCCAGCTCACAGAGAGGACGCCATGACCCCCAGCCTCACGGCCCTGCTCTGCCTGGGTGAGTGTGAGGAGGGAGGGGCGCCCTGGTCTGGAGGGACCCCACGGCCAGGCCTGGTCTGTCAGGGGACCCAGGACTCGGGAGGCTCCGGGAGGAGGCTCTGTCAGGACTCGGGGCAGGCCTCTCACTGGACTCTCTTCCAGGGCTGAGTGTGGGCCCCGGGACCCCAGAGCAGGCAGGTGAGTCTGTGCCCAGGTGTCCCGGGTCCCACCCCCTTACTGGGGAGGGGCCACCCCTGGGCAGCTAGGATGGAGACAGCAGTTCTGGGGTGATGGAGGGGACATCTAGGGTGATGGGTGGAGAACAGCAGGACCAGGGTGATGGAGGGGACGTCTGGGAGGGGCTGGGCTGGGGGCTGGGCACTGGGGTGGGGATGCCTGTGACCAGCCTCTGATTCCTTCCAGGGGCCCTGCCCAAACCCACCCTCTGGGCTGAGCCAGGCTCTGTGATCCCCTGGGGGGAACCTGTGACCATCTGGTGTCAGGGGACCCTGGGCGCCCAGGAGTTCCGTCTGTATAAAGAGGGAAGCTCAGTGCCCTGGGACAGAGGGACCCCACTGATTCCCGGGGACAAGGCCCCATTCCGCATCCCACACCTGACAGTGGACTATGCAGGGAGATATCACTGTGATTATGGCAGCCACGCTGGCTGGTCAGAGCATAGTGACCCCCTGAAGCTGGTGATGGTGACAGGTGAGAGCACACTCAGGGGTCCAGCCTCAGTCTCTGCCCTCAGGGAGGGGGCCTATGTCGGGGTTTGCTGCCCTCACAGGCCAGCCCTGGGGGATATGGTGGGAGTGTCCCCATTTAACACACTGTCTCCTCCTCTGCTAGGATCTTACCACAAACCCAGCCTCTCAGCCCTGCCGAGCCCCATGGTGACCTCAGGAGGGAACGTGACCCTCCAGTGTGGCTCATGGCAGGGATTTGACAGGTTCCATCTGAGTGAGGAAGGAGAACACAATTCCTCCTGGACCCTGGACTCACAGGAACTCCCCAATGGGCAGTTCCAGGCCCTGTTTCCTGTGGGCCCTGTGACCCCCAATCACAGGTGGCTGCTCAGGTGCTATGGCTACTACAACAGCACCCCCCAGGTGTGGTCACTCCCCAGTGAGCCCCTGGAGCTCCTGGTCTCAGGTGAGGCTCTCCCCTGTCCTCCCTGCCGGGCACTCAGGTCCTGTCCTCGGGACTTTGAGACACTAATAACAGAGGCCCCGGGGGCTCCACAGAGGTGGGCGCAGCCCAGGAGAGGTTGGGAGATACGGGACAAGGGAAGAGGAGGAGCAGGTGATTCTCCGCGGTCTGTCCTGACCCCTGGTTTCTTTCAAAGGCAGAAGCCCGAGATATTCAGGCCCCCTATCCCCTGCACCCCACATCTCACAAAGGTGGCTCTTTCCTTGGTGAAGAGCAGCCGAGACTATCCAGGGACATGCCCCTCCCGCAGCCTGAGCCTCTCCCGTCTGGTCCCGTCTGGTCCCGGCTCCTCTCGGCTCCTCTGGCCAGGAATCGGCTCCGTCCCGTCTCCCTCGGGACCGTCACTGGGACCCCCTCAGAGGCCCGCGTAGACGGGCCACACAGACCCGACGCTGAGGCGGCAGACACGCAGCCTCATGTCCCTCTCGTGTCCCCGCCGGTCAGGACAGACGCGTTGCTCGTGGGGCTGCGGCTGCGAGTGTCCGCCCGGGAGGGAGAGTCAGGGCCAGGACGCGCGGACCAGGGTTGCCAGGGCAGAGGAGGCTGCAGCCCCGCAGGGAGGGGCTGGTCGGATGGAGAAGGACCCTCCCCACGTTCACCCTGTGTCCTGACGGGAGGTGCCCTGGTCCCCTGTGTGACCTGCGTGTCTCTCTCCCCCAGGCCCAGCCCGGCCCCCCGGGGACTACACGCTGGGGAACTTCATCCGCCTGGGCGTGGCCGCCTTCCTCCTGATGGCCCTGGGGGTCCTGCTCTTGGAGGCTCTTCACAGCCGCAGGAGGACCCGAGACGCGGCGGGAGCGGGGCCCGGGAGGGGACAAGGCCCCGGCCAGAGCCCATGAGCCTGGAGGTGACTGTGCCCGGAGGCCAGAAGCTGGTCTGGGCAGCGCCGGGACTGTCTGCGGGTCCCTGGGAGGTGGAGGGTCCTTGCTGTGAGCAGGTGAAGGTCTGGACCCTCCTGTCATTAAACGCGAGACTCCCCTCCCCACCACGCGCGTCAGCTCCATGGCTCCCCTCCTGTCCTGTTCTGTGAATCGGCCTCGTCCCACCCGGAAGGCTGGGGCCACGCCCCACACACAGTAGGGCTCAGTGCGCCTTCCTGGGACTCAGTTTCTCCCTCTCTAGTCACCACACGCCGTGATGCCGTAGTGGAGTCTCCATCTCTTCAGCTCTGACCCCAAAGGCCGCTGAGAGTCCCTTGGGGCGGCCGAGGACAGCGGGCCTGGGCGCTACTCAGTCACCAAGTGCCCTGCTGCTGGGCCCGGGGCAGAGGGCTCTGCGACCTTGAGGTGGCCAAGCTCAACCCCTGCTCACACCTGCCAAGAGAGAGGATGGAGGTGCAGCAGGTCCTGGGTGATTTCGATGTCTCCCACGAACTCAGGGTGGTGTGAACGGCGCCCAACGGGCTACCTCTGCTATGAGTGTGTTCGCCGTCAAAGAAGAAAAGAAAATCAAATATGGGCGAGGATGAGGGGAAGGGTGAGCCCACCTGGAAATGGAGCCCCTGTGGGGTGAGCTCAGGTCCCTCCAGACTTCCATGCAGTCAGTGACCCAAGACTCTCGCTTCCCGGGCAGGCTCGGTGACGCCGTGTTTTTCGTCTCTAGCGCGCTGCGTGCCGCTCCCTGACGCTCCGAGCCGGGGGAGAGCCCCGAGCAGCCACACACGTGTCCAGCAGACGTCGCCTCGTGTGACGACTCCCACTGCCGTAAGGCCAAGAGAAAGGAATCGCAAAAAAAAGAAGAGGAAAGAAAAATGCAAAAAGTCATTTTTCTTTTCTAAATAAGTTATACTTTAAATCTGTATTATTTTATTTGTGAGCTCCGCTTTATTGCCTAAGGACAGTCCGGCGCGCCCCTTCAGAGTCCGTCCCGGCAGACAGGAGGACGGGGCCCGGGCGCCGGAAGGGGCGACGGCAAACACCCAAAGGAGGCCCCGTGACTGCCCAGCGACTGCGTCGGCCACGCTGGGACAGCATCCGCGCACCCCAGAGGGTCGGGTCGGGGGGAGGCGGGAGGATGCGACGAGGCAGAGCCCTGGACGATGAGACGGACAGAGGAGCTGAGACTCCGGGAAGTCAGGGAGGAAGGGGGTGGAGAAGCTCCGCGCACCAGGCCGGGAGGGACGGCTGCTCTGTGGTCAGCACCAGCTTCCAACATCCGCCAACCCCCTTTTCTCATCCAGTCTCCTCCTGTGAGGGCCCCCTTGGCACCCCAGGTCGGCAAGGCACCTGCAAGAGCCCCATCCCTGCCCCCTCCCAGCTCACATGCCAGGAGCACCCAGCCCGCCCGCCCGCCCTCCTTCCAGGCCTGGCCCACCCCGCAGCCACAGCCGGGGTTCAGGCACCCCCTCCTCAGTCTTGTTTCCTATGACAGGGCCGTGTGCGCTGCCATGATTTCAGCCTTGTCTGCTGTGGGTCTCCCCTCAGAGCCTTCCTGTAGGCCCCACCGCCCCTAAATACACACAGAGTCTCCACTGCTCTTGCGCGGGTCCAATGCCCAGGTCGAGCCCAAGTCCCTGACCAAGCACTGACGGCCCCCCTCACCCCACACTCACCCCAGCCTCCACCTCAGGCACACCCTGAGCCACGACCACACTGCGGGTCCTCAGGCCGCTCCTCACTGACCCAGGCCCGTCGGCCCTTGGCCAGCAGCCGTGACGATGACGGCGAGTCCCCGCCCCGGTGTCCCGCGGGCCTGCTGCCCGGGGCAGGGATTCTGCAGGGGCTGCAGGGGGAGCCCACCGCTGCCGGCGCAGGGGCCGTTGGGTCTGTCCCTGGTACTGTCCACAGCTGTCTCCTGCTGTGCGCGCAGGGCCCGGCCTCAGCAGTAGCTCAGACTCGTCGCTGAAGATGTCTGCGTCTGGAGGGGCGCGTCTGACAACGTGTGCAGGCCGCTGACGCCAGGCCCAGGCCCTGAGCTGCAGTTCTTAGGGTCCCCAGGTTCCCTGCAGAGGACACCACTCACCCCCCTATGCCTGTCTCCCATCTAATCCTGGTCTCCCCTTCTCAGAAGGTCCCCAGGCCACCACTGGGGGGAGACGCACTTCCCACCGAGTCTCACCCTCGCGATCTTCCGTTGCCTGTGGAGTCGTCGAGTGCGGGCAGAGGGTCCCCTGCACAGACACTCTGACCACAGTTGCCACCCGCAGCTCTGGCGTCCAGGGCAGGGCCCGCAGCTACACCCCGGGTCTCCATCGGGACGCGCCAACATGGGCGATCGCCGGGAGGGACGACGTGCCCACAAGGGGCAGGACGGAAAGTGAGGCAGCACTCGCGGGGTTCTGCAAGGCAGAGTCAGACGGAGCTGAGATGGTCTCGTCTCAACGCTGCCGCCCGCTCGCCTCCGCCCTGGCCAGGGCCCTCCCAGGACAGCCTGTCAGAGGCGGGGCGTGTGGGGTCTGCTGGACCCACAACTCTCTGGGCGGCCCAAGCTCCCGTCTCCCCGTGCCCCTCAGGAAAATCAGTGGGAGGCCCCTCAAGGACGGTTCCCCTTCCTGTGAGACCGCAGATGAGGAACCCCCGCCTTGTCACATGACATAGAACTGGTCACACCTTCTGGGGGTGCCTGTCCTGCCAGGATCTGTCTGCCCTGCCGGGCTCTGTGGACTCTCATCTTCTGCACCACTGGGGGCCATGGGAGGCAGCACCCCCACCCCGATCCTCACAGCCCTTCTCTTCCTGGGTGAGCTTCAGGGGAAAATAGGGGGTGAGTCTGACCTGAGAGACACCAGGATGCAGGGGCTCTGTGAGGGCAGCTCTCTGGGGAGGGAGGATGTGCTCAGCCCCAGATCTGAGCAGCCCTCAGGGCCCAACCAGGAGCTCCCCATGGGGGGATGCATCTCACAGGCCTCTCTTCCAGGGCTGTGTCGGGGCCCACGGGAGCAGGTCCAGGCAGGTGAGTGCTCCCCACACCTCCTGCCTCAGCCCAGGGCCCCCGGACAGTGGGGGGAGCACAGTGGTGTGGGCGATGGGACCAGCCTGGAGGGGCTGAGTGACAGCTGGGGAAACAGGAAGAGGCAGCCCAACACTCACCGGACTCCTTTGCAGGGACCCTCCCCAAACCCGCCATCTGGGCCGACCCAGGCCCCGTGGTCCCCGTGGGGAGCCCTGTGACCATCTGGTGTCAGGGGTCTCAGCAGGCGCAGGTCTACCATCTGCACAGAGAGGGGGGCTCTCTACCCGAGCAGATTAAGACACTTCAGAACTTCAGGAACGGGGTCGGTTTCCTCATCGAATCCATGCATGCCGGCTGGGAGGGATCGTACTGGTGTCATTATCGAAGCCGCCATGACAGGTCAATGGGGAGCAATTACCTGGTCCTGAAAGTGACAGGTAAGAAGGAGCCGGGTGTCTTCCCTTCTCGGGCCCCTTCACCAGCAGAAGGGAAGGAGTGTGGGCTCAGGGGACCTCCCCCCTCAGTGTCTACACCCGAGACATCAGGGTGCGGGACCTCTTTCCACAGCTTCCTCCTTCTTCCTCAGGAGCGTACCCTGCACCCTCCCTCTCAGCCCAGCCCAGCCCTGTGGTGGCCGCAGGAGGGACCGTGACCCTCGCCTGCAGCTCACAGGGCACATCCGGCACTTTCTATCTGCTGAAGGAGGGAGGCGCTGACCCGCTCCAACCCAAGAGCTGGTCTTGGTACCTTCAGGGGAGACACCAGGCCCTCTTCCCCTTGAGCCCCTCGAGCCCTTCCCATGCGGGCACCTACATTTGTTACCATAATTCCTACTCCTACCCCCTCATGTGGTCCGCGCCCAGCGCCCCTCTGCGTCTCCAGGTCACAGGTGAGGCTGCACCTCTTGTCACGTCCCTCCAGGCCCAGGGACTGGCTAAGCCCGTGTCCAGGGGAGCCGGGGGTGACGTGGGGCCAGTGACGTGGACTCCTGGGTCCAGATCCCAGCGCAGGGGCGTGGGAGGGACGGTGAGAACTCACCGCTGCCCAGTGGGCAATGCGGGGTGACCCTCGGGGCCACTGTCCCCGTGTCCCCAGGAGCGTACGGGGAGCCCTCCCTGTCGGCGCAGCCGGGCCCCCTGGTGCCGTCTGGACACAACCTGACCCTGCGGTGCAGCTCGGGGGCCGGCTTTGGCAGCTTCGCTCTGACCAAGGACGAGGGGCGCACGGGCCCCCAGCGTCTGGACGGGCAGCACAGCCCCGACTTCCCCCTGGGCCCTGTCGCCCGCACCCACGGGGGCCAGTACAGGTGCTACGGGGGACACAACCTCTCCCACGTGTGGTCGGCCCCCAGCGCCCCCCTGGACATCCTGATCGCAGGTGAGGAGCCGCCCTGGGTCCCGATGGGCTGTTGAGGCCCGGGCCCAGGTCACCTTGGGGGTGATGTGTCCAGGGGGAGGGTCCTGGCAGAGGCCGAGATGGACAGTGGTCGAGGGAGAGCGAGCGAGAAAGTGGGGTGAGGGGCACAGACATAGAGAGACCCGCACAGGAGTGGAGGACCGGGCGTCCCAGAGGCCCCGGACCAGGACAGGGGCCCTCGACGCAGGGTCAAGGTTGCGGGGTTGGGGGGGTCTCTAATGCCAAACCTCCCCCCAGGAATGGACCCGAAACCCTCCCTCTCAGCCCAGCCCGGGCCCACCGTGTCCCCGGGGGAGGACGTGACCCTGCAGTGTCGCTCTGACGCCCGCTCGGACACCTTCTACCTCTCCAAGGAGGGGTCGCCTGCGTCCCCCCAGCGCCTGCGTCTGCAGGACACAGCTGCCCCCTCTCAGGCCCTCTTCACCTTCAGGGCTGTGACCTCAGCCCACGGGGGCACCTACAGGTGCTACAGCTCACACAGCACCTCCCCCTTCCTGCTGTCACACCCCAGTCACCCCCTGCGGCTGCAAGTCTCAGGTGAGGAGCCCCCACCCCATGTCCGTGGAGGGTCCAGGCCTCAGCCTCAGCCTTTTCCAGTAGTTTCTAGAGCGTCGGAAGGAAGACACATCCAGGGGGGGAACCACAGGTTATGGGGCCACAGAGGGTGGGAAAGACAGTGACTATCACCCCCTCCTGCCTTCCTGCCCACCCCCCACCCCCCGCGCCCAAGGCCACAGCCATGACTGGCATGTGCAGGGGGAGAGGAGCCGCCGAAGAGGAGGGAGTAGAGGCAGGAGACTGGAGCCTCGCCCTGTCCTGTCCCTGTCCAGCGTCATTTGTCTGCAGCCCTGCACCCTCAGGACACTCAGGCTGCGGGCAGCAGAGGCCTCTTGGCAGGAGGAGACTTGTGCCTCCATCCTCGGCTGGATCCCAGCTTCTCCTTGTTCAGGTTCCCTCTCACAGAAGGGTGTTCCCACCAGACTGCGCATGGAGGTGGCGCTTTAGGGAGGGCGTGACTCAGCCTTGTGGGGGTCACGGTGCCTGCTGGGGGCTGTGGAGGACCCGACAACAGCCCAGCTGACATGGGACAGTGCAGGCGTGTCAGCGCTATTTGGTGCTGAGCCCGGGGTCCTGGTCCTTTGCATGTGTGGATCAGCCCACGCGGGAGCAGGAGGGGCTCACTCAGGTCAGGGGCTGTGGTCGCCCCAGGAGGCTTGAGCAGAGCAGGAATTGGCTGAACCTTCTGGCACTGAGCTCGTTGTTAAAACTTATCCATATCGGGAATCATTGTCCTCTCATCCAAGTCAAGTGCATCCTGGATGTCTAGGCTCAGTAAGCTCTGAATTTCCAAGTCTGTGACTTCCTGTGAAAGTAGGAAGTAGACCCCATCCGGGGTCTTCGGTTCACTGCAGTCACGTCCGGTTTCTAGGAACAGTCGTTGTCATTGTCAGGGGGAGGAGCAAGCAGGGCTCCCCCTGGATTTCCATGTGACCAGTTGCAGCCAGATCAGCTCCCCCTCCAGCCATCCTGCATGAGTCCTGCTCGGGGTCAGGGCCCACCTCAGTGTTCCCTGGTGTGTCCCGCTATTCCTGTTGCCAGTTACCAGCTTGTCAGATGTGTCAGGCAGACACCGGGGTGTGGTGTGTTGTGCTCTGACCTCTGTGTGTCTTTCTCCCCCAGGCCCAGCCCGGCCCCCCGGGGACTACACGCTGGGGAACCTCATCCGCCTGGGCGTGGCCGCCTTCCTCCTGCTGGTCCTGGGGGTCCTGCTCTTGGAGGCTCTTCACAGCCACAGGAGGGCCCAGAGGCGGACCCATGAATCTTTATGACCTTTGGGTGGGTCCATGCCTTGGTCATTCCGGACATTGCGGCTCTGGACTTAGGAGTGTGTGAGTCTTTTTGTAGCACCATTTTCTAATTATTTATTAATTAATTTATAGGGCAAATAGCTAAGAGAGGAATGCTAGATGATATGGAATTTCCATTTTTATTTCCCGAAGAACTCTCCCTGCGGTGATCGTGGCCGCGGCAGCGCTCGCATCCCGGCCATAGCAGGAGAAAACTTCTTCCTCAAGTCACCACCACCATCTGGAGCCTCCGCGCCCCCAGGCTGCGGCGGCGCCCCCTGTGGCTGGATCCGCGTCTCCCTTATGATCAGAGAAGCCGGACAGTTGTTCCCAGTGGGGGAACATGGAGAGACCCTGGGAGGAGACTCTGGGAGGAGGCGAAGGGGTGAGGCCACGTCGGGGCTCTCCTGGTCCTGGCGGGACACCCGCAGCTGTTATCCTGCCCCCAAGCTGGGTGTCGGAGCGTATTTTGAATTCTGAGTCTCTCGGCCGTCTCTGGGCTGCCTCTGGGGTCTTGACGGTGGTCCCCGCCAGGAGGGCTCAGACCTGGGGCCGCTTTCTGGCCTCAGCGCCGCGCGTCAGGCTGAGCCTGGCATTCACTGCGACATTTGGTGTTTTGTTGGGAAACTGTTACTTGAAATCCTCTCTCTCTCTCTGCACCCCAACTCTATTCAAAATCCTTCACCCTAAGAAATAGACGTGTCTCTCTAGACATCTGCCCATCTTCGATTGGGGTGTATGTTTTGGAATGACCCCCTTGTCACATGCGGTAGGCTCTTCTTTGTTCCTGTGGTTTTCTTTTAGTCAAAAAGTTTTTAGTTCAGGACCTACTTGATGGCCTATGGGGTTAAGGCTCGGCACTGTGAAGCTCTCCACCACACGAGTTTGATCCCAGGCCAGGGAACTGACCTCTCCTGTCTCCTGCTACTCCCCTCAGCACTGTGTTTCAGTGGACCTGCCTGTTCTGCTCCCCACTCTGTCTCTGGTGAATTCTCTCACCTCCCACATCTTGGCCTGCACCCTGGTTCTTGTATGCATAATTAAATAAAGTAAATCTTTAAAAAATTTAGTTTACTTCACCCTAATTTCGTTTTTGGAGGCAGTGAGTTTGGAGTGCGGGGTCCGTGGGTTCCCTCTGGGAAAGGTGTCCCCAGAGCTCCCCTTTCAGCAGCACGCGGCGTTTCCCAGGCAAGTTTCTCCACGAGACAGAGATGTTGGTTATACTTAAAGAGCAGGTTATTAGAAAAGGCAGAGAAAAGTAAAGGACACTTGCATGGACACAAGCGGGCAGGAAGAGCTGCCCGAGAGGGAGAGGTTTGCTGAGAGAGGCCTGCATGGTCGCAGGCGGACGGCCTTGAGCAGAGAGGCCTCTGCTGAGGGAGGTCAGTGCCGAGAAGCCCCAGCAGGGTACGGGGCAACCGGGAGGCCGCTGCCCTGCGGAGGGAGAGAGGTGGTGAAAGCAAGCGTCTGCACAGTCATGGAGGGCAGAGGGACGTCTGCACAGTCACAGTGGGGCAGAGGGACGCTGCCCCTTTGTGGGGGCAGCGTCAGGTTTTATCATCTTCTTCCGGTAGGGAGGGGCTCCTCTTGGTGGGTGCATGGTCTGTGTTCTCACACCCCCTACAGCTGTCCGATGCCTGCCTGGTGTTGCGCCTCCTGATCTGGGAGTTGATGCCCAAGGGTGTTGGTTTCTGTCCCGGGTTGATGGCTGATGCTCATCCCGCCTACACACCTCCTGTGTGAGTCGGCTTCCGGTCTTGTGATGCCTCCTTTAGGTTTCCTGTCCTTTCCTCCGCCAAAGCCGCTGGTGAATCTGCTTCTGATACCAAACCCGGCCTCAGTTTCCCTCAGCCAACAAAAGGAAAAAGAGTTTGAGACAAAGGAAAGTGGTTTAATTTGTCTTCCGTGAGGAGGGCAGCCGGCTCATGTCTGAGAGACAACCGGCCTGCTCTTTGGCAGAGGGCAGGGGTCTTTATACACAAAAAAAAGGTGGATATGGGTTAGGGTCTGCAAAGGGGAGGGGCATGGGGTAGATGGAGACAGGTGGGCGCCAGTTTGCTTTTCTTCCCTCTTCCTGGAAATGCAGGAGGACTTGTTAATGCTCATCTGAGAGGCCTGGCCATAAAGACAAACCTGCCAAACCAGGGGTAATTGCAAGAAATAGGGGGAGACAAACTTCTTAATGCTTCTCTGGGATCTGGGTCATAAAGAAGGCAAACGTGTCACGAATAAGGGGGGAATTGCAAGAGATGAGGGAAGACAAAGTTCT
Source organism: Talpa europaea (assembly GCF_964194135.1). Classification (NCBI taxonomy): domain Eukaryota; kingdom Metazoa; phylum Chordata; class Mammalia; order Eulipotyphla; family Talpidae; genus Talpa; species Talpa europaea. The sequence continues at coordinate 50,576,205 of NC_140084.1, forward strand.
TAATTCTTATCCGAGAGACCAGTCATTTGTAACTGCATCCCTTCCACTGTGCGGGGCTGTGTCCCTGGGCCGGCTCTGGAGGGTGTCCCCCGAGTTCTCTTTTAAGTGTTTTATGGTTTCAGATCTTATATCTTTATCCACTTTGAATAAATTATTGTGTGTGGTTTAATCTTACAGATGTTTTTCTTCATCAAATAAACCCACACTTGGTCATAGGCCAGTAAGAAAACTTAGGGGTCATCAAGAGACAAAAATCAGCTTCCAGCGCCATCCTACCGGATGGTCTCACTCATAGCAGGAATCTAGAAAACTTAAATAAGGGACCAGGAAAATGAATAACTATAAGAAAGTGAAAATCAAAAATCAACAAAAAACTATGAACCAGAGACACTTTTAGGGGGGCGGGGGCGGGAGGGGAGGGATTGGGGTCAGAATGGGGGGCTGCAATTGTATGGGGAATATAACAATAAAATTTATAAAAAAAAAAAAAAAAAATAATATATATTCAAACAGCAAAAAAAAAAAAAAATAAAAAATAAATCAATTTTCCACTGATAGTAAAAAAAAAAAAAAAAAAAAAAAAAAAACAAAAATCAGCTTCCAGATTAGTAAATAAACAATGAAGTCACATTGACAAATGGGAAAATAATCTGACCGGGAATTGACTCCTCAATTCACACACGGAGGGCTGTAGACAAACAGTGAATTAAACAGCAATTTCCTTAAACTTCTCAGGTTCTAACCCACTCCCCATCCCTTAAGTTCTAGGCCAAAGTCCCAGGAAGGGAGGGGCGCCAGCCTGGGGCGCAAGAGTGACTCACCAGGAAGGTGAGGGTGGAGGCTGCTGCCAGAAAAAAGAGAAGCCTTGAGGGGCTGTGAACAGAGAAGCCACACTCAGGCAGAGGAGGCCCAGTCTCCCCTGTGTCCCTGAGTGTCCCCCTGGGCAGTCGTCCGTGTCCAGGCCTGACGCTCAGGCGGACAGTAACGGAGGCCTTCTGACCTCAGCTCTGCAGGCAGCAGGGACCCTCCCTGAGAACTCCAGGGCCAGGGGACCCTGCCTAGGGTGAGACCGCAGGATGTGCTGGTGGACGGGTACAGGGTGAGGTCATCCAGGGGGAGGCTCTGAGGGAGGACACGCCCTGGGTCTCCCTCCCACATGGGGTACCTCAGGAGGCACCAGTTCCGTTTGTGTTTCCCTGAAACCAGAGGGGGGCCCAAAGGGGGAACGGAACAGTTCCCCTTCCTGTGGGGAGATGACTTGACAACCCATGACAGGGAGGACCAGCCCCCAGTGTCCCCACCCATGTGTCTGTCCATCCTGCCGGCACCCTGGACCCTCCATCCCCACAGCCAGGTCACGGAGAGGACGCCATGACCCCCAGCCTCACGGCCCTGCTCTGCCTGGGTGAGTGTGAGGAGGGAGGGCGCCCTGGTCTGGAGGGACCCCACGGCCAGGCCTGGTCTGTCAGGGGACCCAGGACTCGGGAGGCTCCGGGAGGAAGCTCTGTCAGGACTCAGGTCAGGCCTCTCACTGGCCTCTCTTCCAGGGCTGAGTGTGGGCCCCGGGACCCCAGAGCAGGCAGGTGAGTCTGTGCCCAGGTGTCCCGGGTCCCGCCTTCTCACTGGGGAGGGGGCACCCCTAGGCACCCCTAGCTGGGGGTGGAGACAGCAGTTCTGGGGTGATGGAGGGGACATCTAGGGTGATGGGTGGAGAACAGCAGGACCAGGGTGATGGAGGGGACGTCTGGGAGGGGCTGGGCTGGGGGCTGGGAACTGGGGTGGGGTTGCCTGTGACCAGCCTCTGATTCCTTCCAGGGGCCCTGCCCAAACCCACCCTCTGGGCTGAGCCAGGCTCTGTGATCCCCTGGGGGGAACCTGTGACCATCTGGTGTCAGGGGACCCTGGGCGCCCAGGAGTTCCATCTGTATAAAGAGGGAAGCTCAGTGCCCTGGGACAGAGGGACCCCACTGGTGCCCGGGGACAAGGCCCGGTTCCGCATCCCATTCCTGTCAGTGGACTATGCAGGGAGATATCACTGTGACTATCTTACCTCTGCTGGCTGGTCAGAGCACAGTGACCCCCTGGAGCTGGTGGTGACAGGTGAGAGCACACTCAGGGGTCCAGCCTCAGGCTCTGCCCTCAGGGAGGGGGTCTGCTCTCGGGGTGTCTCCCCTCTCACAGCCCAGCCCTGGGGGATGTGGTGGGAGTGTCCCCATTTAACACACTGTCTCCTCCTCTGCTAGGATCTTACCCCAAACCCAGCCTCTCAGTCTTGCCAAGCCCCATGGTGACCTCAGGAGGGAATGTGACCCTCCAGTGTGGTTCTTGGCAGGGATTTGACAGGTTCCATCTGACTGAGGAAGGAGAACACAATTCCTCCTGGACCCTGGACTCACAGCGACTCCCCAATGGGCAGTTCCAGGCCCTGTTTCCTGTGGGCCCTGTGACCCCCAATCACAGGTGGCTGCTCAGGTGCTATGGCTACTACAACAGCACCCCCCAGGTGTGGTCACTCCCCAGTGAGCCCCTGGAGCTCCTGGTCTCAGGTGAGGCTCTCCCCTGTCCTCCCTGCAGGGCACTCAGGTCCTGTCCTCGGGACTTTGAGACACTAATAACGGAGGCCCCGGGGGCTCCACAGAGGTGGGCGCAGCCCAGGAGAGGGTGGGAGATACGGGACAAGGGAAGAGGAGGAGCAGGTGATTCTCCGCGGTCTGTCCTGTCCCCCCTGGTCTCTTTCAAAGGCAGAAGCCCTAGATATTCAGCCCCCCTCTCCCCTGCACCCCACATCTCACAAAGGTGGCTCTTTCCTTGGTGAAGAGCAGCTGAGACCATCCGGGGACCTGCCCGTCCCGCAGCCTGAGCCTCGCCCGTCTGGTCCCGGCTCCTCTCGGCTCCTCTGGCCAGGAATCGGCTCCGTCCCGTCTCCCTCAGGACCGTCACTGGGACCCCTCAGAGGCCCGCGTAGACGGGCCACACAGACCCGACGCTGAGGCGGCAGACACGCAGCCTCATGTCCCTCTCGTGTCCCCGCCGGTCAGGACAGACACGTTGCTCGTGGGGCTGCGGCTGCGAGTGTCCGCACAGGAGGGAGAGTCAGGGACAGGACGCGCGGACCAGGGTTGCCAGGGCCAGAGGAGTCTGCAGCCCCGCAGGGAGGGGCTGGTCGGATGGAGAAGGACCCTCCCCTCGTTCACCCCGTGTCCTGACGGGAGGTGCCCTGGTCCCCTGCGTGACCTGCGTGTCTCTCTCCCCCAGGCCCAGCCCCGCGCCCCCAGGACTACACGCTGGGGAACCTCCTCCGCCTGGGCGTGGCCGCCTTCCTCCTGCTGGCCCTGGGGGTCCTGCTCTTGGAGGCTCTTCACAGCCACAGGAGGACCCGAGACGCGGCGGGAGGGGGGCCCGGGAGGGGACAAGGCCCCAGCCAGAGCGCAAGAGCCTGGAGGTGACTGTGCCCAGATCCTGATCCAAAATCTGAGACCTGTTTGCTTGAACAATCTGCAGAGAACATGGCGGTAGTTGGGGACAGAGCGTCTGGGGGTCCCTGCAGAGGAGGATTCCTCCTGGTGCCGCCCTCCTGCCACGTTGGCTCTCCTGGCCTGGCCGTGTCCCATCACCCCATGACAGGCAGATGCCCCCGCCTCACCTTGGTTCTCCCCTTTATACACCTTCCTGGCTTTCTCTGCTGTTTAGTCAACTTATTTCCTTATTTTTAATTTCCTCATTCCCTGATTTGCATCCCCATACCCCAGAACTCCAAATCCACTGTAAATAAGTGAATAAGGGGTAAAAACCAGGTTCATGCGGAGGAAATGGATCTGGAACCACTCCCGGCATCCTCTCTGGCACCCCCAGCCCCTCCCTCCCATCCAAGGAACCTGCTACAGTCTCCTCGACGCCCTGGTGCTGCCGGGTCACAGCTAGTGTGTGCTCTACCCCCAGGGGACTGTGTGGTCATTGCACACGGAGGCTGCTGGACACACTGACCATGGAGGTTCTCCTCAGAACCTGCCTGCACTCCCTCTTGAGAGTGCACTGTCACCTACAGCAAAGCTGCAGCTCTAACTCAAAATAAAGGAATCATTGAGCCGATGTCACTCATTCTATCAACACACAGACACAGTTTCTCAATGAGCGCAAGTGTGGAGAGTCCTGTTTCCACGGGCTCTGTGTAAACCTCACACGTGGTGATCACGTTTACATGAAGCCAGAGACACGGGGACCCCAGAGCTGCAGTCACATTCATGCTGTGAGGGGAGGGGCTGGAGACTGCCTGCTTCTGGGGCACAGGGTTCCTTTGGGGTGAAGAAAATAGCCTGGAATCCATCCACGTGGAGACCTTAACATTGTGAGTCCAATGTGAGTCCACGGGGTCTTTGAAGCGAATTGAACGTGATGTGGGCAGATTTTAGTAAAAGAAAATGCGAGGAGGCCTCCCCGGTGGCGCAGCGGTTGGGCGCTGGGTTGCAAAGCTGTCCGCAGCCTCAGCAGAGCCAGTTCGATCCCCGGCTGCTCCCCGGCCACCGGAGGAGGGTCCCGCATGGCGCGCAGACCTCTCCTGCCGCCCGCTGCTCCCCTCAGCAGTGTCCCTCGGTCCTTCTGCCTGCTCTGCTCCCCGCTCTGGCTCTGGTGAATTCTCTCACCCTCCCACGCTTCTGACTGTACCCAGTGCTTGTATAAATAAATAAATAAATCTTTTTTTAAAAAAAAAAGAAAGAAAAAAAAGAAAACGCGAGGAGAGCGCAGGCCCCACACCCTGGTTGGGCTCCGGGCAGAGCAGCCTCCGTGTGCTGGGCTGGGGCGGCTCCCGCCCAGGTGAGCGGCCTCGGGGGCCGTCCCTGCACCTCTGGGTGCTGCTCCCGCGCTGCGGGCCGGATGCGGGGCGCTTGTGACCCGCTTCTGCTTGCGGGGGGTGCGCGCCCCACATCTGTCCCCTGCGGCGCGGGCCGCCTGTCTGGACTCGCTCAGAGCGGGAGGACTGGCCGCCCACGGGGAGGGGTGGGTGGGGGGTGGGGACGGTCAGTGTTGCCCCCCGGGGTCGTTTAAGCCCGTTATGGCCTCCGGCTGGCCTGGCCCCAGCCTGGAGTCACGGTCCCTCTGGGGCCGGGTCGGGTCGGGCGCGCCGCTTGCGGAGAGAAGCCCCGGGTGCCGCAGCTGCAGAGCCGGAGGCAGAGGGGAAGCTCCGGGAAGTGAAACCACATTCCCAGGACGGGAGGGGCGGCGGCTCCTCCTGGGGGTCACCGGACAGTGTCACAGACAGCCCGGCCTCCGTCTCCCTGTGAGGGCGCGGGGACCAGCCTCCCCGGGCGCCCACGGCCCACGGTCCCTGCCCAGCCGCGGGGTCGGGTCGCGGCTCCTCCCGCTCCTGCCTGCCGCCCCCGCCGGGCCTCGCCCGCGACGGGCCTCGTTCTCCCGGCAGCCGCTGCCCAGGCGGGTCTCCTCGGCTGAATCCCGCCCCCGCGTCCCCTGCGGGGTCCTGGCCCTGCTCTGGGGGCAACGTGTGGGTGCGCCGGGGCGCGGAGAGGCCTGCACCGCGCTCCGCTCCGCTGGCCGGGGACGCGCCCCCACCAGAGCAACCTCCCAGCTTCCTTGTGTGGAGCGACGCCGTGGAGGAAATAGGAGCGTTTCAGAGTCCCCGGGGCTGGCTCTTGTGCTGAACGCAGCCCCGGCTGGGAAGGCAGAGCCGGGGGGAGCAGCCCCGCCTGGTCTTAGGCGGCCTCCTGCAGCCTCGGCTCCTGCCCTGGGCCCGGCCTGCTCTGGATGAGGGTTTGCCACCGGGCAGGGAGATCCTGGGGGCTTGGGGGGTCTCACATCTGCTCTGGGAGGTCCCAGATCCCATGACTCCGGGGACCACCCTCTTGAGAGCAGAACAGGGCCCCACAGAGGGGCTGTTGTTCCCCTTCCTGTGAGGCCCCACGGGGAACCCCTTCTTGTCACCTGACAGGGAACTGGTCACACCCTGGGTCTGTCTGTCCTGCCAGGGTCTCACATTGTCTGCGCTGCTGGGGATCATGGGAGGCAGCACCCGCACCCCAGCACTTGTGGCCCTTCTCCTCTTGGGTGAGCTTCAGGGAATGAGGAGGGGTGGGTCGCCCCTCCCAGGTCTGGCCTGAGAGACCCCAGGACTCAGTGGCTCTGCGGAGGCAGCACTCTGGGGAGGGGGATGTGCTCAGCCCCGTCTGAGCAGTCCTCAGGGCCCAGCCAGGTCTGGAGGAGTTTCTCCTGGGCTGCCTCACGAGGTCCTGTGTGTGGCCGGCTCTTGTTTTTTTAGTTAAGCCAATCTGCACACCAGACACATTCGTGTATCACACGTGAAGATCTGGATGCTTCGATATGAAACCACAGCAAAAATATGACAAAGAACTTTAACGGGATACAGAATTTCATCACTTGGCCCATGAGGACGGGGTCCAAGCTGCACTGCGAGTCTGGGCCTCGCGGGTGATCCGGAATCCATTGCGCTGGTCTGAACAATTTCCAGTAAGTCAGCTTCGGCCCTCGGCCTGGCACGCGAACCACCCGGATGCAAGGCAAGCTCTGTGGGCGCCGCTCCCCGTCTGTGGTCAGCGACACGCGCCGTGTCCTTCCTGACGTCCTGTGGCCTGTCCCCTCTCGGGGGGCCTCCCTTCCACAGAGCAGGCCATGGCGCCCCGGCTCTCCCCGTGTGCGTCCCCGTGAGTGCGGGAGGGAACCATGAATGTTGGTCATGGGTGAAGACAAAGTAGATCCAGTTGTGGGGTTGCTGAGGACGTAAGTGGGGTGCCCTGGGAGAGTCACCCTGTCAGGGCCGAGTCTGGAACCCGGCCTCGCCAGCAGGGGTCAGGCCAGGCAGAGGGGCCCAGGGGAGAGCTCGCCTGGGCTGAGCCGTGCAGAGGCCCTGGAGGGCCCTGGAGAAGTCAGAGCCAGGCCCAGAGAGGACGGCCCTTCCTGGGGGCCACAGCTGCGGAGCCAGGCAGGGGCCATCAGCACTGACCGCCTAGGCTGTGTGTCTGTCCTTCAGACCCCGGAGGCTCCTCCAGCTGCACAGCAGGGGCGCTCGGAATGGGCACCACGCTCCCTGTCCTCTCTGCTCTTCTCAGCCTCGGTCAGTGGGGGGCATGGGAGGGGTGGGGGGGATCGGCGGGGAGGTGCCGCCAGCCTTGTTCTGGAAACTCAGGCTCAGGAGCTCAAGTGGGCAGGACCTGAGGGGAGAGAATTGGCTCAGACCTCAGGGCCAACCTCACAGGCCTCTCTTCCAGGGCTGTGATGTTTACTTTCTAGTCATTTACAGAAAAGCTTGCTAACTCCTGGGTTAAGATTGAGCCTAGAGGCCCAAGAATGTTTTTTAATACCCTACACATGGGCCTAATTTAGGATCTCACTCCTATTCATGGGAACTCAGGAGAGAATGGAATCTAATGACATTGAAATGAAAGAGCCAAAATAGGTTTGAAAAAGAGCAAAATGAGATGTGGAAAAGAATCTTAGTCACTTTAGTGTTCCTCATTCAGACAAGGATGGGGAATAAAGCCAAGACACTTACCCCACATGTTGTAGTGAGTTAATACCACAGTATGTTTCCTCATTAACAAATGTGGCTCAGCGTGGGTCTTGGAAGGCAACCAAGCAATGCTCATTGCTCCCTGGAAAGTCGCCTGGTCTTTAATGATAGTATTTGCAATGATAATACTTTTAACTGGGTCATTCCGCCTCCGGAATCCATGAATATTTCCACTACTCCCTTCCCCGTTTTAATGCCCAACTAAGAACATAGGTGTTACTTTTCTCTCTACCCAAGTACCGTTCACGTGAGAAGGAAAAAAGAAAGGAACTCAGGAAGTAGGGATAGACGGATGGAGGGAGGAAGGAAGACTACTCAGCAATTATTAAAAAACAACAACAACAACAAAGCACTATCATCATCTGGATGGAACTGTAGGGGATTATGTCAAGTGAAGTAAGTTTTAGGAGAAAGACAAATACCGGATGATTTCATTTCCTGTGGATTATAGAGAAACAAAACAAAGGAACAGACATAACTCAACCAAAACACACCCTAGAAATATGGCTGCAGAATTGAGGCTTCTAGAAGGGGAGGGGGCAGAGAGGAGCACCCAGGGGTTGTGGTGGGGGGCTATGGGTGATTTGATGGTGGGTATGGTAGAAGGTGTGAACCTGGACCTCTGAATCACACACAGTGTTACAAACCAACGGTACCAAAGTAAAAATAAAAAACAACAACAGAAGACAGGAAGAAGGACAGAAAGAAGGCATAAGTCACAAGAAAACTGAGATGTGTGCAATTTCCTGGAAACTGATGAAACATGATGAAAAAAGGAATAACTTCAATTTGCACAAAGTCCAGTCGCCAATGCAAGAGCTGACTGGGCTTCCAAAAGATGAGAGAAGCTCAGTGCTTTAAAACACTCGGTGTCTTGGAAAGCAGTCACCAAGGCCTAGGGGGAAATGCTCACTTGGTCTCCTCTTGGGCTCCACCAGCGCTGCCAGAACTAAGCTGCCAGAACCATTCCTTGGGGGGCAATCGTGAAGAAAGGAGGAACTCTGACCTCATATTTCCTGTGGATTTACTGTCCGGTGAGAATCCTTTGTCCTGCATGTATGCTCCAGTAAAGGCCGGCTGGCTGAGGCTGGGTCAGAATGATGGCATCCAGAGATACCACCCTCCTCTGTCTCGGTGAATCCCAAAATTCAGGTGGGTTAGAGGTGAAGATCGGGAGGATCCCAAAATAGTCAAGGCCCTCTACACATGAGGACCCAGAGGTCTTTGTGGCTGCTGTGGAGACCCTGGTCCCCCTAATGGAGAGATGGCCGGCTATCTGGGACTGTGTTCGCCCAAGTCCAGGTCATCTGTGGAGCTTACTCTTCTTTGTTCAGGGTGTGCCATGCTGGCCTGATAGATGGGAATCTTGGGGGCTGCAATCTAAAAGGTAAAACAAGATGAACCTGACAGCTATGCCATAGAAGCTCTAGAAATAGCTCTATAAATGCAAATATGTGAGGTGATTAATCACAGACAGTGGAAAGTGGAGGAATGACTATTCATGCATCTTTCCCTTCCAGTCTTCTGTCTGGGCCAGAAAATCCAGGCGCAGAAAGGTGAGTGTTCCCCTAAGTCGCCCCCAGCCCCTCACTTTCTCAGGGAGCTCTGGGATAGAAGTGTTGGGGCAGTGGCCTAATGCCCACCTGAATGCCAACGTCACTCCTCCTTCTAGCTGTCTCTACCCGGCTCCTCCCGCTTAATTTCTACCTTGCTCTGGTCTCTCCAGGTGCCTCAAACTCATCCCACTCAGATGCAGCTATAGTCTTTGGTCTGTCCATCTGTCTGTGTGTTTTACTGAGCATTAGCAAGGGCAGCGATGAGGAAGTTGGTGGCCATCTTGGATTGTCCAATACCCGTCCCCATGTCACATGCACTTCATTTCACAACTGAATTCTCCCCAGTCCACCACTTTGCTTCATTGAAAGGGACACTGCCCCCGCCCAGCCCTACTGTGCCTCCTGTGTACGCTCCCAGGCCGCGGTGCTGAGGACTGCATGGTGCTCTGTCCCTGCTGCATAGTCCTCTCCACAGCCGCACCGTGGCCCCTAGTGGGTGTAATGCCACGTTTCTCTCCAGCTTCTTCTACAGAGTGTAGCCTGGCTTATTTGGGTCTGAATTATCATTAGACTGTGCTTCCTCTTAAAGCTCCTCAGCAGTTTATCTTCAGATTCACCTATCAACCTCCGGGTTCTCCCCAGTCCCACCCACTGCTTCTCCCGCAGGTCTTCATGCCCCTGCTTAGTCGCTGCTCCTCCCCGACGCTGACCTTCATGTAGATTCTCTGTCTCTTGTTGCATTTTATCAACATAGGGTCCTCTCCCACTGCCCCTTCTGTCTCAGCGCCCCAGCCTGCCCACCCACATCACCCAGGTGATGCCCACTGGCCCTCACGCATCAGCTAAACCTCGCACCTGTCATCAGATCTCAAATTCTGCATCTTTAATGTACCACCCGCACCCCATGCTCTACAATTGTATGCTTGTGTATTTTTTAAATTACTGTCTTCCATTCCCTCGCCATTTCCTTCAAGGTATTAACCAGGTCCGTTTAGGGCAGGGTTTCTCCACCTCAGCTCTGCTGGCACTGGGGACAAGACAGCCCTTTGCTTGGGACTGTCCTGTGCATTATAGAATCCGTGGCCTCCACCCACTAGATGCCACCCCAGTTGTGACAACCATAAATGTCTCCACGCAGTGTCAACTTGGCCCCTGGGAGGCAAAATTGGTCAAAAAACAGGTCATATTAGGACATGCCAGTGGATTAACAGTGTGCCTGGTTTAACTGGAGATTTAACAAGCTTGGCTGGAGATTTAATTGGAGACTGCATAGATTTGGAGCAACAAATGCAGGGCGGCCACGGGAGTAGTGATACTAAGTGCAAGGAGTAAACATAGTCACCTCCTTCCACAGCCTCCTACACACATTTGTCTACTTGACAACGATCCTCCCGGGGATGACAAACTCCTTTGACCCCCTTCACGGAGCTGCAGCTGAGCCCATTGCCATCAGGTCTAAAATAGTCGCCACGTCTGGCCAGGGGCCAGCGGGTTTCCTGAGTGGTGTCCTGTGGCTGGCTTCTGTGTCAGGGTTAAAAGTGGGAGCAGAAGTGCTGGAAACACAAAATCACCTGCTCAGAACTTCTCGGTGTGAATGAATGGGAGCAGAGAAGCTCTCCCCACCTGCCGAGGTTGGGGCGCAGAAGCCGAGGGAGGCGACCTCCGCTTCCAGGTGCCACCAGAGCTCCATTGTGGTTTTGATTGACTGGCTTGGCTGCTCCAAGCCTCGGCGCCCTCACTGTAGAGTGAAAGCAGAAGTGTGTTGTTGGGGATTACAACAAACCAGAGCACACGCGCACACAGACACACACACACACACACACACACACACCATTGCTAGGGGCTGAAGAGAGGGTGGAGGAACGTTATGGATGTGGGGTCTCCTGCAGGGGTGGAGAAGCGTACCAGGCAGCAAGAGTGGCACAGAATTGTGCCGCTACTGAATCATGCACTTTAAAAATGGTTAACGTTATGGTACGTAAGCCACCTCAAGATGAAAATATTAATTCATAAAAGAAGGCACTTGGTTCCTCAAAAAGCTTTTCAGTTCTTGAAAAGCAAATCATATGATCACTTCCATGTGGAGAACCAAAAGATATTTGTACACCAAGGTTCAGAGCAGCATTATTCACAAGAGCCAAAAGGTGGAGAAAACCCGGATATCCACGGATATGAATACATGAGCAAAATGTGGCCCATACATATAGTGGAATACTATTCAGCCATCAAAAGGAAGGACATTCTAACATGCGCGACAGCTGAGTTGAAACTTTGGGGCATTATGCTCAGTGGAATTGCCAGACACAGAAAGAGAAGTACTCTATTACTCCACTGATAGGAGGCCCCTAGAATAAGCCAACTCATAGAGACCAAAAGTAGATTAGAAATTACCCGTGAGTGAGGGCAGAGGAAGTGGCAGAGGTTGAGGGGGAGGCGGGCTTGCTACTTAATGGTTATAGGGTGTTTTTTGTGGTCATAAAAAGGTTGTGAAAATATGTAGAGGTAATGGTTGCACAATATGGTGATTATAGCTCTGTGTGCACCGTGTCACTGAACTATATCTTTAAAAATGGTTAACATGATATTTTTTATGCTGTAGATCTAATTAACACAATTAGAAAATACCACCCTAGAAAACTAATTTATTTATTTATTTTAGAAGATTTATTTATTTATTTATACAAGCACTGGGTACAGTCAGAGGCACGGGAGGGTGAGAGAATTCACCAGAGCCAGAGCGGGGAGCAGAGCAGGCAGAAGGACCGAGGTACACTGCTGAGGGGAGCAGCGGGCGGCAGGAGAGGTCTGCGCGCCATGTGGGATCCTCGCCGGGTGGCCGGGGATTGAACCAGCATTGCAGAGGCTGCGGGCAGCTTCGCAACCCAGCGCTCAACCGCTGCGCCACCGGGGAGGCCCTTAGAAAACTGTTTTAAAAAGGAAGGACTTGTAAACCCATCACACCTTGATTTATCTGTGCTCCCCCCACAGAGAAGGAAAGAACATGGCTTCCTCACAGCAGGCCGCCTGAGTCTGGCTCTGTTTTCTTCCAGGGGACCTTCCCCTTCCTGCTATATTTGCCAAACCCAGTTCTCCGATTCCCTGGAATGAGCCTGTGACGATCCTGTGCCGGGGAACTAACTTATCTTACCTGTACCAGCTGGACATGCTGAGGAACTCCACATACACACAGGTGGAGAGGAAACTGGTATTGCAGGAGGAGGCCGAATTCACCATTAACCACATGGATGCCAGCACCGCGGGGCGTTACCAGTGCCGCTACAGGGTAAAGACCGGCTGGTCCCCTCACAGCAGAGCCTTGGACCTGGTGGTGACAGGTGAGGGACAGTCAAGGCCCCGGCCCTCAGGATGGGCTTTTATTATTATTATTCTTTTTTTTTTTATAGATACTCTTTTTTTGTTTGTTTGTTTATTTATTTATATATTTATACAAGCACTGGGTACAGTCAGAAGCGCGGGAGGGTGAGAGGATTCACCAGAGCCAGAGCGGGGAGCAGAGCAGGCAGAAGGACCGAAGGACACTGCTGAGGGGAGCAGCGGGCAGCAGGAGAGGTCTGGGCGCCCTGTGGGACCCTCCTCCGGTGGCCGGGGAGCAGCTGGGGATCGAACTGGCGCTGCAGAGGCTGCTGGCAGCTTCGCAACCCAGCGCTCAACAGCTGCGCCACCGGGGAGGCCCTATTATTATTATTCTTTGATGGACTGTTTTCGAAGAATTCGAGACTTACGGGAAAATTGAGTGACTGCAACGCAGCACCCCCTTTACCCAGCACCCCGCATGGCACGTTCCTTACCACTAATGAACCAATGGCCCATCGTGCATTTGGAATTCCTCAGTTTTTACCAAACATCCTCTCTCTACTCCAGACGCCATCCCGCATGTAGCTTCCGTGGCCCTTCAGGCTCGTCCTGGCCGTGGAGGGTGCAGAGCTATCTCTGTGAAAGAGCAGAGGCCGCAGCCATGAGCAGGTGCCATCTTCCCACCCCACTCGCATGCAGCCCCGTGGACTACAAATCCCAGCCCGCCATGAGCCAGACTCCTGCGTGGGGGTGCTGGGGAGGATGAGGCGGGCATGTGAATGCAAGTGGGATGGAGGAAGGGAGGAGACACAGGAGAGGAGACCCATGGGTGCGAGACACAGCGAGGCTGCTCCTGGCCCATGGCCAGGCACTATCTCCGCCCCACGGTAGCTTGGGTGGTACTTTATGAATGCTGAGTCTCTCCGTCTCTCCTCCTGCCCCAGCTCTCTGGGATCTGTTTCCTCCCACTTTTGTGGTTCCCCTCACGACAGTGCCTTGGATTTGTGGCAAGCTTTTGAGCTTCGGTGACTGGACATTTGCCACAAATCTGAGGACATGCCCAATTTGGACTTTTACTGTCAACTGTTTTTTGAAATCCTTTCTTCTCTCTCTCTCTGCACACCAAGTCTTAAAAGTCTTTCACACTAACAGTGTGATTTCTTGCCTTGGTGCATGTGGACAACTGGGCCCTGTTTAGAGCATGCACCCCTTAATAGTTTGGGGTCCCTGGGTGCTCCTTGGTCACACTCACAGATATTTCTCAGACTTTCCTTGTCTTTGATGACATGGGCCATTTTGGAGAGTGCTCGCCAGATATTTCATAGGCTGTTCCACTAGAGGAAAAGGATGCTTTCCCCGTGACAAGGCAGGAGGCGGGAGGGAGAGACCGGGACACAGCGCTGTGAAGATGGCCCCGGGCTGAGGGGGTACGGTGACTCACCCTCCCTCCGCTCTTCCCAGGTGGAAGGAAATCACTGCATTTTGCCTGTATCAATGCAGTAGGGACTTACCTGTTTAGCCCTCAGTTTTCAGCTCTATCTTCAAAGAGGCCTGTGTTTCTAGAAGGATGCACCTTAGACTCCAGCTTCTTTGACCTGTGACTTTCCTTTCACCTAATGTCTCTTCCTTCAGTCCCTAACGTAGTCCCCAAGCCCTCTGGATACCACACTCCCCTTCCCTAGTCCATGTCTTGTGATATTTTGATGTCTAGGAATTATATGCATTTGGTCTCTGCCCCCACTTCAAGCACAGAGCCCCCAAAGCCCTTGGAATCTCCTAAATGATCAAAGCTATCAAGGTGCTGTGATAACCCTCACAAATCCCTTCAGCCATACCTGAGTTCAAGACTTTTAGAAAGCACCTAAGGGAAGGGTCAGGTCTTTAGGAGAATAGACCAAGAATGGTGGGAGGGGGGCTGAGACTGTCCGTCGCACCCCCAGCCCCTGGGGAGGCCCGAGATTGAATTCAGTTACAAAGATCTTGCCTCTGTCACTAAACCTCCATTAAACCCGAAAGGGTGGGGTTTGGAGAGCAATCAGCTGGGGAACACAGGGAGGTGCTGGGAATAGTGGGGTGCTGGAGAAGGCACGGAAGCCCAGTGCCCTTCCCCCAGCTCATCCCACGCACCCCTCCATCTGGCTATTCCTGGCTTGTATCCTTTTTGTAATAAACTGGCCATCTAGCCGGTGAGATCTTTTTCTGAGTCCTGCGAGGCCCTCCAACAATGAGCTGAACCCCAGGAGGGAGTCATGGCCACCTCTGAGTTAATACTGACCCTCAGGAGCACAGAGACACGTGGACTTGGGGTTGGCAGCAAAGGTGGGTGGGGTCAGTCCGGTATGACTGGGCCTGGCCCCTGTGGTTTCCGACGTCCTGACCGCGTCAGAACTGGGTAGGTGTCGGACGTCCCACTGGGCTCTCCAGGTACTTGGTGACGTGGGAAAGGAAAACAACCCCCTGGTAACTGGGAGTAGAATCCCGCAGCTCTTCTGGCGTGAGAGACCAGGGCTGCTCTCCCTCTAAGGTGGGGCCCCCATCTGAGCCCCGCAGGCTGTTTACTGGCACACCCCATCTGGAATGGACTCGGCTCCCACTCCTCCGGGACGCAGACGTCAGCACCGACCCTCGGAGCACAGAGCCCGCGCCAGCAGGGGGATAAAGGCAGTGGGAGCACCGAGCTGACGCTCCCCCATTCCTTTCCAGGCTCACACGAAAAGCCCCGCCTGGCGCCGGGCCAGCGCCTTGTGGTGAAGCTGGGAGAGACCGTCCCCCTCCAGTGCTGCTCGGAGCACAGCCTGTTCGACGGGTTCTCGCTGACCGCGGACAACGGGCGCACTCTGGCCCCGTGCCGGCATGATGGACACCAGAGCCTCTTCACCCTGGGGCCCGTGGACGCCGGCTTCTCAGGGAACTACAGCTGCTACGGTTGGCACAACAACACCCCTTATGTGTGGTCGGCCCCCAGCAATGCCCTGGAGCTCGTGGTCACAGGTAGGTGCTCCCAGCCCTCATGGTCATTGGTTGGGGCCCCCCAGCCCTCGTGGCCATAGGTAGGCATGCCCCAGCCCTCATGGTCACTGGTTGGTGCTCCCCAGCCAACCTCCGGGGTCCTCCTGAAGGCAGAATTGAGCACAGCCAATGACTGTTCTTCTCCTGTCATTTGTGTCCCTTGGCCGCACACCATGAACCAAGATTACACCGTGGAAAATCTGATCCGAATGGGCACGTCCGGGCTGGTCCTCGTGGCTCTCTTGGCCCTACTGGCCGAATTCTGGCACAGCCGGCAGGTGCCAGGCGGGGGAGACGGCAAACACCAGAGTAAACAGACACACCAGGCAGCGTGGAGCTCTGAAGGAGCCCCCACCGGCCACAGTGGGCACTGGGCCCCGAAGCAGACGTGACCCAGCACGTCTGGAGTCCTGACGAGCCGCATGGAGACTGCAAAGGGCAGAGAGTCACCCACAGGGTCACTGAGCTCGTTTTCAAGCCAATCGATTATTACTTTATCATGTGAAGCTGATGTATTTGCCCCCCACCTGCCTGGACATTGGTGATAAAACCCTCGCTGTGTAGTCTCGGCTTTGTTCATTTCCTGCCATAAAAGCACGAAGCGTTCTCCAGTGTCCCGCTCACCGTTCTGTACCCTTCTGCTCCCGGAGTTCTTACTCAGAACTCAGCTTTGCTCCTCCTTGAGACCTTAAGGCTTAAGATTCCACTAGCGATTAATACTAATAATTAATGATGGATACTGTGCCCTCAGCACTCCATATAGCGATGGCACGTGTGTGCTTCTAGCTTTCCCCGTGTTGACATGTGTATGACACATGCTAGCCCCGTTGCTAAGAGGACCCTGTTCTTCCGACACTGATACCCTTGAAAATGTCTCTTTCCTCCAATGCAAAGGAAAGAGATTTCTGGAAACAGTCCAACTAGCGCCTCCAAGGGTTGTCTCAGCCCTCTGAGCTCCGTAGTCTGCCGGCTCATCGTGAGGTCTAGAAAACATAAAATACTGTGGAATTGTGAGTAAATAAGTGTAGGAAGGAACATTAGTGGCCAGATCAGGTGAGACCAAGCGAAGCCCCACCTCTGAGGAGGGCCCAGAGGCGCTCTGCCTGCTGGGGAGAAAGCTGGCCTTCTCGAACCTTCTAGGTCCATTGTGACCGCAAGGCAATTACATGGACACAAGACAGATCACAAGAGAAAAGACTAATTTAATCACATCACACGGTGGAGCCCAGAGCAGGGAACCTGTCACCTGTCGGCCCAGTGAGCTTATGGGGCCTAAGAAAAGGGGCAGTAGCCTTGGGGAGGAAAAGGCACCTTTCCTCCCTGCCTCCCTCCCTCCCTCTCTCCTTGCCTCCCTTTTGCTGTCTGGAATACAAGCCAGGTTGAGTATTTCAAAAAGAGTAACTCCCTGTTGACCGGGTGGGGAAGGTTTTGACTTGGACTGGTGAGAAGAGGAAGCTCAGAGGCGGTTCCTCCGCCAGCGCAAGCCCCTGCTTCTACATATTGAGACCTAAAATATTTCCGACACATTTTTACCTTGAGAACCTGCACTTCTTGCCCTAGAGCAGCAATGGGCTGTCTGGAAGGGGCTATCTGGATTGTCCGTCTTACTTGGGGATGAAGAAGACTATAATTTGATATTAATTTCTTGTACCTTAGAACACCCCGTAGACAAGAATAAACTAAAGAATTTGGTATTGGGGTCACAGGTAAGGAGGTGGTAAGTTCTGTAACTTTCCATTCCTGGGAATGACCACGTTGACCTATGTCAGCACCTGAGCTGGCGCCTCGATACTCTCTCATTAAATGCTGCACCTCCGAGGCTGGAGTTGCTGTTTGCTGGTGTTGAACAGAAACCCCCAAGTCCGGGAACGACTGGCCTGGGGAGGTGTGAGGGGCGGGAGCACAATGGCTGGTGGAGTAAAGGCGCTGACGATGGAAAGGATGCCTGTGCCCGGGCAGCCCTTGAGGCCACGCTGGGGAGCCCCAGCTCCACGCCGCACCCACATCGGTGTCAGCCTTTGCCCATCACACGTCCCTGGCGCTCTCGGGGTGGGGCGGCGGGCACAGGCGTTGGGCCCGGCATGTGAATTCACACGCTCACAGCGTAGCCCCGCGCCGCTCAGGAACGCGTCGGTGACACAAATCATGACGCAAGCCCGCGCTCGCTCCATGAAAACGCAACAGTCGCGTGTTGGTGGATGACAGGGGACATAGAGGGTGGCGGCCCCCAGGTGGGGCCTGTGCGTCGTCTCCCTGTTTCCACGGAGCAGTGGCCGCTCCTACAGGCTGTCAAACCTCTTGCGTGACCCCTGCACAGAAAGGAAGGGCGCAGTGGAGACAGAGACCAGACTGGGAAGGAAATAATCTCGTGGCCACACTGATAAAGGGAGTTTTTGGTTTTTGGTTTTTGGTTTTTTTTTTTTTTTTTTTTTTTTTTTTTTCAGGAAAGTCCTGGGTGATGAAAGACTGGTTTGCAGTAAGAGGACAAGCCGCACTTGCGAGCGCTCTTGGGATTGCAGAGGGAGTTTGGCACTTTCAGTGCCGCCTCTGGGGCGTCCGCTAAATTCCAGGCCGTGTCCCTGAGTTTCCCGCAGCGTGTCCTTCTTTCTGGGTACCAGAGATGTCACAGCCTCAAGGTCAGATCTGCGCTCCCACCATGCCCACCACACAGCTTGGCCTCTGTCCAGGGCTCTTTGTTTCCAGAACCTTCCTCATTCCTTTCTCGAAGCCCTCTGGGCGCCCCTCTGAGTCCTCCTCCGGCTAAGCCAGTCTTCAACCAGGAGACTCACGAGGGCCAGCAGCACCAGGCACCCCAGGCCGACCCGAATGAGGTTCCGGGTGTTGTGGCTCCAGAGGGCGAGTTCTGGGGCCAGAAGAACGTTAGCACGGCGGGCACTCCCTCGCCCCCCTCCCGCCCGCCCTCCCGTCTAGATCTTAGCTCCTCCAGAGCTCCCTGCTTACCTCCCTGGAGCCCTGGCTCTGTCGGTAAAAAGTAGGTGTCCGAAGAGTCTGCAGGTGGCGGGGGAGGAGAAGGTGGGAGGGAAAGAGATGGTTCGTTCTCCTCCAGGCGCCGCCTCCTTCCCTCAGACCCACCCCATGACATCGTAGTGTTTCAGGGTCCCGACCCCCCACTTCAGGTCCTAGCAGCTTCTGACAGGAAGAGAGAGGCGTCAAAAGGCAGCTGACCCGAGGAAGAACTCCGCTCCGGGGCTAAGAAGCGCGTGTCTTCATGCCAGCCACCCCTTCGCCGAGCCTCAGTCTCCTCCCGGAGGCAACGAACGCCATTTCTTCTCTTCCCCACGGGCCCCACCAGCCCGCAGCAGCTCCTCTCTGCCATCGCCTCCAGCCTCCCGGCCTCCCTGCTGTCCCTCTGTTCCTCCGGCCCTCCCGTCGGGCGCGTGCGGGGAGCGCCCCCCTCCCTGGGGTCTTTCCCAGAGTCACGAGGCTAACGCCTCAGCCTTTCCACTCCTTGCCAGGGGTCCCCCTCTCGGTAGGGTCCCTTGGGAGAACTCCATCTAGGTGCTCCCCCCACTAGATCACCTTCATCCCGTTACATCTGTCCTCCCTTTCCACACCCTCACCTCCTCCTCCTGAGCTCTGGGGCTGATTTCTCTATCCTGCTTTTGCCTCTGCTAGAAAACGAAGGCCACAGAGCGAGGACCTGTGTCCGGCTGCCAAGAGGGCTCCCAATACAGGGTGTTTCGAGCACGCGCCGCCTCACACTCTGGCATCACATGCTGGAGGAGCCGGGTCCCCCCTAGTCTGGAAGAAGGCCCGACTCACCGGGAGGAGAGGTGTCCTCTGGGGGGGCCACGCTGCTGTTGCCGACATCTGGCGAAGGGACGGGAAAAAGTAAGCATGTGGGGTTCCTCTGGTCTCCCCACACGTTCTGTACGCCCTGCCCCGCCCTAAGTCTGACGTCCGCCCTCATGGCCACCCAGGGCTGCTCGGGGATGGGCGTGGGGGACGGCACGGGGGGGGGGGGTGTGACCTCTGCGCCGCCCCCTCGCTGGCTGCAGTTCCCTTGGGCCTCCAGAGAGGACCAGGGGTGCAGTGGGGGCTTGTCACCTGTGACGAGGAGCTCCACAGGCTCGCTGGGGAAAGACCACAGGTGGCTGTTGTAAGAGCCGAAGCATCTGTACGTGCCCCTGTGAGCTGCCGTCACGGGGCCCAAGGGGAACTCGGCCGGGATCTTGCCGTATTTCTGCTGCAGGCGGCTGGCCTTGCCCTCCCTGAGCAGAAAGAACCTGCTTGTTCCTGTCTCCAGGTGGCAAGAGAAGGTCACGTTCTCCCCCGAGGCCACTGCGGGCCCGGGGTGCACGGAGAGGGTGGGTGTGTCATGCATGCCTGTGGGAGAAGGTGGCTGGTAGGTCGAGAGCATCTTGTCCTGGATCCTGTGTCCCCAGCCCCCTGGTTGTCACTTGGGGGATGTCACCCGGGTCCCTTCTAGCTCCTTAACTTGTCCCGGTCACGATCACGTCTGCCCTGTCCCCTCACATCACATCAAGACAGAGACAGGCCCGGCCGTGGCTTCCAGGGTGTTCAAGGGACTCTCCTCCCGGAGTTGTCTCAGGCCAGTGGTTCTGAGTGTGGTCTGAGCACCCGTGGCACCCCGCCCCGGAAGCTTTTACAAATGCAGGTGCCCGGGCCCCACCCCAGGCCTACTGCGTGAGAAATGCAGGCTGGGGCAGCCGTCTGTATTTTTAAAAGTTATTGTCATTTTGAATTGGAGAATACACAGAACACGAAATTTACCAGCCTACTCATTTCTCCTTCGGGAAGTCCCGTTGTTTTACACCCATCTCGGTTGTTGGGGCAGTATTGGGGTCCCCGCGTACATGAGTCCCCGCCACCAAAGAACCCGAGTCCGGCAGACCAAGTGCACTCACACGCCGTACATCCCTCCCAGCCATCGCCCCCAGAACCCTTCACCTCGGGAAACTGAAAATCTGTGCCTTGAGATTCTAACTTCTCCCACCCCACCAACCATCACCCCTCGTTGTGGGCCTGCCTCTCCACAGCGAACCCCACTCCGTCCTCTGGAGCCCACCCTTCCCCTGGATGTCCGCACATGGGTGGACACAGGGGTCTCCCCACCTTCAGCCTACTGCGACAGAGCTGCCACAGACATGGGGTGCTGCATCCCCACAGGCCTCTTGACATCCCGATATTTGCTGGCATTGAGAATCACCTTCCTCCGCCCAGGGAGCCCCGACCCCAGAGGGTCTGGCCTCCCACTCAAGTCAGCTCGGTTCTGCTTCTCTCCCCGGCCATGCTTGCCTCCTCGCGGCCACCTGAGCGAGCCCTTTGCCCTTCAGCTCGGGTCTGTCTTGTCCGGATGGCTCACAGATGCGCTGGGAAGTCAGTTGGTGCCTCCCCAGCAGGGCCCTCAGCCGGTGCTCGTGGGCCCAGGCTGAGACAAAGCCCGGAGGCCCCAGCCGCATCCTGGGAGGGCTCTGGCGGCCGCCCCAGGCTCGGAGTCCCTCTGCCATGGTCTCCATGGAGACAGCCCCCAGCCCCCCACCCAGCAACATGCCCCCTCATCCACAGCAACCCCCTCTCGTGCAAACATCCCTCTAGAGGCTTGCCCGGAGAACCCGGCTGAGGGCAAATCTTTGTTGACAGAGACAACTTTCTCGAGACAAGCCCCAGGAAAGCGAGCGAGCCACGTGCACGGCCAGCAGTGTCTGAGCCAGGCCGGGAGCTGGCGCCGGGGTCAGGCCGAGGAGCTGCATGGGCAGCAGGGCGAGAGTACGGTTACCTGTCATCACCAGATCCAGCGCGTCACTGGGCTCTGACCAGAGCCCCCCGCTTTGATAGGCGCAGCTGTATTTCCCCGCGGTGCCTAAGGTCATGGCCGGGATGTCAAATCTGACTCTGACCCTCACTTCAGGCGGGCTGGGTCGCACTGAGGCGGAGAGCTGTCCCTCGAAGTGCAGCTGGTACTCCACGGCCTCATGAGCTCCCCGGCACCAGAGGGCCACTGGCTTTCCCCAGGGGATCTTGAAATCGGGCTCGGCCCAGATGGTGGGTTTGGGGACCGTCTCTGGAAGGGAATCAGAGTCTGGAGCTCCAGATTGGGCCCTTCCCAAATGAATCCCCACCAGCCCCTGCCTCTGGCCTTCCTTACCAGCCAGAGGCCCTGCCCCTCAAATTGTTATCAGGGGGATTCTTGGTCTGAACCCAGAAGGGTGACTCTGGGGCTTTGTGGGAAGGACTCACGCGTCTGGGTGCTGATCCTCTGGCTCAGGGGCAGGCCTAGAAGTCGGGAATCGTGAGATGCACTGCCCACCGCAGGCGGACCCTGGGTCCCACCTCCCCCCAGGGCAGGACTCACCGATGCAGAGCAGGGCAGTGAGCAGGGAAGGCATGCCGGCACATGTACCAGGCTGGTGTCCAGGCAGGCGGGACTGAGCCCATGGGCCGGAGGCACCCAGGATGTGGTGGGTGAAGCTGCGATGGGGCTTTCACACAGTGCAAGCAGGTAAACAGCTCCCTTCCACCCCTGTCTCTGACCACATCTGTGGGTTAACAAGTCCTCTGCCAATTGTCTGCCCTTCCTGGAACGCATTTCTGGGACAGTTTCTAAATTTTGAAATGTGCACTTTATGTCCAGAAATAGGGAAAAAAATCTGATCATGCAAAAATGTTGCATTTTGACCAAAATGAATGGGAGAAGACATTCACCCACCACACATCAGAGCAGGGGTAAATGCCCCAAATATACAAAGCCACTCATCCAATTCAACAGCAGAAAACATGTTACCCAATTGAAAAAATGGACAAATGAGTTTAATAGACATTTCACTGAAGAAGATCCCAATGGGCCACATGTTTATGAAAAGATGTCTTATCACTTATCATTAGGGAAATACAAATCAAAGCCACAATGAGATTTCACCTCACACTGCTTAGAATGGTGATTATTAAAAAGCTAAGAAATAACAAGATTTGGTGAAGGTGCGGAGAAAGGGAAAGCAAGCTTGTGGATTGGTGGGAACGTAAATTAGTGCAGCCACTCTGGAAAACAGTCTGGAGATCCCCCCCAAAAAAAGTTAAAATACAACTACCATGTGATCCACTAGTCCTACTTCTGTGTACTTACCTGAAGAATATGAAACAAGAATTTAAAAAAAAATTTATTGCAGCACTATTCAACAATGGTAAAGACAGGAAAACAGCCCAAGGGCCTGACACAGATGAATGAAAAAGAAGGTGTGCTAAATACACACTCGGTGGAATACTACTAAGCCATTAAAAAGGATGAAATCTTGCCATGGGCAACAACCTTGGATAGATCTTGAGGGGATGATGCTAGTGAATTAAATCAGAAGGAAAAAGACAAATACTGTATGATTTGACTCATTTGTGGTATATAAAGGGGAAAAAGGCAAATAAAACTAAAACAAAAATAAGCGCTTAGACACTGACAGGAGTATGGTAATGGCCAGTGTGGAAGAAGGGAGAGGCTAGTGGGAGAAGGGCCTGGGCACTTGGTGGTGGGCACTTGGTGGTGGGTGGTGACTGGACACTGGGCAGAATGCATGGTATGATGGACATTGGCCGACGTGAGAAACTATGTGCCTGAAACTGATACAGGGTTGTAAACTAATATTCCCTCAATAACCAGCATCCTTATGCCTGGATAAGCTAATCGGCTCCATCACAATGTAGTGATTACACTATCATCTTCAAAGATTTGTTATAACGTTTCAATAACACTACTTTTAAATACAAAAGTAGATTCTATTTCTTACATAAGTACACTCCTTCAGGCTGTTATAACGCAGAAATTGAAGATTCGATTCTTAAATATTCTACTGTATTTTCAACTCAAAATGTGTCCCTCGTCCTGTTTCTCAAAGGGCCTAAGCCATTTTTGAACCACGAAACAGTATACCAATGTGCACTCCGCCTCATGGTCTATGAGAAAATATCCTTCCCCAATCTGTTATCTTTTCTTTCTTTGGATGTTGCTGACTATTTCCCATTAACTTTCTTCTCTCTGCACATTCAGTTCTACACATTGTGATAAATCCACATAGTCATGCAGCCGACACTACAATCAACACTACAATTTCATCTTCCCATAAAGCATCGGAATTTGTCCTCCTTGTCTGATGCCAGCGTCCCCTGGGTTCAGCCACATTCTTGTAAATAACAGGATTTTCATTCTTTTCTATTGTCTCAATCCTCAGCTACAAATTTCAAAACTCCCCCACTGCAGCCCGCCAGCACCCATCCATTCTACTCATCTAGACAGTCTCCCCCAGAAATGTCCTTATGCCACGTGGAGGGCAGCCATCCCCCTGTGTCTGTAACACCGTCCTCACATGCTATTGTGGAACAGATAATCTAATGTGAGCTGTTGGCTCTTGACGGAGATGCCAGCCTGGACATGGATCCTGGGCAGCTTCTAGCTAAAGCTCAGCGGCTCAGCTCCTGCTGTGAACAGGGTTGCTCATGGGGCTGCAACTTTCTTGTGTGTCCACATGGAAAGTCTCCAAAGGGTAAAGTGAAACGCTTCTGTTGATTAGATTTTCTGGTTTTTTTCATGATGTGGAGGGCTCTCCCTTGATGTGTGCACAGGAAAGATGGGTGCAGAGGAAGTGGTGGTGACAAGCCAGAGCCGCCCATCAGAGTTTCCGCGTTGACCACACAGAGACAGAGCGGACAGAGGCCTGCACAGGAAGGCCTGCTGTCACCCCCAGCCTGTGCAAACATGTAGCTGCCCGAGCGTGGGAGCGGGCAGCCTCTCTGGAGAGGAGATGAGCAGCTGCCTCCCTGCAGCTGAGCGAGCATCCTGACTTGCCTCTCCCCCATCATGTGTCTTCATTTGCTCATCTTGGTCAGCTTGGACTCCATCCAGAGCACCGGGGAGCTGGCTCCTGGGCCAGGAGAGGCCAGCTGTCCTTCGGGAATGAGGTGGACCAGGGGCAGGGCAGGGTCCCCTGGGATTGTGAGGAAGCGCTGCAAGGCCACCTCAGAAATCCAGGATCAACTAAGGGGCTGGCTGCAGGGAAGCACTTCCTGGGAAACTGGGAGGAAAGTCCTGGCTGATCTCCCCACAGCATGGCCGTCAGTGGGATGGCCTTTAGGGCAGGGCTCAAGCCTCGCCCTCGCGTCCTTTCCTCTCTCCTGACCACAGGCGGCGTCACATAACACAGGGCGGCCTTCTGAGAAACGCGGGGGCGCTTCCAGCAGCCAGCCGGCCCCTGACGTGGTCACCGCAGCAAACCCACCCCCCCCCCGCCCCGCGCCCCGGGGGCTGCACGCTCAGAAGCACGAAGGGAAACGATGCTTCGGGAGATGTGAGGGAGGCAGGAGGCCACCAAGGTCTGGCCGGGGAATGGGGATTTCGAGCCGCCCTCGCGGTGCCTCCTGCCGCCTCGGTCCAAGCGCAGGGCTTTGTGTTTCCGTCATCACGGACACGTCTGCGCCCGCTGCGTCTCCGTCCTTTGTGGCGCTAGTTCTTGCCTCGAATCCCGGGGAACCGTGTTTCCTCGTGAGGCCTGCCCTACTTTGTTTCTTTTTTTTAAAAAAAAAAAAATATTTATTTATGCATACAAGAGCTGGGGTACAGGCCAGGGATATGAGGGCTGAGAGGATTCCCCAGAGACAGAGCGGGGCGCAGAACCCGCAGGCTGACTGAGGCGCACCGCTGAGGGGAGCAGCGGGCGGGCAGGAGGGGTCTGCGCGCCCTGGGGGTCTCCTCCCTGGCCGGGGCTCGAGCTCGTGCTGCAGAGGCTGCGGACAGCTTCACAGGGCGGTGCTTAACCCCTCGCGCCCGCCACCAGGGAGGGCCCTGCTTTGTTTGCTTGTTCGTTTGTTTGCTTGTTCGTAAACCGCCACGACTTCCCTGGCGGCTCCATTTCGCCTGTGTCCGGCCGCTCTGAGGCGCGCGTGGGGCGCCGGCTTCCCGGTG
Source organism: Talpa europaea (assembly GCF_964194135.1). Lineage (NCBI taxonomy): Eukaryota > Metazoa > Chordata > Mammalia > Eulipotyphla > Talpidae > Talpa > Talpa europaea. The sequence goes on from NC_140084.1 coordinate 50,601,547, forward strand.
GGGGCGTCTCGGGCCCCGCGCAGGCCTGGGCGCAGCTCCCCAGCGGGCGGGCCGGGACCCCGGGCCTGGCCGGGTGTGCGGGGCGGGGGGGGGGCCCCGCGCGCGGGGTCCGGGCATCGGGGCGCAGGCGTCAGGGCGGAGCCGGGCGGGGCGGGGGGACCGGGACCCTCGGCTTCCCGGGCTCCGCCTCCCGCGGCCGCGGCGCCTGGACGGCGAGTCCCGCCCCACCCTACCTGCGCCAGGTGAGGCCGCGGGGCGCTGGCGGGGCGCGCTGGAGCTGCTCGGCCCGCGACTCGCGCCTGGTCTCGGGTCTGCGGGGGTGTGGGGGGTCGCGGGGGTTGGCGGGGCCGGGGGTCGCGGGCTGGGGGGCGGGGGGCGGGAGGGAACCAGGCCCGCGCCCCGCGGGCTCCAGGCGGGGCCTACGCGCCGCCTCCCGCGGCGACGGGGCGGGAAGGGCGCGGGCAGGAGCCGCGCAGGGGGCTGAGGCCGGGGTCCCCCCGAGAGCGGAACTCATGAGGGCCGCAGGGCCGGGCCCAGAACTTTCGTTCAGGGTTTTCTTCGTAAACGCCGTCCCCCTGTGCACGTCCCCAGGCTTTGCTTTAAAATCCCTGTGATGGACAGGACCCTCGTGCCCGCTCTCGGGGTGTCTGACCGGCCAGTTGGGGGGCCGTAGCCCCGCCCCCCCGCGATGCAGCGCTCACGGGGGGTTCTCCCGCGAAGGACCAGCCTGGGCGCTTGGCGCTGGGGCCAGGTAGGTCGCGCCCTGTGGCTGTGGGGTGTTTGACTGCAGCAGGTGTCAGTGGCGCCCCTGCACCCGGTGAATGCCCCCAAAAGTGTTTCCGGAGACCGGGAGGCAGAGACACCCCCACACACACTGAGAACCAGGGGGCCAGAGGAGATGGGGGGCTGCCCGGGTCCCAGAGCAAGATCTGGGCGCGTTCTCAGGGAGACCCCGAGGGCCGAGATCCAGGATGGCAGGTGCGCCCGCATCCACTTCTAGAACGTTCCCCTGCAGGCTGCCCCCTGCGTGTGATGGAAGGTTCCAGGCCTTGCCTCCCTCTTCTGAGATGTAACGGTCACCATCTCCTGCTTATGAGGGAAGGCTCCCCCTTCGGCACCACTGAAATTGGGGGCGGGGTCATTCTTTGTGGGGGGTGAGCGCCCGTAGACTGGGGTGTTCAGCAGCCTCCCCGTCTCCACCCGCTTGGATGCCTGGAGCGCCCCCTGGCGGCAACAATGATGCATTGCCCAGGGTCGGCCAATCTCCGTCCTCAGTCAACTCTGCTGTTTTGTCCCCAGATTCCCTAAGACTTTCATTTCTGCACAAAGGGAGCTGCCATACAAGCCTCAGGCATTACAGCCCCATGGACGTTGGTTTCAAGACTCGGTTGGCTTCTTCGAGGCTATACCAGATCAGGCCGTGACTCTTCTCCTTGTGTTTATTGATACAATAATAGGACTTTTGCTGGACCATTTACACGTTTCAGCCAAAATGTATTTAATATATTCAGCAGAAGGGCCTAACCCAGATTTTTCAAGCTGTATGTTTTCATGGGAGATACGACGAGACAATATAGAAGATAGGAGAGAGACAGTCTATAAAGAAGACTAAATTTTTCCCCAAAAGTTCTGAATCCTGAGCAGCATTGAAAGGTAAAGCAAATAAAATGAGAAATAAACAAAAAGAAATGTATGCCTAAACAGGACAGTTCCCAAAAAGAAGTTCTAAAGAAAAGGAACTGTGTTGACAACAGCCAGAATGCCAGGAATGACTGGCTACAAGACGTGGTGGTCAGACCCAGCACAGATGCGTCCACAGTGAGGACCAAGCCCCAACCCAGGGCAGAGAGGCATGAGAAGTGGCCGCTGTCAGTTGTGTGCCAGGCAAGTTATTCTTTTTTTAAATTTTTATTTATTTTTTATATATTTTTTATTTTTTACATCATTGTTCATTTTTAAACAATATTTGCTTTTCCCCACCCCCTCAGGTCTAGTCCCCATAGAGTTTCCTTCCCCAGTGCACCTGTGCACCATCACCTCAGTCCCCTGTGCTCCTCCCTTCCCTCCTCTGATCCCTCTCCCGCCTCCTCCCCTGCAGGATGTCTCTGATTTATAATTGTCCGTTTTTGCTTTGTTGTGTTTCTGTACTGTTTTCATTTTTTTACACTGATGCCTTATTTGGTTCCCCTATATGCCTGCTATAAGTGAAACCATCCGATATTTTCCTTTTTCCTTCTGGCTTATTTCACTGAGCATCATTCCTTCTAGAGCCATCCACGTTGCTGCAAATGGCATGAGTTTATCTTTTTGATTGCTGAATAATATTCCATTGTGTATATGTGCCACATCTTCTTAATCCAATCATCTATTTTTGGGCATTTGTGTTGTTTCCAGGTTTTACCTATTGTAAATAGAGCTGCAGTAAACATAGGGGTACAAGTGTTCTTTTGTTTTGTTTTTTTTTAAGTTATTTTTATTGTGCACTTTAAATCCAACAGTTATTTTTTTTTAAAGATTTATTTATTTATTTATTTATACAAGCACTGGATACAGTCAGAAGCGCGGGAGGGTGAGAGAATTCACCAGAGCCAGAGCGGGGAGCAGAGCAGGCAGAAGGACCAAAGTACACTGCTGAGGGGAGCAGCGGGCGGCAGGAGAGGTCTGCGCGCCATGGGGGACCCTCCTCCGGTGACCGGGGAGCAGCCGGGGATCGAACCAGCGCTGCAGAGGCTTGTGGCAGCTTCACAACCCAGCGCTCAACCGCTGCGCCACTGGGGAGGCCCACAATTATTTTGAATAATATTTTGAATCAATGTTTTTGTGCCCTTTGGGTGGATCCCTAGGAGTGGAATTGCCAGGTCGTATGGTAGCTCCGTTTTTAGTAGACTGAGGAACCTCCAGACAGCTTTCCAGGGTGGTTGGACCAGTTTGCACTCCCACCAGCAGTGTAGGAGACTTCCTTTTTCACCACATCCTCGCCAGTATTTGTTGTTGCTTGTTTTTTTGATATGTGCCGTTCTTACTGGTGTAAGGTGGTATCTCAATGTAGTTTTGATTTGCATTTCTCTGATGATAAGGGCTGTTGAACATTTTTTCATATGCCTCTTGGCCATTTGCATTTCCTCTTTGGAAAAATGTCTTTTAAGTTCTTCTGCCCATTTCTTGACTGGATTGTTTATTTTGTTTTTGTTGAGTCGTGTGAGTTCTTTGTATATCTTTGTCATCAGTCCCTTATCAGTTGACTGGAATGCAAAGATTTTTTTCCCAATCAGTGGGGTGTCTCTCTGTTTTAGTTAATGTCTCTTTTGCTGTGCATAAATTTTTCAGTTTGATGTAATCACAGGTGTTTATCTTTTCCTTGACTTTCTTTGCTTTGGGTGAGGAGTCTTTAAAGATGTTATTACAATGTATGTCTTGTAGTGTTTTATCTATATTTTCTTCTATATATTTTGTGGTTTCAGGTCTTATGTCCAGTTCTTTTATCCATTTTGAGTTGATTTTTGTGCATGGTGAAAGGTAGTGGTTTAGTTTTTTTTTTTTTTTTTGCATGCAGTGGTCCAGTTTTCCCAGCACCATTTATTGAACAAACTGTCCATGTTCCACTGCATATTCTTTGCGTCTTTGTCAAAGATCGGTTGTCCATGTAAGTGTGGTTTTATTTCTGGGCTCTCTATTCGGTTACATTGGTCTGTGCATCTGTTTTTGTTCCAGTACCAAACTGTTTTAATTATTATGGCTTTGTAGTATAGCTTGAAGTTCGGAAGTGTGATACCTCCTTTCTCCTTTGTTTTCAACAATAGGGCTTTGGCTATTCATGTTTTTTTGTGGTTCCATATGAATTTCATCAGTATTTGTTCTATCTTGGAAGAATGTCATTGAGAAATTTATTGGAATAGCGTTGAATCTGTGTATTGCTTTTGATATGATAGACATTTTAATAATGTTAATTCTTCCAATTCATGAGCAGGGGATGTCTTTCCATTTCTTTGTATCTTCTTCTATTCTTTTAACAGTGTTTTATCATTTTCTTTGAATATATCTTTCACCTCTTTTGTTAGGTTTATTCCCAAGTATTTGATTTTTTTTGTTTCAATTATAAAGGGACGGTTTTCTTGATTTCTTCTTCAGATTGTGTATAGGAAGGCTACTGATTTTTGTGTGTTGATTTTTGTATCCTGCTACTTTACTGAACTGGTTGATTATTTTGAGTAGTTTTTCTGTGAAGTTTTTAGGGTTCTCTATGTATATTATCATGTTGTCTGCAAACAGTGATAGTTTTACTTCTTCTTTCCCTATCTGGATTCCTTGTGTGTCTTTCTCTTGTCTTATTGCCCTGGCTAGGACCTCCAGTATTATAGTGAAGAGCAGTGGTGAGAGAGGACATCCTTGTTTTGTTCCTGATCTTAAAGGAAAGGCCTTCAGCTTTTCGCCATTGAGAATAATATTGGCGGTGGGTTTGTCATATATGGCTTTTATCATGTTAAGGTATATTCCTTCAGTCCCGAGAATTTCAAGGGCCTTCATCATAAATGGATGTTGGACTTTGTGGAATGCTTTCTTAGCATCTATTGTTATGATCATATTGTTTTTATTTTTCTCTTTGTTGATGTGTTGTATTACACTGATCGATTTTCATATGTTGAACCATCCTTGTGCCCCTAGTATGAATCCCACTTGATCGTGGTATATTATCCCTTTGATGCATTGTTGGATTCTGTTGGCAAGGGTTTTGTTGAGGAATTTTGCATCAGTGTTCATTAGAGAGATTGGCCTGTAATTTTCTTTCTTTTTTTTTGCTGTCTTTGTTGAGTTTTGGTATTAGTATAATGTTGGCTTCGTAGAACGTATTTGTTAGTATGCCTTCTTCTTCAGTTTTTTGAAAGAGTTTGTGTAGAATAGGCACTAATTCACTGTTGAACATTTGGTAGAATTCATTTGTGGAGCCATCTGGCTCTGGGCTTTTGTTTTTGGGGAGTGCTTTGATTACTGCCTCAGTTTTGCTGCTTGTAATTGGTCTGTTTAGGTGTTCTATTTCTTGTTTGTCCTGCTTTGGATGATTGTATCATTCTAGGAATGTGCCCATCTCTTCTAGGTTGTTGAAGTAGTTTGCATATAAGTGTTATAATAATCTCTGATTATTCTTTTGATTTCTACTGAGTCTGTTGTGATTTCTTCTCTTTCATTTATAATCCTATTTATATGTTTTTTCTCCCATTTTTTTCTTTGTGAGCCTGACTAGAGGTTTGTCTATTTTGTTTATTTTTTTCAAAGAACCAACTTTTGGTTTCATTGATCTTTTGGATTGTTATTTTAATTTCTATTTCTTTTATTTCTGCTTTGATTTTTATTATTTCCTTTCTTCTAGTGGCTTTAGGGGTTTTTCTTGTTCTTTTTCTAGCTCTTTGAGATGTGAGGTTAGGTTGTTTCTTTGAGTTCTTTCTTGTTTCTTGATGTGAGCCTTATTGCTATATATTTTCCTCTTTTTTAAAAAAATACATTTTTTAAAAGATTTATTTACTCATTTACACAAGAAAAGGGGTACAGGCCAGATGCGTGGGAGGGTGAGAGGATTCACCAGAGACAGAGTGGGGAATAGAAATATACTGATGAAATATACTGCTGAGGGGAGCAGCGGGCGCCACAGGAGAGGTCAGCCGCTCCATGTGGGACCCTCGCTGGCCGGCTGGCATCTGGAGCTGGAGAGGCTGTGGACACACAGCACGGTGCTCAACCACCTGTGCCACCAGGGGAGGCCCTATATTTTCCTCTTATTACTGCTTTTGCTGCATCCCATACATTCTGGAAAGTGGTGTGCTCCTTGTCGTTCAACTCAAAGTATTTTTTAATTTTTTCTTTGATATTTTTTCTTTTTTAAAATTTTTTTCTTTTTCTTTTTTTGCAATTTTTTCTTTTTCTCATTAGTCCAGTGGTTTTCCAGTATTGCGTATTTCAATCTCCATGAAGTGGGAGGGTTCCTTGTTTTATTTTTATGATTTATTTCTAGTTTGATCGGAGAAGATAGTTGGAATGATTTTCATCTTCATATATCTGTTGATGTTTGTCTTGTGGCCCAGTATGTGATCGATTTTGGAGAATGATCCGTGTGTGCTTGAGAAAAATGTGTACTCGGATTTTTCTGGGCGCAGTGTCCTATAGATGTCTGTTAAGTCCATGAGTTCTATGTCTTTATTTATTTTTTGTCTCGTTGATCTGTCCATTGGTGAGAGTGGAGTGTTGAAGTCTCCCACTATATATGTATTTTCTTTAATGTCCATTTTCAGAGCTGATAGTAACTGTCTAATATATTTTGGTGCTCCTTCATTTAGTGAGTATATTTTGATGAGTGTTATATCTTCCTGATGTATTGTCCCCTTGGTCATAAATGTAGTGTTCGTCTGTGTCTCTTTTTACTTTTTTTAATTTGAAGTCCATTTCATGTGATGTAAGTATAGCTGTTCCTGCCTTCTTTTTTGGTTCATTTGCTTGTAAGATTGTTTCCCAACTGTTTACTTTCAGTATGTGTTTATCTTTTGTGATTAAATGTGTTTCCTGGAGACAGCAGAAGGATGGATTTTGTTTTTTAATCCAGCGTGCTACTCTGTGTCTTTTTATTGATGAGTTTAATCCATTTACATTTACGTTGACATCTGTATTTGCCATTTTGTTTGTCTTTTTTGTGATTTTGTTCCTTACTTTATTCTGTTCTTCTTGATCATTCCTTTGCTGGTTTTGGCTTTAGCACTTCTTGTACAATTTTTTGGAGTGGGGGTTTAGTTGTAATGAATTTCTGGAGTTTCTGTTTGTCTCAGAAGGTCCTTATTTTTTTTCATAGTGGAAGGAGAGCTTTGCAGGGCAGAGTATTCTTGATTGGCATTTGCTGTGGGCAAGTTATTCTTTAAGACTAAGGTTACAGACAAAAATGGCAGGCAAACCATAGATCTGAGACATACAGCAGAGGAAGGAGGAGGGGTCAGAGCAGGGGAGAAAAGAGAGGTGGTGATGGGAGATTTATGGGAATACATCTGAGGGGAAAAATCAAATATCATTCAAAATGAACAACAATATAAGAAAATTGTCGGGGAGGGGAAGACTAATCTTTAAATAGTATGGAGTTTTCTCAAAATATTAAAAATAGATCTACCAAATGATCCAGCAATTCTATTCCTAGGATTCTGTCCAAGGATACAAAACCACTAACTCAAAGGGATCTCTGCACTCCACTGCTCATGACAGTGCTACTTACACCAGCCAAGTTAAGGAAGCAACTTAAGTGCCCAAGGACAGAGGAGGGGGTGAGGATGTGGCGTGGATATATCGTAGAATACTACTCGGCTGTAAAGAAGACCAACTCTTGCCATTTGTGACAACGTGGATGCAGGTGGAGGGAACGATGCTAAGTGAGATAAGCCAGAAGGACAAAGACAAATGCCAGATGGTTTCACTCATATGTGGAATACAGAGAACAAAAGGAACAGGCAAAACTAATCCAAACAAACCCTTTAAATATGACTGTAGTACTGAGACTACTGGTGAGGGAGGGTGGTGGGGCAGAGCGCAAAGGTGGGGGGGGCCCAGTGGGTGAGAGTGGGGGACTGTGGGTACTCTGGTGGTGAGTGTGGTGTGGTGACATGCACCCCTAATCATATAGTATGTAAACCATCATCACCTCAAAAAAAAGATATTTTTCAAATAATGTTCAGCCTCTAAAAAAATTAGATTTAAAAAGACATCTTTGTCTGATCTAAAAGTTTAGAACATGGGGTTTTGCATCCTTAGGATTATAAACCAGCAGATATGAACTGTTGGGGGCCTCCCTGGTGGCGCAGGCAATTGAGCGCCGCACTGTGAAGCTGTCCGCAGCCTCTGCAGCGCGGGTTCAGTCCCGCCTGACTGGCGAGAATCCCACATGGCATGGCAGACCTCTCCTGTCTCGCTCGCTGCTCCCCTCAGCTGTGTATTTCTTTAATCTGCCTGTTCTGTTCCCTGTTCTCTCTGTTGTGAATCCTCTCACCCTCCCACGCGTCTGGTCTGTACCCCGGATGTTGCATAAATAAATAAATAAATCTTTAAAAAAAAAAAAAAAAGAACTGTTGGGAGTAAACGTCACTGAGTAAAATGTAATCCTGAATCAAAAAGTAAAGAATTTTTTGTTATTTAAGCTTTCCACGTAAATGATTAACTATAGTTAATGTATGTATATTATAATCTGTAATAATTTTACCCTGAAATCATTTTTTAAAGATTTTTATTTATTTATACAAGCACTGGGGTACAGGCCAGAGACACGGGAGGGTGAGAGAATCCACCAGAGCAGAACAGGCAGACAGACCGAAATACACTGCTGAGGGGAGTAGCGGGTGAGACAGGAGAGGTCTGTCATGTCATGTGGGAATCTCCCTGGGCCATGTGGGAATTGAACCGGCGGAGGCTGCGGACAGCTTCACAACGCTGCGCTCAACCCGCTGCGCCACCAGGGAGACCCTCACCCTGAATCATTAACCTTGATGTCATAAATGAGGTTTTCACTTCTCCATGTTAACCTTCTCACAAAGGGGTAATGCAGCTTCCTGCTAAGCATGGTGGAAATACTCAGCGAGGAGTAAGATTATTCAGTCTGTCGGTGCCTGGGGGTCTGTGCGCAGTAATTGGGGACACGGAATTACTGTTTATTTTAAGCTACTGACTGTTTCATGATGTACTTCTCTCTTACGTCCTTGTTAATTTGGGGACCATATGTCCTTTCTCCCCTTAGGTATGGTCACGGAGTTACCTTTAAAGAAAGTCCCCTATGACTTGCCGGCAGTGGGTTGTGAGGAATGTAGGGAAAGGCTGATTTCCATGGCACAGGCATGGGAGGGAGAGCGAGGGAGAAAGGAAGAGGAGAGAGGAGCGCAGTTGGTGGTGGCGTAATGTCGTGTCTGCAGATCTTGACATGTGCGTCTTTATACCGGAAACCTAAGTAACGTTACAAACCCATGTTACGTGAATACTTATCTTTTTTACCTTAAAAGGGACTTTACCTTTTAATACCCTCGTCAGAAAGAACAGGCATTGGCATCCAATGGGTATGCGACTTCTGCAGGATTTATTGTACGCTAATGAACACGCGCCCCTGCCCTCCAAGACCGAGGTCCCAGTGAGTCACGCTCCTCCCCAGGGACTGCCCTGTGGCCACAGTGGACTTTGTCCTGTTCAGACCATCCCTTGCCCACCGCTGTGAGGAGGGGGAGAAGAGGGCACCCCCGCTGAGCTGAGCAGGTGAGCAAGATATGGCGTGGCAGGCGTGGCTGTCCAGGGCCTGGGCATATGCCTCTGGGTATATGCGGGGTTTGAAAGCGACCCTGGAATGCTTGCAAGTGAGTTGCCGTGGAGCCAGCCCCGTGGGACTCCAGTGCCCTGCGGTGGCGTTGCCTGGAGGGGAGGCCGAGCCAGTGTTTGCCTGAAATGGGGCTGAGGGTGGACAGGAGGGAGCGAGAACACGCCCCCGAGGCGCTGTCCAACAGCAGAATGGAAGCCAAGGCGCCCGCCCTATTTGCCTTACTTTTGCTGGTTACTCTGTCCATTTTATTTTAAATTGAAGAAATAGAGGGCGAGGGAGAGAGAGGGGGATAAAGGGATAAGGTAGAAAGGGAGTGAACTGAACAGGGAGATTTGGGTTACGGGGTACAGACTTACACGGATAAGATGGGCACGACCTGCAGACTCCAGTGTACAGTTAGCTGTGTGCTTGAAAGTGGATGAGAGGGTGGACAGCAAATGTTCTCTCTATGGAATGAAAAATTGATGACATTACGAAGTGTCAGTGAAACCACGGCGACGGTGGCCATATAGCATTTGTCAGAAGCAGATGGGATCCAAGCCCCACAGAAAAGAAAAGGTAACTGGTTTTCATGATGCTTACACTCTCTTAGTTATTTAAGCGCAGCTATTCTTTTTTTTTCCCAAAAGATTTATTTATTTATTCATACAGGCACTGGGTACAGTCAGAAGCGCGGGAGGGTGAGAGGATTCACCAGAGCCAGAGCGGGGAGCAGAGCAGGCAGAAGGACGGAAGTACACTGCTGAGGGGAGCAGCGGGCGGCAGGAGAGGTCTGCGCACCATGTGGGACCCTCCCCGGTGGCCGGGGCTTGAACCAGCGCTGCAGAGGCTGTGGGCAGCTTCGCAACCCAGCGCTCAACCGCTGTAAGCGCAGCTATTCTTAACGTTTCCAATTTGAAAATGAACGTAACCTCGAAAGCTGACATGATTGAGTCAGTATGCTGTTGAATATGGACTTGTCTGCAGTGACAGTGTCATTTCTCAGGTAATTTTTGTTGTTTCAGAACTTCTTTTTCTTGTATTGCTTAATGTATAGTTCTCTTATTGCCAGACTAAAATGTTGATGTGGGATTAGGGACAGACAATAGAGTCAACTATGGCTGACTAAAGTTCAGATGATTAACCACCCAAGATGCAGGCTCTCTGCAACCCTGCCAGGAGGAAGTGGGAGAGAGGCAGCCTCCCTGGGGGTGAGGCCCAAGACCAGCCCACAGCTTCCTGTGGTCTCCCGTTCCACAGGATCCTTCCTCAAACCAGCAGCAGGCCGCACGGACACAGGACCATGAGCCCCGTTCTCCCTGCCCTTCTCTGTCTCGGTGAGTCGGTGGGGGGCAGAGGTGCAATCCTGCCAGGTTGGGCCACTCTCACCTGTGTCTTCTTCCAGGGCTGCATCTGGCCCAGAGCACACAGGAGCAGAAGGGTGAGTGTCGCTCTGAGCGCTCCTGGGGACCCAGCCGCGGCTGGGCAGACGTGGCTCTCCCGGCAGCTGAGGGGGAGCACTTGACATGAGGCCAGAGCCTCTGAGGGTATAGTGGGGAGAGCGGAGACGGTGCCCTTGGAAGCCCCTTGACGCTCCCCTCCTTCTAGGAGATCTCCCCCCACCTCGGATCACAGCCCTGCCCGGGGCCGTGGTTCCATGGAGGACAAACGTGGCCCTCCTGTGCCAGGGCCCCCCAGACGCTGACACCTACAGCATAGCTCAGGTGGGCAGTGGGCCGAAGGGGGGCCGCCCGGAGGCTGTGAGCTCCCATATCTGGCACATCCCAGTGATGACCCCCGGCCACGCGAGGCTGTACGAGTGCACCTATCAGGCCGGAGGCCGGTGGTCCCGGCCCAGCGCCCCGCTGCAGCTGGCGATAAGCGGTGAGAGGGACACCACCTGCCGGGCCAGCTCAGGGGCTGCAGGCCCCCTGGCTCTGCGCACAGTCAGAGGGAGGCCTCTGCCCTCGGGAGGAGCCCAGGTTACCAGGAGCGGATCCCCCGGGGGCACAGGAGGAGAGGGAAGAAGCAGGAGCCTCGTGTGCCCCCGGGACGAAAGGGACAAGCTCCCCACCTCACACCAAATTTGCTTGTCCCTCAGGCGCTTATAACAGGCCCTCCCTCTCCAGCCCAGCTGGCACGGTGCTGGCTTCTGGCGAGGACGCGAATCTGCAGTGTTCCTCCAGCCTCAAGTTTGAAATGTTTGTCCTCACCAAAGAAGACGGCGTCTGCACCGCCCAGAACCGAAGCGCCAGCCCACAGGGCAGTGGACGCCAGGCCACCTTCCTTATACTCCGCGCCGGCCCCACGCAGGCCGGGGTCTACAGGTGCTACGGCGCCTTCCACAGCAGCCCTTACGTGTGGTCACACCCCAGTCGCCCGCTGGAGCTGGCGGTCCAAGGTGAGCTCGCCCCCCCCCCCCGTGCCTCCCTTGTGTCCCCCTGGGCACCAGCCGTCCAGCGCGCCAAGTGGGGAGGGCGGGCAGCGCTGGGCGGGGGCGTCAGCACCTGGGCTCAGACAGGAGGTGGTGAGGAGCCCACCCCACCCCTGTTCACAGAGGCTCCCGATGACCCAGCCACGGCCCCAGACAACAGAGTGGGGCGCCACTGAGTTCAGGGAGCTTGGAAAGCCAGCCGCAGCTGAGTCAACAGAAAGACGAGTTTATGTCTCGATGTTCCAGCTGCGGATAAGAAAACCAAGACGGCCAGAGAGGTGTGTTCTGAGTCGACTAAGGACTCGGGACCGTGCGGCGTAAGCGCCCACGCGCTGTGGCTGTGGCCGTCAGCCGCGCTTGGCCCGGCTCTGCGCCCTGCTGTGGTCAGCTCGGCTGGGTGGAAGCCCGGAGGGGCGCCCGCGGGCCTGGGGCATTGACCGTGGTCCTGGGCGGATTCTGACAAGTTCGCTGGTTACCCTCGGTCAGGCCTGGCTCCCACCGGGGTCTGCAGTGACCGTCTGCGTAGCTGTCCTTGACAGGAGTGTCTCCATCACAGGCCGGTTTCTCTCCACATTCACATTAGGGGGTGCCGAGCCCTGATATTTTGCTAGAGCTGTTTCTTCTGCTGGGAAGTCAGCCTCTAACTGATTATCACTTTCTACATTTCCCTTCATGGTGCCATGACGGCCACCTGTCTTTAGGATGAGGGACGCCTTGGGGGTTAGCAACAGCCACGTCACCTAGTAACTCTTTTTAAAAAAAAGATTTATTTATTTATGCATACAAGAGCTGGCCGGAGGTGCGGGGGTGAGAGGATTCACCAGAGACAGAGTGGGGAGCAGAACAGGGGGATCTACTGAAATCCACTGCTGAGGGGAGCAGTGGGGAGACGGTAGAGGTCTGCTGCGCCCTGTGGGCAGCTCCCTGGCTGGGGATGGAACTCGGGCTGCAGTGGCTGCAGACAGCTTCACAGTGCTGAGACACCCCCTGCACCCCCAGGGAGGCCTGAGTAACTCTTAATGCCGTGTTGGGTGCAGGCCAAGCATGGGAAGGTTGTCAAGGACACGGGGGTCACACAGTGTTTCAAAAAGCTGGGCCAGCGCCAGGCTATTTTGATAAAAGCTGGGTCAGCGACAGCTGAGATCTTTGACAATCATGGCCACAAAATAAAATGACAGGGGAAAGCATCAAATGGCATCAAGGTGAACCCCATATTCCAGCTCTGAGGTAACCAGCTGAATTAACCAAAATTCCAGAAAGAGATTCAACTTGAAATAAATGTGCTTTTCCAGATTTGGGTAACAGATTTCACTTCCACAAAGAAAAAAAAAATCTCAGGGGCCTCCCTGGTGGTGCAGGGGTTAAGTCTCAGCGCTATCAAGCTGTAGCCAGCCACTGTGGCCTGAGTTCGATCTCCAGGCGGGGAGCAGCAGACCTCTCCTGTCTCCCCGCTGTTCCCCTCAGCAGTGGATTTCCGTAGATCCGCCTGTTCTGCTCCCCGCTCTGTCTCTGGTGAATACTCACCCCCACGCCTCTGACCTACACCCAAGTTCTTCTATGCATAAATAAAATAAATCTTTTTTAAAAAACAACCCAGCTCAGCAGACAGGAGGACAGGAAGGTATTGTTGCCCATGGGCGAGGCCGGCAGCCGGGGCCTCTGCAGAGATGAGCTGGGCCGCCAGGGCCCAGGAGCAGAGCGGCCTCGGACCTCCCGTCCTGTTCCCTCAGAGCCCGCAGCGTACCTTCCTTCTGCCGAGTGTCAGGTCCAGCTGGGCCTGGCTGGCCTGGTTCTCCTGGTCCTGCTGGTCGTGATGGCTGAGTCCTGGCACAGCTGGAAGATGCTCTCACAGGGGCTCCCACAAGCCCCACCTGTGCGCAGACACAGACGGGGACCCTCCACTGACAGCTGAGGATGGTGTGGACCCCGGGGGCCGGGACCGTGGAGCCCTGCCGAGTGGACCCCAGACAATGGAGTGGACTCGCTTCCGATCGCGTGTGCGACAGACAGAATAAACACCCTGGGTTAAACGCTTATTCTCCTTGCTTCCCAAGAGCAGAGTCTGAAAACATATCCCCAGACCTGTGTTCCTTTGGTCTCATTTCTGGCCTTCTGAGCTTTGCCTCTATGCCTGCTCTCTGCTGCACCCTGACGCTGCGGCTCCTCTGGGTGACATCCTGGCCAGCAGCATCTGCCCCTGTGCTGGCCCCTCCTGCCTCTCACCACCCACCCCACCCCTGCTTCTGCAGTCCAGACCCTCATGGTCACACAGGCGCACCTGGACACCCAGGATAACCCCTGCCCTCCCCTCACTCAGTCCCCACAGCCCCCTCTGCCAAGCAAGCTCCCACCGCGGGCTCCGGGGTGGAGGTGAGCAGGTGGGGTGAGTTAGCCCCAGCACAGCTTGGTGCCGGTGGCGGCCAGCGGCTGTGCCCTCAGATGTGTCCACAGGCCTGGGTGAAATGTTTGCTCTTGAGAACGTAGGACAGGACGTGACTGAGGAGAGCGCTGCCGCTGCGTGGCCGGTGACGCAGCAAGGTGGCCATTGCAGGGCGGGTGTGATTGGAGGGAAGGCGAGGGGCTGGGGGAGAAACGCTGAGGACCTTCCAGTAGCATCTCTCTCTTGTTTTTGAATGTAAGGGCTGGGCCTCCCTGATAGCACAAGGGGCTAAGCACAGCACTATGAAGCAATCCGCAGCCTCTGCAGCACAAGTTCCATCCCCGGGGCTAGGGAGCAACCAACATGGTGCAGCAGACCTCCTCTGACTCACCTGCTACTCCTCTCAGCAGTGTACTTTGGTCAATCTGCCTGTTCCCCCACTCTGTCTCTGGTGAATCCTCTCACCCCCGCATCTCTGGCCTGTACCCCAGCTCTTGTATGCGTAAATAAATAAATCTTTTAAAAAAATAAATAAAATAAATGTAAGGGCTGTGGAAAGCAGACCCCCAAGTAGAACCATCATCTGGGGTCTCGTTTGGCATCGACGGTGCTGCATGCTCCCAGGCTCGCCCGGTCTTGCTGCTCGGGGCTTGCCTTGTCTGGAAGGGAAATGGGCAGAAAGCAGGAGATGAAAGCAACAGAATCACAGAAAGACTAGCCCCAGCTCCTAAGATGGCGATGGGGCGACTTGATTCTCACCTACCACCCACAGAAGTGCGTGATGATGTCCTGGACTTAGGCCGCTGTGGCCGTGTGTCCTGTAAGGACACACGAGGTGACTGCACACCCGTCACTGTCTCTTTAGCCTCCCTCGCCCATCGTGGGCTCTTGCACTCCCTGCTAGAGCCTGCTGACCCCCACCCCGAGTCACTCTTCGCCTACATCTCCCCAGTGATCAGTATGCACAGAACTTCTAGAATGTTCTCTCGGAACACTTTCTCAGATGCCATCTGTTGTCTCTGCCATGTTTTAATGACAGCTCTTTGTCAAGGCCACTAGTACATATCTGGGGTTCTGGAGTCACTTCCATCTCTTGACCCCCCGACCCTGCTCTTATCCAAGGAGCGACCGGAGGTGACACAGTGTCACAGAAGCAGCGTGTGTCCCAGAACAATTGCCCTTATTAGACCTTAGACTGAACTGCAGGGCATGTTTGGAAGTCATGGCATGTTTTCTCTTCCTTTTTTAATCAGATAAAAATGACAAATTGTTCTTATTTCTGGGGCATATGAAAAGAGCTGGCAGGTTTTGGTTTTTTTTAAGATTTTTATTTATTTATGCATACAAGAACTGGGGCACAGGCCAGAGGTACAGGGGTTGAGAGGATTCACCAGAGACAGAATGGGGAACAGAACAGGCAGATCTACTGAAATACACTGCTGAGGGGAGCAGCAGGGAGACAGGAGAGGTCTGCTGTGCCATGTGGGTTGCTCCCTGGCAGGCCGGGGATAGAACTCGTGCTGCAGAGGCTGCAGATAGCTTCACAGTGCTGTGCTTAACCCCTTGCACCACCAGAGAGGCCCGAGACAGCAGGTTTTAAAGCTCAATAGTCCATTCTCTGCACCTTCCTCCAAAAAGTTCTTCCTCAGAGCAAGGAACTGCTAACTAGCACGGCTGGAAATAGTCCTAGAATACAGTGTGCTGTGTCCCGGGACAGGACACTCTGCTGGGACAGGACAGGTGATGTGGGTGGGTGGGTGGGTGGCCAATAAATAGATGATAGATTTTCCGCTGGTGTAGAGAAAGGAAACCCCACTGGAGCTGCTTTTGTCCTATCAGCCTCATTTCAGCAGTGGGATTTCCCATCAGCTTCCGAGCCCTGGGGAGCCCCTTCTCAGCACAGATCTTTAACCAGGCTTCCCGATCCCAGGCCATGACCACGGTGTGGGACACCAGGACCCTGTTCTCCCACAGAGAAGCTGCAGCAAGCGTGGACAGAGGACCTGGTGCAGCGGGGGAAGCCGCCCTCAGAGCCGCCCGTGCCTCTGCGGCCTGCATGCCCACCAGGAGGAGGTTGGGTGAGGAAGTTGGGTGAGGCTAACCCACAGCTTCCTGTGGTCTCCCCCCTTCGCAGGAGCCTTCCTCAAATGAGCAGCAGGCCACATGGGCCATGAGCCACATCTTCCCACCCTGCTCTGTCTTGGTGAGTTGGGGCGGGGGTGCCCACAGAAGGCCACAGGGGGCAGGGACACAATCCTGCCAGACTGGACCCCTCTCATCTGTGTCTCCCTCCAGGCCTGCATCTGGCCCAGAGTGTGCGGGAGCCACTTCTGAGGACAGCGCTGCGGGTAGGCAGACATGGCTGTCCTGGCAGCTGAGGGAGAGCGGAGTCGGTGCCCCTGGAAGCCCTGATGCGCCCCTCCTCCTGCCTGAGGCCTGGTTCCATGGGGGATGAACGCAGCCTCCTGTGCCTGGGACCCCGGCCTCCCTCATGCCCTGCTGGGGACCAGCTGTCTGGGCCACGGTGAGTGGGCAGGGAGGACAGGGGCTGGGCCGGGGCGTCGGCACCTGGGCTTAGACTGAAGCAGTGAGGAGGCCACACCGCGGGCCACCGCCGCAGGCCGGGAAGGGCCGCAGGAGATGAGCGGAGAGAGGAACTGTGCCCACGGCGCTGTGGGTCTGGGGGGGAGCAGCCTCTAGCCACTGAGTCTCTGGGTCTGGCGAGAGCCTGTAAAAGCCTCCAGGGGACCCCAGCTGAGCAGGGAAAGAGAAACCTGCTGGTTTCCCATTTCAGTTCCTCCCCAAGCCTCCAGCCGACCCAGGCCAGACACCCCGGCACTGTGTGAGGAGTGGCGGAGTTGCGGGGAGGGCCATGTCTCTGCTTCACACTCGGGCTGGAGGGACTGCTTGGCCAAAAAGCAGTTTTTTAAGAGGGTTTCTCAGGAGAGAGAGACCCAGGAGAATTGTGGGGCGGTCTCTGTGAGGGGAGGAGGGGATACCAAGGAAGATCCCATGACCACCATCACCTCAATCCATATCCCCAGTGTCCCCAAGAGCACCCATTGCCCCCCAAATGCTCATGTCAACCCAGGACATTGGGCAGCTATGGAGAAGCCAGTTGCCCTCCCTGAGGCTGTGCAGCCGGGACGAGGTGAGCAAACTCTGCAAGGACATCATGGTGGAAAGGTCAGTTGGGGCAGGTTAAAGGGAGTTTGTGTCCTTCTTGAAAAGAAAAAGAGCACTCGCCCCTTCATTTCTGTGGGTTTCCCCGCAAACGTCATTCATCTGTCAGCCACCATGACCCTCCACAGCCGCTCCGGGCCAGGACTCGCCCCTCCCTCCCTCCCTCCATCTCCTGCCCCTCTGGTAACCGCCCTATTTTTCAGTCTTCGAGTTATTTTTGGTTTGTTTTACCAATTTGCTTATTTATATTCCACAAATAAGTGAAACTACCCAGTAATTGTGTTTCACTTTCTGACTTACTTCACTTAGCAGAATCAGCTAAAGTCCCATCTAGGTTGTCCCCAAAGACACCACTTCATAGTTGTCACGGCCGAGCAGCAGCCCCTTGATTCTGTATTGCGCGGTTCCTTTGTCCAACCCCTGTCGAAGGGCGCTTGCTTGTCGGTCCCATGTGTTAAGACCCGCAGGCCTGGGCTGAGGCGGAGTGGGCTGTAGCAGAGCACCTGGCAAGTGGCCCTGAAACAAAAGCCCCAGGGCTGCTGCTACCACGGGGTGGGGACGGGTTAAGAACCAGTGGCCTGAAGCCAGCAGACCAGCCCCAACGTCCAGCCGCGTCGCCAGCCAGGACAAGCACCAGGCCCTGCTAAAGTCAGCACTGGCCGTGGCTCCCCTGAGTCCACCACCAGCAAGGCCTCCTGACCTCAGCAGAGGCCTGGGTTTGCTTTTGAGATGATTAAGAAGAGTCTGGAAGAGTCTGGTTGGCACTGGACCAGCTCCAGTCAGACAGCTGAAATTGTAAAATGGAAGCATCGGGCTTAAAAGGCCAGGAATGTAATCAAGGCTCTAGACATTCAGAGACCCAGACTCATGGAGTCCTTCTCTTGGCAAGAACTTGGCAGACAGTCATTGGGAAGACGTGTGCAGACCTCGTGGAAAGAAATTCCAGACTGTGGACCTCTCAGAACCTCTCTCACCTCTAACTTCTGCATCCAACTGCAGTGTAACCACTGCTCCTGCCTCTGCCTGCTCCTTTTTATATAGAAAAAAAATGAAATGTTGGCAAGGGTGAGGTGAAATATGTAGTCCTATTCATTCCTGAGAAAGATTGAATTAGTATCTCTTCTGCAGAGAACTGTGAATTTAGAATATTTATGCTGCTTGATACATCTTTCTATTTGGGAGGCATGGCCTAAGGAAATGCTTAGAAATACAGATAAAAATCTTTATGTGTAAAAATGTTCACCAGCATTTTCTTGATAGTAGCAAATAATTGGAAATGGAAATGAAAACCCTAGGGAATGGTTAAATAAATTACAGTATATACACAAATGAAATGTAACAATTGATACCAAGATTCTGAAGTTTTTAATGATGTGAAAGATACTTACGGTATGATGTTAACTGAAGGTACGATGTAAAATTCTAGAGATAATGTAATATCACCACAGAAGGAAAATATCAATGAGATAGGATGTCGTGAACCCTTATGTGTGTGTAGAATAAAATCGAAAAATTATTTTATTGCATCAAGTGGAATATTATACAGCAGTGAAAAAAATTAAGTTCTAGCTATAGCCAATGATGTGGACTAATCTTGCCTACATATTGTTTAGTGAAAGAGACAAGACACACAGTAAACATAATATGATTTGATTTATTTAAATTCTAAATACCAGACAAAATTAAAATCATGTTTTAATTATGCATTTAGTGATACATACTTAGATGATATATTAAAATGAAGAGCAAAGGAAATAATTTTAATGAAAGTCATATTGGTGCGTCCTTATGGAGGAAGATTATGATATGATGTGATTTGATATTTCTCGACCTGGCTAATGGGAGTTCATTTTGTAATTCTCAAACTCTACGTTGGTACCGTCTACCCTTACACTCAGGTGCTATAGTTCACAATTTTAAATGTTGGGCAATACTGGGAATAAAATAAGCTGGCTCATGAAAGTATCTTTTGATGGAAGAATCATAGTCGAATATTGTTCATTGTTTTTTTACTACTTTTCAGATTTTCTGTAATGCACACACGCCCGTTTATGGCCAGAACGGGTCAACTACAGCTGCCGAAAACACCGCGGCGACCGCCCTGCCCGCCCGCGGCCCCGACACGCAGCCGGGGACGCTTCTGCGCGCGGGGACTCCGCGGGGTCCGGGCGGCAGCGTGGGCTTCGGGGCGCCCCCAGGCTCCCAAGAGCGGCGGCCCCCGGGGCCTCAGCGTCCGCGTGACCCCGCGTTTCAGTGCGGGGCGTGGGTTTCCGGGCTGAGCTCACGCGCCCTGACGCTCCACGTCCTCGCAGGCGCGTCCCGCCCCGGCCACCGGCGCGTTGGGGGACGGCCTCGCGGCGGCCCCGGCGCCCCGCCCCCGCCTCCGTAGCGAGCGTCCAGCCTGGCCGCGGGGGGCGTGGCCACGGGAGGGCTCCGCGCTCGCCCCGCCCACTGCCCTGTGCGCGCCCGCGCCCTCTGCCACGCATGCGCCCGCCGCCCCTCCTGCGCCGCGCCAGCTTCCGGGGACTTGGGGCGAGGTCGCGGCGGGCACCGGCCCCCGCGCTCGGTGGGGAGGCGGGCCTGGGGAGGCGGGAAGGGCCTGACGCGGGGCTCCGGGGCTCCTGCTGGGCCCGGAGGAGCCCACGGGCGCCCCTTTCCCGAGCGTGACCCCCCGCGGCCGCGGGCTCGCTCCCGGCTCCTCGGGGCCCTGAGGGCGCCCCGGGCCGGGCTCCCCTCTGTCCGCGGGCTGTTTGCACTCCCGCCGGGCCAGGGTGGAGTTCGGGGCGCACGTTGTAGACTTTCCGGGCTGAGCCCCCTCCCGCCCTGGGCCAGCCGCGGGCGGGCAGAGCGGGCGCCCGGGTGTGCGCAGCTGCGGGGGGGTCCCCCCTCTCCGCCCCGGAGGGGCGCCCCACGTCACCCCACTGTGGCCCCGCTGTAAATAGTTGTGTGCCAATTGGAGCTTCAACACCCGTTTCCAGGTCTTCGGGCGCCCGTCCGGAGTGGGGACGCCCAAGGGGGGCAGCGCCGTCTGTTGCTCGCGGGGAAAGGCCTCGTGCCCGCAGGGAGACGGCAGCCCGTCCGCCTGCGCGCGCTTCGCGTGTGGCGGTTTCGTGTCCTCCCTTCCTCCCGTCCGAGCGTGGAGCGGGACGTGGGTTTAGTTTTCTTTTTTTTTAGATTTATTTATGCATACAGGAGCTGGGGTGCAGGCCAGAGGTGGGGGGCGGGTGAGAGGGCTCACCAGAGACAGAGCGGGGAGCGGAACAGGCAGATCGACCGAAATCCACTGCTGAGGGGAGCAGCGGGGAGGCAGGAGGGGTCTGCTGCGCCCTGTGGGCAGCTCCCTGGCGGGGCTGGAGCTGGCGCCGCAGAGGCTGCGGACAGCTTCCCTGTGCTGAGGCTTAAGTGGCGACTGGCGATGCTGACAGGCCCTTCGGGGGCTGTGGGGCGTTGGTCCGTGTCCTCCGGAGGAGCCTCTACTCCAGTCCTCGGGTCCCTTTTAAAACTGGTTTGCCTTTTTGTTGGTGGTCAAAGGCCTGGCGTGTCCTGCCGCGCAGACGCTCCCTCTGCACACGGAGTCTTACTCTTGGCCGAAACCCCTGGCGCAATCCCTGCGCAGGCGGCGCCCAAGCCCTGCCGGGGTTTTCCGCGCCAGTGGCAGCCCTGGGAGAAACCCAGGATGGTTCCCCAAAGTTAATGCAAAATGAAGTTTTTCAGGTGTAGGATGTTAGTAACGGCCGCGTATGCTTTATGCTGCGACGTGCACATTTGCCGAGTAGGCAGCAGGTCGTCCTTGAGCGCTTTGGAAACTGTTTGCTACCAAATCAGGAGATCAGGATATTTACGGCCGGGGCTGGTATGGTTTTGGATTCTGTGCCTGGACGCTGGGAAGCGCAGGTTTACCTGTTCGGCTGAGGAACATGAAAACACTGGCAGTCGGAGCTGGCGCCCTGTCCTTGGAAGACTCTCTAGGTTGCACCATAAAGCAAAATGAACTGAAATGAACGCAGTACTAGTACCTGGGCATGGGGAGGGGCGGCGCCTCCTCAGTCTGCTGACCCCAAGTGCCTTTCAGGGGTCCATGTCTTTGGGGGGTGTCTCCCCTTCCCCCTCTGTTAGGGTGGCCTGCAGAGTCCTGTCTCCTGTAATCTCCCCCCTCCCCTTCTCCCCCATGGGGGAGCCCCTGAGGGCAGCGGGCTCCCCTTTATCTTAAGCCTCCCCTTAAGACCCGCTCCCGAGGCCACACGGTACACGGTTCTGCGTGCCCCAGGGGGTGGCCAGAGCAGGAGCCGGAACGTGGTCTTAGGCCTGGCGGACCCCGCTGGCGTCTGCACCTTCACACAAGGCCTGCCCGCCGGCCCCATCTTTCAAGGCCCTCCCTGCACACTTCGCCCCTGCTCTGCTCCCCCCCCCCTCCTGCCCGCTCCCCTCACTGCACCCCCAAGGCCCTCCCTGTCCCCTGCTCTTTTCTTTCCCTGTCCTCAGTGTCACAAACTGAAAGAGCAGCTGATTCGCGGGCCCCACTTCCAAGTGGGCGCCCTCCTATCTTTGGACGTTCTGCTGGCGCAGCGCCTCTCCCCGACAGCGCAGGCAACTCGCTGACTTTATGACTCTGGGGGCCTGGGGGCCTTGGCGGAGATGATGGTGGGTACCTGAGGCCCTGACCCCAAGCACAGCGTCGCCTTCCTCTCTGGGGGCTCTGCCCTGTACCCCGCCCCCCTGCAGCTGTGTCAACCACTGTCTCCTGCCCTCCCCTTTCTTCTGGTGAAGTCCCAGTAGCTCTGTGAGTGCTCCCCGAGTCCAGAGCTGCCCCATCTCTGATTCCAGACCCCGCCCGGATGGGAGCCCCCCGCCGGGAGCCGAGACCTTCGCACAGGGGAGCGGCTCCCTTTGGCAGAAGCTGCACAGCCGCCGGGCGGCGAGTCTGAGAACCCGCGGGCCCGGATCACGCTGGGTAGGAGTGGGAAGGGGACCGGGGTCTGTAGGATGCCTGGGGTGCAGCGTCAGGACCCTGGGAAGGGACACGGAGCGCCCCCCAAAGCAGGACGGCGGGAGATCTGTGCAACTGTCATCTTTATAAAAACCGTTTCCTGAGAGAAATGCCTGCCCCTGCCGCTGGAGCCGTTTCTCTTTCGCCTGAACACGCTCATGTCATCCACCCCGGGACGTCTTTTCTGTTTCAGGCTCATGAACGGCGCCCCTGACTGGACGCAGCTCAGGGAGACCCGGAAGCTCGGGTGAGTGACACTCGGATGCGAGAGCTTGGGTTGCGACGCGTCCATGAAAGAGGAATCCGTGTGGATAAAAACCGTGACCCGTGTTGTCCTCGCCTCTGGCGAGCCCCTCATCGTGGCTCCCCCACGCAGGTCTCTGCTCGCGTGAGAGAAACTCTTCCTCCCAGACCAGTGACGCGAAATCAGCGGCATGCAGGGCGTGAGCCCCCCCGACGTGCTCCTTCCCCCTGTTGGGGAACAGCCTAAAACAGCCTCAGAAACCCCCTCGGGGCTCTTTTCTAGAAGGACACGCTGCGTGCGTTCGGGGAAGGCGCGAGGCCGTCCCGGCGGGGAAGCGTGTTGCTCACGTCGTTCTGCCGCCGGGCGCCGCCTCAGGAGGGCGTCCCGCTGCGCCGCGGGGCCCGGACTGCGGTCCCGCGAGTGGGGCTGACGTCCCTGGCGCGGGCGCGGCCTGCCCCGGAGGTGAAACGGCCCTAAGGTGGAGCCGGTCCCGGCCCGGGCTCTGGTTCCACGTCCGTGACGCGCACGGCCCCAGGGGCCGCTCACCCGCTGCGGGCCGGGTTTGCTCGTCCCGGGCTGTTCTCGCCGGGCCGGGCCGGCCCCGGGTCTGCATCCCGCCCGCGTGTGCCTCGCCGGCGCGCTCCTGCGCCCCGTGTCTCCTGCGCCCCGTGTCTCCTGCGCCCCGTGTCTCCTGCCCGGCTCTCTCGGGGCGAGTCTCCGCTGCTTCCAGGCAGCCCCGCCCGAGCCCCGGTGCGTGTCAGGGACCCCTTCCAGGGGAGACCGAGGCGTCTCGAGCCTCCCCGCCACGGCCCTCGCAGGCGCGGGGACACTGCAAATCCAGCCGGGAGAGGAGGCGCGCATGCTCCGCGCCCTCTCGGGGACCCGTTCACCGGAAAGCGCGGAGGCCCCCGGGGAAGGCTCACGTGTCGCCACCGTCTCGGGAAATGTTTGTGATGACACAGGTTTTACTTGGTTCGTGCCCACTTTGGTTTCCCAATCGCCGAAATCGGCGGAGCCTGAGGCTCTTCACATTTATTGTCCTTGCTCGGTTGACGTTCGCCAGGTGAGAACAGGGGGCCTCGAGGGGAGGGCGGACGCTGTGAAGGTGTCCACGGTGAGGGAGGCACGTTCTTCCCGTGACAGCTGACAAATTCATTTAGACTGAAATATTTTTTGGGGGGAACCCTTTTTAAAATGGGGGTTTAAATATTGTTGGCCTTTGTACGGTTCCCGGAGGGGACTGACTTTCTCTGTTCTTGGTGCTCCTGACCTTGGATGGTTTGCCAGCTTGCCCTGCAGTAAGGCCACTGTGGAGCTGCTGCACAAGCGCATGTGAGTGTGTTAAGGCCACGGTCTTCCCTCCTGCTGGGGGTGGGGGGGTGGGGGGTGGTCTCTGCTGAATGAACCAGGGTTTGAGCTCTAGGTGAGAGAAAAAGTGAAAGCCACCATTAAACAATCAAATGTGATCTTGTTTGCCAGGACACTCGATTTATACTGACCTGTGACAGCTTGAGCTGGATGCGGGAATTTCATTCTATTCTGTTGTATTTTGTTTTTTAAATTTATTTATTTAGAGGCCTCTCTGGTGGCGCAGTGGGTTAAGACACAACCTATAAAGCTGTTTGCAGCTGCTGCAGCATGAGTTCGATCCCCGGCAAGGGGCCTTCCCACATGGCGCAGCAGACCTCTCCTGACTCGCCCGCTGCTCCCCTCAGCAGTGGATTTCAGTAGATCTGCCTATTCTGTTCCCCCACTCTGTCTCTGGTGAGTCCTCTCACCAGAGAGGACTAGGGCACAGACCAGAGATGTGGGGGTGAGAGCATTCACCAAAGACAGAGTAAGGGGCAGAATAGGCAGACTGAAACACACTCCTGAGGGGAGCAGTGGGGAGACAGGAGAGGTCTGCTGTGCCATGTGGGTAGCTCCCTGGCCAGGGATCAAATTCGTGCTGCAGTGGCTGTTGATAGCTTTATAGTGCAGCATCTTAACCTCCTGCACCCCCAGGGAGGCCCCTCTGTTCTATTCTTTTTTTGTCTTTTTGTAAAGGCAAAAAGTTACATAAAATTTTGTTTTATGAAATATCATGGCTCCATTCATTATTTTGTCTTGCTCCTCCCGTAGGTGTAGACAACTTTCAGGACTTGTATTTGGAAGCTGGAAGGGCCCAGACTTTGAAGTAGTGTCTTGTTTTCACTGCTTTATTTATAATTAAAGCTATATACAGCTGTAGATTCAACAGAATAAATTTATAAATTTAAAAATGAAGAAAAAGGGGAAAAGATGTTTACTTGGGTTTAAAAGCTAGCCGGAGCACAGGTTCAGGCTAGAAACCCAAACCCCCTCACTAAAAAAACTGAGGTGACTTTGACATGAACTCCCAGTGCTGCTGCTCTGCCCTCGCCTGCTTGGGTAGCAGGAAACCATGTTTCATCCTAAAATGTTTCTCTGTGTTTTTTTTTTAATATTTATTTTTATACAAGAACCGGGGTACAGGCCAGATGTGCAGGAGGGTAAGAGGATTCACCAGAGACACAGCGGGAAACAGAACAGGCAGACTAAAGAAATACACTACTGAGGGGAGGAATGGGTGAGACAGGAGATGTGTGCTGCACCATCTGGGGAATCTCACCTGCCGGCCGGGATCGAACCCGTGCTGCAGAGGCTGCGAACAGCTTCACAGTGTGATGCTCAGCCACCTGTGCCACCACGGAGGCCCTAAAATGTAACCACAATGGAATTCTTAAGACTTTTTAGAAATTACTTTTCCCCTGCCAAGGAGCAAGGAGGTCATTTTACCCATGGAGTTTTCATCAATTTCTGTTACTGGCCCTGATAATGATAGGGAGTTGTGTATATTATAGAAAATGTGAAGACTAGAATAAAATAGAATGAACAGTATCAAAAAGTACTCTTATGACTTAGCACGTTTCCTTCCTAGTTTTCCCCCCAATATTTGCAATTGTGAAATAGAATGCTTATGTAGAATGTAGGTTATAGCTTGAGAATTATAAAATGAGCTTCCATTAAATAAGTCAAGAAATGTAGTCACATCATAGCATGATCTTCCTCCATAAGGAAGCCTCTATATGGCTGTCACTGAATTTTTTTCTTTGCTCTTCACTACATATCCTAGGTATGTATAGTGATACATGTATCATTAAAACGTGATTTTAATTTTGTCTGGTATTTAATATTTAAATAAATTAAGTCATTTCTGTTTCTGTCTTGAATGTCACTTAACAGTATGAAGGCAAGAGTAGTTCACATTTTGGATGCAGCTTGAGACTTATTTTCACTGCTGTATAATATTCCACTCGATGTACAGTTGTTTACATTGTGTTCTACTCACACATAAGGGTTAAGGAGAGGATGCTTATATCATCGTTAAAATTTTATATTCTACTTCATCATTTAACACTGCAATATAAGTAGTTTCCCATCATTAAAAACTATTCAGTGTTACTGTATCTATCTAGTTTTTACATTTAATTTAGTATATATTGGGGATTTTTATTTAGATAGTCTCATCATTTTACTGTAAATAAAGTGTTGGTGAACATTTTTACACATAAAGATTTTTATCTGAATTTGAAAACATTTCCTTAGGTCATTTCCAAAAATTAAATTATTATTTCCATTGGAAATATAAGTATTTTAAATTCAAAGTTCCCTGCAGAGGGGTTGTGAACTTACTTCTCAGGAATGGTGAGGACAGATGTCCTAGGCTCACAAACATGTTAGTCTATCCGGGTTTCCCCTTCAAGGCTCTGGACACACATTCCCACCACGCTCTGCTGCTACTGCCTCTGCGCCTGCCCGCCCCTTCCCCGCGGGCTGTCATGGCTGGTCCCCGCGCCATCACTCGACTCTGCCCCACAGGCCCCCTTAGTGGTCCCCAAGCTCAGCCTTTCCTCCCCTTTGGCCACTTGTCAGGGACGTGCTGTCTCGCCACTGATGGCCACCAGGCGGCGCCCTCCCCCGTTATTTTTCACAAGATCCTCACCGCCCTTTCCACTGCCCTGGAACATCTCTGAAGCTTATTCACAGTCCAGCCCGCACGGTATTCCGTGCTTGGCCCCGCGACCTCGTTCCTCCTCCCGTTTCCCACCTTGCTCGCCAACTTTCTCACCCCTCCTGGCGCATTCCCTTCCCCACCCCCCTGCCATCATCATTCTGCGTTTTCCCCAAATTATCCATCCGGGCCACAAGGCGGGACCACCCGCTCCAACCGCGCCTTCATAACACCGCCGGAAGCCGCTCTTGGCGAGGCCACTTCCGGTCCGCCTGGCCGTTCGGGCCGCGATTTTCCCACAATACCACCCCGGTCCACAAGGCGGCGACACGCGCTCCTCTCATCGCTTTATTTCGCACCAAGGAGCCACTCTTGGCGCAGCCCTTTCCATTCCGGGTGGCGATTCGGGCGGCGATTTTCCCACGATACCACCCCAGTCCACAGGGCGGCGACATCCGCTCCTCTCGCCGCTTTATTCGTACCAAGGAGCCGCTCTTGGCGCGGCCACATCTGGTCCCGCTGGTGGTTCTGGCCTCGATTTTCCCACGATACCACCCCAGTCCACAAGATGGCGACATTTGCACGTCTCATCCCTTGATTTTGCCGCTGGGGGCCGCTCTTGGCGCGGCCACTTCCGGTACAGTTGGCGTTTCAGGCCTCGATTTTCCCACGATACCACCCCAGTTCACAAGGCGGCGAGACTCACTCCTCTCACACCTCTATTTTGCCGCCGGGAGCCGCTCTTCACGCAGCCACTTCCGGTCTGGCTGTCCTATTGGCTGCGATTTTCCCACGATACCACACGGGTCCACAAGGTGGCGAAACTCGCTCTTTTCACCGCTTTATTTCGCCCCCAGGAGTCGCTCTTGGCGCGTCCACTTCTGGTCCCGCTTGGGTTTCTGGCTGTGATTTTCCCACGATACCACCCCAGTCCACAAGGCGGCGACACTCGCTCCTCTTGCTCCTTTAATTTGCCCCTGGGAGCCGCTCTTGTCGCAGCCGCCACGTTCCGCCCGGTGCATCCTGGGAGTCTCAGAGTGATGACGTAACTGCCCAGGGCGCACTTAAAGGGCCAGTACAGCGAAGGGCTGATGAAGGACGGGCGGGAGGCCTGAGAGCGCCGCGGGCCGCGCAGAGGATGGCGGGAGCTGAGACGCGTGAGGGCCGCGCCGCGCCGCAGGGGAGGGCGGGAGGCTTGGGCAGGACCGCGGGGCAGAACAAATGCGGGGAGCTGGGAATTTGAAATACTTACATTTTCTTTTTTTTTTTTTTAATATTTATGTATTTATGTAACAGCCGGGACCGGCCGGGTGCGCAGGGGCGAGAGGCTCCGCCAGAGCCGGCGCGGGCGCAGGACGGGCGCCGTCGACGCACCCCGCTGAGGCAGCGGGGACAAGACGGGCCGCGCCCTGGGGCTGCCCCGAGGCCGCGGGGTCACGGCCGCGGCCGCTCCCCAGGCTGCGCTCACCCCGCTGCGCCCCGGGGAGGCCCCAAAATACCTACGTTCTCAATGGAAATAGTAATTTTATTTTTGGAAATGACCTAAGGAGATGATTTCAAATTCGGATAAAAAATCTTTGTGTGTAACTATGTTCACTTACACTTTCTTTACAGTACAGTGATTTGAAACTAAATAAAACCCGCCAATATATACAAAATTAAATATAAAAACTAGGTACAATAACACTAAATAGTTTTTAATGACGTGGAAAGTCCTTGATTAGTATTAAATGTTGAAAGTGGAAAATTGTAGCAGTGCTGTCATTCCACCACAAAAGGAAAATATTAGTGAAACATCCTCTCCTTACCCCTTAAGTGTGAGCAGAACACAATGTAAACAACTGCATCGAGTGCGCCGTGACACAGCAGGGAGGATAATCAGTCTAGCTGCATCCAAAATGTGGACGAGTCTTCCCTTCATATTGTTGAGTGACATCCGAGACAGAAACAACATGTTTAACTTAAATAATAAACTTCACACAGAATTAAACTCACGTTTTAATGATACATGCAGTGATACATACCTAGGATATGTAGTGAAGAGCAAAGAAAAAAAAGAGTGACAGCCATATAGGGGCTTCCTTATGGACGAAGGTCAGATGATGTGATTTTACATTCCTTGACCTATTTAAAGGAAGCTCATTTTGTAATTCTCAAGCTACAACCTATCTTCTACACAGGTATTCTACTTCACAATTGCAAATATTGGGGGAAAAAACTTGGAAGGAGACGTGCAAAGTCATAAGAGTACTTTTTGATACTGTTCATCCTATTTTATTCTACTCTTCTACAATAGACATTTTCTATAATGTACACAACTTCTATGTTTTCTATAATGTACACAACTCCCTATCATTATCAGGACCAGTAACAGAAATTGATGAAAACTCCATGGGTAAAATGACCTCCTTGCTCCTTGGCAGGGGAAAAGTAATTTCTAAAAAGTCTTAAGAATTCCATTGTGGTTACATTTTAGAGCCTCCGTGGTGGCACAGGTGGCTGAGCACCACACTGTGAAGCTGTTCGCAGCCTCTGCAGCATGGGTTCGATCCCGGCCGGCAGGTGAGATTCCCCACATGGCGCAGCACACCTCTCCTGTCTCTCCTGTTCCTCTCCTCAGCAGTGTATTTCTCTAGTCTGCCTGTTCTGTTTCCCGCTGTGTCTCTGGTGAATCCTCTTACCCTCCCGCACATCTGGCCTGTACCCCGGTTCTTGTATGAAAATAAATAAATCTTTTTAAAAAAAACAGAGAAACATTTTAGGATGAAACATGGCTTCCTGCTACCCAAGCAGGTAAGGGCAGAGCAGCAGCATTGGGAGTTAATGTCAAGGTCGCCTCTTTTTGTTTTTTGTTTTTTTTTTTTAGTGAGGGGGTTTGGGTTTCTAGCCTGAACCTGTGCTCTGGCTAGCTTTTAAACCCAAGTAAACATCTTTTCCCCTTTTTCTTCATTTTTAAATATATAAATTTACTGTTGAGTCCACAGCTGTGTATAGCTTTAATTAAAAATAAAGCAGTGAAAACAAGACACTACTTCAAAGTCTGGGCCCTTCCAGCTTCCAAATACAAGAGTCCTGAAAGTTGTCTACACCTATGGGAGGAGCAAGACAAAATAATGAATGGAGCCATGATATTTCCTAAAACACAATTTTGTATAACTGAAAGCTTCTCCTTGTGACCAGTTCCTTGCCTTTACAAAAAGAAAAAAAAAAGAATAGAACAGAATAGAATAGAATGGAATTCCTGTGTCCAGCTGAAACTGTCACAGGTTAGCATAAATCCAGTGTCCTGGCAAAGGTCATAGTTGATACTTCAACGGTGGCTTTCACTTTCTGTCTCACCTAGAGCTCAAACCCTGGTTCACTCAGTGGAGACCTCACAGGCAGTAGGAAAGACGGGGACATTAAAACACTCACGTGACCCTTTGTGGTAGCGCCCCACGCACATCTTCCCCAAGCACATCTAATGTGTCCAGAAAAATAACACCAAAATCACACCAAGAAAAATATCACCAATGTGGGTTTTTTAAATGCTGTTTTATGAATGTTTCATAACAGGGAAAAGGAACATGTCAGGGGGGACTCACTACCTGTATGCAATTTATTTTATTTCATTGCAGTTTTGTGAAAATATTTTTGTCACAAAACTCAAAATGCCAGCTCAAAATGAGAAGAAACCTGTGTGGGGCAGCCAGGAGTGAGGGGATCTCCAGAGGCGAGGACAACATCGGTCACGGTTTTTATCAACACGGATTCCTCTTTCATGGACGCGTCGCAACCCAAGCTCTCGCATCCGAGTGTCACTTACCCGAGCTTCCCGGTCTCCCTGAGCTGCGTCCACGTCAGGGGCGCCATTCATGAGCCTGAAACAGAAAAGACGTCCCCGGGGTGGATGACATGAGCGTGTTCAGGCGAAAGAGAAACGGCTCCAGCGGCAGGGGCAGGCATTTCTCTCAGGAAACGGTTTTTATAAAGATGACAGTTGCACAGATCTCCCGCCGTCCTGCTTTGGGGGGCGCTCCGTGTCCCTTCCCAGGGTCCTGACGCTGCACCCCAGGCATCCTACAGGCCCGGGTCCCCTTCCCACTCCTACCCAGCGTGACCCGGGCCCGCGGGTTCTCAGACTCAGGCCCCGCCCCACCCGGCTCGCCCGCCCCAGCCGCTGCCTGGCCAGAGAATTTCCCAGAGAATTCTCGGCCGCCAGGAAGGAAGCAGCCGCCCCGCCCGCCCCACCCCGCGCTCCTCGCCCCACACGGTGAGCGCGGCCGGGAAGCGCCTCCGCCCCCGCCCCGGCCCCGCCGCCCGCGGGCTCCGCCGCCCCCTGAGTCTCCCGGTCCCGGGCCGCGCTGCTCAAGAGGGGGGAGGGGCGCACTGGGGGGCCTGTCGGCCTGGGGGAGCCCCGGCGAGGGGAGAGGATGGGGAGGAGGGGCCGCGGGGACGCGGTGGCTGGGGGGGGACATGGTGGCTGGGGGCGCCCCCCACAGCCGCTCGCGTCTCCTGCTCCAGCCGCACAGCCGGCGCCGGTTCCTTCCGTGGGGGGCCCCACAGAGGCGGGGTTCGGGCTCCCCCCAGGGCAGGAAGTGAGACCAAGGGGTCACCTGCCCCTGTGGCCCGGGGTCCCTCCAGCCGGCCCGCCGCGTCCCGCCTCCTGCAGCCTCCGCCCCGGAGCCCGCGGGGAGCCGCCCGGGAGGGCCGCGGAGCCGCAGGGACGGGGCCTTCCGTGGGCTCCCGCGGCCCCGGGCGCCCCGGGCCCCCCCCCGCCGGCGGGAGAGCGGGCTGGGGGCTGCGGGCCGCGGCTCGGCCGTCGGGGTCCGGGGTCCGGCAGGAGTTTGGCGGAGCGGCCCCTCCCCCCGCGACCCCCGCCCCGTCCTGGCCGCCGCGGTCCTGTCCCCGCGGGCTGAGCCGGGCGGCGGGGGCGGCGGGACCGGGCGCGGGGGACGGTCCGGCCAGCGGGGCCCCGGAGGGGCGGGCGGGCGGGGCAGCCGCCGACTCCTCCCGCGCGGCCCTAAACGCGGCGGCCCCGACCGGTTCCCCGCGGCCGCCTCGGTCCCCGGAATCGCCGCCGGCGCCGCCCGGACCCGGCCTCGGGCTCCCGACCCCGCGGCGCCCCGGCCTCCTGCGCGCCCCGCCCGGCGTCTTCTCGGGGCCCGCGGACACCCCGTTCCCTTCCCGAGAGCTCGGGCCCCGGCGCCCCGACGGCCGCGGGCCTGGCCCTGGGGAGGCCGCGGGGGGCGCCGGTCTCGGGGTCGCGGCCCTTTCGCGCCCCGGAGCCGCGTCCCGGGAGCGCGTCCTGCCCCGCGCGGCCCTCGGCGTCCAGGACCCCGCGCCAGGGCGGGGCTCGGGGAGGGGCTCCCCGCCTTCCGGGCGCCTGCCCGCCCTCCCGGGCCCGGGGTGGGGGGTCCCGCCCGGGCCCTTCCCCGCCCTCCTCCCCCTCCGGCCCGGCCTCCCGAGCCCGGGGGTCCCGCGTGCCTGCTCGGGCTCCGGCCCCCCAGTGGACTCGGTCTGGGCGGCGGCGGCTGCGCTCGTGTCCGTGTGTCCGTCTCGGGGCGACCCCGGCCCGCCGGTGGCCTCGTCCCGGCAGCGGGAGGCCCGCGGGGACCCCGGGGAGCCGGTTCTCGGCGCAGACGCCCCGCGGGTCCGGCTCCCGAGGGCGCCCCCGTCCCCTGGACAGACCCCCGGGGGCGGCGAGAGGTCGCTGCGCATCGGGACGGTTCCCGGCACCCCCGGGCGCTTCCTCCCCCGGAGACCCCGGCGCCCCTATTCTGCCCCTCGGGTCCCGCCGGCGGGAGACACGCGAGGGGGCCGCGGCGTCGGGGCGCGGGGGGGCTGTCATCGTCACCCGTGTTCGCACTGGGGCGCCCCGGCGTTTGCGGGGAGCTCGCTCGGCCCAGCGCTGGGGCGTCGGCCGAGCCGCGCGTGACCGGCGGGGGCTGGACGCGCCGCTGGGGGCGCCGCGGGCCGCTGTGTGACCCCGGGCGGCGCCTCCGCCTCTCGGGTCCGCGCGCCGGCCCCGCCCCAGGCCCCGCCCCGCGGGCTTCTGGGAGTTGTAGTCTCGGCGCGCCGGCGGGCGCGGCGCCTTCTGGGAGTTGTAGTTCCCAGGAGTGTTTGCTTCCCGGACGCGTTGCCTCCCGGCCCCGCGCCGGGACTGGGGTCTCCGGGCCGAGGAGAAGCGGCCCGAACTCGCCGCGCCCGGCGGAGGCCGCCCCAAGCCCCCGGCGTGGGACCCGGACGGGGAGGGCGCGGCTGCGCGAGTGCACGTCTGTTCCCAGGCGGTGCAGAGGCGGGGCGACCCCCGCGCCGGCCCCTTCTCACCCTCCCCCCCAGCCCGCCCGTCCCCTCCCCGACGCCCGCTGCGCCCCCCCGGAAGAGAGGGGTGCAGCCCGAGGGCGCGGGGTTCCCCAGCACGGGGGGGCCGCGCCCGCAGCGCCCGAGCCCCTGCGCGATCTGACCCCCGCCCGCGTGGCCGCCGCTGCCCAGCCCGGGCCTGGGCCCCGCCCCCCGCCCCCGCTCCCCCTCCGCGCCCCTCCCCTGCTCCCCTCGCTGCCCACCCCGCCCGGCAAGGGCCCCACCACCCCGCGTGCGCCCACCCCGCTCCACCAGCTCCCCACGAAGCCGCTGCTCCCGGCACGAAGGGCACCGGCTCGGGGGTCCCTCGTCTGCCCCGCAGGTCCGGAACCGAGACTGCGCGGAGCCGCCGGGAGCTGGACGCACGGGCTGCGGCCCCGCCGGACTCCGCCGCGGAGCGACTGGCCGCGCGGCGCCTCCCGCGGGCTGGAGGACGGACACAGCGCGGCCGCGGGGTCGGGGAGCCCTGGAGGCGCGGGGGGCGGCCCTCCAGGCTCAGCGCCACCACTCATCGAAGGACCCCCCCTTCCAGAAGCCGCCGCCTTCGGGGCGCCCCGCTGCCGCAGCACCGCGTGGCCCACTGGGCGCGGGTCCGCCGCGGCCTCCCTCGGAGCCATGATCCCAGCAGGACCCCGACATCATCTCACCGGTCACGGCCCCGCGGTGGGCAACTTGTGCAGTCAGAAAGATAACCAGCCACCCCTCCCCGGGCGCCGAGCCCCCACCAGGTACTAAGTCCCCACCCCACAGGCACCGAGTCCCCCCAGAGTCCTCCCAAGGGCCCCCCAGGCACCATTGTCTGTAGTCCCCGGGCTGCCTCTGCCCTATTTCCTCATAAGTCCTGGTAAGTGAGGGTTCGCGTGAATATTGGCTCCTTTGCCTGAATGCGCCCCCACAGGGGCGGCCCCTGGGGATCCCGTTCGTTCCTTTACACCTTACACGTGGGGCACCCCGAGGTGCCCACAGTCTGGGCACAACGTCAACTGACGAACTGTCCTGTGTCTGGGACAACAGGTCTACACAAAAGTCCCACGTTTAAAAAAACGAGAGTTTCCAATTATACTAAAAAGTGTACATACAGCATGGTGCATTCCCTAATCCAACACCGCTGAAATTTTAAACATCACCAAGAAAAAGAAGAGTTTACGAGGCTTTATAACAGATAACCGATTTTAAAATAGGTCATGAAAATGTCTGTTTCCAAATTTATTTTGAAATAAATGGTAAGATCTGACCTCGCTTCGGTGGTAAATACCTTTGCTCGCGTGTCTAAGGAAAATCATCTAAACAGCCACAACGTCATCCCAACAGAATGAATCTCTTCTTATGCCTGTACAATCCATACTCAGGTTCCCTTGTTCCACCCCTAAAAGTTTGAAAAACATGATTTGAAAATAAGTTAAGCACCAAGGATCTGCGGGTGTATAACTGGAGGAGGAGAGTCCAGACTTGGGAGGCCACTCAGCTCAGCTCAGCTCAGCTCAGCCAAGGAACCAGGGACTGTTGGGCTTTTTGCTTCCATTCTGGCATCACCTGCACTGGCCCTGGCACACAGTAGGTCCACAGAAAACATCCGGGGAAATGAGGAAGTGGGGAAAGCCCTGGCCTGGCCCTGGTGCCCAGCAGGTCAAGAATCGTGGGGTCTGAATCTCCCCTGCACTCTGGATGTCACCCAGGCTTCAGCACACAGTGGGTCCTCAGGAAGAACGAGTCCTGGGGTGAACAGATGCACGGTGAGCATCCACAGCACTAGTCCTGGGGGCCCTCCAAGTCAGAAGGCAAGCGTTCTGGTTCTTTCCTGCACCCAGCCATTTGCACACAGTAGGTCCTCCTGAGCCGGCTGGGAGGGCCCCAGGAGCCACCCCCGCAGAGCCGCGCAGGCGGGGCGACCCCAGGGGAGGGCCCGAGGCCACCGCCCCGCGGCTGCTCAGCAGGAGGCCTGACTTCCGGGCCCCACCTGCGCCCCGAGTCCCCAGGCGGGCGCCGGACACCCGCTCCCCAATTCCTGCCGACGGAGAAGGGACTTACCGGCCGCCTCCGCCCCCGCCTCCCAGGCCCGGGGCCATTGGGTCGTGTCCCGCGTCCCCGCGTGGCTCGTGCTGGGGCGCGCCGACCCCCCTCGCCCCGGCCGCCGGGTCTCGGCGTCTCCCCGCGAGCGCGGCCGCCCGGAACCGCCAGAGCCGCGCGCGAGGCGGAGCCGGGCGGGCGGGGGGCCCGTGGGCGCCCCCTGGCGGCCGCGCAGACGGCGCCTGCCGCCCCCACGCCCACCCGCGAAGGGGGCGGATCTGGCGGCGGCGCCCGGCGCGCGGTTCCTGGAGGCCGGGGCGCGCGGGCGGGCCGGGCCGGGCGGGCGGGCTGTGCGCGGGGCGTCCGACGCCGGGGGATTGCGGGCGCAGGGCTATAGGGGCGCGGGCAGCGCTCTCCAGGGGGGGCTGGGGCTGCGCGCGGCACGGGTCGACCAGCTCCCCGCGGGGGCCGCGCCTCCTCCCGCAGCCGCCGGGATCCCCCGCTCGGGAGCCCGGGACGCCCACCCGCCCGAAGACCCCCGCAGCCCACCCGAAGCCTGAGGCGCCCAGCCCGCCGGGAGCCCAGCCCGCCCAGGACCCCCGCGGCCCGCGGGACCTGGCCAGAGCGGGGCGCGCATCTGCTGGGCGGGCCCCGGGGAGGCAGCGGCTGTCCCGCGCCCGGGGCTGCATCTCCGTCAGCCCGACCGCTGCGTCCCGCCCCGGGGGAGGGAGCCCCGGGGTGCCCAGGGGTGTGATGGACGACGGGGGTCCAGTCCCGCCCAAAAGCCGGAGGTGCCGCGGCTGTTAGCCAAGTTGCGGGGCGGGCCCGCGTTCGCGAGGCTGGGGATCTGCAGCCGGAGTCGGGCCGGCAGCCGTGGGTGAGCAGGCCGAGAACCGGGGGCGGGCGCTGTCACGGGGGCGGCCGCGCGAGGGGCCGGGCGAGCCCCGCGAGGAGCGAGCTACGCGCCGAAGCCCGCGGAGGGGCCGGGGCCGTTAACCGGGGTGGGCGCCGGGGCTGAAGCCGGGCGCCCGTGGCCGGATCCCGGGATCCCGCAGCCGCAGGTCGCGGGTCTCTGGCGGGGTCGGGCCGGAGCCGCCCTCGGGAGGGTCGCTGGGGGAGCCGGGCGGGCAACGCCCCCGGCGCGGAGAAGCCCCCCCATGGCTGAAGCTGGACAGCCCCGCAGCGGGGTCCCGGCCCCCCGCGCCGCCCCGCGCCCGAGGGCGCCCAGCAGCCCCGGGGCGGGGAAAGGGGTCGCGCGGGGCTCCGGGGTTCGGGGCGCCGCTCCAGAGGCCCGCGGGGACCTGCGGCTTGGCCCCGCCCCTGGCACCCAGGTTTTTCTGGCCCAAAATCAACAATTTCTGTCCCCAGGCTACGGGTGGCTCCCCTACCTGGGCGAAATCCCACGCGCTTCCTCCGGTCCTGTTTGCATTTCTGAAACCTTGCGTGCGCCGGGGCCGCGAGTGTCCCCGCCAGCGCGAGCTATTTTGTGGCTTTACCGACTTTATGTGGATGCTTTTCTTGCTACTGTGTGGAATGAAAACATTGCTAACATAGTCGAAAGCACGTCGCACAAACAAGAAGACTTTCCTGGTGGGACACGGCCCCGCGCGGCCGCAGCGATGTGGTGCTCTGTGTGTCGCGACGCGCTGTTGGACAGAGCAGGAAAGTTTCTTTGGGTTTCCCAAAACCCAGCTTTTCGTTGCGGGGTGCACGAGTCTTGTGAGCGCTGTCAGCTACGCCGTGCGAGGTGTTTTCGCACCCGTGTGCCTGTTGAAGGGGAGCCGTCATCCCCTTGCAAGTGTTTTCAGCCCTGTCAAGGCTCCGACTCATCGGTTGTTTCTGGACGGCTTTACCAAGCCCGTCCCCTCCTGACGACGGGTGATCATGCCCCAATGCGCGGGGGTTCCCTGGTGTCTGAGCCCGCGTCCCATGCCTGTCGCCACGTGGATGCGCCGCCAGGCGCAGGGCCGAGTTCCCCCGAGAGTGCACCAAGGGTGGGGCCTAGTTCCCTGGAGCTGATGGGGTGCTGTGCGCGAAGCTGCGCTCACCTGCCTGCGGGTGTGGGGTCTCAGGAAGGCAGGGGCATGCCCGGCTGTTGCCGCCAGCCCCGCCCGTTGCCGCGGTGAAAATGGCGCTATTCCGAGAACGAGATCCGTGTGTGCTGGGGCGCTGTGCGCTTCTTGCTGGTGATGCCGTCCGTGCGCTTCCAGCGCATCTGATGTCTCTGCAGCTGGCGCTCTGCGGCCGTGTGTGGGTGTAGGGAGACATGCCTTTGGGGGCGGCTCTCTTTTAGCCCTTGTAGGTCGCGACCACGGGAGCAACAGCGTGGGGGTATTGTCTGAACCGTGTGCGTGCAGCAGAGCTGTTTTTGTGGGGTTCTCTCCCAGGGCGGGGCGGCTTGGCTATTTCCCAGTGTTTGTTGGGCTTTGACAGTGAAGAGCTGATTTTTCCTTAGTACCTGCTTTTCAACTAACGTGTTCCCCTGGGCACAAAACCTGTGTGGAAACCCTCAAATGCGTCCGGAAAAAGTGTGCGTGGCTGAGGATGGCAGTATGGGATAACTGATCTGCTGCTAGCCCCAGAGCTACAGGCGTTTGGAGGGCTCTTTATGGTCTTACACTGGCGGGGGGCCTGGGACCCCTTGGTGCAGGGACCCTTGGCAAGTTGGGGCTGGTACACTATACCTGCTACTCCTGGAGCACTGGACATCCCTGGCTGTATCAGGGGCGCTCCCTCAGTGGTGTCTGGGTTGATTTGCATTTGTGCCCCCAGCACATGGGCTTGGTCTCCAGGTTTTGGTGTTTAAGTGGTGCTTGGGGGGTTGTGTCAGTGAGATGTGTCCCAGTCACCCTGGCCCTGTGGGAGGTACAGCAGCATGTTTGGCAGAAGGGGAACCAGAGATCTGTGGGGGGAAACTGGGCCATCAGGCTGATGTGTGGATTTTGATGTATGTGGTTGCTGGAAGTGCTTGTACCCAAAAACAGGGCTGCTTATGGGAGCTTGGTGCCTTTGCACCCTGTGGGGTGGCTCGGGAGTGGAGCTCCCAGGCTAGGCCTTACAGTTTTGGAGATTATGGCTGGACCAGGTCAGTCCTTCCGACCTGACCCCCCTGCTGGGTGCCTTAGCTCATGGTTGGCTGAATGTTGCCACATTGTGGAGGGATGTGAGAGTGGGCTAAAGAAGGGTGCCAGGGGTGGTGTGCAGTTGGTTCAACTTGCTGCAGTGGTCACTATTGCCAGAAGGGGTGCTGTGCCACCCAGGTGGCTGCTTCCCTTTGCTGAGCAGTGCCCTTCTGTTGGGCTCTCTCCCACAGCAGCTTGGGCCTGGCCCTGTGTGTGATGGTTCTCTGGCTATTGATGTGTGCGTTGGTACTGCAGGCCCTGCAGGTTTCTTGCCCTTGGTGGAAGTTTGTTTTCCTTGACCGCTGTCCTGTCAGAGGCTCCTGTGTGGACTCTGCTCTGGAGACTATGATGACCAGGGCCTGAGCCGGCCAGTTCCAGGAGGCCCTTGGGGTGGGGCCAGGTGAGATGTTGCCCCTCACCCTATGCTCCTGTTTTTGGCTCTTTGTGTTTCTGCCCTATGGAGCTATGTACCCTTCACAGTATGCAACCTGTGAGGCCTCACCCACCTTAGGTGGTTGGGCTTCAGCCTAGTTATAGTGGGGGGAGCTCTTGCATGGGCCTGTAGGAGTAATGCTGTTAAGGAGAGCACTACATGTGCACTGGTTCTATCCCTGCTTGTGCAAGTGTTTGGGCTGGTACAGGGTAAGTCTCCTTCCACAAGCACCACCTCTTGTGGGCTTTGGTCTCTAGGTTGTAGCTGGGCCTCTTGGATCTACTTCTCACTGCTGGGTTCCAGTAGGAGGAGGGGCTTTGCCCTGCTGAGGTCGACCAGTTGGCTGCCCGGGGACCCGCAGGCGTTTCTGCAGGTCGACCAGATGGCCTGTTCAGCTGGGGCGCGAAAATATGGCAGGATTTGACGGGGTGGGAAGGGTTGCGGCGAGGCACAGCGAGGTTCGACGGGACTCAACGGGGCGGGAAGGGGACGGCGGGACTCGATGGGGCAGGACAGGATGCAAGGCGTTACAACGGGCTGCTGCGGGAGGGGACAGGGAAGTGACTACAGTGACCCTATTCAGATTTGTGTCCTTTCCCTTTCGATGCCCGTTCTTCTTGGGGTGACTGCACCCCAGGAGCACGATGGGGAGAGCCACCATTTCAACCCTGCATGTTCTCATTGCTCTAGCAGGAAAAAACCCTTGGAATCCCAATCAAGTGACAGAAGGACTCACTTTCACCATTTGTGATTCTTGCGTGAATCCCATATTCTCGGCAGAGTGACGCTCTAGTCTATGTCTAGTCACAGCTGCTGCGCCTGGAGAGCAAAAAATTAGAAAATAGACTCGTCCTGGCAGGTTTCTCCGTAACCTTCACAGGCTTGGCACGGGCGGGCCAACATAAGACGCACGCAGGGTCAGAGCCGAGTTTGGGATTCGACACATGGAAAATCAGCCTCAAATGTCACACACACACACACACACACACACACACACACACACCCGGTGCCGCAGCCAAGGCTTCCGGAAAGCTCGGGAAAGAGGTGGAGACGCCACATTTCCTCGCAGAGCCAGAAATCAAGATAATGGCTTTCTGAGTCAGTCCAATTATTGCACGTTAGAAACAGGACAGTGTGACATAAACACGGGGCGTCCAACTTCAAGACGCTGCCGAGGCTGGTTCCAC
The DNA here is from genome assembly GCF_964194135.1 of Talpa europaea. NCBI lineage: Eukaryota > Metazoa > Chordata > Mammalia > Eulipotyphla > Talpidae > Talpa > Talpa europaea. The sequence continues at coordinate 50,641,176 of NC_140084.1, forward strand.
CACGGGATCATGTGCCGTCGGAGAACACAAAGGCGTCACCTCCACAGTGACACGAGGAGTAGAAACACATTTTTTTCAAACCCAAGACCTCATGAAGGGAAACATCTCAAAGCTGGAGGGAAATGGATGGACCCATCCTGGTGCTGCCGGCCTCTGTCCCTGCCTGAACCCACGAAGAACCACCCGCCTGGGACGGCCGCAGATCCCCCCATTTCTTGGAAGGAGGCCGCAGGGGGTGGCTGCGCCTTGGGAGGGGCCGGGGGCCGGAGCGGGGACCCACTCAAGGCCCGCACAGGCCCTGGCGCGCCCGCTGTGCGGGGTGGGGTGCCCCGGGGCGCTCGCCCCCAGTCCCTCTCCCTCCACCTCGTCCAGCCCTCGCGCCTCCCCCCCAGCCGCCCCGGCCCCCCTCCGTGCCCCCCACACGCACAGGAGGCAGCGAGGGGCCGTGGACGCGGCGGCCAGGACAACCCTCGTCGCCGGCCCCCGCGGCCCCCGGCAGCAAAGGCCGCGGCTGCAGCGCCAGAGACACCCGCCCCCGGCAGCCCCCGCCCCCGGCCCCTCCAGCCCGCGGCGCCCGCACTTCCGCCTGCGCCCCCCCCCGTCTCTCCGGGGGGGCCCCAGAACAAGCCCACGGCCCGGAGCTGCCCCCTGGAGTCATCTCTGCGCGCACCCCCGGGCCGGCCTCTCCCCGCCCCACGTCCTCCCTGACGTGACCCCAGAACCGAGGCGGGGGCGCTGCGCGGGGCGCGCGGCCGCGGATCCGGGCCAGGGGCGGGCACGCGCCTGCGGGAAGGCCGAGCCTGGAGGGGGGCAGCGCCGGGGCGGGGCGGGGACAGGCGGGGCCCCGCCCACAGCGGGCTTCGCGCTCTGGACCCCAGGCAGGCACAGCGCGGACCGGGGCGGGGCGCACGCGCGCAGCGGGTCACCGGGGCGCGGACATGGTCGGGACTCGGGTCGAGACGACCCTCCTCCGCGGGGCCCAGACGCGAGCGAGGGCCCCCCGGGCCGCAGACGGACCCGCCGGGACGGACCCCGCCCGGGAACCCAGCTCGGAGACCCCGCGCCAGAGCCTCCGCGCCTCCCGCGCCGCTGCCCGACGCGCGCACCCCGGGCGCCTCCACCGCGCCCCACCCCACCCCCGCCCCGTCCCGGCCCCTCCCGCCGCCCGCGGGTCCCCGCCAGGACTCACCTCCCCGGCCAGCCCCAGCCCGGGACCGCGGAGCCCGCCCGCAGCAACCGCGGGTGCGCAGGCGCGGAGGAGGGCGGGGCGAGCGGGGGACGGGGGGGGGGGGGGGGGCAGCAGGGGAGGGGGCGCCGTCCCCGCCCAGGTCCCTCGGAGCGGGCGCCCTCGGGGCGGAGCGGGCGCGGGGACCGCGGGGCCTTCCGGTCCGCGGCTCCGTTTGGGGGGTGCGGTCCCCCAAACCGGCGCGCGGGTGCTGGGGCCACACTGGGGCGCGGCGCCCACCCGATGGGCGCGCCGGCGAGCGCCAGGATCGCGCGTGGACGCGCAGGGGCTGGGGGGCGGCTCTGGGGGGGCCGCAGCTGGGGGGCGGGCGGGAGCAGGGGTGCGGCAGGCGGCCCGGAGGGGGCGCAGACCGCCGGGTCAGGGGCCGGCTTCGCCCATTGTTACTACCGCGCCCTCCCCGGGCCTCAGTTTCCCGTCCTGATGGGGGAGCCACGGCGCCCACCGCGCCCGCGCCGGGAGAGCAAGAGCCGCGGAGCCGGGTCCTGCGCGCGCCGTCGCCGCCCTTCGCTTCTCCCGGCGCCGCCAGAGTCCCACAAACCACCCACGGCGGGGAGCCCCCCTTTCCTTGTGGCCTGAGAAGTGGAGCGGCTCCTCCCGCGTCCCCGCCCCTCCCGCCTCCCCGCGCCCAGGGGTTCCGCGGGGCCTCCGGGCTGCCAGCCCCGCCAGGGCTCGGGTCTGGGGCCTTGGCCGAGGCCAAGCGCTGATCTCTTGGGCTCCCCCCGCCCCCCCAGGTGCTCCCGTTCCCGTGCCGCCGCCTACGTCCCAGCCTTGTGTTTAGGGGCTCGGCCCTTCCGGACTTATTTGAGTGGTTTGAGGCGAGGATGGAACTTTTTTCTGCAAATGGATAAACACTTGAGCCGTCCCCGTGACCCAGACAAGCAGCACAACTGACCCACCGGCAGGGTCCAGCGCACGCGCCCGCGGGCATCTCGGGGAGCCCAACAGCCCAACGGCAGATGCCGCGGAAGGAGAAGGGATCGAGGCCTAAAGGGCTTCCCTGTCCTTCTGGGGGGACACGGGCCAGGAAAGTGGGAGCCCGAGACCACCGGAGCTTAGGGGTGCGCCCGTCGGACTGTCGGACCCAAACCCCTTTGTTGAGAGGCGTCTCCATACCTGGACCTGCCGGTTTGGGGCGGTGTGCAGCCAGGAGGAGCCTCCAGGAATGTTGCTCCGGAATGTTCTAGAAGGAGAAGACCCGTTAGGAGGCTGCTGCAACAAGCCAGGTGGGAGAGGACACGCCTGCAGCGAGGAGGTGGCGAGGATGGAGCTCAGGGGACACATTCGGACGCGCCTCGGAGACGGAGCTGAGGACGCCCTCCTGGAGGAGATGGCAGCGGGGAGGGGCGGGCAGGGGCTGTGGGACGCGTTTGCACTTCTGAGTCCCAGCATCTGTGTGTCCTGCAGGGCCCTGTGTGGGGTGCAGATATATTTTTTAAAGATTTATTTATGCATCCAAGAGCTGGGGTGCAGGCCAGAGGTGTGGGGGTGAGAGGATTCACCAGAGACAAAGCAACAGAACAGGCAGACTGACAGAAATGCACTGCTGAGGGGAGCAGTGGGTGAGTCAGGAGAGGTCTGCAGCGCCATGCCGGTAGCTCCCTGGCTGGTGGGGGGGTCAAACTTGTGCTGCCAAGGCTGCAGATTACCTCATAGTGCTGAACCCCTTGGGTCACAGGGAGGCCCTTCCATTGTCTTAATATTGACAGTCACATGGACATAGTGGAAGGAGCGTGAGTGACTGGACCGTGCAGGATGCAGCCCCGACACGGAGCCTGCTGAGCAGGCCTCTGCCGTGAGCCGCTCCCTGGACCACAGCATGCAGCTCCCGGCTCTGCACCCCCCCGCACCCCTCCACGCTGTGGCCCAAAGGGCAGTTCTGTGACACAATGTGGGAATCCCATCAGTGAGGAGCAGCCCACAAAGGAAGAATCGGTCCTTTCTGGGGGTGCAGGGGTTCATCTCGGTGCTATGAAGCTGTCGGAGGCTACTGTGGCCTGAGTGCCATCCCCGGCCAGGAAGCATCACGCCACCATAGGAAAACTGTACAAATGCGTCAAAAAGAATGCAATACCTGGGGACACAGTTAATGAAGAAAAACCTGCACACTGAAAAAGCAGCGCATGCCGGTGAAAGAAATGAAAAGCTGAAATGAAGGGAAAGCGACTCTGTGCTGTGCTGGGAATAGTTAATCGTACTGACAGGTGCAGACTTCCCAGAGCAAACCACAGCGTCAGCGCAGCCTGCTCACAGCCCCCGCGGCAGCTTTCCCAGAAACTGACCCTCCTGGAGCGCTGGGGCGGGCGCAGAGGCCCAGAAGCGCCGACTCCCCCCAGTGAGACTGGAGGCGTCTCGCTCCCGGACTCAAACTGTGAACGAAACAGTCTCCCCTGGAGGTAATTTCGCAGGTAACGAAAGTGAGGCTCTGAACGCAGGGAGCGGTCAGGGTGATTCTGGGCGAACGACGCCAAACAACAAATCTGAATTCAGCTTCTCCGGGGAGAGAGTCCCTGACACGGAGGATGCGCCGGTCCTGGGCAGGGGCTTCCATCCCGCCGGCCCAGCCTAGACAGACGCCGATGCGGGAGGATTCACCTTCTTTCTGAAGGACGCCTGGCGAGCCCCAAAGGCGGAGCGTCCTCCTCACGTCCTCTCTCCCCGCCTCCAGGGCCACGGGGGGGGGGGGGGGCTCCTCAGACCCGGCCTCGGGGCGGCTTCGCCTCCTGCCGCCTAGACCCGGGGAGGGGGACGTCAGCCCCAGAAAACGCTCCCTGCTCCCCAAACTCCATGACGAACGCGCTGTGATACCCGCACCCAGGCCAGCGGCGCAGAAGCCCGGGAGCCCCGGGTGCCGGAGGCCGCGCTTCAGCCCTGGAGGCGGACACGGAGGGTCACGCTTAGGAACGAGCCGGGACCCGGTATTCCTCCAGGCCCAGGACGCACCCCAAATGCCCCCAGTTCTCCACCTCCAGCCCTCTCGCCCTGGGTGCGCCCCCTGCCCCCCGCGGTCAGCCGCCCTCAGGGAGATGTCCCCCCGCCCTCGCCCTCGGCTCACCTCCTCTCTGCCGCCCGAGGGACCCCAATAATCGCAGGGATGACGACTCCCGGCTGGGTCCACAGAGACCAGGTCCCAGCAACCCCAACTCCCCCCAAGGTCGGGGAAGCCCGCGGGAGCGGAGCAGCAGCGACTGCGCTGCGCGCATGCGTGGGGGGGCGTGCCGTGGGGCAGGTGGGGCAGGTGGGGCAGGTGGGGGCGGCCACGCCCCGACGCGCCCTCGGTGGCCACGCCCACTGCACAGGCCCGCGGCAGCCGGACAAGCCGGAAAATGAAATTCAAAGGGAGGCAAATAGCCCTGTCTTCTCCAGAAATACACCAACGAAAACTCCAGGAAGCCACTAAAATGGCAAAACGGGTGCACTTGGGTTTAAAAACTTGCTCAGGGCCTCCCTGGGGGTGCAAGGAGTTAAGACGCAAGCTATGAAGCTTCTGCAGCCTCTGCAGCACGAGTTCGGATGCCCAGCTAGCCAGGGGGCTACCCACAAGGGGCAGCAGACCTCTTCTGTCTCCCCGCTGCTGCCTTCAGCAGTGGGTTTCCATCAATCCACCTGTTCTGCTCCCCACTCTGTCTCTGGTGAATCCTCTCACCACCCCAGAACCCTGGCCTGTACCCCAGTTCTTGTATGCATAAATAAATAAATCTTTAAAAAAAAATAAACTTGTTCAGGATGATTTAGCCGTGACCACAGTTGCCTCACCAAACCCACCCCTCCTCCCTGGAGACAGAATGGGGCGCTCTCCTCGAACAGTGCTACTATCAGTCTTGGTTGGAGCCAAAGCTCTTTCATCATATTTCTGTCATCATAATTAACATGATTACTTTTCTATTTAATGTAATAGAGCTTTCCACTTGATTTTAGAGCCCAGGTGTACAGGGAAATGCTTTTGTGGCTACAAGTCACAGAAAAACCTGACTTGAACCGTTAGGAAAATTCTAGTTTACTTACGAATTCTTGCGGAGGCTGGAACTGTTCCAATCCCAGGTTCTTTCTGTCCCTCTTCTCTGCTATCACTGGCTCTGGGCCAAGGGAGCACCCTGGGATGTGGCAGGACGGCTGCCCCAGTTGCAGGCATCATGGGACCGCCCAATAGTCACAACCAAAAAAGGAAGAGAGAAGCCAAAAGCCTCTTCTTACACCTTTCTTCCCTACCAGGAAGGGGGATATTTCCAAGTAGCACCAGCAGAATTCCTCTTACGCAGGCTGGCCAACACTGGGTCATACGTTTTCTCCTCGACCCACCTCTGGTAAGGGAAGGGACTCGTGCACTTGGAGCCAATTGTGAGGTGCCCTCGAGTTAATGTATTATTCAGCATAATTGGGGTTCCCTCAGGAAGGAAGAGGTTCCAGGAAACGCCCAGGCAGTCTTCCATGTGGAGAAGATGGATAACATGTCCTCAAACAAGTGCAAGGCAGTCAAGAGTAGGAAGAAAGGAGAAGAGACAAGGAAGAAGCAGGAGGGAGAGAGGGAGGGAGGAAGGATGGAAAAAAGATGAATTTACTTTATAACTAAATCATATCTTTATGACTTACTACGGTGCCACAGTTTTGAAACTTTTTGCAGCAATCGAAACTTTCTTATGAAAAATATAAAATCTTGGTTTTTCTCATTGTGTGTGTCAGTGTAAAACAAAGATAACCCATTTTCCATCTATTATAATAAAAGTAACAGACACCAGGTATTTTTTGTCTTATTCCTGCTTTACTTCTTGGGGGGGAAATGTTCCTTGCCATTCTAGAGTGAAGACAAGCACTTTCTTTGGAAAGTTTTTGGGAAACTGGACAAAATTAAAGAATATGCTTCTGCAAACTTATTTTTTTTCAAGGCAGTAATGTCTCCCAAACCCTCTCTGTGGACTGCCCCGTGGACATGCTTTTTGGACGCTTAGGCATTGTTGGCAGAATCTCAGGATCCATGTTCTGGAAGGTCCAGGTTGTGGAGGCTTCTTCCTTGTATCTGGGTTCCAAGAAACCAAGACAGGAGATGCACACCAGAAACCAAGAGACAAAGGTGCAGAATTATACCCCTCCCCATGAAGTCTAAAAGGAGAGGTGTTCAGTCAAGCAGTGGGTAGCGAGATGTGGACCTATTTTTACCATCTTGCTGCCAGATGGATCCAAGCCAGTTTCAATGTTTTTTCTTTAAAGATTTATTTATTTTTATACAAGAGCTGGGGTACAGGCAGGAGGTGTGAGAGGGTGAGAGGAGTCACCAGAGACAGAGCAGGGAACAGAACAGGCAGACAGACTGAAAACACTATTGATGGGAGCAGCGGGCCAGGTGGGAGAGGTCTGCCGCGCCATGTGGGTATCTCCCTGGCTGGCCGGGAATCAAACCCATGCTGCAGAGGCTGCGGACAGCTTCACGCCACTGCGCTCAACCTGCTGCACCACCCGGGAGGCCCCAGTTTCAATGGTTTTGACAGTGAAACTCACCTGGGTGTGTGTGGTTTGCTTTGTTCGTCAGATACTTCCCAACGTTAAAATGAAACCCTTGAATTGGTGTCTTATAAAAAGGCTATACTGTAATTATGTAACATGCTGCAATGTGTGCTTCAATTTCATGTCAGCTGAAACCAACCTCACAGCCTGAAAGGATCCATCTCCCCAGTCACAGATCTCCTGGAGCTAAGGACTGAATCAGAACAAAGGGCACCTTGACCCCCCAAACAAACTCCATTTCCTTCAGACCCTTCCCCCTTACACTGCCTTCTGATATAAAAATTCATACCCACATGAAATTATCAGTATACACATATACACACAGAAATATATAGCACACCTGTATACACATATATACCCACATCTGTGTTTCTGCGCATGTGGCTTTGAATCTTGCTTTTTACTTAGTAGTGCTATGACTTGCAGAAGTTTCCATGTCAGCATATATCGATCTATCTCATTCTGTTAATAACCACAAAATATTCCATGATATGCATACACCTTAATTTATCTAGTCTCTTACTTGTGGACATAGGAGTTTTACTTAGCTCTACCCCCTCTTTTTTCTTTTCTTTTTTTTTTTTTTTTTTTGCCTTAGAAGCAATGCTGCTAGAAATATCCTTAGGCACAGAAACAGGTAAGATTAGATGGATACAAATATTGATACAGATAGAGGATACAGAGAGAGAGAGAGATAATGTACTTACAAATATATCCATAAGATAAAATTGACTGGCAAAGGAAATGCATTTTACATCTTGACAGGTTTTGTGCACCAAAATGTTGTGCAAATTTACCTTCCCACCAGACCTCCAGGCAAACCTCACCAGACTGTGTCCATTTGTTTGGTGTCAGAGTTACGCAGATGATCATTTACACTGCACCATCATTTTGATTTGTATTTCTTTATGAATGTAACTGAGAGAGCTGTCCCATGTTTGACATCTCTCTGCATTTTTAGTGTCATTGAACTGTTGTTGATAATCTATTTTTCAATAGAATCGTTTACCTGTTTCTTGCTGATACGACGAGCTCTTTGTAAAATAAGGAGAAGCCCATGTTTGCTCATGTGAGGTAGAAACTTTTCCTTTGTTTATATTTTGACCCTGCATATTTTTTGTAAAAGTTAAAATGGGGGGGGCAAAATTAGTAATATTTTCCTTCATTACTTCTGTTACACAGCAGCCCCGATGTAAAATGGGTTGCCTGACTGTGGGTCCTCACCCGCACGCTTATAAAGGACTTATTAATATTCTACTGCAGGCACATACAAAAAGGTTAATAAAAGGTTTATTTACAAGGGAAGGGGAAATGAGGAAATGTACAACTCAGGGAGAAAAGAGGGAAATAAAGTCTTAAATGCGCCCTACCCTTTCTGCTGCCCTGGAATCCCGATGGCACTGAGAGCTGGCTGCGAGCCACGAGCCGTGAAGCCAAGAGGAGAGAGAGACCCCAAGGCCCACGTGTCTGGTTTTTATACCAAACCTGGCTGCTTAACTCCACCCTCAGGTCCCAGCCACCTTCCCTTTGATGGTGATGGGATTTGTCTTTCCCAGTGTCCTGATGGCTTGGTCTGGAGTGGGGGTGGAGTCCACAAAGCCTGTATGGGATTAGCTCAGGACATCCTTTCCCCCTAACACTTCCTTCATCAACATTACCTTTTAAGTCAAGTATCACTATCTTCTCTTAGAACTTAAGGTATAACTATTTTCAATCTATATCATTGCTTTCAAAAGATGGTGGTTGTGAGCTCATACACTCAGTGATTCCTGGAATAATGTTTCTCTGAAATCTTTGGCATTTGCAGACAGACCCTTTTCCTTTCTGTACATCTGATTTGACAAGGTCAAATCCCATTACTGCCTCTCCTCCCCATTATATTGGTGTGTAAATGGTATTTGAAGAAGTCAGTTCAATAATTATATTAACATTCATGGTAACAGCTGTCAAGTTTCCTAATTCTTTATTGTGAAAGCTATTAAATGATGAAATTTTATCCACATGGCACCTTATTCAACTCTGGTGTCACTTACATTTTATTTACTTAGGGTGATGGTCCTTTCACTAAAAACTATGGATGGAGCATTGTGAAGGCTGTAAAGAAAATTACCACCAAAAAGGTTTAAAGACATTGGGGTTGAGGGGGAAATAGTTACATTACTGAGAAAAAATGTTAGTCAGACTTGACTTTTTTCAATCTGGGTTCTAAAAACTCCCAGCATAAGTTTCAAAGAACTGAAAAGTATCAGGGATGCTTTTACAAGTAACAAATTAAACAACAGGTATGTGTATTCATCAGCCAGGGCTGCCATAACAAAGCACCACCGACTGGGTGGCTCAAACAACAAAATTTATTCTCTCACAGTTCTGGGGGCTGAAAGTTCAAGATCCAGGGACGAGAAGGGTGAGCTTCCTCTTAGTGTTCTCTCTTTGGCTTGTAGATGGCTGATCTCTTGTTGCCTCTTTATGTGGCCTTTCTCCTCAGCCTGAGCAGCCATGGTGTCCTGTTGTGCCCAAATTTCCTCTTTTTTAAAAAAAAGATTTATTTTATTTATGTATACAAGAGCTGGGGTGTAGGCCAGGGGTGTGGGGCATGAGAGAATTCACCAGAAACAGAGTGGAGAGCAGAACAAGTCAATCTACTGAACAGTGATCTACACTGCTGTGGGGAGCAGTGGGCAAGACAGGAGAGGTCTGCTGTGCCATGAGGCCACCATGCGCCTGGCCAGAGATCGAACTCAGGCCATAGCAGTGATAGCACTGAGCCTTAACCCCCGAGCCACCAGGGGCTACATCAAATTAAAGAGCTTCTGCACAGCAAAAGAGACAGTAACCAAAACAAAGAGACACTCCACTGACTGGGAGAAAATTTTTGCACACAACCCTAATGATAAAGGACTGATCACAACAATCTACAAAGAGCTAATGAGACTAAAAAAAAAAAAAAAAACAACAACAAAGAAAATAATCCAGTCAAAAAATGGGCAGAAAGGCCTGCCCTGGTGGCACAGGCGGTTGAGCACAGCTCTGTGAAGCTGTCAGCCTCTGCAGTTCCGGTTTGATTCCAGCTGGGCGGCGAGGGTCCCACATGGCGTGGCAGACCTCTCCTGTCTCGCCCACTGCTCCCCTCAGCAGTGCACTTCAGTCAGTCTGCCTGTTCTGTTCCCCATTCTGTCTCTGGTGAATCCTCTCACCCTCCTGCAGATCTGGCCTGTACCCCAGTTCTTGTGTAAATAAGTAAATAAAAAATCTTTAAAGAAAAATGGGCAGAAGAGTTAAAAAGAAACTTCTCCAAAGAGGAAATGCAAATGGCCAACAGGCATATGAAAAAAGGTTCAGCATCACTTGCAATCAGGGAAATGCAAATCAAAACTACAATGAGACACCATCTTACACCAGTGAAAATGGCACATATTAAAAAAACCAGCTACAACAAATGTTGGTGAGGATGTGGAGAAAAAGGAACTCTCCTGCACTGCTGGTGGGAGTGCAAACTGGTCCAACCACGATGGAAAGCTGTGTGGAGATTCCTCAACCTGCTAAAGAGGGAGCTTCCATAGGATCCAGCAATTCCACTCCTAGGTATTTACCCAAAGGACACAGAAACATGAATTCAAAAGGGCACCTGCACCCCTATGTTTATAGCAGCACTATTTACACTAGCTAAGCTTCGGAAACAACCCAAATGCCCAAAAATAGATGACTGGATCAAGAAGATGTGGTCCATATACACCATGGAATATTACTCAGCATTCAAAAAAGAGAAGCTCATGCCATTTGCAGCAACATGGATGGCGCTGGAAGGGATCATGCTCAGCGAAATAAGCCAGAAAGAAAAAGAAAAATACCAGATGGTCTCACTCATAGCAGGAATCTAGAAAACCTAAATAAGGGACCAGGAAAAAGACTAATTGCAATACAGTAAAAATCAAAATCAACAAGCAACTGTAGATCAGAGACACACTACTGTGGGGGGCGGGGGGGTGGAGGAGAAGAGGGATTAGGGTCAGAATAAGGGGGTGGGAATTGTATGGGGAATATAACCAAAATGAAAATGCATACATTATGCAAAAATGAAAACTGATGTAAGAATTATATAAAATAAAATAATTTATATATATTAACAGAGTATCAATGTAGATATTGATTCAATCAATGATTTGTATTTTCACACCTGAGCTCTTTTGTTAAACTTATATGATTAAAATGGAGATTGTTAATGCTTAAAAAAAAATCTCTATAGTATCATTAACGTAGATCACTCACTTCAGTCGCGCGTGCACGGCAGGGTCTCAGGTCCCCTCCAGCTGGTGCTCAGTAAATGAGATTCTTTTCTCCTTCCCGGAGGAGCCCAACTTCTCCGCCTAACAGGGATTTTCAAGGAAGGAGGTAACATCACTTTAACACGTTAAAACGGTTAAGAGGCGACGTGGATTATCTACAAAATGCCCAGTTCCCAGGGGAACGAGTCACTGTGGCTGATGGAGCCCCTGAAATAGGAGGAATCCTCTTGGCACCAGGGGTCATAGAGAAAAGATCTCCAGAGCTCAGGAAAGGGCCGTTCCAGGTCTCAGATGATCCTCCATGAAGAACTTTGCACCCCTCGTTGGTGACAGCGCCCGGCTGCACCTGCTCTGTTTCTCGGGCCGGTCCTTTGGTGACAGGGAGAGGGCCACTGCTCTCACTACACTCAGTCTGTTAAAAATAACCCATTTTAGAAAACCAGAGACGAGCAGCCGGAGTGCAGCCGCCGCGTGGCTCCTGGTTACTCAAGGCTCAGGAAAGCCCGGGAGACAGGACAAGGCTCGGCCTCCTGCCGGCTGGACCCGGGGCGGGCAGGGACGGGCCCCGGGAAAGTGGAAACCCCGGTCCCCAAACTGCACTGTAGCCCCCGGGGCAGAAACGCACAGGCCCGCGGGGAGGGAGGCCCAGGACCCGCAGTCGGGAGCAAACGCCTCGGGGAGCGGCGGGGCCCCAAGCAGGAGGGACCCGGGGCCCTGGTCCCGCCGACCCCAAGATGAACCCCCAAAGCCCAAATTCTCCACAACCAGCCCGCGCGCTGGGGCCGCCCCGAGCTCTCGCGCCTTCCCTCCCCGGCCTCACCTGTCCGCTCCCCGCCGCCGGCTCCCCAGGTCTAGGGCAGCGGCGCCCCCGCGGGGCTCCTGAAGGACCAGGCTCACCCCAGCCGGAACCTCACCCTGAGTCTGGGGCCGACAGGGCCTGGGGCCCGGCCTGGGCGAGGGCGCATGCGCGGCAGCGGCGCAGGTGCCCCAGGTGCGCGGGGCGGGGCGGGGCGGGGCGGGGCGGGGCGGGGCGGGGCGGGGCGGGGCGGGGCTCAAATAAACACTGAGATGCAGACAAATGTCTCCTCCTCGCCCGGAATAGTGTGACTCTACATTATCCGCTAGTCATTGAAACGTCAAACAAGGTTTCTCGAATTTCTGGGAAAGATTTTTTTTTAATTATTCTTAAAAATCCCCTTACCTGGGCCTCCCCAGTGGCGCAGCGCTTGAGCGCTGGCTTGCGAAGCTGCCCGCAGCCTCTGCAGCACCGGTTCGATCCCCGGCCTCCGGCGAGGGTCCCGCATGGCGCGCAGACCTCTCCTGCCGCCCGCTGCCCCCTCAGCAGTGTCCTTCGGTCCTTCTGCCTGCTCTGCTCCCCGCTCTGGCTCTGGTGAATTCTCTCACCCTCCCGCCCTTCTGACTGTGCCCAGTGCTTGTATAAATAAAGAAATAAATCTTTAAAAAAAAATCCCCTTACCTGAAGCTGACATAAAAGCACGACTAGAGGCCTGCCTGGTGGGGCAGGGGTTCAGCACCGCACTGTGAAGCCATCCGCAGCCTCTGGAGCCCCAGTTCCATCCCCAGCCGGGAAGGTGACCCACAGGGCGCCACAGACCTCTCTTGTCTCGCCGGCTGCTCCCCTCAGCAGTGTCCTCCTTCTGTCTGCCTGTTCTGCTCCCCGCTCTGTGTTTGGTGACTTGCCTCACCCTCCAGCACCTCTGACCCCTAGGCCAGTTCTTGTATAAATAAATGAAATCTAAGAAGAAAAAAGGAAACTGAGTGGAAAGTGGTTGAATGTGTGGACAAACCTGAGGGCAGCGGACTCATGTCTGACAGACCCCGCCCTGCTCTGGGCAGAGGGCAGGGGCTTTATGCAAAGGGGAAAGAGGGGAAGCTGAGGGAGGGTCTGCCAAGGGGAGGGGGAAGGGGGGGGCTCAGATGGGCGAGCTCCAGGCTGCTTTCCTCAGCTCCTGGGAAGGGGAGAAGACACACCTGTCACTCGAGGGGGGAAATGCCCGAGATGGGGGAGACCAACTTGTGCATTCCTCCCTGCGGGACCCGTCACTTGCAGCTGCATCCGATGCGCCCCAGCAGCTCAGACCAAACCTCACATTCGTAATAAACGCTTCTTTAGCTCCACGCTTCCTCCTTTATTTTTTAAAATTTATTTCTTTTTGCATACAAGATCTGGAGTACAGGCCAGAGGTCCGGGGGCGGGGTGTGTGACAGAAGTCACCAGAGACAGAGTGGGGAGCAGAAGTGGCGGATGGACTGAAATCCACGGATGAGGGGAGCAGCGGGGAGACGGGGAGGTCTGCTGCGCCCTGTGGGCTGCTCCTGGCCCGCGGGGGGGTGGACTCATTCTGCAGGGGCTGGCCAGAGCTGGGGATCTCCATCAGCACCCCCTGCTCCCCGGGAGGCCCATGTCATGACCTGAAATGGTTCCCAGTTCTCATGGGGAAGCTGAGCACGAGCTGAGCTGCAGGAGAGACGGCGCCACAGTGGCGCCGCCATGGGGATCACGATGGAGTGACCGAGCTCAGGGCAGGGTCCCCCTCCCCCCGTGCTGACCCCGGCCAGAGCCTCTCTGCCCGACCCCCCTCAGCAGAGGCGGCGCCGCTCAAGGGCCCCGTCCGCGACCCTGAGACGCCGGGGGGCTCCAAGCAGAGCAGGGGCGCAAGCACCCCGCCCGCCCCCCCCCCGATCTCCAGCTACTGCATCCCCAGGACTCCCTGAACCCTCCTAGCACCCCCTGGCCCTGGCCACACTCTCCGGAGAGTAGAAAGACACCGGCACCCTCCGCTCGCACTCACACCCCCGGGGCAGGCTGTGCCCCAAGACGCCCTGGGCGGAGGGGCGGGGTCACTGTCAGGGAGGACACCCCCGTAGCCACAGGCAGACGGTGACCGCGGCCCCTGCCAGAAAATGCAAATAGGCCCCCAGACGCCCCACCACACGCGCAAGCCCCGGGCAACCCGCATCCCTGAAGGGGAAACGGCCTCACCTGGCCCAGCAGCGCGGTGAAGCCCCAGGCGCCGCCCCAGGTGAGCAGACCCCGCCCCCCGACTGCGCAGGCGCAAAAGTGACATTTCTCAGAGTCGTCGGCAGGGGGCGCCAGACACCCCTGGCCCCTCTACCCGCGTTCCCGTCCCTTATATCCAGGGGCGCTGCTCTGGTTGTTCCTCTTCGCTTCCTTGCTCTCTGCAGCAGCCTTTATTTTCGCAGCCCCCCAGGTCAGGTGTGCGGCGTGAGCCTGCCCACCTCTTCCCCCAGGTGCTCCCCCTCAGGCAACCGACGCAAAGCGCACACTCCCAACGGCCCCCACTTTTCCCAGCTGCAGGTTTGCCACAACGGCGTCGGGCGCAAACCCCAAAAGGAAGCCATCTTCCCGTACCCCTCCTCCACCCGCCATTTGCTGTCTCCGGACCGTCCCCACCTGGTTTCTCTGGCCACGGAACCCGGCGCCCCCGAGCACAGCATCACCACAGACACCCGCTCCTTCCAGACGGGGCGCCCCGAGGGCGGAACGAGGCGCCCGTGAGCAGGGCCCCCATGGTCGCTCCCGACGGCCCCCACTCCCCGCGGGGGCACCACCGCTCCGTCCGGGCGGCCCCCGCGGTCCCGCGCAGGGGCGTCGGCTCCGCCTCTCCGGGCGCGGGCTCAGCGCCAGGCGCCCCCGCCCCCGCCCTGAGACCGCAGCTCTCCTGGGGTGACCGCCCAGCCCCCGGGGTGCTCACTGCCGTCCCGCCGCTCCAGGTCTCGTCCCCCGCTGCCGTGGCCCCGCGCCCGGCCCTGGAGACCAGCTCCCAAGGCCGCTCCAGCGCCCCCGCAGGCCCCGGCCCCGCCCGCCCCAGGCTCCTCCGCCCTCGCCCCCCCCGCCGCTCCCGCCCGCGGGCCTCCCCCACGGGGGCCGCGAGGGGCGCCGCTGCTCCGGGAGCCCCGCGGCTCGTCCCCCACGGGCAGGGCCCCGGCCTCGGCGCCCGCCTCGGCTGGTCTGAGCGGCTTTTTGAGACTCTCCCGCCTGCTGCGGAGACCCCCGCCCGCTAGCCGCTTGGGGCACCCCGACTCGCCTCTCCGGGGGCACAGAGGGGCCCCTCGCTCCCCCTGAGAAGGCGCCCCCGCCCCGTCCTCCGTGGGCTGCCCCGGTGCAGCGGGGGACGGGGGGCGTCGGGCTCCTGCTCCCCCGCTGCGTCTGCGCGGTCCCGGGCGGGTCCCCGCCGGCAGCTCGCCCTCCCCCCGGGTCTCCCCGGGCCGCTCCCGGGCCGCGTCTGCCTTCGGGGGGGCCGCGGCGCCTCCAGGGTCGTCCCCCTCCTCGGGCAGAGCTTGGGGGACGCTCACCCCAGACCTGCTCTGAGCGGGCTAAGTCCGTCCGCGGCGCCCCCGCCGGGCGCACCGTCCCCCTCGGCGCGGTGTCCGGTGGGCGCAGAGAGGAGCCGCGCCCCTCGCTCCCGCCCGAGGCCTTGGGGGGAGCGTCCCCGTCCGCGCCGGGTCCAGCCGCCCAGGACGGCCGGGGGGCGGCTGCGGGGCCGGCTCCGGGGGCTCCGAGCACACGGGCAGAGGGTCCTGGGACTCCGGGGGCTGGCGAGGGCCTCTCGCGGTCTCCCCGACAGCGCGGCCGGGCGCCCGGGGCGGGACGGGCGGGAGGCCCCCGGGGAGAGGCTCCGGGCCCCTGAGCACCCAGACTCTCCGGGCGGGCCGGGGCGGAGGGGCCGGGATCCGGGGTGGGGTGGGGGCTGCAGGGCGGGCGGGCCGGGGCATCTGGACTCTCCCGGGCTCTCTCCGGCCTGCAAGTCGACCCCCTCCGCCCCCACGCAGGGCTGGGGCCGGCTTTCAGGTCGACCCCCTCAGCAACCAGGCGGGCTGGGACGCGCCTGCAGGTCGAACTCCTCAGCCCCCAGGCTGGGCTGGGGCCAGCCCGCAGATGCACCTGTAAGCCCCCAGGCTATCCTTTAGCCGGGCTGCAGGTGCAACTCCTCAGCCTCCAGGCTGGGCTGGGGCCGGCCTGAAGGTCGACATCCTCAGCCCCCAGGCAGGGCTGGGGCCCGCCTGCAAGTCCACCTCCTCATACCCCAGGCAGGGCTGGGGCTGGCCAGCAGGGAGCCCTCCTCAGCCTCCAAGCAGGGCTGGGGCCCGCCTGCAGGTCCACCGCCTAGCCCCCAGGCTGGGCTGGGGCTGGCCAGCCGGCCGACCTCCCCTAACGCCAGGCAGGGCTGGGGCTATCCTGCAGGTCGAGCCCCTCAGCCCCCAGGCGGGCTAGGGCCGGCCTCCAGGTCGACCTCCTCAGACCCCCCCCCCCAGGCAGGGCTGGGGCCAGCCAGCAGATCGACCTCCTCAGCCCACAGGCCAAGGGAGGGACCGGCCAGCAGGGAGCCCTCTTCAGCCCCAAGGCTTGGGAGGGGCTGGCCAGCAGGTCGACTTCCTCAGACTCCAAGCTGGGCTGTGGCCGGCAGGCAGGTGGAACTGCAAAGCCCCTAAGCTGAAATAATTAAATAATGAAATGATTATTAAATAATAATTATTAAACATTGAAATGATAATTAAATAATTATAAAACAAGAAAATGATTACTAAATAATTAATAATTATAAAGTAATTAGGTGAATACTAAATAATTAAATATAATTATAAAGCAATTAAGTGATTATTAAATAATTAAATGATGATTAAAAATTATGGAATAACAAATGTAAAATGATTAAAAGATTATTTAACAATTAAATGATGATGAAATAAATAATTATAAAATAATTAAATGATAGTTAAGTAATTAAATAGCAATTATAAAGTAATTAAGTTATTATTAGATAATTAAATGATAATCATAAAGTAATTAAATGATAATTAAATACTAACTATACAGTAATTAAATGATTATTAGATAATTAAATGACTATTAGGTAATTATTAAATAACTATTATAAAATAATAAAAATGTTATTTTATAATTAAATGATTATGACATAATGATTAAATAATAATTACCAAATAATTGAATGCATGTGGAAATACTCAGCCCCCAGGCTAGGCTGGGATAAGCCAGCTGCTCAACTTCCTCAGCCCCCAGGCTGAGCTGGGGCAGGACAGCAGGTCGATCTCCTCAGACCAGAGGCTGGGCTGGGGCCAACCTGCAGGTCAAACTCTAAGCCCCAGGGTATCCTGTAGGCTGGCTACTGGAAGACCTCCACACCCTCCAAGCTGGACTGGGGCCGGCCTGCAGGTCTACTCCCTCAGCCCCCAGACCTGGCGGGTGCCGGGCTCCAGGTTCACCTCCTCAGCCCCCAGGCTGGGCTGGGGCTGGCATGCCGGTCGACCTCTTCTGCCCCCAGCAGGGTTGGGGCCGGCCTTCAGGTTGACCTCCTCAGCCCCCAGGCCTGGCTGGTGCCGGCCTGCAGGTCCATCCCCTCAGGCCCCAGACTGGGCTCTAAGCCCCCGGCTATCCTGTAGCCGGGCTACAGGTGCAACTCATCAGCCCCCAGGCTGGGCTGGGGCCGGCCTGCAGGACGACCTCCTCTCCCCTCAGGCTGGGCTGGGGCTGGCCTGCAGGTCGACACCCTCAGCCCCCAGGCTGGGCTGGGGCCGGCCTGCATGTCCACCTCCTGAGCCGACAGGCTGGGCTGGTGCTGGCCTGCCGGTCAACCTCTAACCCCAGGCTGGGCTGGGGCCGGCCTGCAGGTCGACCTCCTCGCCCCCCCCCCCCCCAGGCTATCCTTTAGCTGGACTGCAGGTGCAACTCCTCAGCCTCCAGGCTGGGCTGGGGCTGGCCTGAAGGTCGACCCTCCTCTCCACTCAGGCTAAGCTGGGTCCAGCCTACAGGTCGACCCCTCAGTCCCCCAGGGTGGGCTGGGGCCGGCTTTCAGGTCGACCTCCTCAGTCCCCAGGCCGAATTGGGGCCAGCCTGCCAGTCGACACCCTCAGAAACAAGGCTGGGGCCGACCTGACAGTCAACCTCCTCAGCCCCCCAGGCTGGGCTCGGGATGGCCTACAGGTCAACCCCTTCTGCCCCCACGCTGGGCTAGGGCTGGGCTGTAGGTCAAGACCCTCAGCCCCAGGTGGGCTGGGACCAGCCTGCAGCTCAACCCCCCTCAGCCCCCAGGCAGGGTGGGGCTGGCCTGCTGGTCGACCTCCTCTAAACCCCCCCCCCCAGGCAGGGCTGAGGCCAGCCTACAGGTCGACCCCTTCAGCCCCCAGGCTCAGCTGGGTCCGGCCTGCAGGTCAACCCCTTCAGCCCCCAGGCTGGGCTGGGGCTAGCCTGCCGGTCGATCTCCTCTAACTCCAGGCAGGGCTGGGGCTGGCCTGCAAGTGGACAACCACAGCCCCCGGGCTGGGCTGGGGCCAGCCTTCAGGTAGACCTCTTCTGCCCCCAGCTGGGCTGGGGCCGGCCTGCAGGTCGACCCCCTCAGCCCCCTGGCCGTCTGGGTCCAGCCTGCAGGTTCACCTCCTCAACCCCCAGGCTGGGTTGGGGCCAGACTGCAGGTCGATCTCTAAGCCCCCAGGCTATCCTTTAGCCGGGCTGCAGGTGCAACTCCTCAGGTTCTAGGCTGGGCTGGGGCCAGCCTGAAGGTCGACCTCCTCAGCCCCCAGGCCGGGCTGGGACTGGCCTGCCAGTCGACCTCTTCTGCCCACGGCTGCAGGTCGACCTGCAGGTCGACCTCTCGAGCTCCCAGGCTGGGTTAGGGCCGGCCTGCTGGTCGACCTCCGAAGCCCCCCCCCCCCCCCCCCCCAGGATGGGCTGGAAGCTGGCCTGCCGGTCAACCTCTCTAACCCCAGGCAGGGCTGTGGCCAGCCTGCAGGTCGACCTCCTCAGCCCCTAGGCTGGGCTGGGTCTGGCCTGCTGGTCGACCTCCTCAAACCCCAGGTTGGTTTAGGCCGGCCTGCAGATCAACCTCCTCATCTACCCCCCCCCCCCCCGCCAGACTGGGCTGGGCTGGCCTGCTGGTCGACCCCCTCAGCCCCCAGGTGGGATGGGACTGGCCTGAAGGTCGACCTCTAAGCCCCAGACTAACCTTTAGCCAGGCTGCAGGTGCAACTCCTCACCCTCTAGGCTGGCCTGGGGCCGACCTGAAGGTTGAACTCCTCAGACCCCAGGCTGGTTTGGGGCCCGCCTGCTGGTCGACCTCCTCAGCCCCCAGGCAAGGCTGGGGCCCTCCTGCAGGTCCACCTCCTAGCCACCAGGCTGGGCTGGGGCTGACCGGCCCCTTGACCTCCTCTAACGCCAGGCAGGGCTGGGGCAGGCTAGCAGGTCGACCTCCTCAGCCCACAGGCTTGGGAGGGGCTGGCCAGCAGGTCAACCTCTTCAGCCCCCAGGCTCGGGAGGGCCCGGCCAGTGTTTCGACCTTCTCAGCCCCCAGGCTGGACTGGGGTCGATCAGGTGGTCGACCTCCTCAGACACACACACACACACACACACACACACACACACACACACACACACACACACACCCCGACCCCAGGCAGGGCTGGGGCTGGCAAGCAGGGAGCCCTCTTCAGCCCCCAGGCATGGGAGGAGCTGGCC
The DNA here is from genome assembly GCF_964194135.1 of Talpa europaea. Classification (NCBI taxonomy): domain Eukaryota; kingdom Metazoa; phylum Chordata; class Mammalia; order Eulipotyphla; family Talpidae; genus Talpa; species Talpa europaea. Next base: position 50,660,713 of record NC_140084.1, read on the forward strand.
AGCAGGTCGACCTCCTCACACTCCAGGCTGGGCTGGGGCCGGCAGGCAGGTGGACTTGCAAAGCCCCTAAGCTGAAATAATTAAATAATGAAATGATTATTAAATAATAATTATTAAACATTGAAATGATAATAAAATAATTGTAAAACAATAAAATGATTACTAAATAAATAATAATTATAAAATAATTAGGTGAGTATTAAATAATTAAATGAAGATTAAAAAATTATGGAATAACAAATATAAAATAATTAAATGATGATCAAATAATTAAATAATTATAAAATAATTAAATGAGAGGTAAGTAAATATCAATAATAGTATTGAAATTATTATTAGACAATTAAATAATAATCATAAAGTAATTAAATGATAATTAAATAAATACTAATTATACAGTGATTGAATGATTATTAGATAATTAAATGACTGTTATGGAATTATTAAATAACTATTATAAAATAATGAAAATGTTATTTCATAATTAAATGATTATCACATAATGATTAAATAATAATTACCAAATAATTGAATGCATGTGGAAATACTCAGGCCCCAGGCTAGGCTGGGACAAGCCAGCTGCTCGACTTCCTCAGCCCCGAGGCTGAGCTGGGGCTGGCCGGCAGATAGATCTCCTCAGCCCACTGTCTGGTCTGGGGCAGGACAGCAGGTCGATCTCCTCAGACCCGAGGCTGGGCTGGGGCCGGCCAGCAGGTCGAACTCCTCAGCGCCCAGGTTGGGCTGGGGCCAGTTGAAGGTCGACCTCCTCAGACCCCAAGGTGGTTTGGGCCCGGCCTGCTGGTCAACCTCCTCAGCGCCCCCCACCCCCCAGGCTGGGCTGGGGCTGGCATGCCGGTCGACCTCTTCTGCCCCCAGCAGGGTTGGTGCCGGCCTTCAGGTTGACCTCTTCTGCCCCCAGGTGGGCTGGGGCCGGCCTGCAGGTCAACCTCCTCAGCCCCCAGGCCTGGCTGGTGCCGGCCTGCAGGTCCATCCTCTCAGGCCCCAGACTGGGCTCTAAGCCCCCAGCTATCCTGTAGCCGGGCTGCAGGTGCAACTCATCAGCCCCTAGGCTGGGCTGGGGCCGTCCTGCAGGTCCACCTCCTGAGCCCACAGGCTGGGCTGGTGCTGGCCTGCCGGTCAACCTCTAACCCCAGACTGGGCTGGGGCCGGCCTGCAAGTCGACCTCTTGAGTCACTAGGCCGAGTTGGGGCCGGGCTGCTGGTCGACCTCATCAGCCCCCAGGCAGGGCTGTGGCTGGACTGCCGGTTGACCTCTTCTGCCCCCAGGGTGGGCTGGGACCGGCCTGCTGGACAACCCTTTCAGCCTCCAGGCTGGGCTGGGGCCGGCTTTCAGGTCGACCTTCTCAGTCACCAGGCCGAGTTGGAGCCGGACTGCTGGTCCATCCCCTCAGCAACCAGGCGGGCTGGGACCGGCCTGCAGGTCGAACGCCTCAGTCCCCAGGCTGGGATGGGGCTGGCCTGCAGATCGACCTCTAAGCCCCCAGGCTATCCTTTACCCAGCTGCAGGTGCAACTCCTCACTCCTCAGCCTCCAGGCTGGGCTGGGGCTGGCCTGCAGGTCTACCTCCTCTCACCTCAGTCTGGGGTGGGGCCAGCCTGCAGGTCCACCTCCTCAGCCCCCAGGCTGGGCTCGGGATGCCCTACAGGTCGACCCTTCAGCCTCCAGGCTGGGCTGGGGCTGGCCTGCAAGTCGACCCCCTCAGCCCCCAGGCTGTGCTGGGTCTGGCCTGCAGATGGACCCCCTCAGCCCCCAGGCGGGCTGGGGCTGGCCTGCAGGTCGACCCCCTCAGGCCCCATCGGGCTAGGGCCGGCCTGCAGGTTCACCTCCTCAACCCCCAGGCTGGGCTGGGGCCAGACTGCAGGTCAACCTCTAAGCCCCCGGCTATCCTGTAGCCGGGCTGCAGGTTCAACTCATCAGCCCCCAGGCTGGGCTGGGGTCACCTGCAGTTGACTTCCCGAGCCCCCAGGCTGGGCTGGGGCCGGCCTGCAGGTCGACCTCCTGAGTCCCCCAGGCCTAGTTGGGGCCAGGCTTCAGGTTGACCTCCTCAGCCGCTAGGCCAAGTTGGGTCGGGGCTGCAGGTTGACATCCTCAGCCCCCAGGCTGGGCTGGGGCTGCCCTGAAGGTTGACCTCATCAGACCCCAGGCTGGTTTGGGGCCCGCCTGCTGGTCGACCTCCTCTAACACCCACCCCCAGGCAGGGCTGGGGCCAGCCTGCAGGTCAACCTCCTAAGTCCCCCCCCAGGCTGAGTGGGGGCCGAGCTGCTGGTCGACCTCCTCAGCCCCCAGGCTGGGCTGAGGCTGGCCTGCCGGTAGACCTCTTCTGCCCCCAGGCAGGGCTGGGAGTGTCCTTCAGGTGGACCTCTTCTGCCCCCAGGCTTGGCTGGGGCCAGCCTGCAGGTCAACCTCCTGAGTCCCCAGGCCGAGCTGGGGCCAGGCTGCAGGTCAACCTCTCCAGCTCCCAGAGTGGGCTGGCAGCAGCCTGCAGGTCAACTACCTCACCCCCAGGCTGGACTCGGGCTGGCTTGCAGGTGGACCCTCTCAGCCCCCAGGCTCGGGGATGGGAGGGGCGGCCTGCTGGTCGACCTCCTCAGCCTCCACGCTGGGCTGGGGCTGGCCTGCAGGTCAACCTCTAAGCCCCCAAGCTATCCTTTAGCAGGGCTGCAGGTGCAACTCCTCAGCCTCCAGGCTGGGCTTGGGCTGGCCTGAAGGCTGACCTCCTCAGACCCCAGGCTGGTTTGGAGCCGGCCTGCTGGTCTACCTCTCAGCCCCAGGTTTGGTTGGGGCCGGCCTATCGGTCGACCTCCCCAGAGCACAGGCTGGGCTTGGGCCGGCCTGCAGGTCAACCTCCCCATCTACCAGGCTGGCTGGGTTCGGCCTGCAGGTCGACCTCTCCAGCTCCCAGTCTGGGCTGGCAGCGGGCTGTAGGTCAACCTCCTCAGCCCCCAGGCTGGGCTCGGGCCGGCCTTCCAGGCGACCCCCTCAGTCCCTAGGCTGGGCTGGGGCAGGCCTGCAGGTCGACCTCTAAGCCCCCAGGCTATCCTGTATTGGGGCTGCAGGTGGAACTCATCAGCCCCCAGGCTGGGCTGGGGCCAGTCAACAGGTCGACCTCCCGAGCTCCCAGGCTTAGCTAGGGTCCGGCATGCAAGTCCTCACCCCTCAGGCTCGGCTGGGGCCGTCCTGCAGGTCGACTCCATCAGCCCCCAGGCTAGACTGGGGCCGGTGTGCAGGCCGATTTCCTCAGCCCCCAGTCTGGGCTTGGGCCGGCCTTCAGATTGACCCCCTCAGCTCCCAGTCTGGGCTGGGTCCGGCATGCAGGTCCACCCCCTCAGCTCCCAGGCTTGGCAGTGGGCGGCCTGCAGGTCGACCTCCTCAGTGGCCGGCCTGCAGGTCGACCCACTCGGCCTTCTGGCCAAGTTGCGGCTATCTTCATGTCAACCCCCTTGGCTTCCATTCTGGACTGGGGCAGGGCTGCAGGTCGAACCCCTCAGCCTACAGGCCGGGCTGGGGCCAGGCTGCAGGTCGACACCCTCAGTCTCCAGGCCGAGCTGGTGCCGGCCAGCTGGTTGACCCCATCAGGATCCAGGCCAAGCTGGGGCCAGTTTACAGCTCGTCTTCCAGACCAAGCTCAGGCCGGGCTGCAGGAAGAATCCCTCGTCCTCCAGGCCGAGCAGGGCCCGGGCAGCCGGTCGACCCCCTCGGGCACCAGGCCGGGTGGGGACTGGGCTGCAGGTCGACCCTCTTGCCTCTAGGCCGACTGTGGCCAGCCGGCAGCTCGACTCCCTCGGCCTCCAGGCCAAGCTGTGGACGGCCTACGGGTCGACCACCTCGGGCTCTAGGCCCAACTCGGGCCAGGCTGCAGGTTGACCCCCTCGGGCTCCAGGCCTATCTGGAACCGGCCCGCTGGTCAACCCTCTCATCCTCCAGTCTGGGGATAGAGGTTCCATGGTGTAGCTGTTCCAGGGGGTAGATGGTCCAGGGGATTTCTGGTGCCCCCTACCGACGGTTCTGAAGTTGTCACTTTTGTGCTTGCACTGTCTGTGTGGGCAGAGCGGGGTCTTGTGCACCTGGGCTGGCGTTGGGGCTTCTTAGCTCTGTTGGGGCAGGTACAGGCTTTTCCCCATTTGGGACGCGAGTTGCCCGGGGCTTGCTTGCCTAGTGGTGAGTATCGGGGGCTGCCGCGGACCAGCACAGCAGTGAACGATGAGGCCGTCTCAGGGTTGAGAGACTGCGCAGGGTGGTCAGGGATTCAGCGAAAGAAATGACAAACAGCCACACTTCAAGAGAGTGTAAATCTGAGTGTAATTCTCTTTGAGGTTGTGACCAGTATATATATGTTTTCTAAAAGCATAGGAACAATGAATATCAACGAAATCAGCTTGCCCCTCTGCCCATGGGTTTAGCTTATCACTGACAGGGCAGTGATTTACATCTGGACCTAGCCTCATTCCTAAGTAGATAGACCATTAGTTTTGTTTTTAAACTATATAATCGCATTTTTTGTTTTACTAACTATTTTTTTACCTAAACTATATTTTAATTATTACAGGGTTTAGTAATGTTTCATTTGAGTCAGCCTTGTGTTAAGGATTTCATATGATTTTTTAATTAACAACCAATGACTTTATAGAAGAAAGAAGGAAGTTTAGAAAGACAATAAGGGAATAAAGTTTGTAGTTCTAGAAAGACAAGATAAGGTTTTTTTGTAGTAGCATTCCTGTAGTGGTTCCTGGTGGCCGTTATCTTTTGATAAGCATCTGTCTTATCTATGTTTTCAGGGAACTTTGCTGTACTCCCCTGTGCTCTGGTTCCTTGTCCAGCCGGACCTAGGGATCTTGGCGAAAGCCATTAGCCCTAAAGGTCACTGCAGGGGGAGGTGCAGCATGGGGCCTATTTGCATTTTGTGGCAGGGGACGCAAACACCATCTGCCTGTGGCTATAGGGCGGTGTCCTCCCTGACAGTGACCTCGCCCCTCTGCCCAGGGCATCTTCAGGGCACAGCATGTCCCTGGGGCTGTGAGTAGGAGTGGAGGGTACAGGTGTCCCTCTACTCCCCGGCGAGTGTGGTCAGGGCCAGTGGGTGCTCGGAGGGTTCGGGGAGTCCCGGGGATGCAGCAGCTGGAGATCTGGTGGGGGCTGGGTGGGGTGCTCATGCATCCCTACTCTGCTTGGAGCATCCCTGGCGTCTTAGGGTCTTGGACAGGCGCAGCCTTGAGGGGCGCAGCCTTCACTGAGGGGGGTCAGGTAGAGAGTCCCTGGCCGGGGGCGGCACCAGGTCAGGCCAGTAGTCGCTGCCCGCACAGGGAGAGCTGGGGGTCAGGAGCCCCCGCACCATCCCGGGGGCAGGAGGACGCTGCCCTGAGCTCGGTCTCTCCATCGTGATCCCCATGGCGGTGCCGTCTCTCCTGCAGCTCAGGTTGTGCTCAGCTTCCCCATGAGAACTGGGGACCATTTCAGGTCATGACATGGGCCTCCCAGGGGCAGGGAGTTGCAGGTGGAGATCCCCAGCTCTGGCCAGCCCCTGCAGGACGAGTTCCACCCCGCCCCACCACAGGCCAGGAGCAGCCCACAAGGCGCAACACACCTCCCCGTCTCTCTGCTGCCCCCCTCAGCCTTGGATTTTAGTCCATCTGCCAGTTCTTCTCCCCACTCTGTCTCTGGTGACTCCTCTCAGCCCCCCCCCCACCACCCACACCTCTGGCCTGTACCCCAGCTCCTGTATAAAAATAAATAAATCTTAAAAAAAATAACTAAAATAAAATAAAAGCATGACTAAAATGTCATATACCTGCAGATCCTGACATGGATCCTATTGTAAACATTAAAAAGCAGCTGCTCTTCAAATACGTTTGGAGAAAAATGAAGGCTCTCGGCTCCACATAGAACGGTTCTCTTGCACATCATGGTGCAGCACAATACACTGTGGCCCAGACTCTGACATCCCTGAGTCTGTTCTGTGCTTTGGGTGTAATATTCAGCCTTGAGCCGGGAGCCTGTGTTTATCTTTGGGGCTCAGACGGGTCTCCCCGGGACTGCACAAACTTGGGTTTTGTTTCCTGAATCGAGGCTGGTCTCTCTCTGCCTTTGGGTGGGTGAGCTCCATAGAGGATCTTCTACTGCTACTTTCACTTTAGTTTTCTGGTTCTATTCCCCTGCTCAGCTTTTTCTTTTTTCTTTTTTTTTTCTTTGTTCTGCATTTTCTTCTCTTTAAATTATACAGGGGATCTCTTGTTAACATTTCTTTCAGGGAAGATCGAGTGTTAGTGGACCACTTCTTCAGCTTTTGTTTGTCTGGGAAGAACATTATTACTCTCTCGTCTCTGTAGGACAATCCCGCAGGTTAGGATATCTGTGACTCATATATTTTATCTCTATTCTGAATATGTTATTTCATCCTCTCCTTACCCTACAGTCCTCCAGACATGTGAGTTGGGTCCATCCCCACATATGCACAGTCCATGACAGAAACTTGGTAAGAGGTGCTGGGATCTGGACCTCGTCTTGGCGCGGTTACCTGAGCGTTCTGAAAGGGTAACTCTACAAGGTTCTCCATGAAAACCAGCATCAGGACCATCATCGGTACACTCGACCTATAGACCAGAGAGAGAGATTTGAGAAAGATGAAAATTTCAATAGAAAGCAGTCCAATAAAGTCAGAAAAGAAGAAAATTATTGTATAAGGAAAAGAAAGCCAAGATCACCCATTTTCTGCGGCACAAGGACCATAGGGACAGCTTTGGGTATGGGGACCGGGCAAGAGTCTTGCGTATCGTTGGAGTGCTGTGCAGGAAATCCCAGGCCCAGACATGCAAATGAGCCCTCTGACTTTCCTTTTACTTTGTGAAATGCATGTGTATATTTTTGTAAAATATTATCTTTTGTACTCGCTGAGTATTTCTGCTGGTCGAAAAAGATGAAAAGAATAGGTCAGGGGTTGGGCCTCCCCAGTGGCTCAGCGGTTGAGCGCTGGGTTGCGAAGCTGCCCGCGGCCTCTGCTGCACCAGTTCGATCCCCGGCCGCTCCCCGGCCACCGGAGGAGGGTCCCACATGGCGCGCAGACCTCTCCTGCCGCCCGCTGCTCCCCTCAGCAGTGTCCTTCGGTCCTTCTGCCTGCTCTGCTCCCCGCTCTGGCTCTGGTGAATCCTCTCACCCTCCCGCGCTTCTGACTGTACCCAGTGCTTGTATAAATAAACAAATAAATCTTTTAAAAAAAAAAAGAATAGGTCAGGGGCTACCAGCAAACATTTCCATTTTACAGCCATTTCAGTGACTCCTACAGGGCTGCCGCCAAATAAGGCCAAAGGTGGCATTTACTCTGTGAAGCTAAGTCACTTCATGCATGTTTGCTTGGGGCATTATTTCATTTCCCTGGATGTTCCCACAAGATTCAGAATAGAGAATATTATTCATTGTACGCAAAAATAGAATGGGTCTTTCTAATGTAGTAAAATAAAAATGATATGTTAGGGTATCATCACTGTGAGTGTTACATGTATCTCACATTCTAAAATTCATTTACCTTATTCACAGAAATTCCTGCATTCTACATGGATATAGGATACTGAATTGAATTTTTCCCCTGTTTAGGGAGATAAGCTCTATAGATTGGCCTCATTTTAGTGGATTTATTTCATACTACTGTTCCCAATATGAGTTACTTTGTATTTGGGGGCTTTATATGTACCTAGTTGGCCAGAAAACTGAGCAGGCAAAATATAAGCAGACCAAAAATACCACAAAAACAGCAACAAATACCCCCTCTTATGTTCCGAACAACTGAAGAGCAACATTTCTCTATATCAAAGACAACAAGCTACCTATAAATTGTTTTTCAACTCTATAATATAGTGACAGCCTGAAATTAATGAGGCAAAAGTAGCTTTCCCAGTTCCTGCGCAGTTCTGAGTGATCATGTGACTCGTTCTTCCCAACAGAAAGTAAACAGATGTTACAGGGCCTCCCCTGGTGGCCCAGCGGTTGAGTGCTGGGCTGCGAAGCTGCCCGCAGCCTCTGCAGCGCCGGTTCACTCCCCAGCCACAGGCGAGGGTCCCACATGGCGCGCAGACCTCTCCTGCCACCCCACTGCTCCCCTCAGCAGTGTACTTCATCAGTCTGTCTGTTCTGCTCCCCGCTCTGGCTCTGGTGAATTCTCTCACCCTCCCGCGCTTCTGACTGTACCCAGTGCTTGTATAATAAATAAATAAATCTTTTTTTAAAAAAAAGTGAACAGATGTGACAGATGTCACGTCTGGACATGTTAAGAAACTCATGTTTCTTCTCAATGACCTCTTAGTCCACACCCAAAGAATTGATGTGATATACTATGATTTTTTCAAGGATACTTGATCTGTGAGTCAGAGATTGCTACTATTCTTGCAAGACCTCGCAAGAAAAAACTGGTTCCATCTAAGAATTTTTTCTTAGAATCATTTTATAAGAAAGAAATTTTTTATTCTGTTGAACTGTTGCATTTGGATTTAATGATCACCACAATCTTGTGTGGCTTCACTAATCTTTATGATGAATGTACTCTGCTATTGCTTACAAATCTTTAATATTTCCAGCAATCTCAGTCTATGTATCTCCCTAGGAGCTCTGTAACTTCACCTATTTTCATTCAAGTGCACATACCCTGTGGATATTTCATTTCTTATCAGCTTCACTAGGGAAGGGAGCAGTTGGTCCTATAGATCAGGACGAAAGGAAATTGTTACTGGAATGATAACCATGAATTAACAACGCGTGCAGATAAGTAGTGATTTTACTACTTCTTAAAAGTAGAACTACATCCCCTTAAATTTAGCCAATATTATTTGCTGTGCCCATGAACATTCTCTGACAGGTGTGATGAGACCGCACTTCCCGCCTTCATTATTCAGACAGCGAAAGTTGTTTCATGGAATACGTGTTTTAGATGAAAAGGAACAGGTAGGAAATAAAACTATAATGCAAATCTAGACCCATAGCAGGATAGTGGACAGCTGCATGTCTGCAGGAAAAAAATAGTGAATATTTTCTGTGAGGATAGATTGAAATGGGATTGAAGTCCAGCTGGATATATTTTTTTTTAAGATTTATTTATTTATTTATTTATTTATACAAGAACCAGGGTACAGGCCAGGTTCGCGGGAGGGTGAGAGGATTCACCAGACACAGAGTAGGGAACAGAACAGGCAGACTGACAAAATACACTGCTCAGGGGAGCAGCGGCTGTGACAGGAGAGGTCTGCTGCGCCATGTGGGACCCTTGCCAACCAGCCAGGATCAAACTGGCACTGCAGGGGCTGTGGACAGCTTCACAGGGCGCTGCTCAACTGCCTGCACCACCAGATGAGGCCCAAAGTACAGGTGGATTTTACTTGATGCTCCGTAAGTACACATTTCTCTCAAACTTAAAAGAAGTATTTGGATGAGTTTGACAACTTAGACTATTTAGTGATCACAAATTCTATCAATGTTTTGTATATAAATATTGATAATTTTCATATCTCTAATGTGGCATTTCAGAAAAACGAACACCTTGCTAAATACTGTTTGTAACAGATTGAGGTTTGTTCAATGATGACTATGTGATGACTTCTCTAAAACCTTACCAAAATAGGGCCTCTCCTGGTGGCACAGGCGGTTGAGCGCAGTGCTGTGAAACTGTCCACAGCTTCTGCAGGGTCGGTTCGATCCCGGCCGGCCGGCGAGGGTACCACATGGCGCTGCAGACCTCTCCTGTCGTGCCTGCTGCTCCCCTCAGCAGTGTATTTCGTCAGTCTGCCTGTTCTGTTCCCCGCTCTGTCTCTGGTGAGTCCTCTCACCCTCCCGTGAATCTGGCCTGTACCCCGCTTCTTGTATAAATAAAATAAATAAATCTTTAAAAAAAACCTTACCAAAATGATGTACACAATTCGTGACCTTTTTGCTAGACTGAGAAAGATACAACCCTGTGAATCCTAGCGAAAGTCAGGAAGAATAGGCAGCCTCAAGGACAGTGCAGGTGGGGACCTCCGGAGAATTAAGGAAGGCTTCAGAGATAAGGACAACAAGAGGAATGTAACTAATTCCCCTGGAAATAATAAACATCCCAGGACTAAGGTCAACATTGTTACCAAATGCCAGCCTCAGTTTCCCTCAGTCAATAAAGGGAGGCGGAGTTTGGGAAAAGGAGAGTGGTTTAATTTATTGACAAATTAGGAGGGCAACAGACTCATGTCTGGAAGAGCACCCTTCTGCCCTTTGACAGAGTGCAGGGAAGTTTATGCAAGGGGGAGATGAGAAACGGTCAGCACTGAGACAGGTGGGCACCAGCCTGTTTTTCTTCTACAGCTGATGTTTAACCTTCTCTTCCTTAAAATGCAGAGGTGCTCATCTGGGAGACCAAGCCATACAGATAAATCTATCTAACAAGGGGAAGATGCAACAAATGGGGAAAGACAAACCTGTTAGATAAGGAATGTAAAGATCCCCTGCTCAGTAGCAGATTAATGAGTGAGACAACCGAGAACTAACCAATCACAAAGAGACTGGTGGAGCTTTAGAATAATGAGGAAAAGAAGGTATATATTCTTTGAGACACGAATGAAGAAATGAAGGTATCACTCTTCTCATTTCCAACTATACTATAAAGCCAGAGTAGTTAAAGCAGCATGGTAATGCAACAAAAACAGAGACACAGACTAATGGAACAGAATTGAGAGCCCAGATAAAAAACCACATGTTCATGGACAAGTAACATACAAGACAGGAGCAAAGTCCATACACGGGAACGAGGAAAGTCTCTCCAATACATGGTGCTGAAAAATAGGAACTGCCACAAGTAAAATAAAGAAACTAGACCATTATCTCACACAACACAGGAAAATCAACTCAAAATGGATAACAGACTTGGCTATGAGACCTGAAACCACCCAAAATCAAAACACAAAAAGAATAGGACAGAAAAGAATGAAATTCCTAGGTTCCAAAAACTTGCCCCAAGTTTATAGCCATCCCCAGGGTCAGGCCCGAAGTCACACTGTCATTTTCCATCTCCTCCTAGAGCTCAGATCCTGATGCTGGTAGCAGAGACTCCAAAGTCAACAAGAAAGACAGTGGCAGCAACACAGAGTTCCACTTTTGTGGAAGTGCAGCCGTGGGCTGACTTCTGGGCAGGCTCGCCAACCCTACGAGGCTAGAAGCATCGTCAATATTTGGGTGCTAAGACTCCAACGAAGCAACGAGGAAGGAAAAACAGCTCTGGGAATAACCAGAGCCATGTCAAGGAGCCGCAGGAACGCCAACATCAGGGTTCTCCACCACGGAGTAGGAGTAACATCTCTACAGTGTCATTAATGGTGATCACTCACTTCGGTCACGCATGCACGGCAGGGCCTCAGGTCACCTCCAGCAGATGCTCAGTAAATGAGATTCTTTTCTCCTTCCCTGAGGAGCCCAACTTCTCCTCGCAACAGGGATTTGCGAGGAAGGAGGTAACATCACTTTAACACATTAGAACAGTCAAGAGCCAACGTGGATAATCTACAAAATGCCCAGTTCCCAGGGGAATGAGTCACTGTGGCTGATGCAGGCCCTGAAATAGGAGGAATCCTCTTGGCACCAGGGGTCATAGAGAAAAGACCTCAAGAGCTCAGGAAAGGGCCCTTCCGGGTCTCAGATGATCCCCCATGAAGAACTTTGCAACCTCCGTTGGTGACAGCGCCCGGCTACATCTGCTGTGTTTCTCGGGTCGGTCTTTAGTGACACAGAGAGGGTCACCGCTTTCACTACACTGACTGGTAATAATAACCCATTTTGGAAAACCAAAGACTTGCAGCCGGAGTGTGGCAGGCCATGGGGCTCCTGGTCACTCAAGGTTCAGGAAAGCCTGGATTCTACTCAAGGGCGAGTCTAAAATCGGCTCATGGGCCTCCCTGGTGGCACACGGGGTTAAGAAGCAACCTATGAAGCGATCTGCAGCATCTGCAGCCTGTGTTTGATCCCCAGGCGGCCAGGGAGCTGCCCACATGGCACAGCAGACCCCTCCTGACTCGCCAGCGGCTGCCCTCAGCAGTGGACCTCAGTCAATCTGCCTGTTCTGTTCCCCGCTCTGTCTCTGGTGAATCTTCACCCCCCATACCACTGGTCTGTACCCCAGCTCTTGTATGCATAAATAAATCTTTAAAACATAAAAAAAAAAAAATACAAAGTCGCCCCCTAGGCAGGTTACAGGTGTGAAAGCCCCTTCCAGGCTCTGAACAGCCACCTCGGCTGCGCGACAGGGAAGCGACGCCTCCGCCCTCAGACGTGGGCCCAGGCCCGGCAGGGGCAGCGCCCAGACCCGGGAGGAAAGCAGAGCCCCAGGCCCACGCAGCCCGCTGGTCGGAGCCCGCACCCGGGAGACTGGACGCGGCCCGGCCTCCTGCCGGCTGGACCCGGGGCGGGCGGGGACGGGCCCCGGGAAAGTGGAAACCCCGGTCCCCAAGCTGCACCGTAGCCCGCGGGGCGGAAACGCACAGGCCCGCGGGGAGGGAGGCCCAGGACCCGCCCGGGCGCCCTCGGGGCCGCAGTCGGGAGCAAACGCCTCGGGGAGCGGCGGGGCCCCAAGCAGGAGGGACCCGGGGCCCTGGTCCCGCCGACCCCAAGATGAACCCCCAAAGCCCCAGTTCTCCACACCCAGCCCGCGCGCTGGGGCCGCCCCGAGCTCTCGGGCCTTCCCTCCCCGGCCTCACCTGCCCGCTCCCCGCCGCCGGCTCCCCAGGTCAAGGGCAGTGGCGCCCCCGCGGGGCTCCTGAGGGACCAGGCTCACCCCAGCCGGAACCTCACCCCGAATAGGGGGCCAGCAGGGCCAGGAGCCGGGCCTGGGCGAGCGCGCATGCGCGGTAGGGGCGCAGGTGCAGACAGGTGCGCGGGGCGGGGCGGGGCGCGGAGCCGGAGGCCACGCCCACCCGGCGCAGGCGCTGGCGGGACCAGGCGCAAATAAACACTGAGATGCAGACAAATGTCTCCTCTTGGTCCAAAAGACTGTGACCCTACATTAGCCTCTAGTCATGAAACGGCAAACAAGGTTGCTCGAATTTCTGGGTAAGATTTTTTTTTTTAATCATTCTTAAAAATCCCCTTACCTGAAGCTGACATAAAAGCATGACCAGGGGCCATCCTGGGGTACAGGGGTTCAGCATCGCACTGTGAAGCCATCCGTAGCCTCTGGAGCCCCAGTTCCATCCCCAGCCGGGAAGGCGACCCACAGGCCACCACAGACCTCTCCTGTCTCCCCACTACTCCCCTCAGCAGTGGATTTCAGCCAGTCCACCTGTTCTGTTTCCCAGCTCTGTCTCTGGTGAATCCCCTGACCCCACCCCCGCACCTCTGGCCTGCACCCCAGCTCTTGTATTCATAACCAAATCAATCTGTAAAAAATAAACAAAATAAAATACATCGCAACTAAAATGTCATTTATCTGCAGATCCTGAAATGGATCCTATTACAAACATTAAAAAGCATCTGTTATTGGGCCTCCTTGGTGGCACAGGGGGTTAAGCACCATGCCATGAAGTGATCCGCAGAGTGCTGCAAGAGTTCCATCACCTGGCCGGCCAGGGAGCATCCTACACGGTGCAGCAGACCTCTCCTGACTCACCCACTGCTCCCCTCAACAGTGTACTTCAGTCGTTCTGCCTGTTCTGTTCCCCACTCTGTCTCTGGTGAGTCCTCACACCCTCCCGCCACATCTCTGGCCTGTGCCCCAGCTCTTGTAGGCATAAATAAATCTTTTTTAAAAAGCAGCTGTTATCAAAATACATTATGAGAAAAATGAAGGCTCTCAGCTCTACATATAATGTTTCTCTTTGCACATCATGGTGCAGTACAATACAGTGTGGCCCAGACTTAGACATCCCTGAGTCTGTTCTGTGGTTTAGTGGTTAGGGGTTGGAGTCAGGCCAAGCTGCAGAGACTGAGGGTGCTGTACACCCCTGTTATCGACAGTGAAGAATGAATGAGTAAAAAAAAAAAAAAAAAAACACACCCTACCAAACTGGAATTAAAAACATGTCTCAAATTTAGTTTCCTACCTTGGAAGAATTGATGGAGGACAAGAGTGAAAAACCTGGAAAGGGGGTGCCCAAAGACCAGAACCTGACTCACACAAGGAGGTGGTGGTAAAGGGAAGTTACATGACCATTAACCCAGTGTAGAAATCGAGGCCCTCAGGTGAGTGCCTTGTCACAAGGCCAAAGGCCCAAGCAGGATGAGATGCTCTAGGGAGTGGAGCACAGGCCTGAGGGGAAAGACAGGGAGATGGGGACTATCCTGGAACCCGAGGACCCTCCTAGTTTTGCCAAGTTCTCCAACATCAGCAACAAACAGTCCACTCCGCGAAGGAGGGAGGCCTCCCGAAAAGACTAGGCCCTGGCAAGGGGCAGCCGACCCTCTGCCCACCCCTGACTATGCAGGTGCATAGTCACAGGGGGGTCCCCAGGATAAGGGGGGGGTTTCCAGGTTTCCTGCCCCACGGAAAAAGGAGGGTGGAGCAGAGCAGGGAGAAGAGGCTGCAGAGGAGACTGAGGGCGGAAGGAAGCAGGACACAGCCAGAAGGAGGCCTGGAGAAGGCACATGGAGCCGAGAGACACAGGGAGAAACCGAGCCTGCCTTTTGGTAGTGGACTGGGCGACTCAGATGCGGGTGAGAGACCCGTGGGGAGGGGACCATGGAGGTTTTTGTCTTGATTTTGCTCTTTTCCTCCCAGACTTGTCTGGTTGTTTCTGATGCGTTTCTGTGGGTCTCCGCTGGAAGGTGCTTTAGACTTGGGACAGGCTTTGGGGCCTTGCTCTGGGCCAATCCTGCTTGGATGGACTTTTACCCAAGGGGCAACGGGTGACTTTGGGTGCTGGATTTAGAAACTATATTCTTTGCCTTCTCTGTATCGTTCACTAACTGTATTAATTAGTTGGATTCTAACTGTATTAAATGTTAATTATTAAATTATTTAATCAATGATTCAATTACTAATAATTATTTAATGGTTAATTATGTAATTATCATTTAATTACTTACTAATTATTATCTAATGAGCATTTAATGATCACTTAAATACTTACTAATTATCATTTAATGATCACTAAATGATCATTTAATTACTTACTAATTATTATTTAATGATAACTTAATGATCATTTAATTACTTACAAATTATTTAATAATCATCTAATTACTACTATTTAATGATCATTTAATTACTTACTACTTATTATTTACTGATTATTTAATGATAATTTAATTACTTACTAATTATTATTTAATGACCATTAAATGATCATTTACTTACTGAATACTATTTAATGATCATTCAATGATCATTTAATGATGATTTAATTACGTACTAATTGCAATTTAATGACCATTTAATTATTCACTGATTATTATTATTTTTTGAAGATTTATTTATTTATTTATACAAGCACTGGGCACAGTCAGAAGCGCGGGAGGGTGAGAGAATTCACCAGAGCCAGAGCGGGGAGCAGAACAGGCAGAAGGACCGAAGTACACTGCTGAGGGGAGCAGGGGCGGCAGGAGAGGTCTGCGCGCCATGCGGGACCCTCCTGCGGTGGCCGGGGAGCAGCCGGGGATCGAACCGGCGCTGCAGAGGCTGCGGGCAGTTAATCAATATTTAATGATCATTTAATTACTTACTAATCTCTATTTAATGATCATTTAATTACTCCCTAATTACTATTTAATGAGCATTAATTACACGCTAATTACTATTTAATGATGATTTAATTACTTACTAATTACTCTTTAATGAGCCGAGGGCGGCGGGACGCGCCTGCGAGGACGTGGAGCGTCAGGGCGCGTGAGCTCAGCCCGGAAACCCACGCCCCGCACTGAACCGCGGGGTCACGCGGACGCTGAGGCCCCGGGGCCGCCGCTCTCGGGAGCCTGGGGGCGCCCCGAAGCCCACGCTGCCGCCCGGACCCCGCGGAGTCCCCGCGCCCGGCCGGCCGCGAGGGTCAGTCGAGGGCGTGGCCGGCGGGAGCCCCGAGGCCGCCCCGGGCGCGTCGCGCTCGCGCCTGCCCGTCCCCCGCGTCCGGCGCCGCGTCTCGGACCCGCAGTCTCGCCGGCGGCCGCTGACTCTGCGCTTTATTGCCCCTCGCCGGGGACCCACGAAGCCACCCCGGGGCGCTGGACGCGCGAGGCGCCGCCCTCCCCGCGGCCGGGCCCCCCCCCAGGGCCGCTTCCTCGCCGCGGGAGCCTGGCGGCGGGCTCGGGGCGGGGGACGGCCGCGAGCGCCCCGGCCCCGACCGCGGCCTCCCCCAGCCTCCCCGACGCCCCCCCGACCCGGGCCCTGGCGCCTCCGCTGCGAGGGCTGGACGCGGCCGCGGCGTCGGGGCTGTGCGGGCCTCCCCTGCTCCGGCTCGTCCCCCGGTTCCGTCCAGCCGCGCGGGGCTTAGATGTTCGGCCGAGCGCAGCCCAACCCCGGCCGCGGCCCCCGGCGCCCCCACGGCCCGAGCGTCCTTCCCTGGACGTGGGCGCAGGAGGAAGCGCCCGGGG
Organism: Talpa europaea; assembly: GCF_964194135.1. NCBI lineage: Eukaryota > Metazoa > Chordata > Mammalia > Eulipotyphla > Talpidae > Talpa > Talpa europaea. The sequence goes on from NC_140084.1 coordinate 50,677,245, forward strand.
CCGCCTCGGGCGTGGCTGCCCGCGGGTCGCCCCCAGCTTTGAGCAGCAAGGAAAGCGTGTCCGACACTGGCCCCCAAGTTCCTATCGCCTGGTGACGCCCCCACCGCGCTGCCCGTCACCAGGGTCGCTGAGAAGCGTGGGCGCGCGGCTCCTCCTCCAGGGCGCCCTCCTCGATTGCTGCGCCAGCGACGGCCCCTCACCGGAGGATGCCCGAGGCGCGTCCCCAGGGCCGCCGGCGGGCGCGTGCCCGCGTGTCCTCGCGGCTGAGCGGCGCCAGGCCCTGAGCCCTAGGGGTGGCCTCCGCGGGGACCCCCGTCCTGGAGGCGGGGGGACTTCTGGGGCTGGGGGAGCGGCGGCAGCGGCCTGTGCACGGCCCGGGCCCGCGCGGGCAGCGTCCTCCGGCTGTACCAGTCCTCGGCCAGCAGCGCCGCCAGGAGCACCAGAAGCGCCGCGCCCAGGCCCATGCGGACCAGGTTGCCCTGCGTGTAGCGCAGCCGGGAGGGACCTGGGGAGGGACCTGGGGAGGATGGAGCCGTGAGGGGAGCCGCGTCTGCAACGGCCCGGCCCATCCGAGCGGCCCCCCTCGGTACCCCTGGTCTGCGCCCACCTCCTCCTAGGAGGCCCCTCCGCTCCTCGCCAAAGACCCTGGCCAGAGAAACCCAGCTCTGGACGCCGGTTGGAGCCCTCGAGACTCGGCCCCGCCAAGGGCTGCCCCAGGCTGCTCCGGGCAGTGCCTGTTAACCAGGAATCTCCTCTGACTGCGGAGATCATCTCAGCGCCCCACCGACCTCATCGCCCAGGCCCGAGTCGGGGCTGACCTGCCCCTCCCCTCCTGGCTACACCCCGGGACCGAGACCACAGAGCTGCAGCTTCTGCAGAGAGGAGTGAGCTCAGGGACCGGAAAGGGGGACCCGCGAGGATCCTTAACTCACCGGTTGGGGCCACGGACCCCTTCGGAGCGACAAGGACACTCCTAGAAGACTCTGGAAATCAGAGAGTGCAAAGGGGTGAGGCCGGCTGCCCCTGTTCCCCCGAAGCAGGGGCCTGGGGTGAATTCTGAGGCCGGGCGAGTGTGACCCTCCCATCAGGCGTCCAGGCCCTCCCTCCCCCTGCACGGGGCGTGGGCCCCAGGAAAGGACTGACACTCGGGGCGGGGCCGCCGCTGTTGAAGGAGCACAGCGCTCAAGTCACAGGTTGTCGGCGGCCAAGCGTTAGCGTGGGTGCTGAGCTGGGCCCACGGGGCAGCCCCCACGCTGGCGCTTCACCCTCGGCCACAGGGCCCGAGACTCCGGCTGCACGTGGAGACCCAGAGGCTGCAGCACGGAGGCGTGTCGGCCGAGCCGGGGACCCAGACTAGCAAGAGGCCTGCAGACAGGATGAGGCCCCCGGGGGCTGGCAGCACATGGGACACCCCACTGGGGGCCGGACTTTGAAGGGGGGGATGGGGACGAACAGCCCAGGGCCTTAAAGGAAAGCAGAGAAGGTTGGCGAGGGTCCGGGGTCTCCGCCGGGTTGTCCTCCCTGAGGGCAGGTGAGGCTTCCTCCAGAGAAAGGGGAACCGCAGCAGGAGGGAGCCCTGGGCGGCCCGTCCGGGCCTGTGCCCACATGGAACACAAGCACCACGCACAGGGAAGCACGGGGCGCACAGCCAAGCCTGAAGACAGGGGCAGTGGCCACGATGGTCCCCGCCCCACAGTCCTGTGAGGGGCCGCGTTACCCAGAGGGCTCCCCTGGCCCCAGCGCAGGCCACCCCCATCCGCTCTCATCTGCAAGCTACGGGCCTTGCTGGAAAGGGCCAGGCGGCTTTCTGGACCCACGGAAAACTGATCCGGGGTGCCGGGGAGTGCCCAGCCCAATGCGCACCTGTGGCGGAGGCCCTGCTTGTGACAGACATGTTCGGCTTCCTGGAGGCTTCTGGGAGCTCTGAGGAGGAGGGGGAGAAAGTGGATAATGTTGGCCCACCCGGCGGTCTTCGCCCTCCACATCCCTTCTCAGAAACCTGGGCTCCCTGGAGCCTCCACGCCTGTCCAGAAGAGGCAGGTCAGCCCCTTCGTGTGGACGGCTGTCTGTACTGAGGCACACCCATCGATGCAGCTGCTGGGCCGACGGTGACCCCACCCTGAGGCCTCGGAGCCGCTGGCAGCATCCAGGCAGCAACCACTCTCCGCCCCCACCCGCCCCTGACCTCCTTGAATCCTCACCCACATTGTGGTCGAACTCCCTAAGAGTGTGAATCCAGTCACGCTAGAGGGTGTGTTGAATCTCTTGGGATGCGACTCACACCTCAGTTTACACAGCAAGAAGTGAGTCAGCAGATTTCCCTGAGCTGAGAAAGAGCCTCAGCACACAGGAGGGGCCTCCTTGGCCAAGGCCACGACCTTGACCAAGGGCTTCCTAGAGTTTCGATGGGTATGCCAAAGAATTCCCTGAGGCCCTCAGCCTGCAAAATTACGCCCCTTGTTGACGGCGGTGGCTGCTTCTGAGGATGTGTTTATGGTGGAGCCATATTTGTTCTCTGCCATTTCTCTTCCTGGGAATTCCATTAGAAAAGGGATAGTACGTGCCGCGTGTGGAATACTATGCAGCCATAAAAAAGGAACAGGCTTGCTGCATGCCGCAACTTGAATGGCACTTGCGGGCATTATGCTGAGGGCAGGAAGGCAATCTCAAAGAGGCCCACACTCGTGGATCCATTTACAGACAAAATTCCCCAAAATGATAGAATTGACAGGCAGAAATAAGGGATTTTATAAAGCAAGTTTGTGAAAGAGATGGGTGAATTAAATGGCGAGATCTAAAGAAAAAAAAGAAATAGGAGGAGGCATCCGTGTATCTTCTACCCCAGATTGGGGGGGGAGCGACTCCAGAACTTACCTGGCACGGAGGCAGGAGGGTCTGTGGGCATCCGGACGGTGGGCACATCAGTAACTGAGGAAGCAGAAAGGAGAGAGTCTGTGCTGTCCGCCGTGGGCACTGTGGGTTAGCTGAGCAAAGACTATAACATTTCTGTGCCCCAGTTTCCTCAGCGGGAAAATGGGTCTGAAGCAGCTCAGTGTCTGGCCCTTGGTGGACGGCAACAGCTCAAGGGCTGATGGGCCGCCTACGGCGATGCCTGCCTGTCCCTTCTCCCGGGTCTCTGTGGCCACACTCTGCCTCTTTCCCGAAGGCAAACCGGCTCTCGTCTTCTAGGAAGTGGGGGAGCCAGGAGCAGCAGGATATGACACCCCGTACTGTGGAAGGGGGAGCTGAAGCAGCCAATCCCAGCCCCTCCACCTCCCACCGCCGGCAGCCACCCACCCACGTCCACCCCAGCCCCCACGCTGGCCTTGTCCACACTGGGGGGAGGCAGGCGGCCTCAGAAAGCTGGGGCAGGGGCGAGATGGATCCCCCCTGGAGCTTTCAGAAGGAACAGCCCAGGGGACACCCTCACTTTATCCCAAATGCCACCTGTTTGGGCTTCCGGCCTCCAGAACGGAAGGGAGTTGATGGACAAAGCCAGTGAGTTTGTGGGAGCTGAGGCCCACACCAGGCAGCCCCCCGCCCCGCCCTGCCCCCTCACCTGTGACCACGAGCCGCAGGGGGTCGCTGGGGGCCGACCACAGGTAGGGGCTGGCGCTGGAGAAGCTGTAGCAGCGGTAGGTCCCGCTGTGAGCCGCCGTCACCGTGACGAGGGGGAAGTCAGCCCGGTACCACTTCTCGGGTTTCTGGGCGGCTCTGGGGTCCCCCTCCTTGTACAGAGCAAACCGGTCGAAGCCATATTGGCTGTGACACTGCAGCGTCACGTCCCCTCCAGGGGACACCGCCGGGCTGGGCTTGGCCGAGAGCGCAGGCTTGTCATACACGCCTGGGGGAGAGGCTGTCACTGCCAGCGCCCCGGGGGGCCCTTCTCGAGGGCTGGGGCTCTCCGGGTCTCCCCACCCAGGGGACCCACTCTCCGCCACTTGCTCACAGCAGTGGCGGCCGGCCGCACCTTCGCTGCCGCTCAGGGGCTGCGTCATCCTGGACACACCCCCATGTCCAGGTCTGGGTCCTCCACTGTGAAGCGGGGACAACGGCTGGAGATGCTGAGGGCAGCTGGAGGCCGGGGTGGGCTGAGGGAGGGCGGCTCGGGCCCGCAGGGAGGGGCGCTGAGCCGGGGGGGGGGGGCAAGAAGGGAGAGACGGGGAGCAGAGACGGCCTGGGGCGGGGACCCGGGCCCCGGGGACAGGGAAGGGACACTTGAAGAGACAGAGGGGGGCAGCCGTGTGGCCTGTGTCTCAACGTGGGTTTTGGTTTCGCTCTCTTCCTCCCTGCCCTGCCCGGCCCGGGCGCCTCCCCTGGGGCCGTAGCCGTGGGCAGGCTTTGGGGCTCAGGAGCACCGCTTTGGGCCAGCCCTGCCCGTCCGGGCAGCCGCCCCCGAGGGGAGGGGTGACCGCGGGTGTCTCCCTAGAAACTGCTCTCTTCTCTCTCTTGCACACTCGCTGCACTCAACTCCTCTTCCACGGAGGCGCTCACGCCCGTGTTTACACGGCGGCCAGCAGGACCCACGTAGAGCAGGCGGATTTGGGGGTCCAGGGCCCCCTCACCCTGCCCGCGACCGGCGTAACCTACTTTCAGCTCTCACGCCCCGCGGAGGCGGCCGCTTGGGGGCCTTGCCGACCACGACAGCGTCAGCTCCGTCCCCACAGCCCCACACGTCAGCGCGGGGCCCTGTGTGTGTCGGGAGAGCGAGCGGCCCCCAGCCCGTCAGTGGGGAGGACAGTGCCGGTCAGGGGCGGCTGCCCCCGCGCCTCAGCCCAGGGCCGCGCCCCCCCCTTTTTGGAAGGAGCCTTAACAACCCCCTCCTCACGGGGGAGTGGGGGGTCCACTCAGCCCCGGTGAGGCCGGGGACTTTGGGGGTGCTTCCCGTCTGCAGCCCCCACCAAGCGCCCCGCAGCCACCCCGCCGGCGCCGCGTTACCCGTGGCCACGAGCTCCAGCTGGTCACTGGGCGGGGACCACCGCGAGCCGTCCTGGTAGGAGCAGCGGTAGCGGCCGGCGGCCTCCTGCGTCATGGCGGCCACGGCGAGGACCGCCTGGTCCTTGTAGGTGCTCGAGCGCAGCTTCTCCAGGCGGTACAAGGCCGCGCCCGGGGGGCCCTGACAGCGGAGCGTCACCGGCTGCCCCAGCGGCACGAACGGGCTGGGCAGCGCCTGCAGCGAGGGCTTGGGGAGCGCGCCTGCAAGGGACGGGACGGGCCGGTGGCTTCCCCCTGCGCTGCCCGCGGCCTGCCCAGCCCTCCCTCCCGCCCTCGGGCGCTGGACAGGGGGAGCCCCACCCCCACTCACCCTCAGGCACCGCGGTCGCCGGCCCCAGACACAGCCCTGGAAAGAAGGAAGGGAGGCGGCTGGCAGCGCGGGCGCCCGGGCACGCACCCGCATCCCTCGCCCCGGGCCCGCGCGGGAGTGAGGGGGACAGGGGGCCGCCCGCCCCGCTTCCCCTTCCACCTGAGCTAACTCCTCTCCGGTTAAAAGCCTCTCTCGGGTTGCCAGATAGAGCCCCAAAAAGCAGGACTCCCCGTTAAATTTGGATTTCAGAAAAACGGTGACTATTTTTCCGTGCACAGCACGTGCCCGAGAGGGGTGGCTTCAGCTTGTGCGTGCACTCGCCGCTCACCGGAAATTCAGTTGAAGTGGGCGCCTTGCCTTGTAGCAGGGAACCTCCTTCCTACACACACACACACACACACACACACACACACTCTCTTGCATGCACACACGCGCGCGCACACACACTCTCGCATGCACACACACGCGCACACACGACACGGAGACACATCCCGCCGGTCAGGAGCGAGCGAGCCAGGGGCACGCCCCATCCCCGCAGCTCAACTGTCCCTCCCGCTGGCCTCCGCGCCGCATATGGGCGGGCAGCCCCCCCTGGGCCCCATCAGGACAGCCCGAGGCCCCACCGCCGGTCCCTTGGCCGGAGGCCTTCAGCAGGCTCGAGACCTACCAACTGTTTCCACTGTACTGTGCGCAGCGGGCCTCGGCGCGCAGCGGGTGCCTCGCTGTATCTCGCCGCCGCCGCCACCCACCGCCTCCCCACCGCACGGCCCTGCGCGGGGACAGCCCCGAGACCTGCTCGCCCGGCTGATTGCAAGTCCACGCCGCATGTTGTTGGCAGCACCGGCTCCCAACTCAGCCTGCCCCGTCCCCAGCATCACCCTTCCCCGGCCCGGAGCCTCCTTTGCACCTGTTTCTACACGCACCCCATTCGGTGACACCCCAGAGAGCGCCTGCAGCACCCCTGGGCCCGCGTAGCCCGTCCAGCTGTGGCTAGCGGCAGCGGCGCATCTCTGCCCAGAACCACCAGCCATGCCAGCAACTAAGCTAAAATCTGTCCCCATGTCACTGCACCTGCACTTTCCGAAAGGCCGGGGCGGAGGGAGAGCTGAGGGGGGCCCGGCCCGTGACCCAGCCCTAAGCGGGAATCCTCCGAGGAAACCCTGCACCCCCCGGGATTCCGGTTCCCCACCTCCCTGTCGGGACGCCCTGGCCCCACGGCTCCTGCTGATGTCCGAGGCTACGGTTCTCTGCCCCGTGTGCCAGGACTCACCAAGGCAGAGCAGGGCGGGGAGGGACGGGGACATGGTTCCTCAGCCCGTCCTGAACACTGGGACGAGGAGAAGCGCGGGCACTGGGCAGAGACACCGGACATGACAAGCACAAGGCAGGCGCTCACCCCACGCCGCCTCGCAGCCCGGCCTTTCCTGATTGGGGCCCGCTGGGCGGGAACCACATCCCCAGCGGAATGACTTGCACACGAGCTCCGAGGAGCCCCACTATCTCCTGCCACCAGCCCCAAGTCACAGATCTGCCTGCTGGGGGGTGCCCATTCCCAGAGCTCTAAACTCCCTGACAGTCAGCGGGAACACACACATCAAAACTACCAGTGGGGCCTCCCCGGGGACACAGAGGTTATGTCTCAGCACTATGAAGCTGTTGGCAGCCACTGCAGCCTGAGTTCGATCCTGGCTGACCCACATGGTGCAGCAGACCTCTCCTGTCTCCCTGCTACTCCCCTCAGCAGCATATTCAGTGAATCCACCAGTTCTGCTCCCCACTCTGTCTCTGGTGAGTCCTGTCACCCCCGCACCTTTGGCTTGCACCCCAGTTCTTAAATGCATAAATAAATAAAACTAGGGCCTCCCTGGTGGTGCAGGCGGTTGAGCGTCACACTGTGAAGCTGTCTGCAGCCTATGCAGTGCGGGCTCAATCCCGGCTGGCCAGCGAGAATCCCACATGGCGAAGCAGACCTCTCGCCCGCTGCTCCCCTCAGCAGCGTATTTCATCAGTCTGCCTGTTTTGCTCCCCGCTTTGTCTCTGGTGGATCCTCTCACCCTCCCACGCATCTGGCCTGTACCCCAGTTCTTGTATAAAAATAAATCTTTAAAAAATAAATAAACCTAAAAATAACAAAAACTACAGAGATATTTCTTTTCACCTACAGGATGGCCGGCCCACTGGGACAAACAAGCTGAGGCCCAGCCACACAATGGCGTGTTACTGAGCCGTAAAGAGAAGGCCGTTCAGCAGCACTAGTCACACCGGCCAAGGCAGGTGATAACCGGTGCTGTGAGGATGTGGAGAAGTCAGACCCTTTGGGGTTGCTGGTGGTGATGCCATGGCAGCTGTGAGGACAGTATAGTGGTTCCTCAAAAATGAAAGAACCACCTCATGATCAGCAACTCCACCCTGGAGACAACCTCAAAAGAATGCAAAGCCGGGACTTCCTCCACCACGTGTACATCTGTGCTCACAGCAGCATGACTCAGCATTATTCCAGAGCCCAGACGCACAGACAACTCACTGGCCATTGATGGATGAAACAAACTGAGGTCCAGCCACACAATGGAATATTATACAGCCCTAAAAAGGAATGCCGCCCAGGAACACTATTCACAACAGCCAAGGCACATACACAACCCAGATGCGCAGAGGAGTGAATGAAGAAGTGTGTGCACACACACTGGATACTACCCAGCTATTAAAGGCCTTGCCGTTTGCAATAGCACAGACAGAACTGGAGATTACGCGCAGCAAAAAAAGTCGGAAAGCCGGACAACTGCTGGCAGTCTCACTCATGTGGAATGTAAATAAAGCAAACAAACTGACCAACATGACAAAATAACCTGTAGACTTTCAGAAAAATATGGTGGTCACCAGAGGGGGTGGAGGATGGGAGGAAGGGGGCCGTCCAAGAGGGGTGAACCCTGGTGGTGGGCAGAGCGGTATTGGCACATCCTGAGGTGTGAGGCTGTGCTCCCGAAACCGAGAGAGTGCTGCAAAGTAATGCTAAGTCAATAAAAATTTTGTTTTTTTTTTTTAAAGAGTGAAATTCTAACAGGCCACAACACAGATGGAGCCCGGAAGCAGGACAGCAAGTGCGGAGCCAGGCACAGAAGACCATACGATGCCACTTAGGTGCGCCGGACGGGCGGGGCAGAGACACAAAGCAGAAGGCGGTGCCGGGGCGGGGCGGGGCGGGGGTGAGGAGCTGTCTGATGGGAGAGTTTCTGTCCGGGCGACAAGAACGTCTGGGTACAGGCAGTGGAGACAGCATCTGATGTCATGAATTTAATGCCGCTGTGTTGCCCGCTGGTTGGGGGCTCAAATGATTGATGCCACACTGCGCGTTCAGCCAACTTTCTGATGTTCAAATGAAGAACCCCTGGCCTCACCGTCCGTGGCCCCTGGCCCACCGTGGCTGGGAGGAGGCGGCGTCCATGCCTGGGTGCTGAGTGGTCAGTTACCACAGGAGGGCTCAGCCCGGGCACAGCCTCCAAGCTCAACACAGCCAGGAAAGGGCAAAGTTAGTGCAACTGCCTCGGTCACTTTATTATAAAAACAAATTTTTCCCTAGGACCCAGCAGGCAACCACTTGAAACTCACTTCAAAACCAGAGCTGCAGGGAATTCTGCGGTGCTTACTGGCTCAGAACAAAGGGACCTTTGCAGCCCAAGCTTGGGCTTGTGAGGCTGCAGATTGCAAGTGTCTGCAAAGCCTTGTGCCAGATGCGCAGTCACCGGCCATGCCTTGGAGAGCTCACCCGCAGGGCGGATGCAACGAACAAGTCTGTCCCGTTAACAAAGTGGCCACGTCTCCTCCCTGCAGCCAGGGCTGCCACCACCTAGCTGGGTCGGCCCATCATGGCCACGGGACCTGTCCTGTGACTGGCCGGACTCGCTCTGTCCCTGCATCAGGAATGTCTTACTTTCTTTTTTTTTTTTTTAAGATTTATTTATTTATACAAGCACTGGGTACAGTCAGAAGCGCAGGAGGGAGAGAGAATCCACCAGAGCCAGAGCGGGGAGCAGAGCAGGCAGACTGACAAAGTACACTGCTGAGGGGAGCAGCGGGCGGCAGGCGAGGTCTGTCGCGCCATGTGGGACCCTCGCCCAGCGGCCGGGGATTGAACTGGCGCTGCAGAGGCTGCAGGCAGCTTCACAACCCAGTGCTCAACCGCTGCGCCACCGGGGAGGCCCAGGAATGCCTTACTTTCAAGGCTGAAACGCACTCCGTGGCATGGGAGGCCTGGCTTGCTCATCCCTTCATCCGCTGATGGACACGTGGGGGGCTGCGCCTCTGGACCTGTGTGATGAATGCTGCCAGAACAGGGTGAGAAGCAGCCCGGAAATCCTCTAAGGGTCACCTACCCGGTTCCCAGGTGACCTGGCAATCCCACTCTGGGGGTCCCGACTGAGCACTCAGCTTCTTACTGCTCTCCGCAGCCGTGCCTTGGGAGGCCGCGGCTCCTGAGCACCAGGCACACCTGCTGCTATGAAGATCCTCAGTGCAAGCGCGCCCTCTCCTGGCCACAGACAGGAGCCTCTGGCTAGACGGAGGGTGGGGAGGAGATTGGAGCCAGAGGCTTTTAGTCTTTATTTTCCTTTTTTCTCGAAATCTCCTCCTTTTCCCCTTCATCACCCAGGGCCCAAGAGGTGCCTCTCGCGACTCTTAACTCTTCTCTCACCAGAAAGCCACTGTCCTGGGCTGCGGCAAGGCCTTGCTTTGTCTGGATGGGGAGTGTATTTTGTTTTTGGACCACCTGGTGCTGGTTTTAGGGTCGGCGCCTGTCTCCCGTCTTCACAGTTTCTCTCACACTGTCACACCCACGTGGTGAAAGAGTTCCCAGGGGCTGCGGTATGACGTGGCCCATCTCCTCCCTGCCCGCACTCGAGCCCGAGTGTTCAGGGTGCCGCGGGGGCACTGCCCGGGATGCACCCTCCGCTCTGGCGCACCTGGACTTGACTTTATTTCAGTGACAGCCAGCAGGGGTCCCCTGTCGCTTCCATCATTGCCAACTGCTGCCTCGATTTACCCAGAAGCCTCCATTGTTACAGGAGATGGAGCCCGTGGGCCCAGAGCGCGGTTCCCAAGCTCAGCCGCTGCACGCACCCCGGCCTGGTTTCTCCCACCCCAGGGAAGTCTGCGTGTCAGGGGGCAGGCTGCCCTGCTCAGCAGCCCGAAGCTGCTTCACCCCAGTCCAGGCGGATGCTGGGCACCCAGCCCGGCGCGGGAACACCCCCAGGTACACTGCCACCCGCGCTCCCCCGCCCCGACGCGGACCCCGACCACCCACGTCATGGGCGCCTTCCCAGGTAATTTACAGAGCTGAGGAGGAGGTGGAGACGGGAGGACACTCAACGCCCCGCAGGGCCCAGGCTGCCCCCCTCCCCCACCAAGGGCTCTGGATGCTGGGCTCTCAGTCCCTCGCCTCTGGGCAACCCCGGGGACTGCACCTGAGCCCTGAGGGGCGGTGGCCTTCCCAGGAAACAGCTCCCCTCCTCGCGGCTCAGATGGCGCCTACGTGGGCCAAGGGGCCTCAGACCCTAACGTGCAAGAGAATAAGACAAATCTGGATTTTTTTTTTTTTTTTTGAGATTTGCTTTAGAGACACTGCAAAGAATGGAGGTTTATGGACAACCTTGAGCTGAGCTCCAAGGTCAGCTGGAGACTAAGACTGCGGAGGAGGGGCTTCCCCAGGAGGCGGGGGTGCACCAACAGATCCAAAGCCCGGCGCCTGAGGCCTCACACCCCCATGAACGAACAATCTCGTGACGCCGTCAAAGACCTCAGTCAAGTCCATTCTTTGCCCCTAACCCACTTCTCTGACTCTAAAATTTAACTCCCCTATACACAGCCCTGGGCCAAGACCTGTTGGCCTCATTTCCTTTCTTCACCCGGAGGTATGTTCATCTCCTACCCACCCCCCCAACACGTTTGCGGCCAAGCTGCATCACTGTCGGGGCCCGGGGCACGGCCGCTGCGGGGGCCTGTGGTGGCCCCCACCCCGAGGGCAGCAGGAAGCACGGGCGCCCCAGCACCCTTCGCGCTCAGCTTGTCGGCCTGCGGCTCCTTCCCAACCTGGGCTTCGTGGCTTTGGGGTTTTCATCTCTTGAGAAGCTGGGTTTCCACAGCCACTTCAAAGCCTCGAGGCAGTCAGCCGGGGTGATGTCGACGTGGGGGTTGGGGTTTCTCGGTTTTGTCAGGGAAGCAGATGTTGGGGTGAGCGTCGGTGGCTAGAACCAGCCACAAGCCACAGGCCCACGTCCACAAAACACACATCCTGTGTGGCCACCCGCCGGGGCTGGGCCCCCACTCCTTTCGATAAACCTCTAGACCCCAAAATGGGCAGGCTCCAGAATGAGACTTTGGATTCTAACTCTTCTCCCTAAGATACCCCAAGTTAAAAAAACAAAAAGCGTGCTGGGGTGTTAGCGACTGAACCCCTCATTTCTGTGACGGCCCCAGCGAGGGAGGGAGGGGGAAGAGACGTGCTAACAGCCGAGGAGTCAGGCTCCGAAATGAGATAGCAGGGAAGGCAGACTGGTGTCCCGCCCCCCCCAAAACGCCCACATCCTCAGCCTTGACACCACGAATGTGCGACTGTCCGGCCTGGGGATCAGGTGAGCAGACGGGACAGCTGCTATGGGCCGTCGCCCCAGGTGGAGCTGATCCCGGACGCTCAGGGTGAGCTGACGGAACCCGGGGGTCCTGAAACATGACAGGCTCGAGAGAAGTCTCGCGCATTCCAGCCACGCGGTGCCCGCAGGGAGCGGCTTCTCCCCGGAACCTCCAGAGGGAACAGCCAGCTACACCTCGAGTTCAGCCCGCGGAGACCCTACCTGGGGCTGGTCTCCAGAGCACTGCGGCAGCAAATCCACCGACGCACCCGAGCGCACAGCCAGGGCTGGGGCCGGCAGCGGGGACACGCCGGGCCCAGCGACGCGGTGACCCGGATGCCAGCCCTGAAGCCAAGTCAAGGAGGGAGTGGCAGGTCTTGTGTCACACTCACCTGCCCACTCCTCAGAGTGGGAAGACGAGGCACCCACAAACCAGAGAAGGCGGGGCACAGACAGTGGGCGCAAAGGCCTCTACCAGGAGGGCGGGCAGAGATGCGTGGAGGAGGGAAGCTCTGTGCCCCTCCCCAGCCAGCTGTGTCTTGATCGTCTCCACCAGAGGGCTGAGTGACGGCCATCGCCAGCTACGGGGAGGACAAGACGCTCTCGCGGCCTGCTGGGCGGCCCTGTGGTGCCCTCAGCAAGCGCCTGACCTGGACGTAACCACGAGGACGGGACCACCCAGTGGGGGCAAGATGGGGGCGCTCCCCGAGGAGCCCACTTCACCACACACTCTGCTCCCTTTGCAGGAGACTGGGGAGGGGGCACGATGAGACCTGGGATGGGTCCTGGGTCAGGAAAAAGGGGGTCGCCTTTTGCTGTAAGGACACCGTGGAGGGCAGACGGGAAGCACCTGAAGCGGCTTTGTGACCCCATGTTACTTCCATTTGTAAAAACGTCTCATTTGAAAAGAAAGGTGGTCACTACTGACAGGCGTGTCTGCAGAGATCAGGCCTCGGCCAGTGATGTTTCTTGCCTTGATGGCCGCGCTGTGGCCATGGGAGCCACCCCGGGAGATCCACACACGCCCCAGAGAACCACGGCTCGGAGGGAAGCCCAGACACCACACTGGCACAGCTGCCCCCGACTTGTTTCCCTGCGCCCCACCACGTGAGCGCATCCACACGCGCAAGCGGCCACGCAGCGTGGCAGCCGTCTGGCCAGAAGCGGCGGCCTCCACCTCCCCATGGCCTGGTGACGGGTGACCGGCCCGAAGCCAGCATTTCCCACCAGCCGCGGCCTCATAACACCGGACGTCCACACTGCAGCATCACGCCAGAAGCACTGCTCAGAACACACGCCCGCGGACACACGCGTGACGGGATGACGGACAGATGGATGGACGGAAGGACAGACAGGTGGAAGGATGGCTGACAGGATGGACAGATGGAAGGGTAGACAGGAGGACAGACAGATGGACGGACAGACAGACAGGTGGACGGGTGGATGGAAGGCTGGACAGAAGGACGGATCGGCAGACGGATGGATGTGGGCAGGACAGACAGACGGGCTGCTGATAAGCACAGGACACCCTGAAGGCGGACAGATCTGTACAGGCAGGACAGAGCCCGGAGAGCGATGCCGTGGCGGGTGGAGGGGAGGCTGGAGGCCCACAGACACAGCACCCAGTGAGGCACGGCAGTCCCTGCGGAGCACAGGTGCGTAGGGCACCCTGACCCGGCCTCCTGGGGGGTGGGCAGGGCTACTCCTTATTTCTAAGAGCAGCTCCCTCACATCCGGGCACCGCACGCCCCCCCCACCCCAGGGCACCTGCTACCCCCTCCCCCTCTGGGAGCCTCAGTTCTGCCGTGAGATTTCTAGGGTTTCTTTCAAATATTAGTATTTTTTCACATTAAAACACTTTTTATCTTGATTACTGAGCTTCCTGGCGCCTGGGCTGAGCACCAAGCCCGGCGGGAGCACAGTCCCCCTTCATCCAGTGTTCCCTGGAAAGGCGGCAGCCCCCTCCACCTTGGGGCGGCAGCAGAGGACACTCACACCCAGGGCTTCCTAGCAGGACAAGATGCGGTGTTCTGGGGGCTCCCTGCATCTCCTGCCCTGCCAGAGGGGAGCCTGGGAGCTCTGACTAGGCTGCAGGGCCGGTTTCCAGTCTCTGATTTCAGTCCCACAGGGCCTGGAGGAGTCTACCCGCGGCAGGGGTGAGTCAGTCTCTCCCCAGTGACCCTCCCCTACAGGGCAGGCCAGCTCACAAGCCACCGTCCCCAAGCCCAGGGAGCATCTCCACTTCTCGAGGTTCCGGGGCAGATTCCGCCGCGGCGTCCGAACACAGGCTGGCGCAGTGCACCTGCTGCCCATGCCACCTGGAGCCCCAGCCACGGGGCGGCGCCAACAGCACCCCTGGGAGACAGGCCTTGTGCTGCAGGTTCGCTCCGGCCTCCACGCCTGCCCCTGGGTCACTTGCGGGCCAGCCGTGCCTCCACAGAGGACACCCCAGACTCCAAGCCCACCAGGCGGGCGCTTTCAGCCCAAAGCCTCCGGGCTACCTCTTCGTCCTCGGCCTCAGGAGCAGGAGACTTCTCTCTGAATCCATCGAAGTACTTCCCCGAAACACCCTCCAGTTCCTCTGCCACGGCCAGGTACGTGCTAGGCTGGGCGGCCAGCTCGGGGCTCTTGACCAGCAGCCAGAAGATGGGGCCTGCAAGCAGCCCAGAGCATTCAGTGCACACACATTCAGAGAGGAGGGCAGGGGGCGCTCGCTGGGACAGGAGGTGCCCCAGAGTCCCACAGAGCACCCCCCAGGCTGAGCCCCTGGGTTCCCTCCACCCAGAGTTCCCTTCCCTGGTCCTGCCCAGCCAAACCCCTCAGGACACTGGGACCAGCCACGAAGCCACCTCCACCAGGAAGTCCCCCCCAGCTTTTCCCAGGTAAATGGAAGCTCTCCCTCCTCCCCATCATGGCTGAGTCCTCACCCTGACCCATCCTGCTTTGAAAAATCCTTTTATTTACTACTTATATCCTGGACACCTAGCACCCACCCACCGTTTTCCAGGATTTAAATACCAGTCACCTATCCATCCTCCTTAAATCTGGACAAGGCCCTTTTAAAGGCAGTCACATCGCATCCTCCCAGGGACTGTGAGGTGTGGACGACCAGCCTCTTTTGCAGATGAGGCAGCCAAGGCTCAGAAAGGAAGAGGTTGTTCCCACTAGCCCAGCCAGCTGGGAGGAAGCTGGTTTGACTTTGAGCACGGCCAGCTCTGTGGCCGCCCCCCAAGCCCCCAGGCATAGGTGCTCATCACTCAAAGCCTGGGCTCTGGTATTGTTTCCTGGAGCTATTCTGAGGCTGCAGGGCCAGGTGAACTCGGAGAGGGGCTCCCCCTCAGCCCCAGGACAGCCGGGAGGGGCAAAGCAGAGCCCCGGGCAGTCCCTCATTATGGTGTCAGTTTTAAGAGGGCGAAAGGTGGCCCAGAGAGCAACCCAAAGCGGCTGCAATAAAACATGATTTCTGGGTGTAGCTGTGAGGGTGCGACCCAAACAGACTGAGCGGAGGAGATCTGCTCTCCCATGTGCTGGGCCCGCAATCAGGTGCCGGCGGCGGGAGGAAGCAGGAGCAGGAGGGGCACGCTCACTCCACCTGAGAGGACACCGTCTCCTCCCACCCTCTGTCTCCTCCCACCCTCCGTCTTAGGTCTTAGGGCCGGAGCAGGGGCGCCAGCATCAGCTCCGCTGGTTCTCGGGCTTTGGGGTTTGGGCTCGAACTACACCACCTGCTTCCCTGGGCCGCCAGCACGCAGAAGCGTCCTAGTCTCCATGAATGCGGGAGCCATTGCTTGGAACCCCCTCTCTGGACACACGCACACTCACACACTGTTGGCTCTGCTCCTCAAGCCCTAATGCCCAAGGGAGGGCCCCGGGCTCCCGGCAGGGATGGCAGGGGTTTGGCCGAGGTGCTCTGGGCCAGGAGGACTCACCGAGAGTGAAGCTGGAGAAGGCAGAGCTGTGCATGCCGGTGTGCCTGCCCAGCTCCGTCCGGGCCACGCCGGGATGCAGGGCATTCACGGTCACACCTGTGCCTGGGCAGACAATGGGGGTGGGGGGCACCAAGCTCATGTCTCACCCAAGCTCCAGGGCGCCACGTCCTGTGCTATTTCCCATTCTGAATCCACATGGTGCCCCTGCTCAGAACCTCCGTGTCAGAGCTCCCGTCTGGCGAGGCGGCCGAGTGCAAACCCCTGGAGGACTGGAGAAGCCAGGCCCTGGGCTGCCCTACCCAGGCCCACGGCAGTGGTCAGGGTCTAGACGGGCTCAGTGTCAGCCCAAGGACAGGGAGGCGGGCCCACGCTTATCCTGGCCCTGGAGGACGCCGGGCACAGCCCTGACTGCCCACTAGAGGCCAGACCAGCCGCCGGGATGAAGCTGACACCAGGGGCCATCGGACACGGTGCTGGGAGCTGCTGGGGGAACCACATCGCCCACCTCCTATGAAGGGGGCTGGAGACCCAGGGACCCGCCAGAAACAGCCGGTCTAAGAAGCCACAGGCACCGGTTATCCGAGAACTGAGAGAACTGATGACGGGTTTTCAGCCCGAGACAGAGCCAGTTTCCTCGCACTTGCCAGCGCCTCGGGGACCAGTCACGTAGCCAAGAACAGCTCGGCTCTGTGAGCACTAGTCCACTCTCCAACCACTGACCTCACCTTCCTCTTCCGCCCGTAAAAAAATTCTGGTTTCTTTGTCCCTCCTGGGGGGCACAATTTAAGTTTCCCACTGGAATCTGTGAACCCCAAGTTACATTCTTCCAGCCCATATAAGAGCACTTGGCGTTTGAAATGGCCCCCTGAATTATTAGGTGAACACCCCCACCCCCACTCGCTGGAAACATAGCCCCAATGTCTCCAGTGGGGCCAAAGGCCCCCTGGGGGTGAGAAGCAGCCGCCATGACAGCCCTGGCGCAGGGCATCAAAGGCGTGCACCCCCGAGGAGGCAGAGTGGGGCATCGGAGTAGGCGGAGGGGGGGTCACCTTGCAGCCGCCGGCTCAGCTCCCTGGTGAACAGCACGACGGCCAGCTTGCTCTGGCAGTAGGCGGCCTTGGTGTCGTACTTGCGCTTCTCCCAGTTCAAGTCCTCAAAGTCCATGTGGCCGGCCACGTGGGCCAGGGAGGAGACATTGATGATCCGCGCCGGGGCCGAGCCTTTCAGCTTGCCCAGGAGCAGGTTGGTCAGAAGGAAGTGACCTGGATGGAGAGAGACAGAGGGGACCTCTACTCAACCCCGCCCCGCTCCTAGGGCCCTGCTGAGGACGCGGCTCCCGCTACCCTCCAGCAGCCGTTCTCCACAGGGGCCGGCGCAGCCCCAGGGGGTGCTGGGCAAGGTTTGGGGGCCACGCTGGGCATCACAACTAGAGGGACAAGAGGGGCTACCTCCACCTGTGGGTGAAGGTCAGGGACGCTGCTCGAGGTCCCACAATGCCCGGGCCGGCCCTAACCACCAGCCCCAAACGTCACCCCCGCAATAACCCTGTGACGTCACTTGTCGCCACAAACGCTTTCTTATTTCTTCTTCAGCAATGGAACAGCTGTGCACAAGACCGCCCAGGGAAACACCCCATGCAGCTGCAAATGGCCACATGCCCGAGCCCCAGCTAGTGGACACAAGTGACAGCAACGTGCATGACAGGTGGATTTCTACTCAACCCACAAGATCCGCGGGCCCGGCCTCACCATCCCCCCAGAACATGTTAGAGTCCACCCTCCCGTCTCTCAGATGGTGGCCTTATTTGAAGAGAGGGTGCTTTTCTAACCGACTGAAATAGGCTTTATTTACAATCATCTCCCCAGTGTAGCATTATCATTTAGAAATGCATAATGATCGTGTCTCGGGGTCTGTTAAGAGAAAAACAGTATGTGAACATTTTTTCATGGTAGAGATCACTGAGTGTTATGAAGTTCTTTGGGTCCCACTGGAGACAGGCCCTCAGGGAGGTGAGCGAGGAAATAAGGTCCTTGGGGTGGGCCTTACCCAGCGCCCACTCCCCCGGCACACGATAACAGAGCTCCAGCATCTTTAAGGGGACAGCTGGCCGGGACACGGAAAGACAGAGACTGAAGGGCAGAGGGGCGGGACTGCAGGGCCGACACAAGACGGCGTCAGAGGGCTCCGTGCGGCCGAAGACCCGTAGACTAAGACTAAGGATGGACAACAAGACAGAAGGCCAGAGGCTGACACAGGACCTGTGGGGCCGATGGAGCCTTCCTGCAGTGAATAGGCAACCCCGGTTTCCTGCGTGGGGAGCAGAGAGGTCTCCCCTCCTCCCCAGGCCAACACCACACCCACGCCCGTGGCCTCACCCAGGTAGTTGACACCAAACTGCATCTCGAAGCCATCCTCGGTGGTCCAGTGAGGGCAGCGCATGACGGCCGCGTTGTTGACCAGGATGTGCACCTGCTCCTCCTCTGGAAGACGGGGACAGACACAGCCGGGCTGAGCGACCAGCGCCACAGGCAGGGTCCACACCTGCACCGGCCACACAGTCACGTCCACACTTCATGCACGGTGTGTACAAAGTGCGGATGCACACACGCATCCTGTGTGATGTGCAGTCCACAGAGCGTTCCAGACAGTACACGGACAACACAGCGGGCGGAACAGCACAGTGAACGCATGGGGACACACACATCATTGGTGCATGGCTGACAGGAGTTTAGATACTGTGTGTAACGTGACTACATCACAGGATACGCATCATGCATGATTGTGTAGTATGTGTAGCACAGAGCGTGAACATATGTGTACGGTATGACCGTACAGTGCATGGAGGTTACACAGAGTACACACACAGTACGCCCCTCCAGCATGCACACTGTGTGTGTTAGAGAGCACAGACAGTATAAACAGAGTCCTATGGCCGCAGTACAGGTGGAGGCACAGTAGTATCCATACAGAATACTGATTGTGCTGCACAGTCCGCAGTTTATACACAGCCGTGGAACACCTCACAGTACACCGAACGTGTAGAACAGCAGTGTGCATATTGCATATGACCACAATATCGTGTGTGTACAGCGTGACTATACCCTGGGGCGTGCACAGTGCAATGTGTGCGGGGTGTGACTGCCCAGTACCCACAGTAGAGACTGCACAGCACAGCTCCCCGCGGGCCACGGCTGGGCCTGAGGGCCACCCGCCAGCCATGCCCCGGCTCCCGGCCTCACCCACCGGTGCTCAGACCCTGCGCCCAGAGCCCCGCCCGAGCGCCCACCTTCGATGATCCTCCTTGCAAACTCTCGGATGGACTTGAGCGAGGCCAGGTCCAGGTGCCTGGCATTGACGCGGTGATTCAGGGTCTCCCCACGGATGTGCCTCGCCGCCGCCTCACACTTCTCCAGGTCTCGGCAGGCCAGGATGATGTTGCCCCCTGGAAGCCCGGGCAGCAGGCGTGTAAGAACGTGAACACAAAATGAGATCCAGCCCTCAGTGGGCAGATCTCAACATCTCAGGCACGTGGAGGGCAGTGTGCTGCCCACGGGGCCCTGCCTCGATGGCCCTCGGTATGGGGAAGCCTGACCCGTCATCACGCTCTGTGACGGCTACGCCACGACAAGGCCGCCAAGCAGTGCCATCGCCTTTCTCAGAACACGTGCCACCCCTCTGCACTGCGTGAGGACACGCGCCCACGGACACGAACGCGCACGGCAGCGCCACTCACAGCCCAGGGGCGGAAGGGACCCAACCGCCATCGGCGGATGAATGTATAAACCAGACACGGAAAACATGGTCTGCCCACATGGTGGAGTATTACTCGGCCATGAAAAGGAGGGCGGCACTGACCGGGCGTGTCATGGATGAAGCTCTACGACAGTGAAAGAACCCGACACAGACCGTGTCCTGTGTGACCCTAGTTATACAGAATGCCCAGCACAGGCAAATGCACAGAAGGCAAATTACTGGTTCCCTGGGGGAGCTGGGATGTTGGGGGTGATGGCCACACAAAAAATAGGCAGCATTGCAGGGTGAGGAAAATTCTCCGAAACTGAGAGGGGCGATGATTACCAACCCGGTGGGAATCCTGAGCATCGTGAAGGGGACGCCTTAGGTGCTGTGTGAATCTGCTTAATACAGGTGTTGACAAGAGAAACTCAGACAAGTAAGAACAGGGAACAGGACTGCGGGAGGGCGGGAGGGAACAAGGCTGATGGTGGATCCGAGGCTTACCCCACCCACCTCTGGCCCCAGCTGCCTCATACATCGCACCCCTAGGTCGGTCCAAATCAGACTCCCCGGACCCCTGAATGTGTCCATCCTGCCCCGGCAGCCTGGCCTGCAGGATGGGGGGGGGGGGGTCTGCCCAACTTCGTTCTTATCTGGGAAAAGACCGGGGCCCCCTCCCAGAGGGAAATGCCGTGGGTTGTAGGGGCCAGGGGCTGGCGTCACAGCCCCCCATGGCCCTGGCCCCAGGGCAGACGGGCAGCTCAGGCCCACACCAGCAGGGACCCTGCCTCCTGGCCCCCAGCCCGACAGGCACACAGAAACTGTCTCCCGCAGCCTTCGCTCCGGCCCACTGACAGCTGCTCTGGGCGCCCAGGGCCCAACCCAGAAGCCTGGCCCCGCGCTCTCCTGCCTCACCCCCCAGACAAAATCCCCCACACCTCCAAAAGCTCTGTCTGCCCCGGGAGCCCCGGGCTTTGCTCCAGGGCCGGTCCATCCCTGAGGAGCAGACCCAAATCAGACACGCCACAAAAGCCTGACCCAGGCCCAGGGCAGGTCCGGCCCAGCCTCCAACCCACCCACCGGCCTCACCTCTCCTGGCCAGCTCCAGGGCCGTGTGCTTCCCGATGCCCGTGTTGGCGCCCGTCACGATGACCGTCTTCCCGGGGATGGTGGCCTTGCTGGGGCAGGCCCCGCCGGCCACGTAGTCCCTGCAAGGCATAAGGCACCGTCAGCCCCACCTGCCCCGCAGACAACAAAGACCACACCAGGTGTGGCTCCACAGGCGCAGTCCTCGCAGCTGGCGGGGGCACCGGACGTGACCGCGGGCATCTCGCCAGGCCCCACCACACCTCTCCAGGTCTGCTGTGACCACACCACCGGGCTCCACCACAAGCGTGACTCCGCTCCACAGCTTGGCCTGGCGCGGCCTCTAGGAGACACCGAGGCCAGTGTGTCAGCCACCGGGTCCAGGCAAGGCACCCTTTGCAGCCACACCTGGCTGGCAGCTCCTTCCTCCACTTCCCAAGCCAGCGGCTGGCCCCCAATCTGTCACCCCCGCCCGCGGCCTCCCTCTTCTCCAGAGCCCTGTGATGACACCTCTCGGCTGGAACATGCAGGCCATCGCCCACCCAAGGTCCAGACATCTACCAAGACATGTCATGGCTGAGGACTGGGCCAGCACAGCTGTGGCACCACCGTGCTCCCACAGCACCCACATCCTCAATGCGACATCAGGACAGCCACCCAGTCCATGGGGGACGATGGACACAGGCACCCCCACTCGAGAGAAGGGCAGCCCGGCCACCCAGGCTAATTTTAGCTAAATTATCAAAGAAGAACCACCCCTCCCCACCGCCCCCACGGTGTCAGGTATCTTTGGAGCCTCCAGTTTTATCCTGCCAGCTGTCGCACGTTATTTATTTGGGTTCGCTTTGTCAGACCGGAAAGGCAACCACATGAATAAAAATGAAAACGGTCAAAATAAAAACCATGGCCACCTAGGACAAGAATTGTTGATTTCTAGAGCTTTCCCCAAAAGCGAGTTAATATTTAGAGAGCAGGGAAACCGAACAGTAATGAGTCAGAGATTTACAGTCTTGTCTTCCTTCCCTTAACAAATAATAAAAGTACGTGAACACTTGCTGGAACTCTAGCCCACCCGCTAACGAGCTGCTGTGCGAACAGCACTCAGCCCGATGTCAGTAACCACACACAGAAAAAGAACATCACCACACATCAGGTACTTGGGTACGGGGACCCGAAAGGACAGTGAAAAGGGAAAACATCTCCATTTTTGCAAGAAGTTTTACTGGGCAGGGCTGTTATAGACTATTTGGTGGCTGGGTGTTTGTTTGTTTGGTTTTTTTTTCTTTTTTTAAATTGAATTTGAACTAGCCTAGGAGTCAGCAAACTTTTTCTGTAAAGGGCCTGGTGGTGAGCCTTTCCAAGCTGGGGTGTTCTCTGTCCCAGCAAATCAACTCTGCCAATAAGGCAGTGAAGCAGCCACAGGAAATTGGACGGGGTTGTGTCTCAATACAACTTCATTTACAGAAGCAGGAAGCCAACCAGATGGGGCCTCCACAGCCACAGTTTGCAGATCCACCAGGATTTCGCTGAGAATTCTGAGCATACCCAGCCTAGGTGAGCTTCCTCTGTGTAAGTCAGGAAGATAACACATGTGAAGATCTGGAATCAAGACAGAGGAAGTGCCTGGGACAGCCCAGCGCATAGTAGGTGCTCAAGAATCACTACTGCCCACCCCCACCCCCACCCTCCAAGAAGTGCACAGAGGAAGTCAGGGACAGGCCCGCTAAGCCTATGAAAGATAGGACCAGCTTTACCATGACCAAAGACAGGCAAATTTAAAGGAAATAGTGTTCTTTCCCTTTTGATCAAATTTGGAAAGCGGTTCTTTTGTTTTTGTTTTTTTTTTTAAGGGGCAGGGCGGGCAGGGTGGGGGGTGATGCTAGAGATGTAAAGACATGAGCAGTTTATTCAGGGACTAACAGGAGAGTCAGGTCCATCTTTCAGGTTGGTGATTTCACCTCAGGCCCCAAACCACAAGCATGTGCATGCCTCCGGGGCCACCTCCAGGCAGTTACCCTAAAGGGCCCGTAGGGTCACTAGGTGCTACCCCTAACTGCAGAAAGAAGCAAACCCACAAGCTGGGCGAGAAGGGCCAGCCTGTAGCCACAACCAGCAGGATGCAGCGGCCTTTCTGTGCATTGGGTATCCTCCCCGGGTTCTCCGCAAAGGGGGCAGGACCAGCGGAGGGAGAGACACAGAAAGACAAACGTCTACGCAGACACCACGGCAGCTCCCACCTTCCACCCACCGGGCTGCACAGTCCCATCTGATCCTTGAAGGTCGCCGAGCGGCGGGCGTGCATTCCCTCGCAGCTCCCAGCGCGTGGGGCGGGATCAACAGGATCTGAATTAATTCAAAGTCCAAAACGCTCACACAGGCCGGAGCCAGGCTCTTCCCGGGGTGACCTTGGCCGTGACCTGCCCTCCCCGAGCCCGGGTGCGCGCCCGCAGTCCCGCGGCGCGGCTGGCGCGCGAGCGGGGGACCCGGCCGGCGGGGGGCGGGCGCCCCGACTGCCCGCGCCCCCGGGCCGCGGCCCTCCGACCCCCCCCACCGCGGCCGCGGGGCCGGCGCCTACTCACTTGAGGAGCACGCCGCCGCCCAGCGCCGTGCCCAGCACGGACAGCGGCAGGAGGTAGCGGCTCATGGCCGGCCCGGCTGCCCGCAGACCCGCCGCCCGCGGCGCCCGGAGCTGGGGGGCCCGACCCACGTGCGGGCAGCGCCGAGCCGGGCGCCCGCGGGGCTTCCGGGAATGGGCGGGGCCGGTCGCCGGGGGCGGGGCTGGCCGGGACGGAGCCTATGGGGACGCGCCGCAGCGCTGAGGCGGCTGGGAATGGTAGTTCGCGCCGCGGGGCGGGGCCTCGGCGCGGGGCGGGGCGGGGCCTGCGCGCCCCTGGGTGACGTCACTCCGCTTGGCTATATAAACCGCCGCGCGCCGAGGGCTCCGCGCTGCAGTGCAGCCTCCCGGCGGCGGCGCTCTCGCCCTCCTGGGCGCCCCCGGCACTGCCTTCTCGTAGACTTTATGGGGGAATCTGAGAATTTCTGTGATCAGAAACAAGGTCTACTAGCCTGGGGTTCCCAACTCCTTGGGGTCCCCAGGGGGGAGGGTCCCCGGGCCCGAGGGAGGAGCTGGCTTGGCCTCTCCGGCCCTGCCCCCCGTAACTCGGGCGCAGCGGCGGCCCAGCGAGCCAGCGCCCCTGCCCAGCTCCTCGCTTCTCTCCGGCCGGCCCGCCCCGCGCAGTCTCTCTCAGAGTCCCTCAGGCTCGCTGCGCCTCCTTGGGCTCCCGGCCCCCGCGGCGAAGCCGGCTCCTTGGAGCCCCAGCCTGGTCCGCACACCTGCCCCCAGAGACCCGCCTAGTCCACACCCCAAGGCTGCAGGAGTGGGCGGCCCATCTCGGGGCCTGAGCTGCGGCGGAGGGCGCTGGGCAGGGAGGGCAGCTGGCGCCCGGGAAGCCCTCACCATCTCACGTGCCCAAACGACCCACCTCCCCGTTAAATAAACAGCCTCTGTCTTGTGCATCAAAAAAATAAAACTCAGTGAGCTGGCGATCCTAGTCCTAGGTGGCCACCAAAAGAAATCCAAGTGCGTTTCCAGAGAAAGGCAAGTTCTGGAGTGACGGAGACCACTGAGGCAGCTGTAAGGAGGTGCCACACACCCGGGCGGCGTACAGCAATAGAAACGTCTGGCCTCCCAGTCTCAGAGGCTGGGGTCCCCGGTCAGGTGTCCTCAGAGGTGGGGCCCTTCCGAGGCCACCAGGGAGAATCTGTCCCTGCCTCTCCCCTCGCTCCTGGTGGTTTGCTGGCAACCTTTGGGGTTCCTGGGCATGTGGATGCATCACCCTGATCTCTGCCTTCATCTTCACCTGGTGTTCCAGGGTGTGCGGCTCACTACTCCAGCACGACCCCATCCTAACTAATCCCATCCACTCTGCCTTTGTCAAATTCATCAACATGTTCACTTGAAAACAGTGGATTTTATCACACGTAAATGATACTATAACAAAGTTTACTAGACAGAAAAAAAGACCTGGAAAGACTTCTATCATTTCCTTTTGGAGATTATTGGATGCAAATAACTCATCTGACTCGGTGACAAACTCCAGTTTGTCAGCAATGGACACACATACTTGAGAATTCTTATGGAGTGAAGAATGTCTGACTCATCGTTTCCAAATGTCCCAAGAGGCTTTTGAACACTGATTTGACAAAAAATCTGATGTCATGCTTTGTAAACATAGAAAGAAATGTGTTCCCTTTGGTTTCGCAGACTTGCAAAATTTAATGATTGGGTTTCTTTTCTTGGAAGGTGCAAGTCTTGTCTCTGCAGTACCCTCAAAACTGAGCTCTGTGTGCCCTCCTGGCCACAGGGCACCCAAGGGGAGCCCCACAGCCCAAGGACCAGGGTCTATGATTGGAGACTCTGCCCAGGGCTGAGGGAGACTTCCCACTTGAACAAGGCAGCTGGCAAGAGATGTGGTTGAAAAGAAAATACCCAACCCAAACATTACTACCAGCTACTGTTTACTGAGGACTTGGCATGTGCCAAGTATTTAATCTACACAACAAACCAAAGGGTTTGTTGGGGGAGGTGTAGCTAGTGTGGCTGGGTCTGGGAGACACATCTCCTTCCTGCAATTCTGGGAGCTCAGGGCTCCAGGTCCACAGCAGGGGCAGAGCGTTGGGCAGGAGAAGGCACACTGGAGGCTGTAGATAGAGAAGTCCAGGCATGGACGGTGCAGATCTTGTTGGGAATCCTGCTCCACCGCTTCTTAAAAGTGTGCTGAGCAGGGACTTCCCCTCTCCCCACTCATAGCAGAAAAGCAGGCATGGGCAATATGCAGACCCACGCGCGTAGCTGTGTCCTGGTACACTTTATTTACAAAAACAAGCAGGAGGTCACAGCAGCTAGCAGCCTCTGTCGCTGGGTTTGGGAGGATGACCTGAACTGATTCACCACAAGGACTTACCCCATGGTAAAGTGCCAGAACACAGCAGACTGCTCTGGTTGTTGCAGGATGATGCATGCAGCTTCCTCTCTCTGAGCACCTCCCACTTGGTTCCCAGACACACCTGCGGTGCTTAGAATAGCTCTTTGGACTCCAGGCAGACAAAGCATCCTTTAGCACAGTGATGTGCTTAGGAAGCGCTGGTAGGCACTGGGTGCTGTCCCAGGTGCTGAGGCAACACTTGCGCAGAGCCCTGGCTTGTAGACCCATCTCTCTCCTCACCCCTCTACGCTGACCGATGAGAACATGTAAACAGTCTGAAACCCTCCACTCTGGTCTAGCCGTGAGAGTGAAGCCACCTGCATAGGTATAAAGTCAGAGCATTTTTATCCTTTTCTGTGAAGGAGTCACCCAGGAACCTGATGCCTGTGGGTAGAACAGTCTTTCAGCCCCCACTGATGACCAAAGAGCCTCTAAAGAAGACTTTAACTGGAGACTCCCCAGTGGTGCAAGGGGTTAAGACGCAGCACTATGAAGCTATCTTCGGCCACTGTGCAACAGGGTGGTCCCCATGGTGCCCATAGACGTTGGAATAAAAAAAAAAGTCTCCAGTTATGAGAAAAACTAAAGGTTATGGTTTGATTGTCAACATTGTGTTACTGAACTAAGCCGGTGCCTTCATAGAGATTGAACATTGTTGTTTCTGTTATTTTTCTGATATTTATGGCAAAGCTTCCCAGAAATCTAAATTCAAGTACAAATTTGGTGGCCTGTCATTTGGCTGATGCAAGGAAATTTTGTGGAACCTCAGTAGAGCTCCTGAGACCCTCCACAAAGTTTCTCCCTTTCCTCCTGGGAAAGGCATTAGATGAATTTGTTCTATTTGGATTTTACCTAATGAAGTAAAACTGGAAGGGAAGCATTGTCACTTGGGAAAATGGTAAAACCTTGGTATGTACAAAATGTTAACAGTAGTATCTGGTATGTATGTAAATTGTCAATGGTGATTGTCACCTTGTAATATTATATAATTCAATTGTTTCACACCTACAGAAATTGTTTCCGGAAATATAGGGAGAAAAGGTCTCAACAGATTCCTATTGATGGAACTGTTGAGAGTAAAAAACTTTCCTACAAAGGACTCAATAGACCTGGAAATACACCTGACATTTACTAAGGTTTCTTTGACATAATATTGAAAATTTTTTTATGCATTCTGTCCTGAATCCACAAAGTTTTTGTTTTGTTTTGTTTTGTTTTGAGTAACAAGGATCTGCAGCAAGGTTGCAATTTTTTTTTTTCCAGCAAAGCTAACTTGTCACATTTTCTCTCCCCTTGATACCAACACAGCATACAAATAGTGGTAGTAATTTTGCTACTTATTTCAGAGTCTGTTTTTGCATAACTTCCATAGGGATTTTGTCTGTTTTAACAAAAAAATTGGACGTGAGTTTGATTGTGTGGCTTTGTGTGGAGTTCTTCCAAAAAGTTGAAAAAGAGCTGAACCAAGAAGAGGAGAACCTGTTTGCCTTGTTTGTAGGGTTCCAGAAACCTCCAAAGAAGGTGAGGAAGCTGCCTCCATTGGCAGGACTGGACAACCCGGCCAACGAAAATTTCCTGGTACCCTCGAGAAGAGGAAAGCCCAGGTGGAGTCTGATGAGACCAACTTTATACCTGAAGCCTACATCAACTGGATGCCACCGGTTCGCTCTGATCCTGTATGGAATATTTCAACAAAGCCAGCTAAACAAATTGCTGTTAGTTATTTCTACCCTGTGATTTTATGCAAAAATAGGAAAAATGGTTTAAAAGTAGATTTAATTTGCAAACTTTTGCTATGCTGTTAAAGTTTGGGATCAAGGTTGAGAGAATTTGTTTTTGCATAAGTTGAACCATTTTAACATTTTTTCCCTGTGATTTTGATATATTTGCTGTCTTGTTTTAGCTAACGCTCCAATTTTTTTTTCTTTTGGCTGGTATAATGGACTATTTTTCAGAATGGAAAACTGTCATACTGGACATTCATGGACAATGCTGCTGACTAATTGTTGCTTCTCTTACACACATTGTAACCCTAAAAAAGACTGTCTCCTAAGACTACACCCTGAGATTGAGCCACCATAGATATGGTGGAATAAAAATTAAAAGGGGGGATTGCAACAGGGTGGTCCCCAGGAAAGGGGGAGGTTCCCTGCCCCACCCAAGGGAGGGTGGAGCTGAGCAGGAGGAGGAGAAGCTGAAGAAGAGACTGAAGAAGGAAGCAGGATGGAGCCAGGAGACCTGGAGGAGGCGCATGGAGCCTAGAGACATGTAAAGAAACTGTGCTTGTCTTTTGGTCGTGGACTGGGTGACACAGATGTGGGTGAGACCCGTGGAGAGGTGACCATGGCAGCTTTTATCTTGATGTTGATTTTGCTCTTTTCCTTCTGGGCTTGTCTGGTTGTTTCTGACTCTTTTCTGTGGGTCCCCACTGGAAGATGCTTTAGACTTGTGGCAGGCTTTGGGGCCTTGCTCTGGGCCGATCCCATATGGATGGAGTTTTATCCACGAGGGGACGGGTAACTTTGGGTGCTTCACTTAGAAACTAGACTCTTTGCCTTACCTGTATTGTTTCCTAGTTTTATTAAAGTTCCTTCCCATTAAAGTCTCCTATGTTTTGTGTTGATGCGGCGGATGGCAGAACCCACTTAGAATAGACAGGTTTGCGGGGTTTGGGCTGCCCCTCTCCCTGTCCTATAACAACTGCAGCACAAATTTGATCCCCTGGCCAGGGAGCTGACCCACATGGCGCAGCAGACCTCTCCTGACAACCTGCTGCTCCCCTCGGCAGTGGATTTCAGTGGATCCACCTGTTCTGTTCCCCACTCTGCCTCTGGCGAACCAACTCACCTACCCACCCACCCCCGCACCTCTGACCTACACCCCAGTCCTTGTATGCATAAATAAATAAATCCTTTTTTTAAGATTTCTTTTTACTTATTAATGCATTCAGGAACTAGGGTATAGGGGGTGAGAGGATTTGCCAGAGACAGGGTGGGGAACAGAACAGGTGGATCCCCTGAAATACACTGCTGAGGGGAGCAATGGGGAGACAGGAGAGGTCTCTGCGCCATGTGGCGCACCTCCCTGGCCGGGGACTGAACTCAGGCCGTGGGGGTGACAGCGCTGAGCCTAACCCCTGAGCCACCAGGGAGGTCCCAATAAATAAGTCTTTAAAAAGAAGAAGACTTTAGCAACAGGTACCCAGCCTCTGCAGCTGCACAGTGCATTCCTCAGAAGACGGGAAAAATACCCCCAGGCTTTGCCTTCCTTTGCACATAGATAGCATCAAGCCACCTTTAGGCCAAGATAACTTAGGATATGGAAAGATCTAAACTTGTAAAGGAAAACAAGAAGCCCCTGACCTGAACAATTTCTTCTTAAAAATCAGTGGCTCAAGATTCAGGCTGGTCAGCGAAACACAAGTGGTCCTCACTTAAGCTGCTAGACTTTGTGACACGGCTATAGTGACTGGAGCAACTGGGTTTTGCTGTTGTTTAAGGACTTGCACTTGGCGAGAGAACCAGGGGGAAAAGAGGAGAAGCTGGAAGGGGCAGAGAGTGGGAAGGAAAGGTGGGTGGCAGGAAGGAAGGAAGAGAGGAAGGAGCTAGAGATTTGCCTGCAGGCACAGGGGAGGCTGGAGGAATGCGCGGGTCTGTTTTCGGGATGTTGTCTGCAGGACATCCCCCGGAGGGAGGAACAGGCATGTGGGGAGAGCAAGTCCAGAGCGAGGGACCCCACTAGAAGAAGGGGGCTTCTGCTTTCCCAGGCCGCCCACCCCCCGCCCACTCTGCTCCAGAGTCTCCGGCCTTCCTGTGTACACACGCCAGGCGCTCCCCCCCGGGGCCCTGCGCTGGCCACCACCCCGCAGGTCATCCTCCCCCAAGATCCCCACACCCCACTCCCGCCCTCCTGCAGTCCCCCATCAGTTACACCCGTCTGCCTGGGTGCCCTCCACCACCCAAACACCCACTGAGTCCCCCGCTTCCTCGTCCTCCACGGCAGTATCCCCACCAGCTGTCTACACGGTGTCCTTCTTAATTTTGTTTTTTTTTTAAGATTTACTTATTTATGCATACAAGAACTGGGGTACAGGGGTCTCCCCTGTGGCGCAAGGGATTAAGAGACAACCTACGAAGCTATCCGCAGCCACTGCAGCACGAGTTTGATCCCCGGCCAGGGAGCTCCCCACAGGGCGCAGCAGACCTCTCCTGTCTCCCTGCTGCTCCTCTCAGCAGTGGATTTCAGTCAGTCTGTCTGTTCTGCTCCCCACTCTGTCTCTGGTGACTCCTCTCCCCCACATGCACACCTCTGGCCTGTACCCCAGCTCCTGTATGCATTAAATAAATAAATCTTTTGGAAACTGAACTAAATGTCTTGACCAGATGGACGGTTGAGGGGAGCCAGGAGCTGGGGGCTGGAGGCGGGCGTGTGCCTATGATGTCAGGGCTGCCGCGCCCTCCACCCTCACCCCTCGGCCTTCCCGGCTGGTCCTCCCCCTTCCTGTCTGCTTTCCTCTGGGCTGAGCGCAGAGTCCCGTTTGGAGCCCTGAGGTCTTCTCACACCTCAGTGCCCCCCTTCTCTGCCTCCAGGGCAGATGCCCAGACGCCAGCTAGCAGCTGGGGAGAAATGAGAAAAAGCTCCAGTCACTCGCTCCAACCTGGGATCCAGACCTGAATCTGAGTCCCTGCCAGTCACTGCCCCCGCGGCCTTGGTGCCAGACTCCTCCAGTTTCAAGAGTCTGACTGCCCTAGATCCCTCCCAGAGAATAAACAGGCTCCCTCCTCCTCCACCGGCCCCAGCCAGGCCGGTTCTTAGGCCCTCCCTCCGCAGCCAGTCCCCACCCCCTCTCCAGGCTGCAGCAGAAACACCCAGGAATGACCTACCCGAAGCCCAGGGCATCAGGTCGCACTACTGGGGGCTTCCATCCTGCCCGCACAACCTCTGCGAGGGCAGCCTGTGTGGAGCTGCCTCTCAGGCTTGGGGCAAGTCCCAGGGATTGGTGTTGTGCTCCCTCTCATTTGTGATTGGCCTGGTCAGCCCCATCACCGGCAGCCTCACCCTTAGGCCCTCCCAGTCAGCCTCTCCAAGACCGGAAACCCGCTCTGCATTCCAGGCTCCTTCGTGGAATTCAGGTCAGGACACAGAAACCACCTCCTCAGGGAGGCCTTCAGGGATGGCACCGCCCGCCCGCAGCAGCCACACCTGCAGGCCCCATGTCCTGTCGCTCCATCTCCTCTCCTTTGTTTTATTTCCTCCACCACACTTGCCACCATCTGAAAGTCTTATTCATGCATGTGTGTTACCTGTTTATCTCCACTGTCTCCCCACCACACCCAGTGACACTGACACAAAGGCGAGGGCTTCCTCCAACCAGCGCTTGGAGCCCAGGTGTGCACAAGCATTTGCATAACTTCATGACTACTGGACTTTGCAAATGCCACGCCCACTGCTTAGTGTGTCAGTCCCTGTCCCGGCTTCCTCAACAAACTCCTCTTCATCCTTCAAAACCCCGTCCAGTATCACTTCACCAGGGAAGAACACTTGGCCTCACATACCCACCACAAAGCTGGAATAAGGGCATCCCCTAGAGGCACACATGTCCTGTACAACCTCCATCAGCGTCCCTGTCACCATGACCTGAGAGGGCCAGGAAGCCCATAACCCCAATTAGTCTCTTCCTGAGACCAAACAGCAAAGCACAAAACAGGTCGCTGGAACTATTTCTTGTATGAATTGACAAATATGTCAGAAAATATATCTGGCTGAGACCCAGTCTCTCCAACAACCTGCATGCCCCTCATTTCTGGGTGAATCTGACCCCCCCTTGTCTGAGGAATTGAGCACAGATCCTGCAGTTGGGTGGGGTATGCACGGTGAGGAGACCGAGCATAGGGAAGGGGGTGGGGGTGGTTTCACACAAGACGCACCAGGTGTAGGGTCTTAGCCCCACTCGAGCCCCACTGGCGAATTCTGTCTCCTTCAGGGAAAGCCCCCAACTCCGAAAACAGTCACTGCCCCAACAACAAAGCTGTCCCAACTGGACGGAGGCAAGCAGCCCACAGGCCCCAGAGCCCAGCAAGGGGGGCAGGCCCCCGGGTGGCGTTTCCTAGGAGACCGGTCCCACACCCCACACCACACCCGCCAGCCCCCGGAGTTTCCAAGACCAGGGTTCCAGCCTCTGCCAGCCTGGAGCCAGGCCAGCAAGGGTGGGGGCCTCTGCTGGAATTTGGGAACCACTTCAATGAAGTGGAGAGAGGGAGGGGCCTCTTTTGCCTCAGGAAGGAGGAAGGAGGCCCTGGGCTCAGAACCAGGGCGGAGGCTCAGGTTTCGGTCAGGTTTCTCAGCCGCCAGAGGGTGGGGTCTAAGGAGCCTGCTCTGGGCCCCTGGCTCCTCCCTAAGGCCTGGGGTTCATAGCCGGCCTCCTCCCCCTGACCCGGGGGTCCAGGCCCTGGCCCCTCTCCCAGACCCGCCCCTCTGACCCCTCCCTGACCTGGCCCCTGCACACTCAGGCTTGACTGTCCTTCACACAGACGCTGCGTTGTCACGGGCCGCTCCAGCAGCCGAGACGCGGGCAGGCTGGAGGCCCCGAGCGGTCGGCACTGCCCAGCAATACAGAGCTTCTACCTCAGGCGCGTGCATTGCTTTTAGTGGCAAGCGGCTCTTGCCCACTAGCGGACGTGGGAGTAACACGCACAACTGTAGCGCAGGGGCCGGCGCTCACTGTCCCGCGGGTGTTGCACCGTCTTCCCTTCCTTCCGCGCCGCGGCCTGGGACAGAACCGCGACAGGCCCGCGCAGGACTTGGCCCTCGGTCTCTCTGTTCTCTGGCGCTGGGGTGCCAGGCCCTGTCGGTCGCCTCCCAGGGGCTAAGGGGTCTGCCTGTTCCCGCAGACCCCGCCCAGGCCGGGCTGAGCTGGGAGAACACTCGGGCCCTCTCCGGCTGCAGCCCCAGAGCCGGCCAGCCCCAGACGCCCGCTGGCCTGGGCCGTCCCGCAGGCCGGGCTTCGTGGCTCTGTGGCCTGGAAAGACTCCTCCCTTGTCCTCTGGGCCACCTTGGGCGCCAAACTCGTCCTTCAGGTTCCACTTGGCCTCCCCTCCTCCTCCAGGAAGGCGGCCCTGACCCTCTTAGCAGCCGCCCTGCCCACTGCCACGTGAAGGAGAGACCGTCATGCGTGCGGCCGCTGACGCCGCCTGCCTCCCCTCCGCCGGGCACACCCGAGAGCGCCCCCCGCCCCTTCCCAGAGTCGAGGCCCTCCAAGCATGCAACAGCCGCGCTGGGGCGAGAGGGACTGAGCCACCGCCAGGGGCACGGCTAGAAGGGGCCGGTCAAGGGGTGGCACTCAGCACGCGGGGGCTCAACACGACCCGGCTCAACCCCTCCACCGGCACTCACTGTGTGGTTGCAGGGGGATCACTGAGCTGTCTGCACCTCCATTTCCTCAGCGGCTGTGGGGATGCTCATGGGTAACACATACACACACACACCCCCCAGCATGCGGCCGCACTGAGAGGCAAGGCCGGAACTCACACCGGCCTCCGCCAGCCTGTCGAGCACCAGCGTCTCGTCTTTCCCCCTTCCCTGCGTCCCTGTGCTCCGGACAAGCTGCCCTCTCTGGGTTCCAGCCTCACTCAGCACCAGATGCAGCCACCGCGCGTTGCACCAGACAACGAAGCCAAAATGCATGGCGGCACACATGCTGGAGGCTTGCTAACTCCGCGGTGCCGCGGTGCCCCTGTGGGCCGTGGACAGAGCCGGGCTGAGCACACGCAGGAGCTGACACTCCGATGGGGGAGCCATGAAACAAGCAAAATGTGCTAGAGGTAGGACCGCAGGGAGGCGAGGGAGACGTGAGGATGCCTGTGAGAACAGCAGGTGCAAAGGCCCTGAGGCAGGACAGGTCCAGGAGGTCAGACCAGAAAGGAGGCCAGTGTGCCCTGTGGTCAGAGTGGGGGTGATGGGGGGGGATGCAGGGGTGAGGTCGGAGCGTGCAGTCCTCTGCCTTCTCCAGGAAAGTGGGAGCCACGGAAGGCTCTGGAGTAGCGGAGCGACACGAGCTGACTTAGGTTGCTGTGGACTCACTCCACTGGGCCAAGACTGCGGAGAGGGAGGGAGGGAGCAGGGAGACTAAGTGGGGCCCAGGTGAGGGCCACATGGGAGTAGCGGGGTCACCTACCCTGAGGGGAGGCATGCCCAGTGACTCCCTCTGAGTTCTGAGCTCTGGAGCTGACTCAGCCACTCACTGCATGCAGAATCAGGGGCTTTCTCAAGTCTAGGGGCTCCCCACCTGCGAAACAGAGACTCCAGCACTGGGCCTGGCTGGGTCTGGGGGCAAATGACATGTCTCGCTGGCTTAGCAAGGGCCTCGAAACGGAAGTTCTCAGAAGGAGAGCTCATGCCTGAAGAGTCTGCTAATTTGGGGTGTTCCTGGAGCCATGCCAGGCCCTGTTCCTGGAGCCATGCCAGGCCCTGGGTGTCCAGCCAGCATCCTAACAGGGGGCACAGAGAAGAGGGGCCGGGAGGCCTGGGGTTGAGGACATCCGTGTGGACGGCACGCCCGGAGGCAGGAGCACCGAGATACCCCTCTGCAAGGCCCCGACTCCACAGCTCCTGTCCCTTCACAGCTCGTGTCCAACACCGCTCGCCCCACCATGGCTCTCTCTGACCTGAACAGTGGAAACAGACTCCAGTCCCCGGAGGCGTCTGGGGAACCGGAAGGGGCATTTCAGACAGAGCCTTCAAGGCTCTGACATGTCAACAGTGTGACATCAAATCACTGTTATTGTTATTCTCCAATTGCTGGATGGTTCTGGGCTCCCCCACCCCACCCCTGGGTCTCTCAGCCAACCCCGCCCAGGGTGCTCCACCCAGGCCGGGCAGTGCCAGGTGAGTGCTCAGGTATGCGGAGGCGGGACAGCCCTGGGAGGGAGGAAGCTGGAAGGAGGCCGCAGTCTGCCAGGGGCAGGGGAGCCGGGAGCAGGGAGCCTGGAGCAGGGCCTCTCACCTGAAGCCTGAGGCGGGCAGGTGAGGAGGGGGGCAGGTGAGGAGAGGGCGAGCCAGGGGGCCTGGCCTGGAGGGGCTGGGGGTGGGACCCTGGTCTGGGAGAGAAGAAGCAGGAGGCTAGACCCCAAGACCAAGCACAGGAGAGCTGGGCCCCGAAGCGCTCCGTGCTGGGGTGGTAAGGCTGGCAGACTGCACCCCAAGAGCTAACGGATAAGAGTCTCGGGGCTGAGCCGCAATCAAGACTTCAGTTCTTAGGACAGTCCTGAGCCAACTCCCGCTCCCAGGAAGAGACCGGAGGCTGGATTCCTGGGGACAGGAAAGGAAATGGGGTGCACTCAAGCTAGACACCTTAGTGCTCCCTGAGGGATGTGGGGGGCCAGCATACCAGGAAAGGAGGGGGCTGGACCCTGCTCTGGGGGAGGTGGGGTCAGGGCCTGGGCTCCCGGCCTGGGGGAGAAGGCAGCTCTCCTAAGTCCTGGGCCGGCCCAGTCACCCCTCAGTCAAGCTCTCCTGGCCCCAGGGCATCTTCAGGCGCAGGACACCCCACTGGGCACCATGAGCACCACCACCACCACCACCACCACCGCTGGGTAAGCGCCCCTGCCCCCACAGCCCCTTCCCCACTTGCAGGTGGGTGCTGGGGGCAAGCCTGGGCGGCCGTGCCTGCGGGCCTGAGGTCGGGGCTCAGCCGGGGGCACAGAGCCTCGCTGGCCGCTGGCCACGGGGCTGCGGGTGACCCTGCACGGGAGGTCGGTCCCTCGGTCCCTGCTCTGGGAGGCGGGACGTCTTGAGGAGCCGGCCGGGGTGCCGCAAGCTCAGGCTTCAGCAAAGAATCTGACGGTCCCGGAAGGGCCGCAGCAGAGCCGGTGCTGACGTGCTGCGGTCAGGCCCGAGGAGCAGGGCCGGCTCCGGGCAGTGGGAGAGGCGCGCAGAGCTGCGCGGGAGGCGGGGGCGAGCTCAGAGGAAACCCAGGGGCAGCAGCGGGAGGCGAGAGCAGGGCTGAGGGGTGCTCCGTGCGAGCCAGAGCCGGTTATCCCTGGGCCCCGGGGACTGGAGACTCCTGAGGGGTGGGGCTGGCGGCCGGGAGAGCTGGAGGGCGGTCTGCAGCAGTCGGCCAGCGGGGGCAGCGGCTGCCCTGGTGATGGTGTGGGGGCCCTCCGCGGCGGCCGCCCCAGCCCCCGGCCAGCGCGCTGGCCCAGAGCCCTGGAGCGGACGCCGCGGGTAACAACTCCCGCCGTATAGACGGGGAGTACGGCCCCCACCCAGGGCCTTCGGGGAAGGCAGTGCTGTCAGGGCTCCATCCGGGCCTGGGTGACAGTGGGGAGCATCCTCCGCCGCCCGCCGCCTGCCCCCCCCAGGCCCCCGGGGCTCTCCATCACCTCCACCAAAGCGGCTGTGCTGCCGCACCAGAGCTGCCCCCAGTTCTCACAGCCACTCACCCCTCTTTTCCCTCCATAGCCCAGAAGCCGCCCCCAAACCAAGTGCCAAGTCTATCTATGGTAAGTTTGGGGGGCAAGGGAACCCCAAGCTGAGAAAACTAGGTCTGAGGGATGGGGGGCTGGTCTCCCGGAGCCTGGCCTGAGGCGGGAGGCAGGCCGGGTCACCGGGGTCCACTGCCCTTCCGCCCACAGAGCAGAGAAAACGCTACTCCACGGTGGTGATGGCCGACGTCTCCCAGTACCCGGTCAACGTGAGTGGCCGCTGTCCCCAGGAGAGTGGGGGGCGGGCGGGGGGAGCAGGCAGCAGGACAGGGGGCTGCTGAAAGCAGAACTGGGGAGCTCAGCTTGCTCGTCTGCAAGATGGACTCGCCCGGCGGGCGGGACCTGGGGGCTCTGCCAAGGAGCTTATTTCCTTTCCTTCAGACCCACCCGGGTCTGGCCGGCCTGGCCACGGGACAAGCCAGGGGACCAGGTCCAGAGGGACCAGTGAGGGGTGCCAGGTGCCCAGATAAAGACAGAGGCCCTTGGGGAGGCCTCGATGCTATCAGACCTTTCCCTGCCTCGGGAGCCCCCAGTCTCCCCGGGCGGCCCGCGTGCCAAGAGCGCTACCCACAGAGACGGGGCGCGGGGAAGGCCCGGAGGCGGCGGCCGTGGGCCTGCACCGCTCGGGGACTCACGGCTCGGCCGCCCGCAGCACCTGGTGACCTTCTGCCTGGGCGACGAGGACGGCGTGCACACGCTGGAGGACGCCTCGCGCAAGCTGGCCGTCATGGACCGCCAGGGCCGCGTCTGGGCCCAGGAGATGCTGCTGCGCGTGTCCCCCGGCCACGTCGCGCTGCTGGACCCGCTGTCCAAGGTGCGCACGGCGGGCGGGCGAGCGGGCGGGCGGCGAGGCGCGGGGCCGGCCCCAGGGCGCGGGGAGCCGGGGCCCCGCCGGGAAGCAGGAGCCTCCCCCTCCCCCGAGCCTGGCCGGGCCCGCGGGCGCCTCTGAGCGGGGCGCGGCCGGCCTCAGCCTACCCCGCCCGCAGGAGGAGCTGGAGTCGTACCCGCTGGGCGCCATCGTGCGCTGCGACGCGGTCACGCCGCCCGGCCGGAGCCGCTCGCTGCTGCTGCTCGTGTGCCAGGAGCCCGAGCGCGCGCAGCCCGACGTGCACTTCTTCCAGGGCCTGCGCCTCGGGGTGAGCGCCCGGCTCGCCGGCACCGCGGCCGGACCCGGGGTCGGGCGGGGCCAGGGCGGGGGGGGGGGCGGGAGGGGCGGGGCCTGGGTGACGGGAGTGCTGGAGGGGCGGGGCCCGGGCGGGGGCGGGGCCAGGGCGGGGGGCGGGAGGGGCGGGGCCTGGGGTGACGGGGCTGCTGGAGGGGCGGGGCCCGGGCGGGGAGGGGCGGGGCCCGGGCGGGCGGGGCGGGGCCTGCGGCGGGGCGGGGGCAGGGCGGGAGGGGCGGGGCCTGGGTAACGGAGCTGCTGGAGGGGCGGGGGCCGGGGCGGGAGGGGCGGGGCCAGGGCGGGGGGGCGGGAGGGGCGGGGCCTGGGTGACGGGAGTGCTGGAGGGGCGGGGCCTGGGCGGGGGCGGGAGGGGCGGGGCCAGGGGTGACGGGGCTGCTGGAGGGGCGGGGCCCGGGCGGGGAGGGGCGGGGCCAAGGCGGGAGGGGCGGGGGCGGTCTAAGGGCGGGAGGACCCCCGGCCTCCGCGGGCGCGTGGGGCGTGGCCTGACGGCGTGATTGGCAGGCGGAGCTGATCCGCGAGGACGTCCAGGGGGCCCTGCACAACCACCGCTTCGGCCGCGGGGAGCGCAGGGAGGCGGCGCTCAGGTGAGGCGCCCGGCCGGGCCGGGGGCGGGGAGCGGAGCGCGCGGCGGGGCCCCGGCCAGGACCCCTCCGAGCGGAGGCTGGAGCCCACCGGCCTGGGGCGGAGCGTCTCTCCGCGCCTCCCAGGGCCCCCGCTCCGCCCGCGTCCCGAGTGTCGGGTTTAAGCTCCGAGCTTCTCCCGGCCCGGGCTCCGCGGAGGACCAGCCTCAGTTTCCCCCCTCGCCCCAGGGCCACGCAGGAGGAGCTGCAGCGCCGCCCCTCGCCCGCCGCCGAGACCCCGCCGCTGCAGCGCCGGCCGTCGGTGCGCGCGGCGATCGGCCCGGCGGACAGGGGCGCGGGCCCCGGGCGGCCGCAGGCGGCGCCCATCCCCGAGGAGGCGCAGAAGCCCCCCGCGGAGGCCGCTGGCGGCGCCGGCCCCGCGTCCCCCGACCTGGGCCCGCGCGGCCCGGACCTGGCCAGTCTGCAGGCGGAGCGGGACGTGGTGAGCCGGGCGGCCGGGGCGCGCGGCGGGGCCCAGGGGCGGGCTCCGGCGGCGGTGCTGGGCGAGGGGGGTCCCGGGCCCACGCGCAGGGGCGGGCTCCGGCGGCGGTGCTGGGCGAGGGGGGCCCCGGGCCCACGCGCGCCTCCTCTGCTCCCCAGGACATCCTGAACCACGTGTTCGACGACGTGGAGGACTTCGTGTCGCGGCTGCAGAAGTCGGCAGAGGCGGCCCGCGTGCTGGAGCACCGGGAGCGCGGCCGCAGGCCCCGGCGCCGCGCGTCCGGGGGTGAGGGGCGCCCGAGCGGGGTCCTGAGCGCCCCCTCCCACCCGGGGCACCCCCCACCGGGTGTCCCGCGGCCCTGCCTCACGCCGGTCTGTGTGCCCGCCCCTCCCCTCCACAGAGGGCCTCCTGACGCTGCGGGCCAAGCCGCCCTCCGAGGCCGAGTTCGTCGACGTGCTGCGGAAGATCAAGTACGCCTTCAGCCTGCTGGTGAGGCCGGCGCCGGGGCCGCGGGCGGGCGCCCCACCCGCGCCGCCGGCCGCGCGCCCAGCCTCTCCTCCCCCCGCAGGCCCGGCTGCGCGGCAACATCGCCAACCCCTCCTCGCCGGAGCTGCTGCACTTCCTCTTCGGCCCCCTGCAAATGGTGAGCCGCGCCCCGCCCGCGCGCCGCGCCCCGGCCCGGCCCGGCGCGCGGAACCCGGGTCTGACCGCGGCCGCCCGCCCCGGCAGGTCGTGGACACGTCGGGCGGCCCCGCGCTGGCGAGCGGCGTGCGGCGGCCGCACCTGACGTCCGAGGCCGTGGCGCTGCTCCGCGAGCACGTCAGCCCGCGGGAGAGAGCGCTCTGGACCTCGCTGGGGGACTCGTGGACGCGCCCGGGGTGAGCGGGGGCGGGGCGCGGCCGCGGGCGCTGCGGGGCGGCGAGCCGGGACCAGGTCGAGGACGCGCGCGCGGAGAGCGCAGACGGGGCGGGCAGACCCCGCCGAGCAGGGCGCGACCCGGGGCTGGGGAGGCCCCGCGCCCGCCGGGCGGCTGCTTGGAGCGCTGGGGCGCGGCGGGGCCGGGGGCGCGGGCGGGGAGCGAGGCGCCGGCGTGGGGCACGGGGCAGGCGGCGTGGAGCTCCGCGGGGAGGCCGCGCTGGGGGACGCCGGGACGCGGCGGGGCGGGCGGGCTTGGCTGCGGGGCGCGGCTACAGCGCTGGGGACCGAGGGGTTTAGGCGCAGTGAAGACTCGGCGAGCCGGCGCCCGCGCTACGTCCGGGCAGACCCGGGTCCCAGCCCCCGCCCGGTTCCCGCGCGCAGGCTGGAGCTGCCCCCCGAGGAGGGAGCCCCGTACAGCCCCGAGTTCTACAGCGGCTGGGCGCCCCCCGCCGCCGACCCGCAGGGCCGCGCCTGGGAGGACCCGGTGGAGAAGCAGCTGCAGCACGAGCGGAGGCGCCGGCAGGTGAGGGGGGCTGAGCTCCGGGGGAGCCGCAGGGTTGTCCGGACGCGGCCAGCAGCCGGGCCTGACTGGGTGCTCTTACCTCCCGCAGCAAAGCGCCCCCCAGGTCGCTGTCAATGGGTGAGTGTCGCTGTAGGGCTGGGTAGGTGGGATACCCGAGGGGCTGTCCCGGGGTCCCCAGCACTGATCTTACCCTCCGTTTTCCCGTCTTTTTCCTGTCTCCGCGGCGCCCCGCAGGTGGGTGAGGTGGTGAGGCGCGGGCCGGGCCGGGAGGGGGGGAGGAGCAGGGAGGGGGCGGGTCCAGACTTCAGGGAGGGCGGAGGGAGCTGCAGGCCCAATTTCCAGGGCCTACGGGAGGAGAGGGCTGGGGGTGGGTAAAATCTGCGAGGCTGGGTCCCCGAGGGCTGGAAGAAGGCAGCTTGGCTGCCCGGGACCTGGGCAGCTCCCTGCCTGGGCCCCCAGGGCAAGAACAGAGCCCTGAGTGTGGGAGGGAAGAGGCTGGGGAGCTGGGCACTTAGGTTTGAGGAAATAACTGGGGCGTGGTGCCCCGGCCGGCCGGAGACCCAAAGAAGCAGGCCTGGGACTACCAGGGCTGCGGGGAAGTCTTGGGGAGTCAGGTTTCCCCAGCCACCCCCCTTGCTGCCTCGGGGCTCTCAGTCCCTGCGGGGAGTGTGTAAGGGTCCAAAGGGCTGGGTCTGGGGGCGGCCAAGACTGGGGTCCAAGCTCACAGTCCCACCAAGCAATGGGGGTGCACACTTAGGCGGGGGGAGGAAGGGTGAGGGGCCAGGACCCCAAGGTGCTTGCACAAGCAGAGGCAGCCCCTGGGGGAAGAAGTAAGCCGAGCAGCAAGACTGACTGGAAGAGCGGGCGTCTGGTGAGGGCGTGGGCAGAGGGTCTCAGCAGGGACAGCGCGCTGGGAGCTGCCGGCCCCACACAGGGGGTGCCGCGGCCCTGAAGACCCCCCCTCTCCCTTGCACAGGTAGGCCTGATCTGGGCTGAGGCCTCCCTTTCTGGGGACAGCGCTCCCCATCCTCTCCCTCAGCTGCCTGGCCTTGCAGAGCACCCCTCCCTCACTGCTTCTGAACTTTGGGCTTGACACCCCAGCTTCTAACTCCCCTTCTCTGAGCCTGAAGTACTTTGTGGGGAAGACAGGCATGCCTATAATCTCCTCCTGGGGGAATGTGCAGTCCGTGAGGTTGCACAGGCCAGTTAAGCACTCGAGGCCACGGCCAAGCTCGCCTCCCACCCAGCGAGCAGTTGCTGGACTGCGGGTCGTGGGGTCGGCCTGCCTGGGGCCAGGCCCACCGTGCCTCCTCTCCGCCCTGTGACCTTGCCATCGCCATGTCACTCGCCATCGCGCCCTCCCCTTCCTCACCTGTGAATGGAGACGATCCCCTTGTCTCGGGGGGAAGGGAACAGGGCTCTGGAATCAGTCGTGCAATGGACTGTCCCAGAATCCCACCAGCGACTACATAACAGACCTTGAACGGCGCCTGACACCTAGTAGGTGCTCTCCGTAGGGGCTGGTTTCCCTGACGGTGGGTTATCGTTGTGCACGAGCCCGCACACAGTAGGTGGTCAGTAAACACCAAGCAGGTCTCCAGCCGTGGGATCTTGGGCAAGCGATTTTTACCTCTCCGGGCCCAAAAGTTCTCCTCCGCAAAGTGCCGGTGATGCTGGCGTCCTCACCCCGTGCTGCCGCGCGGGCCAGGCGCCGGGGCGCTCGGTGCGCAGGCGGCTGTGCGGGCTTCTGGTCGCTGTTAACGGTATTAACTGGGGGCCCTCCCTTCACCCCTGCTTGGCTCTAATCCCGCTCACACCATCACCCCGCAAGCCAGCGCACTGGGCCGGCCGCCTTTTTATGGCCAACCCCCCACCTCCCCACAGTCACGATGACCCGGAGTCAGAGGCCGAGGCCCCCGCGGAGCCGGCGCCGGCCGGGAAGTGGGTCCTGTGTAACTACGACTTCCAGGCCCGCAACAGCAGCGAGCTGTCGGTCAAGCATCGGGACGTGCTGGAGGTGAGAGGGGCGGGGGCCGCGGGGCTGGGGGCCGCCTCAGCTGCAGCATGCTGACCTCTTCCTTGCACCTCCCAGGTCCTGGATGACAAACGCAAGTGGTGGAAGGTCCGGGACCAGCAGGGGCAGGAGGGATACGTGCCCTATAACATCCTGGCACCCCACCCGGGGCCCCAGGCAGGCCGCAGCCAAAGCCCTGCCCGCAGCCTGGTGCGTGGGCCCCTCGGCCTGGATGGGGGAGGGTGGGGGCCAGACCCCGCCGGGAGCAGGCGTCCAGGGCAAGGGCGCTGGCAGAGTGGCTAGGGGCTCGGCAGTTTCTGGCCAGAGGGGCGTGGGGCACCTCCCCTCTGACCCAGGGCTGCGCTGCCCCTCCAGGAGAGCAGCACGCCCCCGCCCGCCCCCGCCCGGCCCCACTGGGACAGCTGTGACAGCCTCAACGGCTTGGATCCCGGCGAGAAGGGTGAGCGGTGAGGGCCCCCCACCCCGGGAGCGGCCTGTGTGCCCCATTTCCAGGCAGGGAAGCCGAGGCTCGGCGAGAGGACGTGGACTCCGACTCGCGGTGCGCTGCTCTGGGCCTCCCAACCAGCTTCCCTCCGCTTTCCCGCCCGCAGAGAAGTTCTGCCAGATGCTCAGCGTCAACGAGGAGCTGCAGGCGCGCCTGGCCCAGGGCCGCTCGGGGCCCAGCAGGGCCACCCCGGGGCCGCGGGGCCCGGAGCCGCAGCTCAGCCCGCGCTCGGAGGCCTCGGAGGTCCGCGCCTGGCTGCAGGCCAAGGGCTTCAGTTCCGGGTGAGTGGGGGCCCCGGGCAGCGCCCGCCCCCTTGAGCCGCAGCCGCTCGGGTGGACGCGAGGCGCGAGGCGCCGGCGGGGCCGGGAGGACGCGCGGGGACCGGCCGCGAGCCTGACCGCGCCCCCTTGGCCCGCAGCACCGTGGACGCGCTGGGCGTGCTGACCGGCGCGCAGCTCTTCTCGCTGCAGAAGGAGGAGTTTCGGACCGTGAGCCCCGAGGAGGGGGCGCGCGTCTACAGCCAGGTCACCGTGCAGCGCGCGCTGCTGGAGGTGAGCCGGGGGCGCCCCCACGGGCGAAGGGGCGGGGGCGCCGGGCCAGGCTGCCGACTGCCGCCCCTCCCTCCAGGACGGAGAGAAGGTGTCAGAGCTGCAGGCCGTGATGGAGAAGCAAAAGAAGAAGGTGGAAGGCCACACGGACATGGAGGTCATCTGAGCCTGCCCCCCCCCCAAGGCCGAATCCCCCCCAGCGCCGCGGGATCGCGGGTTCTGCGCCTGCCGGCACCAGTGGAAGCGGATCCCCCCCGGGATCGCAGGCCGGTTCAGGCCCTGGTCTTCCCCGCCGGGCGGGTAAACCGGCCCGTCCACGCCAGAGTCTCCCAAGCAAGCGCTCTCGGACGGGCCGGGAGCGGGCCGGGGAGTGGGCGCAGGGCCGGGAGCAGGCCCGGGAGCGGGCGCAGACAGCTCTGGGGAGGCCCCGGCCGCGCAGCCCAGGAGCCCTGTGCGTTGTGATGCTGCCCGCCTGTAAACAGCCTCTTCTCAGAACGTCCGCTGCTGTCCTTTGTCCACCCGGCCGGCCCGGGAGCCCCCGCGGCCACAGCCTCTCAGGAGGACAGGCACCAGCCCTCTCTCCCTCCCCTTTCTCTCTCTCCATGCTCTCGGCCTCCAGGGCCCCCAGCCGGGCTTCCTTCTGGTCTCCCGGTTACTCCAAAGGGAGCCTCCCCGCGACCCCAAGCCAGTTCCTTGTCCAGAGCCCTCCCCCGCCTCCCCATAAAAGCCTGCATTGGAGGCCAGGTGATTTGGTCCCCAGCGCCTGCCCACCTCACACCCCAGGCCTTCTAGCTCTGCCCTGCTCCAGACATGCCCCAGCCCTTTAACCACCACGATTCTGCTTTTGCCTCTTCTTCTGCCCCAGTGAGTCTCTGCTTGGTGAGCCCTGCCCCCCCTTCCTGCAGACAGCAGGCCAGCATGTCCGCAGGAGCCCGGGCGAGCCAGCCGCGCCTGCGCCCCTTCCCCTCAGCCCCACGCACGGGACACTGCGGCTAAGCCCTCCACGCTCCCCGAATCTGACCATTTCTCACCATTTTTCACAACCACCCTGGCCCCAGCCACTGGCACCTCCGGCTGGGGTCATGGCCACAGCCCCATTCCTGCCTCTCCTACCCCCTCTGCCCCCCCAGCCAGCAGGTCGTCAGACCCCGGGTCCCACCACCAGCTGTGCCCTCTCCACCTCAGCCCCCCTGCTTCCGCCAGTGGCTGGTGGGCGTCTGGTGCCTCCGCGCGTGGGACACACATCTACCCGGGGGGCCTCTGCACACACTATCACGCAGAAGCTTCTTCCCCCAAATTCCTGTGCTGCTTTCTCCGAGATACC
This sequence comes from Talpa europaea, assembly GCF_964194135.1. Classification (NCBI taxonomy): domain Eukaryota; kingdom Metazoa; phylum Chordata; class Mammalia; order Eulipotyphla; family Talpidae; genus Talpa; species Talpa europaea. The sequence continues at coordinate 50,721,463 of NC_140084.1, forward strand.
TTCGGGTCTCTGGGCCAGCTTTGCACCGGGGACTGTCCCCATCTCCAGCGCAATAACGCACACCCGCCTGCACTCCCGTGCACAACAGCGCGTGTGCACACACACACACAACACTCCAACTGCTGCTCCGCAGCACCGCCATCTGCTCTCGCGTTATATGCACCTCCTAGCACAGGCCTCGGTCTGGCTCCCCCACTGCTGTCTCACCGGCGGGTGGGCCAGGCCTGCCGGGTCAGGCCAACCCGCCCGCCCGCTGCTGTGTGCAGGACGCGCTCACACCGCCGGTGCCATGCCCCAGTCACAACCGAGCTTGTCGCATGTAGGTCACCCCACGTCTGGCAACTGACCTGAATGTCTCAAAATCACTGATGAGGCCCGAGCTCCTGGGCGTGACAGTCCAGCCCCATTCCCAGGCGGGGTGCCGGCCCAGCCTTCGCTCCCAGCCCCCCTTCCCGCAGCCCCTCCCCGCACAGCGAGCACCACCCCCGGGATGCGGACGCCCGGCTGAGTGGCAACTTCACGACTTTATTTGTGATGCCTGTGCTTTGTCTCGAAAATACTTCTCCCCCTGCCCGGACAGCGGGCGGGAGGGGGCAGCAAAAATAGAAGACATCCTCGCTATTGCACATGGACTATACACAGCCCACCTGGCCAGGCCGGGGGGCTCTTGGCACATTCTCGGATCCCTGTTGGGGAAGGGGGTGACGGTGGCATCACACGTGAGCAGGGACCTCCGGGCGGCCACTCTGGTCCTGGCTACTGGTCCTGGCACTTCTGGTCCTCTGTTCCTTCCTGGTCCGCCTCCAGCCCTGGGCCCCTCGGCGACGTCCCCCTACCTGGCTTGGCCTCCCCACCTCCATCCTGGCCCTAGACGGCCCCGTGGGCGCTGGGGCTCTGCGCCCACCCAGTCTGGAGGTCCCTGGGGAGGTGATGGCTTCTCAGACGCCCGGGAGCCCTGTCACTCGTTGCGCACGCGGGGAGGGGTGCGTGTGGCAGAAGCAGCTGTATAAATACGGTGCGGGGACTGGCTTCGGCGTCACTTGGAGAGCTTGCTGATGACGCGGATCAGCGCCGCGTTCTCATCCTTGAGCCTCTGGTTGTCGGCTCGCAGGTCGGACAGGGCCTGCGGGGGGCAGGGTCAGCACTGGCCCGGAGCGGCATCCGCGGCCCACAGCCCCCCTGGTGCTTACCTTAAGCTCCTCCTCCAGCTCGGCCGCCTTGCGCTCCAGGGCCCTCCGCTCCTGGAAAACACGGTGTCAGAGGAGGTCAAAGATCAAGTAAGGCTGAGAGGGGTGGGCAGAGGTCAGAGGGCACAGGTCAGTGCAGCCACCTGGGCCTACAGGGCTGGGGACACACCTGCCCCCAGCCAGCAGCCCCTACTCACAAATCGCTCCAGCTCCAGCAGGGCCGGCCTCTCGGCAAAGCGCTCCTGCCTCTGGCCAGGAAAGCAGAAGCACAGGATCAGAGGCTGAGGAGCCCGCCTGGCCCACAGGCCCTGCCCCGGGCCCGGGCCTGGGCACTCAAGCCCCGCCCATGCTCGGGCAGAGCCTGGCAAGACCCGTCCTCCTCCCCACCTGGGGCCGGAGTGGCCATGCCAGACTAGCACCACCGGGGCCCGGGCCTCACCTGCGTGGCCCGTTCCAGCTCCACCTTGAGCTGGGCCAGCTGCAGCGTGGTCTCCGTCAGGGCCTCACGAAGGCGATCATTCTCCACGCGCAGCTCTGCATACAGCTGGGGCACAGGGGAGGGCAGGTCAGCACTGGGCACTGAGGCAGGAAGGGGCAGGCACCAGCCGCGGGACACACCCCCGCCATCAGCTGGGGTCACTGACCTCTCTGAAGCCTCCGTCCAGCTCATCCGACTCGGGCTCAGGCTCCGGGTGCAGGTTCCGCTGCTTGCGGGAGGAGGGGCCAGCCTCAGGGGTGCTGGGTGGGGACAGGGCAGAACATCAGGGGCCAGCCCTGTCCCCCAGACAGGCCAAGCCCATCCCTGCTCCACCTTACCTGGATTGCAGGCTGCCGCCGGCCAGCTCCGCCTCTTCCCCCTGTGGGCAGAGCTGGGGTCAGTCGCATGCCAGCAGGGTCTGGGCCACCCACCCCACCTCCACAGCCACCTGCACCCACCCCTCACCTCTGCCAGCCCCCTCCGCTCCTTGCCGGCCTGGCGGTGCTCCCTGGCCTGCAGGCCCGGGCCCTGGCCCTGCCCCTCAGGCATCTCTGCTGGGGGAGAAGCAGGAATCAGCCCCAACACTGGGGAGGTGACCCCGTGGCGCTCTCAGGGTCCCCGAGAAAGCAGGAGGAATGCAGTAGGAGGGCAGGGAGGCACAAGGAAGGCCCTCGGGACCAGACCTCACCTCTCTGGGGGGGGCCATCAGAGTTCTCCACCCCAGGGACGTGGGGCCGCTGGGAAGGGTCCTGTGGGAGAGGGAGGGCAGGGGAGTCAGGACCCGGGCGTCAGGAACCCCCACTGCCTGTTCACCTAGCCCCTCTCACCAGGCTTTGCAGGCACTTCTCCGGCTCTGGGGCCTTTCCTGCGACCTTCTCTGCTTCCTTCAGGTCCGTCAGAGTCACACCCTGGCCGGCAGAGGGTGCAGTAAGACGCACAGGCTCAGGGGCAGTCCCCCTCAGACCCAGGGTCCAGGTCCCCCGGCCTCCGCCCTCAGACCCAGAGTCCAGGCCCCCGGCCTCCCCACTCAGACCCGGGGTCCAGGTCCCCGGACCCCAACTCAGACCCGGGGTCCAGGCCCCCGGCCTCCCCACTCAGACCCGGGGTCTAGGCCCGGCCCACACCTGAGTGGACCTCCGAGACTGGCGCATGAGGCGAGAGCGAGCTTTCCGCTGAGATTCAGACTCCTCATCCCGCACAGGCATCTGGTAGGACCTGGAAGGATCACGGGTCTCGGGCAGGGACCTTGGACCCCGTCCCCTGCCCGACACCCAGGGGTTGGAGGGTGTGCTGGGACCTTCCGCCGCAGGGGAGCCCGGGCACTCGGGAACGCGGTCTGGGACAGCCAGGGAGAACAGCTGCCCGCCCGGCCGGCCCGCTCACCTCCGCCGATCGCGGGAGTCTGCTGGGGGCGCTGTGGAGGCCGCAGGGACATTTGGCTTCACTGGGGACCCGGGCTCTGGAGTCCTGGAGGAGAGATGGTGACCAACACCTGTGTGACTCCTTACTGGGCAGCCCTGCCCGAGCTGGCCTTGGGGCAGGCGTGGGGGGCCCGGGTCAAGTGCGCGCAGTGAGGACAGACGTGCACCCTCGAAGCACCCCCTCCCCCTCCCCCCGCCCTTCAGGGCACACAGGCCCGGAGGACTAGTGTATGGACAACAGGAGGTGACGGGAGGGGGAACGTGTGTGGCGGGGTGCAGGGTGCAGGCTGAGAGGCCGAGGCCGTCTCCTGTGAACTGTAGTTGATGCACCAGCAGGGAAACTGAAGCAAAGAGCGTGGGGGCAGGGAGCAGACCCCAAGGGCAGGAAGGCCAGGCAGGTCATGCCCAGGCCCTGGGTACTCACAGGGCAGAGGATTCTGGCACCTTCCGGGAGGGGGTGGGGGTAATTCTGGCAAGACGGGGCTCCCTGGCCTGTGGAAACAGGAGGCGAGGGGAGCGGGCGTGCTCCTGGCGCAGGCAGGACTGGCCCGCCCCACCCCACTCACCTGAGCAGACGTCCCTTCCAGCAGGGAGGAGGAGGCGGAGCGCTGCAGCCCGGCCCCCAGGGCATCCTCGGCCCCGGGCCTGTGTGAGGGGCCCAGGGCACCGGAGCTCCCCGTCTTCCGGAGGCCAAATCGCTGGGATAAGGGGGCCTCTTTGGGAGGCTGCAGGACAAGGGAGCAGGTCTGTGACAAAGGTTCCCTCACGCAGAGGGCAGGGCCCCCCAGAGTGCCCCAGACCATCGCATCGGCACCGCCTCCCGGGCACCGCACTCACCACTGGGCTCTGAGGACTGGGGGGGGACAGGGAGGAGACTCCGTTGAGGGTTCTGGGTTCCGCAGGGGGCGGCTCTGTGTGTAGGAAGCCGGGGACGGAATAAGCCAGCTGCCTCTGGGGACCAGCCCTCCTCCCCCAGCCCTCCTCTCCAGGTTCAGGAGCTCCAAGCCTGCCCTCACCTGCGGGGCCTTCTTCTCCCTCTTCTTCGTCGCGGATGGGGGGCCCTCCTGCCCCCCCAGGGCGGCGCTCCTTGGACAAGTCCTGGAGGGAGATCTTCTCTCGGCTGCTCAGTCGACACACAGAACTCCTGGGGGAGAGAGGGTATGGGCACAAGCCCGGGACACGGGCCACCGCCCACCGCGCCGCCCCGCACCACCCCTACCTTCGGTGTCTGCTGCTGGGTGGCAGCTGGGGCTCCTGACCCCGGCTCTGGGAGGCTTCCTTCTGGTTCCGCAGCTGCGAGGGGAAGGGGGCTGCTGGGAGAGGCAGGTGCGGGGGGTGCAGGCCCTCCCTTCTGCCCGGCAGAGGCCCTCGGGCCAGCTGCTCTCTCAGCCCTCTTTACACAGAGGCGCCTGCCCTGGCACTCCCGAAGCTCCGGGCAAGGCGGCCTGTGGAGAAGCTTCCCGACTGCGGGCACTCGCCGCTCACACCCCACCACGGCATCCCCATGCCCACACAACAGTACCCCCTTCAGATGAGGGAACTGAGCCCAGAGGGGTGAGCGACCGGACACGCCCGCCAGGCAAGGCCGGGGCAGGGCCAGGACATGGGCCGGGGCCTGAGCCAGGTCTGACCCACCCCCAGCCTCTCCAGCAGCAGGCCCGGCCGGTGGGAGGCCGCCCAGGGGTGACAAGGCCAGGCTGGGACCGCTGGACCCTGTCAGTGGCTGGAGCCCCCAGGGGGCCCGTCTCCTCGGCGGCCCAGCTGCAGCCCCCACCACTCTCCGGGAGCCCGGGCCTGGGCTGGCAGCGGGGAGGCGCAGGCGCTGCGGGGGTGGGCGCTGGGGACCTCCGAGGGGCCTGGACTCACGTCCTCCTGCTTCCGGGCCAGCTCCTCCAGCAGGCTCAGCACCTCCTCGTCAGCCAGGTCGCAGGGACGCTGGCCCTGGGGGAGCAGGGGGGACGGACGGTGAGGGGCGTGGGCCTGCCCGGCCCCTCCACCTCTCGGGATGCCCCGGCCCTACCGCGTGCGTCAGCGAGTCCATGCCCCCGCCGTGCTCGGCCAGCAGGCGGCAGGCGTCCTCCACGCCCCAGTGGGCCGCCGCGTGCAAGGGCGTCCAGCCATCCCCGTCCCGGAGCTCGGGGTCGTAGCCGGCCTGCAGGAGCAGCCTGCGCAGGGAGGCTCGGGGTCAAGGGCCAGGCCGGGGTGCGGGCCGAGGGTGGATGTCCGCCAGCCGTGCTGGGTGCTGCCGCAGACGCAGCCCCTGGGCACCGGCGACCCATGGGAGCTGGCCAGTAACTACCCCGCCAGCCCCGCCGGGGAAAGGACGACACCGCAGAGGGGCCACCCCGAGAGGGAAAGCGAGTGTCCCAGAGACGACACTGCAGCTCAGCGCAGAGCTTCTCATGGGTGGCCATGCGCCCGCAGGGGACACACCAGCGCCCCGGGGCAGGGGCAGCCGGTGCCCCGGGGTCCTGTCTCCTCAAGTGCACGCCCACCGCCCCACCCCCCAGGGCCCAGATCCGGGCGGGGGTGTTGTGCCAGCACCGCAGGCTTCTGCCATCTGCTCTCGCAACCCCCGGCTCCCGGCTGCCACTCTGGGCTGTTCTCTTAAAAGGGATGGACGGCCGGGCCCCTGCCCTCTCCCAGTGCAGGCCAGCAAGCCCCGCGTGCGGGCATCAGGGGCGTGTGCTGACCAGGCCCCAGGTCAGAGGAGAAAGGCGGCCAGGTCGGGAGCGACCTCACGTCGAGCGGGATGCACCGGGCTGTATCTCGAGGAAGCACACGGCCTCAGCGACAGGTCGGGAGGGACAGGCTGGGCGGTGGGCAGGGCTCAGGGGGCACAAAGAGGGGAGGGGGGCAGGCAGCGAGGCCGCTCACCTCATCACTTCAATGTAGCCCTTGGCGGCGGCCACGTGCAGGGCGGAGGCCCCTGTGCGGGGGTGCCGGGCCTCGGGCATGGCGCCCCCATTCAGCCAGCACTGCGTGTCGTGAAGCAGCAGCTCCTCCTCGGCCCGCTTGGCTGCCTCGACGTCCACGCCTGTGAGGACGGAGGGGTGGGTGGGCCACAGCCCGCGGCCGGAAGCACAGAGCTGGACTGGCCCCCGCGCTCACCCCGGGGCTGGAGGACCCAGACTGGCTGGGGGGGTGAGGGGACCCCAGCTGAGCGCCAGGCACCCAGGTTCCAGCGGAGTTTCCCAGGCTCGCCCGGAGCCTCACATCTGTCGCTAAGCACAAAACCTGCTGGTGGGCAGCCAGTATGCGCCGACCCCCCGCTACCCGGTGCTTGGCCCCGCGTCTCCCTGCCTGTACTGCCCTCGTGACGCATCACAGCGGAGGCAACTAGCCGAGAGCGGCCGGGCCCTGAGCCCTGGGCACCGGCTTCCTCCCACCCCGGGGCGGCGCGGTGCCGCCACCCGGAGCAAGCGGCTCCCCGAGGCCCACGTCTCCGTCCGCTGGACCCCGCGCTGCACGGGTGGACGCCAGAGGCGAGCCAAGTGCAAGTCCACTCCCGACACAGCAGGCGCCGCGGCCCAGGCTGACCGCGACCTGGCACGTGCCCTGCGTCCCTGGGTGAGCCTGGGACAGGCCCAGAGGTTTTTTTTGTCCTTGTGGCAGGTAACGCACGCTTGCCCTTCTGGGCCATTTTCCAGCGTGCAACCCGGTGGCGTGAAGCACAACGCTGGCCCCAGCCCCACCGGCAAGGCCAGAAGGGCCCGCACCTCGCAAAGCAGCAGCTCCGCGCCTGACAGCCCCCCAAGGCGGCACCCATCCTCAAGCCGTCAGGTTCCGGCACCGGCACAAGGCCCGGCGCACTGCAGCCCATGAAGACATCCTTCCTCCCCAAGGCCGGCGCCCACCGCCCACCGCAGACGGGCCCCGCTGGCCTCCGCCCCCCGGCCGCTGAGACAGGGCGATGAGCCCGGGTGTGCCGGTGCAGGGTCGGGGCTGAATGCCGGGCTGGGGGCACAGCCCGCGAGGCGAGGCAGGAAGGGCAGCGAGGCCCCTTGGCCCGTGGCTCCCACAGGCTCCCTGCAGGGCGCGACTCCACCCCATAGGATCGCCCCCGCGCCGCTCTCCAACGGCCCCGGTCGCTGAGCGGCAGTGACCCCGCACCTCCACATCTTGCTCCGGAGGGGCCCCAGCCTTCACCGCGCCCCGCGGAAGGGGACCCGGGCCGTCGGAGAAGCAGCCGGGAGCCGCGGGTCTTCTGCAGAACGCCCGGCTCCAGGGCGCCTGGTGGCCATTCTCACGCCCAGGGGCTGGGGACTCCAGGTGGACACCCCCAGGCAAGGCCCACACGCGGCCTTTTAACTACAAAGGGGGAGATGCCCCCACACGGCACCCGCTGACGACACCCGGCCGAGCTCGAGACGGACAGCGGCACAGGCAGACGCACAGACGGCCCGGCCCCGCTGCCGGCCCCACGCCCTCCGACCAAAACCCGAGGGCGCAGACCTGACCCGGAGGGAGCGGTGGGGCGGGGGACACTCCCAGGCAGGGCCGGTGTGGGCGAGGCGAGGGGGCGGGCGGCGGCTGGCGCAGGGGACAGGCGCAGCCAGGCCAGGCGGTGCCAGCAGCAGGGTCACGCCCCACCCAGTTCCGGGACAGCCCGGTCCCCCGAGATACCGGCCAAGTGTCCAGCGGAGACGCCGACGCCTGCAAGTTATTCTCCATGTGGCTCAGGAAAGGGGGGGAGGGAGAGGGGGTGCTTGTGGGGGGAGGGGCATGTGCCAACAAGTAAAAACCAATGACCTGCCGCTGTGGGATCCCAAGCGCACCCGCAGACAAAAGCTAGGGGCTGCCAGGCTGCGGGGACCCCCTGGCCGCAGGTGGCTGTGGGGAGCAGGGCTCCGGGAGCCTGCCGGGGAGCCGCCTCCAGGCCAGGGCGCTCCCGCCACCCAGACAGCACATGGGGGCAGGATGGCCCCTCCGTCTCCCCACCCTCCAGGGAGGGCACCCCGACCTCGACAGCCACCTCCACACCCCACATGCCAACCCAGCCTCACTCCGCTGGCCCGGCTGGGACCCCCCAAGCCTGGGGTGTCACCCGGGACCCCCACAGCCCCCAGATCCACAGGCCCCGGCTCACACCCGACCTCCCCACCACGGCCCCAGAGGCGGCGCTGCCCTCGCCTCACTACAGGTGAGGCCGGTCACCCCGCCGCGGGGCTGCACCCTGGAGGCCAGCCTGAGGAGCCCGCCTGCGAGCAGGACACTCGCGCCAAGACCCACGTGGCCCGCCCTCCGCAGGCGCTCCTGCTCTGGGCCCGGCGCCACCCGGGGGGAGGGGCAGCGCCAACGCCCCCTTTCACAGGGGTAAACACGGAGGTACAGAGGGCCGGAGAGCGAGGACGGGAGGGGCTGGCGGCCTGGGCCCCCGCACTGGGCCCCAACTTGGGGAGGCAGCACCCCGCAGCCCTCCCAAGGCCCACCTCGGCGGGCGATCTCCGCCCTCAGCAGCCCCTCCATGGCATCTGCCTCAGCCAGGTCCAGGGGCAGGTCCCCATCGCTGTTGACCGCGGCGATGTTGGCCCCGTGGCTCAGGAGGTACCTGGGGGCGGGGGAAGGTCAGGGCGGCCGACCCAGCCCCTTCCTCGAGGCGCGCCCCCTCCCCGCCTCACCTGGCGATGTCCAGGTAGCCGCAGGAGGCGGCCACGTGCAGGGGCGTCCAGCCCTCGTTGTCGGCCTGGTTCACGGTGGCGCCCTGCTCCACCAGGAAGCGCACCACCTCCAGGTTCTCGTCGATGCAGGCCTGGGGGGACACGGCCGTCAGCCCCCGCGCCCGGGCACGGTGGGCACGGGGGGCACAGAGCACATGGCGCGCCGGCCGGGCGGCAGCCCCAGGGCAAGCGGCCATGACATTCCAGGAAGAAACCCGCGGCCCTGCGACTGGCCCTGCGACAGGCCCTGGACAGCACCGGCCGTCCCGAAGGCCCCTCCAGCCACCGGCCGCTCAAGACACCCTGGCTCGCCAAGGCCCAGGTCAGCCGGCATCGCGGCTCGAAGCCCCGACGGAGAGCCCCTGAGCCCTGCGGGCGCTGGCCACCAAGCACCGCGCAGCGCCGGCAGACACGGGTGGCCCAGGCACCACCGCCAGGGCTTCCAGGGGAGAGGCAGGAGAGACCCAGGCTCCCCTCAGGCTCAGGGGTGCAGGCCCAGCCCCTCCTCTCTCAGACCCAGCAGACACTCCAGGAGCTGACGGTGACTGGCCTGGAGGCCTGAGGGGCCTGTCCAGGCCTGGCAAAATGAAGGCGGGTGAGGGTGAGGGTCCAGGGCAGGACCCTGTGGGGGCAGGGGGCCATGCTGGTGTGCCCCAGAGGCCGGCGCGAGGCACGGAGCAGGCCCTCCCATGCGCAGGCCCGCGCGGAGGCGGCGGCTCCGGGACACAGCCCTCCAGTCGGGCGCGTGCAAACGCTGAGGGGGCCGAGCAGGCTCTGGAGCGGGGGTCAGGGAGCCCCCAACTCCTTCACCTCTCCAAGCCGCCCATCTGGAGGGGGGAGGAAGCGACGAGGGCCAAGAGCATGAAGTCATGGAAACTCGGGCTGCGAGGGGCCGCACGTGCCCTGGGAACGGGATGAACTCTGGGCTCGTTTATTTCCATCCGGTTGTCCTGGCGACGGGGGAGGGGGGCACGCAGGCAGCAGGCCTTTCCCTTTCAAGGACCTGGCCCGGCACAGGCACCCCTGTGAACGATGCCTGCCGCCTGGGCACCAGGGACCCGCGGAGCCAGGCCCCACCCCTCCTTCAGGCCGGACTCCAGGCCCAGCTCCCTAAGGACCCAGGAGGGCCCCGCCGCCGCTTCAGACCCAGGAGGCGGCCCAGCCCCTCCCGCTCCAGGCCCGGGTCACTGACTCATGGGGCAATTTCAGGCGGGAGGCGGGGGGGGGGGGGGGGGGGGGGGTACCTGCTGCCAGCACTGCCGCCCGGCCCGAGATCACCGACGCCCAGGCTCCGGGAAGGCTCAGGGGGAAACCACAGCCCAGGAGTCACCACACCTGGGTGGAGCCACCTGGGGGGTGCCCGGGTCTGGCACTTCCTGGGCCTTCGCAGCTGAAACCAGCCAGTCTCAGCAATCTGGCAGGAGCTGGTCACCCACACCTGACACAAGCCCAGCCGCCTCCCCCCACCCCGCGGGCCTGCACCTCGAGACAGGAACTCCCCCTCAGAACCACAGGCGCCCTAACCCTTCTGCACCCTGCACAACCCTGCGAAGTGAATTTCTGCCCTAGAGGGCGTCCCCGCCTGCCCCCTCCCCCGCCCCAACACACGTCTGGCAGCCTGACAGCAGGGCAAGGGCCTCACCAGGGGTCCAGGTCAGGCTTGTGCAGAAGAGGCTTGGCCTGGGGAGCAGGACAAGGAGCCCTGCAGGCAGCTCGAGAGAGCCAAGAGCACAGCCAGGCTGGGGAGACACCGAGGCCTGAGCGCCTCTCCCGGGGTTGCCAATGACGCTGAGACCCTGTGGGACACAGGCAGTGGGGCCTCCCCTGGGCAGGAGGCAAGTCCCGGGCAGCAGGAGGGCGCCTGCAGGGGACAGGCCTGTGGTGTGGCAATGGACAGGGGTAGAGGAAACCCTGGGACCGGCGAGCAGCCAACTCCCCAAAGGAACACCTGCGCCTCAGGGAGGTCCCACACACAGCTGAGCCCTGCTGAGGAGGGACCCGCTCATCCTGTGGGTGAGGAAACTGAGGCACAGTGAGCAAAGACTAACTTAACTGGCAGACACAAAGCTCACGCTGACATCAGAACTCAGGACGGACTGTTTTCCCTAAACCGCTCCACTTTCTGAAACCTGAAAAGGGGGTGTTCCCCATAGTACCTCCAAGATGTCCTTTCCAGGGAGCTCTCTAGCTCCATCAGTAACCAAACCCCAGGGGGTCTGGACCAGTATGGGGAGACCTGCCAGGCAGGGAGAGGGGATAGAGCCTTCTGTGGCTGTCCCCTCCTTGGTGGCACTACTGAGGGGAGAGACAAAAGCCAGAGAGACCTCAGGGGCACAGCAGCACTGGAGGCAGCAATCAAAGTGTCCTGGAAGGGCACAGGGTCAACGCTGCAGAGGGAGAGCACCGGCATGTTCTAGAAACCATGAGAAGGGGCAGAAGAGAGTACACAGTCTACAGGAGGAAGCCACACAGGAGGCAGTGTGGGCAACCCAAATCCACACAAGAGGGTATCCAGGCAGAGGGAGTAAGATGGGCTGGAGAGGTGGCCCAGGAAGAGGTGGGTGCTTTGAGAAGGCCCAGAAAAAGGAAGGTGGTACAGGCCCAACCAAGGGACAGGGACAGAGGAGCTGCCCAGAGACCAAAGCGGCCACAAATGAAGGACTCCAGAGGGAGGCAAGAGGTGGTACAGGCCTTAGGGAAGGAAGAGGGAACCAACTGAATTATGAAGGCATGGGGTTGGACGGGAGATGGCCTGAGGTGACCCAGACTCGGAGAGCATCTGCTTCAAAGGAACGCGGTGGACAGAACCTAGAAAGATGTGGCTGGGGAAGGACACGCATCCTTAGACAGCAACAGATGGCACAGGCCGAGGAGGAAGAGTGAGGAAAGGAAAGGGTGGAACCTGGAAGTCGCGGCATGGAAGGGTCTGGGCCTAGCCAGAGAGGTGGCCCGGGCAGCGACCAGGGAAAAGGAGGCACAGACCCGGGTGAGGAGGCTGCCACTCAGAGCGAGCAGTGCCTGCGTGCAAGGGGAGAAGTGTCACCGGGGGTGAGAAAATAACTGCCGGAAATGGAGGCAGCTTCTGGGCTGGGGAAAGCGGCCCAGGTAAGCGGCGGCCCCTCAGATGGCAGAGAAGAGGTGGCGCCGGCACAGAGAAGGCTGAGGCTGCCTCTCAGCACCAGCAGTGCCTGCCTGCAAGGGGACAAGTGTCACCAGGGGTGAGAAAGAACTGCCGGAAGTGGAGGCAGCTTCTGGGCTGGGGAAGCGGCCCAGGTAAGCGGCGGCCCCTCAGATGGCAGAGAAGAGGTGGCGCCGGCACAGAGAAGGCTGAGGCTGCCTCTCAGCACCAGCAGTGCCTGCCTGCAAGGGGACAAGTGTCACCAGGGGTGAGAAAGAACTGCCGGAAGTGGAGGCAGCTTCTGGGCTGGGGAAGCGGCCCAGGTAAGCGGCGGCCCCTCAGAGGGCAGAGAAGGGGTGGCGCCGGCACGGAGGAGGCTGAGGGCGCCCCGGGCTGGGAAGAGGGCAGGGCGCGGAGGGGCAGCGCCGGGCGACGCCGTCCGAGGGATGGCTGGGGTCGGGGCGCGCGCAGGGGGCGCGGCGGTGCCTGAGGTGGGCGAGGATGCTCGCGGGCCGGGCGGGGCGCTGACCTGGTGCAGGGCGCTGATGCCGTCGGCGTTGGTGGAGTCGAGCACGGCGCGGGCGGGCGGCGGGGCGGCGGGGTCGGGGTCGGGCTCGGCGCCGGGGCCCGGCTCGGCCGCGCGCAGCATCAGGCGCGCCTCGTCCAGGTCGCCGCCCGCGCAGGCCGCCAGGAACTCGGCGGCGCGCTCGAAGCGCACGGTGCGGGCGCGGCGCTCCCCGGGGCCCGGCTCGGCGCCCGCCCGCGCCCCCCACTGCCGCAGCTGCTCCCGCCGCCGCTCGCGGGCCGCCGCCGCCGCGGCGCCCGGGCCCGCCCCCGGGCCGTCCTCGCCGGACATCGCGCCGCCCGCCGCCCGCTGAGGCGCGAGCCCCGCGCCGAGCCCGAGCCGCCGCCCGCCCGCCCGCCCCGGGGGCCGCCGGGAACTGCCGCTCGCCCGGCGCCGCGCCGCCCCGGGCTCTCCCGGCCCCGCCCGGCGCGCACGTCAGCACGTCGCCCCGGGGCGCGCCGGGAAATGGAGTCCGCGGCCCGGAAGGGCGCCCGC